>NC_041743.1:41634024-44105885 GCF_004115215.2 Ornithorhynchus anatinus | reverse complement strand
GCTTTCCCACACTTCCCTTCAATCTTCTGGGGCCTTTGAGGGGTCATCCTCATCATCCTCCTGCCCCTGGGCGGGCCCCTCACCCTCAACGCAGTCTAGACAGAGGAAAGTGGCTCTCGATCCTTTCGATTCTCAGAAAAGTTTCGAAACGGTTTGGGGCTGGGTGGCGGGGGACCACCCGTTCACCCCCTCAGGAGCCCGCTGACCTCTGACCTCAAGGGGCACCACCCCTCCTCACTACCCACAGAGCTTCGGGCCTGCCCGGCTTGGATCCCCTGGCGCGTAGGTGGTTGGATTGCCCGGGAGGAGGCGAGGGGTGGGGGTGTCTCGTGCCTGCACCACGGGCAGATCGGGAAACGTTAGCGTGGAACCCTCCGCCCTCTTTTGGCCCTGACTCCGGGCTCTTCGTCTCTCCCGCCGCGGGCGGAAGCTGTCTGTTCCCATGCCCGGGCCGAGACCTCAAGGGTCTCCCACACCTCCTTTCCTTGTCGGGAAAAGCCAATAGTAGCATTTCACCTCCCCCGGCCCTCCCCGCCTCATTTCCTCTGTACTCAATTTCTTCCCCTAGAGCTGAAGAGGGCTCACATAATTTTCTAATAATAACTGTGGCATTTGTTAAGAGCTGATAAAGGACCAAGGAGTGGGATAAATCCTGGGGTAGGATACGCTGCAATCGGAGCAGACGCAGTTTCTGTTCCACATGGGGTTCACGGTCCTAAGGCGGGGGAAGGGACCGGGCATTTTCGGCCCCATTTTACAGGTGAGGAGACTGAGGCACAGAGTTGACAAGAGATGTGCCCAAGGCCATCCAGCAGGTGGAGGAGTCAGATTAGAACCCAGGTCCCCTGATTTCCCAGTCCCTGTGCTCTTTTTTTTCTTTTTTGAAAATGATCTCTGTCAAGCATTTACTGTGTGCCAGACACTGTACTAAGCGTTGAGGTATACACAAGCTAATCAGGTTGGACACGGTCCATGTTCCACGTGGGGCTCACGATCATAATCCCCATTGTAATAATAATAATAATAATAATAATAATGTTGGTATTTGTTAAGCATTTAATAATAATAATAATAATAATGTTGGTATTTGTTAAGCGCTTACTATGTGCCGAGCACTGTTCTAAGCGCTGGGATAGACATAGGGGAATCAGGTTGTCCCACGTGGGGCTCACAGTCTTAATGCCCATTTTACAGATGAGGGAACTGAGGCACGGAGAAGTGAAGTGACTTGCCCACGGTCACACAGCCGACAAGTGGCAGAGCCGGGATTCGAACTCATGAGCCCTGACTCCAAAGCCCGTGCTCTTTCCACTGAGCCACGCTGCTTCTCCATTTACTATGTGCACAGCACTGTTCTAAGCACTGGGGGAGATACAGGGTCATCAGGTTGTCCCACGTGAGGCTCACGATCTTCATCCCCATTTAATAATAATAATAATGATGATGGTATTTGTTAAGCGCTTACTATATGTGAGCTCCACGTGGGACATGGACTGTATCCAATTCGATTTGCTTGTATCCACCCCAGCGCTTAGTATAGTTCCCGGCACATAGTAATAATAATGATGGTATTTGTTAAGCACTTACTATGTGCCAAGCACTGTTCTAAGTGCTGGGGGGGATACAAGGTCATCAGGTTGTCCCACGTGGGGCTCCCAGTCTTCATCCCCATTTTACAGATGAGGTACTGAGGCACAGAGAAGTGAAGTGACTTGGCCAGAGTCACCCAGCTGACCAGTGCGGAGTCGGGATTAGAACCCATGACCTCTGATTCCCAAGCCTGGGCTCTTTCCACTGAGCCACGCTGCTTCTCTATAGTAAGCGCTTAACAAATATCATTTATTATTTATATATATACATTATATATATATATGTTATATATATATAAATATATATTTTTATACCATCTGGAAGTCTTTTGACTGTAAGTATCTTTGTGGGCAGAGAGGTGTGTCTTCCCACTCTGTTACCACTGGACCCCTCCCAAGAGATTAGTCCAGTGCTCTGCGCACCAGCAAGCGCTCAATAATACATTGATTGACAGATGGATTAGCGTGCTGATTTCAAATCCGCTTTCTGCCGCTTGTCACTGTGTGACCTCGGGCAAGTCACTTCACTTCTCTGGGCCTCAGTGACCTCATCTATAAAATGGGCATGAAGACCGTGAGCCCCACGTGGGACAACCCGATGTCCTTGTATCCTCCCCAGCGCTTAGAACAGTGCTTTGCACACAGTAAGCGCTTACCAAATGTTATCGTCATCTGACAGTTGGTAACGATTTGCTCCAGAGATTTTGGGGCTAAGCACCCCTTCTTTCTCACCTCACACGCCTCCCCTCCGTCCTGACATGAACACCACTGTGGCGCTTCACTGTGGATTAAGGGGTAACGGTTTGAGGTCGAGGAAAGGGAGGGTTTTAGCGACGTCTTGAAGGTTGAACCCACCGAGTTTGAGCTAGACAAGCGCTTAGTCCAGTCCTCTGCCCACAGCGAGCGCTCAATCAATACGATTGAAGGGATGAATGAAGGAGTACAGGATCGGGCCCATCAGTCAATCGATCGATCGGTGGTATTTATTCATGTTTCATCCAGTCGTAGCGAGGCTCAGTGGAAAGAGCCCGGGCTTGGGAGTCAGAGGTCATGGGTTCGAATCCCGGATCTGCCACTCGGCAGCTGTGCGACCGTAGGCAAGTCGCTTCACTTCTCTGTGTCTCAGTTTCCTCATCTTTAAAATGGGGATGAAGATTGGGAGCCTCACGTGGGACAACCTGATGACCCTGTATCTCCCCCAGCGCTTAGAACAGTGCTCTGCACATAGTAAGCGCTTAAAAATACCAACATTTATTGAGTGCTTACTGTGTGCGGAACACTGTACTAAGCACTTGGAAAAGTACAATACAATAAACTGACATTCCCTGCTCACATCGAGCTAGAGGTGGGGAGACAGATAGCGATACAAATTAATAAAATGGCAGATATGGACATAAGTGCTCTGGGGACAGGGAAGAGCAAAGGGAGCGAGTCGGGGCGACGCAGAAGGGAGCGCGTGCCAAACGCTGTACTAAGCGCTTGGGAGAGGACGGCACAAGAGAATCAGCAGACCTCTTCCCCGCTCGTAACCAACTAGGTTATGCTGTTTTAAAGTCACTTAACTTCTCTGTGCCTCAGTGACATCACCTGTAAAATGGGGATGAAGACTGTGGGGCCTCACGTGGGACACCCTGATGACCCTGTATCCCCCCAGTGCTTAGAACAGTGCTTTGCACATAGTAAGCCCTAACAAATACCAACATTATTATCGACAAGCAGCGTGGCTCCGTGGCAAGGAGCCCGGGCTTGGGAGTCCGAGGTCCCGGGTTCGAGTCCGGCTCTGTCACTTGGCAAGCTGTGTGACCGTGGCCAAGTTTCACTTCTCAGGTGCTCGGTTACCTCAACTGGAAAATGGGGATTAAGATTGTGAGCCTCAGTGGACAACCTGATGACCCTGTATCTACCCCGGGCGCTATGAACGGAGCTCTGCACATAGTAAGCGCTTAACAGATGCCCGACATTATTATTATTATTAAAGCAGGACGTAGCGGCCGGTGAGGCTTTGAAGGTTGGGACGACGACGAGGGCCTTAGGCCAAGGAGGCCATTTCCAGTCCCCCTGCGGAAGTCCTCGGTGGCCGGCCCAGGCGCCATCTACTGCCCAGTCCCGGCCCCCTTTCCTCTTTTATGGTATTTTGTTAAGCGCTTATTAGGTGCCAGGCACTGTACTAAGCGCTGGGGTGGATACGAGCTAATCAGGTTGGACGCTGACTCTGCCCTCCACGGGGCTCACAGTCTTCATCCCCATTTTACAACTGAAGGAACTGAGGCCCAGAGGAGTGGAAAGAGCATGGGCTTTGGAGTCCGGGCTCATGAGTTCGAATCCCAGATCTGCCACTTGTCAGCTGTGTGACTGTGGGCAAGTCACTTAACTTCTCTGTGCCTCAGTTCCCTCATCTGTAAAATGGGGATTAAGACTGTGAGCCCCACGTGGGACAAGCTGATTCCCCTCTGTCTATCCCAGCGCTTAGAACAGTGCTCGGCACATAGTAAGCGCTTAACAAATACCAACATTATTATTATTATTAAGTGAAGGGACTTCCCCCAGGTCACACAGTAGACCGGTGGAGGGGCCGGGATTAGAACCCAGGTCCTTTGGAGTCCCAGGCCCGGGCTCTAATCACTAGGCCATGCCGCTTCTCGACGTACTGCAAAATGGGGATTAAGTAGCTGGGCTTTCTTCTCTTTTGACCCTGTGCCCATGTGTGACAGAGACTGTGTCCGATCTGATTATCTTCTATGTACCCAGGGCTTAGTAGAGTGCTTGGCACACAGAAGGGCTTGACAGATAGCATTATTATTATTGTTTATTGGACTAAATCTCAGCCAGGGACATGACTGGGAAACAGAGTGGCTTAAAGGAAAGAGAAAAGGGCTGGGAGTCAGGGAATCTGGGTTCTAATCCCGGCTCGGCCGCTTGCCTGCCCCGTGACCCTGGGCAGATTCCTTAACGTCTCTGTGCCTCAGATTCCTCATTTTTAATGCATCTGTTCAGCACTCACTTACGTGCCAGAGACTGTACTAAGCGCCGGGGTAGATACAAGCCAATCAGATTGGACACGGTCCATGGTCCCGCGTGCGGCTCACAGTCTTTAATCCCCATTCTACAGGTGAGGTAACTGAGGCCCAGAGAAGTTAACGCGACTCACCCAAAAGTCACACGGCTGACGGCGGCGGAGCGGCATTAGAACCCACCGACCTCTGACTCCCGAGCCGGGCTCTTTTCCACTGAGCCACACTGCCTCTGGCCAAACCCACCTCTTCCCCGCTGCCCGTGGCTCTCAGACTAAAAGCCCGTCTTGCAGATTTTGCAGCAGTTACCCGGGACCCCTCCCCCATGCTCCTACCCTCAGCAGGGACCCTGAAGCCCCTTCCCAATGTGTCTGCTCTCAACAGATTCACAGAAACTGCTCCCTTGGGTCCCTAATCAGCAGATACACAGGGCAGATCGTCCGCTCAGGACAGATAGAGTTCCTCTCGGACACACAAGCCAATCCCACAGATACCTCATCCAAAAACCACAGAAAGAGGAGCCTAACGATGCATATATATACACACAAACGCCCCTCCGCCCCCATATATATATATATACACGTATATATATAAATGGCATCTGTTAAGCACTTACTATGTGCCAAGCTAAGTTCTAAAAACTGGGGCAGTCACAAAATAATCACGCTGGACCCAGTCCCTGTCCCACATGGAGCCCACAGTGTGAATCCCCATTTACAGATGAAGGGAACTGAGGCACAAAGAAGTGAAGTGACTGGCCCAAGATCACACAGTAGACACGTGGGTGGAGCCGGGATAATGATGTTAAGCCCTTCTGTGTGCCCAGCACTGTTCTAATTGCTGGGGTAGGTACAAGGTAATCAGATTGCCCCCCATGGGGCTCACAGTCTTAATCCCCATTTACAGATGAGGTCACTGAGGCCCAGAGAAGTTGAGCCACCTGCCAAAGTCACGCAGCTGACAAGTGGCGGAGCCGGGATTAGAACCACGACCTCTGTCTCCCAAGGCCGGGCTCTTTCCACTAAGCCATTCCGCCGGCCTCCTCTGTCTCCCGGGCCCTTTCCACTGGGCCAGGCTGCTCTGAGCCAGATGCTCGGCCCGCTGACTCCACGTGGAAACGACTTCATTTGCCCAGCTGACAAGAAAGCGAAACGCTCCGGCAAAATACAACCCAGGCCTTAGCCTCTGAGTTTCCCTGTGGGATTCGACTGCTGAATTCCTGAGGTCCTTCACAGCTTTAGGAAAACGGGAGGACAACAGGAAATTGAACAGGAAATGGAATTCTGACTGTGACGTGATATCGTTCTTTTTTCCTGACACGAGACAAGTGGAAAGCGCGGCTCGATATCCCACCGACTTGGTTTTTCAGTTGATTTTAGCCAATGCATGTACATATCTTTGTAAATATCTTTACTTCTGCCTCCCCTGTTGTGTGTGTAAGAGATCGAGGGACGGTGTGTCCCATTCCTACCTGTACACTCTCTCCCAACGCTTAGTTCAGTGCTCTGCACACACAGTAAGTGCTTAATAACTATTTCTACAGTGAGCGCTCAGTACGATCGATTGATTACTCCTCCGCCTACAGGGTTTTGGAGTCTCTGTCCCTTTAAGGTTTCCACCAGCGAAGGCTCCACCTGCTTTGTGACGTGAGGGGCGGTAATTTTTCGAGAGGAGTTTTTAGATCAATCAGTGGTATTTATTGAGCGCTTACTATGTACAGACCACTGTACTGAGTGCTCGGGAGAGTACAAGACAACAGAATTAGCAGACTCCTTCCTGTTCACAGAGGCTTTACAGTCTGGAGGAGGAATTTACTGTCTGGAGTGGAGTTTTCGAGTGGCATTTTTAAATATCGGTTTGGCGATGAGGCCGGTTTCCGGTCCGGGTTACCCCACACACGGGCTTCAGTGGTATCTGTTAAGTGCTTACTATGTGCCAGGCATTGTACTGAGCGCTGGGGTAGACCCAAGCAAATTAGGTTGGACAGAGTCCCTGTCCCACAAAGGGCTCCCCATCTTATTCCCCATTTTACAGATGAGGGAACTGTGGCCCAGAGAATAACAATGAATAATTACGACGCTGGTTAAGCGCTTACTGTGTGCCAAGCACTGTACTAAGTACTGGAGTAGATACAAGTTGATCAGGTTGGGCACAATCCCTGTCCTTCATGGGGCTCACAGTCCTCACCCCCATTTTAGAGGTAACTGAGGCACAGAGAAGTTGTGATTTGCCCAGCGATCACCACAGCGGACAGGCGGTGGATCGTGGATTAGAACCCAGGTCTTTCGGACTCCCAGGCCAGTGCTCCATCCACTAAGCCATGAGGCCTCTCCACGTGAAGCGACTCGTCCAAGGTCACACGGCAGACAAGTGGCAGAGCGGGGATTATGAGTCGGGAGGGCGAGAGAGAGTTAGTTGGGGCCCAGATTCATCGGGGGTGGCGCGAACAGCCTCCTGCCAAAACAAGAATCGTCCGCCCGGTCCTTCAAAAGATGCACTTTCCCGCCCAGGGGCGTTCCTATCTGGGGGTTCCTCAAACAGGACCCGTTTATCTCACCACGCAACGCCCTCTGCCATTACGCTGCAGTTTCCGGAGTGCCCACGATTGGCTGCCCGAAGCTGCAACATTTGAATCAAAAGGAAAAGCAGAAACCAAGTCGGGGCCTTCCCCGGCCGAGATAACCCCGCGCCCCCAGAGGAGCCCGGTCAGTAAACACGGGTTAAAGGGGAGTCGGAGATGAAGCAACCGGGCAAAGGTTCAGTTGCCAAGTGCTCCTCGGGCCGCGGGCTCTCCTGTCTGGGCATCATGGAGAAATTGGCGCCGGATGGAACGATGAATAATAATCTGCGATATCTGTTAGGCCTTCACTATGTAGCAGGCACTGTACTGAACAGTGAGGTGGATAGAAGCACATAGTGGATAGGAGCAGATAGAGCTCCTCTAGCCCACCCAAGCCAATCTCACAGATCCCTAATCCGAAACAACAGGAAGAGGAGAGAGATGAACTTGATATAAATAAATGTACATATACATAGATAAGAATGGTACTTTTAAGCCTTATTATGTGCCCGGCACTGTTCTAAGCACTGGGGTGGAATACAAGCTAATCAGATTGGACGCAAAATCCCCGTCCCGCACCGGGGCTCCCACTCTTCATCCCCATTTCACAGATGAGGTAACTGAGGCCCAGATAAGCAAGCAATTTGCCCAAGGACACACCGCGGTCATGCGGCTGAGGCAGAATTAGAACCCAGAGCCCTCGGACTCCCAGGCCCGGACTCTATCCACTATGCCACGTGCTTATATATCTGGTATTTGTTAAGGGCTCACTACTTGCTAGGTAGTTAAGAGCTCAGGTAGATACGGGATAATCGGGTTGGACACATTCCCCTGTCCCCCATGGGACTCATAGTGTCCGATCTCCATTTTACAGAGGAGGGAACTGAGGCACAGAGGAGTAAAGTGATTTGCCCAAGGTCACGCAACAGCCGGAATTAGAACGCAGGTCTCCCGACACCCGGACCTGGGCACTTTCCACTAGGCCTCCGTCCTCCTCTCGGGCTAGTGCATACTTGAAAAGAGCGGGGAGGGTGGTTCCCCGGGACTTTTCTTTCACGGATGAAAAACTCTGGTTTCAGTTTACCAAGCCAAAACAAAAAAAAACACGGCACTGACTCAAATGGCGGATAGCGTATGCTACGTCAGCACAGCTTGCCTATTCTGAGACCAAGAAGGAAAGCAGTCACAAGGGTAACACAGATGGAGATTCAATTGTCCAAATTTCAGGAAGCGGCCCACTTTCTGGTCGGTGATTTTTACCCCGGACAGAAAGGCTGCTATCTAGTTCCAGGTCGGCCCCGGACCCGCAGGGTGACCTTGGGCAAGTCGCTTAATCTCTCTGGGCTTCGTTTACCTCATCTGCGAAGTGGGGATAAGATCCCCGTGGACTGGGGAAGTCCCATGAGGGAACACAAACTGGTTCCAACCCGATCACGCCTTTACCCCGGGGGGCTTAGGTGGACACGTAAGTACTTAATTCCGTACCGATGATAACACCTAACCAGCGTGCAAACCACTAGAACCGTAATTCATTCCTTCACCCGGATTCTCTGCTGCCAAGTCGGCCTAGCGGATAGAGCACGGACCTAGAGCCGGAAGGCCGTGGGTTCTCATCCCGGCTCTGTCGCTTGTCTGCTGTGTGACCTTGGGCAAGTCACTTCCCTTCTCTGCGCTTCACTTATCTCATCTTTAAAATGGGGATTGTGAATGCCATGGGGTAAAGGGACGTGTCCAACCTGACTAGCTTGTATCTACCCGTTTGGTACAGTACACGGCACATAGTAAGAGCTTAACAAACACCACAATCATCATCCCCCTTCTCTGCCCCCCAGCACTCATGTACATATCGGTAATTTATTTCTATTAACGTCTGCCTCCTCCTCTAAGTCTGTAAACTCACTGTAGCAGGGAATGTGTCTTGTTTACTATTCTAAGCGTACTCTTCCAAGTGCTCGGGCACATTCTAAGCACGCAATAAACCCGACTGAATGAACGAATATTATCATTATAGTTATTATCCATCTTCAAGATAGGAGAGCCCATCAGCCTGAACCATCTTTTGTTTGTTTTTGTTTGGTTGGCTTTTTTTAAGGTTACGAACAGTAAATAGATTAAAACTGGGCAGCCCTCCCGCGCCTCTGGCCTTCGGGGAGGGGAAAGAATGGAGAATTTCAGGAGTTTTGGTTTGAAGTCAGACTTTATTTTAGAAAACTGTCATGAACAATAAATTACAATCATTTCCCATCCCTTTCTATAAATTCTTCATAAAATATAATTTACAACTTTGAAAGAAAAATTTCAAAAGTTTGTTTCATTTCTGAAGTGCTGATGATTGATTTATTTTTTTGACCGCTCTGTCATGCTGGTGAAATATTCTGTAGCTGCTACAATAGTTTGATTTGTGAAACGTCATTCTGGGGCTGGGGGGGGAGACACGGAGACAGATGCAAAAGTGTTCGGGCGGCTACGCTGTTCAATACTGGAAAGCAAAAACTCCACAGCGTGAATCTACCATTCCCTAGGAACGCTAGACATCGCCACTGCTACGACCCACACCGATGGCCGGTCCTTTATACCACGTTCGATCTCGGGTCTCCGCAGGTTCGACGTGGGCCGCGTCAACCCCGCTAGATGAATTCATACGTCCCTCTGCCCTCGCCTGTAGCCACCGTTATCCGCGATTGCTTATTCTGGATTTCTGGGAAAAGATTTCCGTAACAGTCACCCCCGTTCGGAGTGGAAGCTCTTTGTGGCAGGGAATGTGTTTAGTGCTTCTGGTGCACTTCAATTCAGCGCACCGAGCCCCCGGGAGGCTCGATAAATACCATCGCTATCACCAAGAGGTTTGAGGTCAGGCCTCTGTGAGTCAGTCCAGAAGTCTCTCCTAAGACTCAGGCATCTTCATTGGAGACCAATAAAAATGACTCTCATTCCTGCCTCGGTTCTGATTCTATCTTAAACTACCAGGAAGTTTCCAAGGACTACCTTTTGCGTCCCAGGAGGAAAGCCCGTTGCTACGTACCAGGGTCATCTCTGAACACAGGGAAACACGTTCCAAATTTAACTAACGCGCTAAAAACATCCCTCCACGTCGGGGGAGAGGAGGTCTGAAGGGGCTGGCGACGGGAGTCGGGTGCCGAGCCTGGCTCGGGGACTCTCGGACAGGATAAATTCTCCTCAAGACTTCCCGGCCAGAAATGGGGAAACGGCCCCAGGTGCACGCACGGCGCGGACGTTTCCAGTCTGTCCCTCGAACTGATTTAAAGAGACGACAGAAGCCAACCACTCCGTCCTTCCAAACGGATGGGCTCGTTGGGGTGGATTCAAAGCTCACTGCTCCGAACCTCGCATCTGCTCCGAAGCCACGAGGCCTAGCGGAAAGAGCACGGGCCTGGGAGTCAGGAGAGCTGGGTGATAATCCTGGCTCCGCCGCCTGCCCTCTGAGTGACCCCGGGTGAGTCACCTTAACTTCTCTGGGCATCAGTTTCTTCATCTGTCGAAATGGGAATAAGTCCCCGCTTCTCCTTCCCGAACTGCGAGTTCCACGTGGGACAGGGACCCGTGTCCGATCTGCTTATATCATCTACCCCGGTGCTTAGTACAGTGCACTGAGCAAAGGAAGCGCTGAACAAATGCCTGAAAGCTCCATGCTTTCGGCTCCCGGGCCTTGTTCCAACCACAAGACCAGAGCCCACTTCAGGTAAATGGGTGGTTGGGGAGGAAGTCCTTAAGAACTTCCGGAAGTTGAAAAAGAACGGGGGAAACAAGACAAAACTAAAGTTCACTTTCACCTTCCGATAAATCCCTTTACGACATCCTTATCCTAGGACAGCAAAGCCTTCCGAAGACCGACTCAACCACCGACGGGTCCCGAGCCCATCTTAAAAGACTAGTAGTGTGCTCTGGGACGGCTCCCTTTCGTTAGATACGGGTTACCTAGCGCCAAGAGTCAACCCCGTCGCTTCTGGAGTTAAAACGAAAGCGACCCCCAAACCCCAACAGTCGTTCCCTGACGATGTTATCGGTCGACCAAGTGGCGGGCTAGAGTCGGCTGGGTGCCGCTTGAGCGATGTGGTGCGCTGGCTCAGTTCCCAACGCGCGCCTCCCGCTGCCCTCCCCGGCTAGGGGAAGGGGCTTCCTTGACGGAGGCGGCGGGAAGCCTCGATCGCCGGTTCACCAAAGAGCGGCAGCGCCAGCTGGAACAGAGGAGACCCAAAGGGGGAACGAGAGAAGGGACCAGGGAAAAGGGGCGGGGGGAGGGGTAAGACGGAGCGGGGCCATTTCGGGGTTCCGCCTCCCCCGGAGGCACCTCCGGAAATGTTTTCAGGTCCCCGGGTCGTGGCATCGGGACCTGGAAGGGCTTCACCTGCCCGTTTCGCCGGGGTGACCACTTTCCAGCGATCTGGTTTCGGCCTGATCGTGGGCCCACGGGTGAAGACGGGCTCTGGGTCTAATCGGCTAAACAAGTGTCCGGTTACCCAAAAGAGAGTCGGGCTGAATGATTAATAGCCTGGCCGGCCTCCTACCTAACCTCCGCACCCCTCCCCTCCTCTCACAGCCCCGGATGCCGGATTCTGAAATTCAACTCCCTCGCTCTCCGGCAGGCCGAGCAGCGAGAGGTCCCTCTGGCCTGTCCGGAGACCTTGCAGCTCTTTCGTATTCATCTGTGTCCGGGGATCTGGACCTTTCAGCCCCTCCAAAATCCTTCGGGACTCTAGAATAAAAACTCAGAATAATTTCATTTAGCGGGCGGTGGGTGGGCCATCCCGAATTCACCAGCAAATCCCAAACGCCTCACCACGGCACCACGGCAAATAACTTAAACAGAAGTGGCATTTTCTTCCTGGGGAATGCGCAGTGCCCACATCCCCGGGCCGACTTATCCACAAATATGTACAGGCGGGTCTGTCGTCTCCCGGAGACCCGTGTTCTGCATTGCCAGCATGCAACTCTCTTCCGCGGGAGGACCAGACAGGGAACCAACGGGGAAGCGGAATGTGGAAGATCCTTCGGGCTCTGTTCCCAGGAAGCGGGGGGGCGCTCTCCTGTCTTTCCTCAGGCGGCCTCCCGGGGGGTCGTTTCTATTTACACGCCTTAGGCGGAACGCTTCGGGGGGATTCCCTCGTCGACGTCCTGGGGGCAAAATGGCCAATGTGTACGGGTGGATGGTCCGCAACGAGATCGAGAGACAAAACCAAAAGAGAGAACACCCCGCCGTGCCGACTCGACCCTCCGGAGGCGGAGTTTGGCTTCACCCCTATCGTCAGCCCGTTCGACGGGGGCTGGGGCGTCCGACGTCACACGACCGGACCGGCCTGGGCGGGGCGGGGGGGGGCTCTACCGTCACGCGACCCGGCCGTCACGTGTCCCAGCCGCTCTCTTGAAGGCGATCTGGACTAGACGGAGCTCCAGCTCGAAAGCGTCCGGCCGGTCCTGGGGGTTGGCGGCCCAGCATCTCCTTGATCAGCTGCCTCATCTGGGCGTTCATCGACTTCTTCTTGACGGGGATGAGCAGTTCCATCTTGGGGTTCTCCAGGAGGGCCTCCCCGACGGGGACGATCTCGCCCCCCTGCCTCACGTAGCTGCCCAGGAGCTCCTTCTTGGTCTCGGTGTCCACGAACGTGATTCTCTCCACCATGGCCCAGATGATGATCCCCAGGGCGAAGATGTCCGCTTTGGCCGTGTAGTGACCCTCCCACACCTCGGGGCCATGTAGAAGTCCGTGCGCAGGCCGTCGACAGGAAGCACTTGTTCACGCTGACCGGCTCCTCCGGGTTCTGCCCGGAGGCGGAGGAACAGACCTTGCTCAGCCCGAAGTCGGCCACCTTGAGCGTCGGCTCCGAGTCGCTGGAGTCCGCCCGGCTCTGGGAGATGAGGATGTTGTCCGGCTTGAGGTCGCGGTGGATGATCTGGTTCCTGTGCAGGAAGGCCAGGGCGCTGCTCAGCTGCAGCATGAAGCTGGTGTTGGTTTTGCGGTTGGGTTTCCGCGACAGCAGAAACTCGTTCATGTCCCTCCGTCACAGAAGTCCATCACGAACCACAGGTAGTAGGCGCTCCTGGGGTCGAAGGCGATCTCTCCTTTGAGCGACGTCTCTACCAGCTGCCGCCGGGGAAAACAGAACAGAGGGGGTTTCAGCCGCCAATCCGGGAGACGCGGTTCGGGCACGGGCCCGGGGCCCGGTAAAGTCCCCAAACACCCAGGCCAAACCGACCGATTCTTCCTCCTCTGTTCTATTCACTCGGAGGGCTCGATAGAGTTCCGCCGCCCTCCACGGGCCTCTCTCCCGCCGAGGGCTACCTGAGAGGGAAGGCGGGTCATTTCTAGGGAGAGGCGCGGGCTCTGGAGAGCCCCGGGTTGCCGGCCCGGTCCTGCCAGTCGCCCACCCACCCGCTCACCCACCCTCTGGGCTCCCGGCTTGCAGGCGGAGATCGAACGCCAGCAGCGAGATCCGGCCGGCGGTTAGCTGGGGCTTTGGCTGGGCCCCGAGAGACGTGTGTGGCTGCCGGAAGTGCCCCCCTTCCCTCTCTGCGCAGACTCCAGGGGCAGAACCTTCCACTCTTGCCCCTGGAGGAGAAGCCTCCCACAGAGGATGCACACTTGGGCTCAGTCTGATGCCCGGGGCCGGCCCAAACTCAGCCCGGGGACTGCTTGGGGGGAACCGGCCCGGGGGTCTGGAGTTGGGCATCCCTGACTGTGCCCCTGGACCTGCCCCAGGAACTCTAGGGCTGAGGTAGCGCTTGGGGCTGGTCACATCCCTCGGCTATACCTAGAGCCCGGCAGGAGAGGCACAGGCTATGAGGGCACGCGGATGTCGGGTCCCTGGCCGAACAGGGCACGGAACGTGCTGCCCACGCTTTACTGGGAAAGACACCCCACCCAGACTACCTCCGTTTCTTAATCGCCCGTCCTTCTCAGCTCAACTGGGTCACTGAACCCGAGCACTAGAAGCGTCCGGCCCTCTTGGAACACGAGCCAGGCTCTGCCTGCACCATTTTGCCGTGGGTGGGCTCCACCGCTTGTCTGCTGTGTGACCTTAGTCAGGTCACTTCACTTCCCTGTACCTCGGATCCCTCATCTGTGCAATGGGGATGTGAGCCCACATGGGACAGGGACTGTGTCCGACGTGATCTGCTCGTATCTACCCTAGCACTTACTACGGCACATAGTAGTAAAACTTAATAAATACCGCTATTATTAGTATTATGACTATTGTTATCGCCATGATGCTCGCACCCTGCAGGGGCAAGGAGGGTCACGGGCAGGACCCAGCCATTACGGTGGCAGGGACCCGGCTGAGACACCGGTGACCCCAGCTGCCCGACCGATCCGAGGTTGGTGACCCTACCGGCCGGCTCCACTTCTGCGGGCGAAATGGAGATGCTCTCTGATGTCTGCTCAATCCCCAGGGTGCGTTGGGGGGGAGCATGACTTTATGCCCCACGCTTTGGCCTTTCCGTCCCAAATCTGGGAGGCCAAGGAGTCCTCGCGTGTCTGCCAACGGAGGATGAAAAAATCCTGCCCTGGATGATAACGACGACAATTACGGTATTTGTTAAGCACTTACTATGTGCCAAGCACTGTTCTAAGCACTGGAGTAGATACAAGGGCATCAGGCTGGACACAGTCCCTGCCCCACCTGGGAATCACAGTCTTGATCGCCATTTTGCAGATGAGGTAACAGAGAAATTACGTGACTCACCCAAGGTCACGGAGCAGAAAAGTGGCGGAGCTGGGACTAGAACCCACGGTCTCTGACGCCCAAGCCCGTTCTCTTGCCACTAGGCCAAGCTGCTTCCCAGGGGACCCGGTTCAGCCCTTTCGGTGGTTGCCGTTCTAGGGTAGGGAAGGCACCGGGCCTGGATGTGTCGGAAGCATCCCTTCCAACCCCCTCTGACCCCACAGCACAATCCCTCAGTGAAAAAACAAGCTGCCCACCTAGACTGCGGCAGCCTGACATTTTGGGCAGTGACGCTAGAAAACCGTTCTTCAGGCCACGTTTTAGTCCAGCTAGCTACTAAGTGGCAGAGAAACTGGACGACTGGCCAAGTGAGCGACCTTTTTTCACCTCTGGATGAAATGCCACTTCCTCATCTGACCCTGGCCCTTAATAATAATAATAACAATTATTACTGTATTTGCTAAGCACTTACTATGTGCCAGGTACTGTACTAAGCGCTGGGCTGGATACAAAACAAATAGGGCTGGACACGGTCCCTGTCCCACGTGGGACTCACAGTCTCAATCCCCATTTTACAGATGAGGGCAGTGAGGCCCAGAGAAGTGAAGTGACTTGGCCAAGGTCACCCAGCAGACAAGTGGTGGAGCAGGGATTAGAACCCATGATCCTCTGACTCCCAGGCCCGTGCTCTATCCACTAAGTCAGGCTGCCCCTCACGCCGTGCTGCTTCTCGAGATGTCCAAGGCAGCATCTCCCGCTGCTGTGGATGACAGTCAGTCTTCGGGATTGGATTGCCCTCTGCCCTTTTGTCTCCACTTCCCAGCAAGCGCTGTGGCACGGCGGAGATGAACGGACGGGAGGAGAAAAAAGGGAGCTCACATCCCGGTCTGCAGCTGCCCGGCTAGGGTATGGAGCCCCGCCAAAACAAGCTCCTTTCCCAAAATCGGGCCTCCTTTGGTTCTGGCGAATGGAGGCCGGTGGGGTCGGAAAAGACCCGGGCAGAGACTGCTCGGCACCGCACCGCCGGAGGGGTAGACGTTATCGGTGCCCTTCCTTGATGGCAGCCCCTTCCTCCTGCGTCCTGCTCAAGCCCTAAAGATGCTCGAATGAACCAAGGGGCGCCTCGGGAGAGGTCTGCGGAGACCCAAGAGGCGCCCGGCCTTTGGGGAAGAACACAGGAGTGATCTCCTCTCCACCATCCTGATAGGGCAGGGGCCGGGCTCCGAAGGCCGGCGCTTCGGGGCCTTTAAATCCCGGGGCGAGCTCTGCCCCGGGGCTGAGGGAGGGGGAAATCACTGGGTCAGATCACTTCCCACAATTCCTGAGAGCCCCCCCCCCCGAGGGTCTGGGAAGCATGCGACGAGTCTGGACGGCCTTCTCACCGACCCGTTTCTCCGGGCGAGGCCCCTCGACGCGTGGAAGCCGAAACGAGCGACGGGATCGGGGGAGACACCGTGTGCCCCTGCTGTGTTGACACCCCATTGCGCCATGCGACTTTCTATTTGCCCAGGTGACGGTGTTTGCTTTTGCTCTCTGGCTAGCTCGCCAAAGGTTCCCGGTTGTTTGAAAAACAGACTTTGGTCCTCTTCTCCCCCTCCCCCACTGTCAGTAAATTGGGGGACTCCCGACCGGATTCCCAAAGGATCTTCTCCTCCAAGAGAGTCCCTTCCTTTTCCCAAACTCGGCTGGCGGTTGAAAATCTCTCTCTGAACAAGCAGTTCGAGCTCAGTTAACCGGCCTGGGTCAGTTCAGCAGTTCGAAGGTGCTGGGACGTCTGGGCCTCGGGACGCTCCCTGAGGGGGGCCATCAACCTTGTCCGTCGATCTCCCGGGATTAACCCAGGCTTCCAAATTTCTAAAAAAGGGGCTCAAGCACCGAGCCACGCCGAAGCCGGGGAAGTGGACGGGAATCACGGGGTCGGGGGGAGAACCCTGGGAAGGAGCTCCGCTGGGATTGTCCCCTGCGGCCCAGCCCTCCCCTTGTCTCAGGATGGACAGGGCACGGGCCGGGGAGTCAAGATGCCTTGGTTCTAATGCCAGCCTTGCCGAGTGACCCTGGGCTTGTCACCTCTGGGCCTCAGTTTTCTCACCTGTACACTGGGCACAACACCTCTCCCCCCTCCACTTGGTGTGGTCCATGTGGAGTGGGCCTGAGCCTGATTAGCCTCTAATAATAATAATAATAATGTTGGTATTTGTTAAGCGCTTACTATGTGCCGAGCACTGTTCTAAGCGCTGGGGTAAACACAGGGGAATCAGGTTGTCCCACGTGGGGCTCACAGTCTTCATCCCCATTTTACAGATGAGGTAACTGAGGCACTGAGAAGTTAAGTGACTTGCCCAAAGTCACACAGCTGACAAGTGGCCGAGCCGGGATTCGAACCCATGACCTCTGACTCCAAAGCCCGTGCTCTTTCCGCTGAGCCACGCTGTACCCCAGCTTTCAGCCCGACCACCTGGGGGGGAAGAAGCACTTAATAAATAGCACTGTTACTGCAAGCTAGTCTTGTCGGGGCACGAGGAGGCTACAACTCAGAAAAGCTCTCTCTAGATTGTCAGCTTGTTGTGGACAGGAAATGGGTCCCTGTATTGCTGTAGTGTTCTCTACCAAGCGCTTAGTACAATGCTCTGCAGGCAGTAAGAGCTCCATAAGTACGACTGACTGACCAGGGATCCACCAGATCGAAACCGGACCTACGAAACGGTCCACCCAACCCTCTGCCTAACGTCTCTGTGCCTCAGTGACCTCATCTGTCAAATGGGGATTAACTGTGAGCCTCACGTGGGACAACCTGATTACCCTGTATCTACCCCAGCGCTTAGAACAGTGCTCGGCACATAGTAAGCGCTTAACAAATACCAACATTATTATTATTATTATTACTACTCCGAACTCGGTACTATTATGATGACTATTCTTTTAATGATATCTGTTAAGCGCTTACTATGTGTCAAGCACTGTTCTCAGGGCTGGGGTTAGATCAGGTTGGGCACGGACCCAGTCCCACGTGGGGCTCACAGTCTAAATAGGAGGGTGAACGGGTATTGGATCCCCATTTCACAGATGAGGAAGCTGAGGCCCAGAGAAGTGAAGTGACTTACCCCAGGTCACACAGCAAGCAGGCAAGGGGCGGAGCTGGGATTAGAACTCAGCACTTCTGACTACCAGACCTGTGCTCTCTCCCTCTGGGCCATGCAGCTTCCTTACAGGCTCGCACCCGATGCTCCTGCCCTCTCTTTTTCTCTCCCACCCCCCCCGCCAGCCCCACCTCCCCACAGAGCACTCTGTGGTTATCCCGGTTATTCCGTACCTGTAAGTAGAGGGAAGAACTGGAGCCGTGTGACATCCTCTGCACCATCCCGTCTTTCTGCAGGATACATTCCTCCAGGTGGATGACGTTGGGGTGCTGGCTCTTGATGCTGCTCAGCGCCCAGAATTCGCGCAGCGCCAGCTCGACGTTTTCCGGGGCGTGGCAGCGGATTTTCTTCACGGCCACCCGGGCGGAGGTCTTTCTGACGACCGCCTCGTACACCACGCCGTAGCTTCCTCGGCCCACCTCCCGGATTAGGTCGTACTTCGGCTGGCTGCTCACCATCTTCAAGGTCCCGGCGCCTGGGGATGTTTAAGAGAGGGGCCGGTGAGGTGGAGGATCCTTCCTGGTCAGGGGGTGCCCCGGGTACCCCCGCCCGTCCCCCGCCACGGGCTGTCATCTCCCGGTTCCCTCCTGGGAGGGGGTCCTGATGCAGGCGGGCCAGACTGCTTGATTCCATGCCATGTGCTGTCTCCGGGGGGGACTGTGGGGAAACCGTCTCCCTCCGGGGGGGCGGCTTTGGAGATGGTCACGAAGGGGCACTCTGAAGCGGAATAAAGTTCTGCTGCACATACTTGGCTGGAGCTCAGTCCTGGAGCCCCTGAAAGTGAAACTGCCTATTCATGGAACACGAAACCGCTCGGTCGTTTTCCTTAAAGTGAACGGAAAGCAAACCGTGCCACAGGAGGAAAAACAGATTTCTGAATGTGTTATTTGTTAAGTGTTTACTATGTGCCAGGCATCGCAATAAGCGCTGGGGTGGACAGAAGTAGATCGGGTTGGACGCGATCCCTCTCCCACGTGGGGCTCAGTCTCAATCCCTACTTTCCAGATGAGGTAACTGAGGCACAGAGAAGTGAAGCGACTTGCCCAAGGCCACACAGCAGACAAGTGGCGGAGCTGGGATTAGAACCCCTGACCTTCTGATTCCCAGGCCTTTGCTCCAACTTCTACGCATTTCTATTTTTCTCCCTCGACTCTGGCACGGATTTCTAGGGATCCCCAAATGACATTCAAGTGGAATTTTTCTTTTGGGGGGAAGCGATGGGGCCTCTCTAAACAGACAGCCAGTGAATATGCCCTGTGATAACTCTACCTCCCTTCTTTGCTTAATAATAAAGACGGCTTTTTCAGGGCATTTTGGGCAAGATCAGACCTACCCAAGCTAAGGAGCGCCCGATACAGCGCCTCTCCAACACAACCTGACGATACCAGATAACCTGCAGCGGATGGAGAAGTGAGAAACGGCTCAGAAGTGACCGGAAAACCCAAGGAGTGTCCCCAGAAAAGGATAAGAAAGAGTGGCCGCAAGCCACGAGAGAATTCCGAACAAGAGGCTGCCTTCGACCGATCAATTAATGGCGTTTACTGAGCGCTTATTGTGTTCAGAGCACTGTACTAAACATTTGGGAGAGTGTAATGGAGTAAGCAGACACATCCCTACCTTCATATAACCCTGTTGTCGTGAACTAGGCTAGCTCCGCTCTGTCAGATCTTGGGAAGGCCCAGCGGTAGCAGCTGATCACAGGGGTGGGAAAGGGAGAGGAATCGGGAAGCAGCAGTAGCACCCACAGCCTTATAACGATGGCATTTGATAAGCACTTACTATGTGCCAAGCACTGTTCTAAGCGCTGCGGGGGGGGGGAAGATACAAGGTAATCAGGTTGTCCCACGTGGGGCTCACAGTCCTAAACCCCATTTTACAGATGAGGTAACTGAGGCCCGGAGAAGTGAAGTGACCTGCTCAAAGTCACACAGCTGACAAGCAGCGGAGGAGGGATTAGAACCCATGACCTCTGACTCCCAAGCCCGGGCTCTTTCTACTGAACCACACTGCTTCTCTTCCACAGTTGTTTTTATGATTGGATGACCCTTCCAAATGAGGCTGGGACACCCCGAAGGAGCAGCTAGAAGCTGAGCACGCCTAATTTCCCCCTTCCCTGCCTCTTTTTCTTTGGCTTAAGCTACTGAATCTTCCAGTTCCAACCTCCTAGTTCGAGCCCACCTGAGTGTAAGTTACTTGAGGGTAGGGATAGTATCTAAACCTCTACTGTCATGCACTCTCCCAGGTGTTCCGCCCATAGAAAGTACTTAATAAATACCACCGTTTGCTCTGCCAGAGATTTTCTGCTGCTCTGGGACTCTAGACTGGAAGCTCCCCGTGGGCGGGGAATGTGTCCCGAACAACTCTGCTGCATTGTAATAATAATAATAATGTTGGTATTTGTTAAGCGCTTACTATGTGCCGAGCACCGTTCTAAGCGCTGGGGTAGACACAGGGGAATCAGGTTGTCCCACGTGGGGCTCACAGTCTTCATCCCCAATTTACAGATGAGGTCACTGAGGCACCGAGAAGTGACTTGCCCACAGTCACACGGCTGACAAGTGGCAGAGCCGGGGTTCGAACCCATGACCTCTGACTCCAAAGCCCGCGCTCTTTCCAGTGAGCCACGCTGCTTCTCAGCGTACTCTCTCAGACGCTTAGTACAATGCTTTGCACCTAGTACACACTCAGATACCACTGAGGATGATGACTTTCTTATGAGAGCTGCTCTACTCTTCCATTCTCCCCAACTACCTAGAAGGGTCCAACCTAAACTTCGGCACCTACTTTTTGATCTAACCATTTTTTTCCCCTCCAGCTCCCGCTCTTTGTAATTTGAATTTACCCTCTAGATTGCAAGCTTATGACCGTCAGGGAAACTCGTCCGCTAATTCTGCTGTATTGTGCTCTCCCAAGCGCTTAGTACAATACTCCACGCATAATAAGCACTCAATTAGTACCACTGATTGATTTATTGGTCTGGCTTCTGTTGGACTATCCCAATTAAGCACACAACGGATACTTGGTTGATCCTAAACCGGCTTGCCACTCTACGGGACCTAAAGCAAATCAATCAGGAATCAGCCCCACTCCAAATGCCGTCTTCGCGACGGCGGCGTTTTGCCAGCCGAAAAATAGCCCAGATCTGAGCTCCTGGGTCATGGGCAAAAGATAATGCCCAGATGACTCGTTCGGATGATGCAAGTCAAGGGCCAAGCGGTGATCAACACCAGAGTCTTGACTCCTGGTGGGAGCGGTTCAAACCCCAGCTGTTTATGTAACACCCAGAAGGGGTGGGCAGGGGCTTTCTCTGAGGGCTCGGCCTAGGAGGCTAAACCGAGAGGCATCATGGCCTGGTGGAAAGAACACAGGCCTGACTCAGAAAACCTCTTTCTAATCCTGGATCCCTCGCTTGCCTGCTGTGGGGGCAAGTCCCTTCACCTCTCTGTGCCTCAGTTACCGCATCTGAAAAATGGGGATACCTAGTCTCCCTCCCTCTTAGATTATGCCCCCTAGGCGGGCCAGAAGATGGTGCCCGATCTTCCGTTGTATCCATCCCACTGCTTGGCCGAGAGTGAGAGCTTAACAAATGCCACAATAATAATAATAATAATGTTGGTATTTGTTAAGCGCTTCCTACGTGCAGAGCACTGTTCGAAGCGCTGGGGGAGATACAAGGTAATCAGATTGTCCCCCTTGAGGTTCACAGTCTTAATCCCCATTTTACAGAGGAGGTAACTGAGTCCCAGAGAAGTTGTGACTTGCCCACAGTCACCCAGCTGACAAGTGGCGGAGCCGGCATTCGAACCCATGACCTCTGACTCCCAAGCCCAGGCTCTTTCCACTGAGCCACGCTTATTACCCAGAGCCCTAGAGTGGCCAGGTTGTTGTACCCCTAACCCCTTCCCGCCATAAAGGAGAAGCAGCGTGGCTCAGTGCTGGACCTGGGAGTCAGAGGTCATGGGTTCTAATCCCCACACTGCCGCTTATCAGCTGGGTGACTGTGGGCAAGTCGCTTCACTGCTCTGGACCTCGGTTCCCTCATCTGTCAAATGGGGATGAAGACTGGGAGCCCCAGGTGGGACAATCTGATCACCTTGTATCCCACCCCAGCGCTTAGAACAGTGCTTTGCACATAGTAAAGTGCACATTATTTACCATTTACACATAGTAAAAATGTGTCCATCTGTCTCCCCCGATTAGACTGTAACCCGGTCAATGGGCAGGGATGGTCTCTATCTGTTGCCGAATTGTCCATTCCACGCGCTTAGTACAGTGCTCTGCACACAGTAAGTGCTCCATAAATACTACTGACTGAAGAATAATAATGTTGGTATTTGTTAAGCGCTTACTACGTGCCGAGCACGGTTCTAAGCACTGGGGTAGAGACAAGGGAATCAGGTTGGCCCACGTGGGGCTCACAGTCTTCATCCCCATTTTCCAGATGAGGGGACCGAGGCACCGAGAAGTGAAGTGACTTGCCCAAAGTCACCCAGCAGCCAGAGCTGGGATTAGAACCCGCAACCTCTGACTCCTAAGCCCGGGCTCTTTCCACCGAGCCACGCTGTAAGTCCTTAACACCGAAAAACAAGCGGCTCTGCCACTTGTCAGCCGGGTGACTGTGGGCAAGTCACTTCACATCTCTGTGCCTCAATCTGGAAAATGGGCATTTAGATTCTGAGCCTCACGTGGGACAACTTAATGACCCTGTATCTCTCCCAGCGCTTAGAACAGTGCTCTGCACCTAGTAAGCGCTTAAACACCAACATTGTTATTGTTGTTATTAACAAATACCACCATTATAAGGCACAGCTGTCCTCTTCCAGGCGCTTAATATAATAACGTTGGTATTTGTTAAGCGCTTACTAGGCGCAGAGCACTGTTCTAAACGCTGGGGGAGATACAGGCTCATCAGGTTGTCCCACGTGAGGCTCACAGTTAATCCCCATTTTACAGATGAGGAAACTGAGGCCCAGTGAAGTGACTTGCCCACAGTCACACAGCTGCCCAGGGGCAGAAGCGGCATTCGAACCCATGACCTCTGACTCCCCAAGCCCGGGCTCTTTCCACTGAGCTACGCTGCTGCTCTGCCCATGGTAAACACTCCATAAATGCCCCTGATTGATGGAAGGGGGGTGCCCGGGGTGGGCACCCCCTTGCCCCCCGCCCCCAGGCTTTCAGTGGGCACTGACGGGGCTGCCCAGCTCGGGCTGGGGGAGGTAGGGGGCATGGAGGGAGATGGAGGGGGATGGAGGCCGGGGGCCCCTTCCCTTGGCATGGCCGGAAGCCCCTTCCCTTGGCATGACCGGAAGCCCCTTCCTTGGCATGACGGGAAGCCCCTTCCCTTGGCATGACCAGAGGCCCCTTCCTTGGCATGACCGGAAGCTCCTTCCCTTGGCATGACCGGAAGCCCCTTCCCTTGGCATGACGCGAAGCCCCTTCCCTTGGCATGACCGGAAGCCCCTTCCCTTGGCATGACCGGAAGTCCCTTCCCCGACAGGGCCCGACAAGGCCCTGACCAGTCCTGACAGGCCCAGGCCCCTCTTCCCTGACAGGGCCGGTGGGGTGTGAGGCTGCGGACGCGGTTCTTCTTCTCCCCGTCTCGGCCTCCCCGGGCCCGGCAGGTCTCCCCGGTATCGCTTCTGTCCGGGAAGCGACGGGCGCGGGCAGGCTTTACCTCAGGGCCGCCGCTTCTCCTTCTCGCGGGCTCTGCCGGCCGCCATTATCGGACGCCTCGCGCCGCCTGTCAGAGGCCGGCGCGCGCCCCCCCCTCCCCCTCCCCCCGGCCGCGCGCGCCCCGTTGGCTCAGCGGGGCCCGCGGCGCGCGCCCCGGACGACGGCGCCTCTTCCCCCATTGGCCGGCGGCGCCCGCGCGCGCCTACCCGAGGGAGGCCGGGCACGCGCGCCGGAATGCACCACTCGGGCCCTCCCGTGGGGGAGGCCCGGACAGGACCAGAGAAGCGGGGGAGGGGGGGACGGACGACTCCTGCCTCCCCCCCCCGCCCCACCTCGAGGCTACCGCCACGGGCCCCTTCTGCACTTTGCAACGAGGCCTGCCTCCCCCCGAGCTCTTTTGAATTGCACAAAGCAAGCTGAGCCTGCAGACGGGTCACCCCAGCTCCCTGACAAAGCCTCCCCCCTTTTTCTCGCACCTACCGTGTTGCCGCCTCTTTTGCAGGGTTCTCCGCAATTTAACGCTTTTTGCATTTTCTTCCGCCCTGGGGAGTGAGGCGTCCGAGGGGCTGGGGCTGGTGGGGAGGCGCAGTCCGGACGGGGGAGCATTGGCCCCCATCCCACAGGGAGGACTGCACCTTTTGTCCCTGTCACTGGGCCATGGTCACACGCCACTCGGGGCCTGAGGCGGCTGCGAGGCACTTTGCAGGGTGCGATCATCTGGAAAGGGCCTTCTTCCTCCCCCCCCCCGCGGGGAGCGCGTTGGTATCTTCCCTTAAAGGGGCAGTTTCCCATTGTTCTTCCAGAATGGGAGACTTGCAGGCCCCCTGGGGCTCAGCGCTAATAATAATAATGGTGGTGTTTGCTCCCAGGCACTGTACTAAGCGCTGGGGTGGATACAAGCAAATAATAATAATGTTGGCATTTGTTAAGCGCTTACTATGTGCAGAGCACTGTACTAAGCGCTGGGGTAAAAAGAAATCAAATTGCGGTATTTGTTAAGCGCTTACTACGTGCAAAGCCCTGTTCTAAGCGCTGGGGGATACAAGGTGATCAGTTGGTCCCACGTGGGGCTCTCAATTTTAATCCCCATTTGACAGATGGGGTAACTGAGGCAGAGAGAAGTTAAGTGACTTGCCCAAGGTCACACAGCTGACTAGCGGCAGAGCCGGGATTAGAACCGGTGACCGGTGATCTCCGACTCCCAAGCCCGCGCTCTTTCCGCTGAGCCACGCTGCTTGCAGGGTCATCAGGTTGTCCCACGTGAGGCTCCCAGTCTTCATCCCCATTTTGCAGATGAGGTGACTGAGGCACCGAGAAGCGAAGTGACTTGCCCGCAGTCACCCAGCTGCCAAGTGGCCGAGCCGGGATTCGAACCCGTGACCTCTGCCTCCCAAGGCCGGGCTCTTTCCACTGAGCCACGCTGCTTCTCTATCGGGTTGGACACGGTCCCCGTCCCGCGAGGGGCTCGCAGTCTCCCTCCCCATTTTACAGATGGGGGAATCCCAGAGAAGTGAAGTGATCTGCCCAAGGTCACACGGCAGATAAGTGGGAGAGAGGGGATTAGAACCCATGACCTTTTGACTCCCAGGCCGGGGCTGTAGCCACTAGGCCGTGCTGGTTCTCCGGCTAGGGCCTGGTTCGGATCCATGCCCCTGTCTGAGTGACGACGGCGAGCCCGTCGTTGGGCAGGGATGGTCTCTATCTGTTGCCGACTTGTACATTCCAAGCGCTTAGTACAGTGCTGGGCACACAGGAATTGCTCAATAAATACGATTGAATGAATGAATGACGTGGAGCTGGGAGGAGGGAAGGGACAATCAGCTCCTGCAGCCCAAAGAGGGTTAATGGGGGTTTCCCGGACGCAGTCACCCGGGTCCCCTTGCCCGGGGGTCAAACCCCGGACACCAGTCCGCCCCGTCTATCAGAGGCCATCTGTCATCTCATCCTTTCACGCCTTCCTGCAGAGGAGCTGGCTCCTTCCCCTCTCACCAGCCCATGCTCTTTTTTTCATTTTATGGTGTTACATCAAGCGCTTACTATGTGCCGGGGCACTGTACTAAGCGCTGGGCTAGATACAGGCTAATCAGATTGGTCCCAGTGCCTGTCCCACGTGGGGCTCACGGTCTTAATCCCCATTTTAGAGATGAGGTAACTGAGGCACGGAGAAGCGAAACGACTTGCCCGAGTTCACACGGCAGACAAGTCGTGGAGCCGGGATTAGAACTCAGGTCCTTCGAAGCACCGTACTAAGCGCTCGGGTGAGTACCACAGAACAACCAACACATTCCTTGCCCACAACGAACTCACGGTCTAGAGGGGGAGACGGACGTTAATATAAGTAAATAAATGGCATATGTTCTGGGGGGATGGGAGGAAGGATGAATGAAGGGAGCAAGTCGGGGCGACGCAGAAGGGAGTGGGAGAAGAGGAGAGGAGGGTTTAATCAGGTGGCGAGATAGACGAGATCGAGGCGCAGCGAGAAGGTTAGTATTAGAGGGATGAAGGGTGGTCCCCTCAATCAATGTGATTTATTGCCCCCTCTCATCCTTCACCCCCTCACCTAAAACTTTGGGATCTGCATTAGTAGAAATGTCCAGAATAGGTTACTGGGAAAGAAAGTTGGGGAAGTTGGATGGCCCATTCATTCATTCAGTAGTATTTATTGAGCGCCTACTATGTGCTTCCTGACCTTGTCCGGAAAGGCAGCCGTTGTGTGGTTTTCCATATGACTTGTTCCCGCTGTTGGAGAGGGGATCCTGGGTTGAGTGAGAAGCAGCCTGGCCTATAATAATAAAATCATGGTATTTGTTCAGCAGCGTGGCTCAGTGGAAAGAGCCCGGGCTTGGGAGTCAGAGGTCATGGGTTCGAATCCCAACTCTGCCACTTGTCAGCTGGGTGACTGTGGGCAAGTCACTTCACTTCTCTGTGCCTCAGTGACCTCATCTATAAAATGGGGATGAAGACTGTGAGCCTCACGTGGGACGACCTGATGACCCTGTATCTCCCCCAGTGCTTAGAACAGTGCTCTGCACATAGAAAGCGCTTAACAAATACCAACATTATTATTAAGCGCTTACTCTGTACCAAACCTTGTAGTGAGCAGTGGAGGGGTTACAAGGTAGTCAGGTTGTCTCACGAGGGGCTCACAGTCTTCATCCCCATTTTTAAAGAGGAGGTAACTGAGGCACGGAGAGGTTAAGTGACTTGCACAAGTTCACACAACAGACAAGTGGCAGAGTCGAGATTAGAACCCACAACCTCCGACTCCCAAGCCCGGGCTCATGCCACTAGGCCTTGCTGCTTCTTTAGTGGATAAAGCCCAGGCCTGGAAGTCAGAAGGCCTGGGGTTCTCATCCCGGCTCTGCCACTTGTCTGCTGTGGGACCTCGGGTAAGTCGCTTGATTTTTCTGGGCCTCAGTTATTTCTTCTTTGGCGGCGAGGGACCCGTTAGCCCTATCTCTAGACTGTAAGCTCCTTGTGGGCAGGGATTGTGGGCACCAACTCTGGTGGACTCTCCTAAACGTTCTGTACAGTGTTCTGCACACGCGCTCAATAAATACCACCGATTGATTCATTGATTGCCCATCCTCCCTTCTTCCCGGCAGCACCCGGAATTTGACCCGGGCCCATAAAAAGGAGATTGCCAGCCCTCTATGCCGGCCTCGTTCTCGCCTGTCCCGCCGTCGACCCCTGGCCCACGTCCTACCTCTGACCCGGAACGCCCTCCCTCCTCACCTCTGCCAAACTAACCCTCTTCCCCTCTTCAAAGCCCTTCTGAGAGCTCACCTCCTCCAGGAGGCCTTCCCAGACCGAGCCCTCCCTTTCCCTCTGCTCCTCCTCCCCTCCCCATCGCCCGGACTCCCTTCCCCTCCCCACAGCACTGGTGTATATTTGTATATATTATTTATTACTCTATTTTAGTAATGATGTTGTGTATAGAGAAGCAGCGTGGCTCAGTGGAAAGAGCACGGGCTTGGGAGTCAGAGGTCATGGGTTCGAATCCCCGCTCTGCCCCTTGGCAGCTGTGTGATTTTGGGCAAGGCCCTTAACTTCTCGGTGCCTGTTACCTCATCTGGAAAAGGGGGATTAAGACTGTGAGCCTCACGTGGGACAACCTGAGTACCCTGTATCTCCCCCGGCGCTTAGAACAGTGCTCTGCACATAGTAAGCGCTTAACAAACACCAACATTATTATTACTATCTAGCTATTTTGTTGGTATTGATGCCCGTCTACTTGTTTTGTTGCCTGCCCCCCTTCTAGACTGTGAGCCCGTTGTTGGGTGGGGATTGTCTCTAACTGACACCGAATTGTGCTTTCCCAGCGCTTAGTACAGTGCTGTGCGCCCAGTGAGCGCTCAGTAAATACGACTGAATGAATGAATACGCCGCCAATGTAGTTTGACTAGGACAAGTCTGCCCCCTAGTGGACACAAGCTGTTATGGCGGGAGAGGGTGCGGGGGCGTCCAGCTCACGTCCTACCAATAATAATAATAACTGAGCTATTTGTTAAGCGCTTACTCTGGGCGGGCCCTGGACTAATCGCTGGGGTGGATACAAGCAAATCAGGTTGGACACAATCCTTGTCACATAAGGGGCTCACGGTCTATATCCCCCCCATTTTACAGCTGAGGTAACCGAGGCCCAGTGAAGTGACTTGCCCAAGGTCACACAGCAGAACAGTCAGCGGTGGAGCCCACGACCCTTCTGACTCCCAAGCCTGTGCTCTGTCCGCTACGCCACGCTGCTTCAACACTACCACAACCCACTCTGAGCACTTCGCTTCTTTAATGAGAAGCAGCGTGGCTAGTGGAAAGAACACGGGCTTTGGAGTCAGAGGTCGTGAGTTCGAATCCCAGCTCTGCCACTTGTCAGCTGTGTGACTGTGGGCGAGTCACTTAACTTCTCGGGGCCTCAGTGACCTCGTCTGTAAAATGGGGATTAAGACTGTGAGCCCCACGTGGGACAACCTGATTCCCCTGTGTCTACCCCAGCGCTTAGAACAGTGCTCTGCACATAGTAAGCGCTTAACAAATACCAACATTATTATTATTATTAATGCCAACCTACCCGCCGAACTTCGATCTCATCTGTCTCGCCGCCATCCCCTTGCTCGTATCCTCCCTCTGGCCTAGAACTCCCTCCCGCTTCCTATCCAACAGGCCACCACTCTCCCCACTTTCAAAGCCTTACTAAATTCACATCTCCTCCAAGAGGTCTTCCCTGGTTAACCTCTCTTTTCCCCTAATAATAATAATTGTGATATCTGTTAAGCGTTTACTATGTGTCAGGCGCCGTACTAAGCTCCGGGATGGGTGCAAGCAAATCGGGTTGGACACAGTCCCGGTCCCACGGGGGGCTCGCGATCTCAGTCCCTATTTTCCAGATGAGGTCACTGAGGTAAAGAAAAGCAAAGTGACTTGCCCAAGGTCACACAGCAGGCAAGTGGCGGAGCCGGGATTAGAACCCATGACCTTCTGACCCCCGGGTCCATTCTCCTCCTTCTTCTCACATAGTAAGCGCTTAACAAATATAATTATTATTATAATAATAGTCGCAGGAGGCGTTGCCTTCGGGAACACCAGTGGGTACCCTGAGCCCATGCGGGCCTGGTACTTAGTAAGCGCTTAAAAAATACAATAATAACTGGTTTTTCCCCGGAGAGGGAGAGTCGGGGCAGGATCAGGGGAGGGCCCCGGGGAAAGTTCAGCACAGAGGCCGGGTTTTCCCCCAAGAGGGTGACCGGGGCGGGAGAGGGCAGAGAATATGACCGTCATTAAACACTAGCCTAGATTATCTTCGCCCAACCACAACCTAGGCACCGTGCCATCACCTGTTGCGTTTCGTAAATATCGATTTACCTACTCAACTCTCTGAACGCCACCTTTCCATTCTCAATTTCCCCGTATTTGTAACATCTTTCTTTTCTTTCACTAGGCCACACGGAGCGGCCTGGCCAAAGGCAAAGAACCCGGGCCTGGGAGTCAGAGGACCTGGGTTCCAAGCCCCGCTCTGCCACATGTCTGCCGTGTGACCCTGGGCAAGTCACTTCAAGTTCTTTGTGGGCAGGGAACGTGTCTGTCGACTCTTTTATATTATATTCATTTAATTCAGTCGTACCTACCGTACACTTACACTATACTAAATGCTTAGGAGAGTACAACTCCCACTTCGGAGCACTGTACTATGTCCAGACTGGGCAGGAATGGCAAAGGGGGTGGACATGGCAGGAGAGCTTGAGGGCGTGGGGAGGGGGTTATGATAATAACAATAATAATCAATCATACTCATTGAGTGCTCCAACGTACTCCATCAATCAACCAATTATGGTTATTCTTCGCTATTATTATTCGTTATTATCCTCCCCTCCTTCCAGGTGGAGCGTTTTAGGGTGGGCTCCGTTGCAACCTGCAGACAACCTGGTTGCCGGGCTCCAAGCCCGAGCTCTGTCCACTAAGCCGTGCCGCTTCTCTAGACTGTGAGCTGCACCTGGGCAGGAAATGTTTCCACCAACTCTGTTGTTTAGTACTCAGAAGCAGCAAGGCGTAGTGGATCGAGCCTGGGCCTGGGAGTCAGGAGATTACGGGTTCTAATCCCGCCGCCTCAACTGGTCTGCCGTGTGACCTTGCAAGTCACTTCACTTCTCTGGGCCTCAGTTACCGCATCTGTAAACTGGGGACTGAGACAGTGAGCCCCACGTGGGACAGGGATCGTGTCCAACCCGATCGGCTTGTACCCACCCCGGCGCTTAGTAATAATAATAATGTTGGTATTTGTTAAGCACTTACTATGGGCAGAGCACTGTTCTAAGCGCTGGGGGAGATACAGGGTCATCAGGTTGTCCCACGTGAGGCTCACGGTCTTCATCCCCATTTTACAGATGAGGTAAAGAAGTTAAGTCACACAGCTGCCGGGATTCAAACCCATGACCTCTGACTCCCAAGCCCGGACTCTTTCCACTGAGCCAGTGCCCGGCACGTAATAAGCGCTTAACAAACACCAGTATTATTATTAGCTTTGCGCAGTGCTCCGTACACGGTAAGCGCTCAACGAGTACGACTGATTGACTGACAAGCCCAGCATGGGAAAAACAGGGGGCTGGTGACTGCGAGGTCGTCGCGGGCAGGGAGTGTCACTGTCTATTGTAATACTTTCCCAATCGCCTAGAAGAGTGCTCCGCGCACAGTCAGCGCTTAATAAATCCGATTGAATGAATGAACCGTGCCCCTCGGCAGGAAGGGCAGGGAGTGTTTGGGCCCCGGGTGAACTCTGGAACGCTCCGCTCTGGTGGACGGGTGGGGACAGGGCCCTGCACTCCGTCAGCTGAACTGTTCCCAGGCGGGAACAGATGTTCCCGTCACCTGATTCCCCAGGGGACAAACAGCCCGGGCTCCGGGCTCGGACGGTGCCCGGAGTCCTTGGCGTCGTTGGCCGTGGGCCTCCCGGCCGTCACGAGGCCCAGATTTCCCCTCCCCCGGGGGGCTCGAGCTTCCTGGAAGCTGCGGCCGCCGGGCCCGGCTCCTCTCCTGGAAGCCGAGGGCCCCGGGGGCCGGACCCCGGACCGACCGTGGAGCCCGGCGACCAGGTCGTCCGGGTTCCCTCTGGGTCCGGCCCCCGCTGACCCCCCGGCGGCCCCCTCGCCAACTCGCTGCAAAGGAGCAAATTCCACCCTTATCGCAGCCGGAGAGGAGTTATTTATATCCGGGGCCGCTGCGCTCTGCCCTCGGCCTCCCGGGGAGGCCTCCTCAGGTCTCGCCCCTTCTCCGAAGTCCGGACCGGGAGGAAGACCCGGCCCCTGGGATGGCCTCGGCCCGGGGGGAGCTTGGGGAAGCGGGTGTCTTTTTTTTTTCTCTTTCTTTTTTGATACTTGATAAGTGCTTACTTCGTACCAGGCGCTTTCTAAGCACCGAAGTAGATACAGAGTAATCAGGCGGACACAGTCCGTGTTCATTCATCCAGTCGTATTTATTGAGCGCTTACTGTGAGCGGAGCACTGTACTAAGCACTTGGGAGACTAGGTAGAACAATAAACAGACACATTCCCCGCCCACAAGTTGACAGTCTAGCGGGGGAGGCAGACATTAATAGAAGTAAATCATGTTAGCCCACATCAGGTTCCCGGTCTTAATCCCCGTTTGAAAGATGAGGAAACTGAGGCACAGAGCAGTGAAATGACTTGGCCAAGGCTAGGCAACAGCCAGGAGGCGGAGCCAGGATTAGAACCCAGGTCCTTCTGGCTCCAAGGCCCGTGCTCTAGCCACTGGGCCACGCTGCTTCTCCGCCGCTGCAGCTGGAGCCCTGCAGCTGCCCCATCCCGGGCAGGGCTCCAGCTCCGGCCCTCCCTGCGTGCCTGCCTTTTGTCAGCTGCGACCTCGGCCTCCCAGGCCCTTGCCCGGGGGTCCTCGCTGCCCCCTCACCCCTAACCCGCAGCCCGGGGTGGGGAGAAAGGCGGGAAATCTTCCCCGGCTCCACTTCTGCTCACCTGGCTCTCAGTTGACCCCCAGCTCGGCCCCCCGGGAAGCAGATGTGCCCGCCTGTGAGTGGGCTGGGCCTGAGGCGGGTGGCTCGTGAACCCATTAGAGCACTGGCCCTCCCAGGCTGATCTCTGGGCCCCCCGGCCTTCTCCCCAAGACAGGGTGGGGAAACTGAGCCATGCAGCTCATTATGGGCAGGTTCCGTTGTATTCCCCCCCCGCGCTTAGTACGATGCTCTGCACACATTAAGCGCTCAATAAATGCGATCGCCTCATGACTGCTCTGCAGGCGGTAAGCGCTCAATAAATACGATTGCTCGACTGACTGCTCCGCACCTCGTGAGCTCCTAATAAATGCCATCGATTGATTGATTGGGGAACTTTACCTGAAGCACTCTGTGGACGTTGCAGATTGGAAAATGGGGCTCGGAGAGGTTGAGAGACCGGCTCCCCATCACACAGAGGGCCTGGGCGCCCTTAGGCCTCTCCTCTTTTCTCGGCGAGGGGTGGGGTCCCCTCAGAGGGGTTCGGAGCTGCCTCGCTTCCCCTTTAAGCAGCCGCCCGCCTCTGAGAGCGACAGGCCCTTAAGGACAAGAAGCTCTATTCCGCCAGGCCCCAAGACTGAGTCATGATATATAAGTAGCCGTGTGACCCCCGCTCCCTTCCCCCACTCTCCCCTCCCTTGCCCTGCCCTTCCCTGCCAGGATTTCCCACGTTCTCTGTGGGCACAGGGAGGGGCAGTGACCTGTTTATTCCGCACGGCCAGCTCCTACGTGAAGCAACCTCCCCCTTCTGACCGTTCCGTGAGCGGGACCCCCTGCAATCAGTCGATCCCTCCTATTTATCGAGCGCTCGCTCTCCCCCGGGCACCCTCCCAAGGATTTGGGAGAGTACAAGAGAACGGAATTGGTCGACCCGTTCCCTGCCCACAGCAAGCTTAGAGTCTGGAGGGACGCCTGCCTTTTCCCACCAGACCGCGGGCAGAGAAGCAGGGCAGACAAATGGGAAGCAACGTGGCACAGTAGAAAGAGCCCGGGCCTGGGAGTCAGAGCGCTCTAATCCCGGCTCCACCGCGCGTCTGCTGAGTGACCTTGGACAAGTCACTTCGCTTCTCTGGGCCTCAGTTATCTCATCTGTAAATTAGGGATCGAGACCGTGAAGCCCATGTGGGACGGGGCCCGTGTCCCACCTGATTAGCTTGAATCTACTCCCGGTACAGAGAAGTAGCATAGAGTAGTGGATAGAGAACAGGCCTGGGAGTCAGGTCATGGGTTCTAATCCCTGCTTGGCCACTTGTCTGCTGTGTGATCTTGGGCAAGTCACTCCCCTTATCTGCGCCTCAGTCACCTCATATGTAAAATGGGGATTGAGACTGTGAGCCCCACGTGGGACAGGGACTCTATCCAACTCAATTTGCTTTTATCCTCCAGCCTAGCACGTAGTAAACGCTTAACAAGTACCATTTTCATGTCACTTGGACCGTGATTGGCACATAAATACTTAACAAATACCATTATGATTATGATTATTATAATAATGTTGGTATTTGTTAAGCGCTTACTATGTGCAGAGCACTGTTCTAAGCACTGGGGTAGACATAGGGGAATCAGGTTGTCCCACGTGGGGCTCACAGTCTTAATCCCCATTTTACAGATGAGGGAACTGAGGCACAGAGAAGTTAAGTGACTTGCCCACAGTCACACAGCCGACAAGTGGCAGAGCTGGGATTCGAACTCATGAGCCCTGACTCCAAAGCCCATGCTCTTTCCACTGAGCCACGACAGTACTTGGCACATAGAAAGTAGTTAGCAAATACTATTATTATCGTTATTATTAATAATAATAGCGTTTGGCACATAGCAAACGGTTAACAAATACCATCATTATAATGAAGGGGCGGAGTCAGGATTAGAACCCAGGTCCTTCCGACTCCCAGAACCGTGCTCTATCCACTAGGCCCCGCTGCTTCTCGATGGAGAATCCAGGGGACCCAGGAAGCCCAGCTCCTGGGCCCGATCGAACGGCCGTGTTCCCTCCCCGTTCCCTCTGCACTGTTCCGGGTCAGCTCGGTGACCGGGCAAGAGCTTGGATTCATCGCGCTTCTGTCCTGGACTCCGGCCCGGCGGACGCCCTGGCCTGCAGCCTGACAGGAAAGAGACGAGGCCAGGCCCGGAAGCCGCTTTTCCTAGACGCAGGCCCCGGGCCCTTAAAGGACTTTCTCTCTGGCTCTTCCACCCTCCTCGGTCACCCTGACTTGTGGGAGTTCCCAAGGTTGCCCCCGGATCGCACTTCGGTCTCTGACACCCGAGTGACACCCTCGGCCACCTGTCCCGCTCTCTACCAACCTGTCTGCTCTTTAGGTCTAACCTTAATCCCACCTGCTGCGACCTGTTCCTTATCGTAAACATTTTCTAACTGGTCTAACTGGACAGCAGGAATTAGCCAAACCCGGGCCCTGGGGAGTGACCCACACTGAGAGTCCCGCCCCGACCCTCCCTCACCAGCTATTCAATCAATCAATCAGGTGCATTTATTGAGCACTCACTATGCGCAGAGCACTGTAGTAAGAGCTTGGGAGAGGACAACACAACAGAGTTGGTAAATATGAGCCCTGGCCACATGGATCTTATACTTAAAGGGGGAGATAGTAAAATAAATTATAGATAAGGAAAGTGACAGGGGGACTAGGATATTCATTCATTCAGTAGTATTTATTGAGCGCTTACTATGTGCAGAGCACTGTATTAAGCGCTTGAAATGTTCAATTTGGCAACAGATAGAGATAATCCCTGACCACTGACGGGCTTACAGTCTAATCGGGGGAGACAGAGGGACAAAAACAAGACAACTTAATCGCAATAAATAGAATCAAGGGGATGGACACCTCATTAACAGTTCACCCCAGTGCTTAGTACAAGACCTTGCACCTAGTAAACACTAAACAAATACCATCATTCATTCATTCAATTTTATTGTGATCATTATTATTATTATTATATAAATAAGTGCTGTGGGGCTGAGAGGGGGGCAAATAAGAGGTGCTCCAAAAATACGAATCCAAGTGTATAGGCGACGCAAGAAGTCAACGTCAAGACAGATGAGATGGAGGTACAGTGAGCGAGTAATAATAATAATAATGTTGGTATTTGTTAAGCGCTTACTATGTGCAGAGCACTGTTCTAAGCGCCGGGGGAGATACAGGGTGATCAGGTTGTCCCACGTGGGGCTCACAGTCTTCATCCCCATTTTACAGATGAGGTCACTTGAGGCCCAGAGAAGTGAAGTGACTCGCCCACAGTCACACAGCTGACAAGTGGCCGAGCCGGCATTCGGACCCATGACCCCTGACTCCCAGGTTTGGGCTGTTTCCACTGAGCCAGGCTGCTTCTCTATGAGTATGTTGGCTTTAGAGGAACAAAGTGTGTGCGTTGGGTTGTAGTAGGAAAGCTGAGAGGTAAGTGTCCGTAGCCTGAGACCTTAGAACCTTTGCACTCTCTGTGGGTTTGGGCCCCTCCACCCCACTGCAGAAACCTCTCTGACCACTGGGTTGGACGAAGGGGTCTCTTCTTCAAGGAGGGGGGAAACTGAGGCAGGGAGCACTATTCACCAGCCCCCACCTCCACTGTCATGCCTGCCCAAGAGGGAGACAGGGCTGCTGGGGTGGAGGGATGCACAGGGGAGGGAGCGGCAGGCTGACCCGTCCTGGGTCGGGGGGTCAGGGGGTCGGGTAGAGCCCCCGGTCCCAGCCCCAGAGGGCCGGGAAGTCGGGATCCCGGGCAGCCTGCCGGAGAAGGGCCCGGAGCATCTAGCGGGAGCCCGGAGGCCACGGATGAGGAGCAGCACCTCAGCTTGGCCCGGCCCATATCGGCCGCCAGTTTAATTATAGCTTGTTTTCCCTCCCGTTCCCTGTTTACCCTCTCTAAGACTCCACAGGCGAGAGTGGTAATCCCCTCAGCTTGGGGAGGGGCCGGAGAGCCAACCGGGCAGCTGGCTTGGAAGTGACCCCGGGTGGAGGGGGTGCCACCTCCAGAGACCCTGGATCCTCCGGGTGGGAGGGGTCGCCCTCCAAACGCTCGTCTGACGGCTCGCATCACCCCTCTCCCCAGCCCCCTACCCCCCCGTCACTCCACGGGTCCCGTTCTCTCCCTCCGGACTGGGAGGGTCACTGGGGGGGGGGCTGGGGCTGAGGTCCAGGCCGGGGGGGGGGGTCTGGGTAACAGAGGAGGGTGGGGCTCTTCAGTCCCTCCCCACACTTGGAACTTGCCCACTGACCCCTGCAGTGTCCTGAGCAGAAATCAGCCTGGGTGGTCATCAGAGACCAGACCGTGAGGCCCCATTTCCCCGTGGGGCAAACTGAGGCCGAGGGAGGCCCAGGTCTCCGTCCAGGTTCTGGGAAGCCAGCGGAGGCGGGGCTGAGCCCGGATCCTGAGTCGTCGCCTCCGCCTGCCGGGCAAACCGAGGGTTGGGAAGACCAGGCTGGCGGTGGGAGCGAGATCCAAAGGGAATGAGCTCCGACTTCCTTCTCTGGCCACTTCCGTGGCAAGAACCAATGCCTCAGCCGCCCAGGTCCGACTCCGGAGGGGCCGACGGGGTTCCTGGGGTGCCGGGGTTGGGAGCTCCAGCTCCCAGAGTTGGAATTCTCTCACTCCTGAGGCCCACACTGGGGCAGCCACCATCTTCCCTTCCCTCTTCCAACAGGGCAAGGCCCCCTCTCCTCCAAAAGAGCACAGGGAGGACAGAAGCAACCTGCACACTTGAACAGGAGGAAGAGCCAGTGGTCAGTCAATCGACTGCTTTTTGAGTGCTTACTGTGTGCTAAGCACTGTACTCAGCGCATGGGAGAGTCCAATAGAACAATAGGATAAATGGGGAGAAGCAGCGGGATGAGAAGCAGCGAGGCCTAGTGGGCAAAACATACGTCTGGAAGTCAGGAGGACCTGAGTTTTAATCCTGTATCTTCCACTTGTCTTCTGTGTGACCTCGGGCAAGTCACTTCACTTCTCTGGGCCTCAGTTCCCTCATCTGTAAAATGGGGATTAGGACTGTGGGCCCCGTGTGGGACAGGGACTACGTCCAACCCGATTATCTTGTAGCTATCTCACTGCTTAGAACAGTGCCTGGCACATAGTAAGCGCTTAACCGACACCGTGAATAAAAAAGTGGGGCATAGGGCAAGTCACCTACCTTCTCTGCGCCTCACTTATCTGTAAAATGGGGATTAAAATTGTAAGCCCTAGGTGGGACAGCGACTGTGTCCAACCTGATTGGGTTACATCTACCCCAGGGCTTAGAACAGTGCTCGACACATAGTAAGCGCTTAACAAATACCGTCGTTATTATAAAGCCACTGGGCTCGGAGTTGGAGGTTTGCTCTCTCTGGATGCCCCGGAGGTTATCAGCCCAAAGAGTTCGGTTGCCAGGGTTGGGTGTCCGTAGCATCAATCTGGGGGTGTGGGTACCGGGATGGAGAGAAAAGGGGTCAGGCTGCCAGGGACACCCCCTATCTGGGAGGGTCTGTGAGAGGAAGGGTGGTGGTGGGGTGGGAAGGAGCGCACCCCTAGGCTCGCTCACCCTGGGGGGCGGTGGCCGGTTTCTTGCCGAAACTCCGGAACCCAAGTCCCGGCCCGACGGGATCCGAACAGGCCGTTCTTGTTTACGACCTCGGCCGGAGGAAACAGCGACAGCTCACTGCCGCATGTGATCCGCGGTTGCAAGTCAGGCCCGGAGGAAACTCGACCCCTCCCCATCCCTGCACGCCGCCTCCCTCCCCCCCCCCCACTCCGCCCCCGCCCGATTTGGGGCATCGGCACGCGGGGCCCGGTCCTGTATCCCACGGGCCCATGTGACGCCCCCGTCCAGCCCACCCCGCCATAAATAGCCGGAGGCGACGGACAGAGACAGAGACGCGGAGACGAGGCCGAGGGGAGCCGCGGGACCCCCGTCGGTGAAGTATAGCCGCTGGGACGGACGGATAGACGGACGGACGCCGGGATGGACTATAAACCGAGTCTCATTCAGGAGGCCAACCCCATGGAGAACCTGGAGAAGCAGCTCATCTGTCCCATCTGTCTGGAGATGTTCACCAAACCGGTGGTGATCCTGCCCTGCCAGCACAACCTGTGCCGCAAATGCGCCAGCGACATCTTCCAGGTGGGTGCCGGGCCCTTCCCCACCCCTCGCCGGGGCCCCGGCCCCCAACAACCGGCCCAGCGTCACCCCCAGACCCGGGGGATCTGGGATCAGCGGGGGTCCCTCGGACCAAATGCTTTTTCCCAGCGACCCCAGCCCAGGCTTTGGCTCTCTAACCTTGGTTTTCTCCTTGTCCTTCTCCACCAAATGTCCCTTCCTCCCCACATTACCCATCCCCCCCACCACTCCTCAGACTCAGGGCGGTCGGTGCGGGGGGGACGTGCAGCTGGGGAAGGAGGTGTTGGCTGTCTCCCTCCTTCTCCATGACGTAGGTTCCCCCCTCCCCAGCTAATCTCCCTCGCCCCCTCCCCCACCCCCCGACCCCATTTGCCGGGCCTGTTGACTCTCCAAAGAGCAGTTCCAACAGTCAAATACCTCAGACGATAACGGGGCGGGGGGAGAGAGAGGGGAGAGAAACCAGATCCCACCGTCCGCTCACCCCTGGCAGAAAGCCTTAGGGCCCTCTCGGTTTGGCTGGGGCTGGTGGTCACCTCCACGCCCGCCTCCCGCTCCCTGTCCAAGTCTGGCTCCCTGGCAGAGAAGTGGAAAGGGTGATGCGAGGGGAGCGGCGATGGTGAAGCCAATAGGATGCCGGGCCAAGTCACCGGGACTCCCGAGTTCTCTGTGCGGGGAGGAATTCACAGCCTCGTTTTTTCTGTGAAACGGGGAGGCGCAGGAGTTCCGGTGATCTGACGGCGGCGGCCGTCGGGAGCGGGACCGGGGAGGGTCCGGTCGAGGTTGTCACGTTCCCGGGGGGGTCCGGCTGTCCGCAGGCGGCGAATCCCTACCTGCCCAACCGGGGGGGCTCCCTCTCCGGAGGCCGCTTCCGTTGCCCCTCCTGTCGCCACGAGGTCGTCATGGACCGGCACGGGGTCTACGGGCTTCAGCGCAATCTCCTGGTGGAGAACATCATCGACATCTACAAGCAGGAATGCTCCAGGTAGGTGCTCCCCGCCCCCTTCTGTCCATCCGTCGGTCCATCCGCCTGTCCGTCCGTCCATCCTTCCCCCAACGAGCTTCGGTCGAACAGGTTCCCGGCAGGCCCAGACAGCAGCGCGAATCCTCCGTCAAGGGGCAGGCTCCCCCACTTCCTACGCGGAAGGGGATGGATTCGTCGGGGTGAGCCGAGATGGAGAAGCGGCGCGGCTTAGTGGGTAGAACCCGGGCCCGGGAATCAGAAGGACCCGGTTTCTAATCCCGGCTCCGCCACGCGTCTGCTGTGTGACCTTCGGCAGGTCACTTAACTCCTCTGGACCGCGGTTACCTCGCCTGGAAAATGGGGATTAAGACCGCGAGGCCCATGTGGGACGGGGACTGGGTCCAACGTGATTACCTTATATCTACCCGGTGCTTAGAACAGCGCTTGACACGTAGTATGAGCTTAGCAAGTACCATGATGATAATAATAATAACGGAGGGTACGGCGGGGCAGAGCTGCCCGTCCCAAAACCGAGGCCCGAAGAATTCACACGCACCATCGGATTGGCACTCAGCACTGCCTGTCATGAGATGATTAGCGCTGATTGGAGGGGCGGGTCAGGCGAGGGATGGACTCAAATAGGAGGGCTGGGAGGGGAGGCCCTAGGGGTGGTAAGGGTCAGTTGTCCCTGAATTTTCCCCGGGTGCCGGATGCTGGGGGAGGAAAGGGGACCCGACACTGACTCCGAACGGCAGGCAGAGCCCTGAGGAGCTGTAATTTCTCCGCCTCTGGAGGTCATTCTCTACTGTATTGTACTCCACCGAGCGCTTAGTTCAGTGCTCAGCACCTATGAAGCGCTCAATCAATACCACTGATTGATGGATTGATCTGGAAGCAGATAGCCACCGTCTCTTTCTTTAAAATCATATTCGTTGAGCGCTTATAAGGTTTCAAACAGTGTTCCAAACGCTGGGGTAGGTACAAGTTAACCAGGTGGGACATGGTCCCCGTTCCGCCTGGGGCTCAGAGTCTAAGTAGAAGGGAGAACAGGTATCCCCGTTTTATTTGCAGTTGAAAAAAATGAGGCGCAGAGACAGGACGGGGAAGTGACTCGCCCAAAGTCATACAGCAGGCATTAGAATCCAGCTCCTCTGACCTCCAGGCCCGGGCTCTTTCCACTTAGACCGCGCTGCTTCACCCGTAAGTTCCTTGAGGGCAGGGACTACCCGTAGGCTTTCCCGAGCGCTTTAGACGCTGCTTCGCACTCAGCAGACGCTCGCTAAACACCGCCGATTGGATGGCCGGTCAATCGGAGAGGGTCCCCCAGGCCTCGGACCTTCCCCGGGGCTGGGGACGACGGGGCGGGAGCTGACCGGGCCGTGTCCGCTCCGCAGCCGTCCCCCGCAGAAAGGCAGTCACCCCATGTGCAAGGAGCACGAGGACGAGAAGATCAACATCTACTGCGTGACCTGTGAGACGCCCACCTGCTCCATGTGCAAGGTGTTCGGAGCCCACAAGGACTGCGAGGTGGCCCCGCTGCAGAACGTCTTCCAGGGCCAGAAGGTAGGGGGTCCCCTCCCCCTGCCGCTTGGCCGGATGGGGTCGACCACCTGTCCCTGGGGAGGAGCGGGGAGGGGGATTAAGGGCGCGGGGAGCCGGTCTCGGGAGATGCGCTGATCCTTTCAGGAATAGACGGGAGGGACTTCCCCGCTCCCCTCGCCCCCCGTCCAAGACGGAGGCGTGAGGTCACCGGCTAAATCTAGTGCCACTTGAGAGCTACAGGGGGTGGGTGGGTCACGGAGGGTCTGGATCCTCAGGGAGAGGGGGCTCGGGTTATCACCACCCAGGGGCTGAGGCCCAGGGAGGGGTTCAACTGTCTCTGCTGAGGCCCTTGAGGGGTAGTCCAGGCCCTAATAATAATTATAATGATCATTGTGATATTTGTTAAGCGCTTACTATGTGCCAGCCACTGTCCTAAGCGCTGGGGTGGATCCCAGTTCATTCATCCATTTAATTGTATTTATTGAGCGCTTACTGTGTGCAGAGCACTGCACTGAGCGCTTGAAAAGTTCACTACAATACGGCAATACCAAACAGCAACTTAATCAGGTTGGACACGGTCCCTGTCCCACAGGGGGCTCACGGCCTCGATCCCCACTTTACAGATGAGGGAACTGAGGCCCAGAGAGTGAAGTGACCTGCCCAAGGTCACACGGCAGAGACGTGGCAGAGCTGGGATTAGAACCCACTCCCAAGCCCGTGCTCTATTCACCACACCATGCTGTTTCCCACCCCGGTGCTTAGTACAGTGCCCGGCACAGAGTAAGCGCTTAACAGATAACCACAATACAAACAGTTATTATCATTATTATTCCTTCCCTCTCCAGACAGAACTGGGCAACTGCATCTCCATGCTGGTGGCAGGGAATGACCGGGTACAGACCATCATTACGCAGCTGGAGGACTCCTGTAAAGTCACCCAGGTGAGGAGTGGGGAATAACAAGAATAATAATAACTGTGGTATTTATTAAGTGCTTATTAGGTGCCAGGCACCGTTCTAAGTGCTGGAGTGGACCCAGGTCAAGCCCTCTTTTCCTTTTCTCCCACTCCCTTTTACGTCATCCCAACTTGCTCCCTTTATTCAGCCAGTCAGCCAACCGTATTTACTGAGCGCTTACTGTGTGCAGAGCACTGTACCAAGCGCTAGGGAGAGGACGATATTACAATAAACGGACACATTCCTCGTCCATCCCGGCCCCACGGCACTTATGTCATAGCCGTAATTTTATTTCTTTCTATTAATGTCTGTCTCCCCCTCTAAACCGTAAGCTCATCGTGGGCAGGGATTGTGTCTGCTATAGTGTTCTATTGTCCTCTCCTGAGCGCTTAGTACAGTGTTCTGCATTCAGTAAGCATTCGGTAAGTACGACCGACTGACTGACTGAAATTCTATTGATTCTATTTATTGCTATTGTTTTTGTCTGTCTCCCCCGATTAGACTGTAAGCCCGTCAAAGGGCAGGGACCGTCTCTGTTACCGATTTGTCCATTCCAAGCGCTTAGTACAGTGCTCTGCACATAGTAAGCGCTCAATAAATACTATTGAATGAATAAATGAAATACCCAGCGGAGAGCAAAACCAGGCCGGACGCATCTCTGTGACACAGCCAGACTGTAGCTCGTTGTGGGCAGGGAATGTGTCTGTTTATTATCATATTGTAGTCTCCCAAGCACTTAGTACAGCGCTCTGCACAGAGTGAGCGCTCAATAAATGCTATTGATTGATGCTCTGCACAGAATGAGCGCTCAGTAAATACGATGACTGACTGACTGAAACGCCCAGTGGCCAGCGGAGGGCAAAACCAGGCTGGACGCTTCTCCGGGGCCCAACCAGTAGCCGCCGGGGCCTGTCCGAGCCCGTGGCGTTTTCCTCCCCTCGCCCACAGCGTTCCTCGTGGATCCCTCCTCCCGCCAGCCCTGACCGGCCCAGAATATCCCTGCCACGGATCCCCAGTGGTGGGGGTGAGGGCTGGGGTCGCCCTGCCCCGCCTGGGGATCTGAGCGTCCCCCCCCTCCCCGCCCCCCGTCCTCCCCGACTGTCGTCACGACAGGAGAATAGCCACCAGGTGAAGGAGTCTCTGAGTCAGAAGTTTGACATCCTCTATGCCATCCTGGACGAGAAGAAGAGCGAGCTGCTGCAGAGGGTCACCCGGGAGCAGGAGGAGAAGATCGGCTTCATCGAGGCCCTGATCCAGCAGTACCGCGAGCAGCTGGAAAAGTCCACCAAGCTGGTGGAGACCGCCATCCAGTCCATGGATGAGCCGGGAGGGGCCGCCTTCCTCCTGGTGAGCGGGGTGGAACTCGAACCCAGGCCCACGGAGTGTCGGGGGGTGGGGAAAGGGACGGTAGGATGGGAGCAGGGCCCTAGGAAGGCAAAATCCAAAAGCGTCGGGGTTGAACCACGTCGTGCCGGGAGTTGGGGGGAGGGGGAGGAGGGGAAGCCAACTCCCAGATTTCTCCAGAGTTGGGGCTTTTCGTTGGACCCCGGGTGACCGAGAAGCAGCGTGGCCTTTTGGCTAGAGCACGGGCCTGGGAGTCAGAAGGACCTGGGTTCTAATTCGGGCTCCCCCACTTCGTAATAATACTAACAGTAGTGGTGCTTGTTAAGTGCTTACTCTGTGCCAAGCACCGTTCTAAGCACCGAGGTAGATACAAGTTCATCAGGTGGGTCACAGTCCCTGTCCCACGTGGGCTCACGCTTTTAATCCCCAGTTTACAGACGAGGTAACCGAGGCTCAGAGAAGGTCGCACAGCAGATCTGTGGCGGGACCGGGATTAGAACCCAGGTCCCGCTGACTCCCAGGCCCGTGCTCTACCCACTAAGCCACTTGTCTGCTGGGTGACCCGGGGCAAGTCACTTCACGTCTCTGGGCCTCGGTTCCCTCATCTGTAAAATGGGGATTAAGACCGTGAGTCCCGTGTGGGACGGAGACTGTGTCCAACCTGATTACCTTATGTCTACCCGAGCCCTTAGAGCACGGCCTGGCACATAGTAAGCGCAATAGATACCATTAAAAAAAGTAGCTAGTCTGCACCCTGATAAGGAGGCTTTCATACAGAGTCAGCCCGGGAAATTGGCTCCAGGGTGCCCAGACTCTGAGCTCTAACCTCTGTACTGTATCGTGTTCTCCCAAGCACTTAGTACAGTGCTCTGAACATAAGAAGTGCTCAACAAATACCACTGATTGATTATGCTCTCTCCCCACAGAACGCCAAGCAACTCATCAAGACGTGAGTCTCCCCTCCCCGATCCAATCCTTACGGGACCCTCCCCTCCTCCTTCCCCGCCGTTAAAGCCAACCAGTCACTTATGGGACGCCTCTAAAGCCCAGCCACTTCCCTCAGGTCCCCCGCTAAGTCCAGCCAGTCTCTACAGGACCCCCACCAAAACCCGGTCGATCACTATGGGACCCCCTGAAGTCCAGCCAATCTCGATGGGACCCTTAATGAAGCCCAGCTAGCCTCCCCACCCAAGTGCTTGATTGAATAAGTCTCCCTGCTCCCTGCCCCCCCGCGGCCTTAGCCTTCCCGACCCATCTCTAGCGCCATTCCTCCTAACGGAGCTGAGAAGGCCCCGAACGGGAGACGGGAACCTTGGAATTTCCAGAGAGGGCCCCGAGGGTGAGGGAAGGGAACACGGGTGAGGAGCTGGGTGGGAGAGGGGACGGAGTGGGGAGCATTTTCTGACACAGGCTAAGGAGCAACTCCGGAGCAGGTCCTCCCCCTGAGGCCGGGCGCCCTTCGGACCACGGGAAGCTGGAGCCGCAGGCAAGTTTCCCTTTCTCGCTCCCTCAGGATCGTCGAGGCCTCCAAAGGTTGCCAACTGGGCAAGACGGAACAGGGCTTTGAGAACATGGATTACTTCTCCTTGGACCTGGAGCCTGTGGCCGACACCCTGAGGGCCATTGACTTTGGAGTCGGTATGGGGTTTTTTTTTTTCAAAAAAGTATTTGTTAAGCACTATGTGCCAGGCGCTGTACTAAACGCTGAGCTAGATGCGAGCTAATTAAGTTGAACACAGGTCATGTTTTTTCGGGGTTTTTTTTGGTGGTATTTGTTAAGAGCTTACTACACGTAAGACATCGAACTAAGCGCTGAAGTAGATAACCGCTAATCAGGTTGGACGCAGATCCATGTCCCACACAGGGCTCGCACTCTTAATTCCCATTTTACAGATGAGGGAAGTGAGGCCCAGAGATGTGAAGCGACTTGCCCAAGGTCACACAGCAGACAAGCGAAGGAGCCAGGAGTGGAACCCAGGTCCTTCTGACTCCCGGCTCCCGACTCTTTCCACTAAGCCTCGCTGCTTCTCAGGACCTGGGTTTTACTATGGACTATGCCGCTTGCTTACTGTGTGACCTTGGGCAGATTACCTGACTTCTCTGGGGCTCAGTTTCCTCAACTGTAAAATGGGAATTCAATACCTGTTCTCTCTCCTATTGAAACTGTGAACATTATGCGGGAGAGGGACTCTGTCAGGCTCGATTAACTTGTTTCTACCCTAGTGCTTAGAAAACGATGCTTGGCATGTAGTGAGTGCTTAACCCATACTATAAAAAAGGGGGTGCTGAGGTGGTCCTTGGGGGAGCTCCCGTGGCTAAACCCTCCTATTGCCCAAGGTTGACTTCCCTTCCTTTTAGAATTGCGGCATTTCTTCTACATTTAATAAGTGACCAACACTTTGCTAGGCATCGGGGCGGATGCATTCATTCGTTCGAACACGTTTATTGAGGGTACTTTGTGCAGAGCACTGTACTAAACATCTGGGAGAGTAAATAGAACCATAAACGGGCACATTCCCTGCCCACAATGAGCTTACAGTTTAAAGGGGGAGACAGACAATATAAATAAATAAAATTACAGATTTGTACATAAGTGCTGAGGGGCTGGAAGGGGGGATGAATAAAGGGAGCAAGCCAGGGTGTCGCAGAAACGAGCGGGCGAAGGGGAAAGGAGGGTTTAGTCAGGGAAGGCCTCTTGGAGGAGATGGGCCTTCAATAAGGCTTTAAAAGAAGGGAGAGTCATTGTCGGATTTGAGGAGGGGGAGGGCGTTCCGGTCAGAGGCGGGATATGGGCGAGGGGTCAGCGTCAGCGGGACAGATGAGATCGAGGTTCAGTGAGAAGGTTGGCATTAGAGGAGCGAAATGTGGGGGTTGGGTTGTAGTAGGAGAGTAGCGAGGAGAATCAGGAGGGGGCAAGGTGTTGAGACTGCTCTGAAGTCAATGGTAAGGAGTTTTTGTGTCATGTAGAGGTGGATGGGCATCCACTGGAGTTTCTTGAGGAGTGGGGTGACATGTCCTGAATGTTTTTGTAGAAAAATTATCCGGGCAGCAGAGTGAAGTATGGACGGGCGTGGGGAGTCACCGAAACAGGAGACTGAGAAGTCAGCAAGGAGGCTCATACAGTAATCAAGGCGGGATAGGATAAGTGATTGTATTAATAAGAATGATGGTTACTATGTGCCAAGCACTGTTCTAAGCAGTGGGTTAGATACAGGTTGTCCCACGTGGGGCTTACGGTCTTAATCCCCATCTTACAGATGAGGTCACTGAGGCACAGAGGAGTTAAGTGACTTGCCCCAAGTCACACAGCTGACAAGTGGCGGAGCAGGGATTAGATTCCCATGACCTTCTGACTCCCAGGTCCATGCTCTAGCCACTACGCCATGTTGCCTGGTTGCAGTTGGGATGGAGAGGAAGGGGCGGATGTTGTGAAAGTGGAATTGACGGGATCTAGTGACGGATCGAATGTGTGGTTTGAATGAGAGGAGTCGAGGAAAACGCCAAGGTTACGGGCTTGTGAGACAGAAAGGATGGCGGTGCCGTCTACAGTGATGGGAAATTGAGGGGGAGGACAGGGTTTGGGTGGAAAGACAAGAAGCTCTATTTTGGACACGTTAAGCTTGAGGTGACGGGAGGACACCCGAGTAGAGATGCCTTGAGGGCAGGAGGAAATGCCAGACCGCGGAGAAGGAGAGAGATCGGGGCTGGAGACGTAGATTAAATGCAAAATGTACACATCTGTAATTTATCTATTTATATTGTCTATCTCCCCTTCTAGACTATAAGCTCCTTGTGGGCAGGGACTGAGTCTGCTGTATTGTATTCATTCGATCGTATTTATTATTCAGTCTAATTTATTAAGCGCTTACTGTGTGCAGGGCACCGTACTCCCCCAAGAGCTTAAAAAATAAATATGATTGACCGACTGCCCACAAGGAGCTTACATTCTTGATGGGGGAGACACATTGATATAAATGACAAAAGCGCGGATGTGGACGTGGGTTGAATAAAGGGTGCAAATCCGAGAGCAAGGGCGACGCAGAAGGGAATGGGGGGAGGTGTATGGGGTCTTTCAGAGCAGAGCGGAGCCAGAGGGTGAACGCTGCCCTCTCGGATCTTGACCTTGGAAGACAGATGGTCTCGGTTCTCCCTACTTCCGGGCAGCACTTATCTTCCATGTTGAGGGCGATCCATCCCCCCTCTGGGCTCCCCATACGCAGATCAGAGGAGCGATTCAGAGGCCTTGGCTTTGTATTGATAGACGGATGTCTTTTTTCTCCTCAGTGGGGGGTGAGGAGTGAGGAACGAGAAAATTAACCCTCTGGTCTGACCCCGAATGCTGCCCACAATACGCTATTCACCATTAAGGAGATCTTTAACCTCTCTCTACCACGCATCCCCATGGGGAATTCATTCAATCGTATTTATGGAGTGTTTACTGTAGGTTGTACTACGCAATTGGGAGAGTACAGTACAACAGTATACAGGGAATTCATTCAATAATATTTATCGAGCACTTACTATGGGCAGAGCACTGTACTAAGCGCTTGGAATGTACAATTCGGCAACAGATAGAGACGATCCCTGCCCAGTGACAGGCTGACGGTCTAATCGGAATGACTTCGTCCCCGGTGGGTTGAAGTCGAACAGAATGCCTTGTGGCTAGAGCCCGGGCCTAGGAGTCGGAAGGTCCTGGGTTCTAATTCTGTCTCCCCAGCTTGCCTGCAGTGTGATCTTGGGTAAGTCACTTCACTTCTCTGAGTGGGAGCCTCATGTGGGTCAGGTTAATCCAACTTGATTAACTTGACTCTACCCCAGCACTTAGAACAATGCTTGGCACCTAGTGCGTGCTTAAAAAGTACCATTATTATTCATCCATTCAATCGTATTCGTTGAGCGCTTATTGTGTGCAGAGCACTGTACTAAGCGCTTGGAAAGTACAATTTGGCAACAGATAGAGACAATGCCTACCCAACAACAGGCTCCCAGTCTAGAAGCGGGGAGACAGTCAACAGAACCAAACCAGTAGACAAGCGCTTAACAAATACCGCCGTTACTATTATTTCCTCCTCAAATCCCGGGATCTTAGATGGCCCCCCACCTTCCTCCAATCAGCCCCGCTCCCAGCTGCTCCAGTTCAGCCGTTAGCATTTGCTGAGCAGTGGCCTGAGCTCGTGGGAGGATTCAGAAGAGCGAGTGGAAGCCATCCCTGCCCTTAAGAAGCTTCCGATTTTTTCCGATCCTTTGTTTTCTCTCCCCGCAGATGAGGACGAGGAGGAGCTCGTGGAGGAAGAGGAAATTCCGGAAGTGGAGGAGTGTCCAGAGGGGAAGGGGGAAGGTAGGAATGTTTTTTGGCCCTGGGTCTGGAAGACAGAGATGAGCAGGTGGGGTTAATTAACTCTTTATGCTTCTTCCGGGTGTGAGGCCCCGGGGGATTGATATTCAGTGGCTATGGGATCGACCTCAACCTTTCCAACCAATCAATCGATCAATAATATTTATAGAGCGCTCACTGGGTACAGAGCACCGTACTAACCGCTTGAGAGAGAGTTGGTGGGCCCGTTCCATGCCCACAAGGAGCTTACAGTCTAGAGGAGATCAATCAATCATTCAGTGGTATTTGAGTGTTTATTACGTGCAGACTGTGAGGCGGAACGGCCTAGGATAGCGCTCTGCCACTTGTCTGCTGTGTGTGACCGCGGGCAAGTCACTTGACCTCTCCGTGCCTCCGTTCCCTCGTCTGTGAAATGGGAAATAAGAGTGTGAGCCTCCTGTGGGACATGGATTGTGTCCAACCTGATTAGCTCGTATCTACCCCAGGGCTTAGTACAGTGCCTGGCACAAAATAAGCGATTGCCAAATGCCATAAAAAAAGACCACTCTACTAAGCGCCCGGGAGACCACAACGTGGTCGGCAGAAACGTTCCCTGCCCACGGCGAGTTTAGCGTCTAGAGGGGATGGGGGAAGAGGTTCGGAGAGAGGCCCAGGGTTTTCCTCAGGGGCTTCGGGCCTCCTCCCCCTCACCCCTCACCCCACTCTTCTGTGCTCTTCGTTTCAGGCCCTCTTTAATCGCTGTGCCGGAGAAGTCACCAGCACGAGAGACAGTCCAGCCGCCCCGAGAGGGCGAGAGGCCGCGGAGGGCGGGGAGGGAGAGCTGTTATGGGCTTCGCGGGGGACCCCAGGAGGGAGGAGGGGGGAAGGTTTCAGGGAGGGGGAACAGCCCCCACCCTCTAGCCGGAGCGCAGAGGGCCGGGGAGCATCCACGAGAGGCCTGCCGAACCGGGATCGGAAATTTGCTTGAACAGATGCACGTGTACACACGCACACAGACACACACACACACACACACACACGACACTTTCTTTTCTACACTGGGGCGAGATGGGATATTTTGTAGAGTTTTGGGGTTTTTTTTTTTAAATGTCATTTTTGTACATAATTTGTAAACGGATGGGAATTTGGTGCTTTTTGTAATAGGACCCTTAGCTTGCCATCTGATGGTGGTCACTGCGGGGGCCGGGGGTGGGGGGGAGTTGGCTCATATTCTGTCCCCTTGCTGTGCCGGGAGGAAGGGGCTGGGAGCTAGAGAAGGAAAACGTGCAGTACTGTATTTCGTGGACTATTCCTGCCTCACGGGGTTATTTATTGAGTTTGTCATAAGTCGTTTACTAAATAAACTCACAGTGCAGTCGGGCTGGCCTGGCAGTCGGCGGTGGGGTGGCGAGGGCCGTGGTGGGGGAGGCGGGGAGGGTCCAGAATTATTCATTCATTCAATAGTATTTATTTGAGCGCTTACTATGTGCAGGGCACTGTACTAAGCGCTCGGAATGTACTGCCCGATCTGGAGAGCTAATAGTTAATGTTCACCTGAGCGGGGAGGGGGCCGAGACAGAGACGGAGAGAGAGCGACCGCTCCCACAGACAGGAAAGCTACTAGTTGGGGTTCACCTGGGTCGGGAGGGGGCTGAGAAAGGGACCGCTTCCAAAGACGGGGCCTGGGGAATGGAGGGAGATCTGGCTGGAGGGGTCTCGGGGTCCGGAGTGAATAGGATCAAGAATGGGAAAGGAAGGGAGAGGCCAATCCCGCCCTTTTTCTGACCCAGGGTCCCAAGAGAACAAGATGAACCCTCCGGCCTCGGTCCCGTCTGCCCACCCCTGCCCGCTTCCGCCGGGTCTGCCCGCCACCCCACCCGGGGCTCCGAGGGGCCCGGCGGGCCAGGCACCCGGCTTTGTCGCCCACATTGCCCAGCCACGGCTCCCTGGAAAGTAAAACAGTCCAGACACCTTGTCGGGAGGAAGGATCAGCAATCTGGTGATCGGCGCCCCTTGGCCGGAGAGGGCAGGGTGCAAACTCCAGGAGTAGATCCGGAACAGGGGAAGGAGGAGGCCGAGAAGGAAAAGGAGGAGGAGGAGGAGGAAGGGGGGCCCCAGATACAATTAACAGCCTCTTCCAAGGCCCCCCCAAAGGGTAAGCGCTGCTGGGATTCAGATCCTCAGAGGGCTGGTCTCTGAAAATAGCTCACCCTCTCATTATCTTTACATTCATTTTTCTATTTTTATAACCCCTTTTCTCTGAAGTCGAACACTCACAGGCGTGCCCTTTTGTGCGCAAGCGTATGCGCACACACAACACACAAACGACACACACATATACACACACCCTGTGTCGGGAAGCCCGCCAGCCCGTCCACCTAGAATGAGTGCAGATGTTACTCTCCCAGTGGTCTGGGGCCTGAGCCGCAACTGAAGGATCTTAGGGGCTCATGGGCTAAAGGAATATTTTGGTCAAAATGAGCCGCGTGGCTCAGCGGAAAGAGCCCGGGCTTGGGAGTCAGAGGTCATGGGTTCGAAACCCAGCTCTGCCACCTGTCAGCTGTGTGACCGTGGGCAAGTCACTTCACTTCTCTGGGCCTCAGTGACCTCATCTGTAAAATGGGGATTAACCGTGAGCCTCACGTGGGACAACCTGATGACGCTGTATCTCCCCCAGCGCTTAGAACAGTGCTCTGCACATAGTAAGCGCTTAACAAATACCAACATTATTATTATTATTATTATAGGTCCATCAGAAGTATTTACTGAGCACCTACTGAGGTAAAAGCACTGTACTAAGGGCTTGGGGGACTTTTCCAAGTAGTCTCCACAGTGCGTCGCACTAAATGAGTGCTCCCTAAGTGCTATCACTGCTTCAACTGAATAAGCCCCTTGCCGTTGCCCGGCCTAGGTGGGCTTGCTGCCCACCAGGTTGGTCGGTCTGCTGCTGTATTGCTCCGGGGCCCCCCGTCGTCCATGCCCTAATTCATTCGATTATATTTATTGAGCGCTTACCGTGTGTAGAGCACTGTACTAAGCGCTTGGGAGAGTACGATACAACAATAAACAGATGCATTCCTTGCCCTGACTAGAGGCAATGCCTTGGCCATGGCTGTGGGCAAGGTTGTTGGCCAAAGCTGTGCCATGGCTGTGGGCAAGGCTGTGGGCGTGGCTGTGGGCAGGTCGTAGCCACGGTCGGGGGCGAGGCTGTGGGCAAAGTTGTGGCCATGGCTGGGGGCCAGGTTGTGGCCGGGGACGTGGGCACGGACGTGGGCAGGTCGTAGCCACGGTCGTGGGTGAGGCTGGAGGCAAAGTTGCGGCCATAGCTGGGGGCCAGGTTGTGGCCGGGGACGTGGGCACGGACGTGGGCAGGTCGTAGCCACGGTCGTGGGCGAGGCTGGAGGCAAAGTTGTGGCCAGGGTTGTGGGCCAGGTTGTGGCCAGGGCTGTGGGCACGGGCGTGGGCAGGTTGTAGCCACGGTCGGGGGCGAGGCTGCGGGCAAAGTTGTGGCCATAGCTGGGGGCCAGGCCGCGGCCATGGCAGCGGGCCCGGACGAGGCCAGGTCGTAGCCGTGATCGTGGGCGGGGCTGCGGGCAAAGTTGTGGCCGTGGCCAGGTTGTAGCCACGGTCGGGGGCGAAGCTGTGGGCAAAATCGTAGCCGCGGTCGTGGGCAGGGCCGGGGGCGAAGTCGGGGTCACAGCGGCGGGCCTGGCCGCGGGCCACTCGGACGGGGCCCGGCCGCTTGGCGGGCGCCGGGGTCCCCGGGCCAGGGGAGGGCAGGGGGTCGGTCCCGTTGGACCGGGGGACCCTGGACCGGCCTGGGGCAGGGGTGGGGGGCGGAGGGGAGGAGCCGGGGCAGAGCGAGGGCAGAGCCGGGGCAGACCCCGTGCCCTCGAGGCCGGGGGGGCGGGGGGGGGGCGGGGGCCTTGCACACGGCCCGGGGTGGGGATGGGGGGTGGGGGCTCCCTTTGCGGCCGGACCCCCTCCCCCCTCCCCTTTGCACACGACTCGGCGGCTCGGACCGGGGCCGGATAAAGCGGGAGGAGGAGGAGACGCGCGCCGCGCAGGGTCCCGCACGTGGCGGCGGGGCCGGTGGTGGGGTCTACAGGGGCGGCGGGGTGTCCGGGGGTGGGGGGTGGGGGGGGGGGTCTCCGGCCTCCCGCCGCTCCATGGAGTTCACGGAGAAGCAGCACCTGCTGGTGGTCGACAACGAGAGCCGGTGAGCGGGCCGCGCGCGGAGCACTGTGCTGAGCGCTGGGCAACAGACGGGTAGACCACCCCGGCTCCCCTCCTTCCCCCGCACCCCACCTCCTCCGGGCAGCCTTCCCGGACTCGGCCGCCTCCTCCTGCCCGGCCCTCCACTCGCCCCCCGGCCCTTGTGGATTGATGTGTCCATCTTTCCAATTCCATGTATTTCGATTGACGCCCGCTTCCTCGTTTCGATGCGCCTATAGCTCTGATTCTCTTTCTTTATATTGACGCCCGTCTCCCCCTTGCTAGATCGTGAGCCCGGTGTGGACAGGGATTGTCTCTCTTTGGCGCCCAATTAAGCCTTTCCCGGCGCTTAGTCCAGTGTCCTGCACACAGCGAGCGCTCGATAAATACGACTGAATGAATGTTACCTCCGCGGGGCGGCTCAAATCCCTCCGACTGAAGGCTCACCTCCTCCAGGAGGCCTTCCCAGACTAAGCCCCACTTTTTTCCTCAGTTCCCCCTCCCTTCCGCGTCACCCTGACCCCCTCCCCGCCCCTCAGCTCTTAGGTATAGATCTGTGATTCTGTTTATATCTATATTGATGCCTGGTGGCTTATATTGATGTCTGTGTCCCCCCCCCCCCCCCCCCCCCCCCCCCCCCCCCCAGACTGTGAGCCCGTTGTGCGCAGGGATCGTGTCTCTTGCAAACGCTTAGTACAGTGCTCGGGACACGGGAGGCCCTCAGTAAATACGATTGAATGAATGAATGAAAAGCTGTGAGCGTAGCCCCCTCCCTGCCCCCCATTTTACCCTTCTGTTGAAGTGTCCCCCAGGCTCCTGGCTCCCCCGGAGAGCAGGAACCGCCTAAAACCCCCCCAAACCCTTCCTGTTCAGGCTGTGGCCGGAGGGCTTGTTGGCTCGGCTCTCCCTGGCCGTGATCCCCTTAATTCCTGGCCAAAAGCCCCGAATCCCAGCTCCCTACCTGGCTTGGAGGGCCCTTCCTTCTTCTCCTTCCAGCCCCCCCTCCCTTCCCTTCCCACCACCTCGGCTACCCTCTGGAATGATCTCATCCCACCCCATTCCCACCGGATGGCCCCGATCCCACTCCCGGAACCCCAGCGGGGCCCGGTGCGCAGACCACGGACCCGGCTTCCAGTCCCGGCTCTGCCGCCCGACCTCCGGCAAGTCTCTTCACTTCTCTGGGCCTCGGTTACTTCATCTGTGACGTGGGGGTGACGACTGTGACCCCCCCCCCCCGTGGGACGGGGTCTGTGTCCAACCTGATTTAGCTTGTTGCCTGCCCCAGGGCTTAGAACAGTGCCTGGCACCTAGTAAGCACTTAACAAATACCAGTAAAGAAGAAAAAGGCACCAGGCTTCGAGAGCCACCCGGACCACCAGTTTGAGTTTCTGCCTCTGGTGATGGTAGGAAAAGTGGTCTGCCCTGTCTGGCCCTCTTCACTCCTCGTGCTTTAATGCTTTGGAGGGCAGGGCTGTGTCTGTTCTTGTGCTGCCACAAGATCCCAGGTGCTGCCATTTAATACAATCAGTAAATCCAATAGTAGTACTTACTGAGCACCTACCTTGTGCCAAACTCTGTACCAAGCGCTTGGGAGAGTCCACCAGAGGAAGACACAGCTCCGCCCTCAAGGAGCTTCCAATCTTATGAGGGGAAGGGCAGATAATAATAATGTCGGTATGTGCAGAGCGCTGTTCTAAGCCCTGGGGGAGATACAGGGTCATCAGGTCGTCCCCCGTGAGGCTCACAGTCTTCACCCCCATTTTACAGATGAGGGAACTGAGGCACAGAGAAGTGAAGTGGCTTGCCCACAGTCACACAGCTGGCAAGTGGCCGAGCCGGGATTCGAACCCATGACCTCCGACTCCCTAGCCCGTGCTCTTTCCACTGAGCCATGCTGCTTCCTGGTGCAAGCCTTACACCAGACGCTGTGGGCTGTAGTAAGTGGTAACCGCGGCTTGACCGGCACCTGTGGCTTAGCTCGAGGAGCTTAGCAAGCGTGCTGTTTGTTGAGTGCAATGCACTGTACTAAGCGCATGGGGAAAGGGCAACAGAAGCAGAAAACGCATCTCCCGTTCACGAGGAATTTCCACTCTAACGCAGTGGCGAGAGCACGGGCTTGGGAGTCCGAAGGGCCTGGCTTCTAATTCTGGCTCTCGGCCCTTTATCTGCTCGGTGACCTCGAGCGAATCACTTCACTTCTCTGTGCCTCAGTTCCCTCATCCGTAAAATGGGGATGAGGACTGTGAGCCCCAGGTGGGACGAGGACCGGGTCCTACCCTGTGTCTACCCCAGCGCTTAGAGCAGTGCTCGGCACGTAGTAAGTGCTTCGCGAGTACCGCAGTTATTATTATTATTATGAATGCAGGGTATCTGCCCTTCCTCCCTCTGCCTGTTCCCAGGTCCTACTCCGGAGCCCCGTGGAAGAATGGCACCAAGCCAAGCCCCCCACGGGACACGGACGCTTTCGAACTGGCCGCCCCGAGCAACCCGCACTGCCACGATGGGTGGAGCACGGACCGCCACAGAAACGAAGAGAAGGATCGGGCGCGACGCAAGCTGTACCTGGCGTCGGCCATCTGCCTGGTCTTCATGATCGGGGAGACCGTTGGTAAGGGGTGCCGGCTCCCCGTTCCGAGCCCTTGTCGTCGTCACGTTGACCGCCACCGGTCGGCACGGCAGACCCCCCCCTCCCCCCCGCATTGGGGGGGCGGCTTCCAGGATGGCTGGTAATCTCTGTGACATCGCAGTAAGGGGGAAGCCTTGAGGGGCTGCTCCTCCACCCCCCGGAAAAGTGTAGCTTCCCTATAGGCACGTGTCCGGGAGTCCCCTGAGATAGCTCAGAGGGGCCCACGGGTTCGGAGACTCGACCGGGCCCGAGGGGGCAAAGTCCCGAAGCTCAGATGGTTCGAAGGGTTTGTGCCCGCAGATTGGGAACGGCTGGCTCGTTCCACTCGGGGGGGTCGTGCGATCTAGTCAGCGCTGTGTGCCCACCACTGGACTAGGAAAAGATGAACCGGTCGGACCCACTCCCTGTCCCACATGGGGCTCCCAACTTAAAAGGGACGGTGAACGAGGATCTCGTCCCCCAAATAGGGGGGAAAAGAGAGGCCCAGAGAGGCTAAGTGGCTTGCCCAAAGTCAGACGTGACCAGACGTGGGACTAGAACCCAAGTCTCCCGACTCCCAGACCCACCGGGGCACGCTGCCTCCTTGGAAATGGAGGCCGTGGGCTGAAACTACAGCAAGAGGGATGCGGGGTAGAAGGGAAAAGCTTCCTGAACCTTGAAGGGTAGGGGGGAAGGTGTTTCCTTGGCTTCCCATCAAGACTTCCAGGAAACCTGGGTCCATTTCTGATGTAGCCTTGCCTAGAGGCAGGAGCAAAATTCCAGGGTTGGGGGAGAGGGGTCCCATCCAACTTTCCTCCTTTGCTCGTGAGGCTCGGGGGGAGGCTCGTTGAAGCAGTATGACCTACTGGATAGAGTGAGGGCCTGGGAGTCAGAGGAGCTGAGTTCTAATCCCGGCTTTGCTCACTGTTTGCTGTGTGACCTTGGGCAAGTCACCTCACCTCTCTGTGCCCCAGTTCTCCCGTTCTCCCTCCTACTTAGACTGTTAACCCCATGCGGGACAGAGACCGTGTCTGACTCGATTATCTTGAATCGGCCCCAGCGCTTGGTACAGAGTGCACACCTAAGTGCTGTGGTCTTATTTTTATTAATGGTATTAAGCGCTTCAATCACTCAAGTGCTTACTACGTGCCAGGGACCGTATTAAACACTAGGGTAGACACACGCTAATCAGGCTGGCCCGCCTTGGGCTCGCGATCGTAATCCCCATTTCATAGATGAGATAACTGAGGCCCAGAGAAGGGAAGTGACCTCTGACTCCCGGGCCCGCGCTTTATCCACTAAGCCATGCTGCTTCTCTATCATTCTCTTCTTTCTTATCAGGGGGCTACCTGGCCCACAGCCTGGCCATCATGACGGACGCCGCCCACTTGCTGACGGACTTTGCCAGCATGCTCATCAGCCTCTTCTCCCTCTGGATGGCCTCCCGCCCGGCCACCAAAACCATGAACTTCGGCTGGCAGCGAGCCGGTGAGGGGGGTGGTCTCCTGGCCGTTCTCGAACGGGACCATGACTTAGCCTGGCGGGGCGACGGTCGGGGACTTGGCCCTCACCCCACTTCCTCGCCATCCCGTAGAACCTCAGAGGGGTCTGGGGAAGTCGGGGCACGGTGTGCCCTTTGTTAACGTCTGACCCGAGCACGGCCCCTCTGATCCGGGGCCCTCCGAGGCGGACGCGACGTCTCTAGCCGAGGTGAAACCTAGACCCGGTCACGTCCTCTGAAGCAGGGCCCCCAAACGCTCGGCTCACAGGACCCCCCGCCCCGATTGATGTCATTGTGGGGGGTGACGAGGACGACATTCCCAGGCCCTGTTTTCCTGATGGCTGTGGGGGCTGGTTGGTCCTCAGAGATCCTGGGAGCCCTGGTGTCCGTACTGTCCATCTGGGTGGTGACCGGAGTGCTGGTCTACCTGGCGGTGCAGCGGCTCATCTCTGGGAAGTACGAGATCAAAAGCGAAACCATGCTGATCACCTCTGCCTGCGCGGTGGCCGTGAATTTCATGTGAGTACGCGGGCTCAGCTGTCCCGGGCCAGGGAGCCCCACCCTGGGGAGGGGGCTGACCCGGGGAAAAGAGCTGAAGGAGGCGGGGGCCGTGACCAGCCTCCGGCCAGAGCCGGTTCCTCTCATTGGTGGGGGGCCTCTGGGGCTGCAGAGGGAGGGAATGTGTCTGTTTATTGTTGTACTGTACTCTCCCAAGCGCTTAGTACAATGCTACGCACCCAGTAAGCCCTCAAATAAGACTGAATGAATGAAAGGAAGGCCTAAAACCGGGGTAGGCGGAGCCAGAGTCCACCATCTTGAGCAGTGAGTTTTTAAAATGAGCCAATTCTTTTATTTTTTTGTGGCAGGGAGGGCAGTTAAACATCTTCCCCCTCTCCCGTGCTTGTCCCAGTTACATATTCTCATTCTCTCTCTCTTTCTCCTGGAGCAGATAATAGTGTCGGTATTTGTTAAGCGCTTACTAGGTACAGAGCACCGTTCTAAGCGCTGGGGGAGACACAGGGTCATCAGGTCGTCCCACGTGAGGCTCCCAGTTAATCCCCATTTTACAGATGAAGCAACTGAGGCCCCGAGAAGTGAAGTGACTCGCCCACAGTCAGCTGACAAGTGGCAGAGCCGGGATTCGAACCCTTGACCTCCGACCCCCAAGCCCAGGCTCTTTCCGCTGAGCCACGCTGCTTCTCACAGCAGATCTAACGCTTGACCAATCAGTGGTATTTATTGAGCACTCACTATTGTGCCGAGCACTGTACCGAATGCGTTCGAGTCTGCTTTCTAGCAGAGTCCCCTGACGTCCACCCTCCTGTGGGGGCTACTTTGACTCAGTCTCTCCTCCCCTCCCCACCCTAGGTTCGGTGACCTCTGGGCATGCAGACCATTCAGTCAGCGAAAGGGTACGATACAAGAGAGTCGGTAGATGTGTTCCCTGCCCCAAAACGAGCTACTATATCTAATAAGTAGAGGAGGAGTTGGAGGGAGCAAGGGGGGATTCTTGGTCTCTGGCCCCCATACTTGAACACGTCTTCCCTGAGGAGTCTCAAGGCCTTCCCCGTTAAGTCTCAGTGATTTTTTTTTCTTTATTGTGATTTCTCTAGTTCTCTTTCCCCCATTAGAGTGGAAGTTCCTTGCGAGCAAGGACTGTCCAGGCTTTCTACTATCCATGGCCTAGTGGATAGACAACAACAACGTTGGTATTTGTTAAGCACTTACTATGTGCAGAGCACTCTTCTAAGCGCCGGGGTAGATACAGGGTAATGAGGTTGTCCCGCGTGAGGCTCCCAGTTCATCCCCATTTTATAGGTGAGGTCACTGAGGCACCGAGAAGTGAAGTGACTCGCCCACAGTCACACAGCTGACAAGTGGCCGAGCCGGGATTCGAACCCATGACCTCCGACTCCCAAGCCCGGGCTCTTTCCGCTGAGCCACGCTGCTTCTCGGCCTGGGCCTGGGAGTCAGAAGGCCGTGGGTTCTAATCCCGGCTCCGCCACCTGTCACCTGTGTGACTTTGGGCAAGTCACTTCTCTGGGCCTCGGTTCCCTCGTCTGTAAAATGGGGAGGAAGACTGGGAGCCCCGCGTGGGACAACCTCATTACCTTGTATCCTCCCCGGCGCTTAGAACGGTGCTTGGCACATAGTAAGAGCTTAACAAATTACATGATTATTATTATTATAGGGGCAGGGATCATGTTCTCTAAACCTTTTGTCCCCTCCCAAGTGCTTGGCACGGTGTTCGGCAAGCCATAGGCGCTTAATAAATGCAACGGGTCGATTTGCTTATCGCTCAGTATGGGGCTCACCCTGCACCAGTCTGGACACGGGCACAGCCACGGGGGCCACGGAGACAGCCAGCAGAACCCCAACGTCCGGGCAGCCTTCATCCACGTAGTGGGAGACCTCCTGCAGAGCATCGGTGTCATGGTGGCCGCCTTCGTCATCTTCTTCAAGGTGAGCCGGGCCCCTCCCCTCAGGGGGGAAGCAGCGGGGCCTAGTGGCTGGAGAACGGGCCTTGGGGTCAGAGGGACCTGGGTTCTAATCCCGGCTCCACCACTTGTCAGCTGGCTGACTTTGGGCGGGTTACTTAACTTCCCTGTGCCTCAGTGATCTCAACTGGAAAATGGGAATTAAGGCTGTGAACCCCACAGAGGGGCAACCTGATCACCTTGTGTCTACCCCAGCGCTTAGAACAGTGCTTGGCACGGAGTAAGCGCTTAACAAATACCATCATCATTATTAGGATGATTAATCAGGTTGGAAACGGTCCCTGTCCCACACGGGGCTCCCTGTCTTAATCCCCATTTTCCCGATGAGATAACTGAGGCCTAGAGAAGAGAAGCGACTTGCCTAAGGGCACACGGCAAGCAAGTGGAGGAGGCAGGATTAGAACCCAGGTCCTTCTGACTCCCGGGCCCCGGGCTTTATCCAGTAAGCCCCGCTGTCTCCGCTCTAACCTTCCAGCCCGAGTTTAAGTTCATGGACCCCGTCTGCACCTTCTTGTTCTCGATCCTGGTGCTGGGGACGACGCTGACCATCCTCCGGGACGTTCTCCTCGTGCTGATGGAAGGTAGGCCCCGGCCCGACCCCGCTCCGTTTCCCGCCCCGTGGCCGCCGGCGGGGCCGGGGAGAGGTGCTCCCGCAGATGAGGCTCGGGAGTCCGCCGGTATGTACTGAGCGATTGGTGCAGAGCACTGTTCTGGACGCCTGGGTGAGTGCAGTCGAGTTAGGAGACACGATCCCTGCCCTCAGGCAGCTCCCGGCCTAGCCGGGACCGCGGACGCTGAAATGATTTCGCGCTGGGGAGGCAGACGCCGAAATGATTTCGAGTCGGGGTTGAAGGGGGTAAGCGTGCAGTCGAGCGGGACTCGGCTCGCGGGTGAGGAAAGTCGGCCCCCCCCCCAGCTGGCTCGCGAAGCCGTTCTACTGGCTCGGCCGTGAATCTGACCCCAGCGGCATCGCCAGCCGGCCCGGGCCCGCCCACGGGCGCTGGCGATTCTTGGTAGCGGAAGGGCTTCGGGGGACCCTGCTGTTCCCGGTCATCCGGGGTCAGATTGGCATAAGAACAGAGTGAGAGACAGAGAGAGAGAGAGAGAGACTCTCAAGACTCGATAATGGAAGGAGGGGGAGGGGGAGAGAGCAACAACTTCCATCTCAAATCCCAAGCCCAGGAGGATGTGCCAGTCTCCGAGAAGCCTACCCGCCCACCCTGCGGATGGGGAAAATTGAGGCCCAAGGTTGGGGACTTGGTCACGGTCTCCCGGGGAGAGGAGGCAGAGCGGGACCGGAAGCCAGGCCTCCCCGGAAGTCTCCCGCGGACCCTCTGGCCCAACTCTAGCCGACCCCACGAGGAGGCAGGGCGACCAGATGGCCCCCCGGGGCGGGGTCCCGGCCCCCGAGCCCCCCCCTCCGTCGGGCAGGGCTGAAGGCGGCGGCTCTGTGCTTTCCCAGCAACCCCCAAGGGGGTGGACTTCAACAACGTGCGGGACCTGCTGCTGTCGGTCCAGGGCGTGGCCGCCCTGCACAGCCTCCACATCTGGGCCTTGACCGTGTCCCAGCCCGTGCTGTCGGTCCACATCGCCATCGGTGAGCCCGGGGACCCCGGGGGCGAGGCGCGGGGGGGGCTGCCGCGGGGAGTCCCTGACCGCCCCGTGCCCCCCCCCGCAGCCCGGAACACGGACCCGCAAGCCGTGCTGAAGGAAGCCAACGCCAAGCTGCAGGGCCAGTTCAACTTCCACACCGTCACCATCCAGATCGAGGATTATTGCGACGACATGCGGGACTGCCGGGAGTGCCAGAGTCCGCCGGACTGACGGATCCGCACGTGCACACGCGCTCACGCGCTCTCCTCCCCTCGGCATCCCCCCCGTAGGCTAGGCCTCCCCTGGCCCCTGAGCGGCCGGAAGCCTTGGAGGGAGGTGGGTCTCTCCCTTTTTTTGTAAACCAGCCCCTTCCCCTCTTTCCCCTCCCCCGGCCCCCGCTCCGTGAAGTCTATTTATTACTTTGAGATAATAAACATTAATCAAAAAACTCATCTCTAGCGGTTTCTCCTCCACTTCCCTCGCGTCCCCCGGCAGGCCGACGGGGAGAAGGGGGAGGACGCGGCCACGTCTGGGGTGGAGCGTGGTCCGGCCCTCGTGCCGGGGAGTGGCTGAGCCTGGCAGGGGGTGGCGAGTGAACGACGCACGCGCCGGGAAGGCGGGGAGGGGCCGCTGCGGGCTGGTGGCTCCCACCCTGGCTGGCACCCGTGCCAAAGGACGTCAGCGGCGGCGACCACTGAAGCTTCCAGGCTTCTCTCGGGACGCTCTTCCTCACCTCCGCCAAATTAATTCTCTTCCCCTCTTCAAAACCCTACTTAAAGCTCACCTCCGCCAAGAGGCCTTCCCGGACTGAGCTCCCCTTTTCCCTCTGCTCCCTCTACCCCCCCTTCACCTCTCCGCAGCTAAACCCTCTTCTCCCCCCTCTCCCTCTGCTCCTCTCCCGTCCCGTCCCCTCAGCACTGTACTCGTCCCCTCGACTGTCTATATCTTCATCGCCCTATTTATTTTGCTAGTGAGATGTACGTCACCCCGATTCTATTTATTTGCTATTGTTTTAATGAGATGTTCTTCCCCTCGACTCTATTTATCGCCATCGTTCTCGTCTGTCCGTCCCCCCCGATCAGACCGTAAGCCCGTCAAAGGGCAGGGACTGTCTCTATCTGTTACCGATCTGTCCATTCCAAGCGCTTAGTCCAGTGCTCTGCACATAGTAAGCGCTCAATAAATACTATTGAATGAATGAATGACGCTGCGGGCAGGGCGCCCGCAGGTGCCCATTTCCACCTGCCCCTGGACTCGGCTACCCGGCCGCCTGCCTCTGACCTTTGGAGATCCTCTTCGCCGGCGCCCCGAACTGCAGTTCTGCAATATATTTTTTTTTTAATGGTATTTCTTAAGCGCTTACTCTGTGCCAGGCACCGTACTAAGCACTGAGGTCGATATAAAATAATCAAGTTGGACGCAATCCCCGTCCCACATAAGGCTCGCAGCTTTATTCCCCATTTTACAGATGAGGGGACGGAGGCCCAGAGAGTGAAGTAAGAATAATAATGTTGGTATTTGTTAAGCGCTTACTAGGTGCAGAGCGCTGTTCTAAGCACTGAGGGTAATCAGGTTGTCCCACGTGAGGCTCACAGTTAATCCCCATTTTATAGATGTGGTAACTGAGGCACAGAGCAGTGAAGTGACCCGCCCGCGGTCACACGGCGGATGAGGGGCTGACCGGGGATTAGAACCCAGGTCCCGCTGACTCCCAGGCCCGTGCTCTATCCACTAGACCACACTGCTTCTCCCCGCCCAGCTTTTGGCTTTCCCTCCCAGGTAATCATTAACAGTCACTCCAACTGCAGCAATAGGGATTGGGGGCAGACTTAAAAGACAGTGAGCCAGGGAGGTGGGAAGGACTGGGTGAAGCTGGGAACTCTCTGCCCCCATGAGGGTATTTAAATAGAGGAGAATCTTCTTTTTGGGAGGATAATATCCTCCGCCCAACCGGAGACAGGGGAGACTGTGAACCCGCTGCGGGCAGGGATTGTCTCTCTTTAGTTCATTCACTAGTATTTATTGAGCGCTTACCATGTGCAGAGCAGCGTGGCTCAGTGGAAAGAGCCCGGGCTTGGGAGTCAGAGGTCATGGGTTCGAATCCCGGCGCTGCCACTCGTCAGCTGTGTGACCGTGGGCGAGTCGCTTCACTTCTCTTTGCCTCGGTAACCTCGTCGGTAAAATGGGGGTTAAGACTGGGAGCCTCACGTGGGACAACCTGATTACCCTGTATCTACCTTAGCGCTTAGAACAGTGCTCGGCACATAGTAAGCGCTTAACAAATACCAACATTAACATTATTACTGTACTAAGCGCTTTAGAGAAGCAGCATGGCTCAGCGGAAAGAGCCCGGGCTTCGGAGTCAGAGGTCATGCGTTCGACTCCCGGCTCTGCCCCTTGTCAGCTGTGTGACAGGGGGCGAGTCACTTCACTTCTCTGTGCCTCAGTTGCCTCATCTGTAAAACGGGGATTAACTGTGAGCCTCACGTGGGACGACCTGATTCCCCTGTACCTCCCCCAGCGCTTAGAACAGTGCTCTGCTCGTAGGAAGCGCTTAACAAATACCAACATTATTATTATTATTGTGCCATATTGTACTTTCCAAGCACTTAATACAGTGCCCTGCGTACAGTAAGCTCTCCATAAATGCGGTTGAATGAATGTTCTCTCAAGATGCCTTTTGCTCTCCTTGGACTCTGAACTTTCTCCAGCTGCTAATGTTCCCCATCAGGGTGCGGAAGTCAGCGAAATTCCTCCTGGATTCCCTTCCTCCCCTTCCCTTTCCCGTCCCCTGGCTTCGAGCCCTCCACCTCCCTCAGAAGGGTGAAAGATAATGGAGCCAGGCTCGGGGAGGGGAGTTGGAGTTGGGGTGGGTAGGGAATTTAAGGAAAGAGCAGCAGCAGGATGGATTTAGACTAGACTTCAGGGAGAACTTTCCAGCTACCAGAAGTGGACCTAGAGGAAGAGGACACGCCGGCAGTGGGAGACAGCAGGAATGGCATTCGGCAGTCGCAGTCGTATTTATTAAGCGGCGTGGCCTAGTGGAAAGAGGACGGGGAGTCAGAGGCCCCGGGTTCTAATCCCAGCTTCGCCAGTGAGATCCTGGGCGAGTTGCTTTAACGTTTCTGAGCCTCGGTTCCCTCCTTTGTAAAATGGGGATTTAATACCTGTTTCCCTCTGCGAGTCCCATGTGGGACCCGATTATCCCATGTTCATTTAATAGTATTTATTGAGCGCTTACTATGTGCGGAGCACTATACTGAGCACTTGGAATGGACAATTAGGCAACAGATAGAGACCATCCCTTCCCAGTGACGGGCTCGCGGTCTAAATGGATCTACCCCAGCGCTTAGTACAGCGCTTGGCATATAGTAAGCTCTTAGCACTTGCCACAGTTATGATTATGAAGCACTTACTGTGTGCAGAACACTGTGCTGAGGACTAGTTAGAGTGAAGGGCTGGGGGAGCTGTCTGGTGGGTGGTAGGTATTGAGCAGGGAAGGGGTGCTCAGCAGCAATCACAGCCTGGAAATTGCAAAGCAGTGTGGCCTAATGGACAGTGCCCTGGCCTCAGAGTCAGAGGAGCTGGATTCAAATTCTGGCTCTCCCCCTTGTCTGCCGTATGATCTTGGACAAGTCACTTCTGTGCTCCGGTTTCCTCATCTGCAAAATGGGGATTCGATCGTTCGGTGGTGTTTTTTAAGCGCTTAATGTTGGTATTTGTAAAGCGCTTACTGTGTGCCGAGCACTGTTCTAAGCGCTGGGGGAGATACAGGGTAATCGGGATGTCCCACGTGAGGCTCACAGGCATAACCCCCGTTTTACAGATGAGGGAACTGAGGCACAGAGAAGTTAAGTGACTTGCCCACAGTCACACGGCTGACAAGTGGCAGAGCTGGGAGTCGAACTCACGACCTCTGACTCCCAAGCCCGGCCTCTTTCCACTGAGCCACTCTGCTTCCCAAGCGCTTACTGTGTGCAGAGCACCGTTTTCCCTCCTACTTAGACCGCGAGCCCCAGTGCTATCTACCCCAGTGCCTGACACGTAGTAAGCGCTATTAATTATTATTAATAATCATTTTTTCTTATTACTACCCCCAAATGGATGATGTAGCTGTTCACTTGCGTGGAGCAAGGGACTGGATGTCATGACCTAGAGATCACTTCCCACTTTGGAATTCTTGTGACCTCAGACTTTCCCTGGGTCATTTCTGTAGGGTGTCAATTTAGTAGTTCCTCTTAATGAGCTAATAATAATAATAACGATAATGCTTTTGGACATTTGAGAAGCAGCATGGTCTAGTGGAAAGAGAACGGGCCTGGGGCTCAGACGACCTGGGTTCTTTTCAGTAGAAGCAGCGTGGTTCAGTGGAAAGAGCCCGGGCTTGGGTGTCAGAGGGCATGGGTTCGAGTTCCGGCTCTGCCACTTGTCAGCTGGGTGACCGTGGGCAAGTCACTTCACTTCTCTGTGCCTCGGTTCCCTCACCTGTAAAATGGGGATGAAGACTGTGAGCCCCACGTGGGACCACCTGATGACCCTGTATCTCCCCCAGCGCTTAGAACAGTGCTCTGCACGTAGTAAGCGCTTCACAGATACCAACATTATTATTACTGTTCTAACTGCTGGGGGAAGATACAAGATAATCTGGTCAGACAGTCCCACCCGGGGCCCACAGCGTCAGGAGGTGGGAGAACAGGAATCGAACCCCCAGACGAAGGAACCGACTGGCCCAAGGTCACGCCGCGGACGAGAGACGGAGTGGGGATTAGAACCCAGGTCCTCTGACTCCCAGGCTCTAGCCATGAGGCCACGCCGCTCCCCAGGGGACTACAGGGAACTGCCGTCTGACTCCCGCTATGCCTCTCCCGCTACGCGCCAACCATCACCACCACCGGCCAGAGTGTTAATTAAATCCACAGTGTAATTATCGCTGATGTCCCCTCCCGAGGCCTGCGTCTCTAGATCTCCGCAGCGGCGGCTAACACTTCCTTGCGAATGTCCTCCGTTACGCGTGGGGTAGGGATTGTCTCTATCTGTTGCCGAACTGTACTTTCCAAGCGCTTAGTGCAGTGCTGGGCACACTGTAAGCGCTTAATGAATATGATGGACTGAATGAATGATTGGATGGATGAATCCCTCTGCTCCCTCTGCCCTCCCTTCACCTCCCTTCGGCTAAGCCCCCCTTCCCCCTTTTCCCCCTGCTCCTCCCCTCTCCCTTCCCCTCAGCACTGTGCTCGTTTGTATATATGATTTATAACCCTATTTATTTGGTTAATGAGGTGGCCATCCCCTTGATTTCTTTTTACCATGATTGAGTCGTCTCGTTTTTTGTCCGCTCCCCCGATTAGACCGGGAGCCCGTCAGTGGGCAGCGATGGTCTCTATCTGTTGCCGAATTGTCCATTCCAAGCGCCTACTACAGCGCTCTGCACATAGGAAGCGCTCAATAAATACTATTGAATGGACTATAGAATGAATGGATGGATGAGAACGGAAGGGGAAGCGGCGGAGGGGCGGCAGGCGAGTGGCAGCGGGGGCAGCGGGGGAATGGGCGGCCTGCCCTCCCCCTCTCTGCGCCGCCCTTGCACCTGGATTTTTACTAGTCTTTGTCAAGCACCTACTAAGTGCCAAGCACTGTGCTAAGCGCCGGTCTCCATACCGGCTCGCACGGCGGGGCCTCCCAGGCCCAGCAGGAGGGAGGGCAGCTCCTCCATCCCCCTTGGAGCGCGTCCGTCTCCGGGAAGCAGCGGGGCGCCGTGGCGAGAGCGCGGCCTTGGGAGTCAGAGGTCGTGGGTTCGAATCCCCGCTCTGCCCCTTGGCAGCTGGGTGACTGTCACTTCACTTCTCTGTGCCTCAGTTACCTCATCTGTAAAAAAGGGATTAAGACTGGGGAGCCCCACCTGGGACAACCTGATGACCCTGTATCTCCCCCCGCGCTTGGAACAGTGTTCTGCACATAGTAAGCACTTAACAAATGCCAACATTGTTATTATTATTCTCGGGGCCTCAGTGACCTCATCTGGAAAATGGGGATGAAGACCGTGAGCCTCACGGGAGACAACCTGATGACCCTATATCTCCCCCAGCGCTTGGAACAGTGCTCTGCGCCTAGTAAGCGCTTAACAAATACCAACATTATTATTCTTCTTCTTCTCTGGGCCTCAGTGACCTCATCTGTAAAATGGGGATGAAGACCGTGAGCCTCACGGGGGACAACCTGATGACCCTGTATCTCCCCCAGCGCTTAGAACAGTGCTCCGCACCTAGTAAGCGCTTAACAAATACCAACGTTATTATCATTATTGTTCTCGGGGCCTCAGTGACCTCATCTGTAAAATGGGGATGAAGACCGTGAGTCTCACGGGGGACCACCTGATGCCCCTGTATCTCCCCCAGCGCTTAGAACAGTGCTCTGCGCATAGGAAGCGCTTAACAAACGGCAACATTATTCTTACGAGATGAAGGAGTGAGTGAATAAAGACGGCGACGGGTCATTGTCAGAATGGCGGCATTTGCCTCATCGGCCGCCAGGGGGCGCGGGCCTGTCACCTCCCGCCCCAGAGGCTCATGGGAGGCTGGGCTCGGCCTCCCCGGCCTCCCGCACAATGGCCGGGGCCTGGGGGCGTGAGGGGCGGCTTTGCCGTCGAATATGTGAGGGGGCCGCTTCCCGGGGGGCGCCCCGGGGGGCGCGGGCGCGAGATGGGACCGGCCCGAAGGTCCCGCTCCTTTCCGGAGGGGGGGGGGGGGGAGGTTTCCGTCGAGCGGCCGCAGGTCACGTGGCTCCCGGGCCTCCGGGTGGGAACTACATTTCCCAGAGGGCGTCGGGCGGGCGGGGCCCCGCCGGCTCCCGTAGTGGGTGGCGCATGCGCCTTTCGCGGGGACCCGCCGGCCGGGTGAGTTCTCCCCGGGCCTCCTTGACCCCGGCCTGACCCCGCCTTGACCCCAGCTTGACCCCGATTTCCTGGCGCCACCGGGCCCCCCTCTCCTTGCCCAGCCTAGCCCCCTCTGCCCCTGCGTCACCTTTAAAGCGATCGATCGATCAGGGAAGGGATCGATGGATCTACCCCACTTCTTAACGTTGGTATTTGTTAAGCGCTTACTATGCGCAGAGCACTGTTCTAAGCGCTGGGAGAGATCCAGGGTCATCAGGTTGTCCCACGGGAGGCTCACAGTCTTCATCCCCATTTGACAGATGAGGGAACTGAGGCCCAGAGAATAATAATAATAATAATGTTGGTATTTGTTAAGCGCTTACTATGCGCAGAGCACTGTTCTAAGCGCTGGGAGAGATCCAGGGTCATCAGGTTGTCCCACGGGAGGCTCATAGTCTTCATCCCCATTTTACAGATGAGGTCACTGAGGCACAGAGAATAATAATTGTTTTTACGAGATGTTCTTCCCCTTGACGCTGTTTATTGCCATTGTTCTCGTCTGTCCGTCTCCCCCGATTAGACCGTAAGCCCGTCAAACGGCAGGGACCGTCTCTATCTGTTGCCGACTTGTTCATCCCAAGCGCTTAGTCCAGTGCTCTGCACATAGTAAGCGCTCAATAAATACTATTGAATGAATAATAATGTTGGTATTTGTTAAGCGCTTACTATGCACAGAGCACTGTTCCAAGCGCTGGGGGAGATACAGGGTCATCAGGTTGTCCCACGTGAGGCTCCCAGTTAATCCCCATTTTCCAGATGAGGGAACTGAGGCACAGAGAAGTGATGTGACTCGCCCACAGTCACACAGCTGACGAGTGGCAGAGCCGGGATTCGAACCCATGACCTCTGACTCCCAAGCCCGGGCTCTTTTCACTGAGCCACGCTGCTTCTGTAGAGAATAATAACAGTGAGGTGTCCATCCCCTTTATTCTATTTATTGCTATTGTTTTTATCCATCTGGCTCCCCCGATTATTCATTCAGTAGTATTTATTGAGCACTTACTATGTGCAGAGCACTGGACTAAGCGCTAGGAATGGACAAATCGGGAACAGATAGAGACAGTCCCTGCCCATTGACGGGTTTACAGTCTATGTCAGCTTGTCTCTGGGCAGGGACTGTCTCTATCTGTTGCCGAATTGGCCAGTCCGAGCGCTTAGTCCAGTGCTCTGCACATAGTAAGCGCTCAATAAATACTATTGAATGAATGATAATAATGTTGGCATTTGTTAAGCCCTTCCTATGTGCAAAGCACTGTTCTAAGCACTGGGGGAGAGACAGGGTCATCAGGTGGTCCATCGTGAGGCTCCCAGTCTTCATCCCCATTTTGCAGATGAGGTCACTGAGGCCCAGAGAAGTGAAGTGACTCGCCCACAGTCACACAGCTGACAAGGGGCAGAGCCAGGATTCGCACCCATGACCTCTGACTCCCAAGCCCGGGCTCTCGCCACTGAGCCACGCTGCTTCCCCAGCAGCAGATCACAGCGTGGCTCGGGGGAAAGAGCCAGGGCTGGGGAGGCAGAGGTCGTGAGTGCTAATCCCGCCTCAGCCGCTTGTCGGCTGGGTGACCTTGGGCGAGTCACTTCACTTCCCTGGGCCTCAGTGACCTCCTCTGTCAAATGGGGATGAAGACTGGGAGCCCCGCGTAGGACAACCCGCATCCTCCCCAGCGCTTAGAACAGTGCTTTGCACATAGTAAGCGCTTAACAAATGCCATCGTCATTATTATCATCACCTTCCCCTCCTTCGGAGTCTTACTGATGGCACGTCACCTCCAAGAAGCCTTCCCTGAGTGACCCCTATTGTCACTCCCTTCTGCGTCACCCTTGCACTTAATAATAATAATAATTGGGGTATTTGCTAAGCGCTTACCCTGTACTGGGCACTGTACTAAGCGCTGGGGAGGATACAAGGAAATCAGGTTTGGACCCAGGCCCTGTCCCGCAGGGGGCTCACAGTCTTAATCAGCTTAGAGAAGCAGCGTGGCTCAGTGGAAAGAGCACGGGCTTTGGAGTCAGAGGTCATGGGTTCGAATCCTGGCTCGGTCACTTGTCAGCTGTGTGACTTTGGGCAAGTCACTTAACTTCTCGATGCCTCAGTTACCTCATCTGTAAAATGGGGATGCAGACTGTGAGCCCCACGTGGGGCAACCTGATTCCCCTGTGTCTACCCCAGCGCTTAGAACAGTGCTCGGCACATAGTAAGCGCTTAACAAATACCAACATTATTATTATTCTTATTAATCAGAGAAGAGAAGCAGTGTGGCTTAGTGGATAGAGCAGGGGCCTGGGAGTCAGAAGGTCATGGGTTCTAATTTCGCCTCCACCCATGTTTGTTGTGTGACTTTGGGCAAGTCACTTCACTTCTCTGGGCCTCAGTTCCCGCATCTGTAAAATGGGGATTAAGATTGTGAGCCCCATGTGGGACAGGGACTGCATCCAACCTGATTAGCTTGGATCTACCCCAGAGCTCGGCACATAGTAAGTGCTTACCAAGTACCATGATTATTATTATTATTATTAATAATAATCCCCATTTAACAAATGAGGTATTTAAAGGCACAGAGCAGTGAAATGACTCACCCCAGGCCACACAGCAGACAAGTGCGGAGCAGGGATCGGAACCCGTGACCTTCTGACTCCCAGGCCCCTGCTCGATCCATTTCTCCGTGCCTTTATTCAGCCCTCCCTCAGCCCCACAGCACTTATGTCCCTACCTGTAAATTTTTATTTATATTGATGATTGTCTCCCCCCTCTAGACCGGCAGTTCCTTGTGGGCAGGGGACGTTGCACTGACTCTTAGACGGTGCTCCTCCAAACGTTTATTACAGTGTTCGGCAAGCAGTAAATTCTCAATCCGTACCACTGACTGATTAGTAAGTGCACATAGTAAGCACTTAAATACCACGGTTATCATTTTAATGGTATTTTTTTAGGCATTTAATCTGTACCGGGCACGGTACTAAGCGCTGGGATAGGTTCCAGGTTGGACGCTGTCCATGTCCCACAGTCTGAATCTCCATTTTACTGATGACATAATGAAACACAGAGAAGTGAAGCGACTTGCCCAAGATCGCACAACGGGGGAAAAAAAAATCCACCACTAAATCCCGTCGGTTCGACCTTCACGGAAACGCTAAATTCCGCCCTTTTCCCTCCGTCCGAACCGCCACCCCGTTAACCGGTGCGCTTACCCCGCCTTGATTACCCTATCAGCCGCCTCACTGAATTCCCTACCTCCTGCCTCTCCCCGCGCCAGTCACTCCGCGGCCCGGATCGTTTTCCCGCGGGAACGTTCAGTCCGTGTTCTGCGGAAGACCCTCCGGTGGTTGCCCTTCCACCTCCGCGTCGAACATTTTGCTTTAAAGTTCTCAATCGCCTTGCCACCTCCGTCTCTCCTCGCTGGTCTCCTACTCCAACCCGGCCCGCCCGCTTCGCTCCTCTAATGCCAGTCGACTCGCTGTACCTTGATCTCGTCTGTCTCGCTGCCGATCTCTCGCCTCCGTCCTGCTTCTGGCCTGGAACCCCCTCCCTCCTCGTAACCTTGACTCCCCCCACCTTCTTTAAGGCCCGTCTCCTCCCAGAGGCCTTCCCTGACTAAGCCCTCTTTTCCTTCTCTTCGGCTCCTTTCTGCATCACCCTCCCTTTGTTCGTTCCCCCTCCCGGCCCCACGGCCCTCAGGTGCGTATCTGTAATTGCATTTATTTATATTAACGTCTGTCTCCCGCTTTCGACTGGAAGCCCGCTGTGGGCGGGCAGTGCGTCTGTCGTACCGTGCTCCTCCGAGCGCTTAATACAGCGCTCTGCCCGCAGTCGACGCTCAATAAATACGATCGACTGACTGAAAGCTCGTGGTGGATGGGGAGTGTGCCTGTTGTACTCTCCCAAGGGCTTAGTAGAGTGCTCTGCCCACAGAAGCGCTAAATAAATATGACTAACAGACCACTAGCGGAGGTGGGATTAGAACCCAGATCCTCTGACCTCAGGATTAGGTTTCCATTAGGCCACACTGCTTCTCAGTCCCTCTGTACTCAGCCTGGCTTCCCTCTCGGCCTCCCCGTCTTAACCGCGACCCCTCAGCCCCTCTCTGCTCACCCTCTCCGTTCCGTGCCGTGGATTTCCATTTCCGTTTAACCTAGGCCCGATGCCTTCGACGGGCTAGGGAGCGAGCGGCGATGCCCAAGGCCGCCCCTGCCACCTCGGAGCGGAGGTTCTCCCGGACATTTCTCCTCAACCAAGCCTCCTTCTCTTCTGTCACCTCTTGCAGCCTCACGGCAGCCCTGTAAGTTTGCTCGGGATGATTTGCCCCATTTTGCAGCGAGGCTCAGAGAGGCTGCGTGACTTGCTAAGGTTGCACGGCGAGGCAGCGATGAGCCAAGAGGAACTCAGGACTCCCAACTCCTCACCGGAGCGCCTTCATCCGTTAATAATAACGATTATGGTGTTTGTTAAGCGCCCACTGTGTGCCCAGCACTCAGCGCCGGGGTGGTTACGAGGTAATCAGGTCGGACAGGGTCCCTGTTCCGCACGGGGCTCGCGGTCTTCGTCCCCTTTTACAGATGAGGTAACTGAGGCATGGAGAAGTGAAGCGACTTGCCCAGGGTCACAGAGCAGACAATTGGCAGAGCGGGGATTAGAACCCAGGTCCTTCTGACTCCCAGGCCCGGGCTCTTGCCACTTTCCCGCTTTCCCTCCCCCACTTAAACTGTGAGTCCCATGTGGGACAGGAACTGTATCCAACCTGATTAACTTGTATCTACCCCGGGACTTAGAAGAGGGCATAGCATATAGTAAGTGCTTAATAAATACCGTAATAATCGTCTAATAATAATACCACCGTTCTTTCACTTCCCCGTGGGTGAACGTGACACTACCCTTTTATTTCTAGCCAGTTAAAGGGGAACCCCTCCATCATAGGATATAAATTCGTTGTGGGCGGGGAACGTGTTTACCCCCTCTGCTGTGTCGCGCTCTCCCAAGCGCTCACCGCGGTGCCGTGCACACCGTAAGCAGCGTGGCTCAGTGGAAAGAGCCCGGGCTTGGGAGTCGGAGGTCGTGGGTTCTAATCCCGGCTCCGCCACTGGTCAGCCGTGTGACTCTGGGCGAGTCACTTCACCTCCTCTGGGCCTCGGTTCCCTCATCTTTAAAATGGGGATGAAGACTGCGAGCCCCACGTGGGACAACCTGATTACCTTGTATCTACCTCAGCGCTTAGAACAGTGCTGGGCACATAGTAAGCGCGTAGCAGGTACCACCATTGTTAATGAATACCGTTCATTGAGTGATTGATATGAAACAGGGAGGAGTTCCAGGCGGGAGGGAGGGAGCGGGCGACCTCCCGTCTGCCCACTCTGTTGTCCTCTCCCAGGTGCTAAGCACTGTGTTCTGCACGTAACGAGCACTCAATGGATACCGTCGACGAGGACGAGGTTTGGCACGTAATGAGCACCCTGCCGACCGCTGCCAACCGGGCCTCTTCAGCGAGTAGCCAGCTGGGCGAGGAGAGGGGGTCGGATTGTGGGGAGAGATAAAGCCGGGGAAGCCAGGGAAGAAGAGGGGGGACCCCGTGGGGTTGTGGCAGGGGAGAGTAAACCACGAGTGTCGAGCGAGAGGGTAAGAAGCAGGGAAGGGGTGAGCCAGATTTGGGAGAGAGAGGTGGGAGAACTCAGGCTGAACGGCAACAACTTATCCCTCCCCGCCTTATCCACGCTCAGGGATGCTTTGGTTCATTTCACCATTTGGTTCCCTTCCAAATTGGAGACCCAGCTGTCAGTGTCTCTGGCAGGGACCTGCCCAGCTCTGAGCATTCAGTCGGTCAATTGGATTTCTTACTGTGAACAGAGCACTGTGGTAAGCGCTCGGGAGAGGACAGTATAACGGGGGCATTCCCTGCCCACGATAAGCTTACGGTCAAGGAGGGGAGACAGACGTCGATAGAAATAAAGAATAGGTGGCTGTCTCCGTGTTCCCAAGGAAGTGTGCAAGTCCAGAGAGGTTAAGTCACTTGGCCAGGGTCGCAGAGCCGGGGGAGGAGCTCCCCGTCGGTCAAACGTCCGTTGGACGTCTCGTAGTCCCGTGACGACCGGGCACGGGGCCATCGCCCACAGGGAGGGAGGAGAGAGGCGCCGACCGCCTCCCCCTCCCGTCGGCTCCGAGCCCACGGTGTCCGCGATGACCCCTGACCCCCCCCCGGACCCTGCCCTCCCCCACCCCCGGTACTCCGTGCCTGAGGGCGGGCGGCCCGCCGCCGGGAGAGCCGGCGGCGGCCACGTTGTGCAAGGTTCAAGGTCTGGTTTGATCCAGGAAGCGCGGCAGGAAGCCGGCCTCGGCCATCTCCCCCTGCTCCTCGGTGGGGCCCGCCCCGCCCGCGGCCCCAGCAGTCTTCCAGCCGGGCCCGGGGCCTGCCGCTCCAGACATGGGGGGATATCAGTCCCTGGCACTCCCGCCCGTCAGGGGACCCTACGCCGTGGGCTGCGCGGACGTGATGTCCGGCCAGAGCTGCAAGGTACCGTTCTCGCCTCCCCCCGCCCCTTCCACCTCGGCTTCCCGCCCTCGGGCCTCCCCGTGGGGCCTTCGGGGCTGCCCCCCAAGCCCGGTCCCCTGCCCTTCCTCCCCACGGGACCCTCCCGACGGCCCTCACCCCGGGAAGGTCGTCTGGGCCGTCGGCTCGGGTCTCCCGACCTGTCCCGGGCCCGGCGTGGCCGCCCTGCCCCTCCTCCGCTTGGGTGGGAGAGAAGCTTCGGCCTCGGACCCCTTTTGTGCCTCCCGGCTCCCGTCCCTTCCGACGCAGCCGTGTTCTCCATCTCCCCCTGGCCCTTCTCCCCTCTCCCCCTAGGGACCGTAAGCCCGTCGCGGGCGGGGAGCGTGTCGGTTATGTTGGTCTGGCGTACTCTCCCAAGCGCTTAGAACGGTGCCCCGCGCGGAGCGCGCGCTCGATCAATACGATCGCCCGACCGACCCCCTCGCCCCACACCCGCAGTCTCCGCTCACCCTTTCGCCCTCCCCCTGTACGGGACGAAGTTGCCGTGGAACAAGCACACTGGCACGGGAGGTCCCAGCGGCCCCGATTCCGGGGGCTCTTGCCACCTGCCCTGAGGGGCCCCCCCTCACCCGCTCTTGCCACCCGCAGGGGAGTTTCTTCCGGCTCTTCTACCCCTGCCAAGAGGAGGGCGAGGGGGCCAAGCGGCCCCTGTGGATGCCTCGCTACGAGTACTGCGTGGGCCTGGCCAATTACCTGGGCCTCAACGAGCGCTGGGGGAGCAGGCTGCTCAACCTGGCCGTCGGTAAGGGTCATCCGGTCCGCCCCCCCCCGCCTCCGGGCGGCCGTCCCGGCCGGCGGTCAGAGCCCCTCACCCGTCCCTTCCTGCCGTAGGGTACTACCATCTCCCCGCCAGCTGGAACGGTCCCCTGAAGCCCCGGCCGTCCGGCTACCCGCTGATCGTCTTCTCCCACGGGCTGGGAGCCTTCAGGTGAGGACCCCCTGGAAGGGTCTGGCCGAGCGGACCCGCCGCCCCCTGCCCTCCTCCCCCCCCCCCACCTCCCTCCCCAGCCCTGTACTAATCGTTGATCAGTGGGGGGATCTGGGAAGTGCTTACTGTGCACCAGTCAAGCTTCGGAGTAGATCGGAAGATCAGCCGTTGGGACCCGGTCCCCGTCCCACGGGGGGCGGGGGGGGCTCACGGCCCAGCGGCGTTGGCCCATGCGAACCGGCAGCGGTGCACTAGACTGGGAGCTCGTTGTGGGCGGGGAATGTGTCCGTTTATCGTTGTCCTTCCCCAGGCGCTCAGTACAGTGCTCTCTACCTACAGCAAGCGCGAGTGAATGAATGTTCCGCCTGCCCCGGCGCCGTCCTCCCTACCCCGCCACCGCCTCAGCACGGCCTCCCCCGCGTCGGCCCAGTACCCCTCCTCCGCACAGCCCTCCTGTAACATCCCTCTCCCCATTCTGGCGTAGACCCCCCCCCCCCGGCCCCGCAACCGACACAGCCCCCCACCCCATCCCGCTTGACCCGGGTCAGCTGGGGGGCGAGAGGAGGGGGTGCGGATCCTGGGGGGATGGGTGCCCCCTCATCCTCTGGGGCTCTGCGTCTCCCCCCCAACCCACCGCCCCCGCCCAGGAAGCTCATTATCTGATGGTGGTTTGGGACCGCGAGAGGCCTTTTCCTCCCAGGGCTTCTTCCTCCTCAGGGGTCAGAAACGGAGCGCCCTCCGCCCCTGGGGGTGACGAGGAATCCCGGGAACATCAGGCAGCGAGGAAAAATCAATGGTCGCCACCTGCTTTCCTTTCCCACCACGCTCCCTCTCCCCCGTCCCCCGGAAGGAAATTGGGGGGAGGGCACTGGGGAGGGGTTCGAGGCAGCCAGGCTCACAAGTCACTGGACTCCCCACTCCACCCCCCGCATTAGTCGGTGCGTCGGTTGCATTCACTGAACTCCACTCATTCATTCAAGCGTATTTTTCGAGCGCTTACTACGTGCAGAGCGCCGTACTGAGCGCCTGGGAGAGGACAACAGAACAACCAACAGACACATTCCCTGCCGCACACCAACGTACTCACTATACCTCGATTTTTATTTTGCTCTCTGTTGGTATTTGTTAGACGCTTACCACGTGCCGGGCACTGTACTGAACGCTGGGGTAGATGGAAGCAAATCAGGTCGGACACGGTCCACGCCCCACGCGGGGCTCACAGTCTTAATCTCCATTTTATAGATGAAGGAGCTGAGGCACAGAGAAATGAAGTGACTTGCTCAAGGTCACACAGAGCGGACAAGTGGTGGAGGGGGGGGGGATTAGAACCCGGGTCTTTCGGATTCCCAGGCCTGCGCGCTATCCACTGGGCCATGCTGCTTCTCCAGTCTCACCTTGGTTTTCGCAATCTGGATCTTACAGTCTCGAGGGAGAGACGGTCACTCAAAATGGATCACGCGGGGCCGAGGGTGGGGTGGGGGGAGAAGCAGCGTGGTTCAGTGGAAAGAGCCCGGGGTTGGGAGTCAGAGGTCGTGGGTTCTCGTCCCGGCTCCGCCACCTGTCAGCAGTTTGACTTTGGGCCAGTCGCTTCACTTCTCTGGGCCTCAGTGACCTCATCTGTAAAACGGGGATAAAGACTGTGAGCCCCACGGGGGACAACCCGATTACCCTGTATCCCCTCCAGCGCTTAGAACAGTGCTTGGCACATAGTAAGCGCTTAAATGCCATCATCATTCTTATTATTATTCAGATCCAATGGCATAGGCCATGCAGAAGGGAGAAGGAGCAGGGGAAACGTGGGCTCAGTCGGGGAAGTCTTCTTGGAAGAGATGGGATTGTAACAGGGCTTTGAGTGCGAGGAGAAGAAGCGTGGCTCGGTGGAAAGAGCCCGGGCTTGGGAATCAGAGGTCGTGGGTTCTAATCCCGGCTCCGCCACTTGTCAGCCGGGTGACTTCGGGCAAGTCACTTCACTTGTCTGGGCCTCAGTGACCTCATCTGTAAAACGGGGATAAAGACTGTGAGCCCCTCGAGGGACAACCTGATCACCTTGTATCCACCCCAGCGCTTAGAACAGCAAGAGCTTAACAGATACCGTCATTAGCGAGGCAACCAATCCGTCGTAATTATCGAGGAACTTACTACGTGCGGAGCACTCTAATTAATGAACGCTTCGGAGAGTACAGTACAACAGGATTAACCGAAACGTCCCCTGCCCGTAACGAGCTTACAGTTCGGAGGGTGATGGTCCGTCGTGTATGAAGGGAGAGGACGTCCTGGGCCAGAGGAAGGACGTGGGCGAGGGGTCGGCGGCGAGATAGACGAGATCGAGATACGGGGAGTAGGTTGGCATTAGAGGAGCGAAGCGTGAGGGTTGGTTTGTAATAGGAAATCAACGAGGTGAGGTAGGAGGGGGAGAGCTGACAGAGTGCTTTGAAGCTGATGGCGAGGAGCTTCTTTTTGACGCAGAGGTGGATAGGCAACCCCCGGAGGTTCTTGAGGAGGGGGGGAGATGTGGACCGAACCGTTTTTTTAGAAAAATTCCGGCAGCAGAGCCGAGTGCCGACTGGAGTGGGGTGAGAGAGGAGGCAGGGAGGTCAGCGAGGCAGTTGCCAAGAGACCTTATCTGACTAAACTCTCGTTTCCTCACCCTGTTTCCTCCCCCTTTACGTCACCAACGCTCCCAAACACTCCGATAGACACCCCGCCTCCCAGCCCCCCAGCACTTAATGTCCAGAACTTTCTATTTTGCCGTTTCCCCTGTGTGTAATTTATTTTAATGCCTCTCTGCCCCTCTGGACTATAAGGTCTTCCTGGGCGGGGATCCTGTCTACCACCTGAGATCGTACTCTCCCAAGCACTTCGTACATAGTAATCGCTCAGTAAATATCACTCGTACTGTGTGCAGAGCAGCGTGGCTTAGTGGGAAGAGCAAGGGCTTGGGAGGCAGAGGTCGTGGGTTCTAATCCCCGCTCCGCCACTTGCCGGCCGTGGGACTTTGGGCAAGTCACTTCACTCCTCTGGGCCTCAGTGACCTCGTCTAAAAAACGGGGATTAAGAGCGTGAGCCCAGTGTGGGACCAGGACTGTGTCCCACCTGATTCGCTTGTATCGAGTCCAGCACTTGGAACGGCGCTTGGCACCTGGTAAGCACTAAACAGGTACCATTATTATGAATGTTATTAACAATAATAATCAATGGTATCGAGCACTTACTGTGTGCAGAGCACTGTACTGTGTACTTGGGAGAATACGGTATAAAAGAGTTGGCAGACAGTTTCCCTGCCCAGGACGAGCTTCCGGTCTAGAGGATTCAGAAGAGCCTTGGCCAGGGGGAGAGAGTAATATTAATGTTGGTATGTGTCAAGCACTTACTACGTGCAGAGCACTGGTCTAAGCGCTGAGGTAGATGCAGGATAATCAGGTTGTCCCACGTGAGGCTCACAGTCTTCATCCCCATTTTCCAGATGAGGTCACTGAGGCCCAGAGAAGTGAAGTGACTTACCCACAGTCACACGGCTGCCAAGTGGCAGAGCCGGGATTCGAACCCGTGACCTCTGACTCCCAAGCCCGGGCTCTTTCCGCTGAGCCACGCTGCTTCCCTGTAGCAGTCTGCGGGCTGTGAAGGGGGAGGTCGTTCCAGACAGGAGGGCGAGGGTGAGTGGCTCTGGACTCTAATATCATACGTTCCCAAGCGCTCAGTCCGGTGCTTTGCACATTACAAGCGCTCAGTAAATACCATCGATTGATTGATTGAGCCAGAGGTCAGTGGTGGGGGAGATGAGAACGAAGCTCGGTTTGGAGACACAGCTGTAATTATTTATTTCTCTTAACATCTGTCTTCCCCTCTAGACTGTAATAACAATAATGACGACGGTGGCGTTTGTTAAGTGCTTACTCTGCGCCAAGCACTGGTCTAAGTGCCGGGGGGGGGATGGATGCAAGGTCATCAGGTTGTCTCACGAGGGCTCACGGTCTTAATACCCATTTTGCAGATGAGGGAACTGAGAAGTGAAGTGAAATGACTTGCCCAAAGCCACCCAGCTGCCAAGCGGCAGAGTCGGGATTAGAACCCACGACCTCTGACTCCCAAACCCGGGCTATTTCCACTGAGCCACGCTGCTTCTCTAAGTTTCTTGTGGGCAGGGAATGTGTCTGTTGTTCTCTTGTCCTCTCCCAAGCACGTAATACAGTGCTTTGCACACGGTGAGCGCTCAATGAATAATAATGTTGGTATTTGTTAAGCGCTTCCTAGGTGCAGAGCACTGTTCTAAGCGCTGGGGGAGATACAGGGTCATCAGGTCGTCCCACGTGGGGCTCACGCACTTTTAATCCCCATTTGACAGATGAGGGAACTGAGGCGCAGAGAAGTGCAGTGACTCGCCCACAGTCACACAGCTGACAGGGGGCAGAGCCGGGAGTCGAACCCATGACCTCGGACTCCAAAGCCCAGGCCCTTTCCACTGAGCCAGCAGCATGGGGGAGTGGATAGAGTCCGGGCTTAGGAGTCAGAAGGTCGTGGGTTCCGATTCCGGCTCCGCCGTTTATCTGCTGCGTGACCTCGGGCAAGTCACTCGCTTCCCTGTGCCTCAGTGACCTCATCTGTAAAATGGCGATTGACACCATGAGCCCCACGTGGGACAGGGACTGCGTCCGGCGCGATTCGCTGGCATCCACCCCAGCGCTTAGTACGGTGCCTGGCACGTAGCGAGCACTTAACACATACCCCAGTTTTTATCATGATGAAGGAATGAACGAGGGTGGCTTGATCCCTCCCGGGAAGACTTCCCGGAGGTGGTGGGCCTGTCTCGGTCACCTCCACCCGCCCACCTGACCCCCCCCGTCCCTCCCCCCCCGACATCAGGACGGTGTACTCCGCCTTCTGTATGGAGCTGGCTTCCCGGGGCTTCCTGGTGGCGGTGCCGGAACACAGGTGAGAGACCCCAGCGAGGGGCAGGGGCGCGGTGGGACGGGGAGGCCTTTGGGGGGCCCCGGCGGAGGAAGACCCGGGAAGAAGGCGCCGGGGCGGCTCCCCGAGGACCGGAGCCAGCCGCGGTGGGCCTCCTCCGCAGGGACCGGTCGGCCTCGACCACCTACTTCTGTAAGCCGGCGGTGGAGGCGGACCGGGGGAGCGGGCCCCTGCAGGAGGAGTGGATCCCCTTCCGGAGGGTGGAGGAAGGAGAGGAGTTCCGGGTTCGGAACGCGCAGGTTAGCGGGACCCCCGCCGCCCGGGGGGGAGGGCCCGGGACGACCCGCCCGCAAGGATGGGAGAAGAAGCCCTTGGGATCCAGTCCGCGCCCTCGGCCCTCCTGAATAGTCGTTCAGTCGTATCTGTTGAGCCCCTGCTGTCCGGCGCTTAGAACGGTGCCTTGCACATAGTAAGCGCTTAACGGGTACCCTGATTACTGTCGCTGAGCGCTTGGGCTTTTATTGCCATTGTTCTCGCCCGTCCGTCTCCCCCCGATTCGACCGTAAGCCCGTCAGACGGCAGGGACCGTCTCTATCTGTTGCCGACTTGTTCATCCCAAGCGCTCAGTACGGTGCTCTGCACATAGTAAGCGCTCAGTAAATACTATTGAATGAATGAATGAATGAACAGCGTAACAATAAACAGGCATATTCCAGACTCCGGACGTACTCTAGACTGCCAGCCCGTCGTGGGCAGGGAATGTGTCCGTCCGTTGTTCCCTTGTCCTCTTCCAAGCGCTCGCCACGGTGCTCCTCACCCACTAAGCGCTCAATAAATAGGATTGAATGAATGATTATTCCTGGCCCACAATAATATCCCTGCGTACTTACGCATCTGCAGTGTATTTATTTGTATTAATGTCTGTCTCCCCCCCCCCCCCCCCGCCGCACCCCGTCGAGACTGTGAGCTCGTTGTGGGCAGGTAACGTGTCCGTTACTCTCCCAAATGCGCTTAGTCCAGTGCTCTGCACACAGTATGCGCTCAGTAAGTAGGATCGAATGAATGATTATATTAATGAATGAGCCGCTTAGGGGGAGGGGTTGTGGTATTAATTAAGTGCCTACCAAGCGAGACCCGGTGTGTGTGTCTGTGTGTGTTTGAGGAGGTTTGGGAGGCGAGGCAACTTTCCCATTTGGCCACTTGACAGCTGTGTGACCTTGGGCCGGTCACTTCCCTTCTCTGGGCCTCAGTTTCCTCTCATGCAAAAATGAGCATTCGATTCCTGCTCTCCCTCCAAACTTGGACTGGGAGCCTCACGTGGGACCCGATTATCTTGCGCGCAGCAGACGGGTGGCGGAGCTGGGATTAGAACCCAGGTCTCCCGACTCCCCCTGCCCTTTCCACCGGGCCGCGTGCTTTTCTCTTTGCCCGGTAGCCGCACTTATAGCCGTGTTTATAGGCTTACGTTGTCCGCGTCCGCTCCAGGTGCACCAGCGGGCCAACGAGTGTGGGCAGGTGCTGAAGCTCCTGCGGGAGGCCCAGGCCGGCCGGGCCGCTGCCAACGTCCTGCCCGACGGCTTTGACCTGTCGTCCCTGAAGGTACTTTTCAAAAAAAAAAATCCCCTGTGGTATTTAAGCACTCACTACGTGCCCGGCGCCGTACCCAGCGCCGGGGTAGATGGAAGCTAATCAGGTTGGACAGAGTCCCGGTCCCCGATGGGACTCACAGTCTTCATCCCCGTTTTACAGATGAGAGAAATGAGGCCCAGAGACGCGAAGCGACTTGTCCGAAGTCACAAAAGCAGGCAGGGGATGGAGCCGGGATTAGAACCCAGGTCCTCCGAATCCCAGGCCCGGGCTATTTCCACCGGGTGGGTGGGTCGGGGGGAGCTCTGGGCCAGTTTTTGGAGGGGAACCATCTTTGGAGATTCTACGGGGGTGGAGCCGGAGAGCGTGGGCCCCGACGCCTTGGAGCGGGAAAGAAGCGGGCGCTGAGACAGCAGGGCTCTCCCAAGTGGCCAGGCTAAACCGGCTTGTCCAGTCGGTGCCGGGAAAGGGCCTGGTTCTTTCCCCGCCGTGCCCTCTGCCCTCACCCCCCCTGCTCCCACCAGACCGAGCCTCCCCCCCGAGCAGTGGGAGTTGGAGCTCTGGGCGTCTGTTTCCAGGGCAACATCGATCTGAACCGGGTGGCGGTGATGGGGCACTCGTTCGGAGGGGCGACCGCCGTCCTGGCCCTGACCAAAGAGCCTCAGTTCCGGTGAGTGGCCCGGCCCGGACCCCGGCGGCCCGCGGGCGTTGGGAGACCGGCCGGCTGTGCCCGACAGAGCCCGGAGCCCCGGAGTGTCCTCCCCACTCCTCCAGACCGCGGCCCTTCACCGACCGACTCCGTGATTCCGGTCTGTCCAGTCACCCCTTCCCATCCACCGGACCCCCCACCCCGGCCCAGCTCCGAGGACCCCACGGGGGCCAGGAGCCGCTGAGGGAAGGGCCCGAGGGGTACCACCCCAGGGCACCTGGCGAGGGAAGGGTCAGCTGCCGGGAGGAAAGGGGAAGTCTGGAACTCTAGCCCCTCCCTTGGTTGCTCCGCCAACGAGAGCCGGGCGTTGGTGGGGCGGGGGTGAAGAGGAAGTGCCCGCCCCCGGGAACTCTCCCTGGTCCTGCAGTTTCGTGAGGGTCTGCCCTCCCCTCCCGCCCGCCCCCCCCCCCAACCCGGATCCCCCTCGGGCTGGGAGCGGGGGGCTCCTCCCGCCAGGTGTGCTGTGGCCCTGGACGCCTGGATGTACCCCTTGGAGCACGACATGTACCCCGCCGCCCGCGGCCCCGTGTTCTTCATCAACACCGAGAAGTTCCAGACGGCCGACAGCATCGGCAAGATGAAGAAGCTCTGCTCCCGCCACGCGCAGACCAAGATCATCACCGTCCTGTGAGCGCGGGCCCCGTCCCCAAACCTACTCCTCCCCAACTCCACCCTACTTGGGTGGCCACCCATCTCCTCCCTTCATTTCCCCGGATTCCCCAAGGAAACTTCCATCCCACTGAAGGATGGTCACTCCTCCCACCCCCGCCCTCCCCCGCCAAGCCTCTCCGGGATCCCTTGGCTACCCTGCGGCCCCGGGGCCTAGCGGATCGAGCCGGGGCCCGCCGGTCCAAAGGACCTGGGTTCTAATCTCGGCTCCGCCACCTGTGTGCCGTCACTTGGCCCCTCTGGGCCTCGGCGACCTCACCTGTAAAACGGGGGACGAAGACCGTGAGCCCCGTGTGGGACGGGGACGGCGTCCGACCCGATTGGCTTGTATCTTCCCCGGCGCCCACAGCGGTGCGTGGCACGTCGTCGGCACTTAACGGATACCGTCTTCGACGTCGTCGGGTGGCGGGTTTTACGGGGCCAGCTGGGGAGCGGAACCCCGGCGGAGGCAGAGACCAGGGAGGGAGGAGGGTCGGGGGACAGATTCGGCCCCCGCACCAACATTAGGGGGCTTCTCACCCGTCTCCAGGCGCTCGGTACAGTGCTCTGCACATAGTGAGGGCTCAGTCAGTACTGCCGAATGAATGAGTCCCTTGCCGGCCCTCGGCCACACTCGTACACAGAGTCCACGGTTCTCAGCCGTCTGGGGCGGGGAAATCCCCCGGCCCTTTCAGAATCCCGGCCCGGACCCGTCACCCGGAGGTTCCGGTCCTCCCCGGTCCCCGGTGCGACCCCTGCGTGACCTCTAACCCAGCACCCCGTCTCCGTCCCCTGTAGCGGTTCGGTTCATCAGAGTCAAACAGACTTCACTTTCGTGACGGGGAACCTGCTGAGTAAACTCTTCTCCACGCGAGGGAGCCTGGACCCCTACGAGGGGCAGGAGATCATCTGTCACGCCATCCTGGCCTTCCTGCAGAAGCACCTCGGTAAGGGACGGGGGGTCCAGGGGAGTCCGGGAGAGGCCCCGGGAGGAGGGGACGGTCACCCGGGGGGACGGACGGACAAGTGGCACTGCGGGGAACGGGTCTAGGGGTGCCGTGGCCCCCGAGGTCGTGCTTCCCAGCTGAGCCGGGGAGGAGGCCGGGCCCCGACCTGTCCCGGAGCCCCACCCCTCGCTCCGTCCCCTGGGGTCTTGCCCCCTCAACCCACCGACTCCTCCCACCCCCAGCCCCCTCCCCTGTACCTCCTCAGGGCTAATCCTCAGGGGCCTCTCGACTGTTGGCAGAGCAGGGTTCTGTGCAGATGGGACAGATGGGGGTAGGGAGGGCGAGGTGGGGGCCCTGAGCCAGGCAGCTGCGAGAGCCCGGGGGCCTACAGGAAGCGATGTGGTGCAAACCACTCTTCCCCTGACTGTTTCCTGCCCTCCCTCCATCTGCGATCAAGGAGAAAGAAGACTCGTTAGTAATCTCCCTCCCGGCTCCTTTACTAAATACTAAGCGGTTGGGAGAGGACAGTAACTTCCAACAGCAGAGGGTACGGATGAGGGAGCCCCGGGCCCAAGGGGCGATCCCCGGGGGGTCAGGGGGGCAACTACAGGGCTGAGAAGGGAGAGTAGGCTCACTCGGGCCTTGCTAAGATAATAATAATAACGATGTCGGTAAGTGCCTCCTATGTGCCGAGCGCTGTTCTAAGTGCTGGGGTAGATACAGGATAATCAGGTTGTCCCACGTGAGGCTCACAGTCTTCATCTCCATTTTACAGATGAGGGAACTGAGGCACAGAGAGGTTAAGTGGCTCGCCCACAGTCGCACAGCTGACAGGCGGCAGGGCCGGGATTCGAACCCACGAGCTCTGACCCCCGAGCCCGGGCTCTTCCCACTGAGCCACGCTGCAAGATCTCCCAACCCTTTTCAGCGTGGGGGCTCCGAGCCGGTCACGGGACTTGGGCAAGGGTCTGACCGGTCCTGGGCATAGCAGGGGGGCAGCTCCACCCTGCTGGACTTGGTGCAGACCAGTGACCCCCCCCCCCCCACACACACCCCCTTCCTCCCTTTTTTAAAAATGAAGGCTTGCGTGATTCGTCGTGTGGTCCGCTGTGACCCGCCCTATCGTTTTCAGACCTTCTGGCCCATAGCCGGCCATTCCCCAGATGGTCTGCACGCAGATGAACAGAGCATGGGCCTGGGAGTCAGCAGGTCCTGAGTTCTAATCCCAGCTCCGCCGCATGTCTGCTGGGACCTTGGGCAAGCTACTTAACTTCTCTGTGCCCGTCTGTAAAATGGAATTAAGGGCGTGAACCCCGTGTGGGACAGGGGCTGTGCCCAACCTGATTCATTTGTATCTACCCCCGTGCTGAGAACAGTGCTTGGCGCATAGTAAGCGCTTAACGAGTCCCATGATAATAGAGATGGCTTCCCTCTCCATGGGTTTTACTCTGCTCTTGGCCCTGGTTTTCGTTAGCCGCCGTTCCCTCCTCCATGCCATCGAGATGGGGTTGACGTTGAGTCCCGTATGGAGGAGCTCTCCCCAAGTCCCGACGCGCGCACCCCTAGAGATCTTAGCAAGGCCCGAGTGAGCCTGCTCGCCCTTCTCAGCCCCGTAGTTGCCCCCCGAACCCCTGGGAGTCGCCCCTCGGACCCGGGGCTCCCTCATCCGTACCCTCTGCCCTCCCAACCGCTTAGTACGGTGCTCGGCACACAGTAAGCGCCCAGTAAATATCACTGACTGACCGCTCGATCCCCTTCCAGAGCTGAAAGAAGATTTTGACAAGTGGAACGGCCTCCTCGAAGGCAACGGTCCCTCCGTCATTCCCCTGGCCCCCCGCCATCTGTGCGGCCTGTAGACGCCCCAGGGAGGGGCCCCCCTCGCCCCCCCAAGAGATCCTCTCCCTCCCGTCCTGAGGCACGGTTTAATGGTGATGGTCACAGGCGGGGTTTGAACCCATCGCTGCTGCTGATCGCTGCACTGGCCACTTTGATTTTTTTTGACCTGTGGGGATTGGGGAAGACACCCCGTCCCCCCACTGCCTAGTCAAGGGGGTAGGAGTGAAATTCAAGTCCGGAATAGACCTAAGGTGGGTTGGGGGCTGGGCAGGGAGCCACTGCTCAAATCCGATCGTATTTATTGAGCACCCACCGTGTGCAGAGCCCTGTATTAAGCGCTTAAACCTGTGGGCGGAAGGGAATCCTTCCATCTCGGGTGAGAGCGAGGGGGCCGGATGGTCGGCCGGGCACCCAGATCTCCCGGGACCCTATTTCTGTTCTCTGCTCTCCCCCGGGCTCAGCCTCAGTCTCCCTCCCCGCCCAGTGTGGGTCCAGACCGAACGGGGCGGACGATAGGACTCTTAGCGCTTTACACTGAACTCTCCGGTCAAGCGAGGAGAGTTGTCCGGTCGGGCGCCCCGGTGAGGGAGGGCATATCTCCGGTGGCGAGGCCTCGCTCCGACGGCCCCGGGCGGGAAGTGTCGCTCAGCCTGTACCCGCCCTCCCTCCCCCAGCCACCCCCGGGGGGCCCGCTAGATCGAGATCAAAGGGAAGGCCGGAGACCCGAGACTCAATCCCCCGGAGGACGGCTCCGCTTCCGTTCTCCTGCCCCAGAAGCCGCCACGGGCCGACAGACCCCCCGCCCCTCCTCTCGGGCAGAGGCCTGTGGCCCTCCTGAGGATCCTCCCCTGGCACCCGGAACCCCAGAATGCTTCCGAAATGTGAAAGTACGATAATACTAATAACGTCTGGACGAGCGACGTGTCGGACGAGCCGGCTCTCTGGGAAATTCGCATTAAACGGAGCCTGGAGATCTGGCGGCCTTGCTTTTTCCATTCCGCCTGTCTTTATTTCCCTCCTCGCTCTCCCTCCGGGGGGAGGTTAGAAGCCGGAACTCGCGTCTGGAAATGCGTTTGGGGATCTCACCTGACCCCGTGGCCTGACCGCCCCAGGGAGCTGGCGAACATCTGCCCGATGGTCAGTCTCTGGAGGCGAGGGGACGGGCCCGCCAGGGCTAGCCGCTCCACCCAGCCTGGAATTCTGCCTCCGGTGAGATTTCCCCCCCCCTCCGGAAGGCCTTCCCGCCTGGAAGGGCTGCCCGGGGCAAGGCAACGTGGGAATGTGGCCGGCCTCAGAGACGGAATTTTACCTGACTCCCCGACGGACTCCTCCCCGAGATCCGACAAAGCGGAAACCGTGTGAGAAGCAGCGTGGCCTAGTGGATAGAGCCCGGGCCTGGGACTCGGAAGGACCCGGGTTCTAATCCCGGGTCTGCCGCTCGTCTGCTCTGTGAGCTTGGGCAGGTCACTTCACTTCTCTGGAACTTAGCGACCTCATCTGTAAAACGGGCATTAGGACGGTGAGCCGTACGTGGGTCGGGGACGACGTCCGACCCGATCATCTCCTGTCACCCCCCGGCGCTTGGGACGGGGCCTGAGGCTTAGTAAGCGCTTAACAAACACCGCCACCAGATTCTGGGCGCGCCCGGAGGGGTGTGGTGGCGGCCTCAACCCGAGTTGAGGGAACAAATGCCACAATTATTATTACTGTAGCTCCCCCAGCTCTTAGTACAGCGCTTGGCACATAATAAGTGCTTTACAGATGCCCCGGTTATTACTGGGCTGCCGAGTTGGGCCACCAAGGGAGCGGAGGGGAGTCGGGCATCTCCGGGGTTGGACCGCTCACGGTCGTGGTGGGCAGCTGGGGTCGGACCCGGTCCGCCCCTCCTCTTCCTCCGCCATTTCCTGCTCCTCCTCCTCCTCTTCATCCTCCTCCTCCTTTTCCCCAGCCGTTCTGAGGGCAACGGAGTCTCCCCCCGCGCCCCCCCCCCCCCCAGCAAAGCCGCCTCTCGCCTTCCCCCCGACGGGCCGCTGACGGGCCGCTGACGGGCCGTGAGCGCCAGCCTGCTGAGAGTCCATATGCCGCTCTTGAGCGTCGAGGGAGCGGAGCTGGGGGAAGGGGGTGGGGGGGAGGAAGGGGGTCTTTTTAAAAGGAAACCCATCCCATAATACCTCAGCTGTCGGTCGCCGGGGCAACCCTCCTTCCTTACCAGGGATTGGGTTTATCCCCGGACACCTTGCCGGGCTGGAGAAAGGAAGGGAAGGGAGGGGCTGGATCTCCTCTGCCTTCCCATTCTGGGTCCCCCCCACCCCCACCCCATTTCCCGGTCATCCACTGGGATGCTGCCCGCCTGTTCCCAGCTTCTCCGTTCCCGTTTTCCGCTTCGTTTGGGTTTTTCTCCCCCCGCTGCCTCATGCAGCTGGCGGGGGCCGGGCCGGGTGCGAGACAGCAGCCGGGATGACCCCGGCAGGCCGAGCCGGAGGGAACGGGGCCTCGGGGGGACGGGGAGCCCGAGGAGAAGCCTCAGAGTCGACTCCCCCCGTCTTACAGTCCGCACTTCCTCCCCCTAAATAAAAACGGCTGTCGCGGTACCTGAACCCCCTACTCCCCTGCCTACCTTGGTGTCGGCGACTCGCTTGCCGAGTGACCTCGGCAAGTCACTTCTCTGGGCCTCGGTTTCCTCGTCTGTCAAATAGGGATTGAGACCGCGAGCCCCCTGGGCGACTGCGTCCGACCGGATTGGTTTTCCTCTACCCCGACGCCTAGGACGGCAGCCGGCCCCTAGTGAGCGCTTAACCAACACCAGAAAAAAGAAAAGCTCAGCGCTGGCTTTGCGGGGTGCCCGGGGCAGGGTCAGATGGAGGGCGGGAAATGGCCTCCCGTTCTGCAGAGCGGCAGCTGTTCCCGTTTGGCAGCGCCAGGCGGCCGGTGCCGGGGGGGGGGGGCCCTGTCTGCCCGGGCCTGTTGATTTATGCGGCAGATGCTGGGGCAGGCCCATTCCGGGCGTTGTCGGCAAGGATGGGGCAAGGAGAGGGAGCCTGAAAGGGAGTGGGTCCCAGAGCTTAATGCCTAACACCTCCAGGGACAGATGCCGGCTTCCTTCCGTCCCTCTCCGTGCCCAGGAGCTACCCCACCCAGGAACTCCCCCTTCTGCTCGGCGGGGCCTGAATTGCCGAGACGGGAGTTGGTCGATCGCGCCGTCCCTCGGGACTGGAAACCCGTCGTGGGCAGGGAACGTGTCCGTTATATTGTTCTGTTGCCATTCGTTAATCCAGTCGTATTGATTGAGCGCTTATAGCGGGCAAAGCACAGTACTAAGCGCTTGGGAGAGGACAATATAACAACCGACACATTCCTGCCCACATCGCGTGGCTCAGTGGAAAGAGCCCGGGCTTTGGAGTCAGGGCTCATGAGTTCGAATCCCAGCTCTGCCACCTGTCAGCTGTGTGACCGTGGGCAAGTCACTTCTCTGTGCCTCAGTTCGCTCATCTGTAAAATGGGGATTAAGACTGTGAGCCCCACGGGGGACCACCTGATTCCCCTGTGTCTACCCCAGCGTTTAGAACAGTGGGCTCGGCACATAGTAAGCGCTTAACAGATACCAACATTATTATTATTATCATCGCGCTCCTCTCTCAAGAGCATAGTAGAGTGCTCTGCACACAGTAAGCGCTCGTTAAACCCTCTTTTCCTCTTCTCCCGTTCCCTTCTGCATCGCCCTGACTTGCTGCCTTTATCTATCCCCCGTCCCAGCCCCACACCACTTAGGTACTTATCTGTCATTTATTTACTTCTAAGAACGTCTGTCTCCCTCTCTGGGTTGTAAACTCATTGTGGGCAGGGAATGTATTTTTTATATTGTATTGTACTTTCCCAAACGCTTAGTACAGTGCGCTGCACACAGTAAGCGCTCAATATATATGATTGAATGAATGCTCGGCACGCAGTGAGCGCTCAGTAAATACGATCGACTGGCTGACTGACTGTCGCCGCTACTGAAGGATAATAATATGGCCTTTTGTGAGCACTGTGCTAAGCGCCGGGGTGGATGCAAGGCAATCAGGTCAGACTGGGCCCAGGTCCCACTCGGGGCTCATCCTCTAATAAATCAGGAGAGCAGGGACTTTATTCGCATTTTGCAGATGGGGAAACTGAGGACCAGGGGCGTTAAATGACTTGACCGAAGTCAGTCAGTCGAATTCATTGAGCGCTTTACTACGGGAAGAGCACCGTACTAAGCGCTTGGGAGAGTAGAAAAGGGCAGAGTTGGTAGACACGGTCCCTGCCCACAGCGACCTTACAGTCTAGAAGAAGCTGCCGTCTGCTCCTTGCAGACAAACGCAAGCCTTCTCTCCAGCAATTTTTCATGAACAATGTCGTTTTTGTTGTATTTCCCGAGTTCTGTCTCGCGGTTCCTCCTCTTCCTTATCCCTGCCCCCCCCCCCCCCCCAGGACTGACAATTAAAATAAAACCTCAATCTAGGATTTCACAGTTTGGGGGAAGGATTGGGAAAGTGGATAGTGTGTGTGGGGCTGAGGGGGACGGAGAGGGCAAGCGGCAAATGATTCTCCCGAGCATCCTGGTGCCCCTGTCAGAGATAGAGCTTGTACAGAGATGGAAATACAGATATAGAGAAGCATAGTGGCCTAGTTTTTAGATCCCGGGCCTGGGAGTCGGGAGGACCTGTGTTTTAATCCCGGCTCCGCCGCTTATCTGCCGTGTGGGCAGGTCGCTTCACTTCTCCGTGCCTTAGTTCCCTCATTTGTAAAATGGAGATCAAGACTGTGAGCTCCACGTGGGACCCGGACTGTGTCCAACCCGATTAGCTTGTAATCCCAGTGCTCAGTACAGTGACTGGCACATAATAAGTGCCTAACAAATACCATTAAAAAATCATTTATTTCCAGGGATGCCGGCAAATCGGTGAAATCGGGGGCCACCCCAGGTACCTGGGACCTGGGGCAATCTCCTTACGCCCCCCACCTCTCTCACGCTCTGTCTCCAATCCCTTCTCCCCACTTAGACCGGGAACCCCGTGAGAGACAGAGATCCTGGCTAATTCCCAAGTGTGTATTCTCTCCCGGCACTTACAGTGCTCTGCCTAAAGTAAGCACTTAGTAAGTACTATCTCTATTAATAAATATCACTCCTACTATTAGCGCTAGTTCTCTCTCTCTCATAATAATAATAATAATTATGGTATTTGTTAAGCACTTACTATGCGTCAAAGGGAATCAGGTTGTCCCACATGGGGCTCACAATCTTAATCCCCATTTTACAGATGAGGTGACTGAGGCACAGAGAAGTTAAGTGGCTTACACACCCACTCCTGATGTGTCTCTCTCCAATCCCCTGTCCCCACTTAAAGTCTTAGATTGCGAGCCCCTTGAGGGATAATAATAATATTTGTGGTATTGAGCGCTTACTACGTGCCCGGCACTGTATTAAGTGCTGGGGTGGATGCAAGGAAATTGGGTTGGATACAGTCCCTATCCCGTGTGGGGCTCACAGTCGCAATTCCCATTTTACAGATGAGGTAACAGTCCCAGAGAAGTGAAGTGGTGGAGGGGGAATCAGAACTCACGACCTTCTGATTGCCGAGCCCGTCCTCCATCCACTACGCCATGCTGCTTCTCTAATTTCTGCCTGTGTATTCTCTCCCGGCGCTTAGTACGGTGCTCAGCATTCAGTAAGTGCTATTGCTGCTAGTAAATGCTACTATTTCTCTTGCTTCTCCTCTCTCTCCTTCTCTCTCCCTAGCATGTCTGCCCTCCCTCTTTTTCTTCCCGTCCCCCTCTCTTTCTGAATGTCACCCCAAGCGGTTAGTACAGCGTCCACTCTAGACTGTAAGATCTTTTGTTGCGTTTCGAATGGTATTTGTTCAGCGTTTACCGGGCGCTGAGCAGTGCCCCAGTAGGACCCCCGTAGGTCAGGAAGGGGCTCCGGCAGGGATCGGGGATTGTTAAACAGCAGGCTGGTGGCCTGGGATTTAATGATGCCAGAGGGGGAGAGCTGCCAGGGAGACAGCAGCGAGCCCCGGCCCCGCCATCTGCTCCAGGAAATCCGGCGGGGACCCCAAGGCCTCGTGCGTTTCAAATACCGAGAGCCGGGCGGTTGTTAGGGGGCGGGTACGACGAGACGTCTGTCTCTCCTGGAGGCGACCCAGTGGGTTTCCCTTGTCGTCCCCTGCGTGGCCCCCCACTTCCCCGAGGCCGGGGGATGACGCCCACGGGGCAGGCCCAACGCTTAGGCCGCGGTCGAGGCGGGGGCCCGTGCTCGGGTTGCCGTGGAAACAGGCGGCGGTTCAAGGATGGAGGACCGCGGGGGATCGCAGCGTCCCCATCCCCCCCGCACCCCGCGGCCGAGGCGATGGTGGCGACGTCCCCCGGCAGAGCGGCCGCCCCACCCGAGGGAGCCCGGAAAGCCCCAGAACTAGCCCCCTCTGGCCCCTGTTCGGAGCCCCAGAGCCGGCCCCGGGTGGGAGAGGCCTGGCCTGTCGTCCCGCTTGCCCCCGTCAGTCGGTCGGGCAGTTATTGAGCGTTGGCTGGGTGCGGGGCACTGTACTAATCGCTGGGGAGAATACAGTAGAACAATAAGTGACTCATGCAGCTGTAATTTATTTAACTCTATTGCTATCCATCTCCTCCTCTAGACTGTAAGCCTGTTGCGGGCAGGGAACGTGTCGGCTACATCTGTGGTATTGTAGTCTCCCAAGCACTTAGTACAGTGCTCTGCACATAGTAAGCGTTCAGTAAATACCACTGATTGATTGATTTAGTGAATACCTTCCGTGTGCGGAGCGCTGCCTCAAGACCCGGCAGCCCTAATCAATCAATCAACCAACCAATCGAGGGTATTTATTGAGCACTGACTGTGTGCCTAGCACTGTTCTAAGCGCTTGGGAGAGTACAGTAAGACAGAACTGCTAAACACGTGCCCTGCCCAGAGAGGAAGGGCCTGAAAACCAGAGGATCTGGTTTCTAATCCCTCCTCTTCCACTCGTCTGCTAGTGTGACCTTGGGAAGTCATTGCATTTCCTCTGTGCCTCAGTTACTTCATCTGTAAAATGGGGAGCCCCGGACGGGACACAGACTGTGTCCAACTGGATCATCTTGTATCTACCCCAGTAGATGCTGAACAAATACCATGAAAAGGCAAAACAAAACCAAAAAACGGTTTTACGGTCCCCGCTTCACGTGTCTAAAGGGAATGCTCAATCGAAGAGCGATCCAAGGCAGACTCACAGATGGCATTCCCGAGGAAGCAGAGACGCTGGGAGTTTGCAGCGCTCGGGCTTGTGCCGTTTAAATATAGAAATGAGGTCGGGGAGGAGAAGAGGTGGTCCGACCGGGCGTGGAGCTTGGGTTCCTACGCGGAGAAGTCGCTGCAGGTGTCTGTCGGCAGCACACGGCGGCGGCGGCAAGGATATCCTGGCCTTTGATTTGGTAGACTGTGTCGACCGACGCCCTGCTACTGCCTGCACGCAGTAAGCGCTCAAAAAATACTATTGATTCAGAGGGACTGCCCGTGGTCACCTCGGTCCCCAGGTTCTGCCCCTTTAAAGGTGGTCATATGCCCACAGTGGTCGTCCCCTTCCTAAGTGGGGGGCTGAGTCAGGGAAGGCCTCCAGCGTGGCTCAGTGGAAAGAGCCCGGGCTTGGGAGTCCGAGGTCATGGGTTCGAATCCCAGCTCTGCCACTTGTCAGCTGGGTGACCGTAGGCAAGTCGCTTCACTTCTCTGGGCCTCAGTCACCTCATCTGCCAAATGGGGATGAAGACCGTGAGCCTCACGTGGGACAATCTGATGACCCCCGTGTCTCCCCCAGCGCTTAGAACGGTGCTCCGTACGTAGTAAACGCTTACCAAATACCAACATTATTATTATTATTCAATATGTCTTTGAACCGGAGGGAGAGTCGTCGTCTGATTTCCTCCCACCCTCCCCTTCCCTCCGTCTCTGCCTCTTTCCATCTCTTATTGAAACCCAAAGCAAACGCCTTGGCGGAATTTTCCTTCCCCGCTGAATATTTTATAGCCTTCGCGGGCACGGCTCGTTCCAGAGGCCTCCCTGACGGTGGGACTCGGGTCAACCCGGTCCAGCCCGACACTTGCGAAACCTGATGAGAGGCCAACTTCCGAGCCCCCGTTTGCCAGGCTCGGAGGCTTCGCATCCCTGGCTGGCGGTAGCCACCAGCGAGAAGGGAAGGGAGCGGGTAGGAGTCGGGGTCCCTCCAGACCGCGAGCTCGCTCTGGGCAGGGAATGTGTCCGTCTCTTTTTCCGTCGTAATCCCCAAAGCGCTTAGTCCAGTGCTCTGCACACAGTAAGCGCTCAATAAATACAGTTGAATGAAGGGACGGATGGGAGAGGGGAACGAGGGAGGGGGGAAGAGATGCTGGAGAGGGAGAGGAAAGGGGAGGGAGGGAAAGTCAGCCTAGTGGAAAGGGCCCAGGGCTGGGAGCCAGAGGAGCTGGATTCTAATCCTTGCTCTCCTACTCGTCCGCTGTGTGACCTTGGCTAAGTCACTTCACATCTCTGGGCCTCAGTTCCCTCGTCTATAAAACGGAGATTATGACTGTGAGCCCCATGGGGGGAACAGGGACTGTGTCCAACCTGGTTAACTGGTATCTACCCCAGTGCTTAGTATAGTGCCTAGCACTCAGTAAACGCTTACGAATGCCATTGAAAAAAAGTGAGAGGGGGGAGGGAAGAGAGAGGGATGAGGGGGAGGGAGGAGAAGGAGTTGTGGGGAACAAAATGGCTTAAAATGCCATTTTTCTGAGCAGACGTAGCATGGTCTATTAGAAAAAGCAGAAGCCCGGGAGTGAGAGGGCCTGGGTTCTAATCCTGACTCTGCCGCTCATCTGCCGTGTGACCTTTGACGGGTTACTTCACTTTTCTATGCCTCGGTTCCCTATTCTGCAAAATGGGGCTTCAATACCTGGTCTCCTTCCTACTTAAACCGTGAGCCCCATGTAGGACCCGATTATCTTCTATCTGCCCCAACGCTTAGAACAGTGCTTTGCACATTAGTAAGTGCTTAGCGAATACCCCAGTTATTAATATTTAATATCTTGGGCAGCGATCACGGATCGAGTCAACCAACTCTGTTGGACTCTTCCAAACATTTAGTACAGTGCTCTGCACACAGCAAGCGCTCAATAAATACCATCGATTGAGTGATTACGACTGCTGGGTGTTCCAAGCCTTGACTCTTCCTCATTTAAGGGAAGCAGCGTGGCTCAGTGGAGAGAGCCCGGGCTTGGGAGTCAGAGGTCATGGGTTCGAATCCCAGCTCTGCCACTTGGCAGCTGTGTGACTTTGGGCAAGTCACTTCACTTCTCTGGGCCTCAGTGACCTCATCTGTAAAATGGGGATTAAGACTGTGAACCTCATGTGGGACACCCTGATTACCTTGTATCTCCCCCAGCGCTTAGAACAGTGCTCTGCGCATGGTAAGCGCTTAGCAAATACCAATATTATTATTATTTTACAGGAACAGTGTGGCCTCGTGGATAGAACACGGGTCTGGGAGTCAGGAAGGCCCTGGGTTCTAATCCCGGCCCCGCCACTTGTCTGCTGTGTGACTTTGGACAAGTCGCTGAACTTCGCTATGCCTCGGTCACCTCATCTGTAAATTGGGGTTTATGACAGTGATCTCCATGTGGAACACGGGCTATGTCCAACCTGATTGGCTTGTATCCACCCCCAGCGCTTAGGCCAGGGCCTGGCACATAGTAAGCGCTTAACAAATAGCGTTAAAAAAAAAAAGGAACAGCCTGATTCTCTCTTTCCTTAAAAGGATGTCCTTTCACTCGGCTTTCTGGGAGAAGCACGGCTCGTCTCCGGCTGTGGAGGAGTAGAAGAGGTTTTGGTCGAAGAGGAAGGGCAGGGGCTGTGGGTGGCGGGGCAGGGTGGGTTTGTCTGTTGATTTCTTCTCCTTGTGTGTTCCTCAGCAGCAGGGTCAGCCGGAGAGCAAGTGAAACAGCCTTTGGCCGGCGTCCAGCGAGGTCAGTTCGTGGCTAGAGCCCGGGCCTGGGAGTCGGAAGGTCATGGGTTCTAATCCCCGCTCTGCCACTTGTCTGCCGTGTGACTTCACTTCTCTGGGCCTCCGTGACCTCATCTGTAAAATGGGGACGAAGACCGTGAGCCCCGCGTGGGACAACCTGGTTACCTTGTATCTACCCCAGCGCTTAGAACAGTGCTGGGCACACAGTAAGCGCTTAACAGATACCAACATTATCGATGTTATTATTACTTACAAAATTTCACCGTGCTTGGTGAAGTGAAGCAGAAACAGTCCCTGTCCCTCACAGGATTCACAATCTAAGAGGAAGGGAGAACAGGGATCTCATTCCCACTTTACAGCTGAGGAAATGGAGGCTTAGAGAGGCTAAGTGACCCGCCGAAGGTCACACAGCAGCCTAATGGCCGAGTTGGGACTAGAATTCGGGTCTCGCCATCCCCAGCCCCACACTCTTTCCACTAGGCCACACTGCCTCTCCGGAGACGCAACCAGGTCCTCAGCAGGGGGTTTGACGGCTCTTAGCGTAGGAGTCCACAGCCCTCATAAACCGTTCCTTAGGGGCCAGCTGACCCCTGCAAAGGTGAGGGTGAACTTTCACCTTTCGGCTGCTGCCAATCCCCGGCCCTGCTGTTGGGAGGCGTCTGTCTGACTCAAAAGTCAAGTGGCTCAGTCTTGTTTTCCTCCAGTTGAAGAGTCTTCGGCTTCCAAGGCCTGGGACGATATTAACACCCTTAAATGCCGTTCAAAAAAAGTGGCCCTCGCGGAACACAGCAAGCCTCTCCGGCCTAAATAATAATAGGGATTAGTATCTGTCAAAGGGACCCTTTAACCCCTGAGATGGGGGGTCGGGGTGGGGGGGTTGGCATTGGCGATTGAAAATACCAATAGACATCAATGGGGTCCTGGGGTCGTATGTGTTATGGAGGGTGGTCGGGGGGAGGAGGGCCTGGGTGGGGCGAGAAATCTGGAAAATACCCAGAAGCCAAGTGGCATCATTAGAAAAGATTAAAAATCTACATGAGTTCGAACAACTACGCGCCGCTCGCTGCCGTTTCCATGGAAACAGACATCAGCTCCTAAGGAAAAAAGGAGGGAAGGGGGAGGGGAGACACATATGAAAGCTTTAAAATAATCAGTGTTTTGAAAGATTCGGTTTCCTCCTGTCACAACATTAACGTGTGGTAAGGTTTTTTTTTTTTCCTTTTGTGGAGCAGTTCTCTGTTTTGGAAAATATCCTCAGAACCAGTGGCTGAATCAGAGTGAACTCTCTGTTCAGGTACCCAGGCTCAGACTCAGAGGCCTAGCCCTGGAGGCACAAAATGGTCTCTTTTCCTGGGGTCAGTCAACTTCCAATTAATCACCTCAGATCGATTTCAGTTTCCCTGGGCAAACGATCCACGGTAGGGTCTGGTCAGTTGATCAACGAGTGACAAAATTGGGCCTGGGCGGGGCGGGGGAAGAGAGAGAGAGATGGAAACAGAAACAAAGAGAGAAACAGAGAGAGAGAATCAGGGACAGAGAAGAGAGAAAGAGGAGAGAGGCAGATAAAGAGAAGAGTGGCAGATAAAGAGAAGAGAGAAGGACAGAGAAAACAAGAGACAAAGGCAGAGAAACAGAGAGAGTGAAACAGGCAGTGACAGAGAAACAGAGACATAGAGAAACAGGCAGAGAGAAAGAGGAGAGACAGGCAGATAAAGAGAGAGGAGACAGAGTCAGAGAGAAGAAAGAAGGAGAAAGAGGGGAGGAGACAAAGACAGCCAGAGAAAGAGAGAAAAGAGTAAGAGAAGAGAGGAGATAGAGACAGGCGGAAAGAAAAAGAGAAGAAAGAGGGAAACAGAAAGAAGAGAGCGCTACAGAAAGAAGACAAAGAGAAAAGAGAGATAGAATGAGAAAGAGGTGAGACGGAGAAGGAGAAAGAGAGAAAGTCTCCCAACCTGAAGCATCAGTGATTCCTTCTCAGAGGCTGAGGGGGGAAGCTGCTCAGATTGGCCGCCAAAGCCCAGGGCGTGGGTCTGCCCTGTCTCCCTCCACGGACAGATCCCATCCAACAGCCGACTGCCCCCGAAAATGCAGCCACAAGCGCCGTGTGGCCGCCGGGCCTCGCTTGCAGCAGCGACGACTGCAGCGTTTTATTCCTCCCTTGCTTTGTTCTGCCCGTCTGCGGTCTCGGGGACACGGTTTTCATTGTCACGGCCACTCGCTCGTTGGATCTGAAGTCGGGAGCCTGCCAGGTGGGAAGACGAGGTCTTATTACCGTCATTGTCGTTCCAGGAGGCTGTGCGGGGCTTGCTTCCCTCTCCTCTGGGACTGAAAAGTCCCCGGCCGGGGGTCCCAGCGGGGGCTGAAATAAATCGGGGCCCCCCAATCCCCCGATCGGGTGGGGGTGCAAAAGGCAGCTCCGCACACAGTAAACACTCAATAAAAACCATTGATTGATGATTGATTGATTAATTCTTCCTCAGTTGGCCTAATGGGGCAAGAGACAATTTTTTAATGGGCCTCAGAGGTCTGGTCTCTGGCCATAAAGGGTTGAGGGGGAAGGGGGCAGAGGGGTGACCCCTTCCGTGACAACAGGACCACAGAGAGGTAGGTCTTGGCCCCGTCGGCCGGACTCTCCGTGTCCCCCTCGGCAATCTTGACCCCTGAGACCAGACCTGGCCTTCCTATTGTTTGGATGTTTAAAAAGAGCCCATCTCAGTTCCCCGGAGCACGTGCTCAAAGAACAAAGCAACACGTCAAGGCGGGTCGTGCTACTTCCCCAAATGGCCGACCGAACAGATGGATCCCTCTGGTCCCCGCTAAAAGCCAACAGGGAGGGGCTTCGTTCACTCTAGAGGGGGATCGAGTTCCAAAGACCCCGCTCCCCCTCCGGTCTCCCTCATCCCATGTCGCCCGTGCCAACTGGGGGGGGTGGGGAGGAGCTGGTCAGGGTGTTGGGGGGGGTGGTTGGCGGCTTGACAGCCCTCCTGGTGAGCCTGGGAACGGTAGGGGTTGGGAGAGTATTGTACTCTCCCGAGCGCTTAGTACAGTGCTCCGCACACAGCGTTCAATAAATATGACGGATTGATTGAGAGAAGAGCTCTCTCGGGTGATCGAGGCCCCTTGGGCTCCCGAGGTCAAATCGGTCAATCGATCAATGGTATTTATTGAGCGCCTGCGATGTGCGGAGCACTGTACTCTGTGCCTGGGTGAGTATGGTACAACAGAATTGGTAGATTTTATCTTTGCCCACGAGGAACTTACATCTACGGGGGAGACAGGTATTAAAATAAGTTCACGTTGCCACAGCTCAGATACCCACCCAGGAAGGATGTGTTGTTCTGACACTTTTTATTCATTCGTTCAGTCGTATTCATCGAGCGCTTACTATGTGCAGAGCACTGAACTAAGCGCTTGGAACGGACAATTCGGCAACAGAGACAATCCCCGCCCAGTGACGGGCTCACATGCTGCAGGTGCCTTTAGCACGGGCCTGGGAGTCAGAAGGTCATGGGTTCTAATCCCAGCTGTCGGCTATGTGACTTTGGGCAAGTCACTTCTCTTCTCTGGGCCACGATTACAGAAAAATGGGGATCGAGACTGTGATCGTGCCAAACTCGATTTGCCTGTATCCCCCTTAGTACAGCGTCTGGCACCCAGTAAGGGCCGAACAGACATCTCGATGATACTGTCGCCGGACTACTTGTTTTATCGTCCCCCGTTTAGACCGTCCGTCTCCGTGGCCGAATTGTCCACTCCAAGCGCTCCGCGCGTAGTACGCGCTCATTAAATCCGATCGAATGAACGAAGACCACAGTTTTTCAACCAGACGGAGGCGGAGCGCCGAGGGAGACAGGGGTCCACCGTGTCGCTGAGGGTGGGGGACCACTCGGCCTAGGACGAGTCACGACATGGGGCTGCCCGGTGGTGACATCCGGACGGATCCCCCGGGGGAAAATCCCCCGTATTGTTTTTACGAGATGTTCTTCCCCTTGACTCTATTTATCGCCATCGTTCTCGTCCGTCCGTCTCCCCCGATTAGACCGTGAGCCCGTCAAACGGCAGGGACTGTCTCTATCTGTTGCCGACTTGTTCATCCCAAGCGCTTAGTACAGTGCTCTGCACATAGTAAGCGCTCAATAAATACTATTGAATGAATGGAAAAGAGCTGGTATGTGGGGACACAGGGTGGGGCTGATTCTCTAATTCTCTTCCCCTCTTCAAAACCCTACTTAAAGCTCACCTCCTCCAAGAGGCCTTCCCCGACTGACCTCCCCTTTTCCCTCTGCTCCCTCTACCCCCCCCCCTTCACCTCTCCGCAGCTAAACCCTCTTCTCCCCCCTCTCCCGTCCCCTCAACCCCATCCTCGTCCGCTCGACGGAGAAGCAGCGCGGCTCAGTGGAAAGAGCCCGGGCTTGGGAGTCAGAGGTCATGAGTTCGAATCCCAGCTCTGCCACTTGTCAGCTGTGTGACTGTGGGCGAGTCACTTCACTTCTCTGCGCCTCAGTTCCCCCATCTGGAAAATGGGGATGAAGACTGTGAGCCCCACGGGGGACCACCTGATTCCCCTGTGTCTCCCCCAGCGCTTAGAACAGTGCTCTGCACATAGTAAGCGCTTAACAAATACCAACCTTATTATATCTTCATCACCCTATTGAGAAGCAGCGTGGCTCAGTGGAAAGAGCACGGGCTTTGGAGTCAGGGCTCATGAGTTCGAATCCCAGCTCTGCCGCTCGTCGGCTGTGTGACTGTGGGCGAGTCACTTAACTTCTCTGTGCCTCAGTTCCCTCATCTGTAAAATGGGGATGAAGACTGTGAGCCCCACGTGGGACCACCCGATTCCCCTGTGTCTACCCCAGCGCTTAGAACAGTGCTCGGCACATAGTAAGCGCTGAACAAATACCAACCTTATTATATCTTCATCACCCTATTTATTTTGTTTAATGAGATGTACGTCCCCCCCCCCCCGATTCTATTTATTTGCTACGGTTTTAATGAGACGTTCTTCCCCTCGACTCTGTTCATCGCCATCGTTCTCGTCTGTCCGTCGCCCCCGTTTAGACCGTGCGCCCGTCAAAGGGCGGGGGACCGTCTCTGTACCCGATTTGTCCATTCCGAGCGCCTAGTCCAGTGCTCTGCACATAGTAAGCGCTCAGTGAATACGATTGAAGGAATGAAGGCACGGGACACATTTGCCAGGGTGGGGAGGGGGCTAATTCCGTCGAAGGAAAGGGTCGGGATGAGGCCCGAGGCCTGCTGCGGCCCACCTGTCGGGCCCTCAATTGTCCTCCCGCCTCAGGGGCGGGAACTACAATTCCCAGGATGCCGCGGGGCCGGACAGCGGGCGGGAGGGGGCGGGGGGCGGGGCCCGGCACGTGCCGCGCCTCTCAGCCAATGAGGAGCCCCGCCGGCCGGTCACGTGCCGCCGCTTGGCGCTTTTGTGCGCGCTCCGGGCTGTTGGTACCCGGAGTGCGGCCGGGCGGGTCGGAGCGAGCAGGTGGGTGCGGGGACCCGCGGGGAGGGGGAGGCCGCCGGTGGCGGCGGCGGGGAGGGGGATCGAGCGCCTAAGCGGGGAGGACACCGGGGCCCAGGGGAGGGAACCCCACCGAGGCGGCGGCGGCTCCGCTATGTCGCAGCGAGGAGCCGTGGCGGGGGCCGGGCTTGGGGAGGCGCGGACAATGGCGGGGGAGGGGAAGGACCGTGCCCCGTCCCTGCTGGGGGACACGACGACAACCCCCTCAGGGGGTCGTCGCCCCGCGATGTTTTGGCGGGATTCGGGCAGCCCCGAGGGGGGGCGGGAGGTCGGTTACGGCCGGGGGGGGGGCGGGGGGGAGGCTCTGCGAGGAGGCGGAGTTACCCGGATGAGACCGTTAGCCACGCCCCTGCGCGCGCGCCCTCCGCCGCGCGCGCGCCGGGGCGTCGGACTTGGAGATTCGAAAAGGCGCGGGGAGGGCGGGGAGGTGGGCGTGGCCAGAGGGGGCGGGCCCTGATTGGCTGGGCGGGGGGGGCGGAGCCACGCCCCCAGGCGAAACCACGCCCCCTGGTGGCAGGTGCCCCGCCCGCGCGCGGCCCTGCCCGCTTCATTCATTCATTCACTCATTCATTCACTAGTACGGATTGAGCGCTTCCTCGGGGCACAGCACTGGACTAAGCGCTGGGAATAGACCGTTGGGCAACAGAGAGCAGCCCCGCCCATCGACGGGCTCGCAGTCTAATGGGGGGAGACACACAAAAACAGTGGCGATCAAGAGTCCCCTTGACAATGAATGCGCCTATCACACCTCCCCCCAGCGCTTAGAACAGTGCTTTGCACGTAGTAAGCGCTTAACAAATGCCATCATTATTGTTGGCTGGGTCCACCCCGGCGCCGAGCGCAGTGCCTGGCAAATGATTCATTCATTCAATAGTATTTAGTGAGCGCTTACTATGTGCAGAGCACTGTACTAAGCGCTTGGCATGAACAAGTCGGCAACAGATAGAGACAGTCCCTGCCGTTTGACGGGTTTCAGCCTAATCGGGGGAGACGGCAGACAAGAACAATGGCAATAAATAGAGTCAAGGGGAAGAACATCTCATAAAAACAGTGGCAACTAAATAGAATCGAGGCGATGTACATTTCATTAACAAAATAAAATGATTCTATTTATCGCTATTGTTCTTGTCTGTCCGTCTCCCCCGATTAGACTGTAAGCCCGTCAGAGGGCAGGGACTGCCTCTTTCTGGTCCCGATTTGTCCCTTCCAGGCGCTTAGTCCAGTGCTCTGCACAGAGTAAACGCTCAATAAATACTATTGAATGAATGAATCATCATCAGAAATGGGGGATTTATTAAGCGCTTGCTATTTCCCCTGCATCTGCCCCAGCGCTTGGCACACAGTGCGTAACAAATGCCATTATTAGTTCATTTTAATTCATTCAATAGTATTGATTGAGCGCTTACTATGTGCAGAGCACTGGACTAAGCGCTTGGAAGGAACAAATCGGGAACAGAAAGAGACAGTCCCTGCCCTTTGACGGGCTTACAGTCTAATCGGGGGAGACGGACAGACAACAACAATAGCAATAAATAGAATCATTTGCCAGGCACTGCACTCAGCACCCGGGTGGACACAGCCAACAATAATGTCGGCATTTGTTAAGCGCTTACTATGTGCAAAGCACTGTTCTAAGCGCTGGGGGGGGGGTACAAGCATTCATTCATTCAATAGTATTTATTGAGTGCTTACTATGTGCAGAGCACTGTACTAAGCGCTTGGAATCTATAATTCGGCTGCAGCGTGGCTCCGTGGAAAGAGGGCTTGGGAGCCTAGAGGTCATGGGTTCAAATCCCAGCCCAGCCTCTTGCCAGTCACTTCTCTGGGCCTCAGTGACCTCATCTGTAAAGTGGGGATGAAGACTGGGAGCCCCACGGGGGACAACCTGATCACCTTGTATCCCCCCCCCCCCCCAGCGCTTGGATCGGTGCTTTGCACATGGTAAGCGCTTAACAAATGCCATCATTATTATGATTATTACAAGGCGATACGAGCAAATCAGCCCCTCTCCCACATAGCCTCAAGCCCCAATTTACAGGTGAGGGAACCGAGGCGCAGAGGAGTCAAGCGACTTGGCCAGGGTCGCCCAGCAGATGAGGGGTGGAGCCGGGGTTAGATTCCCGGGGTCCCCTGGGTTTTTAGTCTCCGGCCAGTATGGAGCCACTGGCCTGGCGACCAGCGCAGGGTCCGTATTTTTTATGGACCCTGACGAATGACGAAACAGTTGCCCAGGTCAGTATATCAGTCAGGAGTATTTCATTCTCGTGGGCAGGGAACGCGTCTACCAAATCCATTGTTAGCGTACTCTCCCAAGCGCTCAGTTCAGGGCTCTGCCCAGAGTAGGTGCTCAGTACATATCACCGACTGAGCACTTACTGGGTGCAGAGCACTGAGCTAAGCGCTTGGGAGAATGCAGTAGAGTCGGTAGGCAGGATCCCTTCCCATAAGCACTTTACAGTCTATATACTGTATTTGTCTGCCTAGATGTACTTAGTACATAGAGTAAACGCACAATAAATGCCATTGTTTGAGATGTGTATTCTCACAAACCTGTGGGGTGGCCTCCAGGCTGGAAATATCATAACTCAGCCCCCGAGGGACGGGAACCGCATCTAACTCCCGCCTTTGTGTCCTTCCCCAGTGCCTAGTATATTTCTCTGCGCATAGCAAGCGCTTAACAATACCGTTAGTACCAGTTCATGCCCGAGTATGAAGTGGGAATTTCTGCTCGCGGCTTATCCTCCGAGGAGTTTCCGACGACAAAAGAGTAAGAATATGGTCGTGCGTTGTGGTGTCGTTTCCGTCACCTGTCCGCTGCTCGGGTCATATACCGCGGTGGCGATATCCCAGCCACAGATGAAATGGTTCATCCAGCGCGTGGTAGCCCCCCGGCCTCTGGTTTTACCCCCGTAACCACACCTAGCCTGGAACACAGCCTTGATGGTTGGGCAAAATAAAATAGGCCTGGCGTGGCGTTCGGGTTACCTGAAACTCAACCTTCTTACGTGGCCTTTTTGTACCACACCATCTCCTCATTAATCTGAAGGAAATCAGGAGCGGAGGTTTGGGGAGACGGTAATAATCAGAATCATTTCCTCTCCACCCAACCCCATTGTGTCTTCAGGATTAACTCTCCCTTTTTTTAAAAATAAATAAATAAATAAAAAATCAGCCCTTCCTATATGCTGTGTGTAATTTACATCCTAGCTAGGGAGGTGTCGTCCTGCATTTCTAGTTCATCTAAATGCTGCCTCTGTAAGGTGTGGCCTGAAGTCTCTTTGTTCTAGTGAGCTGTAGAAAGCTACAGGAATTAATGACACATGCGCTCTCTCTCTCTCTCTCCCTCCCTATTTCTTTCTTTCTGTCTCTCCCTCTCCCGATTTCTTCTCTTTCTTTTTTTAAGCATCTTCCCCATTGATTGGATTGTCTGCCCTAGAACACGTTTTCGGTCTCCTGACTTCTGTTTGCCATGGCTTCGTCTAGTATGTAATTTTTTTTTGGAAATATTTTGACAAATCAGATAAAGGGATCGTGAGAACGTTAAGCGTCTGCAGCGTTTCATGCTTAGAAAATATGCGTTTTGGCAGTTTGGGAAATCTGTCGGTATCCTGGGTTGAGGGGGTATTGGTGTTTTGAGCATATTATTCACCTGTTATGTGTGGGAGGGGCGGGTTGACAGTTATTCTCTAACAAAGCAAGCAGCTGAAGCGGCACAAGCCCGTGACTCTAGCCTGAGAAATACACAGAAAAATATGCATATTGTAAAATAAAATTCTGTGCCTTGCTTTTCGTAGTGCAGTCTGACGTAGAATGGGATAGTCAAGATAAAAAAAAAACAAACCTCAAGCTTTGGTGGCATTATATTTTTACCTAAACTGCTTCGGAATTGAGGCGCTATACGTTCTGTCGATCATGACTGTTAACTGAGCGCCCAGTCGATCATATCTGAGCGCTTATTGTGAACTAACGGCTTGGGAGAGTACGCTAGTATTAGAAGACCTTAATACTTAATGATAATTAAGTATATGACCTTAATGATGATAACTATGGTATTTGAGCGCTTACTCTGGGCCGAGCACTGTACTAAGCGCCAGGGTAGGTCGTGTATGCAGATAGGACACAGTCCCTCTCGCAAGGAGCTCACAATCGAAATATGTCCTTGAGTTCCTCAAAGAACTCATATTTAGTGGGGAAGACTCGCCGAAATGACAGATAGGAGGAAGTAATTAGATTATGAAGGTATGGAAATCAGTCCTCCAGGAGGGTTTAAGTGCTTAGCACCGCTCAGGGAACCTCAGAAACTGAGAAGCACACGTACCGTTCTGTCTAGACATCCAGGTGAAAGAGCTGGAGAAACGCGCCTCTGGGCAGGCCTTTGAGCTGATCCTCAGTCCCCGGTCCAAAGAGGCAGTCCCCGATTTCCCCCTCTCCCCTCCCAAGAAGAAGGACCTCTCGCTGGAAGAGATCCAGAAGAAACTGGAAGCCGCCGAAGAGAGGCGCAAGGTAACAGCCCGGAGCGCCAGCTCCGAGCTCGGGAAATGCTCCCCCGAAAGTCGCCCCCGGGAAGGGCCCCCACCGCCTCTCTTGGGGTGGGCGGAGGAAACCGGACCCTCGCCCCTCGCCTCCCGTCGACTGCTACACACGGCCTGGTTAGGGCTTCTGGGTTGGCTTTTAGTGTACCCCCACTCCCCCCGGGGCTGGCAGGGCACAGGACCTTTCCCGGGGTGCTTGGTGCAGCCCCTGGAGAATGGAGTAAACCCCTTCCCACCCCCAACTTCTGCCAGGTTCCTTCCCCTCGACGCCACAGCTGCTCCCCACTTGGCTCTGCATTGATCAGACCTCTCTATCCAAACCCTAAGCGGGACGAGCAGCTAAATAATGATAATTATGGTATTTGTTAAGCGCTTATTAGGTGCCAAGCACTGTCCTAAGCGCTGGGATAGATACAGTCCCTGTCCCATACAGGGCTCACACTCTTAATATAGAGGCCCGAGCTGAGCCACTCCATTCCCTTCACGTGGTCTGAAGGACAACAGTTTTGGGCGGTCGGACCGAATGATCGGTTGGCAGTGCCAGCTGCAGTGCGGCGGTGGGGGGGGGGGGGTCCCCTTCTCTTCCCTCATCCCCACCCCGAGCGTCTGGGACGCCCCCTCTTCTCTCTGGCAGTCTCACGAAGCCGAGGTGTTGAAGCAACTCGCCGAGAAGCGAGAGCATGAGAAAGAAGTGCTTCAGAAAGCAATCGAGGAAAACAACAATTTCAGCAAGATGGCAGAGGAGAAACTGACCCACAAAATGGAAGCTAACAAGGAGAACCGGGAGGCCCAGATGGCGGCCAAGCTGGAGCGTTTCCGAGAGAAGGTAGGCTCGGAACGGGTGGGTGCCCCGCCTGGGTCGGGTCCCCCCAGCGCCCCCGGGGCAGAGGCCGACCTCCCCTCACCCCCGCCGGGCCTCGGCCAAAGGGGTCCGGCCACCGGCCCCCGGTGGGTGGCTGCTCCCACCTCCGAGCAGGGAATGTTGGCCGGGGGAGGGCTGATGCCCGGAGGGAAGCTGCCTGTCTCGGGGGCAAGGGGCTCTACCGTTAGCAAGCCACGAGCTCTAACCCACCCGAGCCCACTCGAGGGTGTCGGTGGCCCGAGCCGGGGGGCCTGACCACCCCTCTCTCCTTTCCAGGACAAGCACATCGAGGAAGTGCGGAAGAACAAAGAATCCAAAGACCCTGCCGACGAAAATGGAGCCGACTGATGGGTTCTGACAACTGACTCTCTCCCCCTCCCCTTAAGATCCAAAGACTGTACTGGCCAGTGTCTCTTTTTGTTCTGTTTGGGTTTTTTTTTTCCATTTTTGTTCGTTATTCTTTTCCCCCCCGTCCTGACACATAATCTAGAAACTGATGTAGAACCGTATAGGTAGATTCCCAACTGTCCGACGTTGTTTTGGGGGCGAAGGGGGAGAAATGGCTAGGGTTTTACTCCTTTTCTAAAGTGTTTAAGTCTTTCTAACGTAGCTATTTTTCTTGTTGCATCTTTTCTACGCCGGTACCCTTGGTACCGGGTTAATGGCTCGTGCTGTGTTGGCTCTGTGGAAAACATGTCTGTGAAAAGAATCTGTAGAACGCTTCGTTCAAACTGGGAGTCGGCGAATTACCCGTTCGTTCATTCTAAAACCCGACAGTCCTGGGCTTACCAGATGCTACTGAAACTGAATGGTTAATAAAACTGCACAGTGCTGTTAAACCTGGTGAGTGTCTCTCTCTTGTCCGCCACCCGTCGCCGCTTGCCCTTCTCTCTCTTTCTCGCTCTCTTTCTCTCTCTCTCTGTTTTTCTGTGTCTCTTTCTCTGTGCCTCCCAACATAGGTGCCGACAGCGTCCGGGGCGGAGCCCAGCTCTCTCGAAGCAGGTTTGAGTGGTGCCCGGTGGGAGCCTGTCTACCCACCCACCCTCACCCTGTGGATCTGCTGCCCTCATTGTGTGGCGCCTACAATCCCAGTTCTGTTGGGGCCCCTTGGCCCGGCTCCACTGTCACTCTATTCCTTCCCGTGTTTATTCCTCAACAATCCCTTTTTGTTCGGCCAAGGGATCGGAGCGAACAGTGGGAGCCAACCGTTGTGCTGATGTCGAGGCCCGGGGAACAGTGACCGGATTTTTGTTAGGGGTTTTTTTTTTTTGTTCTTTCCCCCCGCTTTCCTCCCCCGCCTTGCTTTCATCCTCTTGTCCTAGTATCTTCCCCCGTCCCCCCTTTGTTTTCTGCCTCCTGACTCCTCAGCTCCCACACGGTGCTGGTTTCTGTGTCTCTTCCTCTCCTGCGGGCACCAGTGTTCCTCTCATGGGACTAATACTAAGCACCTCCCGAGTTTGGGGGTGGCAGGAGTCCACCCCGTACCGCCCCGGGGGGGGGCGGGGAGTGGGGAGCACTCTTGCAGAGGGGAGGGAAGGGGCAGAGAGAGAGCGGGAGCTCAGGGTTCTCCCGGAAGACCCGGGGGGAGTCCCGAGTCCTGGGCCTGCCCCCGGAGGGGGGTGGTTTGGGCGGGCACGGGCCACCTTCGACGTTTCCCCGGAGTCTCGGCAGGGGGAGTAGCAGCTCTGCCAGCTACTGCAGGCGGGGGGAGGAGCCGAGGGAGGGGAAACTGAGGTGCCCCGAGTGCTGTCCTGATGCGAGGGACCTATTTGACCCCCCACATCTTATCAACTGGAGGGAGCCGGACCAAAATATCTCTTGACACCCTCCCGGTCCAGTGATCTCCCCCTCCATTCTACATAATCAGTGGTATTCAGCGCTTACTGTGTGCAGAGCACTGTACTAAGCACTTGGGAGAGCACAATGGGACAGGATTAGCAGATAGGGTCCCTGCCCATAAGGCGCTGACGGTCTAGAGGGGGAGACGGACGTTAATATAAGTAAACGGTTACCTCACCTGCAAAATGGGGATGAAGACCGTGAGCCCTATGTGGGACAACCTGCTGACCTCGTATCTACCCCAGCACTTAGAACAGTGCTTGGCACATAGTAAGCGCTTAAATACCAACATTATTATTATTGTTAAATGAGCACGGCTTTGGACGTAAGCAATCAATGGTGTTTGAGCGCTTACTGTGTGCTGATGTCTAGACTGCGGTGTCTAGCCTGGCTCCCAGTGAGTCGGTGACCGCTAGGTCCTTGCCCTGCAGCTCTCTCCACGGGGCGTAGGTCAATTGGTGCGGGCCGCTCAGTCATCGCTGGTCCGGGTGTCAAAACAGCAACTCCTCAGGGGGGTTCGTCTCCTCCGGGCTAAGCAGACTTGGTGGCCATCCTAGCTCGGGGCCCCTAAAAAAATAATAATGACGGTATTTAAGTGCTTACTACGCGTCAGGAACCATTCTAAGCACTGGGGTGGATACAAGCTAATCAGGTTGGACACGGTCCCTGTCCCACATGGGGTCATCCCCATTTTACGGATGAGGGGACTGAGGCACCGAGAAGCAAAGCGACTTGCCCCAGTTACACTGCGGAGACAGGATTAGAACCCAGCTCCTTCTGACTCCCAGGCACGGGCTCTCTGCACTAGTTCCTGCAGACCCCGTGGGAAAAGGCAGCCCGGGAGAGGTCAGCGCCGGTCGGGCAGATGGCTCCCGTGCCTTTCTTCCGCCCGGTGACCCGTCCGGCTCTGCGGACGACAACTGAGGCCCGGCCGGGGTCCAGCGGCGACCTGTGTCTGTGGCGATTAGGTGGGTGGGTGCTGGGCGAGGCTCAGTGCGTGAGGAAACGCGGCGCTCGGGGCAGGGTTGTAGGGCTGCGTTGCTCTCCATTTTAGGGGAAGCGTTGGGCCAGGCTTCTAGGCAGTGGGGGAAATGAAGAGGTCATGACGCTAGACAAAATTCAGGAGCCTGTCCCAAGTACCATAGAGTCACAACTCTGAACCTTAGTTACCTCATCTGTAAAAGGGGGATTAAGCTCAAGGGGCCCATGCTGTCCAACCTGACTAGCTTATATCTACTCCCAGCTTAGTACAGGGCCTGGCATATAGTAAATGATTAACAAATACCATCATTTTTAAAAGAGGTAGGAGGATAAATTCAGGCAAAAATCTAGACCCGGAAAAGCCCAAGGTAATCTGGCGCAGCCAGCTCCGAAGAGGTTCCTTTCTCACCCGACGACAGGAGCGAAATGAAGCAATTAATCATTTAGTGAGCGACTGCCCTTTGCAGAGCGGTGTACTAAGCGCTTGGGAGACTACAGGACAACGGAATGAATAGACAAATTCTGTGCCCACAGTGAGGGGGAGGCAGATGTTAATATAAATTATGGATATTTTCCCAAGTGCCGCAGCGGAGAATAGAGTGCAAATCTAAGTGCAAGAAGGATGCGGGAGGGAGTGGGGGGAAGAGGACATGAGGACTTAGTTGAGGAAGGCCTGGAGAAGATGCATTTTTAAAGCGAGGGGAGAACGGGCTTCAACATTTATCAAGAGAAGCCAGGACCTTGGTTCCACCCAGAGGTCAGAGATCAAGCCTGTTTGCTTCCTGGGAAATGTAATAATAATTTATTTATGGTATGGTATGCCCGGCACTGTTTTAAGGATTGGGGTAGATACAAGATAATCAGGTTGGACACAGACATGCGGCTCACATTCTCGATCCCCATTTTACAGATGAGGTAACTGAGGCCCAGAGAGGTGAAGTGACTTGCCCAAGGTCACACAGCAGGCAAGGGGGGGAGCGGGGAATAGAACCCGTTCCCTTCTGACTAGCAGGCCCGTGCTTTGTCTATCTCGTCATGCTGCTTTTAGAGTGCCCCCCGGGCCACCCCCATGATTCAGAGCTATCTAGTGAGCACTTGCTGTGGGCAGAGCACACTTAAATGCTTAGGAGGGGACAATAGAATAGAGCAGGTAGGCAAAGTTCCTGACCTCAAGGAACCCCTGAAGTCATGGCTGATTCTTTTTTTTTTCCCCCCAGCAGGGTCTTTCGGATGAGAGGAGTCTAAGCCAGCAGGGACTGTGCCTACCCAGATTTGGGGGGGTCCCACCCTCTCAGGACCGAGAGGGCCTGGGTCGCTAACACGTCTCCCCCCCAGCCCCGGGCCGTCCCCTGTAGCCTCCCCTCCCTGCTTCACGCTTGCAGTTTTCACCCAGATTTGTCTCTTTCTCACCCCAACAGGTACACACCCAAACCCTCCCTCTCTCTCTCTCCCCCCCCCCACCCCATCCCAGCCGGGCTCCTTCTTAACATGGCAGCAACCCCGGGGCAGTGGATTACAAGTCAGGGCACCCCCATTCCTGACTCCCAAGGCTCATGTCCAAGAGCCAAACCAGTTGGGCAGAGCAGCAGAAATGGGGTTCATCTAGAGGGAGGAATTTGGAGCACAGAGTTGAAGGGACTTCCTCTCTGCCTGAACACATTCCTGCCTGCCAGGGAGATGAGTCAGCTTTGCGTCCCCCGTTTTCCTCTCTCCCTCTGGCTTTCACACATACGTCTGCGTTTCTTCGGGCCCGCTATAATAATAATTGTGATATTTAAGTGCTTACTGCAGGCCGAGTGCTGGAATAGAGAGAAGATAATCACGTCAGACAAACTCCCCGTCATATAGTCGGAGGGAGAACGGGTAGTGAATCCCCATTTTACAGGTGAGGGAGTGGAGGCCCTGAGAAGTTAAGTAACCCACCCAAGGTCACACGGCAGTCACATGCCAGGGTGGGAGTAGAACCCAGGACCTGGGGCAACCACATACCTCTCAGTCTCCTGCCTTTGGCCAGAGCTGGGAAGGGAAGGCGAGGGAGGAGGGGACCCCCGGAGGTCTCTTCTCTTACCTTGGCTGTCAGGCTCGCAGTCTCAACCGATCCATGGTATTGAAGATTATCCAGATGTAAGAATCATTTATTGAGCGCTTACCATGGGCAGACCATTGTAGTAAGCACTTGGACAAGGACCATACAACCATTAGCAGACACATTCCCTGCCCATAATGAGCTTACGGTCCAGAGCGGGAGAAGAACACTAGTATGAGTAGATAAGTAATCTGTAATATATGATTTAAAGCTATATACCTAAATACCGAGGGGTTGGGGCGAATATCAAATGCCCAAATATCACAGGCCCGGGTGCATAGATGATGCAGAAGGAAGATGGAGCCAGAGAGAAGAGGGCTTAATCGATGTGACCTCAATAATGGTTTGAAAGTGGGGGAGAGAGGGGTTCTGGCCTATGCGGAGGCGGGAGGGAGTCTCGGGCTACAGGGGAGGACGTGGGGAAGGGGTCGGCGGCAGGATAGACGAGGTCGGGGCACAGCGAGGAAGCTGGCACCAGCGGAGTGTGTGGGTTGGGCTGAACAAGAGAACTAGCGGACACTTCCCCTGCCCCTAACGAGCTTATGGACTAGAGCCTCGCCGCCGGGGCGCGGGCGGCTGAGGTGTCCAGTGATGATCGCCCAGGTGCCTGCCTGCGTTCAGTTCTGCTTGGTCTTGCCCGAGGGGCAGGAAAGCGGCAGATGGTCAGTCGGTTGGTCGGTCCACCTCCCCCGGGCACGGACAAAATGATCTGGGTAGAAATGTACTTTGAAATGTCCAGATCATTGGAGGCCTGAATTATTAACAGCCGTGACCACAGTAATATTAATAGTAAAGTACAGCCAGGGAAAATGAGCCCTCAGGACTCCAGAGAGCACAACAAATACCGCTACTAACAATGGTATTTGTTAAGCCCTTTCCCGAGTGTCAAGTACTGTTCTACGCTCTGGGCTAGAAAATAAGTTAATCACATACTATTTACTGAGCGCTTACTGTGCGTAGAGCACTCTACTAAGCACTTGTCCCACATGGGGCCGACAGTCTAAGAAAGAAGGCCGGGCCTGGAATCCCCATTTAACAAATGAGGGAACCGCGGCACAGAGAAGTTCAGCGACTTGCTGATGGTCACAGCAGGCAATTGGCAGAGTTGGGATTAGAACCCAGGTCCCAGGACTCCCGGACTCGTGCTCTTTCTGCTAGGTCATCAATCAATCAATGGTAATTATTGAGGGTTTACTGTGTGCAGACCCCTGTACTAAGTGCTTGGGAGAGGACAATATATTAATAATGATGGCATTTAAGTGCTTATTATGTGCAAAGCACTGTTCTAAGCACTGGGGTAGATACCAGGTAATGAGGGTGTCCCACGTAGGGCTCACAGGCCTCACCTCCATTTTACAGATGAGGGAACTGAGGCCCAGGGAAGTTAAGTGACTTGCCCAAAGTCACACAGCTGACAAGTGGCTGAAGGGGGATTACAACCCACGACCTCTGACTCCCAAGCCCAGACTCTTTCCACTAAGTCACGCTGCTTCGCTAAGCGCTCGGGAGAGTACAATATGACTGAGCTGGTAGAGATGTTCCCTGCCTCCATTTTTCCTTACTCTTCTACATGTAAATTTTTTTTTTATGGTATTTGTTAAGTGCTTACTCTGTGCCAGGCACTGTACTAAATGCCGGGGTAGATAACGAGCTAATCAGGTTGGACCCAGTTCCCGTCCTGTCCTTCACGGTCTTAATTCCCATTTTTCAGATGAGGTAACGGGCACAGAGAAGAGAATTAGCACATTTCAAGAGAATTAGCAGACACTTTCCCTGCCCGAAACAAGCTTAGAGTGAGACTGTTTCTCTTACCAGACTGCAAGGTTCCTTCCTGAGGGCAGGGATCAGGTTCTACTAACTCTACTGAAGTAGTAATAATAATAATAATTATAGTATTGAATGAATGAATGGTATTTAAGTGCATACTATGCTCCAGGCACTGTACTAAGCGCTGGGGCCTTGTCTGATGCTGCTGAGTCGTCTCCACCTCATCTGCACCTCCATCTTCAATCATTTTGGTAGCGTACCCATAGAGTTTTCTTGGTAAAAATACAGAAGTCGTTTACCATCGCCTCCTTCCTCCGCCCTCAACTCTCTCCCGTGCCGCTGCTGCCCAGCACAGGTGAGTCTTGACTTGTAGCAGATTGTTTTCCACTCCTTAGCCCCTGCCCAAGCTAGGAATGGAAAGGGTAGGCCTCTGCTTGACGTTCCTTCACGCAGTCGAGACTGGCAGAGTACTGGAAACCCTCCAGGTGCGATCCTGAGCGGCTAAATTCAATTCATGGTATTTATTAAGCACTTACTATGCGCAGAGGACTGTAGTAAGCGCGTGGGAGACTACAAGAGAATTAGCAGACACGTTCCCTGCCCCGAATAAACTTAGAGTGAAACTGTTTCTCTTACCAGAGAAAAAAGTTCCTGAGGGCAGGGATCGGGCCTTCTAACCTTTCTGGAGTAGTAATAATAATAATTGTGGAATTTCCTAAGTGCCTACTGTGTGCCAGACACTGTACTAAGCACTGGGGTAGATACAAGCAATCGGGTTGGACACAATCCCTGTCCCATCTGGGGCTCGCAGGCTTAATCCCCATTTTACAGATGAGGTCACTGAGGCTCAGAGAAGTGAAGTCACTTGCCCACGGTCACACAGCAGGCAAGTGTTAGAGAAGCAGCGTGGCTCAGTGGAAAGAGCATGGGCTTTGGAGTCAGAGGTCATGAGTTCGAATCCCAGCTCTGCCACTTGTCAGCTGTGTGACTGTGGGCAAGTCACTTCTCTGTGCCTCAGTTACCTCAACTGTAAAATGGGGATTAAGACTGTGAGCCCCACATGGGACAACCTGATTCCCCTGTGTCTACCCCAGCGCTTAGAACAGTGCTCTGCACATAGTAAGCGCTTAACAAATACCAACATTATTATTATTATTATTATTAAGTGGCGGAGCTGGGATCGGAAGCCTGGTCCTCTGCCTCCCAGGCCCGTGCTCTCCCCACTAGGCCATACAGACTCACTGGAGGGCAAAAGTCAGACAAGGGTTCCCTGCCCTCAAAAAGCTTACAGTCTTAAGGCTAGCGATGGTTGCTGCCTGGCTCTGCTCCGCCGGAGGAATTCCGGGCCCGGCCCCGAGAGATTCCGAGGACAAGCTGGGCTCTGGAGGAAGCTGATGATTGGAAAAGACCCTCTCGGAAGAAAGGAGCTTGCCCAGCTTCCACAGTAATAGCCTTCCCGGAGCGGGGGGAGGTGCCGAGGGCTAAATGAAATCAGGCAGCAGGCCTAAAACAGCGGCAACAGTGACTTTCTTACCTCTCCTGCGGTTGACTTCCTTTCCAGCTGTTGGCTTGGTTCGAGTCGCATTTTTCGAGCGCTGACTGCGTGCAGAGCACTGTACTAAGCGCTAGGGAGAGTATGATAGAACAATAAACAGAGATGTGGACACATCTCTGCCCACAGTGAGCTCACAGTCTAGAGGGCATTTGGGCAGGGCAAAGTGAGTGGGACAGGCAGCTGTTGGGGTCTATGGGGTCTGCGGGGTGAGGGAGCAAGGAGGTAGGAGGCTGGTCAGGAGGGGCCGAGGATTGTGAGAAACACATTTTACATTTTTACAGCAGTCATTGGAGATGGTTCTTTACTCACGTTCCAAGTTGCCTTAACCTTACTTTTTTTTCTTTTTGCCCTTGCGTAATTTTTGCCAGGTGAGGGGCAGGCAGGAATCCATACCTCCCGGGCGACTGTTGGAAAGCCACGTGGCCTAGTGGCTAGAGACTGGGAGTCAGAGGCCCTGGATTCTAATCCCAGCTCCACTGCGTGCCCGCCCGGTGACCTTGCACGGGTCCCTTCACTTCTCTGGGCCTCACTTACCTCATCTGTAAAATGGGGAATGAGACAGTGAGCCCCATGTGGGACATGGATGTGTCTGACCTGTTAGCTTGTACCCACCCCAGCGCTTAGTACTTTGCCTTCCACATCTTAAGGGCTTAACAAATAGCAACCCCCTCCGAAACAACACAAAATATTGTGTTGCCTCAGGGTGATTATGGTGGTCCTCTCCGGTCAGTGGGGAATGGGGAAGGGTAGGTCCCGGGGCCCTGGGGCTCTGTGGGAAGCGGGATGGGAGCCTCACGTGGGACGACCTGGTCACCCTGCATCTCCCCCAGCGCTTAGAACAGTGCTCTGCACATAGTATAGCGCTTAACAAATACCAACAGTATTATTATTAGACCCCATTCTGGTGGGAATGGGGGGGGGGGGGGAGGACCAGGGTTCTAGGGCTCGGGATGTCCTGGGTCATATGAGTCCAGACCAGCAGTGGGGCCACGGCGAAGTCAGAGCCAGGCCCGGCCCCTGGCCGGGGATGACCAAAGTGGGGGGTGGGAGTTAGGGGGGAAGGCCACCCCCGCCTAAGGTCATCTAGTCCATCCCCCTGCCGTGGCCCAGCACGTTCCAGGGGCAGCATTTCTGTGAAGGAAGCCCCTCGGGGAGGGAAGTGCCCCGGGTTTGGGGGGCGAGGAGGGGAGGGAGGCGCCTGCAAACAGGGGCTTGGAGATCCCCGGGGGAGGGGGAGGGGGTGGGGGAGGGTCCGGCTCGGTGCCCCGCCCCCGGCCCGGCCCGGCCCGGCCCAGGGGTGGAGTCGCCGCTTCCCTCCCTCCCTCCCTCCCTCCCTTCCTCGTCCCTCCATCGCGCTTCGCGGCCGGGGTCGGGGTCGGGATCGGGGTCGGGGTCGGCGGCGGCAGCGGCGGACCCGGACCCAGGTACCTGTCGACGATGGGGACGGACCGAGGGGCCGGGCCGGACCCTTGGAGCCCCTGGGGGGGGGGGGCCCGGGACCCGGGGTCCAGGCCCAGCGGGCGGGGGGACCCTCCCGGCGAGGATGGAGCCGAGTTGGAGGTCAGAAATGGGGCGGGGGGCGGGGGCCCGGCCAGCGCCTCCGGGAGGGCCTGGGGCCCGTTCCTGGGGGCGGCTCCCCGCCCCCGACCCAGCCTGCAGGGGCCCGAACGCCCCAGGGGGAGGGACGGGGGGGTCCCCCGGGGTCCCTCTCGCCCTGGGCCTCGGCCAAACCACGCCCCTCTCCGCCTCGATTTCCCCCACCGTGGGGCACAGGGCCGGACTCCCCCGCCGACGGTCGGCAGACCCGCCACCCAACCTCTCTGGGCCTCCTCTGTTTCCCGGAATAAGAATCCCCCCCACCGCCCCCCCCAACACACACCCACTCCTCCACCCTGCAGGAGAATTTGCTGCTTCTTGTGACAGTGACACCCTTTCCCCCCAAAACACACACACACCCCCACCCTCCCCCATTTAGAAGATGAAGAGCAAGAAGGGTACGATCGGGCCATTCGGAAGGGCAATCAATCGATTGTATTTATCGAGCGCTTACTGTGTGCCGAGTACTGTACTAAGCGCTTGGGAGGATACGCTATAACAGACACATTCCCCGCCCACAACGAGTTTACGGTCTAGAGGGGGAAGACAGACTTTAATATATATATATAAATACATTATGGATTCCCTGCCCACAATGAGTTTAAAGTCTAGAGGGGGAGACAGACCTTTTTATATATATATAAATACATTATGGATATGTACACAAGTGTCTTGCGGCTGAGAGAGGGGTGACTAAAGGGAGCAAATCAGGGCAAAGCAGAAGGGGGTGGGAGAAGAGGAATTAGAGCAGTCAGGGAAGGCTTCTTGGAGGAAATGGACCTTCAATAAGGCTTCGAAGCAGGGGTGGGGGGAAGCCCTATGTTGGCTTTGGTGTAAATGGCAGGAAGGGTTCTTGCCCGGGGCCAAAGTCTGATGCCCCAGGAGCAGACCAAGAGCTGGGGCAAATCAATAAGAGGCTGAAGCAAGTGTTTCCCCACCCCAGCCGGGGTTTCACCGATACCAAGCACCAGTTCGATGGTCCCGGATGCGGGGGAGGGCTCACACAGAGTCGTCGAGGGATCTGCTTGAGTCTAGGGTCAGGGACTCAAATCCAGGCCCCCCGAGACCCCACTGCCCCCCGACCAAACTTTCAATCCTTCTCAGGGAGCCCTCTCCTCTCCCCGCCTCCCCCGAGGTCCCCCGACGTGGTCCCCCGGCCCAGCCAGGAATTGGGTCCAAGAGTTTGGTGCCCCCGATGTCCCCCATACCACAACCTTGCAGATGGCATCCCAAGATGCCAGGCCCAAGGGCTGTTTCATTGGCCTGGAAACTTGGGGCTTCTGCTCTCGCCAGCTCTCTGTGCCCCCTGATTTCTGGGATTCCCCTGGGGCCTGTTCCTGGGGGCGGCCCCCTGATTTCAGGGGGATAGAGAAGCAGCGTGGCTCAGTGGAAAGAGCCCGGGCTTTGGAGTCAGAGGTCATGAGTTCAAATCCCGGCTCTGCCACTTGCCAGCTGTGTGACTGTGGGCAAGTCGCTTCACTTCTCTGTGCCTCAGTTACCTCATCTGTAAAATGGGGATGAAGTCTGTGAGCCCCACGTGGGACAACCTGATTCCCCTGTGTCTACCCCAGCGCTTAGAACAGTGCTCTGCACATAGTAAGCGCTTAACAAATACCATCATTAATTAATTAATTTCTCTTAGAACAGTGCTCTGCACATAGTAAGCGCTTAACAAATACCATCATTAATTAATTAATTTCTCTCTGCCCCAGTCTGACCTCTTCCCACCCTCTCCAGCCAGGGCTAGTTCATTCAGTCATATTTATTGAGCGCTTACTGTGGGCAGAGCACTGTACTAAGCTCTTGGGAGAGTTAGGCTGCGAGGCCCAACTGCTCTCGAAAACCCAGCAGTTCCCACCTGGGTGGTCTTTGTTTGGGATGGAGAAAATAGAGTAAAGGTTAAGTAGTCTTCCCTCCAGGAACAGCCTGGATACCCAGGCCCTGTTCCCCGGGAACCCCGGTAAATCCGAGAACCCCCTTGGGAGTGGGGAGGCGGGGAGAGAGGCTGCCGATTCCCACTTCCAGGAGCCCATTTCCCGCTCCCGAGCTGCAGCCCGGGGAAATGTGACTGCTAGAAAGAAACGTGACTTGGCCGAGAAGAAATCAGGCTGCAGCCTATTATGGCAACTTTAGGCGACATGTCCCTCCCCATTCCTTCCTGAGGGATCCCAGAAAGGGAGAACCCTTCTTCCTGGCCGATTTTGCCTAGAAATGAGAGCAGGGAAGTATGAACAAGCAATATCTTCCCCCCTCCCCACGACCCACCTGGTCCCTAGCATTTTCAGAGAAACAGCAGAAGGCCGTGCGTTCTAATTCTGGCTCCACCACTTGTCTGCTGTGAGACCTCGGGCAAGTGGCTTCACTTCTCCGTGCCTCAGTCACCTCATTTGTAAAATGGGAATTGAGGCTGTGAGCCCCAGGGGGGACAGAGACTGTGTCCAACCCGATTTGCTTGTATCCACCCCAGTGCTTAGTACAGTGCCTGACACCCCGTAAGCGCTTTACAAATGCCGCAGTTATTATGATTCCAGGCTTCCAGTCATCGCCCCTTCTCCCTCCTACCCTTCCTCTCCAAACTCCTCCGGAGAATTGTCCACACCCACTGCCTCCACTTCCCCTCTTCCATTTCTCTCCCCGACCCCCTCCAATCTGGCACCCGCCCCCTTCGCTCCACGGAAACGCTCCTCTCACAGGTCATCGGTGACCCCTTTCTTCCCAAATCCAACGGCCTCTACTCCATCCTGATCCTCCTCGACCTCTCAGCTGCCTTCGACACTGCAGACCACCCTCTTCTGGAAACGCTATCCAACCTCGGCTCCCCTGACCCTGTCCTCTTCTGGTTCTCCTCCCAGCTCTCTGGCTGCTCGATCCCGGTCTCTTTCCCCGCCTCCTCCTCTGCTTCCCATCCCCTCACTGTGAGAGTCCCTCAAGACTCAATTCTGGGTCGCTTTTTCTTCTCCATCTCCTTGAAGAACTCATTTGCTCCCACGGCTTCAACTACCGTATCTTTGGGGTTGATACCCAAATCTACATCTCCAGCCTTGATCTCTCTTCCTCTCTGCAGTCTCATATTTCCTCCCGCCTTTAGCCACCTCAAACTTAATGTGTTCAAAACAGAACTCCTCATCTTCCCACCCAACCCCTGTCCTTCCCCTGACTTTTCCATCACTGTAGGCAGCACCACCATCCTTCCTGTCTCACAAGACTGTAACCTTGGCGTTATCCTCAACTCATCTCTCTCAGTCGTCCCACGCGTTCGACGTCACCGGATCCTGTTGCTTCGGCCTTCACGACATCGCTAAAATCCACGCTTTCCTCCACCCAAACAGCGACAGTGCTGATCCAAGTATTTATCCTATCCTGCCTTACCTACTGGTCTATCTCGCCACCAGCCCCTCACCCACGTCCCGCCTCTGGCCTGGAACTCCCTGCCAATTCTTGTCTTACAGTCTCTCCCCGCCTTCAAAACCTTAAAAGTTACAACTCCTCCAAGAGGCCTTTCCCAGCTAAGCTTACATCTCCCTTACTCCCTTTGTATCCTTTATTCACCCTATCCTCAGCCTCACAGCATTTAGGCCCATAATTGCAGGGAACACGTCTACCAAATCTGTTGTATTCAGTAAGTCGTGTTTATTGAGCTCTCACTGCATGCAGAGCACCGTTCTAAGCCGCTGCCAGGCTTGGGAGTCAGAAGGACTCGGGTTCTAATCCCGACTCTGCCACTTGTCAGCTGGGTGACCTCGAGCAAGTCACTTAACTTCTCTGTGCCTCAGTTACCTCATCTGTAAAATGGGGATTAATGCTGTGAGCCCCATGTGGGACATGGACTGTGTCCAACCTGATCAATTTGTATCTCCCCCAGTGCTTAGGACAGTGCTTGACACCTAGTAAGGTAACAAACACCATTGTTATTGTTATTACAGTATAACAGAATTGGTAGACACGTTCCCTGCCCACAAGAAGTTTATAGTCTAGAGGAGGAGGTTACCATCTAGAGGACTCTCCGGTACTCTCCCAAGCACTCAGTACAGAGCTCCGCACATAGTAAGCGTTTAATAAATGTGATCGATCGATGGATTGATTGACTGGTATTTCACTCCCCCCTCTGGCACAGAGTTCTTGGCTCCTGGCTCAGCTCCTCCTGGTGAATCACGAGTCCCGCAGAGAGAACCTTGTGCTCCGTGTTGGTGGAGGCCTGGATCCTTTACCCCTGACGTGCTCTGTGACCTTGGGTAAGTCCAAGGTCCAGCCATCTCCCTCCCCCCACAGACCTATCCTCCTTTCTCCTCTTCCCCCTCTGGCTCCCGGGGGAAAGATCAAAGATGGGACAGGCCTCGCCTGTAGAGAAAAAAGATGCTTGGGAATCCGGGAGGGGCTGGGAAGGGCCGGGGGAGGAGGGGGGTGATTCCGGGCAGCCTGAGGGAGTTTCTGTGTTCCCTTCAGGTATTTATGGGGTGCCCTATTTATGGGGTGCCCATGGGGCACCCGGGAGACCCTCAGCAGGTCTCAGGCGTCCACCTCCCCAGTCAGCCCGAGGAGTCCCAGCCCGCCAGGCATCTGTCCTTTTCATTCATTCATTCATTCAATTTTATTTATTGAGCGCTTACTGTGTGCAGAGCACTGGCCCAGGCGTTTGGGAGAGTTCAATACAACAACAGACAGACACAGTCCCTGCCCACGACGAGCTTACGGTCTACAGGGGAGTCTGGAGCCCCGACTCCTGGTCCTGATCCCAGCGTCCTGCCGCCCCTGCCTCCTCCTGGCCCTCCTCTCCCCTCCTCCGTGAGGCTTTGAGAAACAGGAGTTGATGGAGGGGGAGAGGCCTCCGCCGGGAATCAGCCCGGCCAAGAGAAATCAGGCAGCCGAGAACTCAGCCCGCTTGGTCTCGACCGCCCCGGGGCTGGAGGAGAGGGAGGTGGTCAGTCAGCGAGTGGTACTTATTGAGCGCTTACTGCGTGCACTGTGCTAAACGCTTGGGAGGCAGTATCGGAGCGGGTTTGGAGGCGGGTCTGGAGATGCAGAGGAGGCGTGGGAGGGGGCTCCGGGAGAGTCAGGGCGGGTCCGAGCGGGAAGCGGAGGCGGGGTCCGCTCTGGGGTCGGGGGAGTGGACCCCAAGGGGCGGGTGGGGGGGGTCCCGGTCTCGAAGTGACCGCCCGCCCCTCCCCGTAGGCCCCGTCGGCCATGGCCACGGCCGCGGTCCAGAAGATGAGCCGCTTCTTCCCCAGCCCGCGCCAGGTCTGGAAGCTGCCCGGGCTGCTGGCCGCCCTGGCCGCGCCCGAGCCGGGCAGCACGGTGGGCCGGGCCGAGGTGCCCCGCCTCTTCTGGAAGCCCCACATCTACTCGGGCTACCGGCCGCTGCACCGCGCCTGGCACTTCTACTTCCTGAGCCTCTTCCAGACGCACAACGAGGCGGTCAACGTGTGGACCCACCTGGCGGCGGCCCTGGCCCTGCTGCTGCGCCTGGCCCGCTTCGCGGGCACGGTGGACTTCGTGGGTGACCCCCACGCCCGGCCGCTCTTCCTCATCGTGCTGGCCTCCATCACCTACCTGCTGCTCAGCGCGGCGGCCCACCTGCTGCAGGCCAAGTCCGAGTTCTGGCACTACAGCTTCTTCTTCCTGGACTACGTGGGCGTGGCCGTCTACCAGTTCGGCAGCGCCCTGGCCCACTTCTACTACACCATCGAGCCCGCCTGGCACGCCCGCGTGGCGGCCGTCTTCCTGCCCGCCGCGGCCTTCCTGGCCTGGCTGTCCTGCGCCGGCTCCTGCTACGCCAAGTACCGCCAGCTGCCCGGCCTGCTGGGCCACGTGTGCCAGGAGATGCCCTCGGGGCTGGCCTACGCCCTGGACATCAGCCCCGTGGTCCACCGCATCTACGTGGCCCAGGAGCTGGGCCGCGAGGACCCGGCCATCCTCTACCACAAGTGCCAGGTCCTCTTCTTCCTGCTGGCCGCCGCCTTCTTCTCGGCCTGCTCGCCCGAGAGCTGGTTCCCGGGCAAGTGTCACCTGTTCGGCCAGGGCCACCAGCTGTTCCACGCGTTCCTGGTGCTGTGCACCCTGGCGCAGCTGGAGGCCGTGGCGCTGGACTACGGGGGCCGGCGGGCCGTCTACGAGGGGCTGCACCGCCACCCGCCCCACGACTTCTCCGCCCTCTTCCTGCTGACCGTGGCCTGCAGCGTCCTCACCGCCCTCTACATGAGCAGCCGGGTGCGGCGGGAACTGAGCCGCAAGGAGGACTGAGCCCCCTCGATCCTTTACCCTTGATCTCAGGGGTGAGCCAGAGGGCTTCACCGCGTGCCCCTGACTGCCACTCTGGTGTATACACACAGGCACACCTGCACTCGTCTTCAACTGTACATAAACATCTGCACTCTTACCTGTACGCACACCCTCGTACTCATATTTACCTGTAGACACACACTGCACTCGTACTCGCCTATACACACACACACACACACACACACACACGTATTCGTCGGTACACGCGCACCTATACTCGTACACACATACAAACACACCCGTCCACAGCCCGCGATCGATCGCCCCTCGCTTAGAAGGCTGAGTCAACTGGCCCGTGGGGCAGATTGGCACGGCTAAGGTCAGCGTGGCCGGCAGACCGCCAAGAGCGTCCGTCTCTCACCTTCCCCCTGTCCCTCAGGTAACTCCCAGACCCTGTAGACTCCAGCCCCTTCCCACCCCGGGCCCCCTCCGCCCCTAAGGAAGCTGCGTCCTCCGCTGGGCCTCGGTGGGGCCGTTATCCCTAGCCACACTCTGCTTCCTCTCCTTCCGGCCCCGGGGACCTTGGGCACTGTGGGGCGACAGCTACGCACCGGGCCCGGATTGGGGGGTGGACAGCGGGAGTCCCCAATCCCGGCGGGGAGGTGGGCTAGGGGAGCGCGGGGGCCGCGATCGAGGCCTGAGGGGGGTTGAGGGGCAGAGTCCCGGGTGGGCCTGGGGCTCTCGCTCTGCCCCGAGGGGGAATCTACCAAGTCAAGGTTCTTCCTAGTCCCGCTTCTCCCCTTTCCCCTTTGCTCTCCCCCCCCACCCCGCCCCATTTCTGGCTGTCTCCCTGCTGGCTGCCCTAACCTTCCCCGCCCCCTCCTCCTCCTCCGCACCGAATGGATTTTTCAGATCATTTCCCCCGGCGGCCGCAGTGGACTCTGACCCCGTCCAGCCGCTGTCCCGGGGCTCGGGGGACCCCTCCCCGGGAGTGGGGACCGCAGCCAGTTTTCGCGGTGCGGACGGCCCCTCCAGCAGACGGAGCACCGTGCCGCAACAAGAACTGAAAGGCACCATCCCTGCCCTCTCAAGGAACCTAGAGCCTCGTGGGGGAGGCGTTTTGACAGATTCACAGCAGAATAGATATAAATGAGGGACTAGTGAATAATTATAATCAGACAAGTTCACGAGTGCCGAGGTGCTGATGAGGGTGGTTATGATGTGTGAAGCGGGGTGTCGATGAGGGAAGGGTCCTGGGTGGAGGAGGTGGCGAGGTAGGTGGCCCTGTAGGTGGAGAGGGAAGTGGTTTGGTGGTTGAAATGGGGAGGAAGCTCCAAGCAGGGGAACAGGGGTGAGGAGGGGGTCGGAGGGAGGTGGGAGACGGAAGAAGAGGGGAGGTTTAGGCGAGGGGCGGGCTGGACTGTGTTCTGGGTACCAGGAGCTGCCCATCACAGGGCACGGAGGGGGCAGCGCCGAGGAGGATCCGCAAGAAACGGGCAGAGGCTTCCAGCCTGAGGCTGGGCGAAACGGCCCCGGCCAGCGACTTCCTCTTTCCTGTCCAAGTCCCATATTTCACCAGCCGGGCCTCGGGGGCCCCTGGGGAGGAAGCCAGGCAGGCTGGGCCAGGAACGGGGTGGCCTTAAGGGGACTCCTGGGGCTGAACTGAGAGTTGCCCCCACAGGGTGGGGGAGGAGGAGGGGAGGGAGGGCAAACCCAGCTGTTCCCGGGGACACTTTCCAGACCCGCTTCTAACCTGACCCCAGAACCCCCCCTTATGCCCCCGGGGGTTACCTAATTCCCTGATCTCTCATCTCCCCACCCTATCTTCCCTCCCTAATTAGGTACTCACCCCCCTCCTGCCCCCACAGCATTTATGGACAAATCTTTATACTAGGCCGCTTCCTCTATCTGCAGTTACTCTCCCTCGCCGGGTTGTAAGCTCCTCGAGGGTGGGGATTGTGTCTCCTTACTCTACCTTTCTCTCCCACCACTTAGTCCAATGCAGTGAGCGTGCAATAAATATCAGTGATTGGTGCATGGGTGGACGGATTGATTGATTATTGCCCTGCCGGAGGCCTGGGTGACCTCTCAGCCCCCCCCGGCCTTCCTGCCTGAGCCCCTGGTCCTGGCTTATTTTCCTCCCCAGGGCTCCCAGCTGGGAAGAGCCCGGGCCTGGGAATCAGAGGATGTGGATTCTAATCCCGGCTCCGCCACTCGTCTGCCGCGTGACCTTGGGCAAGTCGCTTCACTTCTCTGTGCCTCAGTTACCTCAACTGTAAAATTGGGATTAATATTGTGAGCCCCACATGGAACAACCTGATAACCTTGTATCTACCCCAGTGCTTGGCTCAGAGTAAGCACTTAACAAATACCATCATCATTATTATCACAAGGTAATGGGTTCTAATCCCGGCTCTTCCACTTGCCTGCTCTGTGACCTTGGGCAAGTCACTTCATTGTGCCTCAGTTTCCTCATATGTAAAATGGGGATTAGGACTATCCCGTGTCCCACATGGGACAGGGACTGTGTCCAACCTGATTAGCCTGGATCCACCTCAGCGCTTAGAACAGTGCTTGGCACATAGTAATCACTTAAACACCACAATTATTATGATTTGAAGCAATATGGCTTAGTGGAAAGAGCACGGGCTTGGGAGTCAGAGGTCATGGGTTCTAATTCCGACTTTGCCACTTGTTTGCTGTGACCCTGGGCAAGCCACCTAACTTCTCTGTCCCTCAGTGACCTCATCTGTACAATGGGGATTAAGACTGAGCCCCACGTGGGACAACCTGATGACCTTCTATCTTCCCAGCGCTTAGAACAGTGCTTGGCACATAATAAGTGCTTAACAAACACCATCGTTATTGGAGAAGCAGCGTGGCTCAATTTGAAGAGCCCGGGCTTGGGAGTCAGAGGTCATGGGTTCTAATCCTGGCTCTGCCACTTGTCAGCTGGGTGACTTTGGGCAAGTGACTTCTCTGGGTCTTGGTTCCCTCATCTGGAAAATGGGGGTGAAGACCGGGTGCCCCGCGGGGGGCAACCCTGATGACCTTGTGTCTACCCAGCACTCAGAACAGTGATTGGCACACAGTAAGTGCTTAATAATAATAATAATAATAATAATGTTGGTATTTGTTAAGTGCGCTATGTTTAGAGCACTGTTCTAAGTGCTGGGGTATTCATTCATTCAATAGTATTTATTGAGCGCTTACTATGTGCAGAGCACTGTACTAAGCGCTTGGGATGAACAAGTCGGCAACAGATAGAGACAGTCCCTGCCGTTTGACGGGCTTACAGTCTAATCGGGGGAGACGGACAGACAAGAACAATGGCACTAAACAGCGTCAAGGGGAAGAACATCTCGTAAAAACAATGGCAACTAAATAGAATCAAGACACATAGACACAGGTAGACACAGGTAGACACAGGGTAATCAGATTGTCCCACATGAGGCTCACAGTCTTCATCCCCATTTGACAGATGAGGGAACTGAGGCCTGGAGAAGTGAAGTGACTCGCCCACAGTCACTCAGCTGCCAAGGGGCAGAGCCAGGATTCGAACCCATGACCTCTGACTCCCCGGCCCGGGCTCTTGCCACTGAACCCTGATGACCTTGTATGTACTCAGTGCTTAGAACAGTGTTTGGCACATTGTAAGCGCTTAACAAATACCAACATTATGATGCGGCCTGGGCTTGGGAGTCAGAGGTCATGGGTTCGAATTCTGACTCTGCCACTTGTCCGCTGTGTGACTGTGGGCGAGTCACTTCACTTCTCTGTGCCTCAGTTCCCTCATCCGCAAAATGGGGATTTAACTGGGAGCCTCACGTGGGACAACCTGCTGACCCTGGATCTCCCCCAGCGCTTAGAACAGTGCTCGGCCCATAGGAAGCGCTTAACAAATACCAACATTATTATTATTCTTATTAAAACGCTGAGGCGCCCAGGGGCCTCTGAGGCAGGGCGGGGGCGGGGGCGGGGGCGGGGCCGGGACCAGCCCCGCCCCTAGCGCGCACGCGCGCCTCCGTCTGGCGCGAGCCACCGCCCACTGCGCTTGCGCGGTTCGTGGCGCGCGCCGTTCGAGCCGCGCGCGTGCGCTGGCGCGCGGGAGGACGGCGCCCCCTCCGTCTGCCGCCTGGGCGGCCATGAGGCGGAAAGCCCCGGAGGCCGGGGCCGAGGCCGAGGCCTGCGGCGTCTGGCTGGACACGGCGGCCCTGAAGAGGCGGCCGGTGCAGGTGAGGGCCGGCGGCGAGGGGGAGGGGGAGAGGGGCGGGGCCTCGACCGGAAGGGGGCGGGGCCTGCGGGCGGGCTTCTGCGCTGTTCGGGGCCGGAGCCAGCAGGGGGCGCCCCTGGGGTCCATAGGCCCATTCATTCATTCATTCATTCATTCATTCATTCATTCATTCAATAGTATTTATTGAGCGCTTACTCTGTGCAGAGCACTGGACTAAGCGCTTGGAAGGGACAAATCGGGACCAGAAAGAGGCAGTCCCTGCCTTTTGACGGGCTTACGGTCTAATCGGGGGAGACGGGCAGAGAAGAACAATGGCAATAAATAGAGTCAAGGGGAAGAACATCTCATTAAAACAATGGCAACTAAATAGAATCAGGGTGATGTACATCTCATTAAACAAAATAAAATAAATAGAACAGTGCTTGGCACAGAGTAAGCGCTTAACAAGTACCATTATTATGATTATTACTACCCCTTAAGCACCTGCTATGCACTCCAGCCCTATATCTTTATACTCTAACATTTCCCCCGCCTGAAATCCGTTTATTTTAATGTCTTTCTCCCCTTCTAGATTGTTGACTCCTTGAGGGAAGAGATTGTATTTATCAACTGCGTTGTATTAACAATAGTTATGGTATTTCAGCACGTACTATGTGCCAAGCACCGTTCTAAGCACTGAGGTAGAGCCAAGTTAATCAGGTTGGACACAGCCCCTGGCCCCCACATGGGGCTCACACTGTTAATCCCCATTTTACAGATGAGGCAACTGAGGCGAGGAGAAGTTAAGTGACTTTCCCAAGGTCCCAAAAGAGGGATGTAGTCTCCTAAGTACTTAGTACAGTGCTCTGCACTCAGTAAATGGCCGGTTAATGCCATTGATTCATTGGGGTAGATCCAAATTCCGTTTGTTCAACCTTCACAACCTTGCTAAAATCTGCCCCTTCCTCTCCATCCAAACTCTTACCCCACCGACCCAAACACTTCTCCTATTCCCCCTTGACCACTGCATCAGCCTCCTCGCTGACCTCCCGGCCTCCCGTCTCTCCTCACCCGAGTCCATACTTGGGGAAGCAGCGTGGCTCAGTGGAAAGAGCCCGGGCTTGGGAGTCGGGGGTCACGAGTTCGAATCCCAGATCGGCCACTTGTCAGCCGGGTGACTGTGGGCGAGTCACTTCACTTCTCTGGGCCTCAGTGACCTCATCTGTAAAATGGGGTTGAAGACTGTGAGCCCCACGTGGGACAACCTGATGACCCTGTATCTACCCAGCGCTTAGAACAGTGCTGTGCACATAGTAAGCGCTTAACAAATGCCAACATTGTTATCATTATTCACTCTGCTGCCCGGCTCATTTTCTACAGAAACGTTCAGGACACGTTTCCCCACTCCTCAAAAAACTCCAGTGGTTGCCCATCCACCTCCGCATCGAGCAGAAGATCTCCTCGCCGTCGGCTTTAAAGCCCTCGATTTCTTGCCCCCTCCTACCTCACCTCACTACTCTCCTCCTACAACCCAGCCCTCACCCTTTGCTCCTTTAACACCTCCTCACTGTCCCTCGATCTCGCCACCCACCCTAACCCCACATCCTCCCTCTGGCCTGCAACTCCCCTCTCTTTAATATATGACAGACCACCACTCTCCCTGCTTTCAAAGGCTTATTAAAGGCCCGCCTCCTCCAAGAGGCCTTCCCTGACTAAGCCCTCATTTCCCTACTCTCCCTTCTGCATCGCCCTTGTCCCCGGACCCGTTCCTTTAAGCACTCAGGAGAAACCACGCTCACTCCCATCCTCCCCGTCCCAGAAGCTCACGGCCTCGGCTACATCTTGGACTCCTCGCCCATCTTGCAGCCTCCGCTGCTAAATCTGGCTGATGTAGAAAAGTAAGAGCGGTGGCATTTGTTCCAGGCTCGGTGACTTCGGTGGTTTGTGTGGAGCGTTTACTATGTGCAGAGCACCGTACTAAGCGCTTGGGAGAATGTAATACGAGTCGGTAGAGATGCCCCCCCCGCCCACAAGGAGCTGACAGTCTAGAGGGGGAGAGAGATAATAATGTTGGTATTTGTTAAGCGCTTACTATGTGCAGAGCACTGTTCTAAGCGCTGGGGGAGATACAGGGGAATCAGGTTGTCCCACGGGAGGCTCACAGTTAATCCCCATTTTACAGATGAGGTCACTGAGGCCCAGAGAAGTGAAGTGACTTGCCCACGGCCACGCAGCTGACATTAAAATATTAATGTTAATATTAAAGAGATATTAAAATAAATGGCAGGTAGGGGCCGTGGCGGCATGTAAAGTTATGAATGTAAGCGCTGAGGGGCCGAGGGGTGGGAGGAATATTAAGCGCTGAGTGTTGGGGGGTCGATAGAAGTTAATCAGGTTGGACACAGCCTTCCTCTGGAAAGTCCCTCCGACCCACCGCCTTCGCCCGCACCCTAGTCGAATCTAATAATGTTGGTATTTGTTAAGCACTTACTATGTGCCGAGCACTGTTCTAAGCGCTGGGGTAGACACAGGGGAATCAGGTTGTCCCACGTGGGGCTCACGGTCTTAATCCCCATTTTACAGATGAGGGAACTGAGGCACAGAGAAGTTAAGTGACTTGCCCACAGTCACACAGCCGACAAGCTGCGGTTCGGCTGCTGCCTCCGCCTCCTCGCTGATCTCCCTGCCGCCCGCCTCTCACCCACTCCCTCAGAGAACTCATTCGCTCCCGTGGCTGCAACTACCAGCTCTCTGGCGGCTGCTCCCCAGACCGACATCTCCGGCCCCGATCTCTCTCCCTCTCTGCGGGTTCGTTTTTCAAGATAGTCTCTTTTTGGATGTCCTCCCTCAAACTTAACCTGTCTAAAAGGGAACCTATCTTCCCTCCCAAACCCTGCCTTTTCCACCACTGTCACCACAGGCACCGTCTCCCTTCCTGTCTCACAAGCCCTTAATTTTGGCGTTATCCTCAACTCCTCTCTCGCATTCAGCCCCACATATTCAATCCATCACTAAATCCTGTGGGTTCAGCCTTCGCAACCTGGCTAAAATCCTCCCTTTCCTCTCCATCCAGACTCCGACCACACTGATCCAAGCCCTTCTCCTCTCCCGCCTTGATTACCGCCTCAGCCTCCTTGCGGACCTCCCTGCCTCGTCTCCCATGCTTCACTCTGCTGCCCGGATCGTTTTTCTACCAAAATGTTCAGTCCGCTTCTCCCCACTCCTCAAGACCTCCAGTGGTTGCCCATCCACCGCCGCATCAGACAGACACTGCTCACCACTGGCTTTAAAACTCTCGCTCCCCTTGCCCCTCCTGCTGCACCTCCCCGGTCTCCTCCTACAACCCAGCTCGCACGCTTAGCTCCTCTAATGCTAAACTTCTCACTGCACCTCAGTCTCTTCTGTTTCACCGCCGACCTCTCGCCTACCTCCTCACTCTGGCCCGGAACGCCCTCCCTCCTCATCTGATTACCCTCCTCCCCTTCCCAGCCTTATCGAAGGCCCATCTCCTCCAGGAGGCCTTCCCTGACTGCGCCCTCCTTTCCTCTTCTCCCACTCCCTTCTGCGTCACCCTGACTCGCTCCCTTGATTCGTCCCCCGCTCCCAGCCCCACAGCATTGATGCACCTGTCTGTCATTTATTTATTTCCAGTAATGTCCGTCTCCCCTCGAGACTCTAAGATCGTTGTGGGCTGGGAATGTGTCTGTGTATTAACAATAATAATAATGTTGGTATTTGTTAAGCGCTTACTAGGTGCAGAGCACTGTTCTAAGCGCTGGGAGAGATACAGGGTCATCAGGTCGTCCCACGGGAGGCTCACAGTTAATCCCCATTTTACAGATGAGATAACTGAGGCCCAGAGAAGTGAAGTGACTTGCCCACAGTCACCCAGCTGACAAGTGGCAGAGCTGGGATTCGAACCCACGACCTCTGACTCCCAAGCCCGGGCTCTTCTGAGCCACGCTGCTTCTCATTATTTTAGTCTTATTTTTTTATTGTATTGTCCTCCCCCAAGTGCTTAATCCAGTGCTCTGTACACAGTAAATACGATCGACTGACTAGAAAGTGGGGCGGTCTCCCCACCCCGGTCGATTGCAACGCCATGGGGCTTGGGGACCCTGTGCCGTGCTTCCGGTGTCCCCCTCCCCAGTGTGTAGCACAGAGCCCCGCACCCAGCAGGAGCTCAGTAGATAGCGTGGTTGGCGCGGGGGACGGGGCAGACGGCTGGACGGCGGGAATCTGGCCGGCTCCCAGGGGGCCGGGAGGACGCTGCCCTCGGGGCCCAACCCTGGCGCCTTGACCCGACCCGTCGCCTCTGCAGCCCTCCCCGCGCCACAGCTGAGTAAACGCAGCCGGGTCACCGACCCTCTCTGATCCACCCACCACCCACCCTGGGCTGGAGCCTCCGGTTCACTTCGACCCCTGCCCCAGCAGCAAAGAGAAGCAGCTCGGCCTAGGGGACAGAGCCCGGGCCTGGGAGTCAGGGGACCCTGGGTTCTAATCCCGGCTCTGCCACTTGTCTGCCGCATGACCTTGGGCAAGTGACTTCATTTCTCTGGGCCTCAGTTACTTCGTCCGTAAAATGGGGGTGAAGACCGAGAGGCCCTTGCGGGACGGGGATTGTGTCCAACCTGATTACTTTGTATCTACCCCAGGGCTTAGTACAGTGCCTGGCGCATAGTAAGCGCCTAACAAGTACCATGAAAACAAAAAAATAAAGGCGTTAGAGGGCTCCGGGCAGCGTGTCCCACCCCGCGGCCCGGGTTTCTCTCGGTCTCCTAGCCAGGCCGGTCCACCCGGCCCTCCTGCTGGGGCCGCTGCAGCTGTGGCGGGAGGAAGTCCTGGTCCAGAAATAATGTCCTCTCTCCCTGCAGGCGGTCCTGTCCAGCGTCGCTGTCACCAGGCTGGTCGCCAGGCGGGCGACGACGGGCCTCGGGAGAGAAGCGCCAGCCCGCGTCCCCAAGGCGAGGATGCCATCTGCGGGCCACAGGCAGACTCACATCGCTTCATTTTTCCCCGTCAAACCCGCAGGTAGGTCGGCGTCGCCTGACTGGTTCAGCCCCTGGCAGTGAGCGCCCGCGGGATGGGAGGGGAAGGCGCAGGAGAGTTGGGCTTAACTCGGGCTCGGACTCTTTCGGACTGAGGTCCAGGGGAGGGCGGCGCTCCGGGCTGGACGCGGTGCCACTTCAGTAGCCGTTTCTGAGCTGGGAAGATCGTCGTCCCGGGGCCCAGAGCGAGCCCAGGCAGCCCCGTGCGCCCTCGGCTCCGGCTCTTGGCCGGGGGCCGGTCGGGGGGCAACGGGATGGAGAAGGGGCCGGTTAACCTTCCTCCCCAGAAAGGGCTTGGTCTTGAAGGGAGTTCCCCCACCCTCCCAGGCTGTAGCTCATTTAAGTGAAACAAGGGCCCATGTGAAGCCACTCCATCCCAATTCCTCATGGGTAAAGCCCCACCCTGGGGAGTGGAGCACTGGATCCTTGGGTGCCAGCCCTCCCCCAGCAAGGGAGATGTTGGGGTAAGGGGCTTTTTCCCCCCGCCGCACGCTCCCTCCCTCCCCTCACGGACGCAGAGCTCGGACCCCTTTGGTCTATGAGGTGACCCATACGGTATATTTACCACCACCCACCCCCGGCTCTTCTCTCACCCCATTTCCTGAGGCCTGGCACATCCTCCCCCGTCATATCTGGCAGGCGGCCGCTCTTTCTTACCCCCTTCCCCGACTAAGCCCTCGTTTCCTCTCCTCCCCCTCCCTTCTGCGCCGCCCTTGAATGTGCTCCCTTCGTTCATCCCTATCTGTGATTTCTATTGATGTCGTCTCCCCCTCTAGACTGGAGGCTTCTCGTGTGGGCAGGGATCGTGTCCACCACCTAGAGGGTCTTCTCCTAAGGGCTTAGTAGAGCGCTCCGCACACGGGAAGCGCTCAGTAACTACGGTCGAGGGAGTGCGCGGAACAGACACGCCGAGGCCGTCAGCGCAGGTCAGCGTGTGTTTATTCAGCTCCGTGCGTCTTTCAGGCCAAACCGTCGGTGGAGGGAGCGTGAGCGCGCGACGCGGCGCCGAGGCGAAGAGGCCAACTGCTCAGAGTCCTCGCCCTCACCCGCCGAGCCCCAGGGAGCGGCGGACCCCTCCGCCGGGGGTCCGGGCCGCCGTCCGCTCCCCCGTCCTCCCACGGGAGCCCACGGCCTCCCCGGCCCCCGCCGGCCAGCGCCTCCGGGGCCCGCTCCAGCCCCCGCCGCGCTGCTTCGTTCCTCCCAGGGAGGAGGACTCGCTTGCGTGTGCTTTCACGCAGGATTCGGAAGGCTACCGGGTCCTGGCCCACGGGCGGACAGAGGCAGGAGGCAGCCCGCCCCGTGGCGGGGCGGGCCGCCGGAGCCCCGGCCCCTCCGTCGCCGGCTGCGGCCGGCTCTTCGCCGAGGACTCCCAGGGATGCGGGGTCACCGCTCGCCGCCGGCCTTTCCGCGAGACCACCAACCTGCAGGGGGGCAGCCCCGGCCCGCCCCCCGCCCCCCGGTCCCTGTCGCTCGGGTCCCAGGCCGCACTGCTCTTCTCCCAGGACTCGCAGGGGAACAGGGTGATCAAGCACAGGCTGGGCTGAGCAACCGGGGGACGGCGGGTGGGGTGGGGGGGGGGTGGGACCCTGACTTTCTATGTAAATAAAGGGGGGCGGCTGCCCCAGTGCAGGGGGAGGGGTGGGCAGCCTCACCGCCGCCCCCCCTCCCACCTTTGGACTTAACACAGTTGCAAAAATGGTTCCTGGCGTGGAAGGAGGGAGGGCGAGGCGGCAGGTGTTTAGAGTTAGAAAATCGGTGTATGAAAAAGGGCCCCGGGGTAGCAGCACCACACATCCGAGGGGGAGGTAGGGGACCACCCCCCCACCCCGCCCCCAAAACTGCCCCTCCCCCGGCCTCTGCCCCCACCGGCCATCCTGGGGGAGAGCAAGGCCGGGGCGAGAGGGACTACGGGAAGCGGGAGTCTGTGAGGGCGGAGAGGGGTGGGCCGGAGGGGGCACGGAGGGGCGGCCCGGGGTCCACCCTGCTCACTGTCCCTTCCCGCTCACGTCTTCCGCTTTCAGCGCAAACTTTCTCCTCAGGACCTCGGAGATGAGGGTGGCCGGGTCCTCCCCATCCTTCAGCGTCCCCCGGCTCCTAGACGGGCGAGAGAGCGATGCCTGGGCCCTCTGAACGCAGACATGGCCGCCGGGGACCCCCGCCCGCCCTCGCGGTTAGAGACGGACCCAGCCCGACCCGCCCTGGGGGTTGTTTCGAGCAGGCGGCTCCCCGGGGTGGGGGTGGGGGGTGGGGGGTCTGGTGCTGGCTCCGGCCCTCTCGGGGCTTGGCCTGGCAGAGGGAAAAGGGGGTGAACCCGACCCCGACCGCCCCCCCCGGGACCCTTACCCATCTTGGCCCTGCCTGAGCCTGTGAATGTCCTTGAGGATGCCCAGCATGTCCGCGAAGCTGCTGGCCTTGGACAGGGAAACGCAGTTGTCCTCTTCGGCCGAGCCCTCTCCCGGGGTGGTGGCGGCGGGCGCGGGGCAGGGGCCGGGGGTCCCGCCCGGCTCCGGCCCCTCCGGCTCGGCCTCCTCGGTGATGTCGCTGATGACGAAGGACGTCGTGGAGGGGAAGGAGGCCAAGGCGGGGAAGGGAGAGGACGCGGGGGCCCCGCTGGGCGGCGGGCCGGCCGAGGCTGAGACGGGAAGCAGAAAGCAGACGTGAGCGTGCGCCGGCCCCCTTCCACGGGCCGTTTCTTGTGCCGCGCACCGGCCGTGAGCAAGGGGTGGGCCCTCTCCCGCCATCCCCCGCCCCAGGCTGGGGGGGGGGGGGGTCTAGCCGGCAGCCCCCCGCTCCTCTCCTCACTCAAAGTTGACGATCTGCTTCAAGGCTCCCTCTCCACTTTCTCCTCCCACCTAAGCCCCTTCCCCAGACTTCTTTCCCCCCTCCCTGGCCCCATCATCACCCCGCCAGGCCACTTCTGGCTCTTGAAAAGCAGCGTGGCCTAGCGGCTAGAGCACGATCTTAGGAGTCAGAGGACCTGGGTTCTAATCCCGGCTCCGCCGCGTGCTTGCTGTGTGACCTGGGGCCAGTCACTTTGCTTCTCCGGGCCTCAGTTCCCTCACCTGCAAGGTGGGGATTCGATAACCGTTCTTCCTCCCACTTAGTCCGGGAGTGCCACGTGAAGGTCTTGTATCTCCCCGGCCCTTAGAGCGGTGTTTGGCACAGAGTAAGCACTTAAAAGAATACTGTTAATTATTATCTGTATCGACAAGCGTAGGCTTACTGCCATATAATAAAACTAACCTTGGTAGGTGTTAAGCGCTCACCTTGTGCCAGGCTCTGCTCTAAGCGTTGTGGTAGATTATCAGGTTGGACGCATCCCCCGTCCCACACAGGGCTCCCAGTCTTAATCCCCATTTTACAGAGGAGGGAACTGAGGCCCAGAGAAGTGAAGTGACTTGCCCAAGGTCACGAAGCAGACAAGTGACGGAGCCAGGCTCAGAACTCGTGACCTCGTGGCTCCCGGGCCGGGGCCCCATCCACTAGGCGATGTCTACGCATTGTGACTCTCCCTTTAGATCCGAGCCGGGGGGAAGGAGGACGGGGTGCTGTCTTGCCCCCGCACCCACCCGTGCTCCCGGCGGCGACGATCTTGGCGATCTGGCTGCGCAGGTGGGTCAGCTCGTCCTGCAGGTCGGCGGTGCGGCTGAGGGCGGGCAGCCCCGGCTTCTTCAGGGCCAGCAGCCTCCCGTCCTGCGCCCGCAGGTTGGGCACCGAGGCGTTGCGCTGCATGACGCACAGAGGGCTGGGCTTCCACTTGTGCCGCAGGGGCCGAGCGTCGCTCCTGCGGCGGGGAGGTGGGCAGGGGGTGGGTCCCGACCCCGACCTCCGGGAGGCCTCCCCCTCCCCGGCCCCGCGACGCCCATCTTCTCTGGGCCCCCCTCACGCCGTGGCACTTGGGCTAGTTCGGTGGGGCTCCTTCGTAGACCTACTGTGGCTGTGTGAGAGGGGAGGGGGGTCGGGGGGCCGTTCCCCGTGAGCCCGCCGAGGTGGGTCTTCCCCTCGGGCTGGACGTCCCTCGCCTGCCCCCGGCCTCGCTCCGATACCACGGGAGTAAGAGGTGCAGAGGGGATGGGCACGGGGGGAGGGCACGGGGGCGGCCCCCACAGCGGTCCGGGGTCGCAGGCCGGGTCTAGCTGGGGTCTCCCCGGGCCGGCTGGCCGAAGCCTGGCGGCCCCCACTCCCACCGGCCAACTTAGGGTTCGCCCACCGTCAGTCCCACCCGGCTGTCCCCGGGAGGCCGTGGTACCTGACGCGGGCATAGGTCTCCTCGTCGTCGGCGGCGATCCAGGCGATGTCGGCCAGGGTGGGCACCGGGGGTGCATCGCTCGGGCACAGGTCCGAGACGCTGGGCAGGACCTGCGGGGAGGGGGAGGGGGAGGAGGGATGCCGGGCCCCGTCCTCGGCCCGCACACGACTCCTCCCGTCCTCACACGTTTCCCTCCTCCTGTTCTGCGACTGGGGTCCTGCCTCCCTCCCCGAAGCCCCCAGCCCAATTCCCGCGTGGGCCGAAATAGGAAACTTTGGTGTCCTACAGCCCCGTGTGTCTGTCTCTCTCTCACATACACACAGAGTCAGGGTTGGCGCGGGGAAGGCGCCACTGGTCGGCTCAGAAGTAGTGGATGCCGCTCTCTGCCCACAGGGCGCGGGCCCAGATTCGCCCCCCGCCCCTCGCCACTGCCCCGGTCTTCTCGCCGCACCCTCGGGAAGGCTGGAGCCCAGAGAAGTCAAGGGGCGTCCTCGAGGTCCCACCGCACGCTGGGAGAGGGGTCGAGCCTAGAAAGCTCTGCCGCTCGGGCGCTCTGTCTCCTTCCCCGCCCGGGCACTGGGACTCCCGCCCCCCGTCCCCCCACGGGGTTCCTCACCTCAAAGGACGCCCGCGGGCACGGCTTGAGGGGCAGGTTTGTGCCGATCCTTCGCACCACGCTGCGCGCCGAGCCGTGGGGCCTGTTCTGCCAGATGGGCACCGTCTGGGGACGACCCGGCCCGGATCAGGCCCCCGGCGGAGGGGCGGTGGAGGGGTGTGTGTGTGTGTGTGTGTGCTGGGGGGTGGGAGGGGAGTTGCCCCTCCGGGACCAGGAGGTAGAAGCAGAAAGGGGACTTTGCGAAGCCACGGGAGAGAGACCAAGAGCCGGGCCTCGCCCCCTGCCCCAAATGTCCCCAACCCTCCCGCAGCAGTGGCTCCTCGAGATCCCGGGGTGGGGAACCCGTCTCCTCCCGGCCCCCTCCCCAGCCCACCGGGGGCCCCGCCCCCACTCACGGCCTCCGTCTCCATCTCGGACATCACCGCCGCGGCTCCGCGGTGGCGCCCTGGCGGGACGCCGTCCAAGGTGGCCGGGGGGGGGGGCCCAGGCCGGCCGGCGCAGGCTCTGCGCACAAGACACCCGCGTTCCTCGGTGCCCCCCTCTTGTCCGCCGGCTCCCAGGGCCGCGGCCGCTCCAACTCGGGGGCCGGTGGGCGTCCTCGCCTCTCAGTCGGGACCACTCCCTCGCCCCCTCACCCCCACGGGACGGCCGCGGCCGGGAGTGGGACCGGACGCACGCTCCCTCCGCTTTCTGCCCAAGAGGACGGAAGCCCCACCCTGGGCGGCGGGAAGGGGCAGGTGGGAAACAGAGGCCCGGGGGGCTTAAGCGGCGGACCCCAGGTCACACGGCAAACCAGAGCGGAGGGAGCGGGACCCGGCTCCCACGCCCCGGCGGGACGCTTTGCGGCCCCGAGGCTCAGAAACCGAGGTCGCCTCTCTCCTAGCGGGGACCAAGGTCACCCAGGGCCTCTCCGGGGCTAACAATAGCCCAACCTCCCTCCCTCCCACCCCAAAATAGCCCCGGCCGTCGCGGGGCCGCTCTGAGGGCCCAGTCCGGACACCTGCCGCTCGCCGGACCTAAGCCGGAGCGGACCTGGGGGGAAGCGAGTCCGGGCAGCGGGGGGCAGAAGGGTAGGAAGGGTACAGGAGAGTGGGAGGAAGGCAGAGCGGCCCCCAGGGTCGCCAAACTAACTCCTCGGCGAGAACAACGTCCAGGAAGCCAGATGGGGTCCCCGCCAGCACGGCGGCAGGTGCCTCAAACTCCACACCTCCTCATCTTCCCTGTCCTCCTCCGAACTTTCCCATCAGTGCAGTCACCACCACCGTCCTCCCCGCTTCACCGCGACCTCGGCATCTTCCTCGACCCACCTCTCCTCTTCAACCCACGTATTCCGTCTGTCGCCAGATCCCGCCTGTTTTTCCCACCCGACAGCTCCAGCACCTGCCCCTTCCTCCTCTCCATCAAAAATCAACCTGCTACGGTGCTGGTCCAGGCGTTTAACCCCTCCTGCCTCGACTACTGCATCAGTCTCCTCGCCGACCTCCCTGCCTCCTGCCCCCCCCCCCCCCCCCCCCAGTCCACGCTCCACTGCCCCGATCACTTTCCCTAGAAAAAGATCGCTCCGCGCACGTCTCCCTGCCCATCCAGCTCCACATTAAGCAGAAACTCTAGACCGTGGGCTCCTCCCCGACCACGACCCACCCCGCACACTTAACTCCCCTAACGCCAACCTCCTGGCCAGGCCTCCCTCAGGCCGTCGACCGCGTCCTCCCTCTCGACTCTACAGATCCTTCAAACCACCGCTCTCTCCCCCTCAAAGCCCTTCTAAAATCCCATCGTCTCCAGGAAGTTTCCCCTGACTAGTCTCCCGCCTCCTTACCCTATTTCCCCCCTCTCTGTTCTGTCGCCTGACTCGGTATCCCCCGAATACTTAGTCACCTCCCCACCCCGGCACTTGGCTCCGCAGTCTTATGTTCCGTCGCTTCCCCAATCTGAAATTTATTTTAGTGTCTCTCGCCTCCTCTGGATTGTAAAATCTAGGGCAGGGATCCGGTCTCCTAACTCTGCCGTCCTCTCCCGAAGCCCTCTGCCCACAGTGCTCTGGATACAGTAGGAGCTCAATAAATATCTCGCTGCTGACTCCCTTCCGGCCTGGAACGCCCTCCGCCTCCGTATAGGCCAGACCACCCCTCTCCCGGCCTTCAAAGCCTCGTCCAGGTCTCACCTCCTCCAAGAGGCCTTCCCGGATTAAGCCCTCTTTTCCCCGGCTCCCTCTCCCTTCCGCGTCATCTAAGCGCTTGGGCCTGTGACCTTTGGCCACGTGCCCTACCCGCCGCACTTCTATATCTATTTTTAAATTATCGGACACGATCGATCTACGTTAATATCTCGCAGCGCTTAGGCACGGATCCATAATTTATATATACGAACGCCTGTCTCCAACCCTAGACTGTAAGCTCGCTGCGGCCGGGCAGCGTCGTCTACCGACTCTACCGTACCGTACTCTCCCGAGTCCTCACTACAGTGCTCCGCGCACGGTAATCAAATCGATCGTATTTACCGAGCGCTTACCGGGAGCAGGGCGCTGTCCTAAGCGCTTGGGAGAGTATCACATAACAATATGACGGACGCATCCTCTCCCCACTACGAGCTTATGGTCTAGAGGAAACTACTGGGCCTCCCCAGCTCCCCGGAGGCAGAGTCCCCTGGGTTGGCTCAGACCACCCGCACAGGTGACTCCACAGGGCTGGGAGTCACAGGTCCCGGGTTCTAATCCCAGCTCCACCACTTGTCTGCTGTGTGACCTTGGACAAGTCACTTCATTACTCTGAACCTCAGTTCCCTCATCTCTAAAATGGGGATCGAGACTGGAAGCCCCACAGGAGTCAGGGACTCATTTGCTTGGATCCGCCCCAGCGCTTAGTACAGTCCCCGGCCCACAGTAAGCGCTTATCAAATACCACAATTATTATTATCCTTATTATTATTACTGTTAAATGCCGGGGAGGCTGCGACCCGGGGCCCAAGGCTCGCCAATGTCCCACGAGTGCTCTAAACGCAGAGAGAACCAACCAGGCGGCGGGAAGCAACCTGGCTCCACTGGCTCAGTGGAAAGAGCCCGGGCTTGGAAGTCAGAGGTTGTGGGTTCTAATCCCGGATCCGTTACTTGTCGGCTGTGTGACTTTGGGCAAGTCACTTCACTTCTCCGTGCTCAACTGCCTCATCTGTAAAGTGTGGCTCAGTGGAGAGAGCCTGGACTTGAGGGTCAGAGGTCATGGGTTCGAATCCCCGCTCTGCCACCTGTGGGACGGTGGGTAAGGTAAGTCACCTCACTTCTCTGGGCCTCAGTGACCTCATCTGTAAAATGGGGATGAGGACTGTGAGCCTCACGTGGGACCACATGATTACCCTATGTCTACCCCAGCGCTTAGAACAGTGCCCTGCACATACAGTAAGCGCTTAACAAATACCAACATCATTATTATTATTATTATTAAAGTGGGGATTAAGACTGTGAGCCCCACCTGGGACAACCTGATAACCTTGCATCTCCCCCAGCGTTCGGAACAGTGCTTGGCACGTTCTAAGCACTTAACAAATAATACCACCATTATATAACAATAATAAACTACTCTAGCCCCGGGGAGGGAGTTGGGGGAATCAGCCTCTTCTCCCGGCTCTGGCCGGGAAACCTGTCAATCAATCAATCAGTCGTATTTATTGAGCCCTTACTGTACCCAGACCACTCGAGAGAGGACGGTCAATGGTATTTCATAAGCTCTCAGCGCGGGCAGAGCTCTGTACTAAGCGCTTGGGAGAGGACAACCCAACAGCCAGCACATTCCTGTCCCCAACGAGTTCGTTTAAGGGAGTTGGGGGACAAGTTCCCTGTGCCTGATGAGCTTTCAGTCTAGAAAGGGGGGCCAAATGGCAACATAAAGAAATAATAATAATGTTGGTATTTGTTAAGCGCTTCCTATGTGCAGAGCACTGTTCTGAGCGCTGGGGGAGATACAGGGGCATCAGGTTGTCCCCCGTGAGACTCACGGTCTTCATCCCCATTTTACAGATGAGGTCACTGAGGCCCCGAGAACAATAATAATAATAATGATGGTATTTGTTAAGCGCTTACTATGCGCAGAGCACTGTTCTAAGCGCTGGGGGAGATACAGGGGCATCAGGTGGTCCCACGGGAGGCTCACAGTTAATCCCCATTTGACAGATGAGGTAATGTTGATATTTAAGCGCTTACTACGTGCAGAGCACTGTTCTAAGCGCTGGGGGAGACACAGGGTCATCAGGTTGTCCCACGTGGGGCTCCCGGCCTTCAGCCCCATTTTGCAGATGAGGTCACTGAGGCCCAGAGAAGTGAAGCGACTTGCCCACAGTCACCCAGCTGCCAAGGGGCAGAGCCGGGAATTGGAACCCACGACCTCTGACTCCCAAGCCCGGGCTCTCGCCACGGCGCCCCGCTGCTTCCCGGAGACGGACGCGCTCCAAGGGGGATGGAGGAGCTGCCCTCCCTCCTGCTGGGCCTGGGAGGCCCCGCCGTGCGAGCCGGTATGGAGACCGGCGCTTAGCACAGTGCTTGGCACTTAGTAGGTGCTTGACAAAGACCAGTAAAAACCCAGGTGCAAGGGCGGCGCAGAAAGGGGAGGGGAGGGCGCCCATCCCCCCGCTGCCCCCGGCGTCGGGGTCAGGTCGGGGTCAGGTCGGGGTCAGGCCGGGATGGGTCCGATCCCCCCCCGTCACTCACCTGCCGCCCCTCCGCCGCTTCCCTTTCCGAAGCCCCGCCCCCGGAAGTCAGCCCGCCCCCTCCCGCGCCTGCGCGCCGCGCCTGCGCACCGCCCGCTCTCCGCCGCAGCAAAGCTGCGCCCCCCCCAACCACACACCGCGCCTGCGCACCGCCCTCTCTCCTCCGCAGCGAGGCTGCGCCCCCCCCCCCCCGCACCTGCGCACCGCCCTCTCTCCGCAGCGAGGCTGCGCCCCCCCCCGCGCCTGCGCACCGCCCTCTCTCCTCCGCAGCGAGGCTGCGCCCCCCCCCCCCGCGCCTGCGCACCGCCCTCTCTCCGCAGCGAGGCTGCGCCCCCCCCGCGCCTGCGCACCGCCCTCTCTCCGCAGCGAGGCTGCCCCCCCCCCGCGCCTGCGCACCGCCCTCTTTCCTCCGCAGCGAGGCTGCGCCCCCCCCCCCCGCGCCTGCGCACCGCCCTCGCCCCTCCGCAGAGAGGCTCCGCCCCATCGGAGAGGCCACGCCCCCTCCCCGCCCGGCCTCCACGGCGCCTGCGCGGTGCCGCCGTTGGGGGCTCTCCGGCGCCCCCTCGCGGACTGGGAGATGCCCGGGGACGAAGCGCGAAGCTTTGCGCGGTGCGAGTCCGAACCTCAAGATAATAATGATGACGGCATTTTGTTAAGAGCTTACTACGTGCCAAGCACTGTTGTAAGCGCTGGGGGGATACAAGGTGATCAGGTGGCGCCACGTGGGGCTCACAGTCTTCATCCCCATTTTACAGTTGAGGGACTGAGGCACAGAGAAGTTAATACTGATGGCATTTGTTAAGCACTTACTATGTGCAAAGCACTGTTCTAAGCGCTGGGGGGATACAAGGTGATCAGGTGGCCCCCCCCGTGGGGATCACAGTCTTCATCCCCATGTTACAGACGAGGGAACTGAGGCCCAGAGAAGTGAAATGACTTGCCCACGGTCACACAGCTGACGAGTGGCAGGGCCGGGATTCGAACCCACGACCTCTGACTCCCAAGCCCATGCTCTTTCCATCGAGCCACGCTGTTGGTATTTGTTAAGCGCTTACTACGTGCCACGCACTGTTCTAAGTGCTGGAAATAAAGGTCGGGCTCATCCGGGATTTGAACCGGGAAACCGCTCACGCACAAAGCGAGAATCACAACCCTGGACCAACGAACTCATATGACACTCCCCGTCCCCTCCCATCCACCAGTGGCCCCGCCACCCTCTGTCGTTCAACCCGTGGACTTTATGGGGCGCTTACACTAATAATAATAATAATAATTCCCATATTTGTTAAGAGCTTACGGTGTGTCAGGCACTGTTCTAAGCGCTGGGGTAGATAGGAGCAAATGGGGTGGGACACAGTCCCTGTCTCACGGGGAGCTCACAGTCTCAATCCCCATTTTACAGAGGAGGAAAGAGGCACAGAGACGTGAAGTGACTTGCCCCAGCTGACACAGCAGACAGGTGGGAGAGTAGGGATTAGAACCCACAACCTTTTGAGTCCCAGGCCCGGGCGCTATCTGCTAGACCAACTGTTCCCTGACCCCATCCACTCAGGCCAGACCCTCCCCGGCGGACGTCTTTCGTTTCGTTTTAATGGTATCTGTTGGGCATTTACTACGTTCCAGGCACCGTGCTAAGTGCCGGGGTACACGCTGGATGGTCAGGTCGGACACGGTCCCTGTCCCACGGGGGGCTCACGGTCTAGGTAGGGGGGAGGGAGAGTAGGTACTGAATCCCCATTTTACAGAGGAGGAAACCGAGGTCCAGAGTAGCGAAGCGACTTGTCCAAAATCCCACGGCAGGCCCGGGTCAGCGGCCGAATGGGAACCCGCGTCCTCTGACTCCCAGGCCCGGGCTCCTCGCGCGTGGACACGCTCCTTCCGAGGGAGAGGAGCAGGGAAGCCCTTCCCCGTCGAGAGCCAGCCGTCCCGACATCAGGCCGGATCCCTCCGGGATTTCGGATCCGACCGTCACAAAGGTCGGCTGGCCGAGGGGAAGGGGGGCCTCCCGGGTCACGTCGGCCCTCCGCCCGCCCGGCGGTTCCGCCCCCGCTGGGCCTCGGGGCGGGTTTAGGGCTGGAGGAAGGGGCCAGCCCGCCGCAGCCCCTCTCGCAGGAACTGGGCGTAGGTGGCCGCGGCCGGGTCTTCGAAGGCGGCCGCGAAGCCGAAGGCGGCGCCCTCCCCGGCCTCGGGCCGCAGGGACGTGATGTCCAGGAAGTGGTTGGCGTTCATGTGGTGGACCTACGGCACAGGGCGGGGGGCGGTGGGCGGGGGCCGAGCAGGGAGAGGGGAAGGGGCTCGGGGGAGGGGGGTCGGGCGGGAGGGGGCCCGGGCGAGGCCTACCACGGTGCCGTTGGCGAGGCAGATGAGCATCTCCACGGGGAAGCCGTACTTCTCCAGGTGCCGGGCCGCCAGCTCCCGGTGGGCCTCGTTCTCGGGGTGCCTCTGCGGGAGACGAGTGCGCCGGCCGGTCGGGGGGGTGGGGGGTGGGGGGTGGGGGGTCCCCAGCCCCGGCTCCTCCCGGCCCCCACCCCGGCGGACCCCTCACCTGCAGCTCCTCCAGCTCCTTGACCAGGGACCAGGTGCTGACGAAGCTCTCATTGAGGAGGGCGAGGACGGGCGAACTTTCCAGGACGGTCTCCCGGAGAGTTCGCCCGGAACCTGGCGGGGGTGCAGGACGTCAGCGAGGGCGTCCCTGGCCCCTCGCCCCGGCGTAACCGGTCGACCCGCGTCGTCCCCCGCCCCTCGCCCCGGCATAACCGGCGCCCGGAAGCCCCATCCGGCCTCGCCGGGCCCCCGAGCTCGGCGGGCCCGGCTGCTCGGCGGCCAACCCCCGCCCACCCGGCCCCTCACCTCAGCACGACTGGTCATCCAGCGCTCCCCACAGCAGGACCGAGTGCACGAGCTTCTTCTCGGCTTTCGCCCGGTCGAAAGCCTCGGTGAACGGCAGGTAGGTGACCTGGGAGACCCCGGAGGGAATAAGGCGAGCGGGCAGGTAAGGGGACCTCATCATCACCATCGCCGATATCTACCGAACGCTTACTCTGTGCAGAGCACCGTAGTGAGCGCTTGGGAGAGCAATACGACGGAGTTGGCAGACGTGTTCTCCGTCCACGGTGAGCCTCCAGCCTCGAGGGGGAGGCAGACGTTAATCTAAACAAATGAATTCAAGCTGTGATCGCAGGTCGGGGGGGGGGGGGGCCCATGCGGGACAGGGACGGTTCCGGCCTGATTAACTTGTATCTACCCCAGCGCTCAGCACAGTGCTTGACGCCCAGTAAGGGCTTAACAGACGCCGTAAAAACACAAGGGTGCTGTGGGGCTGAAGGAGGGGTGAAAAATCAAGTGCTTAAAGGGTACCTTGGCGACGAAGAAGGGAGAGGGAGCCGGGCAAAAGGAGGTTTAATTGGGGAAGGCCTCTCGAGATGTGATTTTAAGAAGGTTTAAGTGGGGAAGGCCGCTTGGAGGAGGTGGGATTTTAAGGCCAGCCAGCAGAAACTGTACTAGTCCATTCCAGAGAAAGGAAGGAAGAAAAGAGATAGGAGGAATAACTGGGGTTTAAAGCGGTACGAATCCTCATAGCCCAGAACGGTAGAGAAAGAGTGCTTTAGCACTCGAAAGAATCACTCCATCATCTCAGGTCCCGGGCTTGCCGGTTCCCCAGCTGCAAATCAACCCCTTGCCCTTAGCCGAGTCGGCCGAGTACGGGCAGGGATCGTGTCTGTCAACTCTGTTTTATCGTACTCTTCCAAACGCTTAGTACGGCGCTCTGCACCCAGTCGGCAATCGATAATACCACTGATTGACTGATGAAGTGGAGAGACAATCCCTGTTCTCCCACTCGTTTAGTAATCATAACAACAACTCTTTCAATCTGGGAGTCCGGTGTGAAACAGGGTCTGTGTCCGATCTGACCAGTGTGCCCACCCCAGTGCCTAGCGCAGTGCCTGGCACACCGTACACGCTCGAGGCCTCCCACCGTCGCTTTTACCGGGATCGTGTAAAAGGGGTGGAGAAACCGGAGCCATCTCGCCGGGGATCCAAGACCACACGCCCTGGGCCCGGTCCGTCCGAGCCCTCAAAAGCCCGGGCGGGGCACTTCGGGGCCCAGCTCTGCCCCTCCTCCTCTTGCCCCACCCCGCTCCCAACGCCCCCAGAGGCTCGGGCCCTGGCCCCGGGGCCCCGGGGCCGGCCGGGACCCACCTTCTTGAAAGGGTACATGGCCACCTCCAGCCGCCGGGCGGCCTCCTCCCGGCTCAGCGTCCGCTGCCACTCGATCTCCTCAAACACAAACTGGACGGGTTCCCCCGAGGACGGGCGGCTTTCCACCGTGTGGCCGGACTCGTCCTGGATGGTGGCTGGCACCGAGGGGCCCAGGGCCTCCAGCTCCATCTGTGGGGAGGGGGTGGGACTGGGGCGAGCGCCCGGCCGCTCTCCTCGGGGCAGAGGGGTTGGGGCTATAGCCAGAGGAGGAAGGGGGGGAAGGAGGGGGAGGAAGGGGGGGACGGGGGCGGGGGCGGGACCACCTACCTGAGGGAGGTAGCCAATGTCCACCTCCATGTTGCTGTGCTGGTCGGCCCCGTAGAGCCACTCCATGTCCACGTTCAGAGACCTGGGGCGGGGGCAGACGGCGGCCGGGCGGCGGGTCGGCCGGGGGGGGTGGAAAGCGGCCCGCCGGGGAAACCCCTGGAGACGGCGCCGGGGCGTGGGGGGCCCGGGGACCGGCCCCGGGGCTTTGGGAACCCTCAGCTTCACCCCCGAGAGAGGAGCGGTCGGGGGGGGAAGGGGTTCGGTAGCCCCTCCCTCCATCCCGTCCTCCTCTGAGCCGCAGCCCCTTCCCCTAAGCGCCCCCCACCCACCGGGCCCCCCACCGAGGCTCGGGTTCTGGGGCTGCGTTAGGGGATGCCTAACAGTCCGCGGGCGGCCACCTGGGGCTGCTCTGGGACTGGGGATCAGAGGGGGGCCTGACCCCTGACCCGACCGGCCCGAGGTGCCGGGAGTCCCGATCCCGTTAATCCCAGATCCCCGCCATCGCCGGGCCCGCATCCGCGGGTGCTCACGGCCCCACGGATGCCCTGGGCCGCCCCCCGGGGGGGGGGGGGGTCCGAGCCGCAGGAGGGGAACGAGGGGGACGAGAGGGTCCCCACCTGTGGTTGGGGACGAAGAGCTTGAACTCGCGGACGTGGGAGGCGTCCCGGCTCAGCACCACGTGGCCGGCGAACTGGCCCGGCGAGAACCAGAAGGGGAAGTCGGGCGGCTCGTTCAGCTGGAACTCGGCGTGGATCCTGCGGCCGGAGGCGGGAGGGAACCGCGGCTCGACGGGGCCCGGCCGGGGCCTCGCCTCCCCTGGGAGTCTGGGGGCCGGGGGGAGGCCGGGGGGAGGCCGGGGGAAGCGGGGCACCCTGCCCTCTCTCCGTTCTCCGCGCTCGGGGGCAGGGAGGGCCCGGATGACCGGTTCCCCCTCGGATTTGGCTCCGAGCTGCCGCGCCGGTGAGAGACAACGGGGAGCCTCTGCTTCCCTTCCCTCCCCGGCCCCGGGGACGGAGCGGCGGGACCGCGGGGCCGCCTCGAGAAGCCGGGCCCCCCGCCGGGGACTCCGGTCCCACCCCGGCCCGGGGTCCGGGCCCCACCGCGGGGCTCACCGGAACACGACAGTGTAGTAGAAGTCGCTGATGGCGGAGAGGCAGGCCACAGCCCCTTGCGGGGCGAACCGAGTCTTCACAAAGGGCCGCGGGTGGAACATGCTCAGGAGGCGATGGAGGATGACCTGCGGGGACAGAGGCCCGGCTCGCGGGGACGGCCGGGGCGCCTCCCCGGCCTCCCCCGCCCCGGGGCGGCCGGGACGCTCACCTCCCTGCCCCTGGGCGCCGGGGGGTAGAAGCGGTCGTTGGACAGGTAGCCGGTGAAGACGGTCAGCTCGCTGGGGACGATCCACCAGGGCCGGCCCAGCTCCGGCCGGTCCTCCGGGGGCAGGAAGGCCTCGAAGTGCCGGGCGGCGAACTGGCCCAGGGGCGAGGCGGGGGCCGTCCAGTTGCGCAGGCCTTTGAGGGCCAGGTGGGAGACCTGGGGGGGGGGGGGGGGCGGGGTGGGGCTGGAGTATCGGACCGGCCGGAGGCGACGGGGGGGGGGGAACACAGACGGGGCGGGCCGTGGTGCGGCCCGAGCAGCGACCCCGCCCGAGGGTCCAGCCCAGCCCCCGGCCGCCCCCGCCCGCCCTCCCGCACTGAGGCTCACGGGTCGGAAATCCGGGGGGACGAGCACCCCGGAGGCGAGGGCCGAAGAGGCCGGCCTGGGGGGGCGAGAGGGGAGGGGTGAGTCGGGGCCGGCGGCCACCCCGCAGGGGCCCGGCCCGCCCCCTCGCAGCCGGACGCTCACCCCCAAGAAGCCGTCTCTGCTCTTGGTCATCGACTCCAAGACCAGTGGCCGGAACCTGGCCTCGACGGACAACGTCTCCCCGCCGGGGTCGTCTTCCGCCGCCTCATCCTCCTCTCCGGAGCCCCCGGCCGGCACCCGGCCTGCGCGCCGGACGCCTGGGTGTCTCCCTCCGCCCCCGCCCCCGGGCCGTGTGGCTTCCGCTGAGCCCCCGCCCCTCTCCGGTCCCGTCTCCCCCCCCCCCCCCCCGACTGCCGGGTCTCAGACCCCCCCGAACCCGGTGGGCCCCGGTCTGGCTGGGGGCGGAGGCCTGGGTTCTAATCCTCCTCTATCGTCGACCCCATCCCCGGCTCTAAGCGGAGAAGAGAGCCGCTAGGTCCGGGCCACGGCCTCGTGGCCGGAGGAAGCGAGAGGTGGATTACCGTGGCGGGCTCCCACGGGGCCGGGACCCTCCCAAGTGGGGGCCGCGCCCCCCCCCTCCCCCCCCGGGGCCTCCCGCCGGCCGGATGGCCGGACCCTCTCCTCGGGCCCGTGGGCTTCTCACCGATCAGCTTCTCGGCGATGGGCTTGAACTCCTCGGGGCTGAGGGTCATGTCCTTGTCGGAGTCCAGCGAGGAGAACAGGAAGAGGCCATCGGGGCCCAGGGATCTGAGCGCAGCCTCCTGGAGCGGAGAGGGGAGAGGCCGAGCCGCCGCCGGCTGGACCGTCGGACGCCGGGGCCCGGGGCCCGAGGCCCGGAGCCCGAGGCGGGAGGGAGTCGCGCTTGCCCGGGAGGGCGTGGGGGGGCCCGGAGGGCGCATCCGGAACATCCTTCTGGACCGCCCCCGGCCCCCGGGCGGACGCCGGGCACCCACCGTGGCCTCGTTCGGGCTCCTCCCGAGCAAGCCTCCCGCCAGCCCCCCGTTCCACGAAGACGGGGTTTCCGTCCGCACTCGGCGGCCAACCGATGCCGGGCCCGTTGCCCGGGCCGGTCCGGGGGACTCATCCCATACTACTTATCGAGCGCTTACTCTGTGCGGAGCACTGGACTAAGCGCTTGGAATGGACAGATCGGGACCAGATAGAGACGGTCCCTGCCCTCTGACGGGCTCCCGGTCTAATCGGGGGAGACGGACAGAAAAAAACAACAGCAATAAATAGAATCAAGGGGATGAATATCTCCGGCGCTTCCCGGGCTGACGCTAACGCGAGATCATCAGGTCGGACACGGTCCGTGCCCCACGCGGGGCTCGCGTTTCGATTCCCCATCTTACGGATGAGGGACCGAGGCCCAGAGAAGTGACGAGAGTCGCCCGAGGCCACGCAGCAGACGCGGGGCGGGGCTGGCATGAGGACCCGGGTCCTTCTCGCTGCCAGGCCCGGGCTCTAACCACTAGGCCACGTTGCTTCTCTGCCCCTGCAGAGTGGGAGGGAGCGAAGGGCCGGGGAAGTCGGCGGCTCGGGGGTCACCGCCGTGTCTGAATCGGGGGCGGGGCGGCGGTCGGAGATGCCCACGGCACCCCGGGGCCTCCCTTGGGTCCCTTGCCCCTCGTGGGCGGGGAGAGGGGCAGAGCCAAGAGTCCCCGGGGGCATGAGGGGCGGCGTGGCTCGGTGGAAAGGGCCCGGGCTTAGGAGTCGGGGGTCGTGGGTTCGAATCCCCGGCCCCGCCGCTCGTCAGCTGGGTGAGCCTAGGCAAGTCACTTCTCCGTGCCTCGGTGACCTCATCTGTCAAACGGGGACGAAGACTGGGAGCCCCACGTGGGACAACCTGATCCCCTCGTATTCCCCGGCGCTTAGAACAGTGCTTTGCACATAGTGAGCGCTCAACAGATGCCACCAGCATCATCGCGAGGGGGCGGGGGCCCGTGCGGGGGCCCGAGGACCGGAGGCCGAGGGTCGCTGGGGGCGGGGGGGGGGGAAACCCTTCTGCCACCCACAGGTTGCAGGCCAGTCATACTTACTGAGCGCCTCCTGACAACCCGATGACCCTGTATCTCCCGCAGCGCTTAGCACGGTGCTCCGCACATAGTAAGCGCTTAACAGATCCCAACATTATCATCACTGTGCGCTGAGCGTGGCGCTGAGCGCTTGGAAAGTCCAAATCACGGGGGTGTCGGGCTAGGAAGGGGGAGACGGAGAGACAGACAGGGTCGCCCTAACCTCTCCGTGGCTCAGCGGAAAAAGCCCGGGCTTGGGAGTCCGAGGTCATGGGTTCGACTCCCGCCTCTGCCCCTTGTCAGCTGGGTGACTGTGGGCGAGTCACAGCTTCTCTGGGCCTCAGTTCCTCATCTGTCAAATGGGGATGGAGACCGGGAGCCTCCCGTGGGACCACCCGATGCCCCTGTATCTCCCCCGGCGCTTAGAGCAGTGTTCTGCACCGAGGAAGCGCTTAACAAACGGCCACGTGATTATTATTACCTGCAGGCCGGCGGCTCGGTCCCGCCGGGAGGCCTCGTGGGCGGCGGCGGCCAGCAGGGCGGCCAGCACGGCGGCCAGCACGGCCAGGCCCAGGCCCCGGGACCGGCGGCGGCCCGGAGGAGGAGCAGGAGCAGCAGCAGCAGCAGCTGCAGCAGCTGCAGCAGCTGCAGCAGGAGGCCCCGGGGCCGGTGCGGAGGAGTCGCGGGGCCTGCGGGGGCTGCGGGGCCCCGGCCCGGCCCGGCCCATGGCGGCCCCGCCCGTCCCCGGGCCCGTTATCCCGAGAGGCGGCAGGAAGGGAGGGAAGGAAGGAAGGAGGGAGGGAAGGAAGGAGGGAGGGAAGGAAGGAGGGAGGGAAGGAAGGAGGGAGGGGGAGCTGCAGCGGGAGAGGAGACCGCGCATGCGCGCCCTCTCAAGGGCGGGGCTGCGAGAAGGGGCGGGGCTACAGGGAGGGGCGGGGCCACGGGGAGAAGGGGCGGGGCTGCAGCGGGAGGGGAGACGGCGCATGCGCGCCCTCTGGAGGGCGGGGCTGCCGAGAGGGGCGGGGCTACGGGGAGAAGGGGCGGGGCTGCAGCGGGAGGGGAGACGGCGCATGCGCGCCCTCTGGAGGGCGGGGCTGCAGGGAGGGGCGGGCGGCGGCCCACGCGCGCGCACCGAGGGGCGGGGCCCCAGCGGGAGGGGCGGTTGGGCACGTGCGCGCCCCCCAAGGGGCGGGGCCACCGCGAGAGGGGCGGAGCTAGAGGGCGTGCGCGCGCAGCCGGGGGCGGGGCCGCCGCGGGGAGGGGGCGGGATGCCGGGCCCGGGGCTTCTGCCCCGAACTCATCGCCCCGACACGTGCGAAGCAAGGTGTGCCCTTCCGTCCTCCCCTTCTTTCCATTCACCCCCGCAGAGCCCCCTCCCCGACGTCCCCATCCTCCTCCTCCTCCTCCTCCTCCTCCTCGCCATTCCTGTCTGGGCCAAGTGCTGCCCGGGTGCCGGACCCTGCACTAAGCGCCCGGGCCGATCACGGCCTCGATGCCCATTATACGGCCGGGGGAACTGACACGCGAGGGGGCTCGCCCGAGGCCACTCGGCGGCCAGGTGGCAGAGCCGGAATTTGAACCCAGGACTCTCTGACGCCCGGGCCCGCTCCACTACACCGGGCCGCTTCCCCTCTTAATCGTAACGGTGGTATTTGTTAAGCGCTTACTATGTGCTGGGGGAGATACAGGGTCATCAGGTTGTCCCACGTGGGGCTCACGGTTAATCCCCATTTTAATAACGATTATAATGTGGGTATTGGTTTAGCGCTCACTATGCGCGGCGCACTGCTCTAAGCGCTGGGGGAAGATACAGGGTCATCGGGTCGTCCCCCGTGAGGCTCCCGGTCTTCATCCCCGTTTTCCAGATGAGGGAACCGAGGCCCAGAGAAGCGAAGTGACTCGCCCGCAGTCACCCGGCTGACAGGCGGCCGAGCCGGAATTCGAACCCATGACCGCTGACTCCCAAGCCCGGGCTCTTTCCACTGAGCCGCGCTGCTTCTCTCTGTGCGCCCCCCCCCCCCCGACCCTGGGGGAGAGCCCCTCTCCCCCCTTGAACCCCTGGGGCCTCCACTCGCCTCCGAAGACATCCAACGGCGGGTGCTTCCGAGGGGAATCACCACTGACGCTCGGGGACGCCTCGACCCTGACGGACGCGCCTAGAAAACCCGACGCCGTTCTACCCCGGGGCCAAGCTAACGGTGCGGAACGGGAAGATCGATGAGGCGGACCGCGGGGAGACGAATGGGGGGTGTTTTCTTTTCCAAACCCCTGACTTCCCCAGGAGGCCCGGAGTGGGCGGGCCTAGCGGGCGGCCTCTGACACGTCCGCGACGCGGCTCGGGGCGATGGAGGCTCGGGTGGTAATAATACTGATGACGACGGTATCTGTCAAGCACTTATTATGTACAGACACTGTACTAAGCGCTGAGGTGGATACAAGCAGATCGGGTTGGACACGGCCCCCGTCCCACACGGGGCTCACAGTCTCAATCCCCAGTTGACGGATGAGGTGGCTGAGGTACGGAGAACGATGACGATAACGCTAACGTCGGTATCCGTCAAGCGCTCCCTACGTGCCGGGCACCGTCCCAAGCGCCGGGGTAGATACGGGGTCGTCGGGCCGTCCCCCGTGGGGCTCGCGGTCTTCATCCCCCTTTGACGGATGAGGGAACTGAGGCACAGAGGAGTGACCTGCCCAGGGTCCCGCAGCAGAGACGTGGCGGGGCTGGGGTTGGGAGCCACGGCCGTCCGACTCCCAGGCCCGGGCTCTAGCCATCGGGCCGCGCCGTTTCTTGCCCCCGATTCACGTGGTCGGAGGCGGGGTAGGGGCCGGGTGGGCTGCTTGGGGGGGCGGCTCCGTCGCCCTCCGGCCCCCGGGGGGACGGGCTGACCAGCCTCGCTGAAAACCCCGTTTCCCTCGCCCGACTCGGGTGGCCGGCGGAGAGCGGGGCGGACGGTCCAGGCTGGCTTCGGACCCGCGGGTGCCCTCCGACCCTGGCCCGAAGGAAGGCGAGGCGCGACCCCCCCCCCCCCCACCAGCCGGGCTCCCCAATCCAGCCTTCCCCCTCTCCCCGTCCACCGATCGGTGCCAACTTCTGCCGGCCGCGGGGCCGACCGCAGGGCATCTGACGTCCGGGGTGGGCGGGCGGGAAGTGTCCAGGCGGAGATTGTCGTCGTCATCGTTATCACAGTCACGGTCAGCACCTCCTACGTGTCGGGCGCCGTCCTAAGCGGTGGGGTGGATACGGGTTACTCGGGTCGGACGCGGTCCCTGTCCCGCACGGGGTCCCAGTCTAAGTCGGAGGGAGGACGAGGTACGGGACCCTCATTTCGCCGACGAGGAGAGCGAGGCCCGGAGGAGTGAAGCCACTTGCCAGGGCAGGCAGCCGGCGGAGCCGGGATCGGAAGCCAGGTCCTCTCTGCCTCCCAGGCCCGGGCTCTTCCCGCTGAGGCCCCGCTGCCTCCCCTCAGCGGTCTCCATCTTTGGTAGCTTGTCAGAGGCGTCCGTTGCCCGGGGAGAGGAGGCCCCGGCCAGTCCCGGCGTGAGAATCGGGGTCCGTCCGGAACGCGCTGGCCGTTGGCCGAAGGAGATCCCACCGGAGCGGGGGCGGGGGGGGGAGGGGCGCGGGGACGGCCGACCAGTCCCTTCTCGCCGGAGCGCCGATCCAGACGGACGACTGTGGCCTCTCCGCCCGCCCCCCCCCTCCCCCAGCCCGACTACGCGCCGGCTAAATGATTTCTTACGTCAAGTTTTTATTGTCGATCGGCCAGTCGGGCGCTACTGTAGCGAGGGGGCTTTTCTGGGCCTAACGCTCACCCGACCCAGCCCGACCGTATTTTCTGCCGGGTCTTCCGTTCCGGCTCGCGGGTCGGCCGGGCCGGTACGGCGGCGGCGAAGGTCCGGGGGGCTCACAGAACGCTCAGTTTCAACGAAAAGTAGAAACCTCCGAGGTGAAAGGGGAGGGTCGCGCGTGGAAGCGGGTGGGTGCGGGGGAATGGGAGGGTGAAAAAGCACATCACAAAATATATAAAACGCACTGGGATCCGGAGAGGGGCGGACGAGTGCCCGGTTTGGCTTACGACGTCGACACCGCTTAGAAAGCACACGCCGTATCGAAAATGGTCATTATAAATGCAATAAAATCCAGCTGCATAGAAAAGGCCAAATGAAACCCAGACGGAACGGAAAGGAAGGAAGGAAGGAAAAAAAAGATACGTCCCCTATGGCAAGACCTGCGACCCTCTGGCCCCCGGGAAGAAGAGTCGGTGGGTTTCATAGAAATTCTCCGTAGAAAGGTGGGACACCCCCCCCCCACCCCCACCCCGGGGCCGATCAGAGCGGCCCCCACCCACCGTTCCGCGCTCAGATGAGCCTCCTCACGGAGGAGAAGAAGGTGCTCGGCCGACGGGGTGGCGCCTCCCCCCCGGTTCCTGCCCGGGCACGGATGGACGGCCCCCGAATGCCGTTCCGGGAACGGGCCGGACCCCCCGGGGGGTGGACGCCCGGCCTGGGGTCAGTGGGCCGTGCTGGCTTGGACGCGGAAGTTCGTGTGGTTCACGGGGAGGGGGTGGGCTTCCGTGTTGAACACCCAGTCTTCCAGGGAGAGCAGGTGGTCTTCCGAGAACAGGAGATAGAGATACCTGGAGCGGCGGACGGGAGACGCGGATCGGGGCGCGGCCGAGGCTGGAGGGAAAATGAGGGGGAAGGAGACCCGGGGAGGCCCCGGGCACCGATCCCCCTCCGCTGCTTCCCGCCCCCCGATGTCCCGGCCACAACGGCGGCTGGTTGCTCCGTTATCCGAAGGGGACGGTGGGGATAATCCACAGTGACCGGGGCTTCCCCGGGGGCTTCGCTCCTCCGGCAGCCAGGAGCCCCCCAAGAGCGCGGGCCGTGAGCCGGGGGCGAGGAGGAGGGGAGGGAAGGGGGCCGGGGTGGAAGCTCAAATGGGGCAACGGGGCCACCGGCCAGCGGCCCGGGCACCCGGTGAGAGGAGGCCCCGGGGGCAGTCAGCGGTGGAGGGGGCCGGCGGGGAGGAGCCGCAGGCCGGACAGATCGGAACTCACTTGAGCGTCTCGGCCAGGAAGAAACTCTGCTGCATGTTGTCGTGGGTGGGGGTCGTGGTGTAGACGTCCCGGATGCCGGAGAAACCGGCTCCCACTCGGCAGTACTTCTCCAGCGCCTGGGGGCGGTCAGGGGGCGTTCGGCCGGGGGAGGGGGAAGCCGTCGGCGCAACGCCGGCCGGGGCCCCCCGTTCCCGTCGCCCGTCGGGACCCGCGGCTCCCGCCACGCCCCGGTTCCGGGGAAGAGCCGAACCCCGGCCCGTGAGTCCGAGCCATCGGGACGCTGTCGAGCCGTGACTTCCCGGCGGCCCGGGGCAGGGCCCGGAGCCAGAGAGCGCCCCCGCCCGAGGGCCGGGGACTCTCGGCTCGGCGGAGGCCCCAGCCTTTTGGAGGTGCGACTACACTAGCCAGCAAGCCTTTCGACACCGGCCGCTTGAAGGGAATGTTACGGGGAAAGCAGAATTGCTTCCATTTGGGGTTGGCATCTCCGTCCCCCCCATCCCGCCCTCTTCCTCGGGGCGATCCCGGTGGGCCTCGCGGACCCCAAGCTAGCGGAGCCTGAATGCCTTTTCATTCATTCACTCAATCGGTCGTACTTATCGAGCGCTTACTGTGCGCAGACCCCCGTACCCGGCGCTTGGAAAGCATCCGCCGCCCGCCCACCTCCAGTCCCCTCGTCGGCCTACAGCCGGGGGCCGTCCACCCCCGTGATGGGGGCAACTGGAAAAGCGACCGCGGCCGGTCGCCGGGAGGGAGGCCGAGGGGCCCCGGTTGGGGGAAGGCGGAAGGGGAAGCCTCCCCGGGCCCCGGGCCCCGACCCCCGGGGACGGCCACCCGTCGCTCGGGAGGAGGGGACGGGGGTGACGCACCAGGACCACCTCCCAGCCCCACTGCCGGTACTTGGGGTCGTGGGTGACGCGCCACATGTACATGTAGCTTTCCACCACTTCCGGGCGCAGGATGTAGTAACGCTCGCTCAGTCTGGTCGCCGTGGCTTCGCTGCCCGAGTCGAAGCGGAAGGCCTCCGGCCCCAGCTTGGTGTCTACGCGGAGAAAAAACCCGAGGCTTCAGGGCTCTGGGAGTCTGATCTCAATCCGTCGCCGGTACCGTGGTCTCTTTTTCCTTTTTACTGGCATTCGTTAAAAGCTTACTACACGCCAGGCGCCGTACCGAGCACCGGGGTGGGTACCAGCTGATCGGGTTGGACGGAGCGCCTCTGTCCCACACGGGGCTCGCGGTCTTAATTCCCCTTTCGCCGGTGAGGGAACCGAAGGACGGAGAAGTGAAGCGACTGGCCCGGGGTCACACAGCAGACGCGTGGGTGGAGCTGGCCATCAGAGCTCGGGTCCTTCCGACTCCCAGGCCTCCGCTCTATCCACTGGGCCAAACCGCTTCTCCGTCGTGCACTTACTGTGTGCGTTTAGGGGAGGACGATTCAACGGAGTTGGGGAAGAGACACGCTCCCTGCCCGCGACGAGTTTAAGAGGAGGATGGACGGTGCCCCGGCCCGACGATCCGTCCATCGGTCAGTCGGTGAACCGTCGGTCCACGGATGGTATTTAGCGAGCGCCTCCTGTGTGCACAGCTTGGGGGAGTACGCCACGACGAGAGCTGGAGGACACCTCCCTACCCGCGAGCTCACGGTCCAGAGGGCCGATCGACGGGACCCGTCGAGGGCCGCGCGGAGCGCTGGACCCAGCCCTCGGAGAAGGACGCCGGAAACGAAAGATCCATTTCCTTACGTCCTCCCGGCAGGGCTGCCCTGCCCGCTGGGAGGAGTTAGCAGGGGAAGCTCTGGGGAGCGAGGCCTGGTGGCTAGAGCCCGGGCCCGAGCGTCAGAGGCACCCGGGTTCTAATCTCAGCTCGGCCACTCGTCTGCTGTGTGACCTTGGGCCGGTCACTTCGCTTCTCCACGCCCCAGTCCCCTCATCTGGGGACGAAGACACTCGAGCCCCACGGGGGACGTGAACCGCGTCCGGCCCTTTGAGTCTGCGTCTACCCCGGCGCCTGGTACAGAGTAAGCCCTTCACTTAAAGCCGCCCCCCGCCCCCAAACCGAAAGCCCGGACCGCCTCGGCCCTCTCTGCGGAAGGCGTCCCCGCGGGCTACCTGAGCGGGCGTACGACTCGCGGCAGGTGCGCGTGATCTCGGCGGCGAGCTCCACGTAGTGCTGCTTCTTGGGGCCGGCGGCGCCTTCGGCCCCGAGGGCGATCATGCCCCCCGAGAAGCAGGCCAGGTGCCCCATCTTGTGGTCCAGGATCCCCCCCCGCCACTCGGCGATGTAGGTCAGCCCCCCCGCGGACTTCTTCACCAGATGGGTTTCTATGGCCTGGAGGCCGAGGGCGGGAACGAGAGGGGTGAAGACGGGTGTCGACGGAAACGGCCACGACCTGGCGGGCCGGGGGGCCCGGGGAGGCGGGGCGCCGTTCCCCCTCCCCCGTCACACCCCCGGCCCCCGCCAATCCTTGGGCCGGCGTCGCGGAACCTGGGGGCCACCCTGCTCCGGGCTCCGCGGGGCCGAGGTGCGGGGGAGCGCGGGAGGAGCGGGAGGGCAACCCGGGCCGCGGTTGTACCCGTGAGGTTCCCGGGCTGCCGCCGAGGCCGCCGCCTCCCCCGGGGGCCCCACCCTGGCACCCGCCCGCCGGCGCCCACCCTGCCGGTAGGGAGGCCGAAACGAAGCAAGCCGAGGGCCGGGCGGCAGAACGGGGGCGCACGAAGGGTAGGATGACGGGGGCGGGCGGCCGACGGCCAGGGCTGTGGCTGCGTGGGCGGCTGTCGGGGGGGGGGGGGCGGCGCCAAGGGGCACGCCCTCCCTGGGGGCTCGCCGAGGCTCGGCTCGGCGGGCAAGAGTGGTTGCCGCCGGCTGCCCTGGGGCCGGGGGAACCTTGCGCTCGCCCGGAGAGCCGGAGAATTACGCAACGGAGAAGATCGGGATAAGGAGAAGATCGCCCGCCCCCCGCCATCCCAGAAACGCTATCGCCGCTCCTGCCTCCCCGCGCTCGGCTACGCTACCGCCGTCCCACGGCAGCGGCCCCTGCCCGACTCGGGCCCGGGCCCGGGGGGCGGGACGGGAAGAGACACCAGGCCCCCTCCGGCAGTCGCCCGTGCTCCCCGCCCGCCCCCGGCCCGCGGCCCCGGGCTCCGTGGGCTCCCCGGGGTCGGCCCTCACCTCCAGAGCGTCGTCGTACATCTTCTTGGCCTCGGTATCCGTCTTGTCCGACGCCAGCCAGGACTTGATCAGATATTCGTAGAAGCTGTCCCCGAGCCCGCCGATCGAGACGTGGTCTGTGGGGGACGCAGGCCCGGGAACGGTCACCCCGTGGCTCGGGCCCGCGGGCCGGGCAAGCCCAGTCCCTCAGTCGATCCTCCGCCGTCGCCGAGCACCGCCGGGTGCCGCCCGGCCCATCGGTCAGTGCTGCGCCCGGGGCACCTACTGTACGCGGAGCCCTGCGCTAAGGGTTGGGGAGAGTCCGACGGAGTCAGAAGACACGATCCCCGCCCTCGGGGACCCTGAGGTCCAGCCGGGGAGAAAGACACGACGTGAGTGGGTTCCGGATGGATACTGTCGTCCGTCCAGTTGGCGGGGGCGTCGCGGGACCGGGGAGGGGGTGACGGGAGGAGGAGCGGTGGCGGGCGGAGGGGCGTTCGGACCGCCGGTCGGGGGTCCCCGGCACTGCCGCGCAGCCCTACGCCCCACGTTCCTCCGGTACTAAGACGGGGCGTTCACCGGTGACCTCAGGGCCGACTGACCCCGGTCAGCAGGGAACCTGCTCTGGGCATGGGCCGGGGCCCGGGCAGGTCGTGGCGTGGGCCACAGTGTGGACCGCGGATCCGCGGTTTGAATCCCGGCTGGGCCACTTGTCAGCTGTGTGACTGTGGGCAAGTCACTTAGCCTCTGTGCCTCAGTTCCCTCATCTGGAAAATGGGGATGAAGACCGGGAGCCGCACGTGGGACCACCTGATGACCCTGTATCTCCCCCAGCGCTTAGAACGGTGCTCTGCACGTAGGAAGCGCTTAGCCGATACCAACATTATTACTACTATTATTATCTGCTACGATTCGGCCTGCCGTCAGCTCGGGAGCCGCCTGCCGCCGATCACAATAATGAGAATAATATTGGTATTTGTGTAGCGCTTAACTACGTGCCGAGCACTGTTCTAAGCGCTGGGGTGGATACAGGGTCATCAGGTCGTCCCACGTGAGGCTCCCAGTCTTCATCCCCATTTTACAGGTGAGGGGACTGAGGCCCAGAGAAGTGAAGTGACTTGCCCACGGTCACACAGCAGACGAGTGGCAGAGCCGGGATTCGAACCCATGACCTCTGACTCCCAAGCCCGGGCTCCTGCCACTGAGCCACAAGAGAACAGCAGGACAGAAGCACGCCCGCACTGCGACTTCCCATCTGGCCCTGGTTGGGCCGCCGGTCCCTTAGGCGGGGGAAGGACTCAGGTCCCGGGCTTCCCCGCGCCCCCCGACCTGACTGACCCCACCTTCCCGCCTCACACTCTGCCCTCCCCTGCACTGGGAAGAGTGAGGGCGGGGGCGGGGGGGGGGGGGAGGGGGGTTGCGTCCCCGGAGTCTGTGCCCCAGTGGGTGGGTCCCCCAGACGTGCACCGCCTCAGCAAGGGCGGGAGAAGCCGGCGGGGGCCGGGTGCCCTGGGTCTGCCGGGGTCACCGGACGCCTCTCCCGCCTCCCATCCCGGAGCTCTGGGAGCGCCGGACGGTAGAAGTATCTAGATCCGGCTCCCGGACGGCCTTCCGGAGGCGCGGCTCGGAGCCGGGGGCGGAAGCAGGTGGGCCGGGTTTGAGGGGAAGCTCTCCCGAGAGGAGGGGTCTGGGCGGAGGCCACCCCCGGTCCGTCCGTCCGTCCGTCCGTCCGTCTCGGCGTCGGGTTCCGGTACCACCCCCGCGCCCCGGCCCGGCCCCCCGGCCGTGCTCTGTACGTACGCTGCACCCAGCTCCCGGTGGCCGGGCTCAGGAAGTTCGGATACAGGCCGTGAGGTTTCTCGATCCTGTTCAGCACCTGGCGGATCGTCTTCACCTGCACGGGGGTGGGGGGAAACGGGTCAGGCGCACGAGTCCGCGAACGGGTCGGACACCCTCGCCCCGGAAAGGGCTCGGGGCACCCCTCCGGCGACTGGGGAGGGGTCTCTCCCCGGGGGGACGGAGAGAGTCCGGGGGTCCGCCCGACGCTCGCTTCCGCTGTGGGCCTCCCGGGTCCTCATTTCCCGCCTCCCTCCCCCGCCCCCCAGGAAGGATCCTGAGGAGACGACGGGACCCCGACGGGGAGCGATTTAACACCGATCTCCGGTCACCCGCGTGGATGAGCTCAGGGCCGGGAGGGCGGCCGCGTTTACCCGGGGGTGCGGGAGGCGGCGGCCGGCAACGTACCGCGAACCCCACGGGGCTGGCCCGCCTCCCGACCCGATCGCTTCCCCGCCCCCGGCGGCTGATCTTCCTCCCCCGTCTCTAGCCTCGCCACCGGTGAGGGCGGCAGGGGAGGTGGAACCAAGAAGGCGTCCACGCCCCGGGCTGGAGCGGGGCCTTCTTCTGTGGAGGGGGAAGGGGGTGGGTGCCAAACCGCACCAGAAAACACTCCCTCGCCCGGCGGGTGGACGGCAGAGGAGGAATCCGTTCCCACGAGAGCCTGTACGGCCCGCAGATCTCAGGGGGCAGTCGGGCCGGGCCGGTCCTCGCGGCTGGTGGAGCACGGAGGGAGGAGGAAGAGGGAGGATCCCCGACCCAGCAGCCCCCCGAGGGCGGAGGGGCGAGCAGGGAGAAGAAGGGATCTTTTCTCTGGCATCTGCTTTTCCGCCGGCGCGTGGAATCCTTCTTCTCCGCCTTCAGAGCTCTTCCGACCCCTCCTCCCCGTGGGCCAGCCCTCCGGGCGATGCTCCTGTGGCGTGTTAACGGGCCGACGTACAAGCCGGGCGAGAGAGAGCCTGTGTTTCGGCCGCCAGACCCGCTTCGGCTGCCCGGCTGTGGGCCCCGCCGCTTTGGCTTTCATTTCTCTTGGTGTTAACGGGGTCCGGCGGCTGGGTAGGGGTAGGCCTTGTTCGCGGGGCCCCACCGAGGGCCGGGTTCTCTGGTTCACAGAGGCCCCGGTGAGAACAGAGACGGCCGGTTCACAGAGCCCACCGGGCGGCTGGGAGCTCACCACCGGTCTCCTCCCATCCTTACGACCGGCCGATTTCGATCCAGGTCTGCCTCGTTCGCTGCTGGCCGATGTGAGGGGGGCGGGCGTTCCGGGGGTGAGAACTGTACTCTCCCAAGCGCTTTGGACGGTGCTCTGCACACGGTAAGTGCTCAGTAAAACCCACCGATTGACCGACCGGGCGGGGAACTGGTCCGCCAAGTCCTTTCTACTGCTCTCTCCCAGGTGCTTTCTTTGAAGAGCAAGGGTCTTCGTTAAGCGCTTATCATATGCCAGGCACTGTACTGAGCGCTGGGGTAGATACGAGCTCATCAGGCTGGACACGGTCCCTGTCCCGCATGGGGCTCACACTCTTAACTCCGTAGTACGGAGGAGGGAACTGAGGCCCAGAGAAGTCAAGTGACTTGCCCAAGGTCACACAGCAGGCAAGCGCTCCCGCTCGGCCCGTGAGCCCGTCATTGGGCAGGGGTGGTCTCCACCTGTTGCCAAACTGTCCATTCCAAGCGCTTAGTCCAGTGCTCTGCACATAGTAAGCGCTCAATAAATACTACTGATGAATGAACGAATGAAAGTGGTGGAGCCGGGATTAGAACCCAGGTCCTTCTGACTCTCAGGCCCGGGCTCCGGCCACTAAGCCACGCTGCCTCTCTGGTGCACGTTCAGGAGCCGGGCGCTCCGTCCGGCCTGCCCGAGCAGCTGTTGTTTAAGAAATGCCTCTTCTCCGAGCACGGGTCACCCCCGTCGAAGGGCGTGGCGGGGGAGCCGGCCAGGGAGAAGTGGGAGCTTTCAGAGGGGCTGCGCCCGCCCAATCCGCCGTTGCCTTTCGCTTAGCTTCATCAGCTACGTCGTCACCTCAGAGCAAATGGGGACGCAACACACACCGAGGTGAGCTTCGTCTCCTCGGGGGGATCGGAGGCCCCAGGGTCCGGTGGGGACGGCGAGGGGCACGGACGGTTGGTGAATCAGTCCCGGCGCGACGCCCGGCTTCGCCACCCGCTCTGGCAGAGTGCGACCGAGGACCGGGGAGAGGCCGCGGACGGCGCGCGGGTCCGGACGGAGGGTGGAAGAGGCGGCGATGGAAGGAACGGATCTGAACGCCGCCTCTTCCGGGCCGGGAGCCACCGCGGAATTTCTCCTCGGCGGGAGGCTCTCCGGGAGGCCCAGCCCCCGCCTCGCGGGAGACGGGGCCGTCAGGACCCAGTGGACTGTCCTTCGGCTCCCTCCCCTGCCCGGGGCCGAGCCCGGCGGTGAGCGGTTCGCCGGCCACGTCCCGCCCCCCACCCCCGCCTTCCAAGCACGGCCCACTTGCCTTCTCGGCGAAGAGGGGGTTGCCAGACAGTTCGGTGAGATGGACGAACTCCAAGTGCAGAGACCCGAATTCGGCCAGGATGCTGCTCCCCGCGGACGCCCAGCCCCAGCTCCAGCTCATGCCGCTGAGGGGACGGAAGCAGCCCCCGGCCCCCCCGTCAGCAGCCGGGCGGGCACCCAGAATCGCCTCAGGGAGGGAGAGTGCAGTCTCGAGGAATGGGGGGCAGATGGCCAGGCCGGGGACGGGGCACCTGACAGGCCACAGACAGGCTCTCTGTTCCCCACCGTACCTTGGCTTCCCAGGTCCCACCCGCTCCGGGCCCCACCCTCTCCTGTCCCCTCCCCCGGTGCCACCCCCCCCAAGTGGAAAGCAGTCGGTAGGTTGGTTGGTCAGGGCTGGGGGACTCGGGAGCCACGGGAGGGAGATCCCAGACTGCCGGCCCCTCCCGCCGGGCTGCCCACGGTCCTCGGCAGCTCTAACGCGGGACGTCCGGGGGGGGGGGGGTCGGGGCGGGGCGCTGGGACCGGCCCCAGGCAGAGGACTGGGAGAAGGAGTTGGGGAAGGGGAGACGATGCGCTGAGACCACGGGCGAGCAGGCTGTGGGAACCTCCCCCGGCGGTCCGGGCCTTCAACCCGGGTGATGGATCCAGGCTGGGAACATATGTCCTCTTATCTTTCTGCACAATCTCTCCGGTGGGGCCTTTCTCCAGGCCCCTGCCCCCGTCCCCGGACCGGGGGCCGGGGACCAGGGGCCCGGGCCGGATCGGTCCCCACCGGTCCCCTGGGTCGCCGTGGCAGCCTGCTCGAACCGCCCCTCGAAGGGACGGGATGGGTTGGGGAGGGAGGGAGAGAGAGAGATAGAGATAAAAAGGAGGAAGGAGGAGGGAGGGAGGGAGCTGAGGCGGTAGACAGTTGGGGAGCGGTGGGGGAGACCGGGACAGACTGGGTGGGCCTGGCTGTTGGTGGAAATTTTTCTGTCGGGTGTCAGCTGCCGCCTAACGGCCCAGACGGCGTTCAGTGAATAATTAATCGATCCCGCTGGTACCGAGGCCCCCGGCAGGTTTGGGCCGAAGAACAGCCCGTCGAGAGGCGGGTTTCTCGTGCTCTCACGGGGCGGGGGGCGGCAGACGCCCGGTCCCGGGGACCCTCGGAGTGCCGGCCTCCACGACACCGCCCTTGGGAGGTGAGGGCGGCGGGGCAGTGAGAAGGCAGTGGGTGGGACTTCTCATTTCGGCTTCAGACCCAACCCTTCCTCCTGGGCTCCTGAGCCCCCGAAGGCTCTATCCCTTGACGACTCAGCACCAAACGAACGGGCCCGGGGCAGAGAGAGCAGGAGGAGAGAGGCCAGGGATCCCGATCTCCACAGACGGACGGCGAGGGACCGACGTGACGCGCCCTACCTTCCCAGGTTGATCACTCCTCGCGGGATTCCAGTCGGGGTGTTGAAGGCCGGCAAGAGTTTCTCTCCCAGTTCGATTGCTTTCGTTCGGAATATCTGCAACGGGAGGAGGGTGAGAAGCCCCGTGAGCCGGGGGCTAGGGGCAGGCCCGGGGCGTGGGCCCGAGCGGGCCTAGGACTCAGTGGGCGGGCGTGGGCTCACGGAGCGCTCCGTAAGGTGCTCGGCACCGAGTAAGCGCTCAATAAATGCAATTGAATGAAGACCAGGGCGGGTGGGAGGAAGGAGCGGGGAGGAAGTTAGGGATGGTGACGGCAATGGAGCGGAAAGCAAGTCCCAGGTGACTCGGGCCGTTTGGGCAGCTGAAAACTCGAAACTTGGGCCCAAGTGCTGACACGATGATGATGATGAGTACGAGGGGAGGACCGCCACCCTCCCCATTGTCTAAGCACTGCAGAAATCACACATCTTCTCCAGGAGGCCTTCCCGGACCCATCTCTCATCTCCCCCACCTACCCACTTAATAATAGTGAATAATGATAGCATTCGTTAAGCGCGTACTCTGGGTCACGAGCTGTTCTAAGGGCCGGGGTAGATACGAGATCATCGGGTCGGACGCTTTCCCTATCCCACACGGGGTTCACAGTCGTCCTAGGAGGGAGGACGGGTATTGCACGCCATTTGAAAGTTGAGTAACCGAGGCACAGAGAAGTGAAGTAGTCTGCCCAAGGTGACCCAGCAGGCAAGTGGAGGATCCGGGATTAGAAGGGAGGTCCCGTGACTCCCGGATCCAGGCTCTTTCCACTCGGCCACGCCGCTAAGACAACTCGGCAGCAGGTCCGAGGGAGCCGTAACCAACTTTCCAAGGGGTCTAAGCTCCCCCCGGTCAGAGGACGGGGGTCTCTGCTCCTGTTAGATTTGTGTCTTTTACTTCCTTTCATTCGGTCCTATTTATCGAGCGCTTACTGCGTGCGGAGCTCCGTACCGACCGCTTGGGCGAGTACGACGCGGGGCGCCTGAGTCTCAGTCGCTACTGCTGACACCGATTAATCCACAGAGTGTGCCAATCCCTTTGCCCAACGCTCCGCACACCGGAAGCTCGGTCAGCACCCACGGAGAGGGGGAGGAGCCGGTGGGGGTGGACGGGATCCGGGCAGATTCATTCTGGAGTATGTAAAATCCAGAATACGCGGGTTTAGGACTCTCACAGCCTCCCTGTGAGGGCCAAGGGTCAGTCCTCCCATTTTACGGATGGGGAAACCGAGGCCTAGAGAGGTCGAGCGGCTTGCCCTGGGTTCCTCGGCGCAACCCGGAGAGCGTGGCCCGAGTGGATCGTCCCCCCCGCCTTCTCGGGATCGGTTGGGATCCTGGGTGAAACTCGAGTGGTTCCGTTCTTGACGGGAAGGGGGAAGAGAGACTGCGTCTTAACCCCCGGTACCAGAGGAGGTACCCGGAGAGACCATCTCGCCTCCCGGGGCGGTCCACGGGGATTGAAGCCCGTGGCCTTGAAGCCTGGGAGGTGGGGGTGGTTTGGAAGAACCCCTTAATTTGGGAATTTGCTTTGAAGTTCCCCGGGGATGGGAACGGCGCCTTCACTTCAAAGGGCGGGTGGGAGGAGGGGCCCGGCGGGCTTGCGATGAGGTTGGGAGACTGGGAGAAGAGAATGCCTGCCAGGTTGGGACAGTGCTCGCTGTGCGTTCGATAGAGTGCTCCGCACACTCGACGCACTCAGTACCACCGATACCGCAACGGGGGGGGGGGCGAAGGGGAGAGGGAAGGGCAGCAGTGAGGCCTAACGGTCTAACGGCGGAGTGCGGATTTCTGGGAGTCAGGAGACCGAGGATCTCATCCCAGCTCTACGGCTGGCCCGTCCGTGTGCCCTTGGGTAAGTTCCTTAACCTTTCTGGGCTTCAGATTCCTCAGCTGTGAAAAGACTTCTCCTCTCACCTCTCACAGACTGTGGTGAGGATAGGAGGAGACCGACGTGAAAGCGCCCTGGGGCCGTAATCATCGCGCCCAGCCCGGCGTGTGACCTCTGTCACCGCCTGCCTCTGCCCCGGTTCGGCGCTTTCGCATCTCTCTCATCTTCCCACCCGTGGGCGTCTCCGTGCCCTCCCCCGGCCACTTCCCTCTGCCGAGCGTTTGATGACACAACTCTGGTAGGCCGAATGGCCCTCGGGGTAGAGAGGGTGGCGGGGCGGGTGCCCTCGGAGGCCGAGCCGGGCGGGCAGAAGGGCGGATGGATGGTGTCGCTGTTCGGCCGGGTCTCTCGGTGGCCCTGCCCCCTTACCTCCTGCGATCGATACTCCCTCCTCGCCTGCCCGCGGGACGGATCCAGTCGCCTGACCCGCCCCGGCGACGCGGACTATCGGTGCCCGGACGTTCGGGGGTGGCATGGCCCTCTCCTCACCCGTGTCCTCCTTTAGACCGGCAGGGAGCCCAGCGCGGGACAGTCCTGGATCTACCTCAGCATTTAGTACGGTGCTGAGCACATACGGAGGGCTTATCAAGTACCATACTCTTACCTTTCTCAGGCGGCTCGAGGGCAGTCCGGCCTAGAGGCAGGGGGATGGACTCTATGACTCCAGGCCCCACCCAGCGATGGGGGCGGCTCCTCGCATGAGCCGGATCCAGGTTCCTCGAGCCAAGCCCTTTCTTTCTCCCAGCCCACTGCCGCGTCACACGGACGGAGGCCTTGGGGCAGCTCGGCTGGGCCCACCCGTGAACGGCCACCGGCCACCGGTCGGCCGGGGCTCCCCGGCTGGGCCCCGTCAGCCGGCGCCACTCCCGTGGCCTACGTCCGGACCCGGCTCTCTCAACATGTCTCCCCGCCTCGAATCGACTCTGGGCTGACGACGGCTTGGGCCGGGCGCTGATCTCTGCTCAGGAGGTTCGCGCTCCATCCTCGGGAGGAGCCCGGCAGTGACGCCGGGGCGGACGGGGTTGCCTAGTGGCTGGAGCCCGGGCCTGGGAATCAGAAGGACCTGCTACAACCCCGGTTCCGCCACTTGTCTGCTGTGTGACCTCGGACGAGTCACTTCAGTGTGCCTCAGTTACCTCATCTGCACAACGGGGATTAAGACTGCGAGCCCCATGTGGGATCTGATTACCAGGCATCTACCCCAGAGCTCAGAACGGTGCCCGGCACATAGTAAGCACTTAACAAATATCATAAAAAAAAAATGCTCTGACCTCGTCACCCCGGTGTCGGGTCAAGTCCACCTTGCAGTTCTGGGGAAGGGGGATTTCACGGAGGAGGGCTCGGGGGCTGGAGGTTGGTTTTCAATCAATCAGTCAATCAAGGGTATTTCTTGAACTCATACTTTGTGCAGAGCACCGGACTTAGCTCTTGGGACAACACAATAAAATGGAATCGGTAGACATCCTCCCTGTCCGCAAGGAGCTTACAGTCTAGAGGATGAGACGATAAAATAAATTCGGGATGTGGACATGAGTGCCGCGGGACTGAGAGTGAGGTGAATAAAGGGTACAGATCCAAGGGTGATACCTGAGGGGCTCTGCCCCCCGGGCCGGCCAGGGGCCTGCGACCGCCTCCGGGGAGGAGCTGGGACGCCCAAGGACCGGAAGCGCCCTGCCTTTGACTCGTTCTGTTCTCCTGGGGCTGTGACGCCCTGTGCAATTTCCCCTGCCCCTGGTTCTGTGGTGGCTGGCGCCCAGCACGTGCTCTATCAATGCTCCCGATGGAAGGATTGATCTTTGTTTGTTAGGGGTGATGCCGGATCAGGGCTTGGTGCACGGGAGGTGTTTGACACCAGACCGAGCCCTCATTTCCTCCGCTCCCGCTGGATCTGTTCCCTGTAAGCGCCTGACAGTCCTCCTCAGCCCTCGGCACTTACATCCACATCCAGAATTTATTTCGACGTCTGTGTCCCCTCTCGACCGGAAGCTCCCTGTGGGCAGGGAACGTCTCTACCAATTCTGTCTTGTCCTCTCCCGAGCACCGCGGGAGGGAACGGGAAGCAAGAGGCCCCTTGGGAGGGAACGGAGGCCCCGCGGATGAGAGCGGGGGGGGGGGGGGGGGGTCCCGGGGACGGCAAAGGGAGCGGCGCGGGCACACAGGGACCAGCGGTCCTCTCAGCCTCACCTCGTGGCCGGTCAAGTAATACGCTGACAGGAGCCCTCCGACGTAGCGGATGTTCACTTCGAACAAGGAGGCCTCGCCGTTCTGGAAGGACACCAAGAGACCAGACGGAGGGTCACCGCGGAGGTCTTGGGGTGCCCTCCCCCCTCCCCAGCAGCCCCAGCCACCCGCGATCCGCCGCTCGTGAGCATCCTCGGTGGTCGGACTGGACTCGGGAGGCCCGTCCTTGGCGTCGCCACGGCCACCAGGGTCAGGGGGCAGCGATCACCTTGCACCTCCCCCGGCGGGCGCAGAGCGGTGCCCGGCCCAGAGTAAATGCTCAGCAGCAAATCCCGCCGCCTCCCCTGACGCCGCCCCGACGACGGCGAGGGGGAAGGGAGCCGAGGGACTGACCACGTTCACGTTGAAGCTGTTTTCCACCCAGCTTTTGGCCTCTTGGAATTCGTCCTCCAGCTCCATGATGTAGAGGGTGTCCAGTGCGTCGATGACCGTGGCCCCTCGCAGGCCTCCTGCCGGGTCACAGAAAGAGTCACGCGTGAACTCGGCCTCCCGCTTTCCCCACTGAAATCCAAGTCGGCCAATGCCGGCCCGCACTTCCGGGGCTGGTTCTGGAGACCGGAAGCTCCTCGGGGGCAGGGAAGGTGCCTGCCAACTCCGCTGCGTTGGACTCTCCCAGGCGCTTAGAACAGTGCTCTGCCCACAGGAAGCGCTCAATAAACACCGTCGATCGGTTGATTCTACCTCTGGCCGAGATCTGTTCCTTATTGAAATCGTATCACCTGCAAGGGAGCCTTCCCCACTTAAGCTCTCACTTCCCCTACGCCCGCTCCCTTCTGCAACGTCCCACTCTTGGATTAGCTCCCTTTATTCACCCCTCCCTCGGCACTTCTGTCCGTATCCATCATTTATTTATTTCTATTAATGTCTGTCCGCCCCTAAAGACTGTAAGCTCCCTTGTGGGCAGGGAATGTGTCTGTTACAAGGTTGTACTGTCTCCCAGGCGGTCGGTCCAGGGCTCTGCCCACAGGACGCGCTCAATAATTACGAGCGATTGCTTGTTAAGGAGACGCAGGTCTTCCGAGGGGGCGAAAGAGCGGGGTTGCTGGGTCAGGCTGCTGCCGTGGGTTCCCCCTCCTTCCCTCTCACCCTCTCCCTCCTCTCCCGGGAAGACCGGGGTCCGGCGGAACTTGTCTCGGAGGTCACCGCAGTCGATCGGTACTATTTAGAGGGCGCCGCCTCCTGTTAGCAAAGAGATTTGTACCCAGTGCCAAGCAGCCAGCCAGGGGCTCCCGGAACACTCTCAAAAAATAAAAATGGGCGGAATCTCCAGAGCGATGTGCTTATGGCTGTATTTCATTTGCCCACATAATCCTCGGAGCCGTTTCCGATCCGTAGAGGGACAACAGGGAAGTCGGATTTGCTCAGCTGGGAGGGGACGGGGAGAGAGGAGGGGGCCTGGCTGTGAGCTGGACCTTCCTGAAGGTCTGAGACTTCCCAACCAAGGCCTTTTAAATACACAGGCCCATCTAAGGATCCCATGCAAATTCACTTCATTAGGTTTTTAGCCACAGGGGCAAGAAGGGAATGTGTCTGTACTGTGCTCTCCCAAGGGCTTAGTACAGTGCTCCGCACACAGTAAATATGTCTGACTGACCTGATTAGCGCTAAGTGCGGTGTTTGGCAGATAGCAGGTGGTTACTAAATGCCCCGATTATCTCTGTCGGGGTCTGGAATTTCTGCGCTCTCCCCTGCTTCTGGGACGCGTTGGTAGAAAGAGACAAGACAGTGAAAGAGAGGCTAATATGGGGAAAGGGAAAGACGTAAGACTGAAAGACAGAGACAGAGGAGACACCAAAAATGGCGAGACAGAGGGAGAGAGGGAGAGAGACCGAAAAGAAGGCACTTGCCTGCTGGGAGACCTTGGGCAGGTCCCTCGACTTCCCTGTGCCTCAGATGAAATATTTCAGCACTCATTTGTGTAAAAATCAAAATTGTGGTATTTGGGAAGCGCTGACAGGGTGCCAAGCCCTGGACTAAGCTTTGGGATATTCATTTGATTGTATTTACTGAGTGCTTACTGTGTGCAGAGCAGCGTACTAAGAAGAGCTTAATAGATAGGAGATCATCAGTTTGGACACAGCCCCCGTGCCCCCCGTGGCTAAGACCCTCCTGAAGTGAACTGGCATGGGTTCCTCAGATGTCTTCTGTGAACTCAAAGGAGGTCCTCAAACCCCAAACCCCTCCCCGACAGACCGCGGCGACCGAAACCGGGTCCCTGGGCTGGCTCGGTCAGTCAAACGTATTGAGCGCTTACTGTGTGCACTGTGCTAAGTGCCGGGGAGAGTCCAGGGCGATAACCGATGCATCCCCTGCCCACCGTGCGCTGACGGTCAAAAGGGTGGGTGGTCTCAGTGGCTTGTTCCGGGTGGCTCTGGGACCCACATAGGGATCATGGTCTAAATGGGATTGATCCATCGATTCATTCATTCTTACTAAGGGCTCACTGTGTGCAGAGAACTGTACTAAGCGTTTGGGAAAGAACAATACAACAATAAACAGTGACAATCCCTGCCCAGGACAAGCTCACTGTCCAGGGGAGTGGGGGACAGATGTCAATACAAGGAAATAAAATGACAGATATATACGTAAGTGCTGTGGGACTGGGAGTGGGGGGGAGAGCAAAAGGAGCGAGTTAGGGTGATGCAGAGGGAATGGGAGATGAGGAAAAGCGGGGCTCGGTCTGGGAAGGCCCGGGAAGTCTGGGATGTCGAATCTCCGTTCTACGGATGAAGAAGCCGAGCCCCAAGGAAGTCAGGTGACTTGCTGAAGTCACAGAGCAGGAAGGCGGCATGAGAACCCAGGTCCTCCGGCCCCCGGGCCTGGGCCCTCTCCACTGGGCCACACCGGTTTTCTTTTCCTTCGCCTGCCAACTTGCCCTCGTGGGGAGCTCAGGCCCTAGGGACGATACGGAGCAGCGAATCCTGGAATGGGGCGCCGGGGCCGAGGGAAGAACGCGGCGCAGCGACCCCCGGAACGGGCGAGGCGCTGAACCTCGGCACCCATCTCCCCGGGCTCTGCCGCCGAGCGACGGGGCTAAGCAACACTAATTGCCCCGGTGGCTCTGCGGAAGCCTGAGGAATCTGGAGCCGTTCATTAGGGAGCGGCAGGCTGGCGCGGGAAGCCGGCCGGGGCTCGGGGGTCAGGGAGCCGTACGGGCTTCACCCCAAGATACTGGAAGTAAACAGATTCCCAGACTACCATTAAGCACTGGAGGAGCTGTTTGGTGTACGTATCCGAGGGCGGGGGCGTCCGAGATTCAAGACAGATCGGTTTTCACGTCAGAGACGTGAGCCTCTGGGAGAGATGCCACCCGGAGAGACGCCCTGGGCAGAGAGGACCGAGCCAGAGGGTAACGGTGCCGACCTGGGTCTCCAAGGGGACTCTTTCAGAAAAATGCACTCATCGCATCAAGGGCCGGGGTGCCGGGGTGGGGGGGGAGGGTCGACGGATGCCAAGAGGCAACGGATGTGGAGTCCTAACGGCAAGACGGACGACGACACTTGGGAGCAAAGAGCGGAAGGAAAGCCAAGAGGCTCCGTTCGCCCCAGGGAAACGGACAGAGGGTCCAGGGCAGGGGTGAAGAAGGCCCGGCACTGGCTTGAGCCTTGGCCCCGCAGCCGCCGCTACCAGCCGGGACCGCGTCAGTTCCGCGCCTTGGCTCTCGGCACCTCGGCCGGCGCGCTTTGGTGCCGGAGCCAAGAAGACGGGTTTCTTCAGGCCAAAGCAGACGGTTCCATTTCCTAATCGTCGGACCCCGGGAGGCGGCCCGATCTTTCCAGAGGAGAGGCCGTTTCCAGTTCCCAGAATCAGGGCCCCGCTCCCTCCCCTCCTTCCCTCCACCGCCGGCGGGCGGCCGGGGCGAACCAATTAAAGCGCTGAGCGGATCTGAATCCGCCGGACCCTTGGTGCCAGCGGATAAACATTCGGAATTTGAGGCGGGGTCGTTTCTCCCAAGTGTCTGGACGTTTACTCTGTCCACATCCCAGTCGGGCAGCTCCAGCCACTAAAAGGCTAGCGTCGTCCGCGACCGGTTTCGGGCAAAGCCCTCAGTAGACGGGAGGGCTTGAAAGAAAGAGAAGGCAGAGGGAGGGAAGCCGGGGATCCTGGCTGGGGACGGTGGGTCGGTCTGGTTTGTCGTTTGTTTGCGTCATGGTACTTGGTAAGCGCTTACGGGGTGTCAAACGCTGTTCTAACCGCTGGGGTAGGTACACGTTAATTGGGTCGGAACCGGTCCCTGTCCCGCAAGGGGGGCTCACGGTCTCAAGTAGGAGGGAGAACGGGTATCGAACCTCCCTTTTTCAGTTGAGGTGACTGAGGCCCAGTGAAGTGACTCAACCATAGTCACGCAACAAGCAATTGGCCACGCCGGGATTAGAACCCGGGTCTTCCGACTCCCGGGCCCGTGCTCTCTCCACTGTGCCACGCTGTGAGTGGGGGGGGGTGTTTGCCCTCCGTGAGTTTTGCCCCGTTGGGTCTCTGAAGCCGAAATGTCCATCCCAAGCGCTTGGTACAGTGCTCTGCACATAGTAAGCGCTCAATAAATACTCTTGAATTGAATGAATGAAGTGTTTCTTCGGCTCCCCCTCGGGTCCTTCTGACTACCAGGCCTCTATCCGCTAGGCCCCGCTGCTTCCAGCACCTTTTCCGGTTGGGTCGTCGAATCTGGGGCCGTGAAGCGGGCTGCATCCCAGCAGATCTAGCAGTGGGAGTCCCGTCGGGGGCGGGGCCGGGCTCCCACCTCTTCTGTCGGCCTCCACCCCGGGGCTCAGCGCAGTGCTTGGCGCAGAGTGAGCCCTTCAGAAATACCATCACTGACTGGCTGCCTTGGACAACTTTGCCGGCTACAGGGGGAGGAGCCGAAGGGGGAAGCCGCGTCCTGGGGCGTGGGCAGAAGCCTCCTCCCCCGCCTCCTATCTGGGTGGCACCGCCAACGGGCGGGGGGCCTTTTTTTTTGTAAATGGTATTTATTAAGCGCTTACGAGGTGTCAAGCACACTGTTCTAAGTGCTGAGCACTACTCTGGGCGCTATTCTAACCCTTCCCCACTCTCCGAACGGCTCCCGGTTGGGACAGGGAGTCTCCCTTGGAAAGGGGCTCCGATCTATCGCAACTGGATCCCTGGAAATCTCACCGGCTGCCAGGAAAAAACATCCCCCAGGGCGGCCCAGAGCCCTGCCAGCTTCCCTTCGCCGCCACCGAAATCTTGCCGGGCCTCTGCCAAACCCCCCTCTCCCGCGCGCTCCAAATACGTCCGTCCCCGCTCCGGCCACACGCGGGCTGGAGAGCTCCGAGCCCCGGCCGGGCTTCCCGGGCGCCTCCGCGGGCCGCTGCGGCCAGAGGGGTGGGGAATCGGCGCCGGAGGCCCGGACGGCTAGGCCGGATGGATGCTCAAGGGCCGCTGGGTTCGAATCAGATCCGGGCCCGGGCGCTTCTAGGTCTGGGCCCTCCCGTCCGCCATTTTCCCCGGCGGCCACCGCTGCCCAGGATCGGGAGTGAGGGGTGCCGATGGGAGCGGGGATTTCTCTCCCTGGCATCCTCTCCCTGCTTCCAGAAGGGCAGCTGGGGTGGCCCGCACGCCACCCTTGTCCCTACTCCCGACCTGCCTCCACGTCCCGGGCCCGCAGCCAACGAAGGTGCCCTCGGGCACACCGCTGAAACAGCTGGGCTCCAGGACGGCCTACCGGGCGTACAATCAGCCAGCCGCTACTCAAAGGGACCGAAGCAGCAAGGCCCCACGGATGGAGCACGGGCCGGGGAGTCGGGGGACCTGGGTTCTTATCCCGGCTCCGCCGTTTACCTCCTGGGAGAGTCACTTCGCCCCTCTGGGCCTCGGTTCCCTCCTCCGCCAAACGGAGAGTCAATCCCTGTTGTCTCACCTAACTACTCCGTCAGCCCCACGTGGGACCTGATTATCCTGGGGCTCACGGTCTAAGCAGGAGACGGAGCGGATATCGAACCCCCGTTTTATAGAGGAAGAAACCGAACCCCAGAGGAGTGGAGCGACTCGCCGGAGGTCACACGGCGGGCGAGTGGCCGAGCCGGTCTCAGAACCCAGGCTCGGGCTCTTTCCATCAGACCGTGCTGTCCACACTGGATGGGAAACGGCCCCGGCTCTGACCACCCTCCCTTTCGCGTCCCGCTCTTCCTTCCTTCCGCTCTCTCCCCCGGGCCCCTCCCTCGGAGCCCACCCGGCCTCGCCCGATGTCGGCCTCTCCCTCGGACCATCGTTCGACCCGCTCCTCCTCCCCTCCGCTAATTATATCTCCCCTCTGAAAAGCTTATCGGTGTCGGTGGTAAACGATGTAATCGGATTCCCCGGGCCGAATCCAACGCATAAAGGCGTGCGGGGAGGAGAAAATCGTCAAGTGAACTTCTGATTAAACGAAATAACTGGAGGGGTGGAAGCGGGTGCTGGCGACTTCTGAGCCGCCGCCGGATTTCTGGACTGGAGGGGCAAGCTCCGGAGTCTAAGTGGACGCAGGGGATCGGTTCGGCGGACGGAGCGTTTCCCGGGCGGGGGATTCCGGGTGATGGCAAAGACCGGGTACTTCGGGAGGCCCCCTGCTTGGGACCGGAGCACGGTGGGGCCTGGTGATGTTTGTGAACTATTTTGCTCCCACCTCATGCGGGGTTTGGTGGGGAGGGGTCCGGTCTTCCTAGGGACAATCTAGGTGCCAGGGGAGACCGAACCCACCTGCTGTCACTAGCTGCCCCCCGCCCAAAAAGGGGGGTGTGATTACCTGGGCCAGCTGGAGAGACCCACTTCTTGGCTCGTTCTGCATTATGGGGGTGAGACGGGATCTGGGATTTTTGTAACGGTCGGCCGAGAGGGACGGGTTTAGGCCACGGAGGCTGCCATCTTGGGGCTCTTCCGCTCCGCCTGGAAACTCCGCGGTCTTGTCAAAGCCCCGGGAGGGGCGAGGGTGAGAATCCGGGTCCCACGGTGTAGGGGGAGGGGGAGGGAGGGGGGCGGCATTCCCACCCGCCCCGACCCGAGTGGGCGGCTGCTCTGACCCTTCCGGAACGGCCAGAGGGAGCCGACGGCAGGGAGGTGTCCGCAAACCGATCCCTCACCTGACCCCTGGCCTCGCTCAATCCCCCTGGATCAATCGCCGTGAGTGCCTCACAACGCGCCTCTCCGGCTTGCGCCGGACTGTGAGAATCTACCGCCCCCCTCAAGCTCCCCCCAGGAGGCATCCCACCACCGAACAGGTTAGTCGGGGAATTAGAGCAGATCTATCTTCATTGGGATCGGTGCAATTTCCTGCCTCCAAAATTACGTCTCTTGAGCCACCTCATTTATCTTGGCTTGCCAGAACTCTTCCCAAACAAATCCTGCTCCTTCGGGGCCCGTGCAAGCAGCGTGGCCTAAGGGAGAGAGCCCGGGCTTGGGAATCGCGGGACCTGGGGTTCTGATCCCGGTGCCGCCCCTTGCCTGCCGCGTGACCTTGGGTGAGTCACTTCACTTCTCCGGGCCTCAGTTCCCTCTTCTGTAAAATGGGGCTGAAGACTGTAAGCCCTATGTGGGGCAGGGACCGCGTCCAACCCGGTGATCTTAATCTACCCCAGTGCTTAATACTGCGCCTGGCACGTAGGAAGCGTCAGTCAGTCAGTCAATTGTCTTCACTGAGCGCTTGGAAAAGTGCAATATAACAATAGACACATTCCCTGCCCGCGACGGGCTTAGAGTCTCGAGGGGGAGACGGACATTAATATAAATGAACGGGCACTTGACAGATAGCATTTTTTTAAAAAAGGAGAGCCACCACTTGCTCGGAGGGCCCTGGCCGGAGGATCAGCGGCTTGGCCCACCATGGCCGGAACGCCCCTTGCCCAGCGGGTGCCCGAATGAGTTTGCCGATAAACGTAAATGAGCCCTAATCACGAACCCCAAGTGGCCGTTAACAGGGACCCGGGCGCTTTCTTCTTGGATTTCCCAGGAAATTGGCCTGGGCCCGTGAGGCACCCGGCCCTCCCCTCCTCTGTCCTCACTACCGGCGGATGTCTCTTTAAGGAACGTCTTCCCCCCGGAGGCCCTCCCCGACCCGACCGAACGCCGTCCTTAGCCGCCGCTCGGATGGGACGGGCCCCGAGCTTCCTGTTTCTGTGCGCTGAGCGCCAGCTGGGGTCAAACGGTGGGGCAGAGATGAGACGACACGACCGACCGCACATGCTGCCAGTCCCAGCGGGCGGGGGAGCTTCCTCGAAAAAGGGAGAGGGGGCCTCGCCCACATCCTCCCTCCGGCCTGGAACTCTCTCCCCCTTCATAGACGACAGACCACCCCTCTCCCCACTTTCCAAGCCTTATTAAAAAAACACCTCTCTTCCAGGAGGTCTTCCCCGACTACGCCCTCCTTTCCCCTCCTCCCTCTCCCTTCCGTGTCACCTGTGCACTTGAATCTGTAGCCTTTAAACACTGGAAATTCACCCCACCCTCGGCCCCACAGCATTTATGTCCATATTCATCATTTTTCTGAATAGCCGTCTCCCCTTCTAGACTGTAAGCCGGTTGTGGGCAGGGACTGCGTCCACCACCTCTGCTGCTCTGTACTCTATCAAGCGCTCGGCCCGGTGCTGTGCGCACGGTAAGCGCTCGATAAATACCACGGATTGACTGACTGTCTTCCCACTCCCCCTCCCGGGCTCTTTCCCCTAGCCCACCCAGCCTAGGGAAAGACAAAAGATGACAAAGAGAAATGACTGTTCCTTTATCAGCCGCTGCCTGGGAAAAATTCGATCAAAGAGCAATTGGAACAGACTCCCTTCTACTCTGCATTTTCAAGCAGAGATCTATTTTGATGCCGCTGACGGGCTTTTTTTTTTCTTCCTCTCCCCCCTTTGAGAAGCACGCCGGTATTTAGGGAAAATTACCAGCTGGGTGTCTATTTGAAGAGTGGTGGCAGAAAAATATGAATGTTTACGTAACTCTCTCCAAAAGCCCAGCTCCTAGCAACTCCAGGGGCGACGGAGCCCTGCCTCTCTCTGGCCGGGAGCGGCGCGGACCCGGAATGGGGAGTCACAAGATCCGGGGAGAGACGCGCCCGCTTAAAAACCCGAACTTTTCCCGGCTGGGTCGGAGCCGGGATTCGATGGGATCCACGGGAAACGCTCCCTCGGAAACATCTCGGATCGGATCACTGCTCTGACCCGGCAGGCGGGGAGGAGGTGGGGGTGGAGGGGAGGGGGTGTCAGGCTGCCCTTTAAGGGGCTCAGGCTGGCAAAGATCGCTCTCCTCCCTCTGGATCCCGGTGAGAGCGGGCAGTGACGAACGGATGGATTAGGGCACTGAGTGAGCATTCACCATGTGCCCAGCGCACAGGGGTAGACACGAGACGATCCCATTAGGCATCCTCCTGCTCACAGTCCAAGAGGGCGGAAGAGCAGCCATCTTTGCCCTCACGCGCCTGAAGAGAAAACCGGGGCCCGGAGAGGTGGGGTGACTCGGCCAGGGTCACGCGGCAGGCCGCTGGCCGGGCTGGGCTTAGGTGGGCGGGCGGAGGGGAAGACCGAGGGCCGGAACGCTGGGTCCGACTGACCTCGGAGAGCGCCCGCACGAGGGTGGAGGAAGTGAGAGCGGTCCATGTGAGCACAAACCCTCCGACTGGCCTGGTCAGAGCTGGATGGGTGGACTTTTGAAGCGGCGGGGCCTAGTGTTCACAAAGCTTCTGGAGGGCAGGGACCGTATTTCCCAACCCACCGCTCCGAGAGCTTGGAACAGTAAGTGCTCAGTAAATACTACCGATCGATCGGCTAATTGATAGTGGGGAGAGGCCGGGCCTGGGAGTCAGAGGACCTGGGTTCCAATCCCGGCTCTGCCACTTGCCTGCTCTGTGACCCCGGGAAAGTCTCTTCACTCTGCCGAGCCTCGGTTTCCTCACCTGCAGAATGGCTAGTCTGTACCCGTCCTTCCCTTCTTCTTACACCGCGAGCCCCACGTGGGACGGGTATTGTGTCCGATCTGATGACCTTATCTCTATCCCAGAGCTTAGTCTGGTACTTGGCACACGGTAAGCGCTTAGCAAATACCACGACGATTTTATAATAATATTGTTCTTGACCGCTTAAGTCTGCTAGAGGACTTACCCTTTGGGTATGTCACTCTCTGCCCGGAACAGGAAAAGTCTGGGATCTGGAGGAGAGATATTCTTATTTGGTTTCTACTCCCCTTCTTCGTTGACGGCTCAGGAATTTACGAGTCACAACCTGGAGGATAACTGTCTTCTCTAGGTGTGATTCCACGGCTCTCGCCCATCTTCTTATAATAATAATGATATTTGATAAGCACTTACTATGTGCCAAGCACTGTTCTAAGCACTGGGGGGGGGGGATACAAGGCAATCAGGTCGCCCCACGTGACGCTCACAGTCTTAATCCCCACTTTACAGATGAGGGAACTGAGGCACCGAAGAGTTAAGTGACTTGCACAGCTGACGAGTGACGGAGCCCGGATTAGAACCCATGACCTCTGACTCCCAAGCCCGTGCTCTCTCCACTGAGCCACGCCGCTTCTACACCCCAGTGCTTGGTACAGTGCCTGGCACACAGTAAGCGCCGGCGAGTCGGGGAAGGGATTTTAATAGGGCTTTGAAGGTGGGGGGAGGGGTGGTCTGAAGGAGGAGGGCGTTCCAGGCCCGAGGCAGGACGAGGGCGAGGGGTCGGTGCAGAGCTAGACGACATCGAGGTACAGTGTGTAGGCTGGCGTCAGAGGGGCGAGGCGAGCGTGCCGGGTTGGGGTACGAAACCGGTGAGGAAGGATAGGAGGGGGCAAGGTGACTGAGGGCTTTAAATCCTAGGGTAAGGCATTTCTCTTTGAGGCAGAGGTGGATGGGCAACCCCTGGAAGGGAGGAGCAAAGGGAAATGGACTGAACGGTTTTTAGCAAAGCAAATCCCCCTGGGTTCCATCCGCCCCCCGGTCTGGGCGGTGGCGCTTCTAATTCTCCGGTGGTTTTCTGAAGAGAAGAAGTCAGGAACCGATTCCACACGCAGGGTCCGAGAGCCCTTCGTTCTCGGATTCAGGTGGCGGAAGAGCCGTGCGCCTGTAGTTGGGGATTGTGACGCTGCTCCCTGGGAGAGGGGGGTTAGCTCCTTCCCAACTGAATCCTCTCGCTGTGGGCAAAGCTCTATTGTTCCCAGAGGAGAAATTGAGGCCCAGATGGAAAACGTTGAGCTGGGAGTCTGAGAGATAAAGCTCCCCGCAGGATCTGGATGGCCGGGAAAGTGTCAAAGCAATTTCCTGGCCCCTGAAACTCCTTTCACGCTCAGATAACTCAAAAAATGGATAAAAGGCTTTGTTTCAAACTCTCCCCACCTAATCACCTGCAGGCCGAAAACAAGCCTGTGGAGCCCCAGCCGACTGAGGAGGGGAGGGAAGGAAACCCTCCAATCGGGGCGTTTGCGAAGAGCTGAGAAATCAAAGCTCCCGCGCCCCCGGCTTGGCACTCCGGACCCCGGTGGAAACCCACGGGAGGGGGGCACGAGAGAGGGTGAGAGGCGAGGGGCACGCCAGCGCCGGTCCCTCTTGACGGAGCCTCCACCCCGCGGCCTCGGACTCCGCCACTCTGGCCGGGCGGTTGCGTATCGTGGGGGCGTCGGGGTAAAACCGCCTCGCTTGCACAGTTGCCCAACCGTGGGGATTTCCAACCTTGCCGAGGCTCCCGCTCTGGGGCTCCAGGAGGAAGGGGGGCTTGGTCCGGGGACCCCCACGCTCCCCCGACGGCACGTCGCCCCGGGGGGCCACACCCTCCCCGCTGGACATAAAATGGGGCCGGAGCCTGGCGGGGCCCCCCTCCCCCTCCGCGGATCACATGCTGGATAACGGGCAAGATGAAGCAACTGCAATTACTTCTCCAGCGGGAGTTCCAAGAACTGGGCGTGATGGGGGGCGGGGAGACGGATTGGGTTTTGGCCCAGAACGGCCCGGCAGAGGTCAGAGCCTCCTCACGGGCTCGGGATCGTGAGCCCAGCTGTGCTGACGGCCGTTTGGGGCTGGGGGAGGCACCCTCCCTGCTGGGGGGGGAGGGGGGTGAGCGTTCCCGGCAACGTGCCGCCCGAGGCCACGGGGCACCCTCCGCCCCCCAAATCGGGGAGCCTCCCCTTCCCCTCCTCCCCGCCAGCCTCCCGGCCCTTGCCCCGTCGCAGGGCTCGGCCTGCATCTCCCGGCCACCTTGGGCTCCCCCGCTCCTCTGTCCGGCCCAGCCCCAAAGCCCCTACACCCAAGCCTGAGTTTTCTTCCCTCCGTGAGGCATGATGCCCCGTGAATCAGAAGGTTGAGCCCAGCAGGAAGAAAGTTTGATGGGGGGGGGGGGTGCGGGCTCCCGACGAGTTCCCTTCTACCTTCTAGGGTGGAGGCCGGCAACGTTCTTCCACTAGGAAGCAGGAGACAACGATCGGCGACGAGGAGCAACGAGGCCTAGTAGAAAGAGGGTCCGAGAGCCAGGGGACCTGGGTTCTAATCCTGGCTCCGCCATTTGTCTGGTGTGTGACCCTGGGCAAGTCGCTTCACTTCTCTGGACCTCAGTGACCTCATCTGTAAAACGGGGATTAAGACGGGGAGCCCCACGTCGGACGTGGACCGTGACCGACCTGATTATCTTGTATCTAATCCAGTGCCTAGTACAGGGCCTGGCACATAGTAAGCGCTTACCAAATACCATTTAAACAACAACAAAAACAAGGCGGGGAGATCAAAACACTCCTGCAGGCAAAGACTGCCTGGGTAGAGGGGACACAGACTCACCTTTAAAATCCCCAGGCTCAGTGGGACGATCTCAAAAACAGTGCTTGGCACCCAGTAAGCACTTAACAAATGCCATCTTTATTAGTATTATTTCCCCGGAAGGAGAGAACCTGAGAGGTGTTGGCGCCCCGGGGTTGGCGGGGGGCATTCCTTCCATCGTATTTACTGAGCGCTTACTGTGTGCAGAGCGCTGTATCGAGCGCTTGGGAGAGTATAATAAGCAGGCACGTTCCCTGCCCACGACGAGAGCAGAGATCCTGCCACGGCCGGAAGCGTGTCCAGCGAGGTGGAGCGTGCTCATGTCAATTTCCAATCGGCTACTGTGTCCCACGGCAGGGCCCGACCGGTCAGAGGATAATCACGTTGGTATCTGTTAAGTGCTTACGATGTGCGGAGCACCATTCTAAGCACTGGGGGAGATACAGGGCAATCCGACCGTCCCACATGGGGCTCACAGTTTTCATCCCCATTTTGCAGATGAGGTCACTGAGGCCCAGAGAAGTGAAGTGACTTGCCCACAGTCACCCAGCTGACAAGTGGCAGAGCCGTCACTCGAACCCACGACCTCTGGCTCCCAAGCCCGGGCTCTTTCCACTGAGCCACGCTGCTTCTCTGGGGGGTGGGGAATGTGGGGGGGGGGGGGGGGTTGTCCGGCTGGATGCCACGGCAGGAAGTTGGTCTGCGAGCGTGTCGGCGGCAGGGGCCGTGCCCGTCACATCGTTGAACCGAACTCTCCCAAGCGCTCAGTACAGTGATCTGTCCACCGTAAGCACTCAATAAAATACCACCGATTGACCTGGGAGGCGGGGAAGGGAAAAAAACCCCACAGACCCGGGAATTGGCCTTGGTTTCACATGAATCATCCTGTAGGAACCCAGCAACTAGCTACAGGGTAGGGCATCCTGACTCACTCCGACGCTCTCGGGAAACCGGGCTGTTGCTACGGATTTCCAATAGCAGCAAAGTCGGCCAGCAATCGAACGACTCCCTCTCCAAAAGGTGGCGGGGAGAACAAAGCAAAGCCAAAACAGATCAGCGGGGCGATCGATACGCCGGCTCTCATTTTTAGAGGGGGATTTCGGTCCGGCCGCTTCCAGAGGGCCGGGAGGCGTGCAGAATGCCGGGGAGTGGCCGGGAAGGCTGCGGGAGGGGGGAATCGGGGCCGATCCCCCCGTGGAGAACGGTCAACCGCGCACCTTCACGGTGGGAAAAACTCCGCTCGCGAGTTTTAGTCACGTGGCACCGACTCCTGGGACCTTCCGTTCCCGGGGAAGACGGCGGAGACTCGGGAGCGTGGCCGGCGGCCGGAACGCGCCTGGGATCGAGGGCCGGGAGACCCGGGTTCCGATCCCCGCCCTGCCACTGCTCCGCTCTGCTGTGTGAGGCCGGACAAATCCCTTAACCTCTCCGGGCCGGTTCTCCCGTCTGCAAAATGGGGGTAAAGATACCTGCTTGCTCTTGGGCCGGGAGCCCCGGGGGAGGGAGGGGCGGGGATTGGGTCCCATCTGCTCTTCCCACGTCTACTCCAGTGCTTTGAACGCTGCTTGGCAGCTAGTTAGCGCTTCCCACTTCTGTACCTTTATTATTACCCTGTTTTTATTGCAGTGTCTTTTCTCCAGGGCCTCTCAGAGTTCGGCCCTGCCCTGCCTCGCGCTTGAGGCTGGGGATGGAGCTTTAGGACAACTGCCGGCTAAGCACGTGACTCTCCGGAAGGTCTGCTGTCCGACCTTCTGCTTGACCCCATTCCGCCTGAGGAATTGCAATATCCCCGGATCGGAGCGGGGCCAGGCGGCTGACAACGCTCCCTCCCAACCCTCTCTCCCGGCGGACCGCAGGCTGGGGGCCGGGGCGCTCCCCGGCCCCTGGTTCCTGACCGGGACACGGGGAGGAGACCTTTGGGCCTGGAGAAGTGCCGCGTGGCCCCTGAGAAGTAAGGGGTGGGCAAGGGGACCCCGTCTTGTCTCTGGGGTCGCCGAGGGCCAGCTGGCACTTGGGTGGGCCTGCTATGTCACAGGTCCCGGAGCCAGTGGCCGGGGCCCCCCCGGAGTGGGTCTTTGGCTACCGGAGGGCCTCGAAGCCTGGAAAGTGGGATGTCCCGTGGGCCTAGCCCAACCGGTCGACTTGCCCAAGTCCACGAGGACCCTGCTCTTGGGGCTGACACGCAATAACAATGACAATTTTGGTTTTTGTTAAGTGCTTACTGTACGTCAGGCACTGTACTAAGCGCCGGGGTGGATACGGTCAAATTGGGTTGGACACAGTCCCTGTCCCGCAGAGGGCTCACGGTCTTAACCCCCATTTGACAGATGAGGTAACTGAGGCCCAGAGAAGCGAAGCGACTTGCCCAAGGCCACGCAGCAGCCAGGCGGCGGAGCCGGGACTGGAACCCGTGACCTTTTGACCCCCAGGCCCTCGCTCCGTCCACCGCTTCCAGGAGGGCAGGGTTGGCGTCCAGGCTCCCACCCCCAGGCTCGAGCGGCCCCTTCTGCGGGGTGGTTTGGAGAGTGGGGACCAAATGGAGCGCTGAGATCGGCCCCTTCCAGCCGCCTCCGCTCAGCGCACTGCCCCCCCCCCCCACCCCGAGAGCCCAGCGCTGACACCCCACTGTGGGGACGGATCCCATTCGGGACGGGAGGCAGGCCTTGAGGAAAACCAGGCCCGGAGCGCCGCCCCCCCCTCCGCCACCACCCGCTCCCCGCCGGCCATCAGGTATCCCGGGGGCTCGAAGAGCTCTCAGCCTGAAACGAGGCAATCCAATCAAGACCTGGTGCTCCGTGCGCCTTCAGACAGAGCCACCGCTCTGCTCCGTGCCAAAAAGCAATTGGGAAAGTGACATCGAGAGCTCCAGATTTATTCCCTCTTTGACATCGGATTCTCTTCATTTACAAGGCGGGAATGATTTCTCTCCCGGCCGGGAGCCGCAGAGCTGGCCGAGTGGGTCTCCCCTCCCCTCCCGTCATCGCCGCAGTGGAGAAGCGGTGGGGGCCGCCCCGTCGCTGCTCCCGCGGCCCCCCGGGGCTAAAAAAAAGCCCTCTGGGGGAAGCCCACGGGGCACGGGCCTCTTGGCCGGCCTCTCCTTCCGCAAGCCGCCTCGGGGAAGAGGGGCCGGTCTGGACCGTCTGCTGTCGCGGACGGGAAATGTATCTGTCACACTGCTCTCTCCCAAGCGCTTAGTACGGTGCTCTGCGCACGGTAAGCACTCAAATACAAGCTGACTTCAGGGTGTCCTGGGTGGCCTCTGGCTCGCGGGGAGGGACGAGGCGGTCATTTCCGTGGGGTCCTTCGCGCTCCCGCCCGGACACGTCTTAGGGGGCAAGGCTGGCCGATAGCTCCCCAGCGCGTCCGCAGAGGGCGAGGGGCGGTTCGGGCCGCAGCAGAGCCTGCCTCATTTACCGCATCCTCTGGGCATGTCCTGGAGGCTGGTCAAAATGTCAGGTTGGCAGGCTAGTAAATTGGTGGATCTTATCTGCACGGCTGAGTTAACCCGAAGAAACCGACCATATCGACAGCGCCTCCGCAGAGGAAGGCATACGTCTGGTCTGTGGCCTCTGGGGCCGCGGGGAGGGGAGAGGCGGCGGTGATCTCTTCCCGCCCCCTTCCTCCTCTCTGACACGGGCCACGGAAGCAGCGGTTGGCTCGGCCAGATCAAAAGGGGCAACCCCCGGGAGGGACCCGCGCCGTTCGGGGTCTCGCCTGGAGAAAATCTGCCACGGCGACCTGGCTTTCCCTGGTGAAGAGGGACAAGCCCCGTGATTTGCATGCGGTTAAAAAAAAAACCTCAAGCGATCCGGGCCCGTCTCACGTCACCACCCGCCATCGCACCGCCGCTGCTCGGTTCAGGAGGGGCGGCGGGGTGGAGAGGGCTCGGGGTCTCGTTCCAGTCGGTCGGTGGATCGTATTCATGGAGCGCTCGGTCTGTGCAGGGCACTGTACTAAGCGCTTGGACAGTATAACGGACATTCCCCGCCCACCACGAGCTGACAGTCTAGAGTTTACGGTACCGTCTCTGCTGTTGGTCTGCTGGGTGACCCCCTTGAGGAGGGCACCGGGTGGCCCGGCCACCCCCTCGTTCCCCGGCCATGGTGGCAGAGCCCGGTGGGGGTGGAGCGGGACCCCAGAAACGCGCAACGGGGCACCTGGCGGGCAGGTGGGCCGCTCCCGGAGGGGTCCGGGAAGAGGGGCTGGGCGGGAAGAACCCACTAAAGGTCCGCCCGGTCTCCTCCTCTGGAGAGACCAAAGCCAAGTGCGGACGACTCCTAAATCTCCGTCTCCAGCCCCGACCTCTCTCCTTCCCCGCAGTCTGGCATCTCCTCCCGCCTTCGGGACGTCTCTCCCTGGATGTCCCACCGACACCTCCAACTCGACACGTCCAAAAGTTGGCTCCTCATCTCCTCCTCATCCACACAAACCCTGGCCTCCGGCCATCACCGGCGTCACTGTAGACAACCCCGCTCTCCTCGCCGTGGCACAGGCCGGGGATCTCGGCCCGTCTCCCTCGGCCCGCTCACGTACTCCGTCTGCCACCGAATCCCGTCGGCCCGGCCTTCCCGGCCTCGCTCGCACCCGCCCTTCGCTCCGCCCCGACACTCACCGAACATGTTCCCCACGTGTCCGTTCTTGGTCAGCGGACGCAGTTCGTTCTTGCCCAGGGCATACTGCTTGTAGCTGTCCCAGGCAAACTTCATCATCTGCAGGGGAGGGAGGAGCGTGTTAGCCGGGGCCGGGACGCCAGGCCCACACGAGCAACCGGAGAACCCCATTCCCGTTACCCCCGCCCGCCCGCCCCTTCCCCTCCGACCCCTCTGCCTCCTTCCGCACCTCCCTCCTTCCCACTTACTATAAAAATAATGGCACTTGTTAAGCGCTTACTACGTGCCAAGCGCCCGTAGATACAAGGTAGGTTGGACACAATCCCTGCCCCACATCGGGCTCACACTCTTAATCCCCATTTTACAGATGAGGTAACTGAAGTCCGGAGAAGGGAAGTGACTTGCCCACCGTCACACAGCCAGGGAGAGTCAGGATTAGAACCCATGACCTCCCGACTCCCAGTTCCGTGCTCTATCAGCCACGGTGGAGCTGTGGTATTTGTTAAGCGCTTACTATGTGCCGGGTACTGTTCTAAGCGCTGGGGTTGGCCCTGTCTGCTCTGTCACCTTGGGGTGGGAGGAGACCGGCGGCTTTGGCCGAGCGTGGTCGCGGCGGGGTCCCCGCCATATAAAAGCCCAAGGGGAAGAAGGCAAGAGCTGAGGGAAGGGAGGGGATTTTCAGGCCTCTTGAAACCAGACTTAAAGACTGTGGTTGGGAGCCGGGACGCTCTAGCCCGGAAAAGAGAAGCCCGGTGAGAGCGGGCGAGAATCGACCGCCAGCCCCCGGAAGAGTAGTCAGTCACCGGTCAGCAGTCGGCCGGCTTCCGCTTCGGCCCCCGGGGAAAAGAGCCAAGAGAGATGAGCTTCACCGAGAGTGTGAGAAACGCAGCGGCAGCCGGCGGGAAGAGTTTCCGGGCTCTGAGATGGCTCGCGGGGGGAAACCAAGACGCCAACTTCCCGGCAGGGTTGGCTCCGGCCCGAGGGGGCGTGGACGAGATGGCCCTTCGGGGTTCCTCCTTGCCCAACAGTGCCCGGCCCAAGAGACCCCACGAGGACCTGGCATAGGGCCAAGAAGGGGAGGGGGAGCCAAGCCGCTCAGAGGGCTGCAGGGTTTTCCCTCCGCGTTCCTTCTTTCCTTTTCCCCGCTGGATCTTCTCTCCGCGTCCCGACATCCTCCGTGCCCCGCCTGCCCCGCTTCCTTCTCCCGCCCCTCTTCATCTTCGTTCTTTCGGTCTTCCTGGAGCCCGGCAGCACCCCCTCGCCCCTCACACACATACCACACTGATTTGCACAGAAGCTGACTCTCATACCGACACACGCCTCCACTGGACCCCTGCGAGTCCTGCTGTGTGCCGGGGAGGAGGGGGAGAGGGGTCGACCCCTGATCTCCAGCCCTTCCTGGCCCGCCCGGCCGTCTCTCCCCGACCGACTCTGCTTTCTTCCTCGGACGTTCTGCCTAGGGCCAAGAACGGTGCTCGGCCCAGAGAAGCAACGCGGCCTCGTGGATAGAGCACGGGCTTGGGAGTCGGGAGGTCCTAATTCTAATTCCGGCCCCGTCACCCGTCTGCCGTGTGACCTTGAGCAACTCCTCTGTGCCTCAGTTACCTCCTGTGCGAAATGAGGATTAAGACCGTGAGCCCCGTGTGGGACGAGGACTCTGTCCAACCCAGTCGCTTTGTATCTACCCCAGCGTTTAGCGCGGCGCCCGGCAAGCGCTTTAACAAAGCTCTCCCGCTTCCTCCGCCACCCTGGCTCTCCCCGCTATTCTTCCCAATCGATCGATAGTGTTGGCTGTGCGCACAGCACTATACTTAACACTGGGGAGACTACGATAATCAATCAGCAGTATTTACCGGGTGCAGAACACCATACTTCACAGCTGGGAGAATGCAACGCTCAATCAATGGTATTTACCGTGTGCGGAGCACTTGGGAGAATTTAATACTGATCCCGAGTTTTGATTATGTGCAGGGCACTGTGTGAACTAACCCCCGGGGGAGGATAAAATAATCAACCGATAGTATTTCCTCTGTGCAGAACACCATACTTAGCGCTTGGGAGAATACGATAAACAATCGATGGTATTTACCGTGTGCAGAATACCGCGCAATCTAAGGGCGTGGGAAAAATAATAATAGTATCTACTGTGGGCAGAGAACCACAGAAAGCGCTTAAGAGAAAACGATCATCAATCGGTAGTAGTCGCTTCTTAAAAAAAATGTTTTTGTTAAGCCTTTAGTACGCGCCAGGCATTGTGCTAAGCACTGGGGTAGATACAAGCTAAGCAGGTTGGACACAGCCCATGTCCCACGTGGGGCTCACCGTCGTAATCCCCGTTTTACAGAGGAGGAAAGCACTTCTCCTCCGAGAGGACTTCCCTGATTTAGCCCTCATTTCCTTTTCTCCCACTCCCTTCTGCACCACTCTGACTTGCTCCCTGTATTCATCCCCCGCCGCCCAGCACTTTGGGACCTATCTGTCATTTATTTCTTTATTACTGTCTGCCTCCCCCTCTAGACTGTAAACTCACTGTGGGCAGGGAATGTGTCTGTTTTACTCTTGTGCTGTTCTCTCCCAAACGGTCAGTACAGTGCTCTGCACAGAGAAAGCACTCAATAAAATGACTGAGATGAAGAAACTGAGGCACAGAGAAGTCAAGTGACTTGCCCAAGATCCCACAGCATAAATGTGGCAGAGCTCCGGTCCGTGCTCTTTCCACTAGGCCATGAGGGGAAGACATAAAGGCCCAACCAGAGCGATTTGATTTAAAGTGCCTGAAAATCCCAAACCGAAGAATAATTAATCTCCACAGACTAATGGGTCAGGATGGGGTTGAGGAAGCTCCAGGCTCTGGCAACTGCTTTTAAAAGGGAAGTTTTAGGATTTTACCTCATTTGCCTGTTCGATCGCTAAGTCTACTTCCACCTGATGGTGCTGAATCAATAACAACGACTGTGTTACCGGTTAAGCGCTTAGTATGTCTCCAGAACTGTACTAGGGTAAAAGCAAGACCATCAAGACCCACAGCCTAAGTAGGAGGGAGGACGCAGATTGAATCTCCATTTTGCAGATGGGGGAACTGAGGCCCAGAGAAGTGAAGCGACTTGCGGGGCCGGGGCCGTGTCTGACCCGATTAGTGTCTAGCCCAGAGCTCAGAACAGTGCTTGGCACCTAGGAAGCACCTCACAAATCCCACAATTATTAAGTACCAATTATTAACGGGGAGCTTCGTGGAGCGGTGAGGGCGGGATGCGGGCCGGAAATGTGTCCGGGAGATGGAGCTCTGCTCTGGGAGAGGCTTCCCGACTGATTCGTCGCGCCTCTTTGAACCATTAAGAGTTTAAACCCGCTTGTGGTAGCAAGGAGAATCAGGACTGGGGGGGAGGAGAAAATAAATAAATTTAAAAATCGGCCTCTGAGTTTTGTTTTTTTAAATCTGCCTTTGAGCCCAGCACCATTTCAAAATGCAAAGCGTTTCCAAACAGCTATTTGATTAATTTTTATCCATCCAGGCTGTGATAATTAGCAAATGCCTGGGAGATGGAATTTAAATGTGCCAATCAGGCCATCTCAAGAGGTTTCTGTGAACCCCGTACAAAGCAATTCTCTTTACAAGATAACCGCTTTCCGGGGTGACCGCAAAAAGACGCTAAATCTAAAGCGGTCGACGGTCCCCCCGATTCCTCCGAAAGGGAGATATATATATATATATATAGTATATGTACATACTTATGGTGTGTGAATTATATATTTATACATAGGTGTGTATTACATACGTATATATGAATACATCTGTATATATGGTATACACACATGCACATATACATACATGGAGAGAGATTGATTGTCAGATACAAGATAATGAGGCAAAGTCCCCACCCCACATGAGGCTCACAGTCTAAGGAAGACCAGAAACTGAATCCCCATTTTACAGATGAGGGAACTGAGGCCCGGAGAAATAAAGGGACTCGCTCACGGTCACCCAGAAGTCAAGAGGAGGAACTGGGATTAGAACCCAGGTCCCTCTGCTCCCAGGCCCGGGCTCTTTCCCCTAGGCCACACTAGGGCCTCCAAACCCCCACAGATCTCGGGCTTTGGGGAGGAATCCCGGCAGAAACCTTCTCGGTGTGAAGTCCACCCCCGTCCCCCCTTCCCAGTGGGTCGATTCCACACCAGCAGGGCCACAGATACTCTATTATTCCCACCAGCCTATCATTTATTTAACAGTCCCGGTCTCTCCCAAGAGCCTGTAAGCTGCTCGAGGGCAGGGATTGTGTCCGTTAACTCTAGAGGATCCTCCGGTCCTCTGGAGGTCCGGTGCTCTGCTCTGTCCTAGCTCAGTAAATCCTGTTCGACCGGTAGCTCCTTGAGGGCAGGGATCGTGTCCACTTACAGAGAATCGGGCAGATTCGCCCCCCGGCCCCCACCCCATCGGTCGGCCATCGCTCGCTCGGTGGACGCGTCGTTGGCCGAAGGGCCCTCGGTCTCTTCAGCAAAATGATGGGCAGGCTGGGCCTCCGGGGGCGGGAGGAGACTCGGCCGGGATGATCCGTTTTGCAGAATCTATTTCCTTGACAACTGCTTTTCCAGCAGCGCTGGGCGGCTATTCTTTCCACGGCTCGGCTCTATTTTGACGGCGTAAACCGGTCTCTCGGCCGGCCTTCGGGGGAGAAGCGGGGCCGGTCCGGAGGAGGAGGAGGAGGGGGAAGCAGGCCTCCCTGGGGCGACCTGAAGCCCCAGCTGGATTCCCCATGGGGACAAGTGGGCGGAGGCGCCTGATAAATGGTGCCTTGAGGGAGAAGTGGGGGGGACAGAACATTGTTCATTCATTCATTCAACAGTATTTATTGAGCGCAAAGGAGCACTGTACTAAGCGCTTGGAATGAACAGGTCGGCAACAGATAGAGACAGTCCCTGCCATTTGATGGGCTTACAGTCCAATGTTCTGCCGGAGAGAACGGAGAAGCAGTGTGGACTGGTGGAAAGAGCCCGGGCCTGGGACTCGGAGGACCCGGGTTCCGATCCCGACCCCGCCGCCTGTCTGCTCTAATAATGTTGGTATTTGTTAAGCGCTTACTATGTGCCGAGCACTATTCTAAGCGCTGGGGTAGATACAGGGGAATCGGGTTGTCCCACGTGGGGCTCACAGTCAATCCCCATTTTACAGATGAGGTAACTGAGGCACCGAGAAGTTAAGCGACTTGCCCACAGTCACACAGCTGAGAAGTGGCCGCGCCGGGATTCGAACCCACGAACTCTGACTCCAAAGCCCGGGCTCTTTCCACTGAGCCACGCTGCTCTGTCACCCTGGGCAAGTCACTTCGCTTCTCTGCGCCTCAGTTCTCTCCTCTGCAGCACAGAGTGGTCCCTGCGGGGTGGAGAGGAAGGAAGAGGCGACGTCCTCCTGAAACATCTCACACACACCACCCACTCTCTCTCACTGTCTCTGTGGCTCTCCGTCTCTCACTCCACCGGCAGATGCTCGTCCGATCGCGCAGGCTGGGAAAACAGCCGTGGGCCAAGCCAGCCCCCGCCCCGGCCGGGAGCGATTTTCAACCGCGGCCCGACTAGCTCTGCTTCCTGAACTCAGCCCCCTTTCTCGGCCGGGGTCGGTCAGCCGGCTAGCCGGACCCGCGGGCGCTCGTCGGTGCGAGCGGCGGTCCGGCCGTCGCCCAGGGCTGCGCGGGGCGCAATGAGCAGGCGCCGACACCGGCCGGGCCTCCCGGCTCCCGCCTCCTCCCTCCGGCTCCCTTCCGGGGGGCTCGCTCCTCCACCACCCCGAGAAGTGCTCCGACCGGTGCTCCGCACACAGTAAGCGCTCAATACAGACGGCCGATTGACCCCTCGGGTGAGGGGGCCGCTTGGGCAGTCCGGACGATCGCAAGAGCAACGACGACAATAACTGTGGCAGTTGTGAAGCACTTACTACGTGCTAAGCACTGTGCGAAGCGCTTAGGGACAAAAGAGATCACCAGGTCCCACAGGGGGCTCAAAGTCTAACTAGGAGGGGGAACGGGGGTTGAATCAATCCCCATTTTGCAAGTGAGGGAGCTGAAGACCAGAGAAGCGCAGTAGCGGGGCTTAGTGGAAAGAGCCCGGGCTTGGGAGTCAGAGGATGCGGGTTCTAATCCCGACTCCGCCCCTTGTCTGCTGTGTGACCTTGGGCGAGCCATTTAACTTCTCTGAGCCTGTTACCTCATCTGTAAAATGGGGATTAAGACTGTGAGCCCCACGTGGGACAACTTGATTACCTTGTCTCTACCTCAACACTTCGAACAGTGCTTGGCACGCAGTAAGCGCTTACCAAATACCGTCGTTATTATTATTATTACTTCCCCAAAGTCACACAGGAGGCAAGTGGTGGAGCTGGGGTTGGAACCCAGGTCCTCTGACTCCAAGGCCCCGACTCTTTCCACTAGCCCTGCCACCTGTCAGCTGCGTGACTGTGGGCAAGTCACTTCGCTTCTCTGTGCCTCAGTTCCCTCATCTGTAAAATGGGGATTACAAAATGTGAGCGCCATGTGGGACAATCTGATGACCCTGTATCTACCCCAGCGCTTAGAACAGTGCTCTGCACATAGTAAGCGCTTAACAAATACCAACATTATTATTATTATTAGCTGTGGGCAAGGAACGTGGCTACCAACTCTGTTCTACCGTCCTCTCCCAGGCACTTAGTACATGGTAAGCGCTCAATAAATACGATCGATCAGGCTTCGCCCGGCCCCGGGCTCGCGGTGAGACAGGCCGCGGCCCGGGGCCAGTCGGTGCCCGTGACTCCCAGAGCTGGGGGCAACCCTCCTTTGGGCACCCGAACCCGGGCACCCCATTTGACGTGCCGCCCTTGCCCGCTGGACTAACCTATGAGCCCGGCGGCAAAGCCGGGGGGAAGAGAGAGAGGTTTTTTTTCCACTTTTCCAACCGAGCTTTTTTTTTTTAATGCAACATTTTAGTCGAAGGACAGCTTGTGTCCTAGTGAAGCCCGGGCCCCGCGGGCCTGAGAATCAGCAGCCGGGCGCGAGATGATCGCATCCCTCAGGGCACGCTGCAGAGTCTATTTTCCAGATGGCACCGTCGGGCCGATTCCCTTAATAATTACGGTACTTGTTAAGCGCTCACTCTGCGCCGAGCACCGTTCTAATCGCTGAGGTGCATACAAGAACAACAGGTACCATAAAAGGGGTTCAAAGTCTCAGTAGGAGAGAGAGAGCTTGAGAGGCATTAAAAAAAAAAAAATCAAATCCTTAGGAGTTAGGAAGGTGGGGCAAAGGAAGGCGGAAAGAGCCCGGGCTTGAGAGTCAGAGGTCGCGAGTTCTAATCCCCGCCCTGCCACCTGTCGGCTGTGCGACTTTGGGCAAGTCGTTTCACTGGGCCTCCGTTACCTCATCTGTAAAATGGGGATGAAGACTGTGAGCCCCACGTGGGACAACCTGATTACTTGGTATCTACCCCAGGGCTTAGAACAGTGTTTGGCACATAGTAAGCGCTTAACAAATACTATCATCATCATCTACTTCCCACAACTCCTCTAAACTGTAAGTTCGTTGTGGAACTTACAGCTCTGGAACGCTGTACTCTCCCAAGCGCTCAGTACAGCGCTCTGCACATGGTAAGCACTCAATTCCACGACTGATCGCCCCACGGGGCTGTTGGTTTGAGAGGCGGAAGGGTGTTGGCCAACTCTTATCTTTATTATATTCTCCCAAGCGCTCAGTACATGGCTCTGCACACAGAGACCTGTGGACTCCATGAGGGTGGGGATGGTGTGTCCATAAATCCCGCTGGAGTCTGGAATTAGCAGAATATTGAAGAACGGAATCTCCCGAGCGCTCCCAGTGCTCGCAGACAGCACGTACTCAAACCCCGCTGACCTGTGTGGGGGTGGGGTGACTGGGCAAGAGAGGGGTCCCTGCTTCGGCCTCGCCCCGGACCCCGGTGGAAATCGGTGCCGAGAACGACCTCAAGGACACCGGGTGTTCTCCGGCCCAGAGCCGCCCCCCGACCCCACAGTGGATGGCGGTCTACGGGGACAGCCCCGTGCTGGGGAAAGAACAGCGTGTCAGTTCCCTCCCACCCGGCGGAAAGGAAACGCGTGTCGCAGTGGCTGCCCATCCTCTCCCGCAACACACAGGCATCCTCACCGTCCTCTTTCAAGCCCTCAATGCCCTTACCCGCTCCTACCTCACCTCGCTACTCTCCGACGACCACCCGGCCCGCGCACTTTGCTCCTCTAATGCTAAACTTTTGACCGTGCCTCCATCTCGCCTCTCTCCCACATCCTGCCCCTTGGCCTGGATCGTCCTTCCCCTTTCAGATCCGACAGACGATCACTCTTCCCCCACCCCGTTCCAAGGTATTAAAATCGCAGCTCCGCTGTGAGGCCTTCCCTAACTAGGTCCTCGTTTCCTCCACCCCCCACTCTCCTCTGCGTCGCCCTTGCGCTCGGATTTGTATTCTTTATTCAGGCCGCCCTCAGCCCTCCAGCACTTACGTCCGTATCCGTCATTTATTTATATTCACGGCCGTCTCCCGCCCCGGCGTGTCGGCTCCTCGTGGGCAGGGAACTCGGCTACCGACTCTGTTGTACTGGACTCTCCCGAGCACCTAGCGCAGGGCCCTGCACCCGATAAGAGGTCAATAAATACCACTGACCGGTAGTTTCAGCTCTTGGACTGCTGGGCGACCTCGGATAAGTCGCCTGCCCTCTCTGGTCCTCCGTTTCCTCATCTGTAAAATGGGGGTGAAGTGGCTGCTTGCTTGCTCTCTCTCCCCATCCCTCCCAGACTGGGGGCCTCCTAGCCGGGACTTCCCGGGGCCGCTGTCCAGTGCCCGGCTCTGGGCCCGTGGAGACGGGCCGACTCTCGCTTGCTCTCGCTTCTGCAGGCCACCCACCGGGACGAGAACGGATCAGAAGAGATGGACTTTGAAGACCGCCACCTCTCTCCACAAAATAATGGCCCCCTCCAAAAAAAACCCGTATTTAAAAAACCCTCCACTAAACAGATCAACAATCCCCCCGCCCCCCAGTCCTCGATGAGGAAGAGGTGGTGGGAGCGGGCCCCCCCACCGCCGAGGTGGTGCCGGGCTCGACCTCATTCTCCCGAGCGCTGACCCGGCACCGAACCTGCCAACTTTCAAGGCCCGGGCTCATAAATCCAAGGCCACTTACTAAAAGGCCACTCACGGACCTAGATTCTAACGGCCACTCCCTCCTCCCTCCCTGCGGCCTTTCTTTCTCATCCTGGGCTCTCCCCCGTCGGGCCCGGTTCCTCTAAGCCACGGCCGGACAAGGCGAGCAGTGGTTCCCCCAACCCCAATCCGCCGCCGGGAGGGAGACCACTGCCCTTTCGGCAAGCGGACCTGGGCTCCAATAAGCCCATTGCAGGCCCCTCTCCTCCAAGAGGCCTTCCCAGACTAAGCGCCACTTTTCCTCATCTCCCACTTCCTTCTGCATCGCCCTGACTTGCTCCCTCCGCCCTCCCCGCCTCCCAGCGCCACAGCACCTATGTACCTAGCTGTCATTTTATTTGTATGGATGTCCGTCTCCCCCGCCGCCCAGCCCGTGAGCTCGTTGGGGACGGGCAATGTCACCGTTTATTGCTGTACTGTGCTTTCCCGAGCGCTCAGTGCCGTGCTCCGCACACAGTAAGCGCTCGATAGACACTGCTGAAAGACTCAGCCCCACCGGACCCCCCCGGGCCCCGAAGGGCCAGGACGAGCCGCTCTCGGAGCGCTGGTGGTGACTTGGTGGCCGGGGCTGGCGGGGACACGGAGACGAGCCCCGTGAGCCTCCAAGGCTCACCCCGACGCCCGGATTCTCCGGCCCCGTCCCGTTCTCGGCTCCCGGGGAGGCGGCGGCGGTCACGGCCACCCTGACCCGGACCTCGCCCTCGCGACGCCCCCACCGGGACCCGAGGAGGGCGACGACGGGCCGGGAAACCGCCCTCTCATTCATCCCTCACCCGCGGCACACGAGGCACAACGCCAGGGTAATTTAAGTCGGCCCCCGGCTCTCGGCAGCGGCGCTGACACGTGCCGGGAAGAGAGACCCAGGCCCACCTGGCCCTGGGGAAAAAAGACTCCTCCTTCCCCTCCCTTCCTAGTGGGGGGGAAGCCACAGGTTCCCCCCCTCCCCATTGCACACCTCCCTCTCAATGCTCCACCAGCATCATCTCAAGGAATCCACCGGAGCTTGTGGCCAGAAAGAGGGAGCTTTTACAGGTCCGCCATGGGGAAAAGGGGGCCTGGGGCTGGACCTGGGTGGAATGGAGAGGCGGCGCGGTCACACGGCAAAAACCCGGGCCCAGGAGCCAGGCGATACTGGGGTCGTAGGCCCAGCCCCTGCCCCAAGCGCCCTGGGTGACCTTGGGCAAGTCACAACCTCTCTGGGCCTCCATTTTCTCAGCTGTAAAATGGGGATGAAAAAACCCGCTCTGCCTTTCCCCTAAACTGTAAGCCCCTAGTGGGAGGGGCGGGAGGGTCTGATTCCAATCTGACCGTCTTGGTCCTACACCGCCGTTTAGCACGGTGCTTGGCACACAGTAAGAGCAGGGGGCCTGGGAACCGAAAGCCCCGGGTTCTAACCCCGGCTCTGCCAACAGCCTGCTCTGTGACCTCTGAGTGCCTCTGTGACTCAGTTTCCTCATCCGAGACAAGGGGGGGTAAGACCGCCTGCTCTCCCGACCTCTTTAGAAGTGAGCGGCGGCGTGGGACCCCGGCTGTGTCTGATCTGATTACCTTGCATCTCCCTTGGCGCTTAGGACGTAGTAAGCGCTTAATGAATGCCATAATTATTCTAGCACATGCTGATTAAATGCCGGGGCCAAATGTCCTTCCCACTCCAGGGCCTGGCCCGGGCTGAACGAGCCGCTGGGGCGTTTTGGGGTGGACAAGGCGCCCCCACTCCTTACCCCCTCTCCTTATTACCGGGCAAAGCGGGAGGGATCTCGCCCCACGGGGTGGGCTGGCTCGATCACCTGGCTAGCCAAGATCAGAAGAGTCCGCGGGGAACGTCCAGGCTTCGACTCCGGACCCAGAAAGCACAGATCTGCTCGTCCTTGCGGCCGCGCTCCGTCCCCCACCTCCCCGCAATCCCAAACCGTGTCTCGGGAGGAACCGGGAGGCTCCCCCCGGAATGCTAACAGGCCTAAAATGGAACCCAGTCAAGGGCCCTTCCCTTCTAGGGGGACTCTCCCCTAATTATAGGCTTTAATCAGAGACTGCCTCGTGTGACATTTGGAACCCGAATTAGAATCTAACGCAGGAAACTGCTGAGAGAGAAAACGGGGGAGGCTCGGAATTAAAGGGAAAGGGAAAAAGATGCCCAAAAGACCCACCGGTTCGACAAGACCAGGGGTCGGGGGGAGGCTCACGGCCCTTCCTTCTCCGGCTCCTCAGAGGAGGGGCTCCAAACCCAGGCCTGCCCCGCGGCTGCAAAGACGGGCAGGGGCACTGCCAAGTGCCAGTCCCTTCTCTAGGGGGTGACTCTGGTCAGGTGTAATTTTATTTCTCTTCATGTCTGTCTCCCCCTCTACACTGTAAGCTAGTTGTGAGCGGGGAACGTGCCTGTTGCACTGTACTCTCCCAAGCACTTAGTACAGCGTTCTGCACACAGTAAGGACTCAGTAAATTCAACTGACTGACCGGCAAGCGGACAGAGGGGCCGCGGGTTGGGGCGCGGACCGCTCCCGCCGGCCTGGATATTTCACCGCGGGCCAGTGGGCCGAGCGGAGCCAAGCATACGGGAAGTTTAACTAATATGCCAAAGGGCCGAAGAGTGTGCGGGTGACCAGAGAACGAGGGGGGCTTCTGATCCGATCGGCCTCTTTCGGAGCCCCTGTGATCCTCGCCGGGCTCCCGAAAGGAAACGAGCCCAGGAAGGGCATCCTCTCCATTGGCGGGTTTCTGCACCACGCTGTCGTTTCGACTGTATTATCGACCCCGTTCCCCCGCATCATGTGCGGTTACGTACGATTATTCGAGAGCTCGATAAAAAGAGTTTAGCGGGACAGGCCTCCGTGGACACGCTCATTATAGGTCGCTGACTGCACGGCAAATATTTGTAGCGCGACCCTGACTCCGGACCACCTCTCCCGACTCCGAGGGGAGTCGGTGGGGGGGGGGGGGGGGGGGAAGAAAGGAGATTTTTTGGATCCAAAGCCCGAAAGGGAAGCTCGGGGAGCCGCGCCATCCTCTCACCAGGACGGGCGAGGTTCCCGTCCCGGAAGCCCGGACCTCAACCTCGCCGACCCCTCTCCATCCAGGAGGGAGGGAAAGGGAAGGAAGGAAGAAGATAAAGGTCGGGGAGCCAGGTGGCCGGCCGGAGAGAGGGGGGACGGAAAGACCGGATGGGAAAAAATAAAAGAGCGGCTGAACGGGGGGGACGGAGAGGGGTGGGGGCGTCTGCTGGGGCCAAGGGAGGCAGTGGAATAAGGGAGAGGCACAGAGGGGGTGTAGGGTGCTGGGGGGCATTAGAGGGGCTCAGTGGAAAGAGCCTGGGCTTGGGAGTCAGAGGTCACGGGTTCAAATTCCGGGACAATCCCATCACCCTGTATCTCCACCAGTGCTCTGCGCAGAGTAAGCGCTTAACCGACGCCCACACGATCATCATTACCTCTCTGACTTTGAGGCGGCGGTGTCCGGGGTGGTCGGGCGGGTGGTCGTCGAGGCCGGTGCCCAGCACGCGGTGTCGGAGGCGGCTCCGGAAGCGGGCGAAGTCGAAGCTGAAGGGGGGCGCGGAGGGTCGGGCGGCGGGGCTGGGGCCGGCGGTGGAGGGCCGGGGGCCGGCGGTGACGAGGGGCCGGGGCCGGCCCGCTCCCGCGCGCGGTCGGGCCCTCGGGGCCGGGGGTGCCGGGGGTCCCGGGGGCTCGGGGCGCTCGGCTGGGGGAGGCGGGAGGAAGAGCCTCCTGAGGCGGGCCGACTCGGGCAGGAGGAAGAGGGCCCCGAAGGCCAGGGTGACCAGCCCCGACAGGAACAGCAGGAAGGCCAACCTGTGCGGCCGCCGCAGGCCCAGGCCGCCCGCCCCCTTCCGCGACCCCATCGCCGGCTCAGCGGGGGCCGCATCGGCCCCCCATCCCCAGGCCCAGGCCCGCCGGGCCCGCCCTCACATCCTGCCCTCGACGCGGACACCGACGCCCGGGGGCCCGGGCCCTCGCTCCGGCCCAACTCCTGCTCGGGGTGGGCGACCGGCTCCGCAGAGGCCCTCACAGACGTTCAGTTTCTCCAACTGCCTTCTTCTTCTTCTAGTGGTTTTGAAAACCCACTGTCTTCTTCTTCTAGTAGTATTGAAAATCACCTGCCTTCTCCTTCTAGTAGTTTTGAAAACCCACTGCCTTCTCCTTCTAGTAGTTTTGAAAACCCACTGCCTTCTCCTTCTAGTAGTTTTGAAAACCCACTGCCCTCTCCTTCTAGTAGTTTTGAAAACCCACTGCCTTCTCCTTCTAGTAGTTTTGAAAACCCACTGCCTTCTCCTTCTAGTAGTTTTGAAAACCCACTGCCTTCTAGTAGTTTTGAAAACCCACTGCCTTCTCCTTCTAGTAGTTTTGAAAACCCACTGCCTTCTCCTTCTAGTAGCTTTGAAAACCACTGCCTTCTCCTTCTAATAGCTTTGAAAACCACTGCCTTCTTCTTCAAGTCGTTTTGAAAACCAACTGCCTTCTCCTTCTTCTAGTAGTTTTGAAAACCACTGTCGTCTTCTAGTTTTGCCACTGCCTTCTTCTTCTTCAAGTAGTTTCGAAAACCAACTGCCTTCTTCTTCTAGTAGTTTTGAAAACCAACTGCCTTCTTCTTCCAGTTTTGAAATCCAACTGTCTTCTAGTAGTTTTGAAAACCACTGCCTTCTTCTAGTTTTTTGAAAACCAACTGCCTTCTACTTCTAGTAGTTTTGAAAACCACCTGCCTCCTTCTTCTTCCAGTAGTTGTGACAACCACCTGCCTTCTTCTAGTAGTTTTGAAACCCAACTGCCTTCTTCTATTATTTTATTTACCCAGCAGGCTGGTCTTGCCCAACTAGCTGGCCGCCGGCCCCAATGCCTCTCCCTAAACGTCCTCCTCTTCCCAACGCTCAGATCCCCCACTTTCCTGGCCTCCAGGCCGGCGGCGGGGAGGAGTCCGGGAGGCAAAAGAGCTCCATCTCCTCCCCCCAAAAGAGCTGGGAATCTCAGTCGGATCCCCCTGGAAGCCGGTGCTTCCTGCAAAGGGCGGCCGAGCCGGGCTCGCTCCTGTCCCCCGCTGCAGCTGGAGCTCAGGAGGAGGAAATCTCAGCTCGGGCAACTCTGCAAGGCGGAGCAGCTCCCGCCGCCTTCACCTGTTCCTCCTCCCCTCCCGTTTAATGAGCTAAAGAGCCGAGGCTCTGCATCCTCCGGTGCATCTGCTTTCATTGCATCTTTCCCCCCCCCCGTCCCCTCCAGATGCTGCTGCAGGAAGCCGCTCGGGTCTTGCAGCCGCACGCCGTGCAGGACGCCTCGGCCTCCTCCGCTCAGCGCTCACTGCGACAGCGCTGCGCGGCCCCGCCCATCCCCCCCCCGCCTCCCCCGCTTGGCGCGCGCCCGCCCAACGGCCGCCTCAGCGCGTGCCCATTGGCGCCAGCCCATTGGCCAGGGCCCCTGCCGCCCCCGCGCTCGCGCGCACCCCGGCGGCGGGCCACGCCCCCTCCGGCGCCAACGGCCGGGGCCGCGCGCTCATTGGGCGAGAGGACGGAGGGGCCCCGCGCTCATTGGCTGGCTCGGAGGGAGGGGAGCTCCTCCATTGGTTGGCTTTCGCCCCGCCCTAGCGGGAGGGGAGCGGGAGGGGGAGGCGGGGCAATGACCAAAGCCAAGCACCCATTGGCGGAGGGCCGCCGCCACCCCTCCGGTCCCTGCCTTCTGATTGGCCGAGGGCCGGATGCCGTTTCCCGGGAGATTGGCCAGGTGGCCTTGCTCTCAGCGGGCCTGGGAGGCCTCAAGGTGGTCAGCATCATCATCATCATCATCATAATTCCGATATTTGCTGAGCGCTTACCGTGAGCTAGGCACTATAGTATAGTTGTTGCCGACTTGTTCATTCCAAGCGCTTAGTACAGTGCTCTGCACATAGCGCTCAATAAATACTCTTGCATGAATACTATACAGTGCTCTGCCCCTAGGAAGCGCTCAATAAATACTATTGAATGAATACTAATAATAATGTTGGTATTTGTTAAGCGCTTCCTAGGGGCAGAGCACTGTTCTAAGCGCTGGGGTAGATCCAGGGTCATCAGGTTGTCCCACGGGAGGCTCACAGTTAATCCCCATTTTACAGATGAGGTCACTGAGGCACAGAGAATAATAATAATGATACTGTTGGTATTTATTAAGCGCTTACTATGTGCCGAGCACTGTTCTAAACGCTGGGGTAGACACAAGGGAATCAGGTTGTCCCACGTGGGGCTCACGGTCTTACTCCCCATTTTACAGATGAGGTAATTGAGGCACAGAGAAGTGCAGTGACTCACCCACAGTCACACAGCTGACAAGTGGCGGAGCCAGGATTCAAACTCGTGACCTCTGACTCCAAAGCCCGTGCTCTTTCCACTGAGCCACGCTGCTTCTCATCGAACCCATGACCTCTGACTCCGAAGCCCAGGCTCTTTCCACTAAGTCACTAAGCGCCGGGATGGCTAGAATAATAATAATGTTGGTATTTGTTCAGTGCTTATTGGTTTCAGAGCACTGTTCTAAGCGCTGGGCGAGATACAGGGTCATCAGATTAGAGAAGCAGCGTGGCTCAGTGGAAAGAGCCCGGGCTTGGAAGTCAGAGGTCGTGGGTTTGAATCCCGGCTCCGCCACTTGTCAGCTGGGTGACTGTGGGCAAGTCACTTCACTTCTCTGAGCCTCAGTGACCTCAGCTGGAAAATGGGGATGAAGACTGTGAGCCCCATGAGGGACAACGTGATCACCGTGTATTCCCCCAGCAATTAGAACAGTGCTTTGCACATAGTAAGCGCTCAACAAATACCAACATATTATTGTCCCACGTGAGGCTCACAGTCTTAATCCCCATTTTACAGATGAGGGAACTGAGGCACAGAGAAGTGAAGTGACTTTCCCACAGTCACACAGCTGACAGGTGGCAGAACCGGGATTCGAATCCATGACCTCTGACTCCCAAGCCCGGGTTCTTGCCACTGAGCCACGCTGCAAATCCCTGTCCCACTTGGGCTCCCAGTCTCGATCCCCACTTTCCGAATTATAATAATAATAATGCTGGTATTTGGTAAGCACTTTGCAAAGCACTGTTTTAAGCACTGGGGGGGGGGGGGCGGTGCAAGGTGATCAGCTTGTCCCACGTGGAGCTCACAGTCTCCATCCCCATTTTAACTTAAAAAAAAGAATGTTGGTATTTGTTAAGCGCTTACTATGTGCAAAGCACTGTTCTAAGTGCTGGAGGGATACAAGGGGGTCAGGTTGTCCCACGTGGGGCTCACAGTCTTCATCCCCATTTTCCAGATGAGGTCACTGAGGTCCAGAGAAGTGAAGTGACTCGCCCAAAGTCACACAGCTGGCAAGCGGCGGAGTCTGGATTCGAACCCACGACCTCTGACTCCCAAGCCTGGGCTTCTTCCACTGAGCCCCGCTGCTTCTCCCACTGTACATTCCAAGCGCTTAGTTTCAGTGCCCGGCGCACAGTAAGCGCTTGATAAATACAATTGAATTTTCCAGATGAGGGAACCGAGGCCCAGAGAAGTGAAGTCATTTGCCCCAGGCCACCCAGCAGACGAGTGGCAGAGTCGGGATTAGAACCCACGACCTTCCCGAGTCCCGAGCCTGGGCTCTGGCCACTACGCTGTACTGCTACTCTGCCAGGTCCAGAGGGAGCTAGGTTTTGGGGAGACCTGGGGTTGTGAGGAGAGGGGGGGGTCACAGCTGGAGTTTCCCAGACGAAGCCCCCCTTTTCCTCAGCTCCCCCCTGCCCCGCAACACTTGTGCATATTCTATTCTAAATAAATAATTCTATTTATTTAAATTAATGCCTGTTTACTTGTTTTGATGTATATACCTATAATTCTATTGATTTATATCGATGCTATCGATGCCCGTTTACTTCTTTTGATGCCTCTCTCCCCCCTTCTAGACTGGGAGCCCGTTGTGGGCAGGGATGGTCTCTCTCTCTCTCACTGAATTGTACTTTTCCAGTGCTTAGTACAGTGCTCTGCATACAGTAAGCGCTCAATAAATACGATCGAATGCACAAATGAATGAATGAGTTGGAGCTGGGCCTCCTGGCTCCTAGACCCCTACCGAAACTGAGGGAAAAGCGGTGCGGTCTAATGGCTAGAGCCCAGGCCTGGGAGTCAGAAGGACCTGGGTTCTAATTCCGGCTCCGCCACTTGTCTGCCCTGTCACCTCGGGCGGGTCACCTCTTCTTCCCCTGGCCTTCGTTACCTCATCTGTAAAATGGGGTTGAGGACTGTGAGCCCCGTGTGGGACAGGGACTGTGTCCGACTTGATTAGCTTCTGTCTACCCCAGCGCTTAGAACAGTGCCTGGCACATAGAAAGCGCTTAACAAATAAGTAAACAAACAAGTAAGCCCCCTTTCCCTCTGCTCCTCTCCCTTCCCCTCCCCTCAGCACTGGGCTCATCTGTATATATTTTTATTACCCTATTTATTTTGTTAATGAGGTGTCCATCCCCTTGATTCTATTTATTGCTATTAAGTTGTCTTGATTTGTCCGTCTGGCTCCCCCGAGTAGACTGTGAGCCTGTCAGTGAGCAGGGATGGTCTGTCTGTTGCCCAACTGTCCATTCCAAGCGCTTAGCCCAGTGCTCTGCACAGAGTAAGCGCTCAATAAATACTATTGAATGAAATAGCATAAAAAAAGCCGTGTCTCCCCTAGTATACACCGCCCTCCGCACGTCTGGTTGGAGCCTAGCGTTCCCTGCTAGCGGCCCAGTGCCAGATGAAAAATGGTCACATAGACCCAGGCCTTACTTCTCACAGACCTCTGGACCCCTCAAATTGGGGTCTTCTTATCCAGAAAGACAATTTCTCTCTCCCCCTTCGTGGAGCCAGGCCCGTCCCCACCCCGGCCCAGGGCATCGAAAAGTTGCTCGGCGGATCTTTCCTACAGAAACATTTATGGAGACAAATAACAGCAGAGGGAGAGACAGATTAAGAGGTGTAATAGGCGAGAGGGAAAAGCTCTGCTTTAGGCTGCGAATTCAAATGAAACGCAGGGATACTGCAGGGACGCTGGCAGCTCGGGCCGGCGGGAGATGTCCCTCAAATCCCACCATTCCTCCTCCCCCAAGAGAGAGGAGAGGGCCCCCAACCCCTGGAGCTTACCAGACCCCGCCTTCCCCCAGTGACACGGATATTCAGAAGCGAAGATAAATAAACAAAACTCAGGCCGTCCGTTGCCCCTAAGACAGGAAGGAAGTAGCGTCTTTGTGTACATTCTTTCCAGCCTCGGAGCGTTGAGGACGTAGCTGCCGATTAGGATCTTCACAAGATGCTGGGAGCCATTTTGCACGGCTCCCGGCCCGTCGGAGGAGGAGGCTGGCCAGCGGCGGCGGGAGGAGGGTCCGGGGGGTCACGGTCACTCCAAACCCAGCTCGCGGAAGCCTCGTTCCCGAGGGGCCCGTCGTGACCGAGAGTGGCTTGGGTAAGGGGACGGTCTCGTGCCCCACCAGGGTGTCCCGGCACCTGCCCGGAGGGCTGGGGAACCGTCAGTGGTAATTATTCAGCACTCACTCTCACTCAGTAGTATTTATTGAGCGCTTACTATGTGCAGAGCACTGTACTAAGCGCTTGGAATGTACGGCTGAACGCTGTGCTGAGCGGGAATCTGCCCAGGCCTCCCAGCAGTTTTGCTTCTCCACGTCTGGGGGAATCTTCTGACCCGGAAGCATGTAGCATCAGCCTCGTCTGTCCACAGAACTGACTCGTCATAGTCATGATAACTGCGGTGACCGTTAGGGCCTTACTCTGTGTTAAACACTGTCCTAAGCATGGGGAAGACACGAGACCATCAGGTCAGACACCGTTCCAGCTCCGCACAGGGTTCCCAGTCTAAGTAGGAAGGAGAAGGGGTATTAAATCCCCGCTTCACCGACGTGGTAACTGAGACATACAAAAGTTAAGTGACTTGCTTAAGGTCACACAGCAACGTGGACCTTTCCACTCCAGCGCTTACAACAGGGCCTGGCAGATAGTAAGCGCTTAACAAATACCTTCTAGAGATTAGAACTCAGGTCCTTCTGATTCCCAGGCCCAAGGCTCTTTACACTAGCCCTCCTGCTCCCTGGTTGTGTGCATACTGTATAAAGAGCACGGCACAGGGTATTTACTATGCTCAAGCACTGGATGGGACACCTACTGTGTGCAGAGTGCTGTACTGAGAGCCCCTACTGTGTGCAGAGCGCCACACCATAACTAACCAGAGGGATAGGTACCAGTCAAATAATTACGGTACGTATTAAGTGCTCACTTTGGGCCAAGCACTGTTCTAAGCTGCAAGTTGATCAGGTTGAACACAGTCCCTGTCCCTCCTGGGGCTCGGACTCTCCATCCCCATTTTACAGATAAGATTAATCGAAGCCCCGAGAGGTGAAGTGCCTTGCCCGAGGTCACACAGCAGTCAAGTAGGGGAGTCGGGATTAGAACCCAGGTCCTTCCGAATCCCAGGCCTCTATTCTAGCCACTCTCTCTGTCTTCGAGGAGCTTACAGTCTAATGGGGAAGAGAAGCAGACAAAAATCCATGAAAATTCAGTTTGGGAAAGGGGATCCCTGAGGATATTTTCCCCACTGTGCACTTTGGGCAACTGAAAAGTCAGGCACTGAGCGGCAGAACACGGGCCAAGAAATAATAATGCAGTTGGCTAATAGCGGGACGACGGATGTAGCCCCGAAGCAGGGAAAGACATTGATTCCTCCCAGGGCCAAGGCGGGCTTAGAGCGTGCGGGGTGACGCCAATGTTCAAAGGCGGCGCGAACTGCAGAAGCTCATTTTAGCGAGCCTCCGGCCAGGCCCGGGCCGTCGTTGCTCACCGACCGCTGATTTAAGGATTTCACCGAGGCCCTGTCCGTCTCCCCTTCTAGGCCGTAAGCCCCCGACTACCAACTCTGTTGTCTGGTACTCTCCCAAGCGCTTAGTCCAATGCTCGGCACACAGTAAGCGCTCAGTAAAAATACAACTGAACGAATGAATGAATCCCACCTCACCTCACTAATTTCCTTCTCCAGCCCAGCCCACACCCTCCACTCCTCCAGCGCCAGCTGGCTCCCTGGGCCCCGACCTCATCTATCTCGCCGCCGACCCCTTTCCCACATCCTGCCCTAGCCTGGAACTCCCTCCCCCTCCATATACGCCAGTCCGCCGCTCTCTCCGCCGGCTTTATTTCGCTTTCCAGTTTAAGCCGTGAGGATTATCGTTCTCCATCTATTTTCCTGTTTCAAGTCCGGGATTCAGACGCCGAAAGGAAGAACGTGCATCGGGGAAGCGTGGCCTTGTGGAAAGACCTCAGGCCTAGGAGTCCCGGGACCTGGGTCCTAATGCCGGCTCTGCCCCTTCATTCAATATATTTATTGAGCGCTTACTATGTGCGGAGCACTGTACTAAGCGCTTGGAATGGACAGTTCGGCAACAGAATTGGCTTGCCCGCTTCCCTGGGCCACGGTTGCCTCACCTGTAAGATGGGGGTTCAATACTATTCTCCCTCTTCCGTGGACCGTGAGCCCCATGAGGGACAGGGACTGGGTCCGACCTGATGATCTTGTATCTACCCCGGTGCTTAGTACAGTGCTCGGCACACAGTAAGGGCTTAACAGATGTCATAGTTATTATTGTTATTGAAACTCCCCCTCTCTACTCGTTCACCCTCTCGTGACAAGCTGGACTTCTCTTCCGCTACAATCTGGCTTACGCCTGCTCCTCTCCCTACCTAAACACCCTCACTGCCCCCGGGATACGGCTCTCCCCGATGGCCCCGTGGCTAGACCCCGGGCCTGGGAGTCAGAAGGCCCTGGGTTCTCATCCCGACTCCGCTGCTCGTCTGCTGCGAGCGCTTACTCGGTAATCCCATGTAAAAGTCCAGTCTTCACCCCCATTTTACAGCGGAGGCAACCGAGGCCCAGAGAAGTGAAGTCACTTGCCCAAGGTCACACAGCAGACAGGTGAGCTCGTTGTGGGCAGGGAATGTGTCTGTTTATTGTTATAGTGTGCCCTCCCAAGCGCTTAGTACAGTGCTTTGCGCACAGTAAGTGCTCAATAAATGCGATTGAAGGAACGGACGAACAAGCGGCAGAGCCGGGATTGGAACCCAGGTCCTCCTGACTCCCAGCAGACCACGCTGAGGCCAGGAAGAGCAGGCGGGAGCGGGAGAGAGCTTTAACGCTCGCTCGTTCATCATTCCCCGACGTGCCCTCGTCCGCTCCAGGTAGGTGGAAGGGAAAACGCTCAGGAGCGAAAACAGACTTCGCTCTTCCATTTTACGCTACAGTGGCCAGAGAGACACTGAGGGGGTTTAATTGGGTTAATTACAGTACTTGTGTGAGGGCTTGAGTTTTCCGACCCCATCGAGCTCTGTGCCGCCCGGGGAGAATTCCCAGGCCTTCCGCCCGTTTGCTTGGGCAGGGAGGGGATCACGGACTTTCAGGTAAATGTTAATTGTCATCTAAAAACAATTTATCACGCATAACCATAACGCCTCCGCCTGGGCTGGACGCAGACCTGAGGTTCAGGCGAGGATTCATTCTCTTGGAACTGAAGAGAACTGAGAAGCAGCGTGGCTCAGTGGAAGGAGTCCAGGTCTGGGAGTCAGAGGTCACGGGTTCTAATCCCGGCTCCGCCACTTGTCAGCTGGGTGACTTTGGGCAAGTCACTCCGCTTCTCTGAGCCTCAGTGACCTCATCTGTACAACGGGGATGAAGACTGGGAGCCCCACGGGGGACAACCTGATCACCTTGTATCCCCCCACAGCGCTTAGAACAGTGCTTGGCACCTAGTAAGCACTCAACAAATAGCAAAATTTATTTTTTTCAGTGTTGTAATACCACTACTTCTAATAATAATGCTATTATTTAAGTGCTTACTAGATGCCAAGCCCTGTTCTAAGCGCGGGGGGTAGATTGAGAAGCAACACGGCCTAGTGGCTAGAGCCCGGGCCTGGGACTCAGAAGGTCATGGGTTCTAATCCCGGCTCCGCCACTTGTCTGCCGGGTGACCTTGGCCCAGTCACCTCGCTGTCTGTACCTCAGTTCCCTCATCTGGAAAATGGGGATTGAGACTGAGAGCCCCACCTGGGACAGGGACTGTATCCGACTCGATTTGTTTGTATCCATCCCAGCGCTCAGTACAGTGCCTGGCACATAGTAAGCGCTTACTCAATACCACTATTATTATTATACGTTTTATTATTATATTAAAACCTGGTGGTTATCAGTTTGGACACAGTCCCTAACCCACTTGGGACTCACAGTCCAGGGAGAGGGGAGTAGGATTTAATCCCCCCCAATTTTACAGACGTGGAATACATAACGAGCTGAGGTAGATACAGGATGAGCAGGTCCCACGCGAGGCCCACGGTCCAAGCTGGAGGAGAAACAGGGATCGACTCCCCGTTTCGCAGATGAGGGAACTGGGGCTCAGAGAAGTGAAGTGATTTGCCCGAGGTCACACAGCAGACAAGCGGCCCCGGGCCCGGGCTCTTTCCGTTAGGCTACGCGGCGTCTCCGAGCATTTACTGCGCGCGCAGTGCGGGACCCAGTGCTTGCGAGTACAAATCCCCAGCCTCGAGGAGCGTGGGGAACGAGACACTAAAATAAAATCATATAGGAAGAAGCAAGAGAGTGCAGTGACACGAATGCAAATACGAGACAGAATGGGAACATGCTGTGGGGTTTTAATAGGCAAATTGAAACCTTGGTCTCGGTCCATTGAGATCTCGGTCCCTGGGGGAGATATTTTTAAGACACTTGATGTGCGTAATCCAAGAAGCTATTGCACTCTCCCGAGCATTTACTACAGTGCTCTTCACCCAGCAAGTGCTCGATAAATACCTCTGATTGATGGCAAAGCCTCTCCAAGGCGGGTCTCCCTCCGGTGACATTTTGAAAGCGGGCCGGGGGAGGAAACTAGGGCAGAGGGAATCCGGCTTCGTGTCGCTCGAGGTAGGTTCTGTTCCAAATCTTTCACTGCCATTTTTTGAAGTTCCCCTTGGTTCAGCTGAGCTGGTTATTGCTCGCTCACACAGACACACTCCTCTCCCTCCTGCACACACGCCCTCTCTCACACCTACACACCCTCTTTTACGCATCCACACCCCCGTCCCCCCGTCCCCCACTGTCTTCTTGACCCTCTCTCACCCATACACAGCCTCTTACACCCCCTCCGTCCCCCACACGCCGTCTCTTAGGTATACACATCTTCTTACACACACACTCCCTCCGTCACACACACCCTTCTCTCTCTCACAAGCACACACCCTTCTCTTTTACACACCCGCCACCACTCCCTTCTCTTCCCTACTGGCTCAGGTGGGCAGGAGAGAGGGAGGGATTTTCTCAGAGTGCCACCCGGGAGGGGACGAGTGGTCCGGAGGTGAATGGGGGGGAGGTGTCACCTCGGTAGTCCCGCAGAAGCTGCCAACGGGGGAAGTGTCCGCAGGAAACGGTCGTCTCAGCGGGCTCTGAAATTGGAAGGGAGAACAGAAAGAAGGGGATGGGCGTGGGGTAGAAGCCTCGCCGTTTCCGTAAACAGAGAGGTTACTTGCAAGCGATGGGGTGAGCCCGGGCCCCGGTAGGATCCTCGCGGAGAGGAGAGACCCTACCTTCTTCACCCAAAGCCGCACTGGGACTCAGTCAGGGCCCCGTCTCCTTTTCCCATAACCCTCCCCGGAGTTAGGGGCGCCGTGGTTGGGGATGGTTGGGACGACCCCTGGAGCGGGAAGCCGAGGCACGGGCCGGGAACCAAAAGACCCAGGTTCTGCTCTCCGCGCGACCACCAGCCCGCTGTGGGTGACCCTGGGCAAGTCACTGGACTCGCTGGGCCTCGGTTTAATAACGATAATTATACCTGTTAAGCACTTAACGCTACGTGCCAGGCACCCTACTAAACGCTGGGTGGATACGAGCAAATCAGGTTGGACACAGTCCCTGTCCCGCACAGGGCTCTCAGTCTTAATCCCCATTTTACAGACGAGGTAACTGAGGCCCAGAGAAGCGAGGCGACTTACCCAAGGTCACCCAACAGACACGTGGTGGAGCCGGAATTAGAACCCAGATCCTCTGATTCCCGGGCCCGGGCTCTTTCCGTAGGTCGTGCTGCCTCTCCTTCTGAAGGGAGATGGCTCGACCGGTCTTCTTGCTCTCTGGGAGGCACCCGGCTCCTCCGGGCTGGATTCTGGTTCCGTCGTTGTATTGTCCCCTCCCGAGCGCTTAGTACAGGGCTTCGCACACAGTGAGCGCTCAATAAATATGACTGAATGAATGAGTTCAGGCTGCTGGAAGCCCGTCCCCCGGTGGGTTTGGGTCTGATGGCGGGCTACGAGAGGACCGCCCTGCCTCCCTGCCTGGGGGAAAAGTTTGGGGGCAAGTCTGCGCCTCCCCGGCCCCCGCCGGGCCCCACCTCGGATCCCAGCGGGGTGAGGTCTCTCCTCTTTCCTTTCCCTCCGGCTTCTACGCTCAACCGACCAGTGGTATTTACTGAGCGCTTACTGCTTGCAGAGCTTGAGAGAGGACGATAGCCAGCAATCGGCATACACGGTCCCTGCCCATAACGAGCCCACGGTCTACAGAAGCAGCAGCAGAAGCAGCGTGGCCTAGCGGATGGAGCCCGGGCCCGAGAGTCGGAAGGTCCTGGGTTCTAATCCCTGCTCTGCCGCTTGTCTGCCGTGTGACCGTGGGCAAGTTCCTTCACGTGTCTGGGCCTCGGCGACCTCATCTGGAAAATGGGGATTGAGGCTGTGAGCTCCATATGGAACAGGGACTGGGTCCAACCTGACTTGCTTGTATCCACCCCTGTGCTTAGTTCGCTGTCTGGCACATAGTAAGCGCTTAACAGATATTATTCGTGGCTGAGTGGAAAGAGCCTGGGCTTCGGAGTCAGGGGTCATGGGTTCGACTCCCAGCTCTGCCACTTGTCAGCTGTGTGACTGTGGGCAAGTCACTTAACTTCCCTGTGCCTCAGTTACCTCCTCTGTAAAATGGGGATTAACTGTGAGCCTCACGTGGGACAACCTGATCACCCTGTATCTACCCCAGCGCTTAGAACAGTGCTCTGCACATAGTAAGCGTTTAACAAATACCAACATTATTATTATATTATTATTATTAGGGGGGTATTTACCAGGCCCCGATCTTGCTGAGCTTCAATTCCAAGCCCCCAGCTCCCCTCAAATCCCACCTCCTCCTCCAGGTTTCAGCCTTTCTGCCTCAGCATTCCCGGCAGCCTTTCGTACAAATTGAGATCTGCCCCCCCCCCCGTTCTTCCCGCGCCGACCTCTTCGCCTCAGCAGCTTTCTCCATTCTCGTCTTGAAGCGGGATTGCCTAGTGGGAATAGCACCGGCCTGGAGTCTGATCCCGACTCCTCCCCGGGTGCTGCCTGCTGGGTGACCTTGGGCAATTCACCTCACTCCTCTGCGCCTCAGTTCCCTCATCTGTAAAATGGGGATTGAGACTGTGAGCCCCGTGTGGGACGGGGACTGTGTCCAACCTGTCCCAGCGCTTGGGACAGTGCTTGATGCAGAGTAAAAACCTAACACATACCATTGTGATTTTTATGATTATTCCTCCTGACTGCAACTGATCTTGTGCCTTTCTCCCCTGGCAGAAGCTTCTTGTGTCGCCCTGACTCGCTCCCTTTATTCAACCCCCCTCCCGGTTCCACAGCACTTACCTCCATTCATTTACTTCTATTCGTGTCTCGTCTCCTTCTCTGGACAGTAAGCTCGTTGTGGGCAGGAAACGAGTTCGACTGTACTCTCTCAAGCGCTTAGTACAGTGCTCTGCACACAGTGAGAGCTTAATAAATACGATTGACCGACAGGGAACATGCGGGGCGCTCAACCCATCGGCAAAATTTACTGAGCGCCTGCTGCCCCCACTAGACTGGGCACCTGCTTGTGCTGGACCAAGCACTTAGGACTCTCCCAATCGCTCACTACAGTGCTCTGCACATAGTAAGCGCTCAATAAACACGACTCATTGATCCTCTGCAGCTCCCGCCTTCTCACGCAGCTCCTAGAACGGTCTGCCCATTTTTCATGCTCCTCTGCTGCCTCTCTTTCCCTTTCCTCCGCTCCTCGTTGCCTTGCCTCCTCTGCTCTTTTATTAAGATTTTAATTAAATAATTTTAATTAAATTTAATGAGCCGTATCCACGAACTTCTTGGGATAAGAGCCCACGGAAGGCATTCGGCGACGCACGGCAGAGCGGTCACCGTTCGACTCCCAGTTTCGGGCCCCTTTCAGCTGGAGAGACGGGCGTTGTTCTGGCCTCCAAGGGGCTCTGCGGGGAACCCCTCAGACCCTCCCCTCCCCTCTTTTTTTGCCGGGCAGGGACGACTGCTAATAATAATAATGTTGGTATTTGTTAAGCGCTTACTATGTGCAGAGCACTGTTCTAAGCGCTGGGGGAGATACAGGGGAATGAGGTTGTCCCCCGTGAGGCTCCCAGTCTTCATCCCCATTTTCCAGATGAGGGAACTGAGGCACAGAGAAGTGACTTGCCCACAGTCACACAGCTGCCAAGGGGAAGCAGTGGGGCTCAGTGGAAAGAGCCCGGGCTTGGGAGTCAGAGGGCATGGGTTCGAATCCCGGTTCTGCTACTTGCAGCTGGGTTGACTGTGGGCGAGTCACTTCGCTTCTCTAGGCCTCAGTTCCCTCATCTGGAAAATGGGGATGAAGACTGGGAGCCTCACGGGGGGCAACCTGATGCCCCTGTATCTCCCCCAGCGCTTAGAACAGTGCTCTGCACAGAGTAAGCGCTTAACCAATACCAACAGTATTATTATTAAAAGGGGGATGAAGACTGGGAGCCCCACGTGGGGACAACCTGATGACCCTGTATCTCCCCCAGCGCTTAGAACAGTGCTCTGCACATAGGAAGCGCTTAACAAATACCAAGATGATGATGATGAAGATTGTGGCTCCTTCCTAGCCTGCGGGATAACAGGATGGGCGCGCTACCCTTTCCTCCCAGAGGCGGCGCTGTGGGAGCTCAGAGGCCGTGCCGCGCGCGCGACCGCGGACCGACGCGCGCGCGACCGCGGGCCGACGCGCGCGCGACCGCGGGTGGCGCGCGTGCGCACAGTTGGGCTGGGCCGAGGGCGGCGGTGGCGGCGCCTCCCCCGCCGGCCAGCAGGGGGCGCGGCGCCAGGTCGGGAGGCCGCCGGACCAATCAGCCGTCGTCTTTAATAGTCAATAAATCGTTGTTTATTGAACGCCTACTCGGCGCAAAGCGCTGTTCTCGCTCCTGGGAAGAGGACGGCAGAATCGGCAGGAGACGTAATAATAACCGTGGCATTCCTTAATCGCTGACGAGGTGCCAAGCCTTCATACAGAGAAGCAGGGTGGCTCAGTGGCAAGTCAGAGGTCATGGGTTCGAATCCCGCCTCTGCCCCTTGGCAGCTGGGTGACTGTGCGCAAGTCACTTCACTTCTCTGGGCCTCAGTGACCTCATCTGTAAAATGGGTCTGCAAAATCTGTAGAACAGTGCTCTGCACATAGTAAGCGCTTAATAAATACCGACGTTATTATTATTCATTCATTCAATAGTATTTATTGAACGCTTACTATGTGCAGAGCACTGGACTAAGCGCTTGGAATGGACAATTCGGCAACAGATAGAGACAATCCCTGCCCAGTGACGGGCTTACGGTCTAACCGGGGGAGACAGATGGACAAAAAACAAGACAACTTAATCACAATCAATACAATCAAGGGGATGGACAGCTCATTAACCAAATAAATAGGGTAATAAAATATATACAAATGAGCACAGTGCTGAGGGGAGGGGAAGGGAGGGGGGAGGAGCAGAGGGAAAGCACTGTACTAAGTGCTGGGAGGGAATAATAATAATAATAACGATGGCATTTGTTAAGCACTTTCTATGTGCAGAGCACCGTTCTAAGCCTTGGGAGAGATACAGGGTCATCAGATTGTCCCCACGTGGGGCTCACAAATCCCCATTTTTACAGATGAGGGAACTGAGGCACAGAGAAGTGAAGTGATAATAATAATCAGATTATTTATTTGTACTGATATCTGTCTCCCCGCTTCTAGACCGGGAGCTCGCTGTGGGCAGGGAATGCCAGCGTTTATATTTGCATTGTACTTTCCCCAGCGCTTCGTACAGTGCTCTGCACACAGAAAGCGCTTCGTAAATACAACTGGATGAATGAACACCACGCTGCTTCCCACGGTGCGGTGGGAAGCGGGAGAAATAGCCCAACCGTCCTCCACCTCTGGCCTGCTCCGAGGCAGATGGCAATCCGTTCCCAGCCTACGGGTTTTGTATTTACCCTGCCTCAAAAAAAGGAAAAAATTCCCATATACACACACAGATGTACGCGGGCACGCACACTCAGCCCACCCTCGTCTGTCGGGCCATGGGGGCGTGAGCCGGGAGCCAAGCGACGGGCTGCCGGAATCGAGTGGGACTTGTTGCTATAGAGATGGGCGACATCCACGCGTCTCTCCGCCGTGGGGAAGGTAGCGAGGGAGGGAAGCCTGGGGAAGGGGAATGAGCCCAAAGCCTGGCCCAAGTGGCCCCGCTGTCCCACCGTGCGTCCATTCGGTCGTATTTATTGAGCGCTTACTGCGTGCAGAGCACTGTGATAATAATGTTGGTATTTGTTAAGCGCTTGCTAGTTGCAGAGCACTGTTCTAAGCGCTGGGGGAGATACAGGGGAATCAGCTTGTCCCACATGAGGCTCACAGTCTTCATTCCCATTTTACAGATGAGGTAACTGAGGCACCGAGAAGTGAAGTGACTTGACCAAAGTCACACAGCTGACAGGTGGCGGAGCCAGGATTAGAACCCATGACCCATGACTCCTAAGCCCGGGCTCGCCACGCTGGAGGGCGCAACAATAAACAGACACATTCCCTGCTCACAGCGAGCTTACGGTCTGGGGCGGGAGGACAGAAATCAATATAAATCAATAAATTACAGCTACGTACATAAGTGCGGTGCTGCTGGGAGAGGGGAAGAATAAAGGAAATTAGTCAGTACCGACTTCACTCTGCTAAACCGGTCCCCTCTTCTGGCCTGTGGAGATTTTAGAGTAATCATAATAATAGTGGCATTTTTTAGGCGCTTACTCTGTGCCAGACACCGTCCTAAACCCTGGGGTGGGTATAAGCAAATGGAGTTGGACCCGGTCCCTGTCTTGTGTGGGCCTCACATCCTCAATCCCTATTTTCCAGATGAGGTAACTGAGGCACAGAGAAGCAAAGTGACTTGCCCAAGATCACGCAGCAGACGAGTGGTGGAGTCAGGATTAGAACGGACGACCTTCCGACTCTCGGGCCCGGGCTCTGCGCTTGGGCTGGGCCGCGGGAGCAGGGGACTGGATGGGGCTCTTTTCTATCCCTTGACCGCTCTTCTCAGGTGTCCCCCTCCCATTAACGCCATCTGTTAAGCGCTTAGTCTGCATCAAACACGGCTGTAAGCACTGGGGTAATACGAGTTAATCGGGTTGGAGACAGTCCCCGTCCAAAATGGGGCTCATTGTCTAAGTAGGAGGAAAGACGGGACAAGTGTCACAGAAAAGTGAAGTGACTTGACTCGAGTCACGCAGGTGGAGAGGGGATTAGAACCCAGGTCCTCTGACTCCCAGGCCTGTACTCTTTCCGCCAGGCCATGCAATTTATTTTGTTTATGCATATTTACGCATTTTGTGCATATTTATTTTGTGCGGATTTCTTTTGTTTGTGCATATTTATTTTGTTAATGAGGTGTACATCTCCTTGATTCCATTTATCTCGATGACGTCGTCTTGTTTTTGTTATGTTCTCCTTCCCTTTGCCGCCCGTCTACCCCGTTTAGACCGTGAGCCCGTCGTTGGGCAGGGATGGTCCCCATCTGTTGCCGAAATGTCCATTCCCAGCGCTCAGTACAGTGCTCTGCCCATCATAAGCAAAGGGCAGGGACTGTCTCTATCTGTTACCGATTTGTACATTCCGAGCGCTTAGTACAGTGCTCTGCACAGAGTAAGTGCTCAATAAATACTATTGAATAAATATTCCTGAATGAATGAATGAATGCTGCTCCTCCAGGGTTTGGTTTCAGGGTTTAGCCTGCTGTAGCTCCCACAGCCCTCAGGCAGACCCGCTCCGTCCCCTGAAACGTAGTGAGGAGCCGAGGACCTCCAGAAGAAGCCGGGAGACCCTGCCCTGGAAGCAAGCGGTTCCCGTCGAGCCGCCCAGCCTCCATCCTCCTGCCTCGGCGGGGAAGGAGAGTCCCACGGGATCAGAGGCGCCGCTTCCGTTTCCTCCGGGAGATGGGCAGGGCAGCAGCTGTTCAGACTTCCTGGTCGAGAGGCTTTTTTTGCAAAGGTGTTTTTAGCCACTTACTAGGTGCAACCTCTGTTCTAAGCCCTGGGGTAATGATAATAATAATAAAGTCGGTATTCGTTAAGCGCTTTACTATGTGCAGAGCACTTTTCTAAGCGCTGGGGTAGATACAGGGTCATCAGGTTGTCCCCCGTGAGGCTTCCTGTCTTCATCCCCATTTTACAGATGAAGTAATAATCATAATGTTGGTATTTGTTAAGCGCTTCCTATGTGCAGAGCACTGTTCTAAGCGCTGGGGGAGATTCTGGGTCATCAGGTTGTCCCCCGTGAGGCTCCCGGTCTTCATCCCCATTTTCCAGGCGAGGTCACCGAGGCCCAGAGAAGTGAAGTGACTCGCCCAACGGTCACCCAGCTGACAAGTGGCGGAGCCTGGATTCGAACCCATGACCTCTGACTCCCAAGCCCGGGCTCTTTCCACTGAGTCACGCTGCTTCTCTAAAGATAAAGGGTAGATAAAGACTAGGCGGGTCGGACGCAGTCCCCGTCCTGCATAAGGCTCGCGGTCTACGTAGGAAGGAGAACAGGAGAACCGAGTCACGGAGAAGTGACTTGACCGAGCTCACGCCGCAGGTAAGCGGTGGAGCGAGCCGCGGCTGCTTCCTCTGGTAGATTTCCTGTTCTTAAAGATTTCTTTTAAGTGGTATTAAGTGCTCACTATGTGCCAAGCACCGCACCGAGCCAGGGGGTAGATACCAGATAATCAGGTTGGACACAGTCCCTGTCCCACCGTCTTAATCTCCAGTTGACAGACGCGGTAACCGAGGCACCGACAAGTTAAGCGACTTACCCGAGGCCACGCAGCAGACGAGGAGAGGAGCCGGGATCAGAACCCAGGTCCTCCCGACTCCTAGCAAAGACTTGCCGTCGGCCCAGGCCTAGAGGAGCCGGATTTCCCCGCGGGGGGGCTGTTGTTCCCGGTGGAGATGGAAGAGGAGAGATGGAAGTTTCCGGGAAGCCTCGAGGCCCGGCTTGAGGTGGGAGTTGGGTGGCAGACGGCTTGGGGTCCGGGGGGCAAGTACCAGGACAAGCCGGCCCTGCCTGGGGGAGAACCGTTCAAGAGGGCGACAATCCTGGGCCTGGGTCCCAGCTGACGGGCCGGGAACGGAGAAGCGGTGTGGCCTAACGGATAGAGCACGGATCGGAGAATCAGGAGGACGTGGGTTCTAAACTCCCTCTAGGCTTTAAGGTCTTCGAGGGCAGGGAACGTCTCCGTTATAGTGTACTCTCCCAAGCACTTAGGACAGTGCTCCGCACGCGATAAGCGCTCACTGACTAAACCCCACTTCCGCCGCTTATCTGCTGTGTGATCTTGGGCAATTCACCTCACTTCTCCGTACCTGTCACCTCAACTGTAAAATGGGGCTTAAGGCCGGGAGTCCCCGGTGGGACTTGGACTGTGTCCAACCTGTGTGATCTTGGGCAATTCACTTCACTTCTCTGTACCTGTTACCTCATCTGTGAAATGGGGATTAAGGCCGGGAGTCCCAGTGGGACTTGGACTGAGTCCAACCTGATTAGCTCCTTATCTGCCCCGGCTGCTCAGAGGGGTGCTAAGCAAACACCATAAAAGAAAAAGGCCTGAAACAGCCCTCCTGCAGGCCTGAGGCCCCTCCTTATGGGGCAAAGCGACCCAGAGGGGAGTTCCACCCACCCTTACTGTTTCTCTGCCACCCCCAGCAGCCACAGGCTGCCCCGGTCTCCACCCCCAACCCCAGCGGGTGCCAACGTCAGCCCCACTGGGGCCCGCCCGAGACGGAGACCGTAGCAGAGGCCGGCCGGACCGTTCCCCGGCAGCCCCTTCGAACCACCGTCCCGGCACCGGATGCCCGGGCTTCCCCTCACGGCGGGCGTCTGGTGCCAGGCTGTTCCCGGCCTCCGGTCCCCCGACTCTCGTACCCCTGGGGTGGAGGTGGTGTAGGCCAGGAATTCCTTGTGGCCCCTCTGGCAACCTGACCCCAGAGGCTCCAGAGATTCTGTGGGCCTTCCTCCCTCCGACGGCCGACCGTCCCAAGAGAACGCGCGGAGCCACGCCGTTCTCCTCTCTCACGAGATTGCCCAAGATTGAATCGTCCCGCCTCCTCGCCGCAAGTTTTCCAAACAGACCTTTATTTTTCCAGAGGGTATTCTCTACAGCCTTTAAAAAACCCCCCACCACCTACACGAACAGAGACAGACAGAGATAACCCGTGTGTTCAGAAGTGTCTCCGCTGAGAACCCCCGCTCGGGACCCTCTTTCTCAGAAAGAATTTCGAGCTGGTTGGGGTGGGCGGGGTGGGGGCGGGAGCCGCCGCCGGCCGGGGCAGAGTCGAGGCAGACGCTCGACCCGTCGTCTCGCTCCCGGCCGCGGCTCTGGGAACTTTGGTTTAAGTGTTTCGATCGGGAGGTGAGAGGATCGAGGGCGACATTTTGTCTCCGCATCGGATGACGGCAGTCGGCTTTAGCCCCTCGCTCCCCGACGTTCCCCCGCGCCCGCCTCGAGCCTGGCAAAGCTGCCTCGGGGCGGCGTTTGGGCGAAGAAGGGCTGGCGGGGCCGGGCCGGGGGTAGGATGGGGGGAACTAACATATCGGGCCGGACCTGAGGTCAGAGTAGCCCGGCTGCCCGTCACCCCCTCCCACCCCATCCCCTTGGAGGCACAGACTGGTCTGGCCTGACCGGGCTCAGATCCCCCGTCCTGGGCGCGAAAGCTCCACCCGGTCCGTGGCCGGGCACCGGCTGGTGTGTTCCCAAGCGGCATTTTGGTCCGGGTGGCCGGGGAGCCGGCCACTAAGTGTTTGCCCGAAAAAACCAACCCTCGGCCGACTGCAGTGAGGGCACGCCGGGCAGGAGAGCCCGAGACCCGGGCCGGAGGACCCCCTCCCCGCAAGAGCACCGGCAGGAGGGGCCTCGAGTCACCACGGGAATGGTGGGGAGCGGGGCGGGGGCGGGTGGGGACACCGGTGGGGAGGGGGCCAGAAACCTCTGAACGGACCCAGCCTCCTTCCGGCCGCCCGCCCCGCTGGGGGCGAGCGGCCGATGCCAGTTAAAGTGCAAAGCGACGAGTCTTTGGGCGAGTAGCCGCTGTGGTGTAGAGCTGGGCCGTGGGGGGCCGGGTTAGGACGGTCCCGGCCGGGAAGAGCCGAGGGACGCTCGGCCTCCCCGCCGAGGGGAGAGGCTGGCGGAGGCCCGTGCGCAACGAGGTTAGTAAGCGCGCTGGGGCCGGGCGGACCCGGAGCCCGGACAAAAGATGTAGGAGCCCGGGCTCCGGCGCCACCGTCTCTGGCCGGTCGGGGCCGCCCCGAGGAAGAGTTGGGGTTCGGGGGCGGGGGGGGGGGGGGGGAGACCCGTCGATAATACTGAACACGCCTCCGCAAGGCCCCGCTGCCGAGTCTACCGCGAATAAATACACTCCGAGCGGCTCCGGGTCCTCGGGACGAAGCGGGGGAGGAAGAGGCGGCGGGATGCGGCGGTTTCTAAAGCTCTGGTCTCCGGCCGGGCCCGGGCCCCCGTCAGAAGCCGAACGCGTCGTCCAGGTCGCCGGCGGGGGTGTCCGGCTTGTCCCAGTCGTCGGGAGAGAGGTTCTGGGCGCTCTGGATGTCCTGGGGGGTCAGCCCGGTGTCCAGGAGCTGGGGGTTGGTGCGGGCCTGCGCCAGCCTGGAGAGACGGGGGGTGACCGGGGCGGTCGATCCATCAGCCCCCGCTGACCGTAAGCCCCCTCTAGACTCTGTGCTCACTGTGGGCAGGGAGGGTGCCTGTCATACTGTCGCGTCGTCCTCTCCCAAGCGCCTACTACAGTGCTCTGGCACACGGTCGGTCGGTCCATATATACGACTGTATGGACGAAAAGGTCCCGGGCAGCCCGGCTTCTCGGTGGCTGTGGCGATCCCTCCCCCCGCCCCCGCCGTCTGGGTGAGAGGACGTGAGGGGGGGGGGGTCCCAGGACGTGACCCTGCCGGCCCCTCCCCCTCTCCCTCCCGGGCCGGCCGGTCGGGTTACCTGGAAAATGCCTCGTCCAGCCCGTCGTCCATCTCCTGGGGAAACGGAGACCCAGGTCAAGGCCACATGCCGCCCCGGTGCCGAGCCGCCAAGCGCCCGGTACGGCGCTCGGCAACGCAGCGAGCGCTCGAACTCGGCTGATCGACTGACGTGGGGGTGGCTGCCCTTATGTAACTGAGGAGCGAAGCCGGGGTAGACCGGGAACCCCGGGTACGCTGCATTTCCGCTCTGGCCCGGGCCCCGGGAGGAGGGGCAGGGCTCCCGCGGGAGCCTCCCTCGGATCGGCGGGTGGGGAATCCCCGGCCAAGGGTGTCGTCGGGAGCAAGGAATCGGCCCGGATCGCGTCCGGTCGTTGACGGCGACCATGATGGCTTCCCCGTGGCCCCCGGCCGCCGCACCGTGCGTGCGCACGCGTGTATCTGTGTGCGCGCATGGCGGGGGGATGGCTGGTTCCCGGAGTGAGCGTCCCTCCCTCCCCATCCCGGGGGCACAGCAACAAGGAGCAGGCAGGGCTTGGTCGGGGGAAGGGGCGAAGGGGCAGGGGCGGGCCCGGCGGGGGGGTCGGAGGAGAAAGGGAGGGCTTTATGAGGAGGCAGCTGCCGCTGGCCGGGAGGAGACCCCGCCCGGCCCTCCCCCTGCCCCGGGTTCAAAGGAGCCTTCGTCGGAGGGCAGGTGTGACGTCCCTCCGCGGCCGCCCCCCACCACCGGGTGTCACGGTGGCCGGAGGGGGGAAGGGGCGGGCCCCGGTGGCTGAGATGGATCGGGCTGGGCTGTAAGCGCATGTACTTATTTACACGTCCTGGCCCCGCTCACCTGTGGTGCGAGCGTGTGCGCGCCCCCGCCCCGGCCCCGCGGACGGCCCCGCGGGCCCCCGGCCCCGCTCACCCAGACGACGTTGTTGTTGCCGCCCAGCAGCTCCGGCCCGGCCAGCTGGTCCGCCGCGTCGGGCGGGTGTGTGACGGCGGGGGTCGGCGGGATCTTGGCCGCCTCCTCCAGGTCCAGCAGGTTCCCGGTCGCGACCGCTGCGGGGTCCGGCCGGGGGGCGCTCAGCGAGGTGGGGGAGGGGGCCGCAGACCTCCTCCATCCCCCCCTCCCGGCGCCGCCCCCCGCCCCTCCACCCTCGCCGCTGAGCCGGCCCCCCGCCCACCCCCGCAGAGGATGCTCCTGGGCAGCGGACGTGGGACCCCGAGGGCAGCCTGGACCCTTTGCCCCCCGCCCCGTGAAGGGAGAGCTTCCGGTTCCCGGGGAGTCAGGCCTGGCTCTCTCCCCCGGCTCCCTGCGGCCTGGCACCCCGGGGGGCACCGGGCTAGGGGGCACTTACAGCCTTTCAAGGGGGCCGGGCTGTCCAGCGGGGCCCCCCTCGCGCCGTCTGCATCCGCGTTCGCCTTCTCCCGCTTTTCCTTCTCTGCCGGCCGGGGCCCGGGGGTGGGAGGGAGAGCAGCTTCAGCCGGGGGTGAGGGAGGGGGCGCGGGGGGTTCTGCCCCGGTCACGGGGGGCAGGGGAGGGCGACAGAGGCCAGACCCGACAGGTAGGGCCCCGGGGGCCGGCAGCGGGGCGGCCACCGCAGCCTCCGAGGGAGGCGACGGCCGGCTCGGGGAGCCGGCGGCTGATCGCCCCCCTGGAATGCCTCCGGCCGGGGGGCGGGGGGACCGGCTGGTAGCGGTGGCACTTACTGGGCGCCATGCACTGCAGTAAGCACTGGGGAGGGACAAGACAAGCGAGTGAGAAGCGAGGGAGCGTCTGCTTCAACGGGGCAGACAGAGGGGGACGTATTGCCGCACAAGAGGAGCACGGGCTCACCTTCCTTAGACACTTGCCAGAACTCGAACGCGACTTTGAACGCTTGAGCGACCGTCAGTGTCACCGCTTGAGCCTGGGACAAACGCACCGATCACGACATCGATCGTAGGAACCGAGCACCGCGCTGAAGCGCTTGGGAGAGCGCGGCGGAATCGGTCGACACGATCCCCGCCCTCGAGAAGCCGACCGGCGGTACTGACCGAGCGCGGAGCACCGTACGAGGGGCACAATAACCCTAAAAATAATTGTGTATTTGCTCAGCGCTTACTATGTGCCAAGCACCGTTCTAGGCGCTGGGGTAGATACAAGGTAATCAGGATGTCCCACGGTCCTAACCCCCACTTTACAGACGAGGGAACTGAGGCACGGAGAAGTAAAGTGACTTGCCCACAAGGAACTTGGGAGTCTAGAGCAGGGAGGAGAGACACTCCAGCATATCAGCAGCTACCGGAAGAAGGGGAAGTGGCCAAGTGTACGAGTTAGCGCTTAAATAGTAGCTTATAGACGTCACTGTGGACGTCTGGGAAGATATGGCACAAATGCGCCAAGTGGTCACTGGAGAGAAGACGAATCAACTGGGAAAAGGTGCCCTGGAGATGATAACGGCAATAACGGTACGTGTTAAGCGCTTACTATGCGTCAGGCGCTGTACTACGCGCTAGGGTGGAGACAAGCAAATCGGGTTGGACCCAGTCCCCATCCCACGCGGGGCTCACAGTCTCAATCCCCATTTTACAGACGCGGTCACTGAGGCCCGGAGAAGTGAAGTGACTCGTCCGAGGTCACCTGGCAGACAAGTGGCGGGGCCGGGATTAGAACCCACGACCTATGACTCCTAAGCCCGGGCTCTTTCCGGTGAGCCACGCCGCTCTGCCCCGCTGGCGAGTCTCAAGCTTCGGGGCCAAGCAGATAGAGCTGGGTTCTAATCCCTGCTCTACCGCTTGCCTGCTGTGACACCCTGGGCACGTCACTTTACTTCTCTGTGCCTCAGTGACCTCATCTATAAAATGGGGATGAAGACCGCGAGCCCCAGGTGGGACAGTATCGAATCGTACTTGAATACTGAATCGTATTCGATAAATACGACTGAATGAATGACAGGGACCGTGTCCAACCTGATCTGCTTGTATCCACCCCAGCACTTAGTACAGTGCCCGGCACAGAGCAAGCGCTTAATACATTGTTATTATTATTAGGTTTCGTTCTTCCCCCGCCGCGTCGGGCCGGGGGCGGGCCCGCGGCCGCTCGCCACCTCCCCGGGGCCGGTAGGACGAGGCGTTCGAGGCCGGGGGCGCTGACTGGCGGGCCCGGCCCGGGGGTGGGTGTGAGGGCCGGCGGGGGGTCGGACGGCACGGGGGACGACCCGTCACTGACCATTTTCCGCTTGGCGCAGAGGAAGGCGTGGCACTCCAGGCTCTCGTTCTGCAGGCTCTGAGCGATGTAGGCGAACACCTTGTCGTGGGCCTTGTCGGCTGTGCAGTAGGAGATCCTGGAGGCCCGGGCCGGGGGGAGGGAGGGAGAGGCAGACCACGGTTCGCCCTCGGACCCCTGCCCGCCACCCCACCTCCAGCCCCTGCCCCCACCGAGGGTCAAATTCCCGCCCCCCCCCGGAGGAAGACGCCCTCGTTCTGCGGCTCTGGGACTTCGGCCCTTTCCCCTAACTCTCGAGGCCCCGTGGAGGGCCCGGACGCTCAGGGCCGGAAGGTGCGCCCGCAGAGGTCATCTCGTCCGTCTCCCCGCCTCCGGACGGGACCGCACCCCGGACACGGGTCTCTCTCCTGGGCTACTGTCGGCAGGACCCCCGCCCCGCTCTCGGGAGAAATTCCGTGGGCGGCTGGGGGTGACGGAGGGGGGTGAGGGGGCGGGTGCCTGCGCACGCGCACCCCTAAATCACCAGCCACACCGTAGCGGTCGAGGAGAACCGCGGATGGACACGGCCCCGCCGCCAAAGCCAGCCCGGGGACAGTGCCCTCACGATACTGGCTCAAGTTTACGTGGGGACTGTCCTCAGCCCCAGCCAGACGAGCCCCTCCCTGCCGGCCCATTGCCCCGGGGACATCTCTGGCCGGGGGCCGGAGGGCAGTCGGGCACGTGTGGGTACGGGGATGCCCCTGCCACTTGGCTCTGCGCCCTCGGTCCCCTCCTCCGCCACCCTGGCACAGGCCGGGTCCACCTTTCATCCCGAGCCGCTCCACCCTGCCCTGCATCGGGCGGGGGCCGGCTCCGAGGACCGGGGCCGCGCCCCCCACCTCCCACGGCCTGGCGGAGGGCAGGGGTGGCCCCGGGGGCCGCTGCGGGGTTTGTCCGCTCTGCGGGGAGCCGGAAAGGGACAAGATGGAGGGGCCTAGCGCCGACCGCCGGACGTCCGACGCCAGCGGGGAGGGACGGCCGGGCCCGAGGCCGGACCCGGGGAGCAGGGGCAGGGCGCCCGCCCCCCGGCCGTGGGGAGGGTCCCGCGGCCCAGCCCACCTGTAGATGGACACGTTCTCGATCATCTGGCCGCTGCCGCTGTCCGTCAGCACGATCCCCCGCGGCGACACTTTGATCGTCACCTTCTGCAGCTTCTTCCCGCTCGCCTTCGCCTGGGCCGGGGGAAGGAGGGGTGAGCGGGGCGGGAGGGGGGTCCGGGCCCCCCCCGCGGACCCTGGTAGATGCCCGGCCTGAGGATCAAGTGGCCCTCCGGTCGGCTGACCCCAGGCCGGACCGCTCCCTGCTCCGGAGTCCGGGGTCTCGTCGCCCCACCCCAGCGAGGACTCTCCGACCCCTGGAGGCTGAGACCCCAAGAGAAATGGAAGCCGGGGGGCTCAGGCAATTTATTTACATTCATCGTCTGTCTCCCCCCGTAGACTGTAAACTTGTTGTGAGCAGGGAATGTGTCTGTTTATTGTTCTGTCCACTCCCAAGTGCTTAGTACGGCGCTCTGCACACGCTAAGTGCTCAGATAGCAATGAATCGAATTGAGCTGTGGAAAGGGGAGTTTCTCGCCGTGGGGGCAGGGTGGGCATGCTGGGCCCGGAGGGGGGCACAGGTAGCCCATGAGGAGGGGGAAGGGAAACTTGTCCTGGACCAGGGGAGGCCGTGTGGGTGGTGGGTGGCTCGGGGGGATGCCCGCTGCCCACAGAGGGGGCAGGAAGGACACAGGGAGACTCTGGAGACTTTCTCTGTCCATTTCCCCGCAGCTGCTTATTATTATTACTAGTACTAACAGTAATAATAATAATCCCGGGGGGTGGAGAAGGGAGGCAAGGTTTGAGACTCCTTCCCATAGACCAGCAACCCGCCCCGGGTGAGGGGGAAGAGCCCTCTGACCGCCCCAACATCTCTCTTGGTGCCAGGCCCCGACTCAGAGGTCCCAGAGAGGCCCGGGGGCAGGGGGAGGACCCCCATCCCCGTCCGCCGCCACGGCCACGTTAATGAGGGGAGAGCGGGGGAGTGACAACGGAAGACCCTGGGGCCGCCCCCCAAAAGCTGAGGGGACGACTAGTCAGGCCGCGCCCGGCCCTGACTCCTGTCCCCTCCCCGCCCCCCCCGCGATGCCAGCCACCGTGGCCGGATCCTAAAGGCGAGGCTACGTCCACCCGGCCCCGGAGGAGGGCGGGGACTCGGGTCCGCAGGTGAGTCGGGGCTCACTCACCTGCATCGCCTCCCGGTCCCACCCGGACACGGGGCAGGCGGGGAGGGGGCCTCGCCCCCAGGATTTCCAGGCAGGGCAGGGGCTGGGCCGGGGGGAAAGGGTGTCTCACCGTGGCCACGATCCTCTTCACGGCTGCGGCCGACAGGGCCTCGCCCTTGGGCTGCTCCACCAGCGTCATGCCCAGGTATTTCAGCTGGAACAGGACCCCCTCCAGCAGGGGCTCCCGCGTGTCCGTCCAGTTCTCCGGCAACTCTGCACGGGGGTGGGGGGTGGGGAGAAGAGCCACTGGGACCCCCGACTCCTCCCGCCGGCCGCCCCCTCAAATTCCTCCCCCGACCCCACGGCCCCATTCGCCGACCTAGAGTTGGTCCTCCTTAGGACCCAGAGGTTTTCACGCGCACGTTCAGGCCGACGACGCGCCGGACGGATACATTTGATAATCATCACGGTACCCGCTGAGCCCCTACTATGTGTCAAGCACTAGTCTAAGCGCTGGCGTAGAGTGAAGCTAACCAGGCCGAACCCAGGCCCCGACCCACACGGGGCTCCTCAAGTAGGAGGGAGAGCGGGGATCGAATCCCCATTTCACCGACGAGGGAACTGAGGTCCGGAGAGGCGAAGTGACTCTCCCAAGGTCCCGCGGCGGGCGAGTGGAGGATCGGAACCCAGGTTCTCTGACTCCCAGACCCAAGCTCTTTCCACCAGACCACCCTGCTTCCCTGCACGGCCCGAGCACGGGACAGGTGCTCGGTACGTAGCGCCGAGCGACTCCCGGGGCCCTCGGCCGGGGGGGACGTGAGGCCGAGGGGCGGCAGGACCCTCCCGAGGGCCAGGTGGGCTGCCCGGGGGGGGGGTCGGGGGCCGAGTCCCCGGGGGCTCACGGGGCAGGCCCCGCCAAGGCCTCCAGCCCGGCCCCGGGCGGCAGTGACGGCTTCCCCCACCTCCGCCCCGGGCTCCGCCCTCTGACTGGAGGCCAGGCAGCGGCCCCGCGGAAGGAGAGGGTGTCAGGCAGGAAGATGGCAGGGTGGGACGGTCCCCGCCACCCACGGGGTTCCGGTCTGAGAGTCGGGGGGCGGAGAGGGTTTTCTAGCCTGTCCCCCCGGCCCCGAGAGCCCGGCTCTCTATGCGGACAGCGGCGGGGCCTGAGCCGGACGGCCCGGGTTACAGTCCCCGCCCCACGGTGAGGGCACGGGAGGGGCGCTGCGGCGCTCTGACGTCCCGGGGGCACCGGGGCACAGCGGGCAGGGAGGAAAAGGCTAATTCTAGGTTGCGGTTCTCGCCCCCTCGGCCCAAATCCCAAACTCTACCACAAGGGCGCCTGGATTGCGGCTCCCCCAGCCGAGGGCATCTAGTTCACGCTCCCTCTGGATGGCGGGGGGGGGGGGCCCTGGAACCCGGGAGATGCTCTGAAGCCCTGACCCCTTTCAGCCTGACTGGGTTTGGGGGTGGGGGGCAGAGAACGGGTCACCGGGCAGCAGCTTCCCCCCCGGAAATTGCACAAAGAATCGCGGATATTCATCAGAGGCTCAACCCGACTCCGGACCTCAACCCGGACCCCCAGGGCGGCCACCCTGCCCCTGCTGTGACCTTTCCCCTCCAGCAGTATGAGCCCCCCCCACCCCCGCCTCCGCCACGTCCCCTTTAGGTTCGGGCCCCGCACGGGCAGCTGCCAAAGCCAGGGGACACCCATGGGGTGGGTGGGGGTCCGGAGGGTGGAGGGCGGGGAGAAGGAGGGAGTGGGCAGGGGCCTGGGAGGGGGTCCAGGGTCTGGAGGTCGGGCAAGGGTCCGGGCAGAGCCTTGGGGATTTCTCTGTCGTGGCGAACCCCTCCCCCCAGCCCAGCCCCTGTCCCGAGCGTGCCCGGCGCTGACCCGGCCTCCCTCCCCCGGCCGGCGTGGCCGCCGGCGACCGGGCCGGCGTGGCCACCGGCCGACCACGATCCCCAGCCCCCCCCAGGGCGGAGGCCGCCACGCTGGCCATCCCATCCCATCCCGGCCGGGACCGGGCCATACGGGAGAGCCACGTCTCCCGGCTCCCACGCCCGGGATGCCCCGGCGAGCCACAGCGTCACCCCCGCCTCACCTCCTCCCGGCCAGGGAACGGGCCCGACAACTCTCTTGGAGGGGTCTCTCCCAAGCGCTTAGTACGGTGGCCCGAACGCGGCAAGCGCTCAATAAATACCACTGATGACCTGCGGATACCACTGATTGACCGATTAACTCCTCATCCTCCCCACCCTCGGGAACCGAGGCCTAGGGAAGACGAAGACTTTCCAAGTTATTTCTTTTAACGGTATCCGCCGAACGCTTACGAGCCGGGCACCGGACTACGCGCCGAGGCGGATACGAGCCGATCGGGTTGGACCCGGTCCCCCGGCCCACACGGGGCTCACAGTCTAAATTTCACCGACGAGGCAACCGAGGCACCGCGACGCGACTCGCCCGAGATCACACGGCAGGTGAACGGCGGAGCCGGGATTAGAACCCAGGTCCTCCGACTCCCAAATCCGCTGGCCCACGCTGCTTCGACCTGATCTGATCAACGCTCTGCACAGTGCTTTAACAGGTCCCACTGTCATCACTGTTAGCGTCTGCTCCGTTCGCTGCTGGACACAGAGGAAATGCTCAATACCACCAATGGATGAGGAAACTTGACAGCGAGTTTGTTGTGGGCAGGGAAAGCGTCTACCAATCCCGCTGAGCTCCCCTCTTCCAAGCGCTCGGTACAGCGCTCTGCACGCAGTAAATGCTCAATAGATACCACTGCCGAGGACTCGTCCGGACACGTAAAAATATCACGGAGCGGCCTCTGGAGCGTAAGCTCATTACGGGCGGGGAACGGGGTCCCTTTAGGGTTATACCGTCCTCTCCCAAGCGCTCAGTACAGCGCTCTGCACACAGGAAGCGCGCTCAATAAATCCACGGGTTGGCTCCCTGGGGTCCCCGCGCCCACCGGACGCCCCTTCACCTGGGGGAGCCCCCGGGCCCCTCCACCCTCCCTCCCTCCCTGTGCCCCAGACTGCCAACCCTCTCTCCATCCCCAAGAGAAACGGGGCCGGACCTCTCTGCCCGGCCTCGGCGCCCCCGAACTAGCGTGGCTCAGTGGAAAGAGCCCGGGCTTGGGAGTCCGAGGTCATGGGTTCGAATCCAGACTCGGCCAGCTGGGTGACCGCGGGCGAGTCACTTCACTTCTCTGTGCCTCCGTGACCTCACCCGGAAAACGGGGATGAAGACCGGGAGCCTCACGTGGGACAAACTGACGACCCCGTATCCCCCCCGGCGCTTAGAACGGTGCTCCGCACATAGGAAGCGCTTGACGAACACCAACATCATTATGATATCCGTTAAGCGTTCACTACGCACTAGGCGCTGGGGTGGAAACGAGACAGGCGGGTCGGACCCGGTCCCCGCCCCACGTGGGGCTCACGGTCTCAACCCCCATTTTCCAGAGGAGGAAACCGAGGCCCGGAGAAGCCCAAGGTCACACGGCAGGCAAGTCGGGGTGGCGGGATCGGAACCCAGGGCCCTCCGACTTCCAGGTCGTGGGGGGGGGGGGGTCTTTGCACGCCACCGGGCTCTTTCCATCCCCTCCCCCGGCCGGTTCGCCCCAACGCTTAGCACAGTAGGACAGGCGAGGCCGGGGCCTCCGCCTCTGGTCTGCGGGGTGACCTTAGGTAAGTCACTTCCCTCCTCGGGGGTCTCGGCTCCCTCAAAGGAGGGTCAAAGGCTGGGGAAGCCCCCCGGGGGCGACACCCGCTCACCTGCTCAGGCCGGCCCAGGCCCGCGCACAACCGACACCCTCATCAGCGTTACCACTGTCACTAGGACGAGGATTAATAATAATAACAACAAATAACAATCCTGTCGGGGTCTGTTAAGCCCCTGCTATGGGCACAGCATCGCTCTGAGCGCTGGAGGGGGGGGGATAGGAGTATCTGTTAAGCGCTTACTCTGTGCCGAGCACCGTTCAAAGCGCTGGGGTAGACACGGGGGAATCTGGTTGTCCCACGTGGGGCTCCCGGTCTTTAATCCCCATCTTACAGATGAGGGAACTGAGGCACCGAGAAGGGAAGCGACTCGCCCGAAGTCACACCGCTGCCAAGGGGCCGAGCCGGGATTCGAACCCATGACCTCGGACTCCAAAGCACACAATAAGCGCTCGTCGAAGGCGATTGACCGAATGACCCCCGGGGGGGGGGGCGGGAGAAGGGAAAGGGGGAGGGGGAATGGGAAAGGAAGGAGGGGGAAAGGGGGGAAAAGGAGGAGAGGAAGAGGGAAAGGAAAAGGGGAGAAGGAGCAGGGGGAGAGGGGAAGGGAAAAGGGGGAGAGGGGAGGGACGGGGCATCGATGGGGCCCCCGGTCGGTCGGTCGGTCGGTCGGTCGGTCAGGTGGGCCAAGGCCACAAGGCGGCCGGGCCTCCCTCCGGGTCTCCCTCCGGGTCTCCCTCCGGGCCCGGGGCCGCCCCAGGCCGGACAAGGCCCCGAGTCCGGGGAGCGGGCCCGGGACACACCCCCCCCCCCGGGGCTCCGGGGCTCCGGGGCTCCGGGGTCCCGCCTCCTCCGGACGCAAAGTTCGCAACAAGTCCGGGGCGCGGAGAGAGGGAGGGAAAGGGAGAGGGAGGGAAAGGGAGAGGAGGGGAGAGGTCCCGGGGCTCCGGGGCCGGAAACTCACTGTGGTGGCGGGCTCCGCCGGCCAGGCTGGGGCTGCGGATCAGCGCCCGGCCCGCCGACTTCAGCGCGTCCATGGCCCCCAACGAGCCCGCCCGGGACACCGGGACTCCGGGACTCCGGGACACCGGGACACCGGGACACCGGGACACCGGGACACCGGGACACCGGGACACCGGGACACCGACCCGCGCTCGCTCTCTCTCTCTCTCTCCGTCCTCCCGCCGATCCTCCCTCCCCCCGCCGCCGCCGCCACAAACTCCGCAGGAAAAACTTTGGGTCGGGCCGGGCCCCGCCCCGCCCCGCCCCGCCCCGCGCGCTACCGGGAGACCGGCCCGAAGGGGGCGGGGACATGCAAATAGGGCCCCGTCCCTCTACCCGCCCCTCCAATAGGACGGCCGGAATCGGACCGGGAGGCGGGGACATGCAAATCGAGCCCCGAAACCCCTACCCGCCCCTCCAATAGGACGGCCGGAATCGGACCGAGGGGGGCGGGGACATGCAAATGAAACTCCCGCGGGCCCCGCCCCTCCCGCCGCCGGCTCCACGGTGGCGTCCGCGAGCCCGCGCGGAGGGGGCGGGGACGATGCAAATGAAGGGCCCGGGCCAGCCAGAGGTGGGCGGGGAGATGCAAATTCGCTCGCGCCCCTCGCGCCCCACGTTTCACGGTGGCGCCCGACGGCCCGGCCGGGGGGCGGGGATATGCAAATTGAACCCCGCCCCTTCCGGCGTCGACCCCGCCCTCTCCCTCTTGCTCCCCCCCCCGGCCGGAGCCGCCGCCTTCCACCAGCAGGGGGCGACACACGGCCCCTCGGCGTCCCGACGAGCCCCGCGCGGGGCTGAGGACCCGCGGGTCGCGGGTTCGAATCCCGCCCCCGACCCGTGTCCGCCGGGCGTCGCTTCTCTGGGCCTCAGTGACCCCGTCTGGAAAATGGGGATGAGGAGGGTGAGCCCCACGGGGGAACCCCCTCATCGCCTTGTATTCCCCCAGCGCTTAGAACAGTGCTTGGCACACAGTGAGGGCTTGTTCTTATTATTACTCGTTAAGCCCTTACTACGCGCCAGACGCTGTAGTGAGGCCTGGGGTGGGCGCAGGGTCACTCGTCCCGTCGCTGGACTAAGCGTTTGGCTCCAGCAGGGCCGGGGGCTCACGCTCTTAATCCCCAATCCGTTGGGATGATGCATTTGGAGCTCAGAAAGGTGAAATATCCGGCCTAAGGTCACACAATAATGTTGAAAATGTTGGTATTTGTTCAGCGCTTACTCTGTGCGGAGCACTGTTCTAAGCGCTGGGGGAGACACAGGGGAATCAGGTTGACCCACGTGGGGCTCCCGGTCTTCATCCCCATTTTCCAGATGAGGGAACTGAGGCCCAGAGAAGTGAAGCGACTCGCCCACAGTCACCCAGCTGACAAGGGGCAGAGCCGGGAGTCGAACTCATGACCTCTGACTCCCAAGCCCGGGCTCTTTTCCACTGAGCCACGCTGCTTCCCAGGGTCATCAGGTTGTCCCCCCCCCCCCCCCCCCCCCCGCCGTGAGGCTCACAGTTCATCCCCATTTTCCAGATGAGGTCACTGAGGCCCAGAGAAGTGACTCGCCCACAGTCACCCCGCTGACAAGGGGCAGAGCCAGGAGTCGAACCCATGACCTCGGACTCCCAAGCCCGGGCTCTTTCCACTGAGCCACGCTACCCAAGAGACAGTTACCTAGTGAGCGCTGACCAAATACCACCCCTTATTATTATTATTATTATTATTGCACCGCCCAGGCCACAGCGAGGTCTTAACAAATACCACTAACAACAAACTAATAATAATAATAATAATGTGGGTGTTTGTGAAGCGCTTACTAGGCGCAGAGCACCGTTCTAAGCGCTGGGGGAGATGCAGGGTCATCAGGTGGGCCCACGGGAGGCTCCCGGGCTTCATCCCCATTTTCCAGATGAGGGCGCCGAGGCCCAGGGAAGTGAAGCGACTCGCCCACAGTCACCCCGCTGACAAGGGGCAGAGCCGGGAGTCGAACCCATGACCTCGGACTCCGAAGCCCGGGCTCTTTTCCACTGAGCCACGCTGCTTCCCAGGGTCATCAGGTTGTCCCCCCCCCCCCGCCGTGAGGCTCACAGTTCATCCCCATTTTCCAGATGAGGTCACTGAGGCCCAGAGACGTGACTCGCCCACAGTCACCCCGCTGACAAGGGGCGGAGCCGGGAGTCGAACCCATGACCTCGGACTCCCAAGCCCGGGCTCTTGCCGCTGAGCCACGCTACACAAGAGAGAGTTACCTCGTGACCTTATTATTATTATTATCATCATTGCACCGCCGGGCCCACAGCGAGGACTTAACCAATACCGTTAACAACAAAAGCAAACGGAGAGAGGTGCGAGCAGCTGGGAGGAAGGAGACGGGGCTCCCTGAGGGTTGTGGGGGCCCTCAGGGTCCCGCTCCTCCCATCCGGTTCCCCGGGCGGAGTGTGGGGCGCAGGACACCCCCCGACACTTTCCCCGGGCCCGGCACCCAGCCCGCAGGAGGTGGGAAGGAGGAGAAAGAAGAGCCCGTTGGGCTGTGGGTCGGTATTTGCTCAGCGCTTACTACGTGCAGAGCGCTGTTCTAAGCGCTGGGGGGGGAGATACAGGGAAGCAGCGTGGCTCGGCGGCAAGAGCCCGGGCTTGGGAGTCACCCGTCATGGGTTCGAATCCCGGCTCCGCCGCTTGCCAGCTGCGGTGACTTTGGGCGAGTCGCTTCACTTCCCCTGGGCCTCAGTCACCTCATCTGGAAAAGGGGGATGAAAACCGTGAGCCCCACGGGGGGACCAACTGCTCACCTCGTATCCCCCAGCGCTTAGAACAGGGCTTTGCACACAGTAAGCGCTTAACCAACGCCACCGTTATTATTCTTATTATTACAGGGTCATCAGGTTTGTCCCACGTGAGGCTCCCAGTCTTCATCCCCATTTTCCAGATGAGGTAATGATAATAATGTCGGTATTTGTTCAGCGCTTCCTGGGTGCAGAGCACACTTGGGGAGATACGGGATCATCAGGTCGTCCCACGTGGGGCTCCCGGTCTTCATCCCCATTTTCCAGATGAGGTCACTGAGGCCAGAGAAGTGAAGCGACTGGGCCACAGTCAGCCAGCTGACAAGGGGCGGAGGCGGGGTTCGAACCCATGACCTCGGACTCCCAAGCCCGGGCTCTTGCCGCTGAGCCACGGTACTTTCTGAGCGCTTAGCCCAGTGGTCCGCACCCAGTAAGCGCTCAATAAATAGGAAGGAACGAGGGGGCCGAGAAGGACCGGAAGGCCCGGGGGTGGGGCCGCTCCGGGGGAGGTTACCGCGGTGGGGACATCTGCCCGGTGGCCACCATGGTTGTGGTAAACGAGGAACGGGAAGCGTCAAGAGAGGGGAGGGTGCGAGCGAGGGGACCGACCCCTCCGAAGGGAGGAGCCTCGCCCCCCGGCTTAGCCCCCCGGGCCCGGGCCCCCCGTCCGCCCCGTCCGTGCCAACGCGGCGGGTTTTCCGTCGAGGTCAGAAAGGGAAAGCTTTCTGTGGGCAGAGAATGTGTCTGTATCGCCTCTCTTGGCCTCGCCCAAGTGCTTCGAGTAATAATGTCGGTATTTGTTAAGCGCTTACTATGCGCAGAGCACTGTTCTAAGCGCCGGGGGAGACAGCGTGGCTCAATGGAAAGAGCCTGGGCTTCGGAGTCAGCGGTCATGGGTTCCACTCCCGGCTTTGCCACTTGGCAGCTGGGTGACTGTGGGCGAGTCACTTCACTGTGCCTCAGTGACCTCCTCTGTAAAATGGGGATTAACCGTGAGCCTCCCGTGGGACGACCCGATGACCCTGTATCTCCCCCAGCGCTTAGAACAGTGCTCTGCACCTAGGAAGCGCTTAACAGATCCCAACATTATTATACAGGGTCATCAGGTTGTCCCACGGGAGGCTCACAGTCAATCCCCATTTTCCAGAGGAGGGAACTGAGGCACCGAGAAGTGAAGTGACTTGCCCACGGTCACCCAGCTGACAGGTGGCAGAGCCGGCATTCGAACCCATGACCTCTGACTCCCGAGCCCGGGCTCTTTCCACTGAGAGTGGCGTTCTGCATACAGTGAGCGCTCAATATTCTTTCATTCGATCATATTTATTGAGCGCTGACTGTGTGCAGAGCTCTGTACTAAGCGCTTGGGAGAGGACAATACGACAACAGACACATTCCCTGCCCACGGTGAGTTCACGGTGCCAAGTCGAGCGTTCAATAAATACCACCCATTGATTTAATTGAATCACACTGCCTTTCCGGGCTTTAGAGTTCTCCACCGTGATCATCACCCCTGCTTGCTTCCCAGGACACTGAGAGCGGGATTAATAATAATAATAATAATAATGTTGGTATTTGTTAAGCGCTTACTATGTGCCAAGCACTGTTCTAAGCGCTGGGGGGGGGATACAAGGTGATCAGGTTGTCCCACGTGGGGCTCACAGTTTTAATCCTCCTCATCTTACGGATGAGGTCCCTGAGGCCCCGAGAAGTAAAGCGACTGGCCCAAAGTCACACAGCTGACAAGCGGCGGAGCCGGGATTAGAACCCAAGACCTCTGCCTCCCAAGCCGCGCTGCTTCTCTAGAACCCAGCACCTTCTGACTTCCAGACCCTTGTTCTATCCACTAGACCAGACGCCCAGGACGAGACCCTAGTCACTCCCCGCAAGTTTGCCCTCTCCCCCTGAAGGCCCAAGAATTGATGGCCGGTCAGCGAGTGGTATTTATTGAGCGCTTAGTCGGGACAGAGCACTGTACTAAGCACTTGGGAGAGGACGATACAACAAACAAGCACACTCCCTGCCCGCAACGAGCTCAGACTCTAGAAGTGGTGACGGATATCGATCAATAAATCAATCAAGGGTACTTATTGGGCGCTTACTGTGTGCAGAGCACTGCACTAAGCGCTTGGGAGAGTACGGTTTAACAGAACTGGTAGACCTGACCCTTCCCATGACGAGTTTACACTCTAGAAGGGGAATGCCTCTCCCTCCTCTGCCTCCAAACGCTCTCACAGAAAGTCAACCTTGGCCAAATCGAACATTCGATCATATTTACTGTGTGCTTAGCACTGTACTAAGCGCTTGGGAGGGTATAACAGAGTTGTAAGGCACATTCCCTGCCCGCAACAAGCTTAGTCTAGTGGGGGAGACACACGTCGATATAAACAGACAACGGATATGGACATAGGTGCTGTGGGGCTGAGGGAGGGGTGAAAATTCACTTCATTCATTCATTCAATCAAATTTATTGAGCGCTGACTGTGTGCAGAACACTGTACTGAGCGCTTGGGAGTGGACAATCTAGGAATAAACTGACACCTTCCCTGCCCACAACGAGCTTAAAGTCTAGAAAAACCCTAGTTCAAGGGCGACACGGACGGGAGCGGGAGTAAAGGAAGTGAGAGCTAAATCAGATTGACCCACAGGGACCCCCCCCAAGACTCAGCCTGACCCCCGAGGGTCAGAGGTCAACCGGGGGCTGAGATTGGGTCGTCCCCTCCGCTCTCTCGGCCGGGGCAACGTTCACCCAAAAGGCCCGGGGCCCCGGGCAGGCCCGCGGACCTCCCTTCCTCCCTCCTTCCTCCCTTCCTTCCTCCCGGGGAGGGCAGGCCCGGGCTCGCGTTGGGCCCGCGCTGAGCGCGGTTTTTAGAACAATTGATTAAAAACCAAATTGGACGGAAAACAAGATCAAGCCGTGCGGATCAGATTACCCAGGGATTTCCGGGAAAGATCCGGGAGCTGATTTTTCCTGAAAATCAGCGGGGGGGGGGACCTCCACGGGCCCCGTGGCCACGATCCTGGGCCTCAACGGCTCCGCGGGGGTTGGCACCGAGGAAAGGCCGCGGGGGCGGCCAGGGAGACCAGACCGCGCCGCCCCGGGCTTGGCCTAAGGGGCCCGATGGGCTCAAGAGGATGGAAATGGCCACCGGAGTTGCCAGGGTGGCCGGCGGGGGAAGGGGCGGAGGTGCCCCGGCCCTGCTCAGCCTCCCCTCCTCCCGCCCCTGGCAAGCGACTCCTCTCTCCCAGCCGCCTCCCTCCCGAGCCCGTCACGTCCGCCGGGCACCCACCCGACCATCTCGTCCCCCTCCCGCCCCCTGCCCGTTCATCATTCGTTCAATCGTATTTATTAAGCCTTGACTGTGTGCAGAGCCCCGGACAATCCCGGCCCACGTGGGGTTCCCAGCCTTGGCGATCAGCCCGGCAGACGGGCTGGCGTCCCCGCGCCCACTCGGGGCCGGCAATTCCCCATCACACGGACCGTCCCCCTCCCCGGCCCCGGCGGGGCTGCGGCCTCTGGGCTGGGAAGCCTGCCCCCGGGGTGGACGGGGCCCCGTGCCCCGAACCCAGACCTCCCCCCGAACCCCCTCCCGCTCCTCCGCTCCGCCCTCCAGGCCGGGCCGGGCGGTCGGTGGGTCACGTTCATTGAGCACTAACTGTGCGCAGAGCACTGCGGGAGGACAATAGAACGATAATGATAATGTTGGTATTTGTTGAGCGCTTACTAGGTGCAGAGCACTGTTCTGAGCGCTGGGGGAGATACGGGGTCATCAGCTGGTCCCACGTGAGACTCACAGTTAATCCCCATTTGACAGATGAGGGAACTGAGGCGCAGAGAAGCGAAGGGGCTCGCCCACGGTCACACAGCTGACAGGTGGCGGAGCCGGGAGTCGAACCCACGACCTCTGACTCCGAAGCCCGGGCTCTTTCCACTGAGCCACGCTGCCTCCCCCGAAGCAGCAATAATAATAACAATACCACTATAACAACTATAACTTGAACAGTACGCCTCTAACAGCGCAACCACAGGCTTGGCCCATCACATGCGCTTTATTCGCTTCGTTTCTCCGTGCCTCAGTTCCCTCATCTGTAAAATGGGGACGAAGTCCGTGAGCCCTACGCGGGACGGGAACCGTGTCCCACCTGATCTGCTCGTATGCACCCCAGCACTTTTTATAGCGTCCGGTACATAGTAGGTGCTTCACGAGTGCCACGATTATTATGATTGTCGTTAATAATAATACTACTAACCAGAGAGTCCAGGCCCCAGCCAGGCCAGACCGACTCGGGCTAACGAAGACCACCGTCCTCACTGCCCGTCGGGGGGAGGCGGGGGAGGGCGGGGGGAGGGGAGGCCGCCTTCCGTTAGCCAGACCGGAGGGTCAGAAGTTCCAGGTGGACTCCGGGCTTGGAATCCCTGAAAGCATTTGTGGAATCCGGTCCCGGCGGGAGTGCCCGAGTTACCACGGTCATCTCCCTTCGACTCGGTTTCCCGAGGAGGGGCCGTCGTCATTCATTAGAGGTTTAGGATCACCCCGGCTGTGGCGTTGCTCCTCAGAAGCCCCCTGCCCTGGAGGGGGGTCTTCCCCCCCCCCCCCAGCAGACCCCTTCACCCCGGGGTGGGGGGCGTTCGGAGGGCGCGGCGCGTCTGGGCCTGGCAGCTGGATGGGATGCCCGGCCCTCGTTAAGGGAAGAGGATTATTATTATTATTATGGTATCTGTTGAGCGCTTACTATGGGCCAAGACCGCTCTAGGTCGATCGGTCGTCCAGCTGGTCTCGTCTGGCTTAGCGGAAAGAGCTCGGGCCCGGGACTCGGAAGGACCTGGGTTCCAATCCCGGCTCGGCCGCTCGTCTCCTAAGTTTTTACCGCCCGGGAGATGGCAGCGGTAAACCACCTCTGTGCTTTTTACCGAGAAAACTCCCCGTCTCGCCGTAGAGCGCTATGAATAGGAAACGACTCCATGGTATTTGATGAAATGAATGTGCCAAACGCTATGCTAAACTCTGGGGTAGATAGAAGGCGATCAGGTTGGACCCAGTTACTGTCCCGCATGGGGCTCGCAACCTTAATCCCCATTTTCCAGATGAGGTGACTGAGAGGTGAAGTAACGTGCCCGAGGTCCCCCGGCAGATGAGTGGCAATGTGGGGATTAGAACCCAGGTCCTTCTGACTCCCAGGGCTGGGCTCTAACCGCTAGGCAATGCTACCCAAATCTAGCCAGCGTGGCTCACTGGAAAGAGCACGGGCTTTGGAGTCAGAGGTCATGGGTTCGAACCCCGGCTCTACCACTTGTCAGCTGCGTGACTTTGGGCAAGTCACTTCGCTTCTCGGTGCCTCAGTGACCTCATCTGTAAAATGGGGATCAAGACTGTGAGCCCCACGTGGGACAACCCGATTCCCCCGTGTCCACCCCAGCGCTTAGAACAGTGCTCGGCACATAGTGAGCGCTTAACAAACACCAACATTAGCCCAGAAACCACTTAGCTGAAGGGGCTGAATGTGTTTCCCGGACCCCGTTCCCACCCTCACCTTCCAGATCCCCCCTGCCCTTTCCCGGGTTCCCTTTCGTATCCCCCCAGCGCTTAGAACAGTGCTTTGCACACGGTAAGCACTTAACAAACAAATGCCATCATTATTTCCCTGTCTCGGGGCCTCTCCCTGCCCACCACCCCCCGGCCCGGCCCCCAACCTCCAGACGACGGGAGCGATGCCCACCGGTGCCCGCCGGAACCAAACATTCTCAGCCTCTCCACTCCTCCGAGAAAACCCACCCACCGCGCACCGATGCGGGGCGCGTAGTCTCCTCTCCCTTAGCCTGATTTCCCTTAGAAGCTGCGTGGCCTAGCGGCTAGAGCCCGGGCCTGGGAGTCAGAAGGACCCGGGTTCTAATCCAGACTCCGCCACTTGTCAGCCGTGTGACCTTGGGCCAGTCACTTCGCTTCTCTGGGCCTCGGTTCCCTCATCTGGAAAATGGGGGTGAAGACTGGGAGCCCCAGGTGGGACGGGGACTGTATCCAACCAGATTTGCTTGGATCCAACCTAGCGTTTGGTACAGTGCCTGGCACACAGTAAACCCTTAACAAATACCATAATAATAATGATCAACGGAAAGAGCCCGGGCTTGGGAGGCAGAGGTCGTGGGTTCTAATCCCGGCTACGCCACTTGTCAGCCGTGTGACCTTGGGCCAGTCACTTTGCTTCTCTGGGCCTCGGTTCCCTCATCTGGAAAATGGGGATGAAGACTGGGAGCCCCAAGGGGACAGCCTGAGCACCTTGTATCCCCCCCCAGCGCTTAGAACAGTGCTTTGCACACATAGTAAGCGCTTAACAAATGCCACCATTCTTCTTCTTCTTCTTCTTCTTCTTCTTCTTCTTCTTCTTCTTCTTCTTCTTCTCCTGCAGGAAGAAAGGCGGCCTGCATTCCCGGGCCGGTGGCGCCCCCTGGTGGTCCCCGCTGGGGTCTGAAGCCGGAGTGGCGGGGCTCAGCCAGGCGGAGGTCCTGGGTTCTAATCCCGCCTCCGCCGCTGCTCTGCTCTCTGACCTTGGGCCGGCCGCTTTTAACTCCTTTGGGCCTCAGTGACCTCATCTGGAAAATGGGGATCAAGATTGAGCCGCTCGGGGGACGGCCTGATGACCTCGTCTCTACGCCAGCGCTTAGAACAGTGCTTGGCACGTAATAATCGCTTAACAAATGCCATTATTATTATTATTATTATTATTATTATTGTTGTTGTCTGTAAAATGGGGATCCAGACTGAGCCTCACGGGGAACGGCCTGATGACCTCGTCTCTACCCCAGCGCTTAGAACAATGCTTGGCACATAATAATCGCTTAACAAATGCCATTATTATTATTATTATTATTGTCTGTAAAATGGGGATCAAGACTGAGCCGCACGGGGGACGGCCTGATGACCTCGTCTCTACCCCAGCGCTTAGAACAATGCTTGGCACATAATAATCGCTTAACAAATGCCATTATTATTATTATCTGTAAAATGGGGATTAAGACTGAGCCGCTCGGGGAACGACCTACCTCGTCTCTACCCCAGCGCTTAGAACAGTGCTTGGCACATAATAATCGCTTAACAAATGCTATTATGATTGCTTTCTGTAAAATGGGGATTAAGTCTAAGCCGACTGGGGGACGACCTGACTACCTTGTCTCTACCCCGGCACTTAGAACAGTGCTTGGCCCCTAATAAGCGCTTAACAGATACCATTCCTATTATCATTATTATTAGTAAAATGGGGATTGAGACTGAGCCGCACGTGGGACGACCTGATTACCTTGTCTCCACCCCAGCACCTGGAACAGTGCTTGGCCCATTGCAAACGCTTAACAAAGACCATAATTCTTATTCATCGAATCGTATTTATCGAGCGCTTACTATGTGCAGAACACTGTACTAAGCGCTTGGAATGGACAATTCGGCAACAGATAGAGACGATCCCTGCCCAGTGAGGGGCTTATTACCTCCACCCCGAGGTGGGCAGCGGGGCCCGGGCCTTGCCCGGTTCCTGCCCCTCGATCGCGGCTCCCCCCGGGCCGGAGCCCGCACGGAGGCTCGGTTAGGAAAGGCGAGCAGCATTCATTCGAAAATATGTATTGAGTGCTTACTGTGTGCAAAGCACTGCGAAGCACAACGCCGTGGCTGAGTGGAAAGAGTCTGCGCTCGAGCGTCTAAAGGGCTTGGGTTCTAATTCCAGCTCCTCCGCTTGCCTGCTGTGGGACCTTGGGCCAGTCACTTCACTTCTCTGAGCCTCAGTTTCCTCACCAGTAAAAGGGGGTTAAGACTGTGAGCTCCATGGGGGACGTCCAAACTGGTTAGCTTGTACCTTCCTCGGCGCTTAGTACGGTGCCTGCCACAAAGTAAATACCATAAAAAACCAAAAAAACACCACCCCGGGGAGAGAAGGAAGGGATGGAGTCAAGATCTGAGCCTCTCATCCCACCTGAGGAGGTGGGTGTGGGCGGCTTCTAGGGCCCAGAAAAGCAGAATGATAATAATTAGTATTTAAGCGCTTACTATGTGCCAGGCAACTCTACGAAGCGCTGGAGTAGATACGAGTTAATCAGGTTGGACACAGTCCCTGTCCCACATGGGGCTCCCAGTCTGAATCCCCATTTTACAGATGAGAGAACTGAGGCCCAGAGAAGTGAAGCGACTTGACCAGGGTCACACAGCAGACAGATGGCAGAGCCGGGATCAGAACCCCGGTCCTTCTGACCCCCAGACCCGTTCTCTCTCCACTGGGCCGTGCCGCTTCCGCAGCAGACTTGACACGGGGAGGACACCGTGAGAAACACGGCGGGGCCCTGCCCGCTCCCCGCTCCCCGCTCCCGGGACCCAACATCTCGTCCTAGCCTTTCGTCTTACTTCCGTCCCTCCACAGGAGCCGCCGTAACCATCTCCAAGAGAGACAGTCGCAGAGGCACGCGGAGACAGAGGAGGATGCAGAGAGATAGAGTCGGCGACTTGGAGGATATTAAACGTTTCCTGCTGAGCACCCCCGCCTCATTCGAGAGAGGAACAAGTGATTCTCCCGGGCCCCGTGGCAGGCTTGAGGCTAGACGGAGCAGAATGGGGCCATCTCCCCGGACGAAACGAGCCGTCGGCGATCGGCGGGACCCAAACCGGCCCGGGGCCGCGGCGGCCCGCTCGCCCCGGTCGGCCCAGAGCCGGTCACCGGCCCGGCGGCCGGAGCCCAGGGGTTCTCCACTCGAACCCTTCCATCCGGGAAGGGCTCCGGGGCAGTCGAGGTCGTCCGAGCTCTGCGATTTCATTCCCGCTCTCGATGGCTTATTCATTAGTTGGAATTCCCGCTTCCTTCCCCCCTTAGTTTTCCGGACGGACCGTTTCAGGTCTTCCCGGCCGAGTCATCCCGACGAGAGGGAGCCATGGGCTTCTCCGGCACAAACACGTCCTCAAGGTCAACTGGTGTCGTGGGGCTGCCTAGAGAGGATGGATGAGAAGTGGCCTGGCCTAGTGGACAGAGCACGGGTGTCGTGGGCGGGGAATGCATCTGGTTATCGTTCTACTGTAGTCTCCCGGGCGCTCAGCACAGTGCTCCGCACGCAGTAAAAGCTCGATAAATATGACTGTGGACGAATGGGAAGCAGCGTGGATGACAGAACACGGGCCCGGGAGCCAGAAGGCCACGGGTTCTAATCCCGGTTCCACCGCTTGTCTGCCGTGTGGCCTTGGACCAGTCACTTCACTTCTCTGGGCTTCAGTTACCTCATCTGGAAAATGGGGATTGAGACCGTGAGCCCCACGTGGGACAGGGACTGTGTCCAACCTGATTTTCTTGTATCCATTCCGTCGCTTAGTACAGTGCCTGGCTCACGATAAGCGCTTAACTAATGCCACAATTATTATCATCATAATTATGAATGGAGTCAGAGGGACCTGCATTCTAACCCCCCGCTCCGCTGCTTGCTGCCGTGTGACCTTGGGTAAGTAACTTGGCGGTGCCTCGGTTCCCTCATCTCTAAAACGGGGGCCACGGGTGGGACATGGACTGTGTCCAACCCGATTAGCCGGGATCCGCCCCAGCGCTTAGAACGGTGCCTGGCACATAATGAGCGTTTAACAGATACCGCTAAGTGAACGGTCCCCTTGCTGCTTCCTGTGATCCCCTCAGTGGGTGTTCTGCGGGTTGCCCGGGTAGAGGACCCCCCCCCCCCTCCGGCCCCCGAAAACCACCCCGTAGCCCCCATCAGCCGGCCGGCAGACGCTCTGGGTGGCCCGTCACCCGCTAGAAAGGCGTCTCTGGAAGGGTTTTACCGTGAAGTATTTGTTAAGCGCTTACTATGTGCAGAGCACTGTTCTAAGCGCTGAGGTAGATACGGGGTAATATCAGGTTGTCCCACGCGAGGCTCACAGTCCTAATCCCCATTTTACAGATGAGGGAACTGAGGCCCAGAGAAGTGAAGTGACTCGCCCACGGTCACGCAGCTGACAAGTGGCGGAGCTGGGATTCGAACCCATGGCCTCGGGCTCTTTCCACATTATCGACTGCATTTATCCAGCGCCTACTACGTGCAGGGCACTGTACTAAACGCTTGGGAGAGTCCAACGCGACAATATCACAGACACATTCCCGGGCCCACAGCGACCTTACGGTCTAGAGGGGGAGGCAGAGGTTAACGGAAATAAACGACGGATAGGGACTTTAGTGGTGCGGCGCTGGGAGGCGGGGATGAGGAAAGGGAGCGAGTCAGGGCCACGCAGAAGAGGAGGTAGGAAGAGAAGAAGCGAGGACCGAGTCGGGGAAGGCCTCTTGGAGGAGGCGGGCCTCCAGGAAGGCTTCGAAGGGGGGGAGAGTCATCGTCTGTCGCCTACGAAGAGGGAGGACTTCATGGAAAGAGCCGTCCACGGCAGCAGATCATCCACACGGTCCAAACGAACCCGGCTCTCTCCCCTGGTGACTATCTTAACCACCTGGACTGGGAAATACCTTCTGACACGGTGCCGAGAAAGGTGATCTCACAGGTGCATCGCTTACTTTACGACTGAGCCAGGGTAAACGAAAGAAGCTTCCAGGATCCCGCGGAGGAGATCCAGCGGGGTTGGCTCGCGGGGACGGTGGGACCGCCGGCCGCGACTCCGGGAGCGGAGTTTTTCCAAGACCGGAAGCCAGACCGGTTCCAGCGAGGAGCCCTAGGGAGGAAATGCCGCCCCGAGAGAGGCATGGGGCTCAACTCTGTTGTGTCGTCTCTTCTGAGTGCTTAGCGCAGCGCTCTGCACACCGTGAGCGCTCACCAGATCATCTTGATTGATTTCTCTGATTTGATTGGTTGATTTCTAGCTGAAAACGAACGGAGATCATTCAAGTCAGGCCAAGGGAGGGGAGGCCCTTCCTCCACGACCTTGAGCGGCCACACTCCCTCACCCCTTGGTCCTGGACTCCCCAGGGGGCTACGCTGGGAGAGAAGGGCGGATCGATCGGTATTTACTGAGCGCTTACGGTGTGCAGCGCTCTGTACTGAGCTCTTGGGAGAGCGCAATACCACAGAGTTGGTAGACGTGTTCCCCGCCCACAGCGAGCTTCCAGTCTGGAGGGGGAGACAGACATTATGCATAGAGATAAATGACAAAAATGTACCTAAGAGTTATCTGGCTGGGGGAGGGGCAGGGCGACGCGGAAGGGAGTGGAAGAAGGGGAAATGAGGGCCAAGTCTTGGATTCCGGCTTCACCGGGACGCCCGGGAACAGAGGATACACTTTGCGAAGCAGGAAAGGCCCTGGGAAGCCTGGAACCGAAGAAGGATTCCTCCCCCAACTCTTCCAGAGAAGTTCGGCTCCCAGGAAAACCCGCCCTTGGAGAGGTGGGGAGAGGGAGAGAAAGTTCACGGCCCAGTGGAGCGTCCACGAGGGCCAGACTCCTGCCTGTACCCACCTCAGATGCGAAGTTAAAAAGGCAGAAAACTATTTTTTTTTTTATCTGCAAGAAAATGTTTATTCTTTTAAACCCCACAGGAAAAAAAAAACGCGGCCGAGACCAAGTAGTCAACGAAAGTTGTGTCCCCAAAAGGCGGCAAAATGGTGACGGGGGGAGGGGCTGTGACACAAAGCCCGTGACAATACTTTCATGTTCTGCACAAAGATGAAAAAAAAGACCTAGGTCAGTTCTGAATAATACTTTTATGATGACAGTTACACAAGGTGATTCAAAAATGCAAAATGACAGCAACATGCACAGCTGGTTAAAGCCAGAAGTTTGCTTCCTTTTCCCCCTCCGAAAAGATCTGCGACTAAAAACGACAGATCTTTTAATACTTGGATGCTACCGACTCGTGTGTCCTATTTCAACTGCGGGACGTGGTTCGCTCCGGTCGACACCCAACTCTGAAAATCCTAGACGACCCCGGAAACCCGCCGACAGGAGTCGAGCCAACAGCTCTGGTTTCCGGATTTCTTCCTAGCTTCCAAAGGCGATCCCGCCCCGCCCTCCCCTCTCTCTTTCCGCCTTCCCCAACCCGCCCCGATTCTTAAATCCCTCCAAGGTTAGCGGTACCGACGCCTTCTATGCCGGGGGACTATCCATTTGAACCCCAAAGCTGGGACACTTGGAAGTTTCTCAACTGTCCCCCAAACAGAGCCTCCTCGGCCAACGAGCTGGGGAATGGTCAAGCCCCGTCGTGAGCCTGCCCGACGCAAGCTGAAAGCGGGGAGGAGAGCAGAAACGAACCCGGAACCGGGACCCGCCCGTTGCCGCGGTCTCTCGCCCCGAACGGCGGACGACGGGTCCCCCCCCCGGGCAGAGGCACCCTGTAAGCGGGAGCACTGGTCCCCGAGGCGGGTCGAGAGAGCAAACGGGGCCCCGTAGATCTCCGGTGCACAGAGACGGAGCAGAACCTCCCGCCTGACGTCTAGCTGGCGGGGGGTCTGAGGGAGGAGCTGCGGAAGGGGTGGGGAAAGTGGTTTTAAAACCATCAGGTTTCCTCTTGAAGCGTCTCTTCCCCAGGCACCGTGAGCGTCTCTCAGGGACCGGAAGCACCGGGGGTGGGGGGATCGAAATCCGACAACTCCCGCGCCATTATCGGTTATTCCCGCTTCCTGCTTTCCCCTCGGATCCAGGCCGCGTCCCTCTCGTCTGCCCCGTCCGACTTCGGAAGGGGGTGGAGGGAGGGTCGGGGGCAATCAGATCTCTCCTTTTAAAAGACCAAAACGTCAGCACCCCCATCTCTAACGGCGACGAAATCAAAGCCTCGTTAGGTCACCGGACCCTCTCGGTTTCCAAGGGACAAGATTTTCCGTCGCTGTCCTTTACGGACCCAATCGGCGGGTTCCACTCCATCGTTTTAAAACAACGGCAACGAGAACCTGATCCCGGCGTGATGTGCGTGTGGGCGTGTCTCCCTTTAAAGAGGAAACCGTGCAAGAGTACATAAAAGGCAAAACTGCTATTTGAAATCCAAGAGTTGTTTTAATGCATTGGCCAAGAAAAATAAATTGCAAAGTTCTGTGAGGTTTTTCTAAAAATTTACAAGAGAAACCGATGGGCAGTTCTAAGTCGAACTTGGGAGTAAATTGGTTTCTTCCCCCCCCCCCCCCCCCCCCCCGCTTCAAATGACAAGATGGTACAAGTCCCACACAAGAGGAAAAAAAAAAATAATAATAATAATAATTTTTCTTTAAATCTTGACCGCGAGAGGACACTCCCTGGTGATGCCTTCGGGGGGTGGACGGGATTCCTGGGCAGAAAGAAGAGTTGGCGTTCATTTCTTCAGGGGCTGGTACACGGAGGCGTTGGGGTCGAGACCGGAAGGGCTGGTCTCCACGAATTTGGAAGAGTAGTGGGGGGACACGGGACTCAGGGTGCTGGTGGCCGCAGTGTACGTTATGCTGGGCATCACTGCCATGACTTCCGCTATCTTCTGTTTTAGGTCCTTGATCTCCTGATCTTTCTGAATGATCTGTCCTGGAACGACAGAGACCCGTTCGTTCGTTCGTTCGGCTCTACCGAGCGCTCGCTGTGTGCAGAGACCACGGTGCTAGGCGCTCGGGAGAGTACGGCGGAACAATCAACGGACTCGTTCCCCGCCCGCAACGAGCTTACAGTCTAGAGGGCGAGACGGACATTAAGCGAGATAAACGGCCGAGGTGGACAAGCGCTGAGGGGCTTCGGGGAGGGGGCGATGAATAAAAGGAGCGAGTCGGGGCGACGCAGAAGGGAGTGGGAGAAGAGGAAAGGAGGGCTCGGGCGGGGGAGGCCTCTTGGAGGAGAGGGGCCTTCAAGAAGGCTCTGAAAGAAGGGAGAGTTAGTCTGTCGGTTACGAGGAGGGAGGGCGTGCCAGGACGTGGGGGAGAGGTCGGCGTTAGATGAGACGGACGAGATGGGGGGTCCAGTGAGAAGTACGGTATTCGAGGAGCGCCCCGAGAGACCCCGGCCGGGGCCCACCCCGGCCCCCACCCAACGGCGAGAGCGGCTGAGCGGTCCTGGGACTCCGGCGGGGACGCAGTCCCGCCGAGCTGGGCGGCGAGCCGGTCCTGAGAGGACCGACTCGCCCAGGGCTGATCCCGAGCCCGTCGTAGCGGCGACGTCCCGCTCCTCGCCTTTCGGGACTCTTTTTGACATCGAGGGTTGTGGCCCTAAGCACCCCCCGCCCCACCGCGGGGCGAGCCCAGCGGTCCGATCAGTCCGGCATCCTCACGGAAAGGGGGTGGGCAGTGTGTGCGTGTGTGTGCGTGTGTGTGAGAGAGATGCAGACAGAGACACCGCTCTTCTTTCCACCTGCCTGATCCGGGGGTCCTAACTCACTTCATTGGGATATAACGAGTCCTCACCTCCCACCCACCGGCTCCCCGATTCCCCGATACGCCGACGAGCTGGGAGTCGCTCCACAATCAGCCCGGCAACCCACCTCGAGTCACGGCCCCCCTTTCCGGGAAAGGGGTCCGGGCCCGTCCTCTGCCCGGCCGGCCCGCCCGCCCCCGGCCCCGTACCTTGGGCGATCTCCAGCTGTCGCTTGGCGTCCCCTAGTGCGGAGAAGAGATCCAACTTGATTCTGGTCTCTGCGCTCAAGCTGTTCTCTAAGTGCTGTGTTTTGTCCTGCATGGCTGACAGGGCCGACATTAACACCTCGGTGTCCTTCTCGTTCTCCTTGTATTTCCGCAGCTCCTGCGGGCGGCACCGAGACGGGAGCGGTCACCCGCCAGGGAGCCGGGGGGGCCCGGCCGGCCTGGCTCCCCCGGGGCCGAGGGGGCCCGATGCCGCTCCCCGAGGGGAGAGTCCTAGGTTGGACTCGCTTAGGTTGGAGGGGGGCGAGCAGCAGAGAGACATGTTAATAATGATCGTGATGGTATTTTTTAAGCGCTTACTATGTGCCGAGCACCGTTACGAGTGCCGGGGAAGATACAAGTCAACCAGGTAGTGGGGAATCTCGAGGTAGGGAGCCAACGACCCCTTACTCCTTCCTGTCTTCCCTGGCTGGAGGACCCGGCCCTCTTCTCGCCCACCGGACCGGAGGCCCGGGTCCTAAAAACCCGCCACCTCGGGCTAACGTATCTGGCATCGAAGTCCTTCGCCGCCTCTAACGTTTCTGAGAAACTCCGACTCTCCCCGGACCATCCCGACCCCGACCACCAACCCGGGGGCAGCGGCCCGACCCCGACAGACTGGGGTTCGCAACCCGGATCCCTCCGGTGACCCTGGGTGGCTCCGTCTCACCTGCACTTTGATCTCTAATTCTCGGATCTGGTCCTCTTTGAGCTTCATGTCGAGGGTTAGCTTCTTGCACTCGGCCTCGAGCTCCCTGATGCGGCTCCGCAGCGTCTCCGTGCACTCTCCCCTGTTGCGAGACCACGGCGGCCGAGGCCGCGTCGGTGACCGCCCGCCTCGACCCCGCGCCGGCCCACCGGGCCCCCCGACCAGCCCCGCCGGGCACTTGCTCTTCTCCCACTCTCTCTGCGCGTCATCTACTCTCTCCCTCTGTTCTAACCCCCCTCCCGGCCCCACGGCACTTCCGTCCCCATCTGTCATTTGTTCATTTCTATTCACGGCCGTCTCCCCCTTTAGACTGTAAGCTTGTTGTGGGCGGGGAGCGTGCCCGCTTACTGTCGTACCGTCCTCTCCCGAGCGCTCAGTGAGCGCTCTGCGCACCGTAAGCGCTCAATCGATATGACTGAATCAAAGCGGCCCCAGGATGCGACCGACAGAGGAGGGTCGACCCCGTGGCCGCCAGCGGCGGGATGGTGGGGACCACGGCCTCGGGGGTTATCTGCCCCGACATCGCCGCTGAACCTTCCTGGGACTAAAGCCGGCCCCGGCCCGCCCCGAGCGACACGGGGCTCAGCGCACAGTACCTGCTTAACGGATAGTTTTGTTACTGTTGTAACAAGGTAGGAATAGTTTCTTACAGGCAGCGCTGCGGGAGGGTATCCGAGCAGCCCGCCTCGCCTCCTCCACCCTCCCACCCCACTCTAGCAGACTCCCGCTCCGTACCCTAATAATTGTGGCATTTGTTAAGCGCTCACTACGTACCGGACACCGTACTAAGCACCGGGGTGGCTACGAGCAAATCGGGTTGGACACAGTCCCCGTCCGACATGGGGCTCACGGTCTCAATCCCCGTTTTACGGATGAGGGAACCGAGGCCCAGAGACGTGCCGTGCCCCAAGGTCATACAGCAGACGAGTGGCGAGCCGGTTTAGACCCCCCGACCTTCTGTCTCCTAGGCCCGTGCTCCCTCCACGACGTCACGCTGCTTCTCATAAGGGCATGAGAGGGCAGTGACCGTCTAGCTCGAACCAACTGGAATCACCGTCCGGCAACTCCGGGACGTACCGGGAGACACGGCAACTTCTGGCCTGGAATTACCCTCCCTCTTCACATTCGACAGACCGTCGCTGTCCCCGGGCTTCGAAGCCTTATTAAAGGCCCATCTCCTCCAAGAGGCCTTCCCTGACTACACCCTCCTCTCCTCTCACTCCCCGCTGCGTCATCACCCTTGATCTTGGACTTGTTCCCTTTATTTACCCCTCTCTGCCCCCCCAGCGGCATTTATGTCCCGCTCCTCTGGACTGTAAACTCACTGTAGTCTACCGCTGTTATATGGAACTCTCCCAAGTGCTTAGTACAGCGCTCTGCACTTAATGAGCGCTCAATACATTGGCTCGATTGATTGAAGCCCAGAGAGGTGAAGAGATCTGTTAATGGAGACGTGTTACAAGGGCTCTTTTTGTTTTTACGGGATCTGTCGAGCGCTTACTTTGTGCCGGGCGCCGTACTACGCGGTGGGGGAGATATGAGCGAATCCAGTTGGACGCAGCCGACGCGTTAGCCGCCCGCTCGGCCCGGCACCGGCCCGGCTGGGCCGTCCGGACCCCCGGGGTCCCGGAGGGTCCATTTCTGGCCCCGCCCGCCCCCCGCCGCCACTCCCCCTTCCCTCCGCCCCCCGGTCCGATCGCGCCCGGGTCCTCGGTACCTGGTGGCCGCCGCGAAGGCCACGGCCCTGGCTGCGGTGGCTTCTTCTAACTTCTTCCGTTTCTTCTCCTCCACCAGTTGCTTTTCTACGAAGGCCCGGGCCTCCTGCTCGGCCTTCAGCTTCTTCTCCAGCTGGCTGACGGTTTGCTTGTCTTTCTGCTTCATCTGGACGGCGTTGTGCAGCCTGGGACACAAGCCGCCGCCGTTGGCCGAAGCGTGCTCGACGGACACCCTGCAGACCTCCGCCTCTCCCCCTCCCCCCCACCCGCAGCGGCTCGGCCGCTTCGGGTGGATCTGCTCCTCGGGACGCTCCAGGTCGGCGGGGGCGGGGAGGGAGATCCAACCCCCACAGGCCTCAGAGGGGAAGCGTGAGGAGGATGGGATTATTTCTCACTCAGGACGCAACGAGAAGTAAGCTCCTGCGAGGCGGGTACAATTACAGAGAGCCTCCCGCCCGAGCCCGAACTCCACAGATCGGGAGAAGAGGTCAGGCAGTCGGGGGGGGGGAGAAGGCGGGGGTGCCCCCGGAAAAAACCCAGCTTTTAACGCGGGCCGGGGCCCGGGGCCGCCCGACCGGATGGCGGCCGGCCCATCTGCCGAGAGGCCCGAGTGGGCTGCGGCCTAGAGGGAGTCCCCTCGGCCCTCCGACTGGGAGAAACGAACCCAAGGGTCCTAGCTGGAGCTGGCTTGGACTTAGGCGGCGCCCGCCCCCCCGCCCCCTCACAACATCCCTGGCCAGAAAGGCCCGGGCGGGGGTCGCTTGGCGCCGGCCCCCGGGAAAGAGCCCGAACCAGCCCGCTCGGCTTGGTGGCCGCCCTGTGCTCGCCGTGGGGCGAGGGCGCGGGTCTGCCCGGCCCCAAAGTGAGACTGGAGGAGACCCGCCCCCGCCTCCCGGGGGTTCCCCCATCCCTCCCGCGGGCGTGCCCCCCCCGGCCGCCGCCGTACTTGTTCTGCAGCAGCTCGTTCTCCTGGCGGAGCTGGCCGATCTCGGTCCGGATGGCCCGCTCGGTGCCCGTCAGGGAGCTGATCTGGCTGCGCAGTTCCTGTTCCACCTGCCGGCTGGCCTGCAGGTCCGCCTTCAGCTTCTTAATGTCCTGTTCCAACCTGCGGGGCGAGAAGCCGCTCAGACGCCGGGCCCGGGTCGGGTTGGGGGTCGTCACAAAGGGGGACCCCCGCAGAGGGGCACCGGCAAGGTCCTGACCTCCTGGGGGGCGGCCGAGGGAAAGAAAGAACCGCGCCTGCTCCGGGTGCCGAACGCCTCGGGCACCCCCCCCGTCCCCCACGGCAAACCGGCCGCCTCCGCTGCCAGGGTACAGCCTGGCTTAGCTGATTGAACCCGGGCCTGGGAGTCAGAAGGACCTGGGTTCTAACCCCGGCTCCGCCACACGTCTGCTATGTGACCTTGGGCAAGTCACTTACTTTCTCTGTGCCTCAGTTACCTCATCTGTAAGATGGAGGTTAAGAGCGTGAGCTCCATGTGGGACAGGGACTGCGCCCAACCTGATTAACTCTTATCCGCCCTAATGCTTGGAACGGTGCTTGGCACACAGTAAGCGCTTAACCAGTACGATGATGATAATAATAATAATAATAATAATAAGGGTGGAACGGGGGCCAAGCAGAGCAAGCTTGTCCAGCCTTGCCTCAGCAGAGAAGCAGCGCGGCTCAGCGGACAGAGCACGGGCCTGGGAGTCGGGAGCGACTGTGTTCTAATCCCGGCTCTGCCACTTGTCCGCTGGGTGACCTCGGCCGAGCGGCTTCACGGCTCTGTGCCTCAGTTTCCTCAACTGTACAATGGGGATGAAAACCGTGAGCCCCATATGGGACACGGTCTGCGTCCTACCTGACAGCCTTGTATCGACCCCAGCGCTTACCACGGCGCCAAGCCCGCACTCCGCTTACTCATCGTACTGTTATAGTGTGCTCTCCCCGCTGCTCAGTACAGTGCTCTGCAGTCAGCGAGCACTCAATAGATACGACTGACTGGCTGACACCTAAATACCACGCAAAGATCCTTCCGACTCTCAGGCCCTCCGCGCAGCCACGAGGTCACGCTGCTTCAATCGCAACTGGCCTCTGTATTCCATCACCACACCGATCTCTTAATCGCCTCTGACGAGCTGGGGGAAGCCTCCCGAGCGGCTGAGCGACGGGGTCTGGGCACTGGGAAGCAGAAAACGTCCTAGGAAATTCGGCTCCTCGCGAGTCAACTCCAAAGCCCGCCCTTCATCCCCTCCGTCAGTCGGTCACATCGACCGAGAGCCTACCGAGTGCAGGGCGCCGTACTAGGTGCTCGGCAGAGGACAATACGACAGTATGACAGACCCGCGACGAGGTGAACTGCCAGCTTGTGAGGGCCAGGGCCGTGGCTCGGAGTCCCGCTTGGACCGATCTGCTCCCTGGACCGGCGGACTGAGGTGCTCTTGGTGCCCTTATGCAGGGAGGCCAAGAGAAGGGACGGGACCTGCCCAGAGACACCTGCGATGGGCAACCGGCAGAGCCCGGGTTAGGGCCCGCTAGGCCACGCTATTCTCAAATTCATCATTCCTTAAAAGCCACTGCAATTTTTTACACTCGTTTATTAGGAAGAGTAGAGAGCACCGCGTGAACCCATGAAAAACCCAACTATCTGAAGCAGAATAAGAGATTTTACCCGGACGAAGCGGCCGACGTTCTCGGGCCCGCTTACTCTCCCCTCCTTCAAAGCCTTACTAAAGGCACATCTCCTCTGAGAGCCCTTCCCTGACTCAACCTTCCTTTTCCTTTCTTCCATTCCCTTCTGAGTCACCCTGACTAGCTCCCTTTACTCACTCCCCCCCCCCCCCCCCCCAGCCCCACAGCACTTATGTCCGTATCTCTCGTTCATTTATTTATTTCTCTCAACGTCTGTCTCCCCCTCTGAACTGTAAGCTCACCGCGGGCGGGGAACGTGTCGATCACACTGGACTCTCCCCGTCGCTCAGTACAGTGCTCTGTACACCGTAGGCGCTCAGAGAAGGTCGACCGACTGAGGCATCAAAGGGCTCAAGGGGGGCAGAGTCTAGAAAGGGAGGCCACCTGTCTTCATAACGGCCGGCTTCACCCTTCCACCGAACGGTCAATTCTTCCACGCGGCGAATGCCGAATTTCTTGGCGTGGGCTCGCCGACCCTTGGGGGCAAGTGGTGACCGGGAGGGTGAGCCGAACGCGGAGGGCGGCTGATAAGCCGGGGAAGGGTCCGAGGAAGGGGGCCGGGGTGTGGAAGGAGAAGCCCGCTGTCGGGAGGAGACTTCAGATCCAATTCCGCGGCTGGACTGGGCTAAGCTCCTTTTCCCCCCGTGAGGCTGGCTCCACTTGGCTGGGCCCGGGGATAAAGTCGGTTTATCTGCCTAGAGCGGCACTCAGGCCCCAAAGCACAGGAATTAAAAGCGCTTGGGTTTTTTTTCCGAAAAGAGGAGCAGAACGAGATCTTCTACTTGCTCCCAATCACCTCTGTGTTGCGGAACGGATTCTGCGGTGGTCCAGACCTTCCCTTTCCTGCCCCTCTGTCCCACTGCGGCGAGCAGCCGATTCCGCTGGTCGGAGGCTCGAAGGTCAGCGGGGCAGCGGGTGAGGGCAGCTGGCTGGGGCGGGCCGGTTGTCTGCGTGGCCTAGTGGCTACAGCCCGGGCCTGGGAGTCAGAGGGACCCGGGTTCTAAACCCGGCTCCACCGCCTGGCGTCTTGGGCAAGGCACTTCATTTCTCTGGGCCTCAGTTCCCTCACGACGGCGATCACGGTATCCGTTACGTCCTTACCATGTGCCGGGCACCGTACTACGCGCTGGGGTGGATACGAGCAAACCGGGTTGGACACAGTCTCAGCCTCCATTTTACAGAGGCGGTCACCGAGGCACAGGGAAGTGAAGCGACTCGCCCGAGGCCGCACGGCAGACAGGTGAAGGAGCCGGGAAAATGTACATCTGTAAAATGGGGAGCTCCAAGTGAGACATGCATTTAACAAATCCCATTTTTTTTTTTTTTTAAAAAAAAAGGGCCTTGTCTGTGGAAGGAAGCTTTCTGGGAAATCTGTCCCCACAAGAAACCGTCATTTCCCCTAGTAATCGGAATAACCGTGGTCTACGTTGCGCGTTCGCTGTGTGCCGAGCCCTGTACCGACCGCCGGGGTCGATCCGGTATGTACGGATCAAATCCGCGGTGAGACACTCTAGTGCCCCGGACACCAGCCGGGCCAGTCCCGAAGGGCATCCGGTCAGTCAAGGTATTTATTGAGCGTTTACTACGCGCAGAGTACTGCACTAAGCGCCCGAGGGGGTACAATCCAGTCGGGCTGGGGAAATGCCCGGGGAAGTTGGTACGCACCCGAAGCCGCCGTTATGAAAATACCGGAAGCCGAGTGCTCCCGGCCTTCCTGGCACAAATGCCCAAGCATAATCATAATAACCATGGTATCTGTTAAGCGCTTACTATGCGCCAGGCACTGTACTAAGCGCTGGGGTGGATACAAGCAAATCGAGTTGGACACAGCCCCCGTCCCACGTGGGGCTCACGGGCCCAATCCCCATTTTACCGATGAGGTGACCGAGGCCCACAGAAGTGAGGCGCCTTGCCCAGGGTCACTCAGCAGACGGGGGGGCGGGGCGGAGCCGGGATTAGAACCCGTGACCTTCCGACTCCCAGGCCTGCGCCTCATCCACTGTGCCGAACTGTCTCTCCACACCTAAGCTCTTGCCGTCCCCGTTCCCGGACAAACCACGGTGGGGCCTAGAGGACGCACCCGCCTGCGGGGTCACCTTCGTTTCTCTGGGCCTCGGTTTCCTCATCTGTACGACGGGGATTCAATATCCCTTCTGCCTCTCCTCCAGACCGGGAGCCCCTTGGGGAACAGAGACTGCGTCCGACCTGTTGATCCTGTATCTGCCCCGGCACTCGGTCCAGTGTTCGCAACAAAGGAAGAGCTTAACCGATACCCATTATTCCTATTATCGATCACCGTCGGGCTGGGGGAGGCCAGCGAGGTGGCATTAAAGGGGGAGGGGAGACGTGGATTCACTCAGAGGGGGCAGCGGCAGGGCGGTCCCGGGAGTCAGAAGGCCACGGGTTCTAATCCCGGCTCCTCCGGCTGTCCCCGGCGTAACCTCGGGCGACTCGCTTCGCTTCTCTGTGCCTCCGTTACCTCAACTCTCAGATGGGAATCGAGACCGTCAGCCCCACAGGGGACGGGGACCGTATCCACCCCAGCGCTCAGAACAGTAAGCGCTTAACAAATACCGCAATCATTATTACGATCGTTATCCTGGTTTTACCCGGCCAGGCTCCGGATGGATGGACTCGGGCTCGGGGAGGGGGCTCGGAGGGCCGTGGGGTGGCCGGGTACCGTCTCTGGACCTCAAGCTCCGCCGTGCCCCTTCCCTTGCCAAAGCACAGCTCTGTCTGCATTTCTGACGAATTGCGCCCCACCTCAGGAAAAATCCCCCCCCGTCGGGCGACACCGGTCACCGAGGAAAGAGGAACCGAACTCCCGGAGAAGCAACGCGGCCTAGCGGCTGGAGCTCGGGCCCGGGAGTCAGAGGACCCGGCCTCTGATCCCGGCTCCGCCACCTGTCTGCTCTTTGGGCAAGTCACGTCTCTTCTCTGCGCCTCAGTTACCTCATCTGCAAAATGGGGATTTAGACCGTGAGCCCCGGTGGGGGGAACGGGGACCGTGTCCACACCGATCTGCTTCTATCCACTCCGGCGCTCGGTACGGGGTCCGGCACACAGTAGGCACTTACCAAACACCCCAGTTATTATTATTGGAGGAGTGGAGTCCCGCCTTGGTTCTAAACTTCACACCAACTTCCCAGCTTCGGTTCGATTTGGGGTCTAAGAGAGGAGCTAAGAACGGACACGATCCACTTGGGTCCCACTCGAGACCGGGAGCTCGTCGTGGGTGGGGAACGCGTCGCGCTGTGCTCGGCACATAGTAAGCGCTCAACAGATATGACGACGAATGAACGAACCAGAGCGAAAAAGCAGGTCTCCCGTTCACGCGCCGGGGCTCCTTTGGCAGAGACTGCCGGAGCCAGTCACGAGCGGAAGAGTGGGTTGACCTGGAATAACGGTAATGATAATAATCGCGCTATTTCTTAAGCGCTCGCTCTGTGCCAGGCACTCCACTACGTGCCGAGGTAGCTAAATCGGGTCGGACACGGTCCCCGTTCCGCACGGGACTCGCGGTCTCGGTCCCCACGCGACAGCCGAGATAACCGAGGCACAGGGAGGAGAAGTGGCTCGCCCCGGGTCGCGCGGCTGACGAGAGGCAGAGATGAGGATTAGAACTCGGGTCCTCTGACTCCCAGGCCCGTGCTCCATCCACGAGGCCCCGCCGCTTCTCCTGGAGGCCGGGGGGGCGGGAGGGGAAAGTATCGGCCGGGTCCACAGGCCCAAAGCTTGAATCCCTTCCTCCCTTTCCTCTCCCTCCTAAGCGCCACCACATCGATGCAGTCACTTATTTCCTCTCCCTCTTCGATTACCGAATCGGCCGCTGACCCCCCCCCCCCCAGCTTCCCGTCCCTCCCCACTCCCGTCGATACTTCCCTTCCGCCGCCCGGATCAGTTCTCTACGAAAACCTTGGGTCCGTATTTCCCCACTCCTGGAGAATCTCCGGCGGTTGCCCGTCCACCCCGGCGTCGGACAGGAAGTCCTCACCGTCGGCTTTAAAACGGTCGATCCCCTCGTCCCCTCCTACGTCACCGCGCTACTCTCCTGCAACCCGGCCCGCACCCTTCGCTCCCCCCGACGCCCGCCTTCTCCCCGGGCCTCCACCTCGTCGCCGGGCTCTCGCCCGCGCCCTGCCTTGGGCCCCCGACGCCGTCCGGGGCCGCCCGTCGCCAAGCCTTCCGCGCCCCCGGGGTCCCCCGGGGGCATCGCTCCGAGGGAGGCCCGGCCCGGTCTAGGAAGTCCGGAATGAAGGAGGGGTGGCCGGACCGGTCTACACGCACGTACCCACGCCCGCTCGCCCGCCACGTGGCTTAGTGGAAATAGCCCGGGCTAGCCGCCGGGCCCCGGGTAACCGCCTCCATTTCCCCCCCACCGCCAGGGCAGCCACGACCTCGGGGCCCCAACGGGACGGGGGCGACTAACCGCGCGGGGGGGGGGGGTCTGCGTGCCCCCAATCCCGAGGGCAGAGATCGCCTGCCCGCTCTGTCACCCCGCCCCCGAGTGCTCGGCGCAGTGCTCCGCAGGCGAACGCCGTCGGTCGCCCCGTGTGCCGGTCTGCGCGGCCCCGGGGTGGGACTCTCCCTTTTAGGAGGAAGAGGAGCCGACCGGCTCTCCCGCCGCCCCGCCGCGCTACGGGGCCGAGGGTCGCAGACGACTCGCCTCCCTCTCTAGACCTCACGGGCGGGGGACGTCTCTTCCACCTTACGTTGTACTCTCCCAAGTGCTCGGCACAGCGGTCCGCACCCGGCAAGCGCTCGGTAAACACGACCGAACGGACGAACCTCGGCTTCGCCGACACTGTCCTTGGCCGGTTCTCCTCCCTCATTGGGGGAGTCCCTCGAGGTTCAGTTCTCGGGCTCCTCCTATTCTCCATCGACGGCCATTCGAGAGAGAGAGAGAGAGAATTCGGTGGCTTCCGCTAACGCCACTCCGCGGAGGATCCCCAAATCTCCCCCTCCAGCCCCGCGCTCTCTCCCTCTCTGCCGGCTCGCATCTCCTCCCGCCTTCGGGACGTCTCCGCTCGGGGACCGAAGCCTCCAACGGAACGGGTCCGAAGCAGAACTCTTCCAGTTGGACAGCGGACGAGCGCTCTCCGCGGCTTCGGCGAAGACACACCTCCGAGGGGCCTTCCCCGACTGAGCCCTCTTTCCCTCTTCTCCCGCTCCCTTCCGTGCGGCCCCCGCGGACGGATCGTTTTCTGCAATGCGATTTTTTAAGGGCTCCCTAGGTGTCGGGCGCCGTCCTGCCCGGGGACGCGGGTTCTGATCCCGGCTCCGCCGCCTGTCTGCTCCGAGACTTCGGGCCAGTGACTTCACTTCTCTGCGCCTCAGTTACCCCACCGGTAAAATGGGGATTAAGACCGTGAGCCCCGCGTCGTTCATCTCCCTACCTTCGTCCGCGCGTTCCCCTCCCCGGACGCCGAGCGAGAGACGACGGGTAGGAGAGGCGGCGGGGACCCGGAGCGCCGCGGCCAACGGAAATCTCCGTCCCGGAGATGGAACCGCCGCGGGTCGAGCCGTAGAAACGGAGGTGTCAGAGGGCGAGGCACGAGATCCGGAAGGCGGCCCAGAATCCCAAGGCCTCCGAGCGACCCCGTCGCCGCTCCGCAACAGCCGACGAATCCGTCTCTCCCGACCTGAGCCACTCGACCGCCCGGGTAAACCGAGGCCGAGGGCAGCAGGCTCCCGTCGCCGGGCACGCCCGCCTCTTATCTCCAAGAAGGCCTAGGGGTGAGCCTCGGATCCCGGACTTCCGAACGGTTTTGAGAATCGGTACGGCCCAGCGGACGGAGCCCGGGGCCGGGGAGTCAGAAGGACCCGGGTTCTGATCCCGGCTCTGCCACTCGTCCGCTGTGTGACCCTGGGCCAGTCACTTCACTTCTCTGGGCCTCAGTTCCCTCAGCTGGAAAACGGGGATTCAGACGGCGAGCCCCATGTGGGACGGGGACCGTGTCCCGTCCCATTACCTAGAATCGACCCCAGCACTCAGTACAGCGCCCGGCTCATAGTGAGCGCTTAAACGTCGTAAAGAAAACAGAGCAGGACGAGGTCGATCTCTTCCAGCCCCACTGCTGGTCTGGAAAACAGACTTTCGCTCCGAGAAGCCGGTCGTCGTTCTTCCTCGGACCCCGGGCCCCGCCCCTTCATCCTTTTATGGTACCTGTTAAGCGCCTACTACGTGCCAAGCACCGTTCTGAGCGCCCAAGTAGATACAGGCAGATCAGGATGGATGCAGTCCCTGTCCCGCATGGGGCTCGCCGTCTTCATCCCCGTTTTCCAGATGCTGCAACCGAGGCCCGGAGAAGTAAAGTGACCCGGCCGGGGTCACGCACCAGACCGGCGGCGACGCCGGGACCGGAACCCAGGTCCTTCTGATTCCCAGGCCCGGGAGCTATCCACTAGGCCGCCCAGGCTCCCCGCCGACTCGGGCGGGCGCAGGCGACAACCCCGCCCGGATGACAAACCAAACCGTTTCACCGGAATCGACGGGAGCCCTCTCCCTTGCTTGCGACCACACCGACAGGTCTTCCCGGGCCCGGGGTGGCGGGGACCAAGCCGGCCGATCGGGCGGATGCGACCGGAGGCCCGTCTTCCACTCCCGCATCTTTATCGGGCGCTTGCCGCGCGCAGAGCACCGTACCGGGCGCTCGTCTTCCCGCGCGGCCCCGGGAGAGGCGGCGGCAGTGACGGACGGATGCCGCGCCTTAGCCCCCGAGGCCGGGGCGGGGGGGGGGGTCCCCCGGCCCCCGGCCCCCGCCCCCGCCGCCAGAAACGAGGAAGAGGAGAGCGTCGCCGGAGGAGCAACACGGGCACAGCGGCTAGAGCCGGGGCCCGGGGGTCAGGAGGTCCCGGGCTCTAATCCCGGCCCCGCCACCTCTCCGCTGCGGGACCCCGGGCGAGTCGCTTCACTTCTCTGCGCCTCCGCGACCGCATCTGTAAGACGGGGCTGGAGACGGCGAGCCCGACGGGGGACGGGGACCGCGTCCGACCCCATCCGCTCGGATCCACCCCAGTGCCCAGGAGAGCGCCCGGCACGTGGCGAGCGCTTGATAATGACGCCGTCATCGTCGCCGTTACCCCCCGCTGCCGACCCGGCGCGCCCGTCTCCCCGGGCCGGAGGGCGTCCCCGGGCCCGACTCACCTCACCAGGGCGTCCGGTTTGCCCAGCTGGTTGTTCGGGATACAGTTCTCCATTAAGTCCTTGTGCGCGGCGGGGGTCTTGCCGGCGCACTTCTGTTTCTTCTCGTTCTTACCGGCCGAGGACGGGATGCTGCCGTTGGCGGCGTTGTGCCCCCGGGGGGACGAATTCACCGCCCCGCTGGCGTTTTTGTAGTTTTTGGACGAGGCGCTGCACGAGTCCTCCTTCAAGAGGTTCTCGGTGCTCCCGACCAGATCGTTGTTTAACCTTTTACTGTTGATGTGGTTTTCCATGTATTCGATTTCTTGGATTTTAGAGTCTACTGGCTGCAAAATATTGTTATTTATCCCAAGGTTGTGCTTTTTGGCCTCCTTGTCCCTCTCTCTCCCCTTGTCTCTGTATTCCAGCTCCGGCAGTGTCGGGGACAATTTTTTACCGGAAGGAATGCCTCCGTTGTGGTGGAGAATCAGCGAGGGATCCACGTCGGATAACCCTTTGGCAGCTGCGGGTCCAAAGACAGAGAGCGAGAGAGAGACGGAGACGGAGAACGAGAGAGAGGATGAGAGAGAGAGAGAGAGAGAGAGAGGGGAAAAGGGGGCGGGGGGAGACAGAGAGAGAGAGCGGAAGAAAAATAAAACGAGAGAGGCAGGTACCGAGGATTATTTTAAGTGGCAAAATCCCCAGGCCGGGGTGATTCGGCAACCTCCGTCATCTATCGTTTACTCAGGGAACTCACTGAACGCCTACGGCAGCGGACGGGACGAGCGCTCTGAGCTGGCGTCGGAAACCGGACCCCTGTCGATCCGAGAGGGTGTCTCCTCGGGGAGCCGCTCCCGTTTAAGGGGCGGGGCAAATTCCGGACCTCCAGATGGAAACGCGCGGACGCGAGGATAGAAGCGGGCGTGTGGGGAGACGGGAAACATCCCCGGGCGGCCCAGGGGAGAGGGAGAGCCCATCGGGCCGACGGGGCCGTGACGCGCGGCTCCACGGAGCGGCGGCGGGGAGTCCGGCCGTTTGAGTTCCGGAGATTAACGGGACGACGCAACGGCCGCGGAAGCGAGGCCGTGCCGGAAAAGATCGTCCCCTTCGCACCGGACCGTCGGCCGGGGAAACTCAAGGGATTAACTGCGGCCCGCCTTCTGGAGGCTTGGCGTTCTTCTGCCCCGGCCCCACCCAACTCGACACCCCGGCCCGTCACCGTCCGCTCCCCCACGAGAGCCGAGGCCGCGCCCCTGGGCGCCGGCCAGAGGGGGGACGCGCCGCCACCGGTTGTTTTTAAAAAGAGGGTATTTGTTCAGCGCTTTCTACGCGCCAAACACCGTACACGAAGCACTGGGGTAGACACGGGGTAGTCAAGGCCCACGCGAGGCTCGCGTTCTAAGTAGGAGGGGGCACGGGGACTGAATCCCCAGTTCACAGTTGAGGGAACCGAGGCGCAGGGAAGTGAAGTGACTCGCCTAAGGTCACACCGCAAGCGTCAGGGCTGGGATTAGGACCCAGGTCCTCTGACTCCCGGGCCCGAGCTCCTTCTCCTAGGCCGGGGTGCGTCTCCGCTAGGGAGGCCCGCTGGGAGTCACCCGGGGTGTCCCCCCGGGGGATCCCCTCTCCTGGAAGGGGCCGGGGGGACGACAGTTTTCCGGGGGAAGGGGACGGACACCTCGGCCACCTCGGCCACCCGCCCCCCATCGGCCAACCCGTCCATCAGAGAAGCGGCGGGACCTCCCGGGAAGACCCCGGGCCCGGGAGTCGGAGGGCCCGGGCACTCACCCCGGCTCGGCCGCTCACCGGCCACGTGACCTGGGCTACGTCACTTCTCTGGGCCTCGGTTCTCTCATCCGCAGGATGGGGATCCGACCCCCGTGCCCCCCCCCCCCCCCACTTCGAAGGTGAGCCTCGTGGGGGCCTTGACGATCCCCTATCCGCCCCGGTACTTAGAGTACAGTGCTTGGCACGCGGTAAGCGCTTAGATATCATTATTATTATTATTACTACCCACGTCCCTTCTCTGGCCTGGGACGCCCCCCCCCGCCCTCAAATCCTACAGACGATGGCTCTCCCCACCTTCAAATCCTCACCGAGGGCCCATCTCCTCCCGGGGGGCTTCCCGGATTAAGCCCCTCCTCTTCTCCCACTCCCTTCGGCGTCGCCCTGACGTCCCCATCTGTCCCCGATTTATTTTTAATAATGTCGGTATCTGTTGAGCGCTTACCATGTGCCCAGCGCCGTCCTAAGCGCTGAGGTAGACGCGGGGGACTCGGGTTGTCCCACGCGGGGCTCACCGGCTTAACCCCCATTTTCCGGATGAGGGAACCGAGAAGTTAAGTGACTCGCCCAGAGCCGCGCGGCTGACGGGTGGCCGAGCCGGGATTCGAACCCGCGACCTCCGACTCCAAAGCCCGTGGTGCTCTTTCCGCTGAGCCACGCTGCTCCCCTGATCGTTTTTACCGACGCCCGTCTCCCCCGCTCTACACTCTGAGCCCGTGGTGGGCAGGGAACGCGTCTGCGGCTGTGCGGAACTCTCCCGGGCGCTTACTCCCGGGCTCCGCGCACGGCAGGCGCTCGAGAAACACGACCGGATGAGCGGGTCACTGTTCCCTTCGGGGCTGGAGGACCTACCTTCTTCCGCCTCCCTCTCTTGCCTCTGTAGCATCTGTTGCTCCGGAGGGAGCGCCTGCTGGAGGAGCTGCATGTAGAATTCGTTCTCCTTCTGCACCTCTTTTTGTTTTCTCAACCGCATCTTGTAGCTGACGTAACTCTTGAAGCCGAAGCCCAAGGTCACCACCGGGTACCCGATGCTAGGGGGAAGGCAGACCCGTCAGCGGGGACCAGGTTGGGATCGTTTTTGTCTTCTCCCCCCTTGAGAGACACACGCACACCCGCAGACCGCTGGCTTTGGGGAGGAGGAGGAAGGTGCCGGGCAGGCCTCGGGTCACGGGTTCTGAACCCGGCTCCGCTACCTGTCTGCTGGGCGACCCGGGGCGAGTCACGGCATTTCTCTGGGCCTCAGTCGCCTCATCTGGAAAACGGAGATTTCATCCGTTCGATCGTATTTATCGAGCGCTTACTGCGCGCAGCGCACTGTCCTAAGGGCTCGGAGGGTACAATTCAGCGATAGAGACGATCCCTGCCCACGACGGGCTCACAGTCTAGAAGGGGGGAGAGAGACATCGAAACAATAATAATGGCGCTTACTCCGCGCAGAGCACTGTTCTAAGCGCCGGGGGAGATACGGGGGCCGTCGGGTCGTCCCACGTGAGGCTCCCGGTCTTCCTCCCCGTTTCGCGGATGAGGGAACCGAGGCCCAGAGAAGCCAAGTGACTTGCCCGCAGGTCACCCAGCTGCCAAACCCAGGGCAGGACCTCTGACCTCCCAAGCCCGGACTCTTTCCGCTGAGCCACGCCGCGTCCCCTAGCGACAAGCAAACGGACGGCGACCGCGCACGACCCGATCTGCTGGCATCCACGCCGGCGCTTAGTACGGCACCTGGGACACAGTAAGCGCTTAACCGGTACCGTAACTCTTATTATTATAAACAAAGTCTGGCTTCCGGGTGCCCAGAGGACGGTGTCTACTGACGCCACCCGGCCCCGTCGCAACAGGACCTTTCGAAGGCGGCGGCGAGGAAGCTCGCCAAATCGGGCTGGATTCCTCCCGGCCCCCAGCCCAGCCCCGCCTCCCGCGGGGCCCCGGTCTAAAAACAGCCCAAGCCGGACCGGGCGGCTTCAAGGACACCGAGCGAGCCTTACCAGTGAGCGGCGAAGGGTCGACAGAGGTCTACGTGAAAGTTTTTGAGGTCTTTAAATCTGATCGCCGCCTCGATGTACACAAAGAGTATCCACAGCGATACCGTGGGAAGGCACACTCCCCTCTCTGTGGAAAAAGAAAGCCGGGAACGGGCATCGCTGACGCCGGAAGGGCCTGTCGGGCGTGACTCCCCCCGCTCCCCTCCCCACAGCACTGATTTTCCTTATCCCTAATTTACTTATCTCCGTTCACCCCCATCTCCCCCTCTAGACGGGAAGCTCGCGAGCAGGGGAATGCGTCTGTCACACTGGACCTTCCCAAGCGCTCGGGACAGTGCTCCGCACACGGTGAGCGCTTGATAGATACTACGGACGGATCGGGTTCCGCCTCGATCGGGGCGATCTCCGTCACGGAGGCCGAAGGCCCCTCCGGCGCCGAGCGGTCGGGCCTCGCGGCCTTCCGAGGGTTGAACCGGGGGCGGGGGAGGAGGCCGAGCCCGTTGTGATGTGATGGCCCGGCTGCCGCTTGACGTGGGGGGGCGGGGAGAGGGCGGGGGCGCCTCAGGAGGGCGAAGGGGAAGACGCCGGAGGTTTGCGGGCGGGGAAGCCGACGCTGCCTGAGCGGCCCTTCCCCGAGAGGGCCCGGCCGGGGAGTCCGAGGGGAAGTCAGAACAGAGGGGAGGAAATCCTCGCTCTGGGAGGGCCGGGGAAGGAAAGGGAGGATGCCGGCAGGGAGCCCACCTACGGGAAGTCGGGGCTGACTCTGGCCGCCCCAGGAGGGCCCCGGGGGCACCCGGGAACGCTGCGGTGACGGGCGGCAGACGCGAGCCGAGATGGGCGGCGCTCCCGAGGGGAGCCGTGGCTAAGATTGAGCGGAGAAGTCCCGTCTTGGGGAGATGGCGCTTTTCTGGCTGCCGGGCTGCCAAGCCATTAAACGTTTCCCGAGAGATACTTTAACCACGGTCGCTTTTACCACGGTTATACCCGGAGGCCCTCAAGTCCCTTCTCCCGGCACACGCCGGCCCTAGTCCTGGGAGAACTCCCCAGAGGAGCCGCCCCCGGCCGGGCCGACTGGCAACCCGCTTCCCGGTTCTGGCCTATCACGGCGGGGGCGGGAAGCTCGCTCCAGACTGGAAGCTCGCTGTGGGCAGGGAATACTTCTACCGACTTCTCAAAGCGCTCAATAAACAGCGCTCAGTAAGCGCTCAATAAACAGCACCGGTCGGCTTCCCCCGGCCTCCGGGACGGCCCGGCTCGGACCGCTCGGGGAGCGACGGGGCGGGGGTCGGCAATCCCTTCCCCACAGGCCGCCGCCGCGGACGTCGGCTGCCGTTTTCGAATCGCCCTCCCGACCCCTAAACGCTCCCGGCGATCGGACCCCAGGGGGTGAGGGGACTCTGAGGAACGGGAAGTCGCAGCCGAAAACCAGGACGAAAGTCTCGGAGACGAGTCAGAGGCTCGGGAGGGACCCGACCGCAGCCGCGGTCGGCCGGGGGAGGGCCGCCCGGGCCCCGGACTCCGCCGGCTCCCCGCCGCCGCCGCTCGGGCGACGACCGCGATGCTATCTCACCCGCGGCTCCGGGAAGACCCACCTGTGTGCCAGACGTACTGAACCCACACGTACGTGCTGGCCGCGAAGAAAAGCCATTGTATCGGGATGAAGAGCAGACATATTATGTTCGACGTGAAGGCGACGCACACGAAGAATACCGAGAAGGCCTGGGAGGGAGAGACGAGACGGAAAAGGAGATCGCAGACCGTCGAGTGACGCCCGCGGGACTCGAGGGGGCCTTTTCCGGGGTTGCGGGAAGGGGGTTGCTGATCCCGCCCTGAGGTCGATGGGAATACCGACAGGAACCTGGGTGGACGGGCGCTGGAAGGGGAAAGGGCGGGGAAGGTTCCGCCAACGCCCGCCCCGGCACTGACCTTCGATCCTGCCCCGACGGGGATGCCCCGGTGGTGCCCGGGGAGGGCAAGCGGGCTAGCAGATCACCCGCTCGCCCACGGCCCCGTTCAGGCCTCGTCTTGCTAGCTCGCTCTAAGTGCTCAGTACAGTGCGTCGCACAGAGTAAGGCGCTAACACAACCGGTCCCCGGAAACCTTCCCGACCGGCCCCCGGAGATCTTCCTAGAACGACCGCCCGTTCCCCAACCATCCCCCGGGGCACCGGGAATTCCCGCTCGGCCCACGTTTCCACCAACCCCGTTATACCGTCCTCTCCCGAGCATCCGGCAGAGCCCTCTGCACACAGCGAGCGCTCGATGAATACCCCCGACGGACCCGTCGCACGTACCAGGCCCTGGTATCTGAAGGAATCATAGACGCTTCTGATGAAAAGCCAGAACGGCCACAGGTATTCAAATCTGAATTCCAGGACAAAATCTGCCAGCAATACGAGGGCCCACACTACCAGGAATTTCAGGTACAGGAACGTACTGTAAAAGAAGAACAAAACGCGCGGGGTTAACGCAACGCCGCTGCCCGGCCGGAAGCCAACGTCGGTCTGCCCCTCCCGTCCGTCAGCTCCTCGAGGGCAAGGATGACGCTGGCCGGGCTCTCCCCAGCGCTCAATATACAGTGCTCGGTCCGGAGTAAAACGCCCAGTCACCACCGCTGATCGACGGGAACCGACAGAGAGGTGCAGGACACACGCGATGAAAACAGTACTGCTGGTGACTACGGAATCCGCTGAGCGCTTACGACGTGCCGGGCACCGGACTAAGCCCTGGGGTGGATGCAGGCAAATCGGGTCGGACGGAGTCCCCGTCCCACGTGGGGCTCACAGTCTAAACCGCCGTTTGCCAGACGAGGCAACTGAGGCCCGGAGAAGCGATGGGACTTGCCCAGGGTCAAACAGCGGACGAGTGGGGAAGTCGGCATCAGAACCCATGACCTTCTGACCCCCGGGCCCGCGCTCTGCCCGCTGTGCCGTGCCGCTTCTCCTAGAAAAAGGGTGAAGGTCGGTGGGAGGCGGGGGGAGAGCTAGAAAGATGAGAACGGTACCGTATTTCCCAACCGAATGCGGCTTTTGATTCTTTTTTTCATTCAAGCTCCGGTGAGACAAGGAGGTCTGCTGCTCTGCCGTGCTAATTATGGCATTTATAATAGAGCAACAGGAATAAATACGAATGCTATTACTTCTTCAGCCTCTATTACGGGCTAAGAGTGGGTTTAGACAGGAGATCAATCGAACACGATCCCCGGCCCACGCAGAGCCCGCGATCCGAGGGGGGAGGGAGAACAGATCGTTTCTTTGGAACCTCGTTTTGCCCACGTCGCCCCACTCCTCGAAGCGGCTGCCCGGGAGAGGGGCGGCCCGGCGGAGAGAACCCAGGCCTGGGAGTCCGAAGGGCCCGGGTTCCGATCCCGCCTCCGCCACCTCCCCGCCGGGTGACCTTGGGTGAGTCACTTGGCTTTTCTGTGCCTCGCTTCCCTCGTCTGTAGAACGGGGATGAGGACCGAGAGCCCCGCGTGGGACGTAGACGCCGCCCAACCCGACGAGCCTGTATCGATTCCAGCGCTCGGCAGAGCGCCTGCTGCACGGTAAGCACTTAAATACCGTCAGAAAAGCGAAACAAAAACACCCTCCGCCGGCCGCCCATCCAAGAGAACCCCCCGGCCCACCGGCTCTCATTTAAGCCGGTCGGCTCGCCCATCCTCGCTCGTCTCCCGCTCCACCCCGCGGACGCACTCCTCTCTTCTCGAATTAATTGAGAATCAAATCAACTGGAGAGGTCGCCGTATCTCGCTCTCACCATCCACCCCCTTCGGGTAGACCGCCGCTCTCCCCCATCTTCCCGGCCCTCCTGAAATCCCATCTCCTCCAGGAGGCCTTCCTCGATGAATCTCTCCGCTCCCCCGCCCCCTCCAAGCTGCCATTTTGCCCCTTCCCCGTCCCCCGGGCGGACGGGTGCCCTCTCTTTCCGGTGGTCTCCCTTGAAATACCCTCCCAGTCCACCGCTTCCTCCGACCGGCGTCCCTCCGCGAGACGGGAAGCTCCTCGAGGGGAGGGATCACGCCTAAAGCCGCTGGACACCCCCCGCCCGGTTCTTGGACTCACCCTTTATTCAGCCCTCCCCCGGCCCCACGGCGCTCACATCCACACGCGTGATCCATTCACCGACACCGACGTCCGTCTCCCCCCGAGGCCGTACGCTCGGGGCGACCGACTGGGTTATAACGTCCCCCCCCCCCCCCCAGGCGCTTAATGCGGTCCCCCGCTCACGGTCAAGCGCTCGGTAGATCCCGCCGATCGATCCGGAGGGTTCAGGCCGGCGTGCCGCGCGAAATACGCACCCGGTAAAGCAATCGGTCGCGTTGACCGAGCGCCCGGGAGAGCACCCCGCAACAGAATCGGCTGCTTAAATACCCGAGCGGCAGGGCCACTGACGGAAGCCCAGCCGGGCGAGCGGATTCTTCGCCCGGCGGCTAAATGGAGCCAGGCTAAAGCTCCCACGGGCCGTGGGAGAAACGTATTGCCCCGCTCAGCCACGTACAATTAAAGGGATGGGGAAAGAAAAAAGGGGAGACGTCCGTCTGCGCCGCCTCGGCCCCGCTGACCGCGCGCCCGTTACGGCAAGCCGCTTCCCCGTGAAAGCGCTTTAATTCTGCCCCGGGCTGAGCCCTCCTGGCTTCCGTGTTCCTCGGAGTCCTTGCCGAGCCACCGCCCGGCCCCCTGCCCGGCGACGGGCTCCCGGAGGGCGGGAGGGAGGGCCGGGCCGGAGGTGCCCGCGGAATCCGGACCCTCCCTTCCGCGGCGTCTCCGTAGCCCCCGAGCGCTCCGAGGTGGTGGAAGAGCCGCGGCGCCCGTGCCGTTCGCGGCACGGGCAGGGTGGCCTGGCCGAGGGTGCGCGGGCCTGGGAGTCGGAGGACCCGGGTTCTAGTCCCGGCTCCGCCGCTTGGCTGCCGTGGGGCCTTGGGCACGTTGGGTCGTTTCGCATCCCGTTTGCTTGCATCCACCCCGACGCTCAGTACGGCACCGGCCCGGCACGCGGTAAGCGCTTAAGAGGCAGCGTGGCGGGGCGGATAGGGCCTGGGCGACAGAGGGTCATGGGTTCTAATCCCAGCTCCGCCACCTGTCCGCCGTGTGACCTTGGGCAAGTCACTTGACTCCTCTGTGTCTCAGTCACTTCATCTGGAAAATGGGGATTGAGACCACGAGCCCCACGAGGGACAAGGACTGGGCCCAACCCGATTTGCTTGTATCCGCCCCAGTGCTTGGTACAGCGCGTAGCCCATACTAAGGGCTTAAATACCAGCGTTATCATTATTATAACGGTTGTCATATCGTCATCGAGTTACTTCCTTTCTCTGAGTCTCAGTTCCCTCGTTTGCCAATTGGGGATTCGATCCCGATCCTCCCTCCTACTCGGACCGTGGATCCCAACTGGGACCCGACGATCTTCCGTTAACCTCGTCTGTAAAATGGGGATCCAGTAATAACGTCGGCACTCGTTAAGCGCTTGCCACGCGCAGGGCACCGTTCTAAGCGCTGGGGCGGATACGGGGTCGTCGGGTTGTCCCCGCGTGAGGCTCCCGGTCTTCATCCCCGTGGTACAGATGAGGTCACCGAGGCCCAGAGAAGCGAAGTGACTCGCCCACAGTCAGCCGACAAGCGACAGAGTCGGCACTCGAACCCACGACCCCTGACTCCCAAGCCCGGGCTCTCTCCGCTGAGCCCGGCCGCTCCTGGGAAGCCCATGCGGGACACGGACCGGACCCGACCTACCCCAGCGATTCCAGTTCCTGCCACGCGGTAAGCACTTTTAAATATCATAAAAAAAAAACCAAACAAATCCGTCTGGGAATCCCAAAGGAGGAAGAAAGAATCTTTCCTTCCCCTAACGACGTGGCCCCCCAACGATACGTTTTCCCACGCGTACACGCCCCCCCCCCCCCCCCCCCCACCTCTCCGACTCACAGCCGACGGAAAACCGCACCGGGCCTCTAGAAATCCCAACCCGCCGTTGGGCGGCCGAGGCGGTTCATCCCGCCGGAGGGCCGACCGGAGCGGGGATTTTTCAAGTGCTTCTCTGGGCCCGTGATAGACACGTTCCGAAGTCTGGAACCCAGGGGCCGGCCGGTGAGGCCTTTTAATAGCAACGCTGCTATTTCGGGCGCCAGCGAAACGCGGGTGACGGCATTTGCCGTCCTCGGGCTCGCCGGCCGGGACGAGGAGGCGTGAGGGGCGGGGGGGGGGGGGGGAGAAGGCGCGCTCGCCCGCCTCTGGGTAACGGGTCCCTCTCCCTGCGGGCCGTCCCTCGGCCTCCCGGAATCTCCCCCGGCGCGTTAACGGGAAGAGAGGCGCCAACTCCCACCTCCAGGAGGGACCGCACCGGTGGCTCGGCGGAAAGAGCCCGGGCTTGGGAGTCGGGGGTCGGGGGTTCTAATCCCGGCTCTGCCGCTTGCCAGCTGACTGTGGGCGAGTCGCTTCACTTCTCTGGGCCTCCGTGACCTCGTCTGGAAAACGGGGATTCAAACTGCGAGCCCCAGGTGGGACAACCTGATCATCTTGTATCCCCCCGGCGCTCAGCACATAGTAGGCGCTTAACGGATACCACCATTATTAACTCTGCTCCCCCCCCGCAAAGCAGCGGAGCTTAGGAAGAAGCAGCGGGGCTTAGTACGAGGGTGGGGGGCTTAGCGGGTAGAGCCCGGGCCTGGGGGTGAGAAGACGTGGGTTCTCGTGTCTGCCGGGGGGGACCGCGGCCGAGTCGCTGCACTCACTCATTCAGTCGTATTCACTGAGCGCTTACTACGTGCAGGGCGCCGGACTAAGCGCTTGGAACGGACAGTTCGGCAACAGAGACCCCCCCCCCGCCCATCGACGGGCTTACGGTCTAATACGACGGACGGCCAAACACGAGACATCGTCACGATAAGCGGAACCGAGGGGCCGGACACCTCGTTTAGGGAAGCGGCGTGGCTCAGAGGAAAGAGTGCGGGCTTGGGAGCCAGAGGTCATGGGTTCGAATCCCGGCTCTGCCACTTGGCGGCCGGGTGACTGTGGGCAAGACACTTCGCTTCTCTGTGCCTCGGTTACCTCACCTGCAAGACGGGGACGAAGACCGCGAGCCTCGCGTGGGACAACCCGATGACCCCGTATCTCCCCCAGCGCTTAGAACGGTGCTCTGCACGTAGCGAGCGCCTAACAGATCCCGACATTATTATTAAATGAACAGGGCACTGCTCCGGGCCTCAGCTCCCTCGTCTGTAAAACGGCGATTACGACTGTGAGTCCCGCGCGGGATAAGGGACCGCGCCCAACCCGATTACCTCGTACCTACCTCAGTTAGACCGTAAGCCCGGCAGACGGCGGGGACCGTCTCCATCTGTCGCCGACTTGTTCGTTCCAAGCGGTTAGGGCAGTGCCCTGCGCACAGTAAGCGCTCAATAAATACTACCGAATGAGTACCTCTGCGCTTCGGAACAGTGCTCGGCGCGCAGGAAGCCCCTGCGAGCTCGTTCGGGGAAGGGAACGTGTTGCGTCGTCCTCTCCCGAGGGCTCGGTGGGTGGAGCGCTCTGCACACGGCAAGGGCTCGCTAGATCCGACCGAACGGACGAACGAGTGCCGGAATCATCGTCGTTACTATTAAGAAGCCAGACCTCAGGGTCCCCCTCTGCCTGCGCGGCTCGGTGCGACGGAGGACCCGCCCCCGGAGCCCATCGCCGCTCCCCGCCGCTTACCCTTTGCCCGCTGCGGGTGGGCAGCCCTCCGTGGGGAGAAAGGAATAGAGCGGCACCTCGCCTGGGCGCCTTTCCCGAGCTCGGCCCTCCCCCCGGCCCCGCGTCGCCCCCCCCCGGACTCTCGGGTCCCCGCCGGCTTCGGGCGGTGCCCGCGCCGGCACGCGCCCTATCGCTCCGCGCCCGTCCCTCGCTTGCTCTCCCCGGCCCGGGTCTGGACACGGTTCCCGCTCAGGCCGAGGTAACTTCATTCGCTCCTTCGATCGGCTTTACCGAGCGCTTCCCGGGGGCGGGGCGCTGGACTGAGCGCTTGGGAATAGACGGCAAAAGAGGGAAACATTCCCGGCCCGTAGAACGACCAGCGAGCCGTACGGGCTCTGAGAAGCCGCGTGGCTGAGCGGTTGGGGCCCGGGCCTGCGAGGCCGAAGGACCTGGGTTCTAATCCCGGCCTCGCCGCCCGTCTGCTGCGGGACCCCGGGCAGGTCACTGCACTTCTCTGGGCCCCGGCAACTTCGTCGGCACAACGGGGATGAAGACGGGGAGCCCCATGTGGGACGGGGACCGGGTCCGATCTGACTGGCTTGTGAAATAATCATCCTGGAACTCGTTCAGCGCTCATTATGAGCCGAACACCGTTCTAAGCACTGGGGTTGCGATAACAACTCCCTCTGGGAGTTCAGGCCGGGGGGAGGGCGTGGGCCGTAAGCCCGCCGTGGGCGGGGGCCGCGTCCGTTTATTTTCCTACTGAACTCCCCCGAGGGCTCAGGGCAGAGCTCTGCACACAGTAAGCGCTCGAGAAATACGACCGAATGAGTGGGAGACACGAGAGGGAGGAACGGCGAGGAGGTGGCGTTCGAAGAGCAAAGTCTGTCAACCCTTTTAGAGTAAGAAACGGATCCCCGTCCTTAAGGAATTTATCATCTCCGGAAGCGGGAGAGAGAGAGAGAGACACATCAAAGAACTCTCCCAGGCACTCAGTACAGCGCTCTGCACGGGGTAGGCGCTCAATATCTATATCACTGATCGACGGGTAGGAGGAAGAAGGAAAAGGGGGTTTTGACCATTTCGAAAAACCACAGTCCCCTCCCCGCTTCCGGAGAGGTCAGGTTTCCCCACCGCCCCTTCGATTCGGGCAGCCAAAGGTCAGGAGACTTACCGGGGACCGGAGAGACAGAAAAGAGGGACGGGAGGGAAATTCACCTTTGCTGTCTGAAGCCCGACAAGGAGGAAGTGGGCAGAAGGCTGCAACTGAGAAAGAGGAGAAGGGGCACCGAGGCTGGGACTCACCGAGGAGGAGGAGGAGGAGGAGGAGGGAGACAAAATCTGTGGAAACTCTGATCCCCTGAACCACAGAGAGCACAGTAAAGGAAATACTGAACACCTCCCAGAGGCGAAGGGGGATCCCGGCGAATGACGATCCAAAGGCCTGTGGGTTTCCCTCGCTCCGGAAGCATCCCCGATTCCTCTTTCGGACCCCATCCTTGAAAAGAAACTAAGCGAAATCCAAGTGAGAAGGCTGGGGCCGGAACGCCTCCGGGAATTTTCCCGGACGTGTCGGCGTGGGGTTCTTCCACCGTACTCTGAAGGGCTCACGAATGGCGTGTGGCTCTGAAGGGCGGCCCGATCTCACCCCCCCGGACTCTGCTGACGCGTTACTCTTGAGAGCGACAACCCCGGTGCCCGTCTAGCACCTCCTCTGTGCCGAGCACCGTCCTGAGCGCCGAGGCGGATACAAGACAGTGGCAGAGGCCGCGGACAAAACCGTGTCCCACACAAACTAAAAGACCGGGCATCTTCTCTCCCCATTGCACAGAGGGGAAACTGAGGCCCGGGGGGGGATTAAGCGACTCGACCGAGGTGACCCGGAAGGCCAGCGACAGACCCAGAAGCTGGCTCTCCTCCAGACTGTCCGCTCGCCGTCGGCAGGGGACGCGACGGTCGCACTGCATTATACTCTCCCGAGTGCCTGGGACAGTGCTCCGCACGCAGTAAGCGCTCAGTAAATAGGGCTGACTCCTTTAATTCATAATAAATTAATAATGATAACGGTACTCGTTAAGCCCTTACTACGTACAAGCCCCGGGGTGGATAGGAGACAATCAGGTCCCCGTCCACAAGAGCCTCACCGCCTAAGCAGGAGGGAGTCCGATTTAACGCCCGTCTTACAGACGACGAAACCGAGGCCCAGGGAGGTCGAGCGACTTGGCCAAGGACGCCCAGCAGGCGAGCTGCGGCAGGGGGATCGGGAGCCAGATCGTCCGCCTCCCGGGCTTCCAGCAGGCCATGCTGCTTCCCTCTTTGAAGAATTGCCCGAGCTGGAAGAATCTGAAGGATTAAAAGCCAGAGGGCGAACCCTGAGAGGCCAGAGCAAACCAGGCCCTCTAAAAGAAGATACCCGAATAAAAATAATAATTAAAAAAAAAAAGAGACCCTAGAGCGGTACGGGTTGAAACGATCCGAAAAACGGCAATATCGATAGTTTGGAAGCAGCGTGGCCCTCGGGGAAAATGCACCAGCTGGGAGGAAGAGGATCCTCTCTAGAAGCGAAGCTTGCTGTGGGCAGGGAAAATAGTAACAGCGGCATTTAAGCGCTCACAATGTGCCAAGCACCGTTCTAAGCGCTGGGGTAGACAGAAGACAATCAGGGTGTCCCGGGTGGGGCTCGCAGTCTTCAACCCCATTTTAGAGATGGGGGAACTGAGGCCCAGGGACGTGAAGCGACTCGCCCCAAGTCACGCAGCTGACGAGCGGCGGAGCCGGGATCAGAACTCACAAGCCGCGACTCCCGAGCCCGGGCTACCAACTCTGACTCAGCGGAAAGAGCCCGGGCTCGGGAGTCAGAGGGCTTGGGTTCCGATCCCGGCTCTGCCATCTACCGGCTGCGCGACCGTGGGCAAGCCGCTTCACTTCCCCGGGCCTCGGCTCCCTCCTCCGCAAAACGGGCATGAGGCCGGCGGGCCCCACGCGGGACAGACCGCCGACCTCGGATCTACCCCGGCGCTCAGAACGGTGCCCGGCACACAGCAGGCGCTCACCGAACGCCATCGTCGTCGTCACTCTCCCAAGGGCCCGGCACAGCGCTCCGCACGCGGTACCCGCTGAAGAAGCACCGCTGACGATGACGCCGGCCTGGGTCCCGATCCCCACTCCGCCGCTTGTCCGCGTGACCTCGGGCAGGTGGCCCAGCTTCTGAGGCGGGTCCCTCAGCCGGGAGAGGGGGATTCGCGACGGGGCCCGGGTCCACCCGGCGCTCCCTACGCCGGTCGGCAGGCGGGAAGCGCTTCGATACCACCGTGATTTTCAGGAAGCGGGAGGAACTGGAAAGTCTGCCGCGCTGACTGTTGAACCCTTCCTCCCGGACGCCGAATCCAGGGCTCCGCCCCCAGCCTCCTCCTCTGATCCGGAAACCCGTCGTGGGCAGGGGACGCGTCTCTTACGCTGTCCTCCCCCAAGGGCGCTCTGCACAGAGCAGACGCTCGTCGAGCCCCACGGCAAGCACTCGCCGAACGCCGCTGATCGATCAGGCGCCGGCGTGAACGCGAGGGAGTAAAATCATTGATAGAGCAGGAGGTTTTGCGGCGAGTGATCCGGAACGGATTGCTATTTCTGTCACGGTTCCCTCCGTCCGACAGCTGAACGGCGAACCCGTGCCAAACTGCGGGGACTATTTATTTCGACAGGAAGATTCATACGTGCGGGTGGGGGGGAAAGAAAAAGCCCCCGCCGAAAATCACGCCAGACACACTCTGGCAAAAAAAGAAACACACGAGCCTCCCAGCGGGACAGACTTCCACCCCTAACGTGTGGAAAACGCAAAATCCGGCGCCGAGGGAAGACGGGCGGCTGGAAGCTTCGGTGGAGGCACGGCGATCGTGGTTATTCGTCGTGGCTCAGTGGAAAGAGCCTGGGCTTGGGAGTCACGGTTAATGGGTTCAAATCCCGGCTCTGCCACTTGCCGGCCGCGGGACCCCGGGCGAGTCACTTCACTTCTCTGGGCCTCAGTTCCCTCATCCGTGAAACGGGGAATAACGGTGAGCCTCACGTGGGCCGACCCGATGACCCCGTATCTCCCCCAGCGCTTAGAACAGTGCTCTGCCCAGGGTGAGCGCTTAACAGATACCAACATTATTATTACCTGTCAGGCGCTTACGACGTGGCGGGCTCTCTACTGAGCGCTGGGGGGGTACGGGCAAATCGGGTCGACGCGGGCCCGGGAACCGAGAGCCAGGGAAGCGAGGTGACGCGCCCGGGGTCCCACGGCAGACGGGCGGCACGGCGGGGATTAGAAACCCCGGTCCTTCTGACTCCCATAATGTTGGTCTTTATGAACCGTCTCCTAGGGGCAGGGCACTGTTCTGAGCGCTGGGGGAGATACAGGGTCATCAGGGCGTCCCTCGTGAGGCTCCCGGTCTTCGTCCCCACTTTCCAGATGAGGTCACTGAAGCCCAGAGAAGAAGTGACTTGCCCACAGAGCCGGCATTCGAACCCATGACCTCGGACTCCCAAGCCCGGGCTCTTTCCACTGAGCCGCCATTTTAGTTCCGCAACGAGCCCGGATACGGGTCTCTGACGCAGCGGAGACGCCGCCCCCTCTTCCCCAAACTGGAACGAAAGGCCCGTTTCCCCGTCCGTAAAATGGGGATCCGCTACCTACCCTCTCTCCCGCTCAGACTGCGTCCCCCGGCCGGGTCCAGGCTCATCACGTCTGTCTATCTGCCCCGGCGCTCAGCACAGCGTTGGGCACAGGGTGTCGCACCCTGCCGCCGCACTCCACACCGCAAACTCGCCGCGGGCAGGGGACGGGTCCGCCAGCTCCGTTGTACTGTACTCGCCCGAGCGCTTGGCGCGGCGTCCGGTAGACTAGGCCGTAAGCTCACCGGGGGCAGGGAAGGCATCTCCCAAATCCGTTGTACCGTCCTCTCCCAAGTGCGTAGCGGAGCGCTCTGCGCCCAGTAGGCGCTCAATAAATAACACTGATGATGATGATGCTGTCATTATTATTACTCTGGGGATGCACCGACCCTCTCTTACCCAAAGCTTACGCCGCAGCCTAACGGCAATACTGATAATCACGGTATCCGTTAAGCGCTTCTACGTGCCAGGCACCGTACGAAGCGCTGGGGTGGCTACGGACGGCTCATGGGTTCGAATCCCGGCTCCGCCCCTCGTCGGCTGGGTGACTGTGGGCAAGTCACTTCTCTGGGCCTCAGTGACCTCATCGGGAGAATGGGGGTGAAGCCTGGGAGCCCCACGTGGCACAGCCCGATTCCCTCGTGTCTACCCCGGCGCTTAGAACAGTGCTCGGCACATAGTAAGCGCTCAACCGATACCAACATTATTAGAAGCGGCTTGCCCGGCCCGGGGTCACGGAGCGGGACACGCGGCAGAGCGGGGATCTCTGACCCCGCCGGGGCTCGTCCCGTTAGGCTGCCGCTTCCCTGAGAAGTGAGGCGAGTTGCCCAAGGTCACACCGGGATGTGTGAGAACCCAGGTCCTTCCGACTCCCGGGCCCTCGCCGCTCGGCCACGCTGCCTCTCCCTTACGCCCCGGTCTGTATTCCTGTCGAGGTCCGTCTTCCCGTCTGGAGTTTGAGCTCCCTGTGGGCGGACGGCAGGCCTACTTATTCTGTTCCTTGCTCCCTCCCGAGCGGGGCTCCGTACGCAGCGACCGCTCCGTAAACCCCTGGCCTCGAACCCGCTTTCCTTCGCCCCTCGCCCTTAAAATCAACCCGAGGCCGCGGACAGAAAAGGACGAGGAGACGGGACCGCAGGGGAGACAGCCCCCCCCCCCCCGGCTTCGCATCTTCCATCCCGGGATCGCAACGGCGCCCGAGACGGCCCCGGGAGTTGCCTTCCACCTTCCCGCCGAACCCGACGCCGAAACCCCCGACGGCGGAGGCCTTCGACGGAGGCGATGAGAAGCAGCCCGTCCGCCGACATCCCCGACCGGCGAGGCGACCGGATCTTCCCGAAAAGCCGCCGCGCGCGGGCCGCGAATCCCTCGGTTACGGCTCGCTCGGTTCTCCTCCCGGCCACCGCGGGGAGCGGGAGTCTGATCAGAAGCGGCGCGGCTCGGTGGAGAGAGCCCGGGCTTTGGAGTCCGAGGTCACGGGTTCGAATCCCCGCTCGGCCACACGACTCTGGGCAAGTCGCTTCGCTTCTCGGTGCCTCAGTGACCTCATCTGTAAGACGGGGATTAAGACGGTGAGCCCCACGTGGGACGACCTGATTGTTTTTACGAGATGTCCTTCCCCTCGACTCTATTTACCGCCATCGTTCTCGTCCGCCCGTCTCCCCCGATTAGACCGTGGGCCCGTCAGAGGGCGGGGGCCGACTCTATCTGTTCCCGATTTGTCCATTCCAAGCGCTTAGTACAGTGCTCTGCACATAGTAAGCGCCGAATAAATAATATCGAACGAATGAATGAATTTCCGTGTCTACCCCAGCGCTTAGAACGGTGCTCGGCACACAGTGAGCGCTTAACGGATACCAACGTCGTTATTATTATTATTATTATTATTGATGCTATCTCCTCCGGCGCTCAGAACAGCGCCCGGCACGCGGTAAGTGCCGTCGTTAATATTACGAGGCGACAGTCGCTCCGCTCAGGCCCAGAGCCCCGGGCGCGACGGGGGCCGCGGCCGAGCCGATGACGATCCCTGACCCTTTCCGGCTACGGCGCGTGGCGGCGAGGGGCCCGCCGCCGGGAGCGGGGCCGTAGGTCGCTTCACGCGACCGAAGCAGCGGCGCACCCGCGGAAGCGTTCGTCCCGGCGGGCGGGATCGGGTCTCCCTCCGGGGTTCGCCCAGGCCCTCGGCGCGGTTCTCTGCTTCCGACAGCTGCTCGATAAATAGCGCGGACGGACCCGACTTGCCGGGATCCGCCCCTGCGCTTAGGACGGTGTCTGGCACACGGTCGGCGCCGAAATACCGCAATTGCTGTCGTTATGATTAACCTCTACCTGCCCCGGAGCTTCGACCGGCACGCGGCACACAGTAAGCGCTTCAAAAAATACCATTGCTATTATTCTTCGAGTCCCGTCAGCTTTGGAAGAACTCTCGAGGCCCACCCCCCCCTCCGTCATTCCGGCTTCCGACCTCGCAGAAGGGAAAGCACCGGGAAGCAAGGGGAAGCGACCTCGGAGAAGGCTCTGGCTCTCCTCTCTGCCAACTGCCGGATCCCCACCGAACACCCGGATCCCACCTGAGCTTCCTGAAGTCAACACTTGGGAACCCACATCCCGTCTGTCGGATTCAGCTCCGGCTGGGAAAATATTTAGCGGTACTTACTGAGCGCTTACCGCCCGCAGAGCCCTGGACTAAGCGCCCGGGGGAGCGCGACCCAACGATGAACAGACACGCTCCCCGCCCACGACGAGCTTCCGGTCTAGAGGGCTGAGGGGAAGAGCCCGGGCCTGGAGATCAGAGGAGCCGGGTTCTAATCCCGACTCGGCCACTTGCCTCCCGAGCGACCCGGGGCAAGTCGCCGAACTTCTCCGGGCCTCGGGTTCCTCACCTGGAAAATGGGCACTCGATACCCGTTCCCCTTCCCCTCTGAGCCCCGGGAGGGACGGGGACCGCGTCCGACCCGACTAACCCGAATCTACCCCGGTGTTCAGGGCAGCGCCTGACACGAGACGAAGCGCTTAAATGTCATTTAAAAGAAAAAAAATATACATCTCGGGGGTGGAGCGTCCGCCCATTCTGCCGCACCGTACTCTCCCCCAAGGGTTTAGCGCAGTGCCCTGCACATACTAGGAACTCAAACACCGGGGACTGATCGATTCGCTTCAATCTGCCATTTATTATTAAGAGATAATAATAATGATCACGTTGGTATTCGCTAAGCGCTTACTCCGTGCAGAGCACCGTTCTAAGCGCTGGGGGAGATACAGGGTCATCGGGTCGGAGGCTCCCAGTCTTCACCCCCGTTCGACGGACGAGGTCACCGAGGCACAGAGAAGTGAAGTGACTTGCCCACGGTCACACAGCTGACAAGAGGTGCCACGCAGGAGGAAGGGGAGGAAGAGGAGGGGCCAAAATAGGATCAGAACCCGAGGAGAACTCCCAGCAGGCACTTTCTAAATATTAGGATTATTACCGCTAAAGCACGTGGGAAAGCGCCAAGGAGGCACGAGACGCATTTCCTGCCCACGAGGAGCTTGCCTTTTTGGAAAAGTTTCCTCCGAACGCCAATCAGTCTGTGACTCCCTCTTGGCATCTGTAAAACGGGGATTAAGAGCGTGAGCCCAACGTGGGTCGGGGACCGGGTCCAACCTCGTTAACTTGTGTCTGCTCCGGCGCGTAGAACAGCGCTGTGCAGGGATTAAGGACCTAAGTACCGCAATTATTATTTTTCACCCCAGTCTCAGAAATCTGCCCCTTTAGGGTTCTCTTCTGTTAACTCCGTCGTACCGCCCGAAGCGTTCCGGAGAGCGCTCCGCGCGTCTTTAACTCTCCTCCTTCGCCCGCGGTCCCGAGCGAACAGCCGGGAAGCTGCGTGGCCGAGGGCCTGGCGGTCAGAGGGACCCGGGTTCTGATTCCGCCCCCGCCATCTGTCCGCCGTGGGACCCTGGGCGAGTCGCTCCACCTCTCCGGGCCTCGGTTCCCTCACCTGTAAAGTGGGGGAATCAAGCCACGGAGCCCCACGTGAGACACGGACCGCGTCCAACCCGATCGGTCTGGATCTATGCCGGCGTTTACTGCGGCGCTCGGCAGATAGCGAGCACTTGTCACCGTGAAAAAACACGTTTGGAAAGTTGACGGAACCGTGGCCACGAAGGTTTACCGATTTTCAGGGGATTATAACAATAATGTACCCGTTAAGCGCTTACTTCGTGCGGAGCACTGTTCTAAGCGCTGGGGTAGATCCCGGGGAATGAGGTTGTCCCACGTGAGGCTCCCGGTCTTCATCCCCATTTTCCAGATGAGGGAACCGAGGCCCAGAGAAGTGAAGTGACTCGCCCACAGTCACACGGCTGACAAGGGGCGGAGTCGGGATTTATTAAGTGCTCAGGGCGCGCACTGAGCACTAGGGTAGACACAAGATAACCCGGCCGGACACACGGAGCTTGTCCCACACGGAGTTCCCGGTCAAAGGGGGAAGCGTCACGGGACGCGCTCACAGAGACGTAAAGTGACCCGCTCAGGGTCACGCAGCAGACAGGCGGCGGAACCGGCATTAGAACCCAGGTCTTCCGCCCGCCCCCCCCCCCCCCTTCCCCGAGGCTCGTCCTCTCCCCTCGAGGTCACGCTGCCTCTTACGACGAATCGAGGGCCTTTAACCTCGCCAGGATCACCCGTCGGAAGCCTCCGAGGGCCGGGGAAAGCGAGCTCAAACAGGTCACCGCGGAGAGATGGACGACTAAAGCGGACAGGAGTTGCCACTGAAAGGGGAATTCGCCCGATGCAACAGGTGGAAAGAAAAACAAAATACAGGACGCTCGCTCTTTAGCCCTAGAACCGAAGCTAAATGATCATCCCGCCTCACTGTAGCAAGACCACCGAATTCCCCCAGCGTCTCCAGCTCCCCCGGCCCTCCTCGGCGTGCTCGTCTCGTGCTCTCGGAGAGTTATCTCCGCGTCCCTTTCGACGGCTGGACGGGGTTCAAGAACCGTGGGGTTAATCCCCGGTCCCATACGCGCGCCGCCTCTCCCCCGGGAATCTGTCCAAAAGGGAAAAAAACCGCCTTCGTTCCCGACGGGCCGAGGCCCGAGCGCACCCGGTCGGCTGCTCGGAATCCCGGCTCGACGCGCGAGGGGGCACCCGAGGAGTCCTCTTGAACTGCGCCCTTCCACGGGCTTTCGGAGGAGAAAAATCCCCTCCGAGTGTTTACGCCAAACAGCTGCTTGGACCTCGGCCATCTCCTGCGTGCGCGTAAACGATAACGTACGCGACGTTGCGCGGCTGGGTTAGAAACACATCGGGTGTCGCCGTCAGCCGCCTCATATCCCCAGCGAGGCCCGGAGCCGGAAATGCGAAACTTTCAAAACGCAACCGGAGCCCTCGGCTAAGACGAGAGGACGGGACCCCTCCGTGGCCGACGGATGATCTCTTTCCCGCTCTCAGGAGATTCCGCACCGAGGGAAGGCGGGTTGGGACAGGCGGGACGCTCCGCTCCGCTCCGCGCGACCCCCCGCAAAAGCCCCGTCGGGGCCGGGCTTCTTTCAAAACGAACCTGGCGAAACTCCTCGGCCCCCGGGGAACCCGTTGACTTTCTCCAGTCTCCCAGGTATCGGGTTACCGGTTCAAAATGCGTGTTTCTATTTAAAGCCCTTTTCCCCCCAGCAAAAAAAAAAAAAAAAAAAAAAAAAACACGCCCCAAACCCAACGAAACAAACCCAGGGTTTCCAGTAAATTCTTCACACGCACTCTGGAGCGGCACAGTCCCTGTAAATGTCCAAAAAACTGATTTTCCCAACCGGGTGTCCGCCCCGGCGCTCGGTACAGCGGCCTGGCACCTAGTCGGCGCCTGCCCCCTACGACAACGATCCTTATCGTCAATAAGGAACATCGGCTTCCCCGGCTTTGGGATCCCGGGCTACGACCGCGGGACTCGGTTCCTCCTTTAAGGAGCCTGGACGTCCCACGGGGGAGTTAAGAAAGAGGAAAGGGAACCCAACCCCCCCCCCCGCCCCCTCCCCAAACTGGGTGTGTGGGGGGGTGGGGACGGGGGGTCCCGAGCCTGGGGACACTCTCTTTCATTAGGTGATAGTCGTTATTCATAATATGGGTATTATCTGGGACACTGTCACTCATCCGGTGGCATCTGTTATTAATAAAATAGGCAGAGAAGCGGCGTGGCTCAGTGGAATGAGCCCTCGTGGGTTCGAATCCCGGCTCTGCCACTTGTCAGCCGGGTGACGGCGGGCAAGTCTCCGGGCCTCAGTTCCCTCATCTGTAAAATGGGGACGAAGACCGTGAGCCTCCCGTGGGCCAACCTGATGACCCTGGATCTCCCCCGGCGCTCGGAACGGTGCTCGGCACAGAGTAAGCGCTTAACGGATGAATACCAACATCATTACTATTTGGGACACTTGCAGTCATTCGGTGGTACTTATTATTAATGGTATAGGTATCATCTGGGACACATTCATTCGGTGGTCTTTGTTACTGATAACCTAGGTCTTATTTGGGACGTTTTCATTCCTTCGGTGGTATTTATCATAAATAACACAGGTATCATCCGGGACCCTTTCGTCCATTCGGCGCTATTTATTACGAATAATACAGGTATCGTTCGGGACGCTTTCATTCGTTGGGCGGTAGGTGTTACCGATAATATAGATATTATCCGGGATGCTTTCAGTCATCCGGCGGTGTAATAACGACGACGGAATTTAAGCGCTTACTAGGCGCAGAACACTGTTCTGAGCGCTGTGGGGGGAGGGGGGGGGACGACAAAGCGATCGGCCTGCCCCATGTGGGGCTCGCAGTCTTCATCCCCATTTTACAGACGAGGGAACTGAGGCCCAGAGCAGTGAAGCGACTTGGCCAAAGTCGCCCAGCTGACAAGCGGCGGGGCGGGGATCAGAACCCATGACCTCTGACTCCCGAGCCACTGAGCCACGCCGCTTCACGGCGGTATTTATTGTTAATATCACAGGTATTTACGTAGCAGTACGTTATACGTATGGGTATAGGTATCGGCGAGCGCTTAACAAATACCAACGTTATTACTCTTTAGGACACTCTCATTCATCCGGCGGTATCTGTCACGGATAATACAGGTACCGTTTGGGACATTCATCCGGTGGAATTTATTATGAATAATACAGGATATCACCTGGGACGCTTTCATTCATCCGGTGGTATTTATTATCGATAACACAGGTATTATTTGGGGCGCTTTCATTCATTCGGCGGTATTCACTAAGAATAACACGGGTGTTATCTGGGACACTTTCCTTCACCCGGGGGTATTCGTTATTGACGATACAGACGTTATTTGGGACACTCTCGTTCATCTGGTGATATCTGTTATAATCTAGGTATAATCTAGTCTGGAATACTTACATTCACCCGGTGGTATCTCTCACGGATAACGTAAGTATCATCTGGGACACTTTCACTCACCCGGCGGCATTTATCATTGACGACGATAATCACGACGGCATTAGTTAATAAGCGCCTACTACGTGTAAAGCACCGTTCTAAGCGCTGGGGGGGGGGGGGGGCGCGGGGAGGGCGATACAAGGCCATCAGGTTGCCCCACGTGGGGCTCACGGGTCTAATCCCCATTTTCCAGATGAGGTCACTGGGGCCCAGAGAAGTGAAGTGACTCGGCCAGAGTCACCCGGCTGACGGGCGGCCTAGCCAGGATTGGAACCCACGACCTCCGGCTCCCAAGCCCGGGCCCTTTCCACCGAGCCACGCTGCTCGGGCCACTTCCGTCCGGTGGCATCTCTCGCACTGTCGGCACCGTCTGGGACACTCCCATCCGGCCGGTGGTATTCACTATGGATAACACAGGTCTGATCCGGGGCCCCTCCCTTCACCCGGCGGTATCGGGCATCGACGATAAAGGCATCGTTTGGGACACTTTCATTCGGTGGTAATCATTATACTGCAGGTCCGATCCGGGCCACCTTCATCCGTCCCGCGGTACTCGTGACGGGTAATACGGGTATCATTTGGGCCACTCTCATCCATTCGGCGGTATTATTGATAATCTAGGTCTGACGGGGGAGCCTCTCCGTTCACCCGGCGGTGTCCGTCATTGCTAACGAAGGTATCACCTGGGACACTTTCACTCGGTGGCGTTTATTATAGCGTGGGCCTCGTCTGGGCCACCCTCACCCGTCCGGCGGTATAGTAGCGGCCACACCCCGGGTCCGACGGGGGACCCTTCCGGTCCCCCGGCGGCGCCCGTCACGGACGACGAGGGTATCGTCGGGGCTCCTTTCATCCGGCGGCATCTGCTACACCGCAGGCACCGCCTGGGACGCCTCCATCCGTCCGGCGGTATCATCGATAATCTAGGCCCGACGGGGGACCCTCTCGGTGCTCATCCAGGTACTGGCGGGGCTCCTCTCATTCAGGCGGCATCTATTACGGTCCAGGCGTCGTATGGGACATCTTCACCCATCCGGCGGTATAACGGTAGAGGGGCTCCAGGCCCGACGGGGGACCCTTTCCCTCACCCGGGGGTGTCCCTTACTGACGAAGGGATTATGGGGGCCCCCTTCGTTCGGCGGCACCTATTACAGCGCGGGCACCGTCTGGGCGCCTCTCCCCCATCCGGGGGTATAATAATAGAGATGCTCCAGGCCCGACGGGGGACCCTTTCCCTCACCCGGGGGTGTCCCTTATTGACGAAGGGATTATGGGGGCCCCTTTCGTTCGGCGGCATCTATTACAGCGCGGGCACCGTCTGGGCGCCTCTCCCCCATCCGGCGGTATAATAATCTAGATGCTCTAGGCCCGACGGGGGGACCCTTCCAGTCACCCCGTGGTGTCTCTTATTAATAAAGGTATCCCTGGGGCCCCTTTCACTCGGTGGCATCTATCACAGCGCGGGCACCGTCTGGGCCCCTCTCCTCCATCCGGGGGTATAATAATCTAGATACTCTAGGCCCGACGGGGGGACCCTTTCGTTCACCCAGTGGTATCTATTACCGATGCCAAAGGTGTCATCGGGGCCCCTTTCGTTCGGTGGCATCTATAACAGCGCGGGCACCGTTTGGGCGCCTCTCCCCCATCCGAGAGTGGAATAATCTAAATTCCCAGGCCGGGTGAGGGTGTCCCTTATTAATAAAGGGGTCATCGGGGGCCCCTTTCGTTGGGTGGCGTCTATTCCGGCGCGGGCACCGTTTGGACGCCTCTCCCCCATCCGAGAGCGGAATAATCTAAATTCTCTAGGCCGGGTGAGGGGGCGTGTTATTAAGGCGGGGGTCGTCGGGGCCCCCTTGGCTCGGCGGCGCCTATTCCGGCGCGGGCAGCGTGTGGACGCCTCCCCGCGTGGCGGGGGGGAGGGACGCGCGTCGGGGCTGCGGGCGTGGCGGGGGAGGGGAGGGGGGAGGGGGCGGCGGGGGGTCCCGACCTTCCGTAGATGCCGTCCGCGATCCTGTTCCGCTTGAGGGGCCGGCGGAGCTTGGTGCAGTCCGCGTTCCGCCGCTTCATCCTCCCGCCGCCGCCGCCGCCGCCGTCGCCGGGGGCCCCGCCGCCCCCGCCTCAGCGCCGGCCCGGCATATGCGGCGGCCCCCAACGCACCGCGCAGGGTGGGAGCCCGGAGCCCAGGGGAGGGAGGGGCGGGCGGGCGGGCGCGCGGCCAGAGGAGAAGACCGACCGGGCCCGACCAGGCCGCCGCCGCCGCCGCCGCCGCCGCCGCAAACAAAGAAATGACAATTCCGGGCCCCGCCCCGCCCCCCCGCCCCGACGGACGGGCCCCGCGCCCAATGGCCGCCCGACCCCGCGGGCTCCCCGCCAATGGCGGCCCGCGACGCCCGCCCCGCCCCCCCCGCCCGACGGACGGCCGGCCCGGCCAATGGCGCGGCGCCCCCCGCCGACGCCCCCGCCAATCGGGGGCCGCTCCCCCGAGCGGGGGGCGGGGCCGGCGCGCTTAGAAATAGGGCCTATAAATAGCGCCGCCGAGGCGCTGCGACGTTTCACCGCGCGCGCGCGGGGCGGGGGGGGAGGCTTATTCGGCTTTGGGCTGTTTAAGGGGTCCCGTCCCCGGCCGGCGGAGCGACGGGGGGAGGCGGCGAAGGGGCCGTCGTCTCGTTCCGTCCCGTCCCGTCCTCCCCGGCCGGCGGATGACAAAGCAATCCCCCCGCGGCGCGCTCCGGCCCCGCCCCCCGCCCGACGGGGTGACGGCCCGACGCCCGATGGGGCGGGGTTCCGCGGGGCGGCGCGCGGCGGAGCGCGTGGCGGGAGGGGGAGGAGGAGGAGGAGGAGGACGGGGAGAGGCGGGCCCCGTCGGCCTTCCACGTCTGCAGAGGCGGCGGGGCGGGGGGGAGGGGGCGGTGGCTCCCCGGCACGGGATGCGCATGCGCGGGAGGGGGGCGCATGCGCGGGAGGGGGGCGCGGGCGCGCGCCCGGGTCCGGCCAGCGGCGCCGCTCCGGGGGAGGGGTGGGGGCGTGTGCGCATGCGTGAGAGGAGAGAGCGGGAGGTGCGCGCATGCACTGGGAGAGGGAGGGGGGAAAGGAAAAGAAAAAAACAAGTCCCTGTCTGTCGGGGGGGGGGGGTGTAGGCATGCGCGTAAGGGGGGGGGGACATGCGCATGCGCTTGGGGAGGGGACAGGAAAAAAGGAAAACGTGGAGAGGGGGTCTGCGCGTGCGCGTGGGGAGGGGACGGAAAAAAGGAAAACGTGGAGGGGGGGGCGTGCGCGTGCGCGTGGGGAGGGGACGGAAAAAAGGAAAACGTGGAGGGGGGGCGTGCGCGTGCGCGTGGGGAGAGAAAAGAAAAAGCCGGGGGGGGAGTGTACGCATGCGCGTGGGGAGAGAAAAGAAAAACCTGTGGGGGTGTGCGCATGCGCGTGGGGAGAGACAAGGAAAAACCGGGGGGAGTGTGCGCATGCGCGTGAGGGAGGGAAGCGAGAGGAGGAGAAGAAAAGAGAAGGGGGAGGAGAGGAGAAGGAGAAGGAGCGGTAGAACGGAGGAGAAGAAGAAAATAATGATGAGGGCATTTGTTAAGCGCTCACTATGTGCCAAGCGCTGTTCTAAGCGCTGGGGGAGGGAGGTGATACAAGATCATCAGGTTGTCCCCACGTGGGGCTCCCGGTCTTCATCCCCATTTTGCAGAAGAGGTGACTGAGGCCCAGAGAACTGAGGTGACTTGCCCAAGGTCACACAGCCGACAAGTGGCGGAGCAGGGATTCGAACCCGCGACCTCTGACTCCCAAGCCCGGGCTCTTGCCACTGAGCCACGCTGCTTCTCTGGAGAAGAAGAAAAGAGAAGGAGAAGGGAAAAAAAAGAGAGGGAGAAGGAGCAGTAGAAAAGAGAAGGAGAAGAGGAAAGGAGAATAATAACGTTGGTATCTGTTAAGCACTTACTATTTTGCGGAGCACTGTTCTAAGCGCTGGGGGAATTACAGAGTAATCTGGCTGTCCCACACGAGGCTCACAGTCTTCATCCCATTTTACAGATGAGCGGATTGAGGCCCAGAGAAGTGAAGTGACTTGCCCACAGTCACACAGCTGACAGGCGGCGGAGCCGGGATTCGAACCCATGAAGAAAAGAGAAGGAGAAGACGGAGAAGAAAGGAGGAGAAGAAAGGAGGAGGAGAAAAAGAAGGGAAAAGGAAAAGCTGAGCTCCTGATCTGTCAACCGGGCAGCTCCTTGGACGGGGGAGGGGGGGGATTTATGTGCGTGTGTATGTGAGAGAGAGAGAGAGGAAAAAGAAAAAATAAAGAAGAGCCCAGGACCTGATGGAGGGGTGGGGTATGCGAGAGTGAGCCCAAGCGAACGATTTTATTGATTTGAATTGATGCCCGTCTCTCCCCTCCCCGCCGCTCCCCAGACTGTAAGCTCCCTGTGGGCGGGGAATGTCACGGCTTATTGTTGTATTGCGGTCTCTCGAGCGCTGTCCACGCGCAGTAAGCGCTCAATAAACTGGATTGAATGAAACAGCCGGACGGCTCCTCGCCCTGGGAGGGAGCACCCGGGGACCCGGGACGGGAAGGAAGGATGCGTGTGACGGAGACGCACAGAGACGGCGTGGGTCCGTGTGGGTCCCCGCGGAGGCGGCCCGGGTCCGGGCGGCGGGTGGCCCTCGGGTCCCGGGGTCCGCCGCCGCCTGGACGGGTTCGTGACGATGATGTCGGTATCTGTTAAGCGTTCACTACGTGCAGAGCGCTGTTCTAAGCGCCGGGGGAGATGCAGGGTCATCAGGTGGGCCCGCGTGGGGCTCACGGTCGTCCTCCCCATTTGACAGATGTCACTGAGGCGCAGAGAAGTGACCTCCCCCCCGCCCCCGTCACCCAGCTGCCAAGTGGCGGAGCTGGGATTCGAACCCATGACCTCTGACTCCCAAACCCGGGCTCTTCCCCCGGAGCCCCGCTGCTTCATGTTTGTGTCCTTGAGGACGGGAGCCTTGGGAATCAGAAAACCTCTAAAACTCTTGACTGATCCGTGGTAGGGGCAGGTCACCACGTAACTGCTTGGATGATACAAATCGTACAAAGTCAGTAAAAGAGAAGATGAGCAGCGTCAGAGTAAATAGGCGAAATTGTGCAAAACTGTGACAAAATGATCAGGTTTCCATTATACGTGTTCCCGTCTGCCCGTCTCCCCCGATCGGACCGTAAGCCGGTCAAACGGCAGGCACCGTCTCTATCCGTTGCCGACCTGTTCATTCCAAGCGCTTAGTCCAGTGCTCTGCACAAAGTAAGCGCTCGATAAATACTATTGAATGAATGGATGAATGTATACGGCAAAAAATGCAATACATTTTTGCGGCTGCTTTTTCAACACAACACGTTTGAAATTGCTCTGGACCTGGCACCTGGCCGTAGGCCTCGCGCGTAGTTCTCGGCCTCGCCCCTCGGCCGGGCACCCTTCCGGCCGTCGGCGTGAGGCCGGCCCGCTTTAGCCGCCCCCGGGTGCCCGGAGGGTTTTGAACCCGGGCCCGCTCCGTGGCCGTCGGGCACCTGACCGTGGTGACGTTCGTTGGGTCTTGGATGGTGTGATGGCGGGGCGGAGGCGCGTGCGAGTCTGGAGCGGCGACTGCTGTTGTGCACGCGGGTCTCTGGGTCTGGGATTGCTGCGCGTGTGGGTTATATACCGGCGTTATCATTATTTCTGGGGCACTTACCGTGTGCGGAGCACTGCGCTAAGTGCTGGGGAGAGTGCAATAAGATAACGGAACGGACGCATCCCCCACTTATAGCGCGCTTACGCTCTAGAGGGTATTTACTGAATAGTTACCGAGTGTGGCGTGGCTCAGCGGCAAGAGCCCGGGCTTGGGAGTCAGGGGTCATGGGTTCGAATCCCGGCTCCGCCCCTTGTCAGCCGGGTGACCGTGGGCGAGTCACTTCGCTTCTCTGGGCCTCGGTTCCCTCATCTGGAAAATGGGGATGAAGACCGGGAGCCTCACGGGGGCCGACCCGATGACCCCGTCTCTCCCCCAGCGCCTAGAACGGTGCTCTGCCCGGAGAAAGAGCTGAACAAATACCAACAGTGTTATTATTATTCTTATTATTCTTCTTCTTCTTCTTCTTATTAAGCACTTGGGAAAGGACAATACAGAAGCATTGGTGAAATAAAGGAAAGAAATCACACCTTCTCCATCAAGCCTTCCCGGATTAATTAGCAGCATCCCATCATTTATAGAGTTTCCAGACCGGGAACTCAGTGTGAGCAGGGAGCGGGTCCACTAACTCCGTAGTATCGGTCTCTCCCAAGCGCTCAGTACAGTGCTCCGCACGTAAGGGCTCGGGCTGGGGAGTCAGAGGTCCTGGGTTCAAATCCCGGCTCCGCCGCTTGTCAGCTGTGTGACTTTGGGCAAGTCACTTCTCTGGGCCTCAGTTACCCATCTGTAAAATGGGGATGAAGACTGTGAGCCCCACGCGGGACAACCTGATCACCTCGTGTCCTCCCCAGCGCTTAGAACAGTGCTTGGCACGTAGTAAGTGCTTAACAAATGCCATCATTATTACGATGATGATGATGATGATGATGATGATGATGATTAAACACCCAGCCAACCTCGTCGGCTTTCCCTCTGCTCCTCCCCCTCTCCCTTCCCCTCCCCTCAGCACTGTGCTCATTCGCTCGTTTGTATCTATTTTTATTAGCCTATTTATTTTGTCAATGAGGTGTACATCCCTTTGATTCTATTTATTGCTATCGTTTTCCTCCGTCTCCCCCGATTAGACCGTGAGCCCGTCAACGGGCAGGGAACCCGTCTCTTGTCTGTTGCCGAACTGTCCATCCCAAGCGCTCAGTACAGTGCTCTGCACATAGTAAGCGCTCAATAAATAAATGAAGTCAACAACCACCGAATGAATCCACCGCGGCGCTCAAATACCATCGACTGATTGATCGATTACTAGCATTTACCCAACACCCACCCGGACACCTGGGAAGCGCAGAAGTAACGAAAAGGCACGTTCTCTGCCCACGAGGAGCTTACGCTGTAACGGGGGAGACAGCGGAGAGATACAACCTTGCGTAGAGAAGCAGCGTGGCTCAAGTGGCAAGAGCCCGGGCTGGGGAGTCAGGGGTCGTGGGTTCGAATCCCTGCTCCGCCGCTCGTCGGCTGTGTGTCTGTGGGCAAGTCACTTCGCTTCCCTGGGCCTCGTGACCTCGTCTGCACAACGGGGAGCCTCACGGGGGACGACCTGATGACCCCCCGTATCTACCCCGGTGCTCAGAACAGCGCTCTGCACATAGTAAGCGCTTAATAAACACCAACGTTATTAGTATCAGTTCTGCGTCGGGGACGTGTCCGCTAATTTTATCGGACTGTCCTCCCCCCGAGCTCTCGGGACGGTGCCCCGACCGTCGTGAGAGCCCGACAAATACCTCGGATTAATTTATTGGCGAATCCCACGGACTGCCCGGCAAACAAACCGGTGGATCTGGGAGCCAATTAAACCCAAGCGGTCTCCGGAAGGCCAGGTGACCCGACTCAGATTGGCAGATGTCGGACACGTCATCGGGAGGACGGACTCTCTGGAGAAGACACTGACGCTAGGACGGGGCCGGGGAGACCGTGGAAGAGGCAGATGGATAGGGGCCATAACGACGATCACGGAAGGACTGTTTGAACGGTTCGTTCGTTCATTCCATCGTATTTACTGAGCGCTCACTAGGTGCAGAGCGCCGTACTGAGCGCTTGGAATGGACAGTTCGGCCACAGAGAATCCCCGCCCCGTGCGGGGCTCACGGTCTCCTCGGTTGAGAATCACGGCCGGAGGCGGGACGTTCCGGAGAGAGTATTTCCACTGAATCTCTACCAACGGGTACTGACAGTAGCTTAACTGAAGGCGAAAAGCGGAGCGAACGACCTTCCTTGCCCCAGGGGTGCTTTCGGCGAGTCGGTCGATCGTTCCGATCGAGTGCTTACTGTGCGCAGGCCGCCGTGCCCAGTGCTCGGGAGAGGACGACACGGCAGAGAGACGCCCGTTCCCTGCCCACAAGCAGCTGACCGGCCCAGAGGGGGGGGACGCTGCTCGCGACGCACCGTCACCGAATCCCAATCGTTCACAAGTCCGGAGATGTGGAGAACGGTCCGGGCCACGTTTCCGTCGCGAAATGAACCCAGTCGGGCAAAGGGACGGGGATGGGCTTTTCCCACCCGTTGCCGAAAGGATCGGCCTCCTAAAGGCTGCTGAATTCGGTAACCTCATCCGTTCATTCATTCAGTAGCATTTATTGAGCGCTTACTATGTGCGGAGCACTGGACTGAGCGCTTGCAATGGACAAGTCCGTCAGAAACATTCCGTTTCGGATCGACTGAGCCTCAGCGCCTGTTCATTCAGTTGCATTTATGGAGCGCTTACCGTGTGCAGGGCACGGTACTAAGCGCTCGGAATGGACAGTCAGGCCACAGATAGGGACCGTCCCCGCCCGGTGACGGGCTCACGGTCTAATCTAAGCAAGCGGTCTAATCAAGCGCTTAGTCCAGTGCTCTGCACATAGTAAGCGCTCAATAAACACTATTGAATGAATAATCTGAGCAGTCTAGAACAGTGCCCTGCACATAGTAAGCGCTTGACGAATACCACCGTTATCGTTATTACCGATCCTCTCCTTCCTCCGGGTTCCCTGTGGACCCCCCCGCCGGTCGGCCGACGGACTCGGAGCGGAGGGGCGGAGTCGGAACCAGCCGCCGAAGAAGGCAGGTTGAATCCGGCGCTCGGTACAGCGGCCGGCACGTGGGAAGGGCTTAACGAATAGCTCTGGGAAAAAAAACAAATGGATCGTGTGAGAACAGGTTAGGCCGATCCGGAGAGGGTGAGGTCCCGGCCGGCGGCCAAGCGGGACGGTCTTCTGGGGTGGGGCGGTTAGACCGGCCGGTGGCATCTGGGTGGGGCAGATTAGAGAGTCTGCCCGGGGCCGCCCACGGGGGCCGGGGGAGTTAAACCGGTCGGGAGGTCCCGGGGGGGATCCGGGGAAAACGGGGCCGGGGTCAGGAGGTCACGGCCGGCGGCCCATCGGAACCGATCCGGAGCGAGCGAGGCGCTTGGCCGGTCACGGGGCTCGGTAGGGACAGATCGGAGGAAGGACCGGACGGACGGCCACCAGCCGGGGCCGTCCGCGGGAGGGAGACCTGCCCGCTTAGCTTAGCGATCGTAATAATGATGTTTGTTAATAATAATGATAATGTTGGTATTTGGTAAGTGCTCACTATGTGTGCTGAGCGCTCTTTTAAGCCCTGGGGGGGGATACAGGGTCATCGGGTCGTCCCACGTGCGGCTCGAAGTCTTCATCCCCATTTGACGGATGGGGTAATGAGAATAGTGTCGGTATCTGTTAAGCGCTTCCTAGGTGCAGAGCACCGTTCTGAGCGCTGGGGGGGATACAGGGTCGTCAGGTTGCCCCACGGGAGGCTCCCGGTCTTCGTCCCCATTTTCCAGATGAGGGAATTGAGGCCCAGAGAAGCGAAGCGACTCGCCCACGGTCACCCGGCTGACAAGGGGCAGGGCCGGGATTCGAACCCACGATCCCTGACTCCCGAGCCCGGGCTCTCTCCACCGAGCCCCGCTGCCTCTCTAAAGCGCTTACTATGTGCCGGGCACCCCACGAAGCGTTGGGACGGTTACGAGGAAATGGCGTCGGACACAGTCCCCGCCCACGTGCAGCTCGCGGTCTCAATCCCCGTTTTCCAGATGAGGTGACTGAGGCCCAGAGGAGCGGAGTGACTTACCCAAGATCGCGCAGCAGTCGCGCGATGGAGCCGGCATTAGAACCCGTGACCCTCCGACTCAGCGTGGCCTAGGATCGTCTCTGTTGCCGAATTGTCCATTCCAAGCACTTAGTACAGCGCTCTGCGCATAGTAAGCGCTCCATAAATACTATTGAATGAATGAATGAATTTACCCGCTGGGCGACGTCGGGCAAGTCACTTCTCCGGGCCTCAGTTTCCTCCTCTGTAAGATGGGGATTCGATAGCCGTTCACGGTTACGCAGCGCGGCTCAGCGGGAAGAGCCCGGGCTCGGGCGTCAGAGGTCATGGGTTCGAACCCCGGCTCCGCCACCTGTCAGCTGGGTGACCGTGGCCCAGTCACTTCACTGGGCCTCGGTTCCCTCATCTGTAAAATGGGGATGAAGCCCGGGAGCCTCACGTGGGACCACCTGATGACCCCGCATCTCCCCCAGCGCTTGGAGCAGTGCTCCGCCCATAGTGAGCGCTTAACAGATACCCACATTATAGTTATTGTTGATATTATCGTGCCTAGATGGGGCTGAGATGTTGAATGACTTGCCCCACAGTGGAAGACCTGGCACTAGAACCAGGTCTCTTGACTTGGGCCCAGTGCGCTCACCGTCAGACCCGACCGCCTCCTTTTTGTTGTCGGTATCTACCTGATCCACTGTACTAAGCGCCCGGTGATCCATTCCAGGCCGGGTACAGTCTATGTCCCTCCGCCCCACAGCCCCTACACGCATATCCACCGGAATGAATTAAGCGTCCCTCTCCCCCTCGGGTCCGTAAGCCGGGGAGGCAACGTGGCTTAGCGGATGGAGGACGGGCCCTGCGAGTCAGAGTGGAGCTGGGGTCGAATCCCGGCTCCGCGAGACCTTGGGCAGTCACTTCCCTCCTGGGCCTCAGCCGCCTCATCTGTAGAATGGGGGCCGAAGAGCGTGAGCCCTCCGTGGGACGGGGACCCCGTCCCACCTAACTCGTATCTATCCCAGTGCTGAGAACGGCGCGAGGCACGTCGTAAGCGCTTAACAAGTACCATTATTATTATACAGCCCCTTGCGGGTTGGGATCGTTTAACCCTATTCCGTCGTACTGTGCTCTCCCGAGCACTCAGTACAGAGTTCTGCACCCAGTAGGTGCTCGGTAATTTTCTTCACGCATTCGATAGGATTAATCGAGCGCCTGCTACGTGCAGAGCACTGTACTGAGCGCTTGGAACGGTCAGTTGGGGCAACGGACAGAGACAGTCCCCGCCCAGTGACGGGCTCACAGTCCGAACGACGGGCTCTTTAATCCTTTATTGTTATTAAACGGTATTCGTTCATCGCTTACTATACGACAGGCACCGTACTACGAGAAGCGGCGCGGCTCGGTGGCAAGAGCCCGGGCTTGGGAGTCGAGAGGTCACGGGTTCGAATCCCAGCTGCACCGCTTGTCAGCTGTGTGGCTGTGGGCAAATCACTCAACTTCTCCGGGCCTCATTCACCTCATCCGTAAACCGGGGACGAAGACCGTGAGCCTCACGTGGGACGACCTGCTGACCCTGTATCCCCCCCCCCGAGCGCTTACAACAGCGCTCCGCACACAGTAAGCGCTTAACAAACACCGACGTCATCATTACTGAACACCCGAGTCGAGACAAGCTGATCACGTCGGTCGCCGTCCCCACGCGGGGCTCCCGGGCTCGATCCCCGTTCTCCAGGGGAGGTCACCGAGGCCGAGAGAAGCGGAGTGGCCGGCCCCGGAGCCGGGATTAGAACTCGGGTCCTCCCGCCTCCGGGGCCCCCCGAGGACCCCCGACGGGCTTATAACCGCCTCGCCGCGGACGACGGCGTGGCTGTTGGGGCGCCACCTCAGATAAAGGCCTCTCCCTCAGACTTATCGGCCCCCGGCGGGGCCTCCCCCCTCCTCGGCTGGCGCGAAATCGGCCCGAGGGGGGCAGGCGGAGGCAACGGGGCCGGGGGGGGGCGGGGGGGATGGTTTTTCTCCTCTCGCCGAGGGTGCCGTACCGATCCGGAATGGCTTCCAAATACGCCCCCTCGCTCCGTCTCTTTCTGCCCCCGTGGACCCTCCTCCTGGAAGCGGCTTTCATCCTCATCTTCGCGTTTTTCATCGCCTACGAGGCTCCCGCCAACAGGTCGAAGGATTCCCTGGAGCCGTACTCAGGTGAGGGCCCGGGGCCGAGGGCGGGAAGCAGACGCCACGGCCCGGGAGGTCATCTCGGCCATCCCCCTGCGTCCGGGCACTCACCCAGCCCGCTTGAAAAGGGAGTCGGGGAAGGCGAAAGGGAGGGAGGGAAAGGAGGGGGAGGATTTTCCCTTTTTTTTTTTTTTTTTAATAAATGGTCTCCGTTAAGCCCTTACTGCGCGTCGAGGGCCGTGCCGAGCGCGGGGTCAGTCGAGGCGGCGACGGTCCCCGGCCCACGTGGGGCTCCCGGTCCGAGGACGGGGGGAGAACAGGGACTGAATCCCCATTTTACGGTCGAGGAAGCCGAGGCGCAGGGAAGTAAAGTGACTGGATCGAGGTCGCACAACGGGCAAGCGGCGGAGCCGGGATTAGAACCCAGGTCCTCCGATCTCCAGGCCACGAGGGAAGCCAGGGAGGGTCCGGTCTTAGGCTTAAATAACAACAATAATAATGTTGGTATTTGTTAAGCGCTTACTGTGTGCCGAGCACTGTTCTAAGCGCTGGGGTAGACATAGGGGAATCAGGTTGTCCCACGTGGGGCTCCCAGTCTTAATCCCCATTTTACAGATGAGGGAACTGAGGCACAGAGAAGTGAAGTGACTTGCCCACAGCCACACGGCCGACGAGTGGCAGAGCTGAGATAATAATGATGTTGGTATTTAAGCACCTACTCTGTGCAGAGCACTGTTCTGAGCGCTGGGAGAGACACAGGGTCATCAGGTGGTCCCACGGGAGGCTCACGGTCTTCGTCCCCATTTTCCAGATGAGGTCGCTGAGGCCCAGATAAGTTAAGCCACTCAAAGATCTTTTGGAAATGGTGACGCTGATGACAGCGGTATCCGTTTAGCTCTTACTGTGTGCCAAGCACCGCTCTAAGCACTGAGGTAGGTACCAGGTAACCGGGTTGGACGCGGTGCACGTCCCACACGGGCTCACGGGGAGTCCTTGGCGTTTTCGGAAACTCCTTCCAACATTTAACCCCTCCGGCTGGGATCGTCCCCTTTCCGCCCCACGTGAATCGCCTCGGAGGCAACGGCGCCGAATAACCACGAGTGGGTATTTGATGAGCGCTCACTAGGTGCCAAGCGCTATCCTAAAACCCTGGGGAGACACGAGCTAATCAGGTTCTCCCGTGGGGCTCACGGTCCGAGTAGGAGGGAGACCCCGTAGCGAGTCTCCATTCTGCAGATGCGGGAACTGAGGCCCAGAGAGGCGACTTGCCCGGAGTCACTCGGCACCTGAGTGGCCGGCGCCAGGATCAGAACGCAGGTCCTCCGACTCCCGGGCCCTTTCCCCCGGCCGCGCTCCTCTGTTGCCCATCTGTCCCTTCCAAGCGCTTGGTTCCGGGTGCTCTGCGCATAGTAAGCGCTCAGTAAATACTATTGAATGAATGACATGACCGACCCCGGTCACCCACACTTAAGGGTTCTCATCCTGACCCTGCCAAGCCGTGTGCTGTTGTGACCTTGGGTAAGTCACTTCGCTTCTCTGGGCCTCCCATTTCCCTCAGCTGTAAAATGGGAGGAAATCCCCGTTCTCCCTGCTACGTCGACTGTGAACTCCACGTGGTACGGGGACCGGGTCCGTCCTAACGAAACGGTACCTCCCCTGGGGCTTAGGGCAGTGGCGGACGCGCAGTAAGTGCCCAACGAATACCGGAAGAAAGGAAAATTACAAATGGATAAGTGCCAAAGCGCTTCGGGGGGGTGGAGGTGAAAATCAAAGGGTTTAAGGGAACTGGGGAGTAGAAATGGAAGACTAAGGCCAAGATAAGAGTTGTGAAAGCTTCGTAGGGACCCAGCTGAGAGAGAAAACGGCCCCTTATCCTCGGGGGCAGGTGGCTCTGGGTCAGACTGATTGGATAGCCTCCTCCTCCTTCCTCCTGCTTTTCCTCCTCCTCCCTCCTTCCTCCTGGTTTTTCCTCCTCCTCTCTCCTCCCTCCTTCTTCCTCCTCCTGGTTTTTCCTCCTCCTCTCTCCACCTTCCTCCTTCCTCCTGGTTTTTTCTCCTCCTCTCTCCTCCTTCTTCTTCCTCCTTCCTCCTGGTTTTTCCTCCTCCTCTCTCCACCTTCCTCCTGGTTTTTTCTCCTCCTCTCTCCTCCTTCTTCTTCCTCCTTCCTCCTGGTTTTTCCTCCTCCTCTCTCCTCCCTCCTCCTGGTTTTTCCTCCTCCTCTCTCCTCCTCCTTCCTCCTTCATCCTGGTTTTTCCTCCTCCTCTCTCCACCTTCCTCCTTCCTCCTGGTTCCTCCTCCTCTCTCCTCCCTCCTCCCTCCTCCTGGTTTTTCCTCCTCCTCTCTCCACCTTCCTCCTGGTTTTTTCTCCTCCTCTCTCCTCCTTCTTCTTCCTCCTTCATCCTGGTTTTTCCTCCTCCTCTCTCCTCCCTCCTTCCTCCTCCTGGTTTTTCCTCCTCCTCTCTCCTCCCTCCTCCTCCTCCCTCCTTCATCCTGGTTTTTCCTCCTCCTCTCTCCTCCCTCCTCCTCCCTTCTTCCTCCTCCTGGTTTTTCCTCCTCCTCTCTCCTCCTTCTTCTTCCTCCTTCCTCCTGGTTTTTCCTCCTCCTCTCTCCTCCTCCTTCTTCCTCCTTCCTCCTCCTGGTTTTTCCTCCTCCTCTCTCCTCCTTCTTCTTCCTCCTTCCTCCTGTTTCTTCCTCCTCCTCCCCTCCCTCCCCTTTGCCCTCACCGGCCTGGCGTCCAGCTTCGTTGACCCAGGCCTTGAAAGAAACGCTCCATCTGATTCCGTTTTCCTCAGCGGCGGCTTAAGAACTTGGACTTTTACTCCGGACCGTAAGTGCCTCGTGGGCGGGGAACGTCTACCCTTCCGTTATTCCGTACTCCACCGACGGCTTCGCACGGTGCCTGAAACACAGTAAGCGCTTAACGGACACCCCGGTTAATAACGGGGATAACGATACCGATCGCCTCTCCCGGTCGGGCCGATTATCTCGTATCCACTCCAGTGGCCTAGTAGGGTACTTGGACACGGCGGCGTGGCTCAGTGGAAAGAGCCCGGGCTCGGGGTCAGAGGTCACGGGTTCAAATCCCCGCTGGGGCCGCCTGTCAGTTTGGTGACTTCGGGCAAGTCACTTCTCGTTGCCTCAGTGACCTCATCTGGAAAATGGGCGATGAAGCCTGTGAGCCCCGCGGGGACAAACCGATCACCTCGTATCCTCCCCGGCGCTGAAACAGTGCTTTGCACACAGCGAGCGCTTAACGGATGCCGCCGCTCGCTCGTAGTGAGCCCCTGAAATATAACACAGTTGCTATTACTTTAGGAGACGAGGAAACTGAAGTCCAGTGAAGCGACTCGCCCCAGGTCACCCGGCGGGCCAGTGGTGGAGCCAGGACGAGAAGCCAGGTCCCCTGACTCCCAAGCTCCAGCCGCTGCCTCCTGACCTCTCCGCTTCCCCCTCTTCCTCCCCGCAGCCTTCCAGGACGTGAACGTCATGGCCGTGCTCGGCTTCGGCTTCCTGACGGCCTCGTTGTGCCGCTTCTCCTGGAGCGGGCTGGCCTTCAACCTCTTCCTCGTGGCCGTGGGCGTGCAGTGGACCGTCCTGCTGGACGGCTTCCTCTTTCGCTTCTCCGCCGGGAAGCTGGACATCAGCCTGCGCGGGTGAGCGCCGCCCCCCCAGCCCTCTCCTCCGCGTGCGCCGGCCAAGAGGCAGATGGGGCCCCGAACGATCTTCGGCGGGTATTTCATCGAGCGCTTGCTCCGCGCCAGACACCGTCTCCGCGGCGGGGCGGACGCCGGCTGGTCAGGCCGGACGCGGCGGGCGGACGGCTTCAGTCCCCCGTTCTCCGGATGACGTAACTGAGGCCCGGGGGAGCGAAGCGCCTCGCCCAGTAGGCGAGCGCCTGGAAGCCAGGTCCTTCCGACTCTCGACCCGCCAGGCCTCGCTCCTTCTCTTCCCGCTAGACCGTCGGTTCCTTGAGGGCGGGGAACGTCTCTGGCTCGGTGGAAAGAGCCCGGGCTTCGGAGTTAGAGGCCGTGAGTTCGACTCCCGGCTCTGCCGCTTGTCAGCTGCGCGGCTGCGGGCGTGTCACTTCACTTCTCTGTGCCTCAGTTCCCTCATCTGTAAAACGGGGATTAAAAGCGTGTGAGCCCCACGCGGGACGACCCGATTACCCCGTTTCTCCCCCGGCGCTTAGAACGGCGCTCGGCACCAAGTAAGCGCTTAACAATACCAACGTTATATCCCCGCCAACTCTGTTCTGTCGTCCTCTCCCGAGCACCCGGCACAGTGATCCGCGCTCGATGAGTGCTCAGTGAATACCACTGATGGACTGATTTCCTCCCCGCGCCTCCCGCCCCGGCCTCCCGGATGGTCCGCGATTCCCCGGGGGGGGGGGGGGGGGGTTTGAGGGGAAAAAGCGGCCGGAGCCGAGCCCCCGACCCGTTTCGCGGTGACCCCTCGCAGGCCACCCCCGGCTCCCGACGGACGGGCGCGGGGCGCCGGCGGAAATGTCCCCGGGCTGCTCTTTAAAGCCCCCTTGCCTCACCTCTGTTACTCTCCCGCGACGACCCGGCCCACACGCTTCGCTCCTCCGACGCTAACCTCCTCGCCGTACCTCCGTCCCGTCTCTCCGGCCGCCACCCCCTCGACCGCCCTCCTCGTATCCGACGGACGATGACTCTCCCTGCCTCCGAGGCCTTATCGAAGGCCCATCTCCTCCGAGGGGCCTTCCCGGACTAAGCCCCCCCTTCCTCTTCTCCCGCTCCCTTCATTCATCTCCCCTCCCCACGGCGCCGACGTCCGCGTCTATTTATTTATTTCTACTGAGGTCCGTCTCCCCTTCTAGACCTCTAGACTCACCGCGGGCCGGGAACGTGTCTTGTTTTTTGCGGTACCGTCCTCTCCCGGGTGCTCTTCCCACGGTCAGCGCTCAATAAATATAAACGAGGGAATGAATGTCGGGCGGGGTGGGTGGAGCGTCCTCGGGGCCCCGGAGGGGCCTGGGCTTCTCCTCGGGGTCAACGCGGCCTCCCTCTCTCCTCCCTCTCTCGCAGCCTCTTGGTGGCCACCATGAGTGTGGTATCCATGCTGATCTCAGCCGGGGCCATCCTGGGCCAGGCCAACCTGGTCCAGCTCCTGGTGATGACGCTGGTGGAGGTCACGGCCTTCTCCGCCACCAGATGGCTCAGCCTGGAAATCCTGCAGGTGACTCGGTCGGCGGGGCCGTCGCGGGGACCCCCGGGGCGTCGGGGGGGGGGGGGGGGGGGGCCCGGGGAAGGTCTCGGCGGCGCCGAGTGTGACCCGGGGGTCGGAGGCGGGTTCCAACCCCGGTTCCACCGCTTGTCCGCTGGGTGACCTCGGGCAAGTCGCTTCGCTCCTCTGGGCCCCGGTGACCTCATCCAGCAGATTGAGACCGGGAGACGGGGACCGCGTCCAACCCGATCTGCTTGTATCCGCCCCGGCGCTTAGATCGGCGCCCGGCACGTAGTGAGCACGTAACCAATTCCACGGTTATTGTCGTCATAATCCCAGCTCTGCCCCTCGTCTGCTGTATGACCTCGGGTGGGTCACTTCACCGGCCCTCAGTTCCCTCATCTGCAGAACGGCGATTCGATTCCCGTTCTCCCTCCTACTTAAACCGGGAGTCCCACTAGGGAGCCGGTGATCTTGTAGATACCCCGGCGCCTAGTAGAGCGCCGGACACAGAGTGAGTGCTTTCTAAAAACCTTTCTGAAGGGTATCTCTTAAGCGTCCACTACGTGGCGAACGCTGTTAATCAATCGCTGTCGATTATATATCATATTATTATTATTAGCACAGGGGCCTCTCCCCGTCAAGAGGGAAGTCAACGAGGCATCCCGGGGGCTCCGGACCTCTTGCTAGATCCACTCCCACGAGGCCTCTCCGTGGGCTCGCCTCTGGATCGGCCCGTGCCTCGGTTTCCCCCTCGGCCGAAGCGGGGGGATGACGTCCCCACCTTCACGAGGGAGAACGGGGCCGGCTCCATCGGGGGCTCTGAAGGGTCCGCTTCTCCGGGCTCCTCCGTGGAGTCGGCCGCTTCCGGCGGGCAGCCGGGCGACAACCCGTAGAGATCCGGGAGGCGACCGGTTCCGGAGGGGAGGCATTCCAGTGGGAATCCTACGGCACTCAAACTCTGGGTCCGAGCCCCGAGACTCGAAAAGAGGGGTGCGGGCCCGGAGGTAAAACGGCCCGGGGAACAGTCACTGGCCCCGGGAGAAAAGCAGTGACTTCCGGGCTGGTCAGCTCGAACAGCGGCGCCCTCCGTCCTGCCCTCGGTCGGAGGCTCGAATGAGGGGGATCGACATTTAATGACGACAATACTACTTATTATTATTATTATTATTATTATCGCGGCATTTAAGCGCTTAATATCGGCTAGGCACCGTACCGAGCGCTGGCTTGGACACCGTCCCGGTCCCGTAGGGGCGTCCCCATTTTCCAGAGGAGGGAACCGGGGCCCAGAGAAGCGACGCCACTTCCCCGAGGTCACACAGCAGACAAGTGGCGGGGCACGGGGTAGGACCCAGGTCCTTCCGCCTCCCGGGCCCGCGCTCTTTCCACAGGGCCGCGCCACTTCCGAGACTCGGGCCGGAGGTCGTCGGTGAGGATGCGGCAACGGAATAAGGCGTCCGGGCCTCGCCCTCCAGATGCTTCCGTTCTAAAGCTTCCCGCTGGGCCTCTTTCGCAGGTGGAGACCCACGAATTCATGATGCACGTCCACATCTTCGGGGCCTATTTTGGACTGACGGTGGCCTGGTTCCTCTGGAAGCCGCTGCCCAAGGAAGCCTCAGGGAAGGCCAAGGCAGCGAATACCACCGGCTTATTTTCCATGCTGGGTAAGACCCTCGCCCGAGGGAGGCGGGGAGGTTGCGCGGCGGGCGGGAGTGGGGAAAATCCGGTGTCGGGGAGGCCCGTTTCCCTCTGCCGGGGAAGGGGGTCCCCGTCTGGGAAATCAGTCGTATTCGTTGAGCATCTACTGGGCGCCTCCTCATCTCCCACTCCCTTCTGCGTCGCCCCGACTCGCTCCCCTCGTCCCCCGGCCCTCCGGCGCTCACGTCCGTATCTGAAATTCGATTTTACGTACATTAACGTCTGTCTCCCTCTCCGGACTGTAAGCTCGCCGTGGGCAGGGGATGTGCCCGTCGTATTGTTCTGTTGTCCTCTCCCAAGACCTTGGTACAGCGCTCCGTAATAATAATAATGATAATGGTGGTATTTGTTAAGCACTATGTGCGAAGCACCGTCCTGAGCGCTGGGGGGGGGGGGGGTACGGGGTCATCAGACTGCCCCACGTGGGGCTCACAGTTTTAATCCCCGTTTCCCAGATGAGGGATCTGAGGCCCAGAGAAGTGAAGAGACTCGCCCACGGTCACACGGCCGACGAGCGGCGGAGCCGGGAGTCGAACCCACGACCTCGGACTCCGGAGCCCGGGCCCTTTCCACCGAGCCACGCCGCTTCCCCGTACTAGGCTCTCAATAGATACGACTGACCGCGTGCCAAGCACCTCACTGAGCGTTCGGGGGAGCGAGTGGGACGGGGACGGAGAGAGCCGTGGGCCCGGGAGGGAGTCCGGCGGGGATCGGACGCGGGGGAGGGACGGGAATTGCGGAGGTGGGGATCGGGAGGGAGGGCATTCCTTCTCGTCCGCGTGCTCGCTGGGCCCCTTGTCCACCAAACCCCTCCGAACGACAGGTCCGGTTGAGGGACGGCTCCTACTTGCAAACGGGGACGTGGAACTCACCAGCCCGCCCCCTCCCTTCACAGGCTTATCGCTGAATCGATCGTATTTGTTACTACTAATGATCGATCGTCATCGGAAGTGTGGTGTTCGTTAAGCACTCGCCGCGTGCCTAAGCGCTGGGGTGGGTACAGTCTGGGACGGGGGACTCCCAGACTCGATCGCTTTACAGGTGAGGTGACTGAGGCCCGGAGAAGCCAGGTGACCTGGCCGAGATCGCACAGCAGACAAGCGGCGGAGCCGTGACCTTCCCACTCCTAGGCCCGTGCTCTTCCCGCTGTGCCCCGCCGAGCGCCTACCACGCGCAGAGCGCTGTACCGGGCGCTCGGGAGAGTCCGATCCAACGGAGGAGCTTAGCGTCCAGAGGGACGGCCTTACGGTCGTCAGCGCGGCCCCCCCCCCCCCGCCGGCCGAGGTCGGACGTCCCGGGGAGGGCGGGGGGGAGACGTCCCTCGCTTCCCCAGGAAACCGGGGGCTCCTCCTCCTCGGGAGACTCGGGGGAAAACGCGGCGGGCAGGCCCGAGGACCCCCGAGGCCGTGACTGGCGGGCGGGCATCTTCTTGGCAGGCGCGCTCTTCCTCTGGATGTTCTGGCCCACCTTCAATTCGGTCCTGCTGGACGTTCGAGAGGCGAAGAAGGCCGTCTTCAACACCTACTACGCCATCGCCGCCAGCGCGGTGACCGCCGTAGCGCTCTCGGCTGCAGCGCACAGCCGAGGGAAGATCAACATGGTGAGGGGGAGGGAGGGCGGGGGGGAGGCAAGGGGAGCGGCGGGGGGGGAGGGGGACATCAACTGGGAGCCCCGCGTGGGACGGGGACCGCGTCCGACCTCGTCATCTATCTGTTCCACTGCTTGACGGCGCCCGGCCCGCAGCGCGCGCTCGACGGGCGTCATCCCCACAAGGCGGCAGGCTACGAAGCCCTGGCAGGCCGCGGCGGGGACCGGCCGCCGAGATGTAGTTCTCCCCCGGGCGCGTGCAGCGCTCCGCACCCGGCAGGCGCTCGGTAGATGCCGTTCGTCGACTGACGGACGGTGGCGCGGGCCTCCCCCGGGCGCCCGCCCACCGTTCTCCTGCTCTCCCGGCTTGACCGGCGGGCCGGGGCCGGGCGGCCCCGCCTCGGAATGATAATACCCGTAACGGCGACGGTATCTGTTAAGCTGTCACCCTGTGCCAGGCACCGCGGCGAGCGCCGGGGTAGATACGAGCAAATGGGGCTGGACGGGGTCCCCGTCCCGCACGGGGCCCACGGTCTTCATCCCCATTTGAGCCCTGAGGGAACTGAGGCCCGGCCAGGTGACGCGACTCGCCCCGGGTCACACGACAGGCGGGCGGCGGAGGTGGGATTAGAACCCGGATCCTTCCGACTCCCAGGCCCGGGCTCTAACCGGAGCAGGGGGGCCGCTAGCCCCTCCCAAGCCCGGCCAGGGAGCACGTGGCCCAGCGCCTGGAGCCCGGGCGGCGGAAGGACCCGGCTTCCGACCCCGGCTCCGCCGCGCGTCTCCCGCGTGACTTCGGGCCGGTCGCTTCGCTTCTCCGTGCCTCGCTTCCCTCACCCGTAAATGGAGAGGGCGAGCCCCACGCGGGCCGGGGACCGCGACCGACCGGATCCGCTTCTATCCACCGCGGTGCTCGGTACAGTTCGGCGAATGCCGCGAATGGGAACGATCGAATAGTAACGGTGATACCGAGGGCCGGACAGAGGGTCCCGGGCCGGGACCGGTCTCCCCGCCGGACCGCGCTCTTCGGCCCCCACCGGCTCTTTCCGTCTCACCTCGGTTTTCGCTTCTCCCCGCAGTTCCACGTGCACAATGCGACCCTGGCGGGGGGAGTGGCCGTGGGCCCCACGGCTCACCTCATCGAGTCCCCGGCCCTGGCCATGGTCCTCGGACTCCTCGCCGGCTCCATCTCCATCCTGGGGGCCGGATGCCTACCGGTAAGATGCCCCCCCCCCCCCCGAACTCTCCGTCCTCGCCGCGCTCCGTCAGAGGGAGCGGACTGTGGGGGGAGAGTAGGGAGGCGGGGTAGGAGGGGGCGAGGTAGGCCCACCCGTGGCCCATTTCGTCCCCTAGGCCTGTTTCAACCGAGTGCTCAAGATTCACGACACCTGCGGCGTTCACTCCACCTTCGGCCTGCCCGGGCTGCTTGGAGGCGTCGCCTATATCGGGTTTAATCTGGTGGAGGCCAGTTGGACCGATTTCACCAAGTAGGTGTCGCCCCCCCCCCCCCCCCGGGGGACCCCCTTCCGATCCCCGCTCCGCCGCTCGTCTGCCGCGTGACCCCGGGCGAGTCGCCTCACCGCCCCGGGCCTCGATCCCCGCGTCTGAAAAATGGGGACGAGGCCCCCGGTGGGACAGGGACCGCGTCCGACCTGATTGGTTTCTATCGACCCCAGGACCCGGCGCAGCGCCCGGCACGTAGCGAGCGCTTAACGGATACCATTCTGTTGAAAGTAGGAGAGCGGGGGCCTGGGAGGGGGAGGCCCTGGTTTCTAATCCCCGCCCGGCCGCCTGTCAGCTGGGTGACTTTGGCCGAGTCACCTCTCTGGGCCTCAGCGACCCCATCTGTGAAACGGGGATTAAGACGGTGAGCCCCGCGTGGGACGACCCGATCACCCCGTATCCCCTCCTGCGCTCAGAACAGTTAATTTGCACACAGTGAGCGCTTAACAGATGCCATCGTCGATTTTAATCTCCACCCCACCGCTTATCCGCTGGGTGACCCCGGGTGAGTCGCTTCGACGTCTCCGGGCCTCCGTTTCCTCACCCGCAAAATGGAGATTCGGACCTACTCCCTCCTCCTTCGACTGCGAGCCCCGTGAGGAGAGGACCACGTCCCCCCTACCTGGTGGCGACCCACGGATTTAGTACAGCGGCGTGGCTCGGTGGAAAGAGCCCGGGCTTGGGAGTCGGAGGTCACGGGTTCGAATCCCGGCCCTGCCACCTGCGTGACTGCGGGCGAGTCACTTCGCTTCTCTGGGCCTCTGTCGCCTCATCTGTAAAGTGGGGGATTAAGACCGTGAGCCTCGCGTGGGACCACCTGACGACGACGATAATATTGGTATCTGTTCAGCGCTTACGACGGGCAGGGCACCGTTCTAAGCGCTGGGGGAGATCCGGGGGGGGGGGGGGCGGTCAGGTGGTCCCACAGATTCCCCTGGATCTCCCCCAGCGCTTAGGACGGTGCTCTGCCCGTCGTAAGCGCTTAACAGATACCAACATCATCATTACTGTTATTACAGCGGGAACACCGCGAGCACTTCCCCGACGCCGCCGTTATCACGTACTCGGAGCGAGTCGTGGCCCCCGGCTTCGACTGGCCCCTCCGTACCGGGAGCCCGGGACACGTTAGATCTGGTTAACCTTTGCGGTCCGGGATAAAACTCCCTGACCTTGGGAATTCGCCCCGCCCCGGGGCGTGAAGGGAGCAGAAGCGGCCGGTCTCGGGTGAAAGCGGAGGCGTCGTGGCTCGTGCTGGATGAGACCCGGTGCTGCCCAACACCCTGCCCTCCCCACCGTGGCCCAGCCTGACCACTCTGGTCTTCGGTTATTCAACATTCCCGGTCCAAGGGGGGGGGGGGGGGGGGATGGTTACTGCCGCCGTGGGGGTGAAAGTCTCTAACAGTGACTAGGGTGAACTGCGCCGCGCTTACTACGGGCCGGGCGCCGTGCTGAGCAAACTGAGTCCCTGTCCCTTATGGGGCTCCCGGTCTCAATCCCCATCTGACGGATGAGGGGACCGAGGCCCAGAGAAGTTCGGTGACTTTCCCAAGGCCACGCAGCAGACAAGTGGGATCTGAACCCATGACCTTCTGACCCTCGGGCCCGGGCTCCAGCCACTAGGCCACGCTGCTTCTCTATCTTTCTCGTTTTCAGGATGGGCTATCGGGCCCTGCTCGACGCGGGCAGTCTCAGTTTAGCCGTGGCTATGAGTTTGGCGACGGGCGTCCTGACGGGTGAGTGGGGAAAAGGCCCCGCGATAAACCCAAGGAAACAATCTCCCCCGGGGCACCTGATGGATCCGATCGGCCGGCGGCCCCCTCTCCCACCCAACCGCCTCCTCTACCCGGGGCCCGGGAATCGGGAGACCCGGGTTCTAATCTCGGTTCCGCCACCTGTGGGACCTCGGCCGAGCGGGCTTCCCCTCTCTGCTCTACTGTACTCTCGCTCTGCACGTAGCGATCGCTCAGCGGACGCGACCCGATTACCGCGTATCTACCCCAGCGCTTAGAACGGTGCTCGCTCGGCGCACGGTAAGCGCTTAACAAATACCGTCGTCGTCGTCGATTCTCTGGGCCTCATCGCCTTTTCACTGCGTGGTTCATTCGGTCCTATTTACGGAGCACTTACCGTGTGCAGAGAACTGTACCGAGCGCCTGGGAGAGGACGGTGGAACGACAGGCACGTTCCCTGCCCGCAACGAGCTGACGGAATCACCCCCTTTTGCTTTTTGTCCCCGCTACTATGCGCAGGCAGCCCCTTTTCCTGTCAGCTAATCATTTATTCGGCGCTTACTGGGTGCAGAGCACTGTACTAAGCGCTTGGGAGGGTAAGGGGAGACAGACGTTAATAAAAAATAAATAAATTTCCGCTACGGAGATAAGTCGCGCGCCTTCTACTCCATCCGAATCGTCCGGAAACGTTCTGTTCCTAAACAGGTTTACTTTTAATGTTGAAAATATGGAAAACACCCCATGTCGTTAAACAGTTTGATGACCAGGCCTTTTGGGAGGTGAGTTTTTCCAGTTGATTATTCTGAGTGCACATATATTTGGAGCGCCTTCCCTCCCTGGAGAGGAGCGCAGTGTGGCCTGATGGATAGAGCCGGGCCTGGGAGTCCCAAAGACCTTGCCCGCTGGGTGATCTTGGGCAAGTCACTTCACTTCTTTAGGCCTCAGTTCCCTCATCTGTAAAATGGGGACCAAGACTCGGGAACGCCGCGGGAGACCGGGACTTTGTCCGTTCCGATTAGCCTGCGTCGACCCCAGCGTTTAGTGCAGTGCCTGGCACCCAGTAGGTGCTTAACGGATACCGTAACGGTCAGGTTGGACCCGGTCCCCGTCCCACGGGGGGGAGGGGGGGTGGGGGTTCACCCTCTTCATCCCCATTTTCCAGAGGAGGTAACCGAGGCCCAGAAAAGTGAAGCGACTCGGCCGAGGTCACGGCAGACCTTTGGCAGAGCCGGGATCGGAACCCAGGGCCTTCTGACACCCAGGCCCGCGCCCTATCCGTCAGCGAAGTCGCCGAGCGCGAGCCCGTGAGCAACTCGCGTGGGCCGAGAGGCCGCCCCAAAGATGGTCTCCGCCCAGACGTAAACTGAACCTCGGTCCCTGCGACGACAACCGGGGCCGATTCGGCGTTCCGGTGGAGGGGGAACCGGAACGTTTGGGAATTCCAAAGGACCCGTTTCTGGTCTGGTCCTGCCTGACGGCGGCCGCTAGCGAGCAGCCGTGAATCACCCCCTTTTGCTTTTTGTGCCCGCTACTATGCGCGGGCAGCCCCTCTCCCTGTCAGCTAATCATCTATTCGGCGCTTCCTGGGTGCAGGGCACTGTACTAAGCGCTTGGGAGAGGAAGGAACCCTGAAATCTGCCCTTCGCTCTTTAAGATACACATTAAAGACCTCTGTTTCCAAGAGGGTACTAGGCTGGGAAGCACAGTGACAGTCAGAAAGACCTGGGTTCTAATTCTGGCTCCTCCAGCTGTTTGCCGTGTGACCTTGGGAGAGTCACTTCTTACCTCGTCGGTAAAATGGGGATGAAGACGGTGAGCCCCACGTGTCCAACTTGATCAGCCCGTATCCCACCCAGCCCTGTCCCGCGCCCGGCCTGTAGTAAGCGCTTAACGGATACCGGTTAAAAAAAAAGGTACCGTTAGAAACCGAGCGACCTTACCATATTCTAACAGTCCTTTCCATCGCTTACAGCGGGTTAGTTCGGGGGTTTTAACACAGTATCTTGGTGACTGATAACGATTCTTTTTTTCCATTCCCAGTTCCCCCATCTGGCTGTCGGATTCTAAGCAAAAGCCGCCCGGGACCAGAAGGGCCTGTCTGAAACCACGGAAGCACACACGGGGTCTTTCTGCTCTCACTGAGAAAGACACAACCGACATTCTCCCTCGAGCTGGGCAACGGAACGTTGGGAGCAAAGCGGTCTTCATGAATTTCTGACGCGTGAAAAGGTCCTGACCGTTTTGATTAAACCACGTTCAGTCGTTCGTAATAAATCTCGGGTTTCAATCTTCAGCTTCGTCATCGAGACTTTCATTCACGGTACATTCCCCGACTCCCACTGCTGGCAGCGATCTACTCTTCCCAGGGGCTTCCAGGCACGGGCTCGGGAGACGGGAGGACCTGGGTTCTAATCCGTTTGTCTGCCGCGTGACCTTGGGCAGGTCACTGGGCTTCTCTGGGCCTCAGTTCCCTCACCTGTAAAATGGGGATTAGGGCTGCGAGCCCCACGTGAGACGGGGACCGTGTCCAACCCGATTCCGCGTAGTAGGCGCTTAACACGCAAAGGACTTGAGAAAGGCCCTTGAGGATCCCAAGCTCCTCCTCCACCCACTTCCTCCCCGGATCCATTCTGATCCTCCGGGATCCCGCGGGGGGGGGGGGGGGGGGGGGATGAGCCGCACGGTTAGCCTGGCAGCTCCTCGAGGGCAGGGATCATGTCTATTAACTCTACTGGACTCCCCCAGCCGCTCAGCACCTTGCCCTCTACACTCCAGGAACGTCCCCCGGTTGGTCGGCGGCCAAAAAGGCGCTAAGTCGAAAAGACGGCCGAGGAGACGCTAAGCTGCCCGGGAGCAGGGGGCTCGGCAGAGCCTGTGGTTCCCACGCGGGGTGGATGCAGCCCCATTTGCTTAGTATCTGGCCCGTAGTAAGCACTTAACGAATACCACCGTTATGAACCCCGGCGGTTCCCCGGGGCCACTTTTCCAGTTTCCTTACCGCTTTCCAGTGGGAAAACCCCGGACCGACCTTTCGGATCTCCTCAGATAGACCTCCAGGGGCGGAGAGGTTGCGAAACGGAACTCCGGACAACGGCTGGTTTGTTGAGGCCGGTAAATGCCACGTGTTTAATACAAGCAAAGGAGACACCGCGTTTAAATAAATACAGTAAACCTTTTAAAGCGCTTTCGGCCCCGGTACTGGCCTTGCGTGTGATGCGGGAGGTGGGCCGAACGGATCCCGCTCTAAACTGTTAGAAATCCATATTGGGTCGTGATGCGATCAAAATGACTTAGACCATCTACGCTCCAATCGCGACTGAATACGTACGTTTCGACCGACGGAACCAAACGTTTCTTTAAACGAGACGAGCGACGGGATGCCCTCCCGGCCCGGAGACCCACAGTTCTACAGCTCTCGCTCCTCTTCCGAGATCCTACGGGACAGCGGCGCTTCGTAAAATGGTATCGCAAAATACTGGGGGTGAGCGGGTACGAAGAACCCAAAAGGTTAAGCCGGTGAAGTTCCGCAGGAGGTTTCACTGCCACAAGTCTTCGGTGCGGCCGAATTTAAAGACCAACCCTCTGGTGATAAAACGGAGAGCGCCAGGTTAGTCTCCGAGCTCACGACGACGGCGGGACAGACGCCGTTCTTCGGTTTCTGAAGACAGGCCAAGAACCGGGAGAAGAGAAGCGGCGTGGCTCCGCGACAGACCACAGGCCTGGGAGTCGGAAGGACCTGGGTTCTAATCCCTGCTGGATGACCTCGGGCCAGTCACGTCTCTAGGCCTCACTTACCTCACCTGTAAAATCGGGATTAAGAGCGCGAGCCCCACGTGGGACAGGGATTGTGTCCAACCTGATGCACTTGGATCTACCCCGGCGCTTACTACAGTGCTTGGCACCCGGCAAGTGCTTAACAAGTGGCATAATTACAAGAACGGCGCCCCGGAATGCCCAGAACTGTGGCTAACCGTGCCCAAACCGTGCCAACCCCCTCAGCCTTCGCAGTGCCATTCTCCAAGCTGCAATCCTCTGGTCTTCCATGCCTTCCCACTACCCCGAAGCCAACATCTCTGCCCCCCGCCCAGACACCACTTCTCTCCGCACTGGCGCCAAAGAGGCAGGCGTCATCTGAACCTCGATAAGCGAACATCCGATCTACTCCTGGGTGACGGTGGGGGCGGAAAAATAAATCAAATCTAGCGGAGACGGCGCAGAGAGCGGCGAAGATACAGCAGCTAAGTCAAAGGCAGCCCCGGGGTGAGGTGGCGAGTGTTACCGCGCTTTTTTTTTTGGGTTTGCTTAATTAACGAAAAAGAGCTTTCTGCTTCAGGAACTCCAGGGCCGTCTCCTTGAGGGCTGCCGTCTGGACTTTTACGATCTTTTCCCTCTCAGGCTCTGCCTGAGAACTGGCTTGACGGGGCACCTCCTCTAGGCAGGCCTCCGATACGTACTTTCCACGGTCGCCGGACCGGGGAGTCGATCGTGTTTACGGAGCGCTTACTGTGTGCGGGGCACCTCACTAAGCGCTTGGGAGAGGACAACGCAGTCATAAACAGACACGCCGCCTGCCTGCAACGAGCTCACGGAGGGGGAGTCGGGCATTAAAATAAATAAATGACGGATAGGGACGCAAGTGCTGTGGGGATGAATAAAAGGAGCAAGTCAGGGCGACGGAGAAGGGCGCGGGAGAAGAGGAAAGGAGGGCTCAGGCAGGAAAGGTCTAGTACAATATAACATAAAACAGACACGGTGAGGAAATTACTCCCTTGGATGAGTGGTCTACTTGTTCTTTTGGGCCACCCGAGAGCATTTACCCGTCTCACATCCCCTGTGGGTGAATGATAATTATAATAGTGATATCTGATAAGCGCTTTACGATGTGCCAGACACAAGGCCGGGGTGGATACGGACAGACAAGTCGGGGTGGACACAGTCCCTGTCCCACGTGGGACTCTCAGTCTTAACCCCCACTTTCCAGGTGAGGTCACCGAGGCCCAGGGAAGTGAAGTGACTGGTCCGAGTTGACACAGCAGACGGGTGGCGGGGCTGGGATTAGAACCCGTGAGCTTCTGACTCCCAGGCCCGAGCTCTAGCCGCTACGCCCGGCTGCTCGCCCCGTCTCCCCGGAGTGAGTCGCAAAACCCGCTCTGTTCTCCGGTGAGGCGTGCGAGCGGAAAAGCCTGAATTTACCTCGACGGTCAGTACCGAATGAACGAACGAATACCGAGAACGGGCCTTCGGTTGGCTCGGCGGAGAAGCAGTGTGGCTCGGTGGAAAGAGCCCGGGCTTGGGTCACGGGTTCCAATCCCGGCTCCGCCACCTGTCAGCTGTGTGACTTTGGGCGAGTCCCTTCACTCCTCGGTGCCTCAGTTCCCTCGCCTGTAAAATGGGGATGAAGACCGTGAGCCCCACGTGGGACAACCTGATCACCCTGTATCTACCCCAGCGCTCAGAACAGTGTTCGGCACACAGTGAGCGCTTAACAGATACCAACATTATTATTATGACATTATTAGACGTCGGCAGCGATTTCTGAGAGCTTCGGGCCGGACGGTGATACGCGCGGGCCCCTCCCGCGCACCTGGCAGCGGGTCCCTTTGGATGCTTTCGGCTGCCTCTGAATTTCCGGGCGCTCCGAAGTCACTTCTGAACCTTGCTCTCCCACTTTTCCGAGTGGTCTACCGGGGCAACGGCTGTTTACTCGCTACAGATATTCCGCTTTGGAATTTTTTCTTTTGAAATGGCATCTGTTAAGCGTTTATTATGTGCCAAGCACCGTGCTAAGTGCTGGGGTAGGCACGAGCTAATCGGATTGGACAAATTCCCCGCTCCGCTCGGAGCTCACAAGTCTCCCTTCCCTCTTTACAGATGAGGGAACTGAGGCACAGAGAAGCGAAAAGCCTCGCACAGGGTCACAGAGCAGACACGTGGCAGGGCTGGGATTAGAACCCAGGTCTTCCTGACTCCCAGGCCCCAGGCTCTATCCACTAGGACACGCTGCTTCTCCTGGAGCAGGATCGGCTAGGGCTATGTCCAAGATGACATCGAGGCCAAAGAGAATGGCGCAAAGTAGCATCTGACAGGTACACATCTTTTACCCTCCAGAGTTCCGGACGATGACAAACCCGTTCGCCATTTCAAATCCCGGCAGTGAGAATTACAAAAACTAATGACGCGCTAAAAGCGAGCCAAATAAAAGGACGATTAATGGAAAATGGGCTTACCCAAAAAAGATAAACGCATTCTGGAAGAACACTGCAATCCCAGGATACACGGCTGCCTTTTCTGCCGGAAAAGAATTCCTTTAGACGTCTGGAAATGCACCTTAACAAATGCTGAGGTTTTAACATTCAAAGACCCCAGGTTATCTGCTCTACCGCGAGATTAAAAAATACCTTGGATTTACTAAATTATCTGCATTTTATTTATATTAATGTCTGTCTCCCCGTCTCGCTCGGAAGCTCTCTGTGGGCAGGGGATGCGTCTGTTCTTTCGCGATAGTGTACTCTCCCAAGCGCTCAGAACAGTGCTCTGCACACAGTTAAGTGCTCAGTAAATACGACCGACTGATCAGTCGCCCTCGTTATCTGTACAACATCCAGGGAAGTTAGGGAGAGGCAGGTTTTGCGCTATACACGGTTTACGGCGATATTCACCCCACCCTCAGCCCCACGGCACTTCTACGTACATTTCCCAACAAATCACTTCGCCGGTCTGTGCCTCAGTTCCCCCACTGGCAAAATGGGGGTTCAATTCCTCTTCTCCCTCTGTGAGCCCCACGTGGGACCCGATTATCTTGTGGCTCCCCCACAGCTTAGTTCGATGCTTGACACGGAGCGAGCGCTAAACTCCACAATTACAATAGTCCAGAATTTACTTAGGCTAGTGTCAGTCTCCCTCTCTAGACTGTAAACTCCATGTGGGCAGGGAACGTGACTACCGGGCACTTAATAATGCCATTAAACTATAATTCTTCAGCACATACTGTGTGCCAGGCACTGTGCTCTGCCCGCAGTAAATCGATTTACAGACGGGGAAACAGAGATACAGAGGAGGTCGGTGATTCGTCCGAGGTCCTCCGCTACTTGTCCGCTGCGTGACCCTGGGCAAGTCACTTCACTTCTCTATGTCTTGGTTAACATGGTAGAGTGGGAATTACGACCGTGAGCCCCACATGGGACACGACTGCGTCCAACCTGATTAGCTTGTATCTATCCCAGTGCTTAGTACAGGATCTGGCACATTGTAAGCCCTTGATGAATACCATGAAATATATATATTTAATGACCAATTATATGGACCAATCCCCACCCATTTGAATCTTCCAGTCACCATCTATTAACCTTCTCCCAAAAGGACAAGAAAACAGCGTGGTCTCGTGGAAAGAACACGGGCCTGGGAGTAATGGAACCTGGATTCTACTCCTGGCTCGGCCACTCGCCTGCTGCGTGACCTCGGACAAGTCACTCCGCTTCTCTCTGCCTCGGTTTCCTCATCTGTAAAATGGGAGTGAGAAACCTGCTCACCCTCTGCCTTCGATCACGAACCCCACGTGGGTCAGAGACTAGAAGCGACCTGACTGTCTTGCATCTACCTCAGCGCTTCTTACCCGGCTTGCTGCTCGGTAACCAACACCACGATTATAATTAATTATAAAAGCACGACTCGATAAGCCCGACGTCACATTCCAGCCTCCGAACAGAGGGCTTTTCTGTCTGAAATGACTGAAACAGCTGACTTCAAGGTGAACTCCGCTTCCAAGTTGAGGCACGACGACCACTGAGAGGGATCTTAAAGTTGCCAGGTTGAAAAGACCTCTAAATGATGGACGTGCTTGTCAGTCGAGGCGATCCCCCTGGGAAGAACTTTCTCAGTACTGGTACTTGTTGAGCGCTTACTATGCGCCGGCCACCGTCCTCAGTCGGCACATACAAGTTCATCAGGACCCGTGACGGAGACCGGGTACCGAATTTCGCAGATTGAGGGAACTGAGGCACAGAGAAGTGAAGAGACGTACCCAAGGTCACACCGCAATCAAGTGGTGGAGCCGGGATTAGAACCCAGGGCCGGGCTCTATCCGTCGGGCCACACCGCCTCCAACCACCTCCAGAAGCGCGCTGTTCTTACCTTTAACGACGTAGCCTCCGAAGAGGATCCACATGGATGCTATGAGGGAGCCAAAGGCGAGCATAAAACCAATGAAGAGCCAGATGCGAGCACCTTAAAAAAAAAAAAGATAAAAAGGAAGCTCACTTCTTGCTTCTGATCACAAATCCTACCCGAACCATTTTAACCCAAGATGCGTCGGAGACAGAAATGGGGATCTGCTAGGCGTATATCAAAGTATCTAAATCCACGCAGTTGGAATTTTCTGTGTCAGTCAACCCTCTTCTCCTGTGAATTCCAAGACACACTTCAAATCCCTCAAACTCATCTTTCCCTCATTTAGAAACGGCCGATTTGGACTTCATGCGAGTGGGATAAGCCGCAAAACCTACAATTCTCCCCCGTGAGGGTTCGACTAGGACAGATCCAATGATCCTCTGAGCCCAATTTTCTGTTTCTGCCAGAGGCCGCGGCCAAGCGGAAGGCTAGCACGTGCCCTTCCATCCTTAGACGTGGGGGTGGAAACAGTGTGCCCTAGTGGGTAGAACCCGGGCCCGGGAGTTAGGAGGACCTGGGTTCTAATCCCGGCTCTGCCACTTGTCAGCTGTGTGACCCTGGGAAGTCACTTCACGCCTGTGGCCCTCAGTTAGCTCATCTGTAAAATGGGGATTGAAACTAGGAGCCCCATGTGGGGCGAGGAACCTGCTAACACTGCAAGCTTGTTGTGGGCAGGGAAGGGGTCTGTTCACTGCTCTACTGTCCTCTCCCAAGCGCTCGGTACAATGCTCTGCACTCAGGAAGTGCTCAGTAATGAAAGCACTTGTGTATTATTGGACATATTTATTATTCTATTTATTTTATTAATGATCTGTATATATCTATGATTCTATTTCCCTAATTTTTATTGGTATTGACGCCTGTCTACTTGTTTTCTTTTGCTGTCTGCCCGCTTGTAGACTGTGAGCCCATTGTGGGGTAGGGATTGTCTCTATCTGTTGCCGAATTGGACTTCCCAAGCCCTTAGTGCAGCGCTCTGCACACAGTAAGTGCTCAATAAATACGATCGAATGAACGAGCCCCAGCACTTACACCCATATCCACAATTTCTTTATATCATCTATCTCCCTCTCTAGACTCCCAGCTAGTTGCACTTTCCCAAGCGCCCAGCACAGCGCTCTGCCCACAGTGAGCTCTCGATAAATACCACCGGTTCGATAATAAACAAATCCACACGCGGTGATAAATGAATCTCAAAACCGGTCCTCTTCTACGGTTAGGAAAGGCAGATTCCTGGAGGGCTCTAAAAACATTCCATTCCAATTAGGCTAACGGATGAAGAAAGCAACTTTCAAATCACATCTATAGCATATTTAGGAACGATCGCTCCGCTTCATTATGTAGCAGAATAGAGTCGTCCGACCGGCGAAAATGAATTCGGAGGCGAATAGGTTTCCCGGCTTAATTAGCACAATACATTTTAATAAAAAACATGGCCTAATGAGGCCCGGGAGGATTTGTTGGTATTAACGTAGGCTTCGTTTCCGGCTCTGGGTCCTAATGAATGTATTAGGTTCGAATACAGCCACTCTTCAGGAAATTTAGTATCCAGGGGAGGCATAAACCGTTTCGACGCATTTACCGCAAAGCTCCGCTTAGTCAACCTGCCTCTTAGGGTTATTAGAGCCGTTCAAAAAACCCCTCACATGACATTCGGATGAAGCCACCTGTTTTCAATCGGGATACGCTCGCTGGCCAGCGCTCTGCACACGGTAAGGGCTCGATAAATACGACCCATCGATCGATGCTGGCTAAATGTTCACCTCCAAGAGGCCTTTCCCTGACTAAGCCCTCCTTTCCTCTTCTCCCACTCCCTTCCGCTTCGCCCCGACTGGCTCCCTTGATTCATCCCCCTTTCCTGCCCCCACAGCACTTATGTCCATATCGCTCATGTCTTTCTTTCTATTGATGTCTGTCCCCACCTCTAGAATGTAAGCTCGCTGTGGGGAGGGAATGTGTCTCCTACATTGTTATACTGTAATAATGTTGGTATTTGTTAAGCGCTTACTATGTGCAGAGCACTGTTCTAAGCGCTGGGGTAGATACAGGGTCATCAGGCTGTCCCACGTGAGGCTCACCGTCTTCATCCCCATTTACAGATGAGGTAACTGAGGCACAGTGAAGTGACTGCCCACAGTCACCCAGCTGACACGTGGCAGGGCCGGAATTCAAACCCGTGACCTCTGACTCCCAAGGCCGGGCTCTTTCCACTGAGCCACACTGCCTCTCATGTACTCTCCCAGTGCTGTGCACACGGTAAGTGCTCGATAAGTACGACTGAATGAACGAATAAATGTTCACAGTTCACTCCGGGGCTTTTAGGGACAAATGCACAGTAGAAGCAGCTGAAAAGAAATAAAACGGGGCAAAAGTCTTTCCCCAGATTTCCAGGGCACTTGAGGGGCGGAGTCTTGTACGTTCTCCCCGATCGTTTCTGTCACCTCCACCTACAAGCGACCCCAACTCCCCCCGCGTTTCCTGCTTTCCACCATTTGGAGGTTCCTCATTTTCCGGGGCGCATCCCCCGAGCTTTGGGAAACGGGTGGCCCGGGATGCCAGTGGCAGTGAAGTGGACCAAATGGGGAAAAAGGCCCGGTCCACGTCGTGGACGGTCTCCTCGGGACCACCGACTTATCCTCCGTGTGAGCGTTCCGCACACGGGAAGCGCTCGATAAGTTCGACCGAACGAATGAATCCTCATTTACGGACGGGGGAACCCGCGTGAAGATTCGGGGGCTGCGATTACCGGTTTGGCCCAGGCATCCTTCGCTGTAGCTATCCCCCCGGACCTGGCCATTGGACACCGCGTTAATCCTGTGGGAACCAAGCAGACATCACAAGCGACGGGTTATGGATTTCTCTGACTGCATGCCATCACTCAGTTCATAATAACAACAACACCTGTGCTGTCTGTTAAGCGCTTAATAACGACTGTGGGATTTGCGAGACCGTGAGCCCCACGTGGGACGGGGACTGTGTCCAACCCGATTGGCTTCTACTGCCTCAGCGCTTGGTAATAGTAACGATGGCATCTGTTAAGCGCTTACTAAGTACAAAGCACTGCTCTAAGCGCTGGGGGGGATACGAGGTGATCAGGTTGTGCCACGTGGGGCTCAGTCTTCATCCCCATTTTACAGATGGGGTCACTGAGGCCCAGAGAAGTGACCAAAGTCACACAGCTGACGGGCGGCGCGGCCGCGATTCGAACCCGTCCCCTCTGACTCCCAAGCCCGGGCTCTTCCCACTGGGCCACGCTGCCTCTCCGGGCCTGGCACCTAGTAAGTGCTTAACAGATATTCATTCGACCGTACTCATTCGTTCGATCGTATTTCCTGAGCGCAGAGCACTGTACTAAGCGCTCGGAAAGTACAATTCGGCAACAGATAGAGACAATCCCTGCCCACAACGGGCTCACAGTCTGGGGGGGGGTGGGGAGACGGGCATCAAAACATCGATTCCAGGCATCGGTACCATCGTCGTTCTTATTTTTAGGGAGCTGTTAATGGAAAAGGCTTACATGAGGAAAGCTATGGTGGCTATGACTCCACAGGCATGGTACGAGTGGTTGAATTCCTCCATGGTGGGATAAATAATGGCAGCATCGATGATGATCCACCAGCCTGTGAAAAACTGCAGACAGAGCAGCAACACGTCAGTGTCACGTGGAGATGGCAGACGTCCTAGGTGACCTTCCGTCCCGGAGGGCGACATTTGGAGGTGAATCCAGTGGGCCCGGTTCCCACCCCCCCATCCGTGGCCGGGGCGGGGTCGGGGGACAAGGGGTCACCCCAAGCCCACAATCCCCGCGATTCTGCTCGCGGAGCAGCCGTTGGCGGCTCGTCCCCCTCGCGGCCCGAAACACCCCGTGGCGCGAGAGGGGAGGCGGCTGCCAGGAAGCAGACCGGCCCGGTGGCTACAGCCCGGGGCCCGGGGGTCTGAAGGATCTGGATTCTAATCCCAGCCCCGCCACTCGTCCGCTGCGGGACCTCGGGCGAGTGGCTTCACTCCTCTGGGCCTCATCTGCAAAATGGGGATTAAGAACGTGAGCCCCTCGTGGGAATGCGTCCAACCCGATTAGCTTGTATTTGCCTCGGCGCTTAGCACTGTGCCTGGCACGTACTGCACGCTAAACAAATGCCATTAAAAAAAGAGAGAGAAAGGGAGAGGCCCGAGGGAGCCTGTACTCCCTCCCCCGCCTCCTGAGGGGGCAACGGAGGGGCCTCGAGGGCTCGGTCGGTCAAAGACGGACACAACGTGGGCCGGAAAGGGCAAAACCGGATCAACTCCTGCTTAATCGCCCTCTGCGATCCATCCGGCAGCCTCCCGGTGAACGAAATCTGACAGCGTTCGGGGATGTGAAAATGAGGCACCTCGGGCCCGTTCTCTCTCCCGTCTCCCTGAAGAAGCATTCTGCCCTCACCGGGTCGTAATCTTCACCCGAAAGAGACCATCGGGTGGTGAGAGGAGGGGCCCGAAGTGACTCCGCATTCCAGGGGCCTGGCCCGGAGCTGATAGGGGAGCCCCTGCCTTTGAGGAGAGAGAGTCTGGGCCATCCGACTGCGTTCTACCATACCACGTTGGCTTCGGTCTCAGAGGAAACTCCTGCCGGACCCTCTTCAGAGGCAACAGATGTGAGAAAAGCAGCCAGAAAGACATCAGAGTAACATGGAACCCGTTAAGAGGGGATGGAAAGGCAGAACTCGCCAACGAACCCTCAGGGAAGACTATTTTAAAGACGTCGAGCCAGAAGAAGGAAATCCCCAATCCTGCCAAAACTTCCTTAGAACGTGCCACGGGCAAACATCTTTTGGTATTTATTTTGGGACCGGCGTCTGTTCCACAACAGGCCTGTTGCCCAAGAGTCCGAGCCGTGGCAGTGGGTGAAACTGAGTCGGGATAAGCCCAGCCGGCCTGTCATCCCTCCTTCCTCCCCGGCTCCCCCTGCTTGGCCTTGCTGCCCCGCTCTCCGTGCCCCTTTTGCCTATTTTTGCTAGAACTTAATCAGCTGTGAATAAAATCTAATTAGAAAACACTCTAAATGCCTTATTATTGATGATGATGACAACAACAAGAACAACAATCATCATAATAGTATCTGTTACGCACCTACTCTGCGCCAGGCTGGGGTGGGGTATGTGCTGGGGTGGATACAAGATAATCAGGTTGGACACAGTCCCTGTCCTACCTTGGGCTCACAGTCTTAATCCCCATTTTCCAGATGAGGAAACTGAGGCCCAGAAAAATGAAGTGACTTGCCCAAGCTCAAACAGCAGGCAAGTGGCAGAGCTGGGATCGGAACCCTGGCCCTCTGACGCCCAGGCCTGTGCTCTTTCCACTAGGCCGCGTTGTTTCTACTTCGGCTCACTTTTCCTTGGTCCTCATAGAATAAATCTTACGGAAGCCCTGATTTGTAAGTCTACTTTTATGAAAATTCCAAATTCGTTTTCTTTTACGAAATCCTTGGTGATTCCTGAGTGTAAAAACACACCGAAAACTTACCGGTCCAGTCGTCTGGCTGCAAGAGCAATTGAGCTGAACAGGGTAAACCTTTTCCACTTTACAACCCAGGCAAATCGCACAATTAACCTCTCATAATAATAATTATTACTATGGTACTCGTTAAGCACTATGTACCCAGTACTTTTCTAAGCGCCGGGGCGGATACGAGCAGATCGGGTTGGACGCAGTCCCTGTCCCACCCGGGGCTTATGAATAAGCTCTCCTTATTCAAACAGGAAATCACAAAAGTCACCACTCCTCTTTACCACCGCCCCAGCCGAATTGGAGCAGGTTATCATTATTTCTCAAATTCATTCACTTCTACAAAGCTGCTTTTTTTTTTTTTTGGCTTGTGGAGGAAGAAAGGACAAAAGGGAAAGTAAAAAGCCCACTGAGGGTACTCAATAAATACCAGCAATAAAGCAAATTCCCAGCCTTAGAAAGACAAGTAAGAAGGAGCCTGCAATACTCCCTGGCCCTTATCGTTACTAACAACTAGTTAGTGCTTCCCCGGAATCTTATCTCTCCTTTTCCAGTCCAAGTTATCAGTTTAGGGTCTTTCTCTGGCCGGGGTCAGGGGAAGGGAGACCAGAGAGTAGAAGATGAAACAAAATAAAATATTCTATAATCCTTCACTTATGTCCTCTGACCATATACCACTCAGGTGGTTTTTAAAATAAACCTTTTTCTGCTCGGCCCGCACAGACTGAAACCTAAGATTGGCTGCATTTTGGAGGAACAAGGACAAAAGGGAAAGTGAAAAGCCCACTGGGGGAACTCAATAAATACCGCAGCAGTAAAGCAAATTCACCACAGGGAGATGAGAAAGGAAAATAACACCTGACTCCAAAAAATAAGAAAACACCGTAGACACACACTGAATAAATTATGAAAATGTTATAAAGCTTTTTTTTTTTTTCAGATTGCTTCTACTATGCTTTCTTTTATTTTGGTCGGATTTTAAATACAGTTACAGCACACGCTATTAGTGACAAACCTTTTTCAGTGGCTCAAAATAGCTTCCCTTTTGTTGGATTCTAGTTTCAGTGACGAATTTCAAGCTCACTGATACATTAGGAGCGCAAAACATTTATGGTGCGGGAGTTTTTAATGACTCTTTGGGAAACGGACTACGTTTATCAGAAGAACCTGAAGCGGCAGCAACATTCAAATGAAGATTTTCAATTTTCATTATGTACCCAACATGGTCAGAGTCACCGGCATTTACAAGTCACGGAGCCAAAAGACGAGGTCTTGAGGTCGTTGCGGATCTGTGTAGGGTTCCACCCTGTAAATTACTTCCGAGAAATGAGATGGTTCAATGAAACCGGGGGACCGGCTCTGGGTTATGCAAAAAGGCGACCGTGTCTGTTGACAGGTTTTGACGGACCCCTCTTGGAAGAGTCTCTGAAAACTTCCTCGAAAGGCTACACCCGGCAACGCGCAGCATGGAAACCCGCCACGCCGGAACAAGGCGCCTCTTTTTTATGAATTAGAGATCGCGTGCTGAAATCTCCTTCGAAGCCTCACCGATAAAAAGCTCTTAACCCTCAAAAGGGCGATGACAAACAAAAGACCGCTTGCCCAAGTTGTCGTCGTTCTCGTCACCCATAGCATTTGCCGAGCGCTGCTGAGGGCGGGGCACTGTACAGGACGCTTGGGAACAGAAGCAAAAGAGGCAATCTCTGCCCTCGAGGCGCTTACGGTACGAGGGCCTGGGTTCTGATTCTGCGGGAGCCAGGGTAAGTCATTTCCCTTCTCTGAGCCGCAGTTCCTCATCTGCAAAACGGGGATTCGATAACGGTTCTCCCTCCTACTCTGCCCGTGAGCCCCACGAGGGACCTGATTGATCTGGTACCAGTGCTTAGAACATCGCTTGACACTTAAAAAGCACTTAAATACCACAATTATGGCACCACGGTTTCAGAGCAGAAGTCGAAGTCCGTAAACCCACGGCTAACCGCTTCATTTTGATAGAGACGCGTGCCCCGAAACCTGAAAGGGACACCTACCAGAATTCCGGCAGCCACAGAGGCGATGGTGTTGCGTTTTTCTCCCCAGTCGATGCATTCGGAGCAACGCAGGCTCTCGAGGAAGCCGGACATTTTTCAGGTTTCTGGAAAAAAAAACAAACACCTTAGATGCAAAGGGTTTTTACAATGCGTTTTCTTTTACGGGATTCACGTTCTGAACCGACGGTTAAAGAGAGAATCGCTAAAAAGGGGACGGGGTTGAGGGTTCTGGGTTCTAGTTTCAGTTCTGCCCCTGGTTTACCGGAATACCTTGGGCAAGTTACTTCACCTCTCCGGGTCTCCATTTCCTCATCGGTAAAATTGACTTTAAAGTAAAACTTCCATTTTAATGTCCGTGTCTTCCTCTAGAATGTAAAGCTCCTTGTGGGCAGGGAACTTGTCTGCCGTCTCTTCCGTGTGCACCGTACTCTCCCAAGCGCTTAGTGGAGTGCTCCGCACATAGTAAACTCTCATTAAATATCATTGGCTGATAGAGAAGCGGGGTGGCTCAGTGGAAAGAGCCCGGACTTGGGAGTCAGAGGTCAGGGGTTCGAATCCCGGCTCTGCCACTTGTCAGCTGGGTGACCGTAGGCGAGTCACTTCACTTCTCTGGGCCTCAGTTCCCTCATCTGTCAAATGGGGATGAAGACTGTGAGCCTCACGTGGGACAACCTGACGACCCTGCATCCACCCCAGTGCTTAGAACAGTGCTCCGCACATAGTAAGCGCTGAACAAATACCAACATTATTATTATTATTATAAAATGGGGGCAACAATGACTTCTTCTCCCAAGCTTACCTTGCGGAGACAAAATGAGGTCAGTGATGTGCAGCGACACTCTACAAATAAGAAAAAAACTGTGGCCATTTCTGGTTCCATTTTCTCCCAAAGGCAAAGAGCGCATGATTTAGGCCTTTGATCTCTTTTAGCAGTTTCAGCTTTGAGGGAAACAAAGCACCGACTCATTTCTATTTGTCCACTTTTCATGTAAAAGAACCTTTTTGACTGAGGGGCAAATTAACCAACCCTACGGAAGCAATAATCCGTGGGGAAAATGAAAACGCATCACCACCCAAAACTGAACAGGCGGCCAGTGTTTAATGTAGTTGCATTTTAAGTCCTTCCCGATATGGTCTGATGAAAATACCTCAAAGCCAGATGAGCTCTGAAGCTAACACCCAGAGCCTGAATATAAAATCGTTGCCCAATTTCTACTTCACGAACATCAGGCAGTAGGATCCAGAGGGGTGACGATCCGTGTGGGAACACTGCCCCAATTTCAACCCCGCATTTCTGCTCTGAAAAATATTTAGGGAAGGGGATCGTTTCACTGATACAGTAAGTGTGGTTTTTCTCACACCTGGGTTCCTTCCAGGAGTCTTGATAATACACTGCACCATATCTAATAATAATAATGGTATTTAAGCGCTTACTCTGTGCAGAGCACTGTTGTAAGCGCTGGGGGAGATACAGGGTCCTCAGGTTGCCCCACGTGAGGCTCACAGTCTTCACCCCCCTTTTGCAGACGAGGTAACCGAGGCCCAGAGAAGTGAAGTGACTTGCCCACAGTCACCCAGCTGACAAGTGGCAGAGCTGGGATTCGAACCCATGACCTCGGACTCTCGAGCCCGGACTCTTTCCTATTCTCATCTCCACCCACACAGATCTGAGTTTCCTTCCCCTTGCGCCACCTAAGCAGCCTGTCTCTCAGAGCCCTTTCTTTCCTAACCCTTCTACTGTCCTTTTCTAAACTTGTTGTAAATCCAGTTATTGTTCCCCCCTGGTTCCTCCCATCAAGCGCTACACTGTCAAAGAAATCCAGAATCCAAAATTACTATTTTTGAGATGTGGAGAATTCAAGTAAAAAAAATCTTGTTTATGCGGGATCTTTCGAATTGAGTGGTTGGGCCAGTTACGCAAGTAACCGTACTGGGGGGTGGGCGGAGCTGAGATAAAAGTTAGAACCAGGATTTTCTTCTCTCCCCATGCAATCAGTGGTATTTATTGAGCGCTTACTGTGCGCAGAGCACTGTACTGAGCGCTTGGGAGAGTGCAATACAGCAGAGTTGGTCGACACGTTCCCTGCCCACAACGAGCTTACAATCTAGAGAGGAAATGTCGAGATCCCCCTCAATCGACGGTATTTACTGCGCGCTTGCGGCGTGCAGAGGACTGTACTAAGCGCTTGGGAGAGCGCAATACATCAGAGTTGGCAGACCCACAACGAGCTCCCCGTCTACAGGGGAAATGCCAGGATCCCCCTCAATCAGTCAATCCGTATTTAATGAGCGCCTGCTGTACGCACAGCACTGTACTAAGCGCTGGGCAACGTGCAGTTCAGCCAAGTTGGTGGACACGTCCCTACTTCCAAGCTTCCCGTCTATGGTCTCTTCATCCCTCGCCCTCCCCACCATTCATTCAGGTCTCAGTTTCCTCATCTGGAAAATGGGGATCGAGACTGCGCGCTAGAGAAGCAGCGTGGCTCAGTGGAAAGAGCCCGAGCTGGGGAGTCAGAGGTCGTGGGTTCTAATCCCGGCTCTGCCCCTTGTCAGCTGGGTGACTGTGGGCAAGTCACTTCACTTCTCCGGGCCCCAGTTACCTCATCTGGAAAATGGGGCTGAAGACTGTGAGCCTCATGGGGGACAAACTGATGACCCTGTATCTACCCCGGCGCTTAGAACAGTGCTCGGCACATAGTAAGCGCTTAACAAATACCATCATTATTATTTAACTGGGCAAGTCACTTCACTTCTCTGGGCCTCAGTTCCTTCATCTGCAAAATGGGGATTAAGACCGGGAGCCTCCCGTGGGACAACCTGATGCCCCTGTATCTCCCCCAGCGCTTAGAACAGTGCTCTGCACATAGGAAGCGCTTGACAAATACCAACATTATTATTTACCTGGGCAAGTCACTTCACTTCTCTGGGCCTCAGTTCCTTCAACTGCAAAATGGGGATGCAGACTTGGGAGCCTTATGTGGGACGATCTGATGCCCCTGTATCTCCCCCAGCGCTTAGAACAGTGCTCTGCACATAGGAAGCGCTTGACAAATACCAACATAATTACTATTTATCTGGGCAAGTCACTTCACTTCTCTGGGCCTCAGTTCCTTCATCTGCAAAATGGGGATGAAGACTGGGAGCCTCACGTGGGACCACCTGATGATCCTGTCTCTCCCCCAGCGCTTAGAACAGTGCTCTGCACATAGGAAGCACCTAACAAATATCAACATTATCATCATCATTCTTAAAAATCCCGGCTCTGCCCCTTGTCAGCTGTGTGACTGTGGGCAAGTCACTTCTCTGGGCCTCAGTTCCCTCATCTGGAAAATGGGGATGAAGACTGGGGGCCTCACATGGGACAACCTGATGCCCCTGGATCTCCCCCAGCGCTTAGAACAGTGCTCGGCACAGAATAAGCGCTTAACAAATACCATCGTCATTATTATTATCTAGGCAGGTCACTTCACTTCTCCGTGCCTCAGTTCCCTCATCTGCAAAATGGGGATGAAGACTGGCAGCCCCAAGGGGGACCACCTGATGACCCGGTCTCTCCCCCAGCGCTTAGAACAGTGCTCAGCACAGACTAAGCGCTTAACAAATGCCAACATTATTATAATGATTAAAAATCGCGGCTCTGCCCCTTGTCAGCTGGGTGACTGTGGGCAAGTCAGTCACTTCTCTGGGCCTCAGTTCCCTCATCTGCAAAATGGGGCCGAGGACGGTGCGCCTCACGTGGGGCCACCTGATGACCCTGTCTCTCCCCCAGCGCTCGGAACAGTGCTCCGCACCTAGTAAGCGCTTAACAGATACGAACACGATGCTGCTGCTGAATCCCCATTTTGTAAAGGAGTGTCCGGCCCGGGGTGAGCCGGCTGCCCGGGGGCGGGATTAGAAGCCAGGCCCTCCTGCCTGCCCAGGCCGGGGTCTGGCCACCGAGGGGCGAGAGGGGATGGAGGGGAGGCCCGGATGGGGATGGATGGGCGGGATGCCCGGATGGGGATGGATGGATGGATGGATGGATGGATGGGCGGGATGGCGGTTACTGACCTTCCGGCCTGGCCGCCCTGAGGGGAGCAGGAGGCCTCGAGGCGCGAAGCGCGGGGCGCGAGGCGGCCGGAAGTCAGGCCTCGGCCCGGGAGGTGGGGGGGGTCTCCTCGCGCCGCTGGGTACCCGGATGGAGCGACGCCCGGCGGAGGGGGGGGGGGGGCGGGGCTCACCGCGCAGGCGCAGCGTCCGGCGCGGGGCCGCCGCCAGGCTCTCCCTGCGCATGCGCGGGGAGGAGCGGAGCGCGCCCCGCCCTCAGGAAAGGGCAGGGCGGAGCCTCCCTGTGGTCCGGGCCGGGAGGCCGCTCATTCGTTCATTCGTTCATTCATTCATTCATTCATTCATTCATTCGTTCGTTCGTTCGTTCGTTCGTTCGTTCGTTCGTTCACCCACCCACCCACCCACCCATCCATCTATCCATCTATCCATCCTTCCACTCATCCATTCACTCACTCATTCATTCACTCATCCATCCATTCATAGAGAAGCAGCGTGGCTCACTGGAAAGAGCCCGGGCTTTGGAGTCAGAGGTCATGGGTTCAAACTCCGGCTCTGCCACTTGCCAGCTGTGTGACTTTGGGCAAGTCACTTCACTTCTCGGTGCCTCAGTTCCCTCATCTGTAAAATGGGGATGAAGACTGTGAGCCCCACGTGGGACAACCTGATTGCCCTGTGTCTACCCCAGCGCTTAGAACAGTGCTCGGCACATAGTAAGCGCTTAACAAATACCAACATTATTATTCATCCATCCATCCATTCATTCACCCATCCATCCATTCACCCCTCCCTCCCTCCCTCCCCCCTCCTTCCCTTCCTCCCCCCTTCCTTCCCTCCCTCCCTCCCTCTCTTCCTTCTAATAATGTTGGTATTTGTTAAGCACTTACTAGGTGCAGAGCACTGTTCTAAGCGCTGCAGGAGATGCAGGGTCATCAGGTGGTCCCATGTGAGGCTCCCAGTCTCCATCCCCATTTGACAGATGAGGGAACTGAGGCCCAGAGAAGTGAAGTGACTCACCCACAGTCACACAGCTGACAAGTGGCGGAGCCGGGATTAGAAGCCATCACCTGTGACTCCCGAGCCTGTGGTCTTTCCACTGAGCCACACTGCTTCCTTTCATCCATTCATCCATCCATCCATCCATCCATCCATCCATCCATCCATCCATCCATCCATCCACTCACTCATTCGGCACGGCTCAGTGGAAAGAGCCTGGGCTCGGGAGTCAGAGGTCATGGGATCGAAACCTGGCTCTGCCACTTGTCAGCTGTGTGACTGTGGGCAAGTAACTTCACTTCTCTGTGCCTCAGTGACCTCATCTGGAAAACGGGGATTAACTGTGAGCCTCACGTGGGTCAGCCTGATTACCCTGTATCCCTCCGGCGCTTAGGACAGTGCTCTGCACATAGTAAGCGCTTGACAAATACCAACATTATTATTATTCATACTTATTGCGCACTTACTGTGTGCCGAGCACTGTACTAAGCGCTTGGAATGGACAATTGGGCAACAAATAGAGACCATCCCTGCCCAACCATAAGCTCACAGTCTAAAAGTCCCCGCTCCCTTCCACTCAGCACTGTGCTCATTTGTATATATTATTTATCACCCTATTAATTTTGTTGATGAGGCGGACATCCCCTTGATTCTATTTATTGTGATGATGCTGTTTTTGTTTTGTTCTGTTGGGCTCTGCTGTCTGTCTCCCCTGTTTAGAGCGTGAGCCCGTCGTTGGGCAGGCCTGGTCTCTCTCTGTTGCCCAATTGTCCATTCCAAGCGCTTAGTACAGTGCTCTGCACATAGTAAGCGCTCGATAAATACGACTTAATGAACGAATGAATAAAAGGGGGAGGCAGACAAGAAAACAAGTAGTCAGGCATCAATACCATCAACATAAATACTACTCCAAATAATGATGGCATTTGTTAAACACTCACTAGGTGCCAAGCACTGTTCTTAGCGCTGGGGGGGGCGGGGTACAAGGTATGCGGGCCTCAGTTACCTCATCTGTAAAATGGGGATTAATAATAATAACTATGGTATTTGTTAAGCACTTACTGTGTGCCACGCACTGTTCTAAGCACCGGGGTGGATACAGGCAAATGGAGTTGGACGAATTGAGTCTCTGTCCCATTTGGGACACAGAGTCTCAATCCCCATTTTACAGATAATGTAACTGAGGCAGGGCGAAGTAAAGTCTCCGTCTCATTTCGGGGACACAGTCTCAATCCCCATTTTACAGATAATGTAACTGAGGCAGGGCGAAGTAAAGTCTCCGTCCCATTTCGGGGACACAGTCTCAATCCCCATTTTACAGATAATGTAACTGAGGCAGGGAGAAGTGACCTGCCCAAGGTGGCACAGCAGACGAGGGGCTGAACCAGGTTTAGAACCGAGGTTCTTCTGACTCATTCGTTCTTTCCATCGTAATTATTGAGCGCTTACTGGGTGAAAGCACTGTGCTAAACGCTTGGAAGAGTAGAGTCATGCATTCAATAGCATTTATTGGGCGCTTACTATATGCAGAGCACTGTACTAAGCGCTTGGAATGGACAATTCGGCAACAGATAGAGACCATCCCTGCCTCCCAGGCTCACCCTCTATCCCCTAAGCTGTGCTGCTTCTCATCTTGTCTCTACTCCAGTGTTTGGTCTGTGAGCCCTAGGTGGAACAGGGACTGTGTCCAACCTACCGCTAACTACCCCAGTGCTTAGAACAGTGCTCGGCACATATTAAGTGCTTAACGACCACCATAATTATTATTAATATGACCAGGTCCCACCTGGGGCTCCCAGTGTAAATAGGAGGGAGAACAGGTATTAAATCCCTCTTTTGCGGATGAGGGAATTGGGGCACGGCGAGTGAAGTGACTCGCCTAGGGTGATTCAACAGGCAAGTGGCGGAGCTGGGATTAGAACCCAGATCCTCTGACTCTCAGGCCTGGGCTCTTCGTACCAGAGCAGGCGGTGACAACCGGTTGTGTCAGAAATGGATCGCATTCCATCGAAGGGGGACCTTTCTTTAAAGCAGACCAGCGTATATACTATTTTTAAATCTCCCGCAGGATCAAATGTCAATTTTCGACAGGAAAGCTTAAGCTCGCTAGACGTGGGTAATCCCAGTGACGTTCGCGTGCCCGCGGTGTTAACTGCCTGTGTCTTCTGTCAGAGGTTTATTGAGTTGGAGGTTGAATTTACTGCTGCTGTAATCACGCTCGTTCACAAATTATGACAGATCAGCGAAGAGAGAAGCATTGTGCAACCGTCTTCCTTTATTCGTTCTCCAAGACTCTGGTTTCCGCAGCCGTAAGAATGTCATTCATCTAATTATACTTAGCCTTATTTAACGTTTAAAGAGGCTCGCCCAAGGTCAGGAGCGGGCAACCGGCTCTGCCGCTTGTCTGCTGCGGGATCTTGGGCGAGTCACTTTATTTCTCTGGGCCTCAGTTACCTCATCTGTAAAACAGAGATTAAAGCTGGGAGCCCCATACGGGACATGGACCGCGGCCAACCTTGTTATCGTCTATCTACCACGGGGCTTGGTACAGGGCCTGGCGAGTATTTAGTCCTTAACAAATAACTAATAAAAACACACGTAAAAAGCCCGAAACAAGCAGACACAAAAAGTCATCTTCTCTCAGGCCCGTGCCCTTTCCACTAGGTGACGCTTCTTTCTTAAAATGAAACAAGTCGACGACTGAAAGATGGAAAAGGAGAATCTCTGTTGGGGGAAAAGATGAACTAAATATTTAGTGAACTTTTTTTAAAAAAAAATGCGCTAAGCGTTAAAAATTTAATTCTTTGGCTTTGCATTCATGGTGAAAAATAGTGAAACAATAGCGTTTATGATGTGCCACGAATTAGGCTCTCGAATTCTGTCCTCTGGACCATAGTAGGGTTTATCCGCTTTATTTTTGCTGTACAGAAAACATCAATGGGGTCTTCAGGCACTGAGGAAGAAAAATCTATTGGTAAGTGGCACATGGGCTACGCCTATGAGTCAGTAGAGAAAAATGAAAATACAGCTTGAATCACCCGCCACACACTGGAACTTGTTACGACGGCAGACCTCTACATGCTGCAATTCGGGCAAACGACCCATTTCCCACTAGGCCGTCGTGGTAAAACAGGCACGGAAAGCAAGGTGAAAGTAAAAAAACTGTGACATGGAAGGCATTTAAATTCCAATTCCTGCACTACTTTCACAGCTCATTAGCAATTCTTTGTGAAGAATTAAGGAAGGAGGTGAAAATTTCGGAAAATGGGATTGTCTGAATTGTGTCACAGTGCTTAGATAACTAACGAAAGCAGACAAGGTGTGCGTAAACAATAACCATCAGAATCTTTCCACAATGTGTTCAACAGTGTATTCCTTGGGCACTAAAACCCCGAGCTTCACAGCCCTGATTCTCCCAACTGGTGGATCTAACACCTGCTTAGTTTTTTGTAGTGCTGAATTCCTACAGTTGAGCCTGACTGAAAATATTACACGCCAATTCTTTTCCTCGTTAACTAGCGTTCGGTAAGATTAACAGAAGAGGAGACGAAAAGCCGGGGAAAAATTCTTCCCAGCATCTCCGGGCTCTGAAATATTATATATGGACTCGAGGGTAATGGAAGCAAAGGTTATTCTGTAACTGGCACTTAGCAGACACGCGATCGTATCTATTGAGCTCTTACCGTGTCGGGGCACTGTAGTAAACACCCGGAAGAGGACAGTATAACAGAGTCGATAGGCATAGTCCCTGCCCACAAGGGCGCTTCTGAGTTGTTATGCATTTACTATATGGCTGTCATATAATAATAATAATAACGTTATTTAAGCGCTTACTATGTGCAGAGCACTGTTCTAAGCGCCGGGGTAGATACAGGGTCATCAGGTTGTCCCACGTGAGGCTCACACATCATCCCTCCCAAGCACCCACATCGGGTATTATCGACTCAAACGACGAGAAGGAGGAGCCTCTCGGTGGCACTTTACTACGGTCTTGCCGTAAATTCAAAATCTGCCGTGTTTTAAAAGAGCAGGCGCAGAGATTCAAACCCGTTTTTTTATTGGGATAATTATTTTAAGCGCACACTAAAATCTAGGACTATGTACATATTCCCCTGTCACTGCTAAGTTCTATTAACATGAAGTTTTATTTCTTCCAAAACAGATGCACCTGTGCCTGGGGACATATAAAGTATTCTGACCAGCGGTACGTAATTTGGCTCTTCTGACCAGGGAAAGGTGATTCCGTCTTCTCCGTTCTGCTCCCGCCAAACTCCCTCCGTGCCGTTGCCGCTTCCCGGCGGGCTCTACACAGCTGTTCCTCTTTCCAGATTCTGTTTGATTTCAGCTGTATACTTCCCGTAGAACCTTTCCGCCTTCTTATTGAATTTGGCATTTCTTTCGTTAATGTAATCGATATCGGAATCGTCATTGTACGGACGCCTCCGGCTGTACTTCTCCCGCTTTTCGATTCTGCGAAGAGAAACGATTCACGTTTAAAAGAACAAACGAACCTGGGGATTTCCAGTGACCGGGAATCGATGGAATAAAATCAAATCTCCACTGGCCCTGTGGTGGACAGTTGCCCATCACCGAAGGACAGGTACACGAGCTTCGACACGGATTCGAGGAGCACAGATAAGTGAGGACACGTAAACGAGCTTCTTGCTACTTCGCGTGCTGGCTCTGAACTGGAACCGTTACGGACTTGAAGGTAAGACATTCTGAAACAATTCAGGATCGCTACACAACAGCTTTTCCCCAGCACCTACATCCACAAACCCGATAACGACGCCTTCGGAACAGATTCATAACTTAATGGCTGGAGCCCGGGCTTGGGAGTCATGAGGTCATGGGCTCGAATCCCAGTTCCGCCACTTGCCAGCTGTGTGACTGTGGGCGAGTCACTTCACTACTCCGGGCCTCAGTTACCCCCTCTGTAAAATGGGGATGAAGACTGTGAGCCTCCCGTGGGACAATCTGATGACCCTGTATCTCCCCCAGCGCTTAGAACAGTGCTCTGCACACAGTAAGCGCTTAACAAATGCCAACATTATTCTTCTTTGCTTGTACCCACCCCAGTGCTTAGGGTAGTGCCTGGCACATAGTAAGCACTTAACAAATATCATCGTGATCATTATTATTACCTACCGCGCAGTTTTGGTGAGATTTTACGCTCCCCCCCAAAATAACCCGTTTATCCGAATGACTTCAAGAAGTAAGACTATCTTTCCCAGCTGAATAAAACGGAGCATTTGCCTGTCTTTCCCCCCCTCCAGACTGTGAGCCGGTTGCCGAGTAGGGACTGTCTCCATCTGCGGCTGAACTGCTCTTTCCGAGCGCTCAGTTCCAGCGTTCTGCACACGGTAAGGGCTCAGTGGATACGACTGACTGAATGAATGTCTCCAATAACTGAAAATTTGCACGGCCGCTCAAAACTGGAAAGTCGCTTTAGGTTCCATTCGGTTCGTTCAAAAGAAACGTTCTCCTCATCTGCCCCCCTCAAAGAGCCTCAGTAAGTTTAAGGTGAAATTTTACTTCTGCGGGGGCGGGGGGGGGGGGGGGGACTGTTAGGATTCCTGCCTCCGGGGTCGGCTACTTACTGTTTTTCCAGGTCTGAAACCATCCTATCAATTCCCTCCTGGGACGGCACGTGGGTTCCGTGAAGGAGACTGTCGGACGTCGGATAGAAATCTGCGCCGCTGAACGAGAGAACAAGGGAGTTGGCAAAAACCAGCCGCGTCCCCCAGTACTCAGTGGGGGTGGGCATTAATCAAGGGTATCTACTGAGCGCTTATCGCCCGCAGAGCACTGTACCCGGCGCTAAGGGGAGGTCAGTACAGCAGAGTTGGCAGGCGCGATCCCTGCCCACAAAGAGCTTACGGTCTAGAGGAATGGTCGGGATCTGCAGTGACGGGGTTCTTGCTCCGAGAGGCGGCAAGAGCCCGGGCGTGGGACTCAGGAGGTCGTGGGTTCCAATCCCGGCGCCACTGCTTCTCCGCTGCGTGGCCCTGGGTAAGTCACTTCACTTCTCTGGGCCTCAGTTACCTCATCCGGAAAATGGGGATTAAGACTGTGTGCCCCACGCAGGACAGGGACTATGTCCAACCCGATTTCCTCGTATCCACCCCAGTGCTTAGTACAGTGCCTGGCACCTAATAAGCGCTTAACAAATACTAGAATTGTTAGGATTCTTAGGCCAGACACTACTCCCCGGGCTCTCCTCGCTCCACCTTTAGACACCCAAACTCAACTCATCCTGGAGGAGGGTTGGCGGGCGGGCAGGGAGGGGGCGTCACTCATCCCAGCTCTGCCACTTGCCACCCGTGTGACCGTGGGCGAGTCACTTCACTTCTCTGGGCCTCAGTTCCCTCATCTGGAAAATGGGGATTAAGACCGTGAGCCCCACGTGGGACAACCCGATGACCCCGTATCTCCCCCAGCGCTTAGAACGCTGCTCTGCACCCAGTAGGCGCTTAACAAATACCGACATCATCATCATCATCCTTCTAGTTCAGGAGTCGCCCGAGGGACGGGGCCAAGTCTAATTCCCGACCGTGTCTTTTTTCCCGGCGCCCAGCTGCTTCCCGTAATTCCCGGGACATTCGCTCCCACACTTAACTGTTCTTCCCTCAGTTTCTCGTAGGCTTCCATGTCCGGTTTGATCTGCTTGGTCAGCCTGTGGTACTGGCGTAACTGGGCAGACGCGTAATCTTGAAGACAAAACGGGGGTCACGAGAACGATCGGGTTCGTTGTACCGGTGTCTCATTTACACCACTCGGTGCCTTACGGTGCGGTCTCCAGTTGGCGTTCGACAAATACCCCCTCCGTTCCCCCCGCCCCGATAAGACGGGTGCTCTCCGGTGCGTTTCCCTAGTAGAGAAACGGTGCGGTCTAAAGGTTAGAGCACGCGCCTGAGAGTCAGGAGGACCCGGGGTCTACCCCCGGCTCCGCATACTTTGCTGCTGCGTGACCTTGGGCAAGTCGTTTCACTTCTCAACTACCTCATCTGTAAAACAGCGTGGCTTGGCGGAAGGAGCCCGGGCTTGGGAGTCGGAGGTCGTGGGTTCCGATCCCGGCTCCGCCACTTGTCTGCTGTGTGACCTTGGACAAGTCACTTCTCTGTGCCTCTGTTCCCTCATCCGTAAAAATGGGGATTAAAAAAACGTGAGCCCCACCTGGGACAATCTGATTTCCCTGTATCTCCCCCGGCGCTTAAAACAGTGCTCTGCACATAGTAAGCGCTTGACAAATACCACAGTTATTATTATTAGAATGGGGATCCGAGACTCCGAGCCCCGTACGGGACAAGGGACCGTGTCCAACCCGATCTCTTCGTATTCAGCTCAGTGCAGACTACGTGTTTTGCTGTCTGTCTCCCCCGTTTCGACCGGGAGCCCGCTGTTGGGCGGGGATCGTCTCTATCTGTCGCCCAACTGTCCATTCCGAGCGCTCAGTCCAGTGCTCTGCACACAGTAAGCGCTCAATAAATACGGCCGAATGAGCGAATACAGTGCCCTGCGCCTAGTAAGTGCTCAACAAATACTGTTATTATAATTATTTTACGTCCGCCTCCCCGGCCGCACCACATTCATTCAATAGTATTTACTGAGCGCTTACTAGGTGCAGAGCACTGTACCGAGCGCTTGGCATGGACGAGTCGGCAACAGATCGAGACAGTCCCCGCTCATCGACGGGCGCACCAGTCTTGAGGACGGGGAGCTTATCCACCTTCTGCTGTCCTCTCCCAAGGGCACCGCACCGTGCTCTGCACGCAGTACTCCATGTACTGACGAAACGTTCGGTACATAGCAAAGCCTGGAAAAGCTCGGTGCGGTGCTCTGCGAGCCGGCGCTCGAATGCCGGACGGTGAACCGACGAATTGGGGCTCACCTGAAAAGCCTAGGTCCGGGTTCTTTCGTTTCTTTTTCCTCTCCCATCTTTCTGCATCTTCCGCGCTGATTTCCAACAGCTTCACCCGCTCGTAATCCTCTCCTTTAGCTGCACATTCCTAAGGAAAGGTACATGCAGAAACGGGCACCGGTTTATTTATTCTAGTAAGATTCTTGGCTTTCATTCATTCAATAGTATTTCTTGAGCGCCTACTAGGTGCAGAGCACTGTACTAAGCGCTTGGAATGGACAAGTCGGCAACAGATAGAGACGGTCCCTGCCCACTGACGGTCTCGCAAGGGCGAAAGAAGCTCTTAAGAGAAGCGGCGTGGCCTAGTGGAAAGAGCCCGGGCCTGGGAGTCAGGGGACCTGGGTTCAAATCCCGGCTCTGCCACTGGTCGGCTGTGTGGCCTTGGGCGGGTCACTCAGTTTCTCTGTGCCTCAGTTACCTCACCTGTACAACGGGGGCTAAGACTGGGAGCCCCTTACGGGACACGGGTGTGTCCGACCTCGTATCTACCTCAGCGCTCAGGGCAGTGTCCAGCACATAGTAAGCGCTTAACAGATACCATTAAAAAAGGCCCCCCAAACTATTTGCAAGGATTGATCTGAAAGGAAACCGCTGCACGTGCAATGTTCATGGCGTTCCCTCATCTGTAAAATGGGGATAAAGACTGTGAGCCTCACGGGGGACAACCCGCTGACCCTGTATCTCCCCCAGCGCTTGGAACAGTGCTCAGCACATAGTAAGCGCTTAACAAATACCAACGTTATTATTTTTCTCTTAAAAGCGTGTCCGATCTTCCATTCGGTGCCTGGCAAAAAGGGACAAATGCCGCAATTATTATTATTATTCGCACCTACCTTCTTCTTTTCTTCTACTTGCAATTCCCATTCCAGTCGGGCTTTCTTAGCCTCCCAGTTTGCCGGTAACTTGAGTCTTTTATCTTCCTCCACGACTTCCTGGTGATTTAGTCTGCGGGCTTCATTCTGCAAAAATGACCGAAGGAGTGGGTTGTTTTCCCCCCCCGGGACTTGCCCTCGTCCAGGGTAGGCCCGTTTCCCCGCGCCTGAGCCGGCTTTGGACTCATGAGGCACCTTTTCTCGGAATCCGAATGGGTAGAAGGAACGCCGCCTTTGTGAAGTTGGGAAAGGAGACGGTAAAAAACATGAACTGAGTGACGGTGCCCGGGTTTTAAAGCGCGAGGATCGGTACCTCTTGCCTGCTGCGTGGCCTTAGGCAGGTCACTTCACTCCTCTGTGCCTCGGTTTCCTCATCTGTCAAAAAGGGGATCAGGTGTCTGTTTTCCCTCTCCCTTAGACTGTGAGCCACATGTGGGTCAGGGACTGTGTCTTATCTGCTTATAGAGTTCTACCCCAGCACGAACCAATATCGCTTTTATGATTAAGTAGCCGCGAGAGGTAGCGTGACGTAGTGCAGACAGAAAAATGGGCCTGGGAGTCAGAGGACCCGGGTTCTACTTGTCGGCTGTGTGCCCTTGGGCAAGTCGCTTCGCTTCTCCGTGCCTCAGTTCCCTCATCTGGAAAACGTGAATTAAGACCGTGAGCCCCATGTGGGACGGGGACTGTGCCCGACCTGATTACCTTGTATCTACCCCAGTGCTCAGAACAGTGCTTGGCACATACTAAGCGCTTTACAAATACCATAATTATTATTATTAGTTTCTGAGCTTCAGTTCTTCCATCTGAAATACAGGGATTGATGTCTGTTCTCCCTCCTACTTAAGCCTGGGAGCCCCACGTGGGGTCTGATCGCCTTGACTCTACTCCAGCACCTAATAATGCTCCGCACATAGTAAGCACTTAAACCCCAAAATTATTCTCTGTGCCTCGGTTCCTTCGTCTGTAAAATGGGGATTAAGACCGTGACCCCTATGTGGGGCGGGGACTGGGTCTAACCTGATTATCTCGTATCTACCCCAGCGCCCAAGACGTAGTAACGCCTTAATCCCGTTTAATAATAATAATAATAATAATGTTGGTATTTGTTAAGCGCTTACTGTGTGCGGAGCAGTTCTAAGCGCTGGGGTAGACACGGGGGAATCAGGTCGTCCCACGTGGGGCTCACCGTCTCAATCCTCATTTTACAGATGAGGTCACTGAGGCACAGAGAGGTGAAGCGACTCGCCCACAGTCACACGGCTGACGAGCGGCAGAGCTGGGATTCGAACTCACGAGCTCCGACTCCAAAGCCCGTCCTCTTTCCACCGAGCCACGCACCGATACGTTTTCCCGTGGATCGATACGCTTCGTACCGTTAAAAAAAAACCTACCCTCTGGGGGAACGGTTTCAGAACGCTCGATGGAGAGGAGAGGGAAAGGGGGCTGACTTACCCTCTTCATATGCAGCTCTCTGAACTTCCTCAGCCTGGTTTCTCGCTTCTGGGCGGCCAGTTCCTCGGCCTCGGTGAGCGGCCGCTCTTCCTCGGAGCTGTCCGAGGAGACCTGCGGCGGGGCCGGGAGAGGAGATGCTCAGCTCTGTCGTCCAGACGCCACCGCCCTCCCCTCGTCCCTCTAGACCGCGAGCTCGTCGTGGGCAGGGAGCGTGTCTCCCGACTCGGCCGAACTGCCCCGTGCGAACCGCCCGGGAGAGGGTAGGGCGGCGGAGTTGGCAGACGCGTTTCCCGGCCCACGGTGAGTCGACGAGCTGGAGGAGGAGACGTCAATATACGTAATTGAGAACGGATAATTTATAATGATTCTGGTATTTGTTAAGCGCTTACTACCCGCGGCCGGGCCGGGATCAAGCAAATCGCATCGGACCCGGCCCCCGGCCCCCGCGGGGCTCACAGTCTCAACGCCCGTTGTACGGATGGGGGAACTGAGGCCCAGGGAAGTGACTGGCCCAAGGTCACACAGCGGACAGGTGGCAGAGCCGGGATTAGAACCCAAGACCTTCTGACTCCCAAGCCTGTTCTCTATCCACTACACCAAGTTGCTTTCTAGGTTGCTCCGTAACTGCTGTGGGGTGGAGGGCGGGGCGAATATCAAATGCCCAGAGGACACAGATCGGAGATAAATAATGTTGGTATCTGTTAAGCGCTTCCTATGTGCAGAGCACTGTTCGAAGCGCTGGGGTAGACACAGGGGAATCAGGTTGTCCCACGTGGGGCTCACGGTCTTCATGCCCATTTTACAGGTGAGGTCACTGAGGCACAGAGAAGTGAAGCGACTTGCCCACAGTCACCCGGCTGACAAGTGGCAGAGCTGGGATTTGAACTCACGACCTCTGACTCCAAAGCCCGTGCTCTTTCCACCGAGCCACGCTGCTTCTCTGTCGCAGAGAAGCCGGAGATGTCGCAGAAGGGAGAAGGAGCAGGGGAAAAGAGGGCTTAATTATTTAATGTACGCCCCTCCTTCTAGACCCTAAGCTCCTCGTGGGCTGGGAACGTATCCACTCTATTATAGTGTACTCTCTCAAGCGTTTAGTACGGTGGTCTGCACTCAGTAAGGGCTCAATAAATACCATCGATTGGCGGAGGGTGTGTGTGCGGGGGTGTACCCCGTAGGTGCTCAATAAACGGCACAGATCGACGTCTCCTACTGTGCAGGTCAGGTCTGCGTCACCGTTTCCCTTTCCCCTCCTCCGCTTCCCTTTTCACCCGCCCTCATCGCCGAGCCAAGCCATCTTTCAGGCCGATCAATCGTATTTACTGAGCGCTTACTATATGCAGAGCACTGTGCTAGGCGCTTGCGAGCACGCAACAATAGACAGACACCATACCTGCACAACGAGCCGGAGCCTCATCTCCCCATCCTTCCCCACCAGCCTGCCCCGTCTCGCCCTGGGCCCCGGGTCAGGCTTCCCCGAAAGGCGCCTCCCGCCCTGCTCTCGCCTTTCTTGATCGATACGGATTTAATGATACTAACATTCATCTCCTTGGGCATGGAAAGGGTCGACCGACTCATAATGTTGGTATTTGTGAAGCGCTTACTAGGTGCAGAGCACTGTTCTAAGCGCTGGGGGAGATACAGGGTCATCGGGTTGTCCCACGGGAGGCTCCCGGATAAGCCCCGTTTTTACAGATGAGGTCACCGAGGCCCAGGGAAGTGAAGTGACTTGCCCACAGTCACACGGCTGCCAAGCGGCAGAGCTGGGATTCGAACCCATGACCTCTGGCTCCCAAGCCCGGGCTCTTTCCACTGAGCGACTCATTCATTCATCCAGTCGTATTTATTAAGGGCTTACTTTGTGCACTAAGCCCTTGGGAGAGAAAAAGCAACAGACACGATCCCTGCCCAGGACAAGCTCTGTTACACTGTGCTCTCCCAAACGCTTAGCACAGTGCCCCGCACGCAGTGAGGGCTCAATCGCTGACCGACCGCAGCCTTCTGCCCTCCGAGACTTCCAGCGCCCTGAGCCTCTCTCCCCCGGCTCCCCGGGACCGGCCGGGGTCACTGAGGTAGTAATGATCACAAAAGTGTTGGTATTTGTTAAGCGCTTACTATGTGCCAAGCACTGTTCTAAGCGCTGGGGAGGGGATACGAGGTCATCAGGTCATGGGTTCTAATCCAGCCACTTGTCTGCTGTGTGGCCTCGGGCAAGTCGCTTCACTTCTCCGGGCCTCAGTTCCCTCATCTGTCAAATGGGGAGAGAGACTGTGTCCACCCGATTTGCTTGGCTCCACCCCGGCGCTTAGTACAGTGCCTGGCACATAGTCAGCGCTTAACAGATACCATTATCTGCAGCGCGGCTCAGTGGAAAGAGCCCGGGCTTGGGAGTCAGAGGTGGTGGGTTCGACTCCCACCTCCGCCACTTGTCAGCTGGGTGACCTTGGGCAAGTCACTTCACTGGCGCAGTGGAAAGAGCACGGGCTTTGGAGTCAGGGCTCATGAGTTCGAATCCCAGCTCTGCCACTTGTCAGCTGGGTGACTGTGGGGGAGTCGCTTCACTTCTCTGGGCCTCAGTTCCCTCATCTGTAAAATGGGGATTAAGACTGTGAGCCCCACGTGGGACAACCTGATTCCCCTATGTCTACCCCAGCGCTTAGAACAGTGCTCGGCACATAATAAGCGCTTAACAAATACCAACATTATTACTTCTCTGCGTCTCAGTGACCTCATCTGCTAAATGGGGATGAAGACTGGGAGCCCCACGGGGGACAACCCGATGACCCTGTCTCTCCCCCAGCGCTTGGAACAGTGCTCTGCGCATAGTAAGCGCTTAACAAATACCAACATTATTATCGATATTATTGCCTCAGTGGCCTCATCTGTGAAATGGGATTTAATGCTGAGAGCCCCACGGGGGACCACCCGAGGACCCTGTCTCTCCCCCAGCGCTTAGAACAGCGCTTGGCGCATAGCAAGCGCTTGCCAAACGCCATCGTTATTATTATTACTCTTGCTACCTCAGTGACGTCATCTATGAAAAAGGGTTTAAGGCCGCGAACCCCACGGGGGAGCAACCCGACCACCCTGCCTCTCCCCCCAGCGCTCAGAACAGTGCTCTGCACAGCGTAAGCGCTTAACAAAGCCCAACACGAGGCTCATTCTTACCTCCTGCCGCGTCGCCCCCGTCGCCATGGCGGGTCCGGGCCCTCACTTCCGGCTTCCGCCGCGGGACTTCCGGTCACGTGCCCGGGCCCGCGAGGCGCTTCCGGGTCGAAGTTCAGGCCGCGGCCTCGCGCAGGCGCAGAACGGCTGGGAGGGGCCGCCGAGGGAGAGGGCGCCGAGGGAGAGGGCGAGGCGGTTAACCACCATCGGGTCATTCATTCGATAGTATTTATTTATTAAATGTATTTGTCAAGCGCTTACTAGGTGCCAAAAGCTGTTCTGAGCGCTGGGGGGGGGGCGGGGATACGGGGTCATCAGGTTGTCCCACGTGAGGCTCCCAGGGTTCATCCCCATTTCACAGATGAGGTCACTGAGGCCCAGAGAAGGGAAGTGACTCGCCCCCAGTCACCCAGCTGACAAGGGGCAGAGCCGGGATTCGAACCCATGACCTCTGACTCCCAAGCCTGGGCTCTTGCCACTGAGCCGCGCTGCTTCTCCGTGGTGGATTCTGAGGGAAAAAGTCACGGAAGGGAACAAATCCCAAACAGAAGCACGCACACAGACACACACACACAAATAATAATAATGATGATGATGGCATTTGTTAAGCGCTTACTATGTTCCGAGCACTGTTCTGAGCGCTGGGATAGATACAGGGTGATCAGGTTGTCCCACGGGAGGCTCCCAGACTTCATCCCCATTTTACAGATGAGGTCACTGAGGCCCAGAGAGGTGAAGTGACTTGCCCAAGGTCATCCAGCTGACAAGTGGCGGAGCTGGGAATTAGAACCCATGACCTCTGACTCCCAAGCCCGGCCTCTTTCCACTGAGCCACGAGGTTTCTCCAAGCTGGATTCTGAGGGAGAGAAGTCAGAGAAGGGAACAAATCCCAAACGGAAGCACACACACACACACACAAATAATAATAATAATAATAAGGATGGCATTTGTTAAGCTTTTACTATGTTCCAAGCACTGTTCTGAACGCTGGGATTGACACAAGGTCATCAGGTTGTCCCACTTGGGCCTCCCAGTCTTCATCCCCATTAGACAGAGAAGGTCACTGAGGCCCAGAGAAGAGAAATGACTTGCCCAAAGTCACACAGCTGACGAGTGGGGAAGTCGGGATTAGAACCCACGACCTCTGACTCCCCGGCCCGGGCCCTTGCCACTGAGTCACCCTGCTTCTCCGAGGCAGGTCGCTTGGAGGATCCCAGGGTGGATCCTGAGGGAAAGAAATCATGGAAGGGAACAAATCCCAAATGGAAGCGCACACACGCACTAATCCGTAGTAGACTCCAAAAGCTTTCTGGTCAGTTATCTCTCCTTAATGAAAGCACTCAGCAAAAGTTTTATTCATTCAATTGTATTTATTGAACGCTCTCCGTGTGTGTGACACTGTACTAAGCACTTGGAAAATAAAATTCAGCATCAAAGAGAGCCAATCCCTGCCCGGAAGGGGGGAGACAGACATCAAAACAAATAAACAGGCGGCCCAGGAAGAACTGCCAGGAAGAGTGAAAGGTGGAAAAGAAAATGGGAAGGGAAATCAATCAATCATATTTATCGAGCGCTTACTAAACGCAGAGTGCCGTACTAAGCGCTTAGGAGAGTACGTTACAACAAAGAAAGGAAGGGAATAATATTTATAATAATGGTATTTGTTAAGCGCTTGCTACATGCCAAGCACTACGCTAAGCAATGGGATAGATAGAAGGTCATCAGGTTGTCCCACGTGGGGCTCCCAGTCTTCGTCCCCATTTTACAGATGAGGTCCCTGAGGCCCCGAGAAGTGAAGTGACTTGCCCAAAGTCACACGGCTGACAAGTGGCGGAGCTGGGATTAGAACCCATGACCTCTGACTCCCAAGCCCGGGCTCTTTCTACTGAACCACGCTGCTTCTCTTATCCATCCAGCCATCGGTGACATTGATTGAACGGAGACTGACTGATTACTGGAGGGAGTGATTAATTATTTATGCTGTAAACCCCACGTGGGACAGGGACTGGGTCCAACCTGATTAACTTGCATCTACCCCAGAGCTTAGCACAGTACTTGACACGGATTAAACGCTTAATATAATTATAAAATTACTATTAAGGATGCTAAAAGGAACATCTCCGATCAGGTTGGTGGATATCAAGGGAATCCACCATCACACTGTTAGTAATAATAATAATAATACTGTTGGCATTTGTTAAGCGCTTACTCTGTGCAGAGCACTGTTCTAAGCGCTGGGGGAGATACGGGGTCATCAGGTCGTCCCACATGAGGCTCACGGTTAATCCCCACTTTACAGATGAGGGAACTGAGGCACAGAGAAGTGAAGTGACTCGCCCACGGTCACACAGCTGACAAGCGGCGGAGCCGGGAGTCGAACCCATGACCTCTGACTCCCAAGCCCGGGCTCTTTCCACTGAGCCACGCTGCTGCCGCTGTTCCTCCTAGAGATCTTCTACTTTCCCGTCACAGACATTCGTTTAATCAGTCGGTGGTATTTATTGAGCGCTTACTACGTGCAGAGCACTGTACTAGGCGCTAGGGAGAGTGCAGTACAACAGAATTAGTAGACGCCTTCCCCGCCCAGGCCAGTAAGAAGCAGCATGGCCTAGTGGATCGAGCACAGGCCTGGCTTCATTTCTCTTGCCTCAGTTACCTCCTCTGTAAAATGGGGGTGAAGACCGTCAGCCTCACGTGGGACAACCTGATGACCCTGTATCTCCCCCAGCGCTTAGAACAGTGCTCTGCACATAGGAAGCGCTTAACAAATACCAACATTATGATTATTAAAATGGGGGTTAAGATTGTGAGCCGCACGTGGGACACGGACCGTGACCATCCTGATTAGCGTGTATCTACCCTAGCGTTTAGTACAGTGCCTGGCACATAGTGAGCGCTTAACAAATACCGTGCAAAAAGAGAGCTAGCGGATACTCGGCTCGTCCGGACCTTTGATCTAACAAGCACCGAATGACTCCTTACGCTGTTTTCCGGTGAAGCTTCTCGACCTTCCTCTCGGTCTTCTTAGGCGTAAAACCCGCCGGATGAAAAATCGAGGAAAGCGTCGTTCTCGGGCCCGGCGTGACGTAAACAGGATGATGAAAAAGGACTTATGAGAAAAGATCTGAAAGCACTTTGCGCCATGAAAATGTTTGCTGTTTTTGAGCGGTGCTAGGAAGGCATCCGTCTTGATAACTGTCATCCCGATATTCTGAAGAGATTTGAAGTTGTGTAGCTTTTAAGCCCGTTAGAGAATCCATCAGTCAAGTTTCCCCTTGACGGTACTCTACCAGGTATTAGCAGCCGAATGATGTACTGCAATACGATAGGCGCGTCCCAGGGGGAATAGTTAGTACTCATCGCTTATGTGGGATTAATTCCGCCCCCTCTGTGGGATTCTGCTACATTCGAAGGGTTGGTCAGAATTCACTTTCTGAGAAATGACCCTCACCTAGGCAAAGGAAACGATGGATTAGGGTCCATAAGGACAAACCTAAATGAGACCGGGTAATCCATCAGAACAAATATTTACCAACTGATGATTTTGAAGATCATAATAATAACAGGTGCCAAGCACTGTTCTAAGCGCTGGGGGAGATACAGGGTCATCAGGTTGTCCCCCGTGAGGCTCTTAATCCCCGTTGTACAGATGAGGTAACTGAGGCGCAGAGAAGTGAAGCGACCTGCCCACGGTCACCCAGCTGACAAGCGGCAGAGCTGGGATTCGAAACCATTTTAAAAACGAGCCCGCTTTATACTAGGATTCCAGCTAAATTTTGTTTTCGCGGGGGCAGGATCACCCCACGTGTCCCATAAGACCTTTGGTCTTGCCCTCCACTGGAGCTCAAGGATTTCACTTCAGCAATGGGCGAGGGAGAGCCGGGTGACAGAGCCGGTTTGACGCTTCGTTTATTTCACCCGGGGTAGGCATATTAAAGAAAACTTCACGCTGGAAAAATCTGGTTTGGGTCTTTTAGAGCGAGCCTAATACCCCGCGGCAGCACGGTGTGGCGGATAGACCTCAGGGCCTGGGAGTCAGAAGGACCCGGCTTCTAATCCCGGCTCCGCCACTTGTCCGCTGTGCGACCCTGGGCACATCGCTTCACTTCTCTGGGCCTCAGTTACCTCATCTGTAAAATGAGGATGGCGACTGTGAGCCCCAGGTGAGACAGGGACTCTGACCAACTGGATTTGCTTACATCCATCCCAGCGCTGAGTTCAGTGCCTGGTACAGAGTAAGTGCTAAACAAATACCGCAATTATTATTATTATTGGGAGGAATTGACTTAGCCCCTTCCCCCTTCAAACCGGATTAGCAGTTATACTTTCTTCCCTTATCCCAGCGAGCGTCGCCTGGGATTTAAAGGCAAACGTTGTCTCCTCTTCGCTCATGGAGATCAGTCCTTAGCAGAGCCGAACAAGTTCCCTTTAACGTCAACTTGTCACTGGGAATGGTATCGCTATCGCAGGAAGGCTCGGCGGCTAAATGGGAAACTCAGCCTCACCTTTAGAAGAAAGGAATTGGATGAATCCAAGATATCGTTGGAAGACTTGGGCTGCTCCGGCGTAGCTTCTATTGCATATGCTCTCTGTGGGGAAAACCTATGAGATTTTATGTGTTTCTTTATATTTTTTTTACGGTATTCAATAATAATAATGTTGGTATTTGTTAAGCGCTTACTATGTGCAGAGCACCGTTCTAAGCGCTGGGGTAGACACGGGGTCATCAGGTCGTCCCACGTGAGGCTCACAGTCTTAATCCCCATTTGACAGATGAGGGAACTGAGGCACAGAGAAGTGAAGCGACTTGCCCACGGTCGCACAGCTGACAAGTGGCGGAGCCGGGATTCAAACCCATGACCTCTGACTCCCAAGCCCGGGCTCTTTCCACTGAGCCACGCCGCTTCTCTAATTTGTCTAATTTGTCAAGTGCTTACTGTGTGCCAGGCACTGTACTAAGCGGTGGGGGTAGATATGTGCTAATCGGGTTGGATACGGTCCATGTCTCTCATGGGGCTCACACTCTAAATCCCCATTATACGGATGAGGGAGCAGAGGCCCGGAGAAGTGAGGCGACTTGCCCAAGGTCGCACAGCAGACAAGCGGTGGGGCTGAAATTAGAGCCCAGGCCCTTCTGACTCCCAGCCCCAAGCTCTAACCACAATCCACGCCGCTTCTCATCCAAACCTCTCATGGGTTCTACAGCCGACAGAAAGAGAGCGCGTTCGAGAGGAAGTGCACGCTAGCAAACGTCTATAAAAGGAAAAGCGAGTTGCGTCTTTATGATGTGTTTATGGCGTGGGGCTCTGCGTGTAGATGAAAGTTCACATTTTTTCTATAAATGCCTCAGCCTTTATGATCCCATTACTTATAAACAGGTCGCCGGGATAATGGATCCAAATTGCTTTCTCAAATCCACGGAACTGACATGGCGAGGCTGCTGGATAACGCCCCCCGCTTTTACTGGGACCGAACCGGTCGTCTAGTTGAGGTGTATCCCTCAGTCAAGAACCGGTGCTAGAGGAAAGAGTAAAGGCATTCATTCTCCCCACCTTCAAAGCCTCCTCCAAGAGGCCTTCCCTGACTGAGCCCTCATTTCCTCTTCTCCCGCTCCCTTCGGCGTCCCCCTTGCTCGTGGATTTGCTCCCTTTATAGTAACGTTGGTATTGGTTCAGCGCTTACTCTGTGCAGAGCACTGTTCTAAGCGCTGGGGGAGATACAGGGTCATCAGGTTGTCCCACGCGGGCTCCCAGTCTTCACCCCCATTTTACAGATGAGGTCACCGAGGCCCGGAGAAGTGAAGCGCCTTGCCCACGGTCACACAGCTGACAAGTGGCAGGGTTGGGATTCGAACCCGTGACCTCCGACTCCTAAGCCCATGCTCTTTCCACTGAGCCACGCTGCTTCTCGATTTTATTCACCCCTCCCTCAGTCCCACGGCGCTCGTGTCCATGACCGTGATTTTATTTCTTTCTAGTCACGTCCCCCCCTCTAGAGTGTAAGCTCGCTGTGGGCAGGGAACGTGTCTACCAGCTCTATTATCCTCTCCCGAGCGGTGGGTCGAGCGCACACGGTAAGCGCTCGCTAAATACCGCTGATTCGTTCAGTCGTATTTAGTGAGCGCTCACCGGGTGCAAAGCGCGGTATTCATAAGGATTTGATTGGCATTTTTTCTTCTATTCCCTGTGCTGCGGGACTCCGGTGTTCCGCACTTCTCGGTCCAGAAGAGACAGCGATCACCCCGGCCCGCACCCGGAATCGGTTCGGGGAGAAAAAGAAAAAAGGGATCAGAGGCAAATTAATTAACGTTCAGCTGCATCCCATCTGGAGATCAAATATAACCGCTGGGCCAGAAAATCACTCCGCTCTCTTGATTACCCTGCCTGTCATTTCTGTTCTTCCCGGCACCACATCACCCGCCGTCTCTCAGTTCTAATGCGTCTTCCCCAAAGGAGCAAAAAGACAATTTCCCCGAACACCAAATCTCAGCCTTCGGCGATCGGTAACGGCTGCTGTCTTGGCCCAACGCGAGAAGCAGCGTGGCGACCAGGAGCGGCGTGGCTCAGCGGCTAGAGCCCAGGCCTGGGGGGGGGGGTGGGGGGGTCAGAAGGACCTGGGTTCTAATCCCGGCTCCATCACTTGTCTGCTGGGTGACCTTGGGGGGGGTCTCTTCACTTCTCTGTTCCTCAGTTACCTCACCTGTAAAAAATGGGGATAAGAATGTGAGCTCCATGGGGGATAGGAACTGTGTCCAACCGGATTCACTTGTATCTACACCAGTGCTTGGCACGTAGTAAGTGCTTAACAATTATCAGTTAATTCCCTGCCAGATCCTTGGTCATGAAGGAATCGGAATGTACCCACTGACAGGAATTTCCTCTTCATTTGAAGGTGGGAAGTTTTGGAAGTTTTGAGGGGCGTAGGGATAGTAAGAATGACGATGGTGTTTGTTAAGCGCTTACTACGTGCCAGGGACCGTACTAAGCGCCGGGGTGGATACAAGCAAATCAGGTTGGACACCGTCCCTGTCCACGCGGGGCTCACAGTCTCAATCCCCGTTTTACGGATGAGGGAACTGAGCCCCAGAGGAAGTGAAATGACTTTCCCGAGGTCACACAGCAGACTAGTGGCAGAGGCGGGATTAGAACCCAGGTCCTTCTGACTGCCTGGGGTCCACCCACTAGGCCGTGTTCCGTCTTCCAGCGAATTGATCCGCTCCAATTTAAGAATCAGGTAATACCAGAACGCCGGTGCTCTGGGAAGACCCTCAGCTAGTGAAAACACAACCAGCAGCAATTTAATTATCTTTAGGCATCCAACATATTTCCCCATAGAAAAAATCTGTTTTCATTTTAAGCGGGTTTTAAAATAATCCCCCTTTTCAGGAAGCGTAAGTAAGGGAACCAAATAGCTTGAAGAGTACTCGGAGATGGGATTTCAGGATCCGAGCACTCAAGCTGCTCATCGGCGTGGCTCAGTGGAAAGAGCCAGCGCTTGGGAGTCAGAGGTCACGGGTTCGAATCCCCGTTCTGCCACTTGGCAGCTGTGTGACTGTGGGCAAGTCACTTCACTTCTCTGGGCCTCAGTTCCCTCATCTGGAAAATGGGGATGACCTGGGAGCCTCACGGGGGACCACCTGATGACCCCGTATCTCCCCCAGCTCTTAGAACAGTGCTCTGCACGTAGTAAGCGCTCAACAAATACCAACATTATTATCCATTTTTACGGGCTTGAGGAACTCAATTCGTGGCTCAGTGGAAAGAGCCCGGGCTTGGGAGTCAGAGGTCATGGGTTCGACTCCCGGCTCTACCGCTTGTCAGCCGTGTGACCGTGGGCAAGTCACTTCACTTCTCTGTGCCTCGGTGACCTCATCTGTAAAATGGGGATTAACCGTGAGCCTCACGGGGGACGACCTGATTACCCTGTATCCACCCCAGCGCTTAGAACAGCGCTCTGCACGTAGTAAGTGCTTAACAAATACCAACGTTATTATTAATTCTTTTGACTTGCTCCTTTCGTTCATTCTCCCCTCCCAATTCCACAGCCCACATCTCCAGATCTGTAATTTCTTTCTTTTCATTAATGTCCGTCTCTCCCTCTAGACCCTCAGCTCGTTGTGGGCAGCGACTGTGTCTCTTCTACCGTTAGAATGTCCTCTCCCAAGCACTTAGCACAGTGCTCTGCACACAGTAAGCACTCAACAGAGAAGCGGCGTGGCCTAGTGGAAAGAGACAAGGCCTAGGAGTCAGAGGACCTGGGTTCTAATCCCGGCCCCGCCGCTTGTCTCCGCGTGACTTTGGATGAGTTACTTCCCTTCTCTGTACTTCAGCTTCCTCAACTGTAAATTAATTCATTAATAACGGCACTTGTTAGGCGCCTAACTATGTGCCAGGCACTGTACTAAGCGTTGGGGTGGACAGTCCCAGTCCCACGTGGGGCTCACGGTCTCAATCCCTATTTTACGGATGAGGGAACTGAGGCCGAGAGAGTGAAGTGATCTGCTCGAGGTCACCCGGCAGACGAGTGGCGGAGCCGGGATTAGAACCCATGACCTTCTGACTCCCGGGCCTGTGCTCTATCAGCCACGCCATGCTCCTTCTCTGTAAAATGGGGATTAAGACTATGAGCCCTATATGGGGCAGGGGTTGTGCCCAACCCCATTATCCGTTAACTCCCCCGGCGCTTAGTACAGTAAGCACTTAACAGATGCCGTGATTATTATTATTGCTATCAATAAATACGACTGACTCCTCCCCTCTAGACTAAATTTGCACTGGATAGGGAATACGTCTGTTTATCGTTCTTCGCACTCTCTCAAGGGCTTAGTACAGTGCTCTGCACACAATAGGCGCTCAATAAATATGACTGACTGAACGACAGATTGACTAAGTCTTCTCCACTCCGCCCCTCCTCCCGTCCCCATTCCCTCCCTGGTCCACCCCCTTCCCCTCGCCACAGCCCTTGTTTATATTTGCATATATCATTTATTACTCTATTTATTTGATTAATGCCGTGTCCGTATCTGTGATCCCATTTATCGAATTTGATGGTATGGACGCCTGACTACTTGTTCTGCTGCCTGTCTCCCCCCTTCTAAATAATAAGTAACGTTGGTATTTGTTAAGCGCTTATTAGGTGCAGAGCACTGTTCTAAGCGCTGGGGGAGATACAGGGTCATCGGGTCGTCCCACGGGAGGCTCACGGTTAATCCCCATTTTACAGAGGAGCTGACTGAGGCCCAGAGAAGTGAAGTGATTTGCCCACAGTCACACAGCTGACAAGTGGCAGAGCCGGGATTTTTAATAATAATAATAATAATGTTGGTATTTGTTAAGCGCTTCCTATGTGCAGAACACTGTCCTAAGCGCTGGGAGAGATACAGGCTCTTCAGGGTTGTCCCCCGTGAGGCTCCCAGTCTTCATCCCCATTTTCCAGATGAGGTCACCGAGGCCCAGAGAAGTTGCCCACAGTCACCCAGCTGCCAAGTGGCGGAGCCGGGATTCGAACCCATGACTGTGCGCCCGTCAAAGAGCAGGGACTGTCTCTGTTACCGATTTGTCCATTCCAAGCGCTTAGCCCAGTGCTCTGCCCAGGGTGAGCGCTCAATAAAGCAGCGTGGCTCAGTGGAAAGAGCACGGGCTTGGGAGTCAGGGGTCGTGAGTTCGAAGCCCCGCTCCGCCCCTTGGCAGCTGGGTGACTGTGGGCGAGTCACCTCACTTCTCGGGGCCTCAGTGACCTCATCTGCAAAATGGGGACGAAGACTGGGAGCCCCACGGGGGACAACCTGATTCCCCTGGGTCTCCCCCAGCGCTTAGAACAGCGCTCGGCACCTAGGAAGCGCTTAACGAATACCAACACTATTATTATTATTATTATTATTAAATACCATGGAATGAATGAAATCAGCTTGGGGAACTGAGGCAAGGAGGCGTGGTAGTTTTTGGTTTCGCCCAGCAGGTGGCAGTAGACGCTCAGGGTTTTTATGGCCCGGGATGGCTGGGGTCGGGGGGGGGCTTTGCCTAGGATAATAATAATCATGTTGGTATTTGTTAAGCGCTTACTATGTGCCGAGCACTGTTCTAAGCGCTGGGGGAGACGCAGGGGAATCAGGTGGTCCCACGTGGGGCTCACAGTCTTCATCCCCATTTTACAGATGAGGGAACTGAGGCCCAGAGAAGTGAAGTGACCTGCCCACAGTCACACAGCTGACAAGTGGCCGAGCCGGGATGATAATAATAATTATAATAATGATGCCCTTTCCCAGGCTCTCACTATGTGCGAAGCACCGTCCTGAGGAAGTGCAAGCGAGTCGCGACACCACCAAGAGATTCTATCCCCCCCCCACCCCGGCCCGGGACCCCCAGTTTTCTCTCTAAGAAAGGATAAATAATAACCATGTTGGTATTTGTTAAGCGCTTACTCTGTGCAGAGCACTGTTCTAAGCGCCGGGGGGAGATATGGAGAAGCAGCGTGGCTCAGTGGAAAGAGCCCGGGCTTCGGAGTCAGAGGTCATGGGTTCGAATCCCGGCTCTGCCACTTGTCAGCTGTGGGACTGGGGGCGAGTCACTTCACTTGTCTGGGCCTCAGTTACCTCAGCTGGAAAATGGGGATGAAGACTGTGAGCCCCCACGTGGGGCAACCTGATTCCCCCGTGTCTACCCCAGCGCTAGAACAGGGGCTCTTGCACAGAGTTAAGCGCTTAACAAGTACCAACATTTTTATTCGGAATCAGAGGTCCCGGCTCTGCCACTTGTCAGCTGGGTGACTGTGGGCGAGTCACTTCACTTCTCTGGGCCTCAGTTCCCTCATCTGTCAAATGGGGATTAAGACTGGGAGCCTCACGTGGGACAACCTGACTACCCTGTAATAATGTTGGTATTTGTTAAGCGCTTACTATGTGCCGAGCACTGTTCTAAGCGCTGGGGTAGACGCGGGGGAATCGGGTTGTCCCACGTGGGGCTTTCAGTCTCCTTCCCCATTTTAACAGATGAGGTCACTGAGGCACCGAGAAGTGAAGTGACTGACCCAAAGTCACACAGCTGACAAGTGGCCGAGCCGGGATTCGAACCCATGACCTCTGACTCCCAAGCCCGTGCTCTTTCCACTGAGCCACGCTGCTTCTCCTCATTATTATTATTATTATTATTACGGTATTTGTTAAGTGCTTAATTATGTGCCAGGCACTGTACTAAGCGTTGGGGTGGATACAAGCAGATCTGCGTGTGCAGAGCACTGTACTGAACGCGTGGGAGAGTATGGCCTAGTGGATCGAGCACGGGCCCGGGAGGCAGAAAGTCATGGGTTCTAATCCCGACTCCGCCGCCTGTGTGCCGCGTGAGCTCGGGCAACGCACTTCTCTGGGCCTCAGTTCCCTCATCTGTAAAGTAGGAGCGAGGCGGTCAACCCCAAGTGGGACAGGGGTTGTATCCACCCAACTGAATCGTATTTACTGAGCGCTTACTGTGTGCAGAGCACTGTAGTGAACACTGTGGAGAGGCAATCTAACATCCCAGGGCTCAGAACAACGCCTGGCACGTAGCGGGCGCTTAACAAATATCACGATTATTGTTTTTATTAAAACATAACCATAAACAGACGCAATCCCGGCCCACACCGAGCTTCCAGTCTAGCCAGCCGGGGACTGCCGGAAGGGCCATCTCTCCGGCGGATCCCCTCTCTCCCTCCCTTCCCGGCTCCTCCGGGTGCTCGTCGGCCTTGGAATCGCGGAGGGGGGAACGGACGTGGAGGAAGCTGGTGCCTCGGGATCCAACGGGAAGAGGGTCGGGGATCCCGGCCCCGGAGGCTGACCGCCCCCCCCCCCCCGTTCGAATCCTGCCGCCTCCGCATCCTCGGCCAAGACGTCGAGCGGAAGGTGGTGGGGAACAGCCGGAGGAATCCGGAAGACAACCGGGGTTGCCGTCGGGGTGGATCAGAAGCATTTAGCCCACGGACGCGAGCAGATTGGGTCTGAAAGAAACAGGCCGCAGATAATCCGTAACGATCAGGGCCGGGTCGGCCTAGAAGTTCTCCGCCTTCGGTGGAGAGTCTCGAGTGATTTGTCGAAAGCCTCGAGTTTGGCCGAACCCGAAATCCCTTGCGCCAAATGCTTTTTTTCCCCTGATTTTTTTAAGCCGTATGTATTTTGAGGACAGTCTAACCAGCCTGTTTGCGATTCGCTTATTACTCTTGACACATCACAGGGCTAGCTGGTGAGGACTGTTCGTAAGGCCCGACTTGATTCGTCGTACGCCGGGGCAGGAAAGACGGGGCTCGATGTCCCAGTTAAAAGGAAAAAAAAACTGACTCGTTGAGGAAAAAGCCTGTAGAGAATCAGCAATTTGAATTGATTGATTGATTTTGTTCTTAGGGTGTTTGTTAAGCGCTTACCATGTGCCAGGTAATCACAGTAAGCGCTGGGGGAGGTAGAAGCTGATGGGGCTGGATACAGTCCATGTTCCACGTGGGGCTCCCAGTCTTCTAAATCCCCATTTACAGACGAGGGAACTGAGGCGCAGAGAAGCGAGGTGACCCGCCCAAGGTCGCACAGCAGATGAGCGGCGGTGCCGGGATCAGAACTCAGGTCCCTCTGACTCCCGGGCCCGGGCTCTCTCCACTAGGCCGCCACCCCTCAATTTGGGGTTTTGGGATCGCGGCGCTGTCCCCGGGCGCTCCTGGATCAATCTCGCATCAACTGCCGGGGGCTCTCGCCATCTCCGAGCCCCATCTCCCCAAGCCCTCTGCCCTTTTTTCTTCCTTGCCAATTTTGAAAACTAGTCACCCTTCCCCGACGTCGAAAGGGTGTCTTCATGGCCTCACCCTGGGAGACGAGGCTTCCGGACTCCAGGAATTCCGGGCCCCCCCGTCCCAAAGTGGCGGCCGGTGGATCGTCTCCGTCCCCTTCCTCTTAGGCTTTTGGGGCGCCTAGAATGGCTCCAGGCGGGAGGGGGACCCACACAGTTTGCCAGGAGGAAGCATTTGCCCAAACTTGCCTTTCCTGTTCCCGAAGTCCACGGGAGGGAGACCCGTGATCAAGTTCTCCCATTTCCGTTCAGCCATCTCTATTGAGCCCTGACCGTGCGCGGAGCACCGTACTAAGCGCCTGGGAGAGTCCAATAGAACAGTAAATAGACACATTCCTTGCCCACACTGAGCTTAAATAAATAAATCGACGATTACAGATATGTACGTAAGTGCTGCGGGGCCGGGTCGGGGGAAGAAAGAGAGGGAGCAAGTCAGGGCGGTGCAGAAGGAGTGGGAAAAGAGGAGAGGGGGCTTAGGCAGGGAAGGCCTCTTGGAGGAGACGGGCCTTCAATAAGGCTCGGAAGGCGGAGAGTCATCATCGTCTCTGTCGGATATGAGGAGGGAGGGCGTTCCGGGCCAGAGGCCGGACGTGGACGAGGGGGTTGTGACGAGATAGACGAGATGGAAACGGTGAGAAGGTTAGCTACTCCAGCTGCCGCATCCTCCTCCTTCTGGGGGTGGAGGGATGCCTCCAGATTCCCATGGAAAAAGCAGCCAGCGGATCCCAGCCCGTCTTCTCTTGCTTCGGCGACCGAGGAGTCAGGAGACGGAATCAATATCGCTCTGATCGCATCATAATAGCAACGTGAGGCTTGAGACCCCCCAAGTGGAGACAAAGGAAACATTTTGAACGCAGACCCTTTGGTCTCATGTTATAAAAATGCGTAACAATGCCTTCCGAGTCAATTCCACTGGGTTCTGGTGACAAAACCACGCTGGCCGGCTTCTAGCGGTCCACAGTGTCACCGGAGGCCTCTGATAGAATTATTGCTTTTTACGGCCCGGCTGCCTGGCTCTAGGCTCGCTCCGGATTGGGAAGATCTGGAGGGAGGCTGGAAACTTTCCCGTGAGGCCCAGGTGACCGGGCCGGGGTTTTGGGCGAGGGAGCGGTTATCCTCCGTGATTCCTTTTGCTGGGTAATGATGTTGAAAAATAACAATAACGATTTGATGTCCGATGACGATGTTAAGCGTCTACCATTCATTCCTTCGTTCGGTCGTATTTATTGAGAGCTTGCCGCGTGCAGAGCGCCGTACTCAGCTCCTGGGAGAGTACGATACAACGGAACTTTGTGTCAAGCACTGTTCTAAGCCCCGGGGGTAGATACGGGCTCATCGGGATGGACACCGGTTCTTGTTCCGACATGGGGATCGCACTGCTAAGTAGGAGGGCCAACAGGTGTTGAATCCTCATTTTACAGGTGAGGAAAACTGAGGCCCAGAGAAGTCGAAGGACCCGCCCAAGGTTCCCCAGTGGGCGGGTGGAGGAGCCGGGCATTTAGAACCCAGGTCCTCTGCCTTCCGAGGGCCCCGGGGTCTCTCCACCAGGACCACACGGCTTCAGATCTGGGTGAACTCCAGGACGCCGAGTCCAAGCCAGGTTTATTAAATTCAGGGCTTCTGGCCGCCCAAATCACCAGAATACCTGCTCTCTCTTTGGCTCGTGGCACCGGGGGTTAATTTCTCAGCCCGCATCACCTCAGACCCCGGCGGGAAAGAAAAGGAAATAAGATCAGGGGAGGAAATGAAAAAAATCTGAGGGCTCGGGGGAGCCAATCCACAGGTAAATTCAGCACCCCAGAAGAGAGGGACCTGTAGACGAGGGCTTTGCGATTTTTACTGAGTGGGGAAAAATCTGTGGGTGTTGGGGGAAAACTGAGGTCCAATTCACGGTGCTGCGCGCTAGGCCACACAATAAGTTAACAGCAAGAACTAGAAGTCTTAAGTTCCCGGTCCCTGCCCTGCCCCCGGACAGCTTCAGTGCCTGCCGTCGCTTACCTCCCGTCTCCATTATTTTTCTTTTCTTTTCTTCCTTTTTTTTTTCTCCCATCCAAGATGAGCATATGTGCTCTGGAACACAGCAGGCTATTGTTCGAAGACAATGAAGGAGGTTGGGAAATGTAGCGGCCGTCACTCCTCCGAACCCCCAAGTTAGAATTCAGCGCTGTGTGTGGTTTGGGGCTGAGGTTTGATCTTTTCTGCCAGTAAAAAGAAAAACAAAAATGGGGGAAGAGGAGGCCAAAAAGGAAAAAAAACCAAACCCCAAACCAACCAAAAAGTAAACAGAGATGAAAAAGATGCGACTCCCCGTTTTAATCTCCCGGACCGGTTTAAAGCTTCTCGACTTCGCCGTGAAGCCTCCGTCAGGGGGCCCTCGAACAGCGACTCCTTTATCGCCGCCGCCGTGAACGCGAGCGCACGCTGGCACCGCCGAGGCTGCGCGAAGCATGGCCGGGTGGTGACCGGCGGGCTTTTGGACCGTAGCCATCGGGGGTCCTTTGGGCCGTGGATCCTCGCCTTCCGAATCCATCCACCGATCCTACGTCCGCCCGTTTGTCCTACTGACCCTCTAGGTGTTGGGTGAAGGGTTTAGAGACCCAGTTATAGGGAGGTCACGAGCAGGTGGGGGGCTGATTCTGAAATACAGGGGATTGGCGGCGGAACCTTCAAAGCGTTGGCGGTGCCCGGGCGGGTCAAAAAAAGGGCCAGATCAGGGATTGAAATACGACGGACGGTTCCTTCTTTTTACGATATCCGCTTACTGTGTGCCAGGCACCGTACCGAGAGGAGGGGCAGATCCGAGGTAGTCGGACCGGACACAGAGCCTGCCTCCACGGGGAGCTTACGGTCTTAATCCCCATTTTGCAGTGAGACGAAGACTTGCCCAGGGTCACGCAGCAGCAGTCAAGTGGCAGAGCCAGGATTAGGACGCAGGTCCTCTGGCTCCCAGGTCCGCGGCCTCTCTCCAACTAGGCCACGTTGCGTCCCTCAACTTAGTTTTGCCCGTCGTCTATGTTGTCTCAAGTCCAGATGTTCGGAAATTCGGTCCTTTCTTTTTCTTTCCCCCTTCCCGTCATGCTCCCAGGCCTCTATTCTTCCCCAACGACTTCCCAAACCCTGCTCTGTTGGATCCACCCCATCTGAAAGACAGAACGCTACTAGTCGGATTCTATCGACAAAGGGGGGAACACGATTACTTTCCCCGCTGGGTGGGATTAGAGATGAGGCCCGTGTCTTCAGCCGGCAAAAAAGCTGCTCAAGAGAGGTCCGGGTTAGGGTCCGAGAAGAACTCCCCGCCGTTACGGATGACAGACCTTGAGATCATCAACGGTGGTATTTACTGAGCGCTTACTCACTGTCCTAAGCGCTGGGGGGGGAGGAAAGCCCAACAGAGTTGGCCGACGGCCCGCAACGAGCTCACCATCTGGAGGGGGATAGGTTCTGATTCTCGTAAGCTGGGGCAGGCGCCTTGGTTTGGGGTGAGTCGCGGGTATGAAGAGTTATAATTGTGAAGGACACGGAGGTTCTCAGGGTTTCTGGGTCACGAATCCTTGCTGTGCCGATCGGTGTCTCGCCGCAGGGAGAAGGAAACATTTCGGGAGAGGTGTGTTCCCCGGCCTCCTCCTCCCTAGGCTCACAATCTCCCCTCCCTTTGCTTTCTTTCTCCCCTGGCTGGGCCTCTGACCGCTCCGTCCCCCAGATTTCAAGAAATCCCTTCCGCAGCCCAGAGGAGGGTAGCGGCTGGGCCTCACCCCGGCGCTTAGGCGGGAAACCTGCCTCTCCTTTTCCCGGTTGTTGTCACGCGCATTGTCCAAGCAGACAAAGGATAATGGGTGGTAATTTCCAAGGGGTGATCCGCTCCTAGGGGGGGATCAGGTTGATCTTTCTTTCTTTCTCCCTCTTTCTTCTCTCTTCTCATTTCCGGCCAGCGCGCCGGTGGTGGTGGGGAGCCGGCAATTGTGTAGGAGCTACTTGTCAAGATAAAAATCACCGTCTTTCACACAATGGCTCTGTCCTAATCTGTAATGGCTTCCAAGAGCTCCTGCCAGGAGGGACCAGCTCTGGCTAGAAGCCGTAACATCCCGGGAGGGTGGCAGGCTGGGAGGGAGGTGTTTGGGTCCTCCTCCTCCCAGTAACAATAATGATAATATCTGTGAAGCGCTTACTCTCTGCCGAGCACCGTCCTAAGCGCTGGGATAGACGCAAGATAATCAGGTCGGAAGCAGTCCCTGTCCCACTTGGGGCACACAGACTAAGTAGGAGAAGGATTTAATCCCCATTTTACAGATGAGGAAACAGAGGCCCGGAGAGGGGAGGTGACTCGCCCGAGGTCACTCAGCAGGGAAGCGGCCGAGCCGGGATTTGAACCCAGGTCTCCTGACTCCCGGGCCTCTTTCCGAAAGGCCCCGTCGCTTCCTCCAGCGGCCCGAGTGCTCAGTACGGTGCTCGGCACCCAGTCGGCGCTCAATAAATACCACCGATTGCCCGGTCTGGGGCGTTCCCCAAAAGCGCCGAATCCCAGTGATCCTCACGCTTGAACTCTTCGGGTAGATCACTTCGGTTCGGTGCTCCTTCTTGTAAAGTGGGTGCGGTGAGGCCTTCCTCGCGGTCAGTCGGTCGACGAACCATATCTTTTGAGCGCTTACCGCGTGCAGAACACTCTCCTAAGCACTTGGGAGAGGACAGTAGCCCGGAGCTGGTAGACACGTTCGCTGCCCACCAGGAGCTTACAGTCTAGAGGGGGAGGAAGACGTCAGGGGACGTAAATGAATCACGGATAACGATATGTGGGGTGTCGGGACTTAGTCGGGAAGGCTTCTTGGAGGAGACGCGCTTTTAATACAGCTTTGAAGGTGGGGAGAGTGAGATCTCTCGGATATGAAGAGGGAGAGCGTCCCAGGCCAGGAAAGGGACGTGGCTGAGAGGTCGGCGGCAAGATAGACGAGACGGGGGCACGTCGGGTAGGTTGGCACCGGAGGAGGGAAGCGTGAGGAGAGCAGCAAGGTGAGGAAAGAGGGGACTAGGACTAAAGCGGAGGGCGAGGACTCCCGTCCGCGGAAATCCCTTCATCCGGCGACCCGAGGATGCACGGCCGCGGCCGTCGACGGCGTCCGGGCCGGGCCGTTCCGGTTCCCCCGAGACGGAGGCCTCGATCTTCCTTCCACTCGACAGCACAGCTGCGTAAGAACAATCCAGTCACCTACTGGGTTTTATTACCGACCTCGCCAGCTCTTCCTCAACTCTCCAGATAATGAATTGCCAGTGAAGGGAAATGCAGCACAACTGATGAGAGTTTGTGGAAATGCCGAGATGGCGGAGGGCCCGGCCCTGGCAAACGGAACCTATCTCTGTTCTCTTTTAACTTCTCTTTCTTCGCCTGCCAGACCCTGACGCACGCCGAGTGATCAAAAATATCAAATAGTCCTCGGGTTTCAGTCTTATACAAACTGCGCTCGGGCCCGGGGAACGGCAAAGCCAACTCCCTAATACGGATCAGATTGGGGCAGGGAGCGGGTTTTGGGGCGGGGGGGGTGGGATGGACAAGGCAGAGTCAAACCGGGTCATCGTTAGGGCTGGGCTTCTGCTTCTTACTTATAGAGAAGCAGCGCGGCTCGGTGAAAAGAACCGGGGCTTGGGAGCCATAGGTCATGGGTTCTAATCCCGGCTGCGCCGCTTGTCAGCCGTGTGACCTTGGGTAGGTCGCTTGACTTCTCTGGGCCTCAGTTCCCTCATCCGTAAAATTGGGGATGAAGACTGGTAGCCCTACGTGGGACAACCTGATGACCTTGTATCCCCCCCAGCGCTTAGAACGGTGCTTGGCACAGAGTAAGCGCTTTACAAACACCAACATTATTATTATCACTTCCCCTCTGCTGTGCCAAAGCCTTCTGAGGTCTCAGGACTTTAAGGCCTTTGGAGAAGCAGCGTGGCTCAGTGGATAGAGCAGGGGTCGGGGAGTCAAAAGGACCTGGGTTCTAATTCCGGCTCCGCCACGTGTCTGCTCTGTGACCCCGAGCAAGTCACCTCACTTCTCCGGACCTCCGTTACCCCATGCGTGAAATGGGGATTAAGACTGGGAGCCCCGTGTGGGACAGGGACCGTGTCCAACCCGATTAGCTTGTACCTAGCCGGGGGCCCCCGTCCCACATGGAGCTCGCAGTCTCAATCCCCATTTTCCAGAAGAGGGAACCGAGGCTCAGAGAAATTGATCGATTGATTCATTCATTGGATAGTATTTATTGAGCGCTTACTATGTGCAGAGCACTGGACTAAGCGCTTGGAATGTACAATGCGGCAACAGATGGAGACAATCTCTGCCCAGTGACGGGGAGACAGCCGGTAAAGCAAAACGAACAAAACGGAAACAAGACAACATCATCAAGATAGATAGAATCAAGGGGATGTCCACCTCATTAACAAAATAAATACGGTAATAAATAACATATACAAATGAGCACAGTGCTGAGGGGAGGGGGAGCAGAGGGAAAGGGGTGTCTTGCCCAAGGTCACCCAGCAGACAAGTAGCGGAGGGGGATTAGAACCCGTGACCTTCCGAATCCCAGGCCCGGGATCACACGGGCTTCACTTGTGTCGTCTGTGAAAGAGCCACAGAGAGGGAGCCAATCAAGTGCTTACTGGGGGGTCGTCAGTGGCGGGGCGACTCTTCCAAAGTACTCGGAGCCCTTTCGTCCGATCGATGCTATCTCCCGAACGCTTCCCATGTGCACGGCACTGTACGATGTAACGGGATTGGTGGATACGGTCCGCAGCCCACCACAAGCTTACGGTCTAGAGGGGACTTGCCCCCTTATTATGTAGCTCCCCGGCTTCCCTCACGTTCCTTAATGTTGGCATTTTAATGTTGGTATCTGTTGAGCGCTTACTATGTGCAGAGCACTGTTCTAAGCGCTGGGTAGATACAGGGTAATCAGGTTGTCCCACGTGGGGCTCCCAGTCTTCATCCCCATTTTACAGATGAGGTCACTGAGGCCCAGAGAAGTTAAGTGACCTGCCCACAGTCACACGGCTGACAAGTGGCAGAGTCGGGATTCGCGCTCGTGACCTCCGACTCCCAAGCCCGGGCTCTTCCTTTCCACTGAGCCACGCTGCTTCCCGGCGAGGGAAGGGGCGGTGAGGATTCTTCTCTGCTCCCTGAACGCTTGGGGTTCGGAGACCGAGTCCGGGCCAGAACCTCTAGACTGGAAACTCGCTGTAGGCGGGGTCCGGGTCTCTCATATTGTCTTATTGCCCTCCCCCAAGCTCTGCACACCGTGAGTGCTCAACAGATACGACGGAAGGAATGTAATTTATATATCTGTTCATTTTTAATTGCGTCTGCCTCCCCCTCTACATTGTAAGCTCTTTGTGGGCAAGGCATGTGTCTGTCTATCGTCCCGCCGTACTCTCCCAAGCACTTAGCACACAGTAAGAGCTCAATCGATACGATTGAATGAATGTAGTTTATTTATTTCCACTGATGTCTGTCTCCCCCTCTAGACCGTAAGCTCACCGTGGGCGGGGATGCGTCTGTTTATTATTCTACCGGCCCGTCCCCATTGCTTAGCACTGTGCTCCGTGCGCAGTAAGTGCTCGATAAATACGACCGAATAAATGAACGAATGACCAGCGTGCTCTCCCCCGCGCTTAGCACGGCGCTCCGCACACAGGCAGAGCCCAGTAAACACAACCGACCGACCAGTTTGAGGACACAAGCCTCCGTCCAGCCAGTTCCCACCGCTCGTCCGGGCAGGAAGCGAGACCCCAAGGGCTCGGCAGCGTCCCACCGGACACTCACGACCCTGTGCCTAAAAGCGCTTCCCCGTTAATTCTCCAGAAGCCGGAGAGCCCCTCACGGCCGTCTCCGATTCCACAGGCGCCGCTGGGAACGGCACCGGGAAGCCTCGAGGGAAAAAACCCGACGGCATCCACCCCGGCCCTTTCGTCCCCCTCCTCCCGCTCTTGATGAAACCCTTCTTTAACGGGGTGGTCAGGCCGGCGGGTGAGTGGTTCGATTCCAGGGCCGGCCTCCCTAACTGGAAGTGACAGGTGAGCGGACCCAGCCCACACACGCGGCCGCCAGGCAGAGAGGGGCCGATTGAGAGGGAGAAGCTCTTTATTTGTCGGCGAGCTCTGCTGAAGCCACCGCAGCGGTTTTTCTCCAGGCCCCCTTCGCCACAGGTTGAGAAGGCGGCCGCGTCTCCTCAAATGGAAACGACGGAGGAAAGATCCAGGGGTGGGCAGCTGGGGGGTGAGAGGGGAACGGAGTCTGCGTGCGGAGACCGCGGGGCCCGGGAGTCCGAGGATCTGGATTTTCTTACGGTATTATTATTACGGACTAAGCGCCGGGGTGGATACACGCCGATCGGTTGGACACGGTCCCCGTCCCACCCGGGGCTCACATCTTAATCCCATTTTCCAGGTGAGGGAATTGAGGCACAGTGAAGTGAAGTGACTTGCCCGAGGTCAGACAGGAGGCAAGTGGCGGAGTCGGGATTAGAACCTAGGTCCTTCTGACTCCACTGGGCCAACTTGCTTCTAAATTAGCCCTATTCAACTCTGTCATATCGTACTCTCCCAAGTGCCTCAATACGATGCTCTGCACAGAGTTAGCACTCAATAAAGGCCACTGATCGATTGACTGGTGAAAACGGCTCCGCCGCTTGCCTGTTGCGTGATCTTGGAGAAAGTTCTTGACTTGTTTTTTCTTCTGTTACCTCATCTGTAAAATAGGGATCCAATCCCAGTTCTCCCTCCTACCTAGACTGTGAGCCCCATGTAAGGCAGGAACTGTCTGACCTAAATAAGGTGAATCTGCCCCAGCACAGACTTAGTGCAGTGCTTGACACAGAGTAAGTGCTCTTAACGAGTACCCAAAATAATCTTCTTCTCTCCTTCTTCTTCTTCTCTTTTCCTTCTCTTCCTTCTCCTCCTCCTCCTCCTCCTTCTTCTTCTCCATCTTCTTCTTCTTCTCTTTCTCCTCCTCCTCCTCTTCTTCCTCCTCCTTCTTCTTTTCCTCCTTCTCTTCTTTCTCCTTCTCCTCCTTCTCCTCCTTCTCCTCCTCCTCCCCCTCCTCCCCCTTCTCCATCTCTTTCTTCTTCTTCTTCTTCTTCTTCTTCTTCTTCTTCTTCTTCTTCTCTTTTCCTTCTCTTCCTTCTCCTCCTCATTCTCCTCTTCCTAATTCTTCTTCTTCTTCTCCATCTTCTTCTTCTCTTCCTCCTTCTTCTTCTCTTCCTCCTTCTCTTCCTTCTCCTTCTCTCCTCCTCCCCCCTCCACCTTCTTCTTAATCTTCTCTTCTTCTTTCCATCTTCTTCTTCTCTCCTCCTTCTTCTTCTCTTCCTCCTTCTCTTCCTTCTCCTTCTCTCCTCCTCCCCCTCCACCTTCTTCTTAATCTTCTCTTCTTCTTTTCCATCTTCTTCTTCTCTTCCTTCTCCTCCTTCTTCCTCCTCCTTCTTCCTCTATAACTGGTCGCACAACAGCCCCGAACTGTGGCATCTAGGTAGTCTACCTCCTACATTGGAGGAAGCAGATCATGGTTTCTGGAGGAAAAATGGAATGAAAAGGAGAAACTGAGCGGCTTTTCCGGGGAAGGGCCTGAGGAGGCCAAGAGGAGACCCACTTGGAGGTATCTGAGCTTGATCAGTGAAAGAGAGGGAATCAGTACATAGTCCCTTTTCTCAATTTCTGCTTCATGTCCACTCCGTGTCCTTCTCTAGACTGTAAGTTGGTTGTGAGCAGGGAACCTATCTACCGACTCTGTTGGCTTGTCTCCTTCCAAGCACTTAGTACAGTAGTTCACCCACAGTAGGTGCTCAATAAATACCACTGACTGACGTTCGGTTCACATCTTAAAGCCTGTGTCCCACCTTCAGGAAACGGGGTCACGATTTGAGCTCTAGCTGCTTTCCACCCTGGGAGGTGGAGCTCTTCAACCCGGGGAAGGAATCGCGGCAAGACGGTGGGAGAAATAGCGTTCATTTCATCTGTCCCGAAGAACTTTCCCACGGGCTCCTCTGGAGGTCTCGAAGCACGGCCTGCTCTTCAGATACTTACCCCACAGCAGCTCCTAAAATGATTCATTCTGATGTAGCTTCTAGCCCTCGAAGCACCCGTGGCCTAGCGGATGGAGGACGGGGCTTGGGGGGCCAGAAGGACCTCGGTTCTAACCCTGGCTCCCTCTACTTGTCTGTTGTGTGACCTTGGGTAAGTCACTTCACGTCTCTGGCCTCCGGTTCCCTCTCTGTAAAAAGGGGGATCGAGACGACGAGCCTCACGTGGGACGGGGACGGCGTCCAACCCGATCCGTTCGTATCCGGCACTCAGTACGGTGCCTGGGACGTGGTAAATGCTTAAGAAATACCACTATTATTATGACACATGATGAGATGTAAGGAACAAAGTTATCCCTCCGCGGAGCAGCGGGCAGGAGTCGCGACTCTCCTCTGCATCCTTCTTTAAATCATGCCTCTCGCTTGGTGTCTGGCCGGGTTGCAATTATTATCCTTCAGCTCCGACACATAATCATTGCAACGGTAAGGGGAGAGTACCTGGGTAATGCGTTTAACAGAAATTAACCCGGTTAACTTCTTACTCTTTGGAAAATGAGAAAGTGCGGATGTCCCGATCGATCTCTCCCCGGCCAAATTACTCCAGTGCCGGCTTTGGGTTTCAACTAAATGGGTCGATTCTACAACGGGGATACTAACTTAATTACATTAGCTCTGGGATCAGATAGTTCAGATTATCGCAAATTTTGTCTCCCTCATCTCTGGGTGCCGCCAGCCAGCAGAGAAGGGCGGTACCCAGGCGCACGTAAACCCAGGCACGCGCGCGCGCACGTACGCGGTTACGTGGATAAGGGCAGGCGGACTGGATTCCGGTTCATTTTATCTTTGGGAGTTGAAAATGCGGATTGGCTCAAATGTCCCTAGACTGTGAGCCCTATCCGGGACGGGGACTCTGTCTGACCTAAATATCTTTTATCTACTGCCTGGCACATAGTAAGCACTTCAAAAATACTACTACTTTATTATTACTATTATTGTAGTGATAATTAAGAAGAAATCCTCATTCCCCCCCCTCGTACCCTCCCAATCCCCCCCGGCCCCACCGCCTTGTCCTTCCGGCTGATCGACGATGCCATCTGAAGGGATTCTTGAAATTTCTGATGGAGAATGTTTCTTAAGTGCTTTTAGAGCAGGATTATAGTTTGTTACACTTGTCATCTTCTGGCTAGTAAACCCCTCACCTTTAAAAGCCGGAACCTCATGCTGTTTCCTGAAGAAGAGGGAAAAGGTCATTAACTGTGAATTTCAAATGAAGCCGATTTAGTGTGTGTGTGTATATATATATATATATATATGTATGTCTCACCCAAATATGTTTATGCCAAACAGGCCCGGACTAAACGGGCTTCTGTAAAGAAGATCACTAATAATAATAATGATAACGATATGTGCTGAGCGCTTAGAACGTGCCAGGCACCGTAGTGAGCAGGGAAGGAATCCCTGCTCGAGCTCCGCATTAGAACTCAGGTCCTTCTGAGTCCCAGGCTCGTGCCCTATCCACCAAGCCACGCTGCTTCTCTCATGGATTGATTTCATCCGTGAGAAAAACGTACCCCACGATCCAGGCGTCCTCGATACGTCCGCGTTCGGGAAGAACGCACCGGGACTCGATCGTGGGGTAAGCGGGTATGGCTTTAATTAACGTGCCCGACCTGCTCAAGTTAGGGTGGGTGAGGGGCGGGGGAGGTCAGAGGTTCAGGGTTAATCAGCGAGTGGGAATCCAGAGGAGAAGTTTAGTCCGTGGCTTCTCGGGCCGGCGTCGACAAGTCAGAGCAGGTGTCCGAGGTGAGAAGAAAACCCCCACTTCTCCGGTTTGCTTTAGAGTCATGATTTTTTTTTTTTTTCCAGTGCTGTGTGTTAAGCGTTCACTGTGTGCCGGGCCCTGTACTCGGCGCTGTGGGGTAGATACGAGCTAATCAGGTCGGACGCAGTTCCCGTCCCGCATAATAACGATAACTGCGGTATTTGTTAAGCGCTCACCGTCTGCCAGGCACCGGGGCAGATACAAGCAAATTTGGTTGGACACCGTCCCCGGCCCGTATGGTGCTCCCAATCTCAATCCCCATTCTACGGATGAGGGAACTGAGGCCCACAGAAGTGAAGCGACTTACCCAAGGTCACGCGGCAGACGCGTGGCGGAGCCGCGATTCAACCTTCTGACCGGCGGGCCCTTGCTCCGTCCGCTACGTCACGCTGCTTCTCTTCTCTCATCTCCATCCTTCCGGCGCCTGACCTCGCTACCCCAGTGCTCAGGGCGGTGCCCGGTACGTAGTTAGTGCCGAACAAATACCGTGATTATTATAAACATTAATTATCAAGTGGCGTGGTGAAACTGGGATCCCTAAAGCCCCTCGGAGCCCTGCTAAGACGCCCGTTTTGGAAGAGGACATTCCACCTGGACGCACGACATCCCCCTCTGCCCCTTGACACGACTCCCGTTGGCTTGACAACTGTAAGTCCTGAGGGTTTCCGGCCACCACGTTTGGCTCCGGGCCTACGTCTCTAAGCCGGAGTCATCAAACACACCCGTACTTTATTCATCAGTGGCTTCGGGGCCGGGGGCGGGGGGGGGGACTTTAATGAATGTTTTCATTTGTTTCCATCTATGATGGATCTGTTTGGGGGAGTGACACAAAGACCGCCACCCTGGGCTCTGCTGAACCGGTTCTGGATCTGACCAAGGTCACCGCGCGCGGGGCGGAGGGAGCCGGGGGCGGGGGGCCGGGGGGAGGTCCGGGCTAGGCCGAAAGCAGGGTGGCCCGGGGGGTAGAGCTCCGGTCCGGGAGTCAGAAGGACCTGCGTTCTAATCCCGACTCCGCCGCTTGTTCGCTGCGTGATCTCGGGCCGGCGGCTTCACTTCTCTGGGCCTCGGTTCCCCGATCTAGAAAACGGGGATGAAGACGGTGAACTGTGACGGGGACTGTGTCCGACCCCAATATCTTGACTCCACCCCAGCGCTCAGTACAGTGCCGGACACACGGTAAACCGCTTAACAGACGCCATCGAGCGTCGAGCGGCGGCGCCGGGATTAGAACCCAGGTCCTTCCGATTTCCAGCCCCGGGTTCTCCCCATTAGGCCATGCTCCTGCTCCGCTTGACTGCTGTGTGGCCTTGAGCGAGTCACTTCACATCTCTTGGCCTCGGTCTCCTCATCAGGAAAATGGGGACTAAGATGGGAGCCCTGGGTGGGACCGGACCGCGTTCAACCCGATTCGCTTCCATCCACCCCCACGCTCAGTACGGCGCCTGGAACATAGTGAGCGCTTAGCGAATACCGTTAAAGAGCAAAAATTGAAACCAAACGGGGAATGTGTCTGTTACTGCGTGGTCCTCTCCCAAGCGCTCAGTGCAGTACTCTGAACACAGAAAGCGCTTAATAAATACGATCGAAAGAGATGAAGAAAATGACCAAAGTAGTTATAAATAAAATGACCTCCCGGAGACCGGTTGGCAGGTGGGCGTAAGCGCTTCTTCCGGGCCGTTAGAGTGTAATGTTTTACTCATATTGATGTCCTTCTCCCCTTCTAGACTGGAAACTCGTCGCGGGCAGGGAACGGGTCTCGCTAAATCTGTGGATTGTGCTCTCCCAAGCATTTAGTACAGGGCTCAGCACCTCCTAAGGCGCTCAATGAATACGATCGCTCGGTCTAAGACACCACAGGAGAGGAAGTAGTTCTCTATGAGGTTGCTTGCGTTGGCTCATTTGAAAATGGTATTTTTTTTTTTTTAAATGGTATTTGTTGAGCGCTACTAAATGCCAGGCACTGCTCGCTACAAGCTAATCGGGTTGGAGAGAGTCCATGCCCCACCTGGGGCTCTCAGTCGTTAATCTCCATTGTACAGACGAGAGAACTGAGGCCCAGAGGAGTGAAGGACCTGCCCGGGGTCACTCTTGCGGACAAGTGGCGGAGCCGGGATTGGAACCCAGGCCCTTGTGACTCCCAGGCTTGGGCTCCATCCATTAGTGCTTCTCACTGGTGCTCCTGCCTGCGATGGTCCTTGTTTGGATGATGATGATGATGATGTCGGTATTGTTAAGCACTAGTGTGTGCAAGCACCGTTCTAAGCACCGGGGGAGATACGGGGTCATCGGGTCGTCCCACGTGAGGGCTCACAGTCTTCATCCCCATTTGATAGATGAGGGAACTGAGGCACCGAGAAGTGAAGTGACTCGCCCACAGTCACACAGCTAAGTGGCACAGTTGGGATTCGAACGAATGACCTCCCAAGCCCGCTGCCATGCTGCTTCTTTATAAATCAGAGTCCATAGCTCATTCTTGATCTTGGCCCCCTCTAACCAACACAGCCTCAATCAACAGATTACCAGGCTGGTTTCATGCTCCGTCTTTTTTTGAGGCGCCTGCTATGTGCCAGCCACTGTACTAAGCACTGGGGGTAGACTCCAAATAGTCAGTTTGGACACAGTCCCTTTCCCCCATGGGGCTCAGAGTCTGAGCAATAATAATTCAATTTGTTAAGCACTTACTGTGTGTCAAGCACTGTTCTAAATGGTCATAATAATAATAATGGTGGTATTTGTTAAGCACTCACTCTGTGCAGAGCACTGTTCTAAGCACTGGGGGAGATACAGGTAACCAGTTGTCTCACGTGGGGCTCACGGTCTTAATCCCCATTTTACAGATGAGGGAACTGAGGCACAGGGAAGTGAAAGTGACTTGCCCACAGTCACCCAGCTGACAAGTGGCAGAGTGGGAATTCGAAACCCATGACCTCTGACTCCCAAGCCCGGGCTCTTGCCACTGAGCCGCGCTGCTTGGATGCTGTCCCTGGGCCCCTCGCGGGGCTCACAGTCTAAAGGAGGGGGAACAGGTAGGGAAATCTCCTCTTTATAGATGAGGGAACTGAGGCCCAGAGAAGTCAAGCGACTCGCACGGCGTCACACGGCAGGTGAGCGGCCGAGTCGGGATTAGAACCCAGGTCCTCCGACTCTCAGGCCGGGGCTCTTCCCTCCGGGTTGGGTGGCTTCTCCCGGTCCCACGACGCAGGAGCTGTGTGCGGACAGCGGTCGTCTCATTCCGCCTTCCTTCTCTTTAGGATCATTTCCCACTTGGGATTCCGCTCGCCCATTCACTGCCAAGTCAACGGGCCCCGGCGCACCCGGTCACCGCTTCCTCTGGGCTCCCCTGAGGGAGCTGGGAGAGCCACCGCTGGCTGCCGGGCAGCGGGGAGGGAGAGAGAGAGACAGAGATGGGGAGAGACGGAGAGAGATACAGAGAAAGTGAGACAGAGACAGAGAGAGATACAGAGAAAGTGAGAGAGGGAGTGAGACAGAGAGACAGAGAGAGATACAGAGTGAGACAGAGACAGAGAGAGATACAGAGAAAGTGAGACAGAGACACAGAGAGCTACAGAGAGAGATACAGAGAAAGTGAGACAGAGACAGAGAGAGCGAGACACGGAGTGAGACAGAGAGACAGAGAGAGATACAGAGTGAGACAGAGAGAGAGAGACAAAGTGAGAGAGAGACAGAGAGAGTGAGAGGCAGAGAGAGATGCAGGGAGAGTGAGACTGAGGGAGTGAGCGACAGAGAGAGATACAGAGAAAGTGAGACAGAGACAGGCAGAGACAGGGACAGTGAGAGACAGAGAGATACAGAGAAAGTGAGACGGAGACAGGGAGAGACAGAGAGAGTGAGACAGAGACAGTGAGAATGAGATATGAGAATGAGAGACAGCGAGTCAGAGAGAGATATAGAGAGCGCGAGACGGAGAGATACAGAGAGACAGCGAGACAGGGAGAGACAGAGAGAGATCCAGAGAGAGCGAGGCCCGAGAGAGAAAGAGACAGAGAGATAGAGGGAGACAGAAACAGAGAAAGGGAGACAGAGAGAGACAGAGAGAAAGCGAGACAGACAGAGAAAGAGAGAAACTCCGCGGAGCCGTTACATCAATCTGTCGTGCTTGATTCCCGCGTTCTGTTAAAGAGTCTGCAGTGATTCATTAGCCTGGAGACGATAATTAGTTGGCTAATTGTAAAAAAAAAAAAAAAAAAAGGCAGAAGCCACGTACGGCTACATCGTGGTGAGGACCGGCAGGCGGCGGCGGGCCTCGTGGACCGTCTTTTCACCTAGGCCTCCGGCCCGGGAGCCTTACGATGTTCTATCGATGACCGAAAAATGACCGAAAAATGGCTGAGAACATTTAATTGAGGGCCTATTGTGCCATAGTAACTGCTATTACATGAATCTGCATTCCTTTCCACCCACACGCTTGAAAACTTCCTGGTTCTAATTAGAACCATTTTTAACTGCTCCCAACACTCGCTCTGAGACACCGCCGCTAACTGTCCGGCCTGGCCCGCTTTAGATTATATTTTCTAAATCGCTCATTCGCGTCGCCGTCCGTCCGCCTCCCCCTCTGGCCCGTAAGCTCCCGGTGGGCGGGGGACGCGCCCGCCGAGCCTCTTGCTCCGGACTCACCCGAGCGCTTCGTAGAGTGCCGCGCGCGTAGTCGGCGCCCGGCACGCTTGGCGGAGTGCTCCGCGTCCCGCGCGCGCTCAACGAATACGGTCGGGTGAATGAATGACGGAAGAAATCCCGTTGTTGGATCGATGAGGCCGGCCGGCCCTTTTAGACTGTTAACGATGTCGGTATTCGTTAAGCGCTTACTCTAAGCGCTGGGGGAGATACTGGGTCATCAGACTGTCCCCGCGTGAGGCTCACCGTCTTCATCCCCGTTTGACGGATGAGGGAAGCGAGGCCCAGAGAGGTCAAGTGACTTGCCCACAGTCACCCAGCCGACAAGTGGCAGAGCCGGCATTCGAACCCACGACCTCTGACTCCCGAGCCCGGGCTCGTTCCCCTGAGTCACGCTGCTTCTCGTCTCCCCCACGTGTCCGCCGCGTGACCTTGGGCAAATCGCTTCTCCGTGCCTTAGTTACCGCATTTCAGAGAGGATTGAAACTGGGAGCCCCCCGTGGGCTCCGTCCAACCCCGTTGGCAGGTGTCGACCCCAGCGCTCGGTACAGAGTAAGCGCTTAACAAGTACCGTTACCATTATTATTATCGTCGGGATCTCGAACTGAGGGCTTCTGAAACTCAGCTCTTCCGTCGGAAACAGAGCTGCAGGTGTGTGTGTGTCCGCCGACTCTGTCGTGTTGGACTTTCCCAAGCGCTTAGCGCAGCGTTCTGCACACAGTAACTTCTCGATAGGTACGATCGATCGATCGATCGATCGATCGGGTCAGCCCTCCCCGACTAGAAACCTCAGGAAGGAGCGTGTGAGCGGCCCGGCCTAGGGGATAGAGCAAGGCCTGAGCGTCAGAAGGACCCGGGTTCTAATCCCGGCTCCTCCGCTTATCTGCCGTGTGACCTCGGCCGGGTCACTTCATTTCTCCGGGCCTCGGTTCCCTCATCGTGGATTAAGACCGTGAGCCGCACGAGGGACTGCGTCCACCTGATTGGCTCGGGTCACCCTCGGCGCTCAGTACGGCGCCCGGCACCTAGCAAAATACCAGAAAAAACCAGAAGAAGATAGGAAACGGCTCCAGGCGTTGCAAATGACAGACCCGACGCGTCAGCGAAAGAGGCTTAATGGGTTCCCATCGCGGAAGGGAACGTCATTTGCGCATCAATCCTTTTAACCACGTCTACCCACGTGGGTCAAGTTCACCGTCGGCAGCGTCGGGTCGGTTTTTTTTTTAACCCGAAAGACAACCTACATTTCCCTTCGGTTTCTGCTTCTGCAAACGAGGTTGCCCAGGCCAGCCCTCCCCCTCCGGCCAGTCGCCGTGAGAAGCAGCGCGACCAGGCGGAAAGAGTCCGGCCCTGGGAGTCAAAAGGACCTGGGTTCTAGTCCCGGCTCCACCACCCGTCTGCCTTCGGCGGGTCGCTTCGCTTCTCCGGGCCTCAGTTACCTTCACGGGTAAAACAGGGATTAAGACCGCGAGCCCTGTGCGGGACAGAGAGTACGTCCAACCCTCTTTGCTTGTATCCACCCCAGCACTTAGGACGGTGCCGGGCACACGGCGAGCCCTCAGCCGATTCCACAGTTATTATTATCGTTACAATTATTATTAAACGGCCCAGGTATCGACCGTTTTCCGGCTAGACTTTCGGATCCACCTCCTCCAGTCCGCGCCTGGCTCCGCTGCCCGGATCGTTCTTCTAAAACGTCAATCTGTCGATCGGCCGTGTGGACTGCACGCGGAGAGAACTGGACTCGGCCCTTCGGGGGGGAGGCGACAGAAGAGAGTGGGCAGACCCCCTTCCCTGCCCACCAGGAGCCGACGGTCTAGAGGGGGAGACCGGCAGGAATGAGGGAGGGATACGGACGTAAGCGCCGCGAGGCTGAGGGAGAGGGGAGCGAAGCGGGGCGACGCGGAAGGGAGAGGGAGGAGATGAGGTCTTAGTCAGGGAAGGCCTCTCGGAGGAGATGCGACTCAGTAAAGGGTCTCAATAACGCCACTCGAGATGCGACTCGATGAGAGAAGCAGCTCGGCTCCGTGGAGAGAGGCCGGGCTTGGGAGTCAGGGGTCGTGGGTTCGCATCCCGGCTCTGCCCCTTGGCAGCTGGGTGACTGTGAACAAGTCTCCGGGCCTCAGTTCCCTCATCCGGAAAATGGGGATTGACCGTGAGCCTCCCGTGGGACAACCCGATGACCCTGTCTCTCCCCCCAGCGCTTAGAACGGTGCTCTGCACATTGTAAGCGCTTAACAAATACTAACGTTATTATTATCATGAGGCCTTTCCCGTGGCTCAAAAGCCTCCCCCGGTGACCTTCCCTTTTGGGGACAAACAGAAATTACGGACCATTGGCTTAATGTTGGCTTAGTGGAAAGAGCCCGGGCTTGGGAGTCAGAGGTTACGGGTTCGAATCCCGACTCTGCCCCCTTGTCAGCTGTGTGACTGTGGGCAAGTCACTTCACTTCTCTGGGCCTCAGTTCCCTCATCTGTAAAAAGGGGATGAAGATTGTGAGCCTCACGTGGGACAACCGCATTCCCCTGTATCTACCCCAGCGCTTAGAACAGTGCTCTGCACGTAGTAAGTGCTTAACAAATACCAAAATTATTATTAATGCCAGAGAAGCAGCATGGCTCAGTGGAAAGAGCCCGGGCTTGGGAGAGTCAGAGTTCATGGGTTCGAATCCCGGCTCCGCCACTTGGCAAGTCCCTTAACTTCTCCGAGCCTCAGTTCCCTCATCTGTAAAATGGGGATTAAGACCGTGAGCCTCACGTGGGACGACCCGATGACCCTGTATCTCCCCCAGGGCTTAGAACGGTGCTCTGCGCATAGCGCGCGCTTAACAAATACCAACATTATTATTATTGCTATTGTCCTTGTCTGTCCGTCTCCCCCGATTAGACCGTAAGCCCGTCAGAGGGCGCGGACCGTCTCTACCTGTTCCCGATTTGTCCATTCCAAGGGCTTAGTCCAGTGCTCTGCACCTAGTAAGCGCTCAATAGATACTACTGAATGAATGGATGAATGAAGGAATATTATCATTAATGGTACTCCGTCCTCGGCCCTTGCTTCTCTCTCCCCGCTACCCCTCAGCTCTCCCTCCTCGTCCTCCCAGCCCACCTTTCCCACGGTGGTCCCAGCCTCCACCGTCCCCCCGCCCCCCACCCGCCCCACGCTCACGTCTTGGCACCTGACCGGGACTCTCTCCCCCGTCAAGTCGCCCGGCCCCCGGCTTCCCCGCCGGCCCCTCCCCGCCTTCAGAGCCCTCCCGAAATCCCACTTCCTCGGGGAAGTTCTGAGGGCAGAAGGGCCGAGCCGGTAACGGGGAAGATGTGTTGGTTTGACCCGAGAACCGGCGTTGTTTATGCTTTCATAGCCTTGTGTTTATTTCTTTCCTTAACGGACCTGGAAGGGACTTCCCGAAAGGCAGGCGTCCGTGGGCGTAGCAGTGTTTGACGCGTAGTATAATATAAAAATATAAAATATAAACATAAAAAAGCCGCCCCCACATCCGTATACACACACGTCTAGGCACGTGAAGCAGCGTGGCCTAGTGGATAGGGCACGGGCCTGGGAGCCCGAAGGACCTGGGTTCTAATCCCCGCTCTACCACCTGTCTGCTGGGCGACCTCGGGCGAGCGACTTCACTTCTCTGGGCCTCAGGTCCCTCCGTCTGTAAAATGGGAATTCGATACTTGTCCTCCTCCTCCTGGAACTTGGAGCCCCGTGCGGGATAGGCACCGTGTCCGCCCCGATGATCTCGAACCCTCTCCGGCGCTGAGACCGGTGCTTGGCACGTACTGAGCGCTTGCCAACTACCAGGGTATTTATCATCGCACCCACCCACACGCAGACGCACCGCTTCGAAGGCACCGCCGTCCCCGTCGAGAGCCGCGGAGAGCTATCCCGACCGCTCGGTGGAAATCCTCCGAAGTTTTAAATCCCAATCCCTGCCCTCGAGGGACCTCCCAAGGTAACGGGCCTTACGGCTTTACGGGCCGAATCGCTAAGCCCCCTTTCTGAGTCCTCAGCTGCGGTCTCTTCCTCCTTCTTTCGGGGAAGACTTACGAGCTGCGGTGGTGGGTCTGCTCACCACCCGCTTCCTTCTCCATTCTCGTAACTTCTGCTTTAAGGGGACGTTTTGGAGGTTGACCCGAGCCGGCCTTACCCCCGCAGCGCCAGACGACCGAGGGATTTATCCCGCCCCGAGCTCACGGCTTCCGATCCCCGTTCTGCCGCTCGTCTGCTCCGCCACCTTGGGCATCATTTACCTCATCTGTAAAATGGGGATTGACACTGTAAACCCCATGTGGGACGGCGACTGCCTCCAACCCGATTTACATGGGTCCACCCCGGTGTTTAGCACAGTGCCTGGCACACAGTAGGCACGTAACAAATACAACTGTTATCGCGATCGCCAACCGTCAGTGTTGCGGGCGGGGAGGGGAATCGTTCCTCCGGTTTTCAGCCAGTCTGTCCCCCTGTCCCCCGTCTTCTACTAGGCGTGGATGAGGACGCGGTGGAGGCAACCAGGGAGAAGCAGTGTGGCCTAGTGGCTAGAGCACGGGAGTCAGAAGGACCTGGGTTCTAATCCCGGCTCGGTCACGCGTTTGCCGGGTGACCTTAGGCGAGTCGTTTTACTTCTCTGGGCCACGGTGACCTCATCTGAAAAACGGGAATTGGGACCGTGAGTCCCATGTGGGACCGGGAATGTGTCCCACCTGATCCCCCTGTACCTACCCCGGCGCTCAGAACGGTGCCTGGCACATAGTAAGCATTTAACGAGCACCAGCTAAAAAACAAAAACCAAGACAAAAAAAAAAAATCCAGGGATGGCCAGGGTTCTTGGGCCCTGAGTGGCCATCCTAAGAAGGGTGGTAGCCATCTGGAACACAGGAAATGGGTTTAATTTGCAGGAGGAGGGGGTGGTTAAGGATGACAAAAAGTGACCAGGGAAGGTTTGAGGAGCAGCACAGCCTAGTGGATAGAAGACGGGCCTGGGAGTCAGAGGACCTGGGTTCTAAACCTAACCCCGCCACGTGTCTGCCCGTGTGACCTTGGGCAAGTCACTTTGCTCCTCATCGCTTTAGTTACCCCATCCGTGAAATGGGGATTGAGATCCGGGCCCACGTGGGCCACCGACCGCGTCCAGCCGGATTTGCTTGAATCTCCACCATGTTGGAGGCGGCAGGAAGCTCGGGGGGGAAGAAAGAGAGACTGGCACCGTGCCAGCTCGGAAACCGGCGAACAGAACCGTCTCTAGTCGTTCCTTTACTCGGGAGAGGGTGGCCTGACGTGAAGTGATCGAGACGATCTTAGCCTAGCTACCCTTTTCGCTTCTCTCTAAACTATAATTAATACAGAACCGCAGCGTGGTTGACTTTAACCATTTAACCGGGCGTCTGATTTTGTCCGCCCGGGATGGTCTTAGATACCATTTTTTTGTTTGGTTTTTTATTTCGGAGGAGGTGGGGAAGGCAGAGGTTTTGGACTGGCATTCTTTTGGGAGACGCAAGCGGTCTCCGCCCTTTCGGGTTCCCGCTTCGTAAGTGGGGCTGGCGGAGGCTTCGGCCTCTCGGTCTTGCCTCGCAGAAGCAGATGGCGGGCTGGGGCATCTTTGGAACGGAGAGAGCTCTCTCTTCCCTCGGGGTAAACGTCCTCCTCCTTACGTTCTCATGGGGCAGGGATAAAAGCTCAGTGGAGTAAGAATGGAAGCGCAGCACGATATACTCAGCGTCCTCGCCCCTTCCTGAAAGGGTCAGCCTACGGTGGGCTCCCCTGGCCATCTCGGACGGGCCCTTGGGCTGGACTCTCGTTGTCCTAGTCGAGTCCCTTAATTCCGCTTTGCATTTTCTCGTTCACGAACACCGATCTCTTCGTAGCCAATGTATTCTTGGGAGTCAGAGGTCATGGGTTCGGATCCCGGCTCTGCCACTTGGCAGCTGTGTGACTGCGGGCGAGTCCCTTCACTTCTCTGAGCCTCAGCTCCCTCGTCTGGAAAATGGGGATTAACTGTGAGCCTCACGTGGGACGACCTGATGACCCTGTATCTCCCCCAGCGCTTAGAACAGTGCTCTGCACATAGGAAGCGCTTAACAACAAATACCAACGTTATGATTATTATTATTATTCTTAGGAGGGAGGAATCAGCATGGAGCTGTTTCTGATTATGTCTCTTTCTTTTTTCTAATGGTATTTGTTAAGGATATACTCTGTGCCAGGCACTGTGCTAAGGTGAGGTAGGTGGCTTAGAGGAGGGAGCATGGACCTGGGAATCAGAAGGACCCGAGTTCTAATCGTGGTTCTGCCACTTGTCTGCTGTGTGACCTTGGGCAAGTCACATTATTTCTCTGAGTCTCAGTTACCTCATCTGTAAAATGGGGATTAAGAGTGTCAGCTCCGGGGACTGTGTCCAAACTGATTAATGTGTATCTACCCCAGCGCCTAGAACAGTGCTCTGCACTTAGTAAGCGCTTAATAAATACCAACATTATTATTATTAAGCCCTCTTTTCCCTTTCTTTTCCTCCCTTCTGCATCACCCTGACTCGCTCCCTTTATTCTTCCCCCTCCCAGCCCCACAGCACTTACGTCCCCATCTGTCATTTATTGATTTCTACTGATGTCCGTCTCCAGCTCTAGACTGTAAACTAACAGCGGGAAGGGAATGTGTCTGTTGTATTCTTATAGCGCACTAACCCAAGCGCTCGGTACAGTGCTCTGCGCACCATAAGCGGTCGATAAATACGACTGACCGACTTCTCTGTGCCTCGGTTCCCTCATCTGTAAAATGGGGATTAAGACGGTGAGCCCCACCTGGAACAGGGACTCCTGACCAACCCGATAAGCTTGTGTCTACCCCAGTGCTTAGTACAGCGCCCGGCACGTAGTAAGTGCTTGACAGATACCATAAAAAAAAAAGTGTCCTCTTTCAGGCCTTCACTTGTCGGCTGTGTGACTGTGGGCAAGTCACTTCACTTCTCTGTGCCTCAGTTCCCTCATCTGTAAAATGGGGATTAACTGTGAGCCTCACGTGGGACGACCTGATGACCCTGTATCTACCCCAGCGCTCAGAACAGTGCTCTGTAAGTAAGCGCTTAACAAATACCAACATTATTATTGTTATTCACGCATTTTCCCAGTCTCTTCAGCCTCTGGTAGTAAAATGGTGGTGAGGTGGGAGGACTGAGGGATTGGAGTCACTAGCCATCTCAGTGGCATTTATTAATTGCCAAACTAAGCACTGAGAAAAAGAAATGGACGCGGATTCGGGGATGTAAACTAAACTGGACGTTCCTTGTGGGCGGAGAGCGTGTCTACCAGCTCCGTCGTGTGGTCCTCTCCCACGGGCTTAGTGCTCAATCGATACCGCCGATGGATCGACTGGATGTCCCTGACCCACGGGGGGTTTACGTTCTAAAGGGGGGACGAGGTCAACACCTGGGAAAGGCCAAATATCTCAATGATAATCGGGGTCAATCAATCCATCGGTGGTATTTATGGAGCGCTCACTGTGTGCCGAGCACTGTATTAAGCGCTTGGGAGAGAGCAACGCCACAGAATTAGCAGACCCGTTCCCGGCCCGTAACGGGCTTACACTTAAGCGCTTCTTATGTGCCGGGCACCGTCTTAAGCGTTGGAGTAGGTACGAGGTATTCAGGTTGGACACGGTTCCTGCCGCAATCTTGGATCACGTTCTACCTAAGACAGAGAACGGTCATCGAATCCCCATTTTACAGGTGAGGAAACTGAGAGGCGAAGTGGCCTGCCCAGGGTCACACGGTAGGCAAGTGGCAGAGCCGAGATTGGAACCCAGGTCCTTCTGACTCCCGGGCCCAGGCCCTTTCTCCTGGCCCACTCCCCTTATCTACTTTAAACGAGCCAGAAGAGGAAAAGGAGATGAACAGGGCAACCGAAGAACTTTAACGGGCAGGGGGCAACGGTCAGCCAGTCAGTGGTATCTATTGAGCGCCTACTGTGTGCAGAGCACTGTACTAAGCCCTTGGGAGAGGACGATAGAAAAGTAAACAGACACATTCCCTGCCCACAACGAGCTTACCGTCCTCGAACGTTTTACGGCACAGTCCTCGGGTCCTCGTGCTTCCCAGCGGTTCAACCTCTGGGGAGGCGGGCCGCTCCTCGGAGACGCCCCCGACCCCCGCAGCCCGGCCTGTGGTCCCTGGGGCTTTGATGTCGGACCTGTGGAGGAAGTTTCAGTCAGTCAATCGTATTTACTGAGCGCTTACCTTGCCCAGAGCACCGTATTAAGCGCTTGAGAAAGCCCACCCTCCGCTCTCCGGGGGGGGGGGGGGCGGCGCCTCCCCAGAGATGGCGGGGGAGGGGGCAGCCCCCCCAGTCCCCTGGTCCTTGCTTGAGCTCTCTCCACAGTCACGGACTCTCCCCCTGCCCCTCCGAAAGAGAGGAGGGATGTTTTCGGCCATCCCTCCCAGACGGAGGGGCGGAGGGGAGGAGGGAGGCCTCCGGATTTCCAAGCCGTCGCGGGGGTAAAGTGGGGGATTCCCAAGGGTTCCTCCCAAACAGGAATCCATTTCCCACGCACGGGCCTCTCCGTGCCACGGAACGGGGAGAGATTAGGACATGGACAAATCCAATTGTGAAAACAATTTTCTCAGATCGGGGTTCATACAAGACAATTCCACAGGACTCGAATTACGTTAATGAACGGAGTTCAACTTCAAAGGGGATTAATTGAATCAGATGAAGAGCCAAGGCTCCCTGGGACTCTAATTAGATTCTTCTCCTTCTTTCCCCCCCCCCCCCCCAGCCCCCCTCACGATTTTATTGTAGGAAAACCAGTGTTGCTTCAATTCTGTTTGTGCCCGTGTAGAGTTTTAAGAAACTTAAAAGGCCCGGCTCAGCGGAGGAGGCCATCCGTCTAACTTTAGCTTGACAGACCAGATCATGGGAGCAGCGGGAAGAGCTGGTGTGTGGCAAGTCAACAGGATCTTCGATGGCCGGGCTGAGGCCGGGGCGGGGGGGGGCGAGGGCCTGACTGGGTGGTCTCCCAGTATGGACCGCGAAACCAGAGAGCCATCCCGACTGTCCGAGACGGGGGGGGGGGGCGGAGAGAAGGTGAAGCAGCGGGGCCCGAGGGCAAAAGCTTGGGGTGGGAGCCAGAGGACCCGGGTTCCGACGCCAGCTCCACCGCTCTGTAGCCGCCATTTATTATTTTATTTATTTACACTGATGTCTGTCTCCCCCTCTAGACTGTAAGCTCGTTGCGGGCAGGGAATGGGTCTGTTTGTTGTTCTGTTGTACTCTCCCAATCGCTTAGTACGGTGCTCTTCCCATAGCAGGCACTCAATAAATACGGTTGGATGAATGAATAAATGAATGAAATCGCCTGCTCCGTGACCTTAGGTGAGTCACTTCTCTGGCCTCGGTTCCCTCTTCTGTAAAATAGGGATTCGATCCCTGTTGTCCCTCTGACTCTGTGAGCCCCACGTGGGACTGGATCGCCTCCAATCCATCCCAGCTTTCAGTGCAGTGCTTGGCACCAAGTTAGCGCTGGACAAATACCAGTTATTGTTTTCCCCCGACAGAGGATCAGATGGGGTTAGAGTTCTCAGTATTAATGTCTGTCTCCCCGTCTAGACTGGAAGCTCGTCGTGGGCAGGGAATGTGACTGTTCTACTGCTCTACTGTACTCGATCTAAGACTTAGTCCAGTGCCCTGCGTTCTGCTTAGGACCGCGCTTGACACATAGTAAGTGCTTAACAGCTATTCTTATAAAAAAAATGAATGACTGAAGTTCCCAAGCGACTCTCTTCAGTCTGGGAAAACTCTTAGTCCCCACAGGTGGGGCGTCTCCTATCAGAGAAAGTTATCCAATCTGCTCTACGTTTGGTTAGGATACAAATAACTTGTTTATTTAAAGGCTTTAACTATTTACAAATGAGCCTTTCTCCTACTCTGTTTTGGGCCGACACAGACTTCCCCTCTCTGTCTCCTTCTGAAGCTTAGAGGCCTACGAGCCGAAAAGCAGGAGTTTCCATCGGGTCGTCCTCGTCGGCGGATATCTCCGCGATGCCCGATGCCCGTGTGGTATTCAAGTGCTTACTAGGTGCCAGACACTGCACTAGGCGCTGAGGCGAATCGGGTCGGACACAGTCCCTCTCCCACCCGGGGCCGACGGTCTCGATCCCCGTCTTACGGACGAAGTAACCGGGGCCCAGAGAAGTGAAGTGAGCTGCCCGAGGTCGCGCGACGGACGACTGAAGCCGGTGGGGTCTTGGGCGGTTTCTCGAGTGCGGAGGAGCTGACCCCCCCCCCCGGTCAAGGAGTTTCTGCTCTAAATCGGCGAACGGGTACTGTCTCGACGAAGGAAAGGGAGGTAATCGGCACACACGGGAGTATCCGCGTACGTGTGGTAATTCCGACTTTGAACCCAAGTGTGGACAAAACTAGACGTACCTAGAGTAGAAGTACCCGTGGAGGAGGAGGGGGGGGGTCTGAGGAAGAGGTAACGAAAAGCAGCGTGGCCTATTGGCTCCTTCTGGGAGTCAGAAGGACCTGGGTTCTAATTCCCACTCTGCCTCTTGTCGGCCGGGTGACCCTGGGCCAGTCACTTCACTCCTCTGGGCCTCAGTTCCCCCTTCCTTAAAACGGGGATTCAGACTGTGAGCCCCAGGTGGGACAGGGGCTGGGTCCAACCTGATTAGCTTGGATCTACCCCGGCGTTTAGAACAGTGCCGGGCACATAGTAAACTCTAAACAAATTCCACCCCCACCCCTCACATGCAATAACAGTGAGATCCATCTGGGGTGTGTGGACTGTAGACTGAACGCTCTTTGTAGGAAGGGGCTGCGTCTATCACCTCTACCGTACCGGGCTCTCTCAAGCGCTTAGTACAGTTCTCTGTACACGATAAGTGCTCAGTAAATACCTTCCATCGATCGTCTCCCCTTCCAGACTGCGAGTTGGAGCTGTGAGCAGGAATCCTGTCTTCCAACTCTATCGGACTGTAGTCTCAGAACGGCGCTCTGCACGCAGGAAGCGCTCACCATCCATCGACTGAGTGCTAACATCAGTAGTAACCGTGGTATTTGTTAAACACTTAACTACGTGCCGGGCACCGTCCTGAGCACCGGGGCGGATACCAGCAGGTCAGGTTGGACACGGTCCCCGTCCCGCCCGGGGCTCCCAGTCTTAATCGCCATTTTACAGGAGAGGCAACTGAGGCCCAGAGAAGTGAAGTGACTCACCCAAGGTCACGCAGCAGACAGGAGCAGAACTGGGATTAGAACCCAGGTCCTTCTGACTCCAGTTTCAGGTTCCCCCAACCCCTCGCCCCGTCCCCTCCCGCCCCGCGGCGTCCGCCCGAGCTACCTTCGCCCAGCGGGGACCCCGACGGTCGCCCCGCGTGCCACGTATTGAAACGGTCAGGGAAGGGACCCGCTTGGTCTGGACGTCGGCCCTGCCTGTCGGGGATCCCCTTCAGGTTTCCTCCGAGGAAAACCCTCCCTCCCCGCACCTGGCAGAACGTGCTTCTGCAACGGGTCCCCGTGCCGATCGCGGAAAGCAGCGTTCAAGCGTTAGGCTTTTAAGAGGTCCGAAACGCTGCAGGACCAAATCTTTTAATGGGTCTGTTTTCCTCCGGCCTCGACCACGAAGCCGGCCCCGCTACGCGACTGGGGATTTGGGGATTCTTCTTCGGCTTTTGCTCCGTTCTGGAGAGGAAATGAGACTCGGGGGTTTGATTTTCTCTCCGTCTTTTTAGACGCGTCGGTCGGATTGGGTTTAGAATGGCCGTGAAACCGAACGTAGTCTCTGGCTCCCAGGACTGGAGGAATCAAGCCAGGCCTTTAGGTCCCATTGCCTCGATGTTCGTTCGGTGATCGCGAGGAGCGTAACGGCTTCATAATAACGATGACGGGATTTGTTAAGCGCTCACTATGTGCCAAGCGCTGTTCTAAGCGCTGGGGGAGATACAGGGTCATCAGGTTGTCCCACGTGAGGCTCCGAGTCTTAATCCCCATTTTCCAGATGAGGTCACCGAGGCACGGAGAAGCGAAGTGACTCGCCCAAAGTCACACAGCTGACAAGTGGCGGGGCAGGGATTAGAACCCACGACCTCTGACTCCCAAGCCCGGGCTCTTGCCACTGAACCACCCTGCCTATCTCAGGGCTTAGCGAGAGCAGCGCGTCTTAGCGGCAAGTGCCCAGGCCTGGGACTCAGAGGACCCGAATTCTAATCCTGGCTCCTCCGCGGGCCCACTGTGTGGCCTTGGGCGAGTCACTTCGTTTGGTGTTCACGGAGAGCGGTGGGGTCTAGTGAGGAGCGGCGTCGTTTAGTGGAAAATGCCCAGGCCTGGGAGTCAGAGGACCTGGGTTCTAATCCCGGCTCTGTCATGGGCCTGCCGTGTGACCTTGGGAAAGTCACTTCGCTTCTCTGGGCCTCAGTTCCCTCATCTGTTAAATGGGGATTCAATACCTGTCCTCCCTCCTACTAGAACTGTGAGCCCCATGTGCAAGAGGGACGGTGTCTGACTGTGAGCCCGTCGCTGGGCGGGGATTGTCTCTATCCGATGCTGAACTGTGCACTCCGAGCGCTTAGTCTAGTGCTCTGCACATAGTAAGCGCTCAATAAATACTACCGAATAAATAATTATCTTGTATCCTCCTCACTGTTTAGAGTAGTGTTTGACACGCAGTAAGAGAAGCAGCATGGCGTAGTGGATGGAAAACAGGCCTGGGAGTCAAAAGGTCATGGGTTCCAATCCCAGCTCGGCCACTTGTCTGCTGTGTGGCCTTGGGCAAATCACTTCACTTCTCTGTCCCTCAGTTCCCTCATCCATAAGATGGGGATTGAGACGGTGAGTCCCATGTGGGACAGGGACCGTGCCCAGCCCGATAAGCTTGCTTCCGCCCCAGCGCTCAGTACAGTTCCTGGCACATAGTAAGCACTTAACAGATGCCACGGCCATTATTATTCATGAACCTGGCTGCCGGATTTCCTTTCGGGCCGGCTTCGTTTCTTTAAGGACTCAGGATCAGGACGGGACTTGTTTTCCAGGTGGGTTCTCGACTTGCGAGGATGCGGGTCAGCTGGTCCGTTTTCCCAGTCTCGGAATCCCGGCCCAGCTTCCGGAGACCCTCGCGCCCCATCCTCGCCACCCCTCCCGGCTCCCAACCCCCCGGAGGGACCCGGCTACGCAATCGGCCGACAGCCTGCATCACCCCGACTTCCCCTCTTTCTCCATCCCCCCTCACAGCCCGCGACGCTTATGTCCATGTCTGTCATTTATTTATTTATATCGGTGTCTGTCTCCCCCTCTAGACCGTCGGCTCGTCGTGGGCAGGGAACGTGTCTGTCTCTTGTCCCACTGTACTCTTCCAAGCGCTTAGCGCATACGGTAAGCGCTCATTAAATACGACTGACTGACCGAGGGAGGAAGTGGGTCTGCCGGCTTCCAGCTTCCTCGTCGACTCAATAAGAACCGCCGATCGTCTACTTAAACCGTCTCGGTAAGCAGGCAGACGGATAAAACCCCAAGTCTTGCATTTTTGATGAAGACAAACATTACGCAAATACTCACGGCCCGTTCTGTCCGGCCCTGCCGTGAGCGATGGATCGGAGAAGGATGCGTGGGAGAAAACGACGCTAATAATAATAATCGTGATGTTTGTTAAGCGCTTAGCAGGAAAACTGTGGTCTTTGTTAAACCCTTAGCTACGTGCCAGACGCTGTACTAAGCGCCGGGGTGGATACAATCAAGTCAGGTTGGAAACAGCCCCCGTCCCGTGTGGGCTCACAGTCTCAATCCCCATTTGGATCTGAGACCCACGCGGGAGGCAAGCGGTGGAACGAGGATCAGAACCCAAGTCCTTCTGACTCCTAGGCCCGGGCTCTCTCCACTGGTCCACGCCGCTTCTCAGAGATTTAATGAGTGCTGTACTAAACGCTCGGGAGCGGAGAGAATAAGGGAAATCGGTAGACTCGCTCCCTGCCCACAGCAAGCACACAGTCTAGAGGGGGAGGCAGGAATTAAAAGAAATTTTGGATGCGGGTGTGAGTGCTCTGGGGCTGAAGGCGGGGGAGATATCAAGGATTTATAGGGTACAGAGGGTAGAGGTTCGGAGAGCGCTCGTGAGCGGGGAATGCGTCTGTTTATTGTCGCGTTGTCCTCTCCGAAGCGCTCGGTCCAGTGCTCTGCGCACAGTAAGCGCTCAATAATTGAATGAATGATTGAACAAAGTGGACAACAGGGAGAACAGCGGGGGATCTGTTTTCTGTCTCCGATCCCTTTTCCTCGCTTAAACTCTTAGATCCCCCTCACCCGTGAGGTCCGGCCCAGCTCTCAGTACGGTGCCGAGCACAGAGTAGGTGCTTAATAAACCCGGTCGCTACCCGTACTTGATCTGGACGGGGGATGGAGGCGGATGGGGACTCCTCTACTGAGGCAAACGCAGGCCCCCACGTCCATCCATCAGTCAACCAGTCCTCGGGGTCTTTTGAGCGCTTACTGTCGGCAGAGTACCGTATTGAGCGCTCGAAAGAGTCTCTTAGAGTCGGCAGACACGTTCCCTGCCTCAGTACACAGGTGAGGGGGACGTGGGCCGCGTCAACCGACAGTGGAACGGCAGCAGAGGAACTCAGCCCTGAACTAGCAGTCTGCGTTCGCGAAGGGCCTGGAGATAGGGATCTGGTTGGTCAATCGGTCAGTCGTCTTTATGGAGTGCTCATTGCGCGTAGAGCACTGTACTAAACGCTTGGGAGAGTACGAGAGGACAATAAAAGAGACGCATTCCCTGCCCACAACAAGCTAACCGCCCAGAGAGTTGAGAAGGCAGCGAAAGTTACTTCAGGGTGTATTGCCCGAGCCCTCGAAGCGAGAGACGGGAAACTCACTCGGTCCCCAAAGAGCCCAGCAAGATTTAGAAGGGGCCCGGCACTCCCCAGTCCATCAGTGGTATTTGCCGAGCACTTACTGCGTGCAGAGCGCCGTACTGGGCGCTCGAGAGAGTTGGCGGACACGTTCCCCTCCCACGACGAGCTTCCGGCCTAGAAGGGGAGGCAGACATCGGTAGAACTGAATAAATGCCGCATGCGGACGTGAGATCTGCGGCGTTGCGGGGGAGGGAAGAAGGGCAACGTTATCGGGGGGACGCAGAAGGGAGTGAGAGAAGAGGAAAGGAGGGCTGAGTCAGGGAAGGCCTCTCGGAGGAGGTGGGCCTTCAGTAAGGCCCCGGAGAGCCGGGGAGAGTCGTTGCCTTTCGGATACGAAGAGGGAGGGCGTTCCAGGCCAGAGGCGGGACGTGGGCGAGATAGACGAGATGGAGGTACGGTGGGCAGGTTGGCGGTAGAGGAGGGAAGCGTGTGGGCTGGGTTATAGTAGGAGGGTAGTCAGGCGATGTAGGAGCGGGCGAAGAAGAAGCAGCGTGGCTCAGCGGAAGGAGCTCGGGCTTGGGAGTCAGAGGTCATGGGTTCTAATCCCGGCCAAGCCACTCGTCAGCCGTGTGATCTTGGGCAAGCCACTTAACCTCTCGGTGCCTCAGTTCCCTCATCTGTAAAATGGGGATGAAGACCGTGAGCCCTACGCGGGACAACCCGATTACCTTGTATCTACCCCAGCGCTTAGAACGGTGCTCGGCACCTAGTAGGCGCTTAACAGATACCAAATGCCGACATCATTAAAGGGACGGGGGGGCTTTAAAGCAGTTTCTGTTTGATGCGGGGATGGCAGCGGATGTTCCCGAAGAGTGGGGAAACGTGGGCTTTACTTCTTTGGAGAAAATTGATCTGGGCGGTAGAGTGAAGTATGGACTGGAGTACGGTATTTATTGAGCGCCACCTGCACGCTGAACTCCGTGCTAGGGTTTGGGACGGGGGAGTGAGACATTTACAGACTAGACAAGACTCTACTATACTCTAGACGATAAGCTCATTATGGGCAGGGGAAGTGTGTGCTAATGCCGTTCTATTGTACGCTCCTAAACACTTAGTACAGTGCTCTGCACACGGTAAGTTCTCTACAGATACGATCGATGGATCGATGAGAGGGAGAGGCGTCTCTTGTCTCCTCACACAGGCGGCTGAGGACGGGCCAAGGTGGAGGAAAAAGGACACATCGTCAGCACGACGTGAGAGCGATCGGAGACCCCGGAAAGACTTGGCAGCGTGGCTCAGTGGATGGACCACAGGCCTGGGTGTCGGGAGGTTGTGGGTTCTAATCCTGACTCTGCCGCATGTCTGCTGGGCGACCTTGGGGAAGTCACTTTACTTCTCTGTGCCTCAGTTACCTCATCTGTAAAAAATGAAGATTAGGAGTGTGAGCCCAGCGTGGGACGGGGACGGTGTCCAACCTGGCCAACCTGGTGCTTAGAACAGTGCTTGGCACATAATAAGTGCTTAACGAGTACCGTAATCGTTATTATTGTTATTATTATTATTCCCTCCTTGGGCTCGAGACCCCAAGCCGCTGCGACAGCCAACTCGAGGGGAGCCCTCCCCTCAGACTGTCTTTTCGTCCTCCTCTTTGGAGAAGCCGGTTTTCCCCCCCGGTCCCCGGATTCTGCCCCGTTCTCCTCGCCGCACACACGTTCATAAAGAGAACATTCTTCATTTACCTGAGCAATTAAGGGCTCGGGGGCTTTTTTAAATAATGAATTCAACATGCACACTGTATAAACAAAGTTGGGGGGGGGGGTGGGCGGGGATCGCTACACAGGCAGAGTGGCGGGGCTAAATATAGAAAAGTGAAAGTCCTGCAATTAGGAGGCCGAGATCATGAAACAAAATTTCTTGGAAATTTCCTCCCCGCCCACCCCCCCCAACCTCTGCCCTCGTTCTTTTTCTTTTTTTTTGCCACGTGCAGATGGAGGAAGGGAAGTGGTAGGGGGGTGGGGGGAGCGTATCACAACATAGGCTTCCTTCCTGGCTCTGGGAAGGGGGGACCGGAGAGGCGGACGGGGGGGGGGGGAGAGCCGGTTAGGAACAAAAAGTCCGTTCAGGAGGCCGATTCAGTCTGACATGGTCTTTTGAGCTCCCTGAGTGGCATTTACTGCTAAAGATATGGAAAAGAAAATAAATCTCCCAGGCATGACATCTTGCTTTAATTAATAACATAATCAAGTTCCTTGGCCGTGCGGAACGGAACGATTTCGACACTAGACGCTACTCCGCAGTGCCCTGAGTGATCGGACCGGTGAGGGGAGGCCCACGTCCAGAAGGCCCCGTCGAGGTAGATCGGCGGGTCCCCGCTCTCCCGGAACGCAGGAGAGATGGAAGGCCCACTGAGGGCCCCGGGGGAAGAAGGGCCTAACGGCTACAACTTGAGCCTGGGAGTCAGAAGGACCCGGGTTCTAATCCCAGCTCTGCCGCTCGTCTGCCGTGTGTCCATAGGCAAGTCCTTTCCCGGCTCTGAGCCTCGGTTACCTCGCCTGTAAGATGATAATGACGGCAATCTAATAACTGTGGGACCTGTTAAGGATTTACTAGGTGCCGGTCACCGTAATAATGATGATAATAATAATCGTGGCATCCGTTAAGCGCTTACTATGTGCCAAGCACTGTTCTAAGCTCTGGGATGGGTACAGGCAAATTGGGTCCCCATCCCACGTGGGGCTCACAGCCTCAATCCTCATTTTACAGATGAGGTAACAGAGGCGTAGAGAAGTGAAGAGACTCGCCTGAGGTCATAGGGCAGACACGTGGCGGAGAGCCGGGATTAGAATCCATGACCTTCTGATTTCCAGGCCCGGGCCCTATCCACTACGCCATGCTCTTTCTCTGAGCGCCGGGGTAGATCCTAATGGCGGGATCAAGATAAACAAGATAAACACTCATGTCCTACGTAGGGCTCACAGTCTCAATCACTGTTTTATAGATGAGGGGACTGAGGCCCAGAGAAGTGAATAAATAATAAATAAATAACGTTGGTATTTGTTAAGCGCTTCCTATGTGCAGAGCAGTGTTCTAAGCGCTGGGGGAGATACAGGGGCATCAGGTTGTCCCACGGGAGGCTCACGGTCTTAATCCCCATTTTCCAGATGAGGTCGCTGAGGCACAGAGAAGTGAAGTGACTCGCCCACACTCACACAGCTGACAAGTGGCAGAGCCGGGATTCGAACCCAAGGTCACCAAGCAGATAAGTGGCAGAGCCGGGATTAGAATCCAGGTTCTGTGACTCCCAGGCCCGGGCTCTTTCCACCAGATCAAGCTGCTTCTAAACGGGGATTAAAACCGTGAGGCCCCTGTGGGACGAGGACCGTGTCCAACCTGATTCGCTTGTAGCTACCCCAGGAATAATAATAATAATGTTGGTATTTGTTAAGCGCTCACTATGTGCAGAGCACCGTTCTAAGCGCTGGGGGAGACACAGGGTCATCAGGTCGGCCCACGGGAGGCTCACATTTAATCCCCATTCTACAGATGAGGTAACTCAGGCCCAGAGAAGTGAAATGACTTGCCCACAGTCACCCAGCTGCCAAGTGGCAGAGTCGGGATTCGAACCCAAGACCTCCGACTCCCAAGCCCGGGCCCTTTCCACTGAGCCACGCTGCTTCTCTGCAGCGTTTAACGGACGAGGCGACCGAGGCCCAGAAAAGCGACTCGCCCGAGGGGCAGCATGGCCCAGTGGGAAAGAGCACGGGCCTGGGAGTCAGGGACCCTGGGTTCTAATCCCCGCTCTGCCAAACGCTTGCCGTGTGACCTTGAGCGAGTCGCTTCACTTCTCTGTGCCTCGGTTCTCCTGTTCTCCCCTCTACTTAGACCGCGAGCCCCGTGCGGAACAGGAACCGTGTCCACCCTAATTAGCTCGTAGTTATCCCGGAGTTTGGAACGGCGTCTGACACATAGTTAAGTGTCTAACGAATAGCGTAAAAAAAAAAAAAAACCAGACCGGATTAGGACCCAGGTCCTCCGCCCGTCAGGCCCGGGCTCTCCCCGTCAGGCCACGCCGCCATCGGCGCGGTGCAGCCGGGGGCGAGGAGGAAAGGAAAGGTACTGGCGGTGAGATCCACGTGAGACAGTCGGATTTATTGAGCACCCCGTGCGGAGCACTGCACCAAGCACTTGGGAGAGTACACTTCGACAGTACAACAGACGCGTTCCCTGCCCACGGCGGGCTCCTGTGATTGCCCCAGCGCTTCGTACGGTGCTTAGCGTCTAGCAAGCGCCTAATCAAGCACTTCCCGCTGATGCTTCGAGTCCTTGAGAGATGAGGATAAACGCTGCACGGCCCCTTCCTTCCAGGACGGCCTAGGCCACATCCTCTAGCCCGCAACCTCTTCCTCTTCCCGCTCTGAAAGCGAGCTGGGGGGCGGTTGGGGGGGGGGGGGTGGATCGAAGAGGGATCGGGGCCGAGAGATTCCTCGGCGTATTGAGAGGGGCATCCTGCGAGAGGTTATCGCATCTTCTCCGGCTACCTCTCCCCCCGGAGACCGGAAGCTCCTCGGGGGCCGGGAAGGGTCTATCCACTCTGTCGTATTCGGCTCAGTAAATACCATCGACGGTCATTTATGGGAAGTGACCCCCGGAGTGAGGTTGGGAGGGGAAAGATGGTAGACAGCTCTAGGTCGAATCGGCACTAAATCTACAGGGTCACCTACCTGTCTTAGCAACCGGCGGTCTCCCGCCCCGGCGATAACCCCACCCCACCCTCAGCCCCGCAGCACTTCTGCCTCCATATGGAATTTCTTTTCACATCTGCCTCCCCCTCTAGACTGTAAGACCCTCGTGGGCAGGGAAAGTATCTACCGACTCCTCTCCCGGCAGTGTGCTCTGCATACAGTAGACTGTAAGCTCCTCGCGGGTTGGAAACGCGTCTACCAACTCTCTCAAGAGTTTTGGGACCCGAGTCCTAATCCTGGCTCTGCCAACCGCTAGCTGTGTGACCTCGGTCAAGTCATTTGATTTTTTACGCCTCAGTTCTCCCTCCTACTTAGACCCGGAGTCCCACGAGGGGCAGGAACTGTGTCTAAGCTGATTCACGTGTCTCTACCCCACACCTTAGAACGGCGTTTGACACCCGGTAAGCTTTGCCCCCATTAAGCGCTCAGTTAATAGGGTCGATCGAGGGATTGACTGACCTCCCCAGGAACCGACTCGGACACTAGGAAGCGGATCGCGCCGCCCTCTGGGCTTTAAGCTGGTCGGGGGCGGGGAACGTGTCCGTTTAATGTCGTGTTGCGCCCTCCCAAGCGCTTAGTACAGCGATCCGCACACAGTAAGCGCTCGATAATACGACCGACTGACTGAATGAATTATACTGGGTCCAAACTCGGAGAGCCCTCCTGGCCTCCTTCTCAGAAACGCCTCCTGCTTCCCAGGAGTCGGGCAGGAGTGTGTGCATATGTGTATTTGTGCGTTGGGGAGGCGGGGTGGCCGAGGGTCACGTGAGTCCAGCCGGGAGAATAAAACGCATTTGTTTACTTGACCCGACTGACACATTTATTGATTTTTCTGGAGCGTTCATTCATAAAGGCAAATGGAGCCGGTCCCACGGGGACGGGACCGGCCTCTTAACGAGCTCCCCTGGGGACGGCAATAATGACTTCTGAAAACGGGAGGCCCATGAAAAAGAGAGAGCGCGTGGCCCCAGGCCGGGCGACTGGTTCCTCTGGCCGCCGGGGGACGGTTGGGGCTTTCGAGCCTGAGGAGGAAATTCAGCCGCGGCTGCCATCTTGGCTGGAAGAGAGCCGGGATTTCGGTCGTCTCGCCAGTTGGTACGGAACGCGGTTCTTGTCCCGGGGGGAATATCGCGTCGATGGATCGATCGACTATCGAGTGCTTACGGGGTGCGGAGCACGGCACTAAGCGCTCGGGAGAGTACAACGCCACAGAGTCGGTCGACGCGATCCCCGCCCGCGTGAGAAGTAGCCCGGCCTAGTGGGAAGAGCGGGGACCTGGGAGTTGGAGGAGCTGAGTCCTGATCCCCGCTCTGCCGGTCGCTAGCTGTGTGATCTCGGGCAAGTCATTTCACTTCTTCCTGCCTCAGTTCTCCTGTTGTCCCTCCTCCTTAGCCCGGAAGTTATATGGAAATTTGTTAAGCGCTTACTCTGTTCCAAGCAACGTGCTAAGCGATGGGGTAGATACGAGATCATCAGATCCCATATGGGGCAAGTAGGAGGGAGAGCAGGGATTGAATCCCCATTTGGCAGGCGAGGGAACTGAGGCCGAGAGAAGTGAAGTGACTCGCTCAAGGTCACGCTGCGGATGAAGGGTGGAGCCGAGATCCGAACCCAGTTCCGCCGACTCCCAGGCCCGGGCTCTTTTCACTAGGCCAAACTGCCGCTCTAGTGAGTCGCTCGAAGGCTCCTGAGGGTTAAGAGCGACGGACACCGGACCTCCGGCCTCCTGATACCCAGATCAGTAGTTTCGCCACTAAGCTGAGGGCTTTTTCTTGTTGTTCGTGAGGATAATAATACCCAAAATGGGATTTGATAAGCGTTTACTATATGTCAGGCACTGTTCTAAGCGCTGGGGTAGATCCAAGCTAATCAGGTTGGACGCAGTCCCTGTCCCATATGGATCTCTCAGACTTAATCCCCATTTTACAGATGAGGTAACTGAAACCCAGATTAAGTGAAGTGACTCACCCAAGGTCTCACCCCAGACAAGTGGCAGAGCCAGGATTAGAAGCCGGGTCCTTCTGACTCCCAGGCCCGGACTCTACGATGATGACAGTGATAATCGTATCTGTTAAACGCTTATTCTGTACCCGGCGCCGTTCTAAGCGCTGGGGTCGACACAAGGTAATCAGATTGTCACACGTGGGGCTCACAGTCTTAATCCCCATTTTCCTGACGAGGTCCCTGAGGCAGAGAGAAGTGCCGTGGCTCGCCCAAGGTCCTACAGCAGACAAGTGGCGGAGGCGGGATGAGAACCCACGTCCTCTGATTCCCAAGCCGGGGCTCTTGCCACTAAGACAACCTGCTTCTCTCCACTAGGCCGTGCTTCTACTACTGAAATATCCTGGGATGGCCGGGGTGGGTGCTTAGATTGGGAGGTCCACGTGGGACAGGGACTGTGCCTGATCTGCTCAGCTCGAATCCACCCCAGGGCTTAGGACAACGTTTGACACCTAGTGGGTACTTAAATGCCGTAAAATAACGTCCCAGTGGAAAGAGCACAAGTCCCGGAAACAGAAGGCCCCGGGTTGGAAACCCATCTCCGCCACCTGTCTGCTGCGTGACCTAGGGCGGGTGGCTTCACTTCTCCGGGCTTCGGCGACCTCATCTGTAAAATGGGGATGACGACCGGGAGCCCCGTGTGGGGCGGGGACCGGGTCCGACCTGACGATCTCTTACCTTCCCCAGGGTTTAGCGCAGTACCCGGCACACGGCGAGCGCTCGACGAACACGACGACAACAGCAATAGCCGTAATGATAACGTCCAAACGCGAGGGTCGACAGCCACGTTGGGCTGATGACAACAGCGGCTTCCTCCTCTACTTCCGAAATAGGGAGACAGAACGTGCTATGCGGCACCTCCTTGCAAAGCAAAAGTCTCCCGGAAAGGCTGCAGTTTGGAAGTAGCCCAGGGAGGTGCTTTCGGAGACCCACAGGGAAGGGGGAGATGGGGAGGGAGGAGGAGGGAGAGAGCCGGAGAAAGAGAGAGACCCCGTCCTCCCGGCCTCGCGTCTCTCCCGGTATTTGCTCTCCGCCACGGGCCAGAATACCGCGGCCCACGGAAGAAATTTCCAAGGAAGATCGAAATTGGAGGAAATCGAAGTGGAATTAGTTCCAGCTGCGGTAATGGATTCCAGGTGATGGCCTCCTACGATCCCGTCTCTAGAGAAGCAGCGTGGCCTAGTGGATAAAGCCCGGGCTTGAGAGTCAGAAGGAGAAGCACCGACTATGTGTCCGTCAATCACTCAGTCAGTGGTATCTACTGAGCGCTTACGGTGTGTACCGGGGGGAGAGGATAATGTAAACGGAGGGACGATATAAGAGCGGTGGTAAATACGTCCTCTGCCCAGAAGGGGCTTAGTATAGAAGCAGCGTGGCTCAGTGGAAAGAGCACGGGCTTTGGAGTCAGGGGTCACGGGTTCGAATCCCGGCTCGGCCATTCTTTGGGCGAGTCACTTGACTTCTCGGCGCCTCAGTTACCTCATCTGTAAAATGGGGATTGAGACTGTGAGCCTCACGTGGGACGACCTCGTTACCCTGTATATCCCAGCGCTTAGAACAGTGCTCTGCACACAGTAAGCGCTTAATAAATACCAACCTTATTATAAATCGATGGCATTTACTGAGTGCTCCCTGTTTGCAGAGCTCTGTTCTAAGCCCTTGAGACAGGACATTTACCACCGAGTTGGTAGGCAGGTTCGCTGCCCACGAGGAGTTTGCAGTCTAGAGGAGAACTTCACTCGGCTAAGGGCCGGGGTAGATGCAAGTTAATCCACCCGGACCCAGACCCTGTCCCACATGGGGCTCCCGATCGAAGTAGGAGGGAGAACGGGCCGTTGAATCCCCGTTTTACAGACGAAGCAACTGAGGGCCAGAGAAGTGAAGTGACCAGCCCCAGGTCTCGCATCAGACGAGTGGCGGAGCCGGGATTAATGATAATGGTGGTATTTGTTAAGCGCCTACTATGTGCGCAGCGCCGTTCTAAGCGCTGGGGGGGGGATACGGGGTGATCAGATTGTCCCACGCGGGGCTCACGGTTTTAATCCCCATTTTCCAGATGAGGTATCGGAGGCCCAGAGAAGTGAAGCGACTCGCCCACAGTCACCCAGCTGACGGGTGGCAGAGCCGGGAGTCGAACCCATGACCTCTGACTCCGAAGCCCAGGATCTTTCCGCTGAGCCACGCTGCTTCCCCAAGATTAGAACCCGGGTCCTTCTCTAGCCACGAGGCCACGCTGCTTCTTCCGACCGAACCCACCTAGCCCGGCTCGCTCGGTAGCCAGTGAAATGACCGGCTTTGGTAATGACGATAACAATGAAAGTAATAGCGATGATGGTATCGGTTAAGCACTTACTACGCGTCAAGCGCCGTTCGAAGCTCGGAGGTAGATAGACTAGTCAGGTTGGACACGGTCCCCGTCTCACAAGGGGCTCGCGGACCTCGTCCCTATTTCATAGATGAGGTAACTGAGGCCCAGAGAAGTGAAGTGGCCGGCCCGGGTCCGCACAGCCGACAAGCGGCGGAGTCGCGATTGGAACCCGGCTCCTTCTGACTACTCCCGGGCCCGCCGCCCCCACGGTCCCGCCGGCCGCCTACCGACCCCCGGGCGGCGGACGGCCCGGCCCCCGCGCGGGGCCCGGGAAATCCTTCGCCGGTAGCGTCCATTTCTGATCCGCAGCGCAGCTCGATTCATCCGGAAGCCTCCCGTCGGCTAAGGGTTCCCTCAGGATACGGCCGTTTCGCACGCAGACGGGCTCCGTGACCGAGAGGGGCCGTCAGAACGGCTAAAGGATGGACGGACGGACGAGACGGGAGGCGAGGCCCGGGGACCCCCGGGTGCTCCGCTCCGAAGTGGAAACGGGAGAGCTCTTGCCTTATCAGCAGCGGAGGGGCCGGTCAGGCCTGGCGTCTAAGCCTCCGAGATGATCTGGAAAGGGCCCTCGCCGGGGGCCGGGGTGAAGTGCTCCGGTTCCTTCTAGGGACGGAGGATTCATCCCGAGAGAAAGACGTCCGTCTCGCGTCGACCCCTTGCCCACTTACCGCCTCTGGCCCGGAGCGTCCTCTCTCCTCAAATCTGACAGGCTCAGTGGAAAGAGCCCGGGCTTTGGAGTCAGAGCTCATGGGTTCAAATCCGGGGTCGGCCACTTGTCAGCTGGGTGACTGTGGGCGAGTCACTTCACTTCTCGGTGCCTCAGTGACCTCATCTGGAAGATGGGGATTGAGACTGCGAGCCCCACGTGGGACAACCTGATTCCCCCGTGTCTACCCCAGCGCTCAGAACGGTGCTCGGCACTTAGTAAGCGCTTAACGAATACCGACGTTATTATCATTATGACTCTCCCCCCGCTTTAAAGCCTTATCGAAGGCCCACCTCCTCCAAGAGGCCTTCCCCGACTAAGCCCTCCTTTCCTCTTCTCCCGCTCCCTTCTGCGTCACCCCGACTCGCTCCCTTTGTTTATCCCCCTTCCCGGCCCCACAGCACTTCCGTCCGTATCTGCCATTTATTTCTTTCCGTTAATGTCTAGCTTACTCTAGACCTTAAACTCTATTTTTTTATGGTGTCTGTTAAGCGCTCACCATGTGCCGGGCACCGTTCTAAGCTCTGGGGTAGAGACGAGCTGATCGGGATGGACACAGTCCGCGTCCCACGTTGGGCTCGCGGTCTTCATCCCCGTTTTCCAGATGAGCTGACCGAGGCCCAGAGAGGTGACCTAACTTGCCCGAGGTCACCGAGCAGGCAAGTGGTGGCGTCGGGATTAGAACCCAGGTCCTTCGGACTCCCAGACCCACGCTCAGACCACACTGCTCCTCGTAGGCAGGGAATGTGTCTACCGACGGTGTAGCGTTCTCTCCCAAGCGCTTAGTCCAGTGCTCTGCGCCCAGTGAGCGCTCAATAAATCCCATCCATCGATTCCTGGAGTCCTACCCGGCGTCACTCAGGCCTGTCGGCAGGTGGAGGAATAATAATAATAATGATGATGGCATTTGTTAAGCGCTTCCTCTGCGCCAAGCGCTGTTCTAAGTGCTGGAGTCACTCAGTCATATTTATTGAGCGCTCACTGTGCGCAGAGCACAGGACTGAGCGCTCGGGAGAGTGCAACAGATCAATAAACAGACACATTCCCTGCCCACAGTGAACCTACAGCCCAGAGGGGGGCATATCTACCAACTCGGATGCGTGGCCCTCTCCCGAGCGCTCAGTCCAACGCTCTGCACACAGTAAAGTGTTCAGTAAATACCGCCGACTGATCGATGGCTTCCTGGGCCCGTTCACGCGGTTCGGGGGAAACACGGGCGGTGTCGTTCAATCCAGCCGGGGGCCGCTCTCTCTTGCAGATTCAGAAGTCGCGTTTCGGCGGGAGCCGGCCCGACTGTTCGATGCCGTCCGGGTCTCACGGTTAAAATGAAAAGCGTCAACCGAACAGGATTAGAAGGCAGAAACAGGAATCGTGAATATTTGAAAGGAAACCGGAATCGACGACGTTTCCCTAAAAACGGCGCCCGTGCGAAGAGAACGTGTGGGTCGGAGCCCCGCGGGAAACCGCCGCCGGGTTCCCGTCCTGTCTTTGAATACGCCCAGCATTCCCAGAATGATTTTTTTTTTCCCCACAAACCTCCCTCAACTCTTGGATCCTCGAGCAACCGACCTCTGAGATGGGAGAGGTTTCGGCGGTGGGATTGGGGGGGGGGGGGTCGGTGTGTGTCGGGGTGGGGGGGAGAGAGGCTCTGTTAGCTCTTTTCCCTTTCTTCAAACCAATAAATAGCAGTGACTTAAGAAGCCCTCGTTTCCAGGTAGGGTGAGCGGATAAAATAGCCTTCTGGAAGACTATTTACGAACTTCCTCATCATCATCAATCATATGGTTAAAAAGAAATGGAAGACGATTTCTTACCTCAAGGAGCTCCTAATGCAAGAAAGCTATTTAATGGGCAGGGACGGAGGTTGAGATTTCTGATGCCATTACTATAGAATACCTAATAGCATCAATAATTAAGTATAAATTGGATTTAATATTTTATGCTGGCGACATGTAATTTACACTCTCCCCGAGAAATCAAAGGTCACGTCTGAAACAAATGAGCCCGGGGTCGAACCTACAGTGAATTTAGCACTCGCTCCTCTCCTCTGGCGGGCTCGAGTTTATGAAGGGGGCGAGAGGAAGGGAGAAGCGCGTGCAGACCGGTTGGTTTTCCGAGAGCCCGTGAGGGTTTCCGAGCTCGGCGAGAAGGGTCCCGAAGCTACCGGTCAGCAGGCCGGTCGTACGTACCGAGCGCTTCCTGTGTGCAGGGCGCCGTACTGAGCGCCGGGGAGAGTACAACGTAACAATATAACGGACGCATTCCCCGCTCGCGAGCTCGGGGACAGGCTCGAGGAGACCGACTTCGGTCTGGCCAAGTCGGGCCCCGGGTGCCCGCCCCAGCCTACGATCGAGAACCTCCGACGGAGCCGAGAGGATGATTTTTAACTGCACCCTCGCCAACGGACCCCGAAGCCCTCTGAAAAACCCTCGTCCGAAACCGCCGACCGCAGCCCCCGCCCGAAAGCCCGATCCTCCCTCCGCGAGGCCCGACCGGGTTTAGTCTCCTCTGGGTCTGAGGAACGTCAGCTCCGTACTGTGGCTTCCTGCGGGGCTTTTTTCGTTTTCTTTCAGGGGCAGGCCGGCTGCTCCCTAAGCAGGGGGAGAAATCGGCGAAGGACGACGGGGGAAGAGCGGCGCGGCGTGCGTTTGGGTGGACGGATTCGCCCGGGCAATTGGTTGGGAGATGGGGTGAGACTCGGCCGTGAGCTCTTCGGTGGAGACAGCATCTTCATTAGAATCTAGATAAATTAGAATCTAAGGTAGAGGACAGAGGCATATAATAATAAAGATAATAACGACGGCATTCGTTAAGCGCTTACTGTGTGCCAAGCACTGTTCTAAGCCTGGGGCAGATACAGGGTCATCAGGTTGTCCCCCCGTGGGGCTCCCAGTCTTCATCCCCATTTTACAGACGAGGAAACTGAAGCGCAGAGAAGTGAAGTGACTTGCCCAAAGTCACACAGCCGACAAGAAGCGGAGCAGGGATTAGAACCCACGACCTCTGACTCCCAAGCCCGGGCTCTTGCCACTAAACCAAGCTGATGTGGGGTAACGCTTTTATTTTTTCAAAAGCAGCCCCCCCCCCCCAGGGCTTAGAACAGTGCTCTGCGCATAGTCGGCGCTTAACAAATACCAACATCGTTAGACACGGTGATCGGGTTGTCCCACGTGAGGCTCGCAGTCTTCATCCCCATTTTACAGATGAGGTCACCGAGGCCCAGAGAAGTGAAGTGATTTGCCCAGAGTCACACAGCCGACAAGCGGCGGGGCCGGGATTCAAACCCACGCCCTCTGACTCCCAAGCCCGGGCTCTTTCCACTGAGCCACGCCGCTTCTCTACCTCACCCAGGGCTTAGAACGGCGCTCTGCGCCTAGTAAGCGCTTAACAGATACCAACATTATCATTGTTATTTTTCTCTTAGACAACCAACGGGGGGTGCAGGTTGCTCTTCCTCCCCTGCTGGGGGTGGGGAAAGACCCCGCGACCTTCCTCAAGCGTAGCCCGTCCCCCCGGGCCCCGCTCCGCCGGCGGAGCGGCGGAGGGAGGGATGCCCTGTCGAGGCCCCGGAGGGACCTTCCGCTGAGCCCCGGGCCCGTCCAGAGCACGGCCTACCCCCCGCAGGAATTTCCGCGGGCCTCCCCTCCAACCCCCGCGGAGAAAGCGGGGACCCCGCGCCCCACCAGTCGACCAACCGCCCCCTTAGAAACGCCCCCGCTAGCAACCGTGGCATTCGTTAAGCGCTTGCTATGGGCCGGGCCCTCTGCTAAGCCCTGGGTGGGCTAGGGGGAGATCGGGGTGGACACCGTCTCATTCCCCATTTTAAAGACGAGGGAACCGAGGCACGGAGAAGCCAAGCGACTCGCCCGGGCCACGCGAGTTTCTGATCCACGCCCTTCCGACCCCCGGGCCCGGGCTCCATCCGCTTGGCCCGTGCCGCCTCTCCTTTCTTTTCCCGCTCCTTTCCGGAGCGGCGTGGCTCAGTGGCAAGAGCCCGGGCTGGGGAGTCGGGGGTCGGGGGTTCCAATCCCGCTCCGCCTCTTGTCAGCTGTGTGATTTGGGGCAAGTCATTTAACCTCTCTGAGTCTCGGTCACCTCATCTGGAAAAAGGGGAATAAAGACCGTGAGTTCCACGTGGGACAACCTGATCACCTTGCATCCCCCCCCACCCCAGCGCTTAGAACAGTGCTTTACACACAGTAGACACTCAACAAATGCCGTTATTATTATTATTATTATTGTTATTCTGTGTCGCCCTGACTTGCTCCCTTGACTCATCCCCCCCTCTCAGCCCCTCGGGACTTCTGTCCGTATCCGTCATTTATTTCTATTAACGACGGTCTTCCCGTCTAGACTGTAAACTCGCTGTGGGCAGGGAACGTGTCTGCCCTATCGTTATATAATGTACTCTCTCGAGCGCTTCGCGCAGTGATCTCTGCACACAGTTAGCCAGCGCTAATAATAACGGTAATAATGACGGTATTTAGTAAGCGCTTACTATGTGCCGAGCACTCTCCTCGGCTCCTGAGCGCTGTTCTAAGCGCCATACGATGGACCGACTGCTGAACTGACCGGCCAATCTGTCAACTTACCGTGTGGAGAGCACCGGACTAAGCGCTTGGGAGAGAAAAACTTACAACGGAGTTGGGAGACGCGCTCCCCGCTTACAGTGTAGACGGGCCTCGAGAAGCAGCCTGGCGTAATGGGATGGAGCCCGGGTCTGAGAGTCAGAAGGTCACGGGTTCTAATCCCGGCTCCGCCACTCCTCTGCTCCGTGACCCCGCCCAAGTCGCTTCTTTCCTCTCCGCTTCAGTTTCCTCATCTGGAAAAATGGGGATCGAGACTGTCAGCCCCGGGTGGGACGGGGATCGTGCCCAACTCGATTCGCCGGCGGTGCTTAGTACAGTTCCTGTTACATAAAAAGCGCTAAACAAATGCCATCATTAATAATTACTATTATTAATAAGGTAAATAAACAAATAAATTGTGGTTATGGCCGTGAGTGAGGTGAAACCGGGACGGACCAAACCAGTACCTGAACCAGTGAGAGGCAGCGTGGCTCAGTGGAAAGAGCCCCGGCTTGGGAGTCAGAGGTCCTGGGTTCGAATGCCGGCTCTGCCACCTGTCAGCCGGGCGACTGTGGGCGAGTCACTTCGCTTCTCTGGGCCCCAGTGACCTCATCCGTAAAATGGGGGTGAACACTGGGAGCCTCACGTGGGACGACCCGATGACCCTGTATCTACTCCAGCGCTTAGAACAGTGCTCGGCACATAGTAAGCGCTTAACAAATACCAACGTTATTACTATTACCTCGAGCTGTGAACAGAAAACACGAGCAAGGCTCCAATGCTGAAATTCCCCACCACCTGGCCACTCAACAAGTTCAAACCATCAATCAACCAGTCACACTTACTGAGCGCTTACCGTAAGCAGGGCGCTGTACCGAGCACGTGGGAGAGTACAGTATTAACGGAGTCGGTAGGCCCGTTCCCTTTCGGGAAGAAGCTTACGGTCTAGAAAGTTCATTTCTTCTTCTCCGTCGGCCGATCCATGCGATTTAGTATTAGAGAAGCGGCGCGGCTCAGTGGAAAGAGCCCGGGCTTTGGAGTCAGAGATCATGGGTTCGAATCCCGGCTCTGCCACCTGTCAGCTGGGTGACTGTGGGCGAGTCACTTCGCTTCTCTGTGCCTCAGTTCCCTCATCCGGAAAATGGGGATGAAGACCGTGAGCCCCACGTGGGACAACCCGATTCCCTTGCGTCTACCCCGGCGCTTGGAACAGTACTTGGCACAGAGTGAGCGCTTAACGAATGCCAACACTATTATTATTATTGGGCATCACCGTCGGCGGCGCAAGGGAAAATGGCTGGAGAAGCAGCCGTCGAGTCGTCTCCGACCCTCAGCGACTCGGTGGACGCATCTCTCCCGGAACGCCCCGTCTCTATCCGCGGTCGTGCCCGTAGCGGCTCCGCAAGAGTTTTCCTGGTAAAAATCCGGAAGTGGTTCGCCATCGCCTTCTTCCGCCCTCGTCGCTGCCCGGCGCGGGGGAGTTTTGACTCGGAGCCGATGGCCTGCCGCTCCGCTAGCCGCTGACCGAGCCGGGATCGGAAAGGGTAGTCCTGTCGCCGAGACTGGTGGAGTGGCGCAAACTCTCCGGGAGCCATCCCGAGACGGGAGAGGCCGCGTGGCCTAGCGGAGAAAGCAGGGACCCGGGAGTCAGGGGACCTGGGTTTTAAAGCGCTTTAAAGTAAGCGCTCAATAAATAGGACTGATGGACCGATAATGCTCTCCACCGAAGCTCTGCGTCCCGGGACTGTAGACTGTAATCTCCTTGTGGTCAGGGCTAATAACGTTGGTGTCTGTTAAGCGCTTCCTATGTGCAGAGCACTGTTCTGAGCGCCGGGGGAGATACAGGGTCATCGGGTCGGCCCACGTGAGGCTCCCAGTCTTCAGCCCCATTTTCCAGATGAGGTCACTGAGGCACCGAGAAGTGAAGCGACTTGCCCGAAGTCACCCAGCTGACAGGTGGCGGAGCCGGGATTAGAACCCATGACCCCGACTCCTAAGCCTGTGCTCTTTCCACTGAGCCACGCCGCTTCTCCTCTTTATTTTAGTCCCCCGAGCACTCGGGACAGTGACCACGTGAAGCACGCAGTAAATACCACCGGTTGATTTCGTCCTCTCCTCTTCCAGCAAGCCCTCCGCTTGTCACACATCCCAGGGGTTTCAAGCCGCTGGCTCCAATCTTCCCGTCAGAAGCTCCCCGCTAACGTACCTAGCGAGGATAATCATCGCGGTATTTGATAATAATAATAATTACGGCGTCGGTTAAGTCCTCGCTGCGTGCCAGCCATTGGACTAACCGCTGAGGCGGATACAAGATAATCGGATCGGACGCGGTCCCCGTCCCACACGCGCTCACGTTCTTAATCCCCATTTTTCGGGTGAGGAGACCGGGGCCCGGAGAAACAAAGTCGCTCGGCCAAGCGGGCCGGCGGCGGAGCCGGGATTAGAACCCAGGGCTTCCCGACTCCCGGGCCCGATCCACTGGGCCGTGCTGCTTCTCTAACTGGAATCTGTCTGGCCCGAGAGGGGCTATCGCCCACACGAGCGGAATTTCGCTCCCGGCCGGCTGGGTCAAGCCTGGGATGGGGCGGTGGGCGGGAGCAAAATTCCTCAGGGGAGACACAGTGCTCTCCACCGCTCACCGCGGGAAGGGCTGGTGAAAGAAAGGTTTTACGAGCCAATAGAAGCATCTGTAAACCCGGAGGTTTTTTGTCGCCCAGCTGCGACGGCGGCTTCACCGACCCGGTTTCGTCCAGCGGGGCCTCGCCCGGAGCTGAGCCCACGAGTCGGTCGGCCGGTCGTGTTTGGTGCGTGGGCTCAGTGGAGGGAGCCCGGGCTTGGGAGTCGGAGGTCATGGGTCCGAATCCCGGCTCCGCCACCCGTCGGCCGCGTGACTGTGGGCGAGTCACTTCACTTCTCCGTGCCTCAGTTCCCTCATCTGGAGAATGGGGATGAAGACTGTGAGCCTCCCGTGGGACAACCCGATGACCCTGCATCTAGCCCAGTGCTCAGAACAGTGCTCTGCACATAGTAAGCGCTTAACAAATGCCAACATTATTATTTACTGAGCGCTCACTGGGCGCAGAGCACCGCACCGAGCGCTTGGGAGAGTACGCTACAAGAAACACAGCCCCTTCCCACAGTGAGCCTACAAGGGGAGACCGACAATAAAGAGAAATGAATACGTTGCAGACCTGTTCGGTGTCTTCCTCCCTCTAGACCGTAAGCTTGTTGCGGGCGGGGAATGTGTCTGTTATACCGCGATATTTTCCTCTCCCGATCGCTTAGTCCAGTGCTCTGCACGCGGTTAAGCGCTCAGTAAATACCACTGATTGATGGATGGGTTGGCGGTCTTCTCTGATGGGACAGGACCCAACCCCATCCCTCCTCCCTCCCAATCTATGTCGATATTCCATTGGAGGGTCCTGTTATAATTAGGATGTAATTGATTATATCACCTATCCCCCCCCCCACTTTCATAATGGTGGCATCTGTTAAGCGCTTACTATGTGCAGAGCACTGTTTTAAGCGCTGGGGGGGGATACAAGGGGAGCGGGTTGTCCCCCGTGGGGCTCCCGGTCTTCATCCCCATTTTCCAGATGAGGGAACCGAGGCCCAGAGAGGTGACGTGACTCGCCCCACGTCACACGGCGGGCAAGCGGCGGAGCCGGGAATCGAACCCGTGACCTCCGACTCCCAGGCCCGGGCTCTCTCCACCGAGCCGCGCCGCTTCACTTCACCTCCTCGTGGGCGGGGATCGAGTCTTCTCGCCACATTCTACTGGACACGCAGTGCTCGGCACACGGTAAGTGCTCAATAAACACCACCGACTGATTGATTAATCGGCAGCCTTCTCTAAGAGGCCAGAACCCCCCTCCCCGGTTCCCACCCCTCCTGGCCTTTCATTCAGTAGTATTTATTGAGCGCTTACGACGTGCAGAGCACTGGACTAAGCGCTCGGAACGGACAAGTCGGCAACAAGAACCTGCTAGACGGGCTCCGGCTGAAAGCTGGCCGGTTGCTCAGACGGTTCTATCGGTAATAAGTAGGATATTTATAGGATGTAATTGATTTGAATTCCTATCTTCCCGCCCCCACCCCCCCCGTCCCCACCACTTTTTACTATAAACTCCTCGAGGGGAAGGATGGAGTCTACCCACTGTACCCTGCCACTGGTCAGCTGGGTGACTGTGGGCGAGTCACTTCACTTCTCGGTGCCTCAGTGACCTCATCTGTAAAATGGGGATGAAGACCGGGAGCCCCACGTGGGACGACCCGATTCCCCTGTGTCCATCCCGGCGCTTAGAACAGTGCTCGGCACATAGTAAGCGCTTAACAAATGCCAACGTCATCGTCATCATCACCCTGGATAGGACACGGGCCCGGGAGGCAGCGGGACCTGGGTTCTAATCCCAGCTCCGCCACACGTCTGCTGCGTGACCCCCGGGCGAGTCGCTCCGCTTCCCCGGGCCTCAGTTACCTCATCTGGTAAACGGGGATTGAGAGTGTGAGCCCCATGTGCGACAGGGATCCTTTCCGACCTGATAAACCTGGATCTATCCCGGTGCTTAGAACAGGGTTTGGCACATAGGAATTGCTTAACGAGTACCACGATTATTATAAACGTGGCTCAGTGGAAAGAGCCCGGGCTGGGGAGTCAGACGACGTGGGTTCGAATCCCAGCTCTGCCCCTTGTCGGCTGTGTGACTGTGGGCCAGTCGCTTCCCTTCTCTGTGCCTCGGTTCCCTCATCTGTAAAATGGGGACGAAGACCGCGGGGCCTCACGTGGGACAACCTGATCACCCTGTATCGACCCCAGCGCTTAGAACGACGCTTTGTACACGGTAAGCGCTTAACCAATACCAACGTTATTATGATCTCAAAGCCGATTCTTCCTGGAAGCCTTTTCCTCTCCTCAGGACATCTGGTCCCAACTCCCGAGAGGCACCTATGTAACTCTACTATTTAAAAACCTATTTATTCACTTCTCCCCCAGCGCTTAGAACAGTGCTCTGTACATAGTAAGCGCTTAATAAATACCAACATTATTATTATTGTAAATGATAATAATTATTGCTGTCTTGTACTCTCGCAAACCTTAGTACAGTGCACTGCACACAGTAGGTGCTCAGTACAGACCTCTGTCTGAATGACTGGTTAATTGATGGCCATCTCAGGGTGGTGCTTTAGAACAGCGCTTGGCACATAGTAGGCGCTTAACAAATACCATCATTAATATTATTCTACCGGCCCTGGGCCCAGGAGAGTTTCATCAGAGAACCTGTACCGATCGACGGACCACCCCCTCCCGCCTTCGAAGCCCGACAAAAATTGTTTCTCCTCCAAGGGGTCTTGCCTGACACGTCTTTTTTTTTTTTTTTTTTAAACGGGATTTGTTAAACGCCTACTACGCGCCAGACACTGTAGTAAGCACTGGGGTAGATAGAAGATAATGAGGCGGGACAGAGTCCCCGTCCCACACGGGGCTCACAGTCGTAATCCTCATTTTGCACCCGGAAAGGCCGAGTGACTCACCCAAGGTCTCATCGCAGAGAAGCGGTGGAGCTGAGATTAGAACCCGGTTCCTCCTGAATCCCCGGCCCACGCTGCATCCATTAGGCCACATCGCTTCTCCTGCTTCCCCTATCCATCTTTTCTTCTATATCCCCTACACACTTGGGTCTGTACCTCTTAAGCACTTGGATTTTTCACTCCGTCCCCACAGCACGTATTCATTCGGTCGTATTTATTGAGTGCTTACTATGTGCGGAAGCACCTACTGAGTGCTGAGAAAGTACGACGGGATCCATCTGTAATTTATTTTAACGACCGGCCCCTCCTCTAGTCAGAAAGCTCCTTGTGTGCAGGGGCTGTCTCTAGCTACTTTATTATATTGGACTCTCCCGAGTGTTTAGTACAGTGCCCTGTACACAAGAAGCGCTCAATAAGTACTATCGGCCGATGGGTTTTTCGATCGCTGTCGTACTGTACTCTCTCTTAGTACGGAGCTCTGCATACAGTAATAATAACGTTGGCCTTTGTTAAGCGCTCACTATGTGCCGAGCACTGTTCTAAGCGCTGGGGTAGATACGGGGTAATCAGGTCGTCCCACGTGAGGCTCACGGTCTTCATCCCCGTTTTACAGATGAGGGAACTGAGGCACCGAGAATAATAGTGATGATGATGTCGGTATTTGTTAAGCGCTTACTATGCGCCGAGCACTGTTCTAAGCGCTGGGGGAGATGCGGGGTCATCAGGCGGTCCCACGTGAGGCTCACGGTCTTCATCCCCATTCTACAGATGAGGGAACCGAGGCACCGAGGAGTGAAGTGACTCGCCCACAGTCGCACAGCTGACAAGCGGCGGAGCCGGGATTAGAACCCACGACCTCCGACTCCCACGCCCGGCTTCTTTCCCCGAGCCACGCCGCTTCCCTAATACAATTAGAGTTCACGATAGGTTGATGGTTCTCTAGACTATAAGCCGGCTGTGGGCAGGGTCCCCGCCCGCCAACCTCGTCGTACCGTGCTCTCGCGAGCGTTTAGTACGGTGCTCTGCCCCCAGTGAGCGCTCAACGAATACCCGCGACTGACCGACGGACGGAGCGGTACGTGAAAGGCAGCCAATTCTCCCCCGAGTCCGAGCCTGCCTGTTTCGTTTCCCGGAGAGGAGCTTCTGCCTTTGAAATGTTGCGTGTGGCTGGGAAGAATTTGGGGTTGGTTGGGGGTTTTTTCCTTTTTCTTTTCAACCTCCCGCGGGAGGGTGCGATCGTCTGGTTAGACGGGGAGGTTTGCCGAGGGCCAAGGGCCGCGGACGGTTGTGTTTCTCCTTCGCCTCCGACCAGGAGAGGGAGTGTGAAGCAGCCGGGAGGAGAGTTCGAAGCCGGAGCCTTTCTGGGGGTTTGACCGAGAGGGAGGAGGCCTGCATCCGAACCCGTCCCCCTCCCTAAAAAGAGAGGTTTTTTTAGCCCTTTTGTCTTAAAGGAGATATTATCGTTATTCCCCAGAAGGGCTGTTGCCGCAGACCCACACCGAGAAGGTGCTTGGAAGCAGCGGGGAGCTGCATTCGCTCTCTGGCGGTGGGTGGGGTGCCACAGGGTTACATCCATTCACTCGATGGTGCTCACTGAGCGCTTACTATGTGCAGAGCACTGGACCCGGCGCTTGGAATGGACAACTCGGCAACAGAGACCAGCCCTGCCCAAGGACGGGCTCACGGTTCATTCATTCACTCGATAGTATTTATTGAGCGCTTACCATGGGCAGAGCACTGTACTGAGCGCTTGGGATGGACAAGTCGGCAACGGATAGGGACGGTCCCTGCCGTTTGACGGGCTTCCGGGGCAACGGGGCCGGGCTCAGAGCGGAGGTTGCGGCTCTGTGGCCAACCCCGTTCATTCCTTCGGTGGGATTTACTGAGCCCTTGCTGTGTGCGGGGCACTGTGCTAAGCGCTTGGGAGAGTTCCCTACAACAATCAACACACACGTTCTCTGCCCACAGCGAGCTCGCGGTCTAGAGGGGAGTCAAGGAGGGGCCGTCCTATTCCCTATCGCATTTGAGAGGCAGCGTGGCCTAACGGATAGAGCCGGGCCTGGAAGGTCCCGGGTTCTAATCCCGGCTCTGCCCCTTGTCTGCTGTGTCACCTTGGGCAAGTCACTTCACTTCTCCAGCCTCAGTTCCCTCGTCTGTAAAATGGGGATGATGACTGTGACCACCCGTGTGGGACAACATGATGACCTTGTATCTATCCCAGCGCTGGGAAGAGTGCTTGGCACACAGTAGGCGCTAAACGATTATTATTATTATGCCCCCGTGGAGTCTTCCCTTCTTCTGCTGGCGAGTGTTTCTCCAGTCTAGCTCTTCATCTTCCATCACCTAACTGAATGTGTCCTTTTTATTGTCGTGTTGTACTCTTCCGAGCGCTTAGTATGATGCCCCCGCACAAGATAGGAGCTCAATCAATACGATTGATTGACGGATTGTTTTTCAGGCCTTCCACCTTCCATCCTTAGCTGAATTGCCGGCATTCCACCTTCCGCCCTCGGGTAGCCCCGGCCTTTTAATGCGTAAACCTACGTTCCCTCTCCTCTGTCGGTGCGTTGCCCCGACACCCGTGGGGTGGGGTCGGGGGCTTTTTCGGGCGTCGTGGGGAGAGGGGAGATTCACACCGGGGGAGCGTTTGATGTCCCGGGTACCTTTTAAACTCCCATCTGTGGGACAAGCGTTTATTGAAATGATTTTATTGAAGACCGTGGGCAATTAATATCGCACCGGCAAACCCGGGAAGAAAGGCCGTGCTGAGGTGTCTCTGCCAGACGACTCTAATAACCTCGTTTCGTCTTTATGGAGCCTCTTTTTCTAAAGATCTCAAAGTACCTTACAGACACCGAATCTATTAATCATCTCCGTATTCCCGTGAGCTGGGACGAGGGCGAGCGTCTTGCCGTATACCAGATGGGCGGCCCGAGGCGAAGAAATGAGGAAACAGGCACGGAGAGGTGGCCCGACTTGCCCAGGGTCACCCGGCAGTGAGTCGGCGGGTCTCCCGTTCCCGACGCGAGGCCGCAGATCGGTTATTAAACCGCCGCCGAGGGGCTGGAAGGGTGGGATTAGCAGGCTTGCCGAAGCGGCCTTTGATTTCGGAGGCGGGAAGGAGGAGCGAACCGCTCGGTCTGGCTGGGAGGGAGTCATTTGGACCCTCCTCCCCCTGCCTCCCGTTTAACCACATCTAAACCTCCCCGGGTGCACCCCGCTCTCCTAAAACCTGGGGGTTGCGTCTCCGGAGAGCCCCGTGTGAAGGAAAATGCCGGTCCCCGTGTTCGTTCATCCATCCAACTGAGCGCTTGCCGTGTGCGGAGCGTCGTACTAAGCGCTCGGGAGAGGACGGTGGAACAATACGCACACACGTTCCCTGGACACCACGCGCTTACAGTCTAGAGGGGGATGTCAGTGTGGGCCGTGGACCCCTACGGTGATTCGGTAAGCAGTACGGCCTGGTGGAAGGAGTACGGCCCAGTGGAAGTCAGAGGAACGTGGCCCGGGAGTCAGAGGGACCTGGGTTCTAATCCCAGCCCCGCCGCTTGCCTTCTGAGTGATCTCGGGCAAGTCACTTCACTTCTCCGGGCCTCTGTTACCTCTCCTGTACAATGGGGATTAAGACTGTGAGCCCCCGAAGGGACAGGGACTGTGTCCAAGTCAATTATCTTGTATCTACTCCGGCCCTCGGTACGGTGCCTGGAACGTAGTAAGTGCTTAACGAATACCACGGTTATTTTTATTATCGTGGGAGAGGATTTCCCCCGTGAAAAGTTTTTGACCTGAATCAATCCCCGTTCTCCGGGAGACGTGAAGTGACAAAGTCCCACAGCAAACACGTGGTGGATCCAGGATTAGAACCCGGGTCTTCTGACTCCTCGGCTCGGACTCTTTTCACCGGGACTCGCTCTGGCTCCTGCCAGCGATGGACCGATCAGTCGATCGACCGGTCCGCGGTAACGATCAAGCGCTTACTGCGTGCGGAGCGCTGTACTAAGAGAGTACGGTAGAACAGAGTTGGTAGGCACATTCCCTGCCCACAAGGAGCTTCCAGTCCAGAGAGGGACCAAGTCAAGGAGGGAACCCGGGCTGCCTTTCCCTCCCTCTTCCCCACTCTCCGATCGAAGGTTTCCTTTTTCATTTCCTCCCCTGCGTCGTCAAGCAACCCCTGAACTAGACCAGGAGGTCTCGGAGCAAATTCCTCAACTCTCTTCCCTTGTGCAGACACAACCCGCGGGGGAAAAAAAAAAAGCCAAAAAACAAAACAGCCGCACAACACCTCCACGCAAGAGGTGTCGAATTTTGTTTAAATAAACCGAACCGGAGATTTACGAGACTATTTAGCTTTGGGTGCCTATTTTTACGAGTCTTGGGGAGCCCCTTTAGGAGACAGGCTACTTATTTTGGTATATGCTAATGGGTTCTGATCGAGCCTCCAACGTTTTCACGTCCCTCTTCCTCCCCGCACCTCTCGGGCGAATACCGCTCAGGTCGCCGGCGGCGGCGGAGAGGAGGAAGGATCTAACGAATCGAGAAAGGATGGAACTTTACCTGTTCTCGCCTACTCCCGACATCTGGGGGCCTCACACGCTCCGCGAGGAAACTGTGGAAAAATCTCCATAAACGCGCCATTCTTATGAATTATGAGGCTTTAAAATGGAAACACCTGGTTTCAAAGAGCACCCCGAAGTCCTCATTGCACTTAATGGCATATTTTGAGTTTACGTTCGGGATAATACATCTTGAGGGCCCCACTTACTTGGACAAGTAAAACACTGGGTCTTTCTTGGGCTTCCGGGCACCTCCATCTTTTACTTTCCACTCTGCGTTCGGAAGCGCCCCAGAGGCAGAGAGACGGTCCCAAGGGATGGGTCGGCGGGGTAGGGATCTCAGAACCGCCGACTGGAGCAGGCAATCACGACGATTGTTCTATAGCTCCGGGAGGCTGCCTAGAGATGGGGACGGTGAGAGGGTGTAGAAGGTGTTGAGGGTAACAGAAACTCGTCACCATTGAATTTAAAGCACTCGATCACCTTGCCCACTGGCTACGCTCCTACTATAACCCAGCCCGCACACTTCGCTCCTCCAGTGCTCAGCTATTTACTCACTGTACCTCGATCTCGTCGATCACGCTGTCAAGCTCTCGCCCACGTCCCGTCTCTGGCCTGGAAGGCCCTCCCTCCCCATATCTGGCAGACAACGACCCTCCCCATCTTCAAAGTCTTATCGAAGGCCCGTCTCCTCCAAGAGGCCTTCCCTGACTAAACCCTCTTTTCCTTTTCGTCCCCGCCCTTCTGCGCCGCCCTGACTCGCTCCCTTTATTCATGCCCCACCCCAGCCCCGCAGCACCTATGTCCATAACTGTCATTTATCTGTCTGAATGTCTGTCTCCCCCTCTAGACCGTAAGCTCGCTGTGAACAGGGAATGTGTCTGTTACATTGTTACAGTGTACTCTCCCAAGCGCTTAGTACAGTGCTCGGCACACGGCAAGCGCTCGAAAGATATGACTGACCGACTGAGAGAGTGGTCCTTCTGACTGGGGAGAGACGTAGGCCAGTGCGATGGGCCCGGGACCGTGTCCGACATTTATTCATTCACTCATTCGGTAGCATCTATTGAGCGCTTACTGTGTGCAGAGCACTGTACTAAGCGCTTGGGAAAGTACAATACAATAAGAAACAGTGACATCCCCTGCCCACAATGAGCTGAAAAGCAGCATGGCCTAGCGGAAAGGGCACGGGCCTGGGCGTCACAAGGACCTGGGTTCTAATCCTTGTTCCGCCACTCGTCCGCTGCGTGACCTTGGGAGAGTCACTTCACTTCTCTGGGCCTCAGTTCCCTCGTTAAGAGTGTGAGCCCAGTGGGGGACAGGGACCGTGTCCAACCTGATGACTTTGTATCTACCCCAGCACCTAGAACAGTGTCTGGCACTTAGTAAATGTTTAACAAATACCATAAAAAAAAAATTCATTCGTACCTACCCCGGAGCTTAGAACAGTGCGTGTCACAGAGTAAGTGCTTAGCAAGTATATTGTTACCTCTATCAATAAGAATGATAATTACGGCCCCCTTGCCCCTCCGGCCCTACAGTTTGGTGGGATTAGAACCCAGGTCCTTCTGACTCCCAAGCCCTTGCTCGTATCCACTGGGCCAGGCTGCTTCTCAAAACAGGGGAGAAAAGTTTGCAGCCTGCAAGCTCTTGGATTGAAACGTAGTAGAGACCTCAGCGGGGGATTTCCAGTGAGTACAAACAACTTTAACTCTTAAAGACGAATACTACTAAGCTGCAACAATATTGATATGCTATTATTTTCCATCTTTATTCATCCCCCGGTGAAGCGAGAATGACTCCCTTCAGGCCATTCATAATTGAAAAATGCTTTTAAGACCTTTAAGAGTTGAATACTAAATTCTGCAAGGTGCCTGTTTTATTATCCCTCCCCGCCCCCGCCCCTTACTCCCCCCGCTCCCCCCGTCACAATGATAAATTTGTTCCCTAATGTTCTTTAAGGAACTGAGCTCCGAACAGATTGATGGATGGGGACCATTGGAATCAATGTTCATTAGTTACTGAATCAGCTGCTGAGTCCATCCTGATCAATTTTGCAGATGGACGGAGAATGATGGGCAGGTCGGTCCGAGCGGGTCCGTGATCCTGCGGCCAGAGGATTGCATTCTAGTAATAATAATGCTAGTGGTGTCTGTTAAGCGTTTACCAAGCAAAAGCTCCTCACTACTGGCTTCGAAGCCGGCCATCACCTTGCCCCTTCTTACCTCACCTTCCTTCTCGCCTTCTCCAGCCTGAGCCTCACGCTCCGCTCCTCTGCCTCCGCTAACCTCCTCACTGTGCCTCGTCCTCGCCTGTCCCGCCGTCGACCCCCGGCCCACGTCCTACCTCTGGCCCGGAACGCCCTCCCTCCTCACATCCGCCAAACTAGCACGTTTCCCGCCTTCAGAGCCCTACCGAAAGCTCACCTCCTCCAGGAGGCCTTCCCAGACTACGCTCCCCTTTTCCTCTGCCCCTCCTCCCCTCCCCATCGCCCCGACTCCCTCCCTCTGCTCTACCCCCCTCCCCGCCCCACACCACTTGTCTATATATGTATTATTAATTCTATTCATGATGTGTATATCTCTATAATTCTCTTTATTCCTATTGATGCTATTGATGCCTGTTTACTTGTTTTGATGTCTGTCTCCCCCCTTCTAGACTATGAGCCCATTGTTGGAAAGAGATTTTCTCTATCTATTGGCTGAATTCTACTTTCCAAGCGCTTAATACAGGCTCTGCATGCGGTAAGCACTCAATAAATGCGACTGGATGAATGTTCACTATGTGCCAAGCACTGTTCTAAGTGCTGGGGTGGATTTAAGGTAATCAAGTTGCCCCACGTGGGGCTCACAGTCTTAATCCCCATTTTTCGGATGAGGCGCAGAGATGCGAAATGGCTTGCCCAAGGTCACGCAACGGACAAGAGGCGGAGCCGGGATTAGAACCCACGACCTCTGACTCCCAAGCCCTTGCTCTTCCCACTGGCACAGAGATATTAACAACGACAACAACAAGAAGAATGATAATTACAATAGTATTTGTCAACCACTTACTATGTGTCAACACTGTTTCAGCCACTGGGGTAGATACACGTTTTTTGGTTTTGTTTTTATGCGACAAATGGGGACAAACGGAGGAGCCGGGATTAGAACCCAGGTCCTGCTGACTTCCGGACCCCCGCTCCGTTCACGAGGCCATGCCGGTATTGTGAAGCAGATTTGCAAAGTCCTCGCCAATTACCTCTCAATCCTCCAGACACCTCTGAGAGTAGGTGGAAAACGCTATTATTAAAATATAATAGATCAGATTCCGGTTTTATTTGGGCCCTTCATCTGAGGATCTCCACGTAACGTCTCTCGTTTTATCGTCTGGAAGGGGGGACCCAGACATCATCATAACAAAGCACGCTCTTTGATAATTAGCCTCCTGACTCAGGGCGAGGGACAGACAGGGGGATTTACCCCGGAGGGGCAGGGCAGGGTCATTTGGAGATTAAAAATGGAAGCCGGGGGCTGGAAATTCGGCTAAGAGGCGACTTGAAAAAAAAAACAACAAAAAACAAACTGAAAAACGTTTTGGATTCTCACACCCACTCAACCTCATTATCCAAGGGGCAGGGAGGAGAGCGCGTCTCCCGGGAGAGCGAGACGGAGAGGCCGAGAGACGGCCTTCCCCAGATGGACCCCTCCAGTCTCCCGTCTGGGAAGCGGAGGGATTCGAGGAGACGATTGAATAACAATAATGATAGTAATAATGATAACGATGGGATTCGTTAACATTCGTTACTGTGTGGCGTGTTCTGCGTGCTGGGGTAGATACGAGTTAATCAGGTCGGACACAGTCCCCGTCCCACATGGGGCTGACGCTCTTAATCCCCATTTTCCAGACGGGGGAACCGAGGCCCGGAGAAGTGAAGTGACTCGCCCGAGGTCCCTCAACAGTCAGGTGGCGGGGCCGGGATCAGAACCCAGGTCCAGGCCGCTGCTCTATCCACTAAGCCACTCTGCTTCTCGAAGGAGAATGGCAGAGGAGTTATCCTCCCCGCCCTGCCGACGCTGGAGGTTTCAATAAAAAAGACCTTCCCGAAGGCTCGGTCCCTCTCTCCACGGCTACTTTATTCCCTCCCCAAAAGAGCCGCGTTCTTCCCCGGACGGTGGCTACGTCTGCGCCACAACAAAAGTTAACTAGCTCCCTGTTTTACTAACACACTCTTTTGCAACAGAAAGCAATTAGAGTTAACGGCTACGAGCCCTTACCTCAGTAACTTCTACCTGTCCTGTCATGTCTCATTAATTTCCAATTCAACAATAATCCCCGCACTGAAATATATAATGAAAGACATTCCAAATATATCAAAATGGCATGAGTATTGATTTATTAATGCTCGGGAATGTTGCTCTAATTGAATTGAGATCCAGGAAGTAAGTTAATGTAGCTGACAGGGCTACAGGAATTGAATTTCCCCAGTGCCCAGAATTATGACTTTTTCACTCTCTTTGTTGTCAGTGGGATAAATAACAAATCAATCGGCGTTTGCCGCCGTCGGCCAGAGCCGGCCCACGCGGGGTTTGACACGGCCGAAGAGAGACGTGGGGCGGGAGGCCGGAGGGATGGGGCGTGGGGGGGGGGGTCTCATCGGGGGGCTCTGGAGAAGAGGGAAGGGTGCTCCGAAGGATGACATCTTGGGGTGCTGCCTTTGGGGGTCCACATCGCCCGTCGTGCCAGCCCCAATCTCCCGGAGTGTCTTTAAATCGACCGATGGTGCTTACTGAACGCTTACCGTGGGCAGAGCAGAGAGTCGGTAGGCACGCGCCTTGCCCATACCGGGCTTCCGGTCCAGAGGGGGAGAAAGACGTTAACATAAATGTCTGCTCCCCACAGCCTCTGTCTCCTCTCCTCTCCTCAGGGGCTCTTTATATCTTCATGGCGACTCCGGACTCCGGCTTTCTTCCCCCCACTTATCCCAGTCAAGTAACCGTCGGCCTCTTTGCTCTTTTGCCCCTCAGAAGGAACGCGCCCTCCCAATCCAAGCCCCCCATCCTTCCTCTCCGCTCTAAGTGGCCGCGTCCCCAGGGAAGTCGGGCCTCGGGACGCCGGGGAGGCGGTTTCTCCCACGGCGGCCGCTGCCTCAATTCCCCTCTCGGTGATCTGGGAACTACTCAGAAAGATTCTTTAAAAATTCATGTCGCCCTGGTCCCATTCCATCTGGAAAAAAATTCCTCTCAGGGCTCTGGAAACTCAAGACTTGGAATCTCCAGAAGACCCCTCCCAAACTGCCTCATTTCCTCCTTCCCCCCCGGGTGTCTTCGGCTCCTCTCTCTCTCCTTTGCTGGGGGCCAGTCCTAGACAACTTTTCCACCCTTTTTTTATGGTATTCGTTAAGCGCCGACTCTGTGCCAGTCACTGTACTAAGCGCTGGGGTGGGCACAAACTAATCGGGCCGGACAGAGTCAACGTCCCCCAGCGGGTTCTCGGTCTTAACCTCCATTATACAGATGAGGGAACCGAAGCACAGAGAAGTGAAGTGACTTGACCAAGGTCACGCGGCCGACTAGCGGAAGAGCCGGGATTAGAACCTTTTACGAAGTTGAGAAAGTGCTGGTCGGGGAGGGGAGGGACCCCGTCTGACTGGCAAATCCCTTCTTCCTCGTGTTCGGTGGGATCTTCGGTGGGTAGTGAGAAGCGGTGTGGCTTAGCGGAAAGAGGCCGGGCTTGGGAGTCAGAGGACGTGGGTTCTAATCCCAGCTCCGCCACTTGTCTGCTGTGTGACCTTGGCCAAGTCACTTCACTTCTCTGTGCCTCAGTTACCTCATCTGTAAAATAGGGCTTAAAAGTGTGAGCCCCACGTGGGACCACCTGATTACCCTGTATTTACCCCAGTGCTTAGAGCAGTGCTTGGCACACAGTAAGCGCTTAACAAATACCATTATTATTGTGATTTTTTATCTTAGAATGCCAGCACCAGGGAAGCGGAAGTGTCAGGGCACTTCTGATTTCATTCCCTCTCGAGGTCGGGCTGGAGCCGGTGACAGCCCCGAGGTAGTTTTTCGTTCCTGCCGCTCAATCGGTTGTTAAGTAAATGTTACTTTACTGAGCGCTTACTGTGTGCAGAGCACTGGACTAAGTGCTGGGAGAGGACGATATAAGTGACTTGGTAGACACATTCCCCATTCCCAAGTAGGACCTATTGTTTTTGTTCTGGGGCAGTAAGGCAGATTCAACAAGCATTTCTCTCTCTCTCTTTTTGGGGGGGGGGGGGTGATGGTATTTGTTAAGCGCTTACCATGTGCCAGGCACTGTACTAAGCGCTGGGGTAAATACAAGATAATTAGGTTGGGCACAGTCCATGTCCCACATGGGGCTCTTAGTCTCAGTTCCCATTTTACTGACGAGGGAACTGAGGCCCAGAGCAGTGAGGTGACTTGCCCGAGGTCACACAGCAGACAAGCGGCAGAGCCGGGATTAGAACACAGGTCCTTCTGCCTCCCAGGCCCGAACTCTAGCCACTAGGCCACTCTGCTTCTCTAACGCTTGTCCACCATTCTGCTTCTCCACCGTTTTCCTCTCATATCCTGAGTCCCCACAGACTACCCCTCGTGTCCCTTCTGGCCTTGGGCTCTCACTTCAAACCTAATAATAATAATAATGATGATAGTCATAATTAAGTGCTTATTTTATGCCAGCCGCTGTATTAGGCGCCGGGGTAGATGCCAGCAAATTGGGCTGGACTCAGTCCCGGTCCCATATGGGGCTCAGTCTTAATCCCCATTTCCCTGATGCGGGAACTGAGGCCCACCGAAGGAAGTGACTCGCCCAAGGTCACAGAGCAGGACGCGAGTGGCGGAGTTGGGAATAGAACCCAGGTCCCTCTGACCTGGAAAACGGGCCTGTGCTGTATCCACTGGGCCACACTGCTTCTCGTCCGGCCCCCGATCCCAGGACACAGGCCTCCTCCACTTCCAAAGAGGTCCCGCCTTGGTCCGGCTCTGCCCTCTGTCCCCGCCTCCGTCCTCCAAATCCGCGTCCGCCACGCAGCCCTACCCGCCGGGCTCTGGTCAAGGAAGAGAGAGGCTGAGTTAATTAAATCAACAGCTAACAGCACAGGTTACCCACAAAAGCGAACTTTAGTGCCCCTCAAACCACTGACCAGAGAAGGGCTGGAAAAAAAAAAAATGAAACCACAGTTGGATAAAATGGAAAAAGAAATCATCAGCTCTATATCACTTCAGCTAGCCACAGGTATCAGAATATTAATTGCTCTTTGACTTGATTTTGTTGTGGGAGCGAGGGCGTGTTGTGGCTTGTGCCTCTCTACGCGGAGCCGTCAGGCCGGCGGTGGAACGAGCCCACGGCTCTCGGGCTTCGCCGCCGGACTTGGGCAGGAGGCCGCGGTCCAGCCTTCCCGGGGCGACGGAGAGGCCTCGTGCGTCTGCTGGCGGGGAAGGGGCGGCGAGGGAGAGCGGGCGGAAGAACCGTAGAACTCGTCTGGCCGCCGCCCAGGGTTTTCAGCTCACGGCCGGTCGGTTAGTTGTGTTTACTGAGCGCTGACTGTGTGCGGAGCACTGGATTGAGCGCTTGGGAGAGGACACGCGAACGATAAACACACACATTCCCTGCCCTGAACGAGCTGACAGTCTAGGGGGGAGACTGGTTAATAGAAATAAATAATAGTAATAATAACTGTGGTATTTGTTAAGCACTTACTATGTGCCAGTCACTTTTTTAAACACGGGGGTAGATGCACGTTAATCAGGTCCCACATGGGGCTTACATTCTAAGTAGGAGGGAGCGTAGGTAGCGGATCCCCATTTTGCAGAGGAGGGAACTGAGGCACAGGGAAATGAAGTGACTTCGCCCAGGTCACATAGCAGGTAAGTGGCGGAGCCGGGATCAGAACCCAAGTCCTCTGACTCCCGGGCCTGTGCTCTATGAATTACGGATTTGGATTTCTACGCTGTGGGGATTTCATGCTAGGGGGATGGGGAGGGGGATGAATAAAGGGGACGAGTCAGGGCGAGGTAGAAAGGCCCCCCGCCTGGGGCGGGGGGAGGAGGGGATGGGAAGACAGGGAGCCCCCGCCTGGGTTCGTAGTCCGGCAACAGGGGCGAGAAGACTCACCCTCCAAGTGGGATCATCTGATGGAGAGAGGGGCGAGGAGCTGGTGGGACGGGAAGCGTGGCCGGGTTCAAGGTTCAAGCCGGTGGTTGGAAACGATGGAGCCCCTGAGGGCTGAGAGAGGGAAAACCCGGTCCTCACTGCAACGGGAGGGATCGAGGTTGGGTATTATGATAATAATAATAATAAATGGTACTGGTTAAGTGCTTCCTATGTGCCAGGCACTGTTCTAAGCATTGGGGTGGTTACCAGCAAATAGGGTTGGACACAGTCCCACATGGGGACCCCATTTTCTAGATGAGGTCACCGAGGCCCAGAGAAGTGAAGCGACTCCAAGGTCACACAGCAGAAACAAGGACCGAGCCGGCATTAGAACCCACAAGGAGCTTCCGTCTACAGTGTTCCTCCAGCTCCGTTGCCAAGACTGGTTTTCCCTAGTTAGATAGAATGGCAAGTCCTGCCTGGGGGAAACCAACAGTCCTTTCAGTCCTTTTAAAGTGGATCAAAAGCTATTATTATTATTATTATTATTGTTAAAGTGCTAACCGTGCCAAGCATTTGGGGCTCAGGGTCCAAGTAGGAGGGAGTGAGATTGAATCCCCATTTTACAGATGAGGAAACTGAGGTATAGAGGAGTGAAGTGATTTGCCCGACATCCCACAGCAGGCAAGGGGCAGAGCCGGGGTGAGAACCCAGGTCCTCCGACTCCCAGACCCGGCTCTTTCCACCAGGCCACACCGCTTCTCACGACTTCTGCTCTTTGGTGTCTCAGAGGAGAGCTAACAGTCTTCCTGGAGAATTTATTCCCAGTCTGCCCACTCCCACAGGCAGAAAGTTCTTCCTCGTTATCTGACCTCAATCCTTCCCGTTGCAATGCAGACGAGTTTTTTTGTTTGCTTTCTGGGGTGCCGGTATTTGTTCAACGCTTACTGTAGGCCAAGCACTAAGTTCTAAGGGCTGGAGGAGACACCAGTTAGGCTGGATACAGTCCCGGCCTCAGAGGGAGAAGGGGTATTGAACCCTCACTGTGCAGTTGAAGCAACTGAGGCCCAGAGAAGGGAAATGACTCACCCAAGGTCAGCCAGCACGTAAGCGGCAGAGGTGGGATTAGAACCCAGGTCTTCCGGCTTCCAGGTCCGAGCTCTTTCCACAAGACCCCGCAGCTTCCCTTTCTGAGCCCCACCGTTTTCCACCTCAGCTTGAGACTCGAACCCTCCGCTGCGCTCCTCTCTTCCAAGAAGCCTGCCCCGATTAACTCCGCACCTTGCGGTCCGAACCCCTCGTCAGAGAGCGCTTCCGGTGCTTTCCCCTTAAGGGTCCATTCAGTTCAAGGCTGCAGAAACCGACCGTTGGTGACGAAGAAAGGAGAAACGAGCTTACGATCTAGAGGGGGAGACAGAGGTAAATAATTTCACCGTCGTTAGCGTCTTCTCTGAGCTTGAAGGTTATCTATGTGAGCGTTTGTTTCTCTGCCTGTATGTGGTTTTCTCTTAATGATGGTCATGGTACTTGTTAAGCGCTTACTATGTGCCCGGCACTGTTTTAAGCGCCGGGGGAGATCCAAGTTAATCGGATTGGACACAGTCCCATTCCCCCGTGGGACTCACGGTCTCAATCCCCATTTTCCAGACGAGGGAACTGAGGCCCAGAGAAGTGAAGTGATTTGCCCAAGGTCACACAGCAGACAAGCGGCAGAGCTGGGATTAGAACCCACAGCCCCTTCGGTTCTTGGCCAGGACGTTCTTTTTGCCTGTCGCTCTTTAATCGATCAGGGGTATTTATTGAACGCTTCCAGCCTCTACACTACTTCAGGAAATGCTTAATGAATACAAGTGATGGACTCTCTGCGGGCAGAGCACTGAACTGAACGCTTGGGAGAGTATAATACAACAGAGTCGGTCGACAGGTTCCCTGCCCACAACCGACTGTACCGCCTTTATTTGACTTTCAAGTGCCTTGCCTGCTGTGGGGACCTTGGGCAAATCATTTAACTTCGTGCCTCAGTTTCCTCCCAATCTCTCCTACTTAGACTGTGAGACTCACGTGGGAGGAGGACTGGGTTCAACCTGTTGATCTTGTAGCTCGCCGTGGGCGGGGAAAGTGTCAACCAACTCTGTGAAATTGTCCTCTCCCAAGCTCTGTTCCGCACACGGTGTGTGCTCAATAAATACCACTGATCGATCGGTTGATTGACTGTATCTCCCCCGAGAGCTCAATGCAGCGCTCGGCACATAGTAAGCGCTTAGCGAGTTCCGTAAAAAAAAAAGCTTTGCCGGTCTTCGGTGAGAGAGTACAACACCGGGCGGTCTCAGAACGCAGACCAGCGGAGACGATCCGAGGAGACGGAGAGTTTGTGTTTGTGCGTGCGTCTGTAAGAGAAGAAATTCGGATGTGGGTCAACCGAGCAAGGTCTGGCCAAATAGTCTTTGTTAGGATCACTTCCTCTGCCTGGTTCTTTCCTTTGTTCTTCCTGCATTTCTTGGCTCTTACTCATATTCTACCCTTTCAGTTGATCCCACGAGCCTGCTTCCCCCCCTCCCGCCCCAAAACCTCCTTTCCTCTCCCTGTTCCCATTACTTAGCTCATGCATTGTAGTGCGTCCCCGAGCTCGTGACAGATGCCTGGCATCGTGGGCAAAGCATTTCCACATCCTTTCGGTTTAGGAGGCGTCAAATTTTAGTCGTCTTCCGCTGCCAATATCCGAGGGCAACTTGGTCGACGGGTCGGAACACGGAGTGAGAAGCTGCCGTTCTGGCCCGAGTGTTCCGGGGAGGTGACGACCGACCCGGCCCGCTCTCTTCCCCCGTCCTGCCCTCCCACCCCCGTGTCCCCCTCCTCTCCTCGGAGCCAACCACTCCCCCGTCGGGGGCTCCAAATCCCTCCGGTCCTTTGGGAGTTGGGCCGAAGCCTTCCACTCCAAGCAGCCTTCCCTGGTGAACTCAGCACGCTCTGCAGTTCAATCGAGCAATCGGTCAGTGGTGTTTATTGAGCGCTCACTGTGCGCAGTGCACTGTCCTAAGCGCCTGGGAGAAGACAGCAGAACGGAGTTGGTGGAGGCGTTCCCGGCCCGCAACTCGTTGCGGTCCACAGGGGTTGACAGACGTCGTCGATCAGTCGATCCGTGGTATTTATTGAGCGCTCGCTCTGTGCAGAGGACTGTACTAAGCGCTTGCGAGAGTCCAATGTGACAGAATCGATGGAAACGTTCCCCGTCGATGACGAACTCCCCGTTCTACAGTCTAGGGGACACTCTAATCTTCCAGCCGGGGTCAGTTCTCGGTGTCACTGGGGAGAAAAGCGGATTGAACTGTCATCCATTCTTTCATTCAATCGTATTTATTGAGCGCTTACTATGTGCAGAGCACTGTACTAAGCACTTGGAGTGCGCTATTCGAACGTATTCTCGCCTCATCATGGGCAGGGAATGTCTGCTAATTCCGTTGCTGTATGGTAGTCACCCTAAGCGCTTACTACAACGCTCCGCACTGATAAGCACTCAGTAAAATAGCGGCAGGACCTAGTGGATAGAGCACGAGCCTGGGAGCCAGATCCTGGGTTCTAATCTACTCGTCTGCAGTGTGACCTTGGGCAAGTCACTTCACTTCTGCGTGCCTCAGTTCCCTCCTCTGTAAAATGGGGATTGTGAGCTCCACGTGGGACAGGGACCGTGTCCAACCTCATTAGCTTGGATCTACCCCAGCACTTAGAACAGCGTCAGGCACATAATAAGCACTCAATAAATACCACAGATATTATTATTATAAACACGACTGACGGATTGAACTCCCGGCCCCCCGTCTGCTGGGGAGAAACATGTTTATCACGGAGCCCGTCAACGTTCGCTCCCTCCCTTCTTCCTCTCGGTTCCTTCCGGTCCCCGACCAAGTGGCATTCGTCACATCACCCGATGACAGAGAGGTCGGGGTTCAAAGGGAGGGAGCAGGGCACGGCCCGGCCCGACGGATAGGAGAGACCGACCGCACCGGGGAGGCCCAAGCATCAGTGAGGACGGTTGGTCAGAGCAGGGGCCCCCAGACTTTGGAAAGGCGATAAACGCTCTGTCGAGTGAGGCCCGGTGGGGGAAGGCACCCGCAACAACACCGAAGTGACTGGATGTCAAATCAAGCCACTGATATTAAAATTTTACTACGGTGAGTGGTTTAATTTCCTGGGTCTAACAGCTGTTTTGACACTAATGGCAGATGAAAGCTTGGATTTAGTGGTCAAACTAACCCCAGTCTGGTCGGGGCCTGCTCACAGGAACCCGGCTAACAATGAAACTTTTATCCAATGGAAGTCAGTCGCAGGAGCCCGAAAAAATGTTAATTATAACAGAAATTACCTCTACAAGGCGTGCTCAAAGACCCGAACGCTCATGGTCGACCATAACTTTCTTCATGACACTGAGGTAATTTGGCTATTTTTTTTTTCCTGTGGCCCCCTCCAGTTTTTGATCTCTTCCATGTAATAATTAACAATGTTTGTCTGGCCCAGCGCTGCTTTATCACACAAAGGAGCTTTCAGGTGGAGACGATAGAAAAAGCTTAGCTTTTGACCGAGTTCCCTCACGGGGACCGATGAGGCGGTTTCGGCTTGGCGGTCTCGGAGGGGGATACGGTCAAAGCTGCTCAGCTTGTAGCTCTGGCCTCTTCACGCGATGAAAAGCGTCCAGAAAGATGCTTTTCTAGGGATGAACTGCCCCTTCCCGCCAATGAATATTCTCGTCTTCCCTCCATCAGGACACGTCTTGCTGGTCTCCCTCCATGTGTCTGTTGTTCACCTTGCCAATCTGTCTGGATCCTCACAGGCCTGGGGACGGGCCCTTGTCCTACTCCCAGTTAGGGGAAAAACGTTCTCTTTTCTTTAAAATGGTATTTGGGAAGGGCTTCATTCATTCGTTTATTCATTCGATCGTATTTATTGAGCGCTTACTGTTTGCAGAGCGTAGCACTGTGTTTGGGAGAGTACACCACGACAATAAGCAGACACATTCCCCGCCCAGAATGGGCCTACAGTCTAGAGGGGACTGGAAGCTGGTTGTAAGGACTGTAAAGGCTTCCTATGCTCCAGACACTGTGCTGGGGTAGATACAAGCTAATCTCATCGGACCCGAACCTTATCTCACACGGAGCTCACAGTCCACATCCCCGTTTCCCAGATGAGGTGACTAAGGCCCTGAAAAAGTGAAGTGACTCGCCCGAGGTAACACGGCAGACGAGTGGCGGAGCCGGGATTAGAACCCCGGCCCTTCTGACTCCCAGGTCCGTGCCGTAACCACCGGGCCGTGGTCCGTTACATCATTACACTCTACTCTCCCAACTGTTTAGTACAGTGCTCTGCACGCCGTCAGTGCTCGATAAATACAGTTGATTCATCGGTTGGTAGCACGGGGCCAGGTGCATAGTAAGCGCATAAAAAATACCATTTATAACCACCGCAAAAAAGAAAAGGTACAGCAGAGAAGCAGTGATTCTCGGAAGGCCTAGGTGTTATGTCCTAGATCAAGGAGGAGGGGCAGAAGGGGAATGGGGAGTGCTTCCCTAACAGCACTCATGTACATATCTTTAAATGATACGTTGCGAATGATCTATTTATTCATATTAATGTCCGTCTCCCCCCGCAGCCTGTAAATTCACACTGTGCCTAGCGCTGTACGGACCTCTGAGGTAGTTTCAAGCTAATTGGGTCGGGCAGAGTCCCCGTCCCTCGTGGGGCTCACAGTCTAAATCTCCATTTTACAGATGAGGGAACTGAGGCCCGGAGGAGTGAAGTGACTTGCCCAACGTCAACCAGCAGACCCAGATTAGAACCCCGGGCCGCCGGTTGGCAGGCCCGGGATCTTTCCACTGGGCCACGCTGCTTGGGAAGCGGGAGCTTCACCTGCTCTTCGGAGACGATCGGGAGCCGGGCCCTGGGTGCGCTGGGCCGGTCGCCGGACCCCGGGTCTACGAGCTCGAGCTTCGAGGGGTCTGGGCCAAGGTGGCTTTACCGCCTTTAATCACGGCGGTTCTCTCCCAGCCAGCGCGGCTACCAGAGAAGGGAGCGAGCTGTGGGGTGGGAGGAGGGTGGGGTAGGGGAGCGGAGAGTGACTAAACCTTACGCTTCACCAAGGATAAATCACGTCTTGGAAAAACAGCCTGTCGGCCAAAATCAGCAAGGGATCCTAACTCTCCCTCTTGGAAAAAAGAAAAACAAAAAACAACCCTTTGTGTTTCCCAAAGGTTTTTGGTTTTCAGAAAAAAATGACCCAAAAATGCAATGAGAAGGGTGTTTGTGTAGGGGTGGGTTTTTTTTTTTTTAATTGTTGTTGTTTTCGGTGTTTGGGGGGGGAGGAGGGTGGAGAGGGCGAAAAAATGTTGAGGTCTGAAAAATAAATAAGACTATTAAGGTCTTGGGTGCTGGCAAGCAATTATGGAGAATAAGCAAAACAAAACCATTCATTTCTGTGGTTGGCTGTGTGCGCTCCAAATTGGAAATGTCCAAGCCACATAGCAGAACGAATCGGTGGAGAACAAGCAGCCGAGCGTGTAGGAGAGACGTCGAGAGACGACCTCGGGGCCTTCCTGGAGGAGGTGGGCAGGACAGGGCCGGAGAGGAGCGGAAGCCACGTCGGTGGGGGGAGCGGAATCGGCATCCCTCGCTTAGTACGCTGCTCCGCACACGTTAGGCGCTCAGTGAATACCGCCGATTGATTCCCCGTGCTTCCAGCCTCTCGGGCCTTCCTGAAAATGCGGCTGTTTTGAAAGGCTCCTTGTCAGAAACGTTAAACACAAAAGAAACCATAAAAAACCTTGGACGGAACGTGGTCCCCGTCCAGGGAGCTACAGCTGGCCTGGGAATGGGATTTCAGCCGTGCCTTTTGCCAGCTAGAATGGGGAAAAATAAACACGAGAAGGAGGAGACACTTGGTTCTAGTGCCAGCTCAACCCGCTGACGAGGGAGCGAGGCCGCTTCTGTTCCCTGCTCTGGCCTTGGGGGAGGGGTCGACGGTGATGCCGGGGGAGGAGGGTGGCAGGTTGTGGTGGCGAGCTGGGAGGGTTCCCACAAGTTGGAGAGCCTCGCTACCCTCCTACAACCCAGCCCGCGCACTTTGTTCCTCTAATGCCAACCTACCCGCTGGACCTCGATCTCGTCTATCTCGCCGCCGACCTCTCGCCCGCGTCCTGCCTCCGGCCTGGAACGCCCCCCGCTTCTCAAATCCGACAGGCGATTACTCTCCCCGCCTTCAAAGCCTAATTTGAAGGCACATCTCCTCTGAGAGGCCTTCCCGGACAAAGTCCTCATTTCCTTTTCTCTCACTGCCTTCTGAGGCGCCTTGATTTGCTTCCTTTATACACCCCTCCCTCAGGCCTATAGCATTTATGCCCAGATACGTAATTTACTTATTGATATTAATGTCTGTTCTCCGCTCTAGACTGTCAGCTCGTTGTGGGCAGGGAATGTATCTGTTTATTGTTCTACTGTACTCTCCCAAGCGCTTAGGACAGTGCTCTGCACACAGTAAGTGCTCAATAAACTTTATGACTGTGAGCCACATGCGGGACCGTGTCCTACCTAATTAACGAGTACCTACCCCAGCGTTAACAGGTACCGTAAAGCAGAGAGATTTCCCAGCAGGCCGACGGGGCAGGGTTCGAGAGTGGAGGAGGGCCCCGGGCGCCCTCGGGACTGGCTGGCGATTGGGTAACGTCCAGCCTTCGCACATCGAAACCGGGAAACCGGATGTGGTCGTCGGGAGACGGGCGATGAGAAAGCAGACACGGGATGGCGGGTCCGGCGGGGAGAATCCCGGATGCTTCGGTTCCTCAGCCGGGAGGCCGCCGTGCCGGGAATGGGAACCCAGAAAGCGGCGGAGCGTGGCAACTGTGGCGAGACCTCGGAAGCCAGCTCCCGGGGGGAAGAGAGGAGGCTGGTGAGGCTTCTCACACCAGGGACGGAAAGGGAGAAGTGGGAGGCGTCACCTGGTAAGGGCCGGGCTGGCCCCGGCTGGAAAGAACCTAGGGGCCCGGAGAAGAAACGGGAAGTGACGGGCAGTGGGCTCTCTCGTCCTGGGCTCCCCGGGCGACCTGCTGCGGCCCATCCTATTGAGGCGCAGGGTGGCCTAATGGCTAGAGCACAGACCTGGGACTCTGAAGGATCCGGGTTCTAAATCCGCCCCCTCCTCTTCTCGACTTCCGGGTGAACTTGGGTAAGTCACTTCACTTCTCCGGACCTCATTTCCCTCCTCTGTACAGTGGGGATTAAGACTGTGACCCCCGTGTGGGACGTAAACTGTCTCCAACACGATTAGCTTGTATCTACCCTCGTGCTCAGTACGGTGCTAAACAGATACCATAAAAATAACCAACTTGTAACTATCCCAGATCATAGAACGGGGTTTAACATAGAGTAAATGCTTAACAAATACCCTGAAAAATACAAAACCGAAAACAAACAAACAAAAAAACCCTTCCACCTCTCCAGCCACAGGATTTTCTGAGTTTAAATTCCCGGATCGGGGCTTCTCAACATCCATCTTAGAGAGAGTGTCCCTTCAGGTCTTCCGGTTGCATCTCAAAGTACCTTGGGCCACTCCGGGCAGGTCTCGGCCCCAACTTGATCAGTCGGAGCCCCCCTTTATTTATATTAATGTCTGTCTCCCCCTCTGGACTGTAAGCTCAGAGTGGGCAGGGAACATGTCTCTCTCTTTTTTTAAATGATATTTGTTAAGCACCTGCTATGTGTCAGAAACTGTTCTGAGCACCGGGGTAGAGAAAAGTTAAGCAGGCTGAATATAGTCATGTCTAAGTAGGAGGGAAAACAGGCTCTGAATCCCCATTCTGTAGTTGAGCAAACTGAGACCCAGAGAATAATAATGATAATGGTACTCGTGAAGCGCTTCCTATGTGCCAGGCACTGTACTAAGCGCTGGGCACCGTACCGAGAGAAGTGAAATGACTTGTCCGAGGTCACCCCGCAGACAGGTGGCGGAGCCGCGATTAGAACCCAGGTCCTCCTGACTCCCAGGCCCGGACGCTAGCCACTAAACTGTGCCGTTATCCCTAAAGGGGAGCGGAGAGAGAAGACTCTCCCTTGTGCCAGGATTCAGGGTGACATCGTCCCCCTCTAGACTGGAAGCTCGTTGTGGGCAGGGAACGTGTCTGATTATTGTTCTATTGTTTCGCTCAAGCCTCACTACGGTTCTCTGCACTCAGTAAGCGCTCAGTAAGTACGGTCGAATGAATGAACGACTCCCAACTTTGCTGTATTGTCCTCTCCCCATCATCTAGTCCAGTGCCCTGCACACTGTAAGCGCTCAATAAATACCACTGATGACACGACGATGATGATGATGACGAAGGCCCTGATGCCAGCCCCTCCGAGTCCAGCCGTGAAACGCTTCGCCGTCCCAGGACATAGTGACATTCGGGCAGATTTAGCTTTTGGCTTCAAAACAAAAACAACATCATTAAATATATAAGAATAGCGCAGAGAGACGGGCGCATTAAATGCAAGGACAGCTCTCCTAATGGGTTATGAAAGACCCACTGTCTCCAATCACCATCTTACAGGGAAGACAGGTCAGGGGCTTAAGTACTCTGCAGGTAGCCCTACTTGACGAGCCAGGATAAATTTTCCAGAAGCTCTAGGGGACAGGACGTGTTTTCGAAGGTTTGAGAGCCCAGAGAGCCTGGTTTTTGCCTTTTTTTTCCTGCTTCTTTACAGTATTTGTTAAATGCTTACTACGTGCCAGGCACTGTGCTAAGCCCTTGGATAGACACTAGCCAATCAGGTTGGGCACAGTTCCTGTCCCTCGTGGGGCTCACGGTCTTCACCCCATTTTACAGAGGAGGGAACTGAGGGACGGAGAGGTGGAGTGACTTGCCCAAGGTCACGCAGCAGACGAGTGGGAGAGCCGGGATTAGTATCCAGGTGCTTCTGACTTCCAGGCCGGTGCTCCAGCCATTAGGCTTCGCTGCTTCTCTTGGAAGGCAACCCTGCAAATATGTTAAAAAAAAAAAAAGGCTTAGCCTGGACACAACCTTTACCACGTAACTAGGACCAGTGGAGAGAACTTCCCATCGTTTTTCCATTTTTCTCAAATACCAACTAGCTCACGGCCTAATAATAATAATGATAATGGTGTCTGTTAAGCGCTTACTATGTGCCAAGCACTGTTCTAAGCCCTGGAGTAGATACAAGGTAATCAGGTTGGACACAGTCCCCATCCCACATGGGGCTCACTCTCTTAATCCCCATTTTCCAGATGAGGTAACTGAAGCACAGAGAAGTGAAGTGACTTGCCCAAGGTCACACAGCAGACAAGTGGCGAAGCCTGGATTAGAACCCATGACCTTCTGACTCCCAGGCCTGTGCCCTATCCGCTACACCACGCTGCCTCTCTCTTTGGGCCCATCTCTTTCTTTTGTGGTACTGGATTTTCCCGAATCCAGTACAGTACTCAGTACATAGTAAGTGCTCAGTAAATACCAATGAGTGATAGTATTTTTTATTGAGCGTGGGCAGGGAATGTGTCTAACGACTCTGTTGTATCGTACACTTCCAAGCGTTTAGTTCAGTGCTCTGCGCACAGTGAGGGCCCAAGTAAACACGACTGACCGACAGATGGTACGTCTATCATCATCATCATTATTATTACTACCAGCACCTACGCCCACATCTGTAATGAAATTATTTCTGTTAATGTCTGTCTCTCCCTCTAGACTCTAAGCTCGTCGTGGGCAGGGAATATGTCCGTTTATTGTTATTTTGTACTCTCACAAGGGTTTAGTAAAGTGCTTTGCACACAGTAAGTGCTCAAAATAAATACAGTTGATTGAATTGTCCTCTCCCAAGCACTTAGTACAGCGCTCTCCACATAGTAAGCATTCAATAAATTCCAATGATGGACTGATCGACCGATTGATCGGTTTGGCAGGCAATGTGTCTGTTTTGCCATTATGCTCTCCCAAGCTTCGCACACCGTAAGCGCTCAATAAATACGACTGAATGAATGAATCTGGGCCCGGGTCGCCTAATGCTCTCAGGCGTCCTCCCTTGTTTCCCTGGCCCGTTCCGCCTCACTTTCCTGTCTCCACAGGGAGTCACCTCCACGGCCGACTACTCTCTGGCAGACGATTCCTCCCCGTGCAGCCCCAGAGCTGCTAATGGGAGCTTCATTATCTGGATTGTTTATAGACTCCATTCCGGCGAAGAGAGAGCCCTGGGAGACCCGGCTGACCGGGAAGGACGGCCTCCGCCTCATCCGTTTGTGCCAGATGAACCGGCTAGTCCGTATGACTCCGGGGAAGAGGTTGGGCGTGAGAAGGGGAGGCGGAAAGTCCCTTGCGTGAGATGGGGGTTTAGTGCACCCCAACTCTAGTTCTCGCTCTTCCCACGCTCGCCGGCTCAAGAGACCTCGGTTCAGACTCTCCTGCCTCCTCCCTCGTTCACCGTTTCGGTATTCCTCACTTCGGGCTCGCCAGCTTCTTCGTACGCTCACTTGTCTCAATATTCCTCACTTCGGACGCTCCCGCCTCTTCCCGGTGTTTACCATCTCGGCATTCCTCCCTTCAGACTCTCTTGCCTCCTCCTCCTCCTCTCACCGTCTCAATATTACCTCACTTCAGACTCTCCTGTCTCTTCCCGTGTTCATCCTCTCAGTAGACCTCACTTCAGATTCTCCTGCTTCCTCCCTCGCTCACCATCTCAATGTACCTCACTTAAGACTCTCCTACCTCCTCCCCTGTTCACGTCTCCATATTCCTCATTTCAGACTCTCCTACCTTCTCCCATTCTCACCGTCTCGATGTTCCTTACCGAAGTCACGGCTCCTCCGTGAGGCCTTCCCTGACAAAGCCCTCATGTCATCTTCTCCCACTCCCTTCTGCTTCCCCCGACTTGCTCCTTTTATTCATCCCTCCACGCAGTCCCACAGCACTTTATGTATTTACCTGTCATTTGTTTATTTCTATTAATGTCTCTCTCCCCCTCTAGACTGCAAACTCACTGTGGGCGGGGAACGTGTCTATTGTTATATTGTACTCTCCCAAGCATTTTGTACGGCGCTCGGCACCTGGTAAGACCTTAATAAATACGATTCATCGATCGATTGCAGTGGCACAGCCGGGAGTAGAACCCAGGCGCTCTGACTCCCAGACTCGTGCTCTTTCCGCTAGGCCACGCTGCTTCCCGTTCAATCCCACCTCTGTGTGGATTGATCGAGCACCCCGGAATACGAGTGCTCTGTACAAGTCACTTCACTTCTCTGACCCTCAGTTTCCTCAGCTGTAAAATGGCAGTTTAATACCTGTTCTCCCCGCACCTTAGAATTTAATGCCCACGTGGGTGACAGAGATTGTGTCTGACCTGATTAGCTTGTTTCCGCCCCAGCCCTTAGAGGGGTGCTTGACACAGAGTAAGCGCTTAACAAATATCATCACTGTATTTTATTAATGGTGGTGGCCTAATGTCATTATCAGATAGGTGGGTGGCTGGGCTTCTAATCTGGTCTCGAGCCAAAATATACTCTGAATGTTTTCCTTATTTTTTTTGTTGGTATTTGTTAAGTGCTTACTATGTTCCAGGCAGTGTACTAAGCGCTGGGGTAGATTCAAGCTAATCAGGTTGGACACAGTTCCTGCCCCACATGGGGCTCACACTCTCAATCCCCCTTTTACAGAGGAGATAACTGAGGCCCAGAGAGGTGAAGTGACTCTCCCAAGGTTACACAGCAGACAAGCGATGGAGCCGGAAGTAGAACCCAGGTCCTTCTGACTCCCAGGCCCGTGCTCTATCCACTAGGCCACACTGCTCCTCGAAACTGCTTTCTCATGAATGTGAGCAAATGTCCAACTAACACAGCAGACAACAAAGCGGTCATATCTTATTAATACAGAAACGGACAGCAAACAGCCTACCCATAACTCTGTAACATCGTATTACTCCCACACTAACCCAAAACGAAGCAGCAAACCTGTTTACTGTCATCTGACAGAAAATCAATCTAAAAATCTAAGAAGCAGGCATCAGACTCAGAGTATTTTATTAATCTCATCGTAAACCGATACAGAAGCAGACGTTAACGGACTCTCATACGCCTCTTCGGGTTATGATCGGATAGACACCTCTATGCGCTTCGGGCCTGTTGCCAGAACCTGTTTGAAATTTTATTTTGTAGGAATATAAGAAACGACAACCATACAGTCACTCGGGTTCCAAAATGATAAGCCCCGAGGTATCTCCCTGTGTTGCACTCTGCAGCTCGCGAGGGTTTTTTGGCGGGGATCTGACGGGCGGATGTCCAAGCCCTCTACTCGGAAACGTCTTCCGGGCATGGGAAATCATCAGTTCACCTCTAGACTATAAACTCGCTGTGGGCGGGGAACTTATCGACCAGCACTCTTACCTTGTTCTTCCCCAGGTACAGTGCTTTGCACACAGTGAGCGCTCAATAGATACCATTGATTGATTGATTGAGCGCTTACTATATGCAGAACACTGTTCTAGGCAGGTGGGAGAATACAGGGTAATAGAGTTAGTAGACATGTTTCCCGCCCATGAGGACCTTATAGTCGGTCCTGTTTTCTGTCCAGGAAACGGCCAAGGCAGAGGGGGCTGATGGAAGCTTGGGCGACGAGCAGTGATAATAATTATAATAATATTTCTGTGACATTCGTTAAGCACTTACTAGGTGCCAAGCACTGTATTTAAACTCTGGGGTAGATACAAGCTAAGCAGGTTGGACCCAATCCCCGTCCCACAATCTTAATCCCCATTTGACAGATGAGGTCACTGAGGCCCAGAAGCGAAGTGACTTGCAAGGTCACCCAACGGACAAGCGGCAGAGCCGGGATTAGAACCCAGTTCCTTCTGACTCCCAAGCCCGGACTCTATCCGCTAGGCCCCGCTATCCGTTAAGCGCCTACTGTGCGTCCAGCGCTGTTCCAGGAGCTGGGGAAGAATCGAGATGATCAGGTCAGACACAGTCCCTGTCCCACACAGCGTTCAGGGTCGGAGCGATCGCTTCACATCGCGGCGGCGAAACAGCTCTTTCTGCATGACGGCAGAAAGAGGAGCTCATTTCTAGACTGTGAGCCCGTTGTTGGGGAGGGATTGTCTCTATCAGTGGCCTTAATTGTATATTCCAAGCACTTAGTACAGTGCTCTGCACATAGTAAGTGCTCAATAAATACTATTGAATGAATGAATTAATTTGTGGCCGAATTGTACTTTCCAAGCTCCTGGTTCAGCGCTCGGCACACGGTAAGCGCTCAGTAAATACGATCGACTGAACGAATTCAGCTACCGTCGTCCCTTCGCGTCGTAAAAACCCTCCCCACCCCCTAAATCCACCGGAGAAGGGAAAGGCACCGATCCAGGGCCGGGAGGAAACGCAGCCGGTGGAATGACACTCAACTGGAGCCTTCAAAACTGGGCTATAAAAGCCGTTGCCCGAGCGGGGGCCGGGGAGGGGGAGGTGGGACAGGCTGGGTCCTGGCTGAGTCGTGAGCCCCATGTGGGACAAGGGAACTGAGGAACAGAGAGGTTAAGTGACTTGCCCAAAGTCACGCAGCTGACAAGAGGCGGAGCTGGGATTAGAACCCACGACCTCTGACTCCCAAGCCCGAAATCTTCGGGTTCCCTTCCCACCATGATCGTTACTACTAAATTCAGCCTAAGGCAGGGACTGTAAGCTTTAGACCGTAGGTCTGTTGTGGGCAGGGAACACGTCTTCCAACTCCGTCCCACTGCCCTCTCCCCGTCGCTTAATAAAGTGCTCTGCGCCCAGTAAGCGCTCAATAGATACCACCGGCCGATTGATCGGGGGGTTCAGGTGGAAGAAGGGAGAGGACGAGATCGGACGCCTCGAAGCAGCAACAGGCCAAGGGACCCAGGAAACTCGGAGAGGAAAACGGAAAAGTGGCGGCCGCTCAGGGGACCCGAAAGAGGAACCGGGAAATTCGGGTAGGGCCGGGGCGGGGGAGGCCTCGTTCGGCCGCACCCCCGACACGTGTTTCCCCCCCCCCGTAACCCGCTTCCCCTTCTGCAACTCGGGGGTCTCCGAGTCCTCGCCCGGAGACCACGCCGATCGGGAACGGCCGGGCCCGGGCGTCCTCGAAACGCCAGCCCCCCGGAGCGGTCCGAGCCTTGCCACCTTGGATTAGGCCTCTCTCCCGCTGACACTTGCCCTGGCACAGGCTTCTGAAGAATCTCTGTAACAAAAAGACGCTTTCACTCAACGGGTCGTAAAACCGGGGTCGGGAGTGGGCGGAAAGTTCGGCTGCACCCTCCAGACTTTCCTTTGGATTTAATTTACAAGCTGAAGGAAATAAAATAGAACGGCCTGGTGGTTCGTATTTTTAGCCGGTGGCTTTCCATCGCGGATTCGTCCATCCCCCCCAAGATGTGCCCCGTATTAATCCCGCTCGTTTTATGGCTTTAAGGCCCCGCGAAGGGTCAGGCGGCTCGATATTAAATCTGTCAGGGGCCACGCCCGTGGCACATGGTTAAGGTCACGCTACATTAGTCGGCTAGAGTTCTCTCTTCACACACGGGGAAGTGGCGCGGCCTAATGGAAAGGGTCCGGGCCGCGGAGTCAGAGGACCTGGGTTCTAGTCCGGGTTCTGCCACTTGTCTGCTGTGTGACCTTGGGCAAGTCATTTCACTTCTCTGGGCCTCACTTCCCTCGATCTGTAAAATGGCGATTCATTTGCTCGTATCCACCCCAGTGCCTGGCACGTAAGTGCTTAACAAACACTGTCGTCAATATTAATAATAATTGGTGATATTACTATTAATAATAATAATCCATCTGCCCACCTTGATTTTCTTGACTGCCCCATCTCCTCTCTACCCTCCCCTCCCAGGTGGCCCTCGGAGAAGCCGGAGGAGGTGAGTAGGGAGGAGGAGCAGGGGCGGGGAGTAGCGACCGATGATAGAATTTAAAAAAAAATTGGAGTCAGCCTAGGAGAAGCTTACAGCTAACAAAAATACACTGAAAGTAAAAGAGGAAGATCAAGTGGAAAATAATAATAATAGCAACAGTAATAATAGTGATCATTCTTATTATTATGGTATTTGTTAAGCACTCACTTTGTGCCTGACACAGGGGTGGATATAAGCTAATTTTTTTTTATGGTAGTTGTTAAGCGCTTACTATGTGCAAAGCACTGTTATAAGTGCTGGGGGGGATAGGAGGTGATTAGGTTGTCCCACGTGGGGCTCACAGTCTTCATCCCCATTTTACAGATGAGGAAACCGAGGCACAGAGACGTTAAGTGATTTGCCCCAAGTCACACAGCTGACAAGCGGCGGGGTCGGGATTAAAACCCATGACCTCTGACTCCCAAGCCCGGGCTCTTTCCGCCGAGCCACGCTGCTTCTCTAATTGGGTTGGACACAGATCCTGTCTCCCATGGGGCTCACAGTCTCAGTCCCCGTTTTACAGATGAGGTAAGTGAGGCACAGAGAAGTGAAGTGACTTGCCTAAGGTCACACAGCAGACAAGTGGCGGGGCTGGGATTGGAACCCGTGACCTTCTGATGCTAAGGCCGGGGCTCTATCCACTACACTATGCTCCTTCTCAAGGAGCAGCGGGGTCTTGTAGAAAGCGCCCGGACCAATGATGTTGGTATTTGTTAAGCGCTTTCTAGGTGCAGAGCACTGTTCTAAGCGCTGGGGTAGACACAGGGTCATCAGGTCGTCCCACGTGGGGCTCCCCGCCTTAATCCCCATTTTACAGATGAGGGAACTGAGGCACAGAGAAGTGAAGTGACTTACCCACAGTCACACAGCTGCCAAGTGGCAGAGCCGGGATTCGAACCCATGACCTCTGACTCCAAAGCCCACGCTCTTTCCACTGAGCCACGCTGACCAGAGTCATTCACTCATTCATTCATTCAATAGTATTTATTGAGCGCTTACTATGTGCAGAGCACTGTACTGAGCACTTGGAATGGACAAATCGGCAACAGATAGAGACGGTCCCCGCCCTTCGACGGGCTCACGGTCTAATCGGGGGAGACGGGCAGACGAGAACGATGGCGATGAATAGAGTCCAGGGGAAGAACATCTCGTAAAAACAATGGCGACTAAATGGAATCAGGGTGACGTACATCTCATTAAACAAAATAAACAAAATAAATAGGGTGATGAAGATATACACAGTTGAGCGGACGAGTACGGTGCTGAGGGGGTGGGACGGGAGAGGGGGAGGAGCAGAGGGAGTCAGAGGCTCTACCACCGTCCTCTAGCCTGGAAGCTCGTTAAGGGCAGGAAACATGGCCACTAATTCTGGTGAACTGGATCCTCCCTAATGCTTAGTACAGTGCTCTGCACACAGTAAGCTCTCGACAAATACCGTTGATCGATTGATTGCCTGCTAGGTGAGCTTGGGTAAGTCACTTTTTAATGGCATTTGTTCAGAGCTGACTACGTTCCGGGCACTGTACAAAGCGTGGGGTCAGGCTGGACGCGGTCCCCGTCTTTAGCCCCATTTTGCAGATGAGGCAACTGAGTCCCAGAGAAGTGACTTGCTCAAGATCGACCGGCAGACAAGTGGCGGCGCCGGGATTAGAACCCAGTTCCTTCTAACCCCTGGGCTCAGGTTCTTTCCTCTAGGCCAAGCTGCTTCCGGCGCCTCTGTAAAATGGCGATTCGACGTCTGTCCTCCCTCCCACGGGCTCAGTCAGGGAAGACCTTGGGGAGGTGACTTCTGAGGAGGCTTTGAAAGTGGGGAGGGATGAGAACTGACGCCACTGAGGCAGACCGTGCCTTCCGTGGGACTCCCAGTCCAAGTAGGAGGGAGTATGATTTAATCCCCGTTTTACGGTCGAGGAAACCGAAGCAGAGAGAAGCGAAGTGACTTACCCAAGGGCACACGGCAGTCAGGCGGCAGAGCCGTGATCGGAACCCAGGCCTTCTGACTCCCGGGCCCCTGGGCCGAACGGCTTCGGGTGCGATCTTGGGGGGAGCCAGAAGTGAGGTGGCTCTGTAAGCTGGCCGTGGGCAAGGAATACGTCTCTGTTGCTACAGTGTCCTCTCCCGACGGCCGAGCGTAGTGCTTTGCACGCAGTAAGCACTCCATAAATACGTCTGACCCAGTGAATAAATGAGTTGAGAGAGGATAGCTAAGATCGAGGCCGTTGATGGAGAGTCTTGCAGGTAATGACTGGTTTCGGTGCGGGTCGAGAAGAATTGGGTGCAGGACCCGGGGAGCGTGGGAAATTCAAAGAGAGGGTTTGAGCGTCAGTTTTGACTTCCTCTCAGTCTGGTGCCTTCCTGTCGGGCCCGGGTGACTCATAACGAGATTCACGCTAAAGGCAGAAGGGATTGAGGTTAGACTCGAAGAAGAACTTTCTGAGTGAGGCACTTGCAAAGCAAAGGAGGCCGGAGACCGAAGGGTCAGTCGGTCCATCAGTCAATGGCATTTGGCGAGGGCTTGGTTTGGGCAGAGCACTTTACTAAGCGTTTGGGCGATTACAGCCGGTAGTCGCCTTCTTCAGTCGGAGAAGCCAGACATTTAAATAAATAAATTAAGGTAATGGACGCAGTCGAGTATCGGGATGTTTTTGACGGGGGGGGGGGGGGGGGGCGTTAGTTTCAATAGTATCTGTTAAGCGCTAAAGGCCACGCACTGTACTAAACACCAGGATAGGTACCAGATAATCAGGTCACATAAGTGACTCAGGCTCACCGTCTTAATAATAATAATAATAATAATGTTGGTATCTGATAAGCGCTTACTATGTGCAGAGCACTGTTCTAAGCGCTGCGTTAGATACAGGGTCATCGGGTTGTCCCCCGTGAGGCTCACAGTCTTCATCCTCACTTTACAGATGAGGTGACTGAGGCCCAGAGAAGTGAAGTGACGTGCCCACGGTCACACAGCTGACAAGTGGCAGAGCCGGGATTCGAACCCGTGACCTCTGACTCCCAAGCCCGGGCTCTTTCCACTGAGCCACGCTGCTATTTTACAGATGAGGTATCGGAGGCCCGGAGAAGTGAAGCGACTGACCCGAGGTCACACGAGCCGGGATCGAAGTCCAGGTCCTCCGACTCTCCCGCCCTTTTGCTTTTCCCGCTAGGACACGCTGCTTCTCAGGATACGCACGTTAGTGCCTGAGGGAGTCGGGGTTGGGGTGGGAATACCTGAGTACCTTAGGAGTCCATCAAGTCTTCTCTGCTGAGCTAAAGGATGGACTAGAAACACCCTTGTTTGGGATTTGGCTACATATAGTCTAGCCTGGAGGCCAGGGAGTGGACCCGATGACCTTTGGAAATCCCCTTCAGCTCCTGGTTTCTATTATCCTTTGAGAATTTGCCGCATGCAAAATTTCTGGAAAAAAAGGAAAAAAGGGGTCGTTGTTTCACTGGGGCTTTGTTTTTTTCCTGCCATGAGTTCTCCATCTTCTGTATTTCTGGTTCAGAGCAGTTGCTTTTGGCTGCTTCTACAGCTAATCTGGGTCAACTGAGTCATCTAAGTGAAGAAAATCGATAGCGAATCCAATTTTCCTGTTTCAAATTTAGAGCTTTTTAAGTTCGCATCAAATTGACTCAACTGGCCCAAATCTCAGCAGAAAAGGTTCCCATCTCGGGAGATGAAGCTTCCTTTAGAGTCTCTCTCTCTCTTTCTCCCTCTCTTTGTCCAGAAAAATCCAATAACGGGACCTCTCCAGCCATCTCCCCTCAGATTGGTCGCGGAGTTTCGGGTGGGTTATTTTGGTTCCGCGAGAGGCGATTAGGCTCTGTCAGGGAGAGTTCTACCGGACGCCCTCCGGGTGGTTAAGAGATGAAAGGCCATGCAGATGAGATTTGAAACCACGACCCTGAACGCTTGTGGTCATTAAAAGGTGGCGTTACCCCCCCGCCCCGCCCCCCCCCCCCCAAACATACTTTCTAAATACAGAAAGTGACTCTCCATCCATCTGAACCAGAGAGAAACTTCAGGGTTTTATTTTTAGACTCCGGCCCGTTGGCCACAGGCCCCGCTGCCTCCGCTTCCTGCCCGTGAGGAGAGGCGGGTGCCAGAGAGGTAGAGTGGGCCCCCCCAAGAGCTGGGGGTGGGGGGAAGCAGGTGGAGGGACCCCCGCACTGCTGGTCCTCACCCTCAACCCACAACCACTGCTCCTCGCCCCCTCCTGCCCCCTCCACTCACCTTCTTCCTCTGACTTCCCCCAAGGACCGACTGGGAGGGGAAGGAAGTGGAGAATTGGGTTGGTTAAGGGACGTCAAGGGTGGACGACTGCTTATTAATAATAATAATAATAATAGTATTTGTTAAGCACTTATTACACGCCAGGCACCGTACTAAGGCCCGTAACGATAATGACATTTGTTAAGCTCTGACTACGTGGCAGGCCCTGGGTTGGTTGCAAGCAAATCTGGTTGGACGCAGGCCCTGTGCCACATGGAGCTCGCAGTCTCAATCCCCATTTTACAGAGGAGGGAACTGAGGCCCGGAGAGTGAAGCGACTTGCTCAAGGTCACGCAGCAAAGTGGAGGAGCGGGGATCAGAACCCAGGTCCTTCTGACTCCCGGGCCTGGGCTCCAGCCACTCGGCCGGTCAACTCCACGAAGACGGGCACCGCGTGATCCCCTCGTCCGGCCCCTTCACCCCCGGCAAGGGGGTCCGAATGGGATCACCGGGATGCAAGAGGGAGGGCGGAGGGAGAGAGGTGACCTTTGGCCCCCGACCCTGGAAGGGGTCCGTGACTCCCCCGACTCTCGTCAATCCCATCTGTCAATCAAGGGAATTAACTGAGTGCTTACTGAGCGCAGAGCGCTGTGCTAAGCCCTTGGGAGACTTCCACACGATAGAGTCGGCGGACCCGATCCCAGTCCACAAGGAGCTACAGGGCCTCACGGGTCTGGGCCTCTAGACCGTCAGCTTGTTGTGGGCAGGGAGTGTGTCTGTTTATTGTTCTATTGTCCTCTCCCAAGCGCTTAGTACAGAGCCCCGCACACAATAAGGGCTCAGTAAATACGACTGAATGAATGAAAGGGGGATCCGCAGAGCACGGGGACCGAGACCCGTGGCGGGGAGACGACGACTAGCAGCGGCGGGGATTTATTGTCTCAAGTAGTCAGTCGGTGGTATTTACTGAGCGCTTATCGCGAGCACTGTACTAAGCACCCGGAAGAGGACACCGTAACACGGCCGACGGACCCGATCCCCGCCCTTGAAACCAAAGCCGAGGGAAGCGAAGTGACTTATCCCAGGCCGCGTAGCAGACAAGCGGCAGAGCGAGATCGGAACCCAGGCCTTCTGACGGCCCCCGGGCTGTACCGCTTCTCACTGTAGGACTCAAACATGGGAGGAGCCAGAAAAGAGGTGGAGTGGTGGGCCGGCTGTGGGCAAGGAATGTGTCTGTTTGTTGCTATATTGTCCTCTCTCCCAAGCGCCTAGTATAGGGCTTTGCACACGGTAAGCACTCGATAAATACGACTGACCGAATGCAAAAATGAGAGGAGGGAGAGCTTAGCACAAGGTAAGCGGCTCAACGGCCCCGACCGACCGACTGCCCGATTCTCCCCGCCGGCGGGCCGCCACCCCGACCTCAGAGGGCCCGGCTCCTAGGATGGCCGACGGGGGCCACGGCCCCTCACCGCCCACCCCGGCTCCCCCTCCCAAACGGCCTAAACTTTACCTCGGCCGTCCCTTCCCCGGGCCGGGGCCGGGCCGGGTGACCTCTGCCTTTCCTCGGCTTCCGGAGGCCGAGACGGAAAGCCCGATCGTCCCCCTCCCTCTCCCGGGGACACTGCGGTCACAGGCGAAGTTTCCTCTTCCTCCTCCTCTCGCGCTGGAAATGGGCGATTTCAAATTATTCATGACTATAACCAAATGACATCTATCGGACACCCGTCCTGGGGGACCTCAGAGTGGAAAATATCTTCTACTCTCTCTCGCCGTCATCCGTCCCCCCCGCCTCCGCCGCCCCCCACTTTCTTAACGAGCACATTAACAACAAAGGCCGCCAGCCCCGGTTTATTTATATCAATTTCAAAATCTCCAAAGACTCCGGTCCCCTATAAGCCCTGCATCAAATCCAAGGGCTGTAATGGGTCGTTAATGTATTTTAAGTGAGAGGCGAGTTTGCGTTGGCAGTAGATTGGCTCAGAAATGTTTTAAAGGACCAAGAGTGCCTTTTGATTGCTTCTAAATTCCCAATGAATAAATGAATAATAGAAAATAAATGAATAATAGATATATCAGTGGATTAGGTATTATAATGCAATGATAATAAGTCATCCTGTACGTCTGCCAGAATATTTGGTTAACGGCACAAATTAGGAAAGTCGATATATAAAATGGACGGGGAGGAGGTAATAAAACTCCCCCAGTAGGGCTTCTAGCGGAGCCTGGCTGCTCTGAGATGCTAGCGGTGGATTGGGCCAGATCTGACAGGTGCTTTTGGGCCAGAGCCATCTGCCCTCTTCTTCGGGGCGACGGGGCTGAGGCGGGGGCGCTCGGGTTGGCCACCGCACCCCAGATGTGGAACACAGAAAGATCCCGGGCCTGGGAATCAGAGGGCCTTGGTTCTAACTCCAGATCCACCACCTGTCTGCTGTGTGACCTTCGGCAGGTCGCTTCACTTCTCTGGGCCTCCGTTACCTCATCTGGGAAACGGGGGATGGGACCGTGAGCCCCACGTGGGACAGGGATTGTGTCCGATCCGATTTACCTCTATCCTCCCCAGCGCTTCGAACGGTGCCCGGCACCGAGAAATCACTTAACAAATACCACAGTTATTTTGATTATTATTGAGGTGTGCCCCCCCCCCCCCCCGCTCAGAGCCCTGTCATCCCTAGGGCTGCTTGTTGGCAAATCGGAACCTTTTAAAGCGGTTACACTATTTAACCGACATCGTCGTCATCATCATCATCATCATCATCATCACCGGTTGTATTTATTAATAATAATTATGGTATTTGTTAAGCGCTTACTATGTGCAGAGCACTTTTCTAAGCGCTGGGGTAGATACAGGGTAATCAGATTGTCCCACGTGGGGCTCACATTTTTTAATCCCCACTTTTTTCTTTTTACAGATGAGGTAACTGAGGCACAGAGAAGTTAAGTGACTTGCCCACGGTCACACAGCAGGCAAGCGGCGGAGCCGGGATTAGAACCCACGACCTCTGACTCCCAAGCCCGTGTTCTTTCCACTAAGCCACTGCTTCTCTAATTATTCTCTAATTATTGAGCACTTACCCTGTGCAGAGCACTCTACTAAGCACTTGGGCGAGTACGCAGCAACAGAGTTGGTAGACGAGTTCCCTGCCCACAGTGTGCAGATAGAAAAAGAAGGTTCAGAACTCTCGGTTCGTTTTTAATCTCTTGCGTTGGCGGCAAAAGCCCAGAGAAATCCATCAAGCAATCGTCGTAGCTACTGAGCACTTACTGTTTGCAGAGCACCGTACTAAATGCCTACAGTCTAGAGGGAGCTTACAGTCTACGCCACTCACCCTAGCCCTAGTCCCTCCCCCCGCTCCGTACCTCAGTTTCCCTAACTCTTCAACGGGGACGAGAGAACCCGATGGCTTTGTTTGTTGCCCTTTCAGTTTCGGGCGCCCAGAATCTCCTCATCCTTTTTCCTGGAAAGTGCTGTGGAATTCCGTCGGACAGAGCGGCACTGAGCTCTCGAATCTGCCCGGTCCTGGTTCCTACCTGTTTATTTATTCACCGAGAATTTAGAAGCGATCAGAGGGAGCCCTCGGTTCTTGAAAGCACGTTGAACCCATTCGGCTGCCGAGTGAGAATATCGAATGAGATCACACTTTTAGGATTCTGCTCAAAAACATCCTCCCCACCTTTCTTCTTCGCCGAGGTTTTGCTCTATTAACTTGGGACGGAGGAAATGACTTCTCAAGTCGAGGGCTCCGGCTCTTCATATCCGACGGCGGACGGTGACCGTCCCCACCTTCGAAACCATAATGAAGGCCCGTCTCCTGCGAGAGGCCTTCCCTGACTGAGCCCTCCTTTCCTCTTCTCCCGCTCCCTTCTGCCTCACCCTTCCACTTGGATTTGCCCCCCATTCATCCCCCTCTCAGCTTCACAGCACTTATTTCCATATCCTTATCCAAACTATCCCTCACCCCCGCCCCGTCGATTGCTCTATCAGCCTCTTAACTGCCCTCCCAGCCTCCCGTCTCTCCCCACTCCAGTCCCCACTTCGATCTGCTGCCCCGGTCATTTTCTACAGAAACGTTCGGCCCACGCTTCCCTATTCCTCGAGATCCTCCGGTGGTTGCCCATCCATCTCCGCCAGCCCCACGGCACTTACGTCCACATCTGCGATGTCTTTATTTATATTAATGTCCGTCTCCCCCTCCGGACTTTAAGCTCGTTATGGGCAGGAAGGTGTCTGCTATATTGCTGTGCTGTATTCTCCCAGGCGATCAGTACGGTGCCCTGCACGCAGTGAGCACTCGATAAATACGACGAATCTATTGATCTGTAACTTATTTATATTAATGTCCGTCTCCCCCTCTAGTCCGTGAGCTCGTCGTGGACAGGGAACGGGTCGACCGACTCTGTCAAACTGTACTCTCCCAAGAGCTCAATAAATACGAATGATTTATTGATTGATCGACTGATTGATCGAGGATGTGCCACCCCGGAGCTACGCGCCCGTGTGCACGTTCTGTGTTTCCCGCTGTTTCTCTCCCTCTCTGGGGCTTCGCTGGAGCTAAGGTTTTCGACCGCTCGTCCTGCATCGATGCCCTTACGTGACCAGCTCGGTAGATGGGATTTCTTCCTTCCGAAGACAACGGTCTCTGGTCGGAGCCTTTCGTGTTAAGAATTAGCGGTGAAATGGAGAAGGCAGAAGGGAGAAGGGCTTCCAGAAATAACAGCTCTGAGAGTGCTTGCTGCTCACGTCTGAGATTCCTGTGGAAAGTGTGCTGCTGTAGCTAAAACAGCGGGGCAGGGACTGTGTCCGACCTGATTAGCTTTTATCCACTCCAGGACTTAGAAGAGCGCTTGGCACATAGTAAGCGCTTAACTAACGGGTACCATTAAAAAACAAATGCACGGGAGGGCGATTTCTAATGGAAGGGGCCGATGCTTTCTTGTGTTTTGCCATTCAGCACTCCTCTAGACGGTTATGGGCAGGGAATGTGCCCGCTATATTGCTGTGTTGGGCTCTCCCAAGCGCTTAGTACAGTGCTCTGCACAGATTAAGTGCTCAATAAATACAACTGACTGACTGATCGAGTGTCCTGTGACAGTCAGTCAACATCGGGGGCAGGGAAATGGAAACGGGAAAGAACATACCGGCATTTATCCGCGCTACGGGGAGACACTTCCTCTATTACAGTTCTTCCTTGTGAGGCGAAGGGTCGAGTTGGGTGCTTGAAAATGGTCTTTTTAGTGGTATGAATTTGGCACGTACTATGTGGCGGACACTGTACGAGGCGCTGGGGTAGATATGAGGTATTCAGGCCGGACGCAGTCTCTGTTCCACCTGGGGCTCACGGTCTTAATCCCCATTTTACGGATGAGGGAACCGAGGCGCGGAGAAGTGACTTCCCAAGGTCGTACGGCGGACAAGAGGCTGAGGCAAGATTAGAACCCAGGCCCTTCTCACGCCCGAGCCTGGGGTCTATGCAATAAGCTTGGCTGCTTCTCCTTTTGAGCAGACTCTTCCGGGCTTGCATCGGGGGAGGGGAAAGAGTTCCAAGGGTCCGAAAGAAAGGATCAGTGGACAGAGCCCGGGCCTGGGAGTCGGAAGACCTCGGTTCCGATCCCAGCTCCACCGCTGGTCTTCTGTGTGACCTTGGGCAACTCGCTTGACTTCTCTGAGCCTCAGTTACCTCATCTGTAAAATGGGGATTAAGACCGCGAGCCCTAGATGGGATTGGGACCCCATCCGACCCGACTGTCTTGCGTCTACCTCAGCGCTTAGTACAGTGCCTGGCAATAATAAGCGCTTAACAAATACCTTTGAGAGAGAAGGAAGTGCCCAGGAGAACTGCCGGGAGATCCAATCTCGTGGTTCTGCTTCCGGACCCGAGATGGCCGTAAGGTGGATCCCTAGGCAATGTGGCGTAGGAGTCAGAGGGCTTGGGTACTAATCCCGGCACCGCCAATTACTTGCTGTGTGACCTCGGTCAAGTCACTTTGCTTTTCTCTGCCTCGGTTTCCTCAACTGAAAAATGGGGATTCAATGCCTGTTCTCCCTCCTACTTAGACTGCGAGCCCCATGTGGGACAGGGACTGGGTCCAACCTGATAAACTTATATCTACCTCACTGCTTGCAACGGTGCGTGACACAGAGTAGGCGCTTAACGGATTCCACGGTGATAGTTACCACTCTTTCCCGGAGCTATAGATCTCAGGAACCGTAAGATTTTCCTCCTCTGCCCGGGACCACCCTAATAATAATAAATGTGACATTCGTTAAGCGCTTACTATGTGTCCAGCACTGTGCCAAGCACTGGGGTAGATACGAGATAATCAGGTCCCACTTGAGGATCACATTCTATTAGGCTTTTCCCGGCACCCATCCGACTTCATTCATCCACTTATGTTTCCTGAACGCTTACAGTGTGCAAAGCACTGTGCTCAGTGCTTGGGAGAGTACCCTGCAACAATAAACAGACACATTCCCTGCCCACGATGAGCTTACAGACTAATAATGTTGGCATCTGTTAAGCGCTTACTATGTGCACAGCACTGTTCTAAGCGCCGGGGGAGATACAGCGTAATCAGGTTGTCCCATGTGAGGCTCACAATCTTCATCCCCATTTTACAGATGGGGTAACTGAGGCACAGAGAAGTGAAGTGACTGGCCCACAGTCACACAGCTGACTAGTGGCAGAGCCGGGATTCGAACCTATGACCTCGGACTCCCAAGGAGGGGACTAGAGGAGGGGCAGACGTTACTGTGCCTCGGTTACCTCATCTGTAAAATGGGGATTAAGACTGTGAACCCCCATGTGGGACAGGGACTGTGTCCAACCCGATCTGCTTCAATCTACCCCCGAGCTTAAGACGGTGTCCGGCTCACAGTAATTGCTTAACATATATCACTCTCGTTATGATTATTACATAAACGGAATTAAATTAGAGATATTCTGCTTGGAAGAGGAAGAGCGGAGTCACCATTTGGCCAAGGAGAGGTTCGGCGGTGTCTTTTTTTAGAACGTACCATTCACGCTGAATCAGTCCCCTCCTGAGGTCCGAGGTCCCGGCTCTCAATTTCATGGTTATTCAACGACTCATTCCCCCGACGACTGCCCGATATCTGAAAGGCACAGAAAGGCTTTAGGTTGGCCTTTTTTCCCCCCTTTCATGATATCTGCTAAGCGCTTACTGGGCGTCAGGCAGTGTAGTGTGGCTCAGTGGAAAGAGCCCGGGCCTGGGAGTCAGAAGTCATGGGTTTGACTCCCGGCTCTGCCCCTCGGCAGCTGTGTGACCGTGGGCAAGTCACTTCACTTCTCGGGGCCTCAGTTGCCTCATCTGTAAAATGGGGATTAACTGTGAGCCTCACGTGGGACGACCTGATGACCCCGTGTCTCCCCCCAGCGCTTAGAACGGTGCTCGGCACATAGTAAGCGCTTAACAAATACCAACATTATTATTAGTGTAAGGCCGTCAGCTTGTGTGGGTAGGGAAAGTGTCCGCTATACCGTATTCTCCCGAGCACAGTGCTCTGCACAAAGTAAGCCCTCAGTAGATATGACCGACTGACTAAGCACCGGAATAGTACAGCCCCCGTCTCACATAGAAGTAGGAGGGGAAGGAGAACGGGTATTGTCTGAGAAGCAGTATTGCCTAGTGGATAGAGCCCAGGGCCTGGGAGTCAAGAAGGACATGAGTTCTAATCCCACCCCGCCGCTCGTCTGATGTGCGATCTGGGGCAAGTTTCTTAACTTCTCTGGGCCTCGGTTACCTCATCTGGAAAATGGGGTTTAAGACCGTGAGCCCCATGTGGGATACGGACTGTGTCCAACCTGTTTACCCTGTATCTGTCCCAGTGCTTAGAACAGTGCCTGGCGCGTAGTAAGCACTTAAGCACCATTAAAAGACAAAAAAGACTGTAAACTCACTAGAGGCGGGAAACGTGACCGCTAATTCCGTTGTACTGGGCTCTCCCGAGCGCTCAGTGCAGCGCTCTGTAGGTAGAAAGTGTTCAATAGAGACTATCGATCGATCGATCGATCGATCGAATCCCCGTTTTACAGACGAGGCTTAGGACAAGCCAAGTGACTTAATAATAATAATAAAGTTGGTGTCTGTTAAGCGCTTACTATGTGCCGAGCACTGTTCTAAGCGCTGGGGTAGGCACGGGGTCATCAGGCCGTCCCACGTGAGGCTCACAGTTAATCCCCCTTTTACAGATGAGGTCACTGAGGCACAGAGAAGTGAAGTGACTCGCCCACAGTCACACAGCTGCCAAGTGGCGGAGCCGGGATTCGAACTCATGACCTGCGGCTCCCGAGCCCGGGCTCTTTCCACTGAGCCGCGCTGCTTGCCCAAGGTCTCCCAGCACCTCCTCAGGGCAGAGGTCCCAAGCGTGAGCCCCACACCCGGGAGCCCGACGTACTCGTATCCACCCCGGTGCTTGGGACGGTGCCTGGAACGTAGTAAGTGCTTACCAAATAGCGCAGTCATCATTCTAATTATTCACGGAGGGCCAGGCGGCCGGGGGAGGGAGATGGCAGCCACGGGCAAAGCCAAGGACCACAGCCCCCGGTCGACGCTGGCTCCCGCCACCGCAGCGGCGGCCGGGTCGACCCCACGGGGCCCCGGGAGTCCGACGGACCGAGGCCACGGTCCCCACGGCGGGTTCCCCCAGCCAGAACGCGTGGTCTGGACGGTCTGCCTCTCCGTGGCCGGTGGCTCAGACACCCAAGCCACAAACGTCTGAGGCCGCCGCCTCGATCCCGGCCTCTGATGCCTATTGATCGGGACTCGGTCGGGGCCCGGTCCCCGCTCGGGTTGCCGAGGATTCTGGAAGAGGGAGGGCGGCCGGCCCCCGCTCCCTCGCGGTCGATCGGGCTGCGGAGCGGCCAAGGTCTCGAGCGGCTGCGGGTTCGGGGAGAGCGGAGGGAAGCCGCCACGGTGGCAGTTATGGGCAAGGGGTGAATCCCGGTCCTCGTCCGAATTCCGGTCTCGGGGAGGGTTTGGCTCTCCTAGTCTCGTTTCCTCTGGGCTGACCTCAACCCTCCGAGCCTGACCCCGCCTCCGAGTTTCCCGCCCGACCTCTCTTCCGTCCCTCAGAGAGCTGGAGGGATCGATCCGTGACGCGCACCCTGACTTCAGTCGCTCAGCGGTATCGACTGAGCGCTCACTGGGTGCAAAGCACCGGACTGAGCCCTTGGGAGAATACGCGTGGTGTAGCGCGTAGAGCGAGGGCCCGGGAGTCAGAAGGTCACGGGTTCTAATCCCGGCTTTGCCACCTGCTTGCCGTAGGGCTTGGGCGAGTCACTTGACTTCCCGGGGCCTCTGTTACCTCATCTGTAAGATGGGGATCAAGATTGGGAGCCCCATGTAGGACGTACACTGCGTCCGGTCCGATCACCTCAGCAGGGAACGGTGCCTGACGACTGATAAGAGCTTAACGAACACCAATAAAAAAATCAATGAATCAGTGCTATTTACTGAGCGCTTACACTGTGCAGAGCACTGTACTAAGCCCTTGGAAGAGGACAAGGTAACAGAATGAGCCCATAATGAGCTTTGCGGTTTTCAGTGACAAAACTGGCTGTCCACCCCCGTTCCTGAAGCCGCGCCTGTTGCGGAAGGAGCCGGGTCGCGCCTCCCTCGACCCCAGAGGGGGATGGACCCCGGCCATCCTCCTTCCTCTCACCCTTCCCTCTCCCCGGTTATGAAAACCCTGAAGATGGCCTCCCACGGCCGGCTGATGGATCAGCCGGCGGGCTGGCAGGCGGAAACCGACCGCGCGGCCGGAAGGAACCGAAATCAAAGCCCCCAATCCCTTCCCCGTCCTCTGGCCAGCACCTGCTCTCCCCCGTCACCCCGCTGGCTGCTGAGAGGGGGCCGATGGACCACGCGGAGTATTCCTCGCCTGCCGAAAATGCGTTTTATTGCGAGGTCTGACCACCTAAAAAGAGGCGTGTGTCAGGTTTGCCAGTCTATTACTGTAAATATCATATATCATGGCTTAGAATAACTTCTTCCAGCTCCATCTGCTCCGCATTAAGCATTCCTAACTACTCCTGGCCTTTGCGGCACGCCCGATAATGCCTTAAAATAATATCTGAGCTGCGGACGTATATTATTTTAACGCTCCGCCGAGCCTCCGCCGATAGGCTTTCGTGAAACTTTCTCCCGGCTGCCCCGATCGGAAAGCAGCGTGGACGAGTGTCCGGGGTCCGTCCTGATCGCCTTGTACCTGCCCCAGAGCTTTTAGTGCCGTGCTCGGCTCGTAGTGAGAGCTTAATAAACGCCGTCGTCCTCATTATTTTGAGGGGCAAGCGTTGATCCGAGAGGATCACCCTGGGAAAGGATTCCAGCTTGGCGTGTGCTATCTGCATAGAACTTTCCTCTGTCCGTTCCCCCCTGAGATTTTAATAATAATGTTGGTATCTGTTAAGCGCTTACTATGTGCCCAGCACCGTTCTAAGCGCCGGGGGAGATACGGGGTCATCAGGTCGTCCCACGTGAGGCTCACAGTTAATCCCCATTTTCCAGATGAGGTCGCTGAGGCCCAGAGAAGTGAAGCGACTCGCCCACAGTCACACAGCTGCCAAGTGGCGGAGCCGGGAGTCGAACCCACGACCTCTGGCTCCGAAGCCCAGGCTCTTTCCACTAAGCCACGCTTGAGGGCAGGGGACGCGCGGCTTGAGGCTACTGCACTCTCCAGAGCGTCTCGTACAGTGCTCCCTATAGAGTGGGTGTCGGGGAAATACGGCGGACGGACTGCTGCCCTTGAGGCTCTTACGTGGTCAGGGGCGAGAGAAGATCTCTGTTGCCGAATTGTCCGTTCCAAGCGCTTAGTCCGGTGCTCTGCACCTAGTAAGCGCTCGGCGAATACTACTGAATGAACGAATATAGGCTTCGGGAAGGAGCCGGGGAATGGGAGAGTAGAACCCTCTAGACCGTAAGCTCCCTGAAGGCAGGGAACGTGTCTACCAACTCTGTTCGACTGTCTGCGTTTCCCCGCTCCTCGAGAACCTCCAGCCATCGCCCGTCGGCCTCCGTATTAAACCAGAACTCGCTACCCATGGCTTTGAAACACTCAATCACCTTGCCCTCTCCTACCTCACCACTCCCCAACGACAAGCCAGCCCGCACATTTGGCTTCTCTAATGCCGGCCTACTCACTGTACTTCAGTCTTGTTTATTCATTCATTCTTTCAGTAGTATTTCCTGAGCGCTTACTATGTGCAGAGCACCGTACTGAGCGCTAGGAATGGACAAATCGGCGACGGATAGGGACAGTCCCTGCCCACCGACGGGCTTACGGCCTAACCGGCACCTCGCCACCACCCAGGTCCCGCCTCTGGCCTGGAACACCTTCCCTGTTCACATCCGACAGACCATCACTCTCCCCACTTTCAAAGCCTTACTGAAGGCCCGTCTCCTCCAAGAGGCCTTCCCTGACTCAGTCCTCCTTTCCTCTTCTCCCGCTTCCTTCTGCATCACCCTTGCGCTTCCATTTGCTCCCTTTATTCACCCCTCCCTCAGCCCCACGGCACTTACGTGCATCTCCCTCATCTGTGTTTTTATAATCGACGTCCGTCTCCCCCGCTAGACTTGGAGCTCGTTATGGTCCAGCAACGTTTCTACCAACTCTGTGGCACTGTACTCTCCCGAGCGCTTAATACGGGGCTCCGCGCACAGTAGGCGCTCAATCAGTGCCATCGATCGATCGACGAATCCAGAGGGGGCCCTCGTTCGGTCTGGAGTGTCTTCCGGGAGAACAGCCCTCAGAAGCAGCGTGGGTGGAGCACGAGCCCGGGAGTCGGAAGGTCACGGGTTCCCGCACTGGTCGGCTGCGTGCCCTCGGGCGAGAAACTTCGCTCCTCCGTGCCGCAGTTCCCTCGTCTGTAAAATGGGGATGAAGACCGTGAGCCCCACGTGGGACGGGGACTGCGTCCGACCCTGTTTGCTCGGATCCGCCCCGGCGTTTAGTACCGTGCCCGGCGCCTAGTAAGCGCTTAACGAATGCCACGACCATTATTCATCGGCTGGCCTCTCAGGCCCCTCCTTCCCAGCGACCCTCCACGGAAGGCCTCCGGCGAATCCAGCCGCCATGACGGGACTCCGCGGGGCGACCTCCGAAGGAGTTGGCCTTTTGGTCCGTGCTGCCTTCACCAAAACAGCTGGGTCATTAAAAACCACAGCGTCTCCTCTGTTGACATCTCCATTAATGAGGAAATCGTTTCTGTTCGCAGGTCAGGGGCTGTGGTTTGCCAGTTTTACTAATGAAGACTGTGGTGTGCCCTGGACCTGCCTGGAGCAGAGCCAACCCCCTTGGAGAGTTTAACCGCCCTCGGTTAACTTTAACCAATTAAACAGAAGCACGGCCTAGTGGATAGCGCCCGTGCCTGGGCGTCGGAAGGACCCGGGGTCTGATCCACTCGTCCGCTGTGGGTCCGCGGGCGAGACGCTTAACTTCCCTGGTCCTCGCTTGCCTCAGCTGTAAAATGGAGAATAAAGACCCTGAGCCCCACGCGGCGCAGGGACTGCGTCCGACCCAATAAACTTGTAAATACCCTAGCGTTTAGTACGGCGCCTGGCACGCGGTAAGCGCTTGACGAATACCGTTTCAAAAACGGAGGTCGAGCAGGGGCTACGGCGCTTAGAGATCGGTCAGTCGATCGGTGGGATTTATCGAACGCTCACTCTACGCAGAGCGCTGTGCTAAGCGCTGGGAGAGTACCCCAGATGGCAACGGGGGATAATAATGATGATAATTGGGGCATTTATTAAGCGCTCACTATGTGTCAAGCGCCGTACTAAGCGCGGGGGTAGATTCAAGATCATCAGGTCCCACACGGGGGGCTCCCATTCAAAGTATGAGGAGAACAGGTATTGAATCTTCATTCTGCAGCTGAGGGAGCTGACACGAATAATAATAATAATAATAATGTTGGTATTTGTTAAGCGCTTACTAGGTGCAGAGCACTGTTCTAAGCGCTGGGGTAGACACAGGGGAATCAGATTGTCCCTCGTGAGGCTCACAGTCTTCATCCCCAGTTTACAGATGAGGTGACTGAGGCACGGAGAAGTGAAGTGACTTGCCCAAGATCACATAGCAGGATGGTGGCGGAGTAAATAAATAAACTGTGGTATTTGTTAAGCGCTTACTATGTGCAAAGTACCGTTCTAAGCGCTGGGGGATACGAGGTGATCAAGTTGTCCCACGTGGGGCTCACAGTTTTGTTTTTTTCAATCCCCATTTGACAGATGAGGTAACCGAGTCCCAGAGAAGTTAAGTGACTTGCCCAAGGTCACACCGCTGACTAGCGGCGGAGTCAGGATTAGAACCCGTGACCTCTGACTCCCAAGCCCGTGCTCTTTCCACTGAGCCACGCTGCTTCTCAACAGGGTTTAGAATCCAAGTCCTCTGACTCCTCGGCCTGGAAGTCCCGAAACTGCGGGGGCCATTTGCCATACAGGGACCACCGTCTCGGAGAGACTAGTAGATTCGCCCTTCTTCTGAAGATCAGTCAGTCCATCGATGCTAGTTATGGAGCGCGTACGGTGTTCAGAGCACTGCACCGAGCACCCGGGACAGTACAGAGTTGGTGACCATGCTCACAATGAGCTTACCACTCGCCCCACCTTCGAAGCCCGCCGAGAATCACGTCGCCTCCCAAAGGGAAGCTCTCAGAGCCCCTGTTCGCCCTGCCTTCTCCGTCACCTACACCGTTGGATCTGAACCCCTTTAGCGCTTGAGGGTCACCCCGACCCCCCCCACCCCACAGCACTTTTAAACAGATCATCCCCCTCTGCCGCTTACCCCTCTACACCATAAGCTCCTTGGGGGCAGGGAACGCGCCTTCTGCCGCATCGTTCTCTCCCAAGCGCTTAGGACGGTGTACTCTGCACACAGTAAGGGCTCCAAAAAACACCGCCGACCGATGGATCGAAAGGAACGGAAACCTCGGAAGTCCACCGAGGAAGGTGGTGAACCCCCCCCCCCCCGTCCTGTCGATCGGTCCATCGATCTCTTTTGCTGAGCACTTGAGCTTCTACTAAATTTTAGGAATCCGATCGCTCTGGGATGGTTGGCATCGAACCAGCGGGACAATACAACAGAGTCGGAAGACGCGTTCCCCGCTCACAGTGAGAAGCGGCGTGGGAAGAGCCCGGGCCTGGGAGTCAGAAGCTTCCGGTTCCCAATCCCGTCACTTGTCCGCTGTGTGACCTTGGGCCCATCACTTCACTTCTCCGGGCCTCAGTTCCCTCATCCGTAAGACGGGGATGAAGACTGTGAGCCCCATGTGGGACGGGGACCGTGTCCAACCTGATTAGCTTCTACGTACCCCAGGGCTTAGTACGGTGCCGGGCACAGTGCTTAAAAAATACCATAAAAAATGAGCTCGCTGTCTAGGGCAGGATACGAATACGCGTAAATAATTTATACTCTATAATTTTAAAATATAATAGATAAAGAACCTTGTAAATCAGAGTTAGGACCAATATTCATTCCCATCCTCATACCTCACCACCCCTCTCTCAGCTGGAGGTGTCAGATCACGGAGGAGAATTCCTCCCCTCTCCTCCAAACTCCAAAATGGCAAGTCAGTCAATCAATCGGTGGCGTTCCCTGAGATTCAGTGTGGGAGAGCACAATACAAAAAGAGTCGGCGGAAACGTTCCCTGCCCGCAACGAGCTTACGGTCCAGAGCGGGAGAGAGATGTGAATATAAATAAATAAATAAATGAATGAATAAATGAATAAATAAATGAATAAGTAAATGAATAAAGAAATAAATAAATGATGGTTACGGGCACAAGTGCTGTGGGGCTGACGGAGGGGGGATAAAAGGGAGCAAATCCGAGTTCAAGGGAGATGCAGAAGGGAGTGGAAGAAGAGGAGATGAGGACTTTAATCAGGGAGCTCTCTCTCTGCCACCTCTCCCGGACAGACTTCTAGACACTAAACCCTCTTTTTGGTGCGGAGGAAATGAGGGCCGAGTCAGGGGAGGTCTCTTGGAGGAGATGGGGGCTTTCAGGGTTCCTGCTTATTCTTTCTGATCATCAGGGGCAGGGATGGAGTCTCTACTAATTTTCCAGAGTCTCCCCCACCCCACCCCAGGCAGGACTCTTAAATCCTCTTGGAAATCCACCCCTCCCACATTTCCAGGTTACTATCAACGTGAACTGTCTTCCAAAGTCCCAGTGTGGAGAGTCGAAAACTTTGCTCTCGTCATCTCCCTTTTGCAGATGGGCAGACTGAGGCCCCAGAGAGGCTAAGTGGAATCACCCCTCAAGGCAGGACCTCTTTTCTCACTTCTAGTGTAGCGTGGCCTAGTGGATAGAGCCCGGGCCTGGGAGTCAGAAGGACCTGGCCCTAATCCCTAACCCCTACTCTGCCAGTTGTCTGCTGTGTGACCTCGGGCCAGTCACTTCACTTCTCTAGGCCTCGGTTTCCTCGTCTATAAAATGGGGATGGAGACTAGGAGCCTTTTCGTGGGAGGGGGACCGCGTCCAACCCCAGCTTGTATCTACCCCAGGGCTTAGTACAGTGCCTAGCACCTGATAACTTCCATCAAAAAATAATATACCATCCATCTGGCCAGACTCTCCTGCTTTCCTAGCCAGTCATTCATAGGATTTTAATGTTGGTATTTGTTAAGCGCTTACTACGCGCAGAGCACTGTTCTAAGCGCTGGGGTAGATACAGGGTCATCAGGTTGTCCCACGTGAGGCTCCCAGTCTTCATCCCCATTTTGCAGATGAGGGAACGGAGGCACAGAGAAGTGAAGTGGCTTGCCCACGGTCACACAGCTGCAAACCCATGACCTCTGACCCCCAAGCCCGGGCTCTTTCCGCTGAGCCACGCTGCTTCTCAATTTTGATTTTGGATTTGGATTTTGTGCGGGGAATGCTGTCTTGCCTGAGGTAGGTGGTATTACCTGCTCCCAGTCCCCTAACTCCCATTCCATTAGTCCCCCTGAAAGTCTGGCTTACTTTCTTAACTCACCAGTGAGGAAGAGTTCACATCTGAGCTTTAGGGCTACTGGAATTTTCCTTCTGGCATTTTCCTTCAGAACAGGAACTGGAGACAGGAAGGCTCCAGGGGTGAAACTTCATCACAGGCACCAAGAGTAGGCAGGGATGCGGGCTGAGTGACAGCGGGCGTAGTATATAGATCGCAGGCCTGGGAGACAAAAGGTCGTGGGTTCTAAATTCCGGCTCCGCCCCTTGTCGGCTGCTTCTCCGCGCCTCGGTTACCTCGTCCGTAAAATGGGGATCGAGACGGCCGGATGGGAGACGGCGACGGTTTGCTTGTATCCACCTTAGAGTTTAGGAGAGTGCCTGGCATACGGTAAACGCTTAACAAATACCACAGTTATTATTATTATTAGCGGGCAGTCCATCTCTCTTTCCACCGAGGAGAACGTCAGAGGAATCTGGAGATGACCAAGAAAGAAGCGCTTTGGTCCGGTGGAGAAAACACAGGCCCGGGCGTCAGGAGCCCTGCGTATTAATCTTGGTTCCGCCATTTGCCTGCTGTGTGACCTTGGGCAAGTCATTTCATTTCCTCGGTGACTTGGTTTCCTCCTCTCTCTCCCCCATATGGGCCCGGGGTCTACGTCTCGCGTGATCATACTGACCTCAGCGCCTAGAACGGTGCTTGGCACAGAGCAAGCGCTTAATAAATACCACCATGATTACGATTAGAGGGAAGGCGGCGGAGCCTCTGGAATTGCCGAAGAAACGGGCAGCATTCGTTTGCTTGCAGTATGACCGTGGGCAGATCACTTACCTTCTCTGTGCCTCAATTTCCTCAAGTGTAAAATGGGGATCCGATACCTGTTCTCCCTCCTACTTAGGCTACGAGTCTCATGCAGTAATAATAATAATAATTATGGCCTTGGTGCCAGGCACTGTACTAAGTGCTGGGGCGGATAAAAACGAATTGGGTTGGACACAGTCCCTGCCCCACGTGAGGCTCCCGGTCTCGATCCCCATCATACAGATGAGGTAACTGAGGCCCACGGAAGTGAAGTGACTTCCCCAAGGTCACACAGCAGAGGTGGAGCCAGGATTAGATTCCATGACCTACCGACTCTCAGGCCGTGCTGCTTCACGGAGAGCCCCATGAGGGACAGGGACCGGACTAATTAACTTAAAGCCACGCCAGGGCCTAGAACGGTGTTTAATACATAGTAAGTGCTCCACAGATATAATAAAAAAAAGCCACAGTTAATATTATTATTTTCATCAGAGTGCTTGGCACGTAGGAAGCGCTTAACAAGTACCACAGTTCTTCTTACTCCTCTCGTGAGAAGATATCACCTCACTGTCCTAATAATAACTCCGATATTTGCTAAGCACCTACTACAAGCCAACCACCTCTCCTGGTTCACGGACACATCTCAGAAGGCGGATCTGTCCGCTCATCTCAGGAACGCAATCCACAGAGACCTCCCGGTGGGTCCGTCGCCCGGTTTCTCCCAGACGCTGAAGTCCGAGTCACTTCAACTCAGCAGAAGCACGGAGAGGGCACGGAGTGGATAGGGCACGGACGAGGACGTCGGAAGGTCACGGGTTCTAATCCCGGCTCCGCCACGTATCCGCTGTGTGACCGTGGGCAAGTCGTTTCACTTCTCTGAACCTCGTCTGGAAAATGGGGATTGAGATCGGGAACCCCACGTGGGGCAGGGACCGTGTCCACCCCGATTCGCCTCTTTCCACCCCAGTGTTTCGTACGGCGGCCGGCACCTAGTGAGCGCTTAACAAATACCGTTCTCATGATTAAGTAAAATCCATCTGCTCCGGCAAAACTCTTGCTCTGCCGGAATCCTGCATTCCATTTTGAAAGACTTTTAAATCGTCTGCACAAAAGGACTCTATGTGGTTTACGGGGCATTTTCTGTTTAACTTGCATTAAAGTGTTCCAAAGAGTTACAAGTGCATTAGTGGTCTGGGTCAGGATCTGCTGTTGTAACCTTTGACCTCAGTCAATCCATCTTGCTGACACCCATTAAAATGAGCTCATGGTGCTGTTTTTACTGCCGGATTAAGTGGTGTATTTGTAGCACAGGCGGCTCTGGGGGGGCGTCACGCTGCTAATGATTTCTTTATTGATCTTGAATGATTTCCTACATTAGTACGAACAGCATTAGCCTCGACAACATGCTCCCCGTGAAGTGGACTGAATAATTCACCTCCCCGAACTGCCATCACCTTCCCCCTGGATCGGAAGAGCACGCCGAGGCGCCCCGCGGAACTTGCGGGGGCCGAGCCCCGGCCCGGTCCGGCTCCCCTCCAGACCGTAAGCTCGCTGTGGGCGGGGAGCGCGTCTGTTATATTGTTCTATTGGACTCAGGCGCTTGGTACGGCGCTCGGCACACTTCATTCATTCGATCCATCGTATTTATTGAGCGCTTACTGTGTGCGGAGACCTGGACCGAGGGTCTGAGGCAGTTTATTGTTATAAACAGATGAATTCCCTGCCCACAACGGGCTTACAGTCTGGAGGTGGTAAGCGCTCAGTGAATATCATTGATTGAGTGATCGACTGATCGACTGGGTTGCACCCGGCCTTCCCGTATTGGCGCCCGTCCCCTCTCCCACCCGGCCGGCAGGGATCGCGACCCGGCCTGTTCGTTCCAACTAGGATGAGTCTCCAGGAGGCGTCGGAAGTCACCGAATCCTCGAGCTGGGAAGCTCCTCGAGAGGTCAACATATACAAGCTAATCAGGTTGGACACAGTCCCTGTCCCACACGGGGCTCACCGTCTTAATGCCCATTTTACCGATGGGGGCACTGAGGCACAGAGAAGTGAAGTGACTTACCTGTGGTCATACAGAGGACAAGTGGTAGAGCCCCGCTCTTTCCCCTAAGCCGCCTTTCTTCTCGGCGTGGTGAAGTGCTCTACTGGGTGCTTACTTTGTGCCAAGCACTATACTAACCGCTGGAATAGATACGAGATAATCGGGTCCCACAAGGGGCTCAAGGTCTAAGTAGGAGAGGGAACAGGTACTCAATCTCCATTTTGCAGCTAAAGAAACTGAGGTCCACAGAAGTGAAGTGACTTGCCCACACAGCCGACAAGTAGCCAAGCCAGCGTTAGACCCCAGGTTCTTCTAACCCTCGGGCCTGTGCTTTAACCACCAGGCCACACCGCTCCTCCATCCGCCCGCTACTAAGGGCTGGGGAGAATGAGATCCAACAATATAAAGGATGCGTTTCCTGCCCACGATGAGCTTACAGTCTAGCGGGGGCCTTCGGGAGCAAGAGGCGGTCGCTGCTTCGAGTCGTTGCTCTGAGCTAGGGGGGAAGCTAGGGGTGGGAGGAAACGGAGATGGTGGGAGGGAGCCAAAATCACTGCCTCATCCAAGATGGCCCCGGGGAGGGTGTGGGGTGGGTCGGGGGCTGGAGGGGGGGCTGGGGAGGGTGTCTCAGGAATCCAAAGTTGGGGATGTGGACTGGGGCCTGGTGGAGGCTCCCGGCTCCCAGCGGAGAACCAAAAGTGACCAAGATGCCACGAGGGAGTCCAGTACTCAGTGCAGCGTGCCACAGAGTTGGGTGGTTTAACTCCAGAAAATCAGCCTGCCGGCAAGCGTTGCAGTACCCGGGGGGCCTCGGCGGACGCCCCGTTGGGTTTGGCGTCCCAGGGCAGGTTCGGCCCGGGGAGAGGGCAACCCGGCCTGGGACGGGGCCACGGTGATTTGTCCTGAAGCTTTCCATCTCCACCCGCCTCTCAGGAGGCCTGGTTCAGGAGCCCAGCGTCACCGGACCTAGCCCATCAGTTCAGCTCTGGCCCTCGTGGCCGGTCCCTACATGAAATCAGTCGGTCGGTCAGACGGTCGATCGTATTTATCATGCCCTTAGTGTGTGCGGGGCTCCGTACTACACACTTGGGAGAGTACAACAGAACAATAAATAGACACATTCCCGGCCCCCAACAAGCTTACAGTTTGGAGGGGGAAGCAGACATTAAGAGAAATAAATAAATTACAGGTATGGACATATCCTTGGCAAAGGGCTCCCGGCCCAGGCATCTAGGGAGCGGGGCCAAGTTTCGAGAGCTCATCTATTTTTGGTGGGCACAAACACACATGCAACACACACACCCATCGCACAAACACACGCCTTTTTATGGTGTTTGTTAAGCATTTACTACGTGCAAACGTTATTCTAAGCACCGGGGTAGATACAATTTTTGTCAGGTCGGACACGGTCCCGGTCCCACGTGGGGCTCACGGTCTAAGTAGGAGGGAGCCGGCATTAGAACCCAGGTCCTCTGACTCCCAGGCCTGGGCCCTTCCCACTAGGCCGCGTTGCTTTTCCTCTTCACAACCTTGCACGTGCAATGCATCAGACGGCTCCTTTCCAACTTGGGCCTCTCGGCTTGGAAGTGGTTCCTTTCTCACGTGGAAAGCCTCTAAACCCGGCAGATCCAATCAGCAGCACACCAACTTTTTCCCCTTCTGAAACCCCCACTCATCACCTGGCAGGTAAACCGAGGAACACGCAAAGGTCGTTACCCCGACTTAGGTTGGCGGTGGTTACCGGAGGACATCTTCCTCCTGCCCCCCCAGCAGCCTCCTCAGAAACGCAGCCCACTGAAAAGAAACCGGGCCTGGGAGTCGGAGGATTTGGGTTCTAATCCCGGCCCTGGCACTCGTCTGCTCTTTGATCTTGGGCGGATCGCTTCACTTCTCGGTGCCTCAGTTCCCTCACCTGCAAAATGGGGAACCAATACCGGTCCTCTTTTCTCTTTAAACTGTAAGCCCCATGGGGGACCTGATTATCTTGTACGTCCCCCAGTGCTTGGCACAATAAGCACTTAACAAATACAATTATTGTTATTATTATTAATCTCTCCTACTTAGACTGTGAGGCTCATATGGGACGGGGACTATGTCCCACCCGATAGACCGTAAGCCCGTCGATTAGACCGTAAGCCCGTCAGTGGGCGGGGACCGTCTCTATCTGTTGCTGATTTGTCCATTCCAAGCGCTTAGTACAGTGCTCTGCACATAGTAAGCGCTCAATAAATACTATCGAATGAACGAATCTGTCTCCGTGCTTTGAGACGTGGGACAGGGACCGTGACCAACCCGATTTGCTCGTATCCGCCCCAGCGCTTAGTACGTAGTAGGTGCTCAATAGATACAGTTGAAGGAAAGAATGAAAAGTGCTTCGCAAATACCACGTTCGTTATTATTATTACAGTGCTTGGCACACAGTAAGTGCTTAACAAATAGCATAATGATACTGGCTTTTACCGTGGTGGAAAAAAATCGGAGGCTTCTCTTCTGCAGAATTGAATCCCTCCAATTTCTCCCCTCGGGGGCCCTGTCTTCTGGCCCTCGTCGTCAGTACGATTCTTCTCTGGGATTCTCCCCTTCCCTCTACCAAGCGTGGACTACCTGTGGCCCGCGGCAGCCGCCCACGGATTCCAAGCACCAATAAATTTGCAGGGCTGAAGAGTCCGTTCGATACAGACTGCGTTTGCCCCAGAGGTTGGGTCTCCCGATCCCGACGGGGGCCCTGGATCGAGCCGACGGATCCTAATACCAGAGAAGGGAAACTGTGGTGATAACCATAAATACGCTGAGCAATTAGTGGGAAGTGTTGCTCGTCGCCGGGCTCCACTGTTTAAATTCTGTGGTCTCTCACATCTAACGAAGGCCCATTCACGAGGAGAGACATCAGCTGTGACCTCCTTGTTCTTCGCAGTGGCCACACACACCACAGCGATACCAAAAATGATTTGAGGGTGAAAGGAGAATTACTTATCGAGAGAGAGTGGGCTAATGAAACCCACCCTCTCCGCCCCCTCGACCGAACTTAGCGAGTCTGAAATAATGGACGATGCGGTTTCTGCCGGATCATCTGTCACGATGAAGGGATGGAAGGTGGACGGAGGGGAAAGACGGGGGTTGGGAGGGCTGAGGTTGGGGTCGGAGAGATCCTTTGGCCGATCTGTCCGTTCCCAGCGCTCAGTACGGTGCTCTGCACATAGTAAGCGCTCAATGAATACTATTGAATGAATGAATGAATCAGGAGCGGCTTGGGTACACGGGTGCCCACTGTCCAGATGAGGAGCGAGGGAGCCCGTTGGGAAGGGAAGGGAGAAGCAGTGTGGCCCAGTGGAAAGAGCCCGGGCCTAAGAGTCAGGAGACCTGGGTTCTAATCCCAGCTCCGCCAGTTCATTCGGCCGTATTTATCGAGCGCTCACGGCGTGCAGAGCACTGTACCAAGTGCTTGGGAGAGTAATGATAATGTCGGTATTTGTTAAGCGCTTTCTACGTGCAGAGCACTGTACTAAGCGCTGGGGGGAGATACAGGGTCATCAGGTCGTCCCACGGGAGGCTCACAGTTAATCCCCATTTTACAGATGAGGGAACTGAGGCCCAGAGAAGTGAAGCGACTCGCCCACGGTCACACAGCTGACAAGCGGCAGAGCCGGGAGTCGAACTCATGACCTCTGACTCGGAAGCCCGGGCTCTTTCCACTGAGCCACGCTGCTTCCCTACAATACAACATACGGATGTCCAATATACCATTGAGCAGACACATTCCCTGCCCACAGTGAGCTTTCAGTCTACAGCTCGGCGTCTGCTGTGTGATCGTGGGGCAAGTCTCTCGGCCTCTCTGAGCCTCGATTTCCCCCTCTATCAAACGGGAATTCAGTACCTCTTCTCCCTCCCCCTTAGAGCCCCGTGCGGGACGGGGCCTGCGTCTGGCCTAGATTATCTTGACTCTACCCCAGCGCATAGTACAGTGCTCGGCACAGAGGAAGGGCTTGACAAATGCCGCTATTATTAATTATAATAGAGGTCGGGGGAAACGAGGATGAGGAGGAGCGCTGTTCAGGGTGTCTTCTGGGGTTATTTTTTTTGAGGGGAAAAGGGGCCCAGGAAGCAAACTAGCTACAGGAGAGAAAGCAGGGGAGGCGACGGCAGGCGTGGAGAAGAGGAAACAGCAAGGGACTCTCCTCAGGAACCGCCCAAACTCTGGCCCCAGCCAATCCCCGGTTCCAGCGTACTTGGAATCGCTCTGTGGTCAATCAGTCGTATTTACTGAGCACCCACTGCGAGTAGAACACTGTACTAAGCGCTTGGGAGAGCACGATACCACAGAGCTGGTCGACACCGTCCCCTTCCCCCAAGGGAGCTAGAGGGGGGGACAGACGTGAGTATAAATAAAAAATAAATAACCGATATGGACATAAGCGCTGTGGGTCTGAGAGAGGGGCGGGAGCAAATTCAAGAGCAAAGGCGGACGCAGAAGGGAGAGGGAGTTTTAAGGTCCTGGAGACTTCAGCAGTGATTTTTATTCCTTCAGAGTCCTTTGCCTTAAGATCTCTTCAAGGGCTTCCCAGGGGCTGATTTGAACCCTCGTGATAATAACGTTGGTATTTGTTAAGCGCTTACTATGTGCCGAGCACTGTTCTAAGCGCTGGGGTAGACATAGGGGAATCAGGTTGTCCCACGTGGGGCTCACAGTCTTCATCCCCATTTTACAGATGAGGGAACTGAGGCGCGGAGAAGTGAAGTGACTCGCCCACAGTCACCCAGCCGACAAGTGGCGGAGCTGGGATTCGAACTCATGAGCCCTGACTCCAAAGCCCGTGCTCTTTCCACTGAGCCACGCTGCTTCTCCAACTACTCGTAACTACTCCAGTTACTCCGATTAGACTGTAAACCCGTCGATTAGACCGTAAGCCCGTCAAAGGGCAGGGACCGTCTCTATCTGTTACCGATTTGTCCATTCCAAGCGCTTAGTACGGTGCTCTGCACATAGTAAGCGCTCAATACATACTATTGAATTGAATGAACTCCGAGAGGAAAGTATTTTCTTTCCACTTCGGCAGGGGCGACAGTTGAGGCACGGAGAGGTTAAGCTCCACCCTGGAGCTCACACAGCCAGGCATCGGCGGGGCGGGGGATAATAACGATGGTATTTGTGCCGAGAACTGTTCTAAGAGCTGGGCGGGGGGGGGGGGATACAAGGTAATCGGGTTGTCGCACGTGGGGTTCACGGTCTTCATTTTCCAGATGAGGGAACTGAGGCCCAGAGAAGTGAAGCGACTCGCTCAAAGTCACACAGCTGACAAGGGGCAGAGCCGGGATTAGAACCTAGGGACCTTCTGATTTCCAGGCCCGTACTCTCTCCCCTGCACCACCCTGCCCCTCTCGCATCAGGCGGGGTCTCGGCCCACGGCCTGTTGGGGGGGGGGGTCTGACCCAGAGTTCTGGTGGGAGGAGGGGGCTTGGCTTCTCTCCATCCCGGTTCCGCCACGTTAGGGATCGGTTTCTTCATTCATTCAGTAGCATCTGGTGAGCGCTTCCTATGTGCAGAGCACTGTACTAAGCGCTTGGAACGGACGGTTGGGCAGCAGATAGAGACCATCCCGGCCCGATAACGGGCTCACAGTCTTCCAGTGTCCCACTTTCTGGGCAGGGAGCTCGCAGACTGGCCTCAGGCAGGGGGAATCTACCCAAGTCCTCCCACTGACCTGGATCTCCCTCCCCCTCCGTATATACCAGACGCCCACTCTCCCCACCGTTAAAACCTTATTAAAATCACATCACCTCCAAGAGGCCTTCCCTGATCAGCTCCTCTTTTCCTCTACTCGCTCTCCCTTCCACCTCATCTGTGCATCTGGATCTGTATCCTTTAATAATAATAATAATAATAATAATGTTGGTATCTGTTAAGCGCTCACTATGCGCAGAGCGCTGTTCTAAGCGCTGGGGGGCAGATACAGGGTCATCGGGTTGTCCCACACGGGGCTCACAGTTAATCCCCATTTTACAGAGGAGGCAACTGAGGCCCAGAGGAGTTAAGCGACTTGCCCAAGGTCACACGGCTGACACGTGGCAGAGCCGGGATTGCACTTGACATTCATCCCACCCTCAGCCTGGCAGAATATTTTTTTTTTTAATGGAATCTGTTAAGCACTTACTATGTGTCAGGCACCCTACTAAGCGCCGGGGGAGCTGCGAGGCGATCAGGTTGGACACAGTCCGTGTGGCACGAGGGGCTCACTATCCTAATCCCCATTTTACAGATGAGGTAACTGAGGCCCAGAGAGGTTAAGTGACTTGCCCAAAGTCACCCAGTAGACAAGTGGTGGAGCCGGGTCCTTACGTACAAGTCTGTAATTCATTTGTCTGCAGCGCCGTCTGGGTCTCCCTCTAGACTTCAAGCTTCTCGTGGACAGGGAACGGGTCTTCCAACTCTGTTGTATTAGCGATCGCTCGATCAGTGGTATTTATTGAGCGCTTACCGTGTGCAGGGCGCCGTACCGAGCACTTGGGAGAGTGCACTATCACAGCGTATCCTCCCCCAAGCACTTCAGTAGGTGCTCGGTAAACACCGCCGATCGGTGGTGATACGGGGAGAGATTTTCCCAGCACGCTCCACGACTGTGGTCAAGAGATGCTCAGCATAGCAGCACATCCCTCTGCTGGGAATGGGAGCTGCAGTGCAGCTCCAAGGGGAACCTGTCTCTTCTGGGACTCTGTCTTCCACACCAGCGGCGCGGGGCGAGATAAGTGACATCGAGACGCCGGCGGTGAACCCCGGCGGCTTTGGGAAAGGGTTGAGAAGGTTTCCGGATCCCAGCATCCAGGGCAGAGGATGATGGGAGCTGGCCCAGCTCTTTTCCAGATGGAACGTGGGCACGGGGGACGGGACTTCCGTGCGTCCTGGGGCCAAATCACGCGGGGTACATCTGCTGCAGACCGATCCGTAACGCACGGGGGACCGGCTCTCCTCCCGGAATGCTCTCCAAGGACCCCGGAGCGTCTCCGTTTTCTAACGGGGGGGGAACTGAGTCGCAGGGTGAAGGCTGCCGCTTCTCCCTCTCTCTCTCACACACTCTATCTGCCTCCTTAGGGTCGACCTGCCGCTTCCCCGGGAGTGGACCTGAGGACCCATTCCCTCTCCAACTCCGTTCACTCATCCGGCGCTTAGTAGGGTACCTGGCACGTAGTAAAGGCTTAACAAATACCATAATCGTTAATCGTGATTATTCACTCAACCATACTTGATGAGCGTCCACCGGACTAAGCGCTTGGGAGAGTACGACAGCCACTCAGCCGACATATTCCCCGCCCACACCGCGCTTACGATCTAGAGGGGCAGACATTCGCGAATAATAATAATGACAGATACGGACCTAAGCGCTGCGGGGGCCGGGAAGGGGGAGGAATAAAGGGAGCGGGTCAGGGTGACGCGGAAGGGAGCGGGAGAAGAGGAAAGCGGGGCTCAGTCGGGGAAGGCCTCCATCTTCGGAGGCTCGGCTCACGTCCCAGTCCACGCTCTGGGGAGACAGGGACGAGGGGTGGGCGGGAAGGAGAGCGAGAGGAGCAAAAGCCACCTCAGCCGACCACACGCCCTCGACCACAAGCTGCCGTCCATCGAGGGGGCGAGGTTTGCAGCGTGCCGCCCTCCTCGCCCGTACGCCGGCGCGGCCCCGCTCCCCGTCTCCCGTCCCGAGCCGGCCGGGGGGCCCGGCTACAGGCTTTCCAGGAACCGGGCCGGGCATTAGTGTCCCGAAGCCGTTTCCTGTAAAATCTATTTCCACTGACCACAAGATGGAGCTGGGCCCGATCCTCTCCCTGGGCCGACCTGTGGTCCCCGCAGACTGGCTGTGGTCCTGGGCAGGAATGTTAACTAAATCGAAATTGGTTTTAAAGGATTTACTTTGCTACACTGAAAACATTTCCTGTACCACACATTACCAGCCGACATGTTTTCTGATTACAGCGTACGTAGTAAATCAGAGCCCGGCGGCTGTAAAAAATAAAAACGACCGTAGGCCGCTCTCCTCACGCTCACCGGACACGTTCCGGCCGTTCTCCCTCTCCTGCTCTGCGGCCCCGCTTGCTTTTCTCGGGCGACCGGGGGAAGGGAATGCTCGGGGCGCGGTGCTCGGGGCCGAGGGGAGCTCGGAAGGGGCCGGGACTAGATCCCCCCCCCCGGCCGGGCTTGGTGACGGTAACGATAATTGGCAGTGATTGTGGTCTTTGTTAAGCGTCTACTATGTGCCGGGTACCGTGCCACGGACGTGTCCCACGTGGGGCTCACAGTCTCGATCCCCATTTTACAGCTGAGGTAACTGAGGCTCAGAGAAGTGACTCGCCCGAGGTCACGCAGCGGACAGGTGGCGGGGCCGGGACGAGAACCCACGCCGTGCTTCACCTCCCCGCTGCCGTCTCCCAACCCGGGCCAGACGTTCGGGCCCCCGTGAGCTCCACGACGCCGAACCCGGGTTTAAGAAGTGGGTTTTAATCGTGGCTCCGCCGTTCATTCGCTGTGTGATCTCGGATGAGTCGCTTGACCTCTCCGAACCTCATTATCGACCGTCAGGATCATAGCGATGATAATAAATGATAGTAATGGTTCTTGTTAAGCGCTCACTGTGTGCCAAGCACTGTACCGAGCACAGGGGTAGATACAGATTAATCAGGTTGGACACGGTCCCCCTCCCACATGGGGCTCCCACTCTTAATCCCCATTCTCCAGTTGAGGTAAGTGAGGCTCAGAGAAGTGAAGTGACCTGCCCAAGGTCACACAGCAAAGTGGGATTAGAACTCAGCTCCTTCCGACGCCCGGGCTCGTGCTCTATCCACCAAGCCGCACTGCACTGAGCGGCGTGTACTGGGTCGATCGGTCCATCAGTCAGTGGTATTTATAATAATAATAATAACGTTGGTATCTGTCAAGCGCTTACTATGTGCCGAGCACTGTTCTAAGCGCTGGGGGAGGCACAGGGGAATCAGGTGGTCCCACCTGAGGCTCACAGTCTTCATCCCATTTTACAGACGAGGGAACTGAGGCCCAGGGAAGTGAAGTGACTTGCCCACAGTCACACAGCTGACAGGTGGCAGAGCTGGGATTCGAACCCACGACCTCTGGCTCCCAGGAGCCATTCGCTGAGTGTTTACTGTGTGCCGAGCGCCTCTCTTAGAGTTTGGGGAAGTATGAGGCGACAGAGTTGGGAGACGCGATCCCCGTTAGAAGGAGTTTACAGTCTCATGGTCATCAGAGGTTACCTCAGTAGTTGAAGCATGGCCTAATGGATCGAGCCCGGCCCCGGGGGTCAGAAGGACCTGGGTTCTAATCCCACCTCCGCCGCCTGGCTGCTGTGCCACCTTGGCCAAGTCATTTCACTTCTCTGTACTTCAGTTACTTCGTTGGTAAAACGGGGATTAAAACTCTAAGCCCCCCGTGGAACGGGGATTGTGTCCAATCCGACCAACCTGTCTCTATCCCGGAGCTTAGTACGGTGCCTGGCACACAGTGAGCGCTTAATAGATACCATTAAAAAAAGAAAGGAAGGCATTAGACTGTAAGCTCACTGTGGACAAGGAACCGTGTCTACCGACTGTGTCAGAGAAGCAGCTTGGCTTAGTGGAAAGAGCACAGGCTTGGGAGTCAGAGGTCATGGGTTCTAATCCCCCTTCTGCCACTTGTCAGGTGAGAGACCCTGGGCAAGCGACTTCTCTGTGCCTCAGTTACCTCACCTGTAAAGTGGAGGTTAAGACTGTGAGCCCCACGTGGGACGACCCGATCACCTCGTACCTCCCCCAGCTCTTAGAACAGTGTTTGACACACAGTAAGCGCTTAACAAATACTATCATTGTTATCATACCCGCCCAGGCATTTAGTACGATGCTCTGCCCACGGTAAGCGCTCAGTAAATACAACTGATTGATTAAAATAAATTACGTTGGGGGGAGAACAGGAGAGTATAAGGCTTTGGACATATGCGGTGAGGGGCCGGGATGAGGTTCTGTAGATCAACTCTGTACATCCAAATCTCCGGTCACCAGACCCGACACCTGGACGGACCAATCACGCCAATATTAGATACCCCGAGGTCGCCGGCATCTAAGAGGACGGGGCTGAAACCATCAATCAATCATATTCACTGAACGCTTACCGTAAGCAGAGCCCCGTATGAACCGATTAGACGGTAAGGCCGTCACCGGGCAGGGATTGTCTCTGTCGGTTGCCGAATTGTATATTCCAAGCGCTTAGTACGGTGCTCGGCAATGAATGAATGAATGAAGCGCCTGGGAGAAGACAGTGGTACGGAATTGGCGGACGCGTCCCCCCGCCCATAAAGAGCTAAGGTAGTACGAGGTCCCTGTCCCACGGAGGGCTCGGAGTCTCAATCCCCATTTTACAGTTGAGGTGACTGAGGCCCAGAGAAGTGAGGTGTCTTGCCCAAGCGGACAAGCAGCGGAGCCGGGATTAGAATCCAGCCCCTTCCGATTCCCGGGCCCGCGCTCCCCCTACGAGGCCACGCTGCTTCTCGATCGATCGACCGATCGTTGGATGGCGTCCGTCACCCTCTCTGGGCTGTAAGCTCTCCGTGGGCGGGGAACGTGTCTAGCCACCGTTGCGTCGTCCTCTCCCAAGCGTTTAGTACAGTGCCGTGCACCCCGTGAGCGCTCAGTAGATCTCACTGAGGACGGCGACGACCCAGCAGGGCTCCGGGCCCCTTTGGGGAGCCCCTTTTCCCCGCACCTCCAGACCGCCCACCTCGTTCCCGGGTTTAAGAGCGTTTCTCCGACGGTAGCTAGGGAGAGGCCGGCACAGAGGAGCCGCTTCCTCCCGACAGATTAAAAGCTCATAAATTCTCATCTAAGTGCTGCGCCCATTCCTTCTCTCTCTCTCCCCCCCCCCCCCCCCCCCCTTTCCTGCTGAGGAAAGAGATCTGCTCCGGCCCAGCTCTCGGCGGTGAAATCGAGTCCCGGGATTCAGTGGGGAGAAACATCGGAGGAGCTGGAAGAAGGCTGGGTGGCATTTCGGGTGAAAATCTGAAGGAAACCGAAGCCAGTGAGGTCGTGGAGACCGGAGGAGAGAAACCTAAAATCGACCTCCCGGTCCGTGGCGGACGTAAGCGTCAGAGCATTTCTTAAGCACGGACTGGGGGCGCAACGCCGTGCTAAGCGCCGGGAGAGGAGACACGGGTGGGGATCGGACATTGCCCCCCGTCCCTCGGGGGGTGGGAATCACCATCTAAGAGTCTGTGAAGGGTGATTATCCAGAGGATAGTTAATGGCCTTGACCGTACGGGGCAGAGTCTGACGGCAGGTTTAAAAAATGTCCCGGATCCCACGGACCCCTTAATGGAGCTAATGGCTTTCAAAGGGGGATTGGATACGAGCACTCTGTCACCATTCATCACAGGAAGAGAGGGTGTGAGGGGGTCGGACGGTCTGCCACCGGCTCACATCTGGCCAGGGAACGTGCCTCTGACGTTGTTCTGTCGTCCTCTCCCAACCGCTTGATACGGTGCCCCGCACCCGGTTAAGCGCTCGATAAATACGACTGACTTGGCGCGAGCTGCCTAAGCCGACCCTCCAACCCCCTACTCCGTCGCCAGCGTCCGCCCCGCTCCTCGGGGCCGCTTCCCGCCCTCCCAGCCCCGCGGCCCGAAAGAGAAAAGTCGTACAGCGGGCCCGGCCTGGACGGCCGGACGGCCGTCGCTCGCGCCGTAGCAGTTGGAATCGCCGTGGTATCTGCTAAGCACCTCCTGTGTTCCGAGCACTGAGCTAGGTGCCGGGGTGGATACGATACCGTCAGATCAGACCCGGTCCCCGTCCCGGATAAGGCTCGCCGTCTAAAGGAGAGGGAGAACCGGTAATTCATTGCCGTTTCACGGGTGAGGGCACCGAGGCACCGAAAAGGGAAGCGGCCCGTCCCCGGTCACGGAGGACGCGAGTGGCGGAGCCGGGATCAGAGCCCAGGTTTCCCGCCGCCCCGGCCCGTGCTTTTTCAACGAGGCCAGGTTGCTTCTCACTGCCTGTGATTTGTTAAGATCCGTTATAAGAGCCGGCTGTGAGCGACAGCGTCGGCAGTACGTCCATAAGTTCCCCTTGCATCCCTCATCAGATCCTTCCGGGGATTATTTGCTGAGAAGCAGCGTGGTTTCCCGGGTAGGGCACGGACCTGGGAGTCAGAAGGACCTGGGTTCCAATCCCGGCTCCTCCACGTGTCTGCTGTGTGACCTTGGACCCGTCACTTCACTTCTCTGTGCCTCAGTCGCCTCATCTGTAAAACGGAGATCAAGCATCGATACAAATAGATAAACAAATATATGACAGCTGTGGACATAGGCGCCGTGGGGCCGGGAGGGGGAGGTGAGTAAAGGGAGCCGGTCAGGCCGACGCGGGAGGGAGCGGGAGGAGAGGACAAGATGGTTTAGGCAGGGAAGGCCTCTCGGAGGAGACGGGCCTTCAGTAAGGCTTTGAAAGTCGGGGGGGGGAGGGTCACCGTCTGTCGCATTTGAGGAGGGAGGGCGTTCCGGGCCAGTCAGGACGAGGGCGAGGGGTCGGCGGCGACATACCCAGAGAAGGTTAGCAGTGGCGCGGTGGGGTGTGCGGGCCGGATTGTGATGGGAGAGTAGCGAGGTGAAGTAGGAGGGGGCAAGGGGATCGAGTGCTTCAAAGCCGATGGTGAGGAGTCTCTGTCTGACGTAGAGGTAATAATAACAATAATGTTGGTATCCGTTAAGCGCTTACTAGGTGCAGAGCACTGTTCTCGGCCCTGGGGTAGATACAGGGTCATCAGGTTGTCCCACGGGAGGCTCACGGTCTTCATCCCCGTTTTACAGAGGAGGGAACCGAGGCCCCCAGAAGTGAAGTGACTCGCCCACGGCCACCCAGCTGACGAGTGGCGGAGCCGGGATTCGAACCCATGACCTCTGACTCCCAAACCCGGGCTCTTGCCACCGAGCCACGCCGCTCCTCCAAGCAGAGGCGGACGGGCAACCGCTCGAGTTTCCTGAGGAGTCGGGGAACACGTCCTCGACGTTTCTGTCGGAAAACCATCCGGGCTAAGCGCCGGGGAGAGGACGAGACGAAAGAGTCGGCGGGCGTGATCCCTGCCCACGAGGAACCTACGGTCCAGTTGGACAGTCGGACGTTAAAGGAAATTACAGCGAGGGGAAGCATCCGAGAAGACGGCCGTATCCCCGCTGGGCCTCGGTTCTTCCCCCGCCGGATCGATGAGCCCGGGGGGCTAGGCCCAGGGCCGTCTAGAACCGCTGTCCTTCCGCCGGCCAGACAAGTCCGGGCCTCTAAGTTGGTGGGATGGCTGGACGTTCCCCTCAGAATCCCGAGGCTCCGAGCCTAGAGGTAGGTGGAGAAGCGGCTCGGTGGAAAGAGCCCGGGCCTGGGAGTCAGAGGTCACGGGTTCGAATGCCGGCTCCGCCTCCGGTCGGCTGGGTGACCGGGGGCAACCTCTCTGGGCCTCGGTGACCTCATCCGGAAGCGGCGCGGGCTCAGCGGAAAGAGCACGGGCTTCGGAGTCGGAGATCATGGGTTCGAATGCCGGCTCGGCCACCTGTCAGCCGTGTGACTGTGGGCGAGTCGCTTCACTCCTCTGTGCCTCAGTGACCTCATCTGGAAAATGGGGATGGAGACTGTGAGCCCCACGTGGGACAACCCGAGTCCCGTGTCCACCCCAGCGCTTAGAACAGTGCTCTGCACGTAGTAAGCGCTTAACAGAGACCAACATTATCATTCTTATCAAGAGGGGGAGGAGGACGGGGAGCCTCCCGTGGGACAACCTGATGACCCCGTATCTACCCCCCAGCGCTTAGCACAGTGCTCTGCACAGAGTAAGCGCTCCACAAATACCAACGTTATTACTATTATTGTGGCTCCCTGAGGCCTGAGGGCCACTAGGGGGCGACAAAACCGCACACACAAAGGCAAGGTGAGTTGCACCGAGGCAGGGGGATTAAAGACCCCCCAGCTCTTCCACCGGCCCCCCCCCCCCCTCCCCTTTAGCAGGCCTCTCCCATCCGCCAATCGATCGATCGATCGATCGATCGAGGGGACCAGTGGAGCCCTTACTCCTGCACCGCGAGCTCGGGAGAGGACGACCCAACCCGATGAGCCGCCGGATCCCCCTGCCCGTAAGGCGCTTCCAGTCCAGGGGGGCGACGCGACTCCTTCTTCTCCCACCGACCCTGACCCCTTGACCCTTGACCCAGTGGAAGACGTTCCCCGGGCTCACAGAGGGGCTCACAGAGGGGCGGCCCACGTCGCCATCTTATCCCCATCCCGCTTTGTGCTTCCCGCCATCCTCCGCGCGGGCCGTGGTTTATTCCCGCACTCCCCTCCGCCCTAGGCCTGCGGCGGCACCGACCCCAGAGGTGTCCTGGAATCCGAGGTCCCCCCTCCGCGTCCTCCCGGGGAGGACGCGGAGGAAGAAGGGCCGGGCAAGGGGGCTCTTCCGCCGGCCTCCCTCCTCGGCCGGCGGGATACCGCGGGCCTCGAGGCCCGGCGTCCGTCCCGTCCGCCGGCGCGGCGTGAGGGCGGCGGGCACGCGTTCCTCGTCTCCCTCCGCTATTCCTGGAGATTGTCTGGAGCATCCGAGGGCGACGTCGAGACCCACAAGGGTTGAGAAAACATCCGTCTCCCAGGCAGCAAACCAGGAAAGCTTTCCCCCAAGTGTTTGTTGGTTTACTGAAGTAACCATGAAAGGCATGACTGAAAGATGAAGCTGATTTGGGTTTTGTTTTGTTTTCGGTGCATTTAGGTCAGCGAAAACCTACAGCTGCGGTCTCCGGGGTTTTGCGCATCGTTGGAACCCCAGCCCCCCGCTCTCGGCCCGGCTGCTGGAAGGGTCCGCTCCGCGCCGCTCGCTCCCCGGCCCCCGCCCCCCACCAGGTCGGCTGGCAGGATGCCACGGCCTTCGGTGGCGAGGCCCGGCCCGGGGTGCGGTGGGCGAAGGTGCCGGGTTGTGTTTCCTCCCCGGGGAAGACGCGGTCCGGGAGGGCGGGTCCCCCACGAAGGGCGTCGCCGGGCCGAGCTGCGGCCGGTCCCTCGAGGCTCCCTCGGTGACTCGGGGCTACCGGCTGGACCCGGAGCACTCGTCGCATTCGCAGCCGACGAAGCCGGGGAAGGAGAATCGGTCAGTCGGTTGTATCTGGCGAGCGCTCACTAATAATGATGGGATTCGCTAAGCGCGGGGGTAGATACGGGTTCGTCAGGTTGGACACAGTCCCCGTCCCCCGTGGGGCTCCGAGTCTTAACCTCCGTTTTCCAGACGAGGGAACCGAGGCACAGGGAAGCGAAGCGACCCGCCCTGGGTCGCGCGTCGGACGAGCGGCGGAGCCATCCTTAGAACCCAGAGCCTTCTGACTCCCAGGCCCGTGCTCCGTTCGCTAGGCCTCACTGCTTCCTCCCGCTTACTGTGCTCAGAGCACTGTGCTGAGCGCTCGGGAGAGTACGGTAGAACGACAGACAGACACATCCCCTGCCCGCAACGAGCTGACGGTCTAGAGGGGGAGAGAGACATGAATAGAGATAGATAAATCACAGACACGGTCCTAAGTGCTCAGGGGGAGGGCTCCAGAGAAATAATAGTAATGATAATGATAACGTCGGGATTTGTTAAGCGCTTACTATGTGCCGAGCACTGTTCTAAGCGCCGGGGTAGACACAGGGGATTCAGGTTGTCCCACGTGGGGCTCGCGGCCTTAATCCCCATTTTACCCACGAGGTAACCGAGGCCCCGAGAAGTGAAGTGACTTGCCCCAAGTCACACAGCTGACAAGTGGCCGAGCAGGGATTCGAACCCATGACCTCTGGCTCCAAAGCCCGTGCTCTTTCCACCGAGCCACGCTGTGGGAAACCACACTGTGCTTGTGAAGTCAGCCAATCGATCGACAGTCTTTACCCAGTGCTTACCGCGGGCGGAGCACGCTGTGCTAAGCGTGTGAGAGAGGGCCATAGAGCAGCGTGGGCAGACGCGCTCCGTGCCCACGACGGGCTCACGGTCTAGAGGGATCTCATCGCTCACCGTCAAGGCCGAGTGGGGAAGAGCCCGGGCCTGGGAGTCAGAGGACCCGGGTTCCCGTCCCAGCGTCGGCAGTTGCCTCCCGTGTGACCTTGGGCAAGTCACTTCACCGCTCCAGGGTTCGCTTTCCTCATTTTTAATAATAATGTTGGTATTTGTTAAGGGCTTACTCTGTGCAGAGCACTGTTCTAAGCGCCGAGGTAGATCCAGGGTCATCAGGTCATCCCACCCGAGGCTCACGGTTAATCCCCATTTTCCAGATGAGGTCACTGAGGCCCAGAGAAGTGAAGTGACTTGCCCACGGTCACGCAGCTGACAGGTGGCGGAGCCGGGATTCGAACTCATGACCTCTGACTCCCGAGCCCGGGCTCTTTCCACTGAGCCACGCTGCTTCTCTGATGGAGATTCACTACCTGTTCTCCCTCCTACTCAGACTGTGAGGCCCAGGCGGGGCAGGTACGGAGTCTGACCCGGTGGCCTAGTCTCTACCCCAACCGCTTAGTACAGTGCTTTGCTCATAGTGTAAGCTCATAGTAATAATAATGAAAACGGCAATAATGATAGTATTTATTAAGTGCTTGCTAGGTGCTCGACACTGTTTTGGGGTAGATGCAAGATAATTAGGCGCCACATAATAATAATAACGTTGGTGTTTGTTAAGCGCTTACTATGTGCCGGGCACTGTTCTAAGCGCTGGGGGAGATACAGGGTCATCGGGTTGTCCCACGCGAGGCTCACAGTCTTCCTCCCCATTTTGCAGAGGAGGGAACTGAGACACAGAGAAGTGCAGTGACGTGCCCACGGTCACACAGCTGACAAGTGGCCGGGCAGGGATTCGAACCCATGACCTCTTTCTCCCAAGCCCGGGCTCTCTCCACTGAGCCACGCCGCTTCCTCTGACGTGGGGCTCACAGTCTAAATGGGAAGGAGAAGAGTTATCGACTCCCCATTTCACAGAGGAGGGAGCCGAGGCTCAGGGAAGTGAAGTGACTCAGCCAAGGTCACGCAGGGAAGTGGGAGAGGCGGAATTAGAACCCAGGTCCTCCGGCTCCCAGGCCTTCGATCTCTCCACTAGGCCACGCTGCTTAGCTAATCCACGGTTAGGATTATCGTCACTCTGACCCGGGACATCTGCCCCGTCACGGGGAGGAGAGATGGAGGGATGGAGGGAGGTGGTCTCTGCTCTTCCGGTCCTGGCTCTCTCCCCGTGTCTGGAGCCCAAACCGGAAGAGGCGAGCACCGAGATTTGCCCCGGCGCAGAAGCCCCGTCCCCGCCATCTCGCGAGGAAAGCCGGAGGAGGATCGGGATGCAATTCCCAAGCCGTCGGCCTGTGGTTTGACCCAAAGTCGCGGTCGGATCGAAAGTCTGCCAGGTCGGTTGGAAAGGTTTTCCTCGGAGCCGACTACCGACTCTGTTATATTAATAATGTTGGTATTTGTTAAGCGCTTACTATGTGCACAGCACTGTTCGAAGCGCTGGGGTGGATACAGGGCAATCGGGTCGTCCCACGTGAGGCTCACAGTTAATCCCCATTTTACTGATGAGGTCACTGAGGCACTGAGAAGTGAAGTGACCTGCCCACGGTCACGCAGCTGACAAGTGGCAGAGTTGGGATTCGAACCCATGACCTCCGACTCCCAAGCCCGGGCTCTTTCCACTGAGCCGTGCTGTTAGATTGTTCTAGTGTCCTCCCCCAAGCGCTTGGGGAAGCGGCATCCCGCTTCTAGTGGATAGAAGGCCAGTCACTCCTCTGTGCCTCGGTTCCCTCATCTGGGAAATGGGGACTGTGAGCCCCTTGGGGGACAGGGATTGAGTCCGACCCGATTAGCTTGTACCTACCCCGGCGCTCAAAACAGTGCTTGACACAGCGTGGCTCAGTGGAAAGAGCACGGGCTTTGGAGTCAGAGGTCATGAGTTCAAATCCCAGCTCCGCCACTTGTCAGCTGTGTGACTCTGGGCAAGTCACCTAACTTCTCGGTGCCTCAGTTACCTCATCTGTAAAATGGGGATTAAGACCGTGAGCCCCACGTGGGACGACCTGATTCCCCTATGTCTACCCCAGCGCTTAGAACAGTGCTCGGCACATAGTAAGCGCATAACAAATACCAACATTATCATTATTATAAGTGCTTGACAACAACCGTTACGATCATCAGCAGTACAGTTTTCTGCCCACGGTGAGCGCTCGATAAATACCGCCGATGGATGGATAGATCGGGCCCCGTGGGCAGATAGATTCCGTGAGAGACATGGAGGTTCCAAGTGGATACAATCTACAATGGCTGACGTAGGTGAGCTTTTGATTTACGGTTTACCCGGTTTACAAATGACTAATTATCACAGGGGAAAGAATTTGATCATGTTCTGCTTCTGCTTCACATCGAGCAGTCCCTGAGTGGGTGGAGGTTTGGGAAGAGACAGTTCAGAATGGGGCGGGCGGGCGGAGCGAGAAGACGGCGTGGCCTGGTGGAAAGATCCCCGGCGTGGGAGTCAGAAGACCCGGGTTCTAATCCCGGTTCTGCCGCTCGTCCGCTGCGTGACCTCGGGAGGGTCACTTGGCTTCTCCGCGCTTCGGTTTCCTCGTCTGGAAAATGGGATTAAATCCTCCTCCTTCCTACTTAGATTGGGAGCCCCGTGTGGGACAGGGACTGAGTCCAACCTGATTGTCGTGTATCTACCTCGGTGATTAGTACAGCGCTTAGCACGTAGTAAGCGCTTCCGGGCTCACCTTTGCAATATCGCCAAGATCCGCCCTCTCCTCTCCACCCAAACGGCAACCTTACTGCTACGGCCTCTCGTAACATCCCGGCTAGACTACCGCGTCAGCCTTCTCTCCGATCTCCCTCCTCTCTCGCCCCCGCTCCGCTCTATTCTTCGCTCCGCCGCCCGGCTCATCTTCCCGCAGAAACGCTCTGGGCCCGTCACTCCGCTTCTTAAACACCTCCAGTGGTTGCCTATCGACCTCCGCTCCAAACAAAAACTCCTCACTCTAGGCTTCGAGGCTCTCCCTCACCTTGCCCCTTCCTACCTCTCCTCCCTTCTCTCTTTCCACCGGCCACCCCGCACGCTCCGCTCCTCCGCCGCCCGCCTCCTCGCCGTCCCTCGGTCTCGTCCGTCCCGCCGTCGACCCCCGGGCCGCGTCCTCCCGCGGTCCCGGAACGCCCTCCCTCCTCACTTCAGACGATCTAATTCTCTTCCCCTCTTCAAATCCCTACTTAAAACTCACCTCCTCCAAGAGGCCTTCCCAGACTGAGCTCCCCCCTTTTTCCCTCTGCTCCCTCTACCCGCCCCTTCACCTCTCGGCGGCTAAACCCTCTTCTCCCCCCTTTCCCTCTCCTCCTCCCCCTCTCCCGTCCCACCCCCTCGGCACCGTACTCGTCCGCTCGACCGTATATATCTTCATCACCCTATTTATTTTGTTTAATGAGATGTACGTCACCCTGATTCTATTTAGTCGCCGTCGTTTTTATATGTTCTTCCCCTCGACTCTATTCATCGCCATCGTTCTCGTCTGCCCGTCTCCCCCGATTAGACCGTGAGCCCGTCGAAGGGCGGGGACCGTCTCTATCTGTTGCCGACTTGTACATTCCAAGCGCTTAGTACAGTGCTCTGCCCATAGTGAGCGCTCAATAGATACTCTTGAATGAATGAATGAATGAATAGCAGGTGCCGTTTAAAAAAAATGGACGGGGAAGGGAGCTTGGTAAATTAGCTCTGGTATTTTTTAAACGCTTGCGTATTCGCCAAGATCGAGGGGCTTGTAACCTCTCCGCTATTTCCTGAGGGGGAAACTGAGACACGGAACAGTGAAGCGACTTCCCCGAGTGGCGGAGAAAGGGTTAGAACCTCGGCCTCTCATCTTCCAGCCTCATGTTCTTTCCACTCGGCCACACGGCCTCCTAGGAAGGAAGAGAAGCAGCAGGGCCTGAGGAAAAGAGCCCGGGTTGGGAGTCAGAAGACCTGGGTTCCCATCCCGACCTCGAGCAAGCCGCTTTATTTCTCTGGGCCTCAGTTTCCTCCTCTGTAAAATAGCTATGAAACACCCGTCGCCCTGGACTCCAAACCCACGGCTCGTGTCAGTCGCTCTGATTCTGCCAAAATCTCCGTCTCGGAGCTGGGTACGAAGAAGGGCAGAACGAGAAGAGCCTTGGGTTTGGAGTCCAAGAGACCGCGGTCCAACCCCATCGATCGATCGATCGATCGATGGGGTTTATCGAACGCTCATTATGCGCAGAGAACTGTACTAAGTGCTTGGGAAGGCAGAAAATAATAGATTTGGTAGGCATGAACCCTGCCCATAAAGAGCTGTCTGTCTACAGGGGGAGACAGATATTAAAACAAATTACAGATAGGGGAACGAGTCGAGTATAAGGAAATCTACATGCACGCTCCGGGTCTGAGTAGAGTATCAGAGTGCTTAAAAGGTACACGGCCAAGTGCGTAATCGACGCAGAGGGGAGGGCGGAGAGGTGAAAGAACGGCTCAGTTGGGGAAGGGCTTTTGGAGGAGATGTGATTTTAGGAGGGTTTTGAAGGTAGGGAGAGTGATGGTTTGTCAGATAAGAGGGGGAAAGGAGCTCCAGGCCAGAAGGTGGACGTGGGCGAGGGGTCGGTGGCGGGATGGGCGAGACGGAGGTGAGTACGGTGCTCCGCATAAGCTCTCGATAAATACGACTGAATGAGATCGAGGTCGGTTGCCGGGAATCCCGGCTCCGCCCCTGACGTGTTGTTTGATCTTGGTGGAGTGGTTTAATCACGCCGGGCCCCATTTGCCCCATTCGTAAAATGAGATTCAAAATTCCTGCCTCGTGGGGGCCGGAGGGTACCTGATCAGTCGATCCGTCAACCAGTCACATTTATTGATTGCTGCCTGCCTGCAGTGCGGCTTGGGAGAGCTCAACAGAGGTCGAGAACAGGATCCGTACCCAGAAGGAGTTGACGACGTAGCGGGGGAGACACTGAAATTGTTTCCCGCCAGTCAATCGTAGTATTCATTTAGCGCTTGCTGCGGGCAGAGCACTGTGCTGAGCACCTGGGAGCGTACGATATAACAAGAAACGGACACGTTCCCTGCCCACAGAGAGCTTACAGTCTAGAGTCTCCAGAGAGGCGAAAGTAGGAAAATCGATCAATCGCTGGCACCCGTTGAGCTCTTAGTATGTGCAGAGCACTGTACTAGGCGTTTGGGAGAGTATTATACAACCGAATTAGCAGACACGTTCCCTGCCCACAATGAGCTTACGGTCTGGAGGGGGAGAGAGTCATTAATGAATAAATGAGTGATTTAGATGTAATTTAAAGCTAGGCGCAAAAGTCAGTCATATTTACTGAGGCTTACTGCGTGCAGAACAACGTACTAACCGCTCGGGAGAGTACAGTGTAACGATAAACAGACACAGTCCCTGCCCACAACAAGCTCACAGTCTAGAGGGGTGCTGAGGGGTTCGGGGGTGGGGCGAATGTCAGATGTCTAGAAACCCCCAGGGTGAAGAAGAAAAAGTTGGGCTTTCAGATCAGCATTTCCACAGTTCTGTTTCTGGTTAGAGCCCAACCTCAGGGCCCGGGTTATTTCTCCTGCCCAGACCTCCGGGCTGGCATCCGAGTTAGGAAGCTTCTGCTCACTCCCCCTTCCTCTGCCGACCCCTGGCTTTGCCGGGTTGACCTGACGGCAAGCCCAGCGACCGGGTAAGCCTCAGTTTCCCCAGTCACCATCGCGGGAGGGGAAAGGGAGGCCGTGCGTGTTTCTCCAGAGCGAGCCCGTAGCGAGAAGGTGGTCGGCCCGGAGGTTGGAGAAACCTGCCGCCCCACTTCCTGCCTCTCGTGGGCCCTAGCCATCCGCCTCAGTTAAGCAACGGAATCGGCAGCGGCAGAAGACCACACCGCCGGCCATCAGAAACCTAGAACTTCCTGGTCTGGCGCCGACTTCCCTTTCTCAGAGCCCGAAAGGAGACGTGGTGGCTTTGAACCACTCCGTTGGCGTGCTGGGAGCCCCGACTGACTCTGTCTAGCATCTCTTATTCCCCTCGCCCCCACCGCCTTGACATCACGGCTGTCGGAAGTCGCGCCGGTGAGCTCAGTGTCTGGCCCGTCCCTCGTACTCCGAGGGGAATCCGCCCCGGAGATCGCGGGGCCTCCGGATCGGGGCCGAACCCGGGGATTCGCCTCCCGAGGGGGCTTCCGGCCCAGGGGCCCCGGGTCTCTGGGGAGGCGGGAGAAGCGGTCCAGGGCGAAACCCGTCCTCTCCGCAGAAGAAGGCCACGTGGGGTCTTGAGGCCTGGGAAACTCAAGACACTACTCTAGGAATTTCCGTTCCTCATCGGCACCCAACCCCGGGTGTGGGGCCACCGGTCTTCCCAATTTGGAGGGAATGAAGAATTTAGTTTGCAACCCAGATCGGGCTATGTCTTCTTCCCCGTGGCGCTTCCCGCCGAGACCATCTCCGTGCCAGAGCTTGAGGGCGGGGGTCGTCCGGAGGCCAGCTTCAGCGAAGCACTGATAGATCAATCGATCGATCGGTGACATTTACTAAGCGCTACCTGTGAGCTGATCGCCGGACTGAGTGCTCGGGAGAGTACCATACAAGCGAGTCGGTAGACGCCTCCCCAGGCCCCAAGGAGCTTACAGGCCATCGGTCAATCGTATTTATTGAGAATTTGCTTATTCTGTGCAGAGCCCTGTACTGAATGCTTGGAAGAGAACAATATAGCAATATAACAGAGTTAGTAGACACGTTCCCTGCCCACAGCGAGCTCACAGTCTAGAGGGGGAGACAGCCATTAATAGAAATAAATTACGGATGTGGATGTAAGTGCAGATGAAGGGGTGAACAAAGGGAGCAAATCCGAGCGCGTGGATGACGCAGAAGGGAGAGGGAGAAGAGGAAACGGGGGCTTAAGCAGGGAAGGCCTTAGGGAGAAGATGGGGCTTCGGTAGAGCTTCGAAGGCGGGGAGAGAAATTGTTTGTTGGATCAGAGGAGGGGAGGGCGTTCCGGGCCAGAGATAGGACGTGGGTGAGAGCTCTGCGGTGAGATAGACGAGATTGAGGTACAAAGAGAAGGTTAGCATTAGAGGCCCCAAATGTGTGGGCTGGGTTGTAGTAGGAAAGTAGCTAGGTGAGGTAGGAGGGGACAAGGCGATCGAATGCTTTAAAAAGCCAGTGGTGAGGAGTTTCTCGTTGACGGGGAGGTGGATGGGCGACCACTGGAGTTTCTTGAGGAGTGGGGAGACGTGGCCTGAACGTTTTTGTAGAGAGCGTTTTGTAGGAACGTTCGGGCCACGAGGTGACTGAGGCCCCGGGAAGTTAAGTGACTTGCCCAAGATCACACAACTCAGTTACCTCTTCTGTAAGATCAGGATTAAGAATGTGAGCCCCACGTGAGGCGTGGAGTGTGTCCAACCTGTCCCACGTGAGGCTCGAGGTCTAAGTAGGAGGGACAACAGGAGAACTGAGGCATAGAGAAGTGAAGTGACTTTCCCAAGGTCACACAGCAAGCCTCTGGCAGAGCTGGGATTAGAAACCAGGCCCTCTGATTCCCAGGCCCGTGCTCCTTCTACTAAGCCATGCTGCTTCTCTAAAATCAATTTAACATCAATTACAGATGGGGAAGCTTTGGGATTTCAGGAAATGTACAAAACTGCCCTGAGGCTGGGGGAAGTGACCCCCTTTTTTTTTTCATGGTATTCATTTAGCACTTACTATGTGCCGTGCACTGAACTTGGGATAGATACAAGCTAATTAGATTGAACAAAGTCCCTGCTCCACATAGGGCTCTCGGTTTTAACCCCCATTTTCCGGACGAGGTCACTGAGGCCCAGAGAAGTGACTTGCCCGGGGTCATACAGAAGACAAGTGACAGATGCGGGATTAGAACCCACATCCTCAGACTCCCAGACCTGGGCTCTTTCCACTGCGTCACACCGTTGGGCCAGTTCTTTAGCCCCGTTACTACTATTTATCCTTCTTCCCCGCGGCCTCGCTCTCTCGTCTCCTCGTCTCTGGACCCGCCCCGCTGGAGACCTGTCTCTGGTCCCGCCAGAGAGGACCAGGAATCTGATCAGTTTAAGCCGTCCGAGAAGCGGATGAAGCAGCACGGGGGAGCGGATAGAGCCCGGGCCTGGGAGTTAGAGGGTCACGGGTTCTAATCCCGGCTCCGCCGCTTGGCTGCTGTGTGTCCTTGGGCAAGTCACTTCACTTCTCTGTGCCTGAGTAACCTCACCTGTAAAATGGGGATGGAGACCGTGAGCCTCACGTGGGACAGGGACTGTGTCCAGCTCGATTTGCTTGTGTCCGCTCCAGTGATTAGACCAGTGACTGGCACATGGTAAGCCCTTAGATGCTATTATTATTATTATTACTATTCTTATTATCTGAGAGGGCTGGAGGAGGGGAGGAGCCAAAGAAGACTCCCTTCTTCCCATCAGGCCCCACGCTCTCTCCCCCAGACTCCACGTTGGCATCAGCCCCCAAAAGGGTGAGGGTTAGGGTTAGGGTTCCAGTGACCATGAAAGTTTTCCTGTGCCTGTTGAAGAGGAGTCTTCCTTCCCTTCAGTCGTATTTATCGAGCGCTTACTGTATGCGAAACATTGTACTAAGCACTTGGGAGAGTACACTCTAGAAACAAACAGACTCTCCCCGCCCACAACGAGTTGGCTCAACAGGAGGATCCAAGCCTCGCTCCCTGAGGCAAGCTGCCATATTTCCCACCTCACCGCCCCAGCTCAGGGGCCTTCTTCCTCCCGACTTTCCCGACAAAGCCCTCCTTTCCCCTTCATCCACTCCCTTCTGCGTCACCCCGACTCGCTCCTTCTATTCATTCCCCCCGTGCCAGTCCCTCAGTACTTATGTCCATACTTGTAATTTTATTTATTCATATTCGTGCGTGTCAGCCCCTCTAGACTGTAAGCCCGATGTGGGCAGGGTCTGTGTCTGTTTTATCGTTCTATCTCACTCGCCCGAGTGTTTAGTGCTTTGCACATAGTAAGCGCTCACTAAATACGACTGACCGACTCGGAGCCTTCCGACTCTCTAGCGAGGGCTGAGGTGTCCGCCTTGAAACCAGCGGCCCTGCAGCTCCCTAAATCTGTTTCCAGGGGCCCCTTGCTCGGAGACCGTCAGACCTTCACCCGTACGCACGCGCGCGCGCACACACACACACACAACACACCCCTCCCCTCTCGGTGACCATAAACTGTCATTTTGTGGTGGGAACCCCTCAGCTCCCCAAAAAGAAACAGTACCCTGAGGTCACAGCCTCAACCCAGAGTGGCAGGTCGTGAAGGAGCCCAGAACGGGGGGTGGTGGAAGGGAAGCGTGGACCGTCCCCCTCCCCTGAAGCCCCCCCAGCCCCCGCCACCCCTCCGCTCCCAGACTCCACGAGCGGGCTTACTTCTTTTCCCCCGATCAGCCCATTCCCCCTCATAGAGACCGGCGGGCCCCGGGAACCTTGGGACCGCTGGTGTGGGGAAACAGGCTGTATTGGATTCTTCCAAGCGCTTAATACAGTGCTCTGCACACAGTAAGCGCTCACTAAATACGATTGGATGCATGAATGAATGATAGGTTGCCATGTTTTCTGGGAAGCAGGGTGTCCTAGCAGAAGGAGCCGGGGGCCTGGGAGTCACAGGACCTGGGATCTCATCCCGGCCCCGCCACTCGTCCGCCGGGCGACTTGGTTTGCCACTTGACTTCACTTCTCTGAGCCTCAGTTCCTTCATCTGCAAAATAAAGATTCCACACCTGCTTAGTCTCTGGGAACCCCGTGCGGAACCTGATTATCTTTGTTTCCTACCCCAGCTCGTAGTACAGAGCCTGGCACATATTGAGCGCTCAACACATTTCACTCCTCTAATCCTAACCTTCACAATATACCTCAATCGCGTCTATCTCACGGCCGCCCCCTCGCCCGTGTCCTGCCTCTGACCTGGAAGCCCCTCCCTCCTTATACGCGGCAGAAAACTACTCTCCCTACGATCAAAGCCTTACTGAAGGCCCATCTCCTCCAAGAGGCCTTCCCTGCCTAACCCCTCTCTTCCTCTTCTTCCCCTCCCCTCTGCGTCGGTCTGACCGTCTCCCTTAATTCACCACCCGGCCCCACAGCACTTATGTCCGTAGCTGTCATTTGTTTATTTAGCTATTTATTTATATTAATGCCTGTCTCCCCCTCTAGACCGAAAGCTTGCCGTGGGAACCAGGGAATGGGCCTGGTTATTATTATATTATACTCTCTAAGTACAGTGCTGTGCACACAGTAAGTGATCAATAAATACGATTGAATGAATGAATGAGTGAAAAACCATAATTAACAAATATGATTGCTATCATTATTATTATTGTTTTGTTTTCTTAGCCTGCTCGGCAGAAAAAGAACTAGCGGATAAAGCTCAGGCCTAGGAGTCAGAAGGCCCAGGGTTCTGATCCCAGCTCCGCCACTCGTCCGGTGGTGATCCTGGGCAAGTCGCTTCACTTGTCCGTGCCTCAGTTCCCTCCTCTGTTAATCAGGAGTTGAGACCGTGAGCCCCATGTGGGACGGGGATCGTTTCCAATCTGTTTAGTCTGTATCTACCGCAGCGCTTAGTATAGTGCCTGGCCCACAGTAAGCACTTAAATATCATAAAAAATAAAAGGCAAGGGATTTCCAGACAGAGGTGCAGCGAGGAGTCAGGGAAGCCTCAGACTAAGATTTATGCAAATTACCGGGGGTAATCTCAACACGGACTGTTCGTCTCCTTTCCTGGGATGAATGAATGTGGTTTCGAGATTTGCCCTGGATGAATCATCCCCATCACCCTCTCTGTGAACATGATTCAGAGGGAGAGCAATTACAAGAATTCAGAACTGAAATCTCCGAGGCGTGTGAGGGAGCTCAGGCCTAAAACCGGGGGCCGAAGTGGGCGTCCCCGACGAATCCGCCGACTGAGGGAAGACCTCTTCTCCCTCCGCCTTAGACTGTTGAGCCCCAAGTGGGACGGGGGCTGCGTCTGACCTGATTAACTTGTATCCACCCCAAGGGCGTAGAACAGTGCCTGGCACGTAGTAAGCGCTTAACCAGTCAATCATTCAGTGAACGGCATCTATCGAGCGCTTTAGTGTGTACTAAGCGGAGGGGGAGAGGGCAATACAGCGATATAACAGACACACGCCCTGCCCACAGCGAGCTTACAGTACCTCAATAATAATAATGAGCTCTCTCCTTCCTGCTTCAAAGCTTTCCCGCTTGAAGTTGAAGTTCCGGATGGTTTTGTTCCGGGTGTTGGGGCCCCGTCGGGTCTTGATGGCGGCCGAGGTGTTTCAGAAACCACCGGGCTCCTCCTCCACCTCCGCGGTGGCGAGGCCCACCCTCGAAAAGCCCCCCAACCCGGTGGGGGACCCCCGCAGAGCAGCGGTGAGTTTGGCGGCCAAGTCCAGAGTTGGGTCACGGAGACGTTTCTTCAAATTCTGGGTGACTCTAAATGCTGGAGATTGATCTCTCCCCCCCCCCCCCCCGTAACCTCTTTATTTTGGAGGGGAATGTGTCTGCTGACTCTCTCGAGTGCTCAGTACAGTGCTCTGCACATAGTGAGTGCTCAATTAATATCTTCGATTGACTGATTGATTGATCTAACACAATGAACCGGACAAAGAAACCATCCTGGGCGTGTAACAAGGTCAAAGGGCAGAGAAAGTAAGCGCCGACCACAGTGAGGTGGGATCTGAACCCTGAACCTTGGGACTTAGAAGTGGAATCAAGAGTAACCTTCAGACACCTCGTAGGGCCAGTGTGTTGGTGCAGAATTAGAAGAATTACAATAAAAACGTTCTTATTTTTAACAGTGATAACATTATTTTCTAAGTGTTTAATTACAATATTATCACTACGATTATGACTAGTACTACTACTAAGAATATTGGCTTTTGCTCACTTTGCGCCAAGCTCTGTATTAAGAGCTAAGCTGGTTTCAAAATAATCAAGTTGGACACGGTCCATGTCCCACAGTGGGGCTCAGAGACTAAGTATTGTTCAGCCACGTCAAGGGGCTGGATTTGTAGTAGAGAAGCAGTGTGGCCTAGTGGATAGAGTACAGAGCTGGGAGTCAGAAGGACCTGGGTTCGAATCCCGGCTCTGCCACTTGGCCTCTGTGGGACCTTAAGCAAGTCACTCTGCTTCTCCGGACCTCAGTTACCTCAACTGCGAAATGGGGGATTAAGACCGTGAGCCCCACGTGGGACACGGACTGTGTCCAACCTGATACGTTTGTATCCACCCCAGTTCTTAGTACAGTGTATGGCACCTTAACAAATGCCATTATTCTTATTATTCTCATTATTATTTCTAGCAAGCCTAAGGCGTTTGACTCTGCTTCAGAGCCTTTGGGCGGATGAGGTGCACGTTTTGCATCTGGGGAGGGAGGAGGAAAGAGGAGCAGGAAGGGGAGGAGGTAGAGCAGGAGGAAAGAAGTGGCAGAGGAGGAAAAAGGAAGAGGAAGAGGAGGAGGAAAAGGGAGGAAGAAGGAGGAGGAGGAAAAAGGGAGAGGAGGCGGCGAAAAAAGGAGGAGGAAGGAAGAGGAAGAGGAGAAGGAGGAGGAGGAAAAAGGGAGAGGAAGAGGAGAGAGAAGGAGGAGGAGGAGAAGGAAAAGAGGGAGGAGGAAAATAGGGAGAAGAGGAGGAATAGGTGACTAAAAGAGGAGGAAAAGGAGGAGGAGGAGGAGGAAGAAAATAACAGCACCTCTGACCTGCCCCAAGCCCCTAGCTCTCATCCCATCCCATCGGGGGTCTCCACGATTCCCCACGGACCCCTCCTCTGGAAGCACCACCCAGAAAGCCGGGGTGTTCGAGGAGACTGGTCAGGCTGCCGTGGGAAATCATCCAATCCCGCCTCCCAGCCTCCAGCAGGAACCTGTCCTTCTAATGCTTCTTCTTAGCAGCTCTTGTAGACAACTTCGCTTTCCCCCGGGGGCAGAGAAGCATCTGGAAAAGCCTGCATACACCCAGACCCGCAAGCGTACGGAGACGTCCCCCCACCGTACGCACACACAAACACACACACTCTCTTTGTGGTGTCTCTCACCTTGGTAGCTAGATGCGCAGAAACGCATTAGCTGAAACCCAGCACCCTTGTGGCAAGCGACACGTCTCCCAGCCATTTTGGGTCGGTGGTGAGGGGTTAGAGTCGGCTTCCTGCCTCTGCAGACCCCAGTTTCCTTTTAAGGGGATGTCGTCTGAGCTTAAGAAACAAACCCGCGTCCCCTGGGCCTGTATCTGTCTCCTGTCGGGGCGTCTTCGGGGCGCTCAGACGCCTTCAGACCCACGACTTGAGAGTGCCCCCGGCGTGCCACGGGGCGACGGCGGGCTTCGCAGAACCGGAGCCGCGAGAGGGGCCGCGTCACCTTCAACTCTCTGGCTCGGCTACAGGCCCCTCGCCCCAGATGCCGCTAGCTGGAGACCGATTCTCCCGGCCGCGGTTGTCTTCCGGCTGCCCGCGCTGTGCCCCGAGCTGGGCAACTCGTAGCCACGCTTTCCCCATTGCCCTCTAAAGTGGCCAGCCACACAGGCCCCCAGCCCCACGCCCGCAGACGCTTAGCTTCCCCCACCTTTTCGGGGACGCTCTACAGAAAGCGGGATTCTTCAGCAGCCCAGGCCGGTCCTTTCCCTCCCTACCGCCTCAGCTGGGGAAGCGGGGATCGGGGAGGGCGAGAAGAGGGAGCGGGGGAGGCGGGCGAGAGGAGATCCTTCGGGCCAAACCTCCTCGGACGAGCCACCAGGCTGGAGCCGCAAGATGGGAGCCTGGGAGACTGCCGTCCAAGTAGGGTCCGGGAGCCGGGGAGCGGAGCTCCCCGTCCCCGTCGGTCTCGATACCGAAAGGCCAGAGTTTGGACTGAGTCGCTGGGGGCTTCCTTCACAGAGAACCGCCACACCTGGCCCCGTTCCCCACCGAGATAGAGGACGGGTTTGAGTCAACCCGATTTCCCACAAACCATCACCACCCTCCGCTGCCCCAGGCCGGAGGCTCAGACCCGATTCGGGGAGGCCGTCGGCCGGAGCCCCGTAGGGTGAGGGGGTCCCCGATTCGTCTCGAGCCTTGGGGTCTCCGGGGGGAGGGGGGACGGGGGGCCCTGTTGTGCTTTACAGTGAGGGAACCAAGTCGGGAGGTGACGGAGGCGGCCCGTCGGCCAGGGGAGCGGCGGTCGGACCTGCCCAGAAGAATTCTCGGCGGAGTCCACGTCCTGTCACGCGTCTTCACTTCCTGTCGCTTCTCTTGGCGACATTTTCACACAGCAGGAAACTCCTACGGGGGAGGGCGGGGATTGGACAAGAAGAGAGAGGGGGTGGGCGCCGTTTCGCAAATTCAAACGATGGGGCCTCCATCAGCCAGCCGGTAGTATCTACGGGGTGACCTCGGTGGGCCGAACGCTGGACTAAGGGAGCTTTCCGTAGAGGCGAAGGACAGAGAAGCGGCGTGGCGGCGCGGGTCGACTCCCGGCCCGGGAATCAGCAGGTCGTGGGTTCTAATCCCGACTCCGCCGCCCGTCTGCCGTGTGAACTGGGGCAAGTCGCTCCACTTCTCTGGGCCTCATCTGTAAAACGGGGCTCGAGACCGTGAGCCCCGCGTAGGACAAGGACGGTATCCAACACGATTTGCCTGTGTCCACCCGGGTGCTCAAGACGGTCCCTGGCACCCAGTGAGCACTTAATAGATACCACTATTTTTTCTTATAATGGGGGCTCTCAAGTAGCTTCCAACTTCAGGACGCCCTCCCCGACTAAGGCCTCATTTCCTCTAATTCCTCCCCTTGTAGGTCACCCTAACACTTGGATCTGTACCCTTTGAGCACTTGATATTCACCCCACTTTAGCCCCCCAGCCCTTACGGACCTACCCCAGATTTATATTAACAGCTCTCCCTCCCCCTCTAGACCGTAAGCTCCTGGCAGGCAGGAAACGCGTCTTCCAACTCTGCCGCGCTGTCCTTTCCCAACCGCTCAGCACAGTGCTAAGCGCTCAACAAATACCATCGGCGGATCGATCGATCAGAGGGACAGACACTAAATCATTCAAAATCAGGAGGATAAGGATACCGATGGTTTCGCCCGAAGACTGGAAAGATGGACAAGTGAATAAATAGGGCTCTTAAATAGTAGAGTTACGTAGGTGCCTCTCGGGAGTTGGGACCAGATGACCTGAGGAGAGGAAAAGGCTTCCAGGAAGAATCGGCTTTGAGATAATAATAACGTTGGTATTTGTTAAGCGCTTACCACGTGCAAAGCATCGTTCTAAGCGCTGGGGTCGATACAGGGTGATCAGGTTGTCCCACGTGACGCTCACGGTCTTCATCCCCATTTTCCAGATGAGGTCACTGAGGCCCAGAGAAGTGAAGGGACTTGCCCACAGTCACCCAGCTGACAGAGCCGGGATTCGAACCCACGGCCTCCGACTCCCAAGCCCGGGCTCTCTCCACTGAGCCACGCTGCTTCTTTGAAAGCGAGGCGGCCCTCGGTCTGGCGGATTGGTAAAGGGAGAGAGGGAGGCATCGTGGCCCGGTGGATAAAACAGGAGCCCGGTAATCCGAGGAACTGGGTTCTAATGCCGCCTCCTCCCCTTGTCTGCTGTGTGACCTTCAGCAAGTTGTTTCACTTCTCTGGGCTTCAGTTCCCTCATCTGTGAAATGGGGATTTAGACTGTGAGCCCCACGTGGGACAACCTGCTTACCTTGTATCTACCCCACGGCTTAGAACGGTGGTCGGCACAGAGTAAGCGCTTTGGAGAAGCAGCGTGGCTCAGTGGAAAGAGCATGGGCTTTGGAGTCAGGGCTCATGAGTTCGAATCCCAGCTCTGCCACTCGTCGGCTGTGTGACTGTGGGCGAGTCACTTCACTTTTCTGTGCCTCAGTTCCCTCATCTGTAAAATGGGGATTAAGACTGTGAGCCCCACGTGGGACAACCTGATTCCCCTTTGTCTACCCCAGCGCTTAGAACAGTGCTCGGCACATAGTAAGCGCTTAACAAATACCAACATTATTAAGCGCTTAAGAAACACCACTATAATCATTATTACGATTTCTCTGTGCCGCACTCTCTGCGTCTGTAAAATGGGGATTAAGACTTTGAGCCCCGTGTGGGACAGGGACTGTGTCAGCCCCGACGAGCTTGTATCTACCCCAGTGTTTAGTACAGTGCGTGGCACCTGGTAAGCACTTAACAAGTATCACAGTGATTTTTTATGGCATTTTGTAAGCACTTACTATGTGCCAGGCACTGTACTAAGCGTGGGGGTAGCTAGAGGCTAAAAAGGTTGGACACGGTACACGTCCAAGGACCTCACCCCAGACTAATAACCCCAGTAGGTAACCCTTTTTCGTGGTAGTCAGAGGTCATGAGTTCGAATCCCAGCTCCGCCGCCTGTCAGCCGTGTGACTGTGGGCGAGTCACTTCACCTCTCTGTGCCTCAGTGACCTCATCTGCAAAGTGGGGATTAACGCTGTGAGCCCCACGTGGGGCAACCTGATTCCCCTGTGTCTCCCCCAGCGCTTAGAACACTGCTCTGCACATAGTAAGCGCTTAACAAATACCGACGTTATTATTATTATTGGATTTGTTCAGTGTTTATAAACTGACAAGTCAGAAGGGCCTGGGTTCAAATCCCCGCTCCACCATTTGTCCGCGGTGTGACCTTGGGTAAGTCACTTCACTTCCCTCTGCCTCAGTTAAAATGGGGATCAAGACCGCGAGCCCCGCGTAGGGCATGTACTGTGTCCAAACTTTTCAGTTTGTTTCTACCCCGGCGCTTAGTACAGTGCCTGGCACGTAGTAGATGGTTACCAGATGCCATAAAAAAATAGTTGCGATACTTGTCAAGTGCTTACCAGGTGCCGTGCACCGTGCTAAACGCTGGGCTAGATACAAGCTAATCGGGGCTGACGCGGTCCCTGTCCCACAGTGCCTGGAGCATAGTCAGCGCTTAAAAGCTACCATACGATACAGGGGACTTGCTAAGCGCTTACTATGAGTCAAGCGCTATTCTAAGCGCTGAAGTAGATGCCAGTTAATTAGGTCGAACACGGTACTCGTCCCACATGGGGCGCCCAGTCTAAGTAGGAGGGAGAACGCTCATTCGCTTCCATTTTACAGATGAAAAACACCCGAGGCCCGGAGAAGGTGAAGTGACTTGCCCAGGGTCACTCAGCAGACAAGCGGAGGAGGGGGAATTAGAACCCAGGTCTTCCGACCGCCAGGCCCGGTCTCTTTCCGCTGTGTACTTACCTGTAATTTATGTATTTACGCTCCTTTCTCTTTCCTCCCTCTGGGCTGTAAACTCTTGGTGGGCGGGATCCAGGGTTTCTTCTCGCCCAAGCGTTTAGTATAGCGCTCCGCACACGGTAGGCGCTCCGCGAATGCCATCGATTGAACGATCGATAGGCCAGGCTGCTTCTCTCACTTCTCCGCTCGCCGTGGTCCCCTCCCCTCTGGGGACCGGCTCCCGGGCCAGACGGCGGGGAGGTTGGGGGGTGCCTGGGTCCCCCCCCCGAAGGGAAGCGGACCCCCAAGAATCTTCAGACGGCCTTCGGCCCACCCTGGCCCGTGGCGCGACCTAACGGAGCCGGCGCGAGCCCGGGAGCCAGAGGACCTGGGTTCTAACCTCGGCTCCGGTGACCTCGACTTGACTCGTCCGGGCCTCAGTTTCCTCATCTCTAAAATAGGAACTAAACACCCATCCTCCCTCCCCCTTAGATCGCGAACCCCGCGCGGGACGGGGACCCGGGTCTGATCTGACTGCACTAGGCCTCCCCCAGTGTTCCGTACGGCGCTTGGCTCCGAGTAGGCCCTTAACACGTACGATTAGTATCATCGTTATCGTCGTCGTTATCGTCGGGGATGCCGGCCGGGATATTCCCCGGGGAACTCCCCTCTTTCCCCCACCCTAGTTAGGGTTCAATTTAGGGGCAGGAGTCAAGGTAACCGGATCCAGCCTCAAATCACAGGGGAAACCGGGGGTCTAATTGCTAGAACTGGAATTCGGCCCCGGCCCCGTGACAGCCCTCTCTCAGTTTATGCAAAGGACCCGGGGGATTTTCATTCCCACGGCGGTCTAGCCGTAGGGTCGACGTCTCCTCCGGGAGCCGGCCTTCCCCTTTCCGAGAGAGGTCTGAAACCGAAGTCGCAGACGGCCGCCGGGGGTGGGGGCGGGGAGGGGGCCTCGGGAAAGAGGGGAGCTTCGGTCGAGATCCTTTCCGGACGGTCACGGGATCGACGAGAAAGCCCCCGACCCCGGATTCCCGTTGCGGGGAGCCGGCAGTGAGCGGACGGCGAGGATGTGGTCGGTCCTCGGGGCCGACCCCGCCAGAGGTCCCACGGCCGGTAAGGCGACAGAGAATCCCGAAATTAGTGGCCAGTAGAGTCTGGGGCTAGCGGACGGTCAAACCAAAATGACTTTTCTTGTATCCACTTCTGCTTCCTGCCATAGCTGCTGCCGCTCCGGGCCTCCGGCGCTCCCTCCCCATCGGTCCATCGGCGGTGCCCGTTGAGCGCCTTCCCGGGCGCAGAGAGCTGTGACGAGCGCTCGGGAGAGCACGGGGCGACAGAATTAGCAGACGCGGTCCCTGCCCGCTGTGGGAGTCGTTAGGCGCTTGCTGCGTGCCAGGCACTGTTCTGAGCGCCGAGGTAGAGACGAACTGATCAGGTCGGACCCAGTCCCCGACCCACATAGGGCTCGCGGTCTTGATCCCCATTTTGCAGATGAGGGAACTGAGGCGCAGAGAAGCGAAGTGATTTGCCCGAGGTCACGCAGCCGACTCCCGGGCCTGTGCTCTATCCACTGGGCCGTGCTGCTTCTCTGTCTCGAGGCGGGCTCTGAAATTAAGAGTTGCCCCTACTGTTAATCGATCGATCAGTGGTAATTATTGAGTGCTTACTGTAGACGGAGCCCCTTAAGTACATATCTCTAATTTTTTTGGAGTATATTAATGTCCGTCTCCCCCTCTAGACTGAAAGCTCGTTGTGGGCAGGGATTGTGTCTGTTTCTGGTTACATTATCCTCTCCCAAGGGCTCAGTACGGTCCTCTGCACACAGTAAGCGCTCGATGAATGTGATTGAATAAGTCAGCAGAAACATTCCCTGCCCATAACGGGCTTACTTGACCTTCTGGGCCGGGAATGCATCTACGGTCTCTGGTGTTCTGACCTCCGCAAGTGCTTAGTGCAGCGCTCTGCACGCAGTAGAGAAGCGGCGTGGCTTCGTGGCCAGAGCCTGGGTTTGGGAGTCAGGAGTCATGGGTTCGAATCCCCGCTCTGCCGCCTGTCAGCTGTGTGACTTTGGGCAAGTCACTTCGCTTCTCCGTGCCTCAGTTGCCTCATCTGTAAGATGGGGATGAAGACTGCGAGCCCTACGTGGGACAATCCGATTACCTCGTATCTACCCCAGCGCTTAGAACAGTGCTTGGCACGTAGTGAGAGCTTAACAAATACCAACATTATTATTATTATTATTATTGTTAAGCACTCCATCAGTGATATTTATTGAGTGCGAAGCCAAAAATACCTTTCTTCAAAATCTCCCGGGAAGAGACCTGCCCAACCCCCCCTTGGGAAACGTCCAACCCTCCCAAACGCTTAGTTTGGAGGTCATGGGTTCGACTCCCGACTCTACCACTTGTCAGCTGTGTGACTGGGGGCAAGTCACTTCACTTCTCCGCGCCTCAGTTACCTCATCTGTCAAATGGGGATTGACTGTGAGCCTCACGTGGGACAACCCGATGACCCCGTATCTCCCCCAGCGCTTAGAACAGTGCTCTGCACGTAGTAAGCGCTTAACAAATACCAACATTATTATTACTATTAGTGCAGCACTCTGGACACAGTACGAGTTCTAATCCCAGCTCCGCCACCTGTCAGCTGTGTGACTTTGGGCAAGTCACTTCACTTCTCGGTGCCTCAGTGACCTCATCTGGAAAATGGGGATTAAGACTGTGAGCCTCACGTGGGGCAACCCGATGACCCTGTATCTCCCCCAGCGCTTAGAACAGTCCTCGGCACCTAGTAAGCGCTTAACAAATACCAACATTATTATTATCATTATTATTATTATTATTAAGCGCTCGATCAATACAACCGAATGAATGGGAAGCCGCGTGGTTTGGTGGATTGAGAAGGACCTGGATTCTAATTGGACATTTGTGATTTGACTCACCCCCAACCCCCAGCATTTATGCACATATCTTTAAATTTTATATTATACGCCACTCATTTATTCATATTAATGTCCATCTCCCCTTCTACGCTGTAAACTAGCTATGGACAGGGAATGGGTCTGTTCATTCTGCCGTATCGTACTCTCCCCAGCACTTAGCACAGTGCTCTGCACGTAATAGGTGATCAGTAGTCTTAATCCCCATTTTACATTTTACAGAGAAGCAGCATGGCGTGGTGGAGCGAGCACGGGCCTGGGAGTCAGAAGGACCTGGGTTCTAATCCCAGCTCCGCCACGTGTCTGCTGTAATAATAATGTTGGTATTGGTTAAGCGCTTACTTTGTGCAGAGCACTGTTCTAAGCGCTGGGGAGGATACAGGGTCATCAGGTTGTCCCACGTGAGGCTGCCAGTTAATCCCCGTTTGACAGATGGGGTAACTGAGGCACAGTGGAGTGACTTGCCCATAGTCACACAGCTGACAGTGGCAGAGCATGGGTTCGAACCCACGACCTCCGACTTCCAAGCCCGGGCTCTTTCCACTGAGCCACGCCGCTATGTGACCTTGGGGGAGTCACTTCACTTCTCCGGGCCTCAGTTCCCTCATCCGTAAAATGGAGATGAAGAGCGTGAGCCCCATGTGGGACAGGGACTGTGTCCAACCTGATGAGGTCGTATCTCTCTGCACGTGCGAAGCTACGTGCACAGCTCTGCACACAGTAAGCGCTCAATAGATACTACTGCATGAATGAATCTCTCCCAGCCTGCCTGGCACAGGGTAAATGCTTAAGAAATACCACTGAAAAAAGGGTAGGTGGTGGAGGCCCTGCCTTTGAAATCAGAACCCCGGGGTCCCCTAATAATAATAATTATGGTACTTGTTAAGTGCTCACTAGGTGCCAAGCACTTTCCAAGCTCTGAGGTTAGTCAGGCTGGACACAGTCCCTGTCGCACGTGGGGCTCACGCTCTTGATCCCCATTGTTTTACAGATGCGGTGACTGAGGCACAGAGCGGTGAAGTGACGGGGCAAGGTCACGAAACGAAAATGTGGCCGAGCGGGGATTAGAACCCGTGGCCTTCTGACTTCCAGGCCCCTGCTCGATCCACCAGGCCATGCTGCTGCATAAAATCCCCTGTCACTCGCCCGGCCCGGTCTGGTGGCGTCTCTGAGGCCTGGTGTTTTTTTGGTCCCGTGCCCCTGGCTCCCTCCACTCAGGGCCCTGGAGTTTTCCGGGCAGTTAGAACCACATGTTTCCGACTCCTCGGCCCATAAATCCCGGTGACAGGGAAGAGCCGTCCGATTCCGAGCACGGTCCAGGCCCTTCGGGTTTCTCCCGGTTTTAATAGAAGCGGGAAGCGTTTTCATCAGGCCTCAACCAACTTCAGTTCCTCTGGAAGGAAGGAAGGTTTTGAATGGTATCTGTCAAGCTCTTCCTAAGTGCCGGGCATTCTACTAAGCGCCGGGGTAGTCTCGTTCACTCAGGCGTATTTATTGAGCGCTCCCTGTGTGCGGAGCATCGTACTGAGTGCTCGGGAGAGTACGGTATAACAATAAACAGACACATTTCCTGCCCACAGGGAGCTTAGGGTCTAGACTGCCGTCTAGATACCCGGCAGTCGGGTTGGACGCATCCATGTCCCACGTGGGGCCGACAGTCTTAATCCCCATTTTACAGATGAGTTAACTGAGACACAGAAAATAATAATAATGGTATCTGTTAAGCACTTACTAGGAGCCAAGCACTGCTCTAAGCACTGGGGTAGATGCAAGGTGATCAGGTTGGACGCAGTCCCTGTCCTTCATGGGGCTCACAGTCTTAATCCCCATTGGGAAGCAGCGTGGCTCAGTGGAAAAGAGCCTGGGCTTCGGAGTCAGAGGTCATGAGTTCGACTCCCTACTCTGCCACTTGTTAGCTGTGTGACTGTGGGCGAGTCACTTCACTTCTCTGGGCCTCAGTTCCCTCATCTGTAAAATGGGGATTAACTGTGAGCCTCACATGGGACAACCCGACGACCCCGTATCTCCCCCAGTGCTTCGAACAGTGCTCGGCACATAGTAAGCACTTAACAATTACCAACATTATTATTATTATTTTTTTTATTTTACGGATGAGGGCACCGAGGCCCAGAGAAGTGAAGCGACTTGCCTAAGGTCACACAGCAGACCCGTGGCAGAGTCGGCATTAGAACCCGTATCCCCTGACTCCTAGGCCTGTGCTCTTTCCCTTAGGCCAAGCCCACGCCGCTCTTCTGAAGTGAGTCGCCCAAGGCCGCGCAGCAGACAAGTGGCGGAGCAGGGATTAGAATCCAGATCCTCCTGACTCCCAGGCCTGCGCTCTAGCTTCTCCGGCTGTGAACCGCCACGCTTCCCACAGTTTGGGATCCGTCCATCCGTCCCTTGCCTCATCCCCCTCCGCTGGCAGATCCGCCCCTTGGCCGAGCGCCCTCCGAGGGGCCTCGGGCGAGACGGAGGAGGCGGCATCTAGCACACCGTCAGAGCCGGCCCCCGTCCGACAACGCTTCCTCAACCTCCATCTTGGCCAGGGTGCTTTATCCCAATCTGCCACTGTAATGGACGGAATACTGTGGGCGGAGTAAGAGAATACCTTCGGAGGAGCAGCTTGGCCTAGTGGAAAGAGAACGGGACCGAGAGTCGGGGAGCTGGGTTCTAATCCCGGCTCTGCCAACTGCTTGCTGGATGACCTTGATTCTATTTATTCTATTCTATTCGTTCTTGATTCTATTGATTGCCATCGTTCTCGTCTGTCCGTCTCCCCCGATTAGACCGTGCGCCCGTCAAAGGGCAGGGACTGTCTCTATCTGTTACGGATTTGTCCATTCCAAGCGCTTAGTCCAGTGCTCTGCACATAGTAAGCGCTCAATAGATACTATTGAATGAATGAATGACCTTGGGCAAGTCACCTCACTTCTTTGGACCTCAGTTTCCTCAACTGTAAAATGGAGATCGACCACCTGTTCTCCCTCCTACTTAGAAGCCCATACGGGACAGGGATTGTACCTGACCTAATTAAGACGTACCTACCTCAGTGCGTAGAATACTGAACAAATACCGTTAAAAAGGGAAATGGAACTGAAGGGGAATGGCCCCGGGATGGGGCTCAGGAGCCTGGGAATTCTCGATCTCACTCTAGCCACCTTCGACCTCCTCTCCCCACCCACCTTGCCCCAGATCTGCTAATCGGGGTTGAATTAGTCCAGAGCCATTTCCCAGTATGGGGGTCGAGCCTTTACAGAGACGTTGTGTTCGACACTGGTATTCTACCCAGCCATCCTGGAGGTTAACACAGGGGACCGAGATTCATTCAGTAGTATTTATTGAGCGCTTACTATATGCACTGTCCTAAGCGCTTGGAACGTACAATTCGACAACAGAGACAGTCCCTGCCCACTGATGGGCTTACGGTCTAATGACATGCTTGGGTTAACCAGCTCCAAAGCCTCCGGGACATTTTTTGAAGCTAAAGGACACCGAGCAGCATTGGAAGGGTCTTGGGGAGGGAGCGGGAGGAGTTTGGGAGCACGTTTTTACAGTCCTCGAGACGAGAATCTCCTCGGGGACAGGGATTGCTCCTATCATCTCGAGTGTACGTCCTCTCCCTATAGCTCTGCATAGAGTAAGCACTCAATAAATACCCCTGAATGACTGATTCACTGATAGGCTGTAAGCTTTTTTGAGGCCAGAGAGTGGTGGTTTTACAATCCTTCATTAGAAGCTCTTTGTGGGCAGGGACACAAAGTATTGCCCTCTCCCAGGGCTCTGCCTACAGTAAGAGCTCAATAAATTAGACCGTAAGCCCGGCATTGGTCAGGGATTGTCTCTATCTGTTGCCGAACTGTACATTCCAAGCGCTTAGTACAGTGCCCTGCACATAGTAAGCGCTTCAAAAATACTATTCAGTGAATGAATGAAATACCACTGACTGACTGAGAGGCCGTAAGCCCTTTGAGGGCAAGGACGGTGTTTTTAGAGTCTTCTAGGAGAGCAGGGATGGCGTCTACCCACTCTACGGTTTTGTCCTCTCCAAAGCGCTCAGTCTAGTGTTCTGCACCCAGGAAGAGCTCAGCAAATATCCTCGACTGATCGATTGCCCTGCTTTGGCCATCCAGCCCGGTGCTGTGACCCGATGCTATCAGATCGCACCCGTGAAATTCTCTTACGACTGAAGGTATTCTCAGACAAGGCCAAACTGAATGTGGTTACCAAATTCTGTCACCTACCCACTATACCGTGCGACAGTATAAAGATCAACAAGGAAGTAGAAAACCTAATCAAGGTATCCGGCACACGCGAAGCCCAAAATTCAGATTACGCTGAAGACGGATGAAGCAACGGTGTCGTCCAGTCCATCGATCAATCAATCGGTGGTATTTATTGAGTGTTTACTGTGCGCGGAGCATTATACTAACCGTTTCGGAGAGTCAGATACGACAAAGTTGGTAGAGACGTTCCCGGCCGACGAGGAGTTTACCATCCAACCTTCTATACGGTTAAGTGACCCCCACCCTTCACAGTTGCTGATTTCTGGCTCCGTGGCCAATCGATCGATGGATCTATCAGTGGTTTTTATTGAGGGCTTCCTGTGCAGAGCAGAGCACGGGGCTAAGTGTACCACAGAAAGCTTAGAGCATAAAAGGGGAGACAGACATTAAAATGAATTACAGATAGGATAGAATATGAGGAGGTATACACAAAGTGCTGTGAGGCTGGGGGGTGGTGGTGATTATCAGGGGTTTAGGGGGTACAGATCCCCCCAGAAAGTGCCCAGGTGATGTAGAAGGGAGGGTGAGTAGGAGTATTGAGCCAGTTGTTGGGTAGGGATTATCTCTGCTACCCATCTGTACTTTCCAAGCGCTTAGGACAGTGCTCTGCACCCAGTAAACGCTCAATAAATACGATTGAATGAATAATGATGATAACAGCAACCGTGGCATTTGTTGAGCACGTGCTATGTCCCAGGCCCTGGGGTAGATACAAGATAATCCGGTCCCACACGGGGCTGACAGCATAAGTAGGAGGGAGAACAGGTATCGAATCCCTATTTTGCAGATGAAGGAACTTGGCTTTAAAACACTCGATCGCTCAGTCGCCTCCGACCTTTCCTCGCTACTCCCCTATTACATCCCAGGCCTCACGCTTCGTTCCTCTAATGCTAATCTCACCGTGCCTCGATCCCGTCTGTCTCGCCGCCGACTCCTAGCCCCCGGCCTGCCTCTGCCCTGGGACGCCCTCCCTCCTCCAATCCAACAGACGGTGACTCTCGTCCGCTTCAAAATCTTATTGAAGGCCCATCTCCTCCAAGAGGCCTTCCCTGCCTATTCCTCTTCTCCCACTCCCTTCTGCATCTCCCCGACTCGCTCCCTTCATTGATCCCCTCTCCCAGCCCCACAGGAGTCATGTATACATCTGTAATTTCTTTATTTCTATTAAAGTCTGTCTCCCCCTCTAGACTCTCAGCTCGCTGTGGGCAGGAAATATGTCTGTCTGTTGTTGTACTTGTCTCTCAATAAATATGACTGACTGACATCCAAACCGTGCCTGAACGATGAGCCAAAATTAGGTGACTTAGAGGAAATCCTTTCAGGATGTCCCGGGAGACTGGTGTAGCAAAATAGTAGTAATAATAATAATGATGATGATATTTTTAAAGCGCTTACTAGGTGTCAGGCACTGTTCTAAGTGTTGGGGCAGATACAAGCTAATGAGGTTGGACACAGTCCCCATCCCACATAGGGCTCACACTCTCAATCCCCCATTTTACAGATGAGGTAACGGAGGCTTGGAGAAGGGAAGCGACTTGCAGGGTCACACAGCAGACAAGCGGTGGAGCAGGGATCAGAACCCAGGTCCTTCCGACTCCCAGGCCCTTGCTCTATCCACCGGGCTTCCGCACAGAGACCAGCCTGGCTTGCTGGGATCTAGAAAAATAAGTCTGTTTTGGAGCAGAGGAGGTCAAATTTAGAACGAACATCCATGTTGCGTACGTAGTACAGGAGAAGTGCTGAGAACAGTTCGGAGAGCAGGGACAGAGAATTCTAGATGTCGCCTTAAACCACAGTAAAGCAGGCAATACTTGTCCGTAATTTATTCATTTATATTAATTCCTCTCTCCCTGTCTAGACCGTAAACTCGTCATGACAGAGAATGTCGGCCAACTCTTAAATAACGATAATAACGTTGGGATTTGTTAAGCGCTTACTATGTGCGGAGCACCGTTCTAAGCGCTGGGGTAGATACGGGGTCTTCAGGTCGTCCCACGTGAGGCTCACAGTCTTAATCCCCATTTTACAGATGAGGGAACTGAGGCACCGAGAAGTGAAGTGACTTGCCCACGGTCACACAGCTGCCAAGTGGCAGAGCCGGGATTCGAACCCATGACCCCTGACTCCCAAGCCCGGCCTCTTTCCACTGAGCCATGCTGCTTCTCTTCTTGTATTGTATTCTTCAAGTTCTTAGCACAGTGCTCCACACACAGTAAGTGCTCGGTAATTATGACTGAGTGATAGGAGAATTCGATATTGAATGATCACCATTTCCAACTCTGTCTTCTTCCATAATAATAATAATGGCATTTGTGAAACGCTTACTATGTGCCAGGCCAATGTTCTAAGCGCCGGGGTAGATACAAGATAATCGGGTGGGACACAGTCCCCGTCCCACATAAGGCTCACGGTCTTAATCTCTATTTTACAAACGAGGGAACTGAGGCACAGAGAAGTTAAGCGACTTGCCCAAGGTCACACAGCAGTCAAGTGGGGGAGCTGGGATTAGAACCCAGGGCCTTCTGACTGCCAGGCCCGGGCTCTACCCACTAGGCCAGTCGCTCCGCGTGTCCAGGACGGCCTTCAATTTCAGTCTTCTTCGTATATTGCCGAGGTCCCAGGGAGCGCTATTTGCGCTATGGGCTTTTGGGAAACGTTTTTGTCCGTGACGACGATGATAATGACGGTGATGAGAAAGACACAGACGTGGGGGTCTTGACCTCATAAATCATTTAACACTCTCAGCTGTCCTGGCCTCTAGCAAATATTAAAAGCATCTGGTTGCTCCGAAATGTTTATGGAGATGTTTGTCGCCCCACCCTCAACCTCACAGAACTATGTACATATCTTTAAATTATATATTATAAATTATTTATTCATATTGCTGCCCGTCTCCCCCTCTAGAGCATAAATTCACCCGGGGGGGGGCGGGGAAGGGAACCAATCTGCCAACTCTGTTACACTGTACTTTCCCGAGCGCTTAGACTGGAAGCCCGTCAGAGGGCAGGGACCGTCTCTATCTGTCACCGATCTGTCCATTCCGAGCGCTTAGTCCGGTGCTCTGCACATAGTAAGCGCTCAATAAATACTATTGAACGAATGAATGCTCCGAGCACAGGAAGCACTCAATAAATACCCGTGATGATGATGAAATCTAAAGCCGGTGCCGGAATAAGATTCGAACATCCGGGTAACTTCCAACTCAACAGATGAGATGGTCACCGAGAGTGATCCTTCGAAGAGGACGACGAACAAGGAAACCCGCAGATCAGTGTGAATCTCTTTTCGGAATCGATCGGTCGGTCGTATCTACTGAGCGCTTACTTGTGCAGAGCACTTTCCTAAGAGTACAGTAGAACAGACTCTATCCACCAGGCCACACTGCTTCTCAAAAGGGAGGACAAAAGAAATCTTTCAAAGACATCCGAATTGATCGGGCCCGATAGGCGTTTTCGAGGGGCAGCGGAAGAAGACGGACCGGGCCCGGCTTGCCGCGGAGATTGTCGCCGAGTGGGGCCAGGTACTGGGGACGGCAGACGCGACAATCCTCACCGGTTGACAATGTCAGCCACACTTCATTCTTATCAACCCCACTCACAAACCAAAACAGATACGCAGGCACGCGCACACTCGGCTCTTTTCTTAAAGCGGCGTGGCTCGGTGGGGAGAGCCCGGGCTTGGGAGTCGCAGGTCGTGGGTTCTAATCCCGGCTCCGCCGCTTGGCAGCTGGGTGACTTCGGGCAACTTCTCCTCAGTGACCTCATCTGTAAAATGGGGATGAAGACTGCGAGGCCCACGTGGGACACCCTGGTCACCTTGTATCCCCCCAGCGCTTAGAACGGTGGTCGGCACATAGTAAGCGCTTAACAAATACCAACATCATCATTATTATTATTATTATTAATAAACCGGAGTTAGTTTCCTGATGAAACTCGCATTAAGGAAAAGCCTAGCATCGCCTGACTGGAAACCCACACGCTGCAGACGAGCAAATCTCCGGACATCGCAATCAATAGTTTTGATCAAGTGCTTACTGGGTGCAGAGCACTGTGCTAAGCGCTTAGGCCCAGGTCCTAGTGAGTCGCGCATGATAGCTCCTTCTCTAGGCGGAATATCCGAGGAGAATGAATGATAACAGACTCATTCCCTGCCGAGACGAGCCGACAGTCGCTGTGTTCTATCCAGAGAGACGTTGACAAGAAGAGTGAGAAGCCGCACGGTCTGGTGGAAAGATCATGGACTTGGGAGTCAGAGGAACTGGGTTTTAATCCCGGCCACCCCCCGTGAGTCTGCTGACTCGCCTCCCTTCTCTGTGCCTCGGTTTCCTCATCTGCAAAATGGGGATTAAATCCTATTTAAACAGTGAGCCCCACGGGGACAGGGACTGTGTCTAATCTGATAAATTTACATCTCCGCCCGCATTTAGCACAGTGCTTGACACACAGTAAGCGCTTAACAAACACCGCCGTTACTATTAGTAAAATTGTTCCCTAACCCCTAACAGCATTTCTATGCGAAATGCATCATTCAGACACAGGATGGATCGAAGGAACGTGCATAGATCTGTACAAATCTGCGTACATATTCATGTATCCATTCATTCAATTGTATTTATCAAGCGCTTACTGTGTGTAGAGCACCGTATTAAGCACTTGGGAAAGAACAATTCGACAATAAACAGGGACCATCCCTGCCCACAGCGAGCTCATAGTCTAGAGGCGGGGAGGCAGACATCAAAACAAATAAATAAAATTACAGATTTATACATAGATGCTGTGGGGTTGCAATGGGGCGGGCGGAGAAGAGCAAAGAGAACAAGTCAGGGTGATGCAGAGGGACTGTGAGATGAGGAAAAGTGGAAAATATATCCGGGCATTTGTGTATATTTCCGTGTATGTTTGCATAAATCTCTCTGACCTTCAGGTCAATCAATCGATCAGTCGTATTTACTGAACACTTACTGGGTCCATCTCTCTGCTGTGTGACCTTGAGCAAGTCTCTTCACTCCTCTGTGCCTCAGTTCCCTCATCTATAAAATAGAGATGAAGGCTGTGAACCTCATGCAGAAAGTGGACTTTGTCCAACTTGATTAGCTTGTATCTACCTCAGCGCTTAGTACAGTGCCTGGGGCATTAACAGATACCATAAAAAATGCGGAGGGCTACACTAAACGCTTGGGAGAGAACAATATAAGGTCATGCTAATACATGTATGCTGTCTGCGTTCCAAGGCCTAGGGTCCTAGTGAGTCCCCCACGATAGCTCCTTCCCTAGGAGGAACATCCGAGGAGAATAAATGATAGCAGGGTATCCAAACAGTTGCCCCATGATGAACCCAAATTGGGGGAAAGCAAACAAAGAGAACTGTTGTGAGACCTACTGAAAGGAAACCTCAAGGCCGAGTGTCCCAGCAGGTCAAAGCGGGGGCCACAAAAGCAGCAAGCCTTAGTGGATAAAGCACGGACCTGGGAGTCAGAAGGACCTGGGTTCTAATCCCCACTCCGTCACTTGTCTGCTCCTTGGCCTTGGGCAAGCCACTTCGCTTCTCTGAGCCTCAGTTACTCCATCTGGAAAATGGAGATTACGAGCCCCATGTGGGGCAGGGACTGAGTCCAACCCGATTTGCTTGCCTCCGCCCCAGCGCTTAGTACAGCTCCTGGCCCACGGTAAACACTTAACAAACACCACGGTTATTATTAGTAGTTAGTAAACAGGCGGAATTGCTGTGAGTCCTTCAGGAATGTTCTCTGACAGTCAATCGAACCATGGGTCAGTGGTAGTTATTGAGCGCTTACAAGAGCAGAGGACCGTAATAAGCCCTTGAGAGAGTTCAACAGAGGTTTTGTGTGTTTCTTTATGGCTTTTGCCAGGCACTGTACTAAACGCCGGGGTTGATACGAGCTTATCAGGTTGGACACGCTCCCTATCCGTAATCTATTTTAATGTCCATCTCCCCCTTTAGACTGTAAGTTGCTTGTGGGCAAGGCTTGCTTCTACCAACTCTCAGTACACTGCTCTGCAGACAGTAAGTGGTCAATTAATACCACCGACTGATAGAATGATTGAAGTTCTTCTGCACTGTGACACCCCCAAAAAGGCATTCGATGACGAAAACACCCCTTCAGTGTGCAAGACATGGCCGTCACCTCCCACATGTGCCTAACGTTTCCCGACATCACCATTTTTGGCATTTATTAGGCACTCGCTATGCGTCAGGCACTGCGCTGAGCCCCGGGGAAGATACGAGCTCCTCAGGTTGGACTCACTCACCGTCCCGCATGGGACTCGCGGTCTTAATCCCCATTTTACAGGTGAGGGAACTGAGGCGCGGAGAAGTTAAGTCACTTTGCCCGAGGTCACACAGCAGACGAGTGGCGGAGCCGGGGTTAGAACCCAGGTCCTCCTGACTCCCAGACCTGGGCTCTACCCACTGGCGGGGAGCGGGAAGAAGAGGAGAAGGAGAAGAAGGAGAGGAAGAGAAGAAGGGGAAGAAGAAGGAGAAGGAGGTGGAGAAGGAGGAGAAAGAGAAGGAGAGGTAGAGAAAAAAAGAGCCAGCCGCCAGTAGACTTCCTAAGAGCAAAGAGAAAAGGCCTAGGTGGTGAGGGAGGTTACGTGGCCGGGGGCAGAACTGGTGGAGACCTCGAAACAAGAGTGAGAAGCGTGGGCTTGATGCAGATGCAAAGCCCGATTGGGATCCAGGGGAGGCTTTTGAGGCTAAGAGTGATGTGGTCAGAGCGACTGGCTAGGAAGAGCGTTTTAGAAGCAGCATATCCGCTTGGAAAGCCCCACGGCCACCTCTCGCTCCACCCAAGAAATCCCAGCACCTTCCAGATGGCTCCCCTTTCCCAAGATCCCCAGCCCCGCGGGGACCCCGGGCCGGAGGCGGAATTTGCACTGCGCTCCCCGGCTCTCCATCCTCAAAGGGGGGGAAGAGTTGAGGCCGACGGATTCCTCCCACCCGGAAAATGAAGGCCCCCCACAAGGCCCAAACCCAGACGGACTTTTTTTTGTTCTCAGCCCGAGTGTTAAAAAAAAAAAAAGAGATTCTCGCTCTCAGTGACTCTGAGTCACCAGACAAGAGAAGAGACCCACGGCTCCCTCCGTTTCAAGAAACCACACATCTGAAGAAGTTTCCCACGGTGAGGGCTTTAAATAGACGCAGAGAGAAGTGGATGGACCGTGTTCTGTCTAAAAAATGGTCTCTTCCCTTGTCCCCCACCCCAGACACCGTCTCCCCCCCGACCACCCCAAATCCCCGGCCTCCGGTCCCGCTGCGAAAAACAAATCCGGCCCGGTGGGGCCGTGAAAGCAGATCAGACTTGCTTTCTGAGAGTAAAAAAGCGTGAGATCCGGTGCAGGACTTTCAAGTCCTTGGGGGGGGGACGGCGGGGGGGGGGGGGGGGTTGGGGAAGTGGGGGCTGGGGGGGGTCGGGGTTGGGGGGTCGCGCTCCCCAAACGGCTGGGGGCCGGGAGGAGCCGGGCCGAGGCCGGGTTCGCGCCTCACAGTCACTTAGGGAATCCAGGTGCAGGCAGATTCGTAGGTTTTCTGATGCTGACTGTGGCTTCCTCGCTGTTCTGATCGCTGCAGATAAGGCTTGGGGAGGTGGAGGGGGGCAGGGAGGCCTGGTTGGGGGGGGGGGGGCGGTCGGAAACTGCAAGCTTTTTGCACTAGAGCAGAGCTTTCTGCTGTGCTGAGCTTCCTTATAAGTCACCTGATCGTCTCTCCCCCCACCCCCACCCCCCACCCCCCGCCGGTGTTCGTGACTGAACGCCAAGCTGCGTTTCCGGAGCGAGGGAGACGGGCCCGCTGACGCATTTGTATGCTCCCCTGGCCCGGCCCGAGCATGGTGAGAAAAGTCATTGCCCACCGAAGGGGGCCCGGCCTGCCCCTTTCCAGTAAGTGAGCTCAGCCGCCCCACACTCCAGCTCAGCTCACCTACCGTGGGGGCCGTCGGGTACGGGGCCGAGCCTCCCCGGGCCTACTTCCTGTCAGCATCTTCCCGCCAGGCCGCCGGGCCGCTCCTGAGGGCGGCCGACGGCCCAGATCCCGGCCCAGATCCCACCGGGTGGGCCTCCCGAAGGTTCTGTCCCAGCAGCTGAGGGCGGCCAGAGAGCCCCGTCCGCCTCTATCGCTGATGACCGGAAGCAACCTGGCGGATGAGTAAACCGAGGCAGGGAGGGAGGAACCTGTTTGCACCCACCGGCCTCTCTGTTACCCGATCCGTAAAATGGGGACTAGGAGCGTGAGCCTCACGCGGCTCCACGCGGATCGTATCCAACGCGATCTGCTCGGGTCCACCCAGGCGCTTAGTACAGTGATTCACTGATTCCGTATCGTTAGAAAGGGCTGATGCCGGCCAAGATGAGAGTATTCCACAGGCAGAATACTTTCACTGCTCTAGTCCGTAAGCTCCCTGCGGGCAGGGGATGTGTCTACCAACTCGACTGGGCTGCTCTCTCCCAAGCACCCAGAACGGTGCTCGACGTACAGTGAGCGCTCAGTGAGTAACCGTTAATTGACCGCTTGCTTGACTGATGTCCACCCCCCCCCCAGACTGTGAGCTCCTAGTAGGCAGCAAACGTGTCTACCTTATCTACTGTTCCCTCCCAAGCATCCGGTACAGTGCTCGGCACACCGTGAGTGCTCCGTAAAGGCCACCGATCGAAGCCATACGCAGGTCCTTGTGGAGTCCCCTCCGAGTCAGGACCAAGGATGAGCGACGTTCGAGCAGACGACGACTGTTCCCTCCGGGGAACCTGGTTTCCGGGTCCGCCCAGGGAGGACCTGCCAACGGAATTTGCCTGGGAAATGTTCCTGCCAGTGGAATTTGCCTCGGCTAACGTTGCCGTTCCACACACCTAACGGGCTCTGGATTTAGAATCCAGCCCAGAACATTGGAACTTCCACATTCCTCTGGCAAAAGCTGCTGTGCGAAATCTGTCACCCTTTTTGGTAATTTCCCCGCACTCGATCAGAAGTATTTTTTGAGCGTTTACTGTGTGTGGAGCGCTGTGCTGAGCACCTGGGAAGGCCCAGTACAACAGAGTTGGTAGGTAAAGTCCCTGCCTTCAAGGATCTTACGCGGAATCGATCCATCAGTGGTATTTACTGAGCGCTTTCTATGTGCAGAGTCCTGTACTAAGCACTTGGGAAAGTACAAGAAAATCGAGTTGGGAGTCCGGTAGGCACAAGTCCAGCCCTTAAAGATAGTACGGCTCATCAATCAATGCTACTTATTAAGTATTTACTGTACTAAGAGCTTGGGGAAGCACAAATAAAACAGTCGGTAGAGGGGATCCCTTCCCACAAGGGGAGGCAGACAATAAAATAAATTACGGAGAGGGGAAACAGGAGAGAATGAAGGCTGTTTACGTAAATGCCGTGGGGATGGGGTGAGCATATATAAGTCCTTGAGAGGTACTCGGCCGAGAGCAGAGTCGATGGGGAGGGTGGGGAGGATAGAGGAAACGGAGCTTAGTCAGGGGAGGCCTTTTGGAGAAGATGGGATTTGAATTGGGCCTCGAAGGTGGAAAGAGTGGTCGTCTGTTGGTTATGAAGGAGGGAGTTCCAGGTCTGATTCGTTCAGTCACTTGGTTGTATTTATTGAGCGCTTACTGTGTGCAGAGCACTGAACTGAGCGCTTGGGAGAGTACAATGCGGCGATAAACAGACACACTTCCTGCCCACAGCGAGCTTACAGTCTAGAGGGGGAGACAGATGCGGGCCAGGAGCCAGTGGAGAGGTAGAAGAGGTCGCGGTACAAGGGATAGGTTGGCATCAGGGGAGCAGAATGTTTAGGACTGAGTCGTGGCGAGGAATCAGGCGGGTAAGGTACGTGGCAGAGAGCTGATGGAGTGCCTCAAAGCCGATGGTGAGGGATCCTGTCTGCCAACGGTCTCATCTGTGCTTCCCCGAGCTCTTTCTACGGCGCTCTGCGAACAGTAAATAATAAATACCGTCGACTGATAAGCTGGAAGATCCTTGAGGGCGGGGATCGTACCTGCCGACTCACGGTTAGAGGCAGAGGTGGTTGGGAAACCCCTGGAGGTTTTTGAGGAGTGCAGAAAATATGGACGGAATAGATTTTTAGGAAGACGATCCGAGCCATCAGAGTGAAGTACGGACTCTCTGGAGAGGGGAGAAGCCGGAGGCAGGGAGGCAGAGAGGCTGACTCAATCGAGGCGAGAAATAAGTGCTACGATCAGCATAGCGGCAGTTTGGATTGAGGGGAAAGGGCAGATTCTAGCGAAATTGTGAAGATAGAACCGACAGGATTTGGTGACAGACCGAATGCGTGGGTTGAATGAGAGAAATGAGTCGAAGAGGGTGCCAAAGTCACCTACAGGGGCTGGTGAGACAGGGAGGATGGTGGTGCTGTCTACAGTGATAGGAAAGTCTTGGGGAGGACAGGGTTTGGGTGGGAAGATGAGCAATTCCGTTTTGGACATGTGAAATCTGAGGTGTCGGCAGGACATCCAAGGACAGATGCCTTGAGGTCTTGAGGAAATACGAGGCTTCAGAGAAGAAGAGGGGCCGGGACTGGAGAAGTAGATTTGGGAAGTCGAGTGGGGAAGTTCAAGACGTTGGGGCAAAGATAATTTTCAAAGGATACAGGCTCCCACCATATCAGGAAAATGTCATCTTTTCAAGTCACTTCCCTTTGGAAAAGGATGGTGCTAATTAAGGCGAGAAGATAGTTTGCAAAACAGCGAAGAGTAATTCGGGATCAGAGCTTCGTAAAAGAGAACCAGAGCAGGGTTGGTAAAAAAAAAAAACTCCCTGAGGAAATGGGATGCTGCATCAGTGTCTTCTAGACTAGACTGTGAGTTCATCGGTCTGTCAATCCTATTTATTGAGTGCCTACTGTGTATTAAGCGCTTGGGAGAATACACTGTCACAATCTAACAGACACATTTTTTGTCCACAAGTTTACAGTCTTGTGGGCAGGGAATGTATCCACTAGTTCTGGTGCATTGTCCTTTCCCAAGTGTTGAATTCAGTGCTCTGCACATGGTAAGCGCTCAGTAAATACCATCGATGGATAGATTCACTGAACCTGACTCCCATGGTTGACTTTTTCCCCTGGTATCAGAGTTTCCCCGGGGGTTTACAGGAGTGGCCAAGAGCCTCAGGGAGAGGGTTTTCATAAACACCTGGAGAGATGTCGGCTGTTTGCAGTCCAGAGGGGAAGAAACAGGTTTCAATCATTTACAGAGAGGTGGATGAAGGAAAATCAGATATGGATACGAGTTAGTGCTTAAGTAATAAAGTCCATACGCAGCGTGGTCTAATGGAAAGAGCCCGGGCCTGGGAGTCAAGAGGACCTGGGTTCTAATCCCGGTTCCTCCACTTGCCTGCTGTGTGACCTTGGGCAAGTCACCCACTTCTCTGGGCCTCAGTTTCAGGCACAAGGCAAGATTCAATATCTGTTCTCCCTCCTACTTAGACTGTGAGCCCCACGTGGGGCAGGGACTCTGAATAATTTGAACATTTCCCAGTGCTTAGAATGGTGCTTGAACCATAGTAAGGACGTAACAAATATAATCACAATAATGTTATCTGTGTACAGAAATGCTGTAGGTTATCGTGAATTCATAAGTAATGAGAAGCAACAGCGGCCTAGTGGGTAGAGCACGGGCCTGGAAATCAGAAGACCCGGGTTCTAATCCCAGCTCTGTCACTTGTCTTCTGGGTGCCCTTGGGCAAGTCACTTCGAACCTCTCCGGGTCTCGGTTGCCTCATCTGGAAAACTGGGATTAAGACGGTGAGCCCCACGTGGGACGGGGACAAGGTCCAACTTGATTTGCTTGTATCTACCCCAGCGCTTAGTACAGCGCCTGGCGCATAGTAAGCACTGAACGAATACCATGATTATTATTATTAGGTGAGAAGTAGGAAGGAGACATTTGTTTGGCTCAGGCTAACTGACCAGAAAAGTAGTTGATTCCTTGCGACAAACTGGGCTGTGGAAATTCCGTCACAGAGCTGAGCCAAGAAAATGTCAGGATGTGTCCTCATTTTAGCCCCAAACCATTTTCCTTCAATGGAGTCAGAGGCCAGGGAATCACAGAGGTTCCACGACGACCGATCACTGACAGCAGACCTTTCTTGTTCCATCGATCATTCGACGGTATTTATTGAGCGCATATTGTGTGCAGAGCACTGGACTAAGCACTTGGAAGAGCCCAGTGTTGGCAGGCATGTTCCCTGCCCACAAGTAGTTGACTGTAATAATAATAACGTTGGCATTTGTTAAGTGCTTCCTAAGCGCTGGGGGGGGATACAGGGTCATCAGGTTGTCCCACGTGGGGCTCACGGTCTTCACCCCCATTTTCCAGATGAGGTCACTGAGGCACAGAGAAGTGAAGTGACTTGCCCAAGGTCACGCAGCCGAGGAGTGGCAGAGGAGGGATTAGAACCCATGACCCCTGGCCCCCAAGCCCGGACTAAGTGATATAGTCCCGTTCCATTTTAATTTGGCAGTCAGGACCTGGAACTCTTTGGGTGGGACAAAGGAGAGGAAGATAAAGCCTCCAGAGAAACCAACTGGTCTGGGTTGTGGAGTTATCCTTCCTCTCATCCTCCCTCCGGTCTGGAACTCCCTCCCTCTTCATATATGGCGGACCACCTCTCCTCCTACTTTCAAAATATCACTGAAATCACATTTCCTCCAAGGGACCTTCTCCGATTAACCCCTCTTTTCCCCAACTCCCGCTCCCTTCTAAGTCGCTCTTGCACTTGGCTCCGTGCCCTTTTAGCCCTTGAGCGCCCCAGGATTTATGTACGTATCTGTAATCCATTTTAACGTCCGTCCACCACCCCCTCCACTGTACGCTCCGTGTAGGCAGGGACCGTGTCTATCAACTCAAGAGAAGCAGCGTGGCTCAGTGGAAAGAGCCTGGGCTTTGGAGTCGGAGGTCATGGGTTCGAATCCCGGCTCTGCCACTTGGCAGCTGTGTGACTGCGGGCAAGTCACTTCACTTCTCTGGGCTTCAGTTCCCTCATCTGTAAAATGGGGATTAACCGTGAGCCTCACGTGGGACATCCTGATTACCCTGTATCCACCCCAGCGCTTAGAACGGTGCTCTGCCCGTGGTAAGCGCTTAACAAATACCAACATTATTAACTCTTGTACCGTATTCTCCCAAGCTTAGTTCAGTGCTCGGCACACAGTAAGGGCTCGATAAATGTCACTGGTGGATTAACTGACTTGTTATTCGCCGGCCTGGAGGCAGTCAGCAGAATCAGCAGCAGCAACCGGAAGTCATTACTGTTATTATTATTATTGTATTATGCTTAAGTGCTTTCTCTGTGTCAAGCGCACAGGACTGGAGCAGATACAAGTGAATCAGGCTAGACAGAGTCCTTGTCCCTCATGGGGCTCACGGTTTAAGTAGGAGGCGGAGCAGGCATCGATTCTCCATTTGACAGATGAGGAGACCGAGGCCCAGAGAAGTGAAGTGACTTCCGCAAGGTGACACATCAAAGAACTGGCAGAGCCGGGATTTGAACCCGAATCCTCTGACTGCCAGGCCCCTGCTCTTCCCACTAGGTCACGCTGCCCCTTCCGGCTCTGGGAGGCTGCGATCACGTCGGAAATTGCAAGAGGGTCCACGAGCCTCCCCCAGGCTTCGGCTTCTGTCCCGTGCTCTTCGGCGGCGCCGTTCACACGGTCCTCACTGAGCCGCTCGACAGCGCACGCTTCCTGCTCCCTGCGATTTCCTCTCTGGAACTGAGCGTCTCCCAGGAACCATTCCCAGCCACAGTCCGGTGCAGACAATAGTCAGAAACGGCCCAGAGTCAAGTGATCTGTCTGGAGATGGGGAACTCCTGGAGGGGAGGGGACAACGGCTCCGAAATAGCCCATGACCTCACCCGGGCTGAGCTTTTCTCGGTCTGAAACGAAGGGTCTATTTATAAAAATCCAGCTTGAAGCAGCTGGCTTGGATTGTACTGCAAAGAGGAAGTTTCAGTGTAGAGCGCCTTGGTGTTCCGTTGAAAGGTTCCCCGAGCCGGAGCCGGGTCCTGGGGGATTGGAATTTCTACCGTTGCCGAGGGGACGACCCGTCCGCCGTCGGCAGCCGGGATGTGGCTGAGGGGAGGGGGTCTAGGCCCGTCTACACTGGAAGCTCCTTGAGGGCAGGGAATGTGACCATCAACTGGGATATACTGTCCTCTCCTCAGTCTCGGTGGAGCGCTCTGCCCGCAGTAAGCGCTCAATAAATACCGTTGATTTCTCAACCCGAGTCACAGTGGAGAACATGGCTCCCCTAGGATCCCAAAGCCCCCCACTTGGACACTCCCCAATACCTTCACCAGAGCTTAATGCAGTGCTCTGCACACAGGTGATCGATGGATCATCACCTTTACCCGGGAAAGCCTCTAGTAATGGCATTCGTTAATAACGGTGGTATTTGTTAAGTGCCTATTATGCGTTGAGCACTGAACTAAGCCCTGTGGTAGATACGATATAATCAGAATGGACACAGTCCCTGCCCCGTGAAGGGCTCGCGCTCTAAATAGGAGGGAGAAAAGGTACTGAATCCTCATTTGACAGATGAGGAAAAAGCATGTAGAAGCAGCTCGGCCCAGTGGATAGAGCCCGGGCCCGGAAGTCAGAAGGACCTGGGTTCTAAACCCGGCTCTGCCGCTTGTCTGCTGTGTGACCTCAGGCCAAATCGTGTCACTTCTCTGTGCCTCAGTTCCTTCGTCTGTAAAATGGAGATTGAGACTGTGAGCCCCGTGAGGGACAGGGACTGTGTCCACCTTGATTAGCTTGTATCTACCCCAGTGCTTAGTACAGTGCCAAGTTCTCTAGACCGTGGGCTCGTTAAGGGCAGGGGACGTGTCTGCTAATTCTCCCGTATTGTACTTTCCTAAGCGCTCGCTGCCGTGCTCAGCCCAGTAAATGCTCAGTAAAAATACCACTGATTGTTGCAGGACCAGGAAACAGTGGAAAGAAGACGGAGAAGCAGAAAATCTCCCCCCTTCCTCTTCCACTGGGAGCCCCATGTGGGATAGGGATTGTATGACCCGATTAGCTTGGACCTTCCCCAGCAGCTAGTAAGGTGCCTGGCACAAAGTAAGGGCTTAACAACTACTATAATCATTATTATGATTATTGTTAGGTGGGGTCTGACGGGGCCCGAGAGCAAAAGGAAGAAAAGGGCCAGGTTGGGATGGGCAGAGCCCCACCCTCTGCTCCGATCAGTTGCGATGACGAGAACCCAGAAGGGGAAGTGGAGAACAGCTTGAAGCCGGTTCTCCGGCTTCCCGTCTCACAGAGCCTGTAGCCTTGGTTCTGTCCTCCACTCACCCCTCTCCTTCCACCCACATATTCGATCTGTCACCAGATGCCGTCCGTTCTACCTTCACGACGTGGCTAAAATCCTCCCTCTCCTCTCACGCCCGATCCAAGCATTTATCCTACCCCGCCTCGACTTCCGCATCCGCGTCCTCGCTGACCTCCCGGCCTCCTGCCTCTCCCCACTCCAGTCCACGCTTTCATTCCATCGTATTTATCGAACGCTTCCGTGCGTAGAGCACTGTCCTGAGCGCTTGGGAGAGTACAGGATGACAATAGACGGAAACATTCCCCGCCCACAAGGAGCTTCAATTTTCTACAAGGGCCATTTGTCAACGAAAATGGTCCGTCCATGTCTCCCCACTCCTTAAGAACCTCCAGGGGATGTGCATCCTCCTCCGCGTCAAATAGAGGAGCAGCGTAGCTCAGAGGAAAGAGCACGGGCTTTGGAGTCAGAGGTCATGGGTTCGAATCCCGGCTCGGCCACTTGTCAGCTGTGTGACTTTGGGCAAGTCACTGAACTTCTCGGTGCCTCAGTTGCCTCATCTGTAAAATGGGGATTGAGACGGTGAGCCCCACGTGGGACAACCTGATTCCCCCGTGTCTACCCCAGCGCTTAGAACAGTGCTCTGCACGTAGTAAGCGCTTAACAGGTACCAACATTATTATTATTATTCTTAGAAACGCCCCGCCATCAGCTCTAAAACGCTCAGTGAGCTCGCCCCATCTTTCCTCACCTCACTGATCTACTACAGCCCAGCCCACACACTCCGCACCTCTGGCACCAGTTTACACACTCTGCCTCAGTCTTATCTATCTCGCCAATGACCCCTTTCCAACATCCTCCCCCAGCCTTGAACTCCCTCCCCTTCCGTATATCCCAGACCACCCCTCTCCCCACCTTCAAAGCATCACTAAGGTGACGTCTCCTCCGGGAGGCCTTCCCCGCTTAAGCCTTCTTTTCCCCGGCTCCCTCTCCCTTCTCTGTCTTCTACACACTTGGATCTGTGACCTCTGGGCAGTTGATAATTGCCCCGCCCCCGATCCCACGGCACTAAGGTACCTATCGTTAAATTCCATTTTATAAATTATTTGTTCACATTAATGTCCGTCTCCCCCTCTGGACTGTGAGCTCGCTACGGGCAGGTGTCGTGCCTGCCGATTCTGTTGTATTCTCCCAAGTGCTCAGTAGGGTGCTCTGTATATAATTAAGCGCTCAATAAATGCCACTGATGAATCGATTGATTGACTGATTGATTCAGCTCCCACTCAACCTTCACTTCTCTGAACTATCTCTCTTTCTCCAACGCGCTCCCTACCTTCTGTCATCTTTGCGACCCTCTGACCGCAGGCAGGAACCGGGGAGGGAACGAGAGGGGAGAGAAGCTCAGAGAAGTTGAGGGACTGATTCAAGGTCACCCAGGATGTCAGAGAGAGAGCCCAGACCCCCGAGCCGTGTAGCCCTCTCTCCAGGTGTAAGAGCGAGGGGGAAATTTCCCTCCCTCTGCCCGTTCATCCTACCTGGGAGTCAGGTCAGACCGGTTGTCATGGTTTCTCCCCGGGTCGGACTTCACTGAGCGGGGGTGGGTACGGTAACCCCAGGGGACATACCGAGTCGGATGGCAAACTGCAGAGGTCGAGGGTAACCACTCTCTACTCCATCCCTAAACCCTCAAAGACTCCTCGGGGTCAACGTGCGTCATCTTCCCCCGAGCGTTTAGTACAGGGCTCCGCACGCGACGATCGCTGGATTAATACCATCGATCGACCGATGGATGGACTCGCTGCGTTTTAGAGAAGTGACTAGTTTCCCTTTCTGGGTGGAGCCAAAGGCAATCTGACTTCAAGGACTCTTACATCTTGGTTTCACGAGGCGTGCGTCTGTGCGTGTGCCCCCGCTCCCTTGTGTATGCTTTGACCCCGCCGGGCTTCGCCTCTCGTATCTCAGCTGCTCCAAATATAGGCGGCAAATGTGTGAAGAACCCGCCTCGGCCAACCAGCCTATGCAAAAGAGGTCGGTCGGTGGGGAAGGCCCACCGGAGACAATCGCTCGCTCGCCTGAAATCTGTAGCGCGGAATATCCGGGCTTGAGCCTGGAGACCTCCACTCCTCCCCGGCCCCTAGGACACGTCCTTCGCCCTCCTCCAACTCCGGCTGGCTCCGTGGCCACGTCACCCTCAAACGTAGGCCGGCTCCCCTTCAAAGCAGCGCACATCTGGCCGCCCCATCTCCTCTCCAGCTTCCCCTCTCAGCCGCCTGCTCTCCGCCTCCTCTTCCTTCCTGGCCGGTCCCGTGGTCTCCTTCATCTCTCCTTCTTGGCCCGGGCTCCTTCCTACCGGTCCATCACTCCTGACTTCCTAGAGAAGCAGCTTGGCCTAGTGGAAAGGGCACGGGCTTGGGGGACGGAGGAGCCGGGTTCTAATCCCGCCTCTGCCACATACTTGCTGTGTGACCTTGGGTATGTCACTTCACTCCTCTGAGGCTCAGTTCCCTCATCTGCAAAATGGGAATTCAATACCTGTTCTCCACCTTACTTAGACTGCGAGCCCTAGGGGGGACCTGATTATCGAAGGGCTTGGGGCCTAGGAGTCGGGGGACCTGGGTTCTAATCCCAGCGCTGCCACTTACCTGCTTTGTGACCCTGGGCAGGCCCCTTTACCTCTCTGCGTCTCAGATCAGCCTGCAGAATGAGGATTCAATACCTGTTTTCCCTCCTACTTAGACTGTGAGCCTCATGTGGGGCAAGGACCGTGTTCAACCTGATCATTTCGTTACTACCCAGCACATAGAACAGTGCTTAGCACATAGTAAGGACTTAATTTGTGTTATTATTATTATCGTCGTTCGCATTATTACCCCAGAACTTAATACAGTGCTTGGCACCCAGTAGGTGCTTGACAAATACTATTTTATATTCTTATTATTAACCCAGTGATCAGTACAGTGCTTGGAACACAGTAAGCACTCAACTAATACTACATCATCATTGTTGTTATCATTATTATTAACCCAGCGCTTAGTACAGTGCTTGGCACGCAGGAGGTGTTTAAGACATACTACATCATCATTATCGTTATCATTATCATTCCTTCCCCACCATCCTCTGTTCTCTCCTTCTGCCCAGCCTGCAGTGATCGGCTCAGGCTCACTTATCGCCCATCGCTGACCACCCCCCTTGGGATGACGTTTGGGTCCACATCCGTCGGGATGGGTGAAGGGAGAGGGAAGAAGAAGGGGGGGGGGGGCTTGGCTTGGGGGCCGTCGGCCCCGAGCTTCCGAAGGAGGGGCCACCCCTAAGGGTGGGAGAGCTTGTCGACCGACTGAAAGTTTCGGAGCGTGGCGAGGGCTTCGGCAATTCCGGGTTAAGCACCAAATCTGAAAAGGGAAAAACCGGGTTCCCCCCCTCTCCGCAACATGAGCTGCCCGCCTCCGAGCTCCGAAACGCTCCGTGTTTTCGGATTCTATTTCCCCGGTGGTCCTAGCAGCCGAGACAAGAATTACTCTCCAACAAGCATCTTTATTGTTTGCACAGCACAAGCTTCCATTTAGGGAGGAGAGAGCCATGTGGCTTTGATTTAAATTTCACCCTGGAAAAACAATGGTTTGGATTAAGGGGAAGAAATATTTGGTGAAACTTTGGGGGAAAAAGAAATGGTTTGCGAAAATCCAAACTTTCAAACCAACATTCCAGAGGTTTTTCAAGGCCTGAAATGTAACAGGGCTCTCCGTCCCCAACACGCTTCTGGGTGTGCTTCGGTAGCTCAGGAGATCCCTCCAGGACAAACAGGCAGAGGGAGAGAAATTGCCCGCTTTGTTCCTATACCTGGAGAGGGTGCTACGCAGCTGGGGGGTCTGGACTCTCCCTCTGAGGTGCTGGGTGACCCTGAATCGATCACTCAACTTCTCTGAGCTTCTGTACCCTGCCCGGTTCCTGCAGCGCGACCTTGGTCGCTCCTGCCCCACTAGACCTCTTGGAAGCCATGGGAAGACCTCTCCCAGCCCACAGGGAAGCCTAACTCGAGTAATAATGGTAGTATTTGTTAAGCGCTTACTATGTGCAGAGCACTGTTCTAAGCGCTGGGGTAGACACAGGGGAATCAGGTTGTCCCACGTGGGGTTCCCCGTCTTAATCCCCATTTTACAGATGAGGTAACTGAGGCACAGAGAAGTTAGGTGAAGTCACGGTCACACAGCGGACAAGTGGCAGAGCTGGGGATTCGAACTCATGACCCCTGACTCCAAAGCCCGTGCTCTTTCCACTGAGCCACGCTGCTTCTCGAGTGAGTTGGGGGCCTCTCTACATCTGGCCTCTCCACGAGGCCCATAATCAACTAATCGATCGAAATTATTTATCCAGCGCTCGCTGGGTGCAGGTCACCGCTGGGAGAGGACGACACCACAGAGTTGGTAGATGAGATCGCTGCCCACAGGGAGCTTCCGGTCCAGAGGGGGTGACAGACATTAAAATAAAAATAGGACACCTCCCCGAAAGCAGGACATCAAAGGAAGACAAGGCGTGGAAGAAGGAGTAGAGGGAGGTCAAATGAAGCAGCGTGGCCTAATGGAAAGAGCCCGGGCCTGGGAGTCTGAGGACCTGGGTTCTAATTCTGGCTCCACCGCTGGTCTGCTGTGTCACCTCGGACAACTCGATTCACTTCTCTGGGCCTCAGTTCCCTCATCTGCAAAATGGGGATTGAGACCGTATCCCCCGGGCGGGGCAGGGACTGTGTCCTACTGTCTCCCCCTCTAGACTGCAAGATCGCTGGGGGCAGGGAACGGACCTGTTATATGGTAGTGCTGTACTCTTCCAAGCGCTTAGTAAAATGCTCTGCACACAGTAAGCCGTCAATAAATACCGCTGATTGGGTTGATCACCTCTTGCAGAGCGCCGCACTGGAGAAAGTCCAGCACGATGAAGTGGATGGATGGGCATGATACCTGGCCACGAGGGGCTGACCGTCTAGCGGGGAAGACGGACATTCAGATAAAATTCAGATGGGGGAATGGCGGAGGACAGGGACACGGACGTCGGTGCTGTGATGCTCCACATTCTCCCCCGGGCCCCATCTCCCTGTGCTTGGCCCTGTCTCCGTTTACAAGTCGGCCAGGAGCTGAAAATCAATCAGTCAGGTGTTTTTATTGAGCACTTATTTGGTGCAGAGCACTCTACTAGGCTCTTGGGAGAGTGCAATATAACACTAAGACACTTTTTTTGGTTGTTCTGTCCTTTTATGGCTTTGGTTAAGCTTTTACTACGCTCCGAGGACCGTAGTAAACTCTGGGGTGGGCACAAGCTAATCCGACTGGACACAGTCCATGCCCCTCATGGGGCTCCCAGTCTTAATCCCCGTTTTATGGATGAGGGAACTGAGGCACAGAGAAGGGAAGCTTTTTTTATGATATTTGTGGAGCACTTTATAGATGCCAGGCACTGCAGTAATCACTGGAGAGGTACAAGCTAATCAGGTTGGACACAGCCCCTGTCCCACGTGGGGGTCACAGCCTTATTCCCCATTTTACAGATGAAGGAACTGAGGCACAGAGTGAAGCAAAGTGAGCTGCCCGAGGTCCCACGGCGGAACCAAGTGGTGGAGCCGGGGTTAGAAGCCAGGTTCTTGTGATTCCAAGGCTGGTGCTCTAGCCTGCTGCTTCCCCTTCTTTGCCCACAAGAAGTTCCCGTCGAATCTCGGCCTTCAGGGGAAAATCACCCGCTTCATTAAGAAAAGTACCAACTGGAAGCCATCCGCTCTGTCCCTAAAGGGATTCACATCTCTGTTGCACATATGCTATCTCTCAGATCAAACTCTAACGCTCCCATTTTTCTCCCCTCATATTTTGTGCTGTCAGTGGGAGATTAACTACAGATTTGCCCCACATGTGATCAAGAGAAAACATCTGAAGGCCCGAGAGAAAGAAAAAAAATCGGAGGCAAGATTATTTCGTTTAGCCAGTAACTCGTTTTATGAATGAGAGGGCAAGCAGCACAATTCCAATCCCTCTAATTTCACCACCAGCCTTTAAGCCATTAGGCGCTCTGGTTTGAATCTGCATCCTCTGGAGAAAAGCAAGTAACTCGCTAAATGGCGTGGTAAAGCGCTCTTTTCGGTGTCTAATGTTTCAAGTGTGGAAGCTGGAGACCGGGCCCGGGACAAAGCTGGGAGCTGAGAATTCGTCAGAACCCCGAGTAACCGTCACCTGAACCTTTTATTTTTATGGTATCTGCTAAGCGCTTACTCTGTACCGGGCACTAAGCGCTGGGGTAGAGACAAGCGAATCGGTTGGACGCGGTCCCCGGCCCACGTGGGCCTCCCAATCTTTATCCCCATTTTCCAGTTTGAGGTAACAGAGGCCCAGAGAGGTGACGTGACTCGTCCAAGGTCCTACAGCAGATGAGTGGCAGAGCTGGGATTAGAATCCAGGTTCTTCTGACTCCCAGGCCAGGGCTCTATCCACTAGGCCACGACTGCTTCCCAACCCGACCGGTGGGAGTCGAAAACATGTCACAGCCGTGACCAGGACCCCGAAATGTTTCGGCCTCCAACGGGAGCCCTCGGGGCTGGAAGTGGATTTTTTTTTTAGATTTCGAGAGAAGATGTTTTGCTTTAGGACATGAACTTTTACCACTCCACACACCATCCCTGTGAGGCCAGCTGGAGAGAGACAGTGAGGGGAAGAGAGAGCAGCAAATGTGAAACAAACCAGCTCCCCCTTTAAGAGGCCCCTGAAGGCATCACTTGGAGTCTCCGAGCATGTGCTTCAGAAAGGCAATCTAAGCAGCCAAGATCTCCCCTAATCGATCATTTGATCCATGGTATCTACTGAGCGCTCTGCCTGCCGAGCCCTGTACTAAGCACTTAGGAGAGGTCAAGACGACAGCGTTCCATATTTTTCTACTACAACCCAACCCACGCGCTTCGCTCTTCTAATGCTAATCTTCTCACTGAACCTCGGTCTCTTCTATCTTGCCGCCGACGTCTCGCCCACGTCCTGCCTCTGGCCTGGAACGCCCTCCCTTTTGATATCCGACGGACAATCACACTCAACTCCTTGAAAGCCTTATTGAAGGCACGTCTCCTCCAAGAGGCCTTCCCTAAGTCCTCCTTTCCTCTTCTCCCTCTCCCTTTTGTGTTACCCTGATTTGCTCCCTTTATTCATCCCCCCCTTCCAGCCCCACAGCACTTCTGTCCATATCAGTCATTTATTTCTATTAATGTCTGTCTCGCCCACTAGGCTGAAAGCTCATGGAGGGCAGGGAATGTATCCACATTACTGTTCTGTTGTACTCTCCCAAGCGCTTAGTACAGTACTCTGCACACAGTAAGTGCTTAATAAATACGACTGATTGACTGAGTTGGTAGATCGGTTCCCTGCCCACAGTGAGCTTACTATCTAGCAGGAACTAGGCTTGTCCCAGAAGCCAATTTCTCTTAATCTCAATCCCGCCCAGCGCCAAAGCCAGGCTCCAGGGGTCTGGGTTGTGCCGGTGAAATTTTTAGATGATCGATCGATCAATAAGTTGAATTTATGGAGCCCTTGCTCTATGAGGAACACAGAATAATAACAGTGATGGTATTTGTTAAGCTTTTACTATGTGCCGAGCACTGTTCTAAGTGCTGGGAGCACTGGTATGGGAGTCAAAAGGACCTGAGTTCTAAAATCTGCTCTGCTTCTTGTCTGCTGTGTGACCTTGGGCAAATCACTTCACTTCTCTGTTCTTCAGCTACCTCATCTGCAAAATGGGGTGAAAATTGCGGGCCCCATGTGGGACAGGGACTGGATCCAACCTGATTAGCTTGAATCTACCCCAGCGCTTAGGACAGTGCCTGACACATAGTGAGCGCTTAACAAATACCATCATCCTCATCCTCATCATCATCACTGGGGAGACTATGATGGAGTTGGCCTATCTAAAACCTGCCCAGGGAATCCTTCCAGTCTAATAATTACGGTACTTTGAATTTTTTTATGAGTTTTGTTAAGTGCTTACTAGACGTCAAACACTGTTCACTGGGGTAGGTACAAGTTAATTAGGCTGGACACAATCCCCCTCCCGCAGGAGACTCACAGTCTAATTAGGAGGAAGAACAAGTTTAAGCCCCATTTCACAGCTGAGGAAACCGAGACCGAGAGAACTTCAGTAACTTGTCCAAAGTCACACAGCAAGCAAATAGCAGAGCGGGGATTAGAACCCAGGTCCCTCTGACTCCCAGGCCTGTGCTCTTTCCACTAGGCCAGAAGCACTGTTCTAAGCACTGAGGTACATACAAGTCAATCAGGTTGGACACAGGCCCCGTCCCCCTTGGGACTCGAGGGAGTAGGAGCTAATCCCATTCTAGAGATGAGGTAACTAAGGCTCAGAGAAGTAAAGTGACTGCCCAAGATCACACAGCAGGCACGTGGTGGAGCCGGGATTACAACCCAGGTTCGCTGATTCCCAGGCCTGGGCTTTTTCCATGCTACTTTTCTCGGGGAGTCTGGTGGGAGATCCAGACTCGAAGATGATTTATGGAGAAGGACGAAGAAAAAACATCCGGGGACAGAGACAAGCCCCTGTAGCCCCACCTGGAGCTGCCCTTTGTAATTCTCCTCTGCCCTTCTCTTTGTAAGAGAAGAAATATGGTGTAGTGGGTAGAGCATGGGCCTGGGAGTCAGAAGGTTATGAGTTCTAATCCCCACTCTGCCACTTGTCTGCTGTGTGACCTTGGGCAAGTCACCGCTTCTTCGTGCCTCAGTTACCTCATCTGTAAAATGGAGATTAAGACTGAGAGCCCCACGTGGGACAGGGACTGGGTCCAACCTGTTATGCTTGTCTGCATCCCAGTGCTTAGTACAGTGCCTGGCACATTCATTCATCCTTCCCATTGTATTCATTAAGTGCCTACTGTGTGCAGAGCACTGTACTGAGCGCTTGGGAAAGTGCGGTACGACTAAACAGTGACATTCCCTGCCCTCAGTGGACTCACAGTCCAGTAAGCACTTAACAAATTCCACAATTGCTATTATTAGTAGTAATAATTCCACCTTTTCCACCAAAGGATCAGTCCCACATGCCCCCAGCAGCTCATCTTGTCTCCCCACTTTCATTGCTCCCACAGCGGAAGAGCAGACCCCACTGCAGGGGGATGGCTGTGGAGGCTCGGGGACATCGACTATCAACCATGCGGCCTCAGGGGTCGATTAGAGGTCACAAAAGGCAACCTAGGCCCCAGACCCATCTCCGTGAGCCCATCCTGGCCTCCGTCGGCAGATTGGGCCGCACTGGGATAAAAACGGTTCGGTCCCAGACTCCCCTCTCCCGTGGAAGACGAGCCTGGAACCTCCTGTCCGTTGAGCAGCGGCAGGCTGGATCCACACCATTTTTTCTTGTTTTTCAAACTGCTATGCGGTGCACCCCGTGTAGATAAGACCTCAAAGAGCTCTTTCTTTTTAACCATTTGAGTCTGTCTCGACTTTCGCTTTCCTGCTGGAACTCGAGAGGAGAGTGACCTGAGAGTGACTTATCAAAGTAAAAAAAAACCCAAAAAACAACCAGAAAACCAGTTATTATTGTAAAAGGTTGAGATGGGGTGTGAGGAATTAATACCCTCCCCTCCCCTCCCCGACCCCCAACACAAAAACACACACACAAATGCACACAGACGCTCACAGACCAATGGGGGGTTTTTAAATCGTCTCCCCGGAGCCCAGAGGAGGTTAAAAGCCAGAAAGTTTGGAAGCTTTTCCAGTCTAGAACATTTTTGAAATCCTCATCACCCTTAGTCCTTCGCCCCAAAGGTGGGAGAGGAAAAAGCCACAAGTAATTACCAACAAACTTCACACCTGCTGTTTTTTCCACTAGCGGATTTCCCCTCAGCTCTCTGTCTCTAACCCCACAATTCTGTCAGCTCCAAAGCTGCATCCTGGGGGCAGAGTGATGTTCCGTGGGAGTGGGAGGTCCGTGGAAGAGAATGGGGATTGTTGGGAGATGGAGCCGCAGATGAGATTTGGTGTTCTCCAAGAATTTCTTTTTAAGGATATTTGTGAAATGCATAACTGTGCACCAAGCACCGTACTAACTCCTGAGGTAGATACAAGAGACTCCCACGTGCTGGCAATCCAAGTAGGAGGGAGTAGGGTTTAATCCCCATTTTACAGACGAGGAGACTGAGGCCCAGAGAAGAAAAGCGGCTCAGCGGAAAGAGCCCGGGCTTGGGAGCCAGAGGTCGTGGGTTCGACTCCCGGATCTGCCACTTGTCAGCTGTGTGACTGTGGGCGAGTCACTTCACTTCTCCGGGCCTCAGTTACCTCATCTGGAAAATGGGGATGAAGACTGTGAGCCTCCTGTGGGACCACCTGATTACCCTGTATCTCCCCCCAGCACTTAGAACAGTGCTCTGCACTTAGTAAGCGCTTAACAAACGCAAAAAAAAAGAAGCGATGGCCAAATTCACACAGCAGACAAGAGGCAGAGCTGGGATTAGAACCCAGGTCCTCCATCTCGCAGGCCCCTGCTTAGTACAGTTCTCTCCACACAGTAAGCACTCAATCAATACGACTGAATGAATGGATATCTACTAGACCGCACTGCTTCTCTTGCCCAGATTGACACCAGACAAGTCAGAGGTTTGGCCTGGTCACCCCTAGCCTGATTAGAGCGCAGGAACTAGAAAAACCTTCCGGAAATCAGATCGAGTAGATGTCAGGAGGCTGGAAACGAGACCCGATGACTCTCCCCATTTTCAAAGCCATATGAAGGCTCATCTCCTTCAAGAAGCCTTCCCTGACTAAGCCCTCATTTCCTCTTCTCCCACACCCTCCTGTGTCACCTCTGCACTTCGATTTGCTCCCTTTATTCACCCCTCCCTCAGCCCCACAGCACTTACGCTCGTATCCGCGATTTATTCAACTTACATTAATGTCGGTGTCCCCCTCTAGACTGTCGGCTCGTTATGGGCAGGGAATGCGTTCACCCACTCGGTCACCGTGTCCTCTCCCAGGTGCTTCGTACCGTGCTCTGTGCAGAGGAAGGACTCAATCGATACCATTGATTGATGCCTAGGAAGATATCCTCTCTTTCCATAAGTGGTGCTCATTTGATTTTTGCTCTTAAACAGCCAACTTCTCCCAGGCCTTAAAATAGCTCGCTTTTCCCCTGACCCTGGGATGAAATCCGCAGAAGAAGTGGCTGTTGAGTTGGGTTTTTTTTTAAAATGGTATCTGCTAAGCGCTTACTCTGTGCCAGGCACTGTAGTAAGCGCTGGAGCAGATACAAGAGAGCCAGAGTCAATGTCCCACATGGGGCTCCCAGCTTTTATCCCCATTTTGCGATGAGGTAGCTGAAGAACAGAGAAGTGAGGTGACCTGCCCGAGGTCGCACAGCAGACAAGTGGCAGAGGTGGGCTCTGATCAGTAGACCGTGCTGGCTTGGCTGTCGGGTGAGGGGTGTAGGTGGGGAGCAGTGTGGGGTGGACCTTCTGGGGCTCCGATCTCCCCGCCCACCCCGGGACCTCGGCTGATCCTCCGGGAAGCGGCCATGTCCAGGAGGCGGTTGCAAGGCTCAGGGCACCTCCAGGGACTCCGGCCTCCGGCCTCTCGGGCCGGCGCCTGGACACGCCGGGCAGGCAGGTTCCAAATGTCGACCCGCCTCCTCTAGAGGGGCTGCGGTGAGCTGGCTACCTGCCAGGAGGCCAACGGAGCCAGCCCGAACCACATCAACAGCTAAAGAACTATTTCCTGGAAAGGTCCAGGAACGCAGCCTCTTTCTCCTCTTCTCCACCTCTTCTTCTTCTTTCTTCTTCGCTTCCTCTTCTTTGTCCTCCTCCTCATTCTCTTCCACTTCATCCTCCTCCTCTTCATTCTCCTTCACTCCTACCTTTTCCCTCCTCCTCCTCCTTCTCCTTCCCTCCTACCCTTTCCATCCTCCTCTCCATTCTTCTCCTCCCTCCTCCTCCTCTCTTTCTCCCCTTTCTCCTCTTCTTCCTTCTTGCCTTCTTCCTCCTTTTCCTCTTCCTCCTTCTCTTCTTGTTCCTCCTCCTTCACTTCCTCCTCTTCTTCCTCCTTTTCTACTCTTCATACTCTCTTCCTCCCCTTTCCCTTCTTCTTCTTCCTTCTCTTCTTCTTCCTTCTTCTCCTTCCCTTCCTCCTCTTTGTCCTCTTCCTTCTTCTCTTCCTCCTTTTTTCTTCCTCCTTCTCCTTCACTTCCTCTTCTTTGTCCTCTTCCCTCTTCTCCTCCTCCTCCTCCTCCCCCCTACACCACTTCCTCCTTTTCTTTTCCCTCTTTCTCCTTCTCCTCTTCCTCCTCTTCCTAGTCTTCCTTGGAGGCCTCATTTTCGGAGAACGGGGGAGAGGGACATTGAAAACAAGGGCCTCCCGTGCAGAGGATGGGTGAGCTAGAAAGGGCAGTTTCCCAAGCCTTGTTTTCATTCTCAGCTTACAATAAAGAGCATTGTTTGGGGTGGGAGGGGTGGAACAGGAGTGGAGAAGGGGCAGGAGGAAAGCATTATTTATTATTTTTATTGCCCTACTCAAATTTACAGTCTTAAGCCCCCTTTATGGGAGTCCCGGGATTTTTAAAGTCTCCATCTCAGACTTGGATCACAAGCAGAAAAGTAGCAGCTCCAACCGTTTTCTACCACCCTGGGACTGAAAGCAATGGTCAGAATGGGACTCTGGTTTTCAGGCTACTAAATAATAATAATAATAATAATAATAATGATTGTTTCTGATGCAATGGTGGATGGGCAACCACTGGAGGTTCTTGAGTGGAGAATCGTGGACTGAAAGTTTTTGAAGCAGCTTAGCCTAGTGGAAAGAGCTTGGGGCTGGGAGTCAGAGGACCTGGCTCTGCCACTTCCCGGCTGTATGACCTTGGGCAGGTCACTTACCTTCTTTTTGCCTCAGTTTCCTCAACTGTAAATGGGGATTCAGTACCCTTTCTCCCTCTTACTTAGACTGTGAGCCCCATGAGGGATAGGGACTGCGTCCGATCTGATTACCTTGTATCTACCGCAGCACTTAGAACAGTTCTTGACACATAATAGACTGGAAGCTCATTGTGGGCTGGGAATGTGTCTGTTTATTGTTATATTGGACTCGTCCAAGTTCTGAGTGCAGTGCCCTGCATATAATAAGCACTCAATAAATATGACTGACTGACTGACTGGCTGATATAGTAAGCACTTAACAAATACCATTTAAAAAAACCCAATTCAGGGAGAGGAGTGAAGTATGGAGTGAAGTAGGGAGTGACAGGAGGCAGGAAGGTCAGCGAGGAGGTTCGATGGAGTAAGTCATCAAGGCGGGACAGATTAAGTGGCAACCGCGGAAGTTGGGGGGAGGCGGTGTCGGCCATGTTAGCACTAAAATCCTTAAATTCCAACTACGGAAGAGAGGATGGAAGGTGGGGAGACCAGGGAGTCGGGGGGACCAGTCCAAGATGTGGACTTACAGGAGGAGGCCCGGGAGCAGGGCAAAGGATGCTGTTATTTCCCCCACAAATTCAGGAAAGCGGAAACCCCTGGTGGCAGCCACTACCTACGAGAGGAAGTGGCGTGGCCTCAGCTGGGCCCCTCCGTCTTCCCGCTCTTAGGGTCTCTGGGGGGGGAAAGTGGGGGGCGGCGGAGCAAACCACGGCTCCGGGGAGAGGTAACCTGCTGCGGGGTCCCCTGGCCTCCCGCAATGGTTTCAACCATTTCCTCCTGTGCTGCCCAGCGTGGAGCTGGAGAACAGCTGGCGCCCACCTTCAGAGAGAATCCCCCTTTATGCAAGCTGAGGCTATTTTTAACTTTCCTTTTAGCCTTTTCCGATGAAATATTCCCAACTCTTTTAACCTCCCCTGATATTTTCCAACCTCTTAATCATTTTCATGAATCTCCAGTGGACCCGCTCCAGGTTCTCCAGTAAAATACGGAGCCGAGAAACGGGCTTGACAGGCCCCGGCCGGGTTCGCCGTGTCCCCCGGAACTCACCGCCTGGCTTCTCTACACGTTCTTTCCTCAGCACCTGAACTCAATAGTTCCTGGCCCTGGGGATTTGGGAAGCAAGCAGGGCAGGGGAGCATGGGCAGATCCTTATTATTATTACTATTATTTTTGTAGCATTTGTCAAGTGCTTACTATGTAGCAGGCACTGTACTGAGCAGTGGATATCAGCAGATCAGGTTGGATACAGTCCCCGACCCCCGTAGGACTCACAGTCTTGATCCCCATTTTCCAGATGAGGTAACCGAGACCCAGAGAAGTGAAGTGACTTGCTCAAGGTCACCCAGCAGACAAGATTAGAACCCGGGTCCTTCTGACTCCCGGGCCTGGGCTGTACCCACTAAGACTTGCTGCTCGTGCAGAGCACTGGACTAAGAGCTCGGGGGAATAAAGTACAACGGAGCCGGTAGACGGGATCCCGGCCCACAAGGAACAGTCTACAGGGAGGGTTTTCAAGGGTCTCGAGCTGAAGACAGGGAATCCCCTTCCTGAAGGGAAGACTTTTAATTGTCAGAGGGCTTATTTAACAACTCTTCCTCTTCTGTGCACCTTATTTCCATTGTGGAATCCTTTGAAATGAGTAATTATGAAGCCGGGCTCTAGTCCCAGATTGGGGATGATTCACTGTGTGACCTTAGGCAAGGCACTCTCCCTCTCTGGGCTTCTGCTTTCCTCACTCACACCTCTCCGGGAGAGCGCGTGAAGGCAGAGCGGGGTGAAAATGTAGTCCTCCGGAGGAAAGGCAAGATAGAAATACTTCCTGGTCCTCCATCCGGGCCTGGGTGTGGGTAGGCGGGGAATGTGTCCGATACATTGTTCTACTGTATTCTCCCAAGCGCTTAGTACGGGTTCCCTGCACACTCAATATATATATTGAGTAAATACGATCGACTGACTGATTAGGAGAGGCTGTCTTGCACCCGGAAGAGAGCAGTTCTGAAGAATAAAGATGACTCTTCCCCCCAACCTCTGTGGATGGCCATCACAGTTCATCAGAATTCACACCCTCCACGGGGAGTCGAGAGTGAGGACTCCGGTGAACCCCCTCAGCCGGGCAAAGTCTCTGTCAGCCTTTTGATCTCTTGACTGGAAGCTCATTGTGGGCAGGGACCGTGACTACCGATTCTGTTCTACTGTATTCTCCCAAGCGCTCAGTACGGTTCTCTGCACACGGTAAGCGCTCAGTAAATACCACTGCCCGAACGATCGCTTGATTGATCTCCCAGGCTCCGCACGACCAGGAGGGAGGGTGACCAGGAGATCATCCCCCCAGCCAAACACCCCCCAGCTGGGATTTGGTGTTAGGGCTTCATCCAGGAGGTGGGAAAAGGGGAGTCTGAAGGTTTCGGGTTTTGCGAAACTTTCTGGAGTTTCGGAAAATCTTGTTTTCCCCTTAATTTAAACCATTGTTTCCAATGGAAATTGAATTAAAGGGGGAGGGCCAGAGGGGGGTGTAGTGGGGAGAGAGGGAGATCACCAACCAACATGTTTTTCTAACTAAATGAAAATCGGTGCCGGGCAAACAATAAAGAGAGTAATTCTCGCTCAGCCTCCCGGACCACCGGGGGTAGAAAATCCAGTCGGGCTCCCCGGACAGCTCCGGCGGCGGTGCCGGACCCTGGCGCGGCCCGAGATCAATGGAGATGCGGGAGAGTGGGTTTAAATTTAGCCACCAGCCTCTCGGAGAGATCATCGAACTGACCTTGGGGGAATCCATTTTACACCCCACCGACACCACCCACCCCAAGACCCCCACAAGTCCCTGGCCACGACCCCCAACCCTCTCCCAGCCATCCCCTTGTCCCGTCGGGATGCTTGGCCCGGGCCGGACCAAACCGGGGTGACCTTTCAGACGGAGGCGCGAGGCTCGTTTTTGACTTGGCTGCCTGCTCCGCTTTATCCGGGGCCAGCCGAGGAGGCTGTTCTTAATAAGACCAGACCATAACAAAGTCATTTGCCCCGGACATCAAGAAATAACAGAGTTGAAAACCAGATGACAGTTCTGGCTTCCCCATAAATTTTGCAAATTGAAATACCTTCAAGGGTGCGGGGCTTGATTGAAGTAATTTACCTTGATAAAAAAAAATATTTAGACTCATTTGAATTGTAAAAATGTTACTGTGGAGAGCGGGCCCCCGCCCAAGCCAGAAATGAGGAAAAGAATCCGAGATGGGGTTAGCGGCTGCCACTGGAGGATTTCCGTGGACCAGAGGAAGGCGGAGATTTAAACTGGAATAACAACAGCGGCAAAAATCCCAGAATAGGTCAGACTAGGTGGACCCGGAGGGGTCACTTAGTCCATCCCCCTGTCTCTGAGCAGGACGCCCAGGACAGTAGCCTTCCTCCCACCCCCCCCTTTTATTTTTCTGCGATGTCTGTTAAAAACTTACTGTATGTCAAGGACTGTTCTAAGCGCTGGGGCAGAGACAAGTTAGTCAGGTTGGACACGGTCCCTGGCCCACGTGAAGCTCAGAGTTTCAAATCCCCAGAGCTGGGGGTGCCACAGTAGCCCCCGGTAATGCCAGGGTCTCTCACCCATTCAGGCCGAAAGTTCTTTCTTCAGTCTAACCTAATTGTTCCTCCTGCAATTTTAATCTATTCCAATCAAACGATCGTATTTATTAAGCACTTAACTGTGTGCAGAACCCTGCATTCTGTCCTGTGGATGCCTCGCTGTGGAGTTGGCCCCTCCTTGGGGGTGGGGTGTTTCGGTCTCCGATCGCCAATAGGATCTAATCCTGATCTCACTCCGGCTCCACCATTTGTCTGCTGTGTGACCTTGAGCAAGTGGCTTCACTTCTCTGGGCCTCAGTTACCTCGTCTGTAAAAAGGCGATTCAGACTGGGAGCCCCGTTTTGGAAAATGAACTGCGTCCAACCTGATTATCATCTATCTCAGCAATCGATCGATCGATCGCATTTATTGAGCACTTACCGTGTGCAGAGCGCTGTACTGAGCACTTGGGAGAGTACAATACGGTGTATCAGACACGTTCCCTGCCCACAACAAGTTTGCAGTGTAGAGGATAAGCTTAGGGTCTAAAGGACTGGAAGTTTAGTATAGTGGCCGGCACATAGTAAGCCTTTAACAACTACCATTAAAGAAAAAAAAGAATCAGTCTGGATCTCTCATTCATTAACTCAGTCGATCGTATTTATCGAGTGCTTACTGTGTGCAGAGGACTGTACTGAGTGCCTGAGGGAGTACAATATCACAGTAAAAAGACACATTCATCTCTCTTTCTCCTGATCGTGCCTGGAAAGGGGAAAGAAGGACAATTCCTCCAGTTTTAAAGATGAGCTAATGGGGGTCCAGCGGGGTGGGAAACATTAAAATCAGCGGCAAAAAGAGGAAGAGCATTGCCTAGCGGATAGTGGCTAGAGTCCAGGGCTGGAAATCAGAAGGACCAAGGTTCTAATTTCAGCTCTGCCACTTGTCTGCTGTGTAACCTCGGGCGGGTCACTTTACTTTTCTGGGCCTCAGTTACCTCATCTGTAAAATGGGGATTAAGGCTGTGAGCCCCACGTGGGACATGGACTATGTCCGACCTCGTCTCTACCTCAGCGCCTGGCATATAGGAAGCACTCAACAAATACTACATTAAAAAAAAAGGAGGATGGGCAGATCACAGACTAGACCCTGGCACTCATGTTATTGAGCAAGAATGTGAAAAATCCCAGGACTATATGGCTCAAAACAACCGGGAATGTGACGGCTTTGCAAATATTGAAATACGCCTCAGACCTTCCCGGGTAAGGAAAAAACGCCGGCACCTCTCTGCCCTATCCCCAGACTGCAGTGGTCTGTGGTAGATTTCCTCTCTTAATCGATTAAGCTCTTAGTAAAGTGCTATGCACACAGTAAGCGCTCAATAAATATGATCGAATGAATGAATGAATCAATCAGTGGTATTTATTGATTGTTTAGTGTGTGCAGAGCACTGTATTAAGTGCTTGGGAGAATATAATAGGGTTGGAGATATGATCCCAGGCCCTGAGGAGATCCATTCATTCATTCAATAGTATTTATTGAGCGCTTACTATGTGCAGAGCACTGTACTAAGCGCTTGGAATGGACAAATCGGTAACAGATAGAGACAGTCCCGGCCCTTTGACGGGCTTACGGTCTAAGCGGGGGAGACGGACAGACAAGAACGATGGCAATAAACAGAATCGAGGGGAAGAACCTCTCATTAAAACAATAGCAAATAAATAGAATCAGGGCGATGTACATCTCATTAACAAAATAAATAGGGTAATGAAGATATATACACTTGAGCGGACGAGTACAGTGCTGAGGGGGTGGGACGGGAGAGGGGGAGGAGCAGAGGGAAAGGGGGGAGAAGAGGGTTAAGCTGCGGAGAGGTGAAGGGGGGGTAGAGGGAGCAGAGGGAAATGGGGAGCTCAGTCTGGGAAGGCCTCTTGGAGGAGGTGAGCTTTAAGTAGGGTTTTGAAGAGGGGAAGAGAAGGGGAGATTGCAGTCTGTGGGGAAAGACAGACATTTCTGAGCACTTGGTAGAATACACCTCGATAGAGTTGGTAGACATGATTCCCGTCCATAGAAAGCTTACAGTCCACAGCTTATACTGAGCAAACTTCTAGGCAGGAAGTCTGTCTGCCCCATCGGATTGTAAACTCCTTGTGTGCACGGGCCTCGGCATGACTGTATCCTCTCAAGCACCCAGTACAGTGTTTGGCATTCAGTAGGTACTCAATAAATGCCGAGGGTTGATTGGATTGATTAGATTATTCTACTATTTTCCCTACTCATAATCTGTTTTAATGTCTGTCTCCTACAGGCTGAAAGCTCCTTTTGGGCAGGGGACATACCTAGCAACTCTGATGTTGCGTACTTTCCCGAGCGCTTAGTACAGTGCTTTGCACAGAGGAAGCACTCAATAAAAACCTTGGATTGACTGACCGATGCCTTTCTCCCCCTCTAAACTGTAAATCCTGTGGGCAGGGATCGCATCCAGCAACTCTACTGTAACTCTCCCAAGGGCTTAATTCAATACTCTGCTCATGGTAAGCGCTCAGTAAGTACCAACGATTGATTGATTAGCTCCTACTTGATCCACTCTCACCCCCAAAGAGTGACCCCCCCCCCCGCCACTCCCTGTTGTTTCTTACCTTCCTCGAAGACCAGTCGCAGGGTGGTGAGCCTTGGTGGGAGACAGAAAAGGACCCGGTTAGACTGTGAGCCCTTCCCTGGGCAGGGATTGTCTCTGTTGCCGAATTGTACATTCCAAGCGCTTAGTACAGTGTTCTGCACATAGTAAGCGCTCAATAAATACTACTGAATGAATGAACTTGTGAAAGGTAAGGTAGATCGGGACTAGTTGGAAAAATCTCCCATCCTGGGGTCCTTGAACAGGAAGAACCAGCGTGGCCCGAGTGGATAGAGCCCGGGTCTGGGAGTCAGGAGGGTCTGGGTTCTAATTCCGGTTCCGCCCCTTGTCTGCTGTGTGACCTTGGACAAGTCGCTTCACTGCTCTGTGCCACAGTTACCTCATCTGTAAAATGGGGATTAGGACTGTGAGCCCCATGTGGGACTTGAACTTGGATCTGTGACCTTTGGACATCTGATATTCGCCCCCAACTCTGCAGCAGTTATGTGCCCATCTTTCGATTATAAACTACTTATTCATTCATATCAATGTCTGCCTCCCCTTCTGGACCGTAAGATCACTGTGGGCAGGGAACGTGACTGCTAATTCTGTCGTAGTGTTCTCAGTACGGTGTTCTGCACGCAGAAGCGGCGTGGCATAGTGGAAAGAGCGCGGGCTTGGGCGTCAGAGATCGTGGCTTCTAATCCTGGCTCCTCCACTTATCTGCTGTGTGACCTTGGGCAAGCCACTTAACTTCTCTGTGCCTCAGCTACCTCATCTGTCAAATGGAGATTAAGACTGTGAACCCCACGTGGGACGACCTGATTACCTTGTATCTACCCCAGCGCTTAGAACAGGGCTTGGCACGTAGCAAGTGCTTATCAAATATCATTATTATTATAGTAAGTGTTCAATAAATACCATTGATTGGTTGAATGGCATGGATAGTGTCCGACCTGATTAGCTTGCATCTACCCCAGTACACAGTACAGTGCTTGGCACATAGTGAGTGCTTGACGAATGCTATTAAAAAAAAGGAAAGAAGGAAAGAGTCACGTCTTTCCGGGGACGCTGACGAGGAGGCAGGAAGATTCCCCGTCGTGACCTCGTAAGCTAACAGAATTTCCTCGCCGTGGTTTTCCACTCTCCAAGAGGAAGGTTCATGACAGACGGGGAGAGAGAAGGAGGAATTCTCAATTGGAGAGTCAAGGAAGGAGTCGGTTTCTTTGAGTGAAACCTTCGCACTCAGCTCCTGCCAGAGAACATTAGCAGTCAATGGCTGCATTGGACGCAGAGAGTCTCACTGATGTGGTCTTTCAGTAAACGACTGGAGATGGTTGTGGTGGACCGGGGACACGCCCCAGAAACCCACTCGGAATCCTGCACGCCTCCCTCGGCCCGGAATGCTGGGATTGGATCCTAAATCTGAGAAACCAAGCTTTCCCCTCTGCAACCTCATCCCAGCCAGGAGGCGGGGAGAGGGGTGGGGAAGTCGGGGAGACCAAGAAAGCGAGAGAGAGACAGAGAAGGAGAGACGGAGAGAGAGACACAGAGAGAGAGAGAGAGAAAACTACCTTCCAAACCTGGGTTCTAATCCCTCTTGTCTGCTGTTTGTGACCTTGGGCAAGTCATTTACCTTCCCTGGGCCTCAGTTACCTCATCTGTAAAATGGAATTAAGATCCTCAGTTACCTCATCTGTAAAATGGGCTTAAGACTGTGAGCCCCATATGGGACGTGGACTGTGTCCAACCCTGTAACTGTCCTCCCAGTGCCTAGAACAGTGTTTGGCACGTAGTAGGCACTTAACAAATACCATCAAAAGAAAAAAAGAAGCTCAGGCATCAGACTGTGAAGAGTGAAATTTGAAAACACTAACAGCAACTTCCTTCGGATTGAGTGTCAAGCTCATCCTCCAGGATCATCCCACTTCTCCCTAGGGCAACCACCAGGGTGGAAGATAATAATAATGGTAATAATAGTAATAATAGTATTTGTTTGGCGCTTACTATGTGCCAGCCACCGAACTGAGCGCTGGGGTGGAGACAAGAAAATTGAGCTGGACACATTACGTGGGACTCACCGTCTGGATCCCCATTTCTCAGATGAGGTAATTGAGGCCCAGAGAAATGAAGTGACTTGCCCGACGTCACAGAGCAGACAAGTGACGGAACTGGAATTAAAACCCGCGACCTTCTGTCTCTCGGGTCCGTACTCTATCCGCTGCATCATGCTGCTTCTCATATTATTATTATTATCCTGGAAGTAGGTTTGGGGGGTCCACTTTGCCAGTATCCCGAGGGTGATGTTAGACCCCTACCTGAGTCACAGGGCAGTAATGTCACTGTCCACCTCCCTCTCCTTAGCTGCTGCCCAGCTGGCCTTCTCGGCAGGGTGGACGGAACAAGGGCCTTACTCGCAAAGATGAATTTCCCCAACGTATCCCTGACCGGAACACATGCAAACACAACTAAGGGCTAAATTTTGAGGGAAGAGAGAAGCAGAACTGATTGCTTTTGATATTTTAAGCCTAATGTAGGTGCCTTCCTCACCACTGGTGCTCTAAAACCTTTTCTTCTTTTTTTAATGGTATTTGTTAAGCACTGATTAGGCGCCAGGCACTGTACTATGAACCGGAGTAGAATCAAGGTTGGACGCAGTCCCCGGCCCACAAGGGACTCACAGTCTCAATCCCCGCTTTACAGATGAGGTGACTGAGGCACAGAGAAGTGACTTGACCAAGGTCACCCGGCAGACAGGTGGCGGAGTCGGGATTGGAACCCAGGTCCTTCTGGCTCTCGGGCCCGTGCTCGATCCACTAGGCCACGCTGCTTCTCCAGCTCTTCTGCCCCTCTCTTTCCTTAAACTGTCCCTAGCCCAAGTTCTTCTTTGTTTGAGGGTTTTTTCCCTTTCCATCTCAGGTCACTTCTCACTAAGCTGGCATTCTTCCCATTCCACTCTGTCACTAGCCTTGGGCTCATTTTGCGCTGCTTAGGTTCTTTCTATTTTTAATTTTGGTTCGCTGCGGTTTTTCCACTTAAAGGTGGGAGGCGACAAGAACGCTTTCAATCAGTCGGGGGCATTTATTGAGCGCTTACCAGGTGGAGAGCGCTGGACTGAACGCGTGGGAAAGTACAACACAGCAGAAGCAGTAGATGTGTTCCCTGCCTACCAAGAGTTTACAGTCTAGAGGGAGAGGCAGACATTAAAATAAATTACGAATAAGTGTATAAGTGCTGTGGGGCTGAGGGTAGGGTGAATTTCGAGAGCTTAAAGGGCAAAGGTCTAGATGCAACACAGAAAGGGAGAGGGAGTAGAGGAGATGAGGGCTTAGTCAGGGAAGACTTTTTGGAGGAGATAAGACTTTGAAGGTGAGAAGAGTCATTGTCTCTAGGGTGTGAGGAGGGAGGACGTTCCAGGCCAGAGGCAGGCCGTGGGCGAGAGGTCGGCGGTGAGATAGACCGAGATTGAGGTACAGCGAGTAGGTTGGCATTAGAGGAGCGAAGCGTGTGGGCTGGGTTGGAGGACGAGAGCAGCGAGGTGAGGTAGGAGGGGGCAAGGTGACTGAGTGCTATAAAGCCTGGGGGAGGGAGTTTCGGTTTGATGGGGAGGTGGTTAGGCAACCACGGGAGGACCTTGGGGAGAAGTTAACCTAACCTTTCTTTAAAAAAGCGATCCGGGTAGCAGAGCGACTTACGGATCGGAGATGGGAGAGGGGGGAGGCAGGGAGGTCAGCGCGGAGGCTGATGCGGGCTAGTCAAGGTGGGATTGGACAACCGTTTGGATGGGCATAGTAGCGGGGTGATGAGATCCCTTTCCAGCTTGGATGGATCACGTCGATCTCGTCTTTCTCGCCGCTGACCTCTCGCCCACGTCCTGTCTTGTCCTGAAACGCCATCCCTCTTCATATCCGTCAGACAGTGACTCTCCCCACCTTCAAAGCCTTATCGTAGGGCGCGTCTCCTCCAAGAGGCCGTCCCCGACTGAGCCCTCATTTTCTCCTCTCCCACTCCCTTCTGCTTCGCCCTTACGTTTGTATTTACTTCCTTTATTCGCCCCACCCTCAGCCCCACAGCGCTCAGATCCATCTCCGTAATTCATCTATTAATGCCGGTATCCTCCTCTAGACTGTGAGCTCACTGTGGGCAGGGAACGTGCCTACCAAAGTCCTCTCCCAACCACTTAGTAAGCACACAGTAAGCGCCCAATAAATATGACTGATGGATTGGATGTCCTCAGCTCGGTTTTCAGAGAGATTCTGGCTGGGGAGTTTGTTAGTGGGAAAATCCTGGAGGGCATTCGGCTACGGGTCTACTTGGGAGGTGCCGATGGATGCAGGGGGCTTTCGCCAGGGGTCCAAGCAGCCGGAGGGGCCCTTGAGGAGCGGTAGGGAGCGTGGCTAGTGAGGGTAGGGCCTGCTGCTGAGCATCTTCTCGCTGAGCTCTGGGACTGAGGTGATCAATCAGTGGAATTTATCGACCTCTGACTAATAATTAACGATCGTAATTATGGTACTTGTTAAACTCTTACTATGTGCCAGGCACTGTTGTAAGTGCTGGGGTAGATACAAGTTAATCAAGTTGGACACAGTCCCTGTCCCACATGGGGTTCACACTCTTAATCCCCAGGTGGGATAATAATAATAACTGTGGTATTTGTTAAGCGCTTACTCTGCGCCAAGCATTGTCCTGAGCCCCGGGGTAGATACAAGATAATCAGGTTGTCCCACGTGGGGCTCACAGTCTCCGTCCCCATTTCACCGATGAGGTAACTGAGGCCCAGAGAAGTGAAGTGACTTGTCCAAGGTCACACAGCAAGCACGTGGCAGAGCCGGGATTAGAGCCCAGGTCCTTCTGAGTCCAAGGCCCATGCTCTATCCGCTAAGCCATGCTGTACTAAGCGCTTAGGAGAGGACGATACAACAGAGTCGGTAGAACTGTTCCCTGCCCACAAGGAGTTCACAGTCTAGAGGGAGAGACGGACATTGATAAATAAATAAATTGCAGATATGCACCGAGGGGTGAATAAAGGATGCAAATTCCAGTGCAACGACGACGCAGAGGGCGAGAGAGATGAGGAAATGAGGGCTTTGTCTGGGAAGGCCTCTTGGAGGAGGTGTGCTTTTAATAGGTCTTTGGAAGTGGGGAGAGCGATAGTCTGTCGGCTACAAAGGAGGAGGTGGATGGGGAATCCAGCAAGGAGCTGAGCCGCAGCAGCTGGAAGAGGCGAGAAGCAAAACCAACCCTGCCGCTGCCAAGTCCGGAGTGCGCCATCTGGGCCCGGAGCAAAATGGAGCTCGGGAGCAACAACTGGAAGGAGCCAGGGGTGGCGGAGGATGTTTTTCTTACCTCCTCAGACTCCAGCTGCTCAGGACCCACGTGAAAGTGGAAACGGGTGTGCGAGAGGGCACGGAGGGAGGGAGGGATAGGGCCGAGTAGGAGGTGGAGCTGGGGGAGAGGAGGCAGATGGGAAGAGGGCGGGTGTGAAGAGAGGCCAGCAGATGTGAGACAGGCAGGCGCGTCTGGGTGAGAGGTGGGTGGTGCCCGGGTGAAACTGCCAGAGCGGTTTGTAGAAAGGGTGAAATCCCCCTGCTCCAGAAAGCACAGTAGGTGAGCCGAACAGCCTCGCTGTGTGATCTTGGATAAGTCACCTAACCTTTCCGGGCCTCCAGTTCTCCACCTGCAAAAATTGTCGTGGGCAGGTAACAAGTCTACCAACTCTACGTGTTGGACTCTCCCAAGAGATTAATATAGTGCTGTGCACCCAGTAAGGCCCCAACAAATACCACTGATCGAATTTGCTTTGTTTTGTTTTTTGGTATTTGTCAAGCACTTACTACGAGTCAATACAAGTTAATCAGGTTGGACCCAGTCCACGTCCCACATGGGGCTCACACAGTCTTAATCCCCATTTTACAGATGAGGAAACCGAGGCCCAAAGAAATTTAGCGACTCGCTCCGAGGTCACACAGCACACGTGTGGCGGCGCCAGGATTAGAACCCAGGTCCTCCCGACTCCCAGGCCGGGGCTCTATCCACCAGGCAGTGCTGTTATTCTTTGCTGTCTGGAGCTGTGCTAGATAAACCTGCGCATCTAAATTCAACCACAAGAGTAAATAACAGTTTTTTTCGGGGGGGGAGGTCGCAGGCACCGGTGAACGTTTTAGCTGGTGGATTCATTTTTTTAAATCTGGAAAGGCCAAAGCGAGAAATTTATCAAAAAACATCAATCAGTAGTATTTCCTGAGTGCTTACTGTATGTAGAGCACTCTTCTAAGCAATCGTTCAATCAGTGGTATTTATTTAGCGCTTCACTGTGTGCAGAGCACTTGGGAGAGTACAGCACAACAGATTTGGTCGACGAGTTCCCCACCCACAAGGAGTTTACAGTCTAGAGGAGAGATCACTGACTCCAGAGAAAAAGCCCCAGACCACAGGAGCGATAATAATAATCGTGGTATTTGTTCAGCTCTTACTAGGTACCAAGCCCTGTCTCCGTTCATTCATTCACTTTAATCGTACCTGTCGAGCGCTTACTCTGCGCAAAGCGCCGTACCGAGAGCTTGGGAGGGTACAGTATAATAATGTTGGTATTTGTTAAGCGCTTACTATGTGCCGAGCACCGTTCTAAGCGCTGGGGTAGACACAGGGGAATCGGGTGGTCCCAGGTGGGGCTCACAGTCTCCAACCCCATTTGACAGATGAGGTAACTGAGGCACCGAGAAGTTAAGTGACTTGCCCAAAGTCACACAGGCGACAAGTGGCCGAGCCAGGATTCGAACCCATGACCTCCGACTCCAAAGCCCGTGCTCTTTCCATTGAGCCACACTGCTTCTCTAACAATAAACAGACACATTCCCTGCCCCCAACAAGCTTACCCTGTACCAGGCACCGTACAAATCTGACGGAACACCGCCGCCGTCCCACAGGACGCCAACAGCCTAAAGGAGAGGGACAACGGGGATCGAATCCCCGTTTCATTCATTCAATAGTATTTATTGAGCGCTTACTATGTGCAGAGCACTGTACTAAGCGCTTGGGATGAACAAGTCGGCAACAGATAGAGACGGTCCCTGCCGTTTGACGGGCTTACAGTCAGATGAGGGGACCGAGGCCCGGAGAAGCGACTAGGCCTAGGGCCTCACGGCAGGGAAGCGAGTGGCAGATCCGGGATTAGAACCCGGGCCCCCTGACTCGAGCCTTATCCGTCAGGCCGCGCGGCTTCGCTGGGTTAAAGAGAGGCCGGGAACCGTGGCAGGAGACGGAGCAGGGGAGGGCTGGGCTCTGTACATGTCGATACCAACCTGGGCGGGGGCACGGCCCAGGAGCATGGGTGGCTGGGGGCCGGGAGGGGCGGAGGAGGGGGTGGGGAGGTGGTGCCCCCCACCTCTTAGTCATTTTCCGAACCACTTCAAAAGCGGCTGATAACAAACACCAACCCACTGCCGTTCCTCGGTATCACAACTGTGAAAACAAAGGGAGTTTCATTCTCTGGACCAACCCTGGGCGGGATAAAAGGACCTGGTTTTCTATCAATCCATCAGTGGTACTTAGTGAGCGCTTCCTATGTAGAGAGCACTGGACTGAACACGCTGGAGGGGAGAGTGCAGCATGGCTCAGTGGAAAGAGTCCGGGCTTTGGCGTCGGAGGTCATGGGTTCGAATGCCCGCTCTACCACTTGGCAGCTGGGCGACTGTGGGCAAGTCACTTGACTTGTCCGGGCCTCAGTTCCCTCATCTGTCAAATGGGGAGCCTCACGTGGGACAACCCGATTACCCTGTATCTCCCGCAGCGCTTAGAACGGTGCTCGGCACATAGTAAGCGCTTAACAAATACCAACATCATCATCATTATTATTATTAGAGTACCACAGAGTTAAGAGACGCGTTCCCTGCCCTCAGTGGTTTCCCTCATTTAACTGCTGGGGAGGGGGGGAAGAAGTGTGTGGGAGAAGACCATTAAGCCATGTGCCTCTGACCTTGAGGGTGGGGTGGGGATGGGTGGATTTTTTGGCTTTTTTGTGGTATTCGTCAAGCCCTTACTTATGCATCCGGCACGGTACTGGGCACTGTACTAAGACACACGCTAGTCAGGTCTGGACCCAGTCCATATCCCATGTGGGACTCACAGTCTTAATCCCCATTTTACAGATGCGGAAACCGAGGCCCAGAGAAGCCAAGCGACTCGCCCGAGGTCGCGCAGCGGACGAGTGGCAGGGCCGGGATCGGAACCCACGTCCTTCTGTCACCCGGGCCCGCGCTCTAGCCACATGGCTTTCTCGGCCCCGGTTCCGGTTCGAGGCCGAACGTGCCGGGACTGGAGTCCAAAACGCACCGCGGGGAATTAACTCGCTCCACCGGATTTATTGAGTGCTTACAGTAATGTTGGTATTTGTTAAGCGCTTACTATGTGCAGAGCACTGTTCTAAGCGCTGGGGGAGATACAGGGTCATCAGGTGGTCCCACGTGAGGCTCGCAGTTAATCCCCATTTTACAGATGAGGGAACTGAGGCCCAGAGAAGTGAAATGACTCGCCCACAGTCACACGGCTGCCAAGTGGCAGAGCTGGGATTCGAATCCTTGACCTCTGGCTCCCAAGCCCGGGCTCTTTCCACTGAGCCACGCGGAGCACCGTACTAGGGCTTGGGAGAATTAATTCCAGCAGTGGATTCTGCTGCAGAGAGAGTCGAGTCCAAAGCACCTCCCCTCCACCCCCTGTGCAAAGTGAATTCTGAGCCGGTCTACCCAGGTGGGGTTCCCCGGAGTGCAAATCCAGCTTGACGGGGCCTCCCGGACGCCTGGGTTCTGCCGCCTCGATCTGGGCCTCCGGCCGGGGGGACGGTTGGTCACCGAGGGCCGCCGGGCCGGCCCAGGGTGCGTCTGCCATCGGAGTCGGGGGGCGAAGAGGGCTGGAAACCGAAGCAGTCGCGGGGGGCAGGTTTCTCCCGCGAGTACCGAGACTGTTTTGCAAGGGAGAGGGCTGTGGGCTCTCCCCTCTGCCTCTGTTGAATGTGGTTTGCGAGCGTAGGAAACAACAACAGAGAGAACGAGAAGAGACGGCCGTGGAGACCAGGGCTGGAGAAGAAGAGTGGAAAGTTACCGTGCTGAGATCTTTGAAGCTGCCAAATTGTTTTCACCACAGCTATTTGCAGCCAGAATAAACCCCCAAGTACGTTCAAAGTCTTAGCCTCCATCGAGCATTTTGCATTTTCGACCGGCTCCCGGGCTCACGGCCGCGTCTCGCCGATCGGGACGGACCTGGGATGTGGAACGTCGGGCCCCGGCGCTTCGTTTCCGAGGAATTTGCCGGCTGGCGGCCGGAGGGATGGTGGGAGACAAGGCGGATGGCTCTTCGCTAGCTTCACTGCAAGAAAGGAAGCGGAAGGATGGAAAGAACCTGTTGGTCATGAGGCGGCTTGGGGATTATCAGGCGACCTCCTCCTGTATGGAAAACAGAGAGCGGCTGTACTTATGAAGCGGCGTGGCCTAGTGGCTAGAGCCCGGGCCTGGGAGTCAGAAGGGCCTGGGTTCTAATCCCATCTCTGTCTGCTGTGTGACCTCGGGAGAGTTACTTCACTTCTCTGGGCCTCGATCCCCTCATCCACAAAATGGGGATCCAATATTTGTTCTTCCTCCTAATCCGACTGTGAGCCCAAAGTGGGACCCGATGATCTTGAATCTACCCCAGCGCTTAGTACAATGCTTGGCCCATAGCATTGGCGCTTAACAGATACCCCGCAGCTCATCTGCGGTGTGACCTTAGGCAAGTCCCTTCACTTCTCTGTGCCTCAGTTACCTCATTTGTAAAATGGGGAATAAGACTGTGACCCTCATGTGAGTCAGGGGCTGCGTCCAACCCGATTTGCTTGTACTCCCCACCGGCGCTTAGCACGTAGTAATCACTGAACAAATGCCACAGTTATAATTATTATTATGCTATTAGTGATCGGGAAAATTTTTTCCCTGCTTATGTTGGACCGATAGAGGTTTGGCTTTCAGCTACCAGAAAGCTCTTCCATTCCTTTCTTCCTTCCCCTGCCCTGAAACACAGTGAAAAGCATTCCTCCCATCGGAGGCCCTGGCTCTCAGAAAGCTCCGAGAAACTCTGCTCTTCCTAACAGGTGAATTCAGAGAATCAGGTTACAGTTTCCAAGAACCCCCAAGAAGCGGCGTGGCCTAGCGGATAGAGCGCGGGCCTGGGAGTCAGAAGGACCTGGTTTCTGATACCAGTTCCGCCACTCGTCTGCTGTGTGATTTTGGGAGTGTCACTGCACTTCTACGTGCCTCGGTTACCTCATCTGTAAAATGGGGATTAAGATCGTGAGCCCCATATGGGTCATGGACTGTGTCCAACCTGAGTAGCTTCTATCTTCTCCAGCGCTTAGTAAAGTCCCTGGCACAAAGTAAGCACTTAAAAAATACCGTAAAAAACCCCCTCAGTCCTCAACCCGTTCCATTCCCCCACTCTCAGTTAGAGACCCCTTTAAATCACCCAGAAGACTGTCCATCCCATCTTGACAGACACTACAGTCACGATTATTATTTGTATCGATGTCTGTCTCCCCCCCCCCCCCCGCCCACCACCCCCGCCACCCCAGATTGTGAACTCGTGGCGGGCAGGAAACGTGTCTGGTTATTGTTGTATCGTACTTTCCCAAGCGTTTAGTACAGCGCCCTGCACGCAGTAAGCGCTTAATAAAGACCATCGAAAGGATGAGTGAATGAAGTGTCTGTCGATCGCATTTTTAGCGTTCTCGTTGAGTGCTTACTATGTGCCCAGCACTTTACTGAGCACTTGGGGCAGATACCAGTTAATCAGATCAGAGAGTCCCTGTCCCACATGGGGCTCGCGGTCTTGGTAGGGGAGAGAACCGGTCCTGAATCCCCATTTTGCAGATGAGGAAACCGAGGCCCGGAGCAGCTGAGCCACTTGTCCGAGGTCACGCGGCAGGCAGGCAGCAGAGCCGGGGTTAGAAGCCAGGTCCTCTGACTCCCAGGCCCGCGCTCTAGCCACAGAGCTCTACCAGCTCCCGTGAGGGAGAGGACCGGGGTGGAGGAGTTTAAGGCCGAGAGGTCCTTGAGGCTTGGAGGTTATTTAGGGACCCTCCAGAAAGAGAGAGCGGAGCCCGCCAGACAGCAGGAGCCGAAACCGAAAACGGGAAAACCTCCCAGGGGCCTGTCCCCATCTCTGGATCGTGTGATGTGGTTAGTTCTGCAGAGCTCCGGGGACTCTGGATAAGTAATGGCGTAGACTCGGGAGGGAGGGGCCAGGCCTCCCGGGGTGTCCACCGAGCGGGCGGGCGACGTTTCCCCGGGGCTGCCGCGGAGAGGGCGATCGGTTAATAATAATAACAGTGGTATTCGTTAAGTGCTTACTATGTGCCGAGCCCTGTTCTGAGCACCGTGGTAGAGACAAGTTAATCGGGTTAGACACGGCCCCCGTCCCACGCGGGACGCACACCCTCAACTCCCATGTTACAGACGAGGTAACTGAGGGCCGGGGAAGTGACTTGCCCAAGGTCACACGACAGATGCGCGGCAGAGCCGAGACTAGAACCCACATCCTCTGACCCCCTGGCCCGTGCTCTCTCCACGAGGCCGTGCCGCTTCTCGACTGGACGATGAGCCGGGGGCGGGGGCGGGATCGGAGGAGTCCCACTGGGGAGCCCCGCTAGCCGGGGTCGGGGTGGGAGAGACGGGGAGGGGGTGCCGCCGGTGGGCTCTGTTCGGGGGGCCTCGTCCAACGTGGGGGCCGGAAAGAAGGCAGACTTGCATCTCGAAGGGAGGGGAGACCCCTCGTCTGAGCCGGGGAGGGCCACGTGATTTCCGCCGAAGTGGATTCCCGACGGAAGGGTCCGGTCCAGGCCAGGCGGGGCTGGAACCGCCGGAAGCCCCGGCCCCCGCCCTCGGGACCCACCGTGGGGAGCTCGGGGAGCCTGTGGAACCGAGGGGAGATGGACGGCAGTCAAAAAGGGGAAGGCAGGCCCAGCCGAGGCCCGCTCCCGGAGGCCCGGGCCCGGCCGGGTCTCCGCCGCTCCCTTCGGGCCTCGGCCCCGCCGCGGGAACCCTGCCGGCCCTGGCCGGCCCTCTGGGCAGAGGCTCTTTCCACAGCGGGTGGCCGAGGGGGAGCGAGGGCGGGGAGGGCTGCCAAGGGAGGCTGGAAGAGCAAACTGTGCAGTTGAAGTCTTCCAGGCAGTGGATGGATTGTTGGCTGCCCAGGGCGGCCCGAGGTACCGCCACCAACTAGCTCTGTGGTTTTTTTCAGATGAGGAAATGGAAGTTACTTGGTGTTTCCTGGCCTCCTGGAGGCCTCCTGGACGGGTGGGCCGTCCCGGTCGGCCCGGGCCGTCCCGGTCGGCCCGGGCCGTCCCGGTCGGCCCGGCCCTCGCCGTTCTGGGGTCTTTAAAGAGGGCGGCCAGCGGGTCTCGGGAGGCGGGGCTCCGGTCGGGCCGGCTCCCGGCTCGACAACCTGCCGGGGGCCGCCTCGGTTCCGGGCAGTGTCGACGCGGATAACGGTCCTCTAGACTGTTGTACTGCAATCTCCCAAGTGCTCACTACAGTTCTCTGCACAAAGTCAGCCCTCAATAAATACCACTGATCGATTAATTGATTGGTCCGCTCCTTTCTGGGGACTGGACGCCTCCTCCTTGGCTCCCGCCGTCCAGAGCCACGGCTCAGATCGGAGGGGTCTCTGAGGGGAGCGCACGGCTGAGGGTTGGGGGCTCCCCCCGGGGCCACGGTCCGGGTTTGGGGCGGGGGGGTTGATGGTATTCGTTAAGCGTTTACTATGAGTCAAAGGCTGTTCTAAGCACTGAGGTAGATACAGGTTAGACACGGTCTCCGTCCCACAGGAGGCTCAAAGTCTAAGTAGGAGGTAGAACAGGAGAACTGAGGCACAGAGAAGGGAAGTGACTTCCCCAAGGTCACACGACGAACAGTTGGCTGAGCTAGGATTAGAACTCAAGTCCTCTGACTCCCAGGGCCGTTCTCTTTCCACTAGGCCATGCTGCATCCCACAAAAGGCTCCGTTTGCATACCCTGCGAACACACCGATATCATCATCCGTGGTACTTACTGAGCACTTACTGGGTGCAGAGTAACAATAATAATAATAATTACGGTATCTGTTATGTGCTTACCTTGTGCCAAGCACTGTTCTAAGCGCTGGAGTAGATACAAGGTAATCAGGCTGTCCCACGTGCAGTCCTAATCCCCATTTTACAGATGAGTTAACTGCGGCACAGAGAAGTTAAGTGATTTGCCCCAAGTCACACGGCGGAGAAGTTGACTAAGCACCGGGAGACCACAATACAAGGGAGTTAGTAGAAATGTTCCTAGATGAAACCTAAGGAAACATTAGAGAAGCAGCGTGGCTCGGTGGAAAGAGCCCGGGCTTGGGAGTCAGAGGTCAGGGGTTCGAATCCCGGCTCTGCCACTTGTCAGCTGGGTGACTGTGGGCAAGTCACTTCACTCCTCTGTGCCTCAGTTCCCTCATCTGTAAAATGAGGATTAAGACTGTGAGCCTCAAGTGGGACAACATGATCACCCTGCATCTCCCCCAGCGCTTAGAACAGTACTCTGCACCTTGTAAGCCCTTAACAGATGCCAACATTTTTAAAAGGAATGGCTCTTTCATCTGAATTGGCCAAGTGTCATCCAGTAATTCCAGGGTGGGGGGCGTCAGGACCACCCTAGTCACCAGGTAATCAGCCAAGAACCTCGTATTAAAAAAATAATTCTGAAAGTCTCTCCTGATGGGGGGGGCTTCATGAGTAAGAGCGCAGCACCATGGGTTCTCATCTAATCTCCACCACTTGACTGCTGTATGACCTTAGGCAAGTCATTTCACTTCTCTGTGCCTCAGTTACCTCATCTGTGAAATGGGGAATGAGAATGGGAGCCCAGCACGGGACAGGGACTGTGTCCAATTGCTTGTATCCACCCCAGCATTTAGTACAGCGCCTGGCACCCAGCAAGTGTTTAACGAATGCCATTATTACTGTTATTATTCTTTCGCCTGATTTGCAAGACACGCAGCAGTCCCCTGCCTCCAAGCTCAGGAAAGATTCACCAAATGGATGCAAACGCTTAGAGCTTCGGTGGCCCCAGCAGGATTTATCCTGATCTTCCCCTCGATTAAAGGGCAAGACATTGTGTGGGAAAGTGGCTTGGAAAGTCGAAACTGGGAAAGAGGAATGAGTAAGGTGGTCCCTAGTGCCCCATGGAGGCCTGCCAAGCTGGACCTCCTCACCCCCCTCGCCCTCCCCTCACCCCCCGGCTCCCTGCCCAGCTCAATAACGCTAATGATCCCCTCTCGAGAAAGAGTCGGTGTCATCAGGGCCTCGAGCTTTTAGCCGGAAGGGGGAGGGTGGCCTCTCCGTCTCAGAAAGGGCAGCTAGGCCGCATATTGCCTCTGGCCTCCTGCTTCTGTAGGGTTCATCTGTGGGGTTGTCCTCTATTGATTTCAGATTGGGATAAAAACATCTGCTTACCCCAAAGCTGACGGCACCGGATCAATACAGCCTGCCCTTTCCAACCACCTCCCAAGACCTAGCGGAGACCAATCCCTCCCGGAGTTACTTTGCCGCCGAGCTGAGGATTTGGATCTATACGGGCTCGAGATCTTTTGAACTCGCCCATTTTTCAGCATCTGTCTCTGCTTCTTTCCCTCTCTCACAACCTCCCCCTCCCGGTATCCTTTCCCTCCTTTCCTTATTCATTCCCTAGCCGGATAGGGAGTGGAAACTAATTGCTCGGTTCTTTCTCCTAGAAGCGGGACCGAAGAAGGCAACTGAATCCATTGAAATGTTTTCCGTTCCATTGTGAGAAGAGGAGAAGCGATGATTTTTTTTTCTTGACCCTTGATAAATTCTCACTCTGTGCCAGCCACTGTTTTAAGCACCGGGATGGAAATAAGATAATCAGGTCGGGCACAGTCCCCGTCCCAAACGGGGCCTCACAGTCAAGTAGGAGGAAGTAGGATTTAATCCCCACAGATGATGTTACTGAGGCAGAGGGAAGTGAAGTGACTTTTCTCCGGTATTGGTTAAGCACTGAAAATGTGCCAGGCACTGTTCTAAAAGCTGGGGTAGCTACAAGATAATCGGGTTGGACCCAGTCCGTGTCCTACGTGGGGCTCACGGTCTTTACCCCTGTTTTCCAGATGAGGGAAGTGAGGCCCAGAGAAGTGAACTGACTCGCCCCAGGTCACACAGCACCCGGGTCCTTCTGACTCTCAAGTTCCCACGGCAGGCAAGTGGTGGAGTCGGGATTAGAACCCAGGTCCTTAATTTGTCCAAAAGGCAATGAGGTTCACAAGAGGAATCCTCCGCCCAGCTATTGAGTGTTGAGTGTTTGGGTGTTTTGAGCGTTTGGGAGCAGTTCTGAACAGTTGACCTCTGGCTACTTAATGGTGTAATGGTCTAGCACACAGAGAACTGGTCAAGGAATCAGGGGAACTGGGTTTTAGTACCTGCTCTGCTCCTGCCCATACCACGCGATCGTGACCTTGACTACGTCACCTGGCCGTTCTGGATGGGAGATGGGGAAACGGAGGCCGTGATCCTTGTCTTTCCGTCTCTTCCGTACATTAAGTGAGGATCACATCTGTGGTATCCAAAAGGTTACTAGTGTTCACAGTGATGGTTTCACCGTGCCCCTCTAGACTGTAAGCTTGTTGTGGGCACCGAATGTGTCTGTTATTGTTGTATCATACTCTCCCAAGGGCTTAGTACAGTCCTCCGCACACGGTAAGCGCTCAATAACTATGACTGACTGTTTAGCTTCCTACACTGTTCTCTCATGAACTGGCCGAGGGCCACCCCCTCAGCCAGCTAGGTCATCAGTCAATCAATCACTGGGGCTTTTGAGCCCTTACCGTGTGCGGGATATTATACTAAGCACTTGGGAGAGTACACTACAACGGAATTAGCCGACATGATGCCTGTTCAGTTTCTATTTCTCTTTCTAGGAGGTTTCCCTTTTGAGCCTGGAGCCCGTGGGAGAAGCTTTTGGCTTCCCCGGTCCGTACGCCCTCCTTTCTAGCCCAGGTCGGGTTGGAGAACAAGCTCGGTTGGCCACGTGTATTGCAGGGTGGCTTCAGAATCGGAGAGGGGAGACGCTTCAAGGATTTCCTCGGGACTCCATGGAGCAGGGCCCTTGATTTTGGAGCTCAGTACAAGGCCTAGCACCAGGTGGACGTACAAAATATACTAACGCCTGTGAGCGACGACTGCAACTCAGAAACTCTTCCGAAGGGTGAGGCGGGCTGGCGAAATGCATTTTAGAAAACCAACGTCTATTGCACCTAAACGACTCGTTAACCACCCCTCAGGAAATTCAGTTTGAGTTTCGAATGAATCTATTCTAGGAAAGAAGTCTCGGGGGGCAAAGAGAGATACGATAATGATAACGATACTGGTAATAACGATATTATCCCTCCAGACTGGAAGCTCATCGCGGGCAGGGATTGGGTCTGTTCATCGCCGTACTTCTTGCGAGCCAAGCACAGGACAAGGCACTGGAGTAGATGCAAGATAATCAGGTTGGACACAGTCCCCGCCCCACAAGGGCCTCACAGACTAAGAAGGAGATAAATCAGGTATTGAATCCCCGTTTTACAGATGAGGCAACCGAGGCCCAGAGACGTGAAATGCCCAGAGTTACACAACAGACAAGTGACAGAACCAGGTTTAGAAGGCATATCCTCTGACTCCCGGGCCTGGGCTCTTCCCACTCGGCCACACTATCTCAGCTGCGATAGATACGGTCAGTTCTGCCGTATCGCATGGTTTCCCTGCGGGTCGTGGATGAAGCGCAGCTGTGGGTATTAGGGCCTGTCTTCTAGTGTCTGTCTGGATAGGACGTGACATCCTGTCAGAACAAAGAGTGGTATTCTGACACGTGGCAAGGGTCACATTAAGACGATGATCCCCAGGTATTAGGAGATCCGACCACTTACGAAAACACGCACACCTACAGTCTTAGGTCCGGAAGAAGCTTCAGGGGAAGCAGTGTCGGCTAGTGGTTAGACCCCGGACCTGGAAGTCAGAGGGCCTGGCTTCTAATCCGAGCTCCACCCCTTGTCTACTGTGTGATCATGGGCAAGTCACTTCACTTTTCCGCGCCTCAGTTACTTCATCTGGAAAATGGGGATTAAGACTGAGCCCCACGTGAGAGTTGAACTGAGTTCAACCTGATTAGCACTTAGTACAGTGCCTGACACATAGTAAGCGCTAACAAGTATCATTTTTAAAAAAGATACCATCTCGTCCAGTTCCCCGCCCCGCGATGGGAGCCCGTCTCCTTAAAGAGATGCTATAACCACCAGTGGCTTTATCGCTTTGTTTTGGTTTTTCTTAAATGATATTTGTTAAGCGTTATCTATGTGCCAGGCATCATACATTGTGAGTGCACAATCAGGTTGGATACAGTGTCACACAAGATTCACAATCTAAGGCAGAGGGAGGAAGATTTAATCCCCATTTTACTCCTGAGGTATCAGGCACAGAGAAGTGCAGTGATCTGGCCAAAGACCCACAGCAGACAAGTGACAGAGCCAGGACTAGAACCCAGATCCACTGACTCCCAAGCCCAGGCTCTTTCCGCTAGACCACACTGCTTCTCTTTTCTTTTTCTTCACGGTATTTATTAGACGCTACCTATATGCCGGGCACTGTACTAAGCACTGGGGTAGATAAAGGCTAATTGGGTTGGACACAGTCCATGTGCCACAGTGGGCTCACAGTCTTAACCCCCATTTTGTAGATGAGGTAACTGAGGCCTGGAGAAGTGAAATGACTTGCTTAAGGTCACAAAGCAAACAAGTGGCGGAGGTGGGATTAGAAACCAGGTCCGTCTGACTACCGGGCCAGGGCTCCGCCCACTAGGCCACGCTGCTTCTCTGTTAGGAAGTTCTTCCCAGAATCCAATCGAGAACCTCTCCAGCTTGAATTCAAGCCCCTTTCCTCTTGTTCGGTCTCCTGCGAGGGAGGCAGTTGGTCAGAATCATCCCATCAAAATCTTTCCTAAATGGAGGCAGTAAAAAAAAAAAATTATGGTAATTGTGAAGGGCTCACTATGTGCCAGGCACCAGACTAAGCACTGGGGTGGGTACAAGCAAATCAGGTTGGACACAGTCCTTGACCCACGTGGGGCTCACAATCTCGATCCCCGTTTTACAGATGAGGTAACTGAGGCACAAAGAAGTGAAATGACTTGCCCGAGATCACACAGCGGACGAGCGACGGAGCCAGGATGGAAGTTCCTGCGGTCCTCTAGACTGTAAGTTTGTTGCGGACAGGGAACGCGTCGACCATCCGTGTCGTACTGTCCTCTCCCAAGTGCTCAGTACAGTGCTCTACACACAGTAAGCTCTCAATAAACACCACCGATGGATTAACCAACCCAGAATGTTCTCTCCGTAGCTTAAACGACTCCTTTAGCACTTCTTCTTTGGCTACAGACGACCTTTTTCAGCAAACCAGGGGTCGGGGCCTGAAGGAGAAGTGTCGCCGAGCGTGAGCGTAGAGGGGAGGAGCTGAGACCGTCAAGAGCAAGGAGCCCCAGTAATAATAATAAATTGAAAGCTTACCATATGCCAAACACTGTTCTAAGCGTTCTAAGTTGGACACAGTCCCTGTTCCACATGGGGCTCACACTCTTAATCCCCGCTTTCCAGATGAGGGAACTGAAGCCGGAGAAGTGAAGTGACTTACCCAAGGTCACACAGCAGACAAGCATCGGATCCGGGATGAGAACCATGACTCCCAGGCCCGGGCTCTAACCACTGAGTCAACAGGATCCCCCAAGCCCTGCCCTTCCCCACTCTTCTCCCTCCCCACTGCCAGATTTCTCTTGGATAATAATAATAATGTTGGTATTAGTTAAGCGCTTACTGTGTGCAGAACACTGTTCTAAGCGCTGGGGTAGATAGAGGGTCATCAGGTTGTCCCCCGTGAGGCTCACAGTTAATCCCCATTTTCCAGATGAGGGAACTGAGGCCCAGAGAAGTGAAGTGACTTGGCCACAGTCACACAGCTGGGAGTCGAACTCATGACCTCTGACTCCAAAGCCCAGGCTCTTTTCCACTGAGCCACGCCGCTTCCCGATCTGGCCGCTCGGCTCCCTTCCCGGGACTAGTAACGGGTAGAGCCCCACCGGAAGGTGATTTTATTCCTCTCCCCTCCCGGTGGGTTTCTCCGGGGAAGGAGAGGCTCGGACCTGGGGAGGTGGGAGGGGGTGGGGCAGCGGGGAGAGCCGCCGGCCAGATAGGGGTCCTTATCGACTAGGCCGATCTGGGCGTTCTTCTCTCACTTGGGATAACACCCTGGCCTCTGTGTTTACTTGTTGTTTCACACAGGAAATTCAACTTGGCCTTGTTCACGTCCTGTTCTCAAGAAGAAGAGAAAGGGGCCCTCAGAGCGCGCGGCACGGACTCTGAGGCGCGGTCGGAGAACGGGGACCACCTGGTTGGCGGGAAGGGCCTGCCTACGGCGACTCCCTCCTGCCCTTCCTCATTCCGTCCTTCCTTCCCTCCCCGTGCCCGGAAACGGTTCTCCCCCCGGTCCCTCGGAGGTGGGTCGGATAGGAGTGCTCCGGCAACGCTCTCTCCGGGTTTGGCTCGCCAAGAAAAACGTCCTCAATAACATACCCCATCTGACCACAGACCAGACACAAAAATCCACTTTGTGTGCCATAAATTGTTGTTTGTTTTGCGTTGCTTGTTTGCCGACTCTATAGTTAACGGGACGCGCCTTCCTCACTGAGGTCCTGCCGCTCTCCAGGCTAGGTTCCAGGGGTCCCCGGAGGGGGGGTGCCGGCCACGGGGGGCTATGCTCTCCGAACTATGGGCTACCCCTTTTTTATGGTATTTGTTTTAAGCGCTTACTTGGTGCCAGGCACTGTACTAAGCGCTGGGGTGGGTACAAGCTAATCAGGGTGGACGCAGTCCCTGCCCCATAAGGGGCTCACAGTCTTCATCCTCATTTTGCAGATGAGGGAATTGAGATATGAAGAAGTGAAGTAACTTGTCCAAGGTCACATAGTCGAGAAGCAGCGTGGCTCAGTGGAAAGAGCCCGGGCTTTGGAGTCAGAGGTCATGGGTTCGAATCCCGGCTCCGCCACTTGTCAGCTGTGCGCTGTGGGCGAGTCACTTCGCTTCTCTGTGCCTCAGTTGCCTCATCTGTAAGATGGGGATGAAGACTGTGAGCCCCACGGGGGACAACCTGATTCCCTTGTGTCTACCCCAGGGCTTAGAACAGTGCTCTGCACATAGTAAGCGCTTAACAGATACCAACTTTAATAGTCAATTGTATTTATTGAGCGCTTACTGTGTGCGGAGCCCTGTGCTAAGCACTTGGGAGAGGACAATAGAACAATATAGCAGACACATCCCCTGCCCACAGTGAGTTTATAGTCTAGAGGACTTGTCTGCACAGAGCAGACAAGGACGCGGAGCCGGGATCAGAACCCAGGTCCTTCTGACTCCCAGGCCCGGGTTCTAGCCCTCGGAGTGGGACGCTCCCCCTCCCCGCCTCTCCGTCTGTGTTGGAGCCCCAGCGAGGCCGGGCTGAGCCAGGGGGTCGTGTGCCAAAAGGACGGCACCCCAGGGCGCTTCGCTGACGCGAGCAGAGGAGAGGGGCGCTCCTCGACGTCGGGGAAGCTCTGGCTGTCGGCTCTGCCTGCGACAAAGGCAGATGGAGGAATTGGTATCCGATCTCCCACAACACGACGCGACACAACACGAAAGGGCTGAGCTCACGAGAGGGTCGGCTGCCACGGTCCGCCGGGGCAATCGAGGCTCAGGAGGGCCCGGGGAGCGATGGAAAAAAAGTCTAATCCATCATTGCTATTTATTCAGCTCTTACTGGATGCAGAGCACCGGGCTGAGCACTTGGGGATCAATCGATCAAACAATTAAGCGTGGTATTTTTGAACGCTTACTCTGTGCAGAGCACTGGACTAAGCACTTGAGAGAAGGCAACAGGGTGGGTAGAACTGGTAAATACAAGCTAATGGGGTTAGACACGGTTCATGTAATAATAATAATAATTGTGGTATTTGTTAAGAACTTACTTCGGGCCAGGCACTGTGCTGAGCGCTGGGGTAGATACGGGATAATCGGGTTGGATACAGATCCCGTCCTACGTAGCGCTCGCGGTCTAAATAATAATGTTGATATTTGTTAAGCGCTTACTACGTGCAGAGCACTGTTTTAAGCGCTGGGGTAGGTACAGGGTAATCAGGTTGTCCCACATGAGGTTCACAGTCTCCATCCCCATTTTACAATTGAGGTAACTGAGGCACAGAGAAGTTAAGCGACTTTCCCAGAGTCACACAGCTGACAAGTGGCAGAGCCGGGATTCGAACCCATGACCTCTGACTCCCAAGCCCATAAATTAGGAGGGCGAACGGAAGAACTGAGGCACAGAGAAGTCAAGCGACTGATGCAGGGTCACAAAGCAAAACAAGTGGCAGAGCCGGGACGCAGTCTCTGTCCCAAGTGGGGCTCACAGTCTTCATCCCCATTTTACAGATGAGGTCACTGAGGCACAGAGAAGTTAAGTGACTAGCCAAAGTCACCCAGCAGATAAGCGGCGGAATGAGGATTAGAACCCACGTCCCCTGAGTCCCAAGCCCGGGCTCTTGCCACTAGGACATGCTGCTTTCCTTACAGTCTAGAGGGGGAGACCGACATCGAAATCAATTATGGCTATTTCGAAGGGCAGAGAATTAGACCTACTGACTCTCTTGGAGGGAAGCAGTGTGGCTCAGTGGAAAGAGCAGAGGCTTGGGAGTCAGACATCATGGGTTCGAATCCCTGCTCTGCCACCTGTCCGTCTTTGGGCAAGCCACTTAACTTCTCTGTGCCTCAGTGACCTCGTCTGTAAAATGGGGATTAAGACTGTGAGCCTCACGTGGGACAACCTGATGACCCTGCATCTACCTCAGCGCTTAGAACAGTGCTCTGCACGTAGTAAGCGCTTAACAAACACCAACGTTATTATGGTAGGTTCCCAAGGGCCTAGTCCAGTGCTCCACACACATTGACTGAGCGGGGAGCTCAGTGGCTCCGCCACCTGCTGCGAGACCTCGGACCAGTCACTTTACTTCTCTGTGCCTCAGTTCCTTAATCTGCCAAATGGGGATTTCATACCCTCTCTCCTTCCTACTTAGCCTGGGAACCCCACGTGGGACCCCATCATCTGGTATCTACCCCAGGGGTTCCGCATCTTCTGCGCAGGGTTGAAGCGTCTTTGGTTGGGCCGGGGCTCTGCCTTGTCAGTCATATTTATCGAGTACTTCCTGTGGGCTACACTAAGCTCAAGATAAGAGTAAGGAGACGCAATCTCTGCCCTCGAGGAGCTCCCGATGCCCTATTAAGCAACTTTTACATCCACCTCCACGTTAAACCAAAACTCCTCGCCCTCGGCTTTAAACAGGTCAATCTCCTCGCCCACTCCTATCTCACCTCGCTGCTCTCCTCCTCCAACCCAGCCGGCAAACTTCGCTCGCCTAATGCTAACCTTCTCGCAGTGCCTCAAGCTCATCTATCTCACCACCGACCTCTCTCCCGTGTCCCGCCTCTGACCTGGAACGCCCTCGATCTTCATATCCGACGACGACTCTCCCCTACTTCAAAGCCTCACTCAAGGCCCGTCCCCTCCTCCTTCCCCGGCTAAGCCCTCGTTTCCTCTTCTCCCGATCCCTTCCGCTTGGATTTGCTTCCTCTATTTCACCCCTCCCTCAGCGCCACTGCATTTACGTCCATCTCCGTCATTTAATTATTTCTATTCATGTCTGTCTCCCCTTCTAGAGCGTCAGCTCCTGGTGGGCGGGGAACACGTCTACCGTTTCTGATTTACTGTTATATTGTCCTCTCCCCAGCGGTTGGTACAGTGCTCTGTACCCAGTAAGCGTCCAGTAAATATGATCGTTTGTCGGATTGATTGACGATCCATCGGGCGAGGTAGCCAACCAGGAAACGAGTTCGAGCAGGCCAGTAAGGACGGCACTATCTGGGATCTGGGGTCGATTTCCCTCTGGCCCCCGTTCCCGGGAAGTAGGTTGTCGGAGAGGAGGGCACAAGGCTGCCCTAGGCAGAAATTCAGTTGGCGTCGTTGCGTAGCCAAGGCAACGGCGACTTTTTTTCCCAAGGTGTTGTAAGTATTTTACAAAGCAGTAATGACGGCATTTGTTAAGTGCTTACTATGTGCTCTTCAAAGCACTGAATGTGACAAACGCTGTACTAAGGGCTGGGGTAGAGCCAAGTGAATTAGGTCAGACACAGTCCCTGTCCCACATGGGGGCTCACAGTCAAAGTAGGAAGGAGAACAGGTATCCCATTTTACAGTTGAGGAAACCGAGGCACACAGAGAAGTCAGGTGAATTGCCCAAGGTCTCATAGCAAGCACTTGGCTAGCTGGGATTAGAACTCAGGTCCTTCTGACTCGGAGGCCCGTGTTCGCTCCACTAGGTCACAGTACTTCTCAGGAATGGGTGGAGAGGGCACAGATCTGGGGGGTCGGAGGGGCAAGCGCTTAGTACGGTGCTCTGCACACAGTAAGCGCTTAATAAACACAATTGAATAAATGAATGAATGAGGGGGGCACCATTTTACTCTGCTACATCGCTGCTGCCCTTCTGAAGACCTGAACCCAGGGCTAAACCCAGCCACCCCCTTCACCCGTTTGCCCGGGGATATGCCCATCCTCTGGAAGCCGCCCAGGCCACCAGATCCCACCTCCCCGTAGCCATACGGGACTGACTTTGGGGCAGGGAATGTGTCCGTTTATCGTTACGCTATTCTCTCCCAGGCACTTAGTACAGTGCTCTGCACACAGTAAGCGCTCAATAAATGCGACTGACTGATTTTGGGGCTTGCCCTTCAGGCCCTGAGATTTCTCCAGAACCGAAAAGTGCCCCAGGGTACTTTCCCTCCCCACTGTTTTTTGCGGGGTTTTACAACCAGGGATTGGAGGGAAATGGGGTCCATCCAGTTCCGACTGGCCGACGCCCAACTCATCCAGACTCTGGTGTGGGCTGGGATACCCTGGCCCCACGGCCCAAGCCCAGAGGCCTTCGAGAACTTGTTTTCTTAGGAGCAGAAGTCTCGTGATAATTTATTTGCGCTTTGCACGCAAGTGAGTGTTCAATAAATACGATGGAATGAATTTATGCATTTATAGTAATGTCTGTCTCCCTCTCTAGACTGTAAGCTCGCTGTGGGCAGGGAATATGTCGGTTTAGTCATTCGGTCGTATTTACTGAGCGCTTACCGCATGCAGAACGCCGGACTGAGCGCTTGGGAGAGGACAATATGACAATAAATGGACACATTGCCGGCCCACTACGAGCCTTCAGTCTAGAGGGGAAGACAGACATGAATATAAATAAATAAATGACAGATACGGACCAAGTGTTGTGGGACTGGGAGGAGGGGTAAATAAAAGGGGCAAGTCAGGGCAATACCGAGAGGAGTGGGAGAAGGGGAAGGAGGGTTTAGTCCGGGAAGGGCTCTTGGATGAGAGATGCCTTCGATTAGGCTTTGAAGTGGGGGAGAGCAATTAGCTGTCCGATATGAGGAGGGGGGGGGGTTCCAGATCAGAGGCGGGACTTGGGGTCAGCTAGCGGGTTATTGCTATTGTTCTCGTCTGTCCGTCTCCCCCTATTAGACCGTAAGCCCGTCAAAGGACAGGGACTGTCTCTATCTGTTACCGATTTGTCCATTCCAAGCGCTTAGTACAGTGCTCTGCACATAGTAAGCGCTCAATCGATACTATTGAATGAATGAATAGAAATCTATTTGAGTCTGTAGAAATACAACAGAGGGTCTCTTTCCTGTATGTTTAGGGCAGGGGAGCAGAGAAGCAGTGAAGTAGTGTGGCCTAATGGGTAGAGCCTGGGCCTGGGAGTCGGAGGACGTGGGTTCTAATCCCGGCTCTGCCACCTGCCTGCCATATGACCTTAGATAAGCCACTTACCTTCTCTGGGCCTCAGTTCCCTCGTCCGCAAAATGGGGATTCGACACCTGTTCTCCCTCTACTTAGACTGTGAGACCCACGTGGGACCCGGTGATCTTGCATCCACCCCAGGACTAGGTACGGTGCTTCTCACATAGTACGCGCTTGACAACATCATTATTATTATTGAAGAAATGGAGTGGATCCCGGGCCAGATGTGACTCGGATGTCCAGAATTACACACTGCGTGTTGTTAGCCGTAGAACGAGTAAACACAGCAAGTGCTCAAGAAATACCACTGATCGATAGATTGACTGATTGATGGAAAGCTTTAGGATTGCCCAGGTTTTTTTAGATTGAGAGCCCTCAAGAGACAGAGCTCATTTTCTAATTCCCACCCGTGCAATCCCTCCCAGCATTTAGTACAGGGCTCTGCACACAGCAAGTGCTCAAGAAATACCACTGATCGGTCAACCAATAATAAATCATATTTATTGAGCGCTTACTGTGTTAGAGCACTGTACTGAGCACTTGGGAGAGTACAGTACAATAATATACCAGACACATTCCCCCGCCGACAACGAGCTTTCAGCGATCGAGTGACCGACGGAAAGTTTTAAGACCTCCCAGGTCTTTGTAGATGCTGAGCTCTTCAAGGATCAGGGAATATGTCCGATTCCCAACTCCGAATTCTCTCCCAGCATTTAGGACAGTGCTCTGCACCCACTAAGTGCTTAAGAAATACCACTGATCGATTGATTGTGTGCTGGAAAGTTTCAATAATAATAATAATGTTGGTATTTGTTAAGCGCTTACTATGTGCAGAGCACTGTTCTAAGCGCTGGGGTAGACACAGGGGAATCAGGTTGTCCCACGTGGGGCTCACAGTCTTAATCCCCATTTTACAGATGAGGTAACTGGGGCACAGAGGAATTGAGTGACTTACCCACAGTCACACGGCTGACAAGTGGCAGAGCTGGGATTCGAACTCATGACCTCTGACTCCAAAGCCCGGGCTCTTTCCACTGAACCACGCTGCTTCTCTGTGCTTCAAGACCGCACAGGTCATTTTAGATTATAGGGATAGGGGATTCTCGCCTGTACATTCTCTCCCAGCCCTTAGTACAAAGTTCTGCACCCAGAAAGGACTCAAGAAATCCCATTAATCAATCGATTGATCGAGGGAAAATTTTAGGACCGCACGAGTCTTTTTAGATTCGTGTAACTAACACTGTTGGTATTCGTTAAGCGCTTATTATGTGCAGAGCACTGTTCTAAGCGCTGGGGGAGATACAGGGTCATCAGGTTGTCCCACATGAGGCTCACAATCTTAATCCCCATTTTACAGATGAGGTAACTGAAGCACAGAGAAGTTAAGTGACTTGCCCAAGGTCACACAGCTGACAAGCGTTGGAGCCGGGATTCGAACCCATGAGCTGATTCCCATCTGTGCATTCACTCCCAGTGCTCAACACAGTGCTCTGCACACAGGAAGAGCTTAACACACAGGATTCGAACCCACGAGCTAATTCTCATCTGCGCATTCACTCCCAGTGCTCAATACAGTGCTCTGCACACGGTAAGAGCTGAATAAATTCTATTTCTATGACTACTTCAGTAGCTCAGTTCTCCCTTAACTGAAGGCCCAGGAGTTCGTGTGTAAAGAATTAATTACCTGGGCCAGGACTGTTATCAGCTTTCACCCTACAGCACCCATGTCCATAAGCAGCGTGGCTCAGTGGAAAGAGCCCGGGCTTGGGAGTCAGAGGTCATGGGTTTGAATCCCAGCTCTACCGCTGGTCAGCTGTGTGACTGTGGGCAAGTCAATAATAATAATAATAATGTTGGTATTTGTTAAGCGCTTACTATGTGCCGAGCACCGTTCTAAGCGCTGGGGTAGATACAGGGTCATCAGGTTGTCCCACGTGAGGCTCACAGTCTTCATCCCCATTTTCCAGATGAGGGAACTGAGGCCCAGAGAAGTGAATTGACTTGCCCACAGGCACACAGCTGACAAGTGGCAGAGCTGGGATTTGAACCCATGCCCTCTGGCTCCCAAGCCCATGCTCTTTCCACTGAGCCACGCACTTAACTTCTCTGTGCCTCCGTGACCTCATCTGGAAAATGGGGATTGACGGTGAGCCTCACGTGGGACGCCCTGATGACCCCGCATCTCCCCCAGCGCTTAGCACAGAGTAAACGCTCACCAAATACCAACGTTACTGTTATGGAGTTCGGGGCAGGGAACACGTCTGTTAATTCTGTCGCATCGTCCTCTCCCGAGTGCTTAGCATGTAGTAAGTGTTGGATCGACACCATTAATCGATCGACTGATTCCGGTCCCGGTTCAGGACCAACCGAAGGACACGCCGTCCGGTTTTAACGGGGGCGAGTGACCGCCCAAACGCAAATCTCACAGCCCGACGTTGGGCGGCCTTGAGTGGGTGGGACGGGGGTTGACGACCGTCCCAGCTAAACCAGATCTTCAGTGGGGCTCTAGGCCTTGCCGGGGCTTCTCTGAACTGGAACCCCGCTCCTCCGCGCTGAGCTCTGCTGGGACCCCCTCCAGGTAGCGAAGGAGCTGTGAGACAGAAAAGTAGCTGTGAGAACCACAGAGAAAAACTCGCCTGGTTCTGTCTGACACCTCCACCACAGCCAAAATGATCTTCTTATCTGATGAGCTCTAACTCACGGCGTAAACAAAGGCTGAGGGAAATGCCTTGATTTCTCTTTTGCTTTCTGTCTGATTTCCTTGGGAAAGATGGACCCTAAGAGAAGGGGGCCCCTCCTTTGCTCCTCGAGGCCGATTCCACGGGGAGGCAAAGGGGGACCGGGTTTAAATCTGAGCCTCTCGACCCCGCAACAGGATGTGTACCTCCTTTCCCCCTGGATATCCAGGAAAGGGAAAAGGAAAGCATCAGCTGTGTGACTGTGGGCGAGTCACTTCATTTCTCTGTGCCTCAGTTCCCTCCTCTGGAAAATGGGGATGAAGACTGTGAGCCTCACGTGGGACAACCTGATTACCCTGTATCTACCCCAGCGCTAAGAACGGTGCTCGGCACATAGTAAGCGCTTAACAAATACCAACATCAACAACGTTATTATTAACTCTCTTTCTTTCTGGGATAGCGCTGTCCCTCCCCACTCGCTGACTGGAGCCCGCGGGACGACAGAACTCGGAAAACCCACTCCGGGGGCTGGAGGATGCTCCCCGGCAGAGCCCGGTGCCCTCCGGAGCCGTGGAGGGCACCTCCCTGTCCCCTGGGTCACCTCTGTAAGCGGGGAAGGGGTCTACCGACTCCGCTGCATTGTCCTCTCCCAAATATTTAGGAGAGTGCTCTGCACACGGTAAGCGGTCGATAAATATTCATTCAATAGTATGTACTAAGCGCTTGGAATATACAGTTCAGCAACAGATACAGTCCTTTATACTGTAAGCTCACTGTAGGTAGGGAATGTGTCCATTTATTGTTATACTGCACTCGCCCGAGGGCTCAGTAGAGCGCTCTGCCCCCGGTAAGCGCTCGGTAGATACGACTGAAGGAAATACGATTGGATAAATAAATGCGACCGACGGGGTGATCGATTTGGGAAGCAGAGCCATTTCCCAGCTGGTAGATTCTGCATTCCCATTGCATCCCTCTCCTCCACTCCTCCCCAGGGGACACGGGGGGAGTCGAGCAGGGGTCACGGGGTGCTGGGGTGGCAGCCTGCCGCCCCCCACGACCTCCCGGCCACGCCCCACCCCTCTCCCACAGGACCACCTGGTGCTGGATTCAGGGGCCTCCCTGCATCCTGCGCGAGAAGCACTGTGGCTTAGTGGATAGAGCATAGACCTAGGAGACCTAAGGACCCAGGTTCTAATTCCGGTTCTGCCACGTGTCTGCTGTGTCAACTTGGGCAAGTGATTTCTCCGTGCCTCAGTTACCTCATCTGTAAAATGGGAATGAGTGTGAGCCCCCTGTGGGACAGGGACTGTGTCCGACCCGATTAACTTGTATCTATCCCAGCACTTAGAAGAGTACTTGGCGTGTAGGAAGTGCTTAACAAGTGCCAAAATAATTATTATTAATTATTATCATTATCCTCCTCTCCTCTCCGCCTCCATCGCCCAGGATCCCCTAGGGAATGTGTCTGTTACACTGTTATATTGTACTCTCCCAAGTGCTTAGTACAGTGCTCTGCACACAGTAGACATTGGATAAATCCGATTGACTGACTGACTCCTGCACCCGGTTTGATCCGCCCCGATATCGGGCAGAATCGGGCTAAGCTTGTGTAAGATCAGGATCCACAGTCCGGCCCCAGAGGAAATGGGGCGGGATAATTCCTTAGGTCACATTACCCTACTCTATCGCCCTCTCCCAAGCATGTAATCCAGTGCCCTGTACATAGCAAGCGCTCAATAAATACCACTGATTGAGAACAGCAGCTACTGTCAGAGGACCTGGGTTCTAATCCTTCTTCTGCTACTTGACTTGGCCATGTCACTCTACTTTTCCGGGCCCAAATTTCCCTCATCTATAAAGCAGGGGTTAAATAGGTGTTCTCCCTCTTTACTTAGCCTCTGAGCCCCTTATGGAGCGGGGACTGTTTCCGATCTGATTATCTTACATCTATCCCATTGCTTAGTACAGTTCTGGGCACATAGTAAGCGCTTAGCCGACTTTTTTTTAATTACACAATTATTATTGCAGACTTCCAAAGACTTTTAGTGAAATGAGAGATGAGAGTGTGAATAATCTCTTCCCGTCTTGGCTGTCCTGATCATTCAGCAGAACAATCAGTCTTATCTATGAACACTTACTGTGGGCAGAACACATGGCTCAGTGGAAAGAGCCTGGGCTTGGGAGTCAGATGTCATGGGTTCGAATCCGGGCTCTGCCACTTGTCAGCTGTGTGACCGTGGGCAAGTCACTTCACTTCTCAGTGACTCACTTACCTCATCTGTAAAATGGGGATTAAGTCTGTGAGCCTCACGTGGGACAACCTGATTCCCCTGTATCTACCCCAGCGCTTAGAACAGTGCTCTGCACATAGTAAGCGCTTAACAAATACCAACATTATTAAGCACTTGGGAGAATACAGTATAACAGAGTTGGTAGACACGATCCCTGCCCACACTGAGCTTACAGTCTAAAGGGGGAGATGGATATTAATAGAAATAAATTACGAATCTAGACATAAGTGCTGAGGGACGGGTGAATAAAAAAGGGAGCAAATCCAAGAACAGGGGTGACGCAGAGTCGGAGAAGAGGAAAAGGGGGTTTAGTCAGGGAAGACCCCTTAGAGGAGCTGTAGATGTGAATCTCCCTTGAGGGTGTTTATTATCTTATGACCAAAGACACCTTCTTTTTCCTTATCTAAGAGCATCTATTCCTCTTCAGGTCATCCTTGTCCCTGTTCATTCTCAGTTTCTGTCATTCCTGTGCTCTGTGTCCTGGTTTGCTTTCTGTTTCCTTCTCCCCTCCTCCAGTCTCTTCCCCTCTCCTTTTCTCTCCTCCCCTCCATTTTCCTTCCCCTTCCCTCCCCTCCACCCTGGGGCATCAGCTTAACCATCTTCCCTGGGATGGAGCCCGGCAGCTGCTTGTCAGAGATCTTGTAAGCTCCTTCTAGTCAGGGAACGTGTTTACCAACTCTCTTGTCTTTTCCTATAAATGATAGCTGTTAAGATCTATGTGCCAGGTACTGTACTAAGCGCTGGGGCGGTTACAAGATAATCAGATTGGACACACGCAGTCTTAATCCCCACGTTACAGATGAGGTAAATGAGATGCAGAGAAGTGAAGTGACCGGCCTAAGGTCATCCAGGAGACAGGTGGTGGAGCCGGGATTAGAACTCAGGTCCTCTGACTCCCAGGCTTGTGCTCTTTCCACTGGGCCACACTGCTATTCTTTCACTGTACCCTATCCTGAGCCCTGAGCGCAGCACTCCGCACACAGTAAGCACTCAATAAATACCACCGATTGATTGACCCTACGGACCGGATCCGAGGAGGACCAGCTTTGCAGCAGGAGAGGCAGATGGGGAATAATTTGAGGTCACCAGACTAAGAGAAAAATCCAGAAAGCAACTCCTGCAATGAGGATTCCCAGTGGAGTTAGGGTAGAGAGGATAAGTTGATCGTTCGGAAATTGGCCTGGGAAAACTGAGGCAATCCCACTCCTGATGGGATCCTGGGACACTTTGGGGTTCGGGTTCCTATTTCTCTTCGGAGCTGGAGCCCCTGGCTAGTCCACTCCTCTCTTCACCCTTGAGTAGGCACTCACGCTGATCCAGCTGGCCAAACCTAAAGCCCAAAGCCCCAGGTTCCAGTCTGAGCCCTCTTTACACCCTCCTACTTAGTCTGCGAGCCCCACGTGGGACAGGGATTGTCCCCAACTCGATCATGAAGAAGAATAAGTGGGAGAAGGAGAAAGAGAGAAGGAGAAGGAGATGGAGGAGGAGAAGGAGAAGAGGAAGAATAGAGAAGGAGAAGAAGGAGATGGAGGAGGAGAAGGAGAAGAGGAAGGAGAAAGAGAAGGAGGAGGAAAGGATGGAGGAGAAGGAGAAGGGGGAGGAGGAGAAGAAAAGGAGAAGCATCATTTATTTGATCATATTTATTGAACACTTACTGTGTGCAGAGCACTTTACTAAGCTCTTAGGAGAGTACAACATAACAGAGTTGGTAGACATGTTCCCTGCAGACATGTCTGCTTCACCCTGACTCTCTTGATTCACCTCTCCGAGCCCCACGGCAATTACGTTCATATCTGTAATTTATTTATATTAATATCTGTCTTCTCCTCTAGACAGTAAGCTCATTGTGGGCATGGAGTGGATCTATTATATTGTTGAATAGCATTTAGTACAGTGCCCTGCACGCAGTAAGTGCTCCATAAATATGTTTGATTCATTCATTCATTTTCCAGAGAAGGAATCGGAGACCCAGAGAAGTGAAGTGACTTACCCAACGTCACCCAGCAGGCAAGTGGCGGAGTCAGGATTAGAACCCAGGTTCTTCTGACTCCAGGCCCGTGCTCTATCCACTAGGCCACACTGCTTCTCCTCGCGGGTTTGGAGCCAAGTAGGATTCAAGGTGAGAAAATATGATGGTGCCCTGCCTCCTGGGAGCTTGTGGCTTAGATTTAGCACAGGTGCAGCTGGGACAGACACACGATCCCTTAGCATTCAAAGAAAAGCCAGCAGGTTTCCCCCTTCAGTCTCCTTCTCGCCCCCATCGTTCATTCGGTCATTCGGTTGTATTTACTGAGCGCTTACTGTACGCAGAGCACTGTACTACGCACTTGGGAGAGTACAATAGAACAATAAACAGACACGTGTCCTGCCCACGGTGAGCTTACAAGTCTAGAAGGGAAGACAGAAGTTAATAAAAATAAATACATTACAGATACAGCGTAGGTGCTGTGGGGCTGGGAGGGGAGATGAATAAAGAGAGCAAGTCAGGGTACGTAGAGGGAGTGGGAGAAGAGAAAAGGAGGGCTTAGGCAGGGAAGGCCTCTCGGAGGAGATGGGCTTCCAATAAGGCTTTGAAGGGGGAAGGCTTTGCTTCTTCAGGGTCGAGCTTCAGGTGGGTTGGGAACAGGGTGACGTATGTGGAGCCGGGCCCCGGTGGTCCGACGGGCCGGCCGAGCCCCCACGGCGCAAGTGGAAAACCCCACCGCGAGGCCGCGCCCTTTCCCCCGCCCGGCTCGGAGAGGGGACGGATGAATCCTAAGCGCCTCCAACCCGGGACACTTTCCCCGGGCCACATGCTTTCCTCTTCTGCAGGCCGCGTCCAACAAACCGCCCTCGCTGACATTTAGAAAATGAAAGGCCCCTGCAGTGAATTATAACCTTGAACAAGCTGAATTTCGTGAGAAAGGGGAAGCAGAGGAAATGTCCAACCACCGCCTCGGGAGCGACAGCCCTTAGCAGCCACCGGCAGCCACTCGGGAGGCAGAGAGAGGATGGAGAGGCCGAGGGGAGGCCCGGGGGGAAACGCAGTCCGAGCCCCAATCCCTTCCCCTCCTTCCCCTCTGGACTGGAAGCTCGATATGGGCAGGGAATGTATCTTCTCTACTGTTAGATTAAGAAACGTCCCGGTCTAGTGGATGGAGCCTGGGCCCGGGAGTCGGAAGGACCTGGGTTCTAATCCCGTCTCTGATGCTTATCTGCTGTGTGACCTCGGGCAAGTCACTTGATTTCTCCAAGCCTCGGTTACCTCCTCTGTGAAATGGGGATTAAGACCTGACCTGATTAGCTTGTATCTACCTCAGCACTTAGAACAGTAAGTGCTTCACAAATACCATCAGTATTATTATCGTACTCTCCCAAGTGCTTAGTACAGCGCTCTGCACACAGTAAGTGTTCAGTTAATGCAAATGATGGACTGACTGACCACCCCACTCTCCCCATCTTCGAAGCTTTAATAAAATCACACCTCCTCCAAGAGGTCTTCCCAGAGAAAGCCCTTATTTCTCCTACCCTCTCTCCTTTCTTCATCACCTGTGCCTTTGGAGCTGTATCCTCCAGCGCTTAGAACAGTGCTTGGCACATAGTAAGTGCTTAAGGAAAGCCATCATTATTATTGTTATTACCCTTTAAGCCTCTGATAATCCCCCCCACCCTCAGCCCCTCAGCACTTACGACCACATCTGCAATTCACTTTAACATCTGCCTCCCCCTCGACTGTGGGATCGCGTCTACCAACTCGCCCGTATTACCCTTTCATTCATTCATTCAATCGTATTTATTGAGCGCTTACAGTGTACTAAGCACTTGGGAAGTACAATTCAGCAACAAATAGAGACAATCCCTACCCAACCATGGGCTCCCGGTCTAGAAGGGGGGGAATGGATTTAGTCCAGGGCTCTGCACACAGAAAGCGCTCAATAAATATCATCGATTGACTCATCAGCCAACTAATTCATTCATTCAATAGTATTTATTGAGCGCTTGCAGAGCACTGTACTAAGCGCTTGGAATGTACAAATCGGCAACAGATAGAGACAGTCCCTGCCTTTTGACGGGCTTACAGTCTAATCACCTCAGATGTTTGAGGTTAGGATGTGGTCCCCTTTATCCTGTAGCTCACCTGCTGTGTGACCTGAGGAAAATAACTTTACCGCTCTGGGCCTCATATCTGAACCCTGGGAAAAACACCCCCCCCCCCCCCCCCCATCCTCCCAACACACACATACAGTGAACATTCAAAAAATGCCGCCGATTGATCGGTTGACCGCAGGCGTGCTGACAGTGGGGATGAGGACGGTGATGACCATGATGAAAATCATTTTTTAGGATTCACGTCCTGATGGATGAGGCTTGCTAATAACTGCTACCTGTGAAAAGCAGTGTAGCCCGGTGGAAAGAGCACGGGCCTGGGAGTCAGGAGGACCTGGGTTCTAATCCCAGCTCCACTACTGGTCCCTTGCGGGACCTTGGGACGCACTTCACTCCTACTCAGATACTTCTGTAAAATGGGATGAAGACTGTGAGCCCCATGTGGGACGGGGACTGTGTCCAACACGATGATCTTGACTCTAACCCAGCGCTTGATACCGCGCTTCTCACAGAGTAAGCGCGGAACAAATACCGTTACGATTATCTGCTAAGGGCTCGCTAGGGTATGAAAATTGTATCAAGCACCCGGGTGGATACAAGACAGTCCAAAACTGCAGGTCATTCTGGGGCAGGGGAAAATCCCAGAAAGTCCACGGCCGACTCAGCTCCCCCCATCAACTTCCCTCAACTGCTCTGCCCCCCGACACGATCAGCCCCTCCCATCGACCGGCCTCCTCCGTCCTTTAAATATCTGCGGGCTTCCAACTGGCCAATGTTCTGAGCAGGCAGCGTCCCTCAGCCGCCTGGAGAAACACAGACTTTTCTCTGACTGGATTTAACCCGTGGCGGGCTAAAGGCCCCCCGGTGGGTTTGGCTCTAGTCCGGGGCCAGGGGAGGGTGGGATGTCACCACAGTTAGCCCAGGGGCCTCGGGAAGGGGTTCGAATATGCTCCTTCCTGACCGTCCCACCAATCCCGTCTGCTACCTTACTGGGGGGTTTTTTCCCCTTAAAACATCACCGTCTTGTGTTTTTGGTGGGTGTCTAGTCACCTGCCCCCTCAGCTAGGTGGGGAGGGAAGGACTAAACCACTTCCTGGTCTCCCCGGAGAACTGCAGTGTGGGTTTAGAATGAGGCAGATGAAACCTTCAGTAGTAGATCCCGGTCACGTTTCTCTCTGTGCGGATGAAAAAGCTCCCAGCAGCACCAGAGGCCGCAGGGCCAAACCTCTGCCCTCAAGACCCCAGAGGAGGCTTTTTTGGCCTGGTGTGAATCCGGCCGAAGGTTGGGATGGGGAAGGTCTGGTCTGGGCCAGCATTCCCCCAGGCAGAGAAGTTTTCGTGTTTGTGTTCCCCGACCAGAGCCGAGGGAGCACAAGAACAGCCTTGTCTCGGACGTTCCACGCGCTTCGGCCGTGAGCCGAGGAGTGTAGCTCCGGGGGCCCTGTCCGACTGGGAATTCCAACCCCCGCTCTGCCACGGCCGGCCGCCCCCTCCCCACCCTCCTCCACGCCTGTGACTGAGCCTCTCTCGGGGCTGGCTACATTGAGGGCCGCTCTGACCCTTCCTCCCGCAGAAGGCCTCACTAAAGCGGACTTACGCACTGGACTTCCTACCGATCAATCGATGCTACTGATTGAGTGACTACTGGGTGTGGAGCACTGTACTAAGCACTCCTCCCGGGACAGCTACACCTTTTAGGTCCGGCGTGGACTGGGAGTACAGAAGGCGGTTTCCACGAGGAAGCTAAATGTGGCAGTGATATAACGGAAGCAATAATAAGAGGAGATACGCCACGTTGTAGCAGACGGTCCAAGCCATGTCTGGACTCTAAATGAATGGGGCGGGGAACAGGAGGTGACAATCGATTGTACTTACTGAGCACCTGCTTCTCTTCCCCCGACCCCCCCCCGTGCCCCCAGATTGTAAAACTCATTGTGGTCAGGGAACATGTCTACCAACTCTGCTGTACTGGACTCTCCCAAGTGCTTAGTACTGTGCTCTGCATATAGTAAGTATAGTATATATAGTAAGCGCTGAAGAAACACCACAGTTATTTATCTCGGGGTCGATAGGAGTTGAAAGTGTGCCGGACCTTTGGCCGGGAGAAAAGCGAGATCCTTGCCCTCAGCGGCCTCTCATTCCCTCAGACCTCGGCTGGCCGGGACCGCACGTGGACACAGTTTTGTTGTTCCTCCTACTTACTTTGGCTTGGCCAACCTGTTAACACCTAGTTTCTGTCGCTCGCCTCCCCTGAAAATGTGAATGAATCCACACAGCCGCCTCTGAGGCAGGTTGCAATTACCCTGTGGAGGCCAAACATAGGCAGCCTTCGATGTAAGGTTACACACACAAACCACAGCAATCTAAATACCCCCGGTGCCCACGAAAGCACTCCGCTTATCTTTGAAGCCTCTCTTCTCAAGTGACCAGCTCCTCCCCCGAGCGACCCCGGAAGGCCCAGGCGTTACTGGGGGGCAAAGGGGCAGGCCCGCCGCCCGACCCCTCTTCTCTAGGCCTCTCCCCCTCACCGACTTCCAGTCCCGCTTGCCTCCTCCTCTCTTCCTCTCCGCCACCCACACGACACGAGCGGGACCTGCTGTCTTGGCCTTCCCCGCTTCTGTAAAAACTGCAGTCTTCAACTGCCTCTGCCAAGAAAGTGTGTGTGTGAGGGGGGAAAGCTTCTGAAAGCCACAGCCAAGAATTTGTATGTTCTCTTGCTGCCATATCAAAAAAAGACGGTATTTGTTAAGCGCCTACTATGTGTCAAGCACTGGGGTAGAAACGAGGTGATCGGGTGGGTCCCGCACGGGGCTCCCAGTCTTAATCCCCATTTTACAGACGAGGGAACTGAACAGAAGTGGGGTGACTTGCCCACGGTCCCACAGCGGTCAAGCGGCGGAGTGGGGATGAGAAGCCAGGTCCTTCTGACTCCCAGGTCTGAGCTCCGTCCGCTAGGCCCCGCTGCTTCTCACAGCAGCCGGCGCATTCAGTAAGTACTGTTGGAAGATATAGCTGTATATCGTCGGCTCTACTTTCGATCTAGATGAACGCATCGCCGTGAACCCCTAATCATCCTTCCTGTTTTCTGAATGCAGGGATGCGCCACGCACAAAGACGGTCAAACACACACACCCCTACACATATCCATATCATACTCGGGGCCCTGACTAGTTAATTTCCTAATTTCCTCGAGCGACAGTAAAGACCGTGGGGCACTATATCGATAACATATGGACTACCCGTCAATTTACAGACCACGTAATGACCCCTTCCCTTTGACTGGGAAAGCAAAATTGGTGTGTCGAGAACTTCAGACACACCCATGGAAAAATGCCGTCGCTCTTAGAAGACGGGAGAAGAAAACATTTTATCATCCAGAATGGAGCTCGGGGCTTCCCGTAGCGGGGCGTGGAGGGGCAGTTATAGAGCAAAAGGAACCGGGGGAAATAGCCACTTCACCAGTCAATAAATCCATCAGTGATATTTATGGAGCGCTCGCTATGAGCAGAACGCTGCACTAAGCAATCGGGAAGGTACGATACAGTGGAATTACCGGTCACCATCCCCGATCATAAGAAGCTGGCAGTGTAGACGGGGAGCCAGGCATTAATATGAATAATAGTCATTTATACACATATATTTATACATTTATATATATATTATATATAAATTTATACACTTATATTTATACATTTATAATTTACACTTACACCCGAGTATGTGACCAGAAACCCAAACCATCGATGGTATTTACTGAGCCCCTACTGTTTGCAGAGCACTGTACTAACCGCTTGGAAGTGTGCCATAGAGTTGGTGGCCCCAAACCCTGCCCTCAAGGAGTCGGACAGTACAATAAATCACAGCGAGGAGAAGCGGGAGAATAGAAGGATACGTACAAATCTGTGAGTTTGGGGTGGGGTGAGAAGCAGCGTGGCTCAGGGAAAAGAGCCCGGGCTTGGGAGTCAGAGGTCGTGAGTTCGAATCCCGGCTCTGCCACTTGTCAGCTGTGTGACTGTGGGCAAGTCACTTCACTTCTCTGGGCCTCAGTTACCTCATCTGTAAAATGGGGATTAAGACTCAGGTGGGACAACCTTCCACCGCAGCACTTAGAACAGTGCTCTGCACATAGTAAGCGTTTAACAAATACCAACATTATTATTATTATATTTAATGGGAACTGAACCAAGTGCATAGATGTAGTAGGGAAGGAGAAGAGGGTAGAGAGATGAGAGGTTAGCCAGGGAAGGCTTTCTGGAAGAGGTATGATTTAATTAGGGCTTTGAAGATCAATCGGTCAATCAATCGCGTATATACTGAGCACTTACTGGGTGCAGAGCACTGTACTAAGCGCTTGGAGGAATAGGATGTAACAGACACAGGGGGAGAGCTACACTCTGGCTGTCCGGTGTCATCATCATCTGTAAAATGGGGATTAAGTCTGTGAGCCTCACGTGGGACAACCTGATTACCCTGTATCTCCCTCAGCGCTTAGAACAGTGCTCTGCGCATAGTAAGCGCTTAACAAATACCAACATTATTATTATAATAATAATAACAATTGAGGGACTCAGGAAGTGCTTACTACGTGCCAAGCACTCTACTAAGTGCTGGGTCGGATACAAGATAACCCCTGTCCCACCTGGGACTCATGGGTACTCACTGTCTAAGCAGTAGGGAGAACAGATTTGGAATCTCCATTTTATAGATGAGGGAACAGAGCCCCAGTGAAGTGACTGGTCCAAGGTCACAGAGCAGACAGGAGGCGGAGCAGAGATTAGAACCCAGGTCCTCTGACCGCCGAGTCTGGACTCTTTCCAGGAGGTCACGCTGCTTCTCAGTTTGAAGACACTGTCCATGTCCTTTCCCTCTGAACGTGGAGCCAATCTGACGGAAGACGGAATGGAGAAAAATAATTTCTTGAGACAAAGCAAACCGCTTTTCTTTCTCAGCTCGGGGAAAGGCCGATCCGGGGGCTGAACGGTTAAAGAAAAGTCCCAGTCCCAGCAGAGGAAGCCCACCTCTGCCCCCAACCCAATTTCCAGAGCAGAAAGCTGGAGCTCAGTGAACGAGGAAGGGCGGTGGTGTGAAGCCGGCGATGAGGGGGCCACTTCATGACCCTACCCGCCCTCTCGGGTCGCCGACTCCCCCGTTCCCACTGCTCCCGCTTGTCCCAGAGTGGAGGAGCCCGGCGTCCGAGCCCCCATGAGCCGGAGCCGAAGCCGGCCCTCGAAGCCACACCTCGGCAACCTCCCGGTGTTCCCCGGCCAGCCGGCATCGTGCACTGTGGCACTTGGAAAACGCCTTGTTTTCATATTGTGGCGGGCCGCGGGGAGGCCGGGGAAACTGTGAGACAGGCTGCCATTGTGGAGGGAGGGAGGCAGGGAGAGAGGGAAGGGGAGCCAGAGGGAGGGACGGACGGAGCCACACTGCTTCTCTATTCGGCTCCCGGACGTCCCAAACGGGCCACGCAGACGCTCCGCTTCTTCCTCTTTGGGGTCGTCAAGATTGGAGCAAAAGAGAAACCAGAAAAATAGCAAATTAAAAAAAAAAAAAAGAGCAGCCTTGTTCCTTAATTCGCACCAAATCCCAAACAGATCTGTTCAGCGGCGTTGGCCTGGGGGCAGCTGGTCAACACTCCTCCGTGGGCACCTTAGGGAAGATGGACATCGGCTTCCAGTATTCCCTCCGCCGTCCCGCCCTCAACCCAACGGCACTGAACGTGCGCATCTATAAATGACATATTATAAATACTTCATTTCTTCATATTAATGCCCGTGTCCCCCGCTAGACCGTCATTTCGGAGGCGGGGAACGGCCAACTCCGTTGGGTCATCCTCTCCCAAGCGCTTAGTGCTCTGCACACGGTAAGCGCTCGGGAATTACGATTGAAGGCGTGAATGAATGAAATCTGCCTGATTGACCGATGGATGGATGGATTGAAGGGAGAGGAAGTTCCAGCCCAGAGAGCGGACATGGGCGAGATCTCTGAGGCCGCAGCGTCCCACGCTGACAGACCTTCAACGGTTCCCCTTTCCCAGATGGGATTGGGGTGGGAAGGTTGGGGAGGGAAGCCTTGACCTCAGCATCCCTCTTTCTCTCCGCCGTTCGAGTCGGTTCAGTTGGGCTGGAAGGTCCTCGAGGGCGGGAAGGAGTGTCTTTCTCATGTTTCGTTCCCCCGAGCAGGAGCGGAAAGAACACAGGCCCGGGGGCGGTGGACCTAGGTTCTAATCTTGGCTTTATCACTTGTCTATTGTGTGAACTCAAGCAAGTCACGTGACTTCCCTCTAGAGTGTAAGCTCCTTGTGGGCAGGGAAGGTGTCTACCAACTCCGTTATACTGTTCTGTCGTACTCTGCCTAGCACTCAGTACAGTGCTGCGCACACACGATTCATTGATTGATTTTCTGTGCCTCAGTCATAAAATGGGGATTAAATACCTGTTCTCCCTCCTGTGTAGACTGCGAGCCCCACTTGGGACAGAGACTTGAAACTTCTATCTACCCCAGTGCTTAGTACAGTGTTTGGCATACAGTAAACACTTAACAAACACCATAATGCCTTAACGGGATACACCTGGTAGGCGCTCAATAAATACCACTGATGGTTGATTCCATTCTTTTTCTGCTGATTAAACAGCCCCAGGGCCCAGGGATGCATACAAACCTGGGAAAACTATTCTGATGATCCAAGCCCAAGGGTCAGGTCTTTCGATCACCTCCAAGAAAGAAATCCCCCCTTTAGTCAGTTCCTGGGCCACCCCCAGAGAGAGACGCTGAAATTCCACCCATCTCTGGGGGATCTGGAGAAGTCACCCACCGCTTAACATGATGTTCGGCACACTGCAAACATTTTACAAGTACCACAGTTATTATTAGTAGCATTATTCTCATCGTCATGATCATTATCCCCATTCCCCAACAATGCAGAACGACAGCACCCAGTCCCGTCCGTTAAAAATCCTCAGAGAAGCCTTTTTTTAAATAGAATTTTTTTAAAACGCTTACCCTGTGCCAACCGCTGTACTAAGCACCGGGGTAGATACAAGCTAATCAGGTTGGACACACATAGGGCACCCTGGGAGTCAGAGTCAGTCAATTGTACTTATTGAGCGTTTACTGTGTGCAGAGCACTGTACTAAGCACTTGAAAGAGTACAATAGAACAATAGATAGACACATTCCCTGCCCATACGACCTTCCAGTCAGATGACCTGAATTCTATTCCCGGCTCTGTTCATTCTTTCAGTCGTATTTATTAAGCACTTACTGTGTGCAGAGCACTGTACTAAATGTTTGGAAAGTACAGTTCAGCAGCAGATAGAGACAATCCCTACCCAACAACGGAACTGCTTACTCTGTGACCTTGGACAAGTCATTTAACTTCTCTATGCCTCAGTTTCCCCAACTGTAAGATGCGGATTAAATAAATACCTGTTCTCCCTCCTTCTGAGACTGCGAGCCCTGTGTGGGACACGGATTGTGTCCAAACTGACAAGCTGGTATCTACCCCAGCTCTTAGAAGAGTTCCTGACACATAGTAAGTGCTTAACAGACACCATAAAAACAAAAACAAAACACTGGTCTTCCTCCTGCTCCACTGCGCATATCGTTGACCTTCGTTTCCCCTCAAAGCGGGAGAGAAGAGAGTAGGAGTCTGGCCCGTTGTCGGCACGTAAGGGGGACGTGGTGGGAAGAAGACTGGAAAAAATGTCTCGAAAGGGTGATTAGAGTTACCAAGGAAATTCACGGATGAAGGAACGAAGCCTAGTGGTAGAGCCCTGGCCTGGGAGGCAGAAGGACCTGGTTTCTAATCCTGGCTCTGCCCCTTGTCTGCTGTGTGACCTTGGGCCAGTCACTTCACTTCTCTGGGCCTCATTTCCCTCATCTATAAAACGGGGATTAAGACCGAAAACCCCGTGTGGGACAGGAACTGTGTCCAACTGGATTGTATCCACCCCAGGGATGAATACAGTATCCGGCACATAGTAAGCGCTTAATAGCACAATTATTATTATTATTACTACTAATTTTATCAGGATATGGACTGCAGGAGGCCTGGGTCTGCCGGTGCAGTGACAAGACCCCCTCGTTCATCTCGATGGGTGATGGGCAAATGTGAAGAGTTTGTGGGGTCCTAATATAGTGGCGCGGGACCCCCAAAATGGGTGTAAATTACATCGCTCTTTGGAATCCGGGTCCTTTTGACCAGTGTAGCCTGATTCTTACATTGTGGTTATGGAGACACTTAGGGAATATATAATATTATCGAGTGCCATTTGGGGATGGACCTGCTATTTTTTACGGTATTCGTTAAGCACTTACTGTGTGCCGAGCATCGTGCTAAGAGCCGGGTCGCTACAGGCTAATCCGTTTTAGATACATTCCATGGAGCTCACAGGTTTAATCCCCGTTTTACAGAAGAGGTAACTGAGGCACGGAGAAGTTAAGGGACTTCTTATATAGGTTGCTTACCCTACTGGAATTCGTGGAACCTAAAATATAGAGCATCATTTCCAAACTCAGAAAGAGAACAACCCAGCCCGCACACTATGTGGCTTTGGGCAAGTCACTTAACTTTTCTGTGCCTCAGCTACCTCATCTGTAAAATGGGGATTAAAGCCCCACGTGGGATAATGTGATCACCTTACCCCAGCTCCTAGAACAGCGCTTGGCGCGTAGTAAGCACTCAACAAATGCCATCATAATTATTATTATGAACTGAACTCTACTCACTGAACCTCAGATCTCTTCTATCTCGCCGCCAACCCCTTACCCATGCCCGCCCTCTGGGCTGGAACTCCCTCCCCCTCCAATCGATTAATCAATCGATCGTTTTTATTGAGTGCTTACTGGGTGCAGAGCACTGTACTAAGCTGTAGAGAAGCAGTGTGGCTCAGTGGAAAGAGCACGGGCTTGGGAGTCAGACGTCGTGAGTTCTAATCCCGGCTCCACCGCTTGTCAGCTGTGTGACTTTGGACTTCTCTGTGCCTCAGTTCCCTCATCTGTAAAATGGGGATTAAAATTGTGAGCCCCACGTGGGGCAACCTGATTACCTTCTATCTGCCCCAGCGCTTAGAACAGTGCTCGGCCCGTGGTAAGCGCTTAACGAATACCATCGTCATCATCATCACTTGGGAGAAGATGAACCAAAAGAGTTGGAAGACACATTCCCTACCCACGAGCTTAGGCCTAGAGAGACAGACTTCAGTATAAATAACATATAATCTATAGATCCGCACCTAAGTGCTGGGGGGTTGAGCGTGGAGTGAATATCAAGTGCTCAAAAGTCACAGATCCAAGCGCAAAGATGACGCAGAAGGGAGTCGGGGAAAAAAAGGGATTAATCGGGGATGGGCTTCATATACAATAGAACTGCGCTCTTCACACCTCCAAAGCCTTATTAAAATCATATCTAGTCCAAGAAACCTGCTTCAACTAATAATAATAATGTTGGTATCTGTGAAGCGCTTACTATGTGCCGAGCACTGTTCTAAGCGCTGGGGGAGATACAGGGTCATCAGGTTGTCCCACGTGAGGCTCACAGTCTTCATCCCCATTTTACGGATGAGGTCACTGAGGCACCGAGAAGTGAAGTGACTTGCCCAAAGTCACACAGCTGACAGGTGGCGGAGCCGGGATTAGAACCCATGACCTCTGACTCCTAAGCCCGGGCTCTTTCCACTGAGCCACGCTGCTTCTCTGACCCCTCTTTTCCCCGACTCCCTCTCCCTTCTGCTTCACCTATGCACATGCATCTTTCCCCTTTAAGCACCCGATATTCCCCCCGTCCTCAGTCCCACGGCACTATGCCCATATCTGTAATTTCATTTTAATGTCTGTTTCCGCCCCTAGACTTTGTGCTCATTGTGGGCAGGGAACCACCCGTTGTATTGTCCTTTCCCATGCACTGAGTCCAGTGCCCTGCACAGAGTAAACGCTCACCGTGTGCCGGGCACCGTACTAAGCGTTGGGGTAGATAGGAGCAAGTCGGGTTGGACACAGTCCCTGCCAGGGAAGGCAGACGTTAATGTAAGTGAATAAGTTACGGATACGGGGACGTAAGTGCTGTAATTTCCATCTCCCCTTGTAGACGACGAGGTCCTCGAGGGCAGGGAAATGCTTCTGTTGTATTGCACTTTCCCCAGTGCTTAGTCCAGTGCTCTGCGTGGCCCTCAGTTACCTATTCTATAAAATGGGGATTAAGACTCTGAGCCCCATGTGGAACAGGGACTGTGTCCAATCTGATGAACTTGTATCTACCCCAAGGCTTAGAACAGTGCTCGACACAGAGTGCTTAACAAACAACATCATCACTGTCATCGTCGTCATCATCATCAATAAATACAGTTGATATTAAAATAGAATAGGGTGAGGGAAAAGAGGAAAATATAGGGAGCGTGGCATAGTGGATGGAGCACGGGCTTGGGAGTCAGAATGTCATGGGTTCCTATCCTGGCTCGGCCACTTGTCGGCTGTGTGACCTTGGGCAAGTCACTTCACTTCTCTGGGCTTCAGTTGCCTCATCTGTAAAATGGGGACTGACTGTGAGCCTCACGTGGGACGATCTGATTACCCTGTATCTACCCCAGCCCTTAGAACAGTGCTCCGCTCATAGTAAGCGCTTAACAAATGCCAACATTATTATTATTATTAGAATGTCTCACCACGGATTTGACTTCACTTCTCTGGGCCTCAGTTACCTCATCTGGAAAACTGGGATTAAGACGGCAAGCTCCATGTGGGACGGGGACTGTGTCCAACCCGATTTGCATGTATCCGCCCCAGCGCTTAGAACAGTGCCTGGCACAAAGTAGGCACTTAACAAATACCAAAATCATTATTATTATCATTGTTATATACATAAATGTGGTGAGGTCGGGGTGAGCATCCAAGTGAGCAGGGGTGTTCTGTTGACATAGAGGGGAGAGAACAATCCTTGCCCATTCTTGGTCCTCCCAACCACCAGGGACCACAGCCTTGATTCATTCATTCCCTCAACCGCATTTATTGAGCACTTACTATGTGCAAAGCACTGTTCTAAGCGCTTGGGAGAGTACAATAGAACAATAAACAGACACATTCCCTGCCCACAACGGGTTAGGATTACAACGTCGCTCCCCAAATCCCAGACCTCATCATCCCAGAGTCAGCGGTTCCCGAAGCCACACGGCATCTCCGGAAGGTTGGAAGTTTCCGAGGAGACGAGAAGACCGGTCAGTTGTGTTCACGGAGCGCTTACAGAACACCGTACTAAGCGCTTGGGAGATACAATAGAACGACAGAACAGACACATTCCCTGCCCACGACGAGCTTCCAGTCTAGAGTCTGTAGTCTAGTCTACAGTGTAGATAACCAGAGGCGTCGTCTGCTTTGAGGTGATCTTCTCCCGCTCTTCCCATTATAAGGGAGAGGGAGCTGGGATTCGGGAAGGGAGACGATACCCCTTCCGCCCACCGGTCCCTCGAGGCCGCCCTGCGTCCCCCCAACCAGTGGGCTCACGGCCGGTCGCCCAGGAGAGACGCCTCTGGGCTCCCAAACCAGCTCCGTGGAAATGCGTCGAGCCGCCGGGCGTAGGCGGGTCCCCCGAAGCCCGAAACGGCTGTGACCTTGGTTACCGATCTCATGCGGGCTCCGGGGTTGGTCTTTTAAGAAGCATGAATGGCGGGAAATGGAGAAGCGAGCGAGCGATGTTTATGCTGCTGCATGTGCTTCATATTTCTACTTAATACTAATTCACATAAAATCCCTATAAAGAACCACCCATCCACACATATGGAAATGGTCTCACCAGCAACAATAGTCAAATACAAAGGGCTGGAGTTCGACGGGCTCGAACGGCAGAAATTACGCTTCAGACAAGTGGTAAATGTGGGAGAAAAGGCAGTTAAAAGAAGAAAACCACTGCATGTTAATGGGCGATTACTCCCATCAACCCATTAGCCATCGACATTGTTTCTCTGCTCTTCTAGGACAACACTGTCATTAATTAAGGAAAGGATAAACGCCCGCCGCCCCCCCCCCCCCCCCAAAATGTGAACTGTTTTCAGTTCTGCTTCTGGGTGCTTCAACCAGCAGAAGCCGGGGAGTCAACGCGGCTGCTCGCGAACCAACAAATCTAAACCATAATTTTTTTAGTTTTTTTTCTTTTCGAAAAAGAAGAAGGAGAAGCCACAGTGATATTGCAAGGGACGTTGACATCACGGGTCAGGTGATGCCCGCCTTCCAATCGGCCAAGGGCGGGCTGCCGTCTTTTCAGTCCCTAGAGCCGAAGTTGAGTTGACTCTCTTTCGGGCCTTGCCTACAACCACAGAACCACAAGCACACACAGCCTTCTGCCACCGAGCAGAGTACCTGAGGCGAACGGTGGGTTACTCTTTCCCCCGGGTTTTCACGCCAGCCGAGTTTTTTTTGTCTGTCTAGGGTAAGTTTCATTCATTCCTTTTGGCCTCAGCATCCAGCTCCCCTCCTGCTCGCTGCTGCCTGGTTTCTGCTCCCCATCTTGTGGTTCTTGCCCCCTTCTCCTGCTAATGATACACTATGCATATGCTTCTGTTGAAAACTTGTGGCTAGACATTCCTGTGGGACTGAAAATCCAAATTCTTGGTTACAAACAGGCACTTAGTTTCCTTTGGGATTTCTCTCTCTCCTTCTCTCCCTCCCTCTCCCTCCTTTTTCTTTTTTGTCACAGCCCCCGCCTCTCCACCACACACACACACACACACAGACACACACACACACACACACAAAGTTATTTTCGAAAGTAGCGGAAAAAAAAAAAACCCAACCCAACTCCACAGGACTGAACCCTCGCCTCCTCTGGACCCGGGCATGGCGTCGAACAGCATCTTTGACTCCTTCACGACGTACTCTTCGCCCTTCCTCCGGGGTAAGTGTGGGCCTCTCCGTCGCCTCTGAAGCCGGGGTGACTCGCGTGGGAGGGGGAGGGCGAGGGGCTCGGGCGGCCCGGGCGGCCCGTTGGAACCGCTCTTCTGGCGGGTCTTTACCTCCCGCTCAAGTGGCTTCCAGCCCCGCTCCCCTCCCTGCCCCTCAGACCACAGAGTGCCATTTCCGTGGTGAGGTGACCACGCGTGGGGTCCCTCGGTGTGGTTTTTGGGTCCACGGAGGACCCGGGCCAGGAGGGAGGGTGGGAGGGAGGGGGCCGGAGAGGCGGAGCCCGGATCCGGTTGAGTTCCCCCATCCCCAAATCTTTCCTCCCCACCTTTCTCTGGGAAGGAGGACCTCGGGCCACCCGGGGGACTCGCCCCAAGGGTTGACATTACGGACTCTGGATCGAGGTCGCGGAAGCAAAGGCGTTACTGCGTTTTCGGCTCTTGAGGGAGGGTGGTGAGGCCGCCCGCGGGGGCTCCGGGCGGGGGCCGGCGGCCGACTTGAGAGTTCGGTTAGGTACCCGCAGAGCCCTGCGGCTGGGGGCTGAGGCGCCGGGGGCCCCGAGCTTGTCGAACCACCCTCTCCTCAGTCCACCTCTCGCTCTCAGGAAGAAATAGGTGTCAAATGGGTCCCAGGGTGCTGGCGGTTCGGATTCTTCGCCTTGGTATCCGCTCCGGCTCCCACCAGCCAGTCGGGCTCAAGGCCGCCGAGGTCACGGCGACGGACGCCGGAGGTGCCGGGGCCGACCCCGGGCTCCGACCGGAGGGCCGGCGGCCCGGGAGGACCCCTCGTCCATAGCGTGAAAGGGTTTTCCAGGTTTCTGGGAGTTTGTTTGTGGTCTTCTCCCTTTTCATTTCAGCGGGTCTGGGAAAACGGCAGAGAGAGAGAGCGCAAAGATCTCTGTGAAGGTTTCAAAGGGGTTTCATCGACACCCAAAGCCGGGAGGGTGAGCGGGGTCGGCCTCTGAGCGTCTGAGGGCCGGATTGGTCTTCCCCTCGGGGGGTCTTGGGATAAACTGGGGGGCTACTGAGCCCCGCGGAGACTCAGAGGTGGCCCCCCGCTGCGACCCGAACTGGAATCGGGTTTTTGACGGGATGGTGGTGGGGGCCAGGGAGGCCAACAGGTCTGGAGCTGAGGGGTGGCCATCGCCCTTCTGATCGGCCTGTGAGTCGTCAGAGTTTCCTGTGGGATCTGGCCAGGGGGCTGAGGAGGGAATCATCCCCAGGTTGGGGTGGCAAGCGTTTGTTCGTTGGGCCGACACTGGGAAGGTCTCCTGACCCAGCCGACGGGCCTGGGGTTCCACGCTGTCCCTGCCTGTCAATATCACTATCTGCTGAATGCATAATGGGTGCAGAGCACTGTACCGAGCGCTCTGGATGTAAGTCGCGGTAGTAATAGCATTTATTAAGCACTTACTGTGTGTGGAGCACCGTGCTAAGCTCTGGAAGATCACACACAGGTGGAAAGCAGACACGACCCCTGAACCTCGGCGCATCTGCCCATCCAGCCCTCAAATCCCACCTTCCGGGCTCGTCAGGCCGAGCCTCCGCCGCGGGTACGGAACGGAGGTAGTCGGAAGGGTGGATACAGGCCGTGTGGTGGGGAAGAGGGGGAGACCGAATGGCGGGAAGGAGGGGGGAGGCGTGAAGAGTCAGGGCGTGATGAGGGCTCAGAGCCCAGCGAGCACTTGAAAGGCAGAAAGCAAAGGGCCCGGCGCCGGTGCCAGGTTTCCGAAACGGCCCGGGCCGTGAGGAATCCGGCCTCTTGCCCAGACCGTCCCCAAATCCAGCCGGGCGGTGCCACCGGGAAGGAAAAGAGAAGGCGCTAAGCCGGTCGGTGGTCAGGACCCTCCGGCGGGCTCCCCTCCCCGGGAGTCGGATCTGGGGCCTGGGCGGGCAGGGGGTGCGGCACCGAGGCGGTGGGGGAGGGTAGCCGGCTGGCTCGGCCTCCCGCCGCAAAGCGGTCTTGGCCGTGGGCACGGCCGGGCCCAGCAGCCTGAAAGCACCGTTCCCCAAAGGTTACCCTCGCCCCTCCGAGATGCTGGGATTAGAATATTCCCTTTGTACTCCGCCCAGCTAATTAAAGGCAGTTTCATGGCAAGAAAATGAGAGAAGTTTATAAAAAACATTTGCTCATTTCTTTGTAATCTATATTCCCTGCCCCCCCTCGAGCCAGATGAAGAAATGTCAGGATTTCACTCGGGTCAGTCGTAAGAACCAGAGTCGGTACGATGCCGCCTTGAGTTCAATTTCCATACAGAGACGAGCTCGAAAGAGCAACGGACGGTGGCATCTTAACTGTATTAGAAGGAGGAGGGGCAAAAAAAAAAAAATCAGTTGGGTTTGGGCCAGATTGCCCAACGTTCCTTTAAAATCAGAGGGACTCGTCTCCTCGAACGGTTCCGACCCTCGGCCGGGGCTCGGGGGCGCGAAATGGGACAGATTCCGCTTTGGGGAAGTAGCAGTCGGGCGGGAGATCTGGGGAGGAGGAGGACGAGGAGGTCTTCGGGGAGAATGCCACGGCGTAGGGGGAGCCAGGGTGTGCGGGACAAAGGTATCCAAGGGGTTAATGAGCTTTTCCTGGGGCGCCGAAGGCGGACCTGTTTCAGAGAGACTGTGGGAGGCACAGTCTGCTTCCTGGCCAAGTGTCTGTAAAAGTCCCTCTGAAGAGGGTCTCTCTGGGAGGTGAAATTCTGCCCCACCCACCGACCCTTACCGTCGGTTTAGAGCACTCGGGCGGCTCTCCCCCTTCTCTCTTCCCTCGTTGCTTTCCTACTACGAGCCAGCCCACACGCTCCGCTCCTGTAACGCCAACCTACTCACTGTACCTCGATCTCCTCTATCTCGCCGCCGACCCCTCGCCCCCGTCCTGCCTCGGGCCTGGAACTCCTTCCCTCTCTGTACCCAACGGACGGTCGCTCTCCCCCCCCTTCAAAGACTCATTAAGAGTACATCTCGTCCGAGAGGCCTTCCCCGGTTAAAGCCTTCATTTCCTCCTCTCCCGCTCCCTTCTACGTCGCCCTTGTACTTGGTTTTGTACCTTTCAGTCACCCCTCCCTCAGCCCCACAGCACCTACGTCCATATCCGTAGTTTTTTTTATATATATAATACTGATGTCCGTCTCCCTCTCTAGGCTATAAACTCGTCGGTATATATATGTATTTATGTAGACAAACAGTACAGTGCTCTGCAAGGAGTAAGCACTCAATAAATACGACTGATTGCTCGATTGACACCGCCCTGATCGGCCCTAAAGCAATTTGGCCAGCTCTTCGGGACCAGCTCAATCCCATGGCCACCTTCTGGGCAGATCAGGGAACCCTTGGCCACCTGACCCTTCTGGGGGCTGCGTGCTATCTGCTAGGCTCTCCGGCCTGGTCTCCACCACCCTCAGCCAGCCAACCACAGCCCCCGCCAGGCAACCGGATCTGCTTGGGCAGGCGGGGGAGCCTCCAGAGGGGGACCGGGCAGACCCAAGGAGCCAGATTCTCCCCGAGAGAAAGCTCCCGCGGAGGTGGGGAAGAGAGATTAGACTGGGGAGCTGGGGGGGAGTTTTGGACCGGCCCAGGGAGAAGGAGAATCATAGTCACGTAACCTCCCCGGGCCCCCGTTGTTTCCTACCTCCTCGCCAGGGGTAACTGTCCTCTCCTTCCCCCGTACTGACGGCATGAGGGGCCAACCAACGCTCCCGTGGTTGGCGGGACTCCCTAGAGGTCAGTGGGGTCATCCTCCCGTCTCTAGGAGGTACCCTCCCAAATCCTTCAATGAAAGGTCGGGGGTGGGGGGCGGGGGGTGATTGACCTCATCCACCCATTCCAAGACCCGGCAACTTTTCTGGGCCACGAGTCCGTGGATTTGTCAGCCTAGCTCCCGAGCCGGGGTAGAAGCTCATTTCCTCATTCTACCCTCAGTGGAGACAGAGAACAGCGGCTCGGTGCCTTCCTCATACAACCCCAGGCCAGGTGCTTCTAGGCCATGGTGAAGTTCCCCCTCAGCTTTCTTCCCTCCAGGCTAAATTAGCCCACGTCCTTCTACTTTCTTTCTCTAAATCCCAACATCCTCCCGGCAAGCCCTCCTCTCCGACCCCCCGTGGCACGTCTTTCGTTCCTCAGGACAAGGCTGGGCTCGGCGCCCAGGGAGGGTGACCCTACAGTGCCCCGGGAGGCAGGAAGACCAACCAGGACTCTTGCCCTGGCACGATCTGGGCGTCCCCACGGACTGGTCCTGTTTCGGAAGGGACCGCTCAGACCGATTCCTCTGCTTCGGGGCCATGACGCGTTCTGCCCCTGGCCTCACGGTCCCTCTCCTGGGGTCCTCCTCACGGGGCTGGAGGCGTCCAGGGGTCCTGAGCTCTGCGCCCTAGGCTAGTACTTAGATTGGGAGCATCCCTTAGGGAAGGGGGCCACGTCTAATTCCCACCTGTATATTCTCTCCCAGCACTTAGTACAGTGCTCCGCACCGAGTAAACGCTTAATAAATATTACCACTGTTGTCTTCTGGCCCCTGACCGGGGATAAACCAAACGGTGGGCGTGAGGGACCACCTCTGGGGGGTTTATGACCACAAGGACGTGAAACTCAGCGATTTCAACCACGATGCCCCATCCCTCTCATCTCTGTCGTTGTCCCGTCTTTTACGTTGACTTTGGGAGGTGTCTGTCCCCTGATCCCCTCTTCACTCTCTTACTCTCAGCTAGTGAGACCCTGTAGGGTCAAGGGCCGTGTCTCATCGCCCTCTGGGATTTTTCTCTTTCCAAAGAGTTGGCACAGAACGCTCAGTAAAGGCCATTTCTACTATTTCTGTAGGAAAACTCCCTAGCCATCCACCCTCCCTCCTTCAGGTCTCCAGCAGGAGATCCAGGCTAGAGGGGAGAAGGTGTAAGGCAGGGGAAGGAAAAAGGGAGAGAGGGAACCCCAGGACAGACCCCCCTCCCCGGGGTCTCCTCCTCCTTTCCAGGCCCACCGGGTCTTTAACCTGGCTCCGGTCCAGGTCCCCATCACCTCCCAGAAGACAGACTTCCTGCCTACGTAAATATGTATTTTGAGGCACTGTTTTCCCTCTTCCCTGAGGTTAGGACAAGAGGAACTGGGCTGAAATTGCAACAGAGGGCTTCGATTAGTCCTCAGAGTCTCTGACGATAAAGGTGGTCAGCCCCTGGAGACGGTTCCTGAAAGGATTTCAGAAATCTCACCTCCCCAAGGCGTCTCTGCCGGCTTAGGACACGTGAGGCCTAGTGGCAGGAGGATGGACCAGATGACCTGCAGGCGCCCCCATCCCCACCCCGCCCTCCAGGAGTCTCGGAAAGACTACGTCCATTCTCCTCGGCTCTGTTCAGATCCCCTCCCTGGCCAGATCCGCCTTTCAGCACAAGAGGGGTCCATCGCCTTTTCCCGTTTGCCGCGGGCATCGCCCACTTTCCTTGGAGTGGGCATGGACCCCGTTAACCAAGCCAGTAGTCACAGCCCCCAAGCTCCTTTGACTCCTCTCCGTTCCCCTCCCGGGGACCCCCAAGCAGCCCGACTGCGCCGGGAGCGGCTCACAGGGGCCCGGAGGAGGGCTGGCCCCACGGGTGGAGAAGGGCATCTCCACACCAAAGCCTCTGCCGTTTCAACGCTGGCGCCACATCTAATACTTTGATGCTTTGATGCTTGTTTTTGAAACTCCTTCCCCCCGGACCCAACCCCAAAGACCACCCGATTCGACGAAGGTGACGGTGCGGCGGAGGCCGGCGGGTTGGGGGGGGGGGGGGGGAAGGTGCGGAAAAGCAGAATTCCTGGGGAAAATGCTTCCCTCTCTCCCCACACCTCTGGCAAACCACCCCACCTCAGCCCTCCCAAACCTCACCCTCTTCCCTGACACATCTGTAAACAACCGGGACTCTATTTCCCGACACTACCGACCGCTGGATGCATAGTAGGTTCATTTAAAGGCTCCAGCTGGCCTTCCCTAGCTGCCTCCTTGCCCTCATGAAAGGCCCGGGTTTTCCAAAACCCACCCGCCGAGGCCGGAGGGCTGCACGAGGTGGGGGGGCTGGAGGGGCTTTCTCCCCCAGGACCCAGCGAGCGCGGAAAACCTGGCCCTCCAGAAAGATCTGACGGCCCCAGATCAGACGGATCAACGGCCAGCGGCCTCCGTCTATGGGGGCTCTGGCCTCCTTCCAGTCCCAAAGAGCCTGTTGAATCCAACCCCTGCCTCCCCACTCCAACCGGGAAAGGGCGGCTCCAGTCCGGTAGAGTCTCTGGACCGGAGCAGCCGGGACATGTTTCTGGTGGTGACCACGGGCTGTTTGGGCCTCTGGAGAGTTGGTCATCATCATTATTATCAGCTTCATCATCATGATATCTGTGGTATTTCTTGAGTACTAATTTTGTGTACTAAGCACTGTTCTAAGCGCTGGGGGGATACGAGCAAATCAGGTTGGACGCAGTCCCTGTCCCACATTGAGCTCACAGTCTTAATAATTATAGTATTTGTTAAGCACTTACTACGTACCAAACACAGTACTAGGCACTGGGATAGATACAAGGTAAATGAGTTGGACGTGGTCCTTGTCCCTCATAAGGCTCCCAGTCTTAATCCCCATTATACAGATGAGGTAACTGAGGCACAGAGAAGTGAAGTGACTTGCTCAAGTTCCCACAGAAGACAAGCGGTGGAGCCCGGATTAGAACCCAGCTCCTTCTGACTCCCAGGCCTGTGCTCTCTGGTGCTTTTCTGTCTCACCCTCTGCCCAGAGGTTCACTCTCAATTACCCAGGGGATGGATTAACCAGACCCCTCGCTTCCTCTCCATCTCTCTCCCGCTGCCCTCCTTTAGACAAGCCCCAGGGTGTGCTGGAGCAGGGAGAGGGAGGGATACTCAGATCGGTCCACGCTGTCCTCTGCCAGCAGCCCAAATGAAAACACCTGGTGGGCAAGGCGATATTTGGATTATCTCTGCGGAGTCAGTGATCCGTGCTCGGGCCTCCCCAGAATGGCTCAGAGAAACAAAAGAGCAAGGGAGCGTGGACCAGAGGGCCTGCAGGCAGGACAAAGGCCTAAAACCCATTTCCCCTTCTGTGTCGGAGCCTGTGAGGAGAATCGCCACAGAGGAGGCCGAAGTCCCAGCCACTCCCCACGTCCCACCCAGGCCCAGCCCTCCCTGACCAATCAGCTTGGCTTCTGGGAGGAGCGTCTGAGCTCCGGCCCATCTCCATCGGCCCCTTCCCTAACCCAAGATGGCCTTCCGGCACCCCTCCCCGGAGCTGGTTCAGAGAGCAGGTTGGATCCGCGGCCGAGGCCCTCGGATACCCCTCCCTGCCCCTAGCAGGGACTCGCTCTGTTCCAGCGCTGCCGCTGGGAGCACTTAGGCCCGATTCAGAAATCCTCAGAACACTCTGGTTCTGGCCTGCAATGATCTAACTTTTCGGGGGTTGAGGCGGCAAGAAAAGGCCCCCAGGAAGTGTTGCCCAATAGGGAATTCCTCCTTTGAACTTGGGCCTCTGAACTTTTGACTCACTCTTCCTGGGTCTCTCCCCGCTCCCTTGCTCTTTTCTTTTATGGTATTTGTTAAACGCTTACTATATGCCAGGCACTGAACTAAGACCGGGGGTAGACGTGAGCTAATCAGGTTTGACACGGTCCTTGTTCCACATGGGACTCACAGTCTTCATCCCCGTTTTACAGATGAGGGGACTGAGGCACAGAGAAGTGAAGCGACTCGCCCGAGGTCACCCAACGGAAACGTGGTGGAGCAGGGATTAGAACCCGGGTCCTCTCATTCTTTTTTTCTGCCTTTCTCCTGCAGGAAGTGGCGGGGAGGCAGCCGCCATGCCGGAACTGGTGGGTTCCACGCAGTGGGAGCTGTTGGGGGAACAGGTTCCTCCCGGGCAAAGTGGGAGGTGCCGAGGGGGTGGGGGCGCTGGGGTGGAGAGGACAGTTGTCCCGGGACCCAAAGTTACCTCGCCTCGGTTCTGCTCGTGAGAGATCCCCCTGACCCAGAGACAGGGCCGAAGGACGATTTTGAGTGATGTAAGAAACAGCCATCTGTCTCGGAGGGCTGCGGTACCGGCCCGCCCGGAGAGTGGGGGCTGGACTCCCTGACCTCCGGAGGCTTCCGGATTCACGGGCTCGGGGCCGGCGACCTTCCTTGGATACGAGACGCCTCGGGACTGAAAGGTGGCGGGGGTGGGGCGGGAAAGGGCTCCCCGAGAGGGAGCCCCCACGTCAACGCAAGAGGTCACCTCATTCCCTTGGGAACAGATACCAAGCATCCCTGGGGCAGCTTTCATCTCCTTCATCTGTACAAGAACAGAAATGGGGTTCTCCTGAAATGAGATGTCACCAATTAGCGCACTGCGTGAATCATCAGTTTCAGGATGAATGGTTTCAGGAGATTGTGGCCTCTAGGAGATGGCTGATAAACCTTTTCTGGGCAGCTGTTGCTGCTCTTGCTACTGATGCTCGGGGGAGTCGGGGCCGGTGGGGGGGGGGGCGTGGCAAGATGGTGGTCCCCTCAGCCTTCAGGAAGGGCCGAGCGGCGGGAGGACTCAAGTAGGACCCTAAAGAACCGGGGGTGCTCCTCGGGGTGGGGGACGGAGAGAGGACCAGACGGCAGAGTCTCCCCAGGACCAGTGGAGGTCCACCCCAGCCCGGGATGCGACGTTGTCGCGGCGACTACCTGGTTGTGGAGACCTCTTTCTTGCTGTTCGGATTTTATCTCCCTCCACTTCTCCTTTTCTCTCTCCTTCTGACTATCTGTCTGTCTGCCCGTCTGCCCGTCACTTAGGGTCTCTGCCTCTCTCCTTCCAATGAGAGGAAACGCTCTTGGCAGCCTTTCAAACCGAGAACGATACCAGGTTTAGAGTTTAGATCCTGCACCCAGATGGATTTGGTTCATTGTAGTTTCCCAGAGGAGAGGAGACGAGTCGGGGGGAGGCGGGGGAGAGGGAGGGGGGAGATGTACTGAGCACCCTGGGCTTTCTTCCAGATCAGGGTATCTCTGAGTATCTGTGCTACAGTTGCTGAGCAAGGGTGCCTCATTCTCTCCCTCTCTCTTCGCTGTTCCCCGGCCCCCAGCCTGGGGCACCCGTTTCCCTCCCCAAATCCTCCAAAGCTCAGCCCTCCCCAACTTCCTAGCCCTCCCCAAATCCCGCCTCCTCCGTCGTCGTCCGACTAGCCTTCCCCAGTTAGTTCTCGACCCCCAGGGCCTTCCAACCTTCCAGCCATTTCCAGCACTCTCCTGCTTACTCTAAACCCGACTTCAGCACTTTTGTGTAAATGTTTATTCAATTGCACATTCAATTATTTACTCTGATTACTCTATTTGTAAATATTTTTACATCTGCCTCCCCCATTAGAGCGAGAGCTTGGGTAGAGGGAAAATGTCACTTCTCTGTTTTGTGCTTCCTAAACACTGAGTCCTGGCTGCTCAGAAAATACTACTATCATTATTAATGTTATTACTACTATTACTAATCCGATTACTATCACTACTATTAGTATGACTAGTAATCAATCAGTGGTACTTACTGAGCCCTTACTGAGTACAGAGCACTGTACTAAGCACTTGGGAGAGTACGACAGAGTTGGCAGGCTCATTTGCTGCCCCCAAGGAGCTTACAGTCTACGGGGAGCTTAGAGTCTATAGTCCTACTGCTCGCCAAAGTGCACTCTGCCTCTGCCAGTCGAACTGGGGGAGAGACATAGTCGCCCCTGGAGATGAAGGCCGGTGGTAGATTTGCTCTACCTTATTTTCCCCCCTTCTCCCAACTCCTGTCCCCCACCTCAGCCTCCTTCCCTCTCTGCCCTCCTCCTTCTCCGCGTCTCACGTGCCTGGCTTCCATCACCTTAAACCCATCACGAATGCTCTACCATTAAGGTAAAATTACAAAGGGGCTGGCGTATTATCATGATGCAGTTTAGGATAGAGTATTAATATCCAGTGGAAGGAATTACAAATCATATTGATGATTCAATCATGATTGGCGACATTCCCCTCCTAATAATTATGGTGTTTGTTTAGCGCTTACTATGTACCCGGCCCTGTTCTAAGCACTGGGATGGATACGAGGTAATCAGGTTGTCCCACGTGGGGCTCACAGTATTAATCCTCATTTTACAGATGAGGTAACTGAGGCAAAGAGAAGCTAAGAGGCTCGCCCAAAGTCACACATCAGAGAAGTGGCGGAGCCGGATTAGAACCCACGTCCTCTGACTCCCAAGCCCCTGCTCTTTCCACTGGGACACGCTGTTTCTTCTAGACCGTGAGCTCGTTGTGGGCAGAAAAAGTGTCGTTGTTACATTATACTCTCCCAAGCGCTTAGTACAGTGCTCTGCACAGAGAGAGCGCTCAATAAATACAACTGACTGGGGCGGGTATGTAAATGGAGGTCGGCGCGAGGATTAGGGCCGGTTGAGCACAAGTCATAAGGTGCTGCTCAAGGGCCAGGAGAGAGGAGAGGACGAGGAGTGTGACCAGAGGAATTCCCTCTCTCCCTTCCTTCGAGGCTGAGGGCCTGGATTAAGGGGAGGTGTGTAGGCAGGGGGCTTAAGCAGGGGTCTGGGGGTCCCCCTCACCCACTCTAGCAACATGGTTAAATGGATAAAGGGTAAGTCCCTCCCGGTACTATAAGCTCCTCCAGGACGAGGATCGCGCGTACCAACTCTACTGTACTCCCTCAGCTGCTTAGTCCACACTCGGCACACAAAGCTGCGCTCGGCAAATATCACTGACTGAATTTAGGGATCAGGAAATGGGCTTCTCTTCAGCGTGCGAGGCCAGCGTGGACTCGGCTCGAACGTATACAGACTGATGTTTAAATTAGCAGGCCGGGCAGCAAAGCCCGCGCCTTCTTCGGGTGGGGGAGAGGAGGGTGGGAGAGTGGGGCTTGTGAACAGCAGCAGGGGAGCACTGAAGGCTGGCCCCCAGCCCGAGCCCCTTGCCCAACCCACAGGGGTGGACGTTCCAGGGGTTCCCAACTTTCATTCATTCATTCAGTCGTATTTACTGAGCACTTACTGCGTGCGGAGTGCTGTGGTGAGCACTTGGAAATACAATACAGCAATAAACAGACATATTCCCTGCCCACAACCAGTTTGCAGTTTCCTCCCCACCCCTCCCCTCTCCCCCCATCACCAACCTCAAATGGCTGCTGGTCAGCCATTACTGACAGACGGAAGGGGGGGAATTCCTCTCGCCACACTCCTCTCCCTCTCCCCTCTCCAGGGGACAAACTCTGAGAGCCCTCATACATCCCTCCCCCTCCTCCAGCCCATCCCCTCTTCCCACCAACTGGAGAAGGTGCATCTTCAGGGATTGGTCATAATCCCAGACCCAGGCAAGACCCAAACAAGACGGTGAGAGAGAAGGGCGAGCCAGTACTTAGATTTCGAGCCCCTTGCGGGACCGAGAGTGTATCCGACCTAATTAACGCTTAGAACAGTATGTGACACATGGTAAGCGCTTAGCAAAAACCATTTTTTAAAAAAATGGTCTTCCTCCAATCAGTATTGGACTCTCTGAACCGTTCAGTCCAGTGCTCTGTATACGGTGAGCACTCAATAAATACCAGTGTGAGTTGAAATGGAGGCGCTGCTTTCCGATCCCCAGATCCCGCCTCGAGGGACCCGGGAATGCTGCCGCTTTAAGAGGCAAGCCGTACCCTGGCAGGGTCAGGAGAGGCGAGCAGGGTCCCTAGAGGGACTCTAGGAGCTGTGGGGTCGGAAAAGGGGTGGGCCTTAAAGAGGTAGGCACCAGTGGTGCGAAGGCTGGGCTTTTAACTCACTTGGGCCCAGTCTGAACGCCTCTCGGAGCCACCACTTTGGTGCCGGGGGTGGTCTTGGCCCCGCTACCCTTCTCCTCCACCCCCCAGCCTGTTCCAGTTGAAAGCAAGCAGAGGCGCTCCTTCTTTCCCAGAAATCCATGGGTTCAGAATTCCCACTCTCTGAACGGCTCTTTAATGGAGGTTGGAGGGCGGGGGGCGGGGGGAGGGTTTGTGGGGTGATGAGTGTTTCTCAGAACCACAGAAGACTATAAACTCAACAGGGAGCCAGATTCTCCCCAAGTGTTAGCTTCTGCCTGCCCCCTGGCCGGTCTAAGCTCTGGGGATGGGGCGTTAACTCTTTTCCGGCGGTGGGAAAGACAGAGGGTGTCTGAGCAAGACTCGATTAAGCCCCCGTTTCCCATCTGCTGCCAGTCAACTATTCAATCAGTGGTATTTACTGAGTGCTTACTGGGCGCCGAGCCCCGTACTGAGCGCTTGGGAGAGTTCAGTACAGCAATACGTTCCCTGCCCACAGTGATCTCACTGCTGAGAGGGGGAGATAGACATTAATGTAAATAAATAACAGATATGGACATAAGTGCCGTGAGGCTGAGGGTAGGGTGAATAACAAGTGCTAAAAGGGTGCAGATCCAGTGCAGAAGGGAGAGGGCCTAATCAGGGAAGGCCTCTTGGAGGAGATGTGCTTTGAATAAGGCTTGGAGAGTGGGGAGAGGGGTGGGCTGCCTTGTAGGGAGAGGAAGGAAGTTCAGGGTCAGAGGTCGGACACGGGCAAGGGGTCAGTAGGGAGATAGACAAAATGGAGGTCCGGTGAGTAGGTTGGCTTTAGAGGAGCGGGATGAGCGGGCTGGGTTGTAGTAGAAAATCAGCACGTAATATGGAAGGAGCATGGTCTGGAGGAAAGCGGCATCAAAATGAAGTAATAATAATTATGTTGGTATTTGTTAAGTGCTTACTATGTGCAGAGCACTGTTCTAAGCACTGGGGTAGATACAGGGTAATCAGATGGTCCCACGTGAGGCTCACAGTTAATCCCCATTTTACAGATGAGGTGACTGAGGCACAGTGAAGTGACTCGCCCACAGTCACGCAGCTGACAAGTGAATTAATAAATGAACCCATGCCCTCTGATTCCCCAAGCCCGGGCTCTTTCCACTGAGCTACTGCTACTTCTACAAGTAGAAGTAGAGAAGCAGCATGGTCTAGTGGAAAGAGCCCGGGCCGGGGAATCAGAGGGCATGGGTTCATTTATTAATTCAATTCATTCAATCATATTCACTGAGCACTTACTGTGTGCAGAGCACTGTACTAAACGCTTGGAAAGTACAATTCAGCAATAGATAGAGATAATCCCTGCCCACACTGGGCTGACACAGTCTAGAAGGGGGGAGACAGACATTAAAACAAGTAAACAGGCATAAATAAAAATAAATGGAATTATAAATGTATACACATCAAAACAAGTAAACAGTTCTAATCCCAACTTTGCCCCCTGTCTACTGTGGGACCTTGGGTAAGTCACTTCACTTCTCTAGGCCTCAGTCACCTCACCTGCAAAATGGGGATTAAGACTGTGAGCCCTATGTGGGATAGGGATTGTGTCCTAACCTATTACGTTGTATCTACCCCGGTGCTCGGAACAGTGCTTGGCATCTAGTAAGCTCTTAAATACCACATTATTATTATTATTACTATTATTAAATCAGGGTCGAATCTAGCATCAGGAGAAGCTACAGGAAGGACGAGGCCCGTTCTGCCTCTCGCCGGCCTCCTCCTCCTCTTCTGTCGAAGGGCCCCAGCGTGAGGCAGAAGGGTCTGGGTGTTAGCTGGTCTGGGAGACCTCAACCCGGAGCCCCTGACGTCTAGAGAAGTGTCTGCTGGGTCCTTGGTTACATCGCATCCTTTGTAAAGGAAAAGCCAGAAGATTTTTTTTTTTTCCTGTTCCCCCGACTCCCGGCCAGTTCATCACCAAGCAAAACCGGCAGCGTGGTGGACGGCCATTTCCCCACAGAGCTCTTGCCGCCCATCAGTAACGGTCCGGGCCTGGCGGGCTTCCCCCCGAAAACCGTGGGGCTGAGCTGTGGCCATCTCGAGACTTGGAGCCTGCCCCTCCGAAACCCTTCTCCCTCTCTGTGGCGGTTGCGGGGACCGCTTGGAGATCCCCAGGCTTCGCTCACCCCGGCCCGCTCGGTTGGGAAGCCGCACGGCCTAACGGAAAGAGCCCGGGCCTGGGAGTAAGAAGGAACTGGACTCTAATCCCGGCTCCGCTGCTTGCTTGCTGCATGACCTTGGACAAGTCACTTTGCCTCTCTCTGCCTCATCTGTATATTGGGGATTAAAGGTTTCCGTGTTTTGTTTTTTAATGGTATTTGTTAAGCTCTTCCAAGAAAATCAGATTGAACACAGTCCATGTCCCATATGGGGCTCCAGTCTTAATACTCATTTTCCAGATGAGGTAACTGAGGCCCAGAGAAGTGAAACGACTTGCCCAAGGTCCCACAGCAGACACATGACAGAGCTGGGATTAGAACCCATGTCCTCCGACTCCAAGGCCCGGGCTCTTTCCACTAGACCGTGCTGCTTCCCTACTACATTTTGATGTAGGGCACAGAGAAGTTAAGAGATTTACCCATGGTCACACAGCAGGTGGTAGAGCCAGGATTAGAGCCTAGATCCTGTGACTCCCAGCCCAGCCTCTTTCCAATAAGCCATGTTTTTCTCTCATTCCCCCTCATACTTAGAATGTGACCCCCACGTGGGATAGAGAGACTGTGTCCTCCCTGATTATCTTTTATCTACTCCAGAGCCGAGTATAGTGCTTGGCACACGGTAATACCATTCTTATTTATTACTATCCAGGAGTCAGAAGCCCAGGCAGGGAGAACGGGGCCCGTCTTCTAGACCGTGAGCCTGTTGTTGGGTAGGGATTGTCTCCATTTGTTGCCAAATTGTACTCTCCAAGTGCTTAGTATGGTGCTCTGCACATAGTAAGCGCTCTTTTCCCCTTGATTCTATTTATTGCCATTGTTCTTGTCTGTCCGTCTCCCCCGATTAGACTGTAAGCCATTCAAAGGGAAGGGACTGCCTCTGTTACCGATTTGTACATTTCAAGCGCTTAGTACAGTGCTCTGCACATAGTAAGCGCTCAATACATAAATGAATGATAAATACGATTGAATAAAGGAATGACTGGGAGGGCTGAGAAGGGGGTCTCTTTCCCAGTCACATCGTCCACTGGCAACCTTGGATGGGGTCCCAGATGGGGTTCAAAGAGTTTAGCCCGCCACGTCAGCTCAGTGAGTAGAAGGTGACCAACTCAAGAAACCCTCTCAGCGACCCTTAAACCCCAGACACGTTCTAATTAAGAAAAGAACCTCCAGCGTGTGACTTTTACATCGTTCTTTTAGGAAGAGCACAATACCCCCTGAAGAAAAGGTAAAGGAAACAGGATGCCAGTTGGAGAAGGCTGAGGAGGGAATGAATGACTTGCCTTTAAACCCAAGAAGGACAGCTAATACAGAGGAGGTCTGGGGATACAGTGTTTCACATCGTCCCCGAAGGTGAGATAAATAAAGGAAGTCCAGTTTAGATAATGTGGAGAGCTAGGTTAGACTCAGGAAGAACATTAGACAATCAATGATATCTATTCTTTGATGGTATTTGTTAAGCGCTTACTGTGTTCCAGGCACTATACTTAGCTCTGGGGTAGATACAAGCTAGTCCAGCATTATCTCCGCCCTCGTAGCCCAAACTAAACCCTCATTTATCCTATTCTCTCTCCCTTCTGCATCACCCTTGCACTCTTCATTCATCCTACTCTCAGCCCCTCTTCTGTGCGCATGGGGAATTTATTTTAATGTCTCCCTCCCTTACTAGAGCGAAAACCCCTTGTGAGCAAGAAACATGTCCACCAATTCCCTTATATTGTACTCTCCCGAGTGTTCTGTAGAGTGCCCTGCATAAAGTAAGTGCTCAATAACTACGATTCATCGATTGGTTAACTGGAAGGAATGTACCCGACATCGCCAGAAATAAGTGGCCAGGATATCTGTGCAGTCTCCTTCCCTGAAGAAGAGGAAAGGGAAGATACTCATATGAACAGTTTGGCGTAGTGGATAGAGCACCGGCGTTGGAGTCACAAGGTCATGCATTCTAATCCCGGATCCGCCGCTTGATCCATTAGACCACACTGTCTCAGTGCCGGAGAAGAGAGGGGAATGGTTGGAAGGGTTTGGTTTTCCCGAACCCAGCCCTGGATTCCTAGGGAGAAAGGGAGCAAGAAAATCTTTGGAGCCAGCGCTGTTCCCCTTGAGGATTGCAGATTTCTGACTCCAACATCCAGAGTTTGGGAAACCAGCTTCATCCCTGGAGGTGGGGGGGGGGGGGGACATCTTCCCTTTCTCGGCAACACTTCAGCCCCGCCCCCTCCTCATTCCCAATTGGCCGCCCGTTCCCCGGAGCATCCCTCCGGTTGGCTGGGCCGGCGTTCCGTGTGAGCCTCCGAGGCCGCTCCGGGCTCCCGATGCCTCGTTACGGGCCGGCGAGGTGAAAGGGGCGGGTTAAGGTTTCCCTTCACTGACTTTTTAATTCCCGATGATTTTGAGGCTTGATCTCCTTAGCTTTCTCCGAAACAGCATATGAGTGTGGGCCCACGGTTTGGCCAAGTGCAATTTGGAGAACAAAGAATGAAAGTCCCAGCCGGGCCGACTGGGCCTCACACATGGGAGGCATTAGGGCTCGGAATGCCGCGTCTCCTCGCCGAACAGCAGGCCCGCCTCCAGGGCCCACCAGGCGTCAGGACGGGGCTGGGGCATTTGGAAAAGGACCAGACCATGGAAGGGAAGCAGTGTGGCCCAAGGGCCAAGGAGTCAGAAGGACCTGGGTTCTAATTCCGGCTCTGCTGTGTGATCTTGTGCAAATCATTTAACTTCTCCTTGTCTCGGTTTCCTCAACGGCAAAGTGGGGATACCTGTTCTCCCACCTACTTAAACTGGGAGTCCCAAGCAGGATAGGAAATGCACCTGACCTAATTAACTTGTATCTACCCCAGCACTTAGAACAACGTTTGACAAATAGTAAGTGCTTAACAAATACCATGGAAAAAAAAAAAAAAAGGGAAAAGAGAAGCCCCCTGGGCTCCCATTCCCCAACTGTCAGTTTATTCACCTTCCAACCATTCGATCGATTAGTGGTATTTTTGAGCACTTATGTTGGGCAGAGCACTGTACTAAGCTCTTGGGAAATATAATAATAATAGTGGTATTTAAGCACTTACTATGTGCCAAGCAATGGGGTAGATACAAGCTAATCAAGTTGTCGCACATGGGGCTCACAGTCAATCCCCATTTTACAGATGAGGTGACTGAGGCCCAGAGAAGTGAAGTGACTTGCCCAAAGTCACACAGCTGACAAGGATTAGAACCCATGACCTCTGACTCCCAAGCCCGGGTTCTTTCCAGTGAGCCACGCTGCTTCTCATATGAAGGAAGAGAGTTTCGGGGCTGAGGGAGAATGAGGACAAAGGGGTCAACGGCGGGATAAAGGACATCGAGGTACCGAAAGTAGGTTGATGGTAGAGGAGTGGGAGTGTGGATCGAGTCGTAGTAGGAACCAATGCTAATAATAACTGTGGTATTTCTTAAGCGCTTTCTATGTGGCGAGCACTGTATTACGTGTGGAGATAGATACAATAGAATCGAGTCAGAGTTCCTGTCCCTTATGGGACTCACAGTCTAACAGGCAGGGAGAACAGGTGTTGAATCCCCATTTTACCGACAAAGAATCTAAGGTCACACAGCAGGCAAGTACTGCAACTGGGTTTAGAACCCAGGTCCCCTAACTCCCAGACCCTCGCTCTTTCCACTAGACCACGTAACTTTCCGGTTGTTGGCCCGCTGACACACAGGCTTCTCCGTGTGGACCCCCGGCCAGGTTCTTGGGAGCCCGCCTTTCCCGTCACTGTAGACAAAACCACTATCCTGTCTCACAAGCCCATGACCTGGGCGTTATCCTTGACTCATCTCTTTCATTCGACCCACGTATTCAATCTGGCACTAAATCTTGTCAGTTCTATCTTCACAACATGGCTAAAATCCACCCTTTCCTTTCCATCCCGACTACTATTATTCTTAGCCAAGTAATTTTCGTATCCCACCATGACTAACGCAACAGCCTTCTCACTGACCACCCTACCTCTCCCTTCTCCGTTCACTCTGTTGCCCTGATCATTTTTCTTAAAAACCAGTCAGTCCACAACTCTCCACTCCTCAAGAACCTACAGTGGTTTCCCTACCACCTCCACATCAAACAGAAACTCCTTACCATAGACTTTAAGATATTCTATCAGTTCTCCCCCCCGTACCTTACCTCGCTGATTTCCTACTACAACCCAACCCGCAAACCGAACTGCTCCAACGCCAACCTATTTACCGTACCTCGATCTTGTCTATCTTGGCGCCAACCCCTTGCCCCCGTCCTGCCTCTGGCCTGGAATTCCCTCCTCCTTCACTCTCCCACCTTCAAGACCTTATTGCAAATCACCTTTCCTCCAAGAGTTCTTCCCTAAGCCCTCATTTCCCTGACTTCTGCATCCTATGCTCTTGCATCTATCCCCTTTAAATCCCCTCAGCCCCACAGCACTTACGTACATAACCGTGGATAATTTATTTCAGTGTCTGTCTCACCCTCTAGAATGTGAGCAGGGAACTTGTCTACCAACTCTGTTTTACTTTCCTTAGCACTCAGTACAGTGATCTGCACATGGTAATCGCTCAATGAATACTGTTGACTGACTAATGGTCCCCAGCCTTTATTACTGTCCCATCAAGGTCCAGCGGGGAGTGAGAGGGAGGCAAAGGGATGACTTTCTGGTAGGAGAAGTTGAGGGTCTGTAACCAAAACCAATCGATAGTATTTTTTGGAGCGCTTACTGTGTGCAGAGCACTGTACTAAGCACTTGGGAGAGCACAATACAACAGCATTATACTGTACGCACAACGAGCTCCCAAGCGATACTGGATGAGCCCAGGAGTCGATCCGGCTGCGATTTCAGCCGGGGCAACGGGTCACTTGGAAGAATCCTCCCAGCCCCCACCATGCTTCGCAGTGGACCACCAAGCAACAGTCACCATCCCTCTCAATAAAGCATCATGGGTCTCTCGCCTCGACTGCATCCAAAGCCCCCTTGAACCGGCTGCTATGCTCTGCCTGTACAACTTCCTGTGGTAACAGATTCCATATGTCTACCACCCACTGTGCAAAGAAGCATTTCCTTTTGTTTGGTTTGAACCTACCACCTTCAAGCTTCAGTGGGTGCCTCTCGCCCTGGTGGTGAGGGATATGGTGAACGGCAATTCTCTGTTTGCTTTGTCTTCCCCCTTCATGGTTTGGTAAACTTCCATCCGTGGCTTTTTACGATACCCTGGTATGGACTACGCACTCACTCTGCCAAGATAAATGCTAAGCGCCGCTTTGATATGAGATAATCGGATCAGACGAGACCCCTGTCCCAAACTAAGAGGTAGGGAGAAGAGGTATCCCCATTTTACAGATGATGAAACAGGCTCAGAGAGGTGAAGTGACTTCTCCGAGGTCACTCGGCAGGTCAAGGGCAGAGGTGAGATTAACACTTGAGTCTCCTGGCTCTCAATCCCCTGTTCCTTCCCACTAGGCCACTCTGCCTTCCCTTCCGGATGTTGGCCTGTTGACTCCCATCTGCAAAGCTGAAGGAAAGCCATTTATCCTTTCAGTGTGCCCTCCTCAGAAAACGACATGCCAGCATCTGGAGCGGGATTTTTCCTAGAGTTTCCTGAGCCACCTCTTGTCCACTTAATAATAAAAATAATAATAATAATTGTGGCATTTAAATGCTTACGATGTGCCAGGCACTGTTCTAAGAGCTGGGGTAGATATAAGATAATCAAGTTGGACACAGTCTTAATCCCCATTTTACAAATGAGGGAACTGAGGCACAGAAAAGTGACGTGACTTTCCCAAGGTCACATGGCAGGCAAGTGGTGGAGCTGGAATTAGAACCCAGGTCCTATCCTGCCCCTGCCCGGGATCTCCTGGCCTCTAGAAATGGCAGATTAGACTCAGATGGATCTCAAGCGGGTAATAAACAGGTCAGTGCCTCTGATGTCTCCTCTTGACAGAGGTTTGTGGGACTTGCTTTCCTGCCTAAGGTGAGGTGTTCTCTGGCCTTCCCCCACAGTGGGCCAGGATTCGACCCGAGGTTTCCCAGTTGCAGAAAGAACAACATTAGGGGCAGCTCCATGCCACGGGGCATCGGCTCTGACCCCCTGGTCCAGCCCTCGGATCCCACGGTCAGATGGAGGGTAAGAAAGAGGGATGAGATGAACGTTTCTTGGCATCCCCAAAATGTCACCGGTTACCAGCCAGGTCCAGGCACATTCCCAGGGAATCTTCTGGGCCCAATGTCCCTAAAATCCTTTGGGAAAGAGCCATGACTTAAGGTCAGCATTAAAGGAGAAGTCTCTGGTTATCATGGCTACAGTGGCCAGGGTAATTACCTGCAGAACCTTCTTCCTAAGGCCCCGAGCCACTTTTTCCTGTCGATAATCTCCTTCACCCTCCACCATGACACTGCCATAGATTCTTTCCATTTTACAGATAACTAGAATTATGGTATTTGTTAAGCGCTTACTAAGTGCCAGACACTGTACTAAGTGCTGTGGGGTGAATACAAGCAAGTGGGGTTGGACGCAATCCCTGTCCCAAATGGGGTTCGCGGTCTCAATCCCCCTTTTACAGACGAGGGAACTGAGGTCGAGAGAAGTCCAGTGACTTGCCCGAGGTCACACAACAGACGGGTGGCAGAGCCGCGATTAGAACCCAGGTCCTTCTGACTTGCCAAGCCTGTGCTCTTTTCAGGCTGGCTGGGAGGTCAGTTGGGGGCCGGATGGCGGGCGGTGAGGATGGCAGGAGTTTGGACATTTCTAGTAAGCATCTTCTTGGCCCTGTCAAAAAAGCACTGTGGGCTCTACCCAGTGAATATTACCATTTTGCCAATAGGCTCTTCTACAAAGGCCTCTCAATGCCTTTGGAAGCAGGGAATGAGCGAGAGCACCCTTTGCCGAAAAATTCAGTGAGCCCCCGACGCGTGTACTGGTGGATACACACCCGTGGGCAGCGGGGTTTCGGGGCCCACATCTGCGCAAACTCACGTGCCTTTGAGCAGGTTCCAGGGCAGACCGACATCCTCTAGCCTGGAAGCTCGCCGGGGGCAGGGAATGTGTCTTGATGGTTCTGTGTACTCTCCCAAGCGCTTAGTACAGCGTCCCGCACACAGGAAGCGCTCAATAAAACGAGTGAACGGTTAGATGCCCGTGCAGGTCTGAGGGAGTGTGGAATCCTCACCGAGCCATCGGTGCGGGTGCGACAGCCCCTCCAGATGTGATGCCCGATGGGGGCGGGGGTGCCAGTTTGTAAGTGGGAGCGCTCTCCAGGGGAGGCAGCCGGTGAGATCGCAGACAGAGGAAGTGGTTTCCCCGGCAGTGGGAACCACGAGAAAGTTCTCAGAACGGTCTCTGGCCCTCCCGGGCCCGGCTTCCTCCTCCTCCTCCTCCTCACTGAGAGGGACTCGGGGGCGGGAGGCAGGTTAGGGGGGTGGGGGGGCTTCAGGGTGGAGCCCCAAGAGAGGAGCCCCCGACCTGATAAAGCAGCTCGGCGGCTTCGATCGGATGCTGCCCTCCTGCCAGGGTTTGAAAGTCTGTTCCGTGGCCTGGAACCACCGACCTGACCTGCGTGTCAGGTGGCTGACTGAAGGGATTATTCATGCATTTGGAATTCCCCTGACTTTACCCAAGCTCCTGCTGCTGAGGCTCGGGGCACACACACGCACGCACAAACTCACCCACCCACACCACCACATACGGTATTCAGATTGGCTCTCAGAAAGAGAAGCAGAGGAGGGGGTCTCCGCTCCCTTAATTCATCCCCACTCCCAGGTCCGAGCGCTTATGTTCATATCTGTCATTTATTTCTTTCAATTGATGTCTGTTTTCCCTTCTAGACGGTAAGCTCGTTGTGGGTAGGGAATGTGTCTATTATTGTTTTACTGTATTCTCCCAATCGCTTCGTACAGCATTCTGCGCATAGCAAGCTCTCAATAAATACGGTAGAATGAACGAATGCTTTGTGAGGGTCCTGCCTGGGGGATTCGAAGGCCCCTGTCCTAAAACAAGAGAAATGGCCTGCAAGTCCGGGCTCTGGGTGAACGACGAGCAGCCCGATGGTCAGCTGGCCACCCAGACTTCTGGGTATGGTAAAAATAATAACAATTATAACTGTGGTATTTGCTAAGTGCCTACTATGTGCTTATACTGTTCTAAGCACTGGTGCCGATATAGCCGATAGAGCCCGGGTCTGGGAGTCAGAAGGTCATGGGTTCTAATCCAGACTCTGCCACTTGATTGCTATGTGACCTTGGGAAAGCCATTTCACTTCTCTGGACCGCAGTTACTTCATCTGAAAATGGGGACTGAGTCTGTTAGGGACAGGGATTATGTCCTACCCAATTGGCTTCTACCTGGAACACAGTAAGCGCTTAACAAATGCCACAGTCATTATTACTATTATTATACAAGGTAAACAGGTCGGGCACATTCTCTATCCCGCATCATCCCCATTTTACAGATGCCGGAACTGAGGCATACAAGAGTGATAGGATTTGTCCAAGGTCACACTGCAGACAAGTGACTGTGAGTCCACTGTGGGCAGGGATTGTCTCTATTTGTCCTTCCCAAGTGCTTAGTACAGTAAGTGCTCAATAAATACGATTGAATGAAGTGGCGGAGCCGGGATTAAGAACCCCATGTGGAACAGTGACTGTTTCCAACCCAATTACCTTATATCTTCCCCAGTCCTTACAACAGAGCTTGGAACATAGTCAGTGCTTAATGAATAACATAATCATCATCATCTTCTACCAGCTCTGTTGAACTGTACTTTCACAAGCGCACAGTACAGTGCTTTGCACACAGTGACCACTCAATAAATGCCCCTGATTTACTTATTGTTTCTACTCCCGTGCTTAGTGATCTATCCACTAAGCCAAGCTGCTTCCCTCAGACGGAGTCCAGGAAGCGAGTTTGGGCTGTTGTCTTCCAAGTGCGCCCAGGACAGTTTGAAAGGACCCATGAACATTCCCAAAGGCAAGTCTAACTGCTTCACTGATGAGGGATTGGAGGCGTTCCCAAGAGCCACGGCCCTGGAACAAGAGAGAGGAACCTCGGCCTCCTTTATTCATGGGAAGGCATCAAGGATGCTGATCCCTCTGCAATCTGGGGCTATTTTCCATAATATAAACACATTAAACTCTGAAACTGTCGAGCTCACCATTATCCAGGAAGGAGGGCGGGCTCCGGGAACATGCTGAATGGATTACGGGTGCTTTTGATTCCGTAAAATCAAAGAAAAACAACCTCGAGAAAGCCAAATCTGTCCCGCACGTTCAAAGGCCTTATCTATTGAGATTCCATGGAAACTTGCTGGAATGAGCTACCCGGGGAACCGTCAGACTCCTTCCTGGGCCCCAGCGGAGATAGGGGGTTGAAGGTGGTGGCCCAGGCTTTTCTCTTTCCCCAGATAGGTTAGACCGTAAACTCCTCGAGGGCAGGATCTCAGCTTCGGATCTACCAGTTGTCAGGGGCTCAGTTTCCTCACGGGTGACGGAACGCTTCCCCTCGCACACCATTCTCTCCCCTGATCGCCCAGCCAGGTGGAGGAGAGAGTGGGAATCCCCCATCTCCTAGAAGTAGAATATGCCAGGCTGGAACTCTTGATTTCAACTGTGGAGTGAAAATTTCCACCAGAGGCGTCCTGCCCCTTTTACAGCCTTGTAAACGAACTCCAGAGGAGCCCACCAAAGCGGTTTCTCGACCCGGCTCCTTCCTCTTCCCTTCCCGCCACCCCCACCCCCCCCGCCCCGCCTCACGAGGAACCCTTAACCCGGGCCTGCGTCACCTCTCATCCAGAATTCCTCGTTACCCCCCTTCCCTCGAGCCCAGTGGGCAAGCGGTTCTTTGCAAGGCTGCCTCAAGGGCAGAGTGAAATTCCATCCACCCTCTCTCGCCCGTCGCTGTTCTCGGCTCCAGGACCGAGCTCTGGAAGTTCCCTAAAAGCTGGCACCGTCAGAGAGACTTCTAATTAAGAGGAGACGGCGCTAGGCCGGTCCTCTCTCTGGCTTCAAGGGAGAGAGGAATCTGACGTGCTAAGGGGACTGAAATGAAACCATTCCTGCCCAGCTCCCAGGGCTTCCACTCCTGGTTTTATTGGCTCTTTTTGTTCCCAATTACATTGAACCCTGTAATTAAACACCTTTTTATAAGAGCTGAGAGAGTTTGGAACCAGCCGCCCAGCACGCTCGGCTCTCTCTGGTTTTTCCAGAGCGGCCAGTGGAAGAGGCCCTTTCCTCTTCCCGTACGCCCGCCGCCACCTCTCCCGGCTCTCTGCACCACCTCTTGCCCTCCCGTGACCCTGACAGATGCTCCTCCCCCACACCGTTCATTGGCACAGGTCAAAGGACGTGAGTTCTAATCCCTGCTTTGACGCTTGCCCGCTGTGGGACCTTGGGCAAATCACTTCCCTTCTCTCTGGGCCTCAGTTGCCTCATCTGTATATTGGGGATTAAGACTAGGAGCCCCATGTGGGACATGGACTGTGTCCAACCTGATTAGCTCGTATCTACCCCAGCACCTAGTACAGTGTCTGGCACATAGTAAGAGCTTAACAGATATCTCTAGGCTGTGAGCTCATTGTAGGCAGGGATTGTCACTCTTTATTGTTGTATTGTACCTTCCCAAGCCCTTAATACAGTGCTCTGCACACAGTAAGTGCTTAATAAACGATTGAATGAATGAAATACCATTTTTTAAAAAGCCATTTAGCTTCCCTGTGCCTCAGTCACCTCATCTGTAAAAGGGGGAGCCCCATGTGGGACATGGCCTGTGTCCAACCTGATCAATTTATCTATATTAATGTCTGCCTTCCTCTCTAGACGGTAAGCTCACTGTGGGCAGGGAATATGCCTGCTTGTTATATTATACTCTACCAAGCGCTTAATATGGTGGTCTGCACACAGTAAGCGTTCAATAAATACAATTAAATGAATTATCTTGTTTCTGTCTACCCCAGCACTTAGCACAGTTCCTGGCACACAGCAAGTGCTTAACAAATACCATAAAAAAAAAAAAGAAAGCAGCTGCAGACAGGCCGGCAAGTGGGGTGGAAAGGGATTGAACTCTGGCCAGGACGCCCAAAGGCTTGGCTCCACCCTGAAGTGGGGACAGATCACTTTTCCTCCCCGGGGAAAAATGATGGCTACTCCATCAGTGGAACGGGGCTGATAATGCTTCCTTCACTGCCCCCAGGAATGCTGCGAGGAAGTGACAGAGGAGATGCGGAAGCCTTTGAGACCTGTGAAGATACCGTTATTATCTTAATAGACCACTTGTAACCAGCAATCAATCAAGTAATCATATTTATGGAGCTCTTACTGTGTGCAGAGCACTGTACCAAGCACTTGGGAGAGTACAATAGAACAGAGTCGACAGATATGCTACCCTTTCCTCCTCGCCCTCCAAAAAGACCTAATAAAGCGGGATTCTCAATCAGTCATCAGTGGTATCTACTAAGCGCTTACTATGTGCAATCAATGGTACTTATTGAACTCTTACCTTATGCCAAGCACTGGATCAATCTATCCCTCCTCACCCTCCAGAAAGACTTTGCAAACTCTCAGTGGTATCTACTAAGCGCTTATTATGTGCAGTCAATAGTACTTACTGAGCTCTTAATTTGTGCCAAGCACTGATCAATAGGTCGATGGTATTTATCGAACCCTATGTGCAGAGCACTGTACTGAGCACTTGGAAGAGTACAGTCCTAGAGAATTGGTTGACATGATTCCTGCCCTCAAGGAATCTACAATCTCCCTGACAAAGTCCTGTGAACACCAGCTAAAAGCAGCGTGGCTCACTGGAAAGAGCCCGGGTTTGGGAGTCAGAGGTCATGGGTTCGAATCCTGGCTCTGCCGTTTGGCAGCTGTGTGACTGTGGTCAAATCACTTCACTGGGCCTCAGTTACCTCATCTGTAAAATCGGGATGAAGACTGTGAGCCTCACATGGGACAACCTGATTACCCTGTATCTCCCCCAGCACTTAGAACAGTGCTCTGCACATAGTAAGCGCTTAATGAACAATATTATTAACTAAACCCCTAATGAGTGGGTGAGGATGAAGGCTCATCCATAATTAAACATCTCCAAGAATCTCTCCACCACACCTCGATATCTCTGTGCAGACCTTTCTAGAAACTCTCTCCTCCCTCCTATCAACCAACCAATTGATGGCATTATTATTAATAACAATGGTATTTGTTAAGCACTTATAATGTGCCAGGCACTGTTCTAAGCACTGAGGTAGATACAAGATAATAAGGTTGGACATAGTCCCTCGTTCACATAGGGCCCACAGCCTTAATCCCTATGCCACAGATGAGGGAACTGAGGCCCAGAAAAGTGAAATGACTTGCTCGAGGTCTCAGGGCAGACAAGGGGCGGAGCTGGATTAGAACCCACGACCTTCTGATTCCCAGGCCCGAGCTCTACCTCTAAACCATGCTGCTTTTCAGCTCCAGGGCAGAGCTCTGTGCTAAGTGCTTGGGAGAGTTCAGTAGAGCAAATAGACATGCTGGAACAGACATCCAAGCTAGGAGTCTTGGCAGAGAACAGGGAGGGGGAGGTACCTGCTTTCTCAGGGGCTGCCCAGAGTGAGGCTCAGGGGGGCATTCATGCCAGGTTGGGGGGGGGCAAAGGGGGCCCAGGTGGGGCCCGGAAATGGCAGGCAGCAGGGAAACCCAGGGGCCGGAGACCAAGTGGGGTGACACAGTCCAAGCCGAGCCAGTGACTCAACATAAAGCGGGGGGGGGAAAAAGGCTGCCGGTGGGAGCCTCGTTCTTTTGGTTGAGGTAAAGAACTTTGTTCATTCATTCAATCGTATTTATTGAACACTTCCTGTGTGCAGAGCACTCTACTAAGCACTGGGGAGAGTACACTTCAACAATGAGCAGACACATTCCCTGTCTACAAGGAGATGACAGTCTAGAGGGGGAGACGGACATTAATAGAAATAAATAAATAAATAAATAAATGATGGAAATGGACAAAAGTGCTGTGGGGCTGGGAGAGGGGGAAGAAGGGATTGGGAGAAGAAAGGAGGGCTTAGTCAGGGAAGGCCTCTTAGAGGAAATATCTTGACCTCACGTGGTCCCTGGACCTTGGACCATAAGGAAAGGTGGGATTCCAGGCCTGCCTGAAGACCTGCTAATAAGCGCAAGAAGCCATTTCTCACCCCCAAACAATGGGCAAAATCACCTCCTTCCTCTACATAGACTAGGCACTTGGCTGTGTGTCCCCTTAACTTTTTTTTTAAATGGTATTTGTTAAGCACTTACTATGTGCCAGGCAGCGTACTAAGCACCGGGGAAGATACAAGCTAATCAGGTTGGACTTAGTCCATGTCCCACATGGGGTTCTTGGTCTTAATCCCCATTTTGCAGATGAGATAACCGAGGCCCAGGGATGTGAAGTGCCCTGCCCCAGGTCACACAAGCAGACAAATGGCGGAGCCAGGATTAGAATCTCGCTCCTTCTTTCTCCTTCCTTCCCAGGCCTGTGCTCTATCCGCTAGGCCATGCCGCTTTCACTTTAATACTCACCCCACTTACATACATATCCTTATTCTCTACTACTTCCCCCAGGTTGAATCCCAGCCCAAACCTGTCTTCTGTCTCCCAGAGGGACTAGGGTTCAGCATTCAGTCCCAGTAACGATTCATTAAGGGCTTTCTGTATTCCAGACACCGTACTGAGGTAGATTCATCCGGATAGGACACAGCCCCGTCCCACATTGGGCCCAAGTTTAAGAAAGAGAAAGAACAGCAACTGAATCCCCACTTTACAGGTGAGGAAACAGAGGCGCGGAGAAATGAAGCGACTCGGCCACGGTCGCACAGCAGGCAAATGGCGGAGTCGGGATTAGAACTCGGATCCCATCGGTCAGTTGACGTATTTACTGAGAGCTTACTTTATGCAGAGCACTGGTCTAAGTGCTTGGGAGAGTACAAGAGAACGATAAGACACGTTCGCTGCCAACAATGAGCCTGACTCACAGGCCCGTGTTCTTTCTACTAGAGCTCCCAATTCAGCTCCTAGAATCTTTGCTCACTGCTCGCAGCCTCTTGGAGTCTGGGCTCATTTCCTGCTTCCCACAGAGAGTTACTCCCTTCCCAAATCCCAATTCTGTGGGAAGTGGACTCTGCTCTGTTGCCCCCTGGCCCAGAAGCGGCAGATCCCGGCTCGCTGAGAACGGATCGCCTGACACGAAGAACCTGCGGTTCTGCCCCTCTCCTTCTCCAAATTCAAATCATTTTAACGGGTTATTTTCATCAAGTGCCGTCGACTCCTTTTCCATTCATAACTACTCTATGGATATATTTACTCCAGAACATCCTTCTGCCATAATCCATAACCTTGCTAACAGTTCTTCCGTTACTGTTATGGTTTCTAACCATCTAGCTGCTGGCCTGCCTCTTCCACGTTTTCCCTGGACTTTCCTGGCATTAGTGTCTTCTCCAGAGAATTTGTCCTCCTGATTATGTGTCCAAAATACTCTAAGTCATTTGGCCTTCCAAAGACCACTTTGGCTTAATTTGCTCCAAAATCCATTTGTTTGTATTTCAGGCGGTCCATGGTATTGGCAAAAGCCTTCTCCGACACCCCATTTCAAAAGAACAGATGCTCTTTCTATCCTGCTTTTTCACGGTCCAGCTTTTGAATCCATACACTGTCACTGGCAACACTATAGAATTGACAAGTTGTATTTCTGTGACAGTTGTTACAGCAGCACATTTCAAAACAGGTAGATGCCCCCAAATTGGCCACATTTCCCACAAACCACTCTGAGCAAGGGCCTGCTCTGAGCGCAGGCTCCGCGGCTGATTTGGCGGAGCAGGGCAGAGGAACCCTAGCCGCATGCCAGGGCATCGGCCCCGGGCACTAATTTCTATGAACGCCTGACTTCTCCTCTAGACCGTAAGCTCGTTGTGGGCAGAGAATGTGTCTGTTTATTGTTCTACTGTACTCTCCCAAGGCACTCAATAAATAGGATTGACCGACTGACTCTGGGAGTGCCACTTACAATATTGGAAAGCAGCGTTGCTTAGTGGATAGAGCATGGGCCTGGGAGTCAGAAGGACTTGGGTTCTAATCCCAGCCCTTGCCCTTTTCTGCTGTGTGTCCTAGGGCAAGTCACTCAACTTCTCTGTGCCTCAGTTATCTCATCTGTAAAATGGGGGTAAGAGCGTGAGCCTTATGTGGAACAGGGACCGTGTCCAACCTGATTAAATTGGATCTACCCCAGTACTTAGAACAGCGCTTGACACATAGTGAGCACTTAACAAGTACCATAACTATTATTAAGTCACTTCATTTTCCGGTGCCTGTTCTCTCTCCCCCTTAGACTGTGAGCCCCATGTGGGACAGGGACTCTGCCCCAATTATTGTGTATTTACACTAGCGTTCAGCCCAGTAAGCACTTAATAAATGCCATTATCATTAGTTATTATTAGTACGATTAGGAGTAGTGTTTGTTAAGTGCTTATTCTAAATAAGGCACTGTACTAAGCATTTCGACAGATACAAGCTAATCAGATTGGACGCAGTCCATGTCCCACATGGGGCTCACAGTCCTAATCCCCATTTTACAGATGAGCTCGCCGAGGCACAGAGAAATGAAGTGACTTGGCCAAGATCACGCAGCAGACAGGTGGCCGAGCCGGGATCAGAATCCGGGTCCTTCTGCCTCCCAGGCCCGAGTTGTATCCACAGAGAATCATTCACCTGTCCTCGGAAGAAGGTGGAAGTTCCCACGACCTTGATGTGACCTTTATCTTCGGTTCCCTGTCGAGCCCACTAAAAATATCCCCTAGAAACCACCCTTTACTCTCTGGGTGTCTGAGGGACCAGCCCCCAGAGCTCAGACTGTGGAAGTGATCCAGAGAGCGCGGGACCCAGCTCAGGGCCGATGACAGACAACTCCGCCTGGAGCCTCAGATGTTGGGCTAGACTGAAACCACCACGGCCCCCTTGGGCCTGGCCCGCTTCTCGATTTTGGTCAGCTCCACTTCTCCGCCCCCCGAACCTTTCTCTGAATGACTCTCCGTCCCCCGGGGCGACCGGGGACCAGCCCGAGACGGTCGCATCCTCCCCAGAGGCGGCCCTGGCTTCCCAAGCCAACACCTGTTTCTTGAGGCCGACTCTCCCCTCGTCCCTCTTCTGACCAGGTCAGGGAGTGGAGAAACAGTCACGGCACATTCTGCTCACCTGGATACAAGCGAACCTCCCTCCTTCCTTCCCCTCTCCCTCCATCGTGGACACTGGCATGGTAATAATAATCATCGTGGTATTTAAGTGCTTACTATGTGCCAGACACTGTACCAAGCGCTGGGGTGGGGAGCCCAGCCCTGAATGCCCAAGGTGTACTCAGGACCCCAAGAGGGAGGCGGGACAAACTTTGGCATTTTCAGGGGCTCAATCAATAATCAGCCACTTTCAAATCATTATTAAGGTCACATCCTCCAAGAAGCCTTCCCCGATTAAGCCCTCTTTTCCCTTACTCTCTCCCCCTTCTGTGTCATCTTTGCACCTGGATGTGACCTTTGGACATCTGATATTCACCCCACCCCCAGCCTCACAGTACTAATGTATATATCTTTAAATCATATATTGTAAATTACTGATTTATTCATATCAGTGTCTGTCTCCCTCTCGAGACTGTAAGCTAGGGCAGGGAACATTAATTCTGTTCATTCTGTTGCATTAAACTCTCCCAAACACTCAATACAGTGCTTTGCACATAGTAAGCACTCGATAAATACCACTGAATGGTATTCAAATGCCCAGAGATCAGGGTTGTATACACACACACACAGACCGAGACACGGACGCACAGACACAAGCACACAGATATTCTCCCAAGGGCTTAGTATACTGCTCTGCACACAGTAATTCCTCAGTAAATTCAATTGACTGACACACATGCACGCACGCACACTCACACCGGCTTATCTCAGCCGCCAAGGGGAGGTGGAGAAGCCAAAAAAAAGTTCTGAGAGCTACAGAAGGCTAGATCCATAAAAGTGGAGAGGAGAGGCTGAGCGGAAGGGACCAAGCTCAGAAATCTCAGAGGATGAGGTAGAAAGGAATTAAGCCTTTTTTTTTTCCTTTATGGTATTTGTTAAACACTTTCTATGTGTCAAACACCATTCTAAGAGCTGCAGTAGATACAAGTCAAACAGATTGGCTACTTTCCCCGTCCCACATGGGGCTCCCAGTCTAGAGTAGGATTGAATCCCCATTTTATATTTGAGAAAGCTGAGGGACAGTTAAGTGAATTGCCCAAAGTCACACAGCAAGGAATTGGCAGAGAGGGGATTAGAACTCGGGTCCTCTGACTCCCAAGCCCATGCTCTTTCCACTGGGCCACTCTGCTTGATGTGTAGAAGAACTTCCTGTCAGGGCCGAGCGAGCCTAAAACCGCTCCCAAGGGAGGATATGGACCTTCCGCTCTGAGACTTTTAGAAAAGGTCAGGGTCGGGGCAGTGGCAGGTCAGACACTGTTTAAGGGCAGTTTGAGAGGGACCCAGGTTTGGGACCACACATCCACCCTCTGCTCCTACGAACGGGACTCCGACAGGGTCAAGGGTGTCCTGAGGTATCCATGGGACAGTGGGAGCCTCACCAGGCCCAAGGTCAGCTCCTCCAGGATCCTCAACGCCCTGCCTTTCCCTGTGTGCTCCGTGGCCAGGCTGGGGCCGCCAACCACACGAGACGCCCCCACCAGCCTGCCCTGCCTCCCGTATGCCCCTGCCTGGAGACGGCTGCCCGGAAATGCCTGGAACTCGACCACAAACAGCCCGGGCCCGGTGGCTTCCACACCAGGAAAGGCCAATTAGACTTGTCTCCAGGCCCAGTTCTGCCACCTTGTTCCAATCAGACGTCTCCCTGCCACTTGGAAGGAAGCCGTCTCCCTCCTCGCCTTCCCCCTCCTCCACTCTTCTTCGTCCTCCCCTTCCCTTGGCCCTCCCTCTCTCCCCCTCCCAGCTAGGTGGCCTTTGGGGTGGTCTCTCCCGCAAATCATCGGCCGTTTCAACCTCTCCCCTCTCCCTCAGACTTTTCTGTCCCTCTCCATCTCTCCTGAACCTCTGGATTTTCCACTAACCGGCAACTGTGTGGATAAGTTCAGGGACTATCTTGAACCCTGTTTTCCTGGGCCCTGTTTCTCAGCGGGTCCCCTCTTTCCCCTACCAGGCAGCCCCTGGGATGTCAGTCATGGCAGAGGCTCTTGTAAGCCACGGAGAGACAGTCTGTGGAGGGACTTCGGGGGTGGGAGGGTGGGAGTGGGTCCCTTCAGGGGTAAGATCCAGGATGAGGAGTGTTGCCCCTTTCCTTCTTGGGTGACACCACCCCCCTCCCCGGCCCCCAACTCCTTTTCCCTGGCTTCCTGCCTTGCGATGTTCAGGGGATGCCTTGTGGGCATTCATGGAGTCCCCTCTGCCCTCTCTCCCCTCAGCAGGCACGACTCTCAATGGGGACTTGTGGACTGACCTCATGTTTGGTCTGGGCTGAAGAAAAAAAAAATCCTCCAATAGTTGGGGCGGGAAGGGATAAAGAGTGGTGGTTTTAGGGGTCTTCCTCCTGGTTTAGGGTTGGTTTTAGCTGAGCCATTTGATACCAGTCTGTGCAGCTCATGGGCTGTCTTTTGGGAGAATCCTCTAGGGCTTGGCCTGCAACATCCCGGTCCCGTCGGGGGAGAATCCTAGCTAACTCACCCTCACCCCAGAAACCTCCTCATTTCTGGGATAAATAATCCCAGGCTCTTTTACTTGCCTCAGACAGTCTGCTTTCCATCCTCTACATTGTTCTCCTCTGGACCCTCCCCTTGGTCTCCACAGCTCACATCCAATCCAATCTCCCAGAACTCAGCTTGGCATTGTTCATCTCCCAGATTGGGAGATGAAGAAAGGGTGGATGTGAAGTCCCAACATGGTTTAGAGGGAAAAGGCAGAGGCCTGGGACTCAGAGGACCCGAGTTTTAATCCCAGCTGTACCACTTGCCTGCTGTGTGACCTTTGGGCAAGTCACCTGGCTTCTGGGTCTCAGTTTCTCCATCTGTAAAGTAGGGATTCAATACCTGTTCTTCCTCCTACTTAGACAGAGAGCCCAGTGTGGGTTAGGGACTGTGTCTGATCTGATTAACTTGTATTTACCCCAGCAATTAGAACCATGCTGGAATCATAGTAGGTACTTAAATACCTGGGGGGTTTTGTTGTTGTTGTTTTTTAAAAAAAAAAAAAAAAGACAGTCTTACCTGGCAGCTTCAGGGAAAGTAAACCATGCATTAGATGGGAAAGGGTTTATTTTGAATGACAAGAGGCCTAGATTGTAAACCCCAAACTCTCAGGAACATTTTTTTTTGCTTTGTTTTATTATGAGAATTGTTGAGTGCTTACTATGTACCAGGCACTATACTAAGCACTGGGTAGATATGAGATAATCAGGTTGGACACAGTCCCTGTCCCCCACAGGGCCACAGTCTTAATCCCCATTTTACAGATGAGGTATCTAAGGCCAGAAGGAATGAAATGACTTGCCCAAGGTCACACAGCAAAGTGGCAAATCCAAGATTAGAACCCAGATCCTCTGACTCCCAGGCCCAGGCTCTTTCCACTAGGCCAAACTTATTCCCAAAAATGTACTTTTCTGTAGTACTTTTCCAAGCTTTCAGCACAGTGCATTGTACTTTATAGGTGCTCAACAGTACTATATCACTACTCATCTCTTTCTTTCCCAGCTAAACTAGCCTCCATGTTTAATGGATGCACTTTCTCTGATTTGCTCTGAGTTACAATCTAGGTTTCCTAGAATCCTGAAGCTAACCAGGTCTTTGTCAGCTTTCTTATGTCTAAGAACACAACACTGAGGGCATGACGAGGAAGTAGCTCTTTATCATACCCAGAAGGCAGCAAACTGTTGCCATCTCTGAAACAGAGATGTGAGTTCCGTTCTCATCTCGTCTAAACTGGAAACCCATAGTTTACAGGAATCATTGAAAGCAGCATGGCATAGTGGATAGAGCACGGGCTTGGGAGTCAGAGGACCTGGCTTCTAATCCCAGCTCTGGCACCTGTCTGCTGTATGATCTTGGGTAAGTCACTTGAGTCCTCTGGGCCTCAGTTACTTCATCTATAAAACGGGGATTTAGACGGTGAGCCCCATGTGGGCCAGGGATTATGTCCTATCCAATTTGCTGTATCCTCCTCAGCATTTAGTACAGCACGTGGCACATAGCAAGTGCTTAAATACCATCATAATCATTATCATCAGCAGCCTCTCTGATCTTCACAGAGACAAGAATCAAATCCAAAACTGCCCTGCCAGTTCTTGGACTTCCCTGGAACATTTGTCTTCCTGTGGAGCAAAATTTTCACTACCGCCTACTTTCTGGGGTGGATCACGGAAGCTTCTGTCTCTTGGCCGTTCCAAAGAGATGTTGGCTCGAGGCAGGCAACTGGTCCCCAAAATGCCGGGACCACTCGATTCATCCATCAGTGGTATTTACAGCGCTCTTACTGTGGCTCCAGCAATGGATTAAAAATTTGGACGAGTCCATCGGAGTCGGGGGGATGGTCTGACGTGCTAATAAGGAGCTTAAGATCATCCTCTAGATTGTAAGCTAGGCACGGGAAGGGATCATGTCTACCAATTCTGTTATAGTGTACTCTGCCAAGCTCTTAGTACAGCACTCTGTACACACTTAAGCACTCAATAAATACGATGACCGATTGATACAATCTAATGGTGAGGACAGGCAGCAATAGAATATTTATCAAGAGGGGAAGGAGGAGGAGGCAGAATAATGATATAACTGGGAATAGTGAGAATAGCAAATCAGTCAGTGATATTTACTGAGGGCTTTCTGTGTGCAGTGCACTGTACTTAATGCTCAGGAAAGTACAATGAAACAGAGTTGGTAGACTTTCCCTGCCCATGAGGAGCTTTCAGTTTAGAAGAGGAGACAGACAAGAGAAACAACATGGCTTAGTGGATTGGGCATGGGCCTGGGACTAACAAGGACCTGGGTTCTAATCCTGGGCTCTACCACGTGTCTGCTGTGTGACCTGGGCAAGTCATTTCACTTCTCTGTGCCTCAGATACCTCATCTGTAAAATAGGGATAAGAGTGTGAGCCCCAAGGGGTAGGAGACTGTGTCCGACCCGATGAACTTGCATCTACCCTAGTGCTTGGCACATACTAAGCACTTAAATACCATAATTATTCATTATTATTATGTGAAAACGAATTACAGATATGTCCATAAGAACGCGGTGGTTTGTCATATACGGAGGAGTAGGGAGTTTGAGGCCGGAGGGAGGGCAAGCCGAATTAGCGGAATAAACCGTTGAATAGACTAAGGTGCAAAAGGGCCGAGGGAGGGTGAGCGTACCCAAGTGCTGTTGGCTGGATGGACCCGGGGCTGCTGGCAGTTAATCGGGGAAGGCTTCCCGGAGGAAGAGTTTGCCAGCCTGGGAGGACACCGACGGGCTTGAACTGCTAAGAGAACCATTTCAGGGGCCTGACCAAGCTCGAGGCTTTCAGAAACAGAGAGCCCCTCTCTCCCCACCCCATCCCACCGGGCCGCCTTCTCCAACCAGAATTTGCCAGTCTCAGACCTGCTCCTCCCCATCAAGGAGGCCACCGCTTTTCTGAAGCCTAAAGTGCTGGTTTTGTCCTCCATCTCTGAACCGACCAGCGTTTCACAAACACACACACCACACAAAATGAAACTGCGCATTCTTGCCACTGTCAAAACCCCAGAACATTGTATTCCATTAGCCTGAACTTGACTTGCCCTTTAATTTATTAGCCTTCCCCTCTCCTTTTGTTACAATCTGCCCACAGCCTAACTATGTCCTTAGGGGACAAGCTTCATAAAAGTAATTAGCGGGCACACACGTATGCCCCCAGTGTACATTCTGTCAACTTGGGATCCTAGACGGGAGAAAGAAGCAGCGTTGCCCATTCATTCATTCATATTTTGAGTGCTTACGGTGTGCAAAGCACTATACAAAAGCGCTTGGGAGTACACAACAACAGATATAGTCCCTGCCCACAGCAAGCTGGAGTACGGGCCCGGGTGTCAGAAGGACCTGGGTTCTAATTTCGGGTCCGCCACTTGTCTAGTTTGGGACCTTGAGCTAGTCGCTTCACTTCTCCATGCCTCAGTTACCTCAGCTGTAAGAACGGGGATTAAGATTAAGAGACCCATGTGGAACAGAGACTGTGTCCAACCTGATTAGCTTGTTTCTACCCTAGCAGAAAGTACAGTGCCTGGCGCATAGTAAGTGCTTATCGAATACCATTAAAAAAAAAGGAAACACCAGGGAGTTCAGAGGTCAGCTTTCAACCTCTGGATGACAGTTGAGCCTCACCTGCCGAGAGGCTACGCTCGGAGCATCAAGGCTCGTGGCGCCTGGGTAGCTATGGCAGTTCGAAGCTGATCGGCAAAGACGGGGTCCTCTGAGCCGCTGCGCGTTCCGGGCAGGTCGAGGTCAGCCACCCCTGAAGCGGTAGGAGGATGGGGCTGGGCATCCTAGGTGAGTCTAGGCCGGATCCCCCACTGGCCAGGGCTAGGTTCACCTTAGGCTCTCGCTGACGTCAGGAGAACGTGAGGAAGACAATGGCAGAGGACACACACGATGGAGAGCCATCCGTGCATGAGACCGACTTTATCCCACCATTCCCCAGAGGGTCTCCCGGCCCTCCTGGGGTAGAACATTAGGCAGCACTACAAAGAGCTCGCACCAGGGCTGCGGAGCTGTCCTGACAGTACACTGTGGGGGTGGCCAGGCTACATAAACCAGAAGCCACTGGAGACGAGAGTCGGAATCTTCCAGTGCCCGACGGGACCCAGAGACAGGAGACCAGGCCCTCCCCGGGTTCCCAGGCGACGGGAGGAAATGAATGCCCCCCAGAGCATCCAACTCCTCGCTTGCCTGTGTGGATATGTGGGTGTGTATGTGTGCGTGTGAGTACACGCGTGTGTGTGTGTTTGCGTGTGCGCCCATAGGCGGTGTGCTTGCGTGCTTATGTCCCGGGGACAACCAGCCAGATGGGGTTTTTTTTTCTTTTTTTCATGATTGTTTTGCAATCCTCGCCCCTCCGAAAGCCCGTCTTCCAGACCGCGACACTCCGTTACCAATGCGCAGCCCGGCGGGTTTTATAGCCGAGTAACAACCCCTGGAAAAGAGGGGTTTATTGTGGAAACATTGACAGGGCCTTAACGCAAGTGGAAAAGAAGGTGTCTCCACAATAAAGAGGTGTTTTATAATGAGGGTAATTACGGTATAATAGGGGTTACTCACCATGGCTACCAGGCAAGGCACAACAGGCTTTTATCCCCGCTGTAGCCGAGGCACTCTGAGGGGGGCGGAAAAGGCCAAGGGGGGCCCAGACAGAGCGTGTAATGGGGGTCCCCAAAGAGCAGCCCCTACGCTAGAGGTTCGAGGACCGGCGAGGCGGAGAAGGGAAGACGAGGAGGGGAGGGTTGAGAGTCTTCGAGACGAAGGGAACGTGGTCTCGGTGATGGCGAGTCACGTGTCTCGGCTTGTGGGGAGGCCGGGACAAGAGGGAACAGGCTCAACTGCAGCAGGAGGGGGTCGGGGAGATGGCGTGAAGAACGTCCGGGCCGCGGAGCTGAGAGAGACAGAGTGTCTTTCCCGGAAACGGGCCGAGGCTCCTGGGGAAGGCCACCATCTGAGGGGCTGTGACGACCCCAGTATCTAGGGTTGGGGAGAGCGGGCCCCCCCCTACAAGTAGAGGCTAAGCGGCGGGACAGCTTCAGGAGGTGATGCCGGTGGGAACCGGCTGAAGCCAGCCCAGGGCTGACCATACCTTGAGGTGGCAAGCTGGCCCCAGGTTGGGAATTGTTCCTGGCTTAACCAAGGAACGAGTTGACCGTGGGTCCGTGAACACAGTCACAACTGGCTCAGACCAATGGTCCTTCCAGGCCACAGTTCTGTCTCCGACAGCAGCTGCAGGTTGCCTAGAAGGATCGGATAACGGCACTGACGCTAGGAACACGTCACTTAATGTCCCAAACTTGTCCACCGCCCCCATTCCTGAATTGCCTTCTAGAGACCCAGGATGGACCTTTCATCAGTGAATTGACCCAAACCCTTCTTGAACCTACTGATAATTTCAGCCTGCACAACGTCCTGTAGGAACGGTGGAGCCGGGTTTAGAACCCACGTCCTCTGACTCTCAATGTCTGACTTCATCAAAGTCTTAAGTGAGAAGGGGCCTTTAAAGATCACCTAGTCCCACCTCAGTCTCTAGGCCAGGTCATACACCTCCTCCTGACTCATGTATTCCCTTCTCCATCCACATTCTTCAACTCTGCATGTTTCATTTTCTCATGCAAGGCAAAAATGGGAAATGTCTGATTTTTTTCCCCCCTTCAACCCTGCTCCTGATTACATCATGCTCTGATACCAGCTTGGGTCCTCTTCCTTCCACCATCCTCCTCATTTTTTTTATGGTATTCTTTAAGTGCTTACTCTGTGTCAGGCACTGTCCTAAGCGCTGGAGTAGACACAGGCTAATCAGGTTGGACACAGTCCCTGTCCCACATGGGAATCACAGTCTTAATCCCCATTTTCCAGATGAGGTAAATGAGCCACAGAGGAAGGGAAGTGACTGACCCAAGGTCTCACAGCAATAGAGTGGGAATTAGAACCCAGGTCCTTCTGACTTCTAGGCTATGCTGCTGTTATTCCGTCCAGCATCCTTTAAGCTCCTTGTGGTCAGGGGACATGTCTACCAAATCTGCTAGAGGGTACTCTAAGTGTTTAGTATAGTGTGCTCATTAAGTAAGCACTCAGTAAATAGCACAGATTGATCGATTCTCCTCTTCCAACCATCCTTTTCCTCCTCCCTCACCCTTCTCGGCTGAAAGGATGTTTTAAACAACACTAGGCTCAGCAGCACAAGGAGCTGAAACCTCTGATAATGGAGGCGAGCGATGCCAACGGAGGCTCATGCCCTCTGCCAGGTTAAACCAGTGGTCAGAGGGTGAACCCAGCCCTAGCACTATTACAAATTAAACCCTGGGGCCGGACAGACGGGATTCATTTCCAAATGATTTTTAAATCCTGCAAAGTGACTGGCAGTGAGAAATAGCGATAATACTGATAATTCTGGTGTTTGTTAAGCACTTACTATGTGCCAAACACTGTACTAAGGACTGGAGTAGATACTAGATGATCAGGGTCCACATGGGGCTCACATTCTAAGTAGAACAGGTATTGAATCCCCATTTTGTAGATGAGGGAATTGAGGCCCAGAGAAGTTAAGTTTCTTACCCAAGGTCACACAGCAGACAAGAGGCAGAGTTAGGATTATAACCCAGGTCCTCTGTCTTCCAGGCCTGTGCTCTTTCCACTAGGCCACGCTGCTTCCAGCTAGTCCAGAGCCCCCGGCTATGACCTGTCTTCGGGTAGCCAATACCACAAGCCAACGGGCCCCAAAGGGTAGAGAAAGCATGGGGCTAGGAGTCACAACTTGGCCTGCTGGGTGACCTGGAGAATGTTTTCTCCAGCTGGAAAACCGAAAATAAAATACCAGCACTCCTTACCTCTTAGATCATGAACCCCAAGTGGGTAACAGACTGCATTCAACCCCATTATCTTGAATCCACCCCAACACTTAACTCTTAGTAAATACTTAGTGAATATCACCCCTTTTTGCACATCCAAGGTAACTTGGCCTTTCCATTCATTCAATCCTAGTTACTGAGCACTTACTGTGTGCAAAGCACTGTATCAAGTACACAGGAGAGTAAAATATAACAATAGACAGCCACATTCCCTGCCCCCAGCGAGCTTCCAGCCACCCAAAACGTCCTAGATGAACTTCACAATGAGTGGTACCTTCTTCAACCTTAAAGGGTACATAGAGATTTAATAAATACCTCAAACAAATGGAGACTCTTCACCTTATTCCTCCCAGTCAAGGTAGCTGGGATGAGTTGCTGCTTGGCCTGAGACTTCCAGTCCGGTTAGCTCTACTCCTGAAGCCTCAGCAATCCCTTACGCACCAGGAAGAGGCCAATATTTGAATCCTTACCCGCCCATTTCCATTGGCTAGCAGGGTCGTGACTCTATTGTTCTCACCTGAGAAACGGCTCACCTGTTCACACTCTCCCTCCTTCCCTCCAGACCCTGAAAATTGGCCTTTTTGCTCATCGCCTGTTGGGAGAATGTTGGTGGGCAGTGGGACGGGGTGTTGACCCATTTACTGGGTATTCACCCCTAATAATGATGGAATTTAGTAAGCACTTAGTGGGTGCCAAGCACTGGGCTAATTAGAGAAGCAGCGTGGCTCAGTGGAAAGAGCCTGGGCTTCGGAGTCAGAGGGCGTGGGTTCGACTCCCAGCTCTGCCGCTTGTCAGCTGTGTGACTGTGGGCAAGTCACCTAACTTCTCTGTGCCTCAGTTACCTCATCTGCAAAATGGGGATTAACTGTGAGCCTCACGTGGGATAACCTGATGCCCCTGCATCTACCCCGGCGCTTAGAACAGTGCTCTGCACATAGTAAGCGCTTAACAAATACTAACATTATTACTGGGAGAGGTTGGATACAGTCCCTGTCCCACATGGGGCTCACAGTCTAAGAGGTAAGGAGGTAGGTAATCCCCATTTACTGAGGCACAGAGAGATCAAGGGACTCAATAAGTAACACACAGCAAAGCCAACACTACAGTTCAGGTCTCCTGAAACCCAGTCTGGTGCTCATTGCACAGGGCCATGCTATGAAGGGGTAGAATTTGAACTCATACATTCCAAGCGCTTAGTACAGTGCTCTGCACATAGTAAGCGCTCAATAAATAAAATTGAATGAATGAATGAACTCAGAACACCCTACATTAAACTCTCCCCACTCATACTTCCACCGGCGGCTCTTGGAACGGAATCACCCCTTCCAATCCCTCTTTTTCCGCTGGATGTTGTGGGTTTTGTTTTTTGCTTCTAAATGGTAGTTGTTAAGCGCATACTATGAACCAGGCACTGTACTAAACTCTGGGGAGGTTACAAGCTAATCGGGTTGGACACAATCCCTGTCCCACGTGGGGCTCTCAACCTTAATCCCCATTTTATAGATGAGGCATCTGATACACACGGAAGTGAAGTGACTTGTCCAAGATCACACAGCAGACAAGTGGCAGAGCCAGGTTTAGAACCCAGGCTCACCACCTCCCAGATCCGCGCTCTATCCATTAGGCCACACTGCTTCTCGACAGTTGGAGGTGTTTCTCTCCCCCCCGGTAGATTGAAAACTCCTTGAGGGCGGAGACCTGATCTCCATTACTCAGTTCCACTCTCCCAAGTACTCCGTACAGTGCTCCTCCCTCAGAAGGCGCTCAGAACAGTGCTCGACACATAGTGAGCACTTCAGATATACCATAACGATAACAGTAAGGCGCTCAAAACGCGCTACTGATCGACGGGCCCGTTCTTAAGACTTGACGTCTTTGGGATTCGCAAAGGTTCAACTTCACCGCTCTCCTCGCCCGCCTAAAACTCTTAACCGTTCCTTGAATATTTATGACCAGTTTTTATCTCATGCCATGCATACAAAACATAGTTGATTTCTTTCCGAAAAGTTTTTTTTTTCTCTTTTTTTCAAATGCGACGTTTTAAAGCCATGTGGCTTTTATTGCAGGCAGGAATGTACAACAGCATTCCTTCTCCCACCACATTAAATGGGACAGTAATCTTCATATGCGTAAGGGCAAAGCTTCCCTGTTTCCTCTCTGCAATCAGCCTCTGAAATTAATTAAGTCTCAAAAAGAACTGACAGTCATTAGAATCTTTAAAAGGAGGTGGAAAGTCTTAATGGAGCCCACACGGAAAGGGTCTGGGGGGAGGAGGGGGAAGCCGAGCCGGGGGGCAGATGTGATATCGGCTGCCCCCGGGGAGGGAGGAAAATCGTGTGACTGAGGGATGCGTGGAGGCTTTTGAGCTCGATAAACAATTTATTCTCCGTCAGAGCGCCCACGGGGGTCGGTGCGTTCCTTCGGTTGTGTCTACTGAGCGCTTACTGTGTGCGGAGCGCTGTACTAAGCGCTTGGGAGAGTACGACAGAACAATGAACGGACACGTTCTCTGCCCACAACGAGCTTACGTTCTTCGTATATGGTGGGTATCGGAAGGCCGGAGGGGTCTCGAGGGGAACTCGAAGAACTACTTAGAATACTCCTATTGGACTGTGAGCCCCTGAGAGAAGCACTGTGGCCTAGTGGATGGAGCACGGGCCTGGAAGTCACAAGTACCTGGGTTCTAATCCCGCTCCGCTACTTGTCCGCTGTGTGACCTTGAGCAAGTTGCTTAACTTCTCTGGGCCTTGGTTGCCTCGTCTGTACAGTGGGGATTAAGACTCTGAGTCCCATGTGGGACATGGACTGTGTCCAATCTGATTAGTTTGTGTCTAGCCCGGTGTTTAGTACAGTGCCTGACATATAGTAAGCACTTTACAAATACCATTAAAAAAAAATTTTAAATGTGAACAGGGAATCGCAGGGCTTGGGCCACTCACTTCATTTCTATATCGCCGTGTTGTATTCTCCCAACCGCTTAGTACAGTGCCTGATACACGGTCGGCACTCAATAAATACGATTGATTGATTTCTCTGTGCCTCAGTTCCCTCATCTACAAAATGGGGATTAAGACTGTGAGCCCCATGTGGGGCATGGCCTGTGTTCAACCTGACGACTTTATATCTACCCAGCGCCTAGTTCAGTGCCTGGCACATAGTAAGCTCTTAACGAATATCATAAATTATCTCCAGCTGATGGCCAGGCCCTCTTGCTGCACCGACATCGCTCTGAGGCGTCAGCTCAGAGGCGGCGGCGATTAATTTTTAATGGGTAACTTCCTCATGGGAGCAGCTCTCTTCCTTGGAACTAATGCCAGGAGAGCTGGGCACGAGAGAATTATCCTGCAGGCCGACCTGGAACTCCCTCCCCCTGCATCAATCACTCAACCAATCAGTCGCATTTATTGAACGCTTACCGTGTGCAGAGCACTGTTTTAAGCGTCTGGGAGGGGATAACGTCACGGAATTGTTAGACGAGTTCCCCGCTCGCCACGAGCTTCCAAGAGGATCACTCTCCTCCCCATTCAAAGCCTTATTACAAGCACGTCTCCTCCAAGAGGCCTTCCCTGACTGAGTCTCTTCTCCCTCTCCCTTCCGTATCACCCTGCACTTGGATTCCCACCCTTAATTCGCTCCCGCATCTCCCCCGCACACAATACAGCGCTTAATAAACGCCATTCGGGGTTGTGACCCAAAGCGGGCCAATTGTCGACCTGTGAAGTGAATCACACGTAGTGTCTTTCTGTTTGAAAGCACCCCTGATGATGATGATGATGATGATGATGATGATGATGCTTATTATATTTAAGTCTTTACTATATGTCAAGTGCTGGGTTCGATACAAGTTAATCAGGTTAGACACGGGCCTCAGTCGCCTCATCTGCAAAATGAGGATTAAGACTGTGAGCCCTATGTGGGACAAATGTCATTTGAAGAAAAATTAAAAAAGAGGGGGGCAGTCCAGGACACCGTTGTGCTGCTTCAATCAAGCATTAGTATTTATTCAACCCTGTTCATGCCTGATACATTCCAGCGTTTAGTACAGTGCCTAACAAATACCATGAAAAAAAAATTGAGTGCCTACTGTCAGTTGAATTAGCAGACATGGGCCCTGCCCGTAAGCAGGTGACAACCTAGAGAGATGGAGAAGCTTGGGAGAAGAATGATGAGGGACCTGGGTAATAATAATAATAATAATAATGTTATTTTTAAGTGCTTACCATGTGCCAGGCAGTGTTTAAGCACCGGATAGATACAAGATGCAAGATATTTGGTCTGTGCACAGTCCCTGTCGCCCATGGAGCTCACAGTCTTAATGCCCATTTTACAGATGAGGTTCTGAAGAACAGAGAAGTAAAGTGACTTGTCCAAAGTCACACAGCAGACAAGTAGGCAGGGAGCTCTCAGCCTTAATCCCCATTTTACAGATGAGGTTCTAAAGAACAGAGAAGTAAAGTGACTTGTCCAAGGTCACACAGCAGACAAGTAGGCAGGGAGCTCTCAGCCTTAATCCCCATTTTACAGATGAGGTTCTGAAGAAGAGAGAAGTAAAGGACTTGTCCAAGGTCACACAGCAGACAAGTAGGCAGGGACTTTGTCTCTCTTAGTACATCTCCTCCTCTAGATTATAAAATCCTTGTGGGTAGGGACTGTATCTACCAACTCCGTTGCATTGTAATCTCCCAAGAGTGCTCTCTGCACACAGTAAATGCTCAATAAATACCACTGTTGGATTGATTGATTGATTGATTGTTTGATTGAAGATCTGGACCCGTTTTCCGGCAGGCGAGAAGTGGTGGTGTCGGGGACCAGTGACCTCAATAGCCTAAAGGTTAAAAAATCTCGTGACTTTATTTGGAATCAATTAATCCGGTTTTTAACTGTTGTCGAGAAACACTCCCAACCAGGGTAGTATTCCGCCCTCTTGATTTTCAGGCCAGTGTCTTGCACCAATCAATCAGGTAATCAATGGTATTTATTGAGCATTTACTGCATCCAGAGCACTTCACTAAGGGCTCAGGACACTACGATCCAATGGAGTTGGTAGATGGATCCTTAGCCTTAAAGCATTTATGGGGGGAGACGGGCATTAAAATAAATTAAAGACAGGGAAATAATAGAGGGAAAGTGCTGTATCAAAGCCCTTAAGGGGTACCCAGTCAAGCGCAATGTCGACAGAGAGGGGAGGGCAGAGAGTGGAAATGAGGAACCACCTGCAATTTTAAAAGAAAACCCTCTCTTGGCTTCTGTGACATTCAGAGAGACTCCCTTTTTTTGTGGTATTTGTTTAGCTCTTACTGGGTGCCGGGCAGCGTACTAAGCGCTGGGGAGGATACAGGCACAGCCGGTAGGACACAGTCCCTGTCCCACACGGGACTGACCGTCTTCATCCCCATTTGACAGAGGAGGTAACCGAAGCACGGGGAAGTGAAGTGACTTGCCTAAGGTCACGCCACAGACAAGTGGCGGGGCCGGAATTAGACTACCAGGCCCGGGTCCTAACCCCTAGACCAGCTGCTGCCCTGACTCCTGGGCCGGACGGGACGCTGATTGAGGCTTGGCCTAAGCTGATGGGTTTATGTGCCGGCCTCACTAAAGTTTCTGCGTTTCATAGCAGGGCAGCGGGGATTCTGGAAGGAAAGTAATTTCTGCGGGCCCCGACCTTTCGGAGGGAGGGTCGGACGACCTGACCGATAGATTCCCAGAGGGGGGGGAGCCCCTTCCCGTGGTTCGCTCCACTCCCCTGCTCCCCAGCCCGGAGAGATAGAGGATGTGGAGACCCCAGGTCCTTTGGGTGCGCTTGGAAATCCCCCTTCTGGGGGACCCGAGCCCTGTCCAGGCCCCTGACCCGGCCGGGGTGGCGCCGCCTCCTGGTCGGAGCTGGGACTGCCCCGTCCAGTCCTGCCTCGGTGGCAGAATTTGGGGGGGTGGGGGGATGCTGGGGAAAGGGGGGCGACCCCCGGGAGACCTTAGGGTGGGGGGGGGGGCTGAGCCCCAGGGCAACCGAGGCTGGGGGATCATGGCTTAGTGGATAGAGCACGGGCCTGGGAGTCAGAAGGAGCCGGGTTCTAATCCGCTGCGTGACCTTGGACAAGTCACTTCACTTCTCTGGGCCTCGGCTGCCTCATCTGTAAAATGGGGGTGAGGCGTGTGAGCCCCCATGCGGGCCAGGGACCTGCTTCACCTGTACCCACTCCAGCGTTTAGAGTTCATTCATTCAGTGGTATTTATTGAGCGCTTACAGCGTGCGGGGCACCGGACTAAGCGCCTGGAAAGTATAATTTGCCAACAAAGACAGACAATCCCCGCCCACAGCGCCCGGGCTCCCCCCACTTATCTGCTGTGTGACCTTGGCCAAGTCCCTTGGCTTCTCCGGGCCTCAGTGGCCCCATCTGGAAAATGGGGATGGAGCCCCACGCGGGACAGGGACCGTGACCGACCCGATTGGCTTGCATCCATCCCAGGGCCTAGTAGGGCGCCTGGCACGTAGTAAGCGCTTAATAAATACCGTAATTATTATAACTGCGTCTAGGGGATAGCTTGGACCCCGGCCGGCTGCGAGGGGAGTCCACGCGGATGTCCACCCCTCACACCCCGGCCCGCTTCGGGAGACTTTTTCTGGAGCAAGCAGGAGCTAGACTGGCCGCTTAAAAATAACCGAGGGGCTAAATATAACCCAGGAAAGAAAGAATGACAACTTTCCGGAAAAATGAACGGGGCGGGGAGTATTTATAGAAACCGTTTCCAATCAGGAGTCCCTGGTCCCCCCGGGGTCGGGCCGGCCTGGGAGGCGCCCAATCCTCAGTTTCCCCACCCCTTTGGGGATGGGAAGACCCCGGCCTCCGAGTCGGACCCCTGGGTTCTATTCCTGAACCCCGCAGATGATTCGTCCTGAGACGGTGTAGCCTCTCTGGGCCTTCGCTTTCCAATCGTGATGTAATAATAATAATAATAATAATAATAATAATAGCATCTGTGCCTCAGTTACCTCACCTGTAAAATGGGGGTTAAGACTGTAAACCCCATGTGGGCCGGGGACTGGGTCCAATCTGATTTGCTTCTGGCCATCCCAGCGCTTAGTACAGTGACTGGCGCATAGTAAGCTCTTAACAAATACCATCATCATTATTGTTATTATTATTATTAATAAGCGCTTACTATGTGCCAAGCATTGTCTAAGCGCTGGGGGAGAAACAAGGTAATCAGGCTGTCCCCACGTGGAGCTCATAGACTTAATCCCTATTTTCCAGATGAGGGAACTGAGGCACAGAGAAGTGAAGTGACTTGCCCGAAGCCACACAGCTGCTAAGTGGCGGGGTCGGGATTAGAACCCGCGACCTCTGACTCCAAACCCGGGCTCAGCCACAGGCTGCTACAGCATTATTTAGTGGAAAGAGCCCGGGGTTTAGGAGTCAGAGGTCGTGGGTTCTAACCCCGCCTCCGCCACTTAGCAGCTATGTGACTTTGGGCGGGTCACTTAGCTTCCCTGTGCCTCAGTTACCTCATCTGGAAAATGCCAATTAAGACCGTGAGCCCCGAGTGGGACAACCTGCTGACCCTGATTCTACCCCAGCGTTTAGAAGAGTGCTTGGCACGTAATAGGTGCTTCACAAATACCATCATTATCATTACCTCGCTGGCCCTGATGGAGAAGAGGAAGAGGAGGAGGAGGAAGGGGGAGAGGAGGACGAGGCCCAGATGAACGAGAGACCCGCTGAAAACAAAGACCCCCTCTTCCCCGCCCCCCACCCCCCAAGTAGCGCTTTGAGTTCCTTCGAGGAAATCCCCGGGTTACGAGGTAGACGAAGCCAGGCCGCGCCCGTTGTGGCCTCGAACGACCCTTGATTCTCCCTTTTCCGTTCCAAGTCGTTGCCCCCTCCGAAAGGCACGAAAATCCAACGGGTTTTGCATCCCTTTCCCCGCGCCAGGGTCCCTTGTGTTGAGGTCGGCGGCGGCCCCTGCAATTTGGCAGTTCGCAGGGGACCGTCGTTGCTGAATTGCCCTTTCCAAGCGCTTAGTACAGTGCTCTGCACAAGGTGAGCGCTCGATAAATGCGATCGAATGAGTGACCCGGGGGGGGAGGGGGGGGGGGCGACCCAGCAGGAAGGCCTCGGGCCCTAAAAGACACTGAACACCCCACCCCAAAAACCCGAATCCCAAAATCAAAATCCAGCGGGAGAAGCCGAGAGGAGCAACCGGAGGACGTGGGTGCGGGTTTATTAATAATAACAGTGATATTCGCTAAGCGCTTCCTTTGTGCCAATAGTTGTGGCAGGCACTGTACTAAGCGTCGGGGTGGATAGAAGCAAATCGGGTTGCATACAATCCCTGTCCCGCATGGAGCTCATAGTCTTCATCCACATTTTACAGATGAGGAAACTGAGGCACAGGGGAGTAAAGTACTGTTCTAAGCGCTGGGGTGGATACCAGGTATTCAGGTGGTCCCACGTGGGGCTCACAGGCTTCATCCCCCTTTTACAGACGAGGGAACTGAGGCACAGAGAAGCGAAGTGGTTTGCCCCAGGTCACGCAGTAGACAAGTGGCGGAGGTGGGATTAGAACCCACGTCCTCTGACTCCCAAGCCCGGGCTCTTGCCACGAAGCCAGGCTGCTTCTCTAACGGGTTTACCGTTACTCGCCGGGATATAAAGGAGAGGATTAATTCCCACCGAGTCTCCGTTGAACCCCCGATTTCTCAAAAATCAATCCAAAATCTTCAGACACAATATTCTCATGCGCAAACGCGTGGCCTAGTGGAAAGAGCGCTGACCCGGGAGTCGGACGCCCCGGGTTCTAAAATCCCAGCTCTGCCACTTAATAATAATAATAATCGTCTTTATTAAGCGATTACTACGTGTCAGGTACTCTTCAAAGCGCTGGAGTAGATGAAAGTGGCGGAGTCGGGATTAGAACCCACGACCTCTGACTCCCAAACCTGCGCTCTTTCCATCTTCTCTGTGCCTCCGTTTCCCCGTCTGTCAAATGGAGATTAAGACTGCGAGCACTACGTGGGACAGGGAGTGTATCCAAATCGATTCATTCGATCAATCGTATTTATTGAGCGCTTATTGTGTGCAGAGCCACTGTACTGAGCGATTGGGAAGTACAATTCAGCAACAGATAGAGACGACCCCTGCCCGCAACGGGCTCGCAGTCTAGGCGGGGGGAGACAGACATCAAAACAAGTACACACGCATCCGTAGCATCCTTAAAAGTAAACAGAATTATAGATATATACCCATCACTAATAAAATAAGTAGAATTATAGATATATACACATCTTTAATAAAAGTAAACAGAATTATAGATATATACACCTCATTCATACAAATAAATAGAATTATAAATATGTGCATCTATACACGTAGGGGCGGGGAGGGGGATAGAGCCAAGGGGATGGGGAGGGGAGGGGGAGCTGAGGAATTTTAGCGCTTAATATAGAGTCCGGCACATAGTAAGCGCTTAACAGATAGCACTATTATTATTATTACTTATACTTCCAGCTAATTTGGCGTTCGGGCACCGGTCTCGGCGCCAGCTTGCCTCATTTTCCCCACGCATCGGGAAAGGGGTCGCCTCCCCAGAGCCCTGGAGACTCCCCCTCCCCCTTTCCAGCTTCCTTCCCTTCCCCCCTCCCAGGATGGGTGACACCCCCCACCTTGGGACTCTCCCAGGGCGCTCTGTGACCCCCAGGGGAGGCGACTCCGCCTCTCGTCTGCTGGGTGACCTTAGGCAAGTCACTTCACTTCTCTGTGCCTCGGTCCCCTCGTCTGTAAAACGGGGATTGAGACACGTGGGGCAGGGATTCTGTCCACACCCATTTGCTTGTATCCACCCCGGCGCTTAATACAGTGCCTAGCACATAGTAAGGGCCCAATTCCACAAGAAATACCAGAATTATCATTATTATCATTATTTAGACTGTGAGTCCCGTGCGGGATAGGGACTGGTGTCCGACCCAATTAATATATAGCTTCTCCAGCGTTTAGAACAGTGCCCGACACATAGTAAAGCTCTGTACAAGTACCATAACCATAAGCGCTCAATAAATAGCACTGGTCGACTGGAGAGATCCCTTACAATCCACCGGCGTCTTTCCAGTACCGGGATCATTCTTATGTGTGACTGTGGGCAAGTCACTTCACTTCTCTGGGCCTCAGCGACCTCATCTGTAAAATGGGGATTAACTGTGAGCCTGACGTGGGACAACCTGATGAGCCTGTATCTACCCCCGCGCTTAGAACAGTGCTCGGCACGTAGTAAGCGCTCTGACGCTTGACAGCTGTGTGACTTTGGGCAAGTCACTTACCTTCTCGGTGCCTCAGTTACCTCATCTGTAAAACGGGGATGAAGACTGTGAGCCCCACGTGGGACAACCTGATTCCCCTGTGTCTACCCCAGCGCTTAGAACAGTGCTCGGCACGTAGTAAGCGCTTAACAAATACCAAAAAAAACACCAAATACCAACATTATTATTATTATTCTTGAAGGCACCAGACGTCCCGCTTGTGAAACTTGGCCTGAAGCGAGCGACCCCACTGGCGTGTATTTTTTTTTTTTTTAGTGATATTCGTTAGGCGTTTATTATATGCCAGGCACTGTGCTAAGCGCTAGGGCCGACAAAAGCTTATCAGGTCAGACACGCTCACGGTTTTAACCCCCATTTTACAGATGAGGTCATTGGGGCCCAGAGAAGTGAGGTGACTCGCCCAAGGTCACCCAGGCGACAAGTGGGGGAGCTGGGATGGGGACCCAGGCCCTTCTGACCCCCAGGTCCGGGCTCTACCCACTGGGCCACGCTGCTTCTCCCTTCTAGACCCTGAGCCCCATGTGGGCGGGGCTGGTCTCTCTTTGCTGCTGAATCGTCCTTTCCAAGCGCTTAGGACAGGGCTCTGCACACGGTAGGCGCTCACTAAATCCGACCGAACGAATGAATGAACGCACGCAATCCCCGACACGCAAAGCCGAGCTTCCCCCGGGGGTCCCGACGGCGGGGCTGGGAGGGAGGTGGAGGCACGGACGATGATGACGGCCATTCTGGTCTTTGGTAACTTTGTGCCAGACACTGTACTAAGCGCTGGGGCGGATACCGGCAAGTCGGGTTGGACGTAGTCCCTGTCCCCACGTGGGGCTCCCGGTTTGGGTCCCCGTTTCGCCGATGAGGTCATTCTCGAGAAGGGAAGTGACTTTCCCAAGGTCACCCGGCAGACAAGCGGCAGGGGCGGGATTAGAACCCACGACCTTCTGACTCCCAGGCCCGGGCTCTAACCACTGCGCCTTGCTGCCGCGGGGTGAGGGCGACCAGGGCAGGGGAGGGCTGCGACCAGCTGGCCAGGGGAGGGTCCAGGGCCCCCGGGCCGGTCCCGCCCCGCGTAGGGGGTGGGGATGGGGGGGGGGTCTACCGGCCGCTCTGGGCCCCGTTGGGGCGTGGGAGGGGGGCGAACCCCTCGGGGCGCCGCTGGGGGGCGCACCTGGGCTGGGGGGGGCGGACTCCCCCGGGCCGCCGCTGGGGGGCGCATTAGGGGGCGCGGGCCTGCGGTTCCCGCTCCGGCCACGGCACGTGCTATAGGCGCCAACTAGCGGTCCCGTTGGGAACTGCGAGGCCGCTCCCACCGCGTCGGGGGGCGAGGGCCTGGTGGGCGAGGGCCGGGGGGCGATGCCCCACCCTCCATCCCTCCGCATGCCTCGAGGCCCGCGCTCTCCCTCTCTGTCCCTGCCCCCGACCCCCAGCAACGACGCCCCCTCCCCTTTAGACCACTCTACCGTCGGAGGGGGGAAGCCCCCTCCCCCCAGACCCCTGTGCCCACCCCCGGGGGGTCGAAAACAGAGGAGGGGGCGAGGCTGGCAAACCTCCCCACGCTGCTGGTCCTGCTCGACAAGTGCGGCCGACCGCGGGGCACGGGGCGGCGCCCAAGGGGAAGAGAAGAAACAGACGAAACGAAATTCCCAACATTAAGAAGGAAGCCCGGTGTCCCCCTTTCCCCCCGCCTCCTCGCCCTGTCCCGCCCTCGGCTCGGCTTGGCCCAGCAGGGTGGCACCGGGCGACAGTGTGACTTCAAGTGCAAAAGAGTCCCGGTTTAGGAGTCAGAAGGTCGTGGCTCTGCCACTCGTCAGCTGGGTGACTGTGGGCGAGTCGCTTAACTTCTCTGGGCCTCAGTGACCTCATCTGGAAAAGGGGGATGAAGACTGTGAGCCTCACGCGGGACAACCTGATGACCCTGTATCTACCCCAGCGCTTAGAACAGTGCTCTGCACATCGTAAGCTCTTAACAGATACCAACAGTATTATATTATTAATCCCGACTCCGCCACTCTGTCTGCTGTGTGACTTTGGGCAGACGACTTCACTTCTCTGGGCCTCAGTGACCTCATCTGTAAAAGGGGGGTGAAGACCGTCAGCCTCATGTAGGACCACCTGAATACCTCCTAATAATAATAACGATGATGATGATGGTATTTGTTAAGCGCTTATTCTGTGCACAGCACTGTTCTAAGCGCTGGGGGAGATACAGGGTCATCAGGTTGTCCCACGTGGGTCTCACAGTCCTCATCCCCATTTTACAGACCTATCTACCCCCGCGCTTAGAACAGTGCTTGGCACATAGTAAGCGCTTGACAAATACCATATGCCATAATAATAATTATTATTATTCCCTCACCCTCCTAATGATCGGGTTCTGGACATCAGGAGAAACCTCTTTCCTTCGGGGGTTTATGCACTCCCTTGACTCGCTGGTAATAATAATAACTGTGATATCTGTTAAGCGCTTACTATGTGCCGAGCACTGTTCTAAGCGCTGGGGAGATACAAGGTAATGAGGTTGTCCCACGTGGGGATCACGGTCTTCACCCCCATTTTCCAGGTGAGGGAACTGAGGCCCAGAGAAGCGAAATGGCTTGCCCAAGATCACCCACCAGACAAGTGGCAGAGTCGGGATTAGAACCCACGTCCTCTGACTCCCAAGCCCGTGCCCTTTCCACTAAACGACGCCGCTGCTCTTTTTTCGTTCATTTGGCGACTCCCTAAAGCGACACCCCGTTCTTAAGGGAGGAGGGGATCGTTGGTGATTCATAATCATTATTTATTTTCATTGGCAAGCGGGTGGGTGCCAATATTAATTAACGCTTGCTGCTAAGCAGCTTCCCCGCCCGGATTCCCGTCCCCTGCAGTTTCCAAACCCGCGACCACGTAAATCACTGGGAAATTTGAGATTTCATCCCAACGAAAGCCAGCGGGCCCCGAGGGTAACCGTCGCTTGCCCCTCCGGTCCCGTGGTCTCTGCCCATTTCTTTTTTGCCACCGATCAGTGGAAGCGGCACGACATAGTAGACTCCCCCCCGGGCCTGGGAGTCTCCGAAGGTCACGGGTTCTAATCCCACCCCCGCCACTCGTCTGCTGTGTGGCCTTGGGCGAGTCGCTTCTGCTTCTCCGGGCCTCAGTTCCCTCATCCGTAAAATGGGGATGAAGACGGTGAGCCCTCTGTGGGACAGGGACTAAGTCCGATCCAATGGGCTCGTATCGACCCCCGCGCTTAGTACAGTGCCCGGAGCACAGTAAGCGCTTAACGAATATCACAATTATTATTATTATTATGTGGGTGGGGGGGGGAGGGAAAGGAGAAAACCCTCTCCGCGTCCTGCTCCTTAGCGGGTGGGTTCCCCATTCGACACCTTTCCCGTATTTTCGTCTCGTCTCGGGGAGGAGCCGGATTGGAAAAAAATCTCTTACAGGGAAATATCCTCAACGGCAAATCGGTTTACACAGGGCGTCTAACCTAGGAAGGACGAGGGGGTTGGGGTCTTGGGGCGGGGGGGAGGGGGCGTCTTAAGGAGCAGGCCCCGGTCTCCACCGGCAATTCGGGAAAACCAGGAAAAGCACCAGGTCGAAGCGGTTTTTCCTGAATCGACTCGGCTTCCACCTCGACTTTGTCCGTGTCGACCCGGTTGGAGAGAGCGATTCCCTCGAGCGGACCCTTTCTCGGGGATATTTTTTTTTTGAAAAAGGAAAGAAAACGTTCAGGGCGACCTGTTTATCCCGAGCCTCCGGATTCCCAGGTTTCCCAGGGGGAGGGAAGAGCGGAGAGACGACAGGTCTACCGGCTGCTTAACGGACGAGGGAACTAGTGGAGTTCATTTCTTTGCGCGGCTCCGGTCCCGGAGGCCGAATAACGTTCAGAGGCCGGCCGGGGGCCGGGGGGGAGGCCTCCGGGAGGAGGTGGGGGAAGCATCCTTTCCCTTTCTCCGAAAAGTGACCCTTCACCCCCAGGGCCTTCTCGAAGCGGGAGAAAGTGGGAGGGAAACGGAATTTAGGAAGCTGCGCTTCTAGGGAACGGCAGAGACGGTGATCGGGGAAACTTAGGCCCCAGAATAAGTAAATAGCAACCCCTCTTCCAGCCCTACCTGGGTGAAACCGGGGGGCGTTGAGGGGGGGATCTTTTATTCTAAATTACCCGGGTTGCTTGTCTATCCACCCGAACGCATCTTTGCTGGTGTGGGGGCAGCAGTTCCCACACCCCACGACACACACATCACACACACACGCGTGGCTTTGGGAAAAACAGTGAACTTTTCGGGGGGTCCTCCCGCCCTTCCCCCTCCCCACCTGATCACTGCGGCGTCGACTTTAACTCGGGCAGGCCCGGACTCGGGGACGGCGGGGGTTTGGGAGCCGGCACCCACCTAGTAATAATAACAGTGACAACGGTGGCGTTTGTTAAGCGCTTACACTCTGCCAAGCACTGTTCTAATGGCTCCTTTTGGGGGGGGGCGGGGAAGACCAGAACTGGGTGATCAGGGAGGGGCGGCCTTCCAATTGGCCCGGTTCAAAAACGCGGATTTATATACGCTAGCAATGTAACACACACACACACCCCGCCTCCCCACCACAAAAAAAGAACCGTCCTAAACGCCGCCTAAGAGGACTTTTTCGGCGCCCTTCGCGGCAACCCACGAAAGCTGCCCCCCCCCCCCCGCCGCGGGAGAGCACGGGGGGGGGGCCTGCAGGGTTCACCCCGCCCCCTGCTCTGTGTGTGTGTGTGTGTGCTGGATACCCCCTCTCCTCTTCCCCCACCCCCACAGGTGCCCCAATAGCCCCCCAACACACACACACAGACACACCCCCCAGCCGGTCCTTCCCGGGTCCTCGCCTGGTTCCCGCCCCGGCCCCTCCCTACGTGTGTGTGTCTGTGAATGCTGGATAGCCCCCTCCCCTCTTCCCCCTTCCCACAGGTGCCCCCCAATTGGCCCCCCCCCAACGCACCCAACACCCCCAGCCGGTCCTTCTCGGGTCCTCGCCCAGTTCCCGCCCCTGGCCCTGCCGCGCGTGTGTGTGTGAGAGTGTGTGTGTGTGTGTTGGCTATCCCCCTCCCCTCTTCTCCCACCCCCCACCCCACAGGTGCCCCAATTGGCCTCCCCCTCCCCACCACCACCACCAGCAGCCAGTCCTTCCCGGGTCCTCGCCGGGTTCCCGCCCCTGGCCCCGCCCCAGGCCCGGGGTACATAGGCCCCCTCCTCCTCCTCCTCCTCCTCATCCTCCTCCTCCTCCTCCTCCTCCTCCTCCTCCTCATCCTCCTCCTCCTCTTCTTCTTCCCCGCCCCCTCCCCCGGGGGAGGGGGGTGGGCACCGCCCCGTCCCTGCCTCCGCCGGGGCCGGACCCTGGGAAACGGTTTCTGCGAAGTTGGGGGAAGCGGGGGCGTTGTGGGAGGGGAGGGGAAGGCGGTGGCGACGTGTCCCGCGACCTCGGAGGCTTCAAACGGCCGCAGAGGACAAGCCCAACCCCCCCACCCCTCCCCTCCCCTCCCCTCGCCACCCAAAAAAAAAAAAAAAGAAAGAAACCAACCAACCCCAAAAAACAACCATCGTCATAATAAAGAGTTAAACGAATCCTCCGGCTCCGCCTGGCCGCGGAGCCGGGTCGGAGGGGCGGCGGGGAGCCGGGGCCCTCCTGGGTCCGTGGCCTTCGGGGGAAGACCCTCGGCCGCGGGGCCGGGCGGGGACAGAGACAGGGACAGGGACAGAGACAGCCCGGACCCGCGCCCGTCGGACCCGCACGGCCACCTCGGGGAAGTCGCCCAGGCGCCCAGCAAGGACCGGCCGGGCCACCGGGACTTCTCAGCCCCCTCCCCGGCCCTCCCCGAAGCCCGGGGGGGGCGGGGAAAAGGACTCCGACCCCCCCCCCCCCCCACCGGCCACCTGAAGCTCCGGAGAGAAAGCGGGGGTCCGGCCGGCGGGGAAGGGGGGCTCCCGGCCCGGGCCTATTTCCTGACCGTCTTCGACTCCCGGCCCGCCGCCCCTTCCTCCGCTTTTCGCACCGGGGAGGGGGCGGACGGCGGAGGGGAAACCCAGGCGTCCGAGCCCCGGGACCCCCCGCGGGACCAGCCGGGCGACCCTCCCTCCCGCCCCCAGGCCCGGCTCTCTAACACCGTCCGCTGTTGGGATGCGTATTCCCGTAGATCCCAGCACCAGCCGGCGCTTCACACCTCCCTCCACGGCCTTCCCCTGCGGCGGAAAGATGGGCGAGAACAGCGGGGCGCTCAGCACACAGGCCGCCGCCGCCGCCGCAGGACCGCTGGGAAGGGCCCGGCCCGAGGGGCGCTCCATGGTGGACGTGCTGGCCGACCACCCGGGAGAGCTGGTCAGGACCGACAGCCCCAACTTCCTCTGCTCCGTCCTGCCCTCGCACTGGCGCTGCAACAAGACCCTGCCCGTCGCCTTCAAGGTGAGCGTCATCCACCCGTTCGTCCCGGCCTATTGATTGAGCGCTTGCTGGGGACTGAGCGCCGGGGAGGGGACGGTTGGGCAGCGGAGACGGTCCCTACCCGGCGACGGGCTCCCCTGGGGTGGAGGGCGGGGGCGGCGAAAGGACAAGTAGACGGGCATCGATAGCACCAAAATAGATAAATAGAGATATCTGCACATCGTGAATAAAATAAATAGAACAGGAAGTATGTACAAATAGAGACAAGTGCCGGAGGGGGGCGGGGAAGGGGAGCGGAGGAAAAGGGGGGCCTCGGTCTGGGAAGGCCTCCTGGAGGAGGTGAGCTGTCCGAAGGGCTCCGGAGAGGGGAAGAGAGCTAGTTCGGCGACATCCATTCGGTCCTCGGACCGTAGGATCTGAGCGCTTCGCTCCGTGCGGAGCACTGGACCGAGCGCCCGGAGGGGACGATTCGGCAACAGATGGAGACGGCCCCTACCCAAAGACGGGTCTAGAAGTGGGGAGGGGTGGGGGGGAGACAGGCGACAAAACGAAGCAAAATCAAGGCATCGATAGAATCGATATAAACGGTCCCCCACCCCTGCGGCGACCCGGCCGGGACGGACCTCCGTGGGCACTCCGTGGGCACTCCGTGGGCACTCCGTGGGCACTCGAGCCCCCATTCCCAGAATGGCTCCGGAAAGACAGGGAAGAGGGGGTGGAAGGAGAAGGGCACGGGCAAGGACCGGCTGGGCATCTCTTCGGGGTCCGGCGAGTGGTCACCGCGGGACCCCCGGACCCAAGCTCTGCCCGCCCCGGCCACCTCGGACTCTCCCCTGCCCCTGCCCCTGCCCGGGTACGGGGGGACCCGTCGAGGAAAAGGGGCTCGGGAGGGGGCTCCTCCCAAGCCACCCCAAGTGCCAGGCTGAGATTTAGGAGGCCAAACCCCCCCACCCACCTCCGAGCCCCTCACATCCTCCCCCTCGCCCCTCTCCATCCTTTGCAGGAGTATTTATTTTTTGCGGCGTCGCCCTTTCGATCGGCCTCCCTTTTGCAAAAAGCAGACAGACAAAATGAAAGGTTTTACCTCTCCCCGAGCCCCGGATAAGATGCCACGGCTGGCAGAGCGGCCAGAAAAACCCGGAGCCGAGCTAGGAGGGGCGGACAGAAAACGGTCCCCGGGACCGACCGGGAAAATTTCGGGATAAGGAAAAAAAGGGAGAAAATTCCCCCCGGTTCCCCAGGCCGGGGATGGAAAGGGTAGAGCCACCGCCGGGCGCTGCGAATTTTAATCTCTAGATCATGACTTTTTACTGTCTTTGGGAGATTAAAGGCATCTTTGAAATTAAAAGGAGACAGGATGTTGACAGGAAATCTGGCCTTTTTTAATCAGAACCCCCCCCCCCCAATTTTTCTCCCTTGAAATTTCTTCCATCTGGATTCATATTTCTTGCACGGTGCAGTCACATTGAAATGACTTTGAGTCAGATTCGGATGAGCGCCTCAGATCTCGCCCCCTTTCTGATTCCTTGACTCAAAAATACGACCCGTAACCCTGCCTTAACACAACTTAGTGGTTTTGTTTTTAACAGGACGCGTGGAAAGTTCTCCTTTCTGGGTACCTTTTAAGGCAGAATAACAGGTGCATCCTTTAGCATTTTTGGTTGGTGTTTTAAATCAAATATTATCTATCCTCAAGCTCCAGTTAAAGGTTTCTGGCTTGTAATCTAACCCTCTTCCCCCTCCCGCCCCCCCCCCCCCCAACACACACACTCACACCCAAATCACCGGTATTGGGAAATTTACAGCAAATTACAATTTAGCAGGACACGGTTTTTCAGAAAGTCGCTTTGTAGGTGATCTATTAGATCATTCCTGTCCGTTTAAAACCTGTTCGAGAATCCCCCTGAATGACTGGCAGTCTTATTTATTGCTACCGAACTGAGCTCTTTGCTACAGCTTTATTCCATTTTTGCCAAACCGAACGACCGTTCTGGAGTAGACATTCTCCTATCCATTGCAGGCAGGTGATTTATTTTTTTTGAGGGAGTTCACCCCTCCCTTTGAGCTTTTTTTGACAGATTATTTTTATTTCCTGGGGCTTCGATTCTGTTTTTCGTGCCTACCGGTTTTTAACTGAGCTCTCCTCCTCGGCCGTGTCGAGCTGGAGCGTGTGGGGATGGAAGGGGGATCCCTCAGCATTCCCCGCCCCACCGCCCTTCCCCAACCCCTTCCTAACCCGAACTAAGCCATCTTCTCCACGGCTCCCTGCAGGTGGTGGCCCTGGGAGACGTTCCAGATGGGACCGTGGTGACCGTGATGGCCGGGAATGACGAGAACTACTCGGCCGAGCTGCGGAACGCCTCGGCCGTCATGAAGAATCAAGTGGCCAGGTTTAATGACCTGAGGTTCGTGGGGCGAAGTGGCCGAGGTAGGTGGCGGGGTGTCCGGGCAGGACCCCGGAGACGGGCGCTTGGGCACGGCCGGGAAGGCGGGGGTCCGGAGGAGAATGTGGACAACCCGGGGGCCCCCAAAATGGGAGGGGGCTGGCGTGGCCTCAGCGGGGAGCTTGTCGTGGAAGGTAGACAGGGAAATGGGCTTCCTTCTTGGTGAGGGGAAGTCAGGGCCCAGAGGGGCAAGGAGGCCCAGAAGTGGTGCATTTGGGAGCATTCGGTGAGGGGGAACCAGGCCAGAGAGGGAGGAAGGGAAGACAGGCTAACCAGGCAGCTTCACCTGCGTTTCCTCCCCAGCGTGAGGCACGCAGACCGCATGCCACCGTCGTCCCGATAATAGAGCCGATGATGGGGTGGCCAAAGGAGGGTCTGGGAGGACTTCTCAGGTGACGTTAACTTGGTCCCCGGCTCGGGGGGATCAGGAGACGTGAGCTCCGAGCCCTAGAGGCCGCACGTTTGGTCTGGCGATGGGGCGGATGCTGGAAACGGCTAGGAAATGGTCACGGCATCACCGCGGTGGATTTTGAGCGGAGCATTATGAAACCAGAGTCAGGGGTGGTCGGGGCTCTGCTCCCACCCTCACCCCCCCAACAGACACACACACAAACACACACACACACACACACACACACACACACACACACCCCAAGCAGAGCCGAGATGTGAGGCCTAAACCGGTGGGGACCTGGGCCTAGCCACAGGTGAAGCGGTCTTAGGGTGTTACTGTCAAACCAGCAGCGAGGCTCCTCTGCAGGGAATTACCTTCCCCCCGGGGGCCGACTGGGGCAAGACGATCTGAAACCGAAACCCATTGGAACTGACATTGTTTCGGGTGCTGCGGGTATTAGAATAAAGCTAAAGAAACCTTGAAGGATCATATTCTGGATGAGGCCCGCCAGCTTTTTAAGACCGACATGAAGGAAATGACATTGTACCGTATTATTAGCAGCATTAATTCCCTAAATCGCAGCGAAACCCAGGGCACTTGCCAACTTTCTAAGAAAAGCATTGTGTTCCTGCCCCTTTTGCACTGCCCGTTTATTTTATGTAAACTGCTATGGGATCGGAGCTGCATAGACAGAACTGGACATTTCATCACCCATAACCGCGGCGGATTTCAGGCTTTGGTCCTTTTAAAATGGCCAAACCTGGGCTTTAATTGCCAGCCGGGCAGCATTTTTTACCCTTTAACTATTCAAACGTATACATCCAAATGTCCAACATATTTTGACTTTTCAGCATTAATTAAAACCAGGGCATTATTTGCATGTAATAACTGTTTACTTGTTACTTTTTTATGAAACTGAAATAGTTTACATTCTTTCAGACATTTCCTTTTTCCTGTTGGCCCGTTTTCCGACTTGCAGATTTCTTTAAAACATCGCTCTTAACTGGTTGCAGGTTGATGGATGGAAAATGTTTTCTTTTATGAATTAAGCTTTCATTGCTGTACTCAATTATTCTGTTAGGCTCTTTTTTCATCCTCCTTACACAAATTTCCAAACTGAATGCAACTTAATCTGAGCCCGATTCTTGAAATCATTATTCGCTCCGCTCCAGACGCTCCCCCCGCAACCCCCGTCCACCCCCACCCCCACCCCCGCCCCATTTCATTTGGATACAGCATCGTCCAGTCTCTCTCTCTCTCAGTTGGTCGGCGGTTGGGTCCCTTCCCCTGGCTCAGGACACCCCCCGGCCCCCCGCTGCTGCCCCCCCCCACCCTTCCACCCACAGAAGGAGGTGGGGCCTAGAGACAGTTATTCGGATAATTTGCACCCGGATCCTTCTGATGAAGGAAAAGATGATCGAGCCGAAACCAAAGGAACCGGATGGATAATCCGTCCCCATCTATTTACCTTTGCCAGGAGACAAAAGGGATAGGCCCTTAATAAGGCATCAGCTTGCGGGGGGGGGGGGTCTCTCTCGGCCAGAGGGGGCAAAAGAACAATTCAGGATGTACCAAATACTCCACCTTTCACTTTTTAAATAATTGAATCATTTTGGGGAAGATCCACCAAAGGGATCCAATTTGCCCCTGGCAGCGGCTTAAGCCCGTGTGGGCCCTTAAGGTAGCAAACCGTGCTTCGCGTTTCCATAAATATTTGATGTCTGACGAGTTAAGCCCGCAGAGAAACCCATGGATAATAAATCAGACGAGATAGAATCCGCTCGGAGCGGGTTCTCGGCTGTTTAAGGAGGCCTGGGGAGACACTGACCAAGATCACTGCCCACCCCGGTCGGCCAGACTCTCCCTCAATCAGCCCTGAGCCCGGACGGGCCGCATCTCTGCTCTGAGAAGCAGAGCGGCCTAGTGGGTAGAGCACAGGCCTGGAAGTCAGGAGGACCTAGGTTCTAATCCCCGCTCCACCGCGGGACCTCGCTTGTCTGTTGCGTGACCTCGGGCAAGTCACTTCACTTCTCTGTTGCCTCGGGTACCTCATCTGCAAAATGGGGAGTAAGACCGTGAGCCCCATGTGGGACAGGGACTGTGTCCAACCTGATTAGCTTGTATCTACCCCAGTGGTTAGTAGTGCCTGGAACATAATAAGCGCTTCACAAATACCATTAAAAAAATATATATATATGGGGCCTGGAGTAATTTACACACCGGTCCACAGGACTAGGATGTGATTGGGGAGTTGGGGGGGGGGGGGTGGCGGGGTGGTTGGGGGGAACAGAAAAATGCAAATTGCCTTGTCTGGCTCAAGAGAAGGAGGATGGAGATGAGTCAAGAATAATTTGCACTTCTGAAGTCAGGCGAGGCTCCGGGCCCTTCTCAGCCGTTGTCTAGCTCTCCCTCCCCCCCCAACCACCATCAACCCGCCACTCGCTCCCCCTCTGTGCAGCTGCGGGTGTTGTACCCATTTTACAGATGAGGAAACTCCCAGTTCAGAGAGTGGGGCAGAGAGGAATCTGGGATCGACGCCAACGCCCAGGGCCTCTCTGGGGAACAGATTGCACCGGTGCCTCCTGGTTTCCAGACCCCGGCGTTCTTGGCCCTGACGCGGCAGAGGAGAACAGCAGATGAAAATAGGAAATGGCCGCCGGGTGTGGCGACCACCTCCCCCACCCTCCCGCCCAGGCCAGCTTTTTCTGCCCGCTCGCAGGAGCCCTGCGGGTGGACGGGTCAACCTTCCGGGTGAATCTGTCATCTGGAGGGCTGTCTTGCCCCTTGCTGCCAGTCAGTTGGTCAGTTGTATTTATTAAGCGCTTACTGTGTGCAGGGCACTGTGCTAAGTCCTTGGCAGAGTACAGTAGAACAATATAACTGCCTGAGTCCCACCAGGGTCCCCAGGAGAGGCGACTGACCGGCTCCCCACCAAGGGTGCTCAGACAGGATGGTGAACCGTCCCGGCAAGCCTCCATCCTCGTTGGAGAGGGAGTAGACACGAGGTCGTCCGCACCCCTCCTTTCCTCTGTCCTGGTCCCCCGGCCCCCCTGCGCCCCCCCGGCCTTTGCTCCAGGCTTTCTCTTTAATGGAATTGGTTAAGCACTTACTATGTGCCGGGCGCCGTACTAAGCTCTGGGGTAGATAGAAGCTAATCAGATTGGACACGGTCCATGTCCCTCGTGGGGCTCCCAGTCTTAATCTTCATTTTAGAGATGAGGGAACCGAGGCCCAGAGCAGTGAAGTGACATGCCCGAGGTCCCACAGCAGGCGAGTGGTGGAAGCGGAATTAGAACCCAAGTCCTTCTGACTCCCAGGCCCATGCTCTATCCTCTAGGCCGTGCCGGGCCATCCCTTTCCCGTCCATCTCCTGGCCGAGGAAGTGGGAAGAGTCAAATGCCAACGGCTCGGATTCAGTATTTAAGTAGCATTTTCCACAGGCCGAGCGCACCGCAACCCTGATTTTCTAACTCCCTGCTCTCCACGGGCTTCTCCCTCTGCTCCGCCCAGCTCCTAGCCCGCCACAGGAAGCGGCCCAGCCCTCCAAAACGACTTTACTCTGTAATTGCGGGCCTATCCCTGGCTGATTGTTGCCATTCCACAGGGTAGCCCCTCATGGAGAGCGGGCGAGCAGGCATCCGCTCCGCCGGCCGCACCACCCGCCCCCCATCCCCACCGCCACGCCCGGGAAGAGCCGGGGCTCCCGGCCGTGCCCTGAGATTGCCCGCCGGCTTTCCGGGACCCTGAGTCCAAACGGGCCAAAGGATATAAAAACAAATCCATTTGGGGGCGGAGGGAGGGACCCTTCTGCCAGTCCTCCCCGTCCTCCATCCTGGACCCCCCAGATACTTGGAGGTCCATTTTTTAAACCAGTCAGTTTGGAATGTACATTCCAAGCGCTTAGTACAGTGTTCTGCACATAGTAAGCGCTCAATAAATACTATTGAATGAATGAATGAATGAATTGGGAGAGACAGACAGGCAGACAGACGGGCAGACAGACAGACAGGATCACACAAACCCCAGCGACACCCACGCAGTGAGAGAGAGAGACACACGCATACACTCAGAGGCCGAGGGCTTCGAGTTGGGACCAATCCACGGCCACCCGTGGTGAGCAGTGAGTGGGGAGGGAGAGGGTGCATAGCCCCCATCCCTCCTTTCACTACATGTAGGGGAACGAGGGACCCTCCGGGGGTAGGGCCCCCAGCACCCCCGGCCGCCGCCGCCCGGGCCCCATCGCTTCTCAGCAAGATGGCGGCCTCGAGGGAGAGTGAAGGCGGCGGCAAGAGTGGCAACGGAGGCCCTGGCACTGAACCCCGCGGGCCGACTTGCGGCCGGGCCACCGTCCCCCGCGCCTCGCCCCCGGAGCCACCCTGCCCACGCCTCCCCGCTTCAAACTGGGCTCTCTAGCAACCCACAGTGCGGTGACTCACCCCTCCCGCCCCTTCCCCCCACAGGGGCCTTCACACTCTCTCCACCCTCCCATTGCCAGCTGGCCTCTCCTCTTCCTTCCTCCCCGCCCCGCCACGCCCCGCCAAGGTGCCTTTGAAGGGTGAGGTTCCGTGGGCTCTGGGCTGTGGTCACGGGGCGTCCGTGAGGCGTCCCTCGGGGAGAACCCGAACCCTCAGCCGTCACCCTCGTCCCCACCCTCCAGACTCAGCGCGTGGGAATCGCTCCTGACCGCTGGGGACGGAAGGGAGAGCGAGGCTCCGATTGGACGGCCTGGGGGCGGCCATTTCTGATCGGGAGGGCCCAGGGGGACAAGGGGGTCGAGGAGGGGTCAGACCATAGACCCCTAATGGCGGTGCCTCTTCGTTTTCCCACTGAGGATAATGGTTGTTTTTGTTGAGCGCTTACTCTGTGCCTAACACTGTACTGGACGCTGGGGTAGATATAAGACAATCCGATTGGACATAATTCCCGTCCCGTATGGGGCTCACAGTCTAAGGGGGAAGGAGACCGGGTCTTTACATATGAGGAAACCGAGACACGGAGAAGCGGAGTGACCTGTCCAAGGTCACACAGCAAGCAAGTGGCGGAGCCGGGATCGGAACACCGGTCGTCCGACTTCCAGGCCTGAACTCTCTCCATTAGATTACGGTGCTTCTCCAACACCCTCTACTGTGGGAAAAATTCTACCCTCAAACCGTGTGCCTCCAAATATCGGGCATGCTTCTGGCCTGCCATGACAGCACCCCGATTTCACGGTAACAGGGGAAACACACCCTGGATGTGAACACGAGGGTGGTGTCAGGACATGCATGACTTACAGGGTGCAAATTTAGAGGGTGCCGCTTATATTGGGTGGGGGTGTGTCATACCCAGTTAAATGTGGTGATCCCAACCGTGCTCTTAGGAATTTCTCCTCATGCCTCTCGCTGCAATTTCCTGTCAGATGGTGGCTACCTACACTTGGTACGAGGGCAAGAGAGGGAGCCGGTTCTGTGTCCGGCTCTGGTCCTCAAGGGTGGTCACGGGGCCTGGCTGGGAGACCGGAGCCCTTGAGGGACCTGGCCCCGGGGCGGGGGGCACCAGGGACGGAGCTGGGAACCTCTCTGAGAAAATGGCCCTTGGTCGGGAGTTAGGAGGATGCCACACAGTCCTCCCTGGAGGCTCCTCGGGTCCCTTTGCCTCACTGTGGGGGCTGGAGACAGATCTGCCCCCTCTCCACCACTCCTCTACCCAGCAGAAATCGGGAGGGGGCCCGGGCTAAGTAATAATAATTGTGGCATTTGTAAAGCGCTTACTACGTGCCAGGTGCTAAGCATCGGAGTGAATACAGCCAAATCGGGTTGGACACAGCCCCTGTCCCTTAAGGGGTTCACGGTTTCAATCCCCATTTTACAGATGAGGTAACTGAGGCCCAGAGAAGTGAAGTGAGCGGCCCGGGGTCACAGAGCAGACAAATGGAAGAGCCGTGATTAGAACCCGTGACCTTCTGACTCCCAGGCCCATGCTCTATCCGCTACGCCATGGTAGAGCAGGCCGCACTGGAGAGGGGGGCTCGCCGTGGGGAGGGCCGGCCCGGTCCCGGGCAATGAGTCCCCCTGCAGCCAACTGGGGCTGATGGGTCTGAGGCCATCTCTGGCCGCTCACTGTGGGGGTCTGAGTCCCTCCGTGGGGTTCGAGGCTGCGTCGGGAGGTGGTTAGTGCTCTGCACGCAGTAAGCGCTCAATTAATATGATTGACTGATCGATTGACTGCAGGCTGATAGGGGCCACTCAGGAACTACTGACCGACTCAGAAGCCCCGTCCGTCTCCCGTCGGGGCTGGTGGTCTGCTGCCGAGCTCCAGCGGACACCCGCACGCATACGTGCACACGTACATGCCTAGCAACACACAGCCCCCCATGTGTATGCACACGTATACACACTTGTACGTGCACACCCCCACGAGGAAGCCATTTCCACCCAGACACCCTTAGCTCCCCCTCCCCACCCCCAGTCTGGCCTACGGGACCTCGCTCCCCACTTTCATTCATTCAATCATATTTAATGAATGCTTACAGTGTGCAGAACACCGTACTAAGCGCTTGAGAGTATTATACAATAAACAGACACATTCCCTGCCCGCAACAAGCTCACAGTCTAGCCGGCAGCCGCCGCTCCTCCAACTCCAGTCCCCCCTCCGCCCACTTCTGTGACTCTTGCCACCAGTCCCAGGGTGGCACAGGAATGGGACCCACGAGGGAGAGGGCAAGGGTATACCCTAGAGGGGGTCTGGTGGGCACAAAGAGGCTGAGACCTGGAACGTGTCTGGGGCCGACCGGAGTGGCGACGGGGTGACACCGCCAGCTGGCTCCGGCGTTCTCAGAGGTCGCCCAGCCAGGCCCAGGGGAGCCTCCTCCCCCTCAGCCCTCGCCTCGCGAGCAAGAGAGACCCCCTTAACCCTCCCCGAACCCGTCACTGATCCCCATCTCCTCCTCTTGCTCTCGCCTCTAGGAAAAAGTTTCACCCTGACCATCACCGTGTTCACCAACCCCACTCAGGTCGCCACCTACCACCGGGCCATCAAAGTGACCGTCGACGGACCCCGGGAGCCAAGAAGTAAGTGGAGTTCTGCTGAGGGGGGCGGGGGTAGCCAATAAGATGTCCCGGTAGGGCTTCCTAGGCCTGGTTCGAGAATGTTCGGCCGGCTCGAGGGTGGGGAGTCGTAATGGCCTCTCTGCTCCTGCTGTGCTTTGTGACCTCTGGCAAATCTCTTACCTTCTCTGGGCCCTGCAGTGCTCAGCGGCAGGGCGGGGTGCACCGGAAGCAGCTCTGCGGCCTGAGGGGATCTGAACTTGCCAGGGGGACTTGATGAGGTGACCCTGTGTCGAGGCGAAGGGGAAAACAGGGTCGGCTTCCCCGTGGCTGAGCCTGGTTGTGCGGGGTTGGGCCACCTGAGGAGGAGGAGAAGAGAGTGGTTCGTGCTGGATCCGAAGCTGCTGATTTGCATCAGCCGAGGAAGTCCTCTGTGATGGAAAAAAAAGCTTAAAATACAGAGAAACCCACCGAAGAGGTCTTGCTTTCCACCACTCTCTTCGTTTCCTCCGCAGGTGGTCTCGGCCGCTGTTCCTCAGAGGGGTCGGAGGGCAGCAGAGGTGGCACAGAAGCCAAAGCAGCCGGGGGAGGGGCAGTGGGCATGGCCTCCCGCCTTAATTTCTTCCTGGGGACCCATTAATGTTGCCCCTGCTCTAAGGCACCCCTCTGCCACCAGCCCTTTTCACTCTCCGACCCCCTCCGAATCGGAAAGCGCGCCGTGCTGTCTAACCCAAACCCCACGTGCTGCAAGTGACCCTTTTGCCTTCCCGTAAGGGCCGAGAGCCCTCTAAGGATCTGGCTGGGAAGGGAGGTTAATGAAGGATGGCGGGGAAGGGGATTGAGAAGGAACAGATTTATTTTGTTAGTAATGAAACATGAAATACGTGATGCAAGATACGTTTTTGACTCCTCCGTTTGCCGGGCCTGTCACCGTTTGCAAACACCGGAAAATGACTCAAACAGATGGCCCTCGGCTACTGCCCCTGAGCCACGTCGGCACCGGGGTCCCGTGCCCCCCGGCCGCCTCCCGCTTCCCCGTCTCCCCCGGAGAAGCGGCCTCTGCCGAGGGCCAGGGTCGGGGGAGAGGAGTGACAGGGCTCCCCCAGCCCCACGGCGGGGCAGAAGAAAAAGTCGCCCCTGTGGGGAGCCCTGTCCCAAGGCCAAGGAGTGGTGAAGAATAATTATATTGTACTCTCCCAAGCGCTTGGTACACAGTAAGCACTCAATGAATACGATTGACTGAATGAACGAATGAATAAGAATAACTGTGGTAACTGTTAAACACTTACTATGTGCCAGACGCTGTACTAAGCGCTGGAGTGGATACAGGTAAATCGGGTTGGACACAGTCCCTGTCCTGCATGGAGCCCACAGTCTTGATCCTCATTTTACAGATGAGGGCACTGAGGCACCGAGAAGTTAAGTGATTTGCCCGAGCCCACATGGGCGACCTCGCTCCTTCCAGCTCATTTGTTTCAGATAACCGGAGTCCTCACGGACTCTGGCCCCACGGGAGTCTCGCCACCTGGGGTTTCGAACCGGCCCCGTTGCCTGGGCATTCCCAGGGGGAGAGAGCCCGAGGGTCCCGTGGCAGACAGGCTGATGGGAGCGTTATTGACAGGCTCCAATCGATGGGGGAGATCTGTGAGATGCTGAGGGGCGCCTCCCCTCTGGAAGGACTCTGGGAAGGTGGAGAAGAAACAGAGAGAGGTAAACCTTGTGCTTGTGTTAGGGGCAGAGATCTGGCGCTCTCAAGTACCCCACAGTAGCTAACACCAAAATTCTTAGAATCACAGGGGAAACCCCTAAATCTTTCTAGTGATGGTTCAGTGGAGTGGATGGGGGAGGAAGGAGGAGGACAGGGAGGGAGGGAAGGGGGAGATCACCATGACAGAAGCAGAAAAGGCCCAAAGCAGAGACGCTTAGGTGAGCCGTCTTCTCGGACGCTCAGCTGCGATAGTCTAACAGCCCCCCTTTCATCAGGCTTCCCAACTCTAGGGAGGTTCCCTTCCCTGCTCTCCCCTCGGGCCTTTCTGCTCCCTTTAAAAACCGAGGTTGCTACCCCAAGATAGAGAACTATCTCTCTGGGGAGCCCTAGGCATTTAAATCTACTCTTTTGTATTATACTCTCCCAGTCAATCAATCGGTGGTATTTACTGAGCACTTTGTGCAGAGCACCACACCGTACGGTTCAATGGAGTCGATAGATATCTCCCCTGCCCACGCGGAGCTTACGGTCTAGAGGAGGAGGCAGACATTAAAATAAATTAAGACTATGTACCTAAATGCTGTGGGGCTGAGGGCGGGGTGAATGCCTAGTGCCCAAAAGGTACAGTTCCGAGTTCATAGACGGCGCAGAAGGGAGAGGAAGCGGGGGACAAGAGGGCTTGATCAGGGAAGACCTGTTGGAGGAGATGTGATTTTAATAAGGCTTTGAAGGTGGGGAGAGTGGTGGTCCGACCTATTTGGCGGGGGAGGGAGTTTAAGGCCAGAGGGAGGATGTGGGAACGGGTTCGGCGGCGAGATAGACGAAATCAGGGCACCATGAGCAGGTTGGTGCCGGAGGAGTGCAGTGTGCAAGCCAGGCTAGAGTAGGAGATCAGTGGGTAAGATAGGAGGGGGTGAGCTGATTGAGATTTTTTTTTTTAATGATATTGGTTAAACACTTACTATATGCCAGGCACAGTTCTAAGCGCTAGGGTAAATGCAAGATAATCAGGTTGGACAGAATCCATGTCCCACAAGGGGCGCACAGCCTTAATCACCATTTTCCAGATGAGGTAACTGAGGCACAAAGAAGTTAAGTGACTCACCCAAGGTCCCACAGCAAATGGCAGAAGAGGGTTTAGAACCCAGGTCCTCCTGACTCCCAGGTCTGTGCTCTATCCATTAGGCCATGCTGCTTCTCTATTGAGTCCTTTAAAGCCGATGATAAGGAGTTTCTGGTTTTCATGGAGATGGATGGGCAACTACTGGAGGTTCACTATTATTACTGTTATTATTATTATTATTGTACTTGTTAAGCACTTACTACGTGCAGAGCACTGTTCTAAACTCTAAAAGAATCAAGTTAATCAGATTGGATACAGTCCCTGTCTCACATGGGGCTCACACTCTTATCCAGAAGCGGCGTGGCTTAGTGGCAAAAGTGCAGGCTTGGGAGTCAGAGGACGTGGGTTCTAATCCTGGCTCTGCCGCTTGTCTGCCCTGTGACCCTGGGCAAGTCACTTAACTTATCTGTGCCTCAGTTACCTCATCTGTAAAATGAGGATTAAGAGTTTAAGACCCCTGTGGGACAACCTGATTACCTTGTAACTACCCCAGTGCTTAGAACAGTCCTTGGCACATAATAAGCACTTACTTGCTTTGATGACTGTCTCCCCTCTTCCAGACTGTGAGCCCCTTGTGGGAGGGTTGGGATCAATTTGCTGCTGAACTGTACTTCCCAAGTGCTTAATACAGTGCTCTGCACACAGTAAGCGCTCAATAAATACAACTGAATGAATGAACAAATACCATCATCATTATTATTATTATCCCCATTTTACCAATGAGGTAACTGAGAAGTTAAGTGACTTGCCCAAGGTCACACAGCGGACATGTGGCAGAGCCAGGATTAGAACCCAGGTCCTTCTGACTCCCAGGCCCGGGCCCTAGCCACTAAGCCACGCTGCTGGTCTATTGAGGAGTGCTCTGCACGTAGTAAGCGCTCGATAAATACCATCGATTGACTGATGGATCGGTTCAGGGAGCTCCCACAGTCAGCAGCCAGAGCAAATAGCGTTTTCACACATGCAGGCTTAGGCCAGTGCTCTGCGCTAAGTAAGCGCTTGGTAAATGCCATGGATAACCATGATGGTACTTGCTAAGCGCTTGCTAGGTGTCAAGCGTTTATGACGATGACGATGTGATGATGTGGGCCAGTAATGGAGACCACCAATCCTGAGGCTCCTCCACAGGGGCCGGAGGCTGGAGACCAGCGGGAGCCGGGCGAGGCTGCTAGAAGCAGCAACCGTCTGGGGCGGATTATGTGAGGGACCATTTTTCACTCCGACACGTTGACGTTCTAAACAGATTGCATGTCGGGCCCTGAGTGTTGACACGCTTGTACAAACAGGAAGTCATAAACGACTTGAACTTCCGGTGGAATTTCCTTGAGCCGTTCTTTATTTCGACAACGCCGGCCTCTGAAAGTGACGGCCCCCCGGGCGGAAGGCCCTCTAGATCCCGGTTCCACTAGGGAAGGCCTAGACGGAGCTGAATCTTGCAGGGTAAAAGGAGGAATCTCTTCTCTCTAACAAGCCTGTCGGGTTCCGGACTCTTGAATGTTCCTCCCCGGCAGAGCGGAGGGAGGGAATGTCTCCGGACAGAAAGTCCAGGAGCTGCCTGGCTTCCGGAGAAGCAGCACGTCAAAGTAGATAGAGCAAGGGCCTGAAAGTCAGTAGGTCATGAGTTCTAATCCCTCCTCCGCCACTTGTCTGCTGGGTGACCTTGGGCAAGTCATTTAAGTTCTCTGTGCCTCAGTTCCCTCATCTGTAAAATGGGAATTGAGACCGTGAGCCCCGTGTGGGACAGGGACCGTGAGCAACCTGACTTGCTTGTATCCACCCCGGGGCCTAGTACGGTGCCCGGCACGTAGTAAGAGCTTAACAAATACCATATAATTTCCGGAAGGCTGGAGAGCGGGGCCTGGGAGCCCGGAAACTGGGAGAGCCCTAGGCCACCGTGCCTATCTGAGAGCCCGTGCGAGTGTTGGGTTCAGGTGCGAGCAGGTAGTAGGGGAGGGGGTCCTCCACTAAAAGATCCTCGTGGGCAGGGATGTCCTCTCTCCGCTTTATAATAACTGTGGTATTTGTTAAGCACTTACTATGTACCAGGCTCTGTACTAAGCACTGGGGCAGATACAAGGCGACTGGGTCGGACACGGTCCCTGTCCCACATGAGGTTCACCGTCTCGATCCCCATTTTCCAGATGAAGGAACTGAGGCCCAGAGAAGCAAAGTGATTTGCCCAAGGTAGCGATAATAATTCATAATTATGGTATTTGTTATGCACTTACTAAGTGCCAAGCACTGTTCTAAGCACTGGGGTAGATACAGGTTAATCAAGCTGGACACAGTCCCTGTCCCACAAGGGGCTCAAACTCTTTACCCCCATTTTATAGATGAGGTGACTGAGGCCCAGAGAGGTGAAGTGACTTGCCCAAGTCACAGTGGCGGAGCAGGAATTAGAACCCAGGTCCTTCTGACTCCCAGGCCCGTGCTCTATCCACTAGGCCATGCTGCTGCTTTATTCTGTTGAACTCTCCTAGGTGCTAAAAGACTGCTCTCTGGCTTCGGAGCCCCCTGGCTACCCACCCCCCCCAGGACACTAGCCCAGCACACCTCCTCCCTCCCTCCCTGAATCGTTTTTTCTATGGTATTTGTTAAGCGCATACTATGTCCTAGGCACTGTACGAAGCACTGGGGTAGCAAATCAGATGGGACACAGTCCCACAAGGGGCACACAGTCTTAATCTCTATTTTACAGCTAAAGTAACCGAGGCAGTCCGGCAGCCGACAAGTGCCGGAGCCGGGATCAGAACCCAGGTCCCTCCGTCCCCCAGGTCCACGCTCCATCCACCAGGCCACAAGGCCTCTCACTTTCTTCCATCCCTCCCTTCCTCCCTCCCTCAATGCCCAGGCTGGACCTCCCCACCGAGGCCGACCTGAACCAGACTCCACCTTTCCCCCCTCGCTCCGCCCCTCTCCAATCTGCCCATAGTTCGAGGCAACCACTTCCAAAGGCCTCGTGGTCAGAGCCCAGGCCTGAAAATCCAGGCTGGCAGCTTCTCTCCCCAACTGCCTGAGCCACTTCCCTGCCTCCAGAGAGCAGCAGGGCAGGGCTGGGCTGGGCTGGGCTGGGCTGGAGTTGTGGCTGGGAATGCTTTGAGATCCAGGATTATCGCTAAGGAAACACCTTTTTGCTCCCAGGGGTCCACGTGCACGGATCAGGCAAATCACCCACCAGCAACCCTGTCTCGGGGCCCGGAGGCACCCGGTGCCAATGGGAGAGTGTGCCCAGGATGCTGGGCGGGCAGTCGGTCGGTCATATTTATTGAGCACTCACGATGTACAGAGCACTGTACTAAGTGCTTGGGAGACGACAAAATAACAATAAACAGACATGTTCTCTGCCCACAATGAGCTTATGATCTAAAGAGGGAGCCAGACATTAATACAAATAAATAAATTACAGATATGTACATAGGTGCTGTGGGGCTGGGAGGAGGAAGAATAAAGGGAGCAAGTCAGGGCGAAGCAGAAGGGAGTGGGAGAAGAAGAAAGGGGGGTTAGTCAGGGAAGGCCTCTTGGAGGAGGAGTACCTTCCATAAGGCTTTGAAGGGGAGGATAGGTAATTGTCTGTCGGATTTGGGGAGGGAGGGCATTCCATGTGAGAGGCAGGACTTGGGCAAGAGGTCGGTGACAATATAGATGAGATCGATGTACAGTGAGAAGGTTGGCATTAGAGGAGTGAAGTGGGCGGGTTGGATTGTAATAGGAGAGTAGCAACGTGAGGTAGGAGGGGTGAGGTGATTGAGTCGGGCTCCTGTTCTGAGAACGGCCCCAAAGTCTGGAATCGCTCCACCTTCCCCCCGACCAGCCTCTGTAGGAGCTCCGTTGGAACCCGCTGGCTTTGCCCCCGACGGGCCTGGTGGGTTTGGCCATCACCTGTGGCATTTTAACATGGAAATGTTTGTTTCCCTTCAGCCCCTTCTGCATCTCCCCGATTTGCTTCTGTTATTCACCGTCCCCTCAGCCCACAGCCCCTATGTCCACATCCGTCATTTATTCATTTCTATTAATATCTGTCTCCCCCTCTAGGCTGTAAGCTCATCGCGGGCAGTCAGTCAATCAGTCGTAATTGAGCACTTTACCGTGTGCAGAAAACTGTACTAAGGGCTTGGTAGAAGACAATATTACAATATAACAGGCACATTCCCTGCCCACAGTGAGTTTAATAATAATAATAATGTTGGTATTTGTTAAGCGCTTACTATGTGCAGAGCACTGTTCTAAGCGCTGGGGTAAACACAGGGGAATCAGGTTGTCCCACGTGGGGCTCACAGTCTTCATCCCCATTTTACAGATGAGGGAACTGAGGCACAGAGAAGTGAAGTGACTTGCCCACAGTCACACAGCTGACAAGTGGCAGAGCTGGGATTCGAACTCATGAGCCCTGACTCCAAAGCCCGTGCTCTTTCCACTGCACCACGCTGCTTCTCTACAGTTCACAGTCTAGAGGAATATGTCTACCAACTCTCTTGTATTGGGTTCTCCCAAGCATTGGGCACAGTGCTATGCACGCAGGAAGCGCTCAATAAATATAATTGATTGATTGAATCAGCCATCACCATAAGGGCAGCCCTGCCCCTCTTCCCAGGGCCGTCCTTCAGCAGGTTGGAGGGGGTGGTGGTCTAAAAGTGAATCTATCCCCTTGCCTCCGGGCACCTCGGTATTTACCCACTTGGCTACTTTTGGCCCTTCCTGGGTCTAACACCTGGTTGGTTTGGACTCCATTCTGGGCATCCTACTTAGACTGGGGCCCATTGAGGGATGGGGACTGTACCCAACCTGATTATCTCGATCTACCTCAATGCTTAGTACGGTGCTTGGCACACAGTAAATGCTTAGCAAATACCAAAAAAAAAAAAAGAGGGAGAGAGAGAAATAGGAATGGGGAGACTTCAGAAAGTCGGCAGAAAGGCTTCCTGGACCTATTTTTGGAAGAAGTGGGATAGCATGGAAGGGGCCCAGGGAGCAGGCGGCGGAGAGCCAGGCCAGATTGTACTAGGGAGGGAGGCAGAGACACACTAGAAGGAGGAAGCAGCTTGATATTGGTTTTCCACTGTGTGGTGGTCTCGTTGCTGTCTTTTCTCTCCTCGACCACACCAGGTAAACTCTGCCAACAGGCCTCTTGGCCCTTTCCAGTTCACGTCTGGAATCAATCAATCAATCAATCATATGTATTGAGTGCTTATTGTGTGCAGAGCGCCGGACTAAGCGCTTGAGAGAGTACAACATAGAGTTGGTTGGCACATTCCCTGCCCACGAGTTTACAGTCTAGTGGGGAAGACAGATTAATATAAATCAGTAAATTATGGATATGCATTGAAGTGCTGTGGGGTTTAGGGAAGGGTGAATAAGGGGAGCAAATCCAAATGCAAGGGTGAAGCAGAAGGGAGTGGGTGAAGAGGAAATGAGAGCTTAGACAAGGAAGGCCTCTTGGAAGAGATGTGCCTTCAATAAAGCTTTGAAGGTGGGTCCCAGGACTGAGCCCCTGCGGGTGATGAGAGCGATTCTTGTAATGGAAAGCCTCTCCTTCCCCATAGCCCCCGCATCCCGGCTGGGCTGCCGTAGGGAAAATGTTTTTGACCCGCTCCGAGGTGGGGTGCGCGGACCGTCCTGTATTGCCGAGCGATGAGCCGGACAGGCGTGAAGGGGCCGGATTCTGTGTCCAGAGAGGGTCGAGGTCCCAGGTCCTAATCTGACTTGAGTCTCCAGGGGGCCCTGCCCCTGGGGCATCAGCAGACAGGATTCAGGATCCTTGGGTGGAAAGCTCAAGACCCCGAGTGGCTGTTCCCCTCCCCCACTGTCACCCCCATCACCAGCGTTGTGATTCAGGGGACACTGATTTGTGTAGGACACCCAGGTCTCCTCTGCCAGTGCCTTGCCGGGGGGCGGGGGTCTCGCCTTTACTCCCCCTCCCCTGCCGGGCCGCATCTTTGGAAGAGTGGTTACCGGTGAGGAGGAGAGGATGGCAGCAGCCATCTCCCAACCGCCCTCAGTTTCACAGCTCCCCTTTACTGGCCACCTCCCAGTTGTCGGTGCCAGGCGGCTGAGCATAGGGCTCTCCCTCTATTGCCACCGTCTCCTCTGATCATTTTCACTGGGCGCGGTGCCCGCTGCTCCACGGAGGTGGCACCACAGTAGGACAGACCCAGTTGTGCCCCTCAACCTCTGCCATTTCTGCTCCCCGCCATTAGAGTGGGGCCCAGGGGTTTCCCGAGGGGTATGTGGGCCTGGGGTGTTGGCAGGTGGTTAGGGAGGATTTGGAATTGAAAGGAAAAAGCTAGAGGAAGCCCAGGATGGGTCATGGGGCGGACAGCCAGCACAGCAGCCAGAGCTGCCACCAGCAGCCTCCCTTGGTCAGCTTTGAGAGATGGAGGTGAGCGGAATTCCCTGATCCAAGGTGGCTGGCACCTCCCGTCTCCCAGCCCTCCGTTCCTGGGAGACTTGAGTCAGAGGCACCAAATGAAGGCTTCTCTCCCTGACCCCTCAAGCTTTCGCTCTCCGATCCGAGGCCAGGCCCTGACTCACTCCTGCCCTTCCTGTCCCGCAATGGTGCCCCTCACCCTTTGGGACCTTATGACTCCACCTCCCTGGGCTCTCTGGCTCTGGTGGGCTCGAGCTGGGGACCCCCAGGGTCAAGGAGATGCAGCGTGAAGCAGCGTGGCACAGTGGAAAGAGCACGGGCTTTGGAGTCAGGGCTCATGAGTTCAAATCCCAGCTCTGCCACTTGTCAGCTGTGTGACTGTGGGCAAGTCACTTCACTTCTCTGTGCCTCAGTTCCCTCATCTGTAAAATGGGGATTAAGACTGTGAGCCCCACGTGGGACAACCTGATTCCCCTGTGTCTACCCCAGTGCTTAGAACAGTGCTCTGCACATAGTAAGCGCTTAACAAATACCAACATTATTATTAAGGAGATCATGCCACTCCCAAAACCAAAGGAGTGAAAAACTTTTATCCCAAGGTGGGCAGAGGCTGAAATTCAAATCTGGGTCACTGTGGGCCAGGGTCCCCGGGGTCGGGGGTGGTCATCCCGCAGCCTCGTGGGGGTTTTCCTACCCGTCTCCTCATGGGCCTTCCCCAGGGCCTGCAATACTAATAGAGGGAGCTTCCAGGAGCTTCCGGTCCTGAAATCATCTCCCCCATCAGGACTTCTCCACTCTGCCCCAAACCTCGGCTCTGGGGATTTTTGGGGCACTGGATACTGGGCCCCCGCAGTGTTTGTATGGGGGCGGGAGGGAGTCCAGGCACCAAAGTTTTCTGGGAACTCGGACCTCAGGCATCCACCCCACCCGCCGGCCTCCACCGGCCTCTGCTGGGATAGCCAGTTGTTGTAGTGTTAGTAACACTCTACTAAGTGCTAAAGAAATACAGAATAATGAGGTGACATGTTTCCTGTCCACAGGGAGGAAACGGGGGAGACAAAACATAAAAATATTTACAACTAGAGAGATCAAAAATAAATTCAGCTGACATATATATATATATATATGAGCGCAAAGGACGGTATAAATAAGTTAACAAGTGCTAGAGTCAGCCAAATAGTAATAATTATAGCAGCATTTGCTAAACACTTACTATGTGCCAAGCACTATTCTAAGAGCTTGGGTGGGTATGAGATCATCAAGTCCCACATGGGGCTCACAGTCTAAGTAGGAGGGAGAACTGCTGAAGGGATGATATGGCTCAGGGTGCTGAAAGATTAACGGGGGAAACCTTGGAGGAGGAGGTGGGATTTGCTCATTGTGGGCAGGAATGTGTCTGTTGTTATAGTGTGCTCTCTCAAGCGCTTAGTACAATGTTTTACACACAGTAAACACTCAGTAAATACGATTGAATGAATTTGGGCTAGGATTTAACTGTGGGGAGAACTGTAGTCAGGGGAGGAGGGAAGGAAGGAGAGTGTCCCAAACCCCGGGAATAGAGTGAGCGAGGGGTCTGAGGGCAGAGAGTGGAGAGCGTCCCGTTTTCAGTGGCCTAATCCCAGTCGGGCCTGGATGTGGACAGGAGGCCCTTTGGCGCTGGGTATTTGTACTTTCAGCCCCCGGCCCTCCTCTGCCACCCAGACCCGTGTACACGGGGACCTGGGAAAGGAAAGTGGGGACCGGTGGGGTCAGGAGCCCCCCACAGAAAGCGCTCAATAAATACGATTGATTGATTGACCGACTGATTGGCTGCCCACCCTAGGCTAGGCCGCATTCCGAGGACGTTACCTGACGTGCATGACATCATCTGATGTAGCTGCATATGACCCGGTGGTGGGAAGTGGGGCTTCACACATGGAGGTCTTCTCTGGCTGAGAGGTGCAACTGGGGAAGCCGCCGACCCCAGGCCCACCTGAGGGAGGACGCTAAGATGCCCATATTCCCCGCCCTCACCTGCATTCCCTGTCACCCCACTTTAAATTCATTCATTCGGTCGTATTTATTGAGCACTTACTGCGTGCCAAACACTGTACTAACTGCTTGGGAGAGTACAAGAGTAAACTGTTGTTACTTTGTATGGTGGACAATCACCTCAAACCTCCGCCTTTCATGCCTTATCTCCCATTGCAGCCTCCCCAGGCCGGGGTGGGCAATTAACTCATTAGTTACCCAAAGCTATGCCTCTGCGAAGTGGATCTGGGGGGGAGGGACTCCCCCCACCCCCCAGCCGCCGCCACCGGGACACTCCTTAATACCCAGCCCATTAAGAGGCACATCAAAGGGCTGCAAGCAGACAGTCCCTACAGGCAGTCTGGCCCCAAGGGAGCCAGCCCTGGGAGACTGTGGCCTGCAGGGAGAGACAGCAGGAGCCCTAGGGGTCAGACTCTCTCCTGCCCCGAGCGTGGGTGCCAAGGCACAGGGGAGGCAGGGAAGTGGAGGCCCCCAAGCTCATGTGGAAATGGAAATGTGCTAAGGACTAAAGACCATAGGGAAGGGAGTGGAGCAGGGAGATTTGGGGTGGGAAGCGGTAGCCTAGTGGGTAGATCTCGGCCTTGGGAGTCAGAAGGACCTGGATTCTAATCCTGGCTCCGCCACTTGTCTGCTCTGGAACCTTGGGGAAGTCACTTCATTTCCCTGTGTCTCAGTTACCTCATCTTTAAAGTGAGGATTAAGACTGTGAGCTCCATGTGGGATAGAGACTGTGTCCGACCTGATTAGCTTATACCTACCCCTGTGCAGTAGAGTGCCTGGCGCATAGTAAGTGCTAAACAGATACCATATATATTTTAAAAAGCCTGATTAGCCCGTATACCCGAGTGCTCAATACGGTGCCTGGGACAAGGTAAAAGCTTAACAGATACCATTTTTTAAAAAGCCTGTCTACCCGGGTCTTGGTGGCAGGGCAGTGGACTAATTGACCTCCAGAGGCTGCTGGGATTGGAGCCTCCTCCCCTAGGTGATATGGGGCCAGGGAAGGACCAGAGCCCTCCGTTCTGCCAGGTCCTGTTCAGCCGCAGAGCTCGCCGGTGGCCTGGTGACCGAGCCCTCCGGAGCAAGAGAAGAGGCAGGGTTGCAGCCAATGGCGGGGGCAGGGAGGAGGGCTCATCGGGCGAGCCGGGGGTCGGGGAGAGCTGCAGCTTCACTGCCCGTAGGCCGACAATCCCCAAACGGCGTCACATTGGAGAGCTTCAACCCTTTCTTCCCTGTCCACCTGCTGGGCCATCCCCCAACATCACAGTTCAAAAACAGCAGGGCTCAAATCCACCCACCTCTACTCTCCCCCCTCCCCACAGGGTGGCACAGGGGCCAGTGGCAGAGATGGCCACGGGAGGACAGAGGGGGAGGAGGCCCAGGAGGACCCGGATAAGCCGGCAGCTGCCTAAACCGGGCCTGAGGGATGGGACGGAGACTTGTCTTCGTTGGCCATTGGCAGTGCCTGGATCTGTTGTGTGGTACTCTCCCAAGTGCTTAGTACATAGTAAGGGCTCAATAAATACCACTGTCAGTGACCTAGATAAATGTCAGGTAGGCTCACCTGCCCCCTTTGTCAGTGGAGCTCAGCAGGAGAGGATTTTTCCCAGGGGTGGGGGGCAGGGCCGAGCCACGACCCTGGAGGTGGGGACGAGCCTGGGTCCCAGGAAGAGTCCAGGAACAAGTTCCTCGGGACCTTTATGTGACCCCAAATGGACTGTGCCCTCCCTGACGGGGAGGAGAACCCGGCGCAGATCACGTTAACTGAGTACCCAGATCCGCCAGCTGCATCTGGACCTCTACATTCCTTCCCCCGGCCAACCCAGAAGGGTTGGCTCCCCGGGCTCACCTCCTCCTCCTCCCCCGAGCCTCGACAGCTCAGGCAGCTTCTCTCTGCGGAGCCGGGAGGTGTCCTACCAGAGGAGGTGATGGACGGAAAGGGGGCTGCCCGAGGTGCCCGGGTATCAGAAGTGCCCACATACCCACCCCCGGCCCCCTGAGGAAGCGGGATTCCTGGGCTCCACCAGCCTTTGGGCCTTTCCCCCGGCGTGATGTCTAAGGATCCCAGAACCTATATCAGTCTCTATATCAGTCGCGTCTACTCTTCTTTCCCCTTAACTGGGCAACTCAGGTCACGAGCAATACTTTACCTGGGTCAGACCTCCGTCTTGTCCGGGCCACGACCCCGACTGGACACTGGGAGGGATCATGCCCCTGTTGCCCTCCCGGACACTCACCCTCATAGTTAGGGATGGACCATCCCACACCCCCGACGCTCCCCTCTCCAACCCTGACTCCAGTGACCCAGCATAGACCATCCCGTACCTCTGACCCTCCCCTCCGTCAGGGCCTCCAGTTTCAGGCGAGAGCACCAGGGGGTGGCGAGGAAAAGCCAGCCCACTTTCCCCGGTGCCGCCCCAGCCCGACGGGCCCAGGGAGGGGAGAGGGGAAGAAGGAGTTAACGACCAAGAGAAGAAGAGGGTTTGGATCTGCCGGCTTGCCGGGTTTAAGTTCAGATAATCAACAACAGGCTCATCTAATGAATATCTCTCCCACTTGGGGGAGTTCAGATTGTAAAGATCTACTGGAGCGGCGGCAGCGACGACACATCTCCCTCTCTCCGCCAGCTGGAGGGGGGCCAACCTCTTCCCTTCAAAAAGGATATTTACTTTCATCCGTTTATAGGCAGCCAATTCACCCCAGACCACCACGGGCTAAAAATCTTTCTAAATTATCAGCGCTTTTTCTGCTTTAATATCCTCCTCCCCGAGCCGTTAAAGTCGGCGTAAATCTTCCGCCGGGCCCCGCAGGCTGCAGGCCATCACGACCCGCCCCTCGCTCTGAAGGTTGCGGAGAGACAGTAGCTGCAGTGTCTGCGGAGCGCCGAGGGGAGCCGGGGCCCAGAGCCGGCGTGACCCATTCTCTTCCCACATGGCGTAAGCAAACCGACTTCAAACATGTGAATGATGAGTTATCTGTGGCGGACTTTGTTAGCGGCAGAAGACACTGCTCCCTTCTGCTGGTTTGGGGTTTTTTTGTTTTTCAAAGCCCGTTCCCTCTTCTCTCCGCTCCCAGCGCCGGGTATGACTCCCGCCCCGCACCAGGCCAGGGCCTACCTCCGTGGGAGCCGACCCCCTCCCCGCCCCGCGTGCAGAGTGCTGGACTCCCGGTCTGGGGCGGGTGAGCTGGTCCTCAAATCTGGGTAGGGTCTCATCTGGCTGGGGGCCGGGGTAGAGTCAGTCAGTCGGTCGCATTTGTTGAGCGCTTACTGTGTGCAGAGCGCTGTACTAACGCTTGGGAGAGTACAATATAACGATATAACAGACACGTTCCCTGCCCACGTCAAGTTTACGGTCTAGAATCGAGCAGAGGGGTGCCTGCCTGGAGGCAGAGGGATGGATTAGATAACCTCTTTAGGCCGAGGCCTACGTGGAGACAGGGGGATGAGCTAAATGACCTTTCGAGGCCCCTCAGTGCAAGAAATCTATGACAGGGTCAATGGGGATGGCTCCGTGGCCATTGTTTGTGGGACCGGGGGGTGTGCATGGATGTGCGAGATCAGTGAAGTGGGTGGGGAGGGGAAGGGTGTACCCCAAGGGCGGGGGCAAAGCCCCAGCTGTTTCCATCCCATAGGGCATTGGGGCTGCCCAGGCTGGGGGACTACCCGGTGGGTTGCCTAACTCGGAGTTTTCAGAATTAATTGAGAGAGTCACAAGATGACACATGTAGTAAGGATTTCACAAGGGCCATAGTTCCCGGGCCCCGCGGGTGTCCTGGACCCGGACTCCGTTAATCAGCTTAATGGACGCTAATTAAGTGAAGACGTATCAGATGAAACAGGCCCCGCTCGGTGCGCGCACAGCCTCCCGCGCGGGTTCGGGGGCTCGGGGGCCTAAGCCTGGATATGGGGGGCAGACTCTGCCACGGGCGGGAGATGTGCCAGCCTGGGTGGGTATGACCGAACTGGCCCGGGGGGGGGGCTGAGGTTGGGCCACGGATGTGGGGAGCCCAGGAGCCTTGGCCCCGGGGCACTTGGGTGGAGAGAGGTGTTCGTCCCTCGCACCTGCCCGGAGAATCTGCCGGTGGGACCGCCTTCCCAGAGTCCGTCAGGGAGGGGGGGAGCCACCACTTCCCCACCCACCTACCGAAGCCTTCTTCCCCTGCCCACTCCACCCCGTTCCTCCCACCCTGGAGCCTCCCACCTTTAGGTGGAGGCCCACAAGCCTCCACAGTCACGGTGCGAGCAGCTAGTTGGAGGGAATAATAATCGTAGTAATTCATTAAGCGCTTACTATGTGCCAAGCACTGGACTACACGCTGGGGTAGGCAGAAGCTAATCAGTGTGGATGTAAATCCTATCTCACATGTGGCTCCCAGTCTAAGGGGGAATGAAGAGGGAGGACAGACATCTCATCCCCATTTTACAGATGAGGAAACTGAGGCCCAGACAAGTTAAGTGACTCACCCACCGACTACAACCCGTCTGGGCTTAGGGCAGTGGCTTGGAATATCAGCTGAGACTTCAGAGGAAAGTACTCATCTTTTCCAGAAAACTTTGTACAGTGCTCTGGACACAGCGAGTGCTCAATATTATTGGTATTGCTGTAGTATTTGTTAAGTGTTTCCTCTGTGTCAAGCACTGTTCTAAGCACTGGGTTAGTTACAAGATAATCAGGTTGGACACGGGGTCCACAGCCTAAACTGGAGGGAAAGGAATTTAACCCCCATTTTACCGATGAGGTGACGGACACAGAGGAACTAAGTGATTTGCCCAAGGTCACAGAGGAGACGTGGGGCGGAGGCAGGATTAGAACCCAGGTCCTCTGACTCCCAGGCCGGTTCTCTTTCCACTGGGCCATGCTGCTCCAAGTAGAGCACTGACTGATAGAGGGGAGAGGCCGGACTCTGTTTCCTTGCTGTCGCGGGTGCCGGAGACCAGAATTGGCTTGTAGTCAGTCTCATGGCCCCCTGCCAGCGGTAGGAGCCCGAGCACAGAACCAAGCAGAAAAGGGGGTCCCTCCATCCCTCCATCCTGTTTCTGTCCCGAGAAAACTGGCTCTTTGGGTGACTCAGGGGCATCGGGCCCCCTACCCCCTGTGCCTGGTGGAGCAAAGACCCCGTCATGCCCGGGGGTGGAGAGGTGGAGGAAAGGAGGGAGCTGTTCCGGCCACCGGCCGAGCCTCGGGAACCCGAACGGGGCCGGAAGCCGGGCCGAGGCCGAGACCGAGAGCGGCGGAGACGGCACCGTGGGGAGCCGGGCCGGACGAGATGTTCCCGCCGCCGCTGGCCCTCCCGGACCTGGCTCGGAAGGTTGTTTTGGCTTCGGCCAGACCCGGCAGCCGGGAGCACAGGCATCCCGGGCTGCAGAACGCCTACCGGGGGCTGCCTAGTTTCGGATTCCCTGGGGAGGGGGACTGGGGAAAACCAGGAAATGGCCCAGAATCACATCTGGATGGCAGTTTGTCTCCCCTGTGTCTACCCCAGCGCTTAGAACAGTGCTCGGCACATAGTAAGCGCTTAACAAATACCAACATTATTATTATTATTATTAGTTTGGATTCCTGCTGGCCCCCGGAAGCCCCCAGCTCCTGCTGCTGCTGCTTGACATCGCTTTCATGATGGCGGGAGAGGGGAGGGGGCCGCTTAGCCACCATCTGGACCAAGGGAGCACCGGTCAGAAGATGCCAGGGAAACAGATGGGGGACACCAGGGGAATGAGCAGGGGGTGGCAGGGAAAGAGACAAGGGGTACCAAGGAAATGGATGGGGGAGCCAGGGGAGCAGGTGCCTGGGGAATGGGCAGGGGCACCGAGGAAGTGGGCAGGGGAATGGGCAAGACCTGGCCCTACCTTGCAGGAGTTCGGGAACGTTCCGGAGGTGGGGGCAGGGGACATTTGGGTTTCTGGCCTCCAACAGCTGGCCCCGAGGGCACCTGCCCACACCATGCCACGCTCAAACCACCCATGCCCGTCCTGTGCCTGCGTCACCACCCGGCTGCTGAACCCACAGAATACTGTGCCCCAGCCCCAGCTGGGTTTGGGGCCAATTTCACCCATCTCTATGGCCATCACATTCCCCTAACCAGACTGTTTTCAGGCAAACCTCACTGGTAGGAGTAATTGTATTTAGGAAGCACTTACTTTGCCAAGCACTGTACTTAAGCACTGGGGACGGGTACACAGGTTTTCCTTTCTTCTTCCCCTTAGGAACAGGAAGCTCCATTTTGCCAAATGATCAGTGACCTCAAACCCCCAAAGGTTTGAAGCCCCAGAGCCACAGGGTTAAAAGGGGCCCGGCTCGGCAGGAAGAGTCAACTTTCCCGTGTCCAGAACCCGCAATGGGCCAGCCCCTCCCGCGGGCCCTGCCCGGATGGGAGTTTCACAAAACCCCCACACGGCAACAGGGGTGAGAACTCCGGGCCCCCTTCTCTCCTGGCAGAAGCGGGGCCCCGGCCGGGGGGCAGAGCCTGAGCGTCCCTAAGACCGTTCTCCGCCCACTGGCAGCTGATGGGCATGGAGAGGCTTTGAAGGGATGGCTAGCCGCCCCTGGAAATGCAGGAATCAAGGGCTCAGGTGGGAAATCTCTCGGAGCCGCTGGTGAGCCAGTGGCAATTTGAGAAACAGCGTGGCCTCTGGATAGAACGTGGGCCTGGGAGTCTGAAAGATCTGGGTTCTAACCTCAGGCGCAACTGGCTTGGCAGAACTCTGCCATTTGTCTGCTGCGTGTGAACTCGGGCAAGTCCCTTCAGTTCTCTGTGCTTCGGTAACCTCATCTGTAAAATGGGGATTAAGACCGTGAGCCCCGTGTTGGGCAGGGACTGTGTCCAACCCTACTTACTTGTATCCGCCCCGGTGCTTAGTACAGTACCTGGCACACAGTAAGCATTTAACAAATACCACAATTATTATTATTATTATTACTACTTTGGAGGCAGGGAGAGAGCCTGGAGATTGTAAGCTTGTCATGGGCAGGGAATGTTTCCGTTTATTGCTGTAAGCGCTAAGTACAGTGCTTTACACATAGTAAGCGCTCAATAAGTATGATTAATTGATTGACCTCCCGGGCCATTGAATGAATGAATGAGGCTGGTGAGCGGGAGCCTGGGAGGTCAATCGATCAATCGTATGTATTGAGCGCTTAATGTGTGCAAAGCACTGTACCAAACGTTTGGGAGAGTACAACATAACAAGAGACACATTCCTGCCCACAACAAGCTTACAGTCTAACCTCCCGGGGACCTTCTTCCTGCCCCTGCTCCCTTCCTCCTCCTCCCCACGCTCGGGACCACGGTGGGGATATCTGTGCCCCTCACCCGTGGAGAAAGCTGGGGGAAGCCGGGCCACCCGACCTCGGTTCGGTTCCCCGTCGGGTAAAGAGGGAGACCTTGTGCTTCGAGGGCTTTGAGATCCAGGATTCCCTGATCCCACTGGGGTTTCAGTCTGGTAGAGCCGGATCGTGGGATGCTGGGAGTCAGATTTTTGCATCAGTTGTCCTGGGAGGAAGGAGAGGCCTGAGGAAGAGCATCTTGACTGGGTTGGCGGTGGGGGGTGGGCTGGGGGGCTCTCGGCTCCCTGTCCTTGAAACCTTTAAAGCAAGGGCCCAGCTGGGTAGTCGGGGGCTGTGCTGTCTGCAGGCAAGGTGAGGAACTTGGCGACCTCTAGAAGCCCGTTCCCACCCAAGCACTTAAGGATTCTGGGATGCTAACAGGGTCTCCCCCCTGGATCTTTCAGGGCACAGGCAGAAGCTGGAAGACCAGAACAAATCTTTCACTGAACGCTTTGGCGAAATCGACCGGCTGAGAATGAGAGTCACCCCGGCCACCCCCAGCCCCCGCGGCTCCCTCGGCACCCCCGGCCACTTCAGCACCCAGGCCCAGACTCCCATCCAAGGTACGAGGCCCACCGGGCACGGGCTCCCGGGGTCAGGGAGAGGGCCGGCGGGGAGGGGAACGGGGCTGGGCGATGGGGAAGGATTGAGACGATGGGCCGCCGGCCTTCGCTGCTTTTCAGGACTGAAATTGAGGGGAGGAACGTGGCTGGGGATGATAGGGCAGAGCCAGGGAGCATGTGACTCTCTGCCTGGCCCTCTGGATGCTAAGCAGCTCAGCCATTTGTCTGACCGTGAGGTCGGGGAGAAGTGGCGACTGGGAATGGAGAAGAGTGCCCGTCTCATTCGTCGTCGGGGTGAGCTCCTCTAGGAAGCGCAGGCAGGACAGAAGTGAAACAGCAAGGCCTAGTGGAAAGAGCCTGGGCCCGGGAGTGGGAGGACTTGGGTTCTAATTCCGGGTCCACCACCCTGGCGCATAGTACGGTGCCTGGCACATAGTAAGTACTTAAATACCATTAAAAAAGAAGTGTGGGGACCAGGGCGTGGGTCCCCCCGACCCCAGAACCGTGGCGGAGACCGGATGCCCCCTCGAACCTGAGAGGGCAGACAGGTCCCACAGATTCACACCTAGGAGGCAGGGAGGAGACCAGAGCCGGGCTTTTTTTTTTTTAATGGTATTTGTTAAGTGCTTACTATGTTCCAGGCAAGCAGCCCTGGGGTAGATACAAGTCACAATTTGGACACAGTCCACATCCCACGTGGGGCTCACAGTCTTCATCCCCATTTCACGGATGAGGTAACTGAGGTAACAGAGAAGTAAAGTGACTTGCCCGAGGAAGGTCACACAGCAGACAAGGGGCAGAGCCGAGATCAGAACCCGGGTCCTTCTGACTCCCGGGGCTATGGTCTAGCCACTAGACCACACCGCACAAGGCAGGATTCAGACTGTTGGTGATGGTGACGGGGAGGGATTGCCTACCTTCGGCTCCGGGCTTGTTCCTCTCCCTTCCCCTGAGCCACGACCCGGGAGTAATGATGATAATGAATAATTACCATGGTATTTATTAAGTGCATCCTAAGTGCCAAGTACTGGGTAGATATGAGATAATCAGATCAGACACAGTCCCTCGCGCACTCGGGGCTTACTGTAATTATGGTAGGGAGAGTGGCGATCTTATCCCCATTTACCAGCGAGGAAACCGAGGCCCAGAGAGGTTAAGTGATTTGCCCAAGGCTTCCCAAGGAAGACCAGGGACAGAGCCGGGATGAAGGCTCGGATCTTCTGACTCCCAGGTCTCCGGTGGTGCCCGCCAGGTCGACCGCTGCCGTGCTGAAGCCCGGCCCCCACCAGCTCACCGGGTGCCCCCCAAACCCCTCCTGGCCGGGGGTGCAGGGTAGAAGGGGCTGGCTGTTCCCGAGGCCAGTGGCCCCACAGAGATAGAGCTGGGTAGTAGAGATACCCATCCATCCCCACTGGGCTCCGGATCAGACCCACACTGAAGCCCTCTCCAAGCTGGGCTAGACTGAACCTCAGAGTGGCGGGGAAGGGTGGTGAGCTCCTACTGTGTGCGAAACACTGCACTAAGCGCCTGGGAGAGTGCAGTAGAACAATAAATGGACACATTCCCTGCCCACAGCGCGCTTACGGTCCCCTCGGCCTGCACATCCCCCAGAGTCTGCCGAGGGCGGGGGCGGTCCGGGGAGTCACGTGGCGATGCAGAAGGTGGCCAGGGGACTGGGACCCCTGGGTCCTAGCTGGAGGCTGCCCCAAAAGTTCTCGCCCAGGGAATGTACCCCCGCCGGCTCCTCCGCCGTCTTCCCGAGTCAGCGCGGCCAAGTCTGAGGCGGCGACAGCTCCCAAGTAATGGGCCGGCGCGAAGCGGCCCTGAGAATCGCAGGAAATTATCCCTCATTATGGGGCTTGCACGGGCAGGACCCCGCCGCTGCCGGGAGCTGCCAGGAGCCTCCGGGGGGCCCCCGTCTCCCTGGGCCGCCCCCTGCTCCTCCTCCGTTATAGACTCCCACCTCAGGGCTCTGCCTCTGGGGGAGAAAAGCTGATCGGCTCTTGGACGTTGAAGGCCGGGGGCCGCCTAGCCTAACGGGGCCTGGGCTGGGTGGGCGGGGGTCTTCCTTCCCCATTCCACTCCCCAGCAGGGTGGGGGCCGTGGCACGGTCCAGGGGCGGACCGGGGGCACGCCCCAGTCTCGGCCAGCAGACAGCAGTGGGGCAGATCCCGGCTTCCTCGCTCCTCCCGGGGCCGGCTTGGGTCTCCCCGACTCCTCCGTGGCTCGTCAGCAGCTCCATGCCGAGCGCTGACCGCGGGCGGACCACTGAGCTGAGTGCCGACAGTGGGCAGCCCTCTGGGCAAAGGTCTGCCCGGCGGCTGAGGCTAATGATAATAATAATCGCCACATTTGTTAAGCGCTTACTATGTGCCAGGCACTGTACTAAGCGCGAGGGTGGATACAAGCAAGCCGTCCTTGTCCCATATGGGGCTCGCAGTCTTCACCCCACTTTACAGATGAGGGAACTGAGGTACAGAGAGGTCAAGTGATTTGCCCACTATCACCCAGCAGACAAGGAGCAGAGCTGGGATAAGAACCCGGGTCCTTCTTTCTGACTCCTAGGCCCGGGTTCTGTCCGGTAGACCACCCTGCTTCGGGCAGGATACAATCAATCAGCCAGTCGATCAATGGCATTTATCGAGCGCCTACTATGTGCAGAGCACCGTACCGAGCCCTTGGGCGAGTATAACACGACCGAGTTTGTAGACACCTTCCCTGCCCACAACGAGTTTTAAAATCTAGAGGGGGAAGACAGACATTAAAATAGATTACAGATAAGGACTTGCGTTGTGGGGCTGGGAGTGGGATGAATATCTAGTGCTTCCAAGGTACAGGCACAAGTGCATAGCTGACACAGAAGAGAGGGTGAGGGAAATGAGGACTTCGTTGGGGAAGGCCTCTGAGAGATGTAATTTCTCTAAGGCTTTGAAGACGGGGAGAGCGGCGGTCTGTCGGATGTGAAGGGGCAGGAAGTTCCAGACCAGAGGGAGGATAGGAAGGAGTTGCGATGGTGTGCCGAGCCGATTTTATCCCTTTCTTGGGGCCCGGCTGGGGCAGAGAAGGGGCTGGGAAATATCTCAGATCCCTGAGAAGCGATAGCGTTGTAGCTACGCTCTCAGCCCTGCCTCGGGGGCAGGTGGGGGTGTGGGCCGGTGGTCGGCGGGGGAGCCCCGGCTCCGGGTAAGAGCCTCCACGGGCCAGCCCCCGCCACCCCGGGGATTCCGCCTCACGGTGATCCGGAGCCGCCCAGCCGGGACGACCCGCTCCCCCACCTTGGCAGCACCTGGGGGTGGTTTGCGGAGGATGAGTTTGGGTGGCCAAGGCGGGCACTGGGGTCCTGCCAGACTTTCCACTTCCTGAATCGTCCCCCTGGGCCCAAGTGCATTGTGGGATGTCCCTTCCCCCCCACACCCCCCAACCCGCCTCCCCCCCGACTCGCCGGGGCGATGGAGAACAAAACCGGCCTCACCGCAGCCTCCGTGTGAGTCCACGGCCCAACCCGCGGGGGGAGGGAGGAGGCGAGAGAGACAAGAAGGGGAACTCGAGACTAGGGGTAAACCTAGGAGGGTTTGAAGACCTCTCAGCGCCAGCCAGATCTCTGCCCTTCGGAGGCCTTGGAGCCCCGTCAGGCCTGTCAGTCAATCAGTCGGTCAATCAGTGGTATCTATTGAGCGCTTACTGAGTGTGGACCACTGAGAATACAACAGAATTGGTAAACGCATTCCCTGCCCACAGCGAGCTGACCGTCTAGAGGGATGCGGGCCGCTGATCCCGCCGCAAGCCCCTCCGGCCCGCCTGGGCGTTGATTTGGTGCTTGGCGCATAGTAAGCGCTTAACAAATACCATAATTATAATTTAAAATAGCAGCGTCTCAGTAGAGGAGTAGGCGGTGCCATGGGGGCGGCCCCAGCAGCGAGAGAGGAAGCCGCGCCGGCGTGGGGGAGGAGGAAGCACATTTAGTGTGGGTTTGGTAGATGGCGGCAGGGGTGGGCTTACCACCGCCCAAGCTGTCGCCGGGGCCTGAGAGAGCGGACCCCCCTTGTCCGGGCCCCCGCCGCGAGGAGGGCGGGGTGAGGGTGGAGGGTTTTCTCTCTCTCTCTCGGGTGGCAGGATGCCCCGGGCCCACCTTCGAGGTCAGAGGGCTACCCTCTCTGTCCATAGATCCATAAAAGAAATCAGGCAGCGGGCCTAATGGAAGTCAGGCATTCAGCCTAAAAGAAATTGAGGATCCAGTTGATCTGGTCGGGCTTTTGTGGGGTTGAGGGGAGTCTACTTCAGCCCAAGTGTGGGAAGCAGACTCCCCAGGCAGAGGGTTTTCCTGTGGCCCTGGCGGGAGCCCCGGGGGCTTGCCTGGTCCCGACGGGGAACCAGTCTTCCAGCGTCGGACCTGACTCCGGGCCAGGCTGGTCACTTGCCTCCTCTTGCCCGGTGCGGCAGATGCTGAGGGTTTAGGCCAGCGAAGGACAACGGACGGGGGGCCCTGACCCAGGACGGGAGGGGTGGTGGACTCAGCTGAGCTGTTCCGGCGTGGCTGGGGCTCGGAGTGAGATGAGGAGAGGAGCGGTATTTATCGAGCGCTTACTGTGTGCAGAGAACTATACTAAGCTCTTGGGAGGGTACAAAATGACCATAAACAGGCACATTCCCTGCCCACAGTGAGTTTAATATCTAGAGGACTAGCAGGGCCCGGCGGAGAGGCAGCGGCCGGGGGGAGCCGGGGGTCAGAGGGAGATCTGTCAGGGTCCCTCTGGGCTCCTTGAAGATGCTGCTCAAGCTGGAGGTCCCATCCATCCCCGTCCACCCAGCTCCTCCCCCAACCCCCGCCAAGCGAAGCTGCCGGGCCGTTCTCTCGCCCCTCTAGCCCCGTGGCGGGGTCGGCTCGCTATGGGAGGGTGACAGCACGCGACGCCCCTTGTGAGGCGGGGAGCCGCCTGCCCCGAGCCAAGGGACAGCTGGAGGCAACGGCGGCAGAGGAAGTCAAGGCAGGGACCGCTCTCACGCGTGCGAGCTTGTGTGTGTGTGTGTGTGAGTGTGAGAGACAGAGCGTGTGTGCGCCCGCGCGCGCCTTATCAGATGTAGGAGAACCGGCCTCTCGGCCTGCAGGCTGACTCTGCACTTAGCTTTCTTCTGCTTACACGCACGCGAGCACACGCAGGCACGCACACACGTGAACCGGCGCTGAGAGGATCCCGAAGTGACCTTCGGCCTAGCCGGTCATTCAGTCAGCCAATTGTATTTATAGAAGAGAAAAAAAAGATGATGGTATTCTTTAAGTACGTCCCGTGGCTAGCACTGTTCTGAGCGCTGGGGTAGCTCCAAGTAAATCAGGGACAGGATGAGGTCCCTGTCCCCCGTGGGGCTCCGAGTCTTAATCCCCATTTTCCAGATGAGGGAACTGAGGGACAGAGGAGTTAAGTGACTTGCCCAAGGTCACACAGCGGACAAGTGGCAGAGGCGGGATTAGAACCCAGGTCCTTCTGCCTCCCAGGCCCATGCTCTACCCACTAGGCCATGCTGCTTCCCCTTGAGCGCTTACCTTGTGCAGAGCACCGTACTAAGCTCTTGGGGAGTACCATAAGACAATATAATAGACACATTGCCTACCTACAGAAAGCTTCAGACTAATAAGTATGATTGAATGAATGAATGAATAATAATATTAATAATTGTGGTATTTGTTAAGCGCTTACTCTGTGCCAAACGCTATACTAAATGCTGGGGTAGATACAAGATCGTCGGATCCCGCCTGGGGCTCACATTCTAAGTAGGAGGGAGCTCAGGTATTGAATTCCCATTTTGCAGAAGAGGGAACTGAGGCACAGAGAAGTGAGTTGTCCAAGGTCACACAGCAGGTAAACAGCAGAGCTGGGATTAGAACCCAGGTCCTCTGACTCCCGGCTAGGGGCTGGGACCAGGCTCCCCGCTGAGGGACAGAGTGACTCAGTGATGATATTAAATAAGCCCTTCCTAGGAGAGAACCAGACCCACCTGGAACTCGTGGTGTGAGAGGAAGTCAGTCTGTCAGTCGTATTTATCGAGCGCTCACCGTTTGCAGAGCAACGTACTAAGTGCTTGGGAAAGTACGACATAATTCAACTGCGTTAGGATTAGCACCAGGGAGGGAGACCGCATGGCCTCTCCCCACTTTACGGACATGGAAAACTGAGGCCCAGAGAGAAGTGACTTATCTAAGATTACACAGCAGGGCAGGGACAGAGCCGGGCCTAGAACCTGGGTCCCCCGACTCCCAGCACCGTGCCCTTTCCCCCCCGGCCGTGGAGGGAGACCAGTCGTGTTTATTGAGTGCTTACCGTGTGCAGATCGCTGTACTAAGCGCTTGGGAGAGTCCAACACAATATAACGGACATATTCCCTGTCCGTAACAAGTTTACAGTCTAGAGGGAGGGAGGCCGGGCCCACCCAGCAGGCGGGAGAGGTGGGAGAGTGTTTGACGACGGAGGGGACGGTGGGCCCTTCTGCGTTCACGTCCGCCTCCGGTGTTGTTTCCCCGCTGCGTCTATTCATAACCGCGTGTTGACAGGGTCCTCCCCGGGTCCCTGCCCGCCAAACACGCGCCGGAGCCCCCCCCACACACACACACGGAGACACACGCACACACACAACCCGGGCCGAGCCCCTGACCTCGCCGTGGCTCCTCCGCCCCGCTCCCGTCCACCCGCGGCCCGGCACTTCCGCCGATAGGCCGGGTCAGCGTCCGTGAGCGCCGGGGACCGCCCGCCGCCTTACAATGGGCAAATTCTTACAGCTAAATGGACTTATTCAGTTAGCGCAGCAGCTGGGGCGATTTCGAGAAGAAAATAAACATTTCCTTCAAATATTTGGGTTGGCCCGGGGACAACGGCAATAGCCGCTCGGGTTTCCAGGGGCCGCCGCGCCGCCGAGCGGGGCATCCCGGGAGGATGGCGGGCGAACCGAGCCGACGGGCGCTCGCGGCGGGGGCCGGGGGCGCGGCCGGCGACGGCGGACCCTTAGTCAGGGAAGCCGAAGGGGCTCCCCGGGGCCGGGCTGTAATGTGGTTGCCCGTCATTCAGGGTGCCGAGGCTGAAAGCAGGGTGCTCGGCTGGCTGGAGGGAGAGTGCTCGGCTACCTCCTGGGGAGGGTGCTCCGCCAACCCGTGTCCTTTGTGCCCACGAATCCTCAGTCCCGTGTGCTTGCTGCCCCTTTGCTTCCAAAAGGCTCAGGGCAGTCTCAGCTTCCTCCTCTCAGCCTCACAGTGGAGGCGAAAGAAAGGCAAGGCATTCTGACCATTTCTCAGCCAGGGGCAAAGGAGGCTCAGAGAAGTCAAGTGACTCTCTCAGGTCACACAGCAGCCAGAACGAGAATCAAGTCCTCTCGGTCCCATACTTCTGTCGTCTGGTCCTTGGTGTGACTTGGAGAGGCTTGGTGCCTGAAAGGGGCCTCGAGCCAAAGGTCACGGATGTAGGCCGAATCCAGCGGGGGCCGGGGGGGGGGGGGATCAGGCCCCCTCCCGCCCAACAGGGGTCAGGGACAAGGGCTGTGATGGGTGGCATCCTGACTCCCGCTTCCTCCAGGTGCCCTGGCGTTACAGCCAGGGAACCACGGGACTGAGCCAGGAACGGTCTCGCTCACGAGACGGTCTAGCTCGCTCGTCCGTTCAGTGGTGCTCGGCAAACCTGCCGTGCGCATCTCTGTGCCGGGGCGTGGGCTTCCAGCGGAGGATGCAGGTCCGAGGGTGGGAACGCGTGCGTCTGTGCCGAGGGTGTGAGCTTGCGGGTGTCTGCCGGGACTGGGCATCCGAGCGTTGACGGGCCGAAGCCGGTCGGGACCGGTGGCCGAGCTCGGCCACCCGAAGGAGCCCCGGTGCCCCTCGGGCCCGGGTTTCCGACGGGATGCCCGCTCAGGGGGGATGAGGGTTGAGAGGGGACGTACCCTCCCCCGACTCTGCTCGGGTGTGAGCGAGAATCCCCGCCCCCTCCTCGGCCGGGGCTCCCTCCTGGGTTCAGGCCAGGGTTTGCTCCCAGCTGGGCCGGGAGAGGATCGGGGCCCATTAACTCGGAGCCTGACCTCGGCTGCCTCCCAAACCTCTTGGGGAAGGCGCCACCCGTTGGAGCGGCCCCGCCCCCCGCTCCCAGCCCCCCACCTCCCCTCCTGCAACTCAGAGGGGTCGGCGAGTCCGAGGGGGCACTTCCCTGTCACGCCCCGGGATCGTATCCAGGCACAACCAGACGGCTAGTCCTCCCTGGAAGGCACTGCCTCTCTGGGACCCCTTCGTCCTCACCCTGACCCTGGGGGCAGCAAGGGCGCGGCAGGTCACTCTCCTCTTAGTAAAAGAAGAGAACGGCAACCCAGAGAGGGAGAGCAGCTGACCCCGGGCGACCCAGCAGGCCGGGGCAGGAACGGGATGGTCCTACCGGCCGTAAAATGAGCATCGGCCTTGGCCTGGGCTTCCTCCCCGGGCAGCTGGGGGCAGCTGGGGGAGTGAAGGTGGAAGAGGGGGGCGTGAGGTGGCGGCCGACTGCAAGGCCGCTCTCTGGGTCCCGGTCGACCCAGTGGACGCTGTTGGCGGAGAGGTCCCCGGCCATCCGTCTCCCGGGAGACGGAGCCTTTGCGTGACGCCCCGCTGTTTAGATTGTCAAACCGAAACCGGAGTCCGTCCGTCCATCCGGGGGTTACGGCACAGTCAGTCCGGCAGACTCAGGCTCCGGCGGGACGCCCGTACCCGGCCCCAGACAACCGACCCCGCCCCGAGTCGCCTGCGTCAGTCCAGGCGCTACACGCCCACGCAGACAGACACACGCTGCCCCGGACACACACGCACGCCGACGGATACGTGGGGACTCACGCCCCGCCCCGGACATACGAATGCAGATACGCCCTGCCACGCGGACTCCCAGGAAATGCTCCTGTGCCCGCTCAGGAGCGGGGGGTCGTGGGGGTCAGCGTTAGCTGCAGCTACGTGACCCGTACCGGGCCCAGGGTGGGCGTGGAGTGGGCCGTGGATGAGTCCTCGGTTTCCCCCTCTGCCTCGGTCAGTCGGTGGTATTTATCGAGCGTTTTACGGTGTGCAGACCACGGTACTGAGCGCTTGGGAGGCGACATTACAACACAGTTGGTAGACGCGTTCCTCGCTCACAAGGAGCTGACAGTTCAGAGGGGGGTCCTACGTTCCTGGGGCGGGGGGGAGGCCGGGCCAGGCCGGGAAGCCCTTGGTCAGGCTGTGGGGAATTCGATTTGGCCCCCAGGTGACTAGGCCCAGCCTCGCGCAGCCCCAAGGAGCTGTGCCGACCCCAGAGACCCCCTCCCAAGGTGATGACGGTATTGGTTAAGCGCTTTCCATTCGTCGAGCACTGTTCTAAGCACCGGGGTCGATACGAGCTCATCAGGTTGGACACAGTCCCTGTCCCACGTGGGGCTCGCAGCCTTAATCCCCATTTCACAGATGAGGGAACGGAAGCCCACAGAAGTGACGTGACTTGCCCGAGGTCACACGGCAGACAAGAGGCGGAGCAGGGGTGAGAAGCCAGGTCCTTCTGATTCCCAGGCTCGGACTGCATCCGCTAGGCCACGCTGCTTGTAAGATGGCAGATGGGCCCGTTGCGTTGTCCTCTCCCAGGCCCTTAATCCAGTGCTCTGCACACAGTAAGCGCCCAATAAACACCATCGATTGATTGACTGTGGCTCGGGGACCCCACTGGTCTCCAGGCCGGCCGTGCGGGGCACCGCCCTCGCCCTCCCCGCCCCACCCTTCAGTCCATCTCTCCTCTCTCCGCCGCTGCAGGCACGCCGGACCTCAACCAGTTCGACCCGCGCCAGTTCGACCGCTCCTTCCCCACCCTGCCCGCCCTCACCGAGACCCGGTTCTCCGACCCGCGGATGCATTACCCGGGCGCCATGTCGGCGGCCTTCCCTTACACCGCCACACCCTCCACCACCGGCATCGGCGGCATCAGCATGACGGGCATGCCCGCCGCCACCCGCTTCCACCACACCTACCTGCCGCCCCCCTACCCGGGCTCGGCCCAGAACCAGAGCGGACCCTTCCAGGCCAACCCCTCGCCCTACCACTTGTACTACGGCACGTCCTCCGGGTCGTACCAGTTCTCCATGGTGGCGGGCGGGGAGCGGTCCCCCACCCGCATGCTCTCCTCCTGCACCAGCGGCCCCGCGGGGAACAACCTCATGAACCCCAGCCTGGCCAACCAGAGCGACGGCGTGGACGCCGACGGGAGCCACAGCAACTCCCCGACGGCCATGACGACCACCGGCAGGATGGACGAATCCGTGTGGCGGCCTTACTGACGACGGACCGATCGGGGCCCGGGGGAGCCCGCGGCGGTGGGGGTGGGCGGGGGAGGGCGCGAGGGGTCGGCCGGGCGGGGCTCCCGGCACCGCGGAACGGACAGGCGGGCGGCCCGGCTGGACACATTTCAGAGCACCGGGCGTGCGTGAGACTTGAATCTCGGCCACCCACCCCGGGGCCCGTGGGCGGCTCTCTGTAAATAGGACCCCGATGGGGAATCTGTATAGCTGGTGTATGTGTTTTAAGAAGAAACTAAAATTCATCTCATTCTGATGCCCGAAAGGAAACCAAAAGAAACTCTCCTTCCTCCCCACCGCCACAACTAGAGTTCTGAGCCCCGGCCTCTCCCTCTCTCGCCTCCCCCCTCTTCCGGCGGCCCCCCTCGACGGGGCGGCCCTTGTTTACAGAGAGCTGACCCCTCCTTGGGGCGGTGAAGGGGTCAAGAAGGTCTTTGGGGAAGGAGGGATCAGGCGGGAGAAAGGGGGCCGAGAGAAGGCCTCCTCCCGCTGCTTCCTCCAACCCCGTCCCCCCGCACTAGCTCCCCGCCATGACACAGCTGCCCGGTTCCATTCATTCATTCAGTCGTATTTATTGAGGGCTTCCCGTGTGCAGAGCACTGTACTAAGCGCTTGGGAGAGGGCAACACAACATTAAACAGACACGTTCCCGTTCGGTTCTGGGATGTGTTTTCCGGGCAGCTCTCCCCTCCCCGCCTGGGTCTCCCACCTCCCCGCGCTGGGCTGGATGGGGCCAGGTGGGGAGGGGAGGGGACCGAAGGGTCGTAGGGCATTCGGTCGGGGGCATCTCGGGGGCCGGTGGGCGGGGACGGTACCAGAAACGCCGTCGAGCTCGCGGCATGAGCGAAGCAACGATACCTTCCAGAGGGACGGGGCCGAGGGTGCCAGCCAGCGAGGGTTGCGGTCGACACCGCCTCCCGCCCGCCCCAGCCCAGTGACCACCCTGGCTGGAAGCCGAATCCTCAGGCGCCTCTGGGGCGTGGCCCGTTTGGCTCACGCTCGGCCCAGGGTGCGCTTCTCTCCCAGAGGCCTCAGCCAAACGGGGTCCAAGCACTTTAACGGCCCCGACTCGTGCCCTGCGTCGCCCCAGCCAGGGCCCCGAGAAGACATCGTGGGTCGACCGGTCAGTAGCGTCCGCCGGGCGCCCGCTGATAAACTCCTCAAAGGCGGGACCGCCGGGCCTCTCCCTTCGATCGCACTCTCGAACCCCTAACCCAGCCCCTGCCCTCGAGGAGTTTACCGTCCAGTGAAGGAGTCAGGCAAGCCCGGGGTCAACCGGGGACATTAGAGTCCGTTCCTCATCCCCCAGGGTTCATGAATACCGCATTTACTCACCTACGAGTTGCACTTTCAGTTCTGACTGCAAATGGGGCTGGGGGCAGTTCTGATTGGAGGGTTACTTGGGTGAGGAACTACTGTATTCAACACACCCTGCCCCTCTCTAACCAGATCACCACACTCCCCTGAAGCTGATCCACCTCGCCCCTCGCTCAGACCTGCTAGAGGTCATTCTGCCCATCCCCCTGTCTCCCATCGAGAGGTTTACTGTAACGCCCCAAGCTGATGGAGATCAGACCTGTTCCTAGAAAGAAAATTCCAACCCTTCCTTCAGTCATCCCCGTGGGTCTGAACGATCCCGAGGGGGAGGAAGTTCTCTCTGTGGTCTGACTCAAATTCCTCCTGCTGCAATTTTGGGTTCCCCCCTCCGAGTCTCCCCAAGGCCCCAGCCAAGCAAACCATCCCGATCTGCTGAACCACCCCCTACCCCGAAGTCTGCCTGCCCCAGCCCTCCTGCCCCAAGCCTGTCTGACCCCCCCCCCCCCCACCACCAGCCTGCCTGCCCCAGCCCCTGGGCAAGAGCAAAGAGCCACTTCCCCGCTCACCCAGGCAGTGGCCGTTTGGGGCAGGTCGGGGGCAGGGCCGGGCTCCCATCTCGGGGCAGGGGAAGGAGCGGGGTGTGGGGGACCCGAGGCGCGGGGGGTCTGGCCCCCCGGGAAGCCCTCCCCCGCTTCCAATCGGCGCCCCGTCCCCGAAGGCGCAAAAGCCTAGTAAAGTGGTCCATTCTGCTTTTGTATTAGAGATCTCGATGTTAACCAGTGTACGTGACTATATCGACGAGGCGTACGGATCGGTACTCGTCCTGACTTTGACGCATTTTAATTTCCTTTCCCCTTGGAATAATGTTGTATGGGTACAGTATACACGGTGTTTCCGACTGCCCCTCTCGCCCGCTCTGTTTTACCATGTAGCATCCAGCTTCGCACGAATAAACAGACGTGGTGAAGTCTCCTCCCGCTTCTCTTCTTGCCACTGGGAGCCTCGGGTTTGCCCGATCCTGCCTTCCGGCCCCCACAGTCTGACCTGGTCCACGGTCCTTCTCCCCGGTGGGCGGGATGGATCCCCAATTTCCGGTCTACCTGCTCGGCTTGAAGCACCTCCCTGGGCCCCCCAAACAGCCACGTGCCTGGTGGCCACGTCTCCCAAAGCCTCGAGGCCCCACCCAGGCTCGCCGTGAGCACCCTCCCTCCCCAGACCCAGGCTTGCGGGAAAAGCCAAACTGAAGGTGGCCAAAGAGGTGACTGATTTATTTTAGGCTTGGGCACAAGATCTTCCCGGGCCTGGGTGTTGGCTTGCCAGCCGCAGCAACTGGCTCGTGCAAAAGCATCTGAATTGCATCGCGAGTAATAGTAATTATAATTGCGGTATCTGTTATGCACTTACTATGTGCCAGTCACTGTACCAAGCGTTGGGGTGAATACAAGCTATTCAGGTTGGACACGGTCCCCGTCCTACATGAGTCTCGCAGTCTTCATCCCCATTTGGCAGATGAGGGAACCGAGGCATGGAAAAGTTAAGTTAGAAGCAGGGTGCTGGGCTTGGGAGTCAGAGGACCTGGGTTCTAAACCTAGTTCCACCACTTGTCTGCTGTGTGAATTTGGGCAAGTCACAACTTGTCAGTGATCTCATCTGTAAAATGGGGATTAAAGCTGGCAGCTCCCCATGGAACATGGACCGTGTCCAACCCGATTATCTTGTACCTTACCCCAGAGATAAGTACAATACCTGACAGAGAGTAAGCTCTTAACAAATACCCAAAAAAACCCAAAGTGACTTGCCCAAGGTCACCCAGCAGTCGAGTGGAACAATCGGGATTAGAACCCAGGTCCTCTGACTCCCGAGTCCATGCTCTTTCTATTAGGTCACGCTGCTTCTGATCCAAACTACGGACAGGACCACCACCAGGGCAGGGGCGAATGCCAGTCATGACCCTAGTGCCAAGAAGGGGCTACGGTGGGAAGAAACCACGAAAACCGGCGGAACCCTCCTTCCCCCCACCTCACCTCCAAAGGGCCTTGCTGGACGACGGGATCAGTTGGTCCATATCGGCTCTACCTGCACCAATCAGCTCAGGTGTCCCCTCCTATGCCCCGGCTGGGAGAGGCCAGCGTGGGCCACCGGTTTTTTGTGAGGGGGTTAAAAATGGTATTTGTTAAGCACTTCCTATGTGCCAGGTACTGTCCTAAGTGCCGGGGTAGATGCAAGCTAATCAGATTGGACACAGTCCCCATCCCACATGGGGCTCTCAGTGTTCATCCCCATTTTGCAGCCGAGGTAAATGAGGCCCAGAGAAGTGAAGCGACTGCCCCAAGGTCACACAGCGGACAAGTGGGGAGTCAGGATTAGAACCCAGGTCCTTCTGACTCCCAGGCTCCTGCTCCGTCACCTGGGCTATGCCGCTCACTGCTTCGCTGCTCAGCCAGGTCTGTGTCCAGACCCCACGTTCCCGGATCCCGAGAGAGGGCTCCCCCATCACCCCAAAACTTGCTCAGATTATGATGGGAGGTGTGATCAAAGCGAGGCAGGCCAGACCTAGCACAGCAGCCTAGAAACAGCATGGCCCAGAGAAAAGAGCACCGGCCCGTGAATGTACTGTGCTCCCTTTTAGTGCTCAGTAGTGCTCTGCACACAGTAAGGGCTCCATAAATTTAACTGACTGAATGAAAGACCTGGGTTCTAATTCCAGCTCCACCACCTACCAGCTGTAACATGGGGCAAGTCACCTAACTGAGCCTCAGTTTCCTCATCGGTAAAATGGGCATTAAAGATCTGTTCTCCCTCGTTTGTAGACTGTGAGCCCTATGTGGGAGAGGGACTGTGTCTGAACTTATTATCTCATATCTACTCCAGTGCTAGGTTCGTGTTTAGTTGTAGATGCTTAACACCAGGGCTTTAACTACCATCTCTACACAGATGATTCCCAAATCCCCCTCCCCAGTCCCTACTTCTCTCCTTCTCTACAGTCTTGCAATTCACCTATCTTCAAGACATCTCGACCCGGATGTCCCACCAACACCTTTAACTCAGCGACCCAGAACGGACCCCAACTCTGTCCCCCTGCCTGACTCTCCTATCGACGTAGACGAAGACCACCATCCTCCCGTTCTCACAACCCTGTAAACTTGACATTATCTTCAACTCATCCCTCTCGTTCAACCGTATGCTGAATCTGTCACCAAATTCAGGAAGTTCTAGACCGCCGAGACCAAATCCCCTCTAGACTGTGAGCTCATTGTGGGCAGGGAACATATCTACAGTACAGTGCTCTGCACATAGCAAGCACTCAGTAAATACAATAAATACAAATGACTGATTCTACCTTCTCAACACCTCTAAAATCTCCCTTTCCTCTCCACCCAAAGTGCTCCCACACTGACCACACTTAACATATCCCCACCTTGAATACTACATCAGCCTCCTCGCTGACCTCCCTGCCTCTTCTATCTCCCGCTCTAGGCCATACTTCACTCTGCTGCCCAAATTACTTTACTAAAAAAAAAAATCATGGAGTCCACATCTTGTTTGTCTGTCTCTCCTCTCTTGGGTAAAACTCACCCCCTGCGGACAGCTGGGTTTTATTAAGGAAGGGGGTGGGGCAACGCCGAGTTGCCAGCTCCCTTAGGCAACAACTATCCATCAGGAGCTTCCTAGGCCAATAAGAAGGTGCACACACGTCCATCACACTCCTAAGGTGGAGTGCCAACCCACCCTTCACTAATGGTCTTCAGTTCCACCTGATGAAATGGAACCCGAAGTGCTGGTGGTTAATCCCCTGCTCATTAGCAGGCTAGCAGAGCCGGCTCTGGGAGGGCCGTTGAGAGACATAGCTCCTATAGACATTTCCAGTGTGACACAGAGTCGGCCCTTCAGGACACGGCTAAAAACAAAAGAATGAAATAACTGTGGTCCTTGTTAAATGATGACTGTAATAATAATGGCGACGGTATTTGTTAAGCCCTTAAAAAAAAAATGTTGGTATTTGTTAAGCGCTTACTATGTGCCGAGCACTGTTCTAAGCGCTGGGGTAGACACAGGGGAATCAGGATGTCCCACGTGGGGCTCACAGTCTTAATCCCCATTTTACAGATGAGGTCACTGAGGCACAGAGAAGCTAAGTGACTTGCCCACAGTCACACAGCTGGCAAGTGGCAGAGCTGGGATTCGAACTCATGACCTCTGACTCCAAAGCCTGTGCTCTTTCCACTGAGCCACGCTGCATGTGCCAGGCACTGTACTAAGCACCGAGGTGGATACAAGCAAACTGGGTTGGTCACAGTCCCTGTCCCACATGGGGCTCCCAGTCGCCATCCTCATTTTACAGATGAGATTATTGAGGCCCAGAGAAGTGAAGCGACATGCTCGAGGTCCCACAGCAGACAAGTGGTGGAGCCGGTATTAGAACCCATGACCTTCTGACTCCCAGACTGGTGTTCTACCCACTGTGATAATATTTGCTAAGCTCTTACTACGTGTCAAGCACTGTTCTAACAGCTGTGGTAGATATATTGGATGCAGTTCTTGTCCCACGGGGGCCTCACAGTCTAAGTAGGAGGGAGGACAGGCACTGAATCTCCCTGTTACAGATGTTACAGAAGTGAAGCACAGAGAAGTTAAATGACTTGCCCAAGGTCATCCAGGTCCTCGGACTCCCAGGTCTGCGCAAGTTCCTCTAGGCTACTCCGCACTGAGCCCTGAGGTTGATACAGTGTAAGTGGATTAGACCCAATCCCTGTCCCTCAAGGGATGGCTCACGGTTGAAGAGGGAGGGAAGAAGAAGCATGCCCTAGGGGATAGAGCGTGGGCCCGGGAGTCAGAAGAACCTAGGTTCGAATCCCAGATCCTCCGCACATCACTTCTCTGTGCCTCGATCACCTCATCTGTAAAATGGGGGTTAAAAGCATGAGCCCCGTGTGGGACTGCATCCAACCTCCAGTGTTTAGAACGGTGCTTGGCACATAGGGAGCGCTTAAGTACCATAATTATTCATATCACTATTTGTAGTGATTCCCAATTTTACAGATGAGGAAACTGAGGCACAGGGAAGTGACTTGTCCAAGGTCACACAGCAGACAAGCGGCAGAGCCGGGATGGTAATTTCCAAGCGCTTAGTACAGTGCTCTGCGCACGGTAAGGGCTCAATAAATAGAAATGAATGAATGATTATCCGGGAGACGTCAACTGAAACGGGCCCTCTCCCCCGGCCCCCCCATCTGCAGGATTCAGTTCAGACCTCCCCTCACCCCGCTTACCTCCCTGGCTGGGAAGAACAATTCACAGTTTCCTTCTTCTCACTTGGTCATATGACCTGCCCCCCCCAATCCTTCCCACCCCCCGACCCGAGGCCGGCCACCTCCCTCCACGGTGTTGGTACAAACCACAAAACCCCTGGCCCTGGGTGAGCGGGAACTCAGCCCTGCAAGGTGGGGGCCAAACGGAAGCCAGGCGCCCGAGTCACTCGCACCCTCCTCCCCCTCACACCCTCCCCCTCGCACCTCCCACCCCTTCCCACCCCCCCCAACCCGCCCCCCGGGGTGGATGCACAGGAACTTTCCGTTACACCCAAGGCCTGGGCCCCCCCACAGCCACCCCAAGGGAAGCAAACGAGGCAAAAAGCAGCCAAGGTTGTCGGGGTGGAAAGGGGCCTGCTCTTAGTCTGGGGATCTGGGGGTCAGCCGGGCTCGCTGATGGGGCCGGGGCTGAGCCGGGCCCTGGGAAAGCGGGTTCCAGTAGAACCCGATGGAAAATGATAATAATAATAATCATGGTATTTGTTGAGCTCTTAACTATGTGCCAGGCACTGTACTAAGTGCTGGGGTGGATACAAGCAGATCCGGTTGGACACAGTCCCTGTTCCCCTTGGGGCTCACAGTCTCAATCGCCATTTTATCTCAATCCCCCTTTTACAGATGAGGAAACTGAGGCCCAGAGAAGTAAAGTGACTCGCCGAAGGTCACACAGCAGACAAGTGGCGGAGTCAGAATTGGAACCCATGACTATCTGACTCCCAGGACCGTGCTCTATCCACTTCACCATACGGAGTCGTTTAGACTGTGAGCCCGTCACTGGGCAGGGATTGTCCCTGTCTGTTGCCTAATCGTCCATTCCAAGCGCTTAGTACAGTGCTCTTCACGTAGTAAGCGCTCAATAAATACTATAGAATGAATGAATGAACATCGGCCCTTTTGGAGTCTGGGGCCTTTCTCTCCCGAGACCTCAAAGCCCTTCCCCAGCCAGCCTCCCATCCGTCCCCAAACCACCGCCAGCTCCAACTTGCAGCTGGAGATGCCGAGGCTCAGAGGGGTTAAGCGACTTGCCCAGCGTCACACAGCGATCCAATGGCGAAGGTGAGATGAGCCCCCCAGGTTTCCAAAGCAACGCTCCCTGCGCTGTTCCTGGGTCTGAAGAGCCCTCCCGTGCGCACAGGAGAGCCTAGGAAAGGAGGCAGTGTGAGGGAGGTCTCCCCACTTTTAAAACATCCCGAGGCCTGAAAGGACCTCAGGACTTCAAAAAGTCATCTCATCCAACCTTCTGTCTACAGACAGAGAATTTGGGGGTTTTTAAATATTATTTACTAAGCACTCACTTTGTGCCTGGAACTGAATTAAGAACTGGAGTAACTACAAGATAATCAGTTTAGACTCGGTCCCTGTCCCACGTGGGGCTCTCAGTCTTAATCCCCATATTCTGGATGAGGTAACTGAAGCCCAGAGAGGTGAATCCACTTGCCCAAGGTCCCACAGCGGACAGGTGGCGGAGCCGGGATTACAACCCAAGTCCTTCTGCCTCCCGGACCTGAGCTCCGTCCATTAGGCCATGCCGCTTCTCAAGTAGCCTCCCTCGCGCTGTTCCGGATCGACCCCGGGGCTGGGAGCTGGGCGGCTGTGAAAAGGAGAGGCCCAGCAGGAAAGGGGGCTTTCCGGAGGGGGTGGGGGTAAGAGGACTGGAGATGAGACCCTAGCAGGTCTGGGGGAAGCGAACGAGAGGGCTTCCCTCCACCCCCCTTTTCTCTTCTCCCACTCCCTTCTACATCACCCTGATTTGCTCCTTTTTATCCACCCCCCCCTCAGCCCCACAGCCCTTCCGTCCATATCTGTAACTTATCTCTATTAATGTCTGCCTCACCCTCTAAACTGTAATCTCACTGTTATATTGTTCTATCGTACTCTCCCAAGCACTTAATATAGTGCTCCGCACACAGTAAGCACTCATTAAATACGATTGATTGAGTGTCGAGAAGGCTGTGTTCTGGGAAAAGGCCATTTTGGGAGGTTTCCAGCTGTCGTATCCTCCTCTCTGCGGGCTCAGGTCCTGGGGCTGGGGTTGATCCGGAACAGGCTACTTGAGAAACAGCATGGCCTAGTGGACAGAGCTCGGGCCTGGGAGTCAGAAGGACCCGGGTTCTAATCCCGGCTCCGCTACCTGCCTGCTGTGGGATTTGGGGCAAGTCACTTCACTTCTCAGGGCTTCGGTTACCTCATCCAGAAACGTGACTCAGTGGAAAGAGCCTGGGCTTGGGAGTCAGAGGTCGTGGCTTCGACTCTCGGCTCTGCCACTTGTCAGCTGTGTGACTCTGGGCGAGTCACTTAACTTCTCTGTGCCTCAGTGACCTCATCTGTAAAATGGGGATTAACTGTGAGCCTCACGTGGGACAACCTGATTACCCTTGTATCTACCCCAGCGCTTAGAACAGTGCTCTGCACATAGTAAGCGCTTAACAAATACCAACATTATTAATTCCACACACCCACCCCTCCCCAGAGTCTCCAGTCATCCTGCAGCCGGATAGGGGCTGGGTCTAGGGCATGGGCTCTGGACTGTAAACTCACCGTGGGCAGGGAACGTGTCTACCAACTCTGCCGTACTGGACTCTGCCAAACGCTTAGCACAGTGCTCGACCCTCAGTAAGCGCTCAATAAATACCATCCATTGATCGATTGACTGATTGGACTGGGAGGATGGAGAGTGGATGTGGCGCCCCCTTCAGGGAAAGCAAGGTACTGGAGGAGCCCCCACCTCCATTAATCCCACAGGACTCTGGTTTGGGGCTCATTCATTCATTCATTGTCAGTTGTATTTATTAAGCTCTTACTGTATGCAGAGCACTGTACTAAGCGCTTGGAAGAGTTCAATTCAGCGATAAACAGTGACATTCCCTGCCCATAATAATAATAATAGTAATGGTGGTATTCGGTAAGCGCTTACTATGTGCCAAGCACAATGAGCTTACAGCCTAGAGGGGGGCAGATAGACATAAAGAGAAATAAATAGGTACCTAAGTGCTGTGGGGCTGGGAGGGGGGAAGAGCAGGGTGATGCAGAAGGGAGTGGGAGATGAGGAAAAGTGGGGCTTAGCCTGGGAAGGCCTCTTAGAGGAGATGTGTCTTCAATGAGGCGGAGTAATTGCCGGGTTTGAGGCTCCAGTCATGGGCTGGGGCTGGAGGTCCAGACTAGTGGGAGAAGGGGTCACCCTAGATTCCTGCCCAGAGAAACCCTGAGGGGGAAGGTGATTGGTCAAGTGACCTTTCCCCTCCTCCGGCCTGGTATCAGACCCCAATGTTCCCCCCGCCCCCTGAAATGGATAAGGATCCAAGAAAAGCCAGGCAGAGTCCAAATCACAGTCCAATCACAGTTGCCTGGGTCAGAGCACAAAACACTGTCCTGCACCCACCCCATCGCCCTTTATGGTATTTGTTAAGCGCTCACTATGTGCCAGTCACTGTACTAAGCACTGAGGTAGTTACAAGTTAATGAGGTTGGACACAGTCCCTGTCCCACAAAGGGGTCACTGTCTTAATCCCCATTTTACAGATGAAGGAACTGAATCCCAGAGAAGTTAAGCAACTTACCCAAGGTCACCCAGAAGCTGACCCTTGTGGGCAATGCTGGGGGGCACAGTCTCTTTTCAGAGAAGTCCCTCCAGGAGATGATCCCGCCCTGCCCGGAGGAGGTCACGTGGTCACTGCCCCCTGGGCCGCAGGTCACCAAATAACCCTGGCCTTGGCCAAGATAGCAGTTTTGCATGGCCTGGGCCTGGCTCCTTGGGAGAATCGCCAGAATGACCATCTACTTGGGAGGCAGGAGGCTGGCTTGGATGGCTTCTGGAAGTCCCGGGCAGCTGAAGGATTCTGGAAGGGCAAACACAGAGAGTCGCCTCTCCCGGCTGTCTTAGCCAGGTATCAGTGCACCGTGGGGGACCTGCCGCCCTCCCCGGCTCCCTGACCTTCCGAACTCCATCTCACTGTGCCGAGCAGAGAAGGGTCATCCGTCGCCCCGCCAGGCAGATTGGACCCGGTCTTTTCCCATCTGCCCCATCCATGATGGAGCTTCTCCCACCGACCACCCCAGGGAGATGTCCAAATTGGTCGGTCCACCAGAGGGGGGGACCACAGGAGGCAGAGGAAGTGGGAGGGGTCTGCCAAGCCATGAATCGTCTTCTTATTATGGTATTTGTTAAGCACTTACTATGTGCCGGACACCACTCCAGACGCTGGGGAGGATACGAGCAAATCAGGTTGGACACAGTCCGTGTCCCACATGGGGCTCACCGCCTTAATCCCCATTTTTCACAGATGTGGGAACTGAGGCCCAGAGAAGTGAAGCGACTTGCCCAAGGTCACGCAACAGGCAAGTGACGGAGCCACGACCTTCTCACTCTCGGGCCCGTGCTCTCCACTACGCCGTGCTGCTTCTCCTTCCCTGGAGACCTCCAAGCCGCACTGTACTGAAGGCTGAGTACAGCCTCACATAGTAAGTGTTCAATAAATACCACCGATTGGTAACCAATCAATGGTATTTATGGAGCACTTGCTGTCAGAGCACTGTACTAAGCATTTGGGAGAGGACAATAAGAGATGAGATTCTATTTAGTTGCCACTGTTTTTACGAGATGTTCTTCCCCTCGACTCTATTTATCGCCATCGTTCTCGTCTGTCCGTCTCCCCCGATTAGACCGTAAGCCCGTCAGACGGCAGGGACCGTCTCTATCTGTTGCCGACTTGTTCATCCCAAGCGCTTAGTACAGTGCTCTGCACATAGTAAGCGCTCAATAAATACTTAATAAATAAATAATAAATAAATACAAGAGCTCACAGGACAGGCACTGGGGTCACCTTGACGGAGCAGGGAAGGAGGAGGAAGGAGACGGTAATGGGATGAGAGATGTAGGTTCTGAGTTCCTCCTCCCCCCCCAAACTCCTTCCAGAGGTAACAGGTTCCTTTTCCCTTCCTCTTCTCTGCCACAGCCCGGAGGGGAACCCCCCCAGTCCTTCCAACTGAGCGGGATTCAAAGCAATGTATATACAACTCAGCTTAGGCACAGCCGCCCCCTTTTCTTCCTTTTCATGGTATTTATTGAATGCTTACTATGTGTCAGGCACTATACTGAACGCTGGGGTAGATACAACCCAGTCATGTTGGACCCAGTCACTATACTGAACGCTGGGGCAGATACAACTCAGACAAGTTGGACCCAGTCCCCATCCCTCATGGGACTCAAAGTCTTAATCCCCATTTTCCAGGTGAGGTAACTGAGGCCCAGAGAAGTGAAATGACTTGTCCAAGGTCATATAGCAGACAAGTGATGGAGCTGGGATGAGAACCCAGGTCCTTCTGACACGCGGGCCTGTACTTTATCCACTAGACCACGTTGCTTCTCAGTGCCTGGGAGGGACTACCCTGATGATGACGGGGGAGGGGTCATGTGATGTGGGGTGTCGGGGGACGGGGGAGAGACGGTGGAAGGGGGGAATTTCCCTCATATTGACAGGTCCCGGCTCTCTTTCTCAGTGAAAACAACTCGGGCCCAGAATCCCGACACCAGCACGGGGCTGGGAGTCAGAAGGAGAAGCAGCATGGCATAGTGGAAAGAGCACGGGCATGAGAGTCAGAGGTGGTGAGTTCTAATCCCGGATCTGCCACTTATCAGCTGTGTGACTTTGGGCAAGTCACTTCACTTCTCTGTACCTCAGTTACCTCATCTGTAAAATGGGGATTATGACCGTGAGCCCCACGTGGGACACCCTGATTACCTCGTATCTAGCCCAGAGCTTAGAACAGTGCTTGGCCCATTATTATTATTATTCTAAGGACCTGGGTTTTAAATCCTGGCGCCGCCACATGTCTGCGGTGTGACTTTGGGCAAGTTGTTTCACTTCTCTGGGCCTCAGTTCCCTCACCTGTAAAATGGGGATGAAGACTGTGAGCCCCCTGTGGGACAGGGACTGTGTCTAACCTGATTACCTTGTATCTACTCCAGCGCTTAGAACAGTGCTTGGCACAGAGTAAGCGCTAAACAAGTACCCCGAATATTATTATTATTATTGAAATTATAAAAAATACCCCGTCGGGCTAATCATAAAAACGCCCTCACCCACTCGGCCCATCTGGAGAGGGGTCGGGCAGACCCCAGCTCTCTCGGCCGGGCTTGCCAGTCTGTGTTCCCCGGGAAAGCCTTGGAGGGATAGGAAATTTGGTTTTCATTAGCAGCGAATGTGAGGGGTTCTGTCGGTTTGAATGGGGCTTTGAGTCCAGCTCAGGGTGGATTCTTTCCCAAACGTTTTTTTTTCCTCCCCTCCTTGCACCGATCCGTCTCCACCTCTTGATCTCCCATTAGCCGAGAGGCTGCCCTGAGAGTCGAAGAGCAGAACCCCCCCGGCCACCCTCCTCTATGCCAGCTGGGCACGAGAGGGACACGGGACGTCTATACCGTCATTAACTCTGAGGTTCGATTGAAAACATTACGATGCTGATGTTGAGCCCACTCGGGACTCAAGACGAAGAAGATGTTGGGAAAAGGAGGAGCAGGGGAAAGGGGATTTGCCTGGGCTTGGGGTGCCCTCAGGGGAGCTCCCCCTTCCCGGCTCCTCCCCCGATTTCTCCCTTTCTCTCGGCCTGTGAGGTGAGAGTCTCCTCTGTAGCTGTGCCCCTCTGAGAGAGCCACCCGTCTCGAGGGTTAGACTTCTTTAAAAAAAATGCCCTTGTGTCCCTCCTCTCTGCTAGCCCGTGGTTGGAGCGGTCACCATCTTACAACCAAAGAGGATGTGGCCTCCGACGAGAGCTCGATCGACCCAGTGCCGAGCACGCCGGGAGGGCTTAGTGGCAGGCGGGGGCTGAAAGCGGTCTACCCGGCTCTCAGCTGGTGAACCTCTGCGGGGGTGGTCTCCCCATAAGAGACCTAGAGTCCCGGCCTGAGAACGGGGAGCCCAGTCTCTGCTCCCAACCCCTGCCACTCGGCGAGACCTTAGCCAATAATAATAACGATAGCCGTGGTGTTGGTTAAATGCTTACTAGGTGCCCGGCACCGTACTGAGCGCTGGGGTGGATACAAGCGGATCGGGTTGGATAGAGTCCCTGTCCCACGTGGGGCTCACAACCCCACCGATAGCACAGCTATTGTCATTATTAGATGTGTGGTCTCCTCGGCCTAAAGAGGTCCTGCCCGGAGGCAGGGGGATGGACGAGAGGACCTCTGACGGCCCCTTCCGGCCCCGAGAGCTCGCTTCCGATCCCAAGAAGGGCAGCCAACTGGAGTGTGGGAGGTCAGGGCTTCCAGTGCCTGAATTTCTTAGATTACCGTTAATTCTCCGCAGAGAACATCGCCTCTGCCAAAACCACAGTCGGGATCGGCCTGCGTGGCTGATTCCTTCCCTGCGCCCGCCCCGCCCCCCTCCCCACCCAGCAGGCTGAGCCTGGGCATCGGAACCAGTGGGTCAGAGGGAAGGGGCAACCCCCCTGCAGTTGGGCCAGGGAGACGAGGGGCATGCTAACAGGGGCCACCAGGAGAGGATACAAGGAGGGACACTAATGATGATAATTGGGTCATTTGTTAAGTGCTTACTATATGCCAGGCACTGTACTAAACGCTGGGGTAGTTACGAGTTTATTGGATTGGACACGCTCCCTAAAATAGGGCTCACGGTCTTCATCCCCATTTTACAGGTGAGGAAACTGAGTCACAAAGGGGTCACCTGTGTGGGGAGCGAGGGGGTGACACCAGCAAGGACCACCAGGAGGAGACACGAAGGGGGACGCTAATAATAATAATAATAATTGGAACATTTGTTAAGCACTTACTATATGCCAGGCACTATACTAAGCGCTAGGGTAGATACCAGGTAATTGCGTTGGACACAGTCTCTGTCCCACATAGGGCTCACGGTCTTTGTCCCCATTTTACAGATGAGGTAACTGAGGCACAGAGGGGCCGCTAGGGGAGGAAGGGGGTGACACTGACAGGAATCACCAGGAGGGGATAGGAGGGGAGACCCTAATAATCGTAACTGGGGTATCTGTGAAGTGCTTACAGTACGCTAGGCACTTTACTAAACGCTGGAGTAGATACAAGGTGATTGGGTTGGGCACAGTCCCTGTCCCACCTGGGGCTTACACTCTTCATCCCCACTTTACAGATGAGGTAACCGAGGCACGGAGAAGTAAAGTGACCTGCCCGAGGTCATACAGCAGACAAGTGGCAGAGCCTCGTCCAACGACCGCCCCGGGCCAGGGCGCCAGCAACCGGGAAGGACTGGAATGACTCCGTTGGACCCCAGGACCCCCACCCCCCGGCTGGTCCGGGTGGTTCCTGATCCGCGGACCTGGAGCCACCCACGCAACCCAGATGTGCCCGGGTCCCGGTCGCCTCTGGAGGCCTGCTTGCCCCAAGGGCAAGGAGGGACTCCGCTTTCGCTCCTCGGGGAAAATCCCCAGGGAATTCCCGGACGGTCTTGCCCGAACAGGGACGCCGCATGGGTCCTCCCGCTTCTCAACGAAGCAGCCCTTCCAGGAGGTGGGGAGAAACCCAAAGATGCTCCTCTGGCATAGGGAGGTTAAAGGACCCCCCCAAGGTCACACAGCACAGCCATGGGAGACCCCGCCGGTGAACCCAGCTCTCTTCCTCCTCCCATCCCCGTCTGCCCTTGGGAGATGGGGGGACACGGTCCGGGAGCGGCCTTTTGCCACCCGAGCGGAAGGGAGAGATAAGATACCGGGAGGCTCACGCCCCCAGCAGCTTCCAGGGATGAAACTAATTAAAGAAGCTAAAGGAGGGTCCGGCCGCCCACGGAGCCATTTCCAGACAACGGCTCTTCGGGGAAGGCTAATGAATTTCACAGGCGATCTGGGCCCGCTGATGAAAAGGGAGCTGGTCGTCGAGGTCCCTCGTAAAACCCGGGGTGTGCGGCTGCACCCCCGGCGGGCACATCCGGGCCGAGCCCGCGGAGCGCTTGGCTTCGGCTCTCGTTAGTCGCCCGGGCCCACAGGAGCCCCATCTGCTTTCCATCACCGAGTTCGGCTCCTCCGCTTCTAGTGAGGAGTAGTACAGCGTAGTGGAAAGAGCCCGGGCCTGGGAGTCAGAAGGTCATGGGTTCTAATCTCTGCTCTGCCACGTAGCTGTGTGACCTTGGGCAAGTCACTTCGCTTCTCTGGGCCTCCGTTACATTATCTGGAAAACGAGGATTTAGACTGTGAGCTCCATGTGGGGTAAGGACTGTTTCCAACCCATATGTTTGTATCCACCCCAGTGCCTAGTACGGTGCTTGGCACACAGTAAGCACTTAACAAATACCGCAATTATTACTATTATGATTATTCTGCGGGGAGGTGGCCAGGGTCCCTCCGGAGACAGGGGTCCGTGTCCTTCACCCCGTCCACCGGAGGCTGACGGTCTAAGAGGGAGAGAGAGTAGGTAACGAATTCCCATTTTACAGATGAGAAAACAGAGGCCCAGAGAAGTGAAATGACTTGCCCGAGGTCACACAGCAGACACGTGATGGAATCTGGATTAGAATTCAGGTCCTCTGACTCCAGGCCCATGCTCTTTCCACCAGGTCATGCTGCTTCTCCTCTGAGGCGTGGGCTGGAGCCTCGGGCCTTCTCATCCCAGCGACCTGGAAGTGTCCTCGCCGGCCCTGTTAATCTGCCTTCCCTGGGAAGGCGAATACAGTCAATCCTATTTATTGAGAGCTTAATGTGTGCAGAGCACTGTACTAAGCACTTGGGAGAGTACAGTACTACAATAAACAGACACATTCCCCGCCCATGACGAGCTTACAAACTAGAGGTAGAGAGACAGACATTTTGTGAATCATCCAAGGCCACTTCCTCCAGGCAGCTCTCCCGGAATCCCGTTCCTCCTCCTGCCCTAAGCCAACTCATGTCATGGCCAGTTTTCTCCTTCTCCAAATCCCGTCAACCAATCATCAGCCTGTCAATCACATTTATTGAGCACTTACTGTGTGCAGGGCACTGTACTAAGCGCTTGGGAAGAGTACAATATAACAGACACATTCCCTACCCACAGCATGCTTACAATCAGTCTAGAAAGGGTGACAGACATCATCCATCAGTCAGTCGATTGTATTTATTGAGCGCCTACTGTTTGCAGAGCTCTGTACTATCTAAGCACTTGGGAGAGGACAACACAACGATGTGACGGGCACATTCCCTGGCCACAATGAGCTTACAGTCCGGAAGGGGAGACAGACCCGAATAGAAATGAATAAATGACAGATAGGGACATAAGTGGGGCTGGGAGGGGGGGATGAGTAACGGGAGCAAGTCGGGGCGATGCAGAAGGGAGTGGGAAAAGAGGAAAAATGAGGGTGTATTCAGGGAAGCCCTCTTGGAGGAGATGTGCCTTTGTCCTCAGTTACCTCATCTGTAAAATGGGGATTAAGACTGTGAGCCCCATGTGGGACAACCTTAGAACAGTGCTCTGCACATAGTAAGCGCTTAACAAATACCAACATTATTAAGGCGGGGAGAGTAACGGTCTGACGGATTTGAGTAGGGAGGGCGTTCCAGGCGAGAGGCAGGCCGTGGGCGAGTGGTCGGCGTCGAGAGAGAAGAGTTTGAAGTTCGGTGAGTAGGTTGGCATTAAGGGAGTGAAGTGTGCGGGCTGGGTTGTAATAGGAGAGCAGCGAAGTAGGGTAGGAAGGGGCAAGGTGATCCAGAATCAATCCATCCATTAATAAATCAATCACTCCAACTGAGCCACTACCACGTGTCTATTCTACCTTCGCATCATTGCTATAATCTGCTCTTTTCCTCTCCATCCAAACAGCTACTCCTCTGATCCAACCATTGACCGGATTTCACCTTGACTACTGCATCGGCCTCCTCACCGGGCTCCCAGTCCATGCTTCACTCTGCTGATAGTGAATATATTTTGTGTCTACATCTATAATCTTATTTATTTATTTTTGATACTATTGATGCCTGTCTACTTGTTTTGTTGGCTCTCTCCCGCCTTCTAGACTGTGAACCCCTTGTTGGGAAGGGATTGTCTCTATCTGTTGCCAAATTGTACTTTCCAAGCGCTAGTACAGTGCTCTGCACACAGTAAGCGTTCAATAAATAGACTGAATGATAGAAAAATGATAGAACCACTTTTGTAAAAAAAAATTCAGTCCACATTTCCCCACTCCTCAAGAACCTCCAGCGGTTGCCCATCCACCTCTGCATCAAACAGAAACTCTTTTCTATCGGCTTTAAAGCACTCCATAATAATAATTATTATTATTATGGTATTTGTTAAGCGCTTACTATGTGCCGAGCACTGTTGAAAATGCTGGGATAGATACGAGGAATCAGCTTGTCCCACACGGGGCTCACAGTCTTGCTTCTATTTATCGCGATTAAGTTGTCTTGTTTTTTCCCCCGATTAGGCTGTAAGTCCGTCAATGGGCAGGGATTGTCTCTATCTGTTGCCCAATTGTACATTCCAAGCGCTTAGTGCAGTGCTCTGCACATAGTAAGCGCTCAATAAATACTATGGAATGAATGACTAATCCCCATTTTACAGATTGGGAAGCAGCGTGGCTCAGTGGAAAGAGCCCAGGCTTTGGAGTCAGAGGTCATGGGTTCGAATCTCAGCTCCACCACTTGTCAGCTGTGTGACTGTGGACAAGTCACTTCACTACTCTGTGCCCCAGTTACCTCATCTGTAAAATGGGGATTAAGACGGTGAGCCCCACGTGGGACAACCTGATTCCCTTGTATCTACCCCAGCGCTTAGAACAGTGCTCGGCACATAGCAAGCGCTTAACAAATACCAACATTATTATGAGGTAACTGAGGCACAGAGAAGTTAAGCGGCTTGCCCAAGGTCACCCAGCTGAAAAGTGGTGGAGTGGGGATTAGAATCCACATCCTCTGACTCCCAAGCCCGGGCTCTTTCCATTAAGCCACGCTGCTTCTCCATCGCCTCCTCTAGCCTCTCCTCTCTGATCTCCTCCTACAAACCAGCCCACATGCTTCGCTCCTTCAAAGCCAACTCACTCACTACGCCTCACTCTTGTCTATCTCACCGCCGACCCCTTGCCCATGTTTTCCCCCAGCCTGAAACTCCTCCCGGCACTCCATATCCAACAGACCACCACTTTCCCCACTTTCAAAACCTATTAAAATCGTATTTCCTCCAAGAGGCCTTCCCCCACTAAGCTTTCATTTTCCCTAATTCCTCTCCCTTCTCTGTCACCTATGTACTTGGGTCTGTACCCTTCAAGCACTTGATATTCACCCCAAGCTCAGCCTCACAGCACTTAGGTACACACCAGTCATTTATTTTAATGGCTGCCACCCCCTCTAGACTGTGAGCTCCTTGCGGACAGGGAACATCTCTATCAACTCCGTCATTTCGTTAATTCCGAAACGTTTAGTACAGTGCTCCGCACACAGTAAGCACTCAAATACCATTGATCGATTGACTGCTTCATTGCCTAATACTGTACTGAGTGCTTGGGAGGGTACAAATGAGTAAAAAGACCCACACCCTGCCTTCAAAGAGTTACGGTCTTATGGTAGGAGCTGAGAGAAACCAATACTGTAGCTGTTGATAGGAAGGATAAAAAAAACACACCAAGTACCATAATTATTATTATCGATAGTTAAAGGGCAAGTATATGTAAATTGAGAATATGCGGGAAGGTATATTCTTCTAGACCATAAGCTCCTTGTAGGCAGGGCAAGTGTCCATCAACTCTGTTGTACTGTAGTCTCCCAAGTGCTTAGTACAGTGTTTTGCACACAGCGCTCAATATATACTATCGATTGACTGAGACTAAGAACGGCAGTTGGATGGATACGGAAGAGAAGGTGGAGCTAAACCTGGGGAGCCTCCTGGAGGAGTTGGGGTTTCGGGAGAGCTTTTAAGATGTGGAGAGCTGTGGCCCAGTGGCTATGAAGGGGCACGAGGCCTTTTTGTTTCTATTTTGTTTTTATATTTATGTTTGTTAAGCCCTTACTCTATGCCAGGCACTGTTCTAAGCTCTGGAATAGATAACAAACTAATCAGATTGGACACAGTCCCTATCCCACATGGGGCTAACAATCTTAATCCCCATATTACAGATGAGGAAACTGAGGCACAGAGAAGTGAAGCGACTTGCAGAAGGTCACAGAGCAGACAAGGAGACACAGCAAGGCCTAGTGGAAAAAGCACAGGCCTGGGTTCTAATCCCAGCTCTGCCACTGGTCTGCTGTGTGATCTTGGGCAAGTCACTTTGCTTCCCCTTGCCTCAGTTCCCTCATCTTTAAAATGGGGATTAAGACTTTGAGCTCCATATGGGACAGGGACGGTGTCCCTGTGGGACCTGATAACCTTGTTTCTACCGTGCTTTTAGAGCAGTGCTTTGCACAAAGTTAGTGTTTAACAAGTATCACCATTATTATTAGTAGTGCAGCATGGCTCAGTGGAAAGAGCCCGGGCTTGGGACTCAGAGTTCATGGGTTCGAATCCCGGCTCTGCCACTTGTCAGCTGCGTGACTGTGGGCAAGTCACTTAACTTCTCTGGGCCTCAGTTCCCTCATCTGTAAAATGGGGATTAAGTGGGGATTAAGTGGGATTAAGTGGGATTCAGTGGGGATTATGGGGATTGAGCCTCACGTGGACAACCTGATTACCCTGTATCTACGCCAGCGCTTAGAACAGTGCTCTGCACATAGTAAGCGCTTAACAAATACCAACATTATTATTATTATTTAGTGATAGGATGATGAGGAGGAGTAATAAGTGGCAGAACCAGGATTAGAACCCAGGTCCTTCTGCTTCCTAGGCCCGGGGTCTATCCACTAGGCCACACCGCTTCTCAGCAGCAGGCATGGACTATGCACAAAAGAAAGTGGAAACAGGGTTGCCTAAAAACCATTGTAAAATCATGACCAGCCTCCCCACCGCCCAGGGGGCCTAAGGCCCATCAGGAAAGAGATGCCAAGGCTGAATTCCAGAGAGCCATTAGAACCCGGGAGTGTTTACGCAAAGCATCAAAGCGGGAAAGCATGTTTCCATATAAATATCTTCACACTTCAAGAAGCAGTTAAATCACTTAGGAGCCCAAGATAGCCGCTAAGAACGCTCGTTGTGGGCGAGGAGGAGTGGAGACCGGGCTCCTTCTCCACCGGGCGGATGTGGGCTTTGCATTATGCCAGTCATTAGGCTCGCGGCTGGGCAGGCCTCTGGAACCCATCTGGCCAACCCTCCTCTAATGGGAAGCAGGTCCGAGGCCTGCTCGAATCCCAGCCCGCTTCCTCAGTCACATGGTTGGCATGGACCCTGAGAGGGGAATAACAATAATAATAATAATTATGGTATTTGTTAAGTGCTTACTATGCTCCGGGCACTGTACTAAGTGCCGGGATAGATACGAGCAAATCAGGTCGGACATAGTCCCTGTACCACATAGGCCTCACAGTCTTAATTCCCAATTTATGGACAGGTAACTGAGTCCCAGAGAAGTGAAATGACTTGCCCAAGACCACACAGCAGACAGGTGGCGGAATCAGGATTAGAACCCATGACCTTCTGACTCCCAGGCCTGTGCTCTATCCACTACGCCATGCTGCTTCCCTACAAATGGGACCCTCTGGGTTGTGCCCAAATGGCTGAGCTGGGGAATGCCGGGGAACATCTGGGTTTCTCCCCAAAGACCACCCCCAAATCATCCGTGCCTTACAGCCTCCAATCCCCAGCCCTGGTGGGAATGGCCACCCTGGTCATCTCGGATGTCCTCAGGAAGGCGGATCTAGCCCTTCCTGCCTCTGTGGCACTGGAAGATCAGGGTCCGGACATCTGACCAAACGTGAGTGAGGCTTCTCCGGTGGGCCGCAGGTTTCTCCCACCAGTGGGACGATCGGCTATTTGGAGGAAGCACAGTTATGGCCGCCCTTTCTGCTCGGCCTGTCTGAGGCCCTTCCGGGCAGAGGCAGCGATGCCAATCGGCCCATCCCCAAGTACTGGGCTGAGTGTCCACCTTCAACGCTTCACTGAAGGTACATCTCCTCCAAGAGACCTTCCCTATCCCGGAGAATTAAGCGTCGGTTCCTTGTCCATAAATGGGTCATTCATTCATTCATTCAATAGTATTTATTGCGCGCTTACTCTGCGCAGAGCACTGTACTAAGCGCTTGGAATGTACAATTCGACAACAGATAGAGACAGTCCCTGCCCACTGACGGGCTTACAGTCTAATCGGGTTACTCATTTTGGCCTTTCTCCGCAGCAGTTAAGCTCTCCCGGACCCTCGCCGGGAGTTACCTGTGGTAACCTGCTAACCACTGAGCACCCCCAGGAGCTGAGAGAGCACCCATAAAATGCTAGGCGAGTAATGGGATCCTGGTCGGGGATGTTGCCCTGTCTCTGACACCCTCCCTCCTCAAATCCAAGACAATTACTCCCCCTCTCTTCAAAGCCTTATTGAAGGCACATCTCCTTCAAAAGGCCTGACTAAGCTCCCCTTCTTCTTCTCCCACTCCCTCTGCGTTACCCTCAATTGCTCCCTTTATTCATTGACCGCCTCCCTTGCCCAGCTCCACAGGATTTATGTCCACATCTGCAATTTATTTTTTAATATTGTTTGTCTCCCCCTCTAGACTGTAAGCTCTTGTGGGCAGGGAATGTGTCTGTTTATCATTGTGTTGTACTCTCCCAAGTACTTAGTACAGTGCTCTGCACACAGTAAGAGCTCAGTAAATACGATTGAATGAATTAGTGGAAGAATCTGAGGAAAAGCTTACATGCATATTAGCCACTCCCTTTCCAATGGCTCCTTCCCCACCCCTTCAGACTGTAAGATCGTTATGGGCAGGGAACGTGACCGCTAATTCTGTTGGCTTGTGCTCTCCCTAGTGCCTAGTACAGTGCCCTGAACTTAGTAAGCGCTTAATAAATAGCCTTGATTGATTGATTGCCTTCAAACATGCCCATGTATGTAACTCCACCCTAAAAAAACCTTCTTTTTTGGGAGCCCATAATATCCTGGCCCTCACCACAGCTCTTGCCCTTAAGCCAACAGCTTCAAAGCCATGGCCTAGGTGTTCTCATCACCTCTAGGTTCCAGCAAATCCCCAGCTGGAGCTGCTGCTTCAGTGTTAAAGAACCCGGGTTCTAATCCTGACTGCCACTTGTCTGCTGTTTGACCTTGGATGAGTCACTTCACTTCTCTTTGCCTCAGTTATCTCATCTGTAAAATGGGGACTAAGAATGTGAACCCCCTGTGGGACATGGATTGTGCCCAACCTGATTAGCTTGAATCTACCCCAGTGCTTAGTACAATGCCTGGCACCCAGTAAGAGCTTAACAAATACCATGAAAAAAAGGGGTAAAGTCTTTTGGGGACCAAAGGTTAAACAGGGGAAAAAAGCTAAACTGTCGATGACTTTTAGCCCCACATTAGAAAGGACTGAAAACTCCAGATGATGATTTCCTACTAAAGGTGAGGGATTATATTTAGTTTATATCTGGCCAAAGAAAAAAAAGCTTCAGGATGTAGGGGAGAGGGGGCCAGGAGAGAAAGAAAAAGAAAGAAAACAAAATGTGAAGCCGAGTATTTTATGGGTAGTATTAAATCTCCATCACACAATGAATCACGCAGTTCTCGGTCTAACGAGGAGGACTCCGGAAAGTCTAGTGAAAGGAGTCAGTGGAGACTCGGGGAAATATGAAAAACTCCGTCCAAAATGCACAAAAAGAGCTTTTTTTTCATCTAAAAAAAGAAGCGAGAACACCATACGTGGTGAAACCTCTGAAAATGCCACCCTGATAGCAACTCCCAGGCAGACGGCTGCCCGGCCTGGCTGGCCCCACCACCCTGGGGGGCGGGTTTGCAACTCCCCCTTTTGCCCCCTCCCCGGCACCTCACCCCTCCTCTGGGGGTGGCCCCTGAGGGTGGCAAAGGGGCCACTGGCCCAGCAGGTCCAGGGGATTGTCTCTTCTTTTTCCACCTGGCCCCCCAGGGCCCGTTGAAGACACTTCTGGAATTTGGGCAGGGGGCAATCAGAGGTGAGGGTGCACACCCTCACCCTACCCCCTAGACCCCTGGATACTTCCCATGGACTGTAGTCTGGATGGCTAGAATAATAACAGTCATAGTAGTATTTGTCAAGTGCTTACTAGGTGCCAGGCACTGTACTAAGCGCAAAACTGGTTGGACACGGTTCCTGGCCTGCACGGGCCTTTCAGTCTCAATCCCCATTTTACATCTGAGGTCACTGAGGCCCAGATTGCAGGAATCTGTTAATGCAAGGGGCTGGGACCTCTCCTCCAGAGCCCTTCAAACTCACGTCATTTAGGCTCAGCTAGAGCCCCGGCCTGGGAGTCAGAAGATCTTGGGTTCTAATCCCGACTCCGCCATATGTCTGCTGTGTGACCTTGGGTCTCTCAACCTCAGTTCCCTTATCTGTCAAATGGGAATGAAGACTGGGAACCCCGTGTGGGACAGGACCTGGATCCAACCTGATTAGCCTGTATCTACCCCAGTGCATAGACCAGAGCTTGACAGATAGTAAGCGCTTTATAAATATCATTATTGTTATTATCGTTATTACGTCAGTGGGTTTTCCGGATGCTGAGGGGGCATAGGAGCAGGCCCCGGCTCTCCCGGGTCAGACCGTGACCCAGAAATGCTGCAGGAGTCCTGTCACGGCCTCAGTCTTCCCCGCGCCTAGCTTTAAATAAAGGCAGGGAGGGCTCACGTTTCCCAGGAGAACCGAGTTCCAAGCAGGGCAATCCATCTTGCAAACGGGCCGCAGAAGGGATGCAGAAGTCAGCCGCACGATGTGAAGGAAGCCCGCTAGCCATTTTCTTGTTGTTTCTGCTCTTTCCGCCGTTGGCACAGAACCACGGAAAACCAGAGCTGGAGTTCAGGGGCTCGATCTGGCCGGGATTTGGCGGCCGCGGTGGTCTCTGGACCCTCATGGGGACTCGGCGTGCTCTGCTATAAGTGCAGGTCCCCTCCTCGACCCTGTCCAACTGTGCCTCAGTTCCCTCATCTGTAATATGAGGATTAAGATGGTGAGCCCCTGTGGGACATGGATTGGGTCCAACCCGATTAGCTTGTATCTACCCCAGTGCTTAGTACAGTGCCTGGCACATAGGAAGCATTTAACAAATACCATTTTTTAAAAATTGCTTAAGAGAGTGCTCTGCACACAGTAAGGGCTAATAAATACCACTGATGGATCAATCGGGCTTCTGCCTCCCCTCATTCATTGAGCTAGGCCGGGCCTCGGCTGCAGCATGTTGTGGGCAGGGAATTTGTTTGTTATATTGCACTCTCCGAGGAGTTTAGTCCAGCGCTCCGCACATAATAAATGCTCAATAAATACCATAACTTGATTGATCATTAAGTGGGCTAGTCAGTCATATCTGCTGAACATTTAATGAGTGCAGAGCCCTCTCTTAAGCGCTTGGGAGAGGAAAACAGAACAAAACAACAAACGCATTCCCCTCCTACAGTGAGCTTACAGTCTATAGGAGGTGACAGACATCATCGAGCAATAAATCAATAAATCGTATTTGAGCACTTACAGTGTGCAGGCACTGTACTACATGCTTGGGAGAGGACAAAAGAATAATATAAGAGACACCTTTCCCTGCCCACAACAACCTTCAGCAGATTGCGATGACTGGGGCCCAGACTAGCTCACTTATTCTTATAATTAGTATCATTATTATCATCATTATTAGATTTTGCTAAGGGCTTACTATGCCAAGCACATTCTAAGCACTAAGATAGATAGATAAGATAGACGTAGTCCCCGTCCCACATGAGGCTCACAGTCTAAGTAGAGGGGAAAACAGGCATTGAATCCCCATTTTACAGATGAGGAAGCTGAGGTCCTGAGAAGTGAAGTGATTTGTCCCGGGTCACACAGCAGGGCAATGGCAGAGCCATGATTAGAACTCAGATAATAGTAATAATAGTAACTGTGGTATTTTTTAAGCACTTACTATGTGCCAAGCACTGTTCTAAGCACCGGGGTAGAAATGAGCCATCATCTTAAGCTGCTGAGAAGGAGCCTGGCCTAGTGGAAAGAGCCCAGGCCTGGGATTGAGAGGGACTGGGTTCTAATCCTGACTCCACCACTTCCCTGCTGTCTGACCTTCGGTGACTCACTTAAATTCTCTGGGCCTCAGTTCCCTATCAGCAAAATGGGGATTCAATATTTCTTCTTCCTCCCACTTAAAATGTGAGCCCCACATGGGTCCTGATTATCTTATACCTACCCTAGCATTTAGTAGAGTGTTTGGCACATAGTAAGAGCTTAACAAATACCCCAGTTATTATTATAACTATTGGACATGGCATCTGTATTCACATGGACTTGGGAGGAGATCTCAGTGGCTCTGGAGTAAAATGGGGTGGGGTGGTCTCCTGGAGAAATATTATGTTCAGGAGAACTCAGCATATTTAGGGAGGGCGCGTAACTGCATCCCACGTGTCTCCATTTCGGATGCTCCCAAATGCCGTCGGCCGGCCCCTCTCAAACACAATAATGCCACCGCTGACCCCAGATCTGGGGGAGCCGTTCTTCGTTCAAAATGGCCACCGCCGAGGAGCCGCCATCTTAGAGAGCCGTCGGCCTGCCAGATATCAGAAAGAGAAATTCAGATCTTGAGAGTTGGGGTGTTACCAGCAGAAGACGCACGCCATCCCTCCCAATAGCCTGTGTCAATTGTGTAGGCCTTTTGTAATGAATTTTTGTAAAAATAATAACGACGCCCACTGCCAACAGGGAGTGCCTGTCGAGATGCCAACACCTCGATTAGCCAACGTCTGGGGTAGAGACATCGGTAAAATGATCCATTGTCTGCAGGATCCAGCCGTTGCCATTGCGTAAGACTCAGGCGCGCTCGGAATCAATCGCCCTCACCGCACTTTCCCTTTTCTCCGGGGAATTCTAGAGAAAAGACATAGGGAGCTGGGGCCTAGGGGAGGGCAACCCTCTTTCCCCAAAAGTTGGAGGCTGAGCCGGGACTGTCACGGAAGACCGGGGCTCTCCGCTCGAAGTCGGTCGCCAAGTGGATGTCAATTGGCGTATCTTGGCTAACGGGGAGAGAGCCTGGGGGCTAGAGACGGAAGACCTGGATTCTTATCCCAGCTCTGCCACTGGTCTGGGTGTGGTCACTGAACTGGTCTGGGCCTCAGTTTACTTATCTACAAATTGGGAATAATAATAATAATAATTCCTTGCCTCTCCTTACCCTGCAGAAATAGTGTGAGGCTAAAACGAGATATTTGATGTGAGAATCAGCGTGGCCTAATGGAACGAGCACAGGCCAGGAGTCAGAAGACCTGGGTTCTAATCCCGGCTGTGCTGATTGCTTGCTGGGCGACCTTGGGTAAGTCACTTAGCTTTCTGCGCCTCACTTACCTCATCTGTAAACTAGGGATTAAATACCTGTTCTCCTTCCCACTTAGACCACGAGCCCCGCGGGGGATAGGGACTGATAAACGCTGTAACCACCCCAGCACTTAGAACAGTGCCCGACGCATAGAAAGTGCTTCACAAATACCATAATTATTATTATGTGCAAGTGGAAAAAATAAAGCACTCTACAATCCCTCAACATTATTATTATTATTTTATAGAACCTTATTACCCTTGTATAATTAAGTTGGAGGTACCAAGGTATCATCTGGTCCAGTGCCCTGGCCCTAGGCAGAAAAATAACTAAACCATAAAAGGCTGATGTTCCTTAAAGACCTCCAGGAACAGAGGATTCACACCTTCCCCTAGTAGCTTATTCCAGGATTTTATCACCCTGAGCGTCAAAGTTCTCATTAGTGTTTATTGAGCCCCTACTGGATACCCAGAAACCTACTAAGTAGGAAGCAGTGTGGGCTAGTGGAAAGAGCATTGGCCTAGAAGCCAGAGGATGTGTGTTCAAATCCTGCCTTTGACACTTACTTGCTTTGTGAGTTTGGGCAAATCACTTAACTTCTCTGTCCCTCGGTTCCCTCATCAGCAAAGTGGAGATTCAATAACCTGTTCTCCCTCCTACTTGGACTATGAGCCTCATATGAGATTTATATATCTACCCCAATGCTTAGTACACTGCTTGGCATATAGTAAGTGCTTAACAAATATCAGTTATTACTATTATTATTGTTCTTATTACTATTACCATTATTTGCTTGGAAAAACTCTCCTGCTCTAAATTTCCATTCAATCTGCCTTCTGTGGACCTGCTGTACCATAATAATAATAACAATAATAATGATAATAATAATGGCACTTGCTAAGTGCTTACTATATGGGAAGCACTGTTCTGAACACTGGGGTAGATACAAGCTAATCAGGTTGGTCACGGTCTTCTTCCCACTTAAGGCTCACAGTCTTAAATCCCCATTTTACAGATGAGGTAACTGAGGCCCAGAGAAGCGAAGTGACTTGCCCAAGGTCACCCAGCAGAGAAGTGGCAGAGCCGGGATTAGGACCTAGGTCCTTCTCACTTCCAACCCCTTGCTTTATCCACTAGGCCACATGAAGTCCTCCGCCAGTTACCGGCCTCTTTCTTACACTGTTCTGCTTGAATTTCTGCCTGGGATACCGCAGGGAGTTTAAAGAATTGCACCTCTCAGAAAACCCATTTTTCCGACAGCATGCCTGAAGGTGTGAGGAAAGGGGAAAGCCAGAAAATAGGCCATTACCCTTCAGAAGAGGGACTTGTTGACTCGTTGGCAGAACTAAGTTACTCGTGGGCGGGGATCATATTTACCAACTCTATCGTATTGTCCTCTCCCCGCCTTCAAAGCCTTGTTGAAGGCACATCTCCTCCAAGAGGCCTATCCTGACTAAACTTTCTTTTTTTTTTCTTCAACTCATTCAATCATATTTATTGAGCGCTTACTGCATGCAGAGCACTGTATTAAGCGCTTGGAAAGTCACCCTGACTTGCTCCCTTTATTCATCCCCCCTCCCCAATAGCACTTATGTCCGTTTCTGTCATTTATTTATTTCTATTAATGTCTGCCTCTCCCTCTAGACTGTAAGCTCGTCATGGGCAGGGAATGTATCCATTTATTGTTCTATTGTACTCTCCCCAATGCTTAGTACAGTGCTCTGCACCCAGTATGCCTCAATAAATATCACTGAATGATTCCATTTGTCCTTTGTGCTTAAGGTCCTGCTGACAACCTAGGGCACAGATGCCAGGGTGGTTAGGAAAAGTGGCACACGACCAGGCCACTGCAATCCAAGAGGGTGGTCATGGAGAGGGTCCTTTCCTTTGTTGTCTTGCAGGTTACCAGGGTTTTTCCCCAAAACACACCATCACTCACGGTGGGCTGGTCCAAGGCTTTTCTCAGGAGTCTCTAGTTCGGTTGCATCCTGGAATAGACCTCTGGAGCATCCATCTTCTTGGATGTGGCCTCTCTATGTGCCCGCTTCCAGTTGGTGCTTGGGAATCTGCAGCTGTTCGGCCGCTCCCGGCTCCAACCCGACCCAACCGTGTTTCGGGGAGCGGGGCTTCCAGGTTGGAGACCCACCAGGTTTGGAATCTCACTGTCGGCGTTTCCTCCTTGCTCTTCAGCGCTAAGTCTGGCTCGCTAAGCTTGGTGAGTGACAGCCGCAGCAGGTCTGCATCTTCCCAAACAGGCCCACGTCGTCCTTTCCCGTCTTCAGAACAGTTCTGTTGATGGGGTCCTGGGCCTTCTCTGGGGCAGACCACTTCAGTTTGAAGGGAAGAGGGCCAAAAGTTGGGCCCAACAGCGTGTACAGAATCTTGGGCCCAATAGCCTATCCATAAGCCTCTGGGAATTCTGAGAAATTCTGTTAGAGGACAACCCGCCTCCTTCATCTATCGCTCTGAAGAGAAAGGTGCTCACCAAGTCAAACCCGCCTCTCGGGACCGTGCTTGCCCAGTCCATTCCATTCTTCTTGGTCGCTCTTCTCTTTCATTCAGTCATATTTATTGAGCACTTACTGTGTGCAAAGAACTGTACTAGTGCTTGGGAGAGTACAATAGAACCACAAACAGACACATTCCTGCCCCAAATGAGCTTGCAGTCTAGAGACGAGCTCACACTTCCGCTCTTCTTTTTCAAGATTTGGTGATGCAATAGCACTTGGAGAAGCAGGAGATGAGGGGTACTATCGATTCTCTCTTTCCAACCCTGAAGAGAAAAAAAAGGCCACATATCCTTTTTTTAAAAAATGATAACAGCCTTTACTCCCAAGATGATGGTAGTCCAACCAAATTAGCTGAACGACACCATCCATCCATTCATTCATTTGTATTTACTAAGCACTTACTGTGTCCAAAGTACCATACTGAGCGCTTGGGAGAGTACAGTATAGCAATAAACAGACACATTTCCTGCCCACAACGAGCTCAAGTCTGGAGACAACTCACCACACTCTGCAAATCCTGAGGCTTCCAGAGTTACAAATAAGCGCACATTAATTCATTCGACCTCCCCCACCTCCTTCCCTTCCTCCCCCAACTCCCCACCCCCTAGCCTTTTCCTCCTCCGAACCTTCTCATAGGCCAGATGCAGTCACAGCATATCCATCCCATCCCATAAGTGGCTGCTCCTTAGCTTGCATTTCAAATTCATTCATTCAATCGTATTTATTGAGTGCTTACTTTGTGCAGAGCACTTTGCTTAAGTGCTGTTTGTACCCTCAAAGGGGTGTAGAGTTTAATTAGCAGTCACAATGAAAGTTATAATATGTGCGATGAATTAGTCCCTAATTTGCATTATCTCTACTTTCTTTTTTCTTTAATGGCATTTGTTAATCACTTACTATGTGTGGAGAACTGTACTAAATGCTGGAATAGATACAGGCTAATCAGGTTGGACCCAATCCATGTCCCACGTGGGGCTCGCAGTCAATCCCTATTTTACTGACGAGGGAACTGAGGCACAGGGAAGTGTTGTCACTTACCCAAGGTCACACAGCCGAGAAGTGGAAGAGGAGGGATTAGAACCCATGACCTTCTGACTTCCAGGCCTGTGCTGTATCCACTATGCCATGCCGCTTCTCCTTATACTAAGTCCTCATTTCTTCTACTCCCCCTCCCTTCTGTGTCCCTCTTGACCTTGGATTTGTACCCGTAATTACCCCACCCACAGCCCCACAGGACTTATGTACGTACCTGAGATTTCTTTTAATGCCTGACTCCCCACCTGGACTGTAAGCTGCACGTGGGCAGGGGACGGGTCTGCCAACTCTGTTAATACTGTCCTCTCCCAATCTTGACGAGCAGAAGTCGACCAGCAATATCCAGCTTGAATCCATGACCTCTGGGCACCTCACCCCCCTCAACACTTACATATCCCCAAAATATTTATTTCTATTAATGTCTGTCTCCTCCCTTTAGACTGTAAGCTCCATGTGGGCAGGGAATGGGTAGACCAACACTTTCATTCTGCACATAAGGTAAATGTTCAATAAAAATGATTGAGTCATTGTATATATAATTGATATACATATATATATGTAGGCATAGGTATACCTAGATTAGAAATACCACACTTTTGGGAATAACTCTTTAAACCTACCTTCTTGTTATTCAAACAACTTGACCTCTTTCTGGATTTGCATAGATGTATATGTACGCATATATGCTCGGCTATCCCTAAATCAATCCAACAGTGGTATTTACCAAGCGCTTACTATGTGCAGAGTGTTGTACTAAGCACTTGGGGGAGTACAACAGGATTCGAGTTGATGCCCATTTACAATGCCCACTGTAAATAGAACACACTGAGCCTAGATCCATGGGGGACTATGGGCATGCCTGATGATATTTGACAAAACTGACTCGAGGGGAGACTGAGACACTTGAGGGATGAAGGATTAAAAATACTCCACTTTGGACTCACTCATCACAGTCCATCTGGGAGAGGACTTTATCGCATCGATGTTCGGGATGCACTTTATTAATATTCTTCCTCCTGAATGGATCCAAAAAAGAGAAAGGGGAACCTCAAGATTCTGGCAAAGTGCCACAGAATTCCTGGAGGGATCAGTGGAGTTTAAGAGAGATTCTTCTGCATTAAAGTATTAAGGGAATGAAAAGAGACTATAAAAACGAAAAGTGTTTCAGATTAAGGCGGGGAGGGCAGGGAGGCGGGGGGGGGGTGGGGGGGGTGGGAGGGGTGAAACTGTGTCGAACTTTTTCTTTCCCCGTTTACTTCCTTTGTGGGGAAATTTCTCTTCCCTGGAGATTGAAGCCGGAGCAGGGAGTGAAGCAGTTTTGCGAGAGAATAGTGGCCCCTGCAGACAGTCGGGATCTAAGCAGTCCTTCCCCAGATGCAAAGAAGACGGAGGCTTTGGGGGCCGGGGATTGCGGTATTTATTTCTTTTCATGAATGGCTTTTAAGCGCTTACTATGTGGCAGGCACTGTACTAAGCCCTGGGGTAGACACAACCTAATCAGGTTGGACACAGTCCGTGTCCCATGTGGGGCTCACAGTCTTAATCCCCATTTTACAGATGAGGGAACTGAGGCCCAGAGAACTGAAGTGATTTACCCAACGTCACCCGGCAGATATGTGGTGGAGCTGGGATTAGAATCCAGGTCCTTCTGACTCTTGGCTCCATACTCTATCCACTAGGCCACACTGCTTCTCTATTCCCTTTTGATATTTTGGGATTCCCTTCTGGGGTGGCTGGACGGGTGATGCCAAGCCCCCCAAATCAGAGCAGCAGCTTTGGTTTCACAGAGGTCTGCCCAGATTGGGCCCGGGCGGCCCCCAGCTACTCGTCACCCACACTCACGCAGGCAGTCAATCCTGTTTATTGAGCGTCTACTGCAGGCAGAGCACTCTATGAAGCACTACACAGTATGACAACAGATATATTCCTTGCCCCTAATGAGCTTTCAGTCTGCTGTCTCTGGGAAACTTTCAAGCCTCTTTGGGGCTCAGGAAGTGGGGGGAGGCAATAATTCCATCAGAGCTGAACCCCAACTCCACAGATTTAAGAGGCGGGGCAATTGGACGGGGAAAAGACTGTGGAAAAGGCTCAGATGCTCTGCTCCATTTTCAACCATCTGCTGCTTGGGAGAAGATGTGCCCACCCTCCCTATCCTCAGCAACGTGGCGTGACTGGGGGGGCTGGGGGGAGAAGACCTGCCCCCCCTTGTCCATCCCCATAGTCTCTCCGGTCTTGGCACTTCTTTGGCCTTCCTACCTGCTGAAGATTCCCTACTTGCATGGCTTAGTGGAAAGAGCACAGACTTGGGAGTCAGAGGACATGGGTTCTAATCCTGGGTCCGCCACTTAATAATAATAATGTTGGTATTTGTTAAGCGCTTACTATGTGCCGAGCACTGTTCTAAGCGCTGGGGTAGACATAGGGGAATCAGGTTGTCCCACGTGGGGCTCACAGTCTTCATCCCCATTTTACAGATGAGGGAACTGAGGCACAGAGAAGTTAAGTGACTTACCCACAGTCACACAGCAGACAAGTGGCAGAGCTGGGATTCGAACTCATGAGCCCTGACTCCAAAGCCCGTGCTCTTTCCACTGAGCCACGCTGCTTCTCTAAATAATAATGTTGATATTTGTTAAGCGCTTACTATGTGCCGAGCACTGTTCTAAGCGCTGGGGTAGACATAAGGGAATCAGGTTGTCCCACGTGGGGCTCACAGTCTTAATCCCCATTTTACAGATGAGGGAACTGAGGCACAGAGAAGTTAAGTGACTTGCCCACAGTCACACAGCCGACAAGTGGCAGAGCTGGGATTCGAACTCATGAGCCCTGACTCCAGGGCCCGTGCTCTTTCCACTGAGCCACGCTGCTTCTCTTGTCTGCTGTGTGACCTAGGGAAAGCCACTTAACTTCTCTGGGCCTCAATTATCTCATCTGTAAAATGGGGATTAAAACTGTGAGCCCCACGTGGGACAAGATGATTACCTTATATCTACTCGAGCGCTTAGAACAGTGCTCAGCACATAGTAAGCACTAAACAAATACCATAATAATAATTCCTGGACCTGTTTATTGTTCTATTGGACTCTCCCAAGTGCTTAGTACAGTGCTCTGACCAGGGTGAGTGCTCAGTAAATACAATTGAATGATTGAATTAAGAGAGCACCCAAATGGGAATTTCCTGACAGATCTCAGGAGGCATTCAGGGCAGAATGCCTTTCCCAGACAAGTGGCCGCCTTCAACTGCCCAGCCTGGGCTATTGTTGGGAAAGGAGTTAGGCTTCCTATAATGATCGGCTGTGGGGGATGATGGAGGAGGAGGGGTAATAGCCCTGAGTCCATCTTAGTTGTGGTTTGGGTCACCAAGGAGACCTGGACCAGGCAGGGGCCGAGGCCAGGGGTCAGGGCCCTGTCTAAATAAATGAATAAATAATAATCATATTTGTTAAGTGCTTACTCTGTGCCAGGCACTGTTCTAAATACTGTGGTAGATAAAAGCTAATCAGGTTGGACCCAGTCCCTGTCCCACTTAGGGCTCAAAGTCTTAATCCCCATTTTAAGATGAGGGAACTGAGACAGAGAAGTTAAGTGAGTTGCCTAAGGTCACACAGCAGAAAAGTGCCAGAGCCAGGTTTAGAACCCTTGATCTTTGGAACCCCAGGCCCATGTTCTAGCCACTAGGCCAAGTTGCTTCTTTCTATTGAGGAGCTGGAAATTTCAAGGGGATGTGGGGGTCGAGGGGGGATTCACTGCTGTTTATTAATCCCTGTGGGAGATTCGGATTGACCCAACTGACTCACACAAAGGAAGTCAACCTTCCACCATGCGTGGCCCTGACTTATTACAATAATAATAATAATAATGGTATTTATTAAGCACTTACTATGTGCCAGGAATTGCTCTAAGAAGTGGAATAGATACAAGATAATCAGGTTGGACGCAGTCCCTGTCCCACATAGGGCTCACAGTCTTAATCCCCATTTTAGGGATGAGGGAATTGAGGCCCAGAGGAGTAAAGTGACTTGCCCGGGGTCACACGGCAGACATGTGGCAGAGCCGGGATTAGACACCAGGTTTTTCTGACTCCCAGGCCTGTGCTCTATCCACTAAGCCACCCACCAAGGGGCTTCCACCTTTTTTGGACGGGGGAGCGGGTCAGATCTGGGCCCTCAGCTGGGTTCGCAGGCCCCAAAGTCTCACCTGGGATAGCAGTAGGAGCTAAATAAAGGAAAGCGGAAGGGAGGGGGAGTGAACACAGGGCTCTGTCTCCTCACTGAGGTCCCAGAGGCCTGGACTGGCGCCTGGGCTCAGCCCTCACAACTGAACTTCTAAACTCTGTAAGGGGGCTGCAGCTTTGGTCAGAGGAAGTGGGAGAGGATGCAGCTCTCAGCTCAGACTTCTCAGCCCCCGGTGGGGAACACTCTGGCTTCAACCCAGTCGAGTGCGGTGGTTTCCCCATACAACAGTGCCCGATCCCCGCTAGCCTCCCGGTGGCTAGCCATCCATCCCTCAGACCCGACCACCCTTCCCCCATTTGGCTAATCAGTTCCACTCAGCCGAATCCCCCCCCCGACCAGGGCCCTCCCACCCCGGTTCCCTTTGACTCAGGCCAGTCACTCCAGTCCTCAACCTCTCTCCTCTGACAGAGTTGCCCTGCTCCCCCTGCACCAAAGGGGAGACTGAGGAGAAATGGCCTCAGACTCTGTACTTTCCTGGGGGGAGGGGGTGTTCCTGCTTCTCTCCCCCCATGTCTCGCTTGGCCCTCTCTGACCAAACCGTCCCCGAGTCTGGTTATTTTTTTATCTCCACAGCATTTCCTCCAGCTGCCCGGCTCTGGAGCACTCAGGTGTTGGCAGAAACGCTGGAGTCCCGGTGAAGACCTGCCTCACGTTTGGTCATCAGGATCCGATTGGGGCCGAGGACCCCCGCCGGAGTCGAGAAGGCGGCCCCTGCCGCCTCCGAAAAGGTGTGAGATACGGCCCGTCCCAGTTGACTCAACGGTCTCCGATTATCTGCTCGGCGCGGAGATGTAGATTAGCAACCAAACCGAAGAACGCTCGACACAGGAAGAAGGGGAGCAGGAACAGAGGGTGCCGTCATAACTTGGTGGTGGCAGCAGTCGATAGAGCTGATAAAAAGAGGAAGGAAACAGCGAATGCTGCATATAGCCGAGCCGCTCACACACACATATACCGGAAAAAAAAAAAAAACACGCATACGCACCAAAAAACTGACAATGCATGGCAGCTGGGGGAGTCTTGAAAAGATGAGACTGGGGAGAGCCAATGCCCCTTCTTGGGGAGTCTCAAGACAGCACTCTTCCAAGAGGGGAAATTTAGGACGACCTGGGTTTTAAGAGCAGACCGTCCCGGGTTAGCGTTGGTGCCAGAGAAGGGGGCACTGCGATGGAAAAGCTTGCCCCAGGGCCTTTTTTTTTGAACCGCATTCGTTAACGCCTACTATATGCCCGACACTGTACTAGGCGCCGGGGTAGATACGGGCTCATCAGGTTAGACGCAGCCCATCTCCCGCATGAGGCTCACATTCCTAACCCCCCCTTTACAGATGAGGTAACTGAGGCACCGGGAAATGAAGTGACTCGCCCCAGGTCAACCGGCGGACAAGTGGCGAAGCTGGGATTAGAACGGAGTCCTTCCGACTCCCAGACCTCTAATCCACTAGACCACACTGCTTCTCGGCCCTAGGCTGCAGCTATTCAGGATAAGTTAAGAGGTTTGGCCAATTCTGGGGGCAGTGGGGTGGGGATAATATACTTTGGTTCTTTCGGCTCTGCTGCCCATTCAGATTAAATACCTCCCGGAGAAAGGTGCCCAGCCTTCCTGTGTTCAGAATTCGGCTACAGACAGAGAAAAGCAAAAAATACAGAGCTCCTCAGCCTTCCTGCACAGCAAAAAAACTTGCTGAAAATTAAATCCACTAGGGCATGGTCTTTTCCAGCCCCCTGCAGGTTTTCTTGATCTCTCACCCGGAATAAGAGGCTGTAGGGTTCCAGATGTTTGCCGGGAAGCTAGAACTAACTTCTGGTTCGTTGGTTCATTCAGTCGTATTTACTAAGCACTTACTGTGTGCAGAGCCTGTACTAAGTGCTTGGTAGAGTACAATATCACAATAAACAGACACATCCCCTGCCCACCGCAAGCTCTAGAACCAATTTGGCACGGACAACCGAGAGCAATGGCGTTTATGCCCGAGGTCGCTATTGACCTCCGGCCAGCCTCTTCACTCATCTGGGTCTCCATATTTTCATCTTTAAAATGGGCCTGCAACCTCCACCTAAAAGATGTCAATGTCAAAAAAAACCCCCAAACCTAAACCAAAGAGAAAGTCCTGGAGAGGAGCCTGACCGGCTATTTTGTCAGATTATCTTGCTTTTATCCCAGTGCTTAGAACATTGCTCTGTAAGTGCTTAACAAAAACTATAATTATTATTTAGAGGTCCTTGACATTGCAAATCTCAGGAGGAGGCCTAAGCTACTGGTGAAGAGAGATGGCTGCCCCAGGGCAGAGGCCCCAAAAGCTCTGGCTTGGCGGGGCGGGGGGCATGGCATGGATCTGGGAAGGAGAGCTGTCCCTCATCCGGGGACTCTGTGCCAACATCATAAAGGTGAAGGAGCCGGGGGAGAGTGGCCTGGATGCCTCTGTTCTGGTGAGACCTCCATCTCGTCTATCATTTCCATTTCCTCTATCTTGCTGCCGACCTCTCACCCACCTCCTGCTTCTGGCCTGGAACTCCCTCCCTCCTCCTATCTGACAATTACTCTCCCCCTACAGAGCCTATTTTAGGCTTTGTTTAGTATTCTCTTGTACTCTCCCAAGCACTCAGTACAATGCTCTGCACATGGTAAGCATGCAATAAAAGCTCAAGCGCTCAAGAAATCCATTTCCAATTCATCCAGTCTGGGAAAGGGTATTGCGACTCATTCCCAATCCACCTCACAACTCAGCCTCCAGCCAGCACGCTACCTCTTCGGTCACATCTCCTCCAAGAGGCCTCCCCCTATTAAGCCCTTTATTCCCCCCCCCTCCAAAAAAAAACCTCCCTCTTCTTTCTGCATTATCTCTGTACTTAGATCTGTGACCTTTAAGCACTTGATATTCACCCAATCTTCAACCCCTTATGTACATACCCATAATTTCTTTATTTTACTGTCTGCCTCCCCATCTAGACTACAAGCCCGATGTGGACAGGGAACGTGTGTACTGACTCGCTTGTATTGTCCTCTCCCCAGGTGCTTAGTACAGCTCTGAACACAGTAAGTGTTCAATAAATAACTCTGATTGATTGATTTCTTTAGTAATGAGGGAGGCTCACTAATTCTGTCCTGGTGACTCAATTTTCCCACTCTGCTCCAGTTTGATAGGAGTCAGAAGGACCTGGGTTCTAATCCCAGTTCTTCCACTTGTCTCCTGTGTGAGCTCGGGCAAGTCGCTTCACCTCTCTGCACCTCAGTTACCTCATCTGTAAAATGTGGATCAAGAGTGTGAGCCTCATGTGGGACAGGAACTGAGTCCAACCGGACTAATTAACTTACCTACCCCAGAGCTTAGAACAGTGCTTGGCACATAGTAAGTGCTTAACAAGTACCATTATTATTATTATTATCCAGGAGCACTCAAATCCCAGGGGTGCTCCGTGGGAGCGAAGCCTGATTCCTAGAGAGTCTGGGGAAAAGGACTCAAAAGGTCCTACAAGTAGCATGACTTAGTGGAAAGAGTACAGGTCTGGGAGCCAGAAGACTTGGATTCTAATCCTGCCTGACCTGGATTCTAATCCTGCCTCCTCTACTTGTCTGCTGTGTGACTTTGGGCAAGTCACTTAACTTCTCTGTGCCTGTTACCTCAGTTGTAAAATGGGGATTAAGATTGCAAGCCCCATGTGGGACAGGGATTGTGTCCAACCCGATTTGCTTGTATCCATATAGTGATTAGAACAGTGCCTGGCACATAAGTGTGTAACAAATGCCACTATTATTATTATTATTCCTGTTATTCTCAGTGCCTCAGCTCCCTCATCTGCAAAATGGGGATTCAATACCTGTTCCCCTCCTACTTAAGACTGTGAGCTCCATGCCGGACTTGCTTATCTTGAATCTACCCCAGTGCTTCATACAGTGCTCGACACATAGTAAGCACTTTACAAATACAACTATTATAATTACTAGGGCAAGTCTGAATCTCCACTACTCTTCCCTCCAAGCACGTGATGAAGACCACCACAGGCATGGAGTTTGGAATATTCAAGTTTCCTCTTGTTACTACCCCTGTGGATCTGAGACTTGTATTTAAGGATATGATCCAGATATTTTTGATCTGGGGTCTTTAAAACAAACAAACAAAAGATCTTTGATTTACTGTAGCTTTCCTGGGCCACTTCTAGCTGCAACTCTGATCTTTATAAGAAAGCTCAACAAAGCAGGAAGTCATTAAGAAATTGGTTCTGGAGTTTCCATTGCCTAATTAATATGACGATAGCTTTCGGCTACCCGTATATTTTAATTTCAGCGCACTGAAAGACCTCCAGGCCTACTAAAGCAGCACTAATTGCTCCAGAAATGAAACTTCAACAGGAAACCAAATTCTTTTTATCAATAACATTGTGTCATAAACAGATTTTAAAGCCAAAAGGGAAAACGCTGAGGCTGCAAGTGAAAAAATCATAACGGATCCATCTCGATGGTTGGGGTGAATGCTGAACACCAAAATAAAATGTAATTATCCTCAACCCAAATCTTAAATCCCTTCAGGAAGAGGGACTTTCCACACAGGGAGCCAGGTTGTATGGTTGTGGAATTTAACAAATTAGAGTGAAAACCAATCTCCGCCTCCTCCTGGTCCGGCCCCAGACACCAGCTTCTCCCAATCCACTGCCAGGGACTTAACGGTCTAGGCCTAGTTTGTTTCATTTAGGCCTAAGGAGGCTGGATTGGAATGTTGTTTCCCCAGTACACCTCAGCTAGACCCAAAGCAAACTCAAGAACTTTGGGAGAAGGATGAAGATGAAACATCCCATAATGTCAGACTACAACATTTATTATTAATGTCTGTCTCCCCCTCTAGACTGTAAGGTATTTGTGGGCAGGAAATGCTTCTGTTACATTGTACTCTCCCAAGTGCTTAGTACAGTGTTCAGCACATGGTAATCCCTCGATAAATACGACTGACTGACTCCAGGCAGTGCCACCTCCGCAGGGCTCTCTCTGGGGGGAGAGGAGCTAAACACCCCCCACCTCCCACACCCCTCGAACGATTAACCCTACTACATTTCTAAGACATATACCTGTTTCTTCGTGTCCTGAAGAAATGGTTGCTGAAGGAAGCCAAGGCTTTCTCCAACGCATCCTGAAGCTCAGTTCCTCTGACCAAATGCCGAATCTAAGATGAAGAGTTAAGGGAATTTGGATGACTTGGCTGAAGATGAGAAAACCGACAGGCTACTTGGCTATCGTTAAGTCTATGACAGTTTATTCTCAACGGACACCATCTCTGTCGAGAATCGGATAACAAGAAGTGGAACTACAGCAGGTTGGACCAAAACCAGGCATCATCAGGGAAACTCTCGGCATCTAAGATGGTGAGATTTGCGGGATGGAAAACATTCTGCCAAGCGCAAAGGCATTGGCTTCAAGGACTACTTTTGAGGGACCAGAATGGAGTGGGTTGTGAGCCTCACGTTGGTCTCAGTCACACTTGAATTGGATGAAGTCTGATCGTAGTTCATTCGATTCGATTGAGCATTTAATGTGTGCAGAGCACTGTACTAAGCACTTGGGAGAGTACAATAAACAGACACATTCGCTGCCCACAATGAAAGGAGGTATCTTCTTCCTTGAGTAATACGAGTTTCCCAGCAGCGTGTCCTTGTGGAAAGCACATGGGCCTGCGAATCAGGGGACTTGGGTCTAATTCATCCTTATCTGTAATTTATTTATATTAATGTCTATCTACCCCTCTAGACTATAAGCTCATTGTGGGCAGGGAAGGGGTCTGTTTATTGTAGTTGTATTGTACTCTCCCAAGTGCTTAGGACAGTACTTTGCCCACAGTAAGCGCTCAATAAATACGATCGAATGAATAACCCCAGTTCTATTAAATACCTGTGGCTCAGTTTCCTCAACTGTAAAGTGGAGATTAAATACCTGTTTCCCCTCCTACTTAGAATGAGTCCCTTGTGGGACTGTGTCCAACTTGATTAACTTATATCCACCCTAGTGCTTACAACAGTGCTTGGCACATAGTAAGCACTTAACAAATGCCATAATAGTAATAGTTCAGGCTGGATCAGGTGCAGTCCTGACTGGTAGGTGCAGAATGGATAGGATTGACTGACAATCTCTTTGGGGTAGAGGATCCTTTTAATTGCTTTGCCTCTCAGAGAAACTTAACATCATACCCTTGAGATGTATATCCTAAATGACTTGTTGCATTCCTAAGAATTCAGACTAAAATCTAGAGACACTGACAGAAACACACTCCATTTTCCTTGTGGGAAGTACCAGCTACCCACTGTACTTTCTCTTCTCCTTGACCTATGTCCTCTCCCGACCAACTTTTTCCAACCCCACATTCTTAAATGTCAGCTTGGCATCAAAGTACTTTGGACTAAAACTTCTGGTTGAACTCACAATTGACCCCACCATCTTATTCTAACCCCTAGACACTCACAGAATAAAAGGGGTCTTGTTTTAAACTGTTTCATCCAGTTCTGATTCCCCCTCCCCCCACCCCCCAGAGAAACATACATAATCCTTGGTGGTAGTGAAAATATAATTTTTATTTATTTTAAACAATAGCTGCCAGCAGTACATGGTATACTTGTAAAATGTTCCAGAGAGAAAAGGAAAAAAAAGTTAGGCATACTACAATAAATTCTCATTTGACTTCTGGAATAATTTTACAGTCAGTTTTCCAATTCAGTTCAATGTCCTGGCTTAGGGAGGGAATATTTTTTTTTTCCCCCCATGATGAAACGAAACTAAAGAGCATAAGCGGTAGATAGTTTGGATGGGAGGGAAAGGTACTTTTCTTGGGGATGAGAGAGTTACCGTGAGACCTCAGAAAAGAATCCTTCTCTATGTTCAAATACTGATTGGAGTGGCACAAAAGATCGTTTTTTGATTTAACCACGAGATGTGCATCAAAATGGGGATGAAACAAAATACTTTTTTGATCAGTGTCTGCTGTTACCTCTGCGCTGCTGATACTATCTTTTAAACTGATATTTAGAAATAAAACGATCAATAAACAAACCACCTGTTCCACTGGGGAAATCTCACCCTGAAACTGAAGGAATAAAGGGACTAAAAAGCACAAATTTTACACTGCCACCCAAAAGACTGTTCGCATGGACAAGGACCGGTGACAAATATCGGAAATCTCTGAAGCGCACAGCTCTTTCTCGGGTTTAAAGATGAAATAAATGTAAAGTCAGGATTGGATTTTATTACAAGAATTAATGTCGGTGAAAGGTGGCTATAGTGCCGGTCTAAGTGACCTATGTCCTAGCTGCTCAGAACTGAAGTGGGTCAAATCCGTTAGCACACAGAAACCTTTCCTAGCCAATATCCCTTCATCTTGGACCTCTTTCTGGGTTTCCTGGGGATAATTTGGAAGGAAACCTGATCTCTTGAGTTTGCTCAAACTTTGGCCCCTCCAATGAGGTTTGAGTGATAGAATCCAACTCTCCCCCAATAGGGTGGAGCGTTTAATCCAGGGTCAATCCCACAGTGTTTTTCTGAAGTCAGAAGGGTGCTACTAACCCATCCTGTATTTAATCCGTGATTAGCGGTGAAAAGTCCCACTACCCACATGGCCTAGACCAGCTGGGAACTGCTTGAACACCCCAGAAAGCAGAGTCTGTTGGCGGAGAAGAGACGACATGAGGAGACAGATGAGGTCCGAAGGGGGCTACAACTTTCCATTTCCCAACTTTCACCTGCCTGTCACAACCTCGGCTTGGCTGCTGTATTCCCCCATCCCAGTGGTACAGAGGGCCAAGAACGTGACGACAATTTGTGCTCCTGCGGACAAAACAGTTTTACCTCTGAAAGAGACATATTGGAAAAGAATTGGCCTGGCTCAAAACGTGGGCATGTGTGAAGGGAGGGAAAGTGAATGAGGAAAATGAATAAGTGATGGAAAATAAAGGTCTAGCAAGATGAGACCACGGATAAGGAACCAAGGTCCACGCAGCCTAGGTCTCGTCGGCGCTTATTTCACTTATTCGGCGCTTTCCCATTCTCCCCGCCCTTTCCTCCAACTTGCGGATATAAGCACCGAGAAATATACTTCTATCTCAGCTCTGCGGCTGCGGAGCAATATTTGGCCCCATGTGACCAGCATTATCTGTGGCATGTCTGTAGCAGACGCAAAAAAGGAATCAACACAATTTCCCCGTTGTGGGGTAGGGGGAAAAAACCTAACAGGTTTTCCTTTGAAAGCAGAAAAGTCTCTACGCTCCATGCAATATTTTAAAGTCTGAAAGATCTGTCGGCCGAGACCATCACCCGATCTGCATGAGAGGTCGGTTGAAAGGTAAGACAGAGGCGACTCCCCAAGCCAAAGGGACACATATTACAGAACTTTTCTCTTCTTCATCTTCCTCTATGAAGCTAACTTTATCGTTACATTAAGTTGCAAAGAAGCGGGGTGCTTAGAAAAGTCAGGCCGTTGAAGCCGGTGCTTACCAAATATTAGTGTAGAAAAGGGTCCAAGCTTGGTTGCATTAAATGCAATATACTTAAAAGTGTCCAAACTGCAGTCTGCGAGGAATGGCACTTCTAAAATCTGTTCAATAGAAAAAGAGTTACAAAAAAAACCCCAAAAAGCAAAAAACCCCATAACTATAATCATAATCACGTTCTTTGGAGTAGTTTTCATAATGGCTTTTTTAAAACAGCTAAATTTTACCACACAGATTGAATTCCTATTTGACATATTTTTCCAAGTTCTTCCTCCCCAACCAGAATCAAAACTAGTTCTGGTTTATAAATAAAACTCAAACTTTTAGAATCATGATCATGCTAGTCGTCAGTGGGATTGTGGGGTTTTTTTTCTTAAAAAATAACAAAACAAAAAAACCCAAAAACTCTTAATAGAAATGCAATGATTGAGATTACCCAAAATTGTAGTCCAGACACACACACATATACACAGACACACACACACGCCTTAACTACTCCAATTTAACCTAAAAAGGAATGAATGAATAGTTCTTTCCACTCAAATACTGAACCCCTTCTAGGGAAGTTCCATTTTTCTCTAGGAAAACCATGCATTCTGTAGGTTAAGGCAAATACTTTTCCTTCATAAAGGTCACTTACATTAAACATGCTTAAAAAAAACCAAACTTGAAAGACAACTGATGCTACACCATTAACTTAACCTATGCTATTTCCTGTAATTGTTCATTTTTGCATTGCTATTACCACATTCAGTAGCTCTACTTCAGCCAGATCCAAAAAAGTTTGCATTATATGTAGTGTTCCCTATATCCACCCAATTTTCCCCAAGGAAAAATGGTCTGCTAACCTCCCACCTTTAAAAAGAAGCCCCTTGCATTCCAAGTAAGCAGGAGAATTCAGTAACGGTTCAAAGAGAGGACAGTGGGTTTACTCTGGCCGTGGAGCCGAAACATCAAAGTTCGGTGTGGGCTGAGGTGTCTCAGATACCGACATGTCGTTCCTCTTAGATTAACCATAATAGAAGGGCAGTTCATGCCCCAGGAAGGTCCTGAGAATTAAATACCGGCTCTCCCACTGAGCTCTTCGTTATCTATACTGGGTGTGATATAATAAATGCTTTGAAGCCAAGGGAAAAAAGAAAGAAAAAACAAACCACCCACAAACACAAAACTTGTAATAACTTCTGCAAAAGGCTCTCTTCTCAGGTGATCAAGTCCTCTGGTGCCTATCCGGAATAGTCTGAAATGGTACAGCTAGATGTTGATAATAGAGAGATAGTCCTCCCACGCAGTTTGCTCAAAAGCATAAATTCAAAAATACATTATATATTCCTGACACGGTGCCAAGAGATGGTCCTACTTGGGATGGCCCTGGGGGGAGAGTGGACAGGCCCGCTCTGACGGAACTGCTCCCTCTTGCCCGAGGGACAAGGTGGCCAACTCCTCCTCGCGGTGGCAAACGGACACCTCCGGGTACGATGGGATTTGGGTTGAAACCCTCAAGACACTTTTCAGGTGAAATTTTTCTTTTTTCCTAAGTTTGCTACTGTACCTGGCCTATCGTTGATCCTAACCTTGAGTAAATGCACGGTCATGCAAAATGAAACGGCTATTTTATAGGAAGAGGAGCAGTCTGTTAAGAGAAGCGCATTCTGTTAGGGGAGGTCTCTATGATCTCTCTCTCTCGCCCAAGTGCTGCTTTACTTGGTGAGTCTTTTGGCCACGTCGCTGTAGGCTATTTCCACCTCCTTATCGCCGGGACAGGTGTTGGTGAACTCATCCCGGCTATAGGCATTAGTTAGGTACCGCCAAATGCCGGTCATTCCCTTGGGAATATCAAAGTTGCGATATTTTTTGGCCACCACCTAAAACACACACGAACGCACACACACAAAAAAAAGTACAAATATAAGTCAGTTCATTCTTTCCACCTCACATGGAGCAAACCGAATCTTTGGGATTTTTTTTTTTTTTTTTTTTTGCTACTTTAGCCCACCCAAACCTTGGCAAGTCACTTCACCTCTCTGGGCCACAGAGATTAAGGGATTAAGACCAGGAGCCCCATGTGGGACCTGGACTGTATTCAACATGATTAGCTTGTATCTACTTCACTACTTAGTACAGTGCCTGGAACGTAGTAAGTGTTTAAAAAAATACAAGGCAAACACCCTATCACTAAAACAACCAGTATGCTAGTCAATTCCCCCTCTAGACTTTAAACTAGTTGTGGCAGGGAATGTGTCTGTTTATCGCTGTATTGGACTCTCCCAAGTACCTAGTAAGATGCTCTTCACACGGTAAGAGCTCAATAAATACAATGGACTGACTGCCGATTCCTTCGCGCAGGTTCTCAGTCCTGAATTCTCGGACCCAAGCCCCGCTGGTGGTTCCCGGCAAGGTCGGATGGAGGATAGGCAAGCTGGCTTTACGAAACAAGGCCAAGATGACCAAGGCCACGGGAAAAGATCGCGGATACCAATGTTTCCACCACGGAGGCGAACGAACGGGAGGGTCATCTGAGGGCGCTTACTACAGCTCGGGCAGAAACCGAGCTCGGTCTGCCCCATTCTGAGGGGAGGTGAAGAACAGGCCACCAAAGTCTGCTCCATCTGGCAGGGGGAGAAACCAGCTGGGCATCAGGCAACCTAACTGTGAAGCCAGAGCGACAAAATGGGTTAATGTGGCAAACCCCAACTCAAGCTTAATTTGTAGGGCCCGGTTGAAACTACACACCACAACCTGCTACTTCTGGTGGGGTTGAAACACCCAAACACACAAGAGAAATCAAGGGCTACGTTCACTGTTTTTTGGGGTTTTTTTAATGGTACTTGTTACATGCTTACTAGGTGCCAGGCACCGTACTAAGCACTCAGACACAAACCAATCATGTTGGATACAATCCACGTCCCACATGGGGATCACAGTCTTAATCCCCACTTTACAGATGAGGCCCAGAGAAGTGAATTCATTCATTTAGTTGTATTTGAACTGTATATACTGTATACTCAACTGTATATATCTTCATCACCCTATTTATTTTGTTAATGAGATGTACATCACCTTGAGTCTATTTATTTGCTATTGTTTTAATGAGATGTTCTTCCCCTTGATTCTATTTATTGCCATTGTTCTTGTCTGTCTGTCTCCCCCAATTAGACCGTAAGCCCGTCAAAGGGCAGGGACTGTCTCTGTTACCGATTTGTACATTCCAAGCACTTAGTACAGTGCTCTGCACATAGTAAGCGCTCAATAAATACTATTGAATGAATGAATTTGAGTGTTTACTGTGTGCCAAGCGCTGTACTAAGCACTTGGGAGAGTACAATATAATAATAAACAGACACAATCCCTGCCTACAGTGAGCTTACATTCCAGTGGGAGAGACAGGTATTGATATAAATAAATTACAGATATGGACATAAGTGCTGTGGGGCTCGAAGGAGAGATGAATAAAGGGAGCACGTCAGGGTGACACAAAGGGAGTGGGAGAAGAGGAAAGGAGGGCTTAGTCGGGGAGTGAAGTGACTTGCCCAAGATCACACCGCAGACAAGAGGCAGAGTCGGCATTAGAACCCGGGTCCTTTTGACTCCCATTTCTTGGCTCTATCCACTATGCCATATTGCCTCCGCCTTTCTTACTCACATTTTTCCAACCCCAAGGCGGTTGTGCTGCGCAGTTTTAATGGGCTTTAGGGTCTCTCTTTTGACGTCAGTGGTCGAGCAAGGTTAAAGAGGTCAGTGGAGCCGGATCTGGTGGACCGTCCGGCTTCGCCGGCCCAACCCGGCCAGGCTTACCTTGACAATGTGCAGTTTGGGCAGGAGGTTGCAGTCTGCTAGGGTCATCTCGTTGCCATCCAGGAACTTACGGGAGGAGACCTTGATGTCCTCCATGCTGTTCTCGTCGATTTCGTCGGGGAGGGGAGAGTTCAGGTACTCGTCCAATTTCTGCAGTGTTTTCAAAAGATTCCGCTCCAAACCTGAGAAGAGGAAGAAAGCAGTGTTAGTGGGACTGGGAGACCAAAACAAAACAAAAAACTACGGGGTCTTTATTCATTCAACTGTATTTATTGAGCACTTACTGTGTGCAAGGAACTGTACTGTTTGGGAGAGTATAACAATAACAATAAACAGACACATTTCCTGCCCACAACAAGTTCACAGTCTAGAAGGACAGAAACCATTCATGGCTCAAGTTCCACGGGACTATATCAGGAAGATTCTCCCTGGCTAAAGCCCGCTGTTGTGGGGGCTGAAAGAGAAGCAGTGTGGCTTAATGGATAGAGCATGGGCCTGGGAGTCAGAAGGACCTGGGTTCTAACCCTAGCTCTGTCGTGTGTCTTTTGTGGGACCTTGGACAAGTCACTTCACTTCTCTGTGCCTCGGTTCCTTCATCTGTAAAATGAGGATTAAGAGTGTGAGCCCGAGGAAGGACATGGACTGTGTCCAACTGGATTAGCTTTTATCTACCCCAGTGCTTAGGACAGTGTCTGGCGGATAGTGTCTGGCACATAGTGTCTGGCACTTAACACATATCAATAAAAAAAAAAAACCCACCAAAAAAAAGTTTACAGTCCAAAGGATCAGTATATCGGTAAATGGGGCTAGGCCCACATCAACCAATCAGTTGTTTTTATTGAATACTTATTTTGTGCACCACAGTGTACTGAGCGTTTTCAAGAGAAACAGCATGGCTTAGTGGATAGAGCACAGGCCTGGGAGTTGGAAAGACCTGGGTTCTAATCCCGGCTCCACCACTTGTCTGTGGGGTGACCTCAGGCATGTCGCTTAACTTTCCTGTGCCTCAGTCACCTCATCTGTAAAATGGGGATTAAGTCTTTGAGCCACATGCTGAAAAGCAGCCTGGCACAGTGGATAGATGACAGGCCTGCGAGTCAGGAGGTCATGGGTTCTAATGCCAGCTATGCCACTTGTCTGCTGCGTGATCTTGGGCAAGTCACTTCACTTCTCTGCGCCTCAGTTCCCTCATCTGTAAAATGGGGATTGAGACCGTGAGCCCCACGTGGGACAGGGACTGTGTCCAACCTAATCATCTGGTAACTACCCCAGTGCTTAGAAGGGCATTTAGCACATAGTAAGCACTTAAATACTAAAATTATTATTATGTGGGACAGAGACTGTGTCCAACTTGATTTGCTTGTATCCATCCCAGCGTTTAGTACAGTGCCTGGTACACAGTAAGCACTTAACAAATACCACAATTATTATTATTATTACACTATAATAGGTACATTCCCTGCCCACAATGAGCTTAGAGTCTAGAGGGGGAGACAAGCGTTAACAGAAACAAGTAAAAGATAATAATAATAATAATGTTGGTATTTGTTAAGCGCTTACTATGTGCCGAGCACTGTTCTAAGCGCTGGGGTGGACACAGGGGAATCAGGTTGTCCCACGTGGGGCTCACAGTCTTAATCCCCATTTTACAGATGAGGTAACTGAGGCACCGAGAAGTTAAGTGACTTGCCCAAAGTCACACAGCTGACAAATGGCCGAGCTGGGATTTGAACCCGTGACCTCTGACTCCAAAGCCCGTGCTCTTTCCACTGAGCCACGCTGCTTCTCAAGTGCCTTGGGACTGGAATGGGGGGTGGTGATGAATAGAGAAGCGGCATGGCTTAGTGGAAAGAGCCCGGGCTTGGGAGTCAGAGGGCATGGGTTCTAATCCTGGCTCTGCCTCTTGTCAGCCATGTGACCACGAGCAAATCACTTAACTTCTCTGGGCCTCAGTTCCCTCATTTGTAAAATGGGGATGAAGACTGTGAACCCCACGTGGGACACCCCAATTACCCTCTATCTACCCCAGCGCTTAAAAAGTGCTCGGCACATAGTAAGCACTTATCAAATACCAACGTTCTCACCAAATACCAACATTAATATTATTACAAAGGGAGCAAATCATAAAAACAGACAGTGAATGGCATTGGGTGGACCCACATTACCAGGCTTTGGGAGTCCGGCCAAGGAGTAAGGCAGATTTCTACGGCGTCTAATACAGTAGCGGCGTCTCCAAAGAGAACGAGCAACTAACCAATGGGCAGCAGAGGGCGCCACAGCCCAGGAAATAAACCCACCAAGCCGATGGGCTGGAGATTCTTCCAAATGCCACCGAGTCACCCCCTACCCAAAGAGACTCCATGGACACCTCCTCTTCAGAACATCCCATCTTCTGTCATAAGAACCCAGGTCCTTCTGATTCCCAGACCCAGGCTCCATCCACAAGGCCACACCGATCCACCCTAGACCCTAAGCTCGTTGCAGGGAGGGACCGTGTCTGTTTTTTTGCTATATAGTACTCTCCCAAGCGCTTAGTATGGTGCTCTTGCAGAGCATCTCTTAATAATAATATTGGCATTTGTTAAGCGCTTACTATGTGCAGAGCACTGTTCTAAGCGCTGGGGTAGATGCGGGGTAATCAGGTTGTGCCTCGTGAGGCTCACAGTCTTCATCCCCATTTTACAGATGAGGTAACTGAGGCTCAGAGAAGTTAAGTGACTTGCCCAAAGTCACACAGCTGACAAGGGGTGGAGCCGGGATTAGAACCCATGACCTCTGACTCCCAAACCCATGCTCTTTCCACTGAGCCACGCTGGTGTCTCTTACAGTATCTCCCAGTATCTGTAGAGGGATGAAGATGGAAAATAGCTCAAATAACACTGAAAATTACAGACTCACTGATCCACTTCTGTACAGCAGGAGGGGGGCTGATGCCTTCATATCTCTCAGATGGCAAGCTTAATAAAAATAATTATGGTATTTGTTAAGTGCTTCCTATGTGCCAGGCACTGTACTAAGCGCTGGAAACACTTACTTTGGGAAAGGAAGAAGAAAGGAGAGAATGGGTTCTAATCCCAGCTCTGCCACTTGTCAGCTGTGTGACTTTGGGCAAGTCACTTAACTTCTCTGTGCCTCAGTTACCTCATCTGAAAAAAGGAGATTAAGACTGAGCTCCACGTGGGACAACCTGATAACCTTGTATCTACCCCAGTGCTTGATATATAGCAAGCGGTTAAATACCATTATTATTATCATCATTATGAGCCCCAAGGATAACTTCCCACATGGAGCAGAGGGCCTCAGTGCAATTACTCCCTGTCAGAAGGAGCTGAAGGGTTATTTTTTTATTTTCTTTTTTTGGTATTTGTTAAACTCTTACTATGTGCCAGGCACTGTACTAAATACTTGGGTAGATACAAGCTAATCAGGTTGGCCGCAATCCCTGTCCTACATGGGGCTCACACTCTTACTGCCTATGTTACAAATGAGGGAACTGAAGCACAGAGAAATGAAGTGACTCACCCAAGGTCACATAGACAACAAGTGGCACAGTAGGGATTAGAACCCAGGTCCTTCTGTCTCCCAGACCTGAGGTCTATCCACTAGGTCACGTTGCTTCCCTCTAGACTATAAGCTCATTGTGGGCAGAGAATGTGTCTGTTTACTGTTATACTCTTCCAAGCGCTTCGCACCGTGCTCTGCACTAAGTGCTCAATAAATACGATTGACAAACTGACTTCCCCAGGCCTCAAAGCACCCCAGGATCTGACGTCTGGGGCTGACAGTCACTGTTCTTCCAGCAACACCCCGCTGTAGGGTCACTAAATCCGAGAGACGGAGGCTCTAGATCAGAGAGAATAAAGTCTCTCCATTGTTTTAATTTCTGCAGAGAGGATCGCAGCTTGGAGGAGAGTGACGGATTCCGGGTTTGAGCTAACAAAGCAAAGAAAATAGGGAAGCCAAGCAAGGTTTCTTTTCTCTGATGGAGGGAAGAAGCAGCCTCGACATTTCTCGGTGCAAAAAAGTGATCCCATTAAGGTAGGCATGTTAAGAAACTAGGAAATTAAATTACCATTAAGATTCAATAGCAATCCAAATATGCAACACCTGGCTAGGTTTTATTTTCCATTGAATGGCTCTCATTGTTTGTACATTGTGAGGTGTGCCACGAAAGACAGGAACACAAACTAGTATTTGCAAGTGGGAAGCACCGAGGTCTAGTGGGACTAGCCCAGGCCTGGGTCAGAGGACCTGGCTTCTAATCCCTCCTCCTCCACTTGTCGGCTGTGTGACCTTGGGCAAGTCACTTCACTTCTCTGGGCCTCAGTTACCTCATCTGTAAAATGGGGACTAAAACGGGGAACCCCATGTGGGACATGGACTGTGTCCAACCTGATTATCTTGTATCAACCCTAGTGCTTAGTATAAGCACTTAGTGAGTCCTTAAATACCATAAACAAAAATTGTCAGAGAAAAAGAGTTTCTCCCTCCATCTATGCACCCTTTAAGACAGTGTGTTCATTATGGGCAGGGAAAGTGTCTACTAACTCAATTGTTCTGTACTCTCCCAAGTGCTTAATACAGTGCTCCGCACACAGTAAGTGCTAGATAATTGATTAATTTCCCCGGCTCGCACGAAGTCAATTGAAAAAAAAAAATTGGACTGAACTGAATTAGACCAGCTAGCAGCAAACCTACTACACAAGCTACTTGCCAAGCTACTCACGGGCCACCACTTGTCTCTCAGCTCCAACCATTCTCCCCTGCCACTTGGATTTCCCCTAGGGGGACAGAGGCCTGAGAAAGCAGCAGCTTTGGATGCTGAAGGAATGCCACAGATCAATCAATCTATGGTATTTATTGATTGCCACAGAATCCTAGAGCTTCAGGAGAGGGGGATGCTTCCAAACTGGCACCCTCTACCCCACAATCTCTCCTAAAACCACAGCAGAGCTGTCAGTGCTTGCTCCTCTCTTTTTTTTTTTTTAATGGTACTTCTTAACTGTAAGCACTGTTTCACTGTTCAAAGCGCTGGGGTAGATACAAGTTAATCAGGTTGGAAATAGTTCCTGTCCCACATGAGGCTCACGCTCTTATCCCCATTTTACAGATGAGGTAACTGAAGCTCAGAAGTCACGTGATTTGCCCAAGGTCACACAGCAGACATGCAGTGGAGCTGGCATTAGAACCCAGGTCCTTCTGACTCCCAGGCCCATGCTCTATCCACTAAGGCATGTTGTTTCTCTCCTCTAGACTGTAAGTGCCTTGTGGGCAGGGAACATGTCTACCAACTCTGTTATAATGTCTTGAAGCATTTGAAGCAACATGCCTAATGGTTAGAGCATGGGCCTGGGAGTCAGAAGGACGAAGCATTGAAGAGATTTTATTCTCTCTTATATAGAGCCTCCATCAGTCTGATTTAGTGATCCTCCATCGGGGGAGGCGGTCCCTGGAAGAACAGCGACTGTCAGCCCCAACCATCAGATCCTCAGACGCACCGAGACCTGGGAAATGACCTGGGGAAGCAGCGTGGTCTAGTGGATAGAACCCAGGCCTGGGAGTCAGAAGGACCTGGCTTCTAATCCCTGCTCCACCACTTGTCAGTCTGTGACCTTGGGCAAGTCGGTTCACTTCTCTGTGCTTCAGTTCCCTCATCTATAAAATGGAGACGAATTCATTCATTTATTTATTCAATTGTATTTATTAAGCGCTTTCTGTGTGCAAAGCACCATACTAAGTGCTTGGGAGTGTACAATATAACAATAAACCAACGCATTCCCTGCCCACAACGAGTAAACAGTCTAGAGGGGGAGACAGACATTAATATAAATTACACTTTCTAGGCCCCAGAATTTGACAGACTCCTCTTCTAAATCTGGATTTTTTTTCGGTGGAGAAAGAGAGGTACTAGTCGAGGTGCTTTCCTCAACACAATCATGAAATCAACCACGCTGTAGTTGAGACAAGAGACCTGAAACAGTCAAAGCTCACCGGAGAAGTCTGTTAAACTCCCAAGTGGCTTGGAATATTGTTTTCCAAAGTCTCGCTGCTGCAGCGGGTCCCTGTGGCGGAAGGTTGCTTGGCAACTGCAAGTTCTTATTTACCAATTGGTAATTTAATAGAAAGGCCTTCGAATTATGCACTGTGCAGTTCACTGTGCCGTGAGCCCTTATGGGCTGTGGCATCTTGAGGACGACAGTGCTATTTTAGGGAGAATCGAGTTGGAAGTTCAAGAAAAAAACCCAGAAAGTTCTAGAAAGCTACAGCTGAATGAGGCACCCTCTCCCCTCAGAGGGCCAAGTTTGGTTTGGGTTTGTTTAAAGGTATTTTTAAGCTTCTCGAGACAGCCAAACTTCCTGCTAGTCAAAAATTCCACTTAGTGAAGTTCCACCAGAGGGAGAGGGGAGATGAGAGTCAAGACAGAAAAGTGGAGATTTTAGGGAGGACTGAGAAGAAAGGGAAAGAGCCCAAAGAAGGCCGGGATGGCCCCGACCAATGTCGGATGATGGGTGGAGGGCCGGGGGTCCACAGTGGACCACAACAGGAGGAAAGTGTAAAGAGACTTAGTTGTTCAACGTGGGTGCCGGCTGGGGAGGGAAGGTATTCCAATATGAGAATAATACGTATGGTACTTGTTGGGCCCTTACTATGTGCAAGCATCATTCTAAGCACTGGGGTAGATTTAAGTTAATCATGTTGGACACAATCCCTGTCCCATATGGGGCTCACACGCTTAATCCCCATTTTCCAGATGAGGGAACTGAGGCACAGAGAAGTGAAGCGACTTGCCCAAAGTGACATAGTCCAGGATTAGAACTCAGGTCCTTCTGACTCCCAGGCCCGTCCCCTATCTACTAGGCCACGTTGCTTCTCAATATGGTCTCAGTTTGAGCACTCCCCCATTTCTTAGACAAAAACTTTGGCTCATACCTCCAGGGGCTCTCATGTTAGGGGGAAGAGGGGAGGAAAACCACACTCCAACCAAAGATTGCTACTGGAATAAGTCTGTGGTCAAAGCTGTGCAGATATTGGAAGCATCGGGTCATTATTTTGCGAGACAAGCAGAAAATGCTGACATCCAACCCTGCGTTTAATAAAATTTCATCGCAACGGGCAAGTCTGCCCCGACGATTTGAGTTTTAAGAGGCAGCCACATGGCGGTCTTGGCGGCCTGCCTGCTCCAGTGGCAACAGAAGGATATTAGCCGGTGCAAGGCCAGGCTTTACTTAATAATACTGGTATCTTGTTGTTCCTCTTCTGCCAGCACAGCAGTTGTGTGCCTTTCCCGGGAGGGCCCTGGATCATTCGCTGCCATTTAAGGGCGGAAGAGGCCTCAAAACATTCGCCCAGAGGAGCCCCACCCAAGCTGCCTGCCTGAGCTTCTGTGGAGAATTTTATGAATTTCAAACCGAGGCTGGAAAGTTTTTGTTGTTGTTTTTTTAGGCCTGTTTACTAACACTTGAGCTTTCGATGTGGCTATTTTAGGAGGAGCTGGTCTCCTCTTCCATGGAAGGAGAACGGAAGTCGGAAGGAGCGGAATGGAACGGGGGGTGGGGGGGTGGGGAGGGAAAGAGAGCGCAACAGGGTGGTCTGGGCCAAAGCAAAAAACGGGGCCTGTTTTGATGAGTTTTGAACCACGAGTTATTCCCAAGGTGAAAACTTTAAACAAAGGACAATGTGCAAAAAGTCTCTGAAACGAATGAGAGTCACAAATTGGCATTCTAGCCCGAGAACAGGACAAGTGACAACCACTTTCCTCATCCCCCACACTAACAAAAAAAAACAAAAACAAACCAAAAAAGCCTTCCCCACTTAGCCTTGAATGCCAGTGACAAGACTGAAGAACAGATAAGGCCTAAAGCTCCCCCCAAGCCTTACAACCTGTCACCACGTGATAAAAAGCAGCCTTATCTGAGGGGACACTCGGAAGCGTGCTGTCTGGCATAGGTGCTCGAGACTAGCTATATTTATTTTATTTTATCCATATTGCTTTATTTATATTAATGTCTGTTTCTTCCTCTAGACTGTAAGTTGTTGTAGTCAGGAAATGTGTCTGCTACCTCATCTGGAAAATTAAGACTGTGAGCCCTATGTGGGACAGCGACTGTGTCCAACCCAAGTAGCTTTAGCTTTTATCTACCCCAGCGCTTACTATGTAGCAGGCACTGTTCTAAGTGCTTAATGACTACAATTGAAAAAAAAACAACAAAAAAACCTGCCTCTCCCAGTCCAAATGACCCAGGCAGGGGGCCCGACCTACTCCATCTTTAACCCTCGGTCTAGCTCCCACCTGTCAATCAGGAGTAAGGTCAGACGGAGAAACAGGTTCTCTCAGGAGTGCCTGAAAATTTGTGAATCATTACAGCTCTTTCCTATTACAGTCGAGAGGGATTTTGGCTTTTTTACCTTCATTCGCCTCCGGCCTTGAATTCTTGATGAATGCAGAAAACTTGGCAAAGATGTCCATTCCGGCGGTGTTGGATTCCGGGTGCTTTGGTGACAGCTTTAAATACCTAAGCAGGGGAGGAAGCAAGGGGTTATATATCATTCTCAAAAGACCTCAGGGGCCATATTCTCTGTAGGCCTGATGTATGCGGAGCTTAAACCTGCCATCGAGGAGGTACAAATGAAAGTTAAAATCGTTTATGAAATCTTTCGCCCTGACTCGTTCCCTTTATTCATCCTCTCTCCCAGCCCCACAAAACCTAGGTACATATCTCTCATATATTTATTTATATTAATGTCTGTCTCCCCCTCTAGACTGTAAGCTCATTGTGGACAGGGAATATGTCTGTTTATTGCTATTTCGTACTCTCCCAAGTGTTTAGTAGAGTGCTTTGCACGCAATAAGTGCTTTATATGATTGAATAAATGACGGAATGAAACGCTCTGTCCTTCAGGAGTTCACAGTGATTCTCGGTAACGCTTCAGGTCACCCTTCCGGACAGCAGATATAAGTCCTGAGAAATTCTACAGGGGGTGAGGGATTTGGCCAGGTGTCTGGCTGGTGGTCGGGGAAAAGGGGGCTAAAAATGGGGTGTCTTTCAACAGGGTCTGGCCCCCCCGGGGTTGCAATGGCTCGGCCTTTTTATGAAGCAGCATGGCCTAGTAGGAAGGGCATGGGTCTGGGAGTCAGAAGATCATGGTTTTTAATCCTGGCTCTGCCACTTGTCTGCTCTATGACCTTGGGCAAACTGCTTCACTTCTCTGTGCCTCAGTTACCTCATCTGTAAAATGAGGATTGAGACTGTGAGCCCCATATGGGACAGGACCGTGTCCAACTCGATTTGCTTGTATCCACCCCAATGTTTTGTATCAGTGCCTGGCACGTAGTAAGTGCTTAACAAATGCCCATCATTACTAAGTATTCTAATGAAACGTTTCCTCATTTGAAGGCAGGCATCTATGCCAGACATTTTAAAATTCCTACAGCTATTGCATTCCTACATTAACAACGTTCCTCGATGGACTGAAAGACCATGCTCTTGGATGTCAAGCACTAAGGAGCATTACAAAGGAAGGGCACAACTTGGGCCTGGATCAAGAGTCAAAATGAACACAATGCTCCGAAACGGACTCTTTCTCCCTCAACAGAGGAAAATGCACGTGAAGGACAGATTAGTTGACTTAAATGTCTCCAGCTTATCTGAGTAGTTCCTGGAATGTAGCGGCTCCAAAATGAGCCAAGGCTAAAGGAATCCGGTAGCTTTTCAGCACCATTTTTGGGAGATTAACCAGCTAGGACGATCGCGTAAAAATACCCGAAAGCACTGAAGAACCTCAGTTCCTACACTCAGTGATGGATGGTGACGCCTTAAGCGGCAGAGGCTTTATAGAGTTTTGCCAGTCATAGTCTTAGAAGGCCTTTCTGCCTGCCTGCTTGCTGAGGGTGAGGCTAAATACAGTTGGCTGGCTTGTCTTTCCTTCCTGTACTCCAAACTGCCCATAATAGTATCTTTCTTCTACATTAAATATAGAAGGTAGACGTAGTCACTGGTCTCTGGGATTCTGCCAACCACCCTGACTGGCTCAGAATCAAATCTGAAGTCACGGGGGTAGGGAGGGGCCCTACCGGTCTCCTCACAGAATAAATTCACCATCTGCCCCTTCCTGAGGATCCAGCTAGGGAAGGTTTACCATGTGTTACGAGTTAATGCATTTGTTCAGTGCGTCTTAGAACAAAATCCAGGACAGCATTTAGCACGCGGAGGGCACTGACTAGATGAGAGCTGAATGGAGCTCATTCAGAGTGTGTTTGTGGTCTTGAGCGGGGGAAGGGCCAGAATAAATGCAGATGGGCAGAGTGAACTACTTGAGTTTTTGGGGAAGTGTTGGTTTTTTTTAAATGGTATTTGTTAAGCGCTTACTATGTGCCAGGCACTACAGTAAGTGTTGAGGTTATGCTACAGAGTAGGTGAGAATACGAAGACCGAAATAAATGCAGATGTTCAGAGTGAACTACTCTAGTTTTTAATGGTATTTGCTAAGCACTTACTATGTGACGGGCACTGTACTAAGTACTGAGGGGCTGTACTGAGCGCTGAGGTTAATTTAACTGTGGTATTTGTTTATACGCTTACTATTTGCCATACACTGTACTAAGCACTGGGGTAGATACAAGCAAATCACGTTGGACCCAGTCCTGTCCCACATGGGGCTCATAGTTTCAATTCTCATTTTCAGGATGAGATAACTGAGGCCCAGAGACATGAAGCGACTTGCCCAAGGTCACACAGCAGACAAGGGAAAGAGCTGGGACTAAAATCCATATCTTTCTGACTCCCAGGCCCATGCTCTATCCACTAGGCCACACGGCTTCTCCAAAAGTTACGCTACAGGGTAGGTGAGATTGCATAGGCAAAACTGTACCAGGCCACTTTAATATTCGTTTCAAAGCCACTAGAAAGTCCTACCAAAAAGCTCAATGGCGAAAGACTGTATGTCTTGATGCAGACCCCAGACTCCACCCACTTTGCAATATCTGTAGGACCTTGGCCAAATAATTCAACATCTTTTCCCCACCCCACCTCAAAGGGAAAAGATGATCGAGAGATTACCTAGTCCAATCTCCACCCTCAGGCTAGAGAGTGACTAAACTGTCCAGGACAAATCACTGTCTGTTCTGACAGACAAGAAGCAGTGTGGCATAATGGAGCACAGGCCTGGGAGTCAGAAAGTTATTGAGAAAAATACACATACATTCAGAAGTACAGCTGTAGACTAGACTAATGCTAGTACTAAACTGAACTGTACTAAACTTACCCTAGACTGCAAGCTCCTTGTGGGAAGGAATCATGTCTACCAACTCAGCTGACCTGAATTCTCCCCAAGAGCTCAGCACAGTGCTCTGCACACACTAACCGCTCTACAAATACCACTGATTGCAACGGTCTTTGGTTACATGAAGGGAATATCCCGTTCAATAAATAGCTGTGAGGTTGGGCACTAAATATGTGCCTCAACCTCAGTAGCTATCCAACAGACATGGAAAAAAGGTAAGGGTTCAAACTGGTCCCATCCATTTCCCAGCTTTCCATCTGGTGCTTATTTTCACCCATTGACAGATTCCAGTCTTTCTGAAACAGGAATGGCCTCAATCCATATTTTATGAAGATCACAATTTTAATTTATTGGCTCTGTGGTATTCTAAGTGCCTTTGGTAAGTAATTGAAACCGGCAAATACTCTAAAAACCTCACTTCAGACAGTAATGTCAAGTGCCTTAGACGCAGTCTGAAATCAAGTCAATAGATGTTTTCCCGGATGATGCTCGGGCGCCAAGGAGTTTGGATGACCAGATGGGCGTGGACACTTTATTAATAAATTGTGGCATTTGTTAAGTGCTTTACTATGTGCCAAGTGCTGTACTAAATGCTGGGGTATACAGAAGATAGGTTCTGCATGGGGCTCACAGTGAGGACAGGTATTGAATGCAGAGAGGGAATTGAGGCACAGAGAAGTGAAGTGACTTGCCCAAGGTCACCCAGCAGGAGAGTGGAGGAACTTGTCTGGCAAAGTGTCATAAATAGATGACAACGTAATTCTCTCCGGATGGCACACTGTTCAGTATGTTCAGTTCTATTGGTATATCTTGGCCTGTGTGCTTTCCTTTCATGGCTCAAGGCCAAAAGGCGAGTCTCTCAAGTCTTAGTGCCTTGAGAACAAAAGTTACCTCTCGATTACTGGGGGCCCCCGATTACTCAGCCAGTGGGTTATCTTGCTTCCCCCTCCACGCCCCCTTCCTCCTCCCTCCGGCTACTTTCCATTTGATCACTTCACTACTCACCAGTTCCTCCAGAAGGGCGGTGAAGGAAATTAAAGAAGCTGAAGCTCACAGCAGGCATTTGACTGCATTGCCATTTTGCAGCTCTTTGGCAATAAAAAGTTTTGGTGTGAGAGGAAGGAGAAACTGTGGCCTGCTGGGAGGTTTTTGGAATACTTGTGGGTTTCAATTTCCCATCAAAGACTGGCTTAGAGAAGAACAATCATGAGAGAGTCAGCGTGGCCTAGGGAAGAGAGCACATGACTGGCAGTCAAGGGAGCTGGATTCTCAGGCCAGCTCTGCCACTTGGCTGCCGTGGGATCATGGGCAATTCGATTTCTCTGGGCCTCAGTTTCCTCATCTGTAAAATGGCGAGAAAGCATCCGGCCTCCCTCCCTTCTAGATGGTCGACACCCATGTGGGACAGGAATGGCTTCTGATCCGTTTACCTTGATCTACCCTGCCTTCGGCACAAGCAACAGTGCCTGATACATATAGGAAGCGCTTAACGAATACCATCAAAAATAGGGCTTAATAAAGATCGTTCCAAAAGAAAAAAAAAAACTATCTTCCTTGACCATCCTAAAATACATACAAGTCACAAGTATATTCATGAATCGGATTTTACCTAGGGCAGCCATTATAAGGAAGGGAGACCCTCTAACTAGCTGAGCCCCAAGGCTCCATCCAGAGCAAAAGAATGGAAGGCTCAACCGACTGGACTCCTGATATGAATGTGTGTTCTTTTGATACTCACTTTGGGGGACAGAGAACTTCTTCCAGGAACTCCTCGATCTTGTTCACATCAGTTTTGACTTCACTGTTGAAAGTTATAAAAGGCGGATGGGTCCCCGGAGCCAAATTCTGCAAGTCAGCAGGTTTCCTATTGGGGGGAAGAAAAAAAAAAGTATTCATCAAAAGGAAAACATCCCCCTCCCCCTGCAAAGGTAAGATAGGAAAGAGTGCTAACTCCTCAAAATTGGATCTGGACAAATAAAGTTTGAAAGTAGAAGGTGACAAATGGAGCAGTTCCCAGCGTTTAGAACAGTGCTTGGCACATAGTAAGCGATTAACAAATACCATCACTATTATTATTATTTCCCCACTAAGTAAAATAGGCACATCTCCTGGACCTGGGTTCCAATCTCGGTTCCGCCATTTGTCTGCTGTGTGACCTTGGGTAAGCAAGGCACTTCACTTCTCCCGGCCTCACTTAACTCATCCATAAAATAGGGACTGGGGTAGCTTGTATCTATCCCAGCATTTAGTACAGTGCCCAGCCCACAGTAATAATAATAACAATAATTATGGTATTTGTTAAGCATTTACTATGTGCCAGGCACTGTACTAAGCACTGGGGTGGATACAAGCAAATCTGGGTTGGACACAGTCCCTGTCCCACATGATCTCAACCCCCATTTTACCAAGGAGGTAAGAGTTGAACAAATACCATAAAAACCCCCACTTCAATAAACACTAAACAAGATTTATGGAATTTGATGGCAGAGGATAGAGTACCAGTCCTACCCAAAAGACCTCTCCCAAACATGCCCTGTTATAACTCCAAGCAACGATGCTAAAAGTTTATTTCTTTGAGATATTTAAAATAAAACCTATTTTCCTAGTCTCGATTCAACAGAGAGGTGGGGTGCCCTTTCATGACAAATCTGTCATAAAAAGGTAGAGAGTGGGGCCCTGAAGAGCCTTCCAAGATCCGTTCCACTGAGTTCCCTTTTTCAGGTTTTGTTATCCCTGTGATTACTCATTCCCCTTCCTATTTGGGGAGGGAAGAGTTGGAGCTCAATCCTATCAGTTTGAGATTCCTTCATCTCAAAGACACTTTTACCAGTCCCAAACCCCTCCTCTAAACCCCCTTCCTCTTTGTCCCCTGCAAGGATCTTCAAACCAAAGCACATTAAATTAACTGAACCTGAGCTTTCAGAAAAACAAAACCTTTTTCTTTGTTTCTTTTCTGAAGCCTTCCCAAACTTTCCAATAGCCCCATTTCAACACTGGCCATCTTACTACAGGATACTTCAGAATGAGATGAAGCTTAGGAGGTAGATAACTCTGATGCCAAACTGGAGAGCACATTTGGGGGGAGGGAAGCTCCTTGTGTCAAGAGCAGGTTCCAGGAATCATTCCAACATTATAACTTCGGAAGCAATGAGGTCTAGAGGAAGAGCACAGCCTGAGAGTCCAGAAGGACCTGGGTTCTAATCTCGCTCCACCACTTGTCTACTGTGTGACCTTGGGCAAGTCACTTCGCTTTTCTGTGCCTCAATTACTTCATCTGTAAAATGGGGATTAAGATCGTGAGTCCCATGTGGGACTTGGACTGCGCCCAACCTGATTAATTTGTATCCCCCCCCCCCCCCCCCCCCCCCCCCCGCCCCCACTTATCTTATATCTACCCTCGAGCATAGAACAGTCCTGGCACATTGTAAGCGCTTAACAAATACACATAGAACAGTCCTGGCACATTGTAAGCGCTTAACAAATACCATTTAAAAAAAAAAACAAAGCAAAAGAAAAAACTTGGGAAGAGCTGTGAAGGGCCAGCTCTCGATGGAAAACCCTCTCCCCCATCTCTGGGGCCGGTTGAATCTCAGAGATCCTCTGCAGATTCTTCCGTCTTCCCTTCTGGACTACGTGGCCCGCCTTGATCGCCACAGGGTGCCCAGCGGGTGAAGTTTCCAGCCCTGGCTCTCTGCCCACGTGACAGCTCCAGCCCTCTCGCCACCCACTCACATTCTTAGGCACACAAGCACATTCATTCCTTTTTCCTGAACTTCTCTCTGACTCCATTTGGGTTGAGCTGGGCAGAAGGGAGAGGGAGTAGGAGAAATAAAAGCTTAGCTGGGGAAGGCCTCTTGGAGGCCATGTGCTTTAAGGCTCTGAAGGGAGAGTAGGATATGAAGGGGGAGGGAGTTCCAGGACTGTGGCGGGGGATGTGGGTGAGGGGTTGGCGGCAAAGTAGGTGAGATTGAGGTAGAGTCACTGAAATCTTTAAGCAAGGAGGTGGGGAAACTGTTACGGGCAACTGATGAACATTGAAAAAATGACAGCTGGAATACGAAAAGGCAAATGACATCCCGTTGCTTTTAAGACACCCCAAAAGTACTAGCTATTGTATATGAATAATAATAATAATAATAACGGTATTTGTTATGCTCTGTGTGCCAGGAAGTGTACCAAGCGCTGGGGTGGATACAAACAAATCGGGTTGGACACAGTCCCTGTCCCATGTGGGGCTCACAGTCTCAATCCCCATTTTACAGATGAGGTAACTGAGGCATAGAGAAATGAAGTGACTCTCCCTAGGTCACAGAGCAGACAAGTGGCGGAGCTGGGGTTAGAACCCATAACGTTCTGACACCCAGGCCTGTGCTCTATCCACTACGCCATGCTGCTTCTCTACTGAATACCAATATAAACTTGCACTTAGATTTGCTCCTTTATGTCACCCACCACCTCAGTTTAACAGCACTTAGGTACATATCCATAATTTATTTATATTAATGTCTTCCCTTCCCCTCTACAATTTAATCTCCTTGTGGGCAGGGAACGTGTCTACCAACTCTGTTGTACTGTACTATCCCAAGCACATAGAACAGTGCTCTGCACACAGTAAGGGCTCGGTAAATACGACCGCTTGAATAGACCAGAATGCTCCCTGTGGCGTTGGCTGCTTCCAAAGCAACCACGGAAGTCCTAATGCAACCAAGAACACACATATAAAAGCCAAAAACACTCTATTATACTAAAAATAGAGGATTACACAACTTTAGCTGGACTTATAATGATCATCTTGAAATCATTTCTTTGTAACTGCTTTGTTCACCCCACTTGGTTGTTAATACAATGAGTCAATAAATCTATCAAATCAATCAATCAGTGGTATTTACTGAGCCCTTAATGTGTGCAAAACACTGTACTAACAGCTTGGGAGAGTACAATACAACAGAGTTGATGGGCACAATCCCTGCCCACAAGGAGCTTAGACTCTAGAAGGGGAGACAGACATTAAGTTACTGATTATTATTATTGTATGTACTTAAGTGCGGTGGGGAGGACAGTGAATATCAAGTGTTTAAAAGGTAAAGATCCAAATGCATTGGCAATTCAGAAGCCAAAGGGAGTAGGAGAAATAAAAGATTAGTCAGAGAAGGCCTCTTGGAGGAGGTGTGCTTTTTGGCTTTGAAGGTGGGGAGAGTAATGGTCTGTCAGATATGAAGCAGGAGGGAGTTCCAGGCCAGAGGTAGAAAGTGAATGAGGGGTTGGTGGCAAGGTAGGTGAGAATGAGGTATAGTGAGTAGGATTTTTTTTCTTTTTTGATATTCGTTTAGCACTTACTATGTGCCAAGCACTGTGCTAAGCCCTGAATAGATACAAGGTAGTCAGATTGGACAAAGCTCCTCTTCCTCATGGCACTCACAATCTTAATCCCCATTTTACAGATAGGGTAACTAAGGCACAGAGAATGAGGTGACTTGTCCAGGTTAGCTTTAGAGAAGCAAAGTGTGCAGGCTGGACTGTGGTAGACAAATCGGTGAGGTAAGGTAGGAGAGGGAGAGTTGACTGAGTGCCTTAAAGCTTTAAATCAATATTTTACATTTAATAAAGGGCTCAAATAAAACTGAGAACTCAAGCAAGAAAGCCAAAGCCTGAGGCCATTAACTTCCTACATCCAGTTTAAGTCATTCATGGGATTGAAAAGATCACCGTTTTTAATATACTATGAAAAACAAGTCATTCATAAGATATACCTTTCTTTTCTAAACTTCATTACAAGAAAATTACTTTTTCAAAGTGCAAGCCCAAGTTACTAACAAATAGAAAGGGAGAATCCATTAAAGAAACTGGCTAAAACATCCCACGGACCCTTCAACGGTAGACAAACTATCAGCGAAATGTTTGAGTTGGGTCTTCCCCCTCTAGACTGTAAGCTCATTGTGAGCAGGTAATGTATCTGTTATACTGTTATATCGTACTCTCCTAAGTGCTTAGTACAGTGCTTTGCACACAGTAAGCACTCAATAAATACAATTGATTGATTGAGAAGCCTGCAAGAACTATGGGCTAAGATATCCTATCTGAAGCACATCAGTGGACAGAGCCCAGGCCTGGGAGTCAGAAGACCCTGAGTTCTTAATCCCAGCTCCGGCATTTGTCTGCTGTGTCACCTTGGGAACATCACTTCCCTTCTCTGGGCCTCAGTTACCACATCTGTAAAATGGGGATTAAGACTGTGAGGCCTACATGGAACAGGTATCCATCCTTCCCTGCAGTATCCTCAGAGGAGATCTCCTCCCTCCTCGCAAGTGGCACCCCCTCCACCTGCGCCTCGGACCCCATTCCCTCTCACCTTATTAAAACCATCGCCCCTGCCCTCCTTCCTTCCTTAACTTCTATTTTTAACCACTCAATCTCCAATGGCTCCTTCCCCGCTGCCTTCAAACATGCCCACGTCTCCCCCATCCTAAAAAATCCCGCTCTTGACCCCACTTCCCCCTCCAGTTATCGCCCTATCTCCCTACTACCCTTCCTTTCCAAAATCCTAGAACGAGTCGTCTACAATCGATGCTTAGAATTCCTTAACTCCTATTCTCTCCTAGACCCCCTCCGATCTGGCATCCGTCCCCTCCACTCTACCGAGACTGCTCTCTCTAAGGTCACCCGTGACCTCCTTCTTGCCAAATCCAATGGCTCCTACTCCATTCTGATCCTCCTTGACCTCTCTGCTGCCTTTAACACTGTCGACCATCCCCTCCTCCTCCATACCTTATCTCACCTTGGCTTCACGGACTCCGTCCTCTCCCGGTTCTCCTCTTACCTCTCTGGCCGGTCATTCTCGGTCTTCTTCGATGGTGCCTCCTCCCCCTCCCGTCCTTTAACTGTTGGAGTTCCTCAAGGGTCAGTTCTTGGCCCTCTTCTGTTCTCCATTTACACTCATTCCCTCGGTGAACTCATTCGCTCTCACGGCTTCGACTACCATCTCTACGCAGATGACACGCAGATCTACATCTCCGCCCCTGTCCTCTCCCCCTCCCTTCGGGCTCGCATCTCCTCCCGCCTCCGGGACGTCTCCACCTGGATGTCGGCCCGCCACCTAAAACTCAACATGAGCGAGACTGAGCTCCTCATCTTCCCTCCCAAACCCGGTCCTCTCCCAGACTTCTTTATCACTGTGGATGGCACGACCATCCTTCCCATCTCTCGGGCCCGCGATCTCGGTGTCATCCTTGACTCGTCTCTCTTGTTCACCCCACGCATCCTATCCGTTACCGAGACCTGCTGGTTTCACCTTTACAATATCGCCAAGATCCGCCCTTTCCTCTCCACCCAAACGGCTACCTTACCGCTACGGGCTCTCGTTATATCCCGGCTAGACTACTGTGTCGGCCTTCTCTCTGACCTCCCTTCCTCCTCTCTCGCCCCGCTCCGGTCTATCCTTCACTCCGCTGCCCGGCTCATCTTCCCGCAGAAACGATCTGGGCATGTCACTCCCTTTCTTAAACAACTCCAGTGGTTGCCTATCGACCTCCGCTCCAAACAAAAACTCCTCACTCTAGGCTTCGAGGCTCTCCATCACCTTGCCCCTTCCTACCTCTCCTCCCTTCTCTCTTTCTACCGGCCACCCCGCATGCTCCGCTCCTCCGCTGCCCACCTCCTCGCCGTCCCTCGGTCTCGCCTATCCCGCCGTCGACCCCCGGGCCACGTCCTCCCGCGGTCCCGGAACGCCCTCCCTCCTCACCTCCGCCAAACTTATTCTCTTCCCCTCTTCAAAACCCTACTTAAAACTCACCTCCTCCGAGAGGCCTTCCCAGACCGAGCTCCTCTTCTCCCTCTACCACCCCCCTTCACCTCTCCGCAGCTAAACCCTCTTTTCCCCCTTTCCCTCTGCTCCTCCCCCTCTCCCTTCCCATCCCCTCAGCACTGTACTCGTCCACTCAACTGTATATATTTCCATTACCCTATTTATTTTGTTAATGAATTGTACATCACCTCGATTGTATTTAGTTGCCACTGTTTTTACGAGATGTTCTTCCCCTAGACTCTATTTATTGCCATTGTTCTCGTCTGTCCGTCTCCCCCGATTAGACCGTAAGCCCGTCAAACGGCAGGGACTGTCTCTATCTGTTGCCGACTTGTTCATCCCAAGCGCTTAGTACAGTGCTCTGCACATAATAAGCGCTCAATAAATACTATTGAATGAATGAATGAATGAACAGGTACTGTGTCCAACCTGATTAGCTTGTGCTTAGAACAGTGCTTGACACACAGTAAGCTCTTCAACACCATCATATTTATTATTAGAAATTTTGCTTTGAGGGATGAAAAAAAGCCAAGTAACCTGGGTAAAACTGAGCATTTTTGCTCCATTAATCACACTTCTGTCAGCAGGAAGAGCAACATTCTGGTGAAATATTTTTGCATGAGCTCCAGGAATTCCAAAGCACAATTCTTTTCTATCAATAATATTTATCGAGCACTTACTATGTGCAGAGCACTCTACTAAGCGCTTGGGAGAGTATGATACAAACAGAATTATCTGACATGTTCTCCGCCCATAACGAGCTTACAGTCTAGAGGGGGAGAGAGACATTCAGATGAATAAAACACTAACAATCTAGTTGCGGGGGAGAGTTTTGACACTTTATTCCTGCTCTCCCCTCATGAGACTAGGCATAAATTACCTGGCAAAGGAAACAGTAAACTACTGGGAACTTGAGAGCATAGTTAGAGTTGGAAGGAATTTCAACTGAATAGGAAAGCCTAAGCCAGACAGACAATGGCTTAGTTTCCGGGGCTCTGAATCAACTTTGGTTTGCTAATCTTTATATCTTCCTTAATCTTGTGGCAGAAATCAAACCTTGAGATAAGAGCCTCTTTGGTTCTAAATCCTGCCCGGTTTCAGCTTTCCTTTGTATGAGGTGCAATGAGGTGCAAACCCTCCAAGTTTGTTTTTGATAAAACAAAACTTTTTTTTTTTAAAAAAAAACGGGGGGACCAAACTTGAACAGATGTCAGTTGATGCTTTAAGCAATCTAAGGAGCTTAACTTCCGTTAAAATTTAGCTCGGTAAGTTTGGGACAATAGCAGGAAGCTGTGGTGGTAGAGGTCTTCCAGCTCTGACAAAGCTAAAGGGCCTCGAGAACTGGCTCTGTGGGGGTACAGAGCCGGACAAAAACTACACGGTCCGAGTATAAATCAGCCGAAGTGGGCCAGATCTGTTCGTTCTCTCCTTTTGGCAAGGTCCCGTTTCCTGATCTCCAGGTTCATGTTCCCAGGACATTACAACCAGAAAATACTAGCTACTATTCAGACCGAAAGCAATATTCAGGGATAAAGCAGCAGTGACTTCTACTTCGCACCACTGATGTATTATTCTTCTTAAAGCTAAAAACTCTAGTAAGTCCACAATTGAGAAAGTGTTCTTCAACGCAGAATTCTTGCCTTAGCGTTCTGCCTTCCAGTCGAAGTCAGATTCTCAATCCTGTATGGTTTGGTGAATTTCCAACCGCTTCAGACGACACAAAGTTTGTAAAAAGGAGAATTATCTAAAAGGGGGAGAATCAGAAGGAGCTATCCTGTGTAGTTTGGTGAATTTCCAACCGCTTCAGATGACACAAAGTTTGTAAAAAGGAGAATTATCTAAAAGGGGGAGAATCAGAAGGCGCTAGAGGCTACAGCCTGATCCAAATTAAAACTTGGAACCAGGCTCATTCCACACCAGGGGATCGGGGTCACTCGATGTGGTCGCCTGGACCGCCGATATTCACTTCAGGTATACAGCACCCTGACGGTGCTAAGACATGTTCCTCTCCCTGCCTGGTGGGGTGATGGGTGTAAGACGCATGCCCACTCACTCCCAGCCCACCTTTCCACAGCCCGGCGCCAAGCGCAGATCACTCCTGCTAAAGGCTGCTGAAATCAATCAATGGTATTTACTGAGTGCTTGCCGTACTGAGCGCTTGAGAGAGGGCAATGCCAAAGAGTTGTAGACACAATCCCCTCCCACAACATAAGAGATTTGGGGGCTCTCATCTGCTTCCCGTCACTCACTGAGGGTCCTAAACCAAAGTCTTATCAATATCTCCAGATTTGGGAGACTCACCAATAAGATTCTGTGGCCCAACTTTAGCAGTAGGAGAATAAGTTATTTCTCTTTTTGGAGGGGAACATTAACTTTTCCAGGACATTCTGATTCGAGCTCATTCTTTTTAGAATCTCGATTTGCTCCTGGGGCCCTAGCAGCCTGAAGTAGTTTAAGAAAAATTTGCCCCCTTCTCACCAGCAGGTCACTCCCCACGCCCTCTTTTTTTAAATGGTATTGGTTAAGCGCTTACTGTGCGCCAGACACCGTACAATGAGGAGGGGTAGATAAAAGCTAGTCAGGTTGGACACAGTCCATGGCCCACATGGGGCTCACAGTCTTAATCCTCATTTCACAGATGAAGGAAATGAGGCACAAGAGAAGTGATGTGACCTGCCCTAGGTCCCATAACAGGCAAGTGGCAGAGCCGGGGTTAAAAACCAGGTCCCTCTGACTCCCAGGACCCTGCTCTATCCACTAAGTCATGCTGCTTCTCTAACGATTGTTATCAGAAGTTGCAAAATTAGAAGTTTAAAGGGTGACGAATGTCACTCGGAGTTTTTGAGCTTGGTGATGGTGAATGCATTTATGAACTACATTTGACTGAAATTTTACTCCTCCCCTCACGAGTGGCTCATGTGGTTCAAATCAAATAAACTGGGCTACTGACAGAGGAGAGAATGGAGCCTCTGTCCTGCCTGAGTCCAGAAGAGAAGGAACTGTATGGCCTCTGAAAGGTTGGCATGTTCCACTTCATTTCGTCTCCATCCATATTTCACTCAGGCTCCTGGTTACAACTACGAACAGACTGGCAAAATGGGTCTTTCTTATGGCTTGGGATGATTTCAGAGAGCCTGGCTCATCAGAGCATAGTTATGAAAGAGAAACTCACCAGAAAGTCAATCCATCCATCTTATTTAGTGAGCACTTACTGTGTGAAGGGCACTGTGCTAAGCCCTTGGGAGAGTACGATGCAACGGGGTTGGTAGGAGCTTCTTTTCAAGTGAGAGATTTTAGACTTGGAAGCTCAAAAGCCAGCCTTCCACCGAATGAGGTCTACTGTTGTAAAGACAGAGATGGCCAAAGCCAGCAAGGGAGCGGGTCTAATGTAGATCTAGTTGGTGTTTAGACAAAAAGCCACATCACTACAAACATCAGTCCCCTTGAACCTGCTCTCGCTATTGTGAATGCCTCACATTTTAGAACAGAGAATGTTTACATCTGAAGAGGATGTTCTGGTGACAGAGGAAAAGGATGGGGAGGCCACGTTTCCACCACAAGAAAAGTGGTGCGGACTTGTGGATAGAGCACGGGCCTGGAAGACAGGAGGGCCTGGGTTCTAATCACAGCTCTGCCACATATCTGCTGGGTGACCATGGGTAAATCACTTCACTGCTCTGGGCCACAGTTACCTCATCTGGAAAATGGGGATTAAGACTGTGAACCCCATGTGGGACAGGGACTGTGTCCAGCCTGATTAGCTTATATCTACCCCAGCACTTAGTACAGAGTCTGGCACAAAGTAAGTGCTTAACAGATATCATTTTTAAAAAAGTCCCCCACTTCAAACACACACACATACGCCCTTTCCTATCACGAGGCTTCTAATGGCCACATACAAACAAACCTAACATCTTCACGTGTTTTGGAATGAACATATTTGGTGGTAAATAACGTGACTGGAGAGAAGCAATTTTAATCATTGGTAATAGGGGGGCAAGAATGGATTTCTTACAAAAGGGACCAAAGGGAAGCACTTTTTTTCTGATCCACATGCCTCGAAGCTAGACCAATTTACTTCAAAATGAAGACATAGAAAATTAGAGGGTGATTGGTGGATAACAAAAGGATTCAATTCTTGAAATTGAAAGGAAATTAGAACATTTTTCATGACTTCCCCAGACCTGCTTCCATCAAAAAGAACCCACAAAGGGAGAGACGGTCACAGGCATTACATATGGGCAGTAAATGGGCCCCCAATTTAAACAAATTAATCCTTTCCTTGTGAGATCGGGCCAAAGTAGGCTCAAGCTTTGGCCAGATTCTCCCAGGAAGCAAACTGGAATGAGAGAAGGGCATCTTTCTGTCTAGTGTTTTGAGGGTTTTTTTAATGGTATTTGTTAAGCACTTACCATGTATCAGGCACTCTGCTAAGAGCTGGAGAAGATAGAAGTTCATCAGATAAAAGCCCGGTCCCTGTCCCACTTAAAGGTCACAGTCTTAATCCCTATTTTCCTGAGATAACTGAGGCACAGAGAAGTGAAGTGACTTGCCCAAGGTCACCCAGAAGACAAGTGGTGGAGCCAGGATTAGAACTCACATCCTTCTGACTCACAGACCCGAGTTCTATCCATTGAGCCATGGCTGCTTCTCTGGGTTTTTTTTTATGTTGGGATTTTATTTTTATGCTTTTTCATTCATTCAATCGTATTTATTGAGAGCTTACTGTGTGTAGAGCACTGTACCAAGCGCTTGGGAGAAATGCCTTCCCCAAAAGGCATGAAAGGTGCTCCATCATGGCAGTTACACTAAGGGATGACTGTTCAAAGCCTCACGGGGGAAGACGGGACTATGAACATGCTTATTAGCACAGATTGGGGTTCTTTGCCTTGCTGTGCCAATCAAACCTGAAAAGTGGTTTGTTCTTAAGGATAAAGTATTGCACGACAACCTCCTTTTGTCAAAAACTGCAGGCTTCTAAATTGCTCTTAGTATGGTTCACTTGTTCTCGGTGGGTTCCTTTTGCCAATGTTCACGACACGCTTTGGCTCAAAACCCGAGGAATTAAAGCAGAGTTATACGTCACACAGAAGAAACCTGAGAATGTTACGGGCCTTTGGCCATTACTCTTTTAAAAATCAAATCCGTTTTTTTCGAACTGGATATTTTATGAAAGGTATTTTATGCCACACACAAGATGTGTTGTTTCCCTGAAGTAACTCTAAATCTCTGACATCGTGAATTGTGTGTCTTATTCGAGGCTGACTCTGGTGGGGGCCATTTCTCTAAGAGGCCATTTTGTGTTAAGGTATTTTAAGGATGTCTGGAAAGATTGGGGGGGGGTCACATTTCTAAAGCCAAGAAATTGAGGAAGGAGAGGGAAAACAGAGGCTCTTCTTTCCTCAGTATCCTCGATAATGATAATTATTTGGAGTAGAGAGCTGTGAGAAGAAGCTTGTCCTAATAGAGAACAGGCCTGGAAGTCAAAGGACCTCGGTTCAAATTTTGACTCCGCCACATCTGCTGTGTGACCTTGGGTCAGTCACTCGGTGCCTCAGTTCTCTCATCTGCAAAATGAGGATTCAAAACCTGTTCTCTCTCCTACATAGACTGTGAGCCTCATGTGGGACCTGATTCTCTTGTATCTATTCCAGTGCTTAGTACAGTGCTTGACAAATATTATTTTTATAGCTTTGCATCCACCTAGGTCCTCAGAATGCTACATCAATGCTCATTCATACCAGGCTCACACCAAGGTTTCCCAGAGAGAAGAACGAAGAAGAGAAACTGAATTCCAAAGCCCTTGGGAATCGTGTCCTCTTTCCGGAGGCACGGATGGTGGTCACTCTCGGCCGGATATCACACCACCCGTTCCCAGTTTGGGACTGTGTTGAGAGCTGTTTGGGATAAGGTTGGGCTTACTTGCTCCAACCAAAAAAGGGATGGGAGAAATTGGGTTATTTTAGGATACGGTCAGGGGGTGTGCCTGGCGGCCTGGTCTATTTTTAGACAAGAGAAGGGGAAATTTCCTTTGTGGTGCTTGGGAGCCTTCCAACCTGTATCTGCAGAACTTGGAGAGAAGAGGCAGGAAGCGATGGATAACCGTGCGGTTAATCTCCCCTCCACTGTAAGCTCACTGTGGGCAGGGAAGCAGTGTGGTCTAGTGGATAGAGCACGGGCCTGGGAGTCAGAAGGACCTAGGTTCTAATCCCGACTCTGCCACGTGTCTACTGTGTGACCTTAGGCAGCTCACTTCATTTCTCTGTACCTCAGTTCCCTCTTCTGAAAAATGGGGATTAAGACCATGTATCCCATGTGGGACATGGATGTGTCCAACCTGATTAGCTTACCGGCCACAAGGAGCTTAGAGTTTTGAAGACCTTTCAGGTTGAGGAAAAATAATACATGTACAGTGCTTTCCTACAACCCCACTGGATTCCAGCAGATTTTGGGGGCTTGGAGTTTTTTCTTCTCCCTCTCCCTTCTGCATCTCCCTGACTTGCTCCCTATATTCATCCCCCTGCCCAGATCCACAGTACTTATGTCCATAGTACAGTGCTCTGCACACAGTAAGTGCTCAATACATACAACTGAATAAATCTGTCATTTATTTACATATATTCATTTATGTCTCCCCCTCTAGAACATATGCTCACTCTGCGCAGGGAATGTGTTCATTCAATCGTATTTATTGAGTGCTTACTCTGTGCAGAGCACTGTCTGTTCTACTGTACTCTCCCAAACTTGAAGTACAGTGCTCTGCACACAGAAAGCGTTCCATAAATTCGATGGCTGACTGACTAGAGTTCCACTAATTCCAGCACTCAACTGGAAAAGCCAGTATTCATTCATTCAATCGTAATTATTGAATGTTAACTGTGTGCGAAACACTGTACTTATGTGCGAAACACTGTACTTATGTGCGAAACACTGTACTTAGCACTTACGTATGGAAAGGCCCTGAGGGAGTGACTTGAACCTCAGCTCATAGAAGACCTTGTTACATAGGTCTGAATTTCTACAAAGCCAGCCTGTGAGAGAGACACACACACATACACCAAAGGGGCTAGAGAAGCTCCTGCCAAGAAAGTATTTTCACTATGCCTCCAGGTTTTCATTGGAAAGTTTGCAGGTTTCCTTTCATTGCCTTCAGACTAAGGTTCAGCTTCTCTAAAATTCATAAGGAAACCTAGAAGGCAATGCTGGCCATTCATTCAGTGACTGAATGATTGGTCGAAGCCACAGTCTTCGTGCAGTCTGGATCTGAGAACTGCCTAAAAAGATGACGTGGCCCAGTGAAAAGAGCACGAGGCTGGGGGTCAGAGGTCTTGGATTCTCATCCTGGCTCTGCCACTTGCCTGCGGTGTGACCTTGAGCAGGCCACTTAACATCTATGTGCTTAAGTTTCCTCGTCTGCAAAATGGGGGTTCAATAACTATTCTCCCTCCCTAATGGATGGTGAACTCCTTGTGGCATGGGGAATGTGTTCAAATTGCTTTCTTCCTATAGGCTTCAAGCTCCTTGTGGGCAGGGAATGTGTCTACAGTGCCCTGCACAATTTAAGCACTCAGTAAATATCACTGACTGCTTGACTGGGCACTCCTCGCTGGTGCTTAATATCCCCAACTGTCACGTGGGAAACCAGGACTGGATTCCCTGTCAGATTGGTGAATATTTCCTCTAGACCGTAAGCTCACTGTGGGCAGGGAATGTGTCTGTTTACTGTTATATTATACTTACCCATGCACTTAGTACAGCGCTTTGTACACAGTAAGTGCTCAATAAATCCAACTGACTCACTAGTCAGCTGGATTGTTCTTGACAAAAGTACATGCAGACCATGGGGGTGGAGGGGCCAGGGGAGAGAGAAGAACCAAACCGTGCTTACAAAAAATTTAAAAATCACATGATAAATTCCAGCAGAATGAACCCTTTAAGAACTTTAAATATACCTTACCTTTTCAAGTCAACAGTTGTAACACTAAACACCACTCCTTTCAGCCAAAGAATCATGAAGAGTCTCTGTGAGAAGGGACAGTTTCCTATGCTTTCACCATCACTGCCAGCCTGAGAAAGAGAAAAGGTCAACGTTAAGAGGGAAAGATGTGGAAAATAAATCACTTGTTGGGCTTTGAACAAGCTTTCAGCAAAAGACAACTGGAGCAGGGGAGCAATATAGTGGCCTACTAGCTAGAGCATGGGCCTGGAAGTCAGAAGGATCATGGTTCTAGCTGTACATCTGCCACATGTCTGCAGTGTGACCTTGGGCAAGTCCTTTCCCCTCCTCTGTGCCTCAGTTACCTCATCTGTAAAACGGGGACTAAGACTGTGAGCCCCACACGGGACTTGAACTGTAACCAACCTGATTAGCTTCTATTTATCCCAGGGCTTAGTACAGTGCCTGGCACATAGGAAGCAGTCAACAAATACCATTTAAAAAACCCAAAAACCCACACAGCAAGTAAGGAGTGAAAATGGGTTTTTGTTTGCTTCCTTTCCCCACAGAGAAGAAATGGTTGGAAAAAAAGATTAGGGAGAGGGATAGGATGTAGACATCTGTTTGCCTAAAGACAGGGGCCAAGTTCTTTTTAACATTTTCTGATCCACCCAATTGTTTCACATCTCTTCTTGCATAAAGAAAGGAATTCAAAGTCACCAAGGAGCTTTCCATGAAGAGGTGGGAGGTGACTCTTCTCCATCACTTTAGCAAGGCTCTGGGCATAGTATTTATTATGGTATTTGTTAAGCTCTTACTGTGTGCCAAGCACTGGGATGGATACAAGTTTATCAGGTCAGACACAGCCTCTGTTTCATGGGGGGGGGGGGGTCACAGTTTAAGTAATGGGGAAAACAGGCATTTTATAGATGAGGAAACTGAGGCACAGACAAGTTAAATGATATGTGTTAAGCGCTATGGGCTAAGCCCCGTACTAAGCGTTGGGGTAGACACGAGATAATCAGGTCCCACATGGGGCTCGCGGTCTAAATAGGAGGGAGAACAGGTACTGAATCCCCATTTAGCAGATGAGGGAACTGAGGCCCAGAAAAGTGACTTACCCAAGGTCACACAGTAGGCAAGTGGCATTGCTGGGTTAAAACCCAGGTCCTCTGACTCCCAGTAGCAGGCTCTTTCCACTAGGCCACACTGCTCCCCAGAGGATACTCAGTGAGAACCGATGGGAGTGAGGATTTCCTGCTGCTACAACCTCTCTGATTGGGAAACTCGGCATTCACAGATGTCAAATTTCAGTGGGGGGGAGGAGGGAAAGGGACGGGACTGATATTCCCTGTAAACACCCCATTTCCCTGATGCAAGCACTTTCCCACAGGGAGCCAGAAAGTCACAAAAGAAAGAAATCCTTTATCGCAGCCAATATTTCTAACTCCCCACCTAATGAAAGGAGCGGCTGTCTCCCCTCGGCTAGCTGGTGAGTAAGAAATTTCCAACAACCACAGTGGAACGGTCTTTTTCATAGCACAACGCATACTATTTTAGAGAGACAGACTTTAACCAAAGGGCGTGACTTCCGGTAAAGACTGAATTTACAGCTTGGGTGGTGCCTTGGGTTCCAAGATCTCCAAGAACTTAACAGGCCAATAATAATACTAATCTGCTACATCCGTCCCCCTCCTACAGGATTCTTTCGCTGAATTATATTCTCCCTCCCCAGTCTACACACCCTGGTTACACCATCACCTACAGGACAGCAATTGATACAGAGCCTTCTCTAGGGCATTTTCTGTTCTTTGTTCTGTTGCATTTGCTTAAGCGTAGGTTTGTATTCTTTGTTAACCAGTTTCCTCCATTACATTGTAAGCCTAAAGAGAAGCACTTTTCCTGTCACAGGTTCTGTGCCTTCATCTGGACCCTTCTCCCCACCTTCCCCAATCTTCTTTTTTTTAAAAAATGGCATTTGTTAAGCACTTACTAAGTGCCAGGCACTAGATTAAGGGCTGGGGTAGATCCAATTTGATGTTATTGATGCCTGTCTACTTGTTTTGTCGTCTGCCTCCCCCTTCTAGACTGTAAGCCCGGTGTTAAGTAGGTATTGTCTCTATCTGTTGCCGAACTGTACTTTCCAAGCACTTAGTACAGTGCTCTGCACACAGTAAGCCCTCAATAAATACGATTGAATGAATCCAAGCTAATCAAGTTGGACTCGGTCCCGTCCCACATGGGGCTCACAGTCTTAATCCCCATTTTAAGGGAATTTAGGCCCAGAAAAGTCAAGTGTCTTGATCAAGATCACATAGCAGTCAAGTGGCAGAGATGGGATTAGAACCCAGGTCCTTCTGACTCTGAGGCCGGCATTCTACTGCATGACTCAATCCCTCATAAACCTTCAGCGATTACCTATTAGACTCCACCTCAAACTCCCCAACTCTGGCTTTAAACCATTCAACTAGCACTATCTCCCTCACCCTCAGCCTTCCTCTCCCAGAGTCTCCCTCTCATTCGCCTTCTTCTTTTCTTCCCCAGGTTCCTCCCAAGTTCACCTCCTCACCATTCCTCATTCTCAACTCTCCCACAGTCTCCGACCTCTGGCTCACAGCCTTCCTCCTCCCCGGCCCGAGGACCAAACTCGGGGTTCAAGCAGCACGACAAGCCACCCAGAAACCCGAGGATGGCAACAGGTGTCATCGGACGGGCTCCACGGCCAACCGGAAGCACGTGACTTCGTGGACTTCAAACAACCAGACTTACTGAGCGCTTCCTGTGTGTGGAACACAGTACTAAGCGCTTGGGAGAGAGCACCATAACAATACGACAGAGTTGGTAGACCCAGTCCCTGCCCACAGTGAGCTTACAGTCTAGAGGGCTTAATATTTTTACTCTTACCACGCTGAACCATGATGAGGGCGTAAATGAGAATTTATTCATTTTCTCTCCTCCTGCTACTATCCTTGCATCTGTTTTGATCCTATTTCATCAGAACTACCTTAACTCAGATCACTGCTAGCAGGCTGGGCTCTTGGGGGAAAATGAGGCACTGTAAAAGGAATCTATCAGTGTGATTAGCTAATGGCTGGCCTGCTGTTCACTATGCTTCAGTCTAACCAGCCAGGATACCTAACTACTGTATTTATTGGAATAATTGTCTCCACCACATAATTGCCCCACCCCAATTTTTGAGAAGGAAATCAAAGATCATTTTTGGTACCACATAAATGCAAGCGGTAATAGCAGCACACACTGCGGGAGGAGAAGAAAAAGAAAGAATGCAACACTGCAGAAGAGATGGGCTGGGCTGGGGGATGGGGAGTTATGTAGACATGAAGGGAGGAGGAGTTAAGCCACTGAATGCCTCTAGCGCATAGCACTTGGAAGAGTGAGCATAGGAAAGACAAACTCTCCAAGGCCCTTAGCTTACACTTCCCTTTCTCCCCTCAGTGCTAGATTTAATTCTTATAGGACCTGCAAACTTGATTGTGTGCTCTGGCATGGTTTAATGTAACCAAATGGTTTTGGGAAAGTGGGGCATGTAAATACGGCATTTACCTGTAGAAACCATTGGAAAAAAAGAAACTGACCCATGTCCTAGTTCACCATCAGCAGAATTTATCTTGTGTTGATTTTTCAGAGAACACTGTTCAGTCCTGGACTTTGGGGAATTGCAAAAATATGACCCCTGCTTCTCTGGAGTTGCCAGATTAATGGAGTTTGCAACAAGATAAATTGCACTTTCTCAAAATCTCCCATTGTCCCCCTCTGCCACACCCCACTCTGGCCCATCAGGCCTGCATTCAATCGTTCATTTAATCGTATTTATTGAGTGCTTACTGTGTGCACAGCACTGTCCAAAGCACTTGGAATGGTCAATTTGGCAACAAATAGAGACAATCCCTGCCCAACGACAGGCTCACAGTCTAAAAGGGGGAGACAGCAAAACAAGTAGTCAGGCATCAATACCATCAAAATAAATAAATAGAATCAAAGATATAGACACATTATTAATAAAATAGAGTAATAAATAATATATACAAATACACTATTAAGTAGTGGGAAGGGGGTAGAGCAGAGGGAGGGAGTAGGGGGAATGGAGAGAGGAGGAGGGGCAGAGGGAAAGGGAGGGCTCAGACTGGGAAGGCCTCCTGGAGGAGGTGAGCTCTCAGGTTCGGGCGTAACAAAATTCTCATGAGCCTTTGTGGATGGGGGAAAGGGGAGAAAGTCAGATTTCCTCTCAAGTCAACCACTCTTTTCCAACTTCTCCTTCAGAACGGTACAGAACGTTATCCTGAATACGTGCCCCTTTTCCCCTCCACTTCTCACGACCAAAGTAATGGTCATTAACCTCAAGCACAAGGCCCTTAGCCCCTCCAGCGGTGAATGTGGTTGTACGGCTCTTGTAATAATTGGGAGGGCAGTGGCCCGCCACAAACTTTAAATTCATGACATCCAGCAGTTCAAATAAATAAAAAATAAAAATGGAGGGGGACGCCACCCCTGCCAACCTAGTGCTGTATTCATTAGGCCACGCTAGAGAAGCAGCTTGGATAGAGCACAGGCCTGGGAGTCAGAAGGACCTGGGTTCTAATTCTGCTCCGCCATGTGCCTGCTGTGTGACTTTGGGCAAGTCGCTTCACTTTTCTATGCCTCAGTTCCCTCATCTGTTTAAAAAAAAAAAGGGGGGGGGGATTAAGACTGTGAGCCCAATGTGGGGCAGGGACTGTGTCCAACCTATTTACCTTGTATCTACCCCAGCGCTTAGTATAGTGCCTGCTACATAGTAAGCACTTAAATTCCACAATTATTATTAATATTGTAATAACCTTTGTGCTCTGTACTTCCTGAAACTGAAAAAAAAACTGCCCTACACACTTTCTAGTACATGACTGTAAGCTCGTTATGGGCTGTGAACTTGCCTACCAACTGCTCTGTTGTCCTCTCCCGAGTGCTTATGACAGTGTCTGGCGAAAGGAAAAGAAGGCTGCCAGGTTGATGCCTCTTAGGAGCCTTAACTTTCTTTTAATGGTATTTGCCAAGCGCTTACCATGTGCCAGGCACTCTACTATGCTCTGGGGTGAATACAAACTGGGGTAGATACAAGCTAATCAGATTGGACACTGTCCCTGTCTCACATGCCGCTCAGTCTTAATCCCCATTTTACAGGTGAGGGAACTGAGGCACAGGGAATTTAAGTGACTGGCCCAAGGTTACATAGCAGGAGTCAGGATTGGAACCCAGAATCTTCTGACTCCCAGTCCTGTGCTCTATCTACTAAACCAAGCTGCTTCCCATTTAATGTTTAGTTGAATGTGACTTTTAATGTTTTACTTAGGACAGGTTAAAGGATTGTTCGCTTGGAAAAGTTAACTTCAGTCCTTCTTTCAGGTGGATATAGTTAAGAGATCCAGAAGGGCAAGCTGAATTTTATTCCTTTTTTTCTTTTTTAGGCGAGCGGAGAATTAGGGATGAGAATCAAATGCAGCACTGTTTGCGAACAGATTTACCCAGGGGGACTGTCTAAAGAAAAGAGCTATATAAAATAGCTATTAAAGGTGTTTCGACATGAAGTTGAAAAACAAAAAAAATCAAGTCCTTCACAGTCCAAGCACAACACAGGACTGTAAGCTCATTGTGGGCAGGGAACGGGTCTGTTTATTGTTACACTGTACTCCCCCAAGCGCTTAGTACAGTGCTCTGCACACAGTCGGAGCTCAATAAACAAGACTGAATGAAAGAGAAAAATGTAACCTGAGCCCCAAACTTCCAAATTGGAAAATACAGGGCCTTACACGCCATACTCTTAGTCCATCCTAGGAAGCCATAGAACTACAAAGACCCCGCTGATATCCATAAATAATATTTATTGAGCGTCTACTGGGAGAGAGGAGGGAGCACGTTCCATGCCAGAGGCAGGACAAGGGCTAGGGGTCGGTCAATGGCAAGATAGACGAGATGGAGACAGTGAGAAGGTTAGCACTAGAGGAACGAAGTGTGTGAACTGGGGTGTAGAAGAAGAAAAGCGAGGTGAGGTAGGAGGTACAAGATGATGGAGTTCTTTAGAGCCAAAGGTGAAGAGTTTTTGTTTGATATGGTGGTGGATGGGTAACCACTGGAGTTTTTTGAGGAGAGGGCATGGATTCTAATTCCCGCCTCATTAACACAGAGCTCTTCATGAAACCATTTGGACTTGGCTCTTTGTAAATCAGTGAACAGGGCAAGGTTTGGCTGGTCACGGAAGGCGTGATCCCCTGCTGACTTTCAAACAAGCAAGACCAAGCCAGCCTGTTTAAAGGAAAAAAAATCAAATCAAGCTTCTGGCCAGGCAAACCTTTTGGTCTGGAACCTAAAGTCCAGAATCCTAGAGAAGCAGCATGGCCTAGTGGATACAGCATGGGCTTGGGAGTCAGAAGGTCCTGGGTTCTAATCCCAGCTCTGCCACTTGTCTGCTCTGAGACCTTAGGCAAGTCACTTTGCTTCTCTGGGATTCAGTTACCTCACTTGTAAAATGGGGATTAAGACTGTGAGCCCCATGTGCGACAGGGACTGTGTCCAACTTAATAATAATAATAATAATGTTGGTATTTGTTAAGCGCTTACTATGTGCCGAGCACTGTTCTAAGCGCTGGGGTAGACATAGGGGAATCAGGTTGTCCCACGTGGGGCTCACAGTCTTAATCCCCATTTTACAGATGAGGGAACTGAGGCACAGAGAAGTTAAGTGACTTGCCCAGAGTCACACAGCCGACAAGTGGCAGAGCTGGGATTCGAACTCATGAGCCCTGACTCCAAAGCCCATGCTCTTTCCACTGAGCCACGCTGGTATCGACCCCTGTGCTTAGTACATGTCTGGCACATAGTAAGTGCATAAATATCATTTTTAAAAAATGCGTCAAAGAAGGGACAAAAAAACACAGCAAGTCTGGGGACTTGGATTTGATTACAGTTCATTATTTGTTCCTCCCAATGCTGTTTGGACTTTGTAGTTTGAGGTCGGTGATCTGAGCAGCACCTGACAGGACCAGTGACAGAATCCTCGACCCAAACCGCCACCTAGAAAGATCCAGTCTTGACCGATGACTCTCTGGATGGGCTAGCAGACAAAGCTCGAGAACTTGGAAGGGCAAGCCCGGGGGTTAACAACACAGATGAGACCACTCCTGCTGGGGGAATTAAAAGGTTGGAGAAGTTGTTTAACCTAGTGGATAGAGCACAGGCCTGAGAGGCAGAGGACCTGAGTTTTAATCCTGGCTCTGCCACTTGCCTGCTGTGTAACCTTGGGCAAGCCACTTTACTTCTCTGGGCCTCGATTCCTTAATCTTGAAAATATTTTCCCCTTTGAATGTGAACCTCACCTAGTATAGGGACCCATCTAATCGCATTGAATCTACCACCAGAGTTTAGTACTGTGCTTGACACAAAGAGCTTCACCACACCCAGCTTCACAGCATTTATATCCATATCCATAATTTACTTATAAGAATGTCTGTCTCCCTACCTGGGCTGTAAACTAGCTGTGGGCAGGGAATGTGTCTGTTATATGTTGCGTTGTACTCTCCCAAGCGTTTTGTACAGTGTTCTGCACACAATGCCAACAGATATGACTGACTGACCAATACCACAAATACCATTATTGTTGATAAAATGTTCTTTAGCAATATGCAAGATGTATGCCACCCCACTCTAGGAACACACCCCTTGAAAAACAGTTTTAATAAGGAAAATCCCTAGAAGTGAAATCTAAGCTTCGGGCCAGTGCAGTGAGTTCTGCGGTTTCCCCTATCCGTAATTTATTTCAACTTTCATCTCCCCACAAACTGGTAAGCTCCTCGAAGGCAGGGGTTGTGTTTACCGACTCTATTCTATTCTATTCTCAGGGCTCAGTAAAGAAGCCTATACAGGCAGCACTCAACAAATATCTCTGACCGAATAACTGACAGATAAGAGTCACCCAATATGTCCCGGATTTGTTATGGGGGGCAGATGATCATCCATCTATAAACACTGGCAGGCTCGTAACTGACAACAGAAGCAGACTCCCTGGAATACTTCCAGACTCATTAAGCATCTGACATTAGGAGGAGGAACACTTTCCTCTCTGTCTTTTTCCCTCAGCAGACAAAATGGCCACCAGGGTCTGGCTTCTTCAGGGGAGGGAAAGAAAAAGGAGTGATCTTATGCAAAACCATCCCACTTAACCTACCTCCAACTTGTTCAATCTTGTCTCTGCCCACCCCAGGTATCAATGGGTCTAAAGAAAGTCTCAAAGCTTGCCTTGCGAGCCGGTAAATGCCCTCTTGGAAGAAGGCTGATTACTTCATCTTCCACACCCATTGTGTTCTAGAGTAGGTGCTTGGAAATTTACACTAAAGAACAAAGCTGTAAGATCCCTGTGGGTAGGGAATGTGTCTGTTATATTACCCTCTCCCAAGTGCTTAGTAGAGCGCTCTGCACACTGTAAACATTCAGTAAATACGACTGACTAAAAGATGCGGACCCTGCCCTCAAAAAGCTTAGAGTCTATGAGGAGACAAGTGAACACACATTTACAAACACGCAATACTTGAGATGAAGACTTCCCATGCTGTAGGGGAAAAAGAAAGGTAAATGGAATGGCCACTTCCACCTCTAGACTGTAAGCTCCTCTTGGACAGGGTACATGTCTACCAATTCTCCTGTACCATACTCTCCCAGGCACCTAGTACAGTGCTCGGCCCACAGTGAGCACTCAACTGATACCACTGATTAATTGGGAGGGCCGGGAAAGATCGCCAGCCCCAAGAATGCCAAAGGAGAAAAAAAATGTTTACAGCAAGTGGTCTTCAGGGGGAACCAGCTGCCAGAAATCAGTGAGCTGGGGCCTGAGCAAGATAATAATAGTGGTATTTGTTAAGCGCTCACTAAGCGCTGGAATCAGTACAAACAAATCACATTGGGCACAGTCCATGTCCGACATGGGGCTCATGGTCTTCATCTCCAGATGAGGAAACTGAGGTCCGGAGAAGTGAAGTGACTTGCCCAAGGTCACGTAGCCAACAAGTGGCGGAACTGGAATTAGAACCCAGGTCCTTCTGACTCCCAGGCCAGGGCTCTGTTCACATTCATCTAGCTGAGGCAAGATGAAGTTTGAAGTCTTCCTTTCCATTCCATTTCATTCATCTGGATGTAGGTCCAATCCTCCATGTGGTCTCGTGGCTTGGTTGTCCAAACTTCATTCCCTAGATTCTTCTGCCCCAAAGATAATACATTTGCCCCTGGCCAGAGCTCTCCCTGTTTATCTCCACAGAATAAGCAAACAGTAGGCAAGCAAGTGAGAACTCCTCAATAAATTCCACCCACCCATAGGTTTTCTCTAGAGTAAGCGTAGGCTGCTTGCAGACCAGTTTTTTGGAAAATTGGTAAAGAGGAGGCAAGGGGAGAAGAAAAGTGACAAAAACACAAGCCACTGCAAAAGTGCTCTTGTGAGAACAGGACCTGGAAATCCTGCATGTTCAGTACCACTGTGACCAACATTAAGGGGGGGGGACAGCCGCCGCTCCCTCCCCCACATCCCCAGCCTCAAGGGGCATCACTTGTAAGCTGATACTAGGGTGGATTGAATTCCAACTTCCCTCATCACTCTGTCCAACTTAACCCTTTCCAGAAGTGATTTAGTATCTTCTCTGAATACTTCCCTAGGAAAATTCCCAGCCTAAATGTCAGTTAGGAACACATGGGTAAATGGAATGTGCAGAAATAAGCACTCAAATGGCCTTTCCCGGATTTGAGAACTGATCCTGTATCTTTCTTGCATCTCATCGATTTTCCTTAGCTGGACAACCTCTGACTGGAATATGGAGTTTCTGGACACCCATGTTAAAAAAATAATCATACACCAACCCCAGACATTAAGACAGGAATAGATCTGATCCCCTCTAGACTGCAAAGTCCTTATCAGCATGGAAGGTATCTACTGACTCTGCTATACTCTACTCTCCCTGCTCAGTACAGTGCTCTGCCCATGGTAAGTGCTCAATAATGACAATTGACCTACTTTTTTAAAGACTGCAGCATCTTCCTTTCAAGTAAACACTACTGTAACTGCCTAACCTATTAGGTAGCCAAATAACAAAGGAAACACAGTGGTTTTCTCCTAGCCAAAGAATTCACACTTTTGATTCATTCATTCAGTTGTATTTATTGGGTGCTTAGCGTGTAGCTTGGGAGAGTAATAATGTTGGTATTTGTTAAGCGCTTACTATGTGCAGAGCACTGTTCTAAGCGCTGGGGCAGATACAGGGTAATCAGTTTGTCCCACATGAGGCTCACAGATAATCCCCATTTTACAGATGAGGTAATTGAGGCACAGAGAAGTTAAGTGACTTGCCCACAGTCACACAGCTGACAAGTGGCAGAGCCGGGAGTCGAACCCATGACCTCTGATTCCGAAGCCCACGCTCTTTTCACTGAGCCACACATTCCCTGCCCATAAGAAGCTTATAATTTAGGGGGTGGGGGAGAAAGACAGTAATATAAATAAATTACAGATATGCACATAAATTCTGTGGGGATTGAAGAACAAAGGGAGCAAGTCAGGGTGATGCAGAAGGGAGAGAGAGAAAAGGAAAGGAGGGCTTAGTCAGGGAAGGCCTCTTGGAGGAGATGGGCCTTCAATAAGGCTTTGAAGGGAGGGAGGAAGAAGAGTCATTCTCTGTCAGAATTGACAAGGGAGGATGTTCCAGGGCATGGGTGAGGGGTCGGTGGTGAGACAGATGAGATGGAAGCACAGCGAGAAGGCTGGCATTAAAGGAGTGAAATGTGCAGGCTGGGTTGGAGTTAAGGAGAGTTGTTGAGGCCAAGAGGTACTGAAAGAATGGAAATAGTTCTGCACCTCAGCTAGATTTGTTCCAGGATCGGTTGGTTCTAATTAGAAGAACAGCAGCTTTGAGATCTGCAACTGAGAGATGGTTTTACTCGCCCCTCACCCTCATCCCCCTTCCCCTCTGACTGACCACCAAGCCACAATACGGCTTTTGTATGCAAATAAATGGAATCCGAGCTGGACAATAAATACATCGTGACTTCTGAAACAATCGCATTCACTCAGCAGTCTCAAATTATGCCATTTGGAAAGTGTCTTATTCTCTGCTGTATAGAGAGGCCAGTGGGAGAAATGAACGTTTTTTAAAGGCCAAATTTCCCCCATCTTCATTGCAGACCACAAGCTGCTTGGGGACAAATATCACATTCACTTTCACCACATCTACATTCTCTCCTTTCTGTGGAAGAATTATATATATAATGGTACTCGTTAAGCAGTTACTATGTGCCAAGCACTGTTCTAAACCCTGGGGTAAATAAAATTTAATCGGGTAAAGTCCCTGCCCTCATGGGACTTGCACTCTTAATCCCCATTTTTCAGATGAGAGAAATGAGGCCCAGAGAAGTGAAGTGACTTGCCCAAGGTCACCCAGTAGACACCGGGCAGAGCTGGAATTAGAACCCAGGTCCTTCTGCCTCACTTGGCAGCTCCCATGCGCATTTTCCTCTACTCTCCCCATTGCAAATGAGAAAAGGAGGCACCCAGATGTTTATGTTCCTATTCATGAGTACAAATATAAGGTGATGTTAGAATCAGCACAAAGTCTTCAAGCATGCCAGAGGTGGAAATGTCCGATTGAGCGACCATCTCTAAAAGCAAAGTTACAGAACTCTGAAATACAAAATTCTACTCTTCTTTCTTCCAGTGCTGTAACTTATGGACACTGTCTCTCACCCTATCAACTTAACTACATAACTCCCTTAGAGGTGAGTTTTAGTCAACAACAAAAATTAAATTAAATAAACACACCATCCATTTCTCCCACTGTTTTCAGATAAGATGTGCCATATGTCCTTTAATATAGTCTCAGTGACAAGGAGTTAACCTTTTTTTGGCAAACCTGCAGAAAGATCTTAAGGAAGGCAGCCTAAGTGGAACTGCTATTGTAAGCAGGTCTGCTTTTTGGCCTTTTTTTTCCCCCCAGAAGTTTAGAGTACAACATGTGCTTTGGCCTTAATGCAAGACACTTACTCCTTCTCTTTGCTCCAAACAAATCCCCAAATCCAGTCAGCAGTTCATCCAACCACAAGAAAAGAAACTTATTCCCATTTCCATTTGGGCTTCTGAAATCCACGCTGGGATCAGACTTAGAGCTTGGAAATTATATGAAGCCGAGGAAATACGACAAAGAAACGCAGAAGAGTTCATACAACAGGCTTTGCCTAAAAGAACTCAAGAATGAAAAAGTTTGACTTTAGAATTACTCCAAAACAACACTAACTGCAAAAAAGGTACCAAATGGATTCAAAATTCGGGGTGAATTCTGTTTACAGTCACAATAGTCACATGCATAGAAACTGTTCTACATAGAAAATGTTCATAGAGGCATTTTTCATTTTACATCATCGAGAGCAGCAAATCTAGGCTTGTTAACTTTAAAAAGAAAGTTGTTTCTAGGTAAAAGAAGTTTGAGAGAGACAGAGACACAGACAGAGACACTGAGACAGACAGAGGCGTAGCCTGGCAGACTAAAGTCAGTTTCGTAATGTTTTACTCAAGCCAAAAACACAGGGGAAAAAAAAAATCTGAACCCAATCCAAAGGAACTAGCTGATCTCATTAGCTCTGCTTAAGAAAATTTCAGATGTGACTTCACTCCTGGATTACCCTCCTATATTTAGTTTATTCCTTATAAGGATATTTAAAGTACTAAACTGACAGCCATTTCCTTCCTCCCCAAAAAGAAACTTCCTTGCCCTTTGTCTATCAACAATGCAAGGATTAAGTGTGGGCTTCACTGGAAAACCATGCAGAGAAAGCAGGCTTTAATAGAGTGTTCGGTTTAGATTTTTAGCTTCTCCTCAACTACCTGAAATCATCTACAGCGTGCGCACGCGCACACACAAAAAAGCAGGACCTAAAATCCAGATCTATCACCCAAATCAGAGACTAGTTACAACACATTTACTAAAGGTCGCTAAAGGGTCTTTACAAAACACTAATTAACCAAACTTCCACACTGAGTCAAGTAATGGAATTTTCAAGTCAATTTTCCTTTAGCTAAATTCAGAGGCTCATGAATTCACAAACTTTTGAAAGAAAAAACTTTTAATTTTTCACATATGCAAACAAATTAAAGCGTGCCCAGGGAGACAAACCCAGAGTTTGGGGGAGAATAAGCAGAGAGTAATAAGAAATCAATCATTTATTGAGGATTTGGTGCAAAACTGTGTACCAAGCACTTGGTAGAGTATAACACAACAACAGACACATTCCCTGCCCACAAAGAGCTTACAAACTAGAGGAGGAGACAGACATCAACATAAATAAATAATTTATGTGAACTTAAGTGCTGTGGGGCAGGGGTGGGGGTGAACGAAGGGAGCAGATTCAAGTGCAAGGGAGTCACAGAAGGCAGTGAGAAAAGAGGAGAAAGACAAGTACCAGGCCACCAACCTTCTAAACATTGGCACCAGTTGCTTATAGAGGCCTAAATCGATGGAAATCCGTTTATACTTAGGCTAAGTGTATTTTACCCTGAAGGGCTGAATAAAACATGGATTTCTATGTCAGTCATATTTATTGAGAGCTTACTATGTGCAGAGCATTGCATTAAGTGAATTGTATTAGAGAAGCAGTGTGGTTCAGTGGAAAGAGCCCGGGCTTTGGAGTCGGAGGTCATGAGTTCGAATCCCAGCTCTGCCACTTGTCAGCTGTGTGACTGTGGGCAAGTCACTTAACTTCTCTGTGCCTCAGTTCCCTCATCTGTAAAATGGGGGTGAAGACTGTGAGCCCCGCGTGGGACAACCTGATTCCCCTGTGTCTACCCCAGCGCTTAGAACAGTGCTCTGCACATAGTAAGCGCTTAACAAATACCAACATAATAATAAGTGCTTGGGAGCTTACAATACAACAGAATAAGCTGGCACGTTCCTTGCCCATAACAAGTTTATAGCCTTCATTAGTGCAACTTTTTTTTCCCCTTGGTATTTGTTAAATGCTAATTATGCCTCACCACTGTTCTAAGCACTGAGGTAGATATAAGCTTAATCAGGTTGGACACAGTCCATGTCCCACAAGGGGCTCACAGTCTTCATCCCCATTTTCCAGATTAACTGTGGCACAGAGAAGTGAAGTGACTTGCCCTAGGTCTCAGAGCAGACAAGCGGAGGAGCCAGGTTTAGAAACCACGTCCTCCTGACTCCCAGGCCTGTGCACTATCCACTAGACCATGTCACTTCCTACTACTATTTAAAAGATCTTCTCAATCCTCCCTCCATTCATACTCTAACTATTCAAGGCAAAGGACCCAATGAGCTACAATGAGTGTAGATTCAACCCCTGGGGCTGAAATGGACAGTGGCTGGAACCCTGGATTAAGTGTTCAGTCAATCACTGGTATTTACTGAGCACTTTTGTGTGCAAAGCATTGTCCAATACAACAGAGTTGGCAGACACGTCCCCTGCCCACAAGGAGTTTACAGTCTCGGGAAATCAAATTTGGGCCCTGCCACTAGTGAGCCCAAGGACTTGGGGAGGGAAGGGAAAATGGGGAAGGGGAAAAACAGTGGGAAAGGGGGAGGGAGAGAAAAATCAGCTTCCCTCTCAGGTTACCCCTCCTCCCTGATTTCTTCTTGGGGATGCTCATAATGGAGGTGTGGATGATTAAGGACTTTTCCGTCACAATGTGGCAGGATCTTGGGCCGGCCACAAAGTTTCAGAACCGAGACGCAGCGTGTCCTAATAGAGCCCGGGCCTGGGAGTCAGAAGGACCCGGGTTCTAATCTTAGCTCTGCCACTTGTCTGCTGTGTGAGCTCAGTTGCCTCATCTGTAAAATGGGGATTAAGACTGTGAGACCCATGTGGGACAGAGACTGTGTCCAACTTGATTAGCATGTAGCTACCCCAGCTCTTACAACAGTGCCAGGCATATAGTAAATTCTTAACAAATACCATTTAAAAAAAATTCAAAATCCTGATATTATGACCTCCTCAAATCCATAAATGGGCTTTCAATGTTCATGCTAAAAAATCAGCTCCCCCAGTACCCGGGTTTGTGAACTGCAAACTTTCTTGGCTTGAGCTACCTACATGTTCAGAAAGTGCTGGCAGAGAAAAAACTCCAGTGATCTGGTCGGCAGGGGCAAAGTTCGAACTTGCTTTTACCTAATGGGGGTGGGCGAGCGGAAAGAGCACCGGCCTGGAAGTCAGAGGACTTCGGTTTTAATCCCAGCTTTGGCCACTAGCCTGCTGCAAGACATTGGGCAAGTCCCAATTTCTCCAGGCCTCAGTTTCCTCATCTGTACAGTGGGGATTCAACAACCATTCTCCCTCCCTCTTAGACTGTTGAACCCTATGGGGGACAAGGTCTGTGAGCCACCTGATTATCTTGGATCCTCCCCCCAGTGCTTGGTGTAGGGCTTGGCGCAGAGTATGCACTTAAATACCATAATGATTATTACGGCAACAAAACCAAGACTAATAATAATGGTACTTGTTAAGTGCTTACTATATGCCAAGCACTGTTCTAAGCACTGGGGTAAATACAAGTTAATCAGGTTGGACACAGTCCCTGACCCACATGGGGCTCACACTCATAATTTCCATTTTACGTATGAGGTAACAGGCCCAGAGAAGTTAAGTGACTTGCCCAAGGTCACATAGCAGATATGTGGCAGAGCCAGGATTAGAATGCAGGTCCTTCTGACTCCCATGCCCATGCTCTATCCACTAAGCCACGCTGCTTCCGACCGACCTGGCTGATCGCATATATCTATTGCTAATGGTGGGCTGAAGGAAAAATGAAATCCTGCAACCAAGAGAACCTGTTGACCACTGTAAGATCCCACTGGTCCAGACAGCAGCAATTTAGAGCCAACGTTTTAGTGCTGGCCAACTCATGGGGACTATTATGTGTACTTAGCTCAGCACTCTTAAAGCCCTCTGGCCTCTTATAAATTACTCTATAAATTAGCCAAGTTCCAGTCTGTGATCACATAAGTTAATCATTCCAAGCAATCCAAACTTTTACACTGGCCCATTTTTACGTCACTTAGGAGCACACAGGTTACTTTTCACCATTTCTGCTACCGAGGGATGGGTATATCAGTTAATCCTATTTATTGAACACTTACCGTGTGCAGGGCACTGTACTAACTGCTTAGGAGAGGACAACAGAACAGAGTTGGTAGATACGTTCCCTGCCCACAGTGAGCTCATGGTCTAGAGGGGGTGGGGTACATGACAGTCGGTGGATAGAGCCAAGGCAAGAGAAGCAACGTGGTCTAGTGCTCCAGAACTGGGAGTCAGAAGGACCCGGGTTCTAATTCTGACTCTGCCACTTTGTTGTATGACCTTGGGCAAGTCACTCACTTTTCTGGGCCCCAGTTACCTCAACTGTAAAATGAGGATTGAGACTGTGAGCCCTATGTGAGACAAGGACTGTGTCTAATCTGATTAGCTTGTATCCACCCCAGTGCTTAGTACATAGTAAGCACTTAACAAATACCATTAAAAAGAAAGAGAGAGAAACTAGATGCACTAGCTTCCCGGCCGGTTTACTCTGGCTCCCTACACAAAGAGAAATTTCCCAAGAACATTTTAGCTTTCCCAAACAGGGATGAGATTTTTGACCCTCCCCCCCATCCCAAGGGACTAAGCCTTACAGGGCAAAAGACAGCTCTTCCTCGGCCATGCTTCCAACCCATACTTGTGCCAACATCAACGAAAGAAACTGAGTCAGCGGGTGGGGCAACGACCCATTCCAAATGATGCAGCTCGACGGGAGAGAACTGGTCCCAAACGCTCACTCCCAGTCTTCCCAGAAGAGAGGTCCCATTATGCGGAGAATGCCAAGGGCATGGTGAAACTGCCTTGGGGTGAGAATTTCTTGCAGGGAGGGGCGGGATGTGGCCGCCGTTCAACTCTGCTTAAGTAAAGGGATGTCAGGACCACTGTAGAAGGAGCCACAAACCTGGCCAGGGCAGCCCACCAAGCCTCAGTATGCAGATGCTTGTTCTACCCGCTTTTTGGCTTCAGTCAGTCAGTCATTCGGTCGATGGTATTTATTGAGTGCTTACTTTGTGCAGAGCACTGAGAAGCAGCATGCCGTAGCGGACAGAGCAGGGCCTGGGAGTCAGAAGGGTTCTAATCCCAACTCTGCCACTTGCCTGCTGTGTGATCCTGGGTAAGTCATTTCACTTTTTGGTTCCTTGGTTACCTCCTCTGCAAAATGAATACTGAGACTGTGAGCCCTCTGTGGGACAGGGACCATGTCCAACTCGATTTGCTTGTAACCCCCCCAGAACTAAGTTAAGTGCCTGGCGCTTAATAATAATTGTGGTATTTGTTATTATTATTACTAAGTGCTTGGAAGAGGACAACAAGCCCACAGAACAACAAGCTTACACTTTAGAGGAGGATTCTAGATCAATGGTACTTATTGAATGCTTACTGTGTGCAGAGCACTGTACTAATCAATCATATTTGAGCACTCTATTAAGTGCTTGGGCCAGTACGCTACATCAGAGTTGGTAGAAGTTCCCTGCCCACAATGAGCTTACAGTCTGGAGGGGGAGAAAGATATTACTAGGAATAAATTACAGATACACTGTAGGGCTGAGGGAGGCGTGAATATCTAAGAGCTTGGGACATCCAATTTGTTGTTCAGGTAAATGTTCAGATAGACATGTTACCTGCCCACAACGAGCTGAGTGTGTAGAGGGGCAGAAAGACATTAAGAGAAATAATTTACACTATGTAATTTATAGCTATATACATAAGTGAAGCAGCACAGCCTAGTGGATAAAGCACAGTCCTGAGAGTCAGAAGGGCCCGGGTTCTAATCCCAGCTCTGCCACTTTTCTGTCACTTAACTTGGGCAAGTCACTTAACTTCTCTGGGCCTCAGTTCGTTCATCTGCAAAATGGGGATTATGACGGTAAATTCCATGTGGGACATGGACTGGGTCCAACCTATTTACTTTGGATCTATCCCAGGGCTTAGTACCTGGTCTTAATAAATACCATAAAAAAGTGCTGTGGGGCAAATAAATACCATAAAAAAGTGCTGAGGGGCAAACGCCCGAAGGACACACAACCAAGTGCATAGACAACACGGAAGGTGGGGGAAGAGAGAAAGAGGGCTTAATTGGGGAAGGCCTTCTGGAGGAAATGTGATTTTAATAAGGTTTTGAAGGCGGGGGAGGGCTAGTTTGGCATATATGGAGGAAGAGGGAGCTCCAGGCCAGAGAGTTAAGAATAAATTATATTAAAGTAAATTAAGTAAATTAGTTAAGAATTAATGTTATAGATTTTCCAAATGGCCTAAATACTGACTGGAAAAGCAGTATATGGACAAGTCAGTGATAAAAGTCCAGTATGATTCAGAAAAGCAGTGAAATTTTGGACAGCAGATCATATGTCAAGTCACCCTACCAAGTGTTTGACAGAGCAAGAGAAGCAAGATGCCCGGCCTCTGCCCTCAAGAAGCTTAAAGTTTAGTTAGTTCATTCAATCGTATTTATTGAGCGCTTACCGTGTGCAGAGCACTGTACTAAGAGCTTGGGAGAGTACAAGCAGGCAAAAATATTTATCTGTAGTGGAAGCTGGAAGAAGTACAAGAATAAAGTATGAGGCAGTAGAAACACATCAGGCCAAAACAGCTGAACAACAAATTGAATGTCCTTATAAACACCTAATAGGGAAGCAACGTGGCCTAGAGGAAAGAGCCCAGGCCTGGGAATCGGAGGACCTGGGTTCTAATCTGGGATCCACCACTTTTCTGCTGTGTGATTTTGGGCAAATCACTTCACTTCTCTATGCCTCAGTTCCTTCATCTGTAAAATGGGGATTCACAACCTGTTCTCTCTCCTAGATTGTGAGCTCCAGGAGGAACAGGGACTGTGTTTTATCTACCCCAGTGCTTAGAATGCTAAGACACAAAAGTGCTTAATACCATAATTATTCAAGAAATTAAAATGAAAATATCTACAGAAATGTAGCACCAAAGAGTTTTGTTTTTTCTTTAATCTGACTCCCTTGAGAGAGAGAGAGGGGAAGAAAATCCTTAGGTTGGACAGTGCAGCAAAATAGGCTGGGCAATGAGCTTACTTTGTGATAAGGCTTCTGTACAGTAAGGATATCTTCCAAGAGTAGGGCACGGCAGAAGCTTGGGGGAAAAATTCCAAAACCAAGAGCCAGGCACCAGAAGTGGCATAACTTTTGTTGCATTGTACTCACCTAAGCGCTTAGTACAGTGTTCCACACACAGTAAGCGCTCCAAAAATACGACTGATTGAAACTTACAAAGCACTCTGATATTCATTCAATTATATTTATTGAGCCCTTACTGTGTACAGAGCACTGTATTAAGCGCTTGATACATATTCCCGAGGGACAGGAACCACGACTAGCCTGTGTATTCTTTCCTAGTGCTTAATACAGTGCTCTTCACTCTGGAAGTGCTCACTAAGCACTACTGCACTCTGGAAGAGTGGTTTAAAGGGGCCAGGCAACTGGTACTTTTTCTCACTATGGGTGTGATCTTAACAGGTATTTAAACTAAGTGGGCACAAGGCGTGTACAGGAATTGAATTCCCAGTGTACAGTCTCAAATTCGCTGTGGGCACGGAATGTGTCTACCAACTCTGTTGTATTCTCCCAAGCGCCTAATAATTATAATAAATAATAATCATGATATTTGTTAAGAACTTACTGTGTGCCTGGCACCGTACTAAGCACTGGGGTGGCTACAAGCAAATCGGGTTAGTCGCAGTCCCTGTCCCATGGGGGGCTCACAGTCTCAATCCCCATTTGGCAGACGAGGTGATTGAGCTCAGAGAAGTGAAGTGACTTGCCCAAGATCACACAGTAGACAAGTGGCAGAGTGGGATTAGAACTCATGATCTTCTGCCTCCTGGACCCGTGCTCTATCCACTACGCCACGCTGCTTCTCAGTGCTCTGCGCACAGTGAGCACTCAAATACCACTGATCAAACAAATGATTGTTGCCTTTCAAGTCAGACCCAAGACAATAGCCTGGCATTTTATTAAAATGTTCAGAGCAGAGGCTTTGGGCCTAAGTCCTGTCAGCTTGCTTTGGTGTTGGGCCCAATTCCAACTGAGGTTAAATTCTGTCTACAGTTTCAATTGAATGCTCAGTCCTAATTTCCGCCCCTACGCTGCCAGAGAAATACCACGCCAGTTGTTAAACAGTTGCTGTGTCCAATTTCACATAAGGCAGGGATGAAGGAGGAGTGGGGGAAAAAGGCAGGGAAGCAATCTTTGACCCTCCAGGACCAATGACAAATGAAAAACCAGAATAATAAACAGTTAAGAGAGACAAGGGGGCGATAACAAAGGCTAAATATGGCGGCACAACGTGGGTCAGTCCTTTACATGCTCATAATGTGGCAGGGACTGTGGATTCTACATCGGTCTTTCCTTTCACACGTACACTCCTGGGTGAACTTCACAGTCTGGGGAGTCTTTGAACGTGAAGGTTACCAAACTATACACAATAAACAAAACCAGAACAATTAAGAAAAGAAATAGGGCTCGAATGACGTCTGGGCCTTCTCTCCATACCAAAGAAGCCAACTTTTGCCTCCTACTACGCATCTTTACTTGAATGTCATTTTCCATTCGGCACGTGCATAAATTCACCCTGTCTCCCTCTCCTTCTGTGGAATCGCCTTAGAATAATCCAGGAAAGCTATGAAAGTAGATCTCTTATCAATAATAAATGCATGTGGAAATGCTAGAAATTATCACTAGAAAGCAGAGGAAACTTGACACATTATCTGCACCTTATCGATACTTTGGGATGAAGAATTAAGATGCCTTGAGAACCAATACTTGTCCCAAAACACAGACTGAGGCAGCCTATCATTAACGGTAACAGACAAATGGGTTTTTTTGCAACCGTGAACACTGCTAAACCACCTACAGCATAAGAGAAAGCTACTTGGAAAGTCTGAATTGTTCTTGAAGCATTTAAATACTGCCACAAATCAATGTTGGATATGAAATCGTGTTTACCGAACAAAGTGGCCAATATGACTCAGGGCACCAGAACAACAATACTAAATCTGTAAATTGCCCTATAAACTGTGACTGCTTGTGATTTAAAACGTTTATCTTAAAAGGCTCATCCACCAAACACAGACATCTGAAGAAAGGGCAATTTTGCTCTTTGAAAGCAGGGACTTTTACTAAATCCACTGTATTGTCCCGGGTGCTTAGGGTCCAGTGCTCTGTACGCAGTAGATGCCCAATAAATCGTATTGATCGATCGGTGAATTTGAACTGACAACTTTGAGAACCAGACCAGATCGATGCCTCCAACCCTTTCAACCTGCAAAGGAACAGGATGATCTCTCAATCTCCGTATTTAAAGTCTATCTGGCTGATCTGTGGAGATAGGTCACTTGTACAGAAGCAGCATGGCGTAGTGGATAGAGCACGGGCCTGGGAGTCAGAAGGACATGGGTTCTAACCCCAGCTCCGCCACTTGTCTATGTGACCTTGGGCAAGTCACTTCACTTCTCTGGGCCTCAGTTCCCTCATCTGCAAAATGGGGATTGAGACTGTGAGCCCCATGTGGGGCAGGGACTGTGTCCAACTCGATTTCCTTGTAGCCACCCCAGTACTTAGTAGAGTGCCTGGCATAGAGTAGGCACTTAAATACCATAATTATTAGGTTGTGGAGGGAGAGGTAAGTCAGAGCCCCCTCTATACTGTACAAGAATAATAACAAATCAAATAATACAGTTATTTATTAAATGCTTACTCTGCGCCAAGCACTGAACTAAGCACTGGGGTAGAGCCAAGATCATCAAATCGAACCCAGTCCCTGTTCCACATGAAGCTCACACTTCATGTGTGAAAGGAAAATCATGTGAAAATCATGGAGAAGCAGCGTGGTTCAGTGGAAAGAGCACGGACTTTGGAATCAGGGCTCATGAGTTCGAATCCCAGCTCTGCCACTTGTCGGCTGTGTGACTGTGGCCAAGTCACTTAACTTCTCTGTGCCTCAGTTCCCTCATCTGTAAAATGGGGATTAAGACTGTGAGCCCCACGTGGGACAACCTGATTCCCCTATGTCTACCCCAGCGCTTAGAACAGTGCTCGGCACATAGTAAGCGCTTAACAAATACCAACATTATTATTATTATTATTATTATGTGAAAGGAAAATCAGGTATTTAATCCCCATTTTAGAGATGAGGAAACTGAGGCACAGGGAAATTAAGTGACTTGCCCAAGGTCACAGAACTGGCAACCTCAGGATTAGAACCAAGGTCCTCCGACTCCCGGGCCCACGCCCTTTCCAACAGGATACCCCGTGTCTTTAAAAATCCTTAATTGGTTCAATCCCATTTGTCTGATCTCTCCATTTTCTAAACACCATTTTCTTTGATCAGCCTCTAAATGGCTTTTATCTGCCTAACTTGTACAGCTATAAAATGATTAATGACCTTCATTTATATGCTCTCCAGTGGTGAAGTTCAATGCTTTTATTATTAGAAGTTTGGAATCATGGCTCACCCCTTTTTAAACAAGAAATTTTGTTTTCATAACTAATTTATTTTTAACAAGAATGTGCATTTTCATCCAAATTCTTTAGACATATACTGTAGTGAAAAAAGAGAACCGAGGGCAAGAGATTGGGGTTAAGTCTTCAGGAGACAAAAAAAAAAAATGAGCAGCTCCAGACCGTAAGCTCCTATGGGGCAGGAAACAGGTCTATCAAATCTGGTACATTGGACTCTCCCAAGAGCTTAGCAAAGTGAACTGCACACACTAAGCGCTCAGGAAGTAAAATACAAAAGATTTGGTAGCCACGTTCCCTGCCCTCAAGGAGCGCTTTCCCCCAGCTACCTTCCACTTCTGCAATGTCCATGTATGGATCTGTGACCTTTGCTCATTTGATTTTTGTCCCACCCTCAACCCCACAGCATTCTCTAAATAAGTATGAAATATATATTACAAATTATTTATTTATATTAAAGTCTGTCTCACCTCCGGCCAGACCATAAGCTAATTGTGGGCAGGGAATTTTTCTACTAACTCTGTGGTACTGTACTCTCCCAAGCATTTAGTACAGTGCTCTGCACACAATAAGCACTCAATAAATACCACTGATTGAGCGATTTCCTAGTGATCTGCTCTAAATTTCCCAAAGAGTCGGCCACGCTCGATGTTCAAGATCCCTAAGAATTGGATACTTTAGACTTCCTTCTCCTGTTCCTTTCCTAGAATTGCTCAGTTTGGGGCTTGGTGAGGTGTTTAATTTCCCTGTTCAAGCTCATCAGTTCAAAATATTTTTCCCTAACCGGAGCCCTTCCTCTGTAAATTTCACCTTTACAAATGTCAGCCGTACTCTTCTCCCACCAAGCACATCACTGACACGCCACCCCAAATGACTCCGCTGGCAAATTAAAGCCTGCAATTCCTATCAATTTCCATGGTTTCCCCCATGGTTTTCAAGGCTGGCGTCACCTCCATGCATGAAATGAAAATACAGGCTTGAGTTTTCCTCAGGGTACAGCACAGAACACACCAAAACTTTCCAGGTAGGCGGCGACATTCACCATTATGTTCCTGTGATATAATTTGGTGTCCATCTCTCCCACTGGACTGTAAGCTCCACATTTGGATCGAGTCACTTGAGTGAGTTGTTTGGGTATTTTCTAAATCAATACCCATCAATGGTACTTATTTTTGTTTAGTTTTTTATGGTATTTGTTCATTGAGGGCTATTTAGGGCTTACTGGGTGCAAAGCACTGCAGTAAACTCTTGCGAGAGAACAAAAGAAATAAAGTAGGTAGACAAGAGTGCTGTCCACACGGAGTTTACAGTCGACCGGGGAGAGAGATATGAAAATAAATTACAGATGGATACATACGTAAGTGCTGTGGAGGGAGCTGGGGTGAACAGCCAAGTGCTTAAGGGGTTCGTTCATTCATTCATTTGTATTTATTGAACGCTTGCTGTGTGCACAGCACTGTACTAAGCACTTGGGAGAGTACAGTACAACAATAAATCGACATATTCCCTGCCCACAGTGAGCTGCATAGGTAGATGGTGCAAAACGGAGGCCAAAAATGGAAGTAAGGACTTAGGGAAGGCCTCTTGGAAGAGATATTTTAGGAGGGCTTCAAAGAGAGGGAGAAGTCAGGGTCTGTCAGATATGAAGGGAATTAATCCCCATTTTACAGATGAGGTAACTGAGGCACAGAGAAGTTAAGTGACTTGCCCACAGTCACACAGCTGACAAGTGGCAGAGCTGGGATTCGAACTCATGACCGACTCCAAAGCCTGTGCTCTTTCCACTGAGCCACGCTGCACTCCGCCTGCCTGTATCCACCCCGTCGTTCAATATAGTGTCCGGCGCATAGTACGCGCTTAATGAATACCACAGTTATGATTATTACACATTTTAATGTCGATGTTTTTGATTGTTCAATTTTAATTTTCACCCCTGTTTGGGCCTGCCTGCCCTCTTTCGGCAAACTGTGAGCCCTTTGTGGGGCAAGGACCGGGTTATAATGAACTCTCCTGAATTTACCCCCGTTTTTACTATAATACTGTGTCCACTGTAAGCACTTGGTACTATCATCATTATTAATCAAAATACCAGTAGCAGCTATGGCTAATCCTGAAATCTGGGGCAGGGTTTCCCAATTTTTGACTGGCAGAATGAATCAGGAAATCTCTAACAGTTCAGACTGCCTTACCAACAAACCAAGAGGTCCCTTGTTCCTCCTTACCTGCTGAAAAAAAAAAGTAAGAAAAGGCTAGGAACGAGGGGATGCGTGATGCGGTGCTCTGGGACAAAACGTTATTAGCAAATATTGACGAGTCCGGGAGCGCTTTCTGGGTCTGTGCCGAACCTCAGAAATAGCTTCACTTCCTGACATCTCAAAGTCGAATCACTCCTCTCGCAGTTCTCCCCGTTCCAGGCTAGAAACACCCTTTCCTGCAGATAGTTTTGACTAGTCCTTGGTGCTTGGATCCACCCCAGCGCTCTGTACACTGCCTGGCACATAGCAAGAGCTTAACAAATACCATAATGATTAGTCAAGAATCCCCCAATTCCCTATTTTCTATGGACCGCACCTTTAAGAATCCTCCAGCCTTCTGCACTTTCTTGAGAAAACCATGATTTGCCTTGCGGTTTTCCCTTCGGAAAGATGCCCCGGTAATTCTTCTCTCCATTCCCATAAAGTAATTACTTTATCTAGTGGTTTAGAAAGGGCTCAGGGATTGGTCTGTACAGGAAATGCTGAATACATAAAAAAGATAGTTATTAACGTTAAGTTTCAGGCCCTTGCCAGCACCGTACTTACTCACTGCAAGTTCGGTCAGATACTCCCTCTGCCTCCAATAACCATAAAATACCTGACAGCCAAATCATCCCGAGAAAGCGATATTTTTTTTCCTCAGCTTGACCGGTCTTTATCCTGAACGGACTGCTCCCCCTTCTCCCCCTGCCCCAAAGGCAGTTATTTCAAAACACATCCCATCCAGGCCAAGCATTTATTCAAATTCAGAAAAAAATAAACTTTAGTCTTCCACTCCCCTCTCAAAAGCTTCCTGGCAGAATAATTAAACCCTGCGACGCTACCGCTGCGGCTCCGGTGACAATCAGCCTCTATTCCTTCACTGCATTCAAAACCAGCTCGGGACCAGGACACAAAATAAGGCCCGCTCCCTGGGGAATTTCGCTTACCCAAGATGAGTTTGTATCCTTTTCGGATTTTTCCTCTTTCCACCCCACTTTCTCCCCTCCCGACAAATGGGAAACCCAATCTTTCCGGCATCAGCTAGCTACCGGGGAGCACGGCTCAAGTGTTGCATCATGCAAAGACTGCTGGACACTCGGAGAAACCGCCAAACCATATGGTTGGGGGAAAAGAGAAACATCCCCTTCCCTCAGATGAAGGGGTTTCAAAGAGATCGGGGCGGATTTTAGTCGACTGATGCTTCGGAGGCCGTAATCTCTTTGTTGGGTGGGGAGGTGTCCATCGACTCTGCTGCACTGTCCTCTCCCCAGCGCTTAGTACAGCGTTCTGCAGACGGTAAACGCTCAGTAAGTACCACAGATTGATGGGGAGTAAAATCCTTAGGAAGGGAGCAGTAGGGAATTTGGGCATCCCCCAAATTCGACCCTCTTTCGTTCATAAAGGGCTCCAATCATTCAGAAACCCACTGATTCTGCCCCTTTTTGCTTCCTGACAGTTTCGACTCCCGTTCGCCCCGAAGCTGGGGCAGAAAGTACTTTTCGAGAGAGTTTTCGGAGAATTGGAAAGAGAACTTAAATACTGTCCTGCTCTGTGTCCAACCCGATTTGCTCGTACTCACCCCAGCGCTCAGTACAGTGCCTGGCACACAGGGAGCGCTTAACAAATACTACAATTATTATTATTACTATTCAATGGGTATTGAATATTATTGGCAGGGAACCTCGCAAGCGCTCAGTCGACAGCGCTGATTAATAGTCCAGGATTGGCTTGTATCCATCCCAGCGCTTAGTACAGTGCTTGGCACACAATATGCGTTTAACAAATGCTATAGTTATTATTAATGATAAGAATAATTTGGGCCCCTTAGGGCCTTCCGACTCTGTCTTGCCCTCTCCCAAGCGCCTAGCCCAGTGTTCTGCACACAGGAAGCGCTCAATCAATAGCTCTGATTAAGAGTCCCGGTTCGCTTCAGCGTGGCTCAGTGGAAAGAGCCCGGGCTTGGGAGTCAGAGGTCGTGGGTTCTAATCCCGGCTCTGCCACTTGTCTGCTGTGTGACCCTGGGCAAGTCACTTCACTTCTCTGTGCCTCAGTTACCTCATCTGTAAAAATGGGGATAAAAAAAAAATGTGAGCCCCATGTGGGACAATCTGATTCCCCTGTGTCTACCCCAGCGCTTAGAACAGTGCTCTGTACATAGTAAGCGCTTGACAAATACCATAATTATTATTATTTAACCCCAGCGCTTAGTACAGTGCCTGGCACACAGTAAGCGCTTAACAAATACTACAATTACCGTTATTATTATCCATAACAATACGTGTGAGCTCTTTATGGGCAGGAAACGCTGCCTCCCGACTCTGTCGTGGTGCCCTCTCCTAAGCGCTTAGCCCAGCGCTCTGCACCCAGGAAGCGCTCAATCAATAGCCCTGATTAATAGTCCCGGTTGGCTTGCATCCACCCCAGCGCTTAGCCCAGCGCTCTGCACCCAGGGAGCGCTCAATCAATAGCCCTGATTAATAGTCCCGGTGGACTTGCCTCTCCCCCAGCGCTCAGTCCAGTGCCTGGCACCTAGTAAGCGCTCAACAGATGCCATCATCGTTCTCATTATTAGTCGGCGGCTCCCGAGACAAAGGGGGCGGGGAGGGAAGACTCGGGAGGCGGGAGGGGGAGAAGCGTTTAGTATAGCGCTCTGCACGTGGCGGGGCGCTCAGCCAATAGCGCTGGCGACGCTGCGAGCGCCCCGGGGGTCCCACGAGGTCCGGGGGGTGCAGGGGGAGAAGCTCACCTTGACGAAGAGCTCGATGAGGGGCTCTTTGTCCTCCTCCTTCAGCCCGTTCACCGGCATCGACAGCGCCATGGCTGCGCTAAGGGCTGTGCTAAGGGCTGCGCTGGGGGCTCCGGCTGCAGGCTGAGCTGGGCGGCGGCGGCAGGAGCAGGAGGAGGAGGAAAGAAGAGGAAAAAGCAGGGAGAGGGAGGAGGAGGAGGAGGAGGAGGGGGAGGCCGGTTGCAGCAGCTGCAGCGGCCGGTCCCGGGTCTGGGCAGGGGGCGGGTCTCGCGCCAAGCCGCGCCGCGCCGCGCCTCTTAGGTCCCGGGAGGAGAGGCTCCGCCCCCTAGAGGCCGCGCCCAGAAGCCCATCGTGGTCGGCCCCTCGGGCGGGGCCGGAGGAGGGGCGGGGCCTGGACGGAGCTCCGACCTATCACCGGCCTCGACTGCGGAGGGGCGTGGCCCGGGCGGAGCGCGGACCTATCACTGATCTTGGACGCGGAGGGGCGTGGCCTGGGGAGGAGAGCGCCGAAATACCCTTGTCCCGGGCGCGGAGGGGGCGGGGCCTGGACGGAGCTCCGACCTATCACCGGCCCCGGATGCCGAGGGGGCGTGGCCTGGGCGGAGCGCGGACCTATCACTGATCTCGGGAGCGGAGGGGGCGTGGCCTGGGGAGGGGAGCGCCGAACTACCCTTGTCCCGGGCGCGGAGGGGGCGTGGCCTGATCGGAGCTCTGACCTATCACTGGTCTCGGGAGCGAAGGGGGGCGTGGCCTGGGGCGGGGCGCTCCGACCTACCCCCGTCGAAGGGGGCGGGGCTTGGGCGGGGCTCTGACCTATCACGGGTCCCGGTCGCGAAGTGGGCGTGGCCTGTTCGGAGCTCTGACCTATCACGGGTCCCGGTCGCGAAGGGGGCGGGGCCTGGTCTGAGCTCCGACCCCTCCCTCGTCCCGGGCGCGGCCGGATGTTTAATAATAATAATAATGTTGGTATTTGTTAAGCTCTTACTACGTGCAGAGCACTGTTCTAAGCGCTGGGGGAGATACAGGGTCATAATAATGTTGGTATTTGTTAAGCACTTACTACGTGCAGAGCACTGTTCTAAGCGCTGGGGGAGATACAGAGTCATCAGGTTGTCCCACGTGAGGCTCAGTCTTAATCCCCATTTTACAGATGAGGTAACTGAGGCACAGAGAAGTGAAGTGACTTGTCTACAGTCACACAGCTGACAAGTGGCAGAGGCGGGATTCGAACCCATGATCTCTGACTCCCAAGCCCGGGCTCTTTCCACTGAGCCACGCTGCTTCCACTATAATCTAAAATCTGCAGAGCACTGTCCTTTGTGTTTGGGAGCTATGGAAGGTTGGGAGTTTACAAGTGCTCAAGGGATACAGAAGAACTGAATCAATCAATCAATCAATGGTATTTATTGAGCATTTACTGTGTGCAGAGCACTGAACTAAGCGATAAGGAGAGTACGGTATAACAGAAGAGGTAGGCACATTCCCCGCCTACAGAGAGCTCACAGTCTAGAGGGGGAAGTGACAATCGTGAGGAATATGACCTGGAAAAGTAGAAGTTAACCTGGGAAGGCTCCTTGGAGGGGAGGTTCCCTTTAGCCGGCTCTAATGGCGATTTGGTTTGACTGGGGTTCCCTGAACCCCCGTCTGTGAGGTGGTGCGGTGGTTAGAGAAGCAGGGTGGTTCAGTGGAAAGATCACGGGCTCTGGAATCAGAGGGCACGGGTTCGAATCCCAGCTCGGCCACTTGTCAGCTGTGTGACTTTGGGCAAGTCACTTCTCGGTGCCTCAGTTCCCTCATCCGTAAAATGGGGATTAAGACTGTGAGCCCCACGTGGGACAACCTGATTCCCCTGTGTCTTCCCCAACGCTTAGAACGGTGCTCGGCACATAGTAAGCGCTTAACAAATACCAACATTATTATTCCCACTCTCCCGCCACGGATAAGCAGGAAGGGAATGAAGTCATCCATGAGTTCAACGTTCCGGCTCCGGTGGCACCTCTGCCTGGGAATCACCCCGATCCCACATTTCCCCTCCACCAGCCCGAGACGGATGGCCGGAACTAAAGCGAGACCAAGCCTTCTCACTGCACCTCCATCTCGTCCATCTCGCCGCCAACCTCTCACCCACGTCCCGCCTCTGGCCTGGAACGCCCTCCCTCCTCATAACCGACAGAAAATGACTCTCCCGTCTTTCAAAGCCTTCCGGAAGACACATCTCTTCCAAGAGGCCTTCCCCGATTAAGCCCCCCTTTCCTCTTCTCCCGCCCACCTCCGCGTCACCCTGACCTGCTCCCTTTATTCATCCCCCCGTCCCAGCCCCTCGCCACTTACGTTCATATCTATCATTAATTTATTTCTATTAATGTCTGTCTCCCCCCTAGACTGTAAGCTCGCTGTGGACAGGGAATGCATCTGTTTATTGTTGTATTGTCCTCACCCAGGCGCTCAGTACCGTGCTCTGCACACATTAAGCGTTCAATCAATACGATTGATAATAATAATAATGTTGGTATTTGTTAAGCACTTACTATGTGCAGAGCACTGTTCTAAGCGCTGGGGGAGACACAAGGTAATCAGATTGTCCCACGTGAGGCTCACAGTCTTAATTCCCATTTTACAGATGAGGGAACTGAAGCCCAGGGACGTGAAGTGACTTGCCCACAGTCACACAGCTGACAAGTGGCAGAGCCGGGATTTGAACCCATGACCTCTGACTCCCAAGCCCGGGCTCTTTCCACTGAGCCACGATTGACTGACTGAAACCTGAAAGGTTGGTGGTGGGGGTCTCTTGGGGGCCCGAGCGAGAATTGGGAAAGACCTCCTCAGGAATAATAAGATCTACCAATACATCAATCAATCATATTTAATAAGCGCTTATTGTCGGCTAACCCCTTCACTAAGTGGGAGGGAGAGTACAGTAAGGAAGGGTTTGTCCACATGGGACTTATCTCCGTCCACACGCAACCTATGGTCTTCGGGGGGAAGTGGACATTAAAGGAGATTAGGCGTAAGGGAAATAGTAGAGCGTAAGATTTACCTAAGTATCTTGGGGCTGGGGTGAGGATCAAAGGATTTACGGCATCCATAGCCAAGTGCGCAGTTGACTGTAGAGAGGACAGAGAGAGGAAATAAAGGGCTTAGTCTCCTCTGGGAAGGCCTCTGAGAGGAGATGTGATTTTAGGAGGGTTTTGAAGGTGGGAAAAGTGGTCAGATATGAAGGGAGAGGGAGTTCCAGGCCCCAGGGAGAATTGGCGTAAGGGGGTCAGTGGCAAGAGAGTGGAGATCGAGGTGCAAAAAATAGGTAGGGGTTGAGGAGTGGAGCGTGTGGGTTGAGGCGTAGTAGAAGATCAGCAAGGTTAGGTAGCCGGGAGAGAGGGATCACCACCATCGCCAAAAGACATTTCTTAATTAGTAGGCGAAGTAGCCGCAGTAATTAGAGCTGTTCCTTACCCAAAATGAGCTTATACTCTAATAGGAGAGACAGACATAAAAGAAATCAATTAGAGTAAGCAAAATAAATGATTGACTGTACAATTAGGCATTCCTTGTGCGTGGCTGGCCCCGACGAGGCATTTCCAGTTTCAGATACGTTCAGAGAAACTTCGTATATCAATACACAGTCAGCTGTACAAACACCGGCAGGAGGGCGTGCTGAATTTTCACTCTGCACAAGCAGCGGGGTGAGCATTTTTGTGGCGTGCGTGGTGAATGGTGGAATATTCAGGTGGTGAAATGCTCCGCTGCTCATCTCTGTTCTTCCTCTGCTCCCCATCGTCCTACTCCCTCCCTCCGCTCTACCCCCTTCCCCGCCCCACAGCACTTGCGTATGTTTCTACTTATTCATTATTCTATTGATTTGATTAACGATGTGTGTTATCATGTGTATAATGATGTGTATAATTATGTGTATTTATCTATTTTGATGCTATTGATGCCTGTCTGGTTGTCTTGTTTTGTCGTCTGTCTCCCCCTTCGAGACTGTGAGCCCGCTGTTAGGTGGGGATTGTCTCTATCTGTTGCCCAATTGTACTTTCCAAGCGCTTAGTACAGTGCTCTGCACACAGTAAGCGCTCAATAAATGATCGAATGAATGAAAGAGGGGATCAAGTTAATCAGTCGGCCAATCAATGAACAATACTTACTGAGCACTGGGCTGGGCTGCTCAAGGCCGCAGGAGAGGGAAGGCTTTTGGCCTGGTCTGTGGAGATGCTAATGGCCTCTGAGGAGATTTAATCCAATTAAAGTCATGGCCCTGAGCCAACGTGTTCCTCAGCTCAGGCTCCAGCCAGAGTCCGGGGAGGAAAATGGAGCCAGTGGTGACCGGCTCAGAGGCAGAGCCCAGCAGGGCCTAGATGGGATCGGGGTGGGGGAAAGGGGGTGTCTACTCCCCCCTTTCCCTCTGCTCCTCCCCCTCCGCTCAGCACTGTGCTCATTTGTATATATTTTTATTCCCCTATTTATTTTGTTAATGAAGTGTCCATCCCCTTGATCCTATTTATCGCTATTAAGTTGTCTCGTTTTTGTCCGTCCGTCTCCCCCGATTAGACTGTAAGTCCGTCACTGGGCAGGGATCGTCTCTATCTGTTGCCGAATTGTCCATTCCAAGTGCTCAGTACAGTGCTCTGCACATAGTAAGCGCTCAATAAATACTGTTGAAAGAATGAATAATAATATTGGTATTTGTTGAGCGCTTACTCTGTGCAGAGCACTGTTCTAAGCGCTGGGGGAGATACAGGGTCATCAGGTTGTCCCACGTGAGGCTCACAGTTAATTCCCATTTAATTCATTCAAAACCAAGAAAAGTGTAAAAAAATACACACTGGAGAGACAACTTGGGTTTTACTATGGGAGCGGAAGAACAATAAGCTTCCTAAACTACTGCCAACAATTTATTGCACAGAATAAATATACCTTTCAATATTTATCACTTTATACAGTTAGTTAATCCCCATTTTATTCATTCAATAGTATTTATTGAGCGCTTACTATGTGCAGAGCACTGTACTAAGCGCTTGGAATGACAAGTCGGCAACAGACAGAGACAGTCCCTGCCCTTTGACGGGCTTACAGTCCAAGCGGGGAGGTAACTGAGGCACAGAGAAGTGAAGCGACTTGCCCACAGTCACACAGCTGACAAGTGGCAGAGCCGGGAGTCGAACTCATGACCTCTGACTCCGAAGCCCAGGCTCTTTCCACTGAGCCACCCTGCTTCCCTTCCAGTGTCCCTCAACCTGCCTAAGGCCAGTCCTGGGGAAGGACTGCAGGGATGGGGTTTCGGCTCCCACCGAGTTTACGGACCATCCCGGCACCACCCAATAAGAAGAAGCAGTGTGGCCTGGTGGATAGAGTCAGAAGGACCTGGGTTCTAATTCCAGGCTCCACCACCTGTCTGCTGTGCGACCTTGGGCAAGTCGCTTCGTTTCCCTGGGCCTCAGTTGCCTCATCTATAAAATGGGGGTAAAGACTGTGACATGGGACGGGGATTGTGTCCAACCCGGTGCACTTGTACCTACCCCAGTGCTGAGTACAGTGCCTGTCACATAGTAAGTGCTTAAAAAGTACCATTTCAAAAAGAAGATTGATTATAATAATTGCGGTATTTGTTCAGTGCTTATGGGCTATGCCCTGTACTAAGTGCTGGGGGACACAGTCCCTGTCCTATAGCTCCTGGTCTAAGAAAGAAGGAGAAGTCAGCTAGAAAGGCTGCCCTCTTCAGAGCAGAGGAGGCTGAATTCTATCCCCCTCTAGATGGTAAGCTAACAGCGTGGCTCAGCGGAAAGAGCCCGGGCTTGGGAGTCAGAGGTCACGGGTTCGAATCCCGGCTCTGCCACTTGTCAACTGTGTGACTGTGGGCAAGCCACTTCACTTCTCTGGGCCTCGGTGACCTCATCCGTCAAAGGGGGATTAAGACTGTGACCCTCACTTGGGACAACCTGATGACCCTGTATCTACCCCCAGCGCTTAGAACAGTGCTCTGCACATAGTAAGCGCTTAACAAATACCAACATTATTATTATTATTGTGGGCAGGAATGTGTCTGTTGTCCTTTCCCAAGCACTTAGTACAGTGCTCTGCACACAGTAAGCACTCAATAAATACAATTGAATGAGTGAATACCTCTATTTCTCTCCTCACACTCTACCGCTTCTCCCTGTAATTTATTTTAACGTCTGTCCCCCTTTCAGACCATAAGCCCCTTGAAGGTAGGGGATCATGTCTACCAACTCACACTGTACTCTCCCGAGCGCTCGGTACAGAGCTCTGGACTCAGTAAATATCTGTTGATCACTTACTATGTGCCAGGCACCCTTTTAAGTGCTGATTAATCGGGGGAGAGGAGGGGGCCGGAGCTGAGGGAACAGGCGGAGGAAGGATGGGGAGGGGGAGGCCTGGCCTGGTTCTTTCCCCAGCTGGACCTCTGCTCTGTGCCACTCAGTGGCATCTGGACAATGGAGCCCGTCCCGCGGGGATGAGGAAACAAAAGGCAACCTCCCCGGGCCCCTTCCCTCCCTCCCCGAGCCCTGGGCCGCAGCTGCACCGACACTGCCGGGGGCCTCCCCGTCCCCACCTGCCCTGACTCATCCCTGACTCAATGGCCCCACTTGTGCCTCTCGGAGGCTTGCGGGTCCGGAGACACGGTCGCCCGCCCGCTGCCAGAGGGCCCCGTCGGGATGGCTCTCCTCTCGGGAACGCCGCTGCCGAGGGGGACGTCCGGGGTCCCGCGACAGCGGACTCTGCCGGGCCCCCAACTCTCCGCGGGTCCTCGGGCCCGGCCCTTGACCTCTGTGACTCCGTTGTTGTCCCTGAATAGCCTCTCCTTGCTCTTCCTTACGGTTCGCCCAGATGGGGTGAAGAGAAATGAGAAGCGGCATGGCCTAGTGGCAAGAGGGAGAGGACACGGGTTCTAATCCTGGCACCATACCTTGGGCAGGTCACTTCACTGCACTTCAGTCACCTCATCTGTAAACTGGGGGTTAAGACTGTGAGCCCCACTTGGGACCTGATTACATTGTATCTACCAGTGCTTAGAACAGTGCCTGGCATGTAGTAAGTGCTTAGCGAATACCACAATTATTCATTATTATTATTACTATTAAATGGGTTCATTCATTCGGTCGTATTTATTGAGCACACTTTAACAATGATAACCGTGGTATTTGTTAAGCTCTTACTACGCGCCAAGCAGCGTTCTAAGTCCTGAGGGTAGATACTATCCCGGCTCTGCTGTGCGATCTCGGTGAGAAGTCGCCTCACTTCTCTGGGCCTCAGTTACCTCATCTGTAAAATGGGGATTGAGACTGTGAGCCCCACGTGGGGCAGGGACTGTGTCCAACCTGATTTGCTTGGATCCACCCCAGGACTTGAAACACTGCCTGGCACGCAGTAAGCACTGAACAAATACCGTAATCATAATTATTATCATTACAAGGTAGTCGGGTTGGACACAGTCCCCGTCCCACCTAAGGCTCACAGTCTTAATGTGCTTATGGGATGTGGGGCTCTGTGAAGCGGCGTGGCTCGGTGGAAAGGACACAGGCTTAGGAGTCAGAGGTTATGGGTTCTAATCCCGGCTCTGCCACTTGTCAGCCGTGTGATTTTGGGCAAGCCACTTAACTTCTCGGCAGTTACCTCATCTGTAAAATGGGGATGAAGACTGTGAGCCTCATGTGGGACAACCCGATTACCCTCTATCAACGCCAGCGCTCAGAACAGTGCTCGGCACTTAGTAAGCGCTTTACAAATCCCAACATTATTATTATTATTACTAAGCACCAGGGAGTGCAGTACAACAATAAACAGACACATTCCACAATGAGCTTTGTGTTCGTCTCCCCGGGAAGCGGGCTATCCCCTGCCGGCTGTGCCCACGGGGCACTCTCCCCTGGCTCTGAATCACCCACCCACAGCCCCGGCAGCCCTTGCTCACCTCAGACAAGAGGAAGGTCTGTTTCCCCGAGACGGTGGCCAGCCTCCAGAGGAGAAGCCGCAGCCCCTCCTGGTCTCTGGTCACGTCCAAAACTCTTCCGGAAGGCTAACCTAACTCCCTCACGTTGCCGGTAAGGCGTACTTGGAATTAGGGGACGGTGGGCCGCTTTGGGGGTTCTCTGAATCCTTTCTTCCAGTGAGCACAGAGGGCACAGGCCACGCTGCTTCTTGTAGGACGGTGTTTGAACAGCCCCTCCCTTTGCCCGGAGAAGCTTGCTTGGCCTAGTAGATAGAGCACGGGCCTGGGAGTCAGAAGGATCTGGGTTCCAATCCCAGCTCCGACACCTGTTGGCTGTGTGACCTTGGGCAAGTCACTTCTCGGTGCCTCAGCCGCCTCATCTGTAAAATGGAGATTAACGCTATGAGCCCCATATGGGACCCGAACCGCGTCCAACCTGATTAGCTTATATCTCCACCGGCGCTTAGATCAGCGCTTGACACATAGTAAGCGCTTAACAAATACATCATTTATTTATGAAAAGCTCTGGGCTGCCATCCGCACACAGCTCCACCCCCGACCCCAGGGCTGGGACTGCGGAAAGCGAGGCAGGCGGGATTCACACTGAGCGTGAGGTTCCCCCAGCGGCAGAGGGGATCCGGGAAGCCAGGCCCGCTCCGCCCCTGCAGACCCCCGCCCCGTCTTGGGCTCAGTTCTGTAGGAGGAAGGCGGTGGCGGTTTCCTGTCTCACAGATGTGGTGAGATCATCGGCTGATGAGGGTAGAATCCTCCGGGCCGTTGTTCGTTCTTGCTACGCTGAACTCCGTGTACCGGTTCAGGGGTGGAATCCCCATCGCACTTAACGGGCGGGAGGCTTGAGGGGACAGGACATTCTGCCTCAGGGATCCCAACTAAATATCAATCAAGAGTATCATCGGCATTTCTCCTTTACACAGGTTTTGGGTAGCAGCAATTAGCCCCTTTGGGTTACTTAGTAATCTGATTTTACTCTGGCCTTCCTGCCAGATGCGTAACTCGAAAGAAAACTTAGAGAAAGGCAACTAGGTAGCGCTTTTGTTCTAGACCACGAGCTCACTGTGGGATTCTGTTGTATTGTACTCTTCCCGGTGCTTCCTACAGTGCTCTGCACCGGGAAGCGGTTAATAAATGCCGTCGATTATCCTGGAAGAGAGAGGCAGATATTCTTATTCCTGTTTTATAGATGAAGAGGACTAGCCCAAGGTCACTCGGCTAACCAGAGCTGGGAGTAAGATCTCCCAACTCTGACCTTCTCAGAGTTGGACTGTGTCTATTTTCCACCTGTGGATTCTTTATTTAACGTCTGTCTCCCCCCTCTAGAGTGTGAGCTCGTTGCGGGCAGGAATGCCTCTGTTATATTGTACTCTCCCGAGCATTCAGTACAGTGCTTTGCACACAGTAAGCGCTCAATAAATACAACTACTCTGCCGGGTTTTTTCCACCAGATTTCTTATGATGATGCCTTCCTTTCCCCAGCAGCAATCTTCCACCAGAAAGGCAGACTCTTCAGCTTCCACAGATTAGCACAACAGCCCCAACAGAGCTAATAATAGGCGTTTGAGAGGCAGTCTTCACTAAGAGCCGAATGGGGGCTTATCCGGATATAAAGTATTTAAACAACCGGGGACAACTTCCCAAGGGAGGTGTGAACTGCGGATGAAAGTCTCTCAGGCTTCCAGCCCGTGCTACTGTCCTCCGGGAAAAATATCCCAGACCTGGGGTCACTGAGTGACTGGAGAAGACATCTGAGCTCTGAAGATGGAGCCAACTATTTCGAGGAATGAAATCCAGACATCAAAGACAGACTTTCTTTTAATGAGGTCTCAGCCTCCTCCTCTACTGGACTTTTCATGGCTATTGGGAGTCAGGAGACCCAGGTTCTAATTTTAGCGCTGACCCGCTCTGTGACCTTGTTAGCCTCGGTTTCCTCATCTGCAAAATGAAAATAAGATACTTGCTCTTCCTATTTCTTAGAATGTCAACCTCCACAAGTTTGCCCGGAGGCTGTGGATACTCAAAGGCTTTTGCTTTCTCTGTTGGCTCGGCGATGACAGGGAGATGTGTAGAAAAAAAAGGAAAGAGGCGGGGAAGAAGTGCAAACTCAAGAGCGCTGGATTTTCAAAACTTGACTAGTCCACCATTCACTAGTTTAATCATTATGGTATTTGTTAATTGTTTACTGTGTGCCAAGCACTGTTGTAATCGCTGGCATAGTCACAAGATAATGGGGTTGGACACAGTCTCTGTCCCACATAGGACTCCAACTCTTAATCCCCATTTTCCAGATGAGGGAACTGAGGCCCAAAAGTGAAGTGATTTGCCCAAGGTCACCCGACAGACACGTGGCAGAGCCGGGATTAGAACCTGGGTCCTCTGGCTCCCGGGCCGTGCCTCTCCCTCTAGGCCACGCTGCGTCCCTAGTTCCCCGAAGGGGCACTTCAGGTGCCGTGGACGGCCGGGGGTTGATTTTGACGGGAGCATCCGTCGGGTCACACTACCTTCGGGCCGTCCGCGAACAGGTCGAACCAACCTGGCGGCCAGAGCACTCTCAACTCGGAAGGAAATTTACCTTTCTCTGCGCTGAGGGAACTTGTAGGTTTCTGTGGCTTTTCTGTGTGCTGGAGCTGGCATGGAGTTATTACTGTTGAATGACCAAACGGGATTTTAAATTTAGAAATTTATTCTGTTTAATCCACAAGCTTTATATAGCTTTAGTTTAAAAAAAAAATAAAACAAAAACAAAAAACCCCCAAAACAAAACAGTGAAAACATGACAATATCCAAAATCCAGACCCTTCCATCTTTCAAAGAAAAGAGCTCTGAAAGTTACATATACCAATGGAAGAACCATGACGAGACAAGAAATATGAATGGGGCAACATCATTTCACAAAACAAAATTTTATGGAACTGAAGGAACCTTTCTGGGACTCTAGTGAACTGCCCTTAGAAAAGAACAATTGGGAAAAAAAAAGGAGAGGAAAAACCAAAAAAAAAAAACTTCCAGTGTTCCAAATCAACTTGTTACATCGATAGAAACCCCCAGTGTCCTGGCAAAGAAAAAAAAACAAAAAACAAAACCAAAAACAAAAACATGCTTTCATTTATGTAGCATCCTAGAGTTCTAATCTTGATTCACTTCAGCAGAAACTACACAGGCAAGAGGAAAGAGATTGTGGCATGAAAATATTCTTTTATACTTTCTTGGTAATTAACAGTGGCTTCACTTCGGGGCAAGCTTACAAACCACAAAAGGTTAGAAGCAATCATAACTTAAGTACAGGTGCTAATAAAAGGTCCAAAATGTCTGCATCCGGTCTGGTGCCTTTAAAGAAACCCGACAGCTGCCAGCTACGCGTTGAAACCGTCCAGGTGTATTTCTTCTCCCTTCCGAAACAGGCTCGCTCCAGATGAAATGACGTCGGCTGTCAATGAAAGAATGTCACTAGTACACTGTGGACACCTTTTTGCAATGTAAATCCATGCCCTTTTTTTGTCTTTTTGTTTTTTTAAACATGGTGAACCTCAACCTAGCAATTATTACAACAAATGTTATAGTCTAAAGCTCAAACACAGTTTAGCGATTTTTGAAATTGAATTCAGAGTACAAACCAAATAAAATGTACATTATAACAAACGTTGCCCGCCTAAGACGGGGGTGACACTTGGGCCTTCCTCATCGACCTGAGGGCCTTCTCCCGCAGGTGTTTCTCTAAGTCGTCGAGGTTATCCTCCGCTTCGCTTTCCGTCTCCTGAACACAGAGAGGGGGTCGCGGTTAGTCTGAGGGGGGCAGCGGCCCGGGGCCGCTGCCGGGTGGGGGGGACGGGGAGGGAAGGAGACCGACAGACCATCGCCTCAGGTCGTCGCCTCCGTCTGGATTATCCGGGGCTCAGGTGGGCAGGTAAGGTGACGTCTGCACGGATCTGCTCTAAGAGGCCTAAGCTCTTCCCCTATGCACTCACCTCCCCCCGCCGCCTTCCCAAAGCCCTCTGACCCCAGCCCCACAGCATTTATACTCTATTTATTTCCCCTACCTTTAACTTGTTTTCAAGTCCGTCTCCCCCCCGTAGCCCGAAACCTCTCGGTGGGCAGGGACCGTGCCTACCAACTCTATTAAACTGTACTTTCCCAAGCGCTCAGTACACTGGTCCCGCACACAGACAGTGAACGTTCAGTAAACACCACTGATTGATCCCTCTGGAGCCGAGAGAACAGACTCCAAAAACCAGGGGCAGCAGAGTCTAGGGGCCAATCGGTGGTATTTATCGAGCGCTTACATGGGTGCGGACCACTGGACTGAGAGCTGGATCCCATCGATTCTTTGGGCCTCAGCTTTCTGAGGGAAAGGCCACCTTGGGCGGAAGGGGGGCAAAGGGGATCGCGAGCAGCTTGTGGTGGTTGGGTGGGAGGGGGTAACGCTCAGACGACCCCCGCCTGGCCGACCACCCCGCCAGGCCGCTCACACGAGCCCCTTCGACCCCTTTCCGGCAGCGGCCAATTCGAGGAAGCCACGAGTGCTTTTCAGAATTGCTTCCTCAGAGCTGTGGATGAGGAGAGGCAAAGAACGACGGCTGATCTCTAGACCGTCAGCCCGTCCTGGGCGGGGAACGTGCCTAGTTCTGTTGCACCGTCCTCTCCCAGGCGCTCAGCACGGTGCCCTGCCCGTAGCAAACGCTCAGTAACTACCAGTGACGACCAGTGACTGACCGATCCATTCAGCTGGGTACCCTCTACGGATCCCACGGCTCTGTCCCGAGCTCCCGCCAGCCAGAACTGCGCTTCCCCGTCCGAGCGCCTCGGAAGAAGCCGGTAGGGCCGGAGGACGATTAGGGCGCGTCCTGGGGGACCCTGCCAACACCCACCTTTTTGGGCTCTGCTTCTGCCTCCTGTTCTTCCTGGACTGACGTGCTGACGGCAGCAACGGCGGCGGCGGCGGCGGCGGCAGCGGCGGCAGGGGCGGCCACTACGGTTGCCGTCGCCGCGGCCTTTTCCTTCTTATGCTTTTTGTGCTTCTTGTGCTTTTTATCCTTTTTGTGTTTCTTGTCCTTCTTCTTCTTCTTCTTCTTCCCGCCGCCTTCTTGGTCGGAATTCTGGAAGAACGGAAACGGAGGCCCCGTCGCCGTTAGAATTTCGGCTGCTGGGGCGGCGAAGCCCTCGCGCACGAGAGGCGACCCCAAGGAGCTGGAGGGAGCGAGCCTGGTAAAAAACTTCCGACGTCCGACCGGTGAACGAATCTTTCTGCCTCGGGGTCAGCTTTGACGCGTACGGCCGAGAAGCCGCCGAGGCCCAGGACTGCATATCTTATATATGTATATCTTATATAGATATATCTATCTATATCTTATTACGGTGTGGCCTGAATCGGCACCTATCCCCCTCTAGGCTGTAATAATAATAATGTTGGTATTTGTTAAGCGCTTACTTTGTGCAGAGCACTGTTCTAAGCGCTGGGATAGATACAGGGTGATCACAGTTAATCCCCATTTTAGAGATGAGGTAACTGAGGCACAGAGAAGTTAAGTGACTTGCCCACAGTCACCCAGCTGACAAGTGGCAGAGCCAGGATTCAAACTCATGACCTCGGACTGCCAACCCCATGCTCTTTCCACTGAGCCACGCTGCTTCTCTAAGCTCGTTGCGGGCAGGGCATGTATCTGTTATTTGTTGCACTCTCCTGAGCGCTTAGTACCGCGCTCAACACAGTAAATACGACTGATTGATTGGATCAAGAGAGGGTCGGCACCAAACCCCAGCAGATTTCACACTCTGGGCTACTAACACTTGGTTTGGGCTACGAGGCGACCACATATTTTTTTAAAAAAAGATCGAAACCTCGGTCAGGATTCTCGACGAGCGAGGCCAAAAGCAGGTTCTGTTGTAATTCAGTCCTCTACCTTCCCTAACACCTATCATGCCGCTTGCATCGTGCACTTTAACACACAGCAGGGCACTTTCAACTCAAATATTTCCAGCACCTTTAAAACTTCCCCTGAAAAGCATGATCCTTACTCATAAGGTTGTCTGCCCCAAGGGCCCCAAATGCCACATGAAACAGCCCAGGATCTGTGATCTTTACAGCCACTCGGGGCTGCCTGAAACAATATTTAGATGAGTCATCCAAGTGGATGATCTGATTTTAAAAGCACGAAAGTTCCACCCGCAAAGGGAAAGATAGCAAGGAAGAACAACTCGTGCTTCACTTCTTATCTTACGCCCAATTTACGGGTACAACTTCGAAGAACCTTCCTGCCGCCAAAAAGAAACCCCCAAAACAAAACCCACCACTACCAAAAAACAAACAAAACGCTTCTAATTCATTGGGCTAGGAATATACACAATCACCCTTAGCACCTAAACACTCCAGCACAAAGCTCTACTAACCCTGTTACTTAAGCACTCACCTACATCGCCCATTATAATAATTCTGGTATTTGCTCAGCGCTTACTGGGTGCCAGACACTATACTAAGCACTGGGGTGGATACGAACAAATCGGGTTGGACACAGTCCCTGTCCCATGTGGGCCTCGTTTTACAGATGAGGAAACTGAGGCACAGAGAAGTGAAGTCACTTGCACCAGGTCACACAGCAGACTAGTGGCGGAGCCACGATTAGAATCCACAACCTCCTGACTCCCCCTTCCCTGACTAAGCCCTCCTTTTCTCCCATTCCCTTCTGCGTCGCCCTGACTTGCTCCCTTTAATTCATCTCCTCTCCCAGCCCCACAGCACTTACGTCCGTATCTGGCACTCAGTAAGCACTTCAAATACCACAATTATTATATATGTAATTTAATTATTTCTATCAATGTCTGTCTCCCCCTCCAGACTGGAAGCGCGTTGTGGGTGGGGAATGTGTCGGTTATATAAGGTTACCCTCTCCCGAGTGCTGAGTACAGTGCTCTGCACACAGTAAGGGCTCAAAAAGATGGACGGATTCGCTACTCTTAGGACGTCCGGGTGGACGAGGTCCGAGCGGCCCACCGCGACTCGGTGCTGGGTGAAAACGGCCACCCAGGAACCCCAGCGAGTACAAAAGCGGCGGCCAAAGATCCCGCTCGTTCTTTCCGCGACTGACGAGACAAGCACCTACCCTTGCTGGGGACGGGCTCGGGACGGGACTTTTAGCCTTTTTTGCAGGCACTGCCGGGGACCAGTTTGTCGACGGAGACCGAGACTGGGTCGGAGATGGAGGTGCTTGGTGCTTTTTGGCCACTGGCTCGGGGGATCCGGACACCGACCTGGAGGACGACACCCTTCTCACGGATTGGGGGCTCGGGGAAGCGGCCCTGGAAAAGAAGGCGGGGGGGGGGCGCTGAGTTCGGCCACCGGCGGCGCGAATCGGTGGCGACCGCTGCGCTTTCCGACTCTCCTGCTGTACCGGTCGGTTGCATCTCCTCTAAAAGCACGCTTCCGTTTAGCGCCGGCTAAAGCTCGGACCTCCCACCCGAGAAACGGCATGAGCGAGAGGGTGCTCGAGGCCTCCCTCTTTCTGCCTACACCTACTAAATCGCGGCGGGAGGAAAGCGGGCCAGGTGCCGGCCGCTGAGGACGTCCAGACGACGTTTGCAGCTGGGCCCCAAGGCAGAGCTGTTCGAACGGTATTTTTGGGGTGGCCCTCCTGAACCAAACAGCTGCGGGGAAAGTGGGATCCCAGGCAGCCGCCGCACCGCGCCGGCACCCTACCTCCCACCCAACACCCCGAGAGGTGCCACTGTGGGCGGGGGATGACGACAAGGAGGTCCATCTAGCCCGGCACTCCCTTTCTACCCTCCCCCTCGTCATTCTACCCGGGGGAGCCTCAGCCTCCAGGAACTAGTTTCTCAGAAAGCACCCCGAGAACCCACGGGGGTCTTCAAACCGGTTCCCCCCGGGGATTTGCGGCCTACGGCTACCGGCTCCTTTCCTGACAGAGTAAAGGAGAAACTTGACGACGGTAAAACCCACCCCAAAACCGAAGCGGACCCATCCTCCTGCTCTCCCCGTTGCCCCAGCCCCGGTAGCACTGGGGCAGCTGGGCAAGTTCAAGCGGGTCTGAGGGAGAGGGAGGGGAAGAACGCGATACTTTACTTTTTTGTCTTTTTGGGTTCTGGGGTCCTGGAGACTCTGCGGATGGGCCTGGTGCTGGGAGACGGGGACTGCCTTCTTTGGGGCGAGGACGAGGGTCCCCTGCGAGGCGGCGGCGGCGGCGGCGGGGGGCTCGAGGAGGGGTGAGCCGCCCGAGGCCGGGGCGAGGGGGAATGCCGTTTGTTTGGGGGCGGGGACCGGGCTTCCCGGGAGGACTTGCTCGGGGGGGAGCCTTTCCTATGCTTGGACGAGAGCGAGGGGGAACGTCTCTTTGAGGGAGGGGGGCTTCTCTGCTTCGGTGGGGAGTGGGAGACGCGCCGCTTGGGCGGCGGAGACGGCGACGCCCTCCGCTTGGGAGGCGGCGGGGGGGACGCCGTCCTTCTCTTCGGAGGCGGGGAGGGGGAGTATCTCCTCTGGATCGGGGGAGAGTATCTTCTCGGAGAAGGAGAGCGCCGGCGTGGGGGAGGAGAGGGAGACCTGGAACACACACCGAGAGGACACGTTTCCCTTTAGAAACTTAGGTTGGAGATCGGAACTGGGGGCCGCCGGCCCACCCGCAACACCTTCCGGGCCCTTTGCCGCTGGCAAGGGGGCGGAGGGAGAAGACGAGGAGGAGGAAGAAGGGTACATTCCCTGCCACTTCAGGCAGAGGAGAGCTTTTTCAGAGTTGCCTCTTTCAGGGCTTTAACTGGGTAATGAGGACTTGCGCCTCAGAGCCGCCCTGCTTTTGAAGCAGACACCTCTGGAAGAAGCCTTCCTCTTGGACGGCACCCCTTCCCCGCCCTCGCCGCATGTCCCTTTGGGTGCTGCTGCCCTTTGGGGACCACGCCCACTCCAACGGCCACTTCTTTATGCCTCGCGGTCAGGGAACGAGAACCTCCGCCTGCCCCCTCCGGTGAGCGTGTGCCAGACCCTCCCACCAAATGCCCCGGCGGGGCAACTTCCGGCCCCAAGAGCGCTCGGGGCAGAAGAGGAAAGGAGGAGACCTTCGGGGGTCCCTGGGCCGCGTGACCCCGAGCGGCCCGGCTTCTCCTCCCTCTGGAGGATGGAGGGACCCCGAAGCCCAGCCCCGAGAGTTACCTGCGCCGAGGGGGTGTCGGTGACCTACGCCGCCGAGGGGGAGGGGCGGGAGAAGGAGAGCGCCGCCTCCGGGCCTGGGGTGGGGATGGACTTCGCCGCCGCCTACTACTAAACAGAGAGGGAAACCAGGTTAAGCAGGGGAGAACCGGCTCCTTCTGGTGCCCCCGATCGGCCTTCGCTGGGGCAGATTGGGGCGCCGCGGAGGCAGACTGTTCCGAGGAATAGTTTGGGCCTCTGACCCTCCTGCCTCCCCGCCGGCCCCCTCCCCCGGTCACTTTCTTTAAACGAGCCGAGGAATCCAACAAGGCTTGACTGCACTCTTCCACGCGCTTCGTACAGTGCTCTGCACGCGGTTCGCGCTCAACAAGGACCATCGATTCCACGCCATCCGCAGCAAGCTCCAAAATTTTGCCCAGCCCACTTTTTCCCAGACTCTCTCCCAACTCTCCGGGGGATCGGAGGATTAAATGCAAATAAAGAAATGTATGAAACCAACACCTTCTAGTATTCATTCAGATAAATTTACTCCCACCCACCGCTGGAGTTCCAATTACCCAGAAGACAAATCTGACGGGTCAACTTTCGACTCCCTGTCGTGGGCAGTGCACGTGTCTACCAACTGTGCGGTCTCGGGCTTTCCCGAGCGCTCAGTACGGTGCTCGGCACACGCTAGGCGCTCAGTAAATACCACTGGCGATGACGACGACGGCAGCGGTGGTGGCGAGCACAGGCCACCCTGCTAACGCTCACCAACTCCGCACAGAGTGCGCAGACTCGGGATGTGGTCTGGAAGCCGGGAAGGGCCCGCTGAAATGATGTCGGGAGCCCAGGATGGGCCGGAGGGAGAGCCACCTAGACACAGAGTGGCAGCAAACAGAGCGACCCCACGCTCCGGCAAAATAGGAGACGTCAGCACCCGGGAGGCGACACCCCCAGACCGGGGAGCCGCCCCTCCCGATGGGTCCGCCCCAGGGGAAGGGGCTCGGTCAGGTGATTGGCATCGTGGACCAGGGCAGATCCTTCTCTCCTACCACCTGCCTTACCCTCTTCCCCCAGTCGAGGCCAAGCCGGGTAGAAACCGGCACAGGGATGGTAAGCGAGACCGCGCCTGGCACCGGCCCCGAGGGCTCTCTGGTGGCCACGGACCGTAAAAGCAGCCGTGGCCGAGCACCAGTTCCGACAGAGACGCACCCTACCGTCCCCTCGGCCTCCCGACGGAAGAAGGTAATTTTCCTATCCTGGTCCAGATCGATATTCGCTAACACGAATCTCTAAAACCCACGAGACAGTTGCTCCCCTAAGAGCCGGGAGGCCCATCAGGGTTTGAAGCCTGGGAGTGGGAAAAAGAGGGTGGCCGGTCTGCAGCTACCTGCCTCTTTGAATAAAACTGGGGTATTTTTCTTTCAGAAACAGCCCGGAGTCCAATCTCAAATAAACGCCTTGATGCCTCAGGCTTAGAACAGATGTCCCCCGCACCTAACCAGAGGACTAAGGCAATCCACGGAAGAATGAAAGACCGCACGGTTCCGAGGGCAGCCGGGCCCACCTCCACAGGTTGGAGGGCGTTTACCACCCCAAATCTCAGCGGGGTGAAAACTGAGGCCGAGGCAGGGGAAAACCGTCACGGGAGACTTTCCGGGATTATTATTTTCGGGGGGGGGGGGGGAGGGGGGGGACAATCCGCCACCCCTTCGACGGTCCCCGGATCCGGGGCAGTGGGGAACGAGACAGTTGCGTTTCTCCGGGCCCTGATGCCGTGGCTGAAAAGTCATGACGTCACAGAGCTCGAGAGCTCGGCTCAAGTGGGTCTGCCAACTGGTAGTGCCCCACAACCACAGGCAACTCTGATCTGGCCCTCCGGCCCCTTCCCAGGAACATCCCACCCCCCGCCCTCGGTCTGAGATCGGACCAAGGAATCGGGGACACTGGGATCAGCTCAGCAGTCTCAGGGGCTGGACTTCCTGGGCGAGTGCTGCTGAGGCTCTTAACTCCCTTTCCTTTCGAAGAATCTAGAAGGGACCCGTTAAATCCCTCTACTCATAAATTTCCACCTTCTCGGGAATCCGTATCCATTTCCTCCCCTCCGCCTGTCCACCCCGGGGCCCCGGCCGTCAGGTGGCATGCAGACGAGTCTCAGGGCCGCCTCAGGATCTGACTTTTGGGAAGTCGTCTTGTAGACCGGCTTTCGGTCTGTGCACTTTTCCGCCGGGTACCCGATCTGCGAAAGTCACCACGGACTCCGGAGACAAAAAGACTTCAAAAACGTGGCCACGAAATCCTCAAGAGGGGAAACCAAGGCAGGGAACGCCCGGGGTCGATGTCTCCTCGACCGATCGCCATCGGATTACCGGCTCTGGGTCTGCCACCCCTAGCTACGATGCATAGAGGCCCTAAGGAACCGAGGTCCCAAGCTTTAACACTTCATTCTATTTCGGAGTAAGTTCTAACCAACCTTTTAATCATTGGCGATTGCCATCTCTTTCCCATCTGCATCCTGAGAGCAGTGGAGAAAAACACATGTCAAGAATTCCATTTACCACCGATCGGCTTTGACACAAGATACTGACGATACCCTTGAAAGCGTTCGAAAACTTCTCGACGCTTCAATCAGTCTTTGGTCATGCACGTGGAAGACACAGCAATCTGAAACTTCTGATCGGATCGGTGCCGGTTCCACCAACCACCAAGGGAGAAGCAAATCCGTCGCCCCTGGCCGTCTGGCAGGTAAGATACCCCCCTCCGCTCGGCCTTTTGATGCCACGCTGTGCTTCAACTCAGGATTGGACTATGTTTCCCACCCACCGGAGAGTCGGGGATGTAGGGAGACTGACGGGGCAGGGGAGGGGGAGGCAGCGAAGGAAATCAAAGAAGGAAATCAAAGTACCGTGGGGAGGAATCTTTTTGGCGTTTCCGAGGCGACGGAGACGGGCTCCGGGAAGGTGAATGTCGTCGCCGCCTACCCACTTCGCCGTTTTTCACATTCGACCTCTTTGGTCGCTCCTCTTCCGAGGAGGAGGAGGAGCCAGAGTCTAGAAACACACACAGAAATGGCCATTAATGTTTTTCTGCTCACACAAAGTGCCCTCTACCGCCGGCCTGGTCGCACCCGACTCTTTCCAACGGGCCGACCGGGCTCCCCCGGTGCTCTCTGGCTTCCCGCCCAAGCCACGCCGGTCGCACAGGTGGAGGCGGACACAACGGACCGTCCGATTCAAATATCCGGTAGGGACACTGCCGGCCTCCTACCTCGGCCCGCGTCTGGCCAAGCCAGGTCTGTATCGGACTAAAGACAGTACATGGTAGAAAGATGAGAAGTTATGTCTCGGGAGTACGAGTGACAAAATAGTCTGCATTTCTTGTAGTTTTGTCTTTGGTTTGGTTGCCATTCTGCTGAGTTATCACAAAACCAGCCTCTCAGGCAGAGCTGGGGGTAGGGAAGGATGCTTGGCTGCTCTTGAGGGTTTACAGAGTATGGAATTTCGGGATTTATGGAATTCCCAATTTAACCTGATTTCTTCCTCTTAAATCAAACGTAAAAGACAATTTGGGCTAAACCTCCCCTGTGAAAAATAATATGAAAACAAATATTTTAGATCCAGTGAACGTATCAATGAAAATCACCAATGTATGAATTTCCCAGGATTCTTCCAGATTGACCCAAGTGAATTCACTGTGCCGGGTGATAATCGCATTTATTGAGTGCTTACGGGGTGCAGAACACTGTATTGAGCACTTGGGAGAGTATAACAGAGTTGGTAGACACAGTCCCTGCCCACAAGTTACACCCTAGAGAACCAACTTACAGTTTAGACGATGAACTTCTCAGTATCGCCAGCACTGCCCATTGAAACAACAGGTGTTTTGAAATGTGGGGTCTGGAAGGTTTAATCAATCTGATTTTATTGGCGGCGGGAGTGGGGAAGGGATTTCCCTTCTTCCCACGTCCTCACTCTTCTCTGCCTAAAGTCTGGGCTTCGACACCGATTAGGGAAAGTGGCCTTGACACCTCTAGGACCTCCTAACTGTTGGGTTTATCAGCAAAAGCTGCATTACCAAAGAAACACATCCCATGCAGATGACTCTGTGAACGAACTCTAAAAATCAAGGCCAACTCTTGGACATTTAAATCTTACTTTCATCTATTTTTTTTTTTTTTTTTAAAAAAAGCACACTCCCAGATTTAGCCACTTTTTGCAATCCCCCAAATCGAGCCGCCTCTGGTGCAGCACGCAGTGAGGTTTGAAGGTCACGAGCCAACGAGGAGATGACACCTTGCGGAATTAGGCTACTAAACAACAGCTAGGGCCATATACCTACCACCCAGCCCTATCCGCCTAGGACTCTGACAAAACTCTTCCCCTCCGGCCCCCGCAAAAACCACTTGCAGTGTAACTACAGGCTGTTAAAACGTAAGGCCCGAGGTGGCAAATAAACAAGAACCCACCGAGGCATGCTCTGCTTCTTGCAGGTTGGTGTCCTGTTCTATCCTCTTTCCTTCGCTGCGATCATCATCAGAGCACCTGTAGTATGTTAAGCGCTTACTTTGTGTCAAGCACTAATCTAAGCGCTGTGGATAGGACACAGTTCGTGTCCCACGTGGGGCTCACAGTCTCAATCCCCATTTTCCAGATGAGGTAGCTGAGGCCCAGAGAAGTGAAGTGACTTGCCAAGGTCTCTCAGCAGACAAGTAGTGGAGCTGGGATTAGAACCCGTGACCTTCTGACTCCTAGGCCTGTGGCTCTAGCCACAACACCATGCTGTTTCTCTGACTGAACTGCCAGTGAGGGATCTTGCTGTCTCCTTCCTGAAACTTCATCTATTACAACTGGGGAGTGTGTTTTTTTTCCTTTTTAAACCCTTTCAGTTAGTTCATCTAATCCCACTGAAAAGAGCTATTCCGCCGTTCCGGCAAGGGGCCACTGCAATGGATTCCCGAGGTGGGTGCGCTCGCTTCTCTCCACACGTGGGCAGGGAACGTGTCTACCAACTCTGTGGTATTGTCCTCTCCCGAGCGTGCGGTGCAGTGCTCTGCACACAGCAAGAGCTAAGAATATACCACGGATGATGATTTGCGCTGGGGCACAGAGACAAGGGGTGGCTTGTGCCCATCAAAAGGGGGATGGCAGAGATGGGCTACTACGCTTCCCCCCCTTCCGGGTACCAGGCCAGAGAATGTCCCACGGGTCCACCTTACCTCCCCACAAACGGACCGGACCCCAAGAAACCCACCCCCACCCACCACCCCACTACGAAGGAGTTTCCGTACCCGATGAAGACTGCTGGTTTTGCCTTCTGTACTGGCGCCTCTGTTGCACTGAATCTGCTGCTGCCATTTTGCTGCCTTTGTCTTCTTCTGAAAGATATATGCATTTAGAACCCAAGGAAACCCACAGAGGCAGCCTGGCCTAGTGGACAAAGCACCATCTTGGGTCCTAATCCCGGCTCCGCCACTTGCCTGTGCTGTGACCTTGGGCAAGTCACTTCACTTCTCTGCCTCAGCTTCCTCCTTTGTAAAATGGGGACTTATATACCTGTTCCCCTTCTTCGACTGGGAGCTCAGTGCAGGATGGGACCTGTGTCCAACCTGACTGACTTGTATCTCCCCCATTGTTTAGAACAGTGTTTGACACACAGTAAGCGCTTAAATTCCACATTACTATGACAATAGTAAACGCTTTTTTTTTTAATGGTATTTGTTGAGTGCTTCTACAGTCCCAGGCACTGTACGAAGCGCTGGGGTAAACACAAGCTAACAAGTCTGGTCACCATCCACGTCCCACGTACGGCTCGCTGTCTTAAGCCCCATTTTACAGGTGAAGTAGTTGAGGCCCCAAAGTTAAGTGATTTGCCCAAGGTCCCACAGCAGACAAGTGGCGGGGGCGGGACTAGAACCTAAGCCCTTCTGACTTCCAGGTCCATGCTCCATCCACTAGGCCACAAATGCTTCTCCGGGGACACAGGGTGGGGGCGTCTGTTTGGCGAGTCTCAGGGTAGGAGGAGGATTTCGAGAGCCCATGGTTCACATTTCCTTAGAGCCACCAGGCCTGACACCACCCCGGCACCGTCTAAGGGAAGGCGGTGGAACTTCCAAACCCACGAAGGGACACCTACGCCGGGCCAAAGATCGGTAACATCGAGAAAAACGTACCTGACTCTGACAACTCTACTTTCCTAGGTTTTGGTGCTGGTGACGGCGACTCTCTTTTTTCAGGAACTTTATGCTTTGTCACTGGAAGGGGAGGAGAGAGGAGAGGAAAAAAAAAAATCTAGATCAGAGGAAAGACATCACAAAAGAAACTGGAACCAGATTTGGGGCGTATCACTCCAAGAACTACATGGCTCGGTCTGAGCACAGCTTTGCTGAGCTTGCCCAGAGCAAGGTATTAAATGATGGCTTTAAATGTCCTCCGGAGGCCCTTAATATTTGCAATTCTGAAGGCTAGATCGATGAGAAGTCGCCCTTATGCAGCAAAAAAAAAAAAAAAATCTTAAAGCCGCTATAACATGAGCATCTACCTGCCTGATTAAAGCCCCATAAAGCCTTTTGGTGTCTTCCAGGTGAGACCACCCCACTGTCAAACCAGGAGGCCAGCCTGCCAGAATCACCAGACCAACATGAAAAGTTAAGGGTGAGCCGTCATCAAAGTTTTGCAAAGTAAATATTCAGAGAAAGTCAGCCGCTCCTTTTTTGTTCTACTAAGCACAGGAGAAGAGGGGTAGCTAAAATTAAAACTATGATGGTGGGAAATTTCCCTCTCTGGGGAAGAAGAGAAATTCTACTTGGTACTTCAGAGTACTTCACGGAAGCAGATAGATTCATAACAACAACAACACAGTGCTTGTTAAGTGCTTATTAGGGTGCTGGGACCCAAGCTAATCAGGTTGGACACAGTCCCTGTCCCACATGGGGCACACAGTCTTAATACCCATTTTACAGATGAGGTAACTGAGGCACAGAGAAGTTAAGTGGCTTATTCAAGGTCACACAGCAGACAAGTAGTGGAACTGGGATAACAACCCATATCTCTCTGACTCCCAGGCCCATGCTCTATCCACTAGGCCACGCTGCTTCTCGACTACTGGGATTGCTTCGGCACTAGAAAATCCTTTCCCGAATCAAAGTGGCCCTAGGCCGAGTTTAACTTTAAGGGAGGGTTTATATTCCTTTCTGTTCCTTTTCTTTTGCGATTCCACACTTCATGCTTCCTTAGCCTGGCCCCACCGGGAAGGCCGCAACAGAACAATGTACAAACACCACTCCACAGAGCTTCGCCCAGGGCCTAAATGTGACGTCACTGATCTGAAAACCAAACCGACAGCTCTACTGGCCGCTCATTTTTGCAGAACACAGTGTCCTTCCCTCAGAAGAACAATGTGGTCTTGAACTAATTCCACCAGAATACAGAGTTCTCCGGTAAGACATCAAAAGAAACTTGGGATGATACAGTGTGGCACTTTGGCCGGGGGAGGGGAGAGAGAAGGGCAGCCTTCCCCTCAGCTGAGAGAATCCAAGGGTACTGGGACTGAGAGCTGTCCGCCACCAGAGTTTTTCACCTCTCTAGTATAGGGCCACTTTAAAGAGTCCTCCTTAGCACTACCTGGAAACCTAATCCCCTCCCATCATTGCTATCACCCGTTTGTCTATCAGCACCCCTAGAAGGTGGGTGGTTCTTCTAGGGTTCAGCCAGTCCCCGGCTCTAGAGGGCTGTTGGTAGTTCTGGAACGTTCTTCCGAACCTCCCTCCGGCTTTCCGGCTTTCCTCCGTCGGAGGCCCTCTCCGCCTCTCTGGAAGCAGCCCCAGATGCAAGTGGACAACTGAGTGCACAGGGTAAAAAGCAAGTATACTCATCGCTTATCACTCCTAAAACCACACCTAATCTCCCCCCTTTCACCCTGGGGCTCCTTAGGGGCCTAGAAGCGTTTCCCTGGGATGGTTCACTTGGGCTAGCCACTCCCCGAGTCTACCCTCTGCCCTTTTCCTTCCAATCCCGGGGTGGCCTCTGCACTTCCCACATCCAACGTCGGAGAGGATCCGCCCTTCTACCCGAGATCTCTCTTCAAATGTAGAAAAAGCCCTTGTGGCTTCTCCCAAAACCCCCTTTAAACCTCTCCCCAACTCTTCCTCCTGAATCTCCGCTCTGACTGGTTTCTCCTTTACTAGCTCAGGCAAGGTTGATCTCCTGCTAATCGATCTCAGAGAAGAGCGGCTTCCTAGCATTGAACTTTGAAGCCATTGACCTTCGAATATAAACAAGACCTTCTGTATGGAAATCAACCCTGTTTCTCTCTACCTAGCCTTCAGATAGGATTCCTCTTTCCATTATGTGAACGTCAGGAACGGCTAGCAAGCTCAGGCTTTCAGCTCATCCTTCTGAGGGTCTCTTCACTAGAAAATCCCTCTTTTTCCAGACTTTCTGACCTTTGTTATAAGGTTCCTCACTGATTCAGGGCGATGGGTCTCCGAGTGTCCGGGTACCCTCTGAATCGCAAGGCTGTTATGTTCACCAAAATGATTTGACTGATGAAATTTTGTTTCCCCCTAGCCCGCTCCCCTTGAGCCTATGGAATTGCACTGTCCAGAGTTGCCACTGGCAAGGGAAGAAACTATTAAAAACGGCCCTCCGTGTTGGTGCCCCTGAAGAGTCAGGGAATGTCAGTTCCCTGAGCAGGTCAAAGGGAGTGGATGTGAGGTCGAGGCCAGGAGAGAGGGCCAACTACCTGACTGACCAGGATCCGTTCCATCTCCCCAGCTGCACCCCGGTCAGTCCTGGGGCTCTACCAGCAGCGGGGGGGAATGTTTCCGACAGAAGAACCAGTGTGGCCCAGTGGATAGAGCACGGACTTGGGAGTCAGAAGGACCTGGGTCCTAATCCCATCTCGCCGCTTGTCTGCTCTGTGACCTTAGGCAAGTCGCTTCGTTTCACTGTGCCTCGGCTGCCTCACCTGCCAAATGCGGAATAAGACTGTGAGCCCCACGTGGGACAGGGACTATAATAATAATGTTGGTATTTGTTAAGCGCGTACTATGTGCAGAGCACTGTTCTAAGCGCTGGGGTGGACACAGGTTGTCCCACGTGGGGCTCACAGTCTTAATCCCCATTTTTACAGATGAGGTAACTGAGGCACAGAGAAGTGAAGTGACTTGCCCACAGTCACACGGCTGACAAGTGGCAGAGCCTGAATTCGAACCCATGACCTCTGATTCCAAAGCCCGTGCTCTTTCCACTGAGCCACGCTACGTCCAACCTGATGGCCTCGTCTCTAACCCAGTGCTTCGTACAGTGCCTGGCAGATGAATAAGCACGTAACAAATACCATTTGAAAAAGAAAAGGAAAAAAAAAATCAGCTAGGACGGGTTCGGGAAGGATCCTGAAAAGAAGTGACTCACGAGGTGACAGAAGGGCAGTTTCCTGGGCCCCAAGATTAACGGTCACCCGGGTTCCATGAGCACTGGCAGGAAGCGTGTATGGGGGGGGGGGAGGGCAGGGTGCTTGACTTTACCTTTTCCTGAGGTTCTCCCCGGAGAGGCGGAGCCCCGGCTTTTCCTCGTTCGGTTAGACTGCTGGGGTGTCGGCGAGCGGCGGGCTTTGGGCGGCGGGCTGGCGGGGGGTGACGGCTGGCGCCTCCGCCTCGGGGGGCTCGCCGAAGGAGTCAGCCGGCGAGCTTTGCGGGGGGGGCTGGATGGCCTTTTGGGCGGCTTCTTGGGAGGGGACCGGGACCGGGAGGAAGACGACGACGAGCTGCTCCCCGACAGGGAGGCCGACGACCGCCTTCTCCTGTGGGAGAAAGGGCCGCCCGCTCACCCACTGAGCCGACCGGGGGGGCCGGAGAGAACGTCGAACACACGCGAGGTCGGCGTACGTTACTAGGGACTTCCGTCCCCTCGTTCCACTTGCGAATTTAGGGAACCGAACACCCTAGCGATTCAGAAATGCCAGAGGAGGCTAAAGGTTGGAATACGGGAGCAGAGGGAAGAGCTACGTCGGAGGAAAACGCTGGAAAAGAAATCGCTCTGGCCGATTTTTCTGGCCCGAGAGCCGTGAGCTCCTTCCTTCCGGTGCACCGGGGTGTCCCTGGGGCTTGTGGGTAAGCGTGCCCCCCATCAGACCGCAACCCTTCGAGCACTGTGTTCCCGAGCGCCTAGTACAGTGCTCCCTCCTCACGAGGGAGGTGTTCACTATATGCTGCTGCTGAGGAAAACCGACTTTTAAAGTCTTTCGTGTGGGAAGGTACTTTTTCCCCCTCCTTTCCTTTTAAGATGAGCTATTTCTCCTTTTGGATAGTTAACAGATTTGATTACAGCGGGGCTAGCCGGAGAGAAAAACTCCCTCTGAACGGTCTCGTGCTAAGTAGGCAGAGGGTGAGGTCTCCAAAATTCTGCGGCAAAGATCGGTGGCAATTTCTGTTGCATTTTTATGTACCTGCAGAATGCACCTTTGGCTGCAGAATATCTGGGGACCTGAAAAAAAGAATCCCCACCTTGAGTGCGTACCGGTACCACCGAAAGGGGAATGTTACGCAGCTCAGGAGTGCTCTGCCTTACCTTACCCAACTCCAACAGAGCAGCCACCTCTCCGGAGGCCTTCGCTGAAAGGGAGAGGGGGAAGGCTCTGATCCAGCGCTGCCTGTTTTCGGGTGACGCGCTGCCGATTCTGACTCAATAATTGTGGTATTTGTTAAGCGCTTACCACGTGCCAGGCGCTGACTCGGAAGGAAAGGCCAAACCGAGTCCCGAGGTAACGAAAGGGTCCTCGCCCTGTCCCTCTCTCCCAAAGGCAACCCCAAGACCCAGCTTCCAACGTGACCCTATGGCACGGGGGTTGGGAAAACCCCAAGAAGCCACTCTTTGGTGTGGCACCGAGGGCCACTTTTGTTCTCCTGCTTTAATCCCACTAGAAAAATTTTGCTAGAAAAATCTCAGGCTTTGAATGAAAGGAAACTTGGGGGGAGTTTGGAATCTTTAAGCTACCTTCTTATCTGCTCTCCCAGGCATGCAAAAAGCCAAAAGACCAAAAAAAAAAAAAAAAAAAGAGAGAAAAAAAAAGTGACCGATAATGGCTTTTCAGCCACTTGCTAAGCTACAATGTCAAGCCCCAAAATGCTTTATCTTTCTGTGACCTCCTTTTATCGTTTTCAAGGACAACTGGGATATGGGCAGTTATGGACCGTTATGCCCAGCTGCTTACGACAGCAGTATTCTAACTCTCCATGAACAACTCCAGGGCTCGCAAGACCAGCCAGTCAGGAGAAGCGCAGGACGGGGGTGGCAAAAAGTTCTCCTGGACTGACAAAACCTAGAAAAATGGCGAGGGCGGTTTTCACAGAGCCGAGCAAAACCACACGGGGAGGACTCGGGAGTATGGAAGAATGGGCCTCCCCAAGCCCTACCCCCATCGATGACCATGACGATTTCCGGGCCTCTGGAGTAAATGTCGGAATGAGAGGTGGGCATGGCGAAAGCAACCGTCCCGGCTCCTCCAAACGAGCCCCACCCTCCGCGTCCGCGAGCCGAAAAATCTCACCGCCTCACTGGAGATCTGCTTCTTCTATGCCTCGGTGGGGGAGGCGGGCGTCTCGGAGGGGTTCTTCTTCGAGGAGAGGGCCGCCTTCTAGGACTCGGCCGCCTTCTGGGGGAATAGGACCTGGCACCAACCAAGAAATCCACTGAGCCGGGAGAATGGGGTTTCTCTACGGTGGCGGTGAGGTGCGGGGGAAGCGATTCTTCCTTAACAAACAATGCACCCACACCCCAACCCTCTCTCCCACTTCGGAATTTTTTTACACACAACCTTTCTGCTCTTTTGACAGTGTCCCTAGGAAGCAGGCTTCGGTGCCCAGGCAGGAGCCCGTAATTCCCAGAGAACATGGGAAAGCTCAGTTCCTTTGAACCGTGAATCCACTGCCCTGGTCAAGGATGAGGCAAGCCTGGAGTGCCGAGGGCCGGTTCCGGCAACCTGCAGGACCCCCCGTGCTCCCATAAGAACAGTTAATGGTGGCGGGGGGGTGTGTGTGTGAGGGGGAACTACTCACCTGGATCGTGATCGGTGCCGCCGCCTGGGCCGGGTATGGGAGGGGGACCGGGAACGAGTCCGTGACCTCGATTTGGATCGGGATCGGGACCGGGGGCGGGTTTTCTCCTTTTCTTTCTCTTTCTTTGAATTCTTCTCGGGAGAAGGTTCCTTCGGTTCTGGGACGGGTTCGGGTTTGGGGGCTTTGAGGATGTCACTGTTAAAACCCAAAGTTGGGACTTCTCAGCGCTCTCTCTTTTCGTATGGCGGGCGGGCCCCGCTGAGCTCTCCTCCCCCAGCTGCCGAGCTCTCGGCACTCGCTGGCTCCAAAATGGGGGTAGTTCTCAATCACACCCGGCCAGTACGAGACGGCTCGGTTACGTTTTGGTCTCGGGGACCGCCGGCCGCTTGGGGCCGAAGCTAGCCCGCCTCCCGGATCGAGGTGTCTATACTTGCCTAGTGGACGTGGCCTCTTGAATAGACGGTTCCTTGGCTTTCAGAGAGGGTTCTGGGAGCTCTGGAGTGGCCTCTTTCTTTTCCGGGGCGGGGGAAGCGCTCCGGCTCTTGGTTCTGTGACGGGGAGATCGAGAGTGACTGCGCTTTCTCTCTCGCCTTACTGGGGAGGACCGTCTTCTAGGGGAAGGAGATCTCGATTTGCGTCTAGGACAAAAGCAGTTTCTATTTCAGGTCTCGGGCCGACGCAGGGGACAAGGCTTTGGTGGAAGGGAAAAGTCTGCGTTTGCGGCCTGCTCTGGAGAAAGCCCCTCCTGGAAACTCACTAGGCATTCGAGGTGCATTCTCACCGCTGATGGGCTGTGGGGAGCGAGAGCGCCAGAGGGGTCAGAAAACAGAACGATGAACTGAGACGGTTCGTTATGGGAAAGGCACCGGTGGAAACTGACCTGCAGGCTGGATCTTGGCACTGTCCTCTCTCAAGGGGGAGGAAGGGGACAGGCTCAAATGAGCCTGAAGGCCAGGGGACACAACCTGGGGTCAGGGTGACCCCCCATTTCATTCCCCGCCTCAAAGAGGACCCCAGGTATTTGGCTTGCCACTAGGTCTAGTCACAAAACCATGACAATCAGAGAGCACTCCTCTCCCTATGGTCCTTTAGATTAACCCAGAGGAACACTACTGACCAAGACTGACCAATGTCCCTCCTGGAAATTAAGCAAGGATCACTGAACTGGTCCTTCACTCAGAACGCTCTCCTTTTCGATGTGGGTAGGCTACTCGGCCTCAGGCTTTCAAACGACTAAGGAGAGCACCACACTACACCGCTCAGAGTAAAGCTTTCTTTCACCTCTAAGCAGGCTTCAGTGGTAAACGCTTAAATGGAAAGGATTAAAGATTTAATGAATTAGCACCACCTTCTCTTGGTTTTGCAAGGGGCAGCTGGAAAAGAAAACACCTGAGGAAAAAGGGAGCCCTTGGAAATCTCAAAAGGCCTGCCAAAGAATAAAATGCGGACTAAATCCAAACTGGCCTGAAATTTTCTAGTGGAGTCCAAGTAAGTCGGGCCAATTTGACACGGGAAGGGAAGGATGGGAACGTGGTAACTGGATGAATGAGGGTGGCTTTCAAAAGGGGGAAGATGACGGTGAGGAAGCTGGGGTGCAAAAGCATGAAAGATGTAAGAGGAGCGTTGTCACAGGAGTAGATGAGGAAATCAAACGTAATAAAGCCGTATGCGAGGATCAGAGCAATCGGCAAGCTCGTTATGGTCAGGGAACGTGTCCACCAACTCTTGTACTGTACTCTCCCTGGTGCTTGGTATAGTGCTCTGCCCACAGTAGGCGCTCAATAAATACCACTGTCTGAAAGAAAATGGGATTAAAAAAAAGGGACAATAATAATGGGATTTAAAAAAACAAACAGAAAACCGGACAATAAATGATCACGATTTGCAGGGAGGGCACCTGCCAAATTCGTTTTCCTAAAATCTCCGGCCGAAGAGTGAGACCAGGTAAAAGAACGACTCCCCAACGTAGTGGGGGGTGGGGGACACTAAGACACCTCTGGGGTGATGGCCATACCTTCTTGGACTCCTCGACCGCTCCCTCTTTTCTCTGCTGCTCTCTTTTTCTTCTTTTTCTCTCTTGTCCTTGTCTTCATCTTGTTTCTTCATCGATGCCAATTTCTCCTGCTCAATCTGCAAGTAGGACTAGGTTATGTGCATTCAATTTATGGTTTCCGCATGGGTGGATGTCTGAATCAGTAAAGTTTATGTAGAGAAGTCCTCTCTAGCAGGAGAGCAGTTATTTTCGCCCTGAAAAACTCCCTTTCCCTCGAGTCTAGCCTGGGGTCAGCGAAGCCACCTGATGGCTGACCACATTTAATGACATTCAGCTTTCTTATTCTGACTTTGTATCATGTTTCTCATGAGCCCATTTCTTCATCTTATTTTATTTTATTTTACAAAAACCCAAAACAGAACCTGGATTATGACAAGTAGAACTGCCCTCCGAATGAAGTGGACAAAGGTGCTGAGAGGCAACGTGGCCTAGTGGATAGAGGACGGGACTGGGAGTCTGGAGGCCTGGGTTCTAATCCGAGCTCTGCCACTTGTCCATCGGGTGACCTTGGGCAAATCACTTCACTTTGCTGTGCCTCGGTTACCTCATCTGTAAATGGGGATTAAGACTGGGAGCCCCATGTGGGACGGGGGCCTTGTCCAACCTGATTAGCTTTTATCTACACTTAGTACACTGCCTGGCACATAGTGAGCACTTAAATTCCATTAAAAAAAAAAAAAAGGAAAAGATGATGGTCAGAAAAAGGTTCTAAGCAAGAAGACGCAGATCTCAGACCCTTCTTAATTTCAACCACTCAGACTAAGGCAAGTCCCTAATAGACTCTGCATATTCTTAAGACCAAATGCAATCCCTAAAATTATCCATGTGTTTCCAACGTACATATATTACCTGGCCGATTATTTAAGCACTTATTCATGTCTGGATTCCCCTTTTCTTCCTTCGTGTAATCTATTTTAGTGCCTTTCTCCCCCATTAGATTGCAAACTAGTGGGAGAAGAAGGTGAAGGTTCAGGTCTACAACTTTAAGATACCCTCTCAAGCACCCTTGACCGACTGACCTCAATTCCAAGCAACACAGAATCCTGCGCACAGCCAAGCCTTTCCCACTGGGCTCTCTCCTTGCACTCCCCCCGCTCCCCAGACAGACGGGGAACCTTTTAATACTTTTTTCCATCTGTTCAGTAAAATAATTTACTAGAACATCTACAGACCAACTGGGTACCTCTACTAAGGACTTAAGCGCTTAGTAGAGCATCCTGTACTCAGAAAGCGCTCAAATACAGCCAACTGATTGATCGCCCGAGGAAGGGGAGAACCTGGACCAACTGTCGACTCTCATCGGTGCCAACGGAAGGGACCTGCCGATTACCTATATTTCCCGAGCACTTTACTGGGTGAGGAGCAGGGTCCCTTCCGATTACGTCTCTGACCCGTCCGCGTCCCTTCCGGCACTTTGGCCGTCTCCCCTCCTCCGCCCCCGAGTCGTCCGTCACCTGTCTTTGCTTTATTTCCTCTTTCTTCAGTTCCAAGAAAGCAGAGGGGATCCCGGCGATGTTTTCTTGGGCACTCAACAGAAGGGGCCACAGCTCTCCCATAAATTCTCTAGCATTTTTCCCATTCAAGAACCCAGTCAGGTTGATCTGCATCATTTTGGAATCCGGATTCTGCGGAGAGACATGACAGGAAGATCTACAGGTTACTTTGAAAAAAACCCGACACGCTATAAATTACTTTAAAACAAGTCTACCAGTGGGGCTAAGATTTCATATACAACTGAATGCTAATTTTTTTTTTAATTTCCATAATGATTTCTCAGCCAAATAGCACTAGCTAGGAAGACCAATTTCTCCCTCTCTCTCAATCCCTCTCTCGCTTTTACCAAAAATTCAGAGCAGCCTCTTAATCCTTTGTGGATGATGTAAATTTTTTTTTGGGGGGGGGGAGCACTGTGTAGCTGGTAAATGACTTGGAATTCAATCATCACTTACAAATTCTCTCACAGATAGAGGAAAATGCTGCCTTGGACAATTTCCCTTACTGCGTGGATCTGCAAAGTGTACCGAAATGGCACGTGAGCATAACCCGATAGGTGGTGTTCTCTAACGTCCCTTATGGCCTGCTATGAAGGCTCACAGGAATTGAGGCATGCATTTTCTTACTCTCTCCAAGACGCTAGCCGGAAGGCCTGCCCTGACTACTGTACAGCCACCAAAATACAAAACAAAACAAAAGAACGAAACCAAAACGAAAAGCCCCTCTTGTTACCAAACTGTCTCAGTCCGATTCTGTACTGTCCACAAAGGGCTAAGAGGTCTAGAGGGTCTCAAAAAATAAGAGGGGGGAAGGGGGAGGAAAGGGGAGGGGAAAGAGTCGAAAGGCTACGGTTGTTGGTCAAGCAACAAGGCCCCATAGAACAAGCACAGCTCAACAGCACAAAGCAAGTACAGATTCCAGGTGTCTTCAGTTTCTTCTTGGAACCTTGGGGGGGGTTTGGAATCGCCAAGTCCCCTGTAGAGAAAGATGGTCCCTTGGCTTGCTTCCGACTCCCTACTGCAACTCAACCACCTTGAGTTTAATGTTATATCATTTATCTAAATTGCAAAAGACGAACAAGCAATAATGAGTACACAACCACAAAAAAAGAAAAGATCGTTTCTTTTTTTTTTTAAAAAAAAAAAGTTCTAAACTCTAATGTCATGCTCAGGATAAGGGGAATTATACCACTATAGGCTCTAGGGCACTAACATACAAGTCAGTAAAACATTTGTTCAAAGGAAATTTAAGCTTTAACTTAGCGCTTAAACTGACTTCCCTGGTTTTGGTTTCTTTCGAGTAAAGGGCGTAAAAGCCTCCAAAGACGTGTGTATATTTGTATAAAAATAGATATTTAAATTAAGTATTCTTTATAAGTTAAATCAAAAATGCAGCTAGTGAATCATTATAAAAACGGCAATACCTTATCAGTTGAAATGTCAACTGTTCGTTCAAAGGGGTGAACTCTTTGAAAAAAGGATTAACGTAAAATACATTTCACATAGCATGTCTGCCAATAATTCAAATGGTACATCTTACAGTCCCTTGGGTTGCAGTGGCACACTATCTTAATAAAAATAAAAAAATAAAATTAATTTTTTTTTTCAAAAAAGTCAGTTTATCACCATCTCAGACCTCATAGAAAAAGCTATCTCATCTGAGTCTTAACAAGGCTGCCAATTAAATTCAGTCGGAAGCTTAATTTAACTGAAGTGGTCAATCAAAACCCAAGCCGAGATTTAGGCTGTCGCCTCTTCTAAGAGCTAACTGGGCCCTTGGTATTCGCAGTTAGAGAACGAGCTGCTAACCGACTCCTACCGCCCCTCGCGCTTCACACAAAGCTCCGTCCACGTTACGGTAATTTCAAAGAGCAGTGTGAAGCTTCGCCCCATTGCTCTCTCGTTCTCCTGTTTGTGCTTTTGTTGTTGTTCGGCCACTTTACACAACTCACCTCCAAACACACACTGCATCATCAAGGGAGTTGGGTCAGAGCGACAATGGGACACTCACTCTGCTGTGACCTAATAAGGTGATGGTGCTATACTTCAGACGCAAGGAATAACTTCCATTTTGGTTCAGGCCTTTTAAATCATAAATCACATCATCATTAGAAAATTGCTGTCAAAGTACCTTAACATGTAACAGCAAAATTACAAACAGTAAGTTTGATTTTTTTTTTTTTCACCTGCGTACGCTTTCAAAACTATGCACCTTCACTAAACTTCCAGCCTTAAATTACAAAGTGAATTTCTTTTCACAACATACATTGCAATAAAGCCCTAATCGTATCATCTGTATTCCACTGAGAAATTCACAGTTCCCACAGATTTCATAACATATCATTACACATTCAGAAACAATATCCACTTCAAAGTCATTACCTTTACTTCCAGCTGGTTGAATATAAATTCAATTACTACATCATCTTCGAACCCAAGGATTTCTGTTACTCGTTTTGTTATCCAAGGCTTTATCACTTCCAGGTTTACTTTGCTCATGTCTACCTGTTGGAAGAAGGAAGAGCGACAACTTAAACATCCCCATCCGGTGGGATTCTCCCTCTTGTTTTCTCGTCCAACCCTGGTCTAACGCACTCCGCTATCAAATGGACTGTGATACGCCCCTATAAAAGGGGGGGGGGGTCTTACCCCGGCTTTCAGAGGGCAAATCGCCCGCGCCGAGGGATCTAATTCTCAGCTGTGTAGTCTCTCCCGGCGCTTAGTACAGGGCTCTGACCCCAGAGCTACACTGCTATTAAAAACCGTTACTACTACTTACTGAACAGTTTGGATTTGGCTCTGAAGGGCTTTCAAGACACTCCTGTGCTGGGCGGCAGCGGGACGGGAGAGAGTCGAGGGCAGAAACTCGAGTTTATTGTGCGGAAGAAGGCAACGGTAAACCGCTTCCGTGTCTTTACCAAGAAAACTCTAAGGATACGCTACCAGAATGGCTGCAGATGGACAGTGGGGCGTCCTGGGAGAGATGCGTCCATGGAGTCGCTACGACTCGACAGCACAAGAGAAGGAGTGAGGCTCTTTGGGTCGGGGGGAGAATGGGAGGGACGAATTGGAAAGGGGATTTCAATTTCCATGCCAGGAGATACTGGGGATGAAGACCCTCCTTGATGCCCATTATACTGTGATGGACGGCTCGCAGAATAACCCCACGGCGTATTTGTACCGAGACCCCGTACGGTGGGAGGCGGTACCTTTTTTTCGAGACATTCTGCAAATTTCAGCTGCTTCAAAAGCTTCTTCTGTTTGTTGCTGAAACGATTGTCCTGTTCTGCACTCGTCCCCTATTGGAAAATGGAGGGAGGGAGAGGGGAGGGTCAGAAAGAAATACTTTAATTGGGGTCGCGATCAATCTACGGCGTATATTGAGCGCTCACTGTGTGCAGGGCACTGTACTAAGCGCTTGGGTGAGGACACCACAATGGAGTGTCGGCAGAAGCGTCCCTGGGAATCGATTTTCACATCTGGAGAAGGGGCGTCCCCTTGGTCGGACGGCACCCCCGGGACCCCCTTAGGCCACCCATTTTGCCTTGAGCCTTGGGGACTCCCATGGAGAGTTCAAATGAAATGAAACCCAATAATGCCAGGGCCAGTTCGGTTTACTGCTTTCGCCGACTGAGGCAGCGGGGCAAGATAAGACGCAGCTCATCTTGCCAACCGCTCTTGACAGATTTGCTGGACTGGAGGGCAAAAACGGGAGGCCCGGAATTAACACTCCCAATTACAACCAGAGGCTGCGGAAAAACGAGGCGCTAAAAATTAATCAGATTTCAAGGGCCTCGTTCCCGGCAGAAAGTCACACCATTCCTTTATGGTGACATTTCTATTCGATCCGGATCATCTGTTGTGCCGAGAACGAGAAAGTATAATCTGCACTCTCCCGCTCTGACTAGGCTTGCATTGACGACTGCTGGTTCTACTTCTATTTTTACGGAACTGAATCGGGGTCCTATCAAGCGAAACACAGGAATACGAAGAAACTACTATCTTTTTCTTTCTTTCTTTCTTTTTTTTTTTTTTAATAGAAGATGCAGAAGCAGTACTAAGAGACTGGTTAGCAACATGTAGCAAAATCTGACTGTGGAGGAGACAGCAGGAAACGGGTACCTTACAGGTGCCTCGTTCTTGGATATACACTCAGGGACTAAACTTCCTTCGAGAGAGAAAAAACATCTAACTGACCTAGAAGCTCTTGAAGATCACACTGGCTCAGAGCAAGTCCATGTTTTACAAATGAGGAATGTGTTGCGATCACTCATTTGATTCTTCCAGGTTGATACACCATTATCTCAATGACCCACATGTGCAGAAGGGGCTAGAATTACTTTGCCCCTCGTTGGGAAAAACCACCAAAGGGACATTAGCACTCTAAATCAAAAGGGATTCTTCTCCTTGAACCCAAATGACGAGGTAAACACCACAGAGCGAATTGCTAAATGTGAGCATTATCTGAAGTCCGGCATGTTCTGATACCCTGGCAGGGTAGGATGCCAACAGATGTGCGTTCCAACTTCCACTTTTCATCGCGGGGGTGTGTCCTTGGTTAGAAATTCACTGTAATATGTTTCATCCACACCTGGAGTAAAACCATCTTGCGGGAAAAAATAAAGCTGCTACTTAGATTCATCAGGTTGCGGAAGAAAATCCCAACTCTCCGAGAGCTGGTGTGGCAATCAAATTCCCAATCCCATCTCACTCTGCGGAGTGTCGGGAACACGCACGTCCGCTTTGAGAACCCCATAACCGGACTGGGAAGTATTTGGGGCCTCCGGCGGTCAAGTGAACTGTTGAAAACCGTGCTCAGATCTGGCTCGGCTTGCAAACTACCTACTTGAGGGTGGGGAAAGCAAAGAAGTGCCGCTGATTTTTCGTGTGTCCCATCTGCAGCATGTGGTTTTCTTTGGGGTGGGATGAATGAATCTTCAAAGCGGGACACTTACTACGATAAGTTAGCAAAATTCGAACAGATTTACCAGTGGAACAATGTGCCAGTCTGCACCCTGCTCATTTCACGTGCCGCTTGACAGGCCGTGTGACCTGATGGCTAGAGCAGGACCTGGGTGCTAATCCCTGCTCCGCCACTTGTCTGCTTTGTGACCTCGGGCAAGACACTTCCCTTCTCTGGGCCTTGGTTAACTCATCCGTAAAATGGGGATGAAGACTGTGAGCCTCACGTGGGACATGGACCGTGTCCAGCCGGATTACCTTGGACCTACCCTGGCATTAGTAGAGTGCCTGGGCACAGAGTAAGCGCTTAACAAAGCCCATAAAACCAAAACAAACACTGCCAAACCAGTCCAGATGCTTAGTACAGTGCTTGGGCACATGGTAAGTGCTCAACGAAACCTATAAAACAGAAACAAGCACTTCCAAAACAGTCGGGATGCTGATTTCCCACACGGTTAGAGAATGGGGGGGGGGGGGAGGACAGACGGACACACACATCCACACCCGAAGCAAGCCTAATTAAACGTGGGCCCCTCCAGGCCACAGGTCAAATCGTGGCTCCTTCTGGTCACCGTCGGAGCCCGGTGCAATCGAGGCAGCCTGGCTTACTTGCACCCACTCGGGCATCACAGAGAAGCAGCGTGGCCTAAAGGACGGAGCCCGGGCCTGGGAGTCAGAAGGACCTGGGTTCTAATCCCGACTCCGCCACCTGCCCGCTTTGTGACTTTGGGCAAGTCACTTCATTTCTCTGGGCCTCGGTCCCCTCGTCTGCAAAATGGGGACCAAGACTGGGAGCCCCATGTGGGATGCGGACGGTGTCCGCCCCGATCAGCTTGGATCTACCCCAGCGCTTAGCACAGCGTGGCTTAGTGGAAAGGACACGGGCTTGGGAGCCGGAGGATGTGGATTCTAATCCCGGCTCCGCCGCTCGTCTGCTGTGTGACCTGGGGCGAGTCACTTCACGTCTCCGTGCCTCCGTTACCTCAACTGTCCATTCCAAGCGCTTAGTACAGTGCTCTGCACATAGTAAGCGCTCAATAAATACAATTGAACGAATCTGCGAAACGGGGACTAAGACCGTGAGCCCCACGTGGGACAACCTGAGTACCTTGTAACTACCTCGGCGTCTTAAAACAGTGTTCGGCACAAGGTAAGCGCTTAACAAATACCATTATAATACCAATAATAATACAGAGCCTGGGACATAGTAAGCGCTTAACAAACACCACAACTATGACGATCATTTATCTGCCCTTAAAGGCTCCTCTGCCCCAGGTCTTTCCCTTCCACCCCGGCCTGCAGGGCAGGGCTTAACTAATGATGATGATGATGGTATCTGTTAAGCGCTTACTACGTGCCAAGGCCTGTTTTAATTTAATATCTGCGATATCTGGTAGGTGCGTACAATGGGCAAGGCACTGGGTTAAGCGCCGGGGGAAGACAGAAGCAGTAGGAGAATTAGGAGAAACACCGTGGCTCAGAGGAAAGAGCCCGGGCTTGGGAGTCAGAGGACGTGGGTTCTAATCCCAGATCTGCCACTTAATAATAATGTTGGCATTTGTTAGACACTTACTATGTGCCAAGCACTGTTCTAAGCGCTGGGGTAATAATAATGATGTTGGTATTTGTTAAGCGCTTACTATTTATTCATTCAATAGTATTTATTGAGCGCTATGTGCAGAGCACTGTACTAGGCGCTTGGAATGGACAAATCGGTAATAGATAGAGACAGTCCCTGCCCTTTGACGGGCGCACAGTCTAATGTGCAGACATTAGACTGCACATTAGACATTAGACGGGAGACAGACAATGTGCAGAGCATTAAGCGCTGGCATAGATACAAGGTCATCAGGTTGTCCCACGTGGGGCTCACAACCTTCATCCCCATTTTGCAGATGAAGGAACTGAGGCCTGGAGAAGCAAAGAGACATGCCGCAAAAACCTGACAGGTGGCGGGGGGCCAGAATTAGAACCCACGACCTCTGACTCCCAAGCCCGGGCTCTTTCCACTAAGCCGCGCCGGTATTTGTTAAGCACTGATAGGTGCCAAGCACTGTTCTAAACGCTGGGGGGGGGGGGGATACAAGGTGATCAAGTTGTCCCAGGTGGGGCTCACCGACTTCCATCCCCATTTTCCATTTCTCTCCTGTCAGCTGGGTAAGCCATTTCACTTCTCCGGGGCCTCAGTGACCTCATCTGGAAAATGGGGATTAAAACTGTTGTGCCCCACGTGGGACATCCTGATGACCTGATATCCCCCTGCAGCGCTTAGAACAGTGCTTAGCACATAGTAAGCGCTTAACCAACACTGTCATGATGATGATGATGATGATGAAAAGCCGAGGGCTTCTCATCTGTCCCTCCCACCCGCGCCGAGACACGTGGAGGGGAGGGTCGGGGAGCATGACGCCTTTTCTTTTCCGGGATTGGCCTGGTGGCCAGAGCCCGGTCCTGGGTTCTAATCTCGCCGGGGAAGCAGCGAGCCCGGGCAGGGGCGTCCCCTGTGGGTCGTGGGTTCCAATCCCCGCCGCGCCACGTCTCAGCTGGGCGACTCTGGGCAAGTCCCTTCCCCGGACCTCAGTTCCCTCATCTGGAAAATGGGGATGAAGTCGGTAAACCGGCCTGATCACCTTGTAATAATAATAATAATAACGTTGGTATTTGTTAAGCGCTTCCTCTGTGCCGAGCACTGTTCCAAGCGCTGGGGGAGACGCAGGGGAATCAGGTGGTCCCCCCCGTGGGGCTCCTCGTCTTCACCCCCATTTTCCAGATGAGGTCACTGAGGCCCAGAGAAGTGAAGTGACTCGCCCACCGTCCCCCAGCTGCCAAGGGGCCGAGCCGGGATTCGAACTCACGACCCCTGCCTCCCCAGCCCGGCCTCTCTCCACTGACCCCCGCTGCTTCTCTAGTAAAAATAACTGCATCCTCCCACAGAGTCAGCGCTTAACCAATGCATTATTATTATTATTAACGGGGGTAACCGTTAAGCGCTGACTCCGTGCAGAGCACTGTGCTAAGCGCTGGGGGAGACGGAGGGGCATCCGGTCGCCCCACGTGGACACCGCAGCGCTGAGCAAACCCCACCCATATCCCTGCCGACCGTGGGCAAGCCCCTTCCCCCGGGGCCCGGGGGGAAAATGGGGGATTGCGCGGCCCACGTGGGACGGGCCCCGACGCCGCCGGCTCGTCATGGGGGCCAGCGCTTCGCGCAGAGTGCGCGCCCGGAGACGCCCTCCCTCTGGTGTCCCTTCCCGCCCCCGGGGTCGGACGCGGGGGGGGGGGGGAGGGGGACTTGAGGCCGCCGTCCTCGACCCCCCGCCCTCCTTCGCGGCCGCCATTTTCCCGGGGGGGGGGGAGGGGCGGGGAAGGGCCCCCCCCCCCCCTTTCCCCCTTCCCGCCCCGCAGGACGGGCCGGGGCCGCCTCCCGTGAGGGGAAAGGAGGCGCGGGGAGGTCCCCCGCGCCCGGCCCGGCCCCGCGCTCCGCCGCGCCCCGGCCGGGCAGGACCGGGCGGCCGGCGGGGAGGACGACTTACGCGGAAGAAGCCCGCGTCCATCTTGCCGCCTCGCTCCGAGCTGGCTCCCCGCCCCACAATGCACCGCGCCGGGGAGGCCGGGGCCCCCGCGGCGCGCGCGCGCGCGCCCCCGCCCACCCCAATCAGCCTCGGGCCCCCCGGCCCCGCCCCTCCGCCCCGACGCCCCGACACACGGACGCAGCGCCGGCGGAGGGAGGGAGGGAGGGAAGGGAGGAGAAAGGGGAACCAATGGGAGCCGAGAGAGGTGCGCGGAGGGCCAATGGGAGCGGAGAGGGGCCCGCGGAGGACCAATGGGAGCGGCGTCTCTCTCTCTCTCTCCCTCTCCCCCCCCACCCTCCTCCGAGGGCTTCAGTCAGGAGAGGCCGGCGGCGCGCGGGGAGCCAATGGCAGCGGGGAGCGACTCAAGGGGAACCAATGGGAGCGAAGAGCAGCGCGCGGAGGACCAATGGAAGCGCCGTCTCTCTCTCTCTCTCTCTCTCTCCCCCCCTACCCGTGCCCTCTTCCGAGGGCTTCAGTCAGGAGAGGCCGGCGGCGCGCGGGGAGCCAATGGCAGCGGGGAGCGACGCAAGGGGAGCCAATGGGAGAGAAGAGAGACGAGCGGAGGACCAATGGGAGCGCCGTCTCTCACTCTCTCTCTTTCTCTCTCTCTCTCTCCCTCTCTCTCCCCCTCTCTCCCCCCCTCTCCCTCTCCCCCCGCCCCCCGTGCCCTCCTCCGAGGGCTTCAGTCAGGAGAGGCCGGCGGCGCGCGGGGAACCAATGGGAGCGAAGAGAAGCGCGCGGGGAGCCAATGGGAGCGAAGAGAGACGCGCGGAGGACCAATGGGAGCGCCGTCTCTCTCTCTCTCTCTCTCTTCCCCCCTCCCTCTCCCCCCGACCCCGTGCCCTCCTCCGAGGGCTTCAGTCAGGAGAGGACGGCGGCGCGCGGGGAACCAATGGCAGCGGGGAGCGGCGCAAGGGGAACCAATGGGAGCGAAGAGCAGCGCGCGGAGGACCAATGGGAGCGCCGTCTCTCTCTCTCTCTCCCTCTCTCCCCCTGCGCCCTTCTCCGCGGACTTCCGTCAGGAGAGGCGGGCGGAGCACGGGGAATGAAGGGGAACGGCGCACGAAGAACCAATGGGAGCGAAGAGAGGCGCGTGGAGGACCAATGGGAGCGAAGAGAGGCGCGCGGAGGGCCAATGGGAGCGGCGGCGCGCCATCTTTCCCCCCCCCCGGCCCTCGCCCTCCTTCGCGGGCTTCAGTCAGGAGAGGCGGGCGGAGCACCGGGAACCAATGAGAGAGAAGAGAGGCGCGCGGGGAGCCAATGAGAGCGAAGAGAGGCGCGCGGGGAACCAATGGGAGCGAAGAGACGCGCGCGGAGGACCAATGGGAGCGTCGGCTCTAGCTCTCGCTTTCTCCCGCCCTACGCTCCGACCCTGAGGTAACGAGGACTTGTTATGGCGTCTGACGGGAAGAGAGGGAGCGGGATTATAACAATAATAACAGTAATGGCACTTGGTAAGCTCTTCCTCTGTGCCAAGCACTGTTCGAGAAGCAGCGTGGCTCAGTGGAAAGAGCACGGGCTTGGGAGTCAGAGGTCATGAGTTCGAATCCCCACTTTGGCACTTGTCAGCTGTGTGACTGTGGGCAAGTCACTTCACTTCTCTGGGCCTCAGTTTCCTCATCTGGAAAATGGGGATGAAGACTGGGAGCCTCACGTGGGACAACCTGATGACCCTGTATTTATAATAAGAATAATAATGTTGGTATCTGTTAAGCGCTTACTATGTGCAGAGCACTGGGGCTCACAGTCTTCATCCCCATTTTCCAGATGAGGGAACTGAGGCCCAGAGAAGTGAAGTGACTTGCCCACAGTCACCCAGCTAAGTGACAGAGCTGGCATTCGAACTCATGACCTCTGACTCCAAAGCCCGTGCTCTTTCCACTGAGCCACGCTGTATCTCCCCCAGCGCTTAGAACAGTGCTCTGCACATAGGAAGCGCTTAACAAATACCAACATTATTATTCTAAGCGCTGGGATAGATACCAGCTAATCAGGTTGTCCCATGTGGGGCTCCCACTCTTCATCCCCATTTTCCAGATGAGGTCACTGAGGCCCACAAAAGTGAAGTGATTTGCCCAAAGTCACACAGCTGCTAAGTGGCAGAGCTGGGATTCGCACCCACGGCCTCAGACTTCCCAGCCTGGGCTCTTTCCACTGAGCCATGCTGCTTCTCATCGCCTGTGTGACCCTGGGCGCTCTCCCCAGCGCTTAGCACAGTGCACTTCACATAGAAAAGCGCTCATTAAGCCACTGGTTGATTGAACCACCCCTGCGCTTGGTAAGGTGCCTCGCTCATCAATCAATTGTATTTCATTCATTCATTCATTCAATAGTATTTATTGAGCACTTACTCTGTGCAGAGCACTGTACTAAGCGCTTGGAATGAACAAGTCGGCGACAGATAGAGACGGTCCCGGCCGTTTGACGGGCTTACGGTCTAATCGGGGGAGACGGACGGACGAGAACGATGGCGATAAATAGAGTCTAGGGGAAGAACATCTCGTAAAACCAGTGGCAACTAAATAGAATCGAGGCGATGTACAATTCATTAACAAAATAAATAGGGTGACGAAAATATATACAGTTGAGCGGACGAGTACAGTGCTGAGGGGATGGGAAGGAAGAGGAGGAGGAGCAGAGGGAAATGGGGGGAAAAGAGGGTTAAGCTGCGGAGAGGTGAAGCGGGGGTGGTAGAGGGAGTAGAGGGAGAAGAGGAGCTCAGTCTGGGAAGGCCTCTCGGAGGAGGTGAGTTTTAAGTAGGGTTTCGAAGAGGGGAAGAGAATCAGTGTGGCGGAGGTGAGGAGGGAGGGCGTTCCGGGACCGCGGGAGGACGCGGCCCGGGGGTCGACGGCGGGACGGGCGAGACCGAGGGACGGCGAGGAGGTGGGCGGCGGAGCGTGCGGGGTGGGCGGTGGAAAGAGAGAAGGGAGGAGAGGTAGGAAGGGGCAAGGTGACGGAGAGCCTCGAAGCCTAGAGTGAAGAGTTTTTGTTTGGAGCGGAGGTCGATAGGCAACCACTGGAGTTGTTTAAGAAAGGGAGTGACAGGCCCAGATCGTTTCTGCGGGAAGATGAGCCGGGCGGCGGAGTGAAGGATAGACCGGAGCGGGGCGAGAGAGGAGGAAGGGAGGTCAGAGAGAAGGCTGACACAGTAGTCTGGCCGGGATATTTCTTGAGCGCTTACTGTGTGCAAAGCATTGGACTAGAGAAGCAGCGTGGCTCAGTGGAAAGAGGCCGGGTTTAGGAGTCAGAGGTCATGGGTTCTAATCCCGCCTCCGCCACCTCTCAGCTGTGTGACTTGGGGCAAGTCACTTGACTTGTCTGTGCCTCAGTTCCCTCATCTGTAAAATGGGGATTAAAGCTGTGAGCCTAATGTGAGACAACCTGAGTACCCTATATACCCCAGCGCTTAGAACAGTGCTCTGCACATAGTAAGCGCTTAACAAATACCAATATTATTATTATTATTCTCTGTGCCTCAGTTCCCTCATTTGTAAAATGGGGATGAGGACTGTGAGCCCCACATGGGACAACCTGATTACCTTGTGTCTCCCGCAGCACTTAGAACAGTGCTCGGCACATAGTAAGCCCTTAACAAATACCATCATTATTATTATTATTATCATTAAGCAGTTGGCACAGAGTAAGCGCTTAACACCATAATTATTATTACTAAGCAGTTGGGAGAGTACAATATTACAGCCTGCAGACACATGCTCTGCTCACACCGAGCTCACGGTCTAGAGGGGGGAGACAGACATTAACATAAATAAATAGTTACAGATATATATACACAGATATAAATGTATCCTTGCCCACATCCTTCCTCTGGCCTGGAATGCCCTCCCTCCTCAAATCCGCTAATCACACTCCTCCCATTCAAAGCCCTACTAAAGTCTCACCTCTTCCAGGAGGCCTTCCCAGAATAAGCCCCCCTTTTCCTCAGCTCCCCCTTTCCTCCCCATCGCCCCGACTTCCTAGCAGCGTGGCTCAGTGGAAAGAGCGTGGGCTTCAGAGTCAGAGGTCATGGGTTCGACTCCCGGCTCTGCCACTTGTCAGCTGTGTGACTGTGGGCAAGTCACTTCACTTCTCTGTGCCTCAGTTACCTCATCTGTAAAATGGGGATTAACTGTGAGCCTCAGGTGGGACAACCTGATTACCCTCTATCTCCCCCAGCGCTTAGCACAGTGCTCTGCACATAGTAAGCGCTTAATAAATGCCAACATCATTACCCTCCTCCCCGCCCCACAGCACCTGTGTATATGCGTACATATGTGTAATTCTATTTATTCACATAAATGCCTATTTACTTGTTTGGATGTGTATTTAAAATTCTACTTATATTGATGCTATTGATGCCTGTCTACTTGTTTCGTTGTCTGTCTCCCCCCTTCTAGAATACGAGCCCGTTGTCTCTGTTGCCGAATTGTACTTTCCAAGCGCTCAGTACAGTGCTCTGCACACAGTAAGCACTCAATAAATACGACTGAATGAATGCAGAAGGCATAGACATCTCGCTCGAGACGTTTGGATTCGAGGTGGGGTCAAGGGTTTTTTTTTTTTTTAGGAAAGGGGAGACTTGAGCTTATCTGAAAGCAGAGGGAAGAAGCCTTTGGGAAGTGAAAGGTTGAAGCGTCGTGGTTAGTGGAAAGAACCTGGGCTTCGGAGTTAGAGGTCATGGGTTCGACTCCCGGCTCTGCCGCTTGTCAGCTGTGTGACTGTGGGCAAGTCACTTCAGTTCTCTGTGCCTCAGTGACCTCATCTGTAAAATGGGGATTAACTGTGAACCTCACGTGGGACAACCTGATGACCCTGTATCTACCCCAGCGCTTAGAACAGTGCTATGCACAGAGTAAGCGCTTAACAAATACCAACATTATTATTATTATCGAAGGTGGTCATCAGGGAGGGAAGAAAGGAGGGGACAAGTGTTTAGATAAATTGCACAGGGATGGGGTCAGAGGCCCTGGTGGAGCGGGTGGATTTTGAGAGGAGGTGGGAAATCTCTGGAGATGCTATTGGGAAAGATGGGGAAGTCGAAGAAGAGGGAGGAGAGGAACTGGGAAGGAGCAAGGGAGATTTTAGGGAGCTTCCCCCTAATAGTTTCAATTTTCCAAGGCCTGGTCATTAGGAGCAAGAGACTGGGGTTGTGGGAGGAGGAAATGGTTCAAAGGGTTGTAATTCATTTGGATCTCTATCTTAGTAGAAGAGGTGCTAATGGCTTGCGAAATGGCTTGAAAGTCAGAGGACCTAGATTCCAATCCCAGCTCTGCCAACTGCTTGCCGTGTGACCTTGGGTAAGTCAATTCACTTCCTCTCGGTTTCCTCATCTGTAAAATGGGAATTAAATCCTATTCCTTACTGCCTAGACTGTGAGCCCAATATTCATTCAGTCAGTCAGTCGTATTTATTGAGCGCTTACTGTGTGCAGAGCACTGTACTAAGCGCTTGGAATGGACAACTCGGCAACAGGTAGAGACCATCCCTGCCCATCAACGGGCTCACAGTCTAAACGGACCCTAGTATGGGGTGGGGACTGTGTCCAACCTGATTGTCTTGTATCTACCTCCGTGTTTATAACGGCGCTTGCCACAAAGTATTTACCAAATATTATTATTCTTATTTTTACTATTATTATTATTGACACAACCCTCACCTTCTAGAAGAACTGGCTGCATTGGATTCAGGCTGAGAAAGATAACACTAGATGGGGCTAAAAGCGTTTTAGTGACAGCTAGTTTGCTCCACGCGTTAGTGGGTAGCGCTACCCAAAAATACTTGGAAAAATTCCATTAGGCAATCAACGGTATTTACTGAGCGCTTACTATGTGCAGAGCACTGTACTAAGCGCTTGGGAGAGTACAATACAACAGAGTTGACAGATATGTTCCCTAAGAAACAGCTCTTTTCCCACGTTACTTTCAATCAGTCATTTTTATTGAGTGCTTCCTGTGTGCAGAACACTGAACTAAGCGCTTGGGAGAGTACAACAATGAACACATTCCCCGCCCACAGCGAGCTTACAGTCTAAAAGGGGAGACGAACATTAATACGAATCAATACATTACAGATATGGACATAAGTGCCGTGGGCACTTATTTAATATTATTTTAATATTGTATTAAATATTTTATTTTAAATTATTTTATTTGATAAGAAATGATCAACCCATCTAGCACCTGTGTATTTGATTATATCCTTCCCCTGTGTATATATATATATATATATATAATCAACTGTTTAGTTGATTATTTATTCTGATTTCCTCATGTGTCAATATTTTCCTGTCTGTCCCCTTCTTTGAGAAGGTGGGATCTTAGTGGGCAGGGAATAAGTCTCATGATTATGATTATTATTAATACAATATATGTTAAGATGAAGCAGTGTGGCTTAGTGGAAAGAGCACAGCCTTGGGAGTCGGAGGTCATGGGTTCTAATCCCGGCTCCGCCACTTGTCTGCTGTATGACCATGGGCAAGTCACTTAACTTCTCTGTGCCTCAGTTTTCTCTTCTGTAAAATGGGGATTGAGACTGTGAGCCCCATGTGGGACAGGGACTGAGTCCAACCTGATTACTTTATCTACTCCAGAGTTTAGAACAGTGCTTGGCACATAGTATGCACTTAAACACCATAATTATTACTATTATTATTAACACTTATGTACATATCTATAATTATTGATGTCTATCTCCCCCCAGACTGTTAGCTCGTTGTGGGCAGCGAATATCACCATTTATTGTTGTACTTTCCCAAGTGCTTAGTACAGTCTTCTGCACACAGTAAGCGCTCAATGGTTACAATCTAATGAACAAATAAGCTTCTCTGGGCCTCAGTTCCCTCATCTGCAAGATGGGGATTAAGACTGTGAGCCCCATGTGGGATGGGGACTGGGTCCAACCTGATTACCTTCTAATAATAAATATGCTATTTGTTAAGTGCTTACTATGTGCCAAGCACTGTTCTAAGCACTGGCACTTTGTACCTACTCCAGTGCTTAGTACAGTGCCTGGCACATAGCCAGTGCTTAACAAATATCATTAAAAAAAAAAATTGGGGAGTTACATAACAACAGGAACGGCTGTCTGGCGACGTGAAGCGTGGTGTATATATACACACTCAGCAGTGCTGGGGACCAGCCTGGCCTCCTTCATTGACTTTAATCCCCTGCCTGGCTGCTTCCCCACTCCATGGTTGCCCAGTAGCCCGCTGGTCTCTTGGCTACCTATTTCTCCGCCCAGGCCTCTGCCTGACCTGTCTGAATTTCAGCACAGCACCCTCTGCTCCCAACACAACAATCAACCATCTTTGCGGCACGGACGTTGCAATTTGAGGGAAAGGGGAATCCGGCGTCAAGGCCAAGTAAAGCGGCCTCTCCCCCGCCTCCTGGTCCCGGTTTCATGAGGGCAAGAATAGATCCTTCCCTGACTAAGCCCCCCCTTTCCTCTTCTCCCACTCCCTTCTGCGTTGCCCTGACTTGCCCCCTTTATTCAATCCCCCCCCCCCAACCCCACAGCACTTATGTCCATATCTGTCATTTATTTATTTCTATTCACGTCTGTCTCCCCCTCTACACCATCAGCTGGGTTGTGGTCAGGGAATGTGCCTGTTTATTACTCTATTGTCCTCTCCCAAGCGTTTAGTACAGTGCTCTGCATACAGTAAGCGCTCAATAAATGCGACTGAAAGAATGAATCCTGAAAAACCACCAGGAGAGAGGCAGCCAGATGCTTCCCGTGCCCCTGCAGGATCTGAAAAACCCCAACATCTTTCACTGTTCAAATAAGATTTTTATTTTAAAACAAACCAACACGGCTTACCCTTCAATCTTCTCCTGGTTGGGGGAGGAGAGCTGACCATGCTTCCCGGGTTAGGTGGATTTTCTCACCTAATTAAATAAGCCCAAACTTCAAAGCCTTTAAAACAAAGAGCAGCTGTCTGATGGAGGAGGAAGGGCAGGGATCTTGGAAGAGGCTTCTCCTTCAGGGGCCAGGGATGGAGCACAAGAATAGGGTGGGATTTAATGAAGCTGCCTGGAAGGGGCAGATCAGAGCTGACCCCGATCAAGAATAATAATAATGTTGGTATTTGTTGAGCGCTTACTATGTGCAGAGCACTGTTCTAAGCGCTGGGGTAGACACAGGGGAGAATCCCGATTAGACTGTAAGCCCGTCAAATGGCAGGGACTGTCTCTATCTGTTGCCGACTTGTTCATTCCAAGCGCTTAGTACAGTGCTCTGCACATAGTAAGCGCTCAATAAATACTAGTGAATGAATGAATGAATGAAAAGTGCTTGAGGAGTCCAGGAAACAAGGAGTAAATACTCCAAGCCCCCTGAGGGGCAGGTCCAGGATTTACTAAATTTTTTTTTTTTAATTCATTTGATTGTTGTATGTGTTAAGCGCTCACTATGTGCCAAACACTGTTCTAAGCACTGGGGTAGGTACAAGTTAATTAGATCGGACACAGTCCCTGTCCATTATGGGGCTCACAGGCTAAGTAGGAGGGGGGACAGGTGTTGAATCCCCATTTTTCATTTGAGGAAACTGTGGCCCAGAGAAGTTAGGTGACTTGCCCAAGGTCACGCAGCAAGCCGGGATTAAACCCGGCTCCTCTGACTCCCAGGCCTATGCTCTATCCACTGGGCCAGGCTACTTCTCTACTAAGACCACCGGAATCAAACTCAGAAAATCTGAATCTCCTCACCCCTCCCTGTCCTCTTTCCCTCTCTATTGGCCAAATAATAATAATAATAATAATAATAATAATAATAATAATAATGATAATACTATTATTTGTTAACTACTTACTAGATGTAAAACACTGTTCTAACTGCTTGGGTAGATGCAAGATAATCGTTTCCCACAAGGGAATCACGGTCTAAGTAGGAGGGAGAATAGGTATTCAGTCCCCATTTTGCAGATGAGGGAACTGAAACCCAGAGAAGTTAAGTCACTTGCCCAAAGTCACACAGCAGACAAGTGGCAGAGTCAGGATTAGAACCCAGGTCCTCCGACTCCCAGGCCTATGCTCTTTCCACTAGGCCACGCTGCTTCCCTACTCTGTGCCTCCTCCATGAGTTCTTCCCCAGTACGTGATATAGTACCACGCACAGACTAAGCTACTATTATTTCCAGATCTCTCCCAGATGTCTGTGTGGGCTTGGGCGAGTCATTTCACTTCTCTGTGCCTCAGTCACCTCACCTGTAAGATGGGGATTGAGACTGTGACCCCACGTGGGACAGGGACTATGTCCAGCTCTATTTGCTTGGATCTACCCCAGCGCTTAGTACAGTGCCTGGCACTTAGTAAGTACTTAATGAATACCACAATTATTATTTTTATGTCTCTTCTCCCCACCTTCCATTCCCTGGGTCTCCTCCACCTCGGGTTGGGCTGTCGTTTTCTCTCCCTCTCTTGCTTCCGAGCCCCCTTCCCATCCCTGACGGCACCTCCTCCCACTCGTCCTTTCACTCCCCCCCACCCACCCCAGGAATGCCAGGCAACTCGAGAGCTGGGGAGATTAAAACTGGAGCTCCATGTGTGCGGGACTGAGCAAGTGCTTATCACAGTGTTCTGCACATTATATGCACTCAGTTGTATTTATTGAGCACTCCCTTTTTGTAGAGCACTGTCCTAAGCACTAGGGTGAGTAGAATCGTAGCCTGTGATCGATCGACTGACTGAATGAGCAGTTCCTTTAGCTCTCACTGGACATTTTAAAACAAGACATGTAGTTTTCTATCAAAAAAAACCCCATTTATTTGAAAGTGAAGAACGGTGAATTGACAAGTAGAAAAAAACCTGGCCTCCGCCCCACCCCGGAGTCTGAGCCTTCTACTCACGTGACCCTTCCCGAGCTGGTCTCTCAAATAGCCACTTCGCCAGGTGAGAAGCAGCACCCAGCAGGTGCAGAGAAAAGACTCGGATTCCTTTACCTTCCCCCCTTCGCACCATCCCGGGGAGGGGGAGACGGAGGAAAAAGCTGAGGTCAGCCCGGGGGCCGCAGGGTGGCAAGCCGGCCGGCTCCCCTGCCCCCGGCCCCAGGGCCGGGCGGGATGGAGCGTGGGGCTCCAGGACACCGAGGGCCACGTCTCCCCACGGGGGCCGGAGAGGCTCGGGTTGGCGGGGCGCTTAGCGGAGCACAATTAGACTACAGAGAGAGCGACAGTGCGGCCGCTGTGCTTCCGCCCCCGGGGCCCGGGGCGATAGCGGGGCATGCCTGGCGAGCCCCGCTCTCCCCGCCCCCTGGCATGGCAGGGAGTCCCAAGGTAGCAGGCGGAGTCTGCTCCAGATTCGGGTTTTCGGGGAAACGCGGCTCTAGAGTGTCTGCTTTGTCCCGCTCATGGACCGCGGCCTTGCAGGTCCAGGATAGAGATGTTCCAGGTCCGGGTGCCCTGCTGGCCTCCTCCCGGGGCACCCCCTCACTTCTGCTGGGGAAAAGGAGTCAGTGCCCGGGGGTGAGCTCCTGCCCAGGCCCGGTGTGAGTCAGTCAGTGTTCTGATGGGCAGTGACGGAGTGGCGGTGGGGCCCCGGGCCTTTGGGGTGGCTACAGGAGCCCACCCAACTGGCAGGAAGGGCGAGACCAGCGTGGGGTGGGTGGCTCCGGGCTCTCCAGGATCTCCGGCTGCTGGGCTCTCCGGCAGTTGGGCCTCAGGGTCTCCTCTGAGGGGCCCGGGGGTCCCCAGTTAGTGAGCAGTCTCTCTAGCTGCTGGACCCCAAGCTCTCCAGCCGGAGGCCCCGGATTCTCCCGGATCTCTAGCCACGGGGCTCCTGGATCTTCGGCTGTTGGGCCCCAGGGTCTCCGGCCACCAGGTCCCAGGCTCTCTGGCCGCCGGGTCCCGGGCTACCCGACTGCTGGGCACTGGACTCTCCGGCTGCTAGGCCCCGGGGCCTCTAGGTTTGTCCACCCAGCCTTCTGGTAGCTACCAGAGCCTCTGCCTTCATCCGGGAAACAGCCGTTCGCAGATCCGGACCCAAGATCGGGAGATATGATCCGGAGCCTTTGGGGGCCAGGCATCAAGGAAACGTTCCGTCGTCCACCCGCCCCGCTGGCCATCTCCGACCATCTGGGCGGATCCTGGCCGAGCCGCTCCCGGGAGGAGTCGCCATCAGCTGATCCCAGGGAGGCCAGGGCCACGTCAGGAGCCAGTGGCCCCTCTCTGGGCCCGGCCACGAAACTGGAAGTGGGGAGGGGGTGATCCTGCTGCTCAACCTACTCGCTCTGGCACCTGCTGCTGGCCCCCACCCCAAACGAGTTCTGAGCTCCACGGGCCGGACCCGGGCCGCCCCCCGCCCTCCCGCCCATCACCGGTTCTCCATGTGGATGTCCACGGGGACGAAAGTGAGTGCGGTGGGCTGGCCGACGGAGCCGCTGCTGGGCCCCAGGGCCGGCGGGCAGGAGGCCTTGCTGCTCTTCGGTTCCAGCTCCCGCTTAGTCCTCATTTTCCTAGAAAGAAACACCCACACGACTCTTGAGTTGGCCCCTAAATAATAATTGTGGTATTTGTTAAATGCTTACTATGTGGCAGGCACTGTACTAAGCGCTGGGGTAGAAAGAAATGTAAGAAACCCCAGGCAGGGGGAGGATTTTTTTCACTGTCCACTGCGGTAGGATGGTGTGAGGGAAGGGCTTCACGAGAGCCAGGCCCTGCAGGTGACTGGGAGTCAGGAGGCCTGGGTTGAATTCCAATCCCAGCCTCATTTATTTGTTCATTTGTGCATTCGTTCATTCAATCGTATATACTGAGCGCTCTTCACCAAAGCCCACCTCCCCCATCGGGGCGAAACCGAACGCTGAATTTCAACCCGTTATCATTCCCCGTCCCGGGGAAGGAGAAGTGGCCACTCCAGCCTCAACGGCCTACCTGTTGTGCATTTTTAGGAGCACCAGCACCACGGTGAATACGACAATGACGAAGATCACGATGGCGGCCACTATTGCTCCAGAACCTAGAGAGAGGGGCGGGCGAAACAGGTCAGCGCCTCCAATAGAGTGGAAATGGGTTCTGTGCTTCCGATGCACTTTCCCAAGTGCTCAGTATAGCGCCTAACCCTCGGTGGGCGGTCAACCAATAGTGGGGCTACTTCCGTGACCGCCGCAAAAATACCAACGGCCCTTACTCTTATAGAGGAGCTCCTCGGTTGTCTTGGTACTCGTGTTTGACGGGAGGGAGGTGGTGTCACCCAAGGGTGCAACCGTGGTCATCTTGGCTGCGGCTAGAGAAGAGGAGAAGCAAAAAACAAAGGTGAAAATCTTTCCCGTTATCACCTCCGATCCTCCCTACCCATCTTCCCTCTCTCGTTGAGAGAACCGCCTGTGACCCTGGACGCCTCTAGACTGTGAGCCCCAGGTGGGACCTGGGCTGTTTCCAACCTGATTAGCTTTTGAATCTATCCCAGCGCTTACTACAGTGCCTGGCACATAGTAAGCACTTAAATATCATTAAAAGAAAAAAAATCACAGAGTAACTCCCACTCCATCTTTGGAACATCAGTCAATCAATCAAGGGTATTTATTGAGCGCTTATTGTGTGCAGAGCTTGGGAGAGTATCATCAGAGTTGGCAGACACATTGCTTGTCCAGGAGGAGCTTGATCAATCGATGGTATTTGGCGAATGCTGACTATGTGCAGAGTACTTTACTCAGCACTTGGGAGACGACAATAAAACATACTTAGCGGGCACATCCACTGCCCGTACGGAGCTTCCAGTCTAGAGGCAGAGAGGGAGGGATGGATATTAATATAAATAAATTACAGATACGGACAGAAGCGCTGTGGGGCTGAGGGAGGGGATACAGAAGGGAGTGGAAGATCAAAGGAGGACTTAGTGGGGGAAGGCCTCTTGGAAGAGCTGTGCTTTTAGTAAAAGGCTTTTAATAATATCCAAACAAACGCCCATCTGGGATAAGGTCTCCCTGTCCAGCTACCTGGAAGGTCATCTGATGGTGCAGCTTCCTGGAATAGAAGGCCTTGTCTAGAGGCACAGGTGCGGGCTGAGCCTGCTGACCGTCGCTTTGGCTGGAGAACAGAGAGTCGCCTCCTGGCACAGCTGACCGTCTCGGGGAGGGAGAGCATCCAGATCAACCCAGCGGCAGGAATGGGAGGGAGGAGAGGCGCATTTTCTGCTGAGAATGTGGATTTTTTTTCTTTTGAGGGGGAGAAATGGGATGGGATGGTTGAATTTCCATCTCCATCTCCAAGACTGTAAGTTTATCGTAGGCGGAGAATGCGTCCGCCGCTGCGGTTGTATTGTACTCTCCCGAGGACTTAGGACAGTGCTCTGCAGCATGAAATAGTAATGGCCAGAGCCTGGGTCAGGGAGTCAGAAGGACCTGGTTTCCCATCCTGGCTCCACCACCCGTCTGCTGTGTGACCTTGGGCAAGACACTTCATTTCTCTGTGCCTCAGTTACCTCCTCTGTAAAATGGGGATTAAGAACGTGAGCCCCATGTGGGACAGGGACCGTGTCCAAGCTGATTCACTTATATCTACCCCAGCGCTCAGTACGGTGCCTGGCACATAGTAAGTGCTTAACGCGGCCATTAAAAAAACAAAAAAGCACCGTACTAAACTCCGGACTAGAAACAAGGCAGTCAGTCAGTCACTGGCCCTGTCTCACAAGGGGCTCACGATTGAGGTAGGAGGGAGAACAGGGATTTAATCCATAGTATACAGATGAGGAAACGGAGGCAAAGAGGAAGTGAAATGACTTGCCCAAGGTCACCAGGCAGGCAAGTGGCCGGGTTCATTGCATTCAGTTGGCTTAATGTAAATAATAATGTTGGTATTTGTTAAGCGCTTACTATGTGCCGAGCACTGTTCTAAGCGCTGGGGTAGATACAGGGTAATCAGGTTGTCCCACGGGGGGCTCACAGTTAATTCCCATTTTACAGATGAGGTCACTGAGGCACAGAGAAGTTAAGTGACTTGCCCACAGTCACACAGCTGACAAGTGGCAGAGCCGGAATTTGAACTCATGACCTCTGACTCCCAGGCCCGTGCTCTTTCCACTGAGCCACGCTGCTTCTGCAGGGTAAATAGCCCTGGCCTCTGAGTCAGAAGACCTGGATTCTAATCCAGTTCCTCCACTTACCTGCTGTCTGCGCCCATCATTGCCTTTCCCCCCGGGGGACTCAGACTCGGAACGCCACTGCAGCCGCCCGAGACCCTCACCCCCCGCCGCTGGCATCGCTGCCCTGCCGGACCCGGGGTTCGCCAGGAGGCCAGAGTTTCTGGAAACGGCCCAGACTTCACGAGGCGGCGGCAGACGCCGGGGGCCGAGCGCCAGGGCGGGAGTCCGGCCAGGAGAAATAACTCAGGACGTACAGTGAGGCGTTTGTTTGGAGGACTAACAGTTTCATTTAAACATTAAAAAATACAACGAAAAACCTCTTTTCATTCTCCTTTTTTGTTTTTCCCCCTCACATTCAGGCCCAAGGGACCAGCTCGGGGCCCAAAATGCCCCAGGTGAACCAGCCATCTCCTGGATTGGCCCAGTCCACACTGGGGCCCAGAAACCAGTCTGAGGTAATAATAATAATAATCGTGGTATTTGTTAGGCGCTTACTATATGCGAAGCACTATTCTAAGCGCTGATGCATCAGCCTCCTTGCCGATTTCCCTGTCTCCTGTCTCTCTCCTCTCAAGGCCATACTTCATTCTGCTGCCTGGATCGTTCTTTTAAAAATCTGTTCAGTTCACATCTCCCTCAAGACACCTCCAGTGGTTGCCCACCCACCTCCACGGCAAACAGAAACTCTTTAAAGCACTCAATAAACTTGCCTCCTCCTACCTTACCTCACTGATTTCCTACTCCAACCCAGCCCGCACACTTCACTCCTCTAACGCCAACGTACTCACTCTGCCTCCATCTTGACTTTCTCGCCACCGACCCCTGACCCATGTCCTCCTTCTGGCCTGGGACTCCCTCCTCCATCGTATCCGACGGATCGCCGCTCTCCCCATCTTTGAAGCCGTATTAAAATCCTATCTCTTGGATGAGATATTAAGCCCTCTTGCCTCGCCTCTTCCCGCCAGCCCACAGCCCCTCTCCAAAACAGCGTGGCTTAGTGGTTAGAGCATCCGCCTGGAAATCATAAGGACCTGGGTTCTAATTCTGGCTCTGCCACTTCATTCATTCATTCAGTTGTATTTATTGAGCGCTCACTGTGTGCAGAGCACTGTACTAAGCATTTGGAAAGTACAATTCAGCAATAAAAAGAAATGATCCCTGCCCACACCAGACTTACAGTCTGGCAGTGGGGGACAGACATGAAAACAAGTAAGCAGGCATCAATATAAATAGAACTATAGCTATGTACACACATATATATATATATATATATATATATACAAGGGCTGTGGGGGTGTGTTTGCTGTGTGACCTTGGGCAAGTCACTTCACTTCTCTGCGCCTCAGTTAACTCATCCCTAAAATGGGGTTATGACTAGGAGCCCCATATGGGACAGGGACTGTGTCCCACCCGATTATTTTGTATCTACCCTAGCGTTTAGAACAGTGCCTGGCACATAGAGAAGCAGTGTGGTTATAGAGAAGCAGCTTGGCTCGGTGGAAAGAGCCCGGGTTTAGGAGTCAGAGGTCATGGGTTCTAATCCCAGCTCCGCCACCTGTCAGCTGTGACCTGGGGTGGGTCGCTTCTCTGTGCCTCAGTTCCCTCAACTGGAAAATGGGGATGAAGGCTGTGAGCCTCACGTGGGACACGTCTGTTCACTCATTCATTCAACAGTATTTATTGAGCACTTACTATGTGCAGAGCACTGTACTAAGCGCTTGGAATGGGCAATTCGGCACCGGATAGAGACAAGCCCTGCCCAATGACGGGCTTATGGGGGGGGCCAGATGGACATAAGCAAGACAACTTAATCACAATAGAGTCAAGGGGATGGACACCTCATTAACAAAATAAATAGGGTAATAAAAATATCTACAAATGAGCATAGTGCTGAGGGGAGGAGCAGAGGGGAAAGGGGCTTAGCTGAGGGGAGGTGAAGGTGGAGCAGAGGGAAAAGGGGAAGCTCAGTCTGGGAAGGTCTCTTGGAGGAGGTGACCTCAGTAGGGCAGTCTCCCCCAGCGCTTGGAACAGTGCTCAGCACACAGTAAGCGCTTAACAAATACCAGCATTATTATTATAGTCTGCACTTAACAAGTGCCACAATTTTAAGAAACAACAGCCAAAAAAAAAAACAACCCTATAAATGTGTTTCTGTCAGAACTTGAGGCCTGTAAAGCCCTCGGCCGGGCCCCACCTCACAAAGAGGCTCTGTGAAGAGCGCGGGCCGTGGTGCGCACGCGCGGAGGCCGGGGTTGGGAGGGGCGGAGGAGGGAGAGGGCGGCGGTGCGCACGCGCGGGGACCGGGCGGGAGGGCGGCGATGCGCACGCGCGAAGGCCAGGCGGGAGGGCGGTGGCGCGCATGCGCGAAAGCTGGGCCCGTCCACCGCCCGCCCCCCCCCCCCCCAGTTGTTGCTAAATCCCTTATTGAATTTGCTAATTTGTGCATTAATTAATATTGTTAATTTGTTCATTAATTAATAAATGGTTAATTAATTCATTAGCCATTAATTTGTTCGGTTGAGCCATCCCAGCAACTGTTGGGACAGAAGCCACAGGTGATCCACAGGAGTGCCCAGGCCTCGTCGAAGCAGCCCCGCCATCAGGAAAAAGAAGGAGGGAAATCTCAGCTGGAATGGCCTAGTGGCTGGAGCTCGGACCTGGCACTTGGCTGTTGGGTGGCCTTGGTCAAGTCCCTTCACTTCTCTGGGCCTCAGTTACCTCATCTGTAAAAAGGGGATTGAGACTGTAAACCCCCATAATAATAATAATGTTGGTATTTGTTAAGCGCTTACTGCGTGCCAAGCACTGTTCTAAGCTCTGGGGTACCTACAAGGTCATCGGGTTGTCCCACGTGGGGCTCACAGTCTTCGTCCCCATTTTACCGATGAGGGAACTGAGGCACCGAGAAGTTAAGTGACTTGCCCAAAGACAGGTGGCAGAGCCAGGATTAGAACCCATGGCCTTTGCTTCCTAAGCCCATGCTCTTTCCACTGAGCCACGCTGTTTCTCCCCCATGCGGGATGGACTGTGACCATCCTGATTAACTTGTATCAACCCCAGCCCTTAGTACAGTGCTTGGCCCGTAGTAAGCGCTTAACAAATACCATTTAGAAAATGCATGGCAGAGCAAACCCTGGAGGTCCAGAGGTTCCCCAAGACATCGGGCTCCTTCACCCTCATCAACCAATCAATTGTATTTACAGCACAGCACCCAGGGAGACCAGGGGGCTCGGGAACGATCCCAGTTATTCAACGGGGGAAACCGAGGCACTTACGCTTTGCCCAAAGGCACACCAGCAGTCGAAGATTACTGTGAAGTGGTGCAGGATTTTTATTTTTTCCAAAATGCCTTCACTCATTCATTCATCATTCAATCGTATTTATTGAGCGCTTACTGTGTGCAGAACACTGTACTAAGCGCTTGGAAAGTACAGGTCAGCAATAAAGAGAGATGGTCCCTGTCCACAACAGGCTTACAGTCTAGAGGAATAATAATGGTATTTGTTAAGCACTTACTATGTGCCAAGCACCATTCTAAACAGCGGGGGAGATATAAGGTAATCAGGTTGTCCCACGTGGGGCTCACATTCTTAATCCCCATTTTACAGATGAGATAACTGAGATACAGAGAAGTGAAGTGACTTGCCCAAGGTCATGCTGCTTCACCTTCTGCTTCACCCTCTCCACATCTCTAGGAAGGAGGGAGTCTGTGAGGAAGGGAGTGGCAGGTTTTATTATCCCCATTTTAAAGATGAAGGAAACTGAGTCCCCGAGTAGAGGATCTTACAGTCTACCAGTGGGGACAGACTCTAAAATGATTCACAGATCAGGGAGGTGAGGGTGGGATAAAGGGATACATATATGAGTTAGTGCTTAAAGTGATAAGGTATGTAAAATATGAATATAACTGTGACAGATTGTGAGTATTCAAGGGCAAATGAAAACATAATAATTATGATACTTGTTAGGCGCTTACTATGTGCCAGGTACTATAGTAAGTGCTAGGGTGGATACAAGTAAATCACGTTGGACACAGTCCCTGTCCCACGTGGGGCTCCCGGTCTCGATTATGGTATTTGTACTACGTACCCTAGTGCACTGGAGCAGATACAAGATGAGCAGATCAGACAAAGTACCCCCGTCCCGCACATCTCCCTACTACTTAGACTTTGAGTCCCACGACCGGGATTATGTGTGATTTGATTATGATGTATCTAACCCAATGCTTGGGCAAACAGTAAACGCTTAACAAGCAGGGCCTAGTGGAAAGAGCACGGGCCTGGGAGTCAGAAGGACCTGGAAGAAGGGAAGTGGGAAGGAGTGAGAAGCCTAGGATTGCGCCAATCTGTCCTGGAAGATTCCCCCTCTCCCCCCGCCCACCTTATTGGGGGACCTCAGTGGAGTCAAGATCCAGCGGGCCCGGGGGAGCAAATCAGTCTCTATTTCCTGAGGTTTTCCCAACTCCCGCTTCCTCCTGCCTTGGGGCTCTCTCGGCCTGAGGGGTTCCCTCGGAGGACTTGGCAATGTGCCTTTGAGGGGGGCGGGGAGAAAGGGAGGACAAACAAGCAGAACCAGGTAGAGAGGCCCAGTCAGGCTTGGCCAGCTCCATGGGCCCTGGGGGTGAGATCGAATTTTGGCACCTGTGGAAAGCAATCAATCAATCAGTGGCGTTTATCGGGCATTTAATGTGTACAGAGCACTTCCCTCAGCACTTGGGAGAGTGCAGTGGAATTGGTAGACCAGTCCCTGCCCTCTAGGAGTTTTTAGTGTAGTGAATGGGGTGGCCAGCTGCCTCGCCGGTCTCTGCCCAGTCCTCCCCTGCCTCATTCGGGGGGAAGGCTCAGAGTCTCGCAGTGGAGGAAGAGGTCAGGGTTGAGAGTTAAACCTAGTAATCACGACAAGAAAAATAATCATGATAATACAACTAGCACTGCTGGGGTATTTGTTAAGGTCTCACTAAGTCCCAGGCACCGCACTAAGTGTCGGGGTACGTTCAAGAGGATCAGATTGGACACAGTGCCTGCCCCGCAGGGGAGAGTGCTTTGCACACAGTAAGTGCTCAATAAATACGGTGGAATGAATGAATGGGGCTCTCAATCCAAGAAGGAGGGAGACCGAGGATTGAATCCCCTGTTTACGGATGAAGAAACTGAGGTCCAGGGAAGTAAAGTGACTTGCCTAAGTCACCCAGCGGGCAGGAGGCAGCGAGAAGCAATGAGGATCTGGGTTCTCATCCCGGCTCTGCCTCCAGTCGGAGGGTGGGGGGCGGTGGGGGGCATCTGCTAACGGGCCTGCACCGAGACAGAGAAATTCGGGCCGTGGGGAGACCTTCACCCTCCCTCTCTCCCTATCCCCCTTGAGATGGGTGGTGTCCCCTCTGCCAGTCAATCAGATTTCCTGAGGGCTGTGTGCCGAACACACAGGTTGGCATTAGAGGAGCCAAGCGTGCGGGCTGGGGTATAGTAGGAGAGTAGCGCGGTGAGTTAGAAGGGGGCGAGGGGACTGACTGCTTTAAAGCCAAGGATCCCCAACTACGTGGGTAAGAGGTCCCGGGGGTCTGGATGGACTCCGGACTCTCCTCCTGCCCTCCTCCATTCCTCTGAGCCCCCGCCACGTGGTCCCGCCCTCCCCGCCCCCTTGAGCCGTAGGGTCCTGGCCCACAGCCTGAGCACTGGCCAGAAGCTCCCTGCTCAGGTAGCCCTACCCTGCCCTGCTCCTCCCTGGGGATAAGGTCCAGGGAGGAGCCCATTCCAGTCCAGTCCGGTCTATCGCCCCGTCGGCCCCGGCTGTGTCAACCGAACCTGCCCGTGTTGGGCACGGGGTGGGAGAGGGTGGGAGAGGAGGCGAGAATAATAATAATAATGTTGGTATTTGTTAAGCGCTTACTATGTGCCGAGCACTGTTCTAAGCGCTGGGGTAGACATAGGGGAATCAGGTTGTTCCACGTGGGGCTCACAGTCTTCATCCCCATTTTACAGATGAGGGAACTGAGGCACAGAGAAGTTAAGTGACTTGCCCACAGTCACACAGCCGTCAAGTGGCCGAGCCGGGACTCGCACTCATGAGCCCTGACTCCAAAGCCCGTGCTCTGTCCACTGAGCCACGGACAGAGTGGCCGGAGGAAGCGGTTGGCCGTTTCCCGGCTGGATTCTGGGCAGCTGATCTCCCAGGGTGGCTCCCGACCCTTTCGCCAAATTCTTGGATCAGGCCTCTCCGCCTCCAGGGACACCCGGATTGCTGCTGTTAATGGTATTTCCGAACTGTACTTTCCCAGCGCTTAGTACGGTGGTCTGCACACAGTAAGCGCTCAATAAATACGACTGGCTGAACGGATTTCTTAAGCGCTTACTATGTGCCAGGCACTGTCCTAAGCGCTGTGGGTCAGAGGATCCGCTTTTTTTTAATGGCACTTGTTAAGCGTTTACCGTGTGCCAGGCCCTGTGCTAAGCGCTGGGACAGATACCAGCTATCCGGGTTGGACACAGTCCACGTCCCACATGGGGCTCCCGGTCTGAATCGCCGCCTGGCAGATGAGGGAACCGAGTCACAGAGAAGTGACGTGACTTGGCTGAGGTCCCACAGTGGCCAAGGGGTGGAGCCGAGATTAGAACCCGGGTCCTTCTGACTCCAAGGCCCCGGGCTCGATCCCCTAGTGCTTCTCGGGGTTGACCCCTGCCCTCCGCCACGCACCCCCAACCCCCTCAGCTCAGCAAGTAGCAGAGATGGCACCCAGATAGCCCGAGGAACCAGGCGTGCCTATCCAAATCAAAGACGGCCTCCCCCACTGCCAACCGGTTGATGGGCAGGGGTGCGCGTGTGTGTGTCTGCCTGTGTGTACATGCACGTGCGTCCGTGCACGTGCGTCCACGTACAGCGATCGGAGGGAGAACAGGCCTCTCTGTCTCCGGCGCTGGCAGACACCCCCGCTCCGTCCTGAAGCAAAACAGCAGCACCCTCCCCCGAGAGTCATTTCCAACCACAGAAGCGGCTCCCTTCAGCCGTTCGTCCTCCTCGCTCCAGCCCTGGGGCGGGCGGGGCGGGCCGGGGAACGGGCTCCGGGGGCCCCCATTTTCACCTTCCTGCACGTTGGGGGACTGGAGGCCGTTTCCGTGGGCAGCCGCCCGGTGTGTCGGCCCAGATCCCTTCCCGTCCCCCTCTCAGATCCGCAGCTCCCGGCTGGATTTCCTTTGGGTCGGAGGAAGCAAGTGAGGGGGTGGGGGAGGGCGTTTCTGGGCCGGATCGTAGGGAACGGGGCTGGGTCTCGCTCCTGGCGGCGGCCCGTGGGTCCCTTCGCGTGGCCGGAGGAGGGGGACGGGAACACCGATGCGGCGATCCGGCCCGGGGAAACGCCTGGGGAATTTCGATCCGCAGCCCGATTCGCGGTGACTTACAATGTGAAGGCGTTCACTACAGTGGCCGCCCTTCTCACCCAACAGCCCAGCAAGAGAAGCAGCATGGCCGAGTGGATAGAGCACGGGAGTCCGAAGGACCCGGATCCTTATTCCGGCTCTGCCGCTTGTCATTCATTCATTCAGTCGTATCTGTTGAGCGCTTACTGTGTGGAGAATGCTGTGCTAAGCGCTTGGGAGGGCACAATACAACGATAAACAGACATATTCCTTGCCCACGACGAGCTTACGGTCTAGACCGGGGGGAGACAGACAGGGCCTGGGGGAACCTGGGGAGAGAAGAGAGCCCTTCAAGGCTGGGGGACCAACCTTGAGCAGGACCCTGCTCCCCCACCCCCGATGCGGGCCCCCTTGTCTACTGCGTGACCGCGGGCAAGTCAATTCACTTCTCTGGGCCTCAGTCACCTCACCTGTAAAATGGGACAGCTGTGCGACAGGGACTGCATCCAAATCATTTTGCATGCATTCGCCCCAGTGCTTAGTACAGCGCCTGCCACATGGTAAGCACTTAACAAATCCCACTATTATTAGCACCAGAGATCCGTTGGCTGTCGAATGTTCGTCTGCCCCTTTTCTTTCTCCCCCTCTAGACTGTAAGCTCGTTGTGGGGAGGGAACATATCTACCAACTCTCTTGTATTGTACTCTCCCAAATGCTTAGTACAGTGCTCTGCACCCAGTGAGTGCTCAACTAATACCCCCGCTCGATTGATTCCACCTCCTTTGAATGCATCCTCCCCTGGCAAGAGGATTCCCCCCCTTCTAGACCGTTCTAGACCGTGAGCCCATTGCTGGGTTGGGATTGTCCCTATTTGTTGCTGAATTGTACTTCCCAAGCGCTTAGTCCAGTGCTCTGCCCACAGTAAGCGCTCAATAAATACGATTGAAAAAATGAGTGAATGAATGAGGGTGGAGAAGGGGGAAAGGGAGAGATCACCAGTCCCCTTGACTCCTTGGATCCTCATCCCTCTTGCCTCTCCCTCGCATATCATCATCATCGACAGAATTTTTTGAGTGCTTATTATGTGCAGAGCACTTTACCGAGTGCTTGGGAGAGGACAACACAACAAAGTTGGAAGATACGTTCCCCCGCTTTTAAAATAATATTTGTTAAGCACTTATTCCGCGCCAGGCACGGTACTAAGCGGTGGGGTAGACGCAAGTTCATCAGGTTGGACAGAGTCCCCGATCCCCATGGGGTTCACAGTCTTAATCCCCATTTTATAGTTGAGGGAACTACAAGCCCAGAGAAGTGAAGTGCCTTGCCCAAGTTCTCCCAGCGGAGCGGGATTAGAACCCAAATCCTCCCGACTCCCGGACCGGCGCTCTATCCACAGGCCACGCTGCTTCCCCGCCCACAATGAGATTACAGTCCGGAGGTCGTTGGGGGCAGCCGGCCGGGGGGTTTGGGGGGGGGGGGGCATCCCCAGTTCTGGGCCTGCAGAATCGGGAGGGCTGGAAGACTCGAACCCAAGCCAGGAGGGTAGGGGGCCGGGGAGGGGTGGGGGAGGTCAGGCTGCCTCCAGGGAAGCAAACGCTCTGTTCTAACTGTCCCTTTGAGCCCATCACTGGCTGCCCATCTGACCGGATGAGGTATGTGTGTGTTTTGGGGGGGGGGTGTGTGTGTGTAGAGGCTTAGGGAGAGAGGGTGTGGACGGTTGGGGGAAGGAGGTGTGTGTGTGTGGTAGAGGGTTGGCGGAAAAGGGTATGTGTGTGAGTGTGTGGAAGGGTGGGGGAAGGAGGTATGTGTGTGTAGAGGGTTAGGGAGAGGGGGTGTGTGTGAGTGTGCAGAGAGTTGGGGGAGGGAGGTGTGAGTGTGTAGAGGGTTAGGGGGAGGGGGTGTGTGTGTAGAGGGTTGTGTGTGTGTGTGTATAGAGGGTTAGGGGGAGGGTGTGTGTGTAGAGAGTTGGGGGAGGGTGTGTGTGAGTGTAGAGGGTTAGGGGAGGGTGTGAGTGTGTAGAAGGTTAGGGGGAGGGGAGTGTGTGTGTGTGTAGAGGGTTAGGGAGGGAGGGGTGTGTGAGTGTGCAGACAGTTGGGGGAGGGAGGTGTGAGTGTGTAGAGGGTTAGGGGGAGTGTGTGTGTGTGTTTGTGTATAGAGGGTTAGGGGGAGGGTGTGTGTGTAGAGGGTTAGGGGAGGGTGTGAGTGTGTAGAGGGTTAGGGGGAGGGTGTGAGTGTGTATAGGGTCAGGGGAGTGTGTAAGCGTGCAGAGGGTTGGGGGGAGGGTGGGTGTGTTGGGTGGTGGTGGTGATGGTGTAGAGGGTTGGGGGGAGGAAAGGGCAGCGGAAAGGTGTCTCACACCGAAAACTTGGGCAGAGACAGCAGGCGCCCCTTGCCCGGGGCCCGGGCCGACACGGACACGGACACGGACACGGACACTGTCGGTCGGTCTGGGGGGGTGTGTGTGTGTGTGTGTGTGTGTGTGTGTCTCCCCGGGCCCCAGACGGTCGTCTGTGTGCGGGCAGGGCCCGTCCGTCCGTCCGTCCGCTCTGTTCCATGGAGTCCCCGTCCCCTCCCAAAGGTTGAGCGGAGCGCTCGGCGCAAAGTGGGCGCTGAAGCAGCCGCGCGGAGTGACGGACCGACGGCTCCCACCCCGGCCGCCCCCCGCCCACCCCCCCGGGCCCCGCTCACCTCCGCCCTCCGCCCTCGGGCCGGCCGGACCCTCGGCGGCCCCCGGACCTCTGCGCTGCGGCCCCGGCCCCGGTCCCGCTCCCGCTCCCGGCCCCGCCCGCCGCAGGTGACCGCCGCCCCGCCCCCTCCCCGAGCCCGGGGGGCGTGGGCGGCCGGGAGGAGGGGGAGGAGGGGGAAGAGGGCCGGCCGGACCAGAGACCCACGGAGCCACCGACCGACCCCCCGCTGCTCCCCCTCCTGGAGGCTCCCGACGGGGCCGGGAGCACAGAGCAAGGTGCAAGAAGCCGGGAGCACGGAGCAGGGAGCACGGAGCCAGGTGCAGGAAGCCGGGAGCAGAGAGCACAGCCAGGTGCAGGGAGCACAGAGCAAGGTGCACGAAGCAGGGAGCAGGAAGCACTGAGCAAGGTGCAGGGAGCAGCGAGCAGGGAGCACAGAGCCAGGTGCAGGAAGCCGGGAGCAAGGAGCACAGAGCAAGGTGCGGGAAGCCGGGAGCAAGGAGCACGGAGCAAGGGGCGGGGAGCAGGGAGCACTGAGCAAGGGGCGGGAAGCCGGGAGCAGGGAGCACAGAACAAGGTGCGGGAGAATGGGAGCTGGAGGCCACAGACCCGATGGCACAGAGCCGGGAGCAGGAGGCCAGGGAGGCCGGAGCACAGGCCCCCAGGTGTGAGCACAACCTCCTTTCCCACCCATCGTAAGTGGCACTGGGCCCCTCCTTCCTCCTCCTAACGGGGCAGACACCTCACCCTCACTCCAACAGTTCACCCCGCCAAACGCGGAGGCCGGGAGGAGCGTGCCCCCCCATCAAAGGTGGCACGGCGACGCTCAGAGAGGTTGGGCCACTCGCCGAAGGTCACCCGGCGGGTGAGCGACAAGTTCTCTATCCTCTTACCCCCTGCTTCCCCCCCCCCCCCCAGACCAAGCCCTCGGAGCTGGGCTAGAAACTGCAAGCCCAGGGGTGGAAGCGGGGGAAAGGAGAAAGAGATGGAGGGGTCACAGAAATTCAGGCCGGGGGGCCGGAGCGCTGTAATCAAATCGGACCGGACGGTTCACCGCCCGGAGACCCGAAAGAGACGCCAGCTGTGAAGTCACAATGGGCCGCCAACTCCTTGGGAAAATAAATGCCTTGGAAGCGCACGGGTGAAAAAATACTTAAAACGAAAACGTGATCGAAGTATGGTTTTGCCGGGTGACCCTAGGCAAGTGACGTATCTGCTCTGCGGCTCAGTTCCCCCGCCCGTTCACGAGCCTGTAACCTTGGAGTTCTCCTCGGTCAGGCGGTCGTCTATCGAGCGCTTACCGCGCGCAGGGCACCGTACCGAGGCGCTTGGGAGGGGACAAGACGACAATATAACGGATACATTCCCCGCTCGCGATCTCCACTTAGATGTCTCATTCAACTCACAGATTCAATCTCTCCCAAATTCCTGTCGGTTCGACCTTCACGACGTCGCCGAAATCCTTCCCTCTCCATCCAGACCGCTAGCACGTTAATCCAAGCGCTTCTCCTGTCCGGCCTTGAAAGACGAAGATAGAGCACACGGTGCCGAGCACGACTCGAGAGATGGGACAGGGTAGAGGATTCGGATGTTTTGACCCCCGACGTTTTTCCCTCTGACGGTCACTTCCTCATTTTCTTCTCTATTTTGAGGAACTCCCTGACGGTGTAAACCTGTGTCACCTCGCTCGGTTTTACAAATTACAGACTTTTAGGAGCCCAAGGCCGGGTGTTAAGTGGGAGTCTCTCGTTCATTCAGTAGTATTTACTGAGCGCTTACTATGTGCCGAGCACTGTACTGAGCGCTTGGAATGGACAATTCGGCAGCAGATAGAGACCATCCCTGCCCATTGCCGGGCTTACGGTCCGATCGGGTCTTCCCACCATCGTCATCCCCCCCGTCGTATTTATTGAATGCCGGCTGAACGGAGAGCGCTGTAGTAGATGTTTGGATGCAAAGCCCAGCCCCGGGTGTTTGTTACAACAGAATGGGTCGACACGATGCCTGCCCTCAAGGAGTTTAAAACATAGTGCGGGAGACATATTGATGTCTGTCTTCCCCTGTATTCACTCAGTCGAATTTATGGAGCGCTTAACTGTGCGCAGACTGTAAGGTCGCTACGGTCAGGGAATGCGGTCGGCTAATTCTTATATATTGGACTCTCCCAAGCACCTAATATGGCGGTCTTGCACATAGTAAGCACTCAATAAATACCTCTGATGGATTGACAGATTGATACAAAATATTAACATCGGATACAGATTCTGTCCCCCATCGGGTTCACCATCTAAGGGGTGGGGAATGCCGATGTTTTATCCCCCTTTTCAGATCAGTCGGTCAAGCGTATTTACTGAGCGCTTACTGTGTGTAGAGCACTAAGCGCTTGGGAGAGTATGACGGACACATTCCCTTCCCATAACGAGCTTACAGTCTAGAGGGGGGATACTTGTTTTGTTCTGTTTCGTTTTGCTGTATGTCTCCCCGGTTAAATTGCGAGCCCGTCATTGGGCAAGCGATTGTCTCTGTTGCCGAATTGTCCATTCCAAGCGCTTAGAACAGTGCTCTGCACATAGTAAGCGCTCAATAAATACGACCGAATGAATGAATAAATGTGAGGCCCTGAGAGGTTAAGGGTCTTGTCCCAGGTGACAGAGCAAGCCGGGGGGAATGATAAAAATGACAATAACAGCAATAACAGTAAGCGCTGAACAAATGCCTCAGTTATTATAATATTCCAAGCACCGTACTAAATGCCGGGACGGGTGCGATCAAGTCGGATCATCCCCGGTCTCTGCCCCGCATGGGGCTCAAAGTCTCAGGGGGAAGGAAAACAGGTATTAGTTAGAAGCAGCGTTGCTTGGTGGAAAGAGCACGGGTTTGGGAGTCGGAGGTCACGGGTTCTAATCCCAACTCCACAACCTGTCAGCTGCGTGACTTTGGGCAAGTCACTTGGCTTCTCTGGGCCTCAGTTCCCTCATCTGTAAAATGGGGATAAAGACTGGGAGCCCAACATGGGACAACCTGATGACCTTGTATCTCCCCCAGCGCTTAAAACAGTGCTTGGCACATAGTAAACGCTTAACAAATACCATCGTCATTATTATTATCATTACTGAATCTCCATTTTACAAGTGAGGAAATGGAGGCACAGAGAAGTGAGCCTATTTGCCCAAGGTCACCCATCAGGCAAGCGGAGGAGCCAGGATTAGGACCCAGGTCTTCCGACTCCCAGGCCCGTGCTCCTTCTACTAGGCCACGCTGCTTCCCAGGAACCTTAACCTCCCAACTTTTCAACACTGATTCTTTTGTTGGGTCCCAACAAAGGACGGAGTGGGTTATCTAAGCTCTGGCCAGTAGATTTTATTGGGGGGGGGGGGGGAGAAAAAAATCATCAGTCACAACTTGTTTGGCCAAAGCGCAGAACCTGTTGCGAGGTGATGTCACTTGGAACCTACAATGGCCCATTGAGAGAGGGGATGGGAAGTCCAGGGCCAGCAGGAGGGGAGTCGGGTTCAGTTTGCCGAAGGACAATGCAGCCCTGCCCCGAGCGTGTAGAAAACACCCCTGCGAGGTAACTCAAGCTCTGGAATGATGTTGACATATCAGCGGGGGCCCGAGAGAAGCCGGGGGCTCGAGAAACGGCTGCCCACTCCGCGAAACACTGCGGAAGAATGTGATTCTTCATTGTTTTGATTGGAATTCTCTTTCCTCCTCCACCAGATCTACACTCGTTTCTGTCTGGCTCTGGACAGAAGGCATTGTTTCCTCAGTGGGCCTGTAGTGTTTCTTCAAAGCGGAGAAATAAGAGGACTTCGGGGAAAAGCCCTCTTTTTCCGGCTCCGCCACTTTTGTCTGCTGTGTGATGTTGGGCAAGCCACCTCACCTCTCTGTGCCTCAGAGAACCCCATCTGTAAAATAGGGATTAAGACTGTGAACCCCATGTGGGACAGGGACTGTATCCAACCCGATTTTCTTGTATCTACCCCAGTGCTTAGAACAGTGGCTGCACATAGCAAGGGCTTAACAAATTACCATTAAAACGAAACAAAAAAAGCACAGGCCCGGGAGTCAGAAGGATCTGGGTTCTAATCCGGGCTTCACCACTTGCCTGCTGTGTAATCTTGAGCAAGTCGCTTCACTTCTCTGGGCCTGTCACCTCATCGGTAAAATGGGGATTAAGGCAGTGAGCCCCATGTGGGACAGGGACTGTGTCCAACTTGATTAGCTGATTGCTCCAGTGCTTAGTACAGTGCCCGGAACATAGTAAGTGCTCAACACAAACCATGAAATAAACCATGAAATAAAAGAGACCTGGGTCCAGCACCGATCCCATTCCTCAGGATGTGAGGTGGAAATCCTCAACAAACGAAGATCCACAAACGAAGAGTGACCGTGAGCCGGTGAGCCAGAAACAAGGGGGAGTTTCCTCTTCCATCTCCCACTCCACACTCTAGGAACGTTTCCCGCCGGATTGGCCAAAAGCGGAGAGATGCAAGCAGCATCTGATAACAAAGAACCCTGGGCCCGGCCTGTGGAGCGAGGTCATTTCGGGGGAACGAGAAAGGCCTTCTGGTGATTAATTACTCAGTAATATTTATCGAGCGTCTACTTGTGAGCAGAGCACTCTTCTATCTGTCTGGGAGAGGACAACAGAGTTAGTGGACAAGCTCCCAGCCCTCAAGGATCTAATAATAATTAATAATTGTGGTATTTGTTAAGCGCTTACCGTGTGTCAGGCCCCGTGTTAGGTGCTAGGGTGGATATAAGCACGTCGGGCTAGATACGGTCCCTGTCCCACATGGGGCATTTGACAGATGAGGTAACTGAGGCGCAGAGAAGTGAAGTGACATGCCCAAGGTCACACACAGCAGACACAAGTGGTGGAGCTGGGATTAGAACCCAGGTCCTTCTGATTCCCAGGTCTGGGCTCTATCCATTAGGCCACGCTGCTTCTCTGTAATGGGAATCTCTTTGGGGAAAACAAACCGCCCCCTTTGCATCCCACCGCCGTACAGTCCTTTTTTTTCTTACCTTTGTGGGCAGTTGTAGTAATTGTTTTTTGTTGCCAGATGTTGCTTGCATTTCTCTCCGCTTTCGCTCAGATCCGGCGGGAAGTATTCCCAGAACGTGAGGAGGGTGATGGAAGAGGAAGGGCCCTGGTATTCTGTCTCACTGGCTCACCGTCACTTTTCATCCTGAGGAATCGGATCGATGCTGGGCCCAGGTCTCTCTCTTTTTTTTAAAAAAGGTATTTGTTGAGTGCTTACTACGTGTCAGGCACTGTATTATGACTTTTTCTCCCCTTCCTTTCCTCAAACCTGCAGCCTACCTACGCACTTCTCTCTCCGGCTTCGAAAGCTATCCGACAGCCACTTACCTAGCTCCAGGAAGACAGATTTCCGAGGTGTTTCACTCTTTATTTGCCTGAATTATCCAGCGTAGAAAAATCAATCCATCGGTGGTATTGATTGAATGCTTACTATTAGCCGAGTACTGTACTTACGACGCGCTTGGGAGAGTACAACAGAGTTGGTAGACACGTTCCCTGCCCGCAACGAGCTTACCATGTAGAAGGGGGGAGAGATATCATGACTTTGAACGCTTTTCTTTCTGTTCCAAGCAAGGGCTAAGCACCTGGCCTGCCCCGTGTATAGATTCCCTAGAGAGAAATACTCTCAAGTGTACTCTCTCCAGCCCCAGACTTTCCAGTTCCTTCCCAAGGGACATTAGAAACCCCGGATGGAGAAGTTAAACAGTCGGTAAAAAGACCAAAGCAGCGTGGCCTGGTGGCTAGAGCCCAGGCCTGAGAGTCAAAAGGACCTGGTTCTAATCCTGGTTCCACCTCTGCTTGTCTGCTGTGTGACCTTGGGTAAGTCACTTCACTTCTCTGGGCTTCTGTTACCTCCTCTATAAAATGGGGATTAAGACTGTGAGCCCCATGTGGGACATGGACTGTGTCCAAACTGATTATTTGTATAATAGTAAGCGCTTAACGAATACCAACATTATTATGTGCAGAGCACTGTTCTAAGCGCTGGGGGAGATACAGGGTCATCAGGTTGTCCCACGTGAGGCTCACAGTTAATCCCCGTTTTACAGATGAGGTGACTGAGGCACAGAGAAGTGAAGTGACTTGCCCACAGTCACACAGCTGACAAGTGGCAGAGCTTGGATTCGAACCCATGACCCCTGACTCCCAAGCCCGGGCTCTTACCACTGAGCCACACTGCTTCTACCCCACTGCTTAGAACAGTGCTTGGCACATAGTAAGCACTTAACAAATACCATTTTTTTGTTTAAAGACTGGTATTTGGGCCAGTACCCCAGAGAGCTGATCTTCTAGACTTCTAGATCTTCTAGTAATAATAATAATGTTGGTATTTGTTAAGCACTTACTATGTGCCAAGCACTGTTCTAAGCACTGGGGTAGATACAGGGTCATCGGGTTGTCCCACGTAGGGCTCCCAGTCTTCATCCCCATTTGACAGATGAGGGAACTGAGGCAAAGAGAAATGAAGTGACTTGCCCAGGGTCACGCAGCTGACAGGCGGAGCCGGGATTAGAACCCATGACCTCTGACTCCCAAGCCCGGGCTCTTTCCACTGAGCCACGCTGCTTCTCTCTAGACTGTAGTTGTGGGCAGGGGTTGCCTCTCCTTATTGCCGAATTGTACTTTCCAAGTGCTTAGTCCAGTGCTCAAGTGCTCAATAAATACGATCGAATGATCTCCTACGTGCTGCTTAAATAGAGCATGTGTAATTCAGATAACCCCGAAAACTGCCTTCCGGGAATTTCAGGAGCGAGGATGACAATCCCCAGTCTTGCTGGGCTCTGCTTTGGATCATCGCTTAATACAGTCCTCTGCCTCTGAGAAGCAGCGTGACTCGGTGGAAAGAGCACGGGCTTTGGAGTCAGAGGTCATGGCTTCGAATCCCGGCTCGGCCACTTGTCAGCTGTGTGACTTTTGGGCAAGTCACTTCACTTCTCGGTGCCTCAGTGACCTCAACTGTAAAATGGGGATTAAGACAGTGAGCCTCACGTGGGACAACCCCATTCCCGTGTCTACCCCAGCGCTTAGAACAGTGCTCGGCACATAGTAAGCGCTTAACAAATACCAACATTATTATTATTATTACAAATACCAACATTATTATTAAGCGCTCAATAAATACCATCACCCGCATCGGGCTGCCCACGAGGCAATGGCCTGGTCGAGCCACCAGAGGGCGCCCACCCGATTCCTTTTTTTTCCCCTGGTGTTCATCAAGTGCTCACATTGTGTTAAGCGCTGTTACCGGGGTAGATCCAAGTTAATCGGACCGGATACAGTCTCCGTCTCCAAGAGGCCTTGCCAGACTGAGCTTCCCCTTTTCCCTCTTTTCCCTCTCTGCCCCGCCCTCCCCTCAGCTAAACTCCCTTTCCCCTCCGCCCCTCCCCTCAGCACTGTGCTCATTTGTAGATATTTTTATTCCCCTATTTATTTTGTTAATGAGGTGTCCATCCCCTTGATTCTATTTATTGCTATTAAGTTGTCTTGTTTTTGTCCGTCTCCCCCGATTAGACTGTAAGCCTGCCGATGGGCAGGGATTGTCTCTATCTGTTGCCGAACTGTCCCTCCCGAGCGCTCAGTACAGTGCTCTGCACATAGTAAGCGTTCAATAAATACTATCGAATGAACGTGTTCACAAATTCTGTTTGACCGCGCTCTCTCCCGAGCGCTCAATAAATACCATCGACGGATTGAGGGAAGTAGATGAGAAGCGGCGTGGCCTAGTGCAGAGGGCACGGACCTGGAAGTCGGAAGGATGTGGATTCTAATCCCGGGCTCTGCCCCTTGTCTGCCGTGTGAGCGCGGGCAAGTCACTTGGCTTCCCTGGGCCTCGGTTACCGCGTCTGTAAAATAGGGATCAAGACTGTGAAACCCACGACGTGGGACGGGGACTGTGTCCAACCTGATCGACTTGCATCTGCCCCAGCTCTCAGTAAGCCCTGAACTTCAAAACAAACAAGAGACTGGTATATTGTCCTCTTCCAGTAGTTTACTACAGTGTCCTGGCATTCAATAAAGGCAATCGATTAGTTGACTGATAGCGATTGTGCCCGATTTCCCCGGCCTGCCCGATTCACTGTTCTAAGCACTGGGGGGAGATACACGGCGATCAGGTTGCCCACAACGAGCTGAGAGTATAGGGAGTGGAGACAGACCTTAATATAAATAAATTATAGATATGGAAATAAGTGTTCTGGGGTTGGGAGTGGGGAAGAACAAAGGGATCAGGTCGGGGCGAAGCAGAAAGGAATGGGAGGAGAGGAAAGGGGGCACTTAGGGAAGGCCTCTTGGAGGAGGTAAGGCCTTGAGGCGGGCGGGGGGAGTAATCGTCTGTCGGATTTGAGGAGGGAAGGCTTTCCAGGCCAGAGGTAGAACACGGGCCAGGGGTCGGCGGCGAGAAAGACGAGATCGGGGCACAGTGAGAAGGTTGGCAGGAGAGGAGGGAGGCGTGCGGGCTGGGTCGTAGTAGGAGAGTAGCCGGGGTGACAAAGAAGGTGAGGGCTTTAAAGCCAATGGTGAGTTTACTCCCTTCCCCCCGCCTCCACACACTCAGAAATGAACACCTTCATCCAATGAGTTGTTGAAAAATACTAACTTTATTTCTTAGTTTTGAAAAACAAAACTTCTTATCAGTAATCACGAAGCTTCCAAAGAAAAAATACATTCTGCTTTTGCCACCTTTCACAGCACGTGGTGTGCTAGACTGTCCTTGCAATACAGTATGGTCCAAGTTGGCTGATCACACACCGACTACGATTAAGATTGTCACCTCGATTACAATCAGACGCGGAGTACATATAAATAAATACATTACCGTACCGTGTTTTGAAGTACACCAAGAACACTACACGTGACAGGACCAGAGAAGAAATGGGTCACTCAAATAGAACACGAGACCACAAATGGAGTCAGGGCAATCCGGGTCCACTATGAAGGAAACTTCCGGAGCGGACGGTCACAGACGGACGTCGGGGTTTAGGCGAACGACTGAGGAGATCTCCTTTAGTTATCACCCTTAGTACCGGGGTGCCGCGATCGCCAGCCAAGCTCCCTAAGACAGTCACTTCTGGCCACAGAGCGTTAGTAAGAGTGCGACAGAAACCAGCCACAGATTGTGCGGCTGTTCTTTTTAACCTCCCTCCGTCTCTCACCTCCGGCTTCTCCCCGACGCGAGGCTCGGGGCCGAGTGGAGAGAGCTGCTGGGGAAAAACTCACCCACCATCGGCCCGGGCGACTCTTCCATTCTCTCGAGACTAAACACTCTGCAGAAGATTCTTCACGAAGGAAGACGCAGGTCACCCGGTTGTGCGTTACTTCAGGGGTCCGGGGAAACGTCTCCGGGGTGGCCCGAGCGTCGGGGGGCTGCCTGCCGGCCGGTCACCCCACTTTTTCACCCGGGCGGAGAAACGCCAGCTTGGAACAATCGAGGCTTTCCTGGCCCTCGCTGACGACTTCCACGATGCGTGTGCCGTTTTCCACGATCGTGGCGGGCGCTATGATCCTAATGATTCCTACGGGTGCCGCAGCTGAGCACAAGAGCACGAATTCTTCTGAGCACAAGTTTTTTAATATTTTTTTCTACGTTCTGAATCACGGATTTCTAGAAAACCGAGCGCACAGCTTATTTTTGCCCAAAATCCACATGAAAAATACCCCCGCAAAAAAAGATCTCAAAGCGGGAGGTGTTGGGAGGGCAAGATCCATGCTTTGACAGACATGATCTGAATACTAAGGGGAAGCCTGACCCCAAAACATATCCTTTATTTTACATCGTCTGTTGTCATCTCCCATGACAACTTTATGCCCCAAGCCTAACTAAGGGCCCGAGAAGGGTGGGGAGGTCAAGGGGAAGGATAGTTAAATAAACATCCCGATCAATTGTACGATGTACATGGAATGGTCGACTCTGGAGAAAGTCTAGAGGGAGTGGGTGGGTCTCGTAAAAATCTAGAAGAGGAAGGCAGAGCTTGGCGGTGGTGGATTTCTGCACTGCCGTGGAATGTTCGTGGCTTCAATCGACCAATCCCTCAGTGATATTTACTGAGCCCTTGTGTGCAGAGCACTGAACTAAGCACTTGGGAGAAGACAATACAACCTAGTTGGCAGACACATTCCCTGCCCGTAACGAGCTTACAGTCTAGAGGGGGGCGGATATAAAAGGGATTCAAACTCACAGAGCTCGGAGGGGAGGCCCTATTAAAAGCCTGGACCAGCACACTGAGCTATCACTAAAGACTTCCTCTTTCCGGACAAAGCCCCGGCCTGGATTAGATTTAAAATCTCGGACGGGACAGTGGGTGGGACACTGCTGTCTTCAGCCTTTCAGTCAGCCTGCACGCAGTTAAGCACTCCAGAAACACCACCGATCGATCAGAGGATCGGATCACCGAGGGTCACGGCTCTAACGTGTCAGATGGAGGTTTCGTGGTCTTGCTGACCGGAGAGGTTCTTCGATGATTTGGAGGTCTCTTTCGGCTTCCCTACGACCAGGTTTTCTCTGGGCACAGCGCCTACCCAGCCTCCGCACCCCATCACGGCCATTGTCCCCGTGCCCTGCCGATGCAGACGACTTGGGCGTCTCTTTTTTTTCCTTACTGTATTTGTGAAGTCCTTGGTATGTGCCAGAAACTGTACTAAGCGCTGGGGGTAGACACAAGCTAATCAGGCTGGACACGGTCCGTGTCCCACGTGGGCTTCCCAGTTCGTTCACTCAATCGTACTTATCGAGCGCTTACTGTATGCGGTCTTCATCCCCATTTTACGGAGGAGGTGACCGAGGCCCAGAGAAGTGATGTGACTTGCCCGAGGTCACACGGCAGGAGCCGACATTAGAACCCAGGTCCTTCCGACTCCCAGGCCCCAGGCTCTATCCACTAGGCCACGTTGCTTCTTGCTGCTCTGCATTGACCGAGGAAATGAAAGCTGAACCAACACTGAGAACCGGGCTCACCTGAGCTCCTCCATTTCCCGGCCCCACAGTGGAATCTAAGAGTCAACTTCGGGCTGGGCCGGAGAAAGGGATTTGAAGGTGGGCTCGGCTCCTGCCTCTACTCCAACCACGGGCTCCTCTGCTTTCCGGAGTGGATTTTGGGGGGCTCTGGGGTGGACCTGAACGTGCTCCTTACACATCAAACGGGAAATTAAGGCAGGGACCGCTCCTGAAAACCCATCCGCTCCCAGAGGCAGCTAAGGCAGCCTGTGTGAGATGCTAAAGGCTTATCTTTGGGAGACGTGCATCTTCCACGGCTTACGTCCAACTGACGTGATTCAGACTTCCGAGTGGTCGGATCGAACCAGGAGACTGTCGGGATGTCGCTGGGAACAAGGGAACGTAGACCACTTTCTCCGGGAAGGCGAAGCAATCGAGCCGAGCTCAGTCTCCCTCCACCTTTCCCATCTCTCGTCTCTCCCTAAGGGAGAGGGCGAGACAGCAGATCTCTCTGGAGCCGTGCGTGTGTCCTAAGCAGATCTGCAGCTCATGCCGGGATTCAACGAGGGAATCCGCCCTCCGCCAGCAGAAACGTAAGGAGCGGTGGGTCTCGCGCATACACGATGGACCCCGGAACCGAGATTATTCTTCCGCCCTCATCCTCGTTCCGGGGAACAAACTTCCCCCGCTGCTAGTCTGGGGCACCTTCTTTGGCCCTCATTTTTCTAAGGCTCTTGCTCTCCCTGATACTCGGAGCTCAGTAAAAGTGCTCTTTCACCAGCTTCCAGAAATGTGATTTCCAAGAAAGGAAAAGGCGCACAAGTTAGAAATAAAGGAAAAAGGGCAAAGCAGAGGAGACTTCCCTTTCAACGCCGAATGCATAGCGACCAGAAACTAGGACTAGTAACAGTATCTACTAAGCGCCTACTTTGTGTGGAACACTGTACTAAGGGCCGAGAGGGTGGAGGGGGCGGGGACCCACAGGTGGAAGTGCGAAAAGGGGGGAGCTTCCTCACTAAGCGTGGTGGGTGGCTTTGTGTGACTTGTTCTCCTCGTGTTCACCCGGTAGACAGCTCACACCGGAACCGATGTGACAACGTGACCTATTCAAAAAATCTTGGCCGACTTGATAATTTGATAAATAGATATTTGACAGAAGAGCTTCGGTTTGGAAATTTTGCAACTCGTTCAATCTATTTTCCAAAAAAGGAGATAAATTGAGCAGTTAACCCAGCAGGAAATCCTAAATGGATTTTCTGACGTTTGCAAAGGCCTTAAGGTTTATTGATGGCCCTTTCTTTAACTGGGTTAGGGCTGAGGAGGGGAGGGGAGGGTAAGGGGGCCCACAGAGGGAAGCCGTAGGAGAGCGTGGTGATAAAGAGGAATATTAGCGGGGTGGAAAAACCGAGGACAACAAATACAGCTCGGCCTGGGTTTTGATAATTTAGACAGTAATGCTGAATTGAAGCTCACTTTAGAGGAAATTCAATAGCTTCCAAACCACATTCAGAACTCACTCGGCTTCCTGACTGCACGACTCCGGTCTGGAACTCCAAGCTGGGGGCCCGGAAAGATCGATACCCGGCCCGGTGTTGAACTCAGTTCCCCAGAAGCGAATTCATTAGGTTGCCACATGGCCAAATGCTGATTTCAACTGCGTAAATTGCCTTTATAAATCCTAGCCTTTAATGGAATTCACAACCAGTACCACGGGAGAGTCAGGGCAGATTCCAGATGCAGATTTATGGGCCGGGAACAGTCAAAAAACAGCTCTCCCCATCATTCAGGGACCGGGGACAAAATTTAATAAGGACATTTACCACGCCACAAATGGGCACAAGCGTGTCTATCCCAGAACGCCCAGTAGGCAGACGCTTGGAAATAGGTGAGGGGAACCCTTCGAAAGGTGTGTCTTGTAGCTCAGAAATACCAAAGGGTGTCGGCCCCAATTTGGGAAGTGAAGAACAGCACCGTGTTTTGTGAAAACTGCAAGCCGTGACACCCGTCCCCAATTAATCCCCAGGGAACAGAACAAACCCAACCGCCCCCATCCTCCTCTGCCAACGTTCGGACCCACGGGAGGACGATCACATCAGAGTATACAAATTCTCACCTTCCAAAAACAAAGTAAGCTGAGAACGACTAAGTGGGCAAGACGCCAATGACTTTGGAAATCATCCTACCGCTACAGCTGCTCATCGGACGCAGAGGAGCAACGGAACTGAACGGACGCACGGAAAACGGACCAGCTTAAGAACCAAGTGGACGGTACAACATCGGTGGGGGAGGGGGAGGATGGATGTCTCAAGGCTGAAGGCGGGTAGCCACTCTACAATGCTGAAGGAAGTTGGCGGACACTGAAGCTGTTCGATCCCGTACTCAACCGCGCCGCCCGGGAGAACCGTCCCGCTCTGTCAGGGCGGCCTCCGCCTCTCGGGGAATCGGGCTTGGGGAGGCAAGAGTGTTCGACATGTGGCAGAACAGAACCGCCCGAGAGTTCCACACGCTCTTCCCTTTGCTCCTTCTGGTGAGGATTTTTGGGACCGGAGCTGCCCCAGGCACATAAATCTGGGCTGTCTTTTCATCATTAGTGAATTTGGCATTTCTTCTGAAGGCGGGGGAGGGGGCGAAAAAAAATACTCAGGAAGATGGGTCAAATAATTTTCCCCTAATCACCCTAGATGTGAGATTTCTAACCATGCAGAAATCTTGGTACATACCGAAGGACGCTAATATTCGATCGATAAATGAATCAGGAGCTACCGGATCAGCACACGCCCACGTAGGATTGTTAAACTCTGGGCTATTTTCTGAACCTATAAAAATGACACTGGACCGAGCTAATATATATCGTTTTAGGTCTGGATACCTCACGTCTGCTGGTAGCAGGGAAAAAGGAACGTTCTCGGATGACAGAAAACCAACTCTCCGGTTTGGCGCTATTGAAACCTGCCAGGATTGCTACGTTTTGGGGCTGATCCTCGAAATTAAAGTGCAGATTAGAAGACTGGCATCTAAGACTCTGAACGTGAAATAGACAATTACGCGTAACATCTGCTGCTACTATAGAATATAGAGCTAATAGAGGCAACCCTCAGAATAGTACAGGACGGATGAAAATATGCATCGCGTTGCAATCACCCTTCTCCTAGCCTTACCTACGTCGTCGGGGGCGACGCAGGAAGCGGTAAGGGGGATAATCTACTCTCCGTTACCGAGACCCCCGGGGGCGGCGCCTGGCTGCCCGGTCCCTTACAGCGTACAGTCGAAAGTCGGGGATTCGTTTAGTATCGTAGAAGGTGGCTCGGGGCGCCTCGTCTGGGTAATTTTCTGTTTGGGGTTTTTCATTTCCTCCTCCTCCTCGGTTTCACTTTCGCAGACGTGGACGACCACGCTCGGTGTCGACTCGGTGCCCGCGTGAAGCTCATACTTCTCTCCTAAGGGAGGAAAAAATAAATAAATAAATAAATGACAGGCAACAGAGCGGCCGCCTCTTCTTCCCTTCCTTTAAACTGTGTCGTTGACGTGTCGCCCGGGCTTCTACTCTGCTACCCACAGGAGGAGTATGGCCCCACCTAGGAGCGAGCGGGCACGTATTACCCATTCCTCAACGGGATCTGGTGGTTCTGGTCTGGCGGGCACTGCTCCCCCAGACATTTCCACTCCTTCCCCTTGATGCCTTATGATGTCTGAAGCCTGGAAAAGGGGAGCCCAAGGGCCAGGGCAAACAAGGACCCCGCTCAGGCCTCTCTACTCTGTCGCAGTGGGGACCGCCCGGCCTCGCTGTCCGGGTCTGGCATCGGCCCAGGGGACATCTCACCCACCCGGTCTGTACGGCTGAAAGCTCCAGCCTCGGGCCGACTGGACAACCGGCACGGGCCTCCCGGGGCGATCCCGGTTCTCTGGGTTTAATGCCGCTTCAAAGTCTCCAGTGGCACTTCCCTGGTGCCCGAGGGAAAGATGGGAATTCTTCTATGCCCCCCCAGGGGCCTCGTGCTACAGCGATACTCCATTTGGGCTTCCACGGTCACCCTCCCTGCCGGGCCGATCTTTGATATCACCGCTGCCTTAGGACGATGGAGGGCCCGGGTGCAAACCCCAGCCGCCAAATGCCCTTAAACCAACTCTTTTCCTGTTCTACTTTTACACATAAGTAATGTTTCCCTGGATTTGGGGGAAAATGAAGGGCCCAATTTGGAGGAAATTATCTAGAAATTGGGAAAGGGGGGGTCTCGGAGAACCAATCAATCAATCAACTGCATTTATTGAGCATTTACTGTGCGCCGAGCACCGTACTAAGCACGGAGACTCTCTGTTCCGCTACCAATCTCCGGAAACTCTCCCGGTGTCGCCGGACTTGGGCTTCTCCCTCGGTCAACTGAATTCCACAGCTGGCCGACCTCAGGGGAGGAGCCCTCAGATCGACCGGTGGATCCCCGCGGGGGGTCCGGGGAAACCCGAGGCGACCCCAGGCGCTGGAGGAAGCCAGCCGAACAGTCCGCAGGATAACGTCCTTACCTGGGCCCAGTTTAGAAACGGCGCAGAGTAAGTCGTAGTTTATAACGGGCATCGCGTCCTCGCTCTGCTTCCACCCGACAGGGGGAGATGCTGGGGGGGATATCAGGAACTGCTTGACAGGCTGAGGGGGCAGTAGGTAAGATTTATCTCCAGTTTCGTTAGACATTTGAACCTGAGGGGAAACAATTCATTCACTCGTTCATTTGTATTTAAGGAGCATTTAGTGTGTGCAGGGCACTGTACTAAGCACTTGGGAGCGGACGACGCAACAATGAAGAGACACATTTCCTACCTGAGTCAAGTTTATAGCCTGGGGAGGGGGAGACTGACATCAATACAAATAAATGACAGATATGTACAAAAGTGCTGGGGGGCTGGGAGGGGAGAAGAACAAAGGGAGCGAGTCAGGCGATACAGAAGGGAGAAGGAGAAGAGGAAAGGAAGGGGGGGAGGCTTAGTCTGGGAAGGCCTCTTGGAGGAGATGTACCTTCAATAAGGTTTTGAAAGTGGGGAGAGTAACTGTGTTTCGGATTTGAGGAGGGAGGGCATTCCAAGCCAGAAGCGTACTCTTTGGCAAACCAAACTTTTCCTCTATTCTTCCTCACACTGTCCATCCCCTATCCCTTTCCCGCTTTCTCTGGTGAACTGGAAACCCCAAGCGGAAGAGAAGTGGCATGGCCTAGTGAAAAGAGCACAGGCTCGGGAGTAAGGAGACTTGGGTTCTGATCCCGGCTCTGCCAACTGCTTGCTGTGTGATCTTGGGCAAAGCACCTCACTTCTCTGGGCCTCAGTTCCCTCATCTATAAAACGGGGATTAGGACTATGAGCCCTTTGTGGGATAGGGACAGCGTCCAACCCTTACCTTGAACATACCCCAGCACTTAGTACAGTGCCTGGCACATGGTAAGTGCTTAACAAATACCATCATTATTATTATTATACAGTAGGCACTCAAGTACCATCTGAAAAAGTAGGGTAGGTGGGAGCTGCAGATCTTATTTGTTAGTACGAGTTAAAATTAGCCAACTACCACTGACAGTCCTGCCTCCGGAGCATATGTCGGCTTGAGGCAGCCTGATACGGCACCAAACCCTGATGGTACAAGACGTCTACTGCACTGGGTTTTACAGAAAGGAAATTGAGCCGGCCAACGATGAATGTAAGAACACTAAAAATAGCAACTGACATACCGGGCTATGCCAGCGACCCAGGATCTAGTAGTCGACAGTAGTGACGAGAGATCCATGCCAAGCGGCACGGTCTAGCGCAGAGAGCACGGGCCTGGGATTCAAAAGATCATGGTTTCTAATCCCGGCTCCGCCACTTAGGCAGGTCACTTCACTTCTCTGGGCCTCAGTTTCCTTGACTGTAAAACAGAGATTAAATCCTCCTCCCTCCTACTTAGACTATGAGCCCCAGGTGGGACTGAGACTGCCCAACCTAATTAACTTGTATCTAGACTCTAAGATCATTTTGGGCAGGGATTATTTTATCATTCTGGTGTACTGTACTCTCCCGAGCGCTCAGTACAGTCCTCTGCACAAAATAAGCGCTCAGGCAATCCGATTGACTGACAGAAAATATCACTGATTGAGTGACCTACCCCAGAGCCTAACACCACAGTAATAATGACAATAACAATAAAAGACAGGAAAGAGAAATCACATATCCCTTTTCAGCTAATACGGGAATTTAGAAACAAGTTCCACTTAAGACTTAATTGTTAAAAACAAAGACTACCCATGTTGCCAATCATGGACTGTACGTGGAGCTCGCCAGTTTTTCTCAGCTTCAGTACGACAGAGGGACCAGAAATGCTAAAAGGAAAATGCCCTTTTGGGCCGTGAAGTACCTGAGCAAAGTACAGCTTCAGCTTTTTGCCATTGAAATCCGTTTCATGGAGTTCTATTCGGGCTCTTGCTGCTGCTTCCGGTTTACTGAAGTTTATCCTGACTCTTCGAAAGCTTTTAAACAACTGAAATGTAACTTGGTCATCGTAGACGGTGAAAAGTGCTTCAAATCTCTCCTAAAGGGACAGAGGAGGGGGGAAAAAAAGACTTTCAGTGAAAGGAATTTTAAGCGGTTTAAAATCTAAATATAATTTTGCTGCTGGGGCACTTTTACGCTAACGTTTTATTAGCTTGAATCTACCCAAGCACTTAGTACAGTGCCTGGCACGGAGTAAGAGCTTAACAAATACAAAAAAAAAATAATATTCTTTCCAAACAGTGCAAGGTCTCCGCTCCATTACTGAAATGTCACCGGTCGTCACAAAACCGCATCCTACTTTGGTTACGGTAAGTAGCATAATGCTAAAATTTAGGCTGGCTCATAGATTTTGACAGGAGTTCCAGGCCAGAGGGAGGACGTGAGCAAGAAATCGGCAGGGTGACAGGTCTCCCCGTCTAGATGGCAGCTCGCTGTGAATAGGGAACACGTCTACCAACTCAGTTGTACTGAACTATTCCCAGCACTCAGCATAGTGCTCTGCATTCAGTAAGCAATCAATAAATATCACTGATTGACTGAGAGTCCCTCATTGCTAAAAATTCTAAATTGCTCCTCTCATTCCCCCATCTCTCCAGGTGCGACCCCGAGAGGGGAATTCCCAACTCGCTTGTGATGAAAAAAAGTCTCCCAATTTGGAATAATGTGTCGGTTTATTGCTATTCTGTACTCTCCCAAGAGTTTCGTAAAGTGCTCTGCACAGAGTAAGGGCTCAATTTATACGACTGAACAAAGGAACCACCAGTTCTCATTTTCTGGCTCCTGATCAACTCCAAGATCATCGCACTGGTTTTTCTTTCCTTCCTAAAGAAAAGGAAGGTGTCTGAGATTAATTTCCACCTTCTCCGGCAGCAGAAAGTCTTGTTTTCCCTTCCCCTCTGTGGATATGTTTGGGGTCGGCTTATCCCAGTGATGATCTTCTGTGTTATCCTCAGCCCTCACGCTCTTCAAGTTTTTTTTTTTTCCTTAGGGTGGGAGTAAAGTTGGAAGTAGAACAGACCCAAGCTAGTGCAAGAAACACTCCAATCCCAGAAAGCCAGGTGAGACTCAGATACAAATGCATCTTATTCCTTGGGAGGGCTTTGCAGGGGAAATAAAGGCAACAGGAAAGTTCTACGAGAGTTGGGAGGAAAGGGTGAATCACCAAACCTGCAGATATAGACATGTCCGCCACATGTCTGTTGTGTGACCTTAGATAGTCACTTAACTTCCCTGTGCCTCAGTTACCTCATCTGTACAGTGGGGATTAAGACACTAATGTGGGACAACCTGATTACTTTGTATCTACCCCAGGCTTGGCACATACTAAGCGCTTAACAAATACCATCATTATTCTTATTCTTATTATCATCGGCATGCTGGGAAACCTCTGTTACAGTGAAATTCCTTATCAGGAAAGGCTGTCAAGAATAGTACTGGCAATAATAACAACGATAATGATAATAATAGTATTTATCAAGTACTTACTCTATGCCAAGCACTGTACTACAAGATACAAGATAATCGGGTTAGACACAGCCCATGTCCCTCATGGGACTCCCAGTCTAAGGGGGAGGGAAGTTCTTAGAACAATGCTGGGCACTTAGTAAACACTTAACCAATATCATAAAAAAAGAGAAGGAAACTGTAAATGGTCCACAAAACCAACAGAACAATAAAAACGATGGAAAACAGATCCTAGAAGGAGCGGGTAAAAGGACTGAGTTTATTTGCCTATTAAAAAAAAAAAAAGGACACAAAAGGTAATTACAGGGTAGACACTGACCAGCCACCCTTCATACCCACTGAAATCTGAAAAAGAGTTAAACTTAGGCAGGATAGTTTGGGGTTTTTTTCCACTGAAATTTGAAATAGGGTTAAACTAAGGCAGGATAGTTTGGGGTTTTTTTGGTCTCTGTTTCTGATCATTTGTTGACTGGCCGAAAAACAGTGGAAAGACCAGAGAATCCCTCCATCCCACACCTACATGGAACGATCTTAAGAAGTTTAGCCACTCACCTGCCTCAAGGGAGACTCAACCAGCCCTCGAGACCCCTCGGGGATCCAGGACTTGTAGATGTGCGGGCTGGCCACCCTTTACCAAATTTTACCCACAAATGACAAGGAAAAAATTCACTGGGCGCCGCCTTCCTCCAAAATAACAAGTGGGGAGAAAAAACAAAACCACCCCAATTAAAACGTATCTCGAAATACCTGACCGAAAGTGATAATGGTACTTGTTTGATCCAAAGGTCACCGATTTCAACAGGGCCTTTGCGTCCTCTCACCAGAACGGTCCCCTCAGACCTGAAGTTTCACCTGTGTTTACAAATCCTCTGGTCTGTAAGCCCAGTGTGGGCAGGGAAACTATCTGCCAACTCTGTTGCAGTGTGCTCTCCCAAACGATTAGTACAGTGCTCTGCACACAGCAAGCGCTCAAAAAAAATACCACTGATGGACTGATTGTGGGCAGGGAACAAATCTGCCAATTCTGTTGCGCTGCACTCTCCCAAGCACTCTGTATGGTGCTCTGCACAAAAAATATCATCGATGACGACGATCTGATCTTTTTTCTGAACCTTAAAATATCACCTGGAAAGAAGACTAGAGAGGCTGGAGTATGATTTCCTGAATTTGAGTACATTTCTCAGCATCTCTCTTCTGGGCTCATTTCCCAAGAGGGATCTGTTCTTACTAAGTGCTGGATCTCTGATTTTTTAAAAATCAATCTCTTTTGGCCTTCTTTGGAGCACTTTCTAAATGCTAAACAGGGTGAGAGGTAGCTAGGAATCATTAGCATTGTTCAGATAAGTACAGTTTGTGCAAGAGCCTAGTTCTTCCTCTTTTAAAATCTAATCTGTTTAATTGCTTCCTTCTTTTTACTTCCCTCCCTTAAGCAATATGTTTTATGGACTAGTTGGAGGTCAAGAATGCAAATAACGCCACCGATATTCTGCAGGCAGGGTAGCTTATCTGATCCTGGAAGCTACAGTCCCTTCTCCATCTTCCTTCCCAAATGACTTCTGGTTCTCTCACGCCAGAAACGTGTTTTTTTTAAAAAATTTTATGATGGTTGTTGAGCGCTCTGACTCCGCCACGTCTGACCTTGGGCAAGTCACTGGTCTGTGCCTCAGTTACCTCATGTGTGAAATGGGGATTAAGATGGCGGAGCCCTATGTGGGATAGGGACTGTGACCATCCTGATTAGCTTGTACCTACCCCAGTGCCTAGTACAGTGCCTGGGACATAGTAAGTGCTTAAATACCATTTAAAAAACCCTTTCTAGGTGTCAAACATTGTTCTAAGCATGGTGTAGAGACAAGTGAATTAGGTTGGACACAGTCCCGGTTCCGCACGGGGCTCACAGTCTAAGTAGGAGGGAGAACAGGAGAACTGAGGCACAGAGCAGTTAAGTGACTTGCCCAAGGTCACACAGCAAGCGTTTGGCAGAGTCGGGACTTGGTCCTTGTTCTTTCTGCTAGGCCACGCTACTTCTCTATTGTTGTTAGTTGGGGGGGGGGTCAATCAATCAATGATCTTTATTAAGTGCTTACGGTGCGCAGAACACTGTACAACATAACCGAGTTGGTAGTCATGGTCCCTGACCACAACGAGGTTAGAGTCTAGAAGGGGAAGACAGGCATTAGTATCAACAAATAAATTATGGATATGCACAGAGGGGTAAATAAAGGTTACAAATCAAGTACAAGGGTGACGCAGAAGAGAGTGGGAGAAGAGGAAATGAGGGCTTTGCCGGGGAAGGGCTTCTGGAGAAGATGGGTCTTCGCTAAGGCTTGGAAGGTGGGGAGAGGGATGTCGGTCCCAAGCAGGGGCTGGTAGGGAAACCACATAACTCTGCCTGTGTTGGGTAAATACAGTGGGGACTGTACTGAGAAGCAGTGTGGTCTAATACATAGAGCACAAGCCTGGCGGTCAGAAGGACTGGGTTCTAATCCCAGCTCTGCCACTCGTCTGCTGTGTGATCTCAGGCAAGTCATTTAACCTCTCTGTGCCTCAGTTACCTCACTTTGAAAAATGGGGATTAAGACCGTGAGCCCCATATGGGTGTGTAAACTCACTGTGGGCAGGGAATATGTCTGTTGTACTCTTCCAAGCATTTAGTACAGTGCTCAATTAATACGACTGACAGGGACTGCGTCCAGCCGGATTACTTTGTATTTACCCAAGCACTCAGAACAGTGTCTGGCACCCTGTAAACACTTAACAAATACCATTGAAAAACAGGAAGCTGTGGGCACCCAAGTAATAAAAATAAGTGGGCACTAATAGTCCTCTAGGGTCATAAGCCTTTCCCCAAGCTGGGCAGTGTTCAGAGTCACAAGCAACAACCTCTCTCGCCTGGGTCACTGTTTGCTCCAGGCCAAATTTCACCCTTGGGAACCTGGCTTCCAAAACGGAACAGCCCCACCATGAGTAACAAAGAGAACCCACTAAATCCATATGGATAAATGTATACATTCTGAATAATCCAAGCTTAAATGGAAATACTGTGGCTTATGTGATTCCCTTTCACGTCTCAAAGACTTCAATGGGTTTACTTTAACATTTTAATATTTTACGAACGCTAAAAGCAACCTAGCAGACAGGTGCCATGGAATTACGGGAAATGGTTTTTTGGACTTTGTTGGCTTTTTTTTCCAGTAGAAGAGTCCAAACCAAAAAACAAACCAAAAAAAACCCCTTATTTGTAATAACCCCTGACATTTTCAAAATATTGAGTTCACCAATGTGTACCTTCATCATTTCCATTTTTTCTGCTAGAATACCAATTTATCTGAAAAGCCAATATTTTTTTGTGTGCAATTAGAATTAAAAATCACTGCACACAGCCTGGCTTTGCCATCTGTCCCAGAGTTATTTACTTCAGTAACGTTTCATTTCATTTCCTTTGCAGGATAGATGGAATATCAAATAGCACAGTTACGTGATTAGGTATTCAACATGTGGACCAGTGGACTTATTTCACTGGAACAATTCCAGATTTAGTCTATAACATCACTGTGGGGACTCTAAATTCATATGCTCAAGTGAACAAAGCTAAAGATATGAGTATTCCAAAACGAGTGCGGATTCTGTTGCACTGTACTCTCCCAAGCACTTACTTCAACTATCTGCTCATGGTAAGTGCTCAATAAATTAACAGACTGACGGAGCAATCAACGATTTTGGATGGTACTTTCTAAGCTTCAGAAAATAATTCACGATAATGTGTGGCCTCTCATTTAAACCAAGTTAAAAAAAGAGGATTCTCTCTCAGTTTTAGTTATCTCCTAAGTTGAAAATGCTACACATTGAGACTTAAAAACAATGAAACCATTCTATCATTTGAGGAGGGAATATTTAGTTATTTGAGGCTGCAGTGTTCAGCGGCATTTAAGTATCTGTGCTTTGCAGCAATCAGCACCAACAAAATGCAGTTTTTGCAACACGAAAATGACAAAATGATAAAAAGAACAGGCAAGAAACACAGTTCAAAGAGACAGCAGTGAAAAAGCACACCAAAACAAAATGGAGGCAAAGCTACTTCTGCATGACAACACACTATTCCTTGGCTGATAACAGGGGCAAAAAGTCAATGCTAATAGGCACATGGAAAATTTGAAAGTAACATCTGAACATGTGTATGTACAGAGAAGCAGCATGACCTAGTGGACAGAGCACGGGGCCCGGGAGTCCAGAAAGACCTGGGTTCTAATTCCGGCTCCGCCCCTTGTCTCCTATGTGCTTAACTTCTCTGTGCCTCAGTTACCGCATCTGTAAAATGGAGATTAATACTGTGAGCCCCAGGTGAGAGATGGACTGTGTCCAACCTAATTAGCTGTATCTATCCCAGCGCTTAGTATGGTGGCCGGCACTCAACAAATACCATGGAAAATACAAAAAAATCTATGTGCAAATAGAGGTTTCAGTGATCGTTAAAAGTCACCTATACTAAAAGAGGTAGCTCATTTCAGTAGATACAAAACAGTGTAAGAGAAAATCTAGGCCTTTTAATAACAGCGCTATTTGTTAAGCACTGACTGTGTGCCTGTCACTGTACTAAGCACTGTTGTACAGAAGATTCCTCAAACCGGCTTCCTCAGCCTGCCCTTCTTGTCACAAACTCGATAAGATTTCTATTTTCCCCCCCTGTGGTTTCAACATCAAATCTGAAATTAATTTCTATTAATTAGAAACAAATTTCCTAGCTCATGAGCCCTCTGAGGGATAGAGGCTCTGATGTAATCATCCTGCCTCAACCTCCGGGCTTAGCACAGCACTTAGCGGCCAGTGATTGCTCAAGAGTTACTGTAGGGCTACGGTGGACAAAGAAAGGGGGAGTCAGCAGAGTAGGGTGAGGAGAGAGGGAGTTGCAGCAGAAGAGAGTATGCCTGAAGGAGCCCGGGAGAAGTAGGGGGTAACTTCTCTGTGCCTCAGTTACCTCATCTGTAAAATGGGGATTAACTGTGAGCCTCACGTGGGACAACCTGATTACCTGATCACCCTGTATCTACCCCAGCGTTTAGAACAGTGCTCTGCACATAGTAAGCGCTTAACAAATACCAACATTATTATTATTATTACTGTGGGGAAAAGTCCGACTTGACCGAACTCTCTCCAACACCCTGACTGACCCCTGAGAAACTGCTGTGGTCTAGCAGAAAGAGCACAGGACTAGGGGTCGGAGGCCCTGGGTTCTAATCCCGACTCTGCCACCTGTCTGCCGGCAATCCTGGGCAAGTCGCTTCACGGTGCCTCAGTTTCCTCATCTGTAAAACGGGGATTAAGACAGCGAGCCCCATGTGGGACAGTGACAGTGATCATCTTGTATAAATCCCAGCATTTTGTACACCGCCTGGTGAGCTCACTGTGGGGAGGAATTTGTGTTTTCGTACTCTTCCAAGAGCTTAGTACAGTGCTTTGCACACAGTAAGAGCTCAAGAAATACGACTGAATAGTAAGTGCTTCACAAATACCATAATTATCATTATTAAGATGAGGAGAAATGTTTGCCACTCCTCCCCAAACCTCCTCAAAGCCAGACCTTCCTCTTGCCTGCAGCTACTTTTCTAGAGGAGGAGAAAACGGAGGTTTTTTGGACACCAACTCTTGAGTACATTCACATTCTTGTCACAGCCTGCCGGCTACTGGAAAACCTCCTCGCTGACCTCCCTTTCTCCAGCCTTTCCTCTCTCCAGACCACGTTTCACTAGCCCGCCTGGGTCACTTTGCTACAGAATCGTTCTGAACCCATCTCCGGATGCCTCACAAACCTTCAACGGTCGTCCATCCATCTCCACATGAAGTGGAAACTCCTTCCTCGTCGGCTTTAAAACACGCCAACGGTTCTCCCCCTACCCTAGGGTGGTGAGGCGTCCCCTAGGTCCAAAGTGAATTTACCCTGTGGGCTAGTCTGAATGGGCTTTAGGGCAGTAATTAAGTGTCGGGCCAAATGCCAGTTTAGACAAGCGCCTGTGGGATTTTATAATGGCTTCCAACACCTAAGAGGCCTTGGCTTTTACAACCTCATCTGAAAGTGCCTCAAGCTGTGAGTTTGGGCAGCCCTCCAGGGATCCTACTCTTTGTTTTTATGCTATTAAGTGCTTACTATGTGCCAGGCGCTGTTCTGAGCATGGGGGCAGATACAAACTAACCAAGGTTGAATATAGTCCGTGTCCTACATAGAGCTCACTGCTTTAATCCCCTATTTTAAAAATGAGGGAAGGGAGGCCCAAAGGAGGCCTCTCCACCCTAATATTAATCAATCTTATTTATTGAGTGCTTGCTGTGTGCACAGCACTGTACTAAGCACTTGGGAGAGTACAATACAACAGAATTGGTAGACACATCAAGTTCTTTCCTGATGGGGGGGCCTGACCTGAGTGCCGAGATGTCACCTGTCATCCCAGGTGGTTTTGCATTCCCACCACAATGCAGTTTAGGGAAAGAGCGACAGTGGCTATTAATAACTGGGAGATAAACGGTGGCTCCGACTTCCTGCTCGGTCATGGTTTTAGGGAGAACACGAGGGAACCTCACTTGACAAATGCCCTTGTGGGGGTCAACGAAGGAACAAACTACTGAAATGCCCAAAATATAGGGCGGGGGATGTTTCTAACCCTCTCTATGCCTAGGACAAGGGACGGGCACTGACGCAAAAAGGACATAGGAGAACGGTGGTCAGGAGATGCAGGAAATGAGCTGTTAAAATGGAGGAACATAATAATGATAATAATTGTGGCACTTGTTAAGCGCTGTGTGCCAAGCACTGAACAAGCACTAGGGTAGATACAAGATAATCAGGCTGGACACAGTCCCCGTCTCACATGGGGCTTATAGTCTTAATTCCCATTTTAAAGATGAGGGAAGTGAAGCCCAGAGAAGTGAAGTGACTCGCCCGTGGTCACACAGCAGACCAGTGGCAGAGTCAGGATTAGAACCCAGGTCCTTCTGACTCCCAGGCCTGTGCTCTACCCACTAGGCCACACTGTATGAGGGTTGGAGACCCCACCAAGTTTTGTTTTAGCTAGAGGACCAGATCTGAAATGTTTCTCTGCCAATGGTTTCTGTCAATAATAGAGCTTCAAAATGTTTCTGATGGCACAAAACGGGGTCAGGGTGAAGGGGCATGGTGGCACAATTACTGCAGAGAAAGGGGCTACGGGGGATCAAAATCACCACAACTGTTGGACTCACTTGAGAAGCAGTATGGCCTAGTGGAAAGAACCCAGGCTTGGGAATCAGAGGATGCTTTTCTGTGCCTCAGTTTCCTCAACTATAAAATGGGGATCAAATAAGTGCAGTATTCACCTGAGAAATAGCACGGCCTAGTGGAAGGAACCCGGGTTTAGGAGTCAGAGGACTTGGGTTCTAATCCCAGCTCTGCCAATTGCTTGTTGTGTGACCTTGGGCATCACTTTCCTCAACTATAAAATGGGGATTAAACTCCTGTTCTTCCTCCTACTTAGACTGTGAGCCCTTTGCGGGACAGGGACTGCGTCCAACCTAATAATAATAATAATGTTAGTATTTGTTAAGCGCTTACTATGTGCCGAGCACTGTTCTAAGCGCTGGAGTAGACACAGGGGAATCAGGTTGTCCCACGTGGGGCTCACAGTCTTAATCCCCATTTTACAGATGAGGGAACTGAGGCACAGAGAAGTTAAGTGACTTGCCCACAGTCACACAGCCGACAAGTGGCAGAGCTGGGATTCGAACTCATGAGCCCTGACTCCAAAGCCCGTGCTCTTTCCACTGAGCCACGCTGCTTCTCTAATTAACAAGTTAACCTAATTAACTTGTATCTATGACAGCATAAAATCTGCAGGAAACAGCCCAGATAATGCAGCCTAAGAAACAATCCCTAAGGTCCTTCCTGTTATTAAAAAGGAATTCTCCACAGAATACAGAGTAGAGGCCGATTTAATTCACCGAAATCATTTGAGCTAGAAGTCAACAGCTCAGGAGACAAACAGTACCAGCAACAACTGGGGAAAAAGAGCACAAATATGCATCCATTTGGCAGGGGACTCTAAAGACGAGCCATGGAATAATACCTGTAGATGGAAAGCAGTCTAAATATAAGCAGAGTGTTTTGGGTTTTGGGGTATAAAATGGAGACAGGCACTTTCACAGATTGAGCAAGAAGGAAATTGGGTCGCAAATCATCTGCCGCCTAAGGAGGGAATATACCGCTACCTGAAAAATCCCATCGACTCCTGAAAATTCATTTCCTCCAGGAAATGTTTTCCAATTAACCAGAGTGAGATGCTAAACACCACCCTATATCTTCACCTCTGGTCTAGAAATTTAAAAATCCAAAGGACAAGAGCCAAGAAAAGGATACTACTACATGGTGGTATCTTGCACAGGGCAAGTCTACTTTCAGGGATTATTTTCCCACTTTAAACAAGTAATTTGGCCCATATATTTGGAGAGCAAGACAAATTTTTAGGCAAGCAGAGTGAAGAAAGAAGACTGTAAGAACTAAAGCAATACTATTACCTGGCCCCTCCATCAACAGTTTATCCAGGACAGAGTACTTACTGTCCCTCTGAGTAAAAGTGTGATGGTTACCCTCCTTGCTAACTGGCACAACGGTCACCGTTGAACCACCTGACAGCCCTGATTTTTCCTCTCTATAGGGACATCGGCCAACCTGTCTTTCGGGCTCTTCCTTTTACCTTTAGGGTAGTCTTCCTAGCCCACTTCTGCCCTGGGATGCTGAGGAAAAAAGGTCCTGGGAAGTGGGCATGAGAATTTGCATGGTTTAATAGGCCTGAGTGCCAGAAGACCTAGGTTCTAATCTAGGCTCTGCTTTTGTCTCCTGAGTAACCTTGCTCTGTACCTCAGTTTCTTCATCTGTAAAATGGAGGTTAAATGCTTGTTCTCTGTCCTTGAGACTGTGAACACCATGAGGGAGAGGGACTAGTGCCTGACTTGATTACCTTGAATCTTATTTGGCACATAGTGAAGCCTGAACAAATTTCACTATTATATATATATATATAATACACACATATATATACACACACATATATCTTGATTAGCTGTCCTATTGAGCACTAACTCATGAACGTATCTTTTCTTTCTTCCTCCTGTTTGAATACTATTTTAGAGTCTGTCTCTCCTGCTAGACTGTAAAGTCCTGGAGGACAGGGATCATGTCTTCTATATTATATTCCCCTAAGTGCTTAGTACAGTGTTCTAAACACAGAAGGCCTTCCATGTATAGCATTGATTTGTTGGACATAATGTTATATTAGGGAGACAATCTGAATGACAGAGAGATGTTTGTTTATTACCAAGGAGGCCTGCCTTCTGCTAACAATAGAGCAGGAGTGGGAGCTGAGAAATAGATTTGATTGGGTACATAAAAAAGCATGGTTATTACCAGCTTTATAGTAAAGAAGTAAGTAAATAAAAGAGAATAAGAAAAAGCTAACACATTAGCAGACTAGTTTACAGTACTGCTCAGGAAGATACCTGACCAATCAGGAAAGATAACTTGCAATTTCATATGGGGAGAGGGCTGATTTAATTCCTCAAACCAAACAGACTGCACATATCCAAATGAATAACAAAAATAAGAGTTGTAAACCCTACTTTCATCATACCTTTAAGCAACTTAAAAGTTAGGAGTTATACTTTTCAAAATAGTATTTTTTAAAATCCCAACTGCACTGCCTTTTAAGGCAGTTTGAGGTTTTGGAGGTGAAGGGCTTTGAAATTTGTGACAAAGAGCTTTTCCTAGATTTTTAAAGTACCATAAAAAAAATCACTTATGAAATCCATTTATCATGAGTCCCTGAGATGAATTACAGTGGTTTCCTGGATACCTGTTTGTCTGGAAAGCTGTACTAATGTAAACTGGTTGTGAGAACAGGATTGCAAAGACAGGGAAGGTGAAAGAATGCATACATGGAAGGTGAATAAACAGAGGGATTTAAACATGATACGTTTCTATATATAGCCTGTCTGTTTAGAATTTAACACTAAAACCACCAACTGAACACTTCATGAACAAAACATTTTCACAGAACATAGTTCCAACCCTGGAAGTTTAAAATAAAAACGACAATGATATAAAAATCTCGACACTAACAAATCTAAGTCTAGATCTACATCAAAATCGATCTTCTCTCTGAATTTGATCTCCCTCTCTGGACTGTGAGCTCATTATGGGTGTGGAACATGCCTACCGTACCCCCTCAAACGTTTAATTCAGTGTTTTGCACAAAGTAAGCACTCAATAAATATCACTGATTGATTTGAAGAAAGGGAAAATCGGGAACAAAAGAATAGTTGAAAAACTATCATACTGTGTCAAGGTTACAGATGGCCTAGTGGCAAGTTCACGGGCTTGGGAGTCAAAGGATGTGGGTTCTAATCTAGGTTCCGCCCCTTGTCTGCTGTATGACCTTGGGCAAATCACTTCACTTCTCCGTGCCTCAGTTATCTCATCTGTAAAATGGGGATTAAGACCTCGAGCCCTACATGAAACAGGGACTGTGTCCCACCTGGTTACCGTTTATCTACCCCAGTGCTTAGAACAGTGCTTGGCAAATAGCACTTCATAAATGCCATAATTATTATTATCTTTTAAAAAGATTTGGAAGCCACAGGATTCTTTCATTAACTCCTTAACCAATTTCAGTACTGTGATGGTTAAAAACTGCTGACAATTAAAACAAAGGATCTCAATGATTACCTTTCATATTTACTTTTAAGCTTTTAAACTAGAGGGCTTTTTCAGCATTATTGGCTACTGTTAGCTAACAGCTTGAATTTTGCAGGCATGCTCTTCCACTACTGAGTACAGGAGGGAAAATCGTAAAAGTCAGGATTTACAACATCAATGGAATGATCTTAACTCAGGTTTATAATACCTTTTCACCTCCGTATTAGATGAAGTACAACTCTGGATAAATCCTGCCCAAGCTTAAATGAAGATTCACCTTTAAAAGGTAACAGCCCCAGTGACATTGACATAACGACCAGGTGGATATGAAATCAAGAAGCATTAAAGGGCTTCTTTTGACAAATAAATGACTATTTCAATCAGCTGCCCGGCCTTAAAGAGGCAGGGTTGGTATCTTTGGCAGATATGGATGCTCATACACAGAACATGAGATACAAGATTTAGAGTCAGTTGGAAAAAAGGTTGTTTTGCCCTTTTTTTAAAAAAAAAACTACCAGCATGATTTCACTTCATCTCATCTATTTTCCATCCCTTAAAAACCTCTTCTCTGCTCTCTGTTGCCTATATTTTTTCATTTTCCATCCACTAGTCTGAACACTTTACAAAATTTTGTGAGAGGATGCTTATTTGACAATTGTATAGCCATGTTTTTTTCCCCCTTTGTGCAAAGGTTTATTACTAAGAACTACACAATACTTTGAAGCCCATTAAACTGATCCTAATACTTTTACTGGGATGAATTCCAAAGCAAATTTAGTTGAAGAATGATCTCCTACAGGTTTCTCCAGTAACAACAAGTAATAGAAACACAGTGTGCTGTGGATAGAGCACGGCCCTGGGAGTCAGAAGGATCTGGGTTCTAATCCCAGCTCCATCACCTGTCTGCTGTGTGACCTTGGACACATCAATTCACTTCTCTGTGCCTCAGTTACCTCATCTATAAAACGGGGATTAAGGCTGTGAGTTCCATATGAGAGATGGACTGTGTCCAACCTGATTATCTTGTATCTGCCCCAGCGCTTAGGACAGTGTCTGGCACATAAGCACTAAGCAAATACCATTAAAAAAAAAGAAAGCATCTACATGGCAAGTCTAGATCGAACTGCTCAAAAATCTATTCCGTTCTACAACCACAAAAAACTGGGAAGACTTGAGCAGGATTGAAGGAGGGGGACCGCAGTACAAGGTTCATCAGGATATGAACTTTGGACTCTCACTATAGAGGAATTCAAGAAATGTAATAACAGATCGGGAAGATTAACACATTTGGAATGTGCATATGGACGAACGTTTACAATGACCATTAAGTTGGGAAGTATTTTGAAAACAAACTCAGGAGGGAGAGGGGAAGAACAGACAATATTTGGAAATGTCAATAAACAGGAAAATGAGCAGTTGAGTTCTAACTTAAGGCTACGTTAATGGAGTGAAGTTGGTTGAGTGACAGGGAATACCTTGAGGCACAAAAGTGTAGTGGGTGAGAGGGGGGATACTTGAGTAAAAGTTTCAGGGTAAATAAGAGCAATTAATAAATAAAGCATTTGAGTCATTGCTTATTTATGACTAAACACCCAATGCCTTTTGCATGAAAATCACAGAAAAACAAAAAGCACCTTCAAACTCCGAGTAAATAATGAATGAACTAGGAAAATTGGTCTTTAAAAAGCAAGCTCCGGCCAACTTGTAGAACTTCAACAGTAACACCCATCTGATGAGGTGCTAAGATTAAGGTCCTGGAGGATAAGACATTCTAACCTGCCCAATTTCCCAATAGTTAATAACCCACAGACAACACCCTAAGGTTAATCTTTTGGAGACTGATTCGATGGAGCACATAATCGGGTCTCTCTGGTTGGCACGGCAGCAAAGGCACTTCAGAGACCAGGCAGTAGGCAAGTAAGCACGGAAGGTATTTAAAAAAAAAAAAAATCATCAGGCAAAACAAAAGCTTTTGAATTCCACATCACTCTCTAATGCTCAGGGGAAATTCCTGTCTATTAAAGACAAAGGGAAGGACAAATAAAAGCCCAAGGATTGATGGCCAAAAATGCTTTCTGGGAAGTCATGGTACACTGTGTGTTCTACAGTGGAAGCACACCTTTCCCAATCCTGACCTTCAAGGAAATGAAGCAAGTATTTGGCTATTTGTACTTCCGGGTACAGTGGGCGCTTGACTGGCAAGGAAGAGAGGATGATAGCGGGGCTGTGCAAACCACTAGCGCTAAAATCAATTCCTTCACACAGATTCTCGGTACTAGGACCGAAGCTTGTTCGCCATCGAGGGGAGCCCTCCATCCTCATTGTTTTATGGATGTATAGGAAGACAATCTACATCGGTAACTTCACTCCAAATATGTGCCCTCCAACACCATGAGTATGAACCCAAGACGCTGTTTGGGGGGGAGGGTGTGGTTGTGTGTAAAGCATTTGAATTAAGCCTTCCTCACTACTGATCAAGCAACCACGTATGTACCTACCTTCTGCTCTTGTACCTCAAATACAGTTTCATGCACACTGCATGCAAAAAGCGAGGTAGGCAGATCACTTAAATCCATCATCTCTTCTAAATCGTCTTCATTTTCACCAAAGATCATCTCTTCTTCCTCTTCTTGGTCACTGCTATAGAGATCTGATTGGCTGTCACTCCAGGATTTCATAGTGTCTCTTAGCATGGTCCTCTAAAAGCAGATCTCCCTGTCACGCTTTTTTGGTTTGAATACCCGAGAGGTCCCAAAAGCACCTGCTAAAGAAGAAACAATAATACAAGTTCACGATTAACCAATAAATTACCAATAAGTCCCATTTTCTTAGGTCAGCACATCATCAGATTTATGCTAGAAAGTGAAAGAGAAATGAAAATTTTCAGTTGAGCAAAATATAGGCTCACCTAATTTCAATCCATAAAAACAGCTGCAATTTCAGAAATTATGATGTTGAATAGGATGCATTCTATTAGCAAGACAAGGAGTTATGGCTAGTGGAACGAACATAGGCCTGGGAGTCAGAGGACCTGGGTTCCAATCTCAGCTCTGAAAGTTCACCTGCTGTGTGACCTTGGGCAAGTCACTTCACTTCTCTATGCCTCAGTCTTCCCATCTGCAGAATGGGGATTCAATATCTATTCTCCCTCATATTTAGACTGTAATGTCCCATGTGGAATCTGATGATCTTGTATCTAACTCAGCGCTCAGTACAATCCTGGACACACAGTAAGAGCTTAAATACCACAACTGAACATCACAGTTAGCAAGAGGTGAGGAAAACGCCCCTTTCTAGCAAATCTGGAAGGAAACAACCAAGCGAAATAACTGGTGTGGTAAAAGAGTTTGCCAATTCGGAAACCAGAGTTGCTTCTGCATATTTGTTTGGGGCTTTAACTTGTCACCAACACTGAGAAACTGGTCCACACGTCCCACTGATTCATTGACCATCTGCAATCATCCATCAGGGATGTGATTGTGTTGGCTGGTGATTTCATTCTCTTAATCAGTTTGTTCTTTTGAAGAACGCCCTGACAGACAGATGAATGAGAGTTGTATATCGTCAGCCTTTTACATTTTGGTTTCTTAAAATAAAAATCAGCCAATAAGAGCGGGTCCTTTTTTAATGTATGTTTTAGCTCTCCTTTCAAAGTACTCCTTGCATTCAAGTGAGACAAACCAGAAGCAGAGTAAATCAAAAAGCCTGAAATGTCAGTGAACTGGAATCCAAACCCAGGCTGCCACCAACCTGATCTCTGAGGGGGATGAATTAACCAGGCCCAACGTAAGGCAGCTGGTCGGCCACAGAATCAGTCAATATAATCATCATTTTTACTGCTCTATTTCTAAAGTCATACAGTAAATTCAACATTTGGCTTTACCAAGAAAGATCCTGTGACTTCTTTTTAACACTCATAAAATGTCACTGAATTTTGGTACTTTCAGCTTTATTGTTGTGTGGGACAGACATATGCCCCATTTGACACCTGAGGTTGGAAACACACCAAATTCTGGATGTTTTGATTTCTTTTGGTTTAAACTTCCACTGTCCCCACCCCTTAAAAAAAAAACCTCAGCAAGCAGGAAACAATACCTGAATTTTTTTTTTTTTTAAAGATTCATAGTATCTTCATTTCCTGTTTTCTCCCTTTAAGTCTTTAACCCTGCAGTTAAAAGATGAGATTTCAGTGATGAGATTTCCATAATTCATGGATTATTGGCCCCATAGGTTGTTACAGTTTCTTCAAGAGGCTTACAGGCTATTGAATCTAAGTATATTTTCCAACCGGATTCCAAAGTACAATGGCTGAAAATAAAATTGAAGTGCAGTACTCAAACAGAGAACTACAGAATTGACATAAAGACAGCGTATGAGTGTTTTAGGTAGTCTAAAGTTCAAGTGATCATGAGATTACTCCCATAACTGGTGAAACTGGTGTCCCCACAATAACAGTGTGAACACGCATCTCCAAAACATCCAAGTCCCTGCAACAAATGACACCAGAAAAACATGTTTTGTACACTTGGGATCAAGCACGAATGCCAAAATAACTGTGCTATGAAGTTATGTGGCTCACCCTTGAAAACTCAATTTACATCATTATGGAGGAAAAAAGGAGCTAGCCAAGACCCATGCTCCCAAGTTGACCTTTGCCTTGCTTCCATTTTGTATTAGCCACGAAAATCTTGAAAGAGATTTTTAAACTGACAAACAGCCTTTTCAGGACAGATTGTCCCTGATTGAGGATCTGTCACCGTAGAACACATTAGATTTTCTGAATCCGATGAGTGCCACGTCTTACAATAATTTCCTACCGATGCTGTAATTGCTGGTTATTTGATGGGAGATATCAGTTGGCTCAAATATTGAGCATGCCACCCAGGCTGGTTGGGGTAAGGAATTAAGCGATTGTTAATCTGTCAGGAGTGAGGGCTACTATCTTTTCCCCCCATTACAAGGGGACAAAGATCAAGCTGCCCCTGGCGCCATTTGGGTGACTCAGGGGCAGCTTGGCTAGACAAGAGCCACAGGTCTAAACTGCAGTTCTTTTCTCCAGTTTCTCCAAGCCAAGGACTGAGCGAACCAGGGTTCAGCACCTTTTTCCCTGCCAACTGTAGCTGTGATCTAGCAGGGTGTAACATCACACGGACCATGAAATGACGAGAAAGACTCCTAAGGACATTGTCATCTGTTAGGCTACCAAATCTTTGAGAGAAAAAAAAATTCAGGCCCCTTCTGCCTGTACATGACTTGCGAGTTTAAGGCCGGGAGAGAAGTTACCTTAAGTGATCCTAAATCCTCATCAGGGACAGTCTTTCCATTGCTAAACACTGCAGTGACCTTTTGGCTCTAATGAATACTTGTGATGATGGATGAGGAAGGTCAGATTCACAGAAACACACAACCAGAGCGTGAATGTCCTGACGAATAGCACTCTGGTCTTTGATGGGCCCACAGTGCTAATACGCAAATCTGGCTGCCAAGTGGGATTCTATTTTGAGCTCTATCCTTGTCTCCTTTCAGAAGAGTCTGTGTTTCAGTTGCCTTGTCTGTAAAATGGGGAAATTATCTACTTCGCGTCACAGGGATGTGGTGAAGTTCACTTTGGTTCTACTACAAACTAAGAAACCACCTCTTTATTATACCACTTGTAACATCCAAGTCTTCCCTTCTAACCCTTTCACTATATGCCATTGCATGGTGTAGCGGATAGAGCACGGGCCCGAGAGTCAGAAGGTCATGGGTTCAAATCCCAGCTCCGCCACCTATCTGCTGTGTGATCTCAGGGAGGTCACTTCTCTGGGCCTCAGTTACCTCATCTGTAAAATGGGGATTGAGACCGTGAGCCCCACGTGGGACAGGGACTGTGTCCAACCCAATTTCCTTGTATCCACCCCAGAGCCTGGTTCAGTGCCTGACACAGAATAAGCGCTTATCAAATGTCCACTTATTATTATTATTTTCCCCAGAGGATGTACAGGGTCAGAGAAGGTAAGTGAAACAAGCCAAAATTCACATTTGGTGGGAAGAGGCTGAAATATGTGGAAAAAAGGCAGCATTTAGATCATCATTGGACATCAATTATCCATGATTTCTTGGTGTCCCATCTCTGCATTAATAAATGGAAAATTGGTGGTGCTGATGTTACAGACACTCAACGCTTTCTTAAAACTTGTTCAATATAGTGGTATTAGTAAGAGAGGGTGAAGCAGAGTGGGACAGAAAAATCAACTGGCAAAGAATGAATGAAATTTTCAGTCAAGTCTCTAGGAAATGGAAAAGACCTCAGGCATTTGGTTATCAATCCCCTGCTACCTTTGACAACTCCCCCCTACCCGAATTAATCTCTGGAGTCTGCCTACCATTGCTTTGTCTTATCTTATTCTGGGGACTTTCATAATATTCTTTGGGATATTCCACCAATAAAAATAATAAAAAAAACCACCTCTCTGCTCTGTAACTTACACACTCTCAGGGAGGTTCCGGGGATACACGTAGCCAAACATAGTCAGTAAACAGGAGGGGTCTAGATATAAATGGAAAAACCCCCAAAACAATTAAATCAATAAAATAAACACACATTTCTGCCTAAGTGGTTTCTTTCATTCAATTACTCTTCTGCTTTTCCTACATAATGTCTTTTGTCCTTCCCCAAGAGCTTAGTAGAGTTCTCCGGTACAGGAGGTGCTCAATAAATAGAACTGGCCTGATTCATTTTGAAATGTCAGAGAACCATAAAAGTTTTAGAGCCCTCTTTAAAAAGAGCACCTGATTTCTCTAAAAGGCTTTGGAATCTCTTCTGAAACAAGATAATGGTACTTTAACAGTGAAGAGGCACTGGAATTCAAAGTAAACAAGATTAGCTCCTCCCTCCCACTTAGACTGTGAATCCCATGTGGGACAGGGACTGTGTCCAACCTAATTAACTTGTATCTAACCCAGGTTTTAGAGAAGCCGAATAGTGGATAGAGCATGGGCTTGGGAGTCCAAAGGACCTGGGTCCACCACTTGTCCCCCGCGTGACCCTGGGCAAGTCATTTCACAGCTCTGCGTCTCAGTTACCTCATCTGTAAAATGGGGACTAAGACTTTGAGTGCCACGTAGGAAAGGGACTGTCCAACCTGATTAGCCTGGATCTACCCCAGTGCTTAGTACAGCACCTGGCATATAGTAAGTGCTTTATAAATACCATTAAAAAAAAGAACGGGGCTTGACACACAGTAAGTGCTAGCCAAAACCATAATTATTAGCTGCATGGCTAAGAGCTGGTTTTCAGCCCTCTCTGTTCCTCTGCATCACCAGACAACTTGGGACCACTTCAAATACGAGGGATAAAATGTACCCACTAGAAAACAGAATAGATTGTATGATGGATAAACATCCAAGGAGTACGTGAAACTAAATCCAAGGTTGTCTTATTATAACACGAAGTACTCAGCCCAAGTTAATCAAACAGAACCTTAAAAAGAATTGTCTGTACATTATATGGTCATAACTACAAATAGGAGCAAATTGCTGCTTTTTCAATCTTTTATGCACTGCAAATCACTGCAAGCAACCCCAGAGATGTTTTTTTGTTGTTTTTTTTTAGTACTGTCACCAAACAGGTATTTTTAGTGCTGGGTATTTTGTTTTTAAAAATTTTCCTATAGCATTATATTGAAAACATCTCTGCTAAACACTCACGATTTTGATCTGAGACATTCAGAGGGGTCTACGTTACTGATGGGTTTAAGACCAACAGAACCCACGTAATCGAGGGACAGAGTCGTTGGTGATGATCCAGAATCATCTTGGCCGGGTAGACAGGCCAGACACTGGATAAGTTAATCGTGAGCCCTCACTGTGTGCTGAACACTGCATTAAGCTCTTGGGAGAGTTGGTGGACATGTTTGGAGGCAGATATGCAAGTTTTAGGAAGTTACCGGATAAGTAGGCCAATTGGGAAAAACCTATCAACACACCTTTCCAGCTTGCAGGAGCAGGTGAAGTCTATTAATTATTATAATTTAATTTAAATTGGGCCTTGGAGGAGAGATGAACTGACTGTTCAGAAAGCAGCTCTCTCTTGCAGCCATATCCAATCTACGGTTGGACACCAGGAAGCCAGAGGAATCATATTAATAATAATGATGGTATTTGTTAAGTGCCAAGCACTGTTCTAAGCACTGGGGAAGAGAGAAGGTTATCAAGTTGTCCCACATGGGGTTCACAGTCTTAATCCCCATTTCACAGATGAGGGAACTGAGGCACAGAGAAGTTAAATGACTTGCCCAAAGTCACACAGTGGCTTTCAAGTGGCAGAGCCAGGATTAAAATCCACTCCCAAGCCCGTGCTCTTTCCATTAAGCAACGCTGCTTCCCCATGGGGTGGTGGGGAGGGGAAATCAATCGATCAATGGTATTTACTGAATGCTTACTATGTGCAGAGCATTGTACTATATGCTTTGGAGACAGAACAATGAAACAGAGTTAGTAGAAAGGGAGAGTTGGGAAAAGGGAGGCTGGACACTGATGAGCAAACCTCTTGACCTCAGTGACTGCGGGAAGCTTTCCCACCCGATCCCCACCTCCTCTCCCTGGGTTGGGGGTCTCCTTCTTCCTTGAGCATGAGGCTGAGAAATCTGCAAAAAGGCACATACAGAAATTCAAGACTGGTGTGGGAGGCAGCAACCCCAGCCCGTGGCTTAGTGGAAAGAGCCCGGGCTTGGGAGGCAGAGGTCGTGGGTTCTAATCCCCGTTCCGCCATTTGTCAGCTATGTGACCTTGTGCAAGTCACTTCACTGGGCCTCAGTTCCCTCATCTGTAAAATGGGGATGAAGACTGTGCCCCCACGTAGGACAACCTAATTCCCTTGTATCTCCCCCAGCGCTCGGAACAGTGCTTGGCACATTGTAAGCGCTTAACAAACAACATTATTATTATTATTAACCCAGGAATAGCTGAGGTCATTCAAGAGGCAGCACTGCCCAGTGGGTAGAGCCCGGGCCTGAGAGTCAAAAGGACCTGGGGTCTGTTGTGTGACCTTGGGCAAGCACTTCACTTCTCTGGGCCTCAGTTACCTCATCTGTAAAATGGGGATTAAGATTAAGCCCCATGTGGGACAACCTGATTAGCTTGTATCTCCCCCAGTGCTTAGAACAGTGCTTGGCACGTAGTAAGCGCTTAACAAATACCATCATTATTATTATTCTTCTAAACCCGGCCCCGCCACTTGCCAGCTTTGTGACTTTTGGGCAAGTCACTTCACTTCTCTGAGCCTCGGTTCCTTCGTCTTTGAAAGGGGGAATTAAGCCAGTGAGGCTCATGAAGGACACGGACGGTGTCCAACCTGATTAGCTTGTATTTACCCCAGCGCTTAGCCCAGCGTCAGCGCTGAACAGCAGTGTAGCCTAGTGGCTAGAGCCCAGGGCCTGGGAGTCAGAGGACCTGGGTCCTGATTGGGGCTCTGCACCTAACCTGCTGTGTGATCTTGGGCAAGTCACTTCACTTCTCAGTCCCTCACTGGCCTCATCTGTAAAATGGGGATGAAGAGTGTACACTCCAGGTGGGATCACCTGATGACCTTGTATCTCTCCCAGCGCTTGGAACAGTGCTTGGCACCTAGTAAGCACTTAAATACCAAAATTGTTATGATTAACCCAGGAATAACTGAGGTTATTCAAGAGGCAGCACTGCCCAGTGGCTACAGCCCGGGCCTGGAAGTCGGAAGGATGTGGGGTTCGCTGTGTGACCTTGGGCAAGCACTTTACTTCTCTGGGCCTCAGTTCCCTCATCTGTCAAATGGGGATGAAGACTGGGAGCCCCACGCGGGACAACCTGATTCCCTTTTATCTCCCCCAGTGCTTAGAACAGTGCTTGGCACATAGCGTGCTTAACAAATACAAACATTATTCTTATTAACTCAGGAATAACTGAGGTTATTCAAGAGGCAGCATTTCCCAGTGGCTACAGCCTGGGCCTGGGTGTCGGAAGGACCTGGGTTCTAGAGAAGCAGTGTGACTCAGTGGAAAGAGCACGGGTTTGGGAGTTGGAGGTCATGAGTTTGAATCCCTGCTCTGCCACTTGGCAGCTGTGAGACTGTGGGCAAGTCACTTAACTTCTCTGTGCCTCAGTTACCTCATCTGTAAAATGGGGATTACCTGTGAGCCTCACATGGGACAACCTGATTACCCTGTATCGACCCCAGTGCTTAGAACAGTGCTCGTCACATAGTAAGCACTTTACTAATGCCAACATTATTATTATTATCCCAACTCTGCCACTTGTCAGCTGTGTGACCTTGGGCAAGTCACAACTTCTCGGTGCCTCAGTTCCCTCACCTGTAAAATGGGGATGAAGACTGGGAGCCCACGGGGGACAACCGGATTCCCTTGTATCTCCCCCAGTGCTTAGAAGAGTGCTTGGCACATAGTAAGCCCTTAACAAATACCATTATTCTTAATAACCCAGGAATAACTGAGGTTATTCAAGAGGCAGCACTGGCCAGCGGCTACAGCCTGGGCGTGGGAAGGACCTGAGTTCTAATCCCGACTCCGCCACTTGTCAGCTGTGTGACCTTGGGCAAGTCACTTCACTTCTCTGGGCCTCAGTTCCCTCATCTGTAAAATGGGGATGAAGTCTGTGAGCCCCACGTGGGACAACCTGATTCCCCTTGTATCTCCCCCAGCGCTTAGAACAGTGCTTGGCACATAGTAAGCGCTTAACAAATACCAACATGATTCTTATTAACCCAGGAATAAGTGAGGTTATTCAAGAGGCAGCACTGGCCAGCGGCTACAGCCTGGGCGTGGGAAGGACCTGAGTTCTAATCCCGACTCCGCCACTTGTCAGCTGTGTGACCTTGGGCGAGCCACTTCCCTGCGCCTCCGGTCCCTCGTCTGGAAAATGGGGATTTAAGCCCGGGAGCCCAAGGGGGGCAAGGCCTGCGTCCAAAGGCCATTTACCTGACGCCTCCCCCAGCGCTTAGCGCAGGGCCCGGTCAGCGCATCCCACAATCAGCATTCTGAATGAGGACCGTGGAAAATAAAATAAAATAAAAACAAAAAATGTGAAAAAGCGAAGGGACTGACGTGAGGCGCCTCTTCCCCCCGGGGCGGGCGGGTCTCCTCAGGAGGGGAGGAAGGGAAAAGATGAGGGGGTGAAATGGGGGAGGGTCTTGGGGCGACGTCCAACTCACCTCAACTCTCTGAGGCGGCGGCCGGGTCGTCGTCGCTGTCGTCGCTGTCGTCGCTGTCGTCGTTGTCGTCGGGGCGCGGCCGCCGCCGCCGCCGCCGCCGCTGAGGGGAGGGAGCGGCGCGCGCGCCGGCGCAGCGCGCGGGGAGGGACGGCCCATCGCGCACGCGCGAGCCGGCGCGAGCCGGCGCGAGCGACCGAGCGCGAGGACGGCGGCGCGCGGGCGGGCGCGAGCGAGCGCGCGAGGCCCTCGGGAGGGCGGGAAACACCCCCCTGGGCCGTGCCGAGGGACAGCGCGCATGCGCGACCCCGCCCCTCCCCCAGGACCCGCCCTTTCCCCCGCCAGGTTCATTCATTCATTCGATAGTATTTCTTGAGCGCTTACTAGGCGCAGAGCATTCATTCATTCGATAGTATTTCTTGAGCGCTTACTAGGCGCAGAGCATTCATTCATTCATTCAATAGTATTTCTTGAGCGCTTACTAGGCGCAGAGCATTCATTCATTCGATAGTATTTCTTGAGCGCTTACTAGGCGCAGAGCATTCATTCATTCATTCGATAGTATTTCTTGAGCGCTTACTAGGCGCAGAGCATTCATTCATTCATTCGATAGTATTTCTTGAGCGCTTACTAGGCGCAGAACATTCATTCATTCATTCAATAGTATTTCTTGAGCGCTTACTAGGCGCAGAACATTCATTCATTCATTCAATAGTATTTCTTGAGCGCTTACTAGGCGCAGAGCATTCATTCATTCATTCAATAGTATTTATTGAGCATTTACTAGGTGCAGAGCATTCATTCATTCATTCAATAGTATTTATTGAGCACTTACTAGGCGCAGAGCATTCATTCATTCATTCAATAGTATTTATTGAGCACTTACTAGGCATAGAACATTCATTCATTCATTCAATAGTATTTCTTGAGCGTTTACTAGGTGCAGAGCATTCATTCATTCATTCAATAGTATTTCTTGAGCATTTACTACATGCAGAGCATTCATCCATTCATTTGATAGTATTTATTGAGCACTTAATAGGCGCAGAGCATTCATCCATTCATTCAATAGTATTTATTGAGCGCTTACTATGTGCAGAGCACTAGACTAAGCGCTTGGAATGGACAATTCGGTAACAGAGACAGTTCCTGCCCTTTGACGGGCGCACAGTCTAATCAGGGGAGACGGACAGACAAAAACAATAGCAGTAAATAGAATCGAGGGGATGAACATCTCATTAAAACAACAGCAAATAAATAGAATCAAGGTGATGTACATCTCATTAACAAAATAAATAGGGTAATGAAGATATATGCAGTTGAGCGGACGAGTACAGTGCTGAGAAGAGGGAGGGGGGAGGAGCAGAGGGAAAGGGAGGAGAAGAGGGAATTCAACTGTATATATTTTCATTACCCTATTTATTTTGTTAATGAGATGTACATCACCTTGATTCTATTTCTTTGCTATTGTTTTAATGAGATGCTCATCCCCTTGTTTCTATTTATGGCTATTGTTCTTGTCTGTCCGTCTCCCCCGATTAGACTGTGAGCCCGTCAAAGGGCAGGGACTGTCTCTGTTACCGATTTTTCCATTCCAAGCGCTTAGTCCAGTGCTCTGCACATAGTAAGCGCTCAATAAATACTATTGAATTAATGACTTTATTGAGCGCTTACTAGGCGCAGAGCACTGGACTAAGCGCTTGGAATGGATAATGTGGCAACAGATAGAGACAATCCCTTTCCAATGACGGGCTCACTTCACTTCTCAGTGCCCCAGTTCCCTCATCTGTAAAATGGGGATTAAAACTGTGAGCCCCACAGGGACAACCTGATTTCCTTGTACCTCCCCCAGCGCTTTAGAACAGTGCTCGGCACATAGTAAGCGCTTAACAAAGACCAACATTATTATTATTATTATGAATCCCAACTCCACCACTTGTCAGCTGTGTGACTTCCGGCAAGTTACTTCACTTCTGTGGGCCTCAGTTACCTCATCTGTAAAATGGGGATGAAGACTGTGAGCCCCATGTGGTATTTGTTAAGCGCTATGTGCCAAGCACTGTTCTAAGCGCTGGGATAGATACAAGGTCATCAGGTTGTCCCATGTGGGGCTCACAGACTTAGAGAAGCAGTGTGGCTCAGTGGAAAAAGCACGGGCTTTGGAGTCATGGGTCATGAGTTCAAATCCCAGCTCTGCCACTTGTCAGCTGTGTGACTGTGGGCAAGTCACTTCACTTCTCTGTGCCTCAGTTACCTCATCTGTAAAATGGGGATTAAGACTGTGAGCCCCACGTGGGACAACCTGATTCCCCTGTGTCTACCCCAGCACTTAGAACAGTGCTCTGCCCATAGTAAGGGCTTAACAAATACCAACATTATTATTAATCCCCATTTTACGGATGAGGTAACTGAGGCCCACAGAAGTGAAGTTACTTGCCCAAGGTCACAAAGCTGATAAGTGGCAGAGCCGGGAGTAGAATCCATAACCTCTGACTCCCAAGCCCGGGTTCTTTCCACTTTATACCTATAATTCTATTTATGTATACTGATGCCTGTTTACTTGAATGCATTCATTCATTCAAACGTATTTATTGAGTGCTTTACTGAGTGTGAAAGCAACATGGCATCGTGGTTAGAGCCTAGGCCTGGGAGTCAGGTCATGGGTTCTAATCCTGCTCCGCCACTTGTCTGCTGTGTGATCTTGGGCAGGTCACATTACTTCTCTGGGCCTCAGTTACCTCATCTGTAAAATGGGGACTGAGACTGTGAGCCCCACGTGGGGCGGGGACTGGGTCCAACTCCTTTTGCTTGTATTCATTCATTTAGTCTTTCGAATCTATTGAGCACTTACTGTTTGCAGAGCACCGTACAAAAGAGCAATTTCCTCTACCCTGCGCTGCTAAGCCATGTACTGTCCTGGTGGCCCTCAGCCCCGTTTTATCCCGGACACCACAAAGCCCCCCACCAAGGGACTCTTGCCGAAGTGCATTTTTGTGACTCCGATTCGAGTCCTCCAGGGCCGAGGCCTTGAATCCCTAGTGGGGGGGAAACTGAGACCTCAGAAACCAGGTGTCCCGCCCCTCCCCACAGCCCAGGATTAAAAGAACACTTCCAAAAGGCCTTCCCCAACTAAGCTCTCATTTCCTCTTCTCCCACTCTCTTCTGCAACATCCATGCACTTGGATTTCCTCGCTTTATTCACCCCTCCCTCAGCCCCATGCCACTAATGTCCACGTCTGTCATTTATTTATTTAAATTAATGTCTGATTCTCCCTCTAGACCGGCAGCTCCCTGTGGGCACGGTGTCTACCAACTCTGCGATACTGGACTCTCCCAAGTGTTTAGCACAGTGCTCTGCCCACAGTAAGAAGGATCGGCGTTCTAATTCTGGCTCTGCCACTTGCATGCTTTGGGACCTGGGGCAAGTCACTTCACTTCCCCCTGCCGCAGTTACCGCATCTGTAAAATCGGGATTTAAAGCTGTGAGCTCCAGGTGCGATAGGGACTGTGTCCAACCTGATTAGCTTCATCTACCCCAGGGCTTAGTACGGTGCCTGGCCCAAAGTAAGCGCTTAAGAAATACCAAAAAATAAATAAAATACCATTGATTGACTGATCGACAGGTCACTCAGGGAACACTGGACCAGACACAAGACGAGCATTCGATAGCTATTACTTAAATATTTTTATTAAATATCATTTTAAAGTTATTCACTTAATGGACACAAATACATTAAAAAAAATATGACGTGCAACATTGGTTATGAAAAAATAACAAAATATAGCTGTCCGTATAGTACACTCTGTAAGGTGCCCTTATTTACATGTCTTTCTGGGGAAACCGACAAATTTCTCCACACGCAGGCCCTTTTCCAAGCCGGTCTGTGGTTCAGAAGGTCACGGGTGAGGAGTACAAAGAAAACACACCAAAGGCCATTATTGCAGTGGAACACAGTAAGGAAGCAGCTTGGATTTACAGGATTAGGAGTCAGAAGACTGAGGTTCTAATCCCAGCTCTGCTCCCGGCCTGCCGCGTGACCTCGGCCCAGTCACTTAGTCCCTCGGGCCCTCAGTTTCTTCATCTGTAAAATGCAGATAAAAGATACCCGCTCTTTCTCCTGAGACGGTGAGTTCCAAGAAGCACAGGGACTGGGCCTGACAGGATTATCTACCCTTGTGCTTAGCACAGTGCCTGGCACATAATAAGCGCTGAATAAATATCATAATTACACTAGGGAAACAAACAAAGAGCAACGGCAACATCGGCTGTCAGTTCTCCAAACAGATTTCAAGTCCCGGGCTGAAAAACAACTCACCCGACACGGAAATGTCATACACTGAACGGTGGAACTGTCCCGCTTACATGTGCGAGTAGAATCATACCTGCCGGGTGCCCCACACTTTAGTGACTACGGGGGCACCGTTATTTTACCTGTCACTAAAATCTAGGGGGATGATTTAGGAACGGTTCAGCTCGGCCCTGTAAAGAGGCCGGTCAGCATTCTTTTAAACCAGGCTGAGCGACTTGTGGGGCATCGGGCCTAGTTGGGACGGAGATGGGCATTTGAGGTTCAATGTAGTAGACATGGATGCTGGGGTGACTGGAGAGGGTGTCCCTCTGGGGATCAGACTAAGCTCCTTGAGGGTAGGGATGGCATCCTCTTGCAAACACTTAGTGGAGTGCTCTGTGCACAGAAATAAATACTGGAGAAAAGGGGGGAAAAAAAACAAAGTCCCTAACAGGCCAACCAGTTCTTCAACCCGAGGGTTCCCGGTTTGATCACGCAGCCGTACTGCCCCCAAAAGAAGCAACAAAACAGCATTGTCTAGCGGGTAAAGAATGGGCCTGCAAGCCACAGGCCCTGGGTTCCAATCCCAACTCCACCACTTGACTGCTGTGTGTAACCTTGGGCCTGCTCTGGGCTTCATTTTCCTCAACCGCTAAAGGAGGATTTTTGTTTTGTTTTCCCTCCTTGCTCAGACTGCGAGTCCCACGAGCGACAGGGACTGTATCTGGCCTAACTTGAATCGACCCCAATGCTTAGGACAGTGCTTTAAGCGCTTAAATGTCATAAAAAAAAATCATTGACTTAATTGAGAAGAGTTGGGGAGTAACGGGAAAGGCTAGTCGGATTCTCCGGGGTCACTCGGGGATAATCACGCTCTCGGCGGCAGGTGCTGTGAAGGTGCCATTTTTGGCTTTCAACAAGCACAGGGTGTTTACACAGTAGGGCCAACTGGCAGGGGGCATCTAGAAAAAGAACCCGCCTCTCCTCGGGATACAGACCTCAACCTCCTCCTGCATCAGCGGCCCTGGTCTTCCGGCCTTATCGCCCCTGAACTGCCCCCCAACTCCCCAAGGGCTCCTGAGGGGCCTTCAGCCACTCAATCGCTCTGTTATCCACTGAGCTTTCACTGTGTGTGTCCTAAGCGCTTGGGAGAGTACAAGACAGCCGAGTTGGTAGACACGTTCCCTGCCCACGAGGAGCTCACAGTCTAGAGGGGGAGAAAGACGTGGAAATACATTACAGATAGGGGAAACGGCAGGATATAGGGATGTGGACATAAGTGCTGTCGGGCTGAAGATCAAGTGCTTCAAGCTCCAAGTATATATGAAGGCAAAGCGGTTAGGCCAAATGAGGGCTTAGCTGGGGAAGGCCTCGTAGAGGGGATGGGATATTAATAAGGCTCGGAAGGGGTGGGGAGGGCAGCGGTCTGTCCGCTTTGAAGGGGGAGGGAGTTCCCGGTCAGAGGGAGGACGTGGGCAAGCCGTCGTCGACGAGACAGACGAGACCGAGGGGCAGTGAGTAGGTTGGCGTTAGAGGACCCAAGCGTGTAGGCTGGGTCGCAGTAGGAGACCAGCTGGGCGAGGTCGGAAGGAGAAGACGGATTGACTGCCTTGAAGCCAAACGAAGGGTAAGGAATTTCTGTTTGACGCAGCCATTGTGTGGGGCTGCAAATCTGCAGGCTGAGAGACAGCCACCTGACTCCACAGGACAGTTTGGGGAAGAAAGTTACCCATTCCTCACACCTTCCGAAACACAAAAAAATCCCGGGCCAACGGCAAGGCCTCTCTTTGCCCTTAGACAATCTGTATTGGGTAAATTTCACCTGCTTCTTTCCTTCCATACAACTTCTCAGGAAAATCTCCAAAGCGCAGAGGAAAATGGACCTCGTACCTTGTTCCCGACGTTGTCCCCTCTAGATTGTAAACTCATTGTGGGAATGTGTCTGATTATTATTCTGTTGTACTCTCCCAAGCGCTAGTACAGTGCTCTGCACACATTAAGTGCTCAAAAAATACAACAGACTGAAGCAACCACAGTCATTATTTTACTCCCTGTCACTAAGTTTCTCCAGGAACATAAGGCCTTAAAGAGGAGGTAAGTCAGAGAAAAGCAAGGCCTAGTGGGAAAAGCCCAGGCCTGGGACTCAAAGAACCTGGGTTCTAATCCTCTCTGTGCCACTTACCTGCTGTGGGACCTTGGGAGAGTCACTTTGCTTCTCTGGGCCTCAGTTTCCTCAGCTGTAAAATGGGGATTCATCACCTGCTCTCCTTCCTCCCTTAGCCTACGAGCCCCGTGTGGGTCAGGGATCGCGTCCAGCCTGATGATCCCATATTTTTGTGTGTAAATGCGTAACAAACAACCCGGTTATTATTCCTCTCCCATTTTTACCCGCCATGTTGTACTTTTAATGAACTAGTGCTGCCGCATTTCCACACCTGCCCGGGATCCAGAGACAGTGGTATGGATCGGCGTTCGCCTACTCTCCAGATGAACGTTCTCGCAACGCTAATCTACTAAGATTGTCTTCCTGCCTATTAGCGGTCAGTAGCCCGGGGAAGCCGAGGGGACATTTGGAGGCGCGGACACTAGGATCAACGCTGGGCAAATCCCTTAACTTCTGCTTCTCAGTTGCCTCATCTGTAAATGGCGATCCAGTACCCGTTCTCACTTTTACTTAGCTTGTGATTCCCTTGTGGGAGCTATCTTGCATCTACCCCAGTGCTTGGCACACAATAAGCGCTTAAATACCGCAGTTATTGTTGGGATTCAATATCGGCTCTCCCTACTTAGACTGCGAGTCCCACGTGGGGCAGAGACTATGTCCAACCTGTTTAACTGGTGTCTACCCCAGGGCTTAAAATAGTGCTGGACACATAGTAAGCGTTTAACTTACTATGTGGATAGACCAGGGGTCTGGGAAGCAGAAGGTCATGGGTTCTAATCCCAGCTCCTGTGTGACCTTGAGGAAGTCACTTCACTTCAGGGGGCTTCAATGACCTCATCTGGAAAATGGGGATCGAGACTTTGAGCCCCACCTGGGACGGGGCTGTGTCCAACCCGATTTGTTTGTATCCACCCTATCACTTAGTACAGTGCCTGGCCCACAGTGAGTGATTAACAAATACCACAATTATCATTATTATTAGCAAATGCCATTATTATTATAGCTATTATTATTGTTTTTAAGAACCCCAGGTGAAATTCCGGCTCTTATCCCTTTTCTGCTCTTTTTTCCACTGAGATTTCCCATCCCTGAGCTTCTCGACCACCTAGCTTGACTCAAAAGGAAGCTGCCAGCACCCCAGCAGCACCCCCATATGTCACGACCTGGAGCTCCAGAGCCCCCTTCAAGAGTTCAAGATTAGAACCCAGGTCCTTCCGACTCCCAGGCCTGTGCTCTATCCACTAAGCCACACTGCTTCTCGATGTACTCTCCCAAGCGCCTATTGCAGTGCTCTGCACACTGCAAGCGCTCGATAAATACCATCGACCACAGGGGTTTCTGGCCCGTGACAGGTCCCTTCCCCCAAAAGGAGGGGCGCCTTCCTCTTCAACGGGCCGATTATTTGGCCAGCGCCCATCCCCTCCCAGACAGTAGGCCTTACATTCCCAAATCCAGGTTTGGGACCCCTCCCTCCACATCCCACGTGGGCCCAGGCACCGAGCCGCCACACACCCCACAACGCGTACGTCTCCTCGCGCTCGGAAACTAAAAACTTTCCCGGCCGACGTGAATGGAGGCGAACGCAGAGTCCTCAACCAACACAGAGAAAGGGCCGTTTAAGACTAAGTTGGGACCCAAGGTTAGCGCAGCTATAGTGGGGAAGATGAGGGAGAGGAGAATGAGGGGACACCCGGTGATAAATGAATGAAACCCTCACGCACCCGGGGCCCGAGGGCGGGCGGCTCATTCTCTCTTGGTGTGCTCGAAGACCCGGTAGGGAGCCGCAGAGACGCCTCTGGAGCTGTGCTCCTCCTGCCTGACCGGCAGCGTGGCCGGGGTGTAGATCTCAGAGACGTTGTCGTTGCTCTCCAGAGCGCCGTAGGAAAAAGAAGATTTCAGGTCGGGCTGGACCGTCATTCCTTTGTCGTGCATATTCTGCATCCCTGGAAGAAAAATCCATGTTTTCAAAAAGGGGAGGAGGCGAGGAGAGTTCGAGAGGGGGAGGAGGTATAGAGGGCGGAGGGGAGAGAGATCTCCTCCGTCTGGCTCCCACCTGACAGAGCATCATCATCCTCATCATAATAATAGTAATAATAATTGTGGTATTTGTTAAGCGCTTACTATGTGCCAGGCACTATACTAAGCACTGGGATGGATACAAACAAGTCAGGTTGGACACAATCCCTAGCCCACGTGGGGCTCACAGTCTCAATCCCCATTTTAAAGATGAGGTAAGTGAGGCCCAGAGAAGCGAAGCGACTTGTCCAAGGTCACTCAGCCGATAAGCTGCTTAGGAACAAATCGTGGGCATTGTCAATTTCCTGAGTTCTCTGGCTTCGGAAGGGAAGACCCACAGATACGCTCCGGAAACGAGGCTGCTTAGCAACGGGGTTTCGGTGCGCCGGTCGGCCGGAGTCGATGCATCGGCTGGCCGTCGGCACGGTGCGATCGCATCGGGATTACCCTTCCCTTGCTCTCCCGCGATCAAATCTGGGGTGGACTTGGATTAGAGATAATCTCTCCCTGCCATCATAGTGAATACTTGAGCATCAGTCCACAGGTATTTACAACCACCTGGACCAGTTAGAGCATTAACAGCATTTATTGACCATCCACTGGATGCAACCCACTTGTGAAAGGACATCGGCACCTCTGTCCATGGTGATTTTCAACCTTTGCTCTTTAAGCACTTGTTTTTTTTTCACCCATCCACCATCTGTGGGTCCCTCTAAGAGTCCCTCTGGATTGTAAGCTCCTTGTGGGGAGGGATCAGTTCTACCAACTCATAGTAATAATAGTGGTATTTTTTTAAGAGCTTACTATGTGCCAGGCACTGTCTAAGCGCTGGGGTAGATAGGAGCCAATCGGGTTGGCCACAGTAGTCCCTGTCGCACACGGGGCTCCTAGTCTTAATCCCCGTTTTACAGATGAGGTAACTGAGGCCCAGAGAAGTGAACTGACTTGCCCAAAGTCACCCAGCAGACTAGTGGCAGAGCCGGAATTAGAACTCAGGTCTTTCTGACTCCCAGGGCCGTGCTCTATCCACTGAGCCATGCTGCTTCTCGTGGTTAAGGCAGTATGAATGGGAAGTCCACATCTAGAGTAGGAAATGTATCACATTCTCCCTGCTCTGTTTAGCACGTGAAAGAAAACAGAAAAAATACCACCAAACCTCTCCAGTACAGTACCGATACGCAGGTTTTTATAGGCGAGGGCTCTCCTTTTAGGTGGAAAGAACAGAGAGCCAGAAGGTGACATCAGACTTTTGGGATTTTTAATATTACCCGGCATAGCATCCATGGAAATGTAGGGCTCGAATGGGATGGACTTTTTCCTGTTCCGGGTGATTAGGAAGACGCCTACGAAAGCAATGAGGCACCTGAGAAAAGAAGATAAGTGTGAAGACGGTGGCAGGGGTAGGGAGAGAGTGAGGAGACCAGGCCCTTGAAGCAAGATGGTGCACTGAGCCCTCTAAATCTAAATGCATCCACCTCCACATCTAACAGAAACTCCTTACCACCGGCATGAAAACACTCAATCACCTTGCCCCCTCCTACCTCACCTCACTACTTTCTTATTACAACACACCCCACACTTCGTTCCCCCAATGCCAACCTACTCACTGTCCCTCGATCTCGTCTCTCTCGCCGCCGACCTCTCGCCCACATCCTGCCTCTGGCCCTGAACGCCCTCGCTCTTCATATCTGACAATCACTCTCCCCCTCTTTAAAGCCTCCTTGAAGGCATATCTCTTCCAAGAGGCTTTCCCTACGTCCTCTTTTCCTCTTCCCCTCTCTTTTATGTCGCCTGACCTGCTCCCTTTATTCATCCCCTCTTCCCAGCCCCACAACACCCATGTACATAGCCATAATTTTATTTACATTAGCATCTGTCTCCCCATCTCGACTGCAAGCTCATCGTGGGCAGGAAATGGATCTGTTATATTGTACTCTCCCAAGTGCTTTGTAAGACTGTGAGCGCCATGTGGGACAGGGACTATGTCCGACCTGACTACCGTCTATCTACCCCAGCTCTTAGATCAGCGTGTGGCACATAGTAAGCGCTTAACAAATACCATCATTATTAGTATTACGGTGCTCTGCACCCAGGAAGCGCTCAATAAACACAAATAGGTGTTGCTTGGAAGGTGAAATTGGCACAATCGGAAGGGATGAGAAGTGGGAACGTGACTAGACAGCCGGCGTGTCCCTAATCAGCAGGGAGCAGGGCGGCAGGTTGGATAATGACGGTGGGCGCAGTGTTCTACTCTCCAGTTTGGCCCAGACACTCATCGGAATAAATCAGCCTTTCCCTTGACACGGCTAATCCGCTTTTTGTTTTCTTCCCAGCCCTGGCATCTTGCCGCTGTCGGATGGAGACTGGCAGCGGGACTAATCGGCATCGGCCTCGCCGGGCCCTGTGGTCTGGAGGCATAAGTGGATAAAACGTTCTCGCCTGGATGTCAAGTGCTCCCCTAAGAGGAGGCACATTCCCAGTTCTCCGTGGCCTTGCTGGCCCCCTGGAAGAGGAGAACTGCCTTGGGCGGATTCTTTTTATTTGTCCAGAAAGGCTGTGGAATCCAGCCCGAACCAGAAGCTGTAGATGAGCCTACCGGGCAGGGAATGTGTCTATTATATTGTTCTGTTGTACTTTCCCAAGTAATAATAATATTGGTATTTGTTAAGCGCTTACTATGTGCAGAGCACTGTTCTAAGCACTGGGGTAGATACAGGGTAATCAGGTTGTCCGACGTGAGGCTCACAGTTAATCCCCATTTTACAGATGAGGTAACTGAGGCACAGAGAAGTGACTTGCCCACAGTCACACAGCTGACAAGTGGCAGAGCCGGGAGTCGAACCCATGACCTCTGACTCCGAAGCCCAGGCTCTTTCCACCGAGCCCGCTGTTTCCCAGCAGGTGGTAGGTAGAACAGTGCTCTGCACACAGGAAGCGCTCAATAAATACAACTAACTGACAGGAGCCACCGGCTCTGGGTTGGCCACTGCTCCCTCACCCTTCTGGTTGCCTCTGATTTCACAGGCCCAAGGCCTGATGCTGATCGCCTGATGCTGGGACCCGTCTCCCAGAAACTCCTGGGGCAACTGGGCATACGTTCAGTAACTTTTCCCCAGGACGGGGGCGTAGAAGGACTCCTGGATTGTCAGGAAGCAGATTGGCCACTCTCACTCCCTCCTGGATCATCCTTTCTTCATCTCCCCTCCCATCCCCACAGCGCTTAAGTCCGTATCAGTCATTTATTTATTTCTATTAATGTCTGTCTCCCCCTCTACACTGCAAGCTCAACGTGGGCAGGGAACGTGTCTGTTTACTGTTCTAGTGACCTCTCCCAAGCGCTTAGTACAGTGCTCTGTCCACAGTAAGCGCTCAATAAATACAACCGAACGAATGAAACAGTCCTTGCGGGTGGAGAATGTGGGCAGCCCGTACTCACCCTAGGGCAAACATGCAGATGTGGAGAACGTCTTCACCCATGAAATCCAAGTAAAACGTTGCTCCTGAGTCACAGAACAAGCAAAAATAGGTTGCAGCTTCTCCCGACTTTCATTTTCCAGGTCACTTGGGGTTGAGCTAATCTTCCCTCACCACCTCACGCAATATCATGCCAAAACCCAAGGACTGTGACTGACAGACCATAAAGAGGGACGCAGCCAAACTCTAATTTATTCTTTTTTGGCCCCGTGCTGTCCTCCCTTCTTTGCTGGAGTTGAATAACTGTCACGGACAATTGGGATTTAGTATTTCCGGAGCAGGCCGGGGTCGAGGGAGACGGTAAGCGGACAGACTGGGCGATAACCAGATCCCAGAGGAGAGGACGTCTTATGATTGAGGAGTCCGAAGCGGAAGGCAGGACCCTAGCACAACGAGTGCCGACCCGGAGGATGGAGATGATGGGCAGACGGTTAGGGCCGGGAGAGAATTAAGTGGGAGAGATTATTATTATGCTGGTATTTGTATCGCTATTGGAGAGATGAGGGGCCGTGGCTCTGGTGACCGGCCCTGCTGGGAGACCAGCACTCAGGGACTGGAGATTTTTCAGCAAGCTCCTTATGTGCAGGGAACGGCGTCTGCTAATTCTGTTGTACTGTCATCTCCCAAGAGCTTAGAACAGTGCTCTGAACACAGTAAGCGTTTGATAAATACAACCAACCGTCTGCAGTTAGGCTGCCCTGGATGTGGGGGTGTTGTGTGTGAGGCTGCTAGTTCACGCCAAAGACTTTAGAAAAGAATCCCCCCGCTCACCGCCCACCGTTCCGGCCCCCGAGCCTTTATTCTCAGGAAAGGTCATTTTGGTGGTTGGTGCCTTCGGCAGTTGGTGGAGGAAAAGCATCGTTGGGAGAAGGGGCAGAGAGCGGAAGTCTAAGGATGCGGCTAAGGGTCGGAACTTCGAAACGATTCTGAAATATCTCGCTTGGGCCGGATGGGCGGAGAGAGGCACAAAAGGTGCAGCTTGGCTTAGGGCTAGACTCTAGTTTCCTCATCTGTCTGCTCTGTGCAACCTTAGGTGAGTCCCATCGCCTCACTGGGCCTCGGTTCCCTTCCTGGAAAAATGGAGATTCAATCCCTGTTCTCCCCCTACTGAGACTGTAAATCCCATGTGGGACTTGATGGTCTTATATCTATGGTCTTGTATCTACCCCAGTGCTTAGCAGAGTACTTGGCACATAAGCGTTGTCCCGGAGATAACGATGATCATAATCATGGTATTTGTTAGCCGTCCGCTTTGTGCCAGGCACTGTATCAAGCGCTGGAGTGGATACAAGCAAATCGGGTTGGACACGGTCCCTGCCCACGTGGGGCTCACAGTCTCAATCCCCATTTTCCAGATGAGCTAACTGAGGCCCAGAGAAGTGAAACGTTCACAATCTTCATCCCCATTTTCCAGATGAGGTCCCTGAGGGCCAGAGAAGTGAACTGCCTGGCCCATCGCCACACAGCAGACAAGTGGCGGAGCTGGGATTAGAACCTGTGACCTCCTGACTCCCAGGCCTGTGCTCTATCCACTCCGCCATGCCGCTTCTAAAACAGACCCACCCCGATCAACCCCCAGATCAGCAAGCTTACCGGCTGTGATGGCAACCGTCGTAGACAGGATATAGCCCACGCTGGCAATGAGGGAGGTGTCGTACAGCTGCGATGCTTGATTTAAAAACCTGCGACCGAACGAAAAACACGTGTCAGTTCCCGCGGGGACAGGTTAAGTTCAGTTAACGTTAAAACCCAGCTGACTTGAGGTAAACAGTCTATAGAAGGCCAAGACGTGCTATAGCTGAAGCACGGAGTTGGACAGAAACGACAGAAGCAGCGTGGCCTGGTGGACAGCGCAGGGGCCTGGGAGTCAAAAGCCCTGGGTTCTAATCCTGGCTCCTCCACTTGTCTACTCTGTGAACTTGGGAGTCACTTCACTTTTCCGTACCTCAGTTATCACATCTGTCAAATGGGGACGGAGACTGTGAGCCCCACATGGGACAGGGACTGTCCCCAACTCGATTTGCTTGTAGTCACCCCTGTGCTTAGTACAGCACCTGCACATAGTAAGCGCTTAACAAACGCCATTATTATTATTAATAAAATAGGCATAAAGAGTGGGCGCCCCACGAGCAACCTGATTAGCTCGTATCTAGCGTTTAGAACAGTTTGATACAAAGTGAACACTTAAATACCATCGCCATTATTATTATTATTGAAACTTCCTTCCCCCCCGCAATTCTCTGCTGCTTCATGCTCGCCCCTGGCGCTCTGAGAGGCACCGAAGCGCGTCTTGAACGTACACAACTCCACAGGTGGGCCCGGCGGGGCGAGGATACTAACTTACGCGGCCTGATAGACGGCTGTCGCGATCATGCATACGAGCATCACGTAGAAGATGGGGTAGTCCAGCTGGAAGTTGCCCTGTATTGATAAGGCCAGCATCCCTGCTACTGCTTTCACAGTCACCACCGTCATGGAACCTGGGGATCATTCACACGGGTGGGTTGGAATCATTAACACGGTCTCTGCCCCACGTGGGGCTCACGGTCTCAGTCCCCATTTTCCAGATAAGCTAACTGAGGCACAGCCAGTCAGCGGCCGCCATTTTTTTCTTTTTTTATTTAAATGGTATTTGTGAACCGCTTACTATGTACCAGTTATTGTTCTAAGCGCTGGGGCCCTGTGAAGCTCTTACTAAGCATTGTTCTAAGCACTGGAGGAGATGCAAAGTAACCTTGTTGGACGCAGTCCACGGCCCACAGGGGGTTCATGATCTTAATCCCCATTTTAGAGATGAGGGAACTGAAGCACAGACAAGAAGTGAAGTGACTGGCCCAAGTACACAGAGCAGACAAGTGGCAGAGCTGGAATTAGAACCCAGGTCCTTCTGACACCCAAGCCCGGGCTCTATCCACTACATCAGCCCCTCGATACCTGAGAATTTCTGGCTCGCCCTCCATAGCTCCATTCCCTTAAATATGTAAAGCACGGGCCTGGGATGCAGAGGACCTGGGTTCTAATCCCGGTTCCACCGCTTGCCTGCTGTGTGACCTTGGGTAAGTCACTTCATTTCCCTGGGCCTCAGTGACCTCATCTGGAAAATGGAGATTAAGACTGTGAGCCCCATGTGGAACATGGACTGTGTCCAACCTGATTAACTTGTTTCTCCCCCATTCATTCAATCGTATTTATTGAGCATTTACTGTGTGCAGAGCACTGTACTAAGCGCTTGGAAGGTACAATGCTTAGTACAATGCCTGACATATAGTAAGCACTTAAATACCATTTAAAATCCGCTAAGGAATTGAAACACAAGTCAAACATTCTTTCCACGGGAAGGAGACAGAGGAAGAAGGAGAAAATAGGGAAGAAGGGGGACTTGAAAGTCCTCTCCCTTCCCCTGAAGGATTTTGGGAACAACAAGAAAAGTTGGGAGCTGCCAGCTTCCTGCTGTTCTTCTGGATCTTATTTCCAACTGGGGAGGGGGCAGGAATGAGGAAGTAGAGCGGGGAATCGGGAACCACAGTGCACCTTTCTGTCTCTCTCCAAGGGAGAAACCCGACCCGCTGCAGAAAAGAGATACCAAGTCAATGGTTCTGGGGACTCAGTCCACCCTTGCCTGAACTAGGAGAATAATTCTCAGATCATTGATCCCGTGACCTGAGAATTTATGTCTGTATAATGATCTGTGTGTATCTGTCGTTTATTTACATATTTGAAATTTTTATTGTCTGTCTCCCCCTCTAGTCTGAAAGCTCATTGTGGACAGGGAATGTGTCTGTTTACTGTTGTATTGTCTTCTCTCAAGTGCTTAATAGAGTGCTCTGCACACAATAAGCACTCAATAAATAGGAATCCATTGACTGACTGACCAACTGTGGCCTAGTGGATAGAGCACAGGCCTGAAAGCCAGAGGACCTGGGTTCTAATCCCTTCTCTGCTGCTGCCTGCAGTGTGTCCTTGGGCTTCTCTGGGCCTCAGTTCCCTCATCTATAAAATGGGGATTAAGACTGAGCACCATGCGCCACAGCCTGTGTCCAACCTGGTTCCTTCCATCTACCCAGTATTTAGGACAGTGCCTAGCTCATAGTGCTTAAGAAATACCATTAAAAAAAAAAAGAAATAAGTAGGGCTCTGGGGGTCGGCTGAAATCCTAGGATGTGTTTTTTTAATGAAAAAATAACTTTCATAAGAGTGTTTTAATTAGCACAACATTTCTAGCAGTTGGTAGACAATCAAAAGAAAACACATTGCCCATTATCCCAATAGGCTATCAACAAACTAGACTGGCACGTATTTAGGCTATTTGTTGCCTGCTGGCAGAGTTAAAGCTTTCTTTAGGAACACATGACGCTTCCAGCAGCCTCCTCCAGAGTACATAAATGCACGCTGGGGTGGAGGTGCGTCTGTTTCATTTAGGAGTCTGTCCTCCCTTTTGATGCCTAAAAGGAAATAAAAATGGGGGTAGATTTGTCCTTTGAATCGGCTGCTGAATTGCATCCAAGTCCTGGAGATTTTTCCATGGAAATATTAAGGGTTTAATTAGTGTGATTAGCAATTCAATAAAAAGGAAGAACTTGACAGTTCTATAAAAGCTTACTAGCTGGGGCTGGAGGAGGGGGATGAAGGAAGTCCAATCTGAACTAGTGAAAAGTCTAGACTTTTTTAAAATTCTGCTTATAAAAGAAACATTTAGGCCTCAGTTCTCTCATTTGCAAAATGGGGATTCGATCCCTGTTCTCCCTTCTACTTACACAGTGAGCCCAATGTGGGACCTGATTATCTTGTATCTACCCCAGCGCCTAGTACAGTGCTTGGCATATAGAAGCACTTAACAAATACCCCTGTTATTCCTCTTCTTTTTGTAATACACCGAGGCCAACATCAGAGGAAAAGGGAAAATTGTCAATACCGAAAGTCCCAGGCCCTCTCTCTCTGGTAATATATACGGTTCCTGTCCAGGGTCTAACGAACAGAACCGTAACAAAACTTCAATTTCTCTTAGCCTGATGAAAAAATTCCCCCGATCGATAATGCAGCCTCTGGAATTCCACACTTACCTAGTAAGGCTACCAGAAGAAGAATCACCACAATGTAGTTTATGTTTTTCTCCTTGTAGAAGTACAGGAGTAGACAGAACACAATGATCTCTATGAGCTGAAACACAGCAATCAGTCAGTCAAGAGGAGAAGCAGCGTGGTCTAGTGGATAGAGCATGGGCTTGGGAGTCAAGGGTCCTGAGTTCTAATCCCAGTCCTGCCACTTGTCTGCTGTGTGACGTTGGGGAAGTCGCTTCACTTCTCGGGGCCTCAGTTACCTCACCTGTAAAATGGGGATCAGGAGTGTGAGCCCCATAAGGGACATGGACTGTGTCCAACCCAATTATCTTGCTTCTACCCCATCACTTAGTTCAGTGCCTGGCACATAGTAAGCGCTTAAATAGCACTTCGCTTCTCTGGGCCTCAGCGACCTCATCTGTAAAAAGGGGATTAAGACTGTGAGCCTGACGTGAGAGAGCCCGATTACCTTGTATCTACCCCAGAGTCCTGCACATAGTAAGCGCTCAACAAATACGACCGACTGGCAAACAATTCTCAGGATGTGTGTGGGGGTGGTACAGGAGCCGCAAAATAAATCAGAGCCTCCATTTTCAGACAAAATTCTACCCCCGTGGGCGTTTCCTAAGCCAAACATGGTGGCTCGTCTTACCACGTACAGAAGGAAGGGCCAGCTCACTAGGTGCTTGGTGATGTTGTCTCCCGTCATCTTCTCATGACTGTTGGGCCCGAACGTTATCAGTAGGTAAGTGCCCACGATGGCCAAGCCGCAGCCTACAAACGATAAGACATAACGCCCTGTGGGGAAACCAAGCACGGGAAACAGAAGACCGGGATGAGTAGAAGCAAGGGTGGGGTACGGTTTGGTCAAACAAGGCGACGATGGCTAGTGGATGGAGCGCGGGCCTGGACGTCAGAAGGACCTGGGTTCTATGTCCAGCTGTGCTACCTGTGAGAGTTACTTCATTTCTCTGGGCCTCAGTTAACTCATCGGGAAAATGGGGATTAAAACTGTGAGCCCCATGTGGGACATAGACTGTGTCTAACCAGATTAGCTTGTAACCACCCCAGACCTTGACCCATAGTAAGCACTTAAATGCCATTATTATGATTATTGTTCCTCACAAAACTTGTTGGGTGGCTGGCCTGCACTCCACAGGAAAGGGAATAAATACAGAAGCAATGTGGCCTAGTGGTCTAGTCTAGTTAGAAGACCTGGATTCTAATCCCAGCTCCTCCATTTGTCAGCTTTATGACGGCATGTCGCTTCACTTCTCTAGGCCTCAGCTACCGCATCTGTAAAATGGGGATTAAATCCACCTTCCCCCAATTTAGGATACGAACTCCATGTGGGACAGGGACTGTGTCCAATCTATCTTGTATCTACCCCAGTGCTTAGTACAAGGCTTGACACAAAGCAAACGCTTAGAAAATACCATTTAAAAAAAAATTGGAATTTCAGACTGGTTTGTTGGGAATGGTTCCAGGTTTTCCAAGAAATTGTCAATCTAAATGTCAAGATCAAAAGAGGTGAATAGAGAAGTGCAGCCTAGTGGCAAGGGGTCTTGGGAGTAAGAAGGCCCTGGGTTCTAATCCCGATTCTGCCACTTGTGTGCTGTGTGACCTTGGACATGTTACTTAAATTCTCTGTGCCTCAGTTCCCTCACCTGCCAAATGGGGATTAAGACCAGGAGCCCCTTGTGGAACAGGGACTGTGTCCAACCCGATTACCTTGCATCAACCCCATTACCTGGCACGTATAAAGCGCTTAACAAATACCTTAAAACAAACAAAAAGACAGAAGCAGGTGGGGGTGAGAAGGAAGGGTGAGTCAAGTGTCCGGGTGGACACCTCCCTTCCGATTTTCTGGCGGCCCGGGGTGATTCTGACTGCTAGCCCTGGGATGTGGTGTCATGAGGACTGCCATCTTCGATCGGAGGGAGTTGGAGAGAATTTGTGGGGCCGACCTAGAGGTTAACGTGCTGCTCTGGGGGTGTTTTCTGGGTGGGCGGTTGTAAGCATACTGTCGGCAGGGAATGTGTCTGTTATATTGTACTCTCCTAAGCTTCCCAATCGGATGCCCCCGATTTCCTCATTACCTCTCGATGTGACACCTTGTCTGCGTCACCTGCCCCACTGATGGGCACAGATGCTTGGTTTCCGGATTTTAACCGGGTGGATGCTAGCCAAGGGCAAAGGGAATTGTTTGGGGAAGCTTGGACTATGGAACGTAAAACTGTGGAGTGAGAAAACTTACTCAAGAAGTCTTTGGGTTTCCATTTTTCCTTAATGAATATTATTCCGATGATGGCGCTGGCTGGAAAAGGAGACACAGGGAAAAGAGAAATGATGAATCTTCGATCAGCTAGACCAGGTCTCCCATCGTCTACTTCATATCAGATAATGACTCTCCCTCACCTTCAAAGCCTTAGTGAAGGCCCATCTCCTCCAAGAGGCCTTCCCTGACTAAGCCCCCATTTCCTCTTCCCCTACTCCCTTCTGCGTCGTCCTTGCACTCGGATTTGCTCCCTTTATTCACCCCTCCCTCAGCCCCTCATGTTCATATCCATAACTTTATTTATATTAATGCCTGTCTCCCCCTAAACTGTAAGCCCGTTGTGGGCAGAGGATGTCTACCTACTCTCTTACATTGAACTTTCCCTAGTGCTTAGTACAGTAGTCTGCACCCAGGAAGCAACTAAGCTTGTATTTGGCACTCTCCCAAGTGCTTAGTACAGTGCTTAGCACACAGCAAGCGTTCAATAAATACGACTGACTAGTTGGTCGATCTACTCGATGTATTTGGTTATTTCAGGGTCTTTTCTGACCGTTCCTAATCCCCAAAACAGCTAACATCTCAACGTGTCTGCTAATTCTGTTGTACTGTACTCTCCCAAGTGTTTAGTACAGTGCTCTGCACGTAAGCAGCACTCAATAAATATCACAGATTAAGAAGAAAGGGGGTTGTGAGAGGGAAAGTTCTCCATTCTCTGCTCACAATCCTCTCTCTCACCTCCCCTTCTCTATGCTCTTTCCTCTCTCCCACCTCTTCATTTACACTCATGCTTACTAGCAACACAGAATTAATATGCGAAGCAATGTGGCCTAGCGGAAATAACACGGGCCTGGGAGTCAGAGGACCTGGGTTCTAACACTGGCTTTGCCTCTTGCCTCCTGTAAGGGCAAGTGGCTTCTTTTCTCTGTGCCTCAGTTCCCGCATCTCTAAAATGGGGGTTCAATACCTGTTCTCCCTTCTACCTAGACTGTGAGCCCTACATGGGACCTGATTATCTCATATCTTCCCCAGTGCTTCACACACTGGGGAATAGTATGGCACATATTAAGCATCTAAATACAATAATTGTTATTATTAATAATAATAATCAGCTCTGCCACTTGTCTCCTCTGTGACCTTGGGCAAGTCACTTCACTTCTCCAGGCCTCTATTTCCTCATCTGCAAGTGGTGATTCAATCCCTGTTATCCCTATGAGCCTGATGAGGGAGATGGACGACGTCTGCCCTGATTATCTGGTGTCTACCCCACAGCTTAGTATAAAGTAAGCGCTTAACGTGTACCACATTACTGTTATTAATATTACTGCCCTATTGCAACCTAATTTGCCTCAGGACTCTGCAATTTTTACCTCTTATATGACATAACTGACAGGACCAAACTATGAGAAGCAGTGTGACCTAGTGGAAAGAGCCTGGGCCTGCGAGTCAGAAAACCCGGGTTCTAATCCCAGCTCTGCCAAATGCTTCTGGGTGACCCTGGGTAAGTCACTTCACTTCTGTGTCTCTGTTCTCTCTCCTGCTTAGACTGCAACCCCCATTCAGGACAGGGACCTTGTCCAACCTAATATACTGGTGCTCAGAACAGTATTTAACACAGTAGGTGCTAAACAAATACAGTTTTTAAAAGAAAAATTAAAATTCCCAAAAGTCGCTCCCCTAAGCACTGAGCTTTTGCGTATGGAGTTTGTTGATCTTACCTATCACAGACACGGCGCTGAGGGGCACGATCAGAGAGAGTGGAGCAAAAGCATAGGAGGAAAAAACTCCCACCTCCCCTAGCAGCATCAAAAATAGGCCAAACCACCATGTTTTAGTTCTGAAGTATGCCCGGGGATCTTTGGAACCTGCTAGTCGGATATGACTGTACTTCTGAAAAGTAAAATAAAACGACAGACAGTAAGAACCTGCCAGTGGATATGACTGTACATCTGAAAAGTAAAATAAAATGACAGACAGTAAGAACCTGCTAGTGGATATGACTGTACTTCTGAAAAGTAAAACACAACAATACACTCTAAGAACCTGCCCGTGGGATATGACTGTACTTCTACGGTCAGTCGATCGTATTTATTGAGTGCTTACCCTGTGCAGAGCCCTGTACCTAGCATTTGGGAGAGTACAACCATATAACACACATTTCCTGCCCACAAAGAGCTCACGGTCTAGAAAGTAAAACAATACACAATAAGGAATGTCCAGTTGGATATAACTATACTTCTGAAAAGTAAAATAAAATAGATAGGAGAGACCTGTCAGATATGAATGTACTTTTGAAAAGCAAAACAAAAGACTGTAAGAACCTGCCTGTCGGATACGACTGGACTTCTTTAGAATAAAACTGTAAACTCCTTGAGGGCAAGGATCATGTCTATAATTTTACTATATTGTACTTTCCCAAGCGCTTAGTACGGGGGTCTTTTCAAGGAAGAGCTCAACTAATAACCCTACTTATGAAGTGAGAAACCCAACTACAGCCTTAGCCCTTAAGTATCGTATTCCTTATTCGTATTTATAAGTTTTACATATTTGGATAGTTAACGATCGATTCGGCTGTTTAATCCTTGTTCTTTCTCCTGCTCCTATCATCTGTAAATGACTTTCGTCTCTCTGGAATCCCTACTTGATCATGAGCTCCTGGTGGGCAGAGAATGAACATCTTACTTTTGCTATAATCATCTCCTCTAGACTGTAAGCTCCTCGTGGGCAGGGGATGTGTGCTCTTGCAAACTTTTAGTGCACACTATAAGCGCTTAATAAATACCACCGATTGACTGATTAATCAAGTGCTTTGCATTCAGTAGGGACTCATTAAGTATTAGCATGGTGTAGTGGAGAGAGGTGGATAGCGGGAGTCAGAAGGTCATGGGTTCTAATCCTGGCTCTGCCACTTGTCTGCTATGTGACCTTGGGGCAAATCACTTCACTTCTCTGGGCCCCGGTACTTCATCTGGAAAATGGTGACTGAGACTGTGAGACCAACATGGGACAGGGCCGGTGACCAATACAACTTGCTTACAAGTACACATAGTGCTTAAAAAATCCCATAATTTTTTTTTTTAACGTTTGATTGAGAAAAGTCACCGGCCAGTTTAAACATTAAAAGGAACTATGTACTTATGACCACTTAAAAAAAAAACCATAATCAAACATGCACCTGATGTTTGAGAAAACTGCATTCTAGAAACAATCCCCAAGCCAGTTGAACCGGCTCCCTCGTTGTGCAGTGCCCAGAAAGGAAACAAAGTGGCAGGAGGGACTTTACGGACACCGGGAAGGTTTGAGTAGGGTGGGTGTAGTACGCGGTCCTTCAGATGTCATTTCCTAACAAAGGAATCCCAATGATATTACAATCCTCAGCGTTTTCCTTCTGCATTCATTTTCCTTTTAAGAGAAGCAGGGTGGCTCAGTGGACAGAGCACGAGTCTGGGAGTCTGAAGGGCCTGGGTTCTAATCCCGGCTCTGCGACGTCTGCTGTGTGACCTTGGGCAAGTCACTTCCCTGGGCCTGTTACCTCATATGTTAATATGGGGATTAAGAGTGTGAGCCCAATGTGGGACAGGGACCGCGTCCAACCTGACTGACTTGTATCTACTCCAGTGCTTAGAACAGCGCTTGGCACATGTAAGCACTTAACAAGTACTATAATTATTTTTATTACACCACAGACAGCTTTAATTTCGAACAGGAGTAAAAGGAGGTCCCAGTGAAGTTGAAGGGCATTAGCCCTAGAGACTCTGTAGATTCCCGGCTTTTTCTATTGGTCCTGCATTTTAAATTCCTGTGGCTTGTTTCCAGCTCTTCAGAGACTAATTCCGGCAACTCTGCTCTACTGAAGGGACATGACTGCTGAAGGGGAAAGGTCGTCAGTCACTGCTTTATGATGTACAGATCAGGAGGGCCAGTCTACTTTAAAAAGCACGGGCCCACTTTTCATTTAAAGCACAGGGGCGAAAAGGAGGCAGGCATCGTAGGGGAGAAGGAGTCAGGGAGGGGACGGGCTTCGAAAAGCCAACAGGCTCTAAAGCCACCAGCTTGGATCTTCTCAGACCTGACTGGAAGTCCTCAGGTCTCCTCAGAGAGCTGGGCTGAGGTTGGGAGGCCGGATCAAGAGGACTTAATTCCGATCCTTGCGGTTGGCAACTACGGGTCTAGCAGAACCAAGGGGGCACTGGGCAATCAGGCCACTCAAGTGGCAACAGCGGGGAGGATGGAACAGTTCGGTCTCGGAGGCATCGGAGGCTGGCCACGACTCACCTGGAGATTGAGCGCGATGCTGACGACGAGATGTCCAAAAATGGCCAGGAGGGCACCGATCAAGTTTTCCTGCAGAGACAGTAAAATATTCGTTCGTGTTTATTGAGCGCTTACTGTGTGCTCAGCACTCTAAGCGCTTGGGAGAGTACAATTTAAAAATAAACGGACACATTCCCTGCCCCCAGCGAGCAAGGATGAGACTGACTTTTGTTGACGGAGGCTTTCCGGAGAGCCCTCTGAGAAAAAGAATATTCCGTCACACCCATGGCTCTTAATTCCGCATCAAACCTGGAGTATTTCCAAGAGAAGTCGCGTGGTCTGGTGGACAGAGCACGGGCCTCTTGGAGTCAGAAGAACCCGGGTTCTAATGCTGGCTCTGCCACTTGTCTACTGTGTGACCTTGGAGAAGTCATTTCATTACTCTGGGCCTCGGTTACTTCATCTGTAAAATGGGGATTAAGACTCTGAGCCAACCTGATTAGCTTGCATCTACCCCATCACTTAGTAAGGCACTTGACACAAAGTAAGTGCCTTAAATACAAAAATAAATTAAAAATTATAAAAAAATTCCAGAAACACTGCATTAGCCTAAATTTACATTCTAATGCTTACCGATCCAGTTGGAAATTAAGAACACTGTCATTCTAAACACAATGAGTTTTCCCTGTAGATGGTAAGCTCCCTCTGGGGACTAATTCCCCTTATATTTTAATCTACAGAAAACAAAAGGTGTCAAACTAGTAAGAAAAGTACTTTCAATTCCTTGCTCTAATTGAAGGATTCTGTAATATAGATAATTGAAAATAATGTACGTTTTTTTGTTTGGTTTTACAGGGTCACAATGATTCTACAAGTATCACAGGGCAAGCTGTGGAGTCCTAGACCTGTGCCTTTTTGCTTGAGAGAGGTCATTTTTATTGTCCATCTTTAATAATAATAATGATAATAATAACTGAACTAAAGGGCTCAAATACTCACCAACTGGCCACTGCCTGATTAATTTTTCGGCCCCCTACCAGCCCCCTGCTCACCGGTAATAATTCCACCAGTTTAACGCAGATTTAACGTTGCTAAATTGGAGCGGGCATTTGTTTAAGACAGCTGACTTCCTGTTTGGAGCCACTGAACCAGCTCCAGATGGGGTCTGCTGTAAATTGAAGGGGTTTCCCCTCCTGCCTTGTTTTTCCCAGCGCTTAGTACAATGCTCTGTAAGTCCTTAATATTTGCTTTGTTGCTGTTTTATGGCACTTGTTAAGGGATTATTATCCAACCCAAGCACTGCACTACACGCTGGGGTGGATGCAACTTTTGGGAAGCTGGGCCCACAGGAAATGCTCAATAAATAGCATTGATGAATTAATGAATGCAAGTGGCAAGGCTGAAAGGAAACGTAAGCAATGGCCAAAATCCTTGGCTTGGGAAAAAGATTTGGTAATTCAACCTGTATAAAATCTCTTAGGCAGACTAAACCAAGAGGGTAAAAAAAAGTCATACGTTAATGCTTAGCCTAAGAGACACCATAAACTGGTACCAGAAAGAGATTCTGTCCTACATGAATACCTTGAATCTACCCCAGCGCTTAGCCCAGTGCTTGACACAGAGTAAGCACTTAAATTCATTCATTCAATCACTTAAATTCATTCATTCAATCGTGTGCTTACTGTGTGCAGAGCACTGTACTAATAACGTTGGTATTTGTTAAGCGCTTACTATGTGCAGAGCACTGTTCTAAGCGCTGGGGTAGACACAGGGGCATCAGGTTGTCCCACGTGGGGCTCACAGTCTTCATCCCCATTTTACAGATGAGGTAACTGAGGCACAGCGAAATGAAGTGACTTGCCCACAGTCACACAGCTGACACGTGGCAGAGCCAGGATTCGAACCCATGACCTCTGACTCCAAAGCCCGGGCTCTTTCCACTGAGCCACGCTGCTTCTCAATACTAACTGCATGGCAAGTAAAATTCAGCAACAAAGAGAGACCATCCCTGCCCACAACGGGCTCACAGTCTAGAAGGCGGGAGACCGACATCAAAACAAGTAAACAGGCACCAATAGCATGAATATAAATAGAATTATAGATATGTATGCATCACCATAATAATGCTAATATTATTACTTTCCAAGGGACTCCTACTGTAGGTGAGGTTAATAATTCATCAGTTTCATTTCTACTGACAGCCAAACTGATCCATCCCCCTAATAACTTCTTTCATTATCCAACAAGTGATCGTGCGTAATAAGCATATATAAAAGTTGCCCCCTCTCATCCGTGGATTTCAAAGGATTGCCTAAACATTAATTATGCTTCACAATTATGCCTTGTGAAATGGTGATTTTTCTGGTTTCATAAACGTAGAGGGGTAGGTGCAAAGAGGAGGGGCTTGGCCAGGCTCATACGGCAGAAGAGAACAAGAGTAGGAACCCCAAGAATTCAGTTTCTGATAACCTCAATACCAACCAGAGGAAAACCAGGCACTTGCTCTTCCTCCAAAATTAGGGACCTATTTAGTTTGAGTTTTCAGTAACCCCTCATGAAAATATATATATATATATATTTTCCAAAATAACTTACAATTTAGAGGGACTGTACCTACCTCTCTGCCTCAGACTATGAGTCCTATTTGGAACACAGACTTGATCCAGTCTGATCATCTTGGATTCATTCATTCAGTAGTATTTGAGTGCTTTCTGGGTGCACAACACTGTACTAAGCTTTTAGAGTTTTGGATCTACCCCAGTGCTTAGCGCAGTGTTTGGCACGGAATATGCACTTTTCAACACCATTATTATTACTACTAATAACCATCATGGAATTTAAGCGCTTACTATGCGTCAAGCACTGCTGTAAGCACTGGGGTAGATACAAGGTGACCAGATTGGACCGAGTCCCTATCCCACTTGGGGCTCACAGCCTTAAACCTCATTTGACAGATGAGGGAACTGACGCCCAGAGAAGTGAAGTGACTTGCCCAAGGTCACACAGCAGACACGTGGCAGAGCCGGGATTAGAATCCAAGCCCTCTGACTCCCCAGCCCAATCTCTCGCCACTAGGCCACACTGCTTCCCACACAGAATTACTCTTATTCTCATTTTAAGAGCAGGGTAGATGAGCTTCCCCGAGACGGGGGAACTTTTCCATTCCGTCTCTAAACTCGGATCATGTTCTCCCAGGATCACGAGACTGAGGTTTTGGCCAAGACTTATCCGTTGTCCTCCGGCTTGGAAATTGAGCAGCTGCTCAAAGGCACGCTAGGGGACAGCGAGGAAACAGTAACTGTGACTTGCTTATCTCGAGGTGTCTCTAGGCCAACTGGCCTCACTTTCAGGGTCAACAAGCCTTTATTAAAGGCATCATAAGAGCTGCCCAAACCCGGGGAAACGAGAAACTGAGGTGGAACTTGGGAGACAGAGCTCCAGTTTTACCACGGACTCGCTGGGCTGGGCTGCTCATGGCCAATTGCTGCCTCTCTGTGACCCCTTCGGTCCTCTCCAGGAAAGGGAAGGATGATTCCGTCTCGTTTCCAAGCACCTCAGGGACTTTTTGAGGAGACTCATGGAGCCCTCGGAAGTCTCGGGAACAAAGCTGCTATGTCAATTCAGTCCTCCTGGTTGACTGAAAATCCTTTTTTGGCTTTTCTTCCTCCACAAAGTCACCTCTTTACTATTTCTCCTGAGGGAAATGCCCCGAAAGAAATTCCCAGGCTGGGCTCCAAATGCCCCAAACGAGATTCCCAAGATGGGCTCCAATTGCCGCCTTGGATGTCATAGGGAGAGAGAAAATAAATCCTAATCTCTAAGCTAAACAAACCCTGAGAGGCCACCAGGCTTCTGAAGATTCCCCCTTAAGGACTGTTTCAGTGTGGCCCAGTGAAAAGAACACAGGCCTAGGAGTCAGAAGACCTGGGTTCTAATTCCGGCTCTGCCACTTGCCTGCGGTCTCACCTTGGGCAAGTCATTTCACTTCTCTCGGCCTCAGTTCCCTCATCTGGAAAATGGGAATTAAGATTGTGAGTTCCATGTAGGGCAGGGACTGTGTCCAACCTGATTAGCTTGTATCTACCCTGAGCTTAGAACGGTGCCTGGCACATAGTAAGCACTAAAATACCACGATGATGATGGTGATGATGATTATCAGGGCTCAGAACAGAATTGGCTTGGAGTCCAGTGACTCAGCACAGTGTCCAGGAAGCCAGAAGGTAGACACTTAGGCCCAGAGCGAGCACATCCTGATCATGAAAAAAAACACCCAAACATACAGTGGATCAAAGAACCTGCTACTAGAATAAATCTTATAATAATAATATTTATATATCATACCCAACATACCCAAGCTATGGTTGAGGTGGACATACATTAGGTAGACTGAACACAGACTTGGTCCTACACTGGGTTTGCAGTTTAAGAGAGGGAGGAAAGGCATGTTACCCCCACTTTGGAGGTATTTTATCCCCAAGATCACACAGCAGGGATGGGGCACACTAGGGATTAAAACCTGGATTTCCCACCTCCCAGTGCCACGAGAATTCTACTACCCCAAGCTGAGATACCGTCCCCCGTCAACCCACTCCTGGGCTTGGGAGGCAGAGGACATGGGTTCTAATCCCGCCTCCACCACTTGTCTGCTGTATGACCTTGGGCAAGTCACTTCACTTCTCGGCACCTCAGTTACCTCATCTGTAAAATGGGGATTAAGAATGTGAGCCCCGTGTGGGACAACCTGATTACCTTGTATCTACCCCAGCGCTTAGAACGGTGCTTGGCACATAGTAAGCGCTTAACAAATACCATTATTATTATGTGGTACCTGTGGCAACCACACAACTGCCGGAATAACGGGTTTAAAACAAGTCCTTGCCTTGTACGAGAAGGAAATCTCGTTCACGGTAATGGCGGTGGTGGAGGGCGGAAGTTGGATCTGGAAATCCGGGCCGTTTGCTCCTTCCATTGCAGCCTATCCACGCATTTCCTTCCGGCTCTCCCCGATGACTGGGACGGCTTTGGGGGCCGGAGACTTAAGCGGGACAGATACCGGAGGACATCTTCTTAGGGGATTTTCACCTCTTCTGGGCAGTCCACCTTCTGGCCTGAAGGGAAATCCAAAGGAAACTGGGCAGAAATCCGTCGGCTGGTCTGCCCACCTCCTCTGCCCGCCCGATAGGGACGGCTTCGGTCGCTTCGGTCAGCAGGACGGCCTCCGTAAGCCGCTCTGTACTACTCGAGATGCTCTAGGAAAAGAGGACATTATTATTATTATTACATTTTTTATTTTTATGGTATTTGTTAAGCACTTACTATGTACCAGGCACTGTTCTGAGCACTAGGGGAGATACAAGGTAATCAGGTTGTTCCACATGGGGCTCACAGTCGTAATTCCCATTTTACAGATGAGGTAACTGAGGCCCAGAGAAGTGAAGTGACTTGCCCAAGGTCACACAGCAGACGAGTGCCGGATCCGGGACTAGAACCCAGGTCCTAACTCCCAGGTCCGGGTTCCATGTGCCAAGCACTGGGGTAGGTCAAAGATAACCAGGTCAGACACAGTCCCGGTCCCATCCGGGGCTCTCAGTGTAAGGAGGAGGGAGAAGAGCCATTGAGTCCCCATTTTACAGTTGGGAAATCGAGGCCCAGAGAGCTTGAGCGACTTGCCCAAGGTCACACAGCAGACAACTGGGAGAGCAGAGATCACAACTAGGTGCTCCGACTTCCAGGCCCGGGGCTCCTTCCCACTAAGCCACACTGTTCCATTAAAAAGGCTGGCACCTGGAAAACAGCCTTAGCCTCTTGTATTCAAGGACAGTGTTCTATTTAAACCAGGTCCAATTTCAGATGGCACAGGAGACAAGCATACATTAGCCTGCCATTAAAGTACATTAAGCGCTCAATAAATACCATTACTCTGTCTGCATCGCTCCTTCATTGGCAGATGCTTGGCCCAACCTCCCATTTTCCTAATTCCTTGCTTCTCTGCATTCAAAATCCAACTTCGATGCTTCCTCCACCAAGTCTTTCTCTCTCTCTTTTTTTTTTTTTTTTTTACAGTGCCTAAGGAGCTCACTATGCGCCAGGCACTAAACTAAGCACCGGGGTAGGTATTAGATAATCGGGTTGGACACAGTCCCTGTCATTCATTCAATAGTATTTATTGAGCGCCTACTATGTGCAGAGCACTGTACTAAGCGCTTGGAATGGACAAATCGGTAACAGATAGAGACAGTCCCTGCCCTTTGACGGGCTTACAGTCTAATCGGGGGAGACGGACAGACAAGAACAATAGCAATAAATAGAATCAAGGGGACGGAGAAGCAGCGTGGCTCAGTGGAAAGAGCCCGGGCTTTGGAGTCAGAGGTCATGGGTTCGAATCCCGGCTCTGCCACTTGTCAGCTGTGTGACTGTGGGCAAGTCACCTCACGTCTCTGTGCCTCAGTTCCCTCATCTGTAAAATGGGGATGAAGACTGTGAGCCCCACGTGGGACAACCTGATGACCCTGTGTCTACCCCAGCGCTTAGAACAGTGCTCTGCACATAGTAAGCGCTTAACAAATACCAACATTATTATGTCCCAATGTCACAGTCTAAATCCCCATTTTACAGATGAGGGAACTGAGGCCCCGAGAAGTAAAGTGACTTGCTCAAGGTCCCCCGGCAGACAAGTGACAGGGTAGGATTAGAACACAGCTCTTTCGGACTCCCAGGCCCGGGCTCTCCTAGGCCATTCTGCTTCGTTAAGCCACCTGCCCTTTCCTGGGATCTCAAAGCACTTTACCAACCCTAATGGGAACTAAGAGGAAGGGAACCATTTTGCCAAGGGAGGTGCTGTGAAGTCCTGATCACACATAGCTAGAAGATGAAATCACCTTTCTCCTGGGCCTCACCCTCTTGGTTATCCCTCCCGTAGCCTTTAGCCTCTGCAAGGTTACATTTCCCCCCTCCACTTAGCTATGTGTCATACACTGTTCTAAGCACTGGGGTAGATACAAGCTAATCAGGTTGGACACATCTCTGCCCCCCATGGGACTCTCAGTCTCAAATCCCCATTTTACAGATGAGGGAACTGGGGCACAGGGAAGGGAAGTGACTCACCCAAGGTCACACAGCAGACAAGGGGCCGAGCCGGCATTAGAACCCAAGTCCTTCTGCCTCCCGGGCCCAGGCTCTACCCACTAGGCCATGCAGTTTCTCAAGGTTCAATCCCCTGTTGCAGTAGGTAGGCTCGGGCAATTAACTGGTCAACTGGATTTATTGAGCGCATACTGTGTGAAGAAGACTGTACTGAGCACCTGGGAGAGTGCAACCCAGTACAACATATATATTCCCTGCCCACAAAGAGCTTCCAATCTAGGGTGCCCCAGGTCCAGAACTCAGTGTTTGGAGAAGACAGACATTAGCAGCAGAGTCGTTAGTTATGCAAAGGTGGAGCCCAAATTCTCCTTTCCCCTCTTCACATGAAGAGGGATAAATGAGGGATTTCATTGGACAATCAAAGAGTTATCCTATTTCACTTCCTGGTTGGGGGGGAAAAGAGGGAGACCAGGCATCATCCTTTAGCATGACCCCTCTCCCCCCAACAAACACACACACAGGGGAAACACAATCTGTGGCCCATCTTTTGCAAAGGTGGCTGGATTTAAGGAAGGAAATGAGAAATGCAACAGAGAGGGCTCAGAGTGCATGAACTCTCTGCCCCTCCAAAGCTAAATAAATCAGGAAATAAATGATTTTTTCATGCAATCCCCCCATTTAAGGCTTCAGATCTACTCACCAGCCGCTCTCTTCCTTTGCACCTTGGGTTAAAGCTGCAGGGCAATGATGGGGACTTAGTTGGGATGCAGAGCTCAGGAAAACCTGGCTCATTTCGTCCCCCTAACAAGTCAGGGGCGGATAAGCCTGATTGCAGGGCTGGGCTCCCCGGCCGCCTTTGCGGGGCTCTGATTTGACAGCTGACCTGTCACTCAGGGAAATCCACGACGCCATTGGCTAAATCTCCAAAGGCCCGGAGAGCCTCCCCGTCCTATTGGCTGAACCTGGACAAGCTTGGTTGACGCGCGAGGCTTGGGGAGGAGGAACTAGTGACCTCTAGTGGCCGCCGCAAAGGACTGTCTGAATAAATGGGTTTTGCTGGAAAAGCTCAGCTAAGGCACAAACACCAAGAGGACAGGTTTTTTTCCCAAAAAATCCCATTTAAAATGGTATTTGTTAAGCGCTTTCTATGTGCCGAGCGCCAGGATAAAGTAATCAGGTTGAACACAGTCCTTGTCCCATAGGAGGTTCATAGCTTTAATCCCTTCTCTGCCCCTTGTCAGCTGTGTGGCTGTGGGCAAGTCACTTCCCTCTTCTGTGCCTCAGTGACCTCATCTGTAAAATGGGGATTAAGACTGGGAGCCTCAGGTGGGACAACCTGATTACCCTGTATCTACCCCAGTTCTGCACATAGTAAGCGCTTAACAAATACCAAGATTATTATTATTAATCCCCATTTTACAGATGAGAGAACTGAGGCTTTAATACCCATTTTACAGAGGAGGGAACTGAGGCGCAGAGAATAATAATTGTGGAATTTGTTAAGCGCTTTCTATGCACCAGACACTGGACTATGCGCTGGGATAAAAACAAGATAATCAGGCTGGACATAGTCCCTGTCCCACATAGGGCTCACAGTCTTAATCCCCATTTTACAGATGAGGTAACTGAGGCACAGAAAACCAAAATGACATGCCCAAGGTCACACAGTAGTGAAGTGACTCCCCCAAGGTCACACAGCAGACAAGTGAAGGATCAGGATTAGAACCCAGGTCCTTCTGACTCCCAGGCCCGGGCTCTAGTCGCGAGGGAAGACTGCCTGGACGGTTTCCTCTGAAATGAGTTGCGTTTTGAGACGGCGGCCTCCACGTTCGGCTTGCAAAACCGGGGGCACAACAAGAGTGGAATATTGCCATTACCCACTTGGATGTTATGGGGAAACAACTTTTCTCTACCACCCTAATTCGTTCTCTTTATTTCAAGTTCAAACCCGTGTGATGCCAAGGTCTTGTGAGTTTGATCAACCTGGGCCGAATCCTCCTGGGAGAGATTGTTAGCACCTGTGGGATTTCACCCTGGTAAATGAGTGAGAGCTTTCTCAAGGGACTTTCTGGATCCCCGCCTAGCAGATATAAAAAGGGAAGCGGTATAAATAGAAGCAGAAGTCTTTACGAAAGTTACTTCCGTGGGTAGGGGAAGCTTTTCTCGGGCTTCGTGTGCCCGTGGTCTATTTTTGCGGTTCGTTCTGGGTGACGTCGTGTCTGGATGGTCGCCGCTCTTGAATTACAGCATCTCAATCCATTGAAAAAATAAAATGACGATTAAGTTTGTTGGGAAATGTGAGTGAGGAACTGTCTCTCAGCTGGAAGGGAGATTCTGAAATCTATTGAGAAGCAGCATGGCTTAGTGGAAAGAGCCCGGGCTTGGGAGTCAGAGGTCAAGGGTTCTAATCCCGACTCTGTCACTTGTCTGCTGTGTGACCTTGGGCAAGTCACTTCACTTCCCTGTGCCTCAGTTACCTCATCTGTCAAAATGGGGATTAAAAAATGTGAGCCCCATATGGGACAATCTGACTACCCTGTATCTACCCCAGAGCTTAGAACAGTGCTCTGCACATAGTAAGTGCTTAACAAATACCATAACTACTGGGGAAGCAGCGTGGCTCAGTGGAAAGAGCCTGGGCTTCGGAGTCAGAGGTCATGGGTTGGACTCCTAGCTCTGCCACTTGTCAGCTATGTGATTGTGGGCAAGTCACTTAACTTCTCTGTACCTCAGTTACCTCAACTGTAAAATGGGAATTGACTGTGAGCCTCACGTGGGACAACCTGATGATCCTGTATCTCCCCCACTGCTTAGAACAGTGCTCTGCACAAAGTAAGCGCTTAACAAATACCAACATTATTATTATTATTATTATTGCTGGGAAAGGAACCAGTCATTCACGCATTCAGTTGTATTTATTTAGTGTTTATTGTATACAACAATAAACACATTCCCTGCCCACAACACGCTTACAGGCTAGAGAGGGGAAGAGACAGCCCTGAAAAGAAATACATAAACTACAGATATGGACATTAGTGCTTTGGGGTTGGGAGGGGGGATAAACAAAGGGAACAAGTCAGGGTGTCACGGAAGGGAATGAGAGAAGGGGAAAGGGGGGCTTAGTCAGGAAGGCCTCTTGGAGGAGATGGGCTTTCACTAAGGCGTTGAAGTGGGGCAGAGTAATTGTCTGCGCGATTTGAGGAGGGAGGGCGTCGCAGGCCAGAGGCAGGACGGCGGCGGCAAGATGTACGAGATCAAGGCACAGTGAGAAGGTTAGCATTAGAGGAGTGAAGTGTGCGGGCTGGGTTGTAGTAGCCCAGCCTCCTAAAATCCCATATCTGGCTCTAGGCCCATACGTGGTTTACTTACGCATGCTAGCCTGAGGGAAAAACCTATCGGAATTTTTTTTCCAGGCATCAAATAAAAGTAAACAGTAAGGCTTCCTTTCAGAAGAACCCCCAAGGTTAAGAGAACTTCAGTCTCTTGGCCTCCGTGACATCAGCTCTGTATATGATGCAACTAAACCTATGAGTTTCCTTCCACGTTGTGGTTCAAATTAAAATCTAGCCCGCGGGTTCTCCCTGGACTCTGGACCAAGGACAGGTTGAGGGGGTCTGGTGATCTTTGAGGATGACGGATATAGGTCGGGGGATGGGAGGACTTGTCCCCTCACCGACCCGGATCTGGTTTACCCATGGAGTATTAAAGTGAATCCTCAGGGGATCTTGGCCGAGAGACTCCTTAAGCGGCCCAGGTGTTGCTGAGTTCAGTCGCTCTCTGGATCATATTTCAGCTTACTACGTGCCGAGCGCTTGGAAGAATACGATAGAACAATATAGCAGGCACATTCCCTGCTCCAAACAAGCTTGTAGTCTAGAGGAGGGGACACTCATTAATATAAATAATTTACGGATATGTACACGAGTGCTTTAGGCCTGGGGAGGGGAGGGGAGTTGAATAAAGGGAGCAAGTCGGCAGAAGGGAGTGGAAGAAAAGGAAATGAGGGCTTCGGCAGGGAAGGCCTCTTGGAAGAACTGTGGTTTCAATAAGGCTTTCAAGGTGGGGAGAGTCACTGTCGGCAGGTTGCTGTCTGCCAATTCCTCAAGAATCTCCCATGGTTGCCCACCCACCTCTACAGAAACTCCGTACTATCAGCTTTAAAGCACTCGATTTGTTTGCCCCCCTGCTACCTCACCTCACTCATCTCCTACCCCACCTCACTCATCTCCTACCCCAAACCCAGCCCGCTCACTCCGCTCCTCTAATGCCAACCTGCTCACTGTACCTCCATCTTGTCTATCTCGCCTCTGATCCCTTTCCCCCATCCTCCCCCTAGCCTGGAACTCCATTCCCCCCTAAGAACACCACTCTTCCCCCATCTTCAAAGGTAACACCTCCTCCAAGAGGCCTCCCGGATTAAGCCCTCTTTTCCCCGGCTCCCTCTGCATCATCTCAGTGCTCTCTGCACATAGTAAGCACTCAATAAAAACTATTGAATGAATCTGTGACCTTTGGGCATTTGATAGTCACCCCTCCCTCAACTCCCCAGTACATAATAATTATTATTATGGTACTTGTTAAGTGCTTACTATGTGCCAAGCACTGCTCTAAGCATTGGGGTAGATACAAGTTAATCAATTTGGATATAGTCCCTGTCCCACATGGGGCTCAAGCTCTTAATCTCCATTTTACAGATGAGGTAACTGAAGCCCAGAGAAGTTAAGTGACTTGTCTAAGACCACACAGCAGTCATGAGGCAGACATGTCTATATCTGCATATTATGTCTCTATCTGTTATTTATTTATTTATATGAATGTCTGTCTCCCTGTCTAGACTGTGAGCTCATTGTGGGGAGGAAAGTGTCTGTTTCTTGTTCTTTTGTACTCTCCCAAGTGCTTAATATGGTGCTTTGCACACACTAAGCGCTCAATAAATACGATCTGAATGACTGGGGCCCAGCTGGGTTTAGAACTCAGGTCCTTCCGACACCCAGGCCCATGCTCTCTCCACTCAGCCAGGCTGATATCTCCAAGTCATACCTTATAAATGATTTAAGCCCATCATTGGGCAGGGATTGCCTCTATTTGTGGCCGAATTGTACATTCCAAGCGCTTAGTACATGCTCTGCACATAGTAAGCGCTCAATAAATACTACTGAATGAATTAATCTGTTTCCCCCTCTAGACTGTAAACTCACCGGGGGCAGGGAATAAGTATGCTGACTGCTGAACTGTACTCTCCCCACCGCTTAGTACAGTGCTCTGCACATCGTAATTGCTCCATCAATACCACTGATTGATTGCAAAGAGGAAATCAGGCATGAACATTACCAAACAAGCTGCTTAAATAGCTCAGCATTTTGAAACCAGCTCTTTAGGGCCTTCTTCCCCGGATACCAACCGGCTCCTTCGCTGGCATTTGAAACGCTTCCTGCGATTGGTCGGCTCCCCTCACCCCAGAGAAACGGCCTCTCCCATTGGCGGAGACGGAAAGCGGCGGCCCGCCGTTGCCTTAGCAACCCTATGTCGCCTCTCGGGTTCTGCCCCCCTCCCGTTGCCAGGTAAGATGCTGCTCGGGTCCTGGGCGGGGGGGATGAGGATGGGGGAGCGGGGAGGAGGACCCAGGAACCCCCTTCTCCCCCTGAGGACCCTCCCGAGACCCCCAGCTGCCCCTGAGAGACTTTCAAGGGTTATTTGGTCTAAGCCACTACCGCAAAACTGGAGTTTCCTTCTTATAATCAATCAGTGGCATTTTTTTGAAGAGTTTACTACGTGCAGAGCACTGAACTAAGTGCTTGGGAGAGTACAACGCAGCACCCGCTAGCCCTGAAGATGCTCTGCAGGCAGTAAGCGCTTAGTAAATACGATTGAAATGCAAGCGAATGAAAGTATGATCTACTTTAAGGTCACATTTTCCAGAATTTTTCAGGCCTAGTCCAAGTCTTTCATGCTGCAGTTTATGCCCATTTTCCAGACAGGGCTGAATATTGACAAAACCAAACCAAAAAACCTGCCAAGTATTAGACGCTCCTTGCCACTTTACCACCCGAGGTGCTGTTTGTCTCCCCAAATCTCCCCAGATCCAGCAGAACATAGTTCATCCAACTATTAAAGACCTAAAATCTCCAACTCCTCTAGAAAGCCTTCCCTGTTTAATTATTAAAATTATTATTATCGTATTTGTTAAGCACTACTGTGTGTCAGGGACTGATCTAAGTGCTGGGGTAGTTTCATTCATTCATTTGTATTTATTGATTGCTTACTGTGTGCAAACCATAATTAGTATTATTATTCTACAGGGCTCCCAGATTAAGAGGGAGGGAGACCAGATATCTTATCCCCATTTTGCAGATGAGCACTCCAAGGCTTAGGGTCACAAAGCAGGCCAATGGCGGAGCTAGGGACTAGAACAACAAATAATAATAATGATAATATTAATTAAGTGCTTGCTATGCTCCAAGGACTGTTCTACGCACTGGGGTAGATACAAGTTGATCAGGTTGGACACAGTCCTTGCCCCATGTGGGGCTCACAGTCTTCATCCCTGTTTTACAGATGAGGTAACTGAGCCCCAGAGAATGAAGTGGCTTGCCCAAGGTCACACAGCAGACTCCTGGCGGAGCCGAGATTAGAACCCAGGTCCTTCTGACTCCTGGGCCTGTGCCCCATCCACTAAGCCATGCTGCTTCTCAATGTTATTTCTCAAGCACTGAACTAAGAACTCGAGAGAGTACAATACAGTAGAGAAGATGGACACTTTCTCAACTGGATTATCGTTCACTTGTGTAAGCGCCCATGGGAAAGTTCATTCATTCAGTGATACTTTTTGAGGGCTCACTGTGTGCAGAGCACCACATTAAGCGCTTGGGAGAGTACACTACAACAATAAACAGACGCATTCCATGCCCACCACCAGTTTACAGTCTGGAGGAAAGTTGGAAGAATGAACTAGGATTTATACATTTCCTCCAAGCTCCTCAGGTTCAAAAGTAGGAGCCAAGAACTGTTGCGTCTCCAGTTGGAAGAACACCCTATTTTGATCTTTCAGGTAGTCCTGAGAAGAAAAAAAAATGCCTAGAGGCACTTTCAACAGACGAACGGAACGGTTAGCTCCTGGGCAACATGGACAACTTCCTGCTAAGTGGAAATGCCCCAAGAAGACAGACCAGTAAGAACAGGAAACCAAAGAAAGGTGCGGTCCGTTTTAGTCATCATTCCTCTTGGGGAGAAGGAGAAAGCTTCAGACTGGTATCCATTTCGGGCAGTGGGGGTGACTCGCTAGGAAAGACACCAAGCTCTGGGTCAGCGTCGGTAAACCTTTGGGGTTAAGCCACATTGGAAGTTGGAAAAGTTCTCATTCCCCTAATGGAAAGAGCCCGGGCCTGGGAGTCGGAGACCTGGGTCCTAATCCCGGCTCCGCCACTTGCCTCCTGTGTGATTTTGGGCCGGTTGCTTCACTTCTCTGTGCCTCGGTTTTCTCATCTGTAAAATGGGGATTTAATTAATACCTGTTCTCCTTCCTACATAGACTGTGAGCCCCACATGGGACAGGGACTGTGTCCGATCTGATTATCTTATGTTTACCTCAGCAGTTAGGACAGTGCTTGCACATAGGAAGTGTGTAACTAACTAATACTGTTATTATTATTGTTATTAATAGTAGTAGTGGATTTATCCATCACTGAAAAAAGAGACAACCAAGTCTAAATTGGTTTCCTCAGCCAGTATTTTCTTGAGGACCTCTTCCAGATGTCTGAAATCAATTTGATTGAATTATGCTATGTATTAGCACCATATACGCTCAGTGCTAAGGTGGATTCAAGATGATCAAATCAGACATAGTCTCTTCCCTACTCAGGTCTCACAATATCTTCTCCCCACTTTACAGATGAGGAAACTGAGGCCCCTATTTGAACTATGGTTTTATACCTAGGCAGAGTATGATACATACCTGCATTAGAGCATCCCCTGTAAATAAAATGGCTGATAAAAACTGAAGGCTTGAAAAATGGCCAGCCAGATTAATGGCTGAAACACCATTTTATGTCATTCTTCAGCTCTGCCAGTGGAATACAGTTCTCCTTCCCACCTAAAGTTCTTCTTTTAAATGCTAATTTTTAGGCACTTACTATGTGCCAGGCATTGTTCTCAGCACTGGGGTAGATGAAAGACCATCAAGTTGGGCAAGACGCTCATAATCTAAACTGGAGGGAGGAGGATTTAATCTCCATTTTACATTTGAGGTAACAGAGACCCAGAGAAGTGAGGTGACTTGCCCAAGATCACACAGCGGACAAGTGGTGATCACTTCACCACTTGTCTGCTGAAGCCAGGTTTAGAACCCAGGTCCTCTGACTCCCAGGCCTGTGCTCTTTCCACTAGACCACGCTGCTTCTCTTCATGTTTATCCTTATTGTGGCTGTGCTTTGTTCCCAGAATTTTAAATATTTATACAGTGTAAGTAAAAGTCAAGTCTAGATGCTGATACAATCTGGATATCCGAGTTTTCCGAAGTGCAGAATCTGGATAACTGAGTTTTTACTATATTTAGCGTAAATTCTGATGATAAAAACCTACTTTTCTCATGCCCCTCCGTTGAATTCTTTGTTCCTTTTTAAATTTAGGTATCACCTGCTCGCGTCCACCGGTGCCTTCTGACAATAGCAAATCGAAGAATTTAGTGACTCCAAATTCAGAAAGAAAAGGATTTAATTGTCAAGCCAAAAGATTCCAGTATGTCCAGGTAAAGAATTTTTAGTTTGTTAAGAACACAAGAGGGCAGTGTAATATTGCAATAGTTTATGTAAGCTTGCACTGTGCTGGTGTTCATATATATATATGTATAAAAATATATATATTCATTTATTCAATCGTATTTATTGAGCGCTTACTGTGTGCAGAGCACTGTACTAAGCCCTTGGAAAGTACAATTCAGCAACAAATAGCGATCATCCCTGCCCACAACGGCCTCACAGTCTAGAAGGAGGGAGACGGACATGAAAACAAGTAAACAGGCAGCAGAAGCATCATTATGAATAGAATTAGAGATAGATAAACATCATTAATAAATAGAATTATAGATACGTAAGTATATGCACAAGTGCTGTGGGGCAGGGTTGGGGTAGAGCAAAGGGAGCGAGCCGGGGCGATGGGGAGGGGGAGCAGAGGAAAAGGGGGGCTTCATTTGGGAAGACCTCCTGGAGGAGGTGAGCTCTCTCATTAGGGCTTTGAAGGGGGAGAAGCGTGATCGTTTGGCTGATTTGAGGAGGGAGGACTTTCCAGGCCAGAGGTAGGACGTGGGCCGGGGGTCGACGGCGGGACAGGCGAGAAGGAGGCCCAGTGAGAATAATTGAAGTTGGAAAGTTCACCTAAGCTGAAAGAAAATAATCATTGTCACTGAACCCTTAGTGGTGGTTACACCACAATTGTGCAAAACAACTTAATGAAAATCTGGTCTTAGAAGTGGTCAGTTAAGGCTCTTGTGGCTCAAAGGCAGCATGGCCCAGTAATGATAATCATAATAATTGGGATATTTGTTTTTTTATGGTATTTGCTAAGCACTTATATGATCCAGGCACTGAATTAAGCACTGGGGTAGATACAAAGTAATCAGGTTGGACACAGTCCATATCCCACGTGGGGCTCACAGTCTTCATCCCCATTTGTTCTTGTCTGTCTCCCCCGATTAGACTGTAAGCCGATCAAAGGGCAGGGACTGTCTCTATCTGTTACCAGTTGGTACATTCCAAGCGCTTAGTACAGTGCTCTGCACATAATAAGCACTCAATAAATACTATTGAATGAATGAATGAATTTTACAGGGGAGGTAGCTGAGGGACAAAGAAGTGAAAAGACTTGCCCAGGGTCTCACACAGCAGACACGTGGCGGAGCTGGGATTAGAGCCCAGGTCCTCGGACTCGCAGGCCCGGGCTGTTTCCAAAGGCCAGGAGGGCAGGAAGCCAAACCACAAAGGCCTCCCTGGGTCAGAGAGGAAGAGTTCTGAATTTTCCCAAGGTCAAAGTAGCTGCCTCATAGGTAAGAGGTCAACCTGCATCGCCCTCGCATTTTGTTATGAGCAGGGAATGTGTCTGCTAATTCTGTTGTATTGTCTTCTCCCAAGCACTTAGTAGAGTGCTCTGCATATAGTAAGCGCTCAAAACATACCATTGATTGGCTGACCGATTGCACTTGATTTGCACCCTCCCTCTGCCCCATATCGGTAATTTATTTATTTTTTATTAATGTCCGTCTCTCCCTCTAGAGTGTAAACTCAAGGTGGGCGGGGAATGAAGAGAATAGCCAACTCTGTTATATTGTCCTGTCCCAAGTGCTTAGCCCAATGCTCTGCACACAGTAAGCGCTCAATACGTACCACCGAATGGCTGAATGAATGAGAGCAGAGACCCCTCTTGTCCCCTCCTACCCGCTAACCTTCCCCGTATGGTTTTATTTCTCCATCGCCAATCTCCCCAAATCGCATCCTGTTCACTCATTAACCCCGGCGAAACCCTAGACTATCTCGGCAGAGATGGAGACGACAGAGATAACCGTTGGCTTCCCTGACCTGAGTCAACCGTGTCGGACGGGGGGGCCTAGCGTCCGCCCCGTGGGTCAGCGAGCCGGGCCAGAATAGCAGAGGGGGGTGATGGACGCGGAAGGTGCTGGTTCTCTCCAGCCTGAACTCTGCCCTCCAGTCACAGTCATATTTTTATGTATGTGTGTGTGAGAGTGAGAGAGAAAGAGAGGGAGAAAAAGAGAGATAGAGAGTTGGGTTTTCTCAAGGACAGTATGCAAAATGTGCCCATTTTCACTCATTCCTTTCGATTCAGACTGGGACCATTTTTTCACCCAATGTCTCATGATACTAGTACTCCTAATAATAATAATAATCATTGTGGCTCTTGAATAATAATAATGACAACAATAATGTTTGTGGTGTTTTTTCAGTGCTTACTATGTGCGAAGCACAGTAAATAAAATAAATAACGATGATATTTGTTAAGCGCTTACTATGTGCCAAGCACTGTTCGAAGTAGTGGGGTAGATACAAGGTGATCAGGTTGTCCCACGTGGGGCTCACGGTCTTCATCCCCATTTTACAGATGAGGTAACTGAGGCACAGAGAAGTGAAGTGGCTTGCCCAAGGTCACACAGCTAAGTGGCAGAGGCGGGATTAGAACCCACATCCGCTGACTCCCAAGCACGGTCTCTTTCCACTAAGGCATGCTGCTTCTCGAGCGCCGATACAAGATAATGTGGTCCTACATGGGGGGCTCACTTTCTAAGTGGGGGGAGCACAGGTTTCAAATCCCCATTTTGCAGATGGGGGAACTGAGGCCCAGTGAAGTGACTTGCTCAAGGTCACGCAGCAGACAAGTGGCAGAGCTGGGGTTAGAACCCAGGTCCTCTAATACCCAGGCCTGGGCTGTTTCCACTAGGTCACCCTGCCCCTTTCTGGGATTCCCTCATTGGTCATTCTCGTTCTCCTTCCAGGAGGCTGACCTCTGACCTATCTTATGGAAAATCCTGCGGGTAGCATGGCCTAGTGGAAAGAGTCCGGGCCTGGGAGTCAGGGGCCCTGGGTTCTAGTCCCAGCTCCTCCATATGTCTGCCGCGTGACCTTAGGCAAGTCACTTCACATCTCTGGGCCTCAGTTCCCTCATCTGTAAAAGGGGGATGATGACCGTGACCGTATCCGGTCTCGATTCTCCTGTAGCATTTAGTACGTGCCTGGAACAATGTAAATGCTTAACAAGTACCATTTATGAATCAAATGCAGGACTGGAAGTCAGGAAACTGAGTCCTCATCCCAGCTCTGCCACTGATTAGCTGTGTGACCTTTGGCAAGCCACTTAACCTCTCTAAGCCTCCGTTTTCTAAGCCTCAAAATGGGGACATTTTGCCGATTTCGACCGCTCTCCTTACCTTTTAGTACGTGAGCCCCGTGTGGGACAGAGGGTGCGTTTGATCCAATCGACTCTTTCGGCCCCAGCGCTTCACGTGTTGTATTGGAACGTAGCAAGCGCTTAAAACCCAGAAATGTCAACCAATCAATCAGTACTGTACTAAGAGTTTGGGAGAGTCCGAAACTCCAGAGGAGGTATAAATGATCTCTGCCCACGTGGAGCTTACGGATCAGAGGGGGAGACGGACCTTCGATGAAATTAAAGATAGGGGAAATGAAGGAGTAGAGGCCTGTTGTTGAGCAAATCGGCTGGATAATTGCTCAGCCCTCATCCACTTCACCAGGGCCAAGCAGCCGGAGCCAATAAGCCTCTTGTTGCAAGACTTACAATTACTTGTTTAAGGAAATGAGTCTCATCAATAGACCTCATTCTAGTTTCCCCGGCTGCCCCCTCAGGGCTCTCTTCTGCCCTTCACTTCTGGCAGCCTCACCCATTTTGAACAAAAAATGGGGTTTTCTCACTGGACTCACAGCTGCTGGCTCTCCCCATCACCTGTGCACACAGGTGTGGAAAAGCAGCAGGAGGGCACAAGGACTGCAGAGAGGGGGCGAGGAATGGGGCGAGGGGTGAAAAGGACTGAATTTGGGATGGAAATCTACCTTCATGGCTTTTAGAGAGGTTAGTCCGGGGCCAGTCAAGCAGGCTCGATGTTTTCTTGTGACCTCCCATTTCCTGCACAATTTCTCCACTGGATTAGCCTCAAACAAGCTCCGCTTCATCCTCAGACCCGATTTCACTTTATTTATGCCTTTAGCCTTTCGGAAAACCCCTGGGCTGAATAAAATGTTAAACTGGAAGATCTCTGATGGCAGAGTGACACCTTTTGTCGATCCATCGATCGTATTTATTGAATGCTTACTGGGTGCAGAGCACTGTGCTTGGGAGAGTTTAATAATAATTATGGTATTTGCTAAGCGCTAATTACGTGCCAGGCACTGTACTAAGTGCTGGGGGGGGCGTTACAAGCAGTTTGTGTTGGACACAGTCCCTGTCCCATGTGGGGCTCACAGTCTCAATTTTGGTATTCGGCAAGCGCTGACTATGTGCCAGGCCCGGTACTAAGCGCTGGGATAGATACAAGCAAATCGCATCAGAAACAGTCCCTGGTCCACCTGGGATTCACAGTCTCGAGTCCCATTTTACAGATGAAACCAGAGTCAAAGGAACTCTTCATCATTCAATCAATAGTATTTACTGAGCGCTTACTATGTGCAGATCACTGTACTAAGCGCTTGGAATGTACAAATCGGCAACAGATACAGTCCATGCCCTTTGATGGGTTTACAGTCTAATCGGGGGAGACAGGCAGACAAGAACAGTGGCAATAAATAGAGTCAAGGGGAAGAACATCTCATAAAAGCAATGGCAAATAAATAGAATCAGGGTGATGTACATCTCATTAAACAAAATAAACAAAATAAATAGGGTGATGAAGATATATACAGTTGAGCAGACGAGTACAGTGCTGAGGGGAGGGGACGGGAGAGGGGGAGGAGAGGGAAAGGGGGGAGAAGAGGGTTTAACTGTGGAGAGGTGAAGGGGGAGGGTAGAGGGAGCAGAGGGAAAAAGGGGGGAGCTCAGTCTGGGAAGGCCTCTTGGAGGAGGTGAGCTTTGAGTAGGGATTTGAAAAGGGGAAGAGAATTAGATTGACGGAGGTGAGGAGGGAGGGCGTTCCAGGACCGCGGGAGGACGTGGCCCAGGGGTCAACGGCGGGATAGGCGAGACCGAGGGACGGCGAGGAGGTGGGCGGCAGAGGAGCGGAGCGTGCGGGGTGGGCGGTAGAAAGAGAGAAGGGAGGAGAGGTAGGAAGGGGCAAGGTGATGGAGAACCTTGAAGCCTAGAGTGAGGCCTTGAAGCCTAGAGTGAGGACTAGGTTGCTGGGGGTGTCTCATTATGTCCCCACGCCTTTTTAAAATTAGATCATATTAGAAGCAGAAGTCCCCAAAACTTTCCCAATGTCTCACTTCCTGTCTGTCTGTATCTCTTGAGTTTCTCTCTGTCTCAATTTGGTTCTCTCCGGCTCTGCTCTTTCTCGGTTCTCTCGGGCTGGGTTATCTCTTGGTTCTCTCAGGCTCTGCTGTCTGCAGTCTGCTTCCTCTTTCAGTTCTCTCAGGCTGCGCTGTGGTGTCTCTTCTTCAGACTGGTTCTCTCTGACAGTTCTCTCAGGTGGTGATGTCTCTCTGCCTCCGTCCGGTTCTCTCTGGCCCTGCTGTCTCCCAGTTCTCTTAGGCGGTGCTGTCTCTGCCTCAGGCTAGTTATCTCTGCCTCTGCTGTCTCTCAGTTCTCTCAGGCTGCAGTGTCTCTCTGCCCGTTTGGTTCTCTCAGGCTCTTTCGTCTCTGCCTCAGACTGGTTATCTCTGGCACTGCTGTCTCTCAGTTCTCTCAGGCTGGGCTCTCTTCCTCAGTCTGGTTCTCTCATCTTCTGCTGTCTCTCTGGGTCAGGCTACTTATCTCTGACTCTGCTGTCTCTCGATTCTCTCAGGTTGTGCTGTCTCTCTGCCTCAGTTTGGTTCTCTCTGGTTCTGCTGTCTCTGGGTTCTCTCAGGCTGGGCTGTCTATAATGATAATAATAATGATAATAATAATAATGTTGGTATTTGTTAAGCACTTACTATGTGCAGAGCACTGTTTTAAGCGCTGGGGAAGATACAGGGTAATCAGGTTGTCCCTCGTGAGGCTCACAGTCTTAATCCCCATTTTACAGATGAGGGAACTGAGGCACAGAGAAGTTAAGTGACTTGCCCACAGTCACACAGCTGACAAGTGGCGGAGCTGGGAATCGAACCCATTACCTCTGACTCCCAAGCCCGAGCTCTTTCCACTGAGCCTCGCTGCTAGGCACTGTACTCGGGGCTGGGGTGAAAACAAGCCAACTGAATTGGTTGCAGTACCTGTGAGTTGGATGCAGTTCCTGTCCCACATGGGGCTCACAGTTTTAATCCCCTTTACCAAATGAGGTAACTGAGGCAAAGAAAAGTGAAGTGACTAGCCCCAGGTCACAGAGCTGACACGTGGAAGAGCCAGGATTAGAACTCAGCTCCTTCTGACTCCCAGGCCAGTGCACTATCCACTAGACCATGTTTTCTGTGGTCCCGCTGTCTCGGTTCTCTCGGGTTGTACTATCTCTGCTTCAGTCTGAGCTCTGCTGTTCTCGGTTCTCTCGGGCTCCGCCGTCTTTCTGCCTCCGACTCTCTATCTCTGCTGATCGTGGTAGCCGCCATGCCAGCCGAAAGCCCTCCACCGGCCACCTGGGCCACAGATGAGAAAATCCCTACTCTAGAGCTATTCACCTGTTCGTCTAAGACCCCCAGCAGCCCTCTCCAGATAGAGTTTTGAACTCTTGATCCGCAGGTGAGACACACTTGATTTTATGGCCAACCCAGAAGGCGGCCGCCTCATTTTCCTCCGGACTCCTCCCGCCGTGTCAGCCCCACATTAAACTCTCAGTGTCGTCGGAGGCTGAAGGGCCACTCCTGGTCAATCCCTGGGAGTTCTTAGGACACGGCCTTCCCTCCTTCCTTCCCTGCTTCCCTTCCCCTCTCCCTCCCCTCAGACCCAACCCATGACTTCGGCGCGGCCGATTCTCCCCAGAGCCAGAGTTCCAAACCCTACTGCACGTGGCCGATCGGCCATCAATCCGAGCGGCGGCCTTTACCCTTGAGTTGCCCTTCTGTCCGGAAACGACGCCGCTGACGGCCCACCGGCATCCGCGAGCGTTAGTGTTACGGAGGCGGGGAACCATTTTAGTCTCGAGAACCGAAACGGGAGCCATTTTGGCCTTGACGGTAGTCGGGCTTTTTTCCTGGCCCCTTGCCATTCGGGTGAGCCGGGCTTTTAGGCACCAGAGATGAGGAATGGAAACAACCCGTGAGTTGTTTCTGTAGCCGTGGTGATGGTTTGTGCTGAGCCAGCTCACAAGTCTCCCTGAACGGAGTGCCCACACCCAGGAGTTCGAGTCCCGGATTCTATTCCCGAATGTGCCACCCACTCCCTCCTGTGCGACCTTGGGCAAATCATTTAACCTAGCCAGGCTTGAACCTTCCCATCTGTAAAATGGAGATAATTATACACACCCGCACCCTGCCTTTTAGGCACGCTCAGTAGGTCAAGTGGATGGAAGGAAAATGAAATTCTCTGAGCTCTTTGGCAGAAATAAAGTGATGATGGTGTTGTTAGGTCACTGTAAGAAGCAGCAAGGCCTAATGGAAAGAACAGGGGGGTGGGAGTCAGGAGATGTGGGTTCTAATTCCGGCTCCACCACTGGCCTGCTGCGTGACCCTGGCACTTAACCACTCTGGCCTCAGTTTCCTCATCTGTACAATGGAGATGAAATCCTCCTCCCTCTAACCTAGATTGTGAGCCTCGCCTGGGACAGGGAAATAATTATGGTATCTGTGAAGCGCTTATTACAAGCCACGCTCTATATTTAGTGCTGGGGTAGATATGAGCAAATGGGGTTGGTCACGGTCCCTATCCCACATGGGGTTCACAGTCTTAATCCCCATTTTACAGGTGAGGGAACTGAGGCACAGAGAAGTGAAGCGACTTGCGTAAAGTCACACAGCAGGCAAATGGTGGAACGGGGATTCGAAACCGGGTCTTTCTGACTCCCGGGTCCTGGCTCTATCCACTATGCCACACAAAACCCAAGAGGAAAGCTGAATCAAGTGGGCTGCAAGGAGTGCAAATAATTCTCGCTGCCTCCACAGTGCCCTTAGTCCCAGAAGACCCCCCAGAAAATGCAGGCTTTCAGGAACCCCGAGCTTTCCCCTCCGAAGAGCTTGAAGTCCGCACTAGGGGAATGGTGGGAAAATCACGCCCGCCCCTCTAGACTGTAAATTTGTTGTGGGCAGGAAATGTGTCTCTTCAGTTGTTGTTTCGTACTCTCCCAACCCCTTAGTATAGTGCTCTGCACACAGGAAGCGCTCAATAAATGCAACTGAATGAATCCCAGCATCCGGTTGGTCCACCCAGGGCCTTGGGGTCCTGGGCAGAGCAAAGCCCGGGGAAGCCGAAAGCATTTTCCTCACAGCGTGTTCCCTCTCCTCCTCAGGACGAAAACCCAGGCCCCGGCTCTTACGACGTCGTTCACCGATCGCCCGAGTTCAATAGCGTCTCGCTGTCAAAGAAAGGAACGGGTTCTTTTCCTTCCTTGGTAAGAGGGGGCTTCATTCCTCTTCAGAGAGAAGCAGCATGGCTTAGTGGAAAAAGCGTGGGCTTGGAAGTCACGAAAAAGGGCTTTGCACGCAGTAAATGTTAAATAAATAACATCGATTGATTGATTCCAGCTCAAGACCACTTTGAAATTCAAAGGGGGCAGAAAATCCCAAAGATAAACCCCCCAAAACTTTTTATTTCTTTTAAAAGCCTGTGGTTCCTTCCATTTTCCTGAGCACCAGCCACTCCGGGAAGACCCTCAAGCAATTTTTCCAGTTTCACAGGGGGATCAGATCTGAAGCCACTACTGAATAATAATTATTGTGGTTTTCGTCAAGCGCTTACTACGTGCCAGGCACTGTACTAAGCGCTGGGGCGGATCCGAGCACATCGGGTTGGACACAGTCCCTGTCCCATTACCGAGCTGCTGCCTCTTGGGGTTGGCACCGCAAGTTGGCAGAGCGAAATTGCTCAAGGCCCAACCCGGCCTCGATCTGGGGTGAACTCCCCTGGATTGGGTGCCTGGGTGAACTCGGCCCGAGTTCAGGACCTGGGATGGGTCAGTCAAGGTGGGGGCCACACCCCGCCAGAGGCTCCGCGCTGGCGAAACGGCTCGGGACCGGCCCCGCCGCAGAAAGCAGGCCGGGAGCGCCCGTGTCAGCACGCCTTGGCACCGTGGTCAGAGGCAGAGCCCTAATCCAGGACTCTCTGGAGGCTCTCCCCGTGACCTTGACCCCTTCCTCTCCAGGGCCCCAGTCACCTCGCTCCCGCCCTTCTCCCCCTCGAGATGTGGGGCGAATGCTCCCGGCAGGGATTGAAATGGGCTGGAACATTGCTCGCTCGCTTAGTGCTCCGGCGACGGTGTGGAGCCTGGGCACTTCCCGCCGTCCCCTGAGGGATTTCTCTTGCCCATCATGGCACTGCCCGATCCCTCTCGGGGCTCCCAGCCCTCGGCCCAAAGTCACCCTCCCACCGACCTCTTTCTAACCTCTGGGGCCAGCGCTTTCACCATTTCTTCTCCGGAAGGAGTTCCAGGTCCAGGTTTCGGCGGGGAAGGAGGATGGAGATTCACTTAATAATGATGGTATTCGTTAAGCCCTTACTATGTGCCAAGCACTGTTCTAAGAGCTGAGGGAGATACAAGGTCATCAGGTTGTCCCTTGTGGGGCTCCCAGTCTTCATCCCCATTTTACAGATGAGGGAACTGCGGCCCAGAGAAGTGAAGTGAGTTGCACACGGCCCACAGATGGCGGAGTCAGCATTCGAACTCACGACCTCTGACTCCCAAGCCCAGGCTCTTTCCACTGAGCCACAGGGCTTCTCCAGCTGCCAGTTGTCGCACTGGTTACGTCCTCTACACCAAGTAGCACCTCTACAACCAGCACAGAGAGCCAACCGAAGAGCGTTTAGTACAATGTCCAGCTCCTAGGAATAGAGAAGAAGCACAGTGGAGTGGATAGAGCACGGGCCTGGGAGTCAGATGACGTGGGTTCTAATCCCAGCTCTCCCACTTATCTGCTGTGTGACCTTGGGCAAGTCACTTCACTTCTCTGGGCTTCAGTTACCTCCTCTCAAAATGGGGATTAGAGAAGAAGCACGGTGGAGCGGATAGAGCAGGGTCCCAGGAGTCAGATGATGATAATAATAATAATGTTGGTATTTGTTAAGCGCTTACTATGTGCAGAGCACTGTTCTAAGCGCTGGGGTAGATACAGGGTAATCAGGTTGTCTACGGGCTTTGGAGTCAGGGCTCATGAGTTCGAATCCCAGCTCTGCCACTTGTCGGCTGTGTGACTGTGGGCAAGTCACTTAACTTCTCTGTGCCTCAGTTCCCTCATCTGTAAAAGGGGGATTAAGACTGGGAGCCCCACGTGGGACAACCTGATTCCCCTATGTCTACCCCAGCGCTTAGAACAGTGCTCGGCACATAGTAAGCGCTTAACAAATACCAACAACAACAGAACCCAGGTCCTTCTGACTCCCAGGCCTGTGCTCTAGCCACTCGGCCACACTGCCTGCCGCGTAATAGGCGCGTTACAAATACCATTTAAAAAAAACAAAGCAAGGACTCTGAGAAATCTGGCTGGGCGACAAGAAGGGAAGAAATGTGGTCAGTTCTGGTCCTCTCTTTCCCTTGCAGTGCTTTCCCAACACCTGCCAGGGGTTCTCTGTTTTCACCACAGTTCTCTATTTAGTAGTATCAGTCAATCAACCAGTGAACAGTGGTATTTAGCACTTACTGTGTGCAGAACACTGTACTAAGCGCTTGGGAAAGTTCAACACGACAGAGTTGGTAGATGCGATCCCGGTCCACAAAGCGCTTATAATCTACAGGGTTAGTAGTGGTAACTTTGTTTACTGAGAGCCTACTTTTTTATGGTGTTTGTTAAGCACTTACTATGTACCGAGCACTGTACTAAGCGCTGAGGTAGATACGATATAATCAGGCTGGGCACAGTCCGTGTCCCACATGGGGCTCAGAGCTTTAATCTCTATTTTACAGATGAGGTAACTGAGGCCCAGAGAAGTGAAGTGACTTGCCCAAGGTCACCCAGCAGACGGATGGTAGAGCCAGGATTAGAACCTGGGTCCTTATTAATAATAATAGCGGTACTAAGTGCTTATGATGTGCCAAGCACTGTTCTAAGGGCTGGGGTAGATACAGGGTAATCAGGTTGGACACGGTCCCTGTCCTACATGGAGCTCAAGTCTCAATCCTCATTTTTACAGATGAGGTAACTGAGGCCCAGAGAAGCGAAGTGACTTGCCCAAGAGCAGACATGTGGCAGAGCGAGGATTAGAACCCAGATCCTCCGATTCCCGGGCCCACGGTCTATCCTTGTAGGCCACGTTGCTGCTCTCGGTTACCTCACAAATCCAGTAGAGGAAAGAACTTGACCGTCGGATAGGCTCAAGAGAGCCGTGATCTGGACCAGGCCAGGGACCGGGCAGGCTTCGTCCCCGTCCCCCTTTCCCCTACTGAATTTCCACCGTCCCGCTCGGAGGGCAGGGCCCGGCGGGATCGGCCGAGGATCCTCCGGGGATTGATGACGCCGTGGGAGCCCCCGCGGTTCAGCGTGCCAGGATCGCTATCGCTCTCAGATATCCTGCCGTACAACCATGGGGGATTTTTGTTTTATCGCCTCCGATACTTGCCATAGTCTCTTAGGGTAAAGAGATGTTATCGCCCAGTTTCTGTGGCTTTTGCCCCCGATCGTTTGGCAAACACTGATTTTGTTTGTTTTTGACCCGCCGATGGTGCGCTGGGGCTTCCTGGACTGGTGGGAACTGGTCGGCTGAAACGGAGCAAGAAATCCCTTGGGGGTACGGGGAAACGGTAATTAACGGGGAGTGGGGGACCCCCGGGGACAAAAGCCTCCCGAAGCCTGAACTAGACTTGGTGTCTGGGGAGTCCGAGGTCGTTACCTCTTTGATCTGGCAAGTAATAATAATAATAATTGTGGTACTCGTTAAGTGCTTACTACGTGCCAGGTACTGTACTGAGCACTTGGGGTGGATACGAGCAAATCAGGTTGGACACCGTCCCTAACTCTTAAAAAGCAAACGGGCCTGGCCTAGTGACAAGAGCCGGGACTCAGAGGATCTGGGTTCTAAACCCGGTTTCCCCACTCATTCATTCATTCAATCGTATTTATTAAGCGCTTACTGTGTGCAGAGAACTGTACCAAGCGCTTGGGAAAGTACAATACAGTAATAAAAAGTGACATTCCCTGCCCACAACGAGCTCACAGTCTCGAGGCGGGGGGGAGACAGACATCAATACGAATAAATGAAATTACAGATCGATACATCAGTGCTGTGGGGCTGGAAGTGGGAGAAGAGGAAAGAGAACAAGTCAGGGTGACATAGAAGGGAGTGGAAGATGAGGAAAACGGTGGGGCTTAGTCAGGGAAGGCCTCTTGGAGGAGACGGGCTTTCAATAAGGCTTTGAACGGGGACGGGGAGGAAGAGTAATTGTCGGATTTGAGGAGGGAAGTTGCTTTGTAACCTTGGGTAAGTCATTTCACCGCTCTGTGCCTCCTTTTCCTCAACTGTACAGTGGGATTTAATGTGTGTTCTCTCTTCCATTCTAAAGATGAGGACGCGGAATTATTTTCTTTCTCTCTCCCTAGGGGGCCCGCATCTCCATCTACAAAGTCCCCAAATTTCCTGCTGCCAACGCTTACAGTCTCCCATCGGGCTTAATTTCCAAGTGTGACTTCAGCAACGCCTATTCCAGCATGTTCCAGCTGCCCTTCTGTGTGAAAGTCCCCAAACTTCCCACTCCGGCTCCCAACCAATACAACGTAAGAGAAAAGGGGGTGCGGGAAGGACCGTGACATTCATTCATTGTTGTCTTCATTGAGCGCTTACCGCGTGCAGAACACTGTACTGTGCGCCTGGGAGAGTACAGTACACGGTAAACAGACACATTCCCTGCCCATAGCGAGCCCTCGACAGAAATGTCATGGAGCCAGGATTAAAACCCAGGTCCTCTGATTCCCAGGCCCGTGTTCTATCCACTAGGCCACGCTGCTTCTCAGCACTAGGAAGAGAACAACAGAGTTGGTAGACGTAATCCTTACCCTCCAGGAGCTGACAATCTACGGTGTGCAGAGCACTGTAGTAAGCGCTTGGGAGAGAATAACAGCTTTAGTAGACCCGATCCTGCTCTCAAGGAGCTGTCAGTTGAGCAGGGAACCTGGAGTATTCAAAGTGTTGGCCTTGGGACATTTTCCTTCTTCTTCCTTGGGGAGATTTTCCCAGCCACAGCAAAATCTCCCAGCGAGAAGCAACATGGCCTAGTGGATAGAGCACGGGCCTGGGAGTCAGAAGTTCCTGGGTCCTAATGCTGACCGTTTCTCTGCCGGGTGACCTTGGCACAGTCACTTCACTTCTCTGGGCCTCAGCTACCTCATCTGGAAAGTCTGTGAGCCCCAAGTGGGACATAGACGGTGTCCAACTTAATTAACGTGTATCTACCCCAGAGCTTAATAGAGTGTCTGGTAGTAAATGCTTAACAAATACCATTAAAAAAACCCCTTTTCTTTGTCTTAGTTCCCTCATTTGTAAAAATGGGGATTAAGACTGTGAGCCCCACATGGGACAACCTGATTACCTTATATCTACCCCAGCACTTAGAACAGTGCTTGGCACATAGTAAACATTGAACGAATACCATGGTTATTATTATTATTACAGGGCCTGGCACATAGTAAAAGCTTAACAAATACCATAAAAAGTATTTACGAAAAGGGATCTGGTCTTGCCAGCGTTTGAAAAATGCTATTTTTTTTTTCCTCCAGGGCCCACCGGCCTGCCGGGAAAATAAAAGAAAAGAAAAGAAAACGTGTTTAGTCTGCCTACAGCTCTCCTCAGTCTAAGGAAACAATAGCCAGACTGCAGGAGAGGGTGAAAATATGATAATCCTGTTAGTCACACTGTGCATAGGGTTCTTTACCATCTTTCTTTCCATTTGCATACCATGATCGCTCCCATATTCTAATCCCTCTCTTTGTTACCTTATTATTACCTCCAATTTTGTGCAGGGGCATCCCCTCCCCCTCGGTCCAGTAATTAGCCCGGACCATCTGATCTCTTTGTCTGGCCGGGCCGGCGTGGAGTCGGGCCATCAGGGCTTCGGGGAAGAGTGAATCGCACCCTTGGAGGAAACGCAGAAATCAAAATTCCATCAGCATTTCTCGAGCAATATTTCTGAAGCGAGCGACGGGTCGGGAAACAAAAAACCGCCCCGGCGAGTGGTTTCCGCGGGGCGATTAAATCCCTTCGGATGCCATTCTCGGGGGCATTTTTATCGAGTCCTTTATCTCCAGATGAGGGGCCCGTGGAGGGCTAGCGTGAGAACTATTTCTGATTTGGCTATAGCGGAAAGTACGTCTCGGGGTGGGGTGGTCAATCAATCGATGGATCAATGGTATTTATTAAAGAGTCTTATCATTTCGAAGCACGGCAAACATCCTTGGCAATCCAGAACGTCTAAAGGTCGGGCGGAGAACGAGAAGAAGCGAAGCAACTTGGCCTGGTGGCTAGAGCACGGGCCGGGGAGTAAGAAGGACCTGGGTTCTAGCGCCAGCTCCGTCACGTGTCCGCTGCGTGACCTGGGGCAAGTCACTTCTCTGGGCCTCGGTTACCTCATCTGAAAAATAGGAATTAAGACTGTGAGCCCCATGTGGGACATGGAGTGTGTCCAACCTGATTACGCTCTATCTACCCCAGTGCTTAGAAGAGTGCCTGGCACATAGTAAACACTTAACAAATACCATAATTAAAAACAAAAAACCTAAAGAAAAGAAGAGGCAAGTCAGTGTTTGCCACTGTGAACCCAGTTAATTATAACTGTAGTTCTTGGAAAGCCCTTACTCTGTGCCAAGCACTGTTCTAAGCGCTGGGGTACATACAAGGTAATCAGATTGTCCCACGTGGGGCTCACAGTCTTCATCCCCATTTTACAGACGAGGTCACTGAGGCAACCTGATTAGGGTATAAGATAATCAGGTTGGACATAGTCCCTGTCCCTCATGGGGCTCACGGTCAAAGTAGGAGAGAGTAGGATCGAATCTCCATTTTACGGTTGAGGAAACGGGGGTGCGGAGAAGTGCAGTGACTTGCCCAAGGTCACCCAGCAGACGAGCGGTGGAGTCGGGATGGAAACCCAGGCCTTATGACGCCCAGGCCTGTGCCCTCTTCACTAGACCGTGCTCTTCTGTAGCAGTCGGAGAGTGCCCGATCTGTTTGATGAGTATGGTAATAAAGATATTTATTGAGCGCTCAGTGGATGCAGTGCACTATACTGAGGGCTTGGGAAAGGGCAACAGAGGAGGAGACGGTGCTTCCTGACCACAAGGAGCTTCCACTCCTCTGCAGAATATCCCTCCAGAGTCTCCATCCTTATGGAAGAGAAGCAGTGTGGCCTAATGGAAAGAGTTCAGCCCCGGGAGTCAGAGGATCTGGATTCTAATCTGGGCTGCGCCACTTGCCTGCTGTGTGATCTCGGGCGAGTCACTTGACTTCTCTGGGCCTCAGTTCCCTCATCTGTAAATTAGGGATTAAGACTATGAGCCCCATGTGGGACAGGGACTGTCCAGCCTGACCAGCTTGTACCTCCCCCAGCGCTCGGTACAGTGCCCGGCACCTAGTAAGCGCTTAATAAATTCCACAGTCATCGTTATGATTGTGTGGGTGGCCCCCAGGGCTGCTACCAGCCTGCTCGGCAGCAAACCCAGCGAGGATTTCCCTCCCCACAGGCCTCTCTGTCCTTCTGCAAGCAACAGAACAACGTCAGTGCCCGGGCCGTGTTTTTGTCCAAGACCCAGAGAGGATTGAAGGAAGGTACAGAAAGAGCTCCGGCCCCAGGTAAGGAAAGGCTGGGGGACCCGGGGTCTCGGGGATGGAGGCTGGTAAGCCCCCCATCTCCTGGGCGGTGGCTTCGGTGGTCCTTCTGGGTGAGCGCAGGGGTGCCGCCTCTCCTCTCAATAGTCAGCAGCGTGGCTCAGTGGAAAGAGCCCGGGCTTCGAATCCCGGCTCTGCCACTTGTCAGCTGTGTGACGGTGGGCAAGTCACTTCACTTCTCTGGGCCTCAGTGACCTCATCTGTAAAATGGGGATGAAGACTGTGAGCCTCACGTGGGACAACCTGATTACCCTGTATCTACCCCAGCGCTTAGAACGGTGCTCTGCACATAGTAAGCGCTTAACAAATACCAACGTTATTATCATGACGATGGTCAAGCGTTCAGTACAGTGCTCTGCACATAGTAAAATGGGGATTAAAACTGCGAGCCCCACATAGGACAGGGACTGTGTCCACATTGCCTTGATTCTATTTAGTCGCCATTGTTTTTACGAGACGTTCTTCCCCTCGACTCTATTCATCGCCATCGTCCTCGTCTGTCCGTCTCCCCCGATTAGACCGTAAGCCCGTCAGACGGCAGGGACCGTCTCTTTCTGTTGCCGACTTGTTCATTCCAAGCGCTTAGTACAGTGCTCTGCACGTAGTAAGCGCTCAATAAATACTGTTGAATGAATGAATGAACCCCATTTGCTTAGTACAGTGCCTGGCCCGTAGTAAGCGCTTAAATACCACAATTATTATTATTATAGTAAGCGGTCAAAAAATACCTTTTTATCCAGGATCTACTAGATGCCCAATACTGTGCTAAGCACTGAGTAGCTGCCAGATAATCAGATCAGACCCAGTCCCTGTCCCCTACAGGGCACACAGTTTAAGAGGGAGAACAGGTATTTTCTCTCCATTTTCTCTTTTTCTCTCTAGAAAAAGCACTCTTCTAAGCGCTGGGGTAGATACAAGGTAATCAGGTTGTCCCACGTGGGGCTCACAGTCTTAGTCCCCATTTTACAGATGAGGTAACTGAGGCACAGAGAAGTTACCTGGCTTGCCCAGGGTCACACAGCAGACAGGTGGCAGAGCTGAGATTAGAACCCAGGTCCTCTGACTCCCAAGCCTGGGCTCTTCCCACTAAGCTGCACCGCTTCTCTGATCTCTGAATCGATTCTTGAAGGGGGCACTCATAAATACATTCATTCATTCAGTCGTATTTATTGAACAGTTACTGTGTGCAAAGCACTGTACTTAGCGTTCGGGACAGTACGAGCGCTTACTATGTGCACAAACGTGCAGAAGCTCATAGTACGGTGCTCTGCAAGCCCTAAGCGCTGAATAAATACGACTGAACGAATACAATATAACAGTAAAGAGACACATTCCCTGCCCACAGGGAACTTGCTCATAATCATAAGCATAATAACTTTGGTCTTGATTGAGCACTTACTATGGGTCAGACACTATATTAAGCGCTGGAGTATTTACAAGATAAGCAGGTTGGACGCGGCCCATGTCCCACGGAAGACTCACAGGGAGGGAGATCAGGTACTGGATCCCCGTGAGAGAAGCAGAGTTGCTTAGTGGAAAGAACCCGGGCCTGGGAGTCAGAGGTTGTGGGTTCTAATCCCGACTCCATTTATCAGCTGGGTGACTTTGGGTGAGTCACTTCTCTGGGCCTCAGTTCCCTCATCTGTGAAATGGGGATGAAGACTGTGAGCCCCACGTGGGACAGCCTGATTACCTTGTATCCATCCCAGCGCTTGGCACATAGTAAGCGCTTAACAAATACCATCATCATCATCATCCCCATCACCATACAGATGAAGTAACTTGGGCCCAGAGAATTGAAGTGACTTGCCCAAGAACACGGAGCAGGCAGGCTTCAGAGCGAGGATTAGAACCCGGGTCCTCTACCTCCCAGGTCCTGACTCCTTCCATTAAGCCACGCTGCTCATGCCTGCATCTAGAAGAACATCTCCATATTATATTGTTATATTGTCCTCTCCCAAGCATTTAGTACAGTGCTCTGCACACAGAGCGTGACTGACTGAGTGATCATATTGATCCTGCCTAGATCAGTCAGGATTATTTCCTCGGGCAAACGTGACTTATCCAAGTTCTCCCTGCCCGACAGTTCATTCGTTCATTCGGTTGTATTTATTGAGCGTTTAATGTGTGCAGAGCACTGTACTAGGCGCTTGGGAGAGTACAACACAATAAACAGGCACATTCCCTGCCTAAAACAAGCTTACAGTCTAGGGGACTTTATCTACGTTCCTCTCACTTATAGTAACATCATATACCAAGCGCCTGCACTGAATGCGGAGCACTGTACTGACCGCTTGGGAAAACACAACCGGAGCATAATCAGTCATATTTAGAAGACACGTTCCCCGCCCTCAAGGAGTTTACACTCCAATTAAAAGCCGTGTTAACGAATCTTGATTCTATTGCTATTGTTTTTGTCCGTCCGTCTCCCCCGATTAGACCGCAAGCCCGTCAAAGGGCAGGGACTGTCTCTATCTGTTACCGATTTGTACATCCCAAGCGCTCAGTACAGTGCTCTGCACATAGTAGGCGCTGAATAAATACTACTGAATAAATCGAATGAATCGGAACCAACCCGGCTGAGAAACCTCCCTCTTCTCGGTATTTTCCTCTTTAGGTTCTTATGAGATCAATGAGTCGCTGGTGACGGAGTCGCCCAAGACGCTGAAATCTTTTTTCCAATCCAGGACGAGACGGGAATTCAAGGTGGCTTCCCTCAGCCCGGGGCCAGCAGCCTATTGCCCCAGCGGCCCTCTTCAGGCCCCGAGAAGGGCCCCTGGCCTGTGAGTCCCTCTTGAATCACCCGTGGGGGTCGGGGAGGGTCGGGGCGGGGGGGCCATGCCAGCGCCCAGCGAAGACCCCTCCTGGCGAGAGGCTTCGCCCCTTCCTGCGGGTATCCGCTCTGTGCGGTCACTTCACGATATCAGGATGATGTTCGTGATGGAGTTTCCCCTCCACTGCTGGCTTGATAGCTGACTCCTGAACAATTTAGAAAAGATTATTATTAGTAGTAATAATAATAATAATGATGGTACTTGTTAAGCGCTTACTGTGTGCCAAGTACTGTTCTAAGCACTGGGGTAATAGTAATAATAATGTTGGCATTTGTTAAGCGCTTACTATATGTTGGGGTAGATTCAGGGTCATCAGGTTGCCCCTCGTGAGGCTCACAGTCTCCATCCCCATTTTACAGATGTGGGAACTGAGGCACAGAGAAGTTAAGTGACTTGCCTACGGTCACACCGCTGACAAGGGGCAGAGTTGAGATTCGAACCCAGGACCTCTGACTCCCAGGTTGTCCCACGTGGGGCTCCCAGTCTTCATCCCCATTTTACAGATGAGGGAACTGAGGCCCAGAGAAGTGAAGCGACTTGCCCAAAGTCACACAGCTGACAAGTGGCAGAGCTGGGCTTAGAACCCACGACCTCTGACTCCCAAGCCCGTGTTCTCTCCACTAGGCCACGCCGCTTCTCATTAGTAATGATTCTCATATTATTATCGTTATTCTTATTAGCGGTATATTTGCTCAGCGCTTACTGTGTGTCAAGCACCGTGTTAAGCCCAAGGTACAAGATAATCAGGTCGGACGCAGTCCCGGCCTCACCTGGGGCTCGCAGTCGAAGGGGAAAAGGGAAAACAGGTGTTTAAAACCCATTTTACAGATGAGGAAACCGAGGCCCAGAGAAGTCAAGTGGCTTGGTGAGGTCACACAGCAGGCGAGTCCCACTCGAGTAGGGGTTTTCTTCTGACATCGACGACCGGTGGCTAACGAGGGCCGCGTATCCCACCAGGAGACCTTGCCAGATAAGTGCCAGGGTCGCTCAGAATGTCAACTCCGACACCTTGATAGCCCTGTGGCTGGGCAGCGTTGGACTGAGCGGTGAGCCCGGCCTGGGACTCCTATTTGCCTTTCATAATTCATTTTTTTTTTTTAAATGGGGTTCGGTGAGCCCTTGTTATTCAATCATATTTATTGAGCGCTAACTGTGTGCAGAGCACTGTATTAAGCGCTAGGAAAGTACAAGGCAGCGATAAAGGGAGACAATCCCCGCCCACAACGGGCTTGCAGTCTATTAGGTGTCAAACACTGTTCTAAACCATTCAGGTTAGACACAGTCCCTGTCCCACATGGAGCTCATAGTCAAGTAGGAAGTAGAAGGACCTGGGTTCTAATCCCGGCTCTGCCACGTCTGCTGTGCGACCTTGGGCGAGTCACTTCACTTCTCCGGGCCTCGGTTCCGTCATCCGTAAAACGGGGGTTAAGACAGTGAGTCCCGTGTGGAACAGGGACTGTGTCCGTCCTGATTAACTTGTAGCTACCCCAGTGCTTAGAACAGTGCTTGGCACATAACAAGCGCTTAATAAGTAATAATAATAATAATGTTGGTATTTGTTAAGCGCTTACTATGTGCCGAGCACTGTTCTAAGCGCTGGGGTAGACATAGGGGAATCAGGTTGTCCCACGTGGGGCTCACAGTCTTCATCCCCATTTTACAGATGAGGTAACTGAGGCTCCGAGAAGTTAAGTGACTTGCCCAAAGTCACACAGCTGACAAGTGGCCGAGCTGGGATTCGAACCCATGACCTCTGACTCCAAAGCCCATGCTCTTTCCACTGAGCCATGCTGCTTCTCTGATTACCGTGATTATTATCGATTGGCAGAGCAGTTGGCAGAGTTAGGGTTAGAACCCAGGTCCTCTGAGTCCCAGGCCCGTGCTCTTTCCACGGGAAAACTTTGGCGGAGACGTCCACTCCCCCCGGACTCCCGCGCGGTAGGCCGAGCTGCCGGATCGTGCGGACGCCTGAGTCCTCGGGCTCCCGGAGAGGTAGCACGTGGGGTTTCTGGGGCAGGCGGGATCGCCCTCTCCCCGTGAGTCACCGTCACCGAGAGCGTTTACTAGCTTCCAAGAGGTCTTAAGAGGAGGGCTGGACCGGCCTCTTGGGTTTCCTCCCCTCGAAGACTTCACCCTCCGTCACACCGGTGACTCAGTGATCCAGGCGGGCCGGGCGGAGGGTTTGGGGAGCTCCAGATGGGCTCCCGCGGTGATGTTGCCTCACACTCTCTGGCGAGGAGACCGAGCCCTGCCTTCCTACGCCATCCCCCGTGCTACTTCCTGGAGTCTCATCAACCATCAGGCCGCTCGGACCCGAAAGCCCTGGCCGGGCCGCTGACCACACCTCCGGCCGACCCCCCTCACACCCTCCACGGAGTCCTTGGCTCGATACGGGGTGCGGCTGTCTGACCCATCCCTATTTTCATTCATCATTCGGTCGTATTTATTGAGCAGCGACTGTGGGCAGAGCTCTGTACTAAGCGCTCGGGAGAGCCCGATACAACGATAAACAGACGCATCCCCTGCCCACGGCCAGCTTACGGTCTAGGGGGGAACGCCGCAGGCTGGTCCGGCTGAGAGGAGCCCCGGAATCCTGAGGTTGCCAGGGTTTCCCGGGAAGGCCGGGAGGGGCCATTTATGGAGCGCTTACTGTGTGCAAAGCACTGTACTAAGTACAAGGAAACCCTGCCGGGCCTTTGGATCTCAAAGTGCCTCAGTCTTCTCCCCACCCCACATCTCTCCCTTGAGGCCTGTGGACAGGGTTTGTGGTTGGTGCTAGAAACTGGGGGTGGGGAGGAATCATCCCAGTGTACAATATAACAGACACATTCCCTGCCCACAACGAGCTTGCAGCCTAGAGAATAATAATAATGGGATTTATTAAGCGCTTACTATGTGCCGGGGACTGTCCTGAGCGCCGGGGTAGATACGAGGTAATCGGGTTGGGCACGCGTGGGGTTCACAGTCTCGATCCCCATTTGACGGATGAGGCAACCGAGGCCCAGACAAGCGACGTGACTTGCCCAAAGTCACAGAGCAGACAAGTGGCAGAGCTGGGATTAGAACCCATGATCTTCTGACTCACCGGCCCGGGCTATAGCCACCGGGCCACACAGCTTCTCTGGGCTCAGACCCAAGGCCCCGGGGCCGTGACCGTCAGAGGAGGGGACCCCTCCCCCCCCACCAAAAAAAAACCTGTCACCGGGTGCTGACACGCAGCCCGGCTTCTCGTTCCCCATCCAGGAGGAAGCACAGGCTGAATTTCTCCGCACCGGCCCTGGCTCTGCCGCCCCAGCCCCCTCTGCCCGGGCCCGGCCAGTACGAGATCGTGGACTTCTCCGGGCCCCCGAAGCAGGACATCTCCAGCGCCGTTTTCGTCTCTGGCACCAGGCGCTGGGCAGGGCCTCCGGGCCGGGGCACCATCCCCGGACCAGGTGAGAGGACGATCGTAGACACAAGCTCAGTGGGGAAACCGAGTCCAGAGGGAAAGCGTGTCCAACCCGATTTGTATTCACCCCAGCGCTTAGTACAGTGCCCGGCACATAGTAAGCCCTTATAAATACCACTATCATTGTTATTCATTCAATAGTATTTATTTCATTCATTCAATAGTATTTATTGAGCGCTCACTATGTGCAGAGCACTGTACTAAGCGCTTGGAATGGACAAATCGGCAACAGATAGAGATAGTCCCTGCCCACTGACGGGCTCACAGTCTAATAGCGTGATTGTTATTAAAGCAGCCCTCATCCCGCGCGGCCCAAGGGGAGGAACCCCGGGTTCCGGTCCCCGCTCGGCAACCGCCCAGCCCGGTGACCTTGGGCAAGTCACTCGATCGTTGTGACACGTTGGCTGAGTGCCTCCTGAGGACGAGGCGCCACGCTAAGCGTTTGGGAAAGTACAACACGGAGAAGTGATGTGTTTCCTGTCCACGAGGCGTTTATACTCTACCTCGTATTCCTCGTGTAAAATGGAGATACAGTACCCGTTCTCCCTATTTCACAGGTTGACAGCCCGGAGTCTGGTCTGGTGATCTCACAGCTACTCCAGTGCTCGGCGCAGAGCGAGCGCTTAAGAAATACCAGAGTTATTATTTTCTAACCGTGCCGGCCCGGCCGAGAGCGCGGCTGCCCAAACTGATCGGGGGAGTGAACTGATTTCATAGATTCGGGGCCTGGGCGGGGGGAGAAAATGTCAATGTCCGGCTGGAGGACAGGCTTATCCATCAATCGGTCAGACATTTTTACAGAGGATTTACAGGGAGAAGAGCACTGAACTGAGCGCTTGGGGGGGAGCCCAAAGGGAGTTGGTAGACCCAAGCTATGGGGTTTCGGGTTGTGGGATTTTTCCATAGCCGATTACGTATGTGCGCGTGTGCCTGTGTGCGTGCCGGCAAGAAACGATTGCACTAGCACATCGAGGCTTTTACAGTGGGCGTGAAATCAAAGCGTCCTTTTGTTCACCCACCAGCTCCCACCATCCTGCTCAAACCCCAAGTTGGCATGGCAGGTAGCCGAAAGGGTGGAAGGAGGGCAGGAGCAGGACCGAAATGGTCTTGGAGGCCAGGGGCAGGTGGCAACCACTTCCCCCGGGCCCTTTCCTCTCCTCCCATGCACACGTAATCTCACCCCCACACAAACACACCCACATAACCCGCACACGCACGGGCCCACCCGCCCTCACGGAAGAGGCTTTGGACACGCTCCGGCCCAGGTGTCGAGGGAGGACCGGGGGCGGATCCGAAACTCGGTCAGTCCCACGTCGGGCCCGTCGCCCGGAGAAAAGAGCCGGTGTCCCAGGCTCGTTCCCACCCGGGAATGTGGGCGTCAGAGTTTGGGATCCCCTGATGCCGTGCTCTGGGCAGGAGCCTCCGACCCCCGGTTCAGTCAGTCGGTCAGTAGGTTGTATTTAATGAACGCTTACTGTGTGCAGAGCACCGTGCTTAGCATTTGGGAGAGGACAGTATAGCAATATATCAGGCACATTCCCTGCCCACAACTAGCTTAAAGTCTAGAGGAGGAGGTTACAGTCTACTACATCTAGTCCTGGCCTTCAGACAGGCGTTTCCTGGGAAGTAGGATCAGTGAGGGGACAAGGTGGGAAGGGTGACCTCACCCTTCCAAAAGACCCCCGTGTGGCTCCAGAAGAGGAGGGAGCCCCACTGCCGGGATGACTAGCACAGGAGAAACAGCGTGGCTCAGAGGACGGAGCGCGGGCCTGGGAGTCAGAAGGACGTGGGTTCTAATCCCACCTCCGCCACATGTCCGCTGTGTGACCTCGGCCCAGTCGCTTAACTTCTCCGCACCTCAGTTACCTCATCTGTAAATGGGGATGAAGACTGTGAGCCCCATCTGGGACAGGGACTGTGTCCAACCTGATGACCTTGTATCTACCCCAGCGCTTAGAAGAGTGCTTGGCACGTGGTAAGCACTTAAGTGCCACAATCATTGTTATTATTTTCATTATTATCCCCCACAAGCCAGTCGGGGGCCGCAGGGACCATGGGGGCAGGAGAGAGGGTTCAGGGGGGACCCAGACCAGGCCAGGACCGGCTGCGGTGACTCCGTGATGGGGCCGCGTGCCGGGGAGATGAATGCCGCGCTCTCGCCAGCCAACGTCAGGAAGGCCAGAGTCTTTCAGCTCGAGCCCAAGCCCCACGGGGAGGCCAGAGGAGGCAGGAACGGGCCTCAGTTGCTCCCAGAGGGCAGGGCGTGCCAGCCGGGGAAAGCTCAGTCGCCAGCTGCAGAGAAACTAACGTCCGCTTTTCTGTTCTGAATCCGAGAGACAGACGACAGGCAGACAGAGCCACCTCTGGGAATCCTCCTAGGTTTCCCCACCCACCTCGGGCAGCCATCTGAGATCTCAGAATCCCCCGGGTCGCCTTCTCTGGTCAGATCTCTCGAGTCCAGCCGTAGTGTAGGGAAAAGCCCGGGTCCACCCACCCCATCATCCCTCAGCTCCCGTCACCCTTGCCCTCAAGGAGCTGGTTTATCTGTAAATTATTTCCGTGTCTGTCACCCACCCCCCAAAAACTGGAAGCTCCTTGAGGTCGGGGGTTGTGTCTACTCACTCTACTGTCCTCTGCCAAGTGCTTAAGTCCAGTGCTCTGAACACGTAGGCGCTCAGTCAATACCATCGATGGAGCGACTGTGAGCTCTTGAGCGCCCTGCCAACTCTCCTGTCCTTTCCCAAGGGCTTGGAACAGTGCTCTGCACAAAGTAGGGGCTCAATCCATTTCGTCGATCGACTGATCGCTAATGGGGGAGGCAGAGACGTACCGTGACGAAGCAGAGAAGCTGCGAGGTCTAATGGTTAGAGCACGTGCCCGGAAGTCAGAAGGACCTGGGTTCTATTCCCAGCTCCGCCGCTCGTCTGCCGCGTGATCTCGGACAAGTCGTTTAACCTCAGCGTGGCCTAGTGGTTAACAATAATAATAATCATAAAGGTATTATTAAGAGCTTACTATGTGCCAAGCACCGTTCTAAGCGCTGGGGTAGATACAAGGTAATTAGGTTGTCCTGTGCGGGGCTCGCGGTCTTAATTCCCATTTCACAGATGAGGTCACTGAGGCCCAGAAAAGTGAAGTGACTTGCCCAGGGTCACACAGCAGACAAGCGGCGGAGTCGGGATTAGAACCCATGACCTTCTGACCCCCAGGCCCGTGCTCTATCCACTTCACCTTGCTAGGAGTCAGAAGGACCCGGCTTCTAATCCCAGCTCTGCCACTTGTCTTCTGTGTGATCTCGGTCAAGTCATTTAACGTCTCTGTGCCTCAGTTACCTCAACTGTAAAAATGGGGTTTAAGACCGTTAACTCTATGTGGGATAGGGACCGTCCAACCTGATTAGCTTGTGTCTACCCCATTGCTTAGTACAGTGCCTGACAACTAGGAAGCGCCTAACAAATACCCTTATCATCACAGTGATTCAGGATCAGGGTTCCGGTCTCTAAATCCTGGAATTCTGTCTTTGCAGCGTATTACAGCCCCGAGAGGCTGGGAAAGCAGTCCTTCCTTTACAACACCGACAGCAAGTGGATTCCGGTTCTGTAGCCACGGCCTCCAGGCCCAGCGGAGCCCCAGGACCCCCCCATCCCTAAACCTGTGGAGACCCTCCACCCCCACCTCTCCTCCCATCCCGCCCCGCCAATTCCAGAGGGAGACGTAGACCCATCCCATCTGGTGCTCCCACCAGATCTCCAGGCCTGGCTCTGGGCTCGCCAACCGGAAAACGATCGGTCTCCCCCAGGTTTTCCTCCCACGGGGAGCATTCGGGGAGACTCACTGGATAACTCCGTCAAGGTTTCGTCTCAACGCCCCTCCCTCCACATGTGCTGAACCCATTGCCACCTCCCCAACATCCGGCCCACAGAGGAAATCGTCACCCGATCTTTGGGATCCCCGGGCCTGCCGGAGCCGGGTGGGCCCTCGAGGACCACTCCCCCCGGGCGCCCGGGCCGGGAGGATCCCACCGTCCCGCGGACCAAGGACGGAGGCCGCTCAGCACCTCGGGCCAGAGAAGATCGGGAGGTCGGAGACAAACCGGATCGAGGAAACGTTCGATTCTCCCGGCCCAGGAGCCCAGACAGACCAAGGTTTCCCCGACCCCTGGGACATTCCACTAACGGGATACGGGACCTGGAGCGGACAGAATTTGAATCCAGTGGGACCTGAAGCTGGAAGGCCCTAGAGCCAGCGGGGCTCGGAGCCAGAGGGACCTAGAGCTAGCAGAACGCAGAGCCGACGGGAGGACGTTTTCCGTTCCGCAGCCCCCGGCCCCGCACTTCGGCCTCGCCGTCACCCAACGGCAAAGCCGCCCGAGGTCGTCGACGGATCACCCCGGCGCTATAACGCAGGCGGTCGGCCCTCCCGCCCCTGCCTCCCTGCCGCTACGGGGGCCCCAACGGGCCGAGACCCACCGGAGCCAGGGGGTGTAGTTCTGGGAAGGGCTTAGTGCAATTACCAGGTTAACTCCTCGAAAACACAAGTGGGCTCATACTTTCACATGACCTCTGACCCGCCCAGACAGACTGCTCCATCACCCCCGCGACTGACCCTAATCTTCAAAAGGTGTCGAGGCGCTCCAGGTTAAAAGTCAGAAATGCTCGGGCGCGCTTGTCGGCCGTGTTTTACACAATCCTTAACGCACCTTAACGCGGTGATTTCCGCCGCGGGAAACGAACCCGTTCGAAACCAGCGGGGAACCAGCCCGGTGAAGACCCTCCCCCGGGAGGGAGTTTATCACAACCGGACGGTCAGAGAAAACATTCCTCCGTCCCCTCAGCCCACGGCTCCATGCAGCCCGGGACCGACGCCTTAGGCTCTTCAGGTGAAAACCCTCCCTTCCGGCCTGCCAGATGGACCCCTCAGATCTGACCCGACTCCCGCCTTCCTCCTCAGCATCCTGACACAGATATCAGAACTATTTACCTCATTAAACCGAATTTTCTATGCCGACGAATGATTTGTCCTCTCTGGGTCTTTCCAAAATAGAACTGAATTTGAAGCGATCAGAGGAGTACCGCTTGGGAATGGGTAAAACTCCTCCTCCTCGACTCCCCCGGGCCGCTCGGACGGGGAAACCGGGCTTTCGTCTCCTGAAAACGTCCAGCCGCTGGGCTGACCCCATCCGAGACACCGCCGGGGGGGGGCCTCGGCCTCGGCGGGTTCGGGGCGATCGTCGAGAAAACCAAAACGGGCGACCTCCGGGCTGCCGTACGTAGGGACTGTGGGAGGCGAAAGGTCAGGCTTAGGTTAGGGTTACGCCCGAGGGAGGGTGGCCAACGTCCCATCGAAGAGTGCCTCCCCTTGAGGTCTCGGGCGAGAGCTGTTACAATCCCAGAGCCCAGAACATTCAGATACGGGACCAGCGAGTCGAACGTATTTATTGAGCGCTTCCTCTGGGCGGAGCACTGTACTGAGCACTTGGGAGAGTACAGTGGAGCAGTGTAACAGACACATTCTCAGTCCACAACGAGCTCGCGGTCTAGAGGACCAGACTAGCCTGCCCGTTACTTAGTAAGCACTTACTATGTGTCAAGCAAGTAAGCGGGCCAGGAGCTCAGCACATAACAAAGCCCGCGCTGACGATTTTTCTACACTGGCCCCGATTGACAGCCCAAGTGACCGCGGCCCAGGTCAGTTGCCCCTTGAACCACGGCAGCTCCGGTAAGGTCTGAGTTCCTGGCGATCAGATCGCCCAGTCGGCCCGCTGGCCAAAGCAAACGGATCAAGGTTGGGAGCTGTACAGAGTCAAACCTTTATTACTAAATAAGAATATACAAAAAAAAAACCAAAAACAACAGTTTAAAAAATAATACACTGAGAAATGTGAAACAGCACATTTTTTGAAATGATAAAAATGTAACCGTGTAAAATATAAAATGTGGCATATTTGTACAATATATATCTATATATATATATATAATATAAAAGGAATCACAAATAAGAAATGTATAAAACAGTGACGTGGTACAATCAGAGTCCTGGTTTTAGAGCTATTTTCAGCGTTGTTGGCAGCAGTGTGGGTCCGCGGAGGGGTGTGTGGGTACGTGTTTGTCTGGGTGTGTGGGCGGATTTGTGTGTACGTGTCTGAGGGTGTGTGTGTAGGAGCGGGGGCCTGGTTAGGCAACCTTAGGTTTCCAACGTCGTCCCCTTCTCTGGAAAATGGCGCTTTCCACCAGCGTTTCCCTCAGAGCCGGCTGCTGTCGACGTCTCTGCCCGAAGCGGCTGAGAAGCCCCCCGCCCGGAGCCAAGACAAACGACGGCGGAACAAAAGCCGAACCAAAGCGTCCAGCCGTCGGTCCGGGAGGCGGCAGCGGACGTGGACCGGCTCTCGCCGACGGGCACGGCGACCGGGCCGCGAAGGGAAGGGGGGGGCACATCTCCGTCGCCGGAGCAACCGGATAATCCCACCGAAACCTGCAGCGAGGCCGAAGTCCGACGTCGGCCGAGTCTCGGAAGTACTTCGTGATTCGCCGAGCGCCTCCTCCGGGGGAACGCGTTCAAGTAACGGCAGTGAGGCAGTGAGGCGTGGAGCGAGGTTGGGTTCGGTTTGCTGTCGCTTCGGCGGCCGAGGGGGGACCGAGGGGACCCTCCGGCCGAGTGACGTTCGGGCCTACAGCTCCTTGAGGATGATCTGGATTTGGCTGCCCGATTCGGCCATGTCTAGCAAGAAGGCCATGTGGTTGCTGTAATGCTGGATTATGTTGTTGTCCATGTTGACCAGGATCCTGGAAGAGAATATATGACGGCATCCGTTAGGGGTTTCCCGTGTGTCGAGCACTGTTCCAAGCGCTGGGGTAGATACGAGATCATCAGGTTGGGCGGAGTCCCTGTCCCACATGGGGCTCACGGTCCTAATCCCCATTTTACAGAGGAGGGGACTGAGGCCCAGAGAACCGACTTGCCCGAGGTGGCACAGCAGACGAACGGAGGGGCCGGGATTAGAACCCGGGTCCTTCCGACTCCCAGGCCCGTGCTCCATCCGCTAGGCCACGCGACGGAGCACCTTCCTGCCGACCTCGGGCCGCCCTGAACCAGAGCTCGGGCGTTGACCCGAAAGCTACTGACGTTTCTGGAAACTTCCCCAACGACAGCGGTCTCCCACCGGCCGGGGCGGGTCCGCGCCTGCCTCGCTTTGGACCGACGGGCGTCCCTCCCGCCGGCCCCCCGTCACCGTGGGCCCGGCCACGCCGGGACTCTCCCGCACCCCCGAAGGGGCTCGGCCGAGGGGAGCGGGGGGTGATTTCAGGCCGGAAGTCCTCACCCTCCCCCATCCGTGGTTCGGCGGGAGGCTGAGCTGTGTCACCGAGGTGTGTCCCCGAGCCCGGCGTTGCACAACCAGGGAGCCCGGCAGACTGAGGCGACAAACCGAAACTTTGATCCCGCACCCTCCCTGGGTCCTTCAGTCAGTCAGTTGTATTTACTGAGCCATCCCAAGTGGGAAATGCCCACCTGCCCCCTCCGGGTACAGAGAGCGGTGGCCGGCACCTGAGAGGAAGGGCTAGTCCTGGAAGGGGACCCCGACTTGTTCATTCATTCAGTGGTAGTTACTGAGCGCTTACTGTGCGCAGAGCACCGTACTAAGCTTTTGGGAGAGTACAACAGAACAGTAAACATTCCCTGCCCACAGTGAGCTTACGGTCTAGCAGGGGAGACAGACATTAATAGAAATAAATGACAGATAGGGACAGAAGTGGTGCGGGGCTGGGAGGGGGGCAAGAATAAAGGGAGCAAGTCAGGGTGACGCAGAAGGGAGTGGAAGAAGAGGAAGGGGGGGGGCTTAGTCAGGGAAGGCCTCTTGGAGGAGATGGGCCTTCAATAAGGCTTCGAAGGGGGAGGGAATAATTGTCGGTTGGCCGGGAGCACTGGAGGAAACTCGGCCTTCTGACCCAGGCGGCTCTGGCTTTATTTCTGCCTCCCGCTGGAGTGCCAGAGACCCAGCTGAACGCCACCTTGTGCTCCCAGCCTTTCTTCCCCTCTCCCTATTGACAGCACGCCCCCCACAACCTCTCCCGAGAGGCCGAGGAACCTGACGAGAACGACTCGGGGCCTCCTCACTTGGCATCTCCGAGGGCGAAGGGGGCAGAGCGGGAGGGAATAGACTGGGACGGGGACGGTGTCCAACCTGATTCACTTGTATCTGCTCCGGGGCTTAGAACGGTTCTGTTGCCGACTTGTTCATTCCAAGCGCTTAGTACAGTGCTCTGCACATAGTAAGCGCTCAATAAATACTATTGAATGAATGAATGAATGCTTGACACATAGTAAGCGCTTAACAAATACCTTAAATAGAGTTAGAGGCAGCGTCAGTGTGGGTCGATGGACGGGAGCTGGCCGGTGCACCAAGACTCTGCCGGCAGAGTCCATTTGGTCTGGGAGCCAGGACAACTACGGTCGTTCAATCATTCAATCCTATTTATCGAGCGCTTACTGCGTGCAGAGCACTGTTCTGAGCTCTTGGGAAAGTACACTACAACAACGAACAGTGACGTTCACGGGCCTGGGAGTCAGAATCCCGGCTCTGCCACTTGCCTGCTGTGTGAACTTGGGCAAATCACTTCGCTTCTCTGGGCCTCAGTTCCCTCACCTGTAAAATGGGGGTTGAGACTGTGAGCCCCACGTGGGACAGGGACTGTGTCCAACCCGATTTCCCGGTATCCATCCCAGGGCTTAGTACGGTGCCTGGCACACAGTAAGGGTTTAACAAACGCCACAATCCTGTTGGGGTTTGGTGCCCGCTCCCTGCGCAGAGGGGCCTCTTGTCCTGTGTTGGGAGCAGGGAGCAGCGAGTCCGGCCAGGTGGTTCCTGATGGCTTGTGGCTTCCTCTCGTCCACCCGTCACCACTCGCTCGGCCCCCGTCCCAGGGAGGTAGACGCTCGACCTCCCGAGAGCCCCCTCTGTGCCCCCTCTTGGATGCAGGGAAGTGGAATTATTAATTATCATCACGGTACTTAAGTGCTTATCGTGTGCCAAGCGCTGTTCTAAGTGCTGGGGTATCCTACAAGTTAATCAGGTTAGGCACAGTCCCTGTCCCACATGAGGCTCAGAGTCTTAATCCCCATTCTACAGATGAGGTCACTGAGGCCAGAGAAGTTTAGTGACTTGCCCAAGGTCACGCAGCAGACACGTGGCGTGGCCTTCGGACTCGCAGGCCCGGGCTCTATCCACTAAGCCACGCCGCTTAGTGGAGGAGGAGGTGGCTGCCGTCTGGGTGAATCCCGCCGCAGCCCGGGGGACCCCGGGCTTGCCTGGCCGCCCCCCCGGGGGCCCCGAGAAGCCGGGGTGGGGACAGATCCGCTGTCACCAAACCGACAGCCCCGCAGAATGCCTGACCCGGTGCTTCTGCCAACGCTATTCTTCTATCTGTCTCGCTCCCCATTAAAAGCCTGGCCGCCCGCCAGCAAAAACAATGTATTAGTTAATCTTTCAAGCACTCACTGATGCCTGCAAAGCTGATTGTATCTGCCTTTGTCCAGAGGACTCTCTGTAGAGGTTTATGAAAATAAACCCCGGCAGTTGATTAGAATTTCCTGTTCATCAGATTAAAAGCGAATCGGGGCCCAAGCAAGGACGGGGCCAAGAGCTGGATCCTCCTGGCCAGCGGGCGTTTGGGAAAGTTCTCGATGAGCTCATCCGAAACGATCCACCCACCGAAGTTCTGACGAACGTACCGGGAGCGTTTCTACCTCGGGAAGGGACCGTTCGCGAGAAGCCAGCTCACCCCAGCGTGGCCGGGACGGCCCGGAGAGTCGATTTGTTCAACTCTCGCCCGTTTGTAATAATGATGTTAGTAACGATGACGGTATACGGTAAGCGCTTACTACGTGACAGGCTCTGTCCTAAGCGCCGGGCTGGATACGAGCAAATCGAGTTGGACACAGTCCTTGTCCCGTGGGGGGCTCACCGTCTCAATCCCCATTTGACAGACGAGGGAACTGAGGTCCAGAGAAGGGAAGTGACTTGGCCACGGTCGCACGGCGGACAAGTGGCGGAGCTGGGATTAGAACCCATGACCTTCTGACTCCCAGGCCCCCGTGCTATCCACCGCGCTGCTTCCCCTCTGGGTTGGGGAAACCGGAGCCCAGACGGCGGGCGATGGGTTGAAGCGAGACCCCGCCACTCCCTCTAGGCCGTAAGCTCTCTGTGGGCGGGGAACGTGTCTGTTACATAAGTATATTGGACTCTCCCAAGCGCCTAGTACAGCGCCCTGCACACAGTAAACGCTTAATAAATACAACTGACAGACTGACTGACACTCACCGGGGCTGACACCATGGCTAAGCCCCTCTCCAAGAATCCGCCTCGCCCCCCCACCACCCTACCTCGGCTAAAGGAAGAGTAGTCATATTTATTAAGCACACACTGCGTGCAGAGCACTGGACCGAGCGCTGGGAAAGAGTCCCCAGGTGGGAATCAGATCCGTACCCCCAGCCCTCAAAGGGCTCAAAGATCTACGAGGAGCAAACTCTGGCCGGTCGGGGGAGTAGGCCGGCACAAGGCGGTCGGAGCGGGAGAGGCAGAAGCAGGAAGTCAAGGGAGGGTATGTCAGGCCGGGCCTGTCGGGACAAAGCCGAGATTTGCATTCGGCCGGGTTTCTAAGTCAGCCTCAGTGGGCATGTCGGCCCAGGCTGACGCGAAACCGAAACTTCACGGCAAACCCAGCCCCACGAGGATCTCTTCCCAGAGGCCACTTCAGAGAGAGCCGGGCCGGGCCAGTCCGACTTTCGGCCCCGGGCCCGTTCGGAGCCTCCGCCCCCGCCGAGATCGCCCCCGGCCGGGGCTCTGCCGAGCCTCTGAGAGAGAAAAACCCCCGGACGATAGCCGGAGGACAAATTCTTGAGGCCCTCCCGGAGCGATTAATAAGTGAAGGAGTAGATGGTAGCGTCTCGATGCCCCGCGAGAGAGGGATTCGGCGAGCCCGATCTCAGTTTCAGGCCGTCGTCGCTTCAGAGCGGGCAGGTCTTTCGGCCCGTCTGGAAGGCCGTTGGTATTATTTACCGATAATTGCTCCTAAGCGATAATTACCAAATCAGCGATCCCTCTGTAAACGGCTCCGAATTAGGGCTTAGCGGCCGGTGGCCGCCGCTTTCCACCTCAAGCGGAGGGATTAGGAGGAAGCTGCTTTGAGGTGGCTCGAGATGGGCTTTGGCTGAGGGGAGGCGGGCTGGGCCCCAGACCTTAGTCACCGGGCCTGACCCCGGCCCGGGAGGCCGGGAACCAGGCAGGGGAGACCGGGCCCCGGCTGGGCCCCGGGGCGGGTACCTGGGGGGAGGGAGGGGGCTGGACCAGATGGAAGCCCGTCTCCTCTGCCAACAGGGAAGAGAGGGAGTTGACGGGGTCTGGTCTCATTGACGCTAATCTCCCAGGTATGTGGGCCAGACACCCCCCGATGGGTATAAATTTACAGGTTATGGGGCGGGGGGGGGGGGGCGGCGTCACCCTGCTCTGTGACGGTTGATACAGCAGGTAGTGAGGTGCGAAAGGGGAGCCGGGCCAACCTATGGTCGGACTGGCTCAGGGGTTTCTGGGAAACTCTTCAGAGGAAGGGGCCAGGATGGAGTCTCATTTTTGTTTTTTAAATGGTATTTATGAAGCGCTCACTATGCGCCACGCACCGTACTAAGCACTGGGATAAATACAAGCCCATCGGGTTGGACGCAGTCTCTTCCACGTGGGAATCACAGCCTACGGCCACATTTTGTACATGAGAGAACTGAGGCGCAGAGAAGCGAAGTGACTGGTCCGAGGTCACAAGGCAGACAAGGGGCAGAGGCAGGATGAGGACCCAGGTCCTTCTGACTCCCTGGCCCCTGCTCCATCCATTAGGCGAGGCTGCTTTCCTCTCTCCTGCACCCGGGGCTCGGTCTTTCAAAATGGACTTCGGCCCAGAGAGAGCGGCTTGACCTTCCAGCCCCACTACCTCTCACTGGGGACCCCCCAACAATCCCAGGGGAGGGGAGGCAGAGATCCCGCTCCACCTGACCTTCCCAATCACTCCAACCCCTGGAGTACTTGAGCTGGAGATGGCCAGTTTATATTTCCACTCATTCCCACGCTGCCTCCTGCCCTTGGTTCTCACACCTTTGGGTCACCGTGTTTGTCTGCCCGAGAAGCAGCGTGGCCTAGTGGGTGGAGCACAGGCCCGGGAGTCAGAAGGACCTGGGTTCCGATCTCGGCTCCGCCGCTTGTCTTCCGTGTGACCTTGGACAAGTCACTTCACTTCTCTGAGCCCCAGTTCCCCTCATCTGTAAAATGGGAAGTGAGACTGTGAGCCCCAGGTGGGAAATAGACCGTGTCCGAACTGATCAGCTTGTATCTACCCCAGCGCTTAGTAGAGTGCTTGGGCACACGGTAAGCGCTTAACAAATACCGCAGCCAGTGCTCAATAAATATGGCAGAATGGAGACCCGAATGCTGGGGAAATGGGGAACTGAGGCATGAATGTCCCAGGGGATTCTAGGACAGGCCAGGAACCACCGCTAACTAGAGGGTGTCCAGAATGGGGGATGTGGGAACCCGCACTCCCTTGGTTCATACTGACCCATCTGTGTGGGTCTGGCCCGGCCCTCGAGGGGTCCGAGCACCATCCCCGCCCACCAGACCCCGCCGGAGAGGCAGAAGCTAACCTTCTCACTGGCCCTCCATCTCCCCTATCTCACTGCTGATCCCTCGCCCACGTCCTCCCTCTGGCCCGGAACGCCCTCCCTCCTCAAGTCCGACGGACGATGACTCTCCCCACACTTCAAAGCCTTATCGAAGGCCCACCTCCTCCAAGAGGCCTTCCCTGACTAAGCCCCCTTTCCTCTTCTCCCACTCCCTCTGCGTCACCCTGATTTGCTCCCTTTATTCCCCCAACCCAGCCCCACGGCACTCATGTCCATATCTGTCATGTATTTCTTTATACTGATGTCTGTCTCTCCCTCTAGACTGTAAGCTTGTCGCGCACAAGGAATGTCTGTTTACTGTTTCGCTGTACTCTCCCAAACGCTTAGTACAGTGTTCTGTACACTGAAAACGCTCAGTAAATACGACTGACTGACTGACTGAGCCAGCAAAGGCAGCACAGAGCCCCTCCAAGGCAAAGACGTTTGTATCCAGGCCGTCCTCACGTGCGCTAAGGCTTTAAGATCCCGTTCAAGTGTGGGTGGCTGGAGGGGGCCACGTCTCGGGAAGGGGGACCCGGGGGTCGCAACCGCCCCCTCGTTCCGCTCGCTGGCTCAGTCGCTACTCACCCTCGCTTGCACTTCTTGTAGACCTTGCAGATGCTTTCTTCGGGCAGGCCGTATTTTTCCGAGATCTGCGGGAGACCGGAGTAAGGTGAATCCCTTGTAGACCGTAAGCTCCTTGTGGTCAGCTCACTTGTCCCCCAACTCCCTTGTATTTTCCCAAGCGCTGAGTACAGTGCTCCGCACACGGTGAGCATTTAATAAATACCACTGATTGATCGATTACGTAGGAGGGTTTTCATTCATTCAATCGATCTACTGAGTCCTTAACGGCGTGCAGAATACTGTACTAAGCGCTTGGGAGAGTACAGTAGAATAGTAAACGGACCCATTCCCTGCCCACAGCGAGCTTACGGTCTAGAGGGGGAGACAGACAGTAATAGAAATAGAGAAATTAAATCACAGATAAGTGCTGTGGGGCTGGGTGGCTTCCGGCCCCCCCGGCTGCCAGGTGGGTTGTTTGGGGGAGACTTTAGAAAGTGGCTTCTGTGGCCGAGGGGTCTTCGAGCCCAGGTCCGTGCCCCTCCGTCCCCTCAGCTGACGCGTCCAGCCCCCCCTCCCCGGAGCCCATTTCCCCAGCCAGGGCCCGGGCGACACTCCGAGGCCTTCGGCTTTGAGTTTTCCTTTTGGGGGGGAATCCAAGGAAATGCCGAAACCGGTTCCCGAAGCCAACAAAGGCAGAAGTCTGTCATAAAGCGGCCATCAGATTATGGAGGATTTACGGTGTGTGCTTTGGAGAGGGGAGCCACTTATCGGCCCGGCGATACCATCGCAGAGCCCCGCCGCGGGGGTTCCTCCGACAGGATGGGGCCCAGACTCCGGCCCCCGACTACGGGGGAGCCGGGAGACACTGGGCCGCTCCCGATACCATCGCAAGGAGGATGCTTTTTTCTTTCACGGGGGGGGACATGGATGCATTTGGCTGAGAGGAAGGGTGAGGGCGGGAAGCCCCGGGCCTACAGAGAGAGGAGTCTGGCCCATCTCCCAGTTCTTCCCCACAGTCGGTTAGCTACTCTGGGCCAAACACTGCGCTGAGCGCCGGGGCTAGTGGCGGCTGTGACCGGGCGGAGAGAGACACTTACTGCGTTCCTCAGTCCCTTCAGGTCTGGGGTCTTCAGCATGAGGGCATCGAACACCTCCTCCGTCTCCCTCCGGACGTACAGTAGCACTGGAAAGGAAACCCAGGAGGGTCGGAACAGGTTGTTGGGGTGGGGAAACTGAGGCAGAAGCTGAGGAGCGCAGGGATGCTATGAGGGAGCCCTGTTGGGGCCAGAAAGGAGGGCGGGGGTTACTCCGTCGCTGGTGTCCGCTTCAGGGTAGGACCAGTCACCTCGTCCAACCTGATTTGATTGTATCCACCCCAATGCTTAGTACAGTGCCTGGCACATAGTAAGCGCTTAACAAATACCACTATTCTCTATGCCTCAATCACCTCATCTGTAAAATGGGGATTTAGAGTGCGACCCCCACGTGAGACAGGGACTGTGTCCAATCTGATTAACTTGTATCTGCCCCAGATCTTAGCACAGTGCTTGACGCATAGTAAGCACTTCCTAGTGGCAGGAGCCCGCGCTTGGGAGTCAGGGGTCGAGGGTTCTAATCCTGCCTCCACCGGTTGTCTGCTGTGTGACCTTGGGCAAGTCACTTAACTTCTCTGTGCCTCAGTGACCTCATCTGGAAGAGGGAGATTAAAAGACTGCGAGCCCCGCGTGGGACAACCCGATTACCTTGTATCTACCCTGGCGCTTAGAACAGTGCTTGGCACAGAGTAAGTGCTTAACAGATACCATTATTGTTATTATTACTCTTGCTATTACTACTATCATCGTCCGCTCAACTGTATATATTTTCATTACCCTATTTATTTTGTTAATGAGATGTACATCGCCTTGATTCTATTTATTTGCTATTGTTTTAATGAGATGTTCATCCCCTTGATTCTATTTATTGCTACTGTTCTCGTCTGTCCGTCTCCCCCGATCAGACTGTTAGCCCGTCAAAGGGCAGGGACTATATCTGTTGCCGATTTGTACATTCCAAGAGCTTGGTACAGTGCTCTGCACACAGTAAGCGCCCAACAGATACTATTGAATGAATGAATATCATCACTGTCGCTGCTGCTCCTACTATTCGATGGTATTTATTGAGCGCTTACTGTGGGCAGAGCACTTGGGAGAGGACAACAGAACAAGACAGAGACACATTCCCTGCCCGCAGCGTGCTTACAGTCTATTATACAGCTCTTATGACCCAACTATTTCTATTACCACCCCGCTGAAGCTTCATCTTGCTACCGACCAGAGTGACCCTACCCTACGTTCCGCTCTTTCCCGTCCCTGCATCCTGTTCCGGCTCACCCCAGGCGCCAGACGCATCATACCGGCACCACCAAAGAGGAGGCCCTCAACGCTACTCAAGAAGACCGGACGACGTCTTCTGCACCCCTTTCTGCCCCCTGGGTCCGGCGGGGAGAGGACCAGCTGAGAACCATTCGTTCGATCCCATTTATTGAGCGTTTACTTGGTGCAAAGCACTGCTCTAAGCGCTTGGGAGAGTACAGTATAAAATCAGACACATTCCCTGCCCATAACGAGCTCACGGCCTAGAGGGGGAGGCAGACATTATCTTGATGATGTTGTCTTGTTTTGGTTTTGTTCCGTTGGGCTTTGCTGTGTGTCTCCCCCGTTTAGACTGTGAGCCCGTCACTGGGCAGGGATGGTCTCTACCTGTTGCCGAATTGTACATTCGAAGCGCTCAGTACGGTGCTGTGCACATAGTACGCGCTCAATAAATATTATTGAATGAATGAAGAAAGAGATAAATAAATTACAGATATAAACAGATAGGTGCTGTGGGGAAGGGAGGGAGGATGAATGAAGGAGCAAGTATAAGCGGTGCAGGAAGAGAGTGGGAGAAGAGGAGAGGAGGGTTCAGTCAGGGAAGGCTTCCTGGAGGAGAAGGGTGGTTAGACTGATGGCACCCTCCCACCGCCACCAAGTCCCCAGAGAGCGGGGGCGGCAGGGGCCGGGGGGGGCAGGGGTGGGGCGGTGGGACGCTCACCTCTCTGAGGGTCGTCTTCCTTGACCTGCTTGGCAGGCAGAGGGTCGAACTCATCCGAGAAGGAGGCACTGCCTCGTTTCAGCGACAACCTGAAGGAGGGGAGCAAAGGCGGCCGGGAGGTTAGAGCGCAGGAGAGATGCTCATTCATAAAGCCCCAGGGCCGGCCCTTAGTCCACGTGCAATTGTACCCGGTGGGCGCTCAATAAATGCCACCCGTGACTAGGATGATGACTGTGGGGAAGGAAGCCTAAGTCTCTCGCCTGACTCCAAAGGATCCAGGCCTCATCCTCCCCGCTCCCCGAGGGTTGGGGTAGGTCACAGCCGGCCGGGTGGCCGCCCCGCCTGGGTCCTGCGATGGAAACCTGCCCCGCCCTAAGGGTGGGGAAGACTGAAGAGCACAAGAGGAAAGGCCCTGGATTGGGATGGGAGGGGTGTTAACTGGATCTCCTCTTTCCTCTCAGAGACTGACCCAGTGGCAGAAAGAAATGACTGCCGTGAACCCGGGGGAAGCAGCATGACTCAGTGGTTAGAACCCGGACCTGGGAGTCAGAAGGACCTGGGTTCTAATCCCGACTCTGCCAAACGTCTCCTGTGTGACCTCGGCTAAGTCACTTTGCATCTCAGTTACCTCACCTGTAAAATGGGGATTAAGAGTGCGAGCCCCGGGTGGGACAGGGACTGTGTCCAACCTGATTAATTGATATCCACCCCAGTGCTTAGAACACTGGTTGGCACATAGTAAGTGCTTAACGAGTGCAATGATAATAATATTAACCCCACTATCCGGTGGCCTATCAGAGGATCGCAGGGAGGCGGGCAGCGAGTGGTAGCTAATATCTTTCCAGGGTCCTGGCTGGTAGACTGAAAGCTCCTCTTCATCAGGGATTGTATCTACCGACTCTACTATATTGTAATAATGTTGGTATTTGTTAAGCGCTTACTATGTGCCGAGCACTGCTCTAAGCGCTGGGGGAGATACAGGGTAATCAGGTCGTCCCACGTGAGGCTCACAGTTAATCCCCATTTTACAGATGAGATAACTGAGGCACCGAGAAGTTAAGTGACTTGCCCACAGTCACACAGCTGACAGGTGGCAGAGCAGGGATTCGAACTCATGACCTCTGACTCCCAAGCCCGTGCTCTTTCCACTGAGCCACGCTGCTTCTTGTACTTTCCCAAGCGCTTCGAACAGTGCTCTGCACACAATAAGCTCTCAGTCAATACCGGTGATGGATTGGTTGACTGTGAATAATTATAACGGTTATTTCTTAAGCACTTACTATATGCCAAGGCACTGTACTAGGCGCTGGGGCAGACACAAGGTAATGGGGTCAGGCACAATCCCTGCTCACACGGGGGCTCACATTATAAGGGGAAGAGAGTAGAGGTATCGAATCGCCATTTTACAGGTGAGGAAACTGAGGTCCGTTGAAGCGAGTCCCCCGTGGTCACCCGGCAGGCAATCTAAAGAGCCATCTAGGGGACCGGCCTTTGGTTCTTTTTTTATTAGACGTTGTCTCGCCGGGGATTAGCCGCCTTTTCATATAAAACCAGCCTATAAAAACCGGAGGGAGTTAAAACGAGGAGGGCGACTCTCGGCCCCGGCCCCGAGTTTGGGCAGCACGGTCCAGCCCCCGGCCATACTTCCGGGCACGGGGAGCACCCCGCCCGGGATTAGCTTGTAACCGGACACGTGTCCCGGGCTGGGGGTGAGCCGGGTGGGGGGCAACCGGGGGTGGGGGGCGCCGGGAGGGAGGGGGGGAGAGTCTGAAAGGAGAGAAGTTGATCTTTTCATACCTGTTTGCGCTGTTGGGAGCAGCAGGAGGCAGGGCCTGAAAGAGGGAAGAAAAAGGAATTTTCAGTCCATTTGGTTCCAAGACTCTGCCCCGGGCTCCTGGGATATTCAGTCAGTCAGTCATATTTCATTCATTCATTCAATCATTTATTGAGTGCTTACTGTGTGCAGAGCGCTGTACTAAGCGCTCTTGGGAGACTATAATATAAGAATATAACAGATACATTCCTATCCACAGTGAGTTTACAGTTTAGGGAGGGTGAAAGACATGAATAGAAATAAATTAAAGACAGATACGGACATAAGTGCTGTGGGGTTGGATGGGGGGGATGAATAAAGGGAGTAAGTCAGGGTGACACGGAAGGAAGTGGGAGGAGAGGAAAGGAGGGCTTAGTCCGGGAAGGCCTCTTGAAGGAAATAACGCTTTGAAGGTAGGGACAGTAGTTGTCGGATCTGAGGAGGGAGGTGATTTATTAAACTCTTACTGGGTGCAGAGCACTTGGCAGAGTACAATACAACAATAAACAGGCACATTGCCTGCCCACAACGAGCTTACGGTCTAGAGGGGGAGATTCTCCTCCCTGGACGCCCCATCCTTCCCTCACAGGCCCTAGCTGGGTGGGCGGACTACCCGGCCGGGCCAACAGGCAGTGTTGCGGGTTGAGATGCCAGTGTCCACTCCTCTCCGGGAATGGCTAGAGGCTAAAGGGCTTGGTGGGTGGAGGGTCCATGAGAAAACCTCCCTATTCCTCACAGTCCCCATTTCCCACTCCGCTCCACCCTCAATCTCTCCCTCTTTTAAAGGTTCCGCCATCTCCTCAGGATGGGCAGGAATAGGGATTAGAACACCAGTAATTATTATGAGCTTTTGATTAACCGAGGGAATGGGGTTGGGGGGCGGGCATGGCCCAGATAAAACAGGACAATGGATAATATAAAGTGGGAAGACCCACCTCCAGGAGAAAAGGTGAGGCAGCCCTGGGTCAAAGGGACGGCAAAAAGGTCCCCGTCGAAGGGGTGCTAATGGTGAGAGAAGGTCAATGGGAAGGCAGGTACCCGGCTGGTGAAAGTTTAGAAATCTGTTGCCCATAATCCACAAAGTAGATAATCGGGAGTTGACTGTATTGGCATACGTATAGGGCTCCGTGCCTAAATGCCTGTTAATAAAAGCCCTCTCACGAATAAATAATCCGGTGGCAATTTCCCTGAGCCGTGGAGATTAGCTCTCAATCCCACAATTGAGGCTTAGCAGAATGGCCTGGGCCTCACTGAGTCAGCCAGTCAGTCGTATTTAGTGAGTGCGTACTCTGTGCAGAGCACTGTACCGAGCGCTTTGGAGAGTACAGTGTAACGATACAACAGACACACTCCCCGTCCACAACGAGTTTACAGTTTAGAAGGCAAAGGTCATGCTGTCTACGCCTAGCGAAAGTTCCCAAGAGACCACTGTAGTGCTCCATCCAGGGTGGGTGCTTAGTACAGCGCTCTTCCGAAACTAAAGACCCAGTACAGCGCTCTGCACAGTGTAGGCTCCCAGTCAAGTGCTCTGTCTGGGAAGGTGCCCATTACAGTGCTCTGCCCAGGGTAGGCACGCGGTACAGTTCTCTGCCCAGCGAAGGTTCTCAGAAAATACTGGAAATGAAGATGATCTGATGCCCAGAAGGATGGAGGTGAGAACTTTCCTAGGATGCACGGACTCTGAAGGAAGCTAGGCTTTCTTAACAAGGGGAAGTGGAGGGAACAGGGGGATCTTTCTGAGTCTCTTCCCAGTATTCCAGAGACAGACTTCCTCTCCCTCACTCTCTGCTTCCAGAGGTAGGTTGACCTCCTCTCACTGGGTCTTGTGGGGTTTCCTCCCCTCTCCCCCCCGCCCCATTTCATTCATTCCTTCAATCGATTCCCAAGCCGTGACCCCAGGCTGGCGGGCTGGCCCCGTACCCACCCCTGTGGTCCGCTGAAGGCCGGAGAAGTGGACGTTGGGGATGAAGAGGACAGGCTGGGTCTCGAGGTCGGCCTCAGGCCGCAGGTAGGTGGTCTCGTTGCCCCGGAAACCTGCCAGCAGGCAGCCCTTCAGCCCTGTGAGAGGAAACCGGACCCCCACATTGAAGAGATGGACCTGTATCCCTCCCACTGGGGCTCTTCGGCCCTCCTTCCCGGCCCACCGCGGGGCCCAACACCCCCCGGTCCCCACAAGGCACACTCAAGGCTCATCTTCTTTGAGATAGAGTCCTGGAGACCCCATTCCTGAGCCCCCCCCTCAATCTCCAAGCCCCCAATCCGAGGTGAGTCAGCCTAGTGTCCCCGAGGCTCACACTGACCGTTGTGGTTGGTGTCTGGACACTTGGCTTTCCTTCTGAACTGCTTGCGTTCGTCATCTCGCATCTTCCTCTCTGCTCCCTGTTTGGGGAAAACGAGTCATGAGTCTTGAGTCAATCAATCAATCGTACTGATAGAGCCCCTACTGTGTGCAGAGCTCTGCACTTTGCACTTGGGAGAGTACAGTAGAGTTATTGGACATGCCCAACCCTCAAAGGGTTTATAATCTAATGGGGGAGACAGACTTTTTTTAATGGTATTTGTTAAATGCTTATTCTTCATCAAGCACTGTTCCAAGCACTGAGGTAAATACAAATAAATCAGGAGCGCAGCTGTATGAGGGAATTAAGATCCAATTTAAAGGCCCAAGAAGGTCCCTCCCCTTGCTCTCTCCTCCCCCCCCCCCGACCCCGCTACTGAGAAGCCTCCGGAACCTGACAGTCGGTAAGTCCCACAATCAGCACAGAGCTGTGCAGATCCGAAGAACAACAGAGTTAGAAGGAAGAGGGAGGAGAGGCTCCGGGGGGCGATGGCAGGAGGGGTGAATCGGGGAAAGCTTCCTGAAGGAGGTGGCCGAAGGCTGCGATCTGAATGAGGCGGGGCGGGGGGCGGAAAGAGGTGAGGCCAGGCGGGCCGGGGCAGGGCCTCTGGCTGACTCATGCGTTCGGGATGGCGAGACCCAGGCCCAGGCCTGTAGGAGGAAGACGGCTCAGAGAGAGGATGGAGCTGTTTGTTTTCCCAGCCAGTGTTTGGAACCTGTTAGCACGTTGAAAACGCCCCCCTCGCTCTGCTTTCTTCTTTCCCAGAGTAAGACCAGGAAGCGGGAGAATAGCCCCAGTGGGAGCCCTGACCGCCCCCACCTGTGGGAGGGATTTTTCCCTCCTCTTGTCCCGGTTTCACTGAAAAAAACAAAACGGAAAAAAAGCCCCGTCCATTGGTCCAGGGAGAGGCCCAGGGTGTTTCCTCCAGGGGGGAGTTGAAAGGCAACTCCCAGAGAGGAAGCAGCAGCGGGGTTTAGTGGAAAGAGCCCGAGCTTGGGAGTCAGAGGTCGTGGGTTCTAATCCCGGCTCTGCCACTTGACAGCTGTGTGACTTGGTGCCTCCGTCAGATGGGGATGAAGACCGTGAGCCCCATTTGAGACAAGCTGATTACCTTGTATCTGCCCCAGTGCTCAGAACGGTGTTTGGCACATAGTAAGCGCTTAACAAATACCAACATTATTATTATTATTACCATCAAGCGCGGTATCAGACTGGCTGAGTACAGGCTGTGGGAACTTTCTGCTCTGTGGGCAAGGTGCTTCGACACATCTGGACTTCCACATCATATGGGTAAAGAGAAGGAGGGGGGTGGAGAGAGGGAAGGAGAAAGAGAAAGAAAGGGAGAGACCGGGAGGGAGAGTGGAAGGAAGGGAGAAATGGAGAGAGGAAAAGAAAGAGGGGAGGAGGGAGGGAGAGGAAGAGAGAGAGGTGTCCCCTTCCATGCTGGTTGGGGAAAGAAACTGGTTTAGGGAGCAGCGGATGGGAAGAGATTGGGGAGTGACAAACACTCAGCTCCCAGCTGACGATAGCTCAATCAATCAGTGATACTGATTGATCACCTGCTGAGGATGAAGCTTCTGAGGGAACAGAAGCAGGACCCATGGACAAGTCAAGGATCAAACGCGAGGTAACCGGGAGGGAGCAGAGGAGGTAAACGGAAGGACAGTTAGCCCGTGGCTGGTCGGGGAAGGGAACGTGATTTGCCACATCTCCGTCTTTACGGGGGAAGGAAGGGTGCCGAATTCTCAGAATCTTGGCCTCCCTTCAGTCAGGGCCAGAGAAATGATCGGGGAGACCAGTTGCCCCCTGGAAATTTAGAGTCCACCAGTTGATCTCCTGCCAGCTCGTCCCTCCCCGCACCTTCTTTCTCGTACTGTCGAGGGCTGGGGGCTCCCAAGGGGAGGCCGGGGAGAGAGTCAGTCGTATTTACTGAACGCTTATTGTGGGTAAGCAGCGGGGCCTAGCGGATAAGCAAGGGCCCGAGAGTCAGAAAGACATGGGTTCTAATCCCTGTTCTGTCCCTCGTCTATTGTGTGACACTGGGCGGATCACTTCACTTCTCCGGGCCTCAGTTCCCTCATTTGTAAAATGGGGATTAAGACCGGGAGCCCCATGTGGGAAAGGGACCGTATCCAACCTGATCACCTTGTATCTCCCCCAGCGTTTAGAACAGTGCTTGTCACACAGTAAGGGCTTAAAAGATAGCACAGTTATTATGATTATTACTGAGCGCTTGGGAAAGGACAGTGTAAGAGACACATTCCCTGCCCACAGTGAGCTGACGGTCTAGAGGGTCAGTAGGCCCCACGGGGCTACCTTATCGCAGAAGATCTTGATCTGGCAGACGGCCCGGTGTACCAGCTGGCCAACCCCGGGCCCGCAGTCGTAGGTGTCGATCTGGAGGTTGAGCGGAACTCCTTTCACTCCTTTCTGAGACGAGAAGTCCGTGCTCAGGCAGTTGACACCGATGAACACCTGGGTGAGAGATGGGGATGGGAGATGATAATAATAAATAATTAATAATTATGGCATTTGTGAATAATACATATATTATGGTATTTATTAAGCGCTTACTATGTGCTAGGCTCTCTACAAAGCTCTGGGGTGGATACAAGCGAATCAGGTTGGACGCAGTTCCTGTCCCTTGTGGGGCTCACAATCAGCCCTGTTCTAAGCACTGGGGTAAATCCAAGATTAGATCAGACACAAACCCTGTCCCACATAGGACTCAGTCTAAGTAGGAGGGAGAACAGGTATTTCATCCCTATTTTACAGTTGAGGAAACTGAGACCCAGAGAAGTGAAGTGACTTGCCCAAGGTCATACAAGAGGCACGTGGCAAAACCAGGATTCGAACCCGTGTCCTCTGACTCCTAGGCCCAGGCTCTGGGAGAAGCAGCACGGCCTAGCGGAAAGAGCACGGGCCCGGGAGTCAGACGACCTGGGTTGTGATCTCGGCTCCACCACTTCCCTGCTGCGTGACCTCGGTCAAGTAACTTCACTTCTCTGTGCCTCAGTTCCCTCATCTGCCAATGAGGGATTCGATACCTGTCGTCCCTCCTTTTAAAAATGTGAGCTCCGTGTGGGAACTGATTATCTCGTATCTACCCCAGTACTTCGTATAGTGCTTGGCACATAGTAAGCACTTAACAAACGCGACAACGATGAGGATGATTTCCGCTAGGCCACACTACAGAGTTGGGGGCCCAGCTGGGCTGGGCGAGGAGCTGTTTCCTTTCCCCTCAGCGAGCGAGTCCCTCGGGGAGGAGACGGAAGGGGAGGACAGGGCAGGGCCCTGCGGGGAAGGTCAGGGGGTGCTTGGAGAAGCTAGTCACGGTGAGAGAACACAAAATCCCCTTGTCCCACCCCCTGTCCCCTTTCTCCGTCCCCTCCCCGGCCCCGCTGGGCAGGGGACCTCCAGGGCTTGTGGCATGCTCAGGCCTGGCTCTTTCCCACGCCCACTGGGCTAGGCTTCCGGGAACCGTGGCCCACGAGTCCGGCAGGCTCTGGCACGTACAGGAAACAGATGAGCGGCTCTGGACCCCTCCTCCAGCCTCCTCCGGGCAACCCTCCGGCCCCATCACTTGTCTGCTGTGTGACCTAGAGTGAGTCACTTCACTTCTTTGTGCCTCAGTTTCCTCAACTGTAAAATGGGGATTCGGATCCTGTTCTCCCTCCCACTTAGCCTAGGAGCCCTATGTAGGACAGGGACTGTGTAAGACCTGATTATCTTGTATCGACCCCAGCGCTCAGGACAGTGCTTGACACCTAATAAGCGCTTAATAAATGAAAACCAAAACGAACCAAAAGCCTCTAACCAGGTATTTGTTAAGTCCTTATTATGTGCCAGACTCTGTACCAAGTGCTGGTGTAGATACAAGTTGTTCAGCTGGACACAGTCCCTGTCCCATAATAACAATAATAATTATTATGGTATTTATTAAGCACTTACTATGTGCCAAGCACTTTTCTAAGCACCAGGGTAGATACGAGGCAATCAGGTTGGACACAGTCCCTGATCCATATGAAAATAAAATAAATTGTGGCATTTGTTAAGCGCTTACTATGTGCAAAGCACTGTTCTAAGTGCTGGGGGATACAAGGTGATCAGGTTGTCCCACGTGGGGCTCACAGTTTTAATCCCCATTTGGCAGATGAGGTAACTGAGGCACAGAGAAGTTAAGTGACTCGCCCAAGGTCACACAGCTGACTAGCAGCGGAGCGGGGATATGGGGCTCACAGTCTCAATCCCCATCTTTCAGAGGAGGTAACTGAGGCCCAGAAAAGTTAAGCGACTTCTTAAGTCAAGGTCACGTAGCGGACAAGTGGCGGATCTGGGATTAGAACCCACGACCTCTGACTCCCAAGCCCGGGCTCTTGCCACTAGGCCATGCTGCATCTCTCATAGCCCTTCGTGTATATCATCTTATTTTCATTTATTTGGTTTATATATATATATACATTTGATGATGCACCGGATTTACTTATTCGGACAATATATATTTATTCGTATCGTCTATTATTCACTGAGCGATTTCATCCTATTCCTGCCCAGAGGCGCTCCCAGCTGCCCCCGGGAGGTTTCCTGAATGCCCCATTTTTCCTTTCAGTCAAAAAGAGGAGCCCACCCCGCCTCATTCCAGGAGAAAAAACTTCATTTAAGCAGAAGGAAGAAGTTTCTGACTGTTGAGAAGTCTCCTTAAGGAGACTGTGGGGTTGTGAAGGTCGTTAAGAAAACATCAGGCAGCCACCTACCATGGGGGGGGGGGGGGCTGGACCAGATGACCTCCAGAGGCCCTTTGGCCCTCCAGAGTCCCAGCTTTTGGAGTTCGATGATATCGAGACCCACCGGTCGTCCCGCTGAAAATCCCAGCCCCGAGCTCCCTGGCTCCGGAGGGCCATTTTCTTAAATCGAGCAATTATCGAACACTACTGTGGCCCAGGGCACCATGGGAGGGATGATCAGACCCAAATCCCTGCCGTGTTCCCAGGGTCCCAATCCCTCCACCCCTCCCCGGCCTCTCCGGGACCCTCTGAGGGCGGCCCCCGGGGGCCGCTCACCTGAGTTTGGGGGAGGGAGGCCCGCCCTGCCAGCCCCGGGTCAGACATGCCGATCATACCTGCTAGTGCCACTGACTGCCTGCCTGCCGGGCCTCAGAGGGGCCTGTTAACATCTCTGGGTCGTAAAAGGCCCAAGAGGCCCCGGGGCTTAAGCGGTCTGTGAGAAAATCCCAGCCGAAACCCAGGCTAAAAAGTCCCACGGGGCCAGGCCCGGGTGGCTCGGCCTGCCCCAGCCCGGGAAACAAAGCCCGGGGAGGGCGGGAAGCCCAGGGCTTTACACCGGCATTTATTTGTTTGAATAAAGGGCCCCTCAGACGCCCCAAGACTTTGCCACTCCTTTAAGCTCCGCTCGGAGAAACGGTTTCGGCCTCCCAGTGGGCCGTGGAATCCGAAAACGCCCCCCCCCCCCGCCGACATGACGTGGCCCCTTCGGGACCGGGGACCGGGGGGCCCGAAGGCTGAGGAAGCCAGCTCTGACGTCCTTCTCGTCGACCCCCTACCCCGCCGGCCTCCCCGTTCACTCGTTCGGTCGTATTTATTGAGCGCTTACTGTGTGCAGGGCACTGTACTAGGCTCTTTCCACCGGGACCCGTCTCTCTCTTCCCCTCCATCTCCATCCCCGGGGGTCCCTCTTCTCGCCCCTGAGGAACTAACCTTGGCTTCCTCGTGGACGTTCCACACGAAGGACAAGGCGTTGTAGGCCACTTCCTCGATGTTCTGGACCGTATTAAAGTTCTCTTTGCAGTCCGCTGAAACCGTCGGGAGCCGGGGTTATTGGTAATGATAATGATGATACTAGTAATTGTGGTACTTGTGAGGCGCTTACTATGTTCCCTGCATCGTACCAAGTGCTGAGATAGATGCAAGCTAATCCATATCACAGAGCTCACGGTCTTAAGCTCCATTTTACAGATGAGGCAACTGAGGCCCAGAGAAGTGAAGTGACTTCCCCAAGGTCACGCGGCTGGGATTAGAACCCATGACCTTCTGACTCCCAGGCCTGTGCCGGATCCACTACGTCGAGGGGTAACCGCGGCGGGGGCTCGGGACCAATCACAGAGTCTCATCCCCGGCCCCACGGTCCCGCCCATCGGGCCAGAGATCTCTCCTGCATCCCGGGCTTCAAGATGGGGAAACTGAGGCACCGCTCAGGCCCGCTCATTAGGTGAGTCACAAGTCACGGTGGGAAAGCGAGCGGGAGTCTCGGGACTCGCCCAGAGCTCCAGGGAGTAGGCACTCTGTGATGCGTCTTAAACAATAGTCAAGGTTTCCAAACCGATCAGCCCTTCTAATACCCCATCGCATCCGGGGAAGAGTTCCTCAAACCTTCGTGTCAGGCAAGCAGGTTAGGGGAGATGAGTTAATGATGGCATTTAAGCACTTACTATGTGCAAAGCCCTGTTCTAAGCACTGGGGTGGAGACAGGGCGATCAGTTGTCCCACGTGAGGCTCACAGTCTTAAGCTCCAGGTTACAGATGAGGTAACTGAGGCACGGAGAAGTGAAGTGACTTGCCCAAAGTCACACAGCTGACAAGCGGCAGAGCCGGGATTCGAACCCATGTCCTCTGACTCCCAAGCCCGGGCTCTTTCCACTGAGCCATGCTGCTTCTCTGATAAAATCCCTCACCGGGGCTGTTTATCGTACCTCGTTTATCCCCAAACCATTCACTAGGGACCGAGGCCCATTTTAATCAACAGATAACAATAATAATTGTGGTATTACATAAGCCCTTCCTATGTGCCAGCCACTAAATTAAGCACTGGAATAGATGCAAGGGGCTCACGGTCTTAATTCCCATTTTACAGATGAGGTAACCGAGTCACGGAGAAGTGCGGCGACTTGTCCAGGGTCACACAGCAGACTAGTGGCAGAGCCGGGATTAAAACCCGGGTCCTTCTGACTCCCAGGCCCGTACTCTATCCACTAGGCCACACCGGTTGGGCTGGGACGGGCGGAGGGGAGAGGGAGTTGGGATGGGGAGAAGCTCTCCCCAGGAAAGGGGGAGTGGGGAGAGGGAGAGTGTTTAGAGGAGGCGAGGGGTTAGGGGCTACTCACCCACGTCGATGACCCGCTGCTTGGCGGTGGGTTGGCGGGAGTGCCAGTGTTTCCAGAACCGTAGCTGCTCCACCGGAATCTTTTCGTTGTCGAAGACGATCATGACCACACTCTGGAAGGACCCCCGCCCCGGCACCCGACCCCCGGTGGCCCGGTTAGGGTTAATGGGTTCCAACCCCGAGGCTGCCCGGCCCACCCCCGCCAATCCATCCCCACCCCCAGGGGCGAGAGAGGGGGAACCTAGGATTGTCCACTCCCAGCTTCCTCTGCCCCCCTCCCGGTTTCCAGTAGCTTCCAGCGTTGACCTGGCGAGCGTCGGGCTTCAGCTCCCTTGCCTCACCGTCAGCCCGCCCGCGGCCCCGGGCACGCGCTATGCGGGGGTGGAGTCCCCATTTAAAATTTTTTTTTTAATGGCATCTGTCAAGTGCTTACTAGGTGCCCGGCACCGTTCTAAGCGCCGGGGTAGAGACGAGATAATAGGTTGGACACGGTCCCGTGTCCCACGTGGGGCTCAAAGTCTTCATCCACCTTTTTTCAGATGGGGGAACCGAGGCCCAGAGGAGCCAAGTGACTTGCCCGAGGTCACACAGCGGACAAGTGGCGGACCCGGGATTGGAAACCTTGACCTTCTGACTCCCGGGCCTATGCTCTAACCACTACACCTTATGTTCTCTATCCGCTAGGCCACGCTGCTTCTCTGGGACTCCAGGGGCCCAGGTGGCCGCCGGGCCCTCCGTCCCGGGATCTCTGGCAACCGCCCGCCCCGACACCCCGCCCCCCCCGCCCGCCACCTCCCGCGGAGGAGCCGTTACCTTCACTCTGTCTGACGATAAGTGGAGGCCCCGTCCGGCCCCCGGTGTCCGCAGGGTGACCGGGTAGAACTGGCCTTTGTTGAGGTAGGCCATGGGCGAGTCCCCCGACTTGATGTGGATGGCTTTGGGGGAGCCCAGGGTGTATTCAAAGTCACTGTGGGAAGGAGAGGGAGGCGGCGGGGGGAGAGTTAGGGGTCCCCGGGGGGAGGCTTCCCGCACAGATGCTCCCCAGACCGTGTTCCATTGACGTCTCCCTCCCCCCCACCGGGGCCGGAAGGTCGTTGCGGGCAGGGAACCTGTCGGCTAATTGTTGTATTGTCCTCTCCCAAGTGCTTAGCTCAGTGCTCTGCACACAGGAAGCGCTCAATAAATATGATAGAATGAACGGATGATTGAATGAATTTAGCCTGCTGGGCTTGAGGCGGACGGAGGGGGGAGCCCCCCGGCCCCTGAGATGGAGCCCCCCTTGCCACCCTGCGACTGGCTCATCTGCTCCACGGGCACAGAGCGGGTGGCACCCCCCTCTAGACTATAAGCTCACTGTGGACAGGGAATGTGTCATTGGGACTCTCCCATGCGCTTAGTACAGCACTATGCACACAGTAAGCACCCAAATGCGATCGAATGAATGAATGAATGAATGAATGAATGAATGAATGAATGAATGAGCCCTGGCTCTTAGCCTCTAGCCCCAGCTCCAGCCCCCAGCCCCTGGCTACCAGTTGCCAGCCCCAAATTCCAGCCCAGAAGGAACACGGGGCCTGCCACGGTCCCACTCTCCCAACCCCTAAAGACCACGTCGCTGGCCAAGACCCCCGAAACCTCCCCTTCCGTGACATTTGCTTTCACGCTCTCGCCCCGGTAGAGTGGCCCATTTCAGTTACCCGCCCTCCTCGGTTACGCTGTCGGCTCCGGGAGGGCAGGAGCTGTGTCCTTAATTACATCCTGCTCCCCGGCACCCAGTACAGTGCTCACTCCCCAGTGGGCCCTCAATAAGTGCAACCGATCGACCGATCGTCTCCGTTACCTCTTCGTGCTGGGGTAATCCTCGGGGCAAGGGGTCTCGCTGGAGGCTTTCAGGATGTCTGGGAAGAGGAGCGGCTGAAAGGGAGCATGAGGAGAGAGTGGAGGGCTTGCAAGCTTAGGATAGCTAGGGGACAAGGTGGCCCCCGCCCTAATAATTAATAATAATTTCGGTACTTGTTAAGCACTGTAATGATAGTAATAGTAATCGCTGTGGCATTCGTTAAGTGCTTACTAAGTGGCAGGCGCTATTCTAAACACTGGGGTAGGTACGAGGTCGTCGGGTCGGACACGGTCCCTGTCTCACGTCTTGATCCCCATTTTGCAGATGAAGTAACTGAGGCCCGGAAAAGTTTAGTGACTTGCTCAAGGTCACACAGCAGACACGTGGCAGAGCCGGGATTCGAGCCCACGTCCTCTGACTCCCAGGCCCGGGCTCTTTCCTCTAGACCACGCTAAACACTGAGAAGCAGCGTGGCTCAGTGGAAAGAGCACGGGCTTTGGAGTCAGAGGTCACGGGTTCGAATCCCAGCTCGGCCACTTGGCAGCTGACTGTGGGCAAGTCACTTCACTTGTCGGTGCCTCAGTTACCTCATCTGTAAAATGGGGGTTAAGACGGTGAGCCCCACGTGGGACAACCCGATTCCCCTGTGTCTACCCCAGCGCTTAGAACGGTGCTCGGCACATAGTAAGCGCTTAACAAATACCAACGTTATTATTATAGGTAGATACAGTTCCTGTCCCCCACGGGGCTCACAGACTACGGGGGAGGAAGGATGGATAGTTTATCTTCATTTTACAGAAGAGGAAACCGAGGCACAGAGAGGCGGCGGAGCCGGGACGAGAACCCTGGTCCTCCGATTCCCAGGCCGTTTTCTTGCCGCTGGACCCCACTGCTTCTCTGGTGATGGAGTCACTGGAGATCTATTCATTCATTCATTCAATAGTATTTATTGAGCGCTTACTATGTACAGAGCACTGTACTATGCGGTTGGAACATACAATTCTGCCCCACTCCACCTTAGTCACAGCCACCGGAAACGGTGAGGGGGCCTGGGTCAGGATCCCTGAGTATCTGGGAGAGATGTAATATGGCTTAGCGGCAAGAGCCCGGGCTTGGGAGTCAGAGGTCGTGGGTTCTAATCCCGGCCCCGCCGCTCGTCAGCTGTGTGACTTCGGGCAAATCACTTGGCTTCTCTGCCCCTCAGTTACCTCATCTGTAAAGTGGGGATTAAGACCGTGAGCCCCACCTGGGACAACCTGATCACCTTTATCTCCCCAGTGCTTAGAACAGCGCTTGGCGCATAGTAAGCGCTGAAGAAATGCCATCATTATCACTGTTAGTAGTAGTGATAAATGCGATCGACTGAGAGGGCTTCGAGCCACTGGTGTGGAGGTGAATCTGCCCACGGTCCCGACCGACAGAGCAGGGCACCGCTCGGCGCCCCCCGGCCTCCCACCGCGCGTCTTCCCCGCTCGGGCCGGGCCCCCAGGCCCGGGCCGACCGGGGGGGCTCACCTCCTGGGGGTCCTCCTTGAAGGTGGTGTCGGGCTGCCAGCGTGGCTGGGCCTGGGCCATGTGCACGGCCTCGAACAGAGAGTTGAGGGAGCCGCCGTCGTACATGTCTCCGGCGGCGGGGAGCAGGTAGCTCTCCGAGGCCGCCGGGCTGGCCTCCAGCTTGCTGGGCCCCGGGGGCAGGAGGGCCGGCTTGCTCGGGACGGGGCCCCCGGCCTCCAGGCTCATCAGGCCGCCGCTCTTCTTGCCCCCGTCCGTCGCGTCCGGGTAGTCGTGGGCGCCGGAGACGGAGACGGTCTCGCTCAGGAACTTCATGAGGTGGGCGGGGCTGTCCAGGGGCCCGGGCTCCGGCTCGTACTCCATCCCGGGGAAATGCCTGGGGGGAGACGGACGAGGCGGCCTTGGCTCCCTCCCCCACCCCCGGATTTGCCGGTGGGAAAACCGGGGCATCGAGCGGAGGAATTTATTATTTCTATTAATGTCTATCTCCCCCTCTAGACTCTAAGCTCACCGTGCGTCCGTCGATTGTCCCGTCGTACTCTCCCAAGTGCTTAGTAGAGTGCTTTGCACACACTGAGCGCTCAATAGATATGATTGAATGAACGTATGAACGAAAGGAAAGGCCTACAGGCCCAGGAAGGTACACACCTACTAATGGTGCAGAGCTATCGGCTCCTTGAGGGCAGGGATTATATCTTGTCCACAAATTCTACTGTATTCTCCCAAGTTCTCAGCACAGTGCTCTGCCCACAGTAGACTGGACGCTCCAAGAGGACAAGGATCATTTCTACCGACTCTATTGTCCTCTCCCAAAGGTGTGGTAATAACGTTGGTATTTGTTAAGCGCTTACAAGGTGCAGAGCACTGTTCTAAGCGCTGGAGGAGATACAGGGTAATCAGGTTGTCCCATGCGAGGCTCACAGTTAATCGCCCATTTTACAGATGAGGGATCTGAGGCACAGAGAAGTGAAGTGACTCGCCCACAGTCACACAGCTGACCAGTGGCGGAGCCGGGATTCGAACCCATGACCTCTGGCTCCCAGTCCCGGGCTCTTTCCACTGAGCCACGCCGCTTCTCTACACTACAGCGCTCTCCACTCAGTAGGAGCTCAGTCAGTAGCCGCCGTCGACCCCCGGCCCACCTCCCGCCTCTGGCCTGGAACGCCCTCCCTCCTCAATTCCACCGAACGATCACTCTTCCCCCTTCAAAGCCCTACTGAGGTCTCACCTCCTCCAAGAGGCCTTCCCGGATTAAGTCCTCCCGTTTCCTCAGCTCCCCCTCGCTTCCGCCTCACCTCGATTCACTCCTTTGCTCTCCCCACTCTCCCCGCCCCACAGCACTTATGTATATATGTATATATCTGTAATTCTATTTATTTCTATCAATGTCTCTTGTTTTGATGTCTGTTTCTCCCCTTGAAGACTTTAAGCCCGGTGTGGGCAGGGATTGTCTCTCTTTATTGCTGAATTGTACTTTCCAAGCACTTAGTACGGAGCTCTGCACACAGTAAGCGCTCAATAAAATGATCGAATGAATTTTTTTAATGGTATTTGTGAAGCGCTTATTCTGTGCTGAGCACTGTTCTTTCTTTCAATCGTATTTATTGAGCTCTTACTGTGTGCAGAGCACTGTACTAAGCACCGGGGTAGATGAGAGAATCAGGTTGAACACGCACCCTGTTCCACGTGGGGTTCACCGTCCAAGTAGGAGGGAAAACGGGTATCAAATCCCCATTTTGCAGTTGAGGAAACTGAGGCCCAGGAAAGGCGTGATTTGCCCCATATCCCACAGCAGGCACGGTGTAGTGGATAGAGCGCGGGTCGTGGATTCTAATCCCGACTCTGCCACTTATCCGCTGTGTGTCCTTGGGCAAGTCACTTCACTTCTCTGTGCCTCAGTGACCTCATCTGTAAAACGGGGAGACTGTGAGTCCCACGTGGGACAGGGCAGCGTCCAACCCGATTCACGTGTATCCACCCAAGTGCTTAATACAGTGCTTGGCACATAGTAAGCGCTTTACAAATACCATTATTATTATTATTTTTGTTATTATGCGGCAGCGTCGGAATTAGAAGCCAACTCCTGCGTGATTGATTGGGTTCCTGAGGGGCAAAGGGAGGTGGCAACTGGAATCCCCAGACCGCTCAGCCACCTGAAAGACCCCCTGCAAGATGGCCACGTCTCCTAGCCATGCTGCCACGAGGCAGGGCCGGAGCTGGGGTCGGGGAGAAGCAACCAGACGGAAAACGGAGTCAGAGCCTGTGGGGAAGAGGCGGGGGGGGGGTCGGGAACCCACCTCCGCCCCAGACCCGCCGTGCCCCAAGGGGTCTGTGGGGTCGGGAGAGGGAACAGGCAGTCCGGGGAAGTGGAACGGCACATCCGGGGGGAAACTGGGGGGGAGGGAAAGCGAAAACGAACGGCTCAGAAGGAGATGGGCAGGGGCGATGGTCAAGGTACACAGAGTCCAGAAAGAGCTAGTGGATCCCATTACTTTCTGGGGAGGGAGGAGGGACGGGGGCAATCACAGAGGGGAAGGAGGTACAAGGGCTCCTGGACCCGTTAAGGTCTGGAGAGTTCTGACTCTCTGGGGGACACCGGACAAGAGGTATTTGAGGTGAGGGGGTGATTCTCATTCATTCATTCAATCGTATTTATCGAGAGCTTACTGTCTGCAAATCGCTGTACTAAGCCCTTGGGAGAGCGTGGTACAACAACAAACATTCCCTGCCCACAGTGAGCTCACGGTCTCGAGGGGGAGAGAGACATTAGTAGAAATACATGAATAAATAAATGACAGATATATAGATAAGCGCTGTGGGTCTGGGAGGGGGGTGAATGAAGGGAGAAAATCAGGGTGATGCAGAAGGGGGAGGGAGAAGAAAAGAAGGCTTCTTGGAGGAGCCGGGCCTTCAATAAGGCTTTGAAACGGGAGAGAGAAATGATCCGTCTGATATGAGGAGGGAGGGCGTTCCAAGCCAGAGGTAGATGCGGGAGAGAGGTCCGCGGCGAGATAGATGAGGTCGAGGTACAGTGAGAGGTCCAAATTCGGGCTTGGAGACCGTCTGCCAGTGACGGTGGGAGGGAGGTGGGAGCCAAGGAACCAGGAAGGGGAGGGTAGAAGGGGCTGAGGTGGTGGGGATTGGGAGGTGATTTCTTGCCTCTCACCTCTTTCCTAGGTCATTCCTTCCTCCACTGCCTGAGGACAGGATCCTCTTCTCTTTCGGGACCTGCAGGAGTATAGAGCCCACAGTTTCTGTTTTATTACCATATTCGTTAAATGCTATTACTAAACACTGGGGTAGCACAAGGTAATCAGGTTGGACACAGTCCCTGTCCCACATGGGGCTCACCGTCTTCATCTCCATTTTACAGATGAGGTAACTGAGGTCCGGAGACGTTAAGCGACATCGTTAACTACCCAGTCCTCCCCGGGACGGATGGTACAGTTGCCTATGTGTGGTAATAACAACATCAGTAATAAAAAAGGTATTCGTAAAGCACTTACTATATGCCAAGCACTGTGCTGGAATAGAATACAATACAATCAGACCAGTCACAGTTGCTTGTCTCATAGGATTCAGAGTCTAAGTGGGAGACAGAATAGGTATTGAATTCCCATTCTGTAGATGAGGAAGCTGAGGCCCCGAGAAGTGAAGTGACTTGCCCTGGGTCCCACAGCAGGAAAATCATGTACCAGGAAGACGCCTCCCTGGTAGTTCCGCCTGACATGTGGCTGATTCCCTCTCAGATCTCTGTTCTTACTCCTCCCACCCTCTATAAATATTTTGTCCGTTCATCTTCCGTATTAGAATGAAGGCTCCTCTGTGGGAAGGAAACGTGTGTTTGGTTTCTACTGAGCCCTCCTAAGCTTTGCCATTCGGTTGGTGCTTGATCAAATACCGTTATTATTATTATCATTATTATTATCATTCAATCGGTCATCTTTATTGTGCACTGACGGTGTGCAGGACCCTGTACTAAGCATTTGGGAGAGTACAAACAATATAACAGACACATTCCCTGCCTGTAACGAGCTTACAGGCTAGAGGGGGAGACAGATATTAATATAAATAAATTATGGATATGGACAAAAGTGCTGTGGGGCTGGGGGGGCGGTGAATAAAAGGAGCAAATCAGGGCGACGCAGAAGAGACTGAGAGAAGAGGAAAGGAAGACTTAGTCAGGGAAGGCCTCTTGGAAGAGATGGGCCTTCAGTAAGGCTTTACAGACAGGGAGAGTCACTGTGTGTCAGATATGAAAGTCGAGGGCGTTCCAGGCCAGAGGCAGGACATGGGCGAGAGGTCGGCGGCGAGATAGACAAGATCGAGGTACAGCAAACAGGTCGGCATTAGAGGAGTGAAGTGTGCGGCCTGGGTTGTGGTAGGAGGTTAGAGACGAGAGGTAGAAGGGGGCAAGTCGACTGAGTATTTTAAAGCCAACGGTAAGGAGTTTCTGTTTGCCGCGGAGGTGGATGGGCGTCCACCGGAGGTCTTGAGGAATTGGGGAAACATGGACTGAGCATTTTTGTAGAAAAATGATTCGGGCAGCAGAGTGAAAGATGGACCGGAGAGGGGAGAGACAGGAGGCAGGGAGATCAGCAAGGAGGCTGATACGGTAATCAACAGTAATATTATTATTTTTCTTAAACACTCACCATGTGACAAGCACCGTTCTAAGCACTGGGGTAGATGCAAGTTATTCAGGTCGGACACGGTTCCTGTCCCACAAGGGGCTCACAGTCTAAGTAGGAGGGAAAGCAGGTATCGAATCCTCCTTTTACAGTCGAGGAAACTGAAACCCAGAGACGTGAAGTGACTTGCCGAAGGCCAAACAGCACAGAAGGGGTCAAGCCGGAATTAATAATAATAATGATAATGTTGGTATTTGTTAAGCGCTTACTACGTGCCAAGCACTGTTCTAAGCGCTGGGTAGATTCAAGGTCATCAGGTTGTCCCACGTAAGGCTCACGGTCTTCATCCCCATTTTCCAGATGAGGTAACTGAGGCCCAGAGAAGTGAAGTGACTTGCCCAAGATCACACAGCTGACAAGCGGTGGAGCCAGGATTAGAACCCATGACCTCTGCCTCTCAAGCCCGGGCTCTTTCCACTAGGCCAAGCAGCTTCTCTCTACCGATTACTGTTGCTCTCACTTCTACTACTATTACTATCTCCAACCTGCCTACCCCAGTGCTTAGCACATAGTAAACGCTCAGTAAATACCCCATCCGACTGCCAGACTGAGTCCCCAAGAGCCCATTAGACTGTAAGACGCTTTATGAGGCGGGAAATGTCTACCGATTCTATTGAATCGTACTCTCCCAAGCGCTTAGTACAGCAACTTCGCACCCAGTCAGCGCTCGGTAAATACCATCCATCGACGGGGTTGAGGCCGTACCATGTAGTAATCATAGAGGAGGCTCAGGGCGGCGACGCTGTCGTCGTCCCCGTTGACTCTCATCATGGCCTTCGTGGCGGCGGTCAAGGGATTTTCCAAATAGTTTTTCCACGCCTCATCCTCGCTGGTGTAGGGACATTTCTGGAAGCTCACGGGGTCGTTCTTCAGCAGCCGGAAGGACCTAAAACTGGGAAGGAGAGGGGAATGAGGCTCCGGGCTTGTCCAGGAGCGAGGTAGCCGGGAGGGAGATTCGCCGGCCCACCCGCCCGAAGGGGGAAGCCTCTCGGATTAAAATAACCTGTCACGCCGTCACCAGAACTCTACCAAACCCTCTCTGCTCTCATACCCCAAAGCAGAAAGAAAGTGGAGGGAGATTTTTCCACGAGGAGGACGGCTGCTTCCATATCCCTGACCACAAGGCACTTACGCTCAATCGATGGTATTTACTGAGCTCTAACCGTGTGCAGAACACTGTACTAAGCGCTTGTACAGTAGAGTCGGTAGACGTGATCCCTGCCTTCAGTAAGCTTACCGTCTGGTGGTAGAGTTATTCACCCTACCCCCAGGCCCACAGAACTTATTTTAATATCGCTAAACTCTCCCATTTCCCCTCTCTCTAATTTATTTTAATTTCTGTCTCCCCCCCGTAGACTGTGAGCTACCTGTGGGCAGAAAACGTGTCCATCGTCCGTCAGTCGATCGTTGGTATTTACCGAGTGCTTGGAAGAGTTCAAAATAAGAATTGGTTGACACGTTCCCTTCCCACAATGAGCGTACAGTCTACTATATCGTTCTCTTCCGGGTGCCTAGTACAGTACACAGCGCGAGCTCAATAAATACCATCGGTTGACTGATTCAAGTCTACTTTTCTCTTCTTCTTCTTTCTTCACGGTATTTGTTAAGCGCTCACTATGTGCCGGGCACTGTACTAAGCACTGGGGTAGATACGAGCGAATGGGGTTGGACACAGTCCATGTCGCGCAAGGGGCTCAGAGTCTTAATCCTCATTTTACAGACGAGGTAACTGAGGCAAGGAGAAGTGAAGTGACTCTCCCAAGGTCACACGGCCGACGGGTGGTGGAGCCGGAATCAGAACCCAGGTCCTCCTTACTCCCGGGTCCTGGCTCTATCCACTAGATCATGCTGCTTCTCTACTTTTTGTGCCCGGGGCTGTCTGGCGGGGCAAACCAGTGAGATGTGGGGAGGCCCAGGGACCCTCTGGGCTAAAGTTTTGGGGGGCAGAATTGGGGGCCCACCCGGAGACGGAGGGGGAGTCCCTCAGGGGGCGAAGGTAGGGCTCGGGGAGCACCGACACGGGGTGCCAGCCCACGCCAGCCTGGGAGGTCGGGGCGGGGCTCTTCCGGTCGGCCCCGGGGAGTCGGGCGTTTGGCACGGAGTCGCGGCTGTCAGCGGGACAAGAGAAATGATAGAAACGTCCCGGTCGTTCCGGGCTAGGAGAGGGAGGAGGCCCCGGGGTTCCTGCTGCCCTAAATCAAGCGTTCTGACGGCGGTTCAGCCGCGGCCGGGCCGGAGGGCGAGGGTGGGCCGGGGGACGGTGACGGGCCTCGCCCGCCACCCGCTTCGCTCAACTGCCAGCCGGGCAGTGACGTCGACCGGCGGCTGGGCCAAGGGAAGACTTCTTCCTACATCGTCCTGACTTGCCCCCTTTATTCATCGCCCTCCTTCCCAGCCCCACAGGCACTTAAGGGCACAGAGAACCAGCGTGGCCCAGTAGATAGAGCCGGGCCTGAGAGTCGGAAGGTCGTGCGTCCTAATTCAGGCTCCTCCACTTGTCTGCTGGGTGACCTTGGGCCGGTCACTTGACTTCTCTGTGCCTCAGTTCCCTCATCTGTGAAATGGGGATGAAGACTGTGAGCCCCCCGTGGGACGGCGACTGTGTCAGCCCGATCTGCTTAACAACAAATAGCTCAGTGCCTGGCACGTAGTAAGGGCTTAACAATTACCGCAGTTATTATTGTTGTGGGCAGGGAATGTGTCCGTTTATTGTTATGTCGTACTCATCCAAGCGCTTAATACAGTGTGCTGCGTTCATGCTATTGATGCCTACCTACTTGGTCTTTTTCGTTTTGTTGTCCGTCTCCCCGTGGGAGACTGTGGGCCCGTTGTTGCGTAGGGATTGTCTCTATTCATTGCCGAATTAGACTTTCCAAGCGCTTAGTACAGAGCTCTGCACGCAGCAAGCGCTCAATATATGCGACTGACAATGAATCGCTCAATCATTCAATCGTATTTATTGCGCACTTACTGCGTGCAGAGCACTGTACTAAGCATTTGGGAGGGGACAATATAATAAACGGACACATTCCCTGCCCACAACGAGCTTACAGTCTAGAGGGGGAGACTGACATTAACAGAAATGAAAAAATTACAGATGTGTCCAGTAAGCGCTTAACAAATACCGTTATTATTATCATTATAAAGCTCATTCAACAAATACCACAATTCTTATTCTTATCTTTCCCCCTTAACCCCTGGAGATTGAGCGAGGCTCACCTGAGGGACACGGGATCAGAAACGGTGACGGACTGTATTTTCATGGACAAAGAGTGCAAGTGGGAGAGGGATTTTTCCCTCTCTAATACACGCATACTAATGGATCAATCTCCCTGTGGACAGCATGTCTATGAACTGAAGGACACCCCCCCCCCTCCCCCAATTAACTCCCCCAGGCTCCCAAAGGAGTCTGGGATCATTTTCTGGGCCGATCCCTGTGCCCCCTGCCCGGACCCAAGCCCAGAGTTGATCATTCAGTAATAATAATAATAACAACAATAATAAATAATGTTATCTGTTAAGCACTTACTACGTGCCAAGCACTGTTCTAAGGTCTGGGGTAGATACAAGGCAATCAAGGTGGACACAGTCCACGTCCCACATAATAATAATTATGGTGTTTGTTAAGTGCTTACTTTGTGCCAAGCACTGTTCTAAGCGTTGGGGTAGATACAAGGTAATCAGGTTGACCCACCTGGGGCTCACAGTCTCAATCCCCATTTTACAGACAAGGTAACTGAGGCACAGAGAAGTCAAGTGACTTGCCCAAAGTCTCACAGCTGATAAGTGGCGGAGTCGGCATTCGAACCCATGACCTCTGACCCCCCAAGCCCAGGCTCTTTCCACTAAGCCACGCTGCACATGGGACTCACAGTCTTAATCTCCATTTTACAGAGGAGGAAACTGAGGCCCAGAGAAGTGAAGTGACTTACCCGAGCTCACACAGCAGATAAGTGGCAGAAGCGGGATTAAAACCCACATCCTCTGACTCTCAAGCCCGTGCTCTTGCCCCTAGGCCATGCTGCTTAATACAGTGGTCGGCCCACAGTAAGCGCTCGATAAATACCACTGACTGATTGACCGATTGATTTGTCGCTCCAGGAATGGAAGTTTGGCAGGAAGAGTTTCCTCCAGGCGGCTCCTCTCTCTCCGAACGGTGTGTTTCTGGGGCGGGCACGGGGCTGGGTGACTCAGGTTTCACCCCTCTCAGCTCTCTCTCGGTGACGGGGTTATTTCATCTTGTTCGGGCAGGAAACCTGCCCCCATCTCGGGCCCGGCCTTTAAGATACAACTCCAGGGAAGGGACTCAGCACCGCGGCCAAGCCTGCACGCGGCGAGCGCTCAGTGAATACCGATTCGTGGTATTTATTGAGTTCTTACCGTGCAGAGTGCCGTACTGACGATAAATGCAGCTGATTGGGAATAGCGATCCGCAAACAGTGGGTGCTCAGTAAATGTCAGAATGATCGATGGATTCCCCCGGCGGGGAGAGGCCTGCGCCTGCGGACCACACCCCGTGCTTTCGGCGAACGAGCCTCCGAACGAAGAACCGATCTAGACCTGCCCGACCGGGCCGTCCCGGGAGGGATCCTCCGACACCATCGTCGGATCCGGCGGTTTTCCCCGGGCTGGGTCCGCTCCCGGAATCCCACACTTCCCGCCCCTCCGTGCCGCCCGTGGCGACAGCCGGCCCCATCCGGGTGGCTTGGGGCTGGATCTGTCCCCTTCTGTGACCGCGCGGCACGAGGGCCCGGCTCCCCCCGCCCCGGTGTCCGCACGGACCCCGTCCGGAGGAGGGGCCGGGACCGTCGGTTCTTTTCCGGGTTTGACGTCCGACGTGGGCTGACCCTAGAGTGTCCACTGTCAGTTTCAATCCAGGATGCCCCATTTTTCTTACGGTACCGCTTAGGCGCTTCCTCTGTGCCGGCTAGTCTTCTAAGCGCCGGGGTAGATACGAGATAATCCGAGTGGACACGGTCCCTGTCCCACACGGGGCTCACGCTCTTAATCGTCAGAAGCGGCGTGGCTCGGTGGAAAGGGCGTGGGCTTGGGAGTCAGACGTCATGGGTTCGAATCCCGGCTCTGCCACTCGGCAGCTGTGTGACTGTGGGCGAGTCACTTCACTTCTCTGGGCCTCAGTTACCTCATCTGTAAAATGGGGATTAACTGTGAGCCTCACGTGGGACAACCTGAAGACCCTGTATCTCCCCCAGTGCTTAGAACAGTGCTCTGCCCATAGTAAGCGCTTAACCGATACCAACATCATCATTATTATTATTGTTAATCCCCATTTTCCAATCCATTCTCTAAGGCCCAGAGAAGTGAAGGGACTTGTCCCAGTTTACACAGCAGACACGGGGCAGAGCCGGGATTAGAACGCGGATCCTTCTGACTCCCAGAGCCGGGCTCAATGCACTAGGCCACGCCGCTTCCCTTTGCCAACCACCCCCGCCCCTGACCGTCTGGAACTCTCTGTACCCGAGTTACTTCCCTCCCATCTCATTCCTTACGCACAAAACACGTGGTGGACATTCTGCTGTTGCATCCCGACACCCCGTACACCTGACGCCGGCGTCTGCCCGTCATTTCTGTCCTGCCCTTCTCCCCTTTCGACCGCAAGCGCCTCGAGGACAGCAAAGACGTGCTCTACCACTGGGGTTTACTCTCCCGAGCTCTCGGCCCGGCGTTCCTTGCTCAGAAGGTAAATGCGGCGACCGATCGGCTGGCATGAGGATGGTGACGACGGCGGGGCCGGTGATGATGGTGACGATGGTGGCGATGATGATGATGGGGCAGACCGGCTGAAAATCGGACCAAGGACACTCTAGCTGCCCCCTCTTTCCCTCCTTCCCTCCGATGGGGGCCCGGGGTGCCGTCCCTTCCTCCTCAGCGGCGGCACCATCCGCTGGAAACTAACCCCGGCGCGACGTGGAAACGGGTCAACCGGCCGGGGGGGTTAGGGGCGGTCAAGTGGAAAACACACCTGCGTTGCTTGCTTAGAACAGTGCTTGGTACGTAGTAAGCGCTAAACAGATACCGTAAATAATATTGTTAGTATTTCCCTTTCTCTTTCCTTCCCCTTTCGTTGAGCTGCGGCTATTGATCGTAACGTGTCTTTTTCGCTTTTCCTCCCCCCGCCGGGTGACCGGCTCCGCTCCCACATCCAGCTTCCTCTCCCAGGAACTAACAGGCGTCTGTCCGACGATCGTTCACTGGGGGGCCGGGACCGGGAGGGAACTTTGTGCCCCGCAAGAGGGAAGCGGCTGCCAGAACGTCTCTGGCTGGAGATGTCAGCCCCCAGGAGCCCTGGGCCTGGAGCCAGGAGGCCCCGGGCCCGCTGCCAGGCCTTCCTGGGCCTGTGCCAGGCGCAGCGTGCCAGACTGGCTGCGTGCCTCCGAGCAACACCACCGGCCCGGCCCGCTGTGTAGCCCGTCTCCCGCCCCTTCCACCCGCTGGTGACTGCCCCAGGGTCTGCCCAGAGCTCGGTTGGGGACGGGTGGGCCGGTAGTGCTTGAGGCAGGCCGGCCTGGAGACCCTACCGGAAATGGGTATCCAGAATAATAATAATAATAATAATAATAGCATCCGTTAAGCTCTTACTAGGTGCCGGGCACTGTACTAGGCTCTGGGGTGGCTACAAACAGATCGGGTGGACGCAGTCCTTGTCCCACATGGGGCTCACACTCTTAATCCCCATTTTCCAGGTGAGATAACTGAGGCCCAGGAAGTGAAGTGATTTGCCCAAGGTCACACAGCAGACGTGTGGCGGAGCCAAGATTGGAACCCGGACCCTTCTACCTCCTACTTGACGATGAGCCCCATGTGGGACAGGGACTGGGTCTGACCTGAATGGCTTAGAATAGTGTTTGACAAACAAATAAAAAGAGCTTACCGTATTCCATTTTTTAAAAAACCGAACAAACGCTGAAAGGCAAACGGGAGTCCCAGGCCTGGCTCACTGCTCAGTCCAAAGCTGCCCAGCCCAGCCACGGGGCTATAAAGGTGTCGGAGTTGACATACTGAGCAACCCTGGAATTTACTTGGCAAGTTCTCCTGGTGGGATACGCAGACCTCATTAGCCACGGGGAGTCGGCGTCGAAAAGAAGACCCTACTCAAGTGGGACTCACCTGCTGTGTGACTTCACCAAGCCTCTTAACATCTCTGGGCCTCGGTTTCCTCGGCTGTAAAATGGGGGTCAAATACCTGTTTTCCTTTCCCCCTTAGACTGTGAGCCCCAGGTGAGTCAGGGACTGGCAGCTAGCACAGTGCTTGACGCACAGTAATCACTGAACAAAAATACCACTGATAAGAATAATGGTAATAATAACAGTAATTTTTTTCTAAATTGTTGAGGAGTCAGCTATTACCCCAGCAGTGGAGGGGAAATTCCATCATCAACATCGTCGTGCTATCACGGTCGTGATCATCATCACCATCATCATCATTAGTCCAGGAGTACTTGGCTTTCTTCCACCCACCGGGATTATCCTAGTTCGCGTTCCTCAAAATTCACCCAATCGGGAGGAAACTCGGACCTTCCGGGAAACCAAGGTTTCCTCCTAGGACTGTCGCGCATTTGCTGGGCATCTGGGGCCAAATCTCTCAACCTCTCTGGGCCTCTCTGAGGAGTGACCTTTGGTGGGGAGGTGGAGGTGGGGCATCAGAGCGCTTTGAGATCCTCCGATAAAAGAATCCCAGCATCCTCGGCAGTTATCAGAGCGATAGCAAGATGAGTCACCTGCAGGCTAGAGTGGACCTGCCGGGAGGGCCACTATCTAGCCTTTCCAACGCGTCCGTGTCTCACGCGAATTAATCATCTGTAATTCTCTAATTACCCAGCTAAATCATATTCCTCTCCCTTTTAAAAGTGTCTTCTCTTTTTTTTTTTAGTGGTACTTGTGAAGCGCTTACTCTGACCCAGGCACTGTTCTAAGCCCTGGGGTAGATACAAGCTAATCGGGTTGGGTAACGTCCATGACCCACGTGGGGCTCACAGTCTCAATCCCCACTTTCCAGATGAGGTAACTGAGGCACAGAGACGTGACTTGCCCAAGGTCATAGAGCAGTCAAATGGCGGAGATGGGATTTGAACCCGTGACCTTCTAACTTCCAGGCCCATGGTCTTTCCACTTGGCAAGCACTTGGGAAACTACAATATAATAGAGCTGGTGGATGTAATCCCTGCCCACAAGGAGCTTTTGGTCTACAGGAAGAGTGTACAGTCTACAGTCCCCATCAACCGGTCAGTCGGTGGTATTTACTGAGCGTCTACGGTGTACAGAGTAGCGTAGGGGCAGGTTGACCTGGCGGCAAGAGTAAGATGCCTGACAGTCAGGAGACCTGGGTTCCTGACCTGGCTCCACCACTTCATTCATGCCTGCATTCATTCAGTCATATATTGAGCGCTTACTGTGTGCAGAGGACTGTACTAAGCGCTTGGGAAAGTACAACACTTGCCTGTTGGTTCTCAGTTCCCTCTAGAAAATGGGGATTCAATACCTGTTCTTGGGCTGACAGCCCCAGGTAGAGCTGGGACTAAGTCCAACCCCATTAATTTGTATCTACCCCAGAGCTTAGTACAGCGCTTGACACGTAGTAAGAGTTTAACCAATACCATAATTAATTACAAAGCGCGTGGGAGAGTAAAATAGAATTAGTAAACGTGGGCCCTGCCCTCACAAAGCTTCCATTCTAGCCGGGGAGACAGACACTAGAATAATGATCGGAAAGCAGGAAGAAGAAGGATTATATATATGATATTTAAAATCTCGTATTTAAATGTAATATAAATATACTATACTATTTGTATTTAGAGATGCATAAGTTGGTACTTGAGGAGTAGGGTGTGTAAGATAAAAATAGTGATAACTGTGGTATTTGTTAAGGTGGGTACCTAAGGACTACCGCAGTGCTCGGCTCAGTGCTCTGCACACGGATGGCATTCGGTAAAGACCATTATTTGATTGGTTGGCAGACGGTCCCCCGTCTCCTCCCTACGCCCATGGAGAGTTCTCAGACTGGTCACCGGTCAACCCCAACACAACTGGGTCCCAGCTAGACTGTAAGCTCCTTGTGGACGGGGGAGACGCCTCCCGAATCCGTTACACCGTACTCTCCCCAACGCTCTGTACAGCGCTCTGCACACGGTAAGCGCTGCGTAAATGCCACTGACCGATCGATCGATCGATCGGCCCGGGGTTGGGGCCCTCCGGTGCCCGAGGAGACACCCCTGTAAATCACGGCCGTGGTTAGGAATTCTATTCAGAAGCCAAGAACCTTGGAAAATATCTATGGCTGCCGGTATGGTTAGCATTTCGTGTGCTTTACAGCCAGGACTTAATGATGGCTTTTAACTTTTCATTCACCAGGAGCGTAACTCAACTTTTAATAACACACCTTGTGCATGACAAAAATTTGCTTCTGGCAATCATGGTTTCGACCACAAAACCACAACGGGGCGGAGTTCGGGGTTAACTCTTTCAAGGCTCCAGGCGGCCTGGAGTGTCGGATGCTATTTTGAGACCAGATAGGCTGCTGAAAGACGCTCGCTGGTCTCTGCAATGCTGCCTTGTGCTTCCTGGATATGGGCCTTCTCCTCACCCCCCATCTTCTCCTTCTTCCTCCTCCTCCTTCTTTCTCTCCCTCCTCCTCTTCCTCCTCCTGTTCTCTTCCTCTTCTGCCTTCTCTTTTGTTCCCACCTCTTTTCCCTTTTCTTGGCCTCCTCTCTTCTTTCTCAACTGTCTTCTCTTCCTCCTCTCTCCTCTTCCTCCTGTTCTCTTCCTCTTCTTGCAACTCCTCTTTTTCTTTTCCACTTCCTCTTTTCCCTTTTCTTCTTCTCCTTTCTTCGCCCTCAACTTCCTTTCTCCTCTTCTTCCTCCTCCTCTCCCCCCTCCCTTCCCCCTCCTGTTCTCTTCCTCTTCTGCCTCCTCCTCTCCCTCCTCTTTTTCTTTCCCACCTCCTCTTTTCCCTTTCTCCTTTCTTCCTCCTCCTCTCTCCCTCCTCTTCCCCTCCTGTTCTCTTCCTCTTCTGCCTCATCTTCTCCCTCCTCCTTTTCTTTCCCGCCTCCTCTTTTCCCTTTCTCCTTTCTTCGCCCTCAACTTCCTTTCTCCTCTTCTTCCTCCTCCTCTCTCCCTCCTCTTCCCCCTCCCGTTCCCTTCCTCTTCTGCCTCCTCCTCTCCCTCCTCTTTTTCTTTCACTCCTCCTCTTTTCCCTCTCCTTCCCCCCTACTTCCTCAACTTCCTTTCTTCTCCTCTTCCCCCTCCCGTTCTCTTCCTCTTCTGCCTACTCCTCTTTTTTCTCCCTTCTCTTTTCCAGGTTCCTTCTCCTCCTCTCTTCTTCCTCAACTTCTTCTTTCTTCTCCTCTCTTCCTCCTCCTCCTCGTCCCCTCGTCCCCTCAGGAAGGTGGCTCCTGTCAGGGCCTTTATGGGACTGGAGGAAGGAGGGAATTCTGGTCGTCTGGTCTCTGGGGGCACGCGGGACTCCCGTTTATCCCTGGCGGAGCCTCCGCCCCCAGGATTGGCCACACACATTCTCTGCCCGTTATCCCGGCTCTGCCACCTGTCCGCTTCGTGACCTTGGGCAAATCATTTAACTTCTCCGGTCTTCAGCTACCTCATCGGTAAAATGGGGAGTGAGACTGTGAACCCTATATGGGACAGGGACTTTGTCCAACCCAAGTTGTCTGCGTCCACCCCAGCACTTAGAGCCGTGCCTGGCACGGACTAAGAGCTTAACAAATACCACAGCTATTATTATTATTATTAAGGGAGGGAGCAGGCGCTTCTCCCGATCCCCAGAGGCTACGAGGGGAGAGTGGGGCCTCTGGGTGCGGCGGTCTCAGATCAACAGCTCGGTGCAACAGCTCAAACCATCGATGAATCGATGACACTTATCGAATGCTTACTACGTGCAGAGCACGGTACTGAGCGCTCGGGAGAGTACACTACCAAAGAGTTAAGAAACACGTTCCCCGCCCAGAAGGAGCTCGGCACGACAATTCGGTGCCCAACAGTTCGGGGCCCGGAGGTTGGTCCGGGCCCACCGCAGGCCGGAGTTCTCTACGGGCTGGTGGGCCAGCGGAGGGGGTGGGCCGGCGAGCGGGCCCCCGCGGGGAAGCGGCGGCTGCGGGCATCGGAGCCGGGCTGTGGCCCCCAGGGGCGGAGGGGCAGGGATGGATTTCATTCATCCCCGAGCTGGAGCGAAACCACATGAAAGTCGCCGACGGCTGCCATTCTCCCATGTGCATTGTCGGGGACGCGCCTAGCCCGCTTCCCCAGCGTTTCCCAGCGTTTCCCAAGCCTCAGGGCTTCAGCCGGAGAGAACTTGGGGGATGTAGGTCCTGGCCCTCTCTCTATCCCTTTTTCCCCTCCTCCTCCGTCTCTCCCTCCCCCGGAGAACAGACCCAGCCCGCCCAGCTTCCCTCCGGGGCCCGGGCTTCCCCTGAGGCTCTGAGGAGAGCCCCCGGAACGGCCTGGGGAAACGTTGCTCTTCCCTGGGCTCCTCTGGCTTCCACAGCCCTAGGCCCCACTCCCCTGGGGGACCTTAAAGTGTGCTCTTAATAATAATGATGATGATGGTATTTGTTAGGCGCTTACTATGTCCCAAGCACTGTTCTAAGCACTGGGGTAGAGACGAGGTCATCAGGTTGGACACAGTCCCTGTCCCACATAATAATTAATAATAATGATAACTATAGTATTTGCTAAGTGCTTTCTACGTGCCAGGCACTGTACTAAGCCCTGGGGTGGATACAAGCAAGTCGGGTTGGACATAGTCCCTGTCCCACCTGGGCCTCACAATCTTAATCGTCGTTTTACAGATGAGGAAACCGAGGCGCAGAGAAGTGAAGCGACTCGCCCAAGGTCACACAGCAGACAAGGGGCAGGGACGGGATTAGAAGCCAGGACCTCTGACTCTCAAGCCCTTGTTCCTGCTGCTTCTCTTCTACTACGGCGGCTTCGGATTATGAGCCTTACTCCCCTCCTCCTCCACCCGTCCCCCCCCCAGTACACACACACACACACACACACCTGAAAAATTACCGACCTACATGGCACACACGCACCTGACTTACACCAACATATATGCACATACGGCATATTCACACACACACACACACAACGTAGACCGATATACACACACACACACACGGCATACTCACAGAGACACGCGTGACTTACACACAGACACACACCCAACGTGCACATAGATATAGACACATACTCAGATGCTGCACACACGAGACACACACACGAAATACACACACAGGCACACACACAACACATTCTCTCACACACAGACACACACGGTACATTCACAGACACACGCAGGCTATACCCACAGATTCACACACACGCCTTCTCCCCCAGGCTTCTGGGGGGAGGGGAGGGGCAGTTTTTACTCGAAGCCCCAGCTCCCCTCGAAACCATCACGACTAAATCTCCGATCCTTTGGAAGGGCTGACTCCCCGCCTGAGTCACGGGGAAAACCGCGCTGCCGCCTGCGAGAAAGAAGACTCCGAATCTGCTTTCACGTCTAGCCCGGGGAGAATGAGCCAGTCAAGAGACTCAGCAGATCTGTGGCGGATCCTCCTGGCTTCCAACTGGACATTTATCCTACTGGGCAGAGCCGGGGGCCCAGGGAAAGTCGAAGATTCCTGATGGACGTAGTAATGATAATAATAACGATGGCATTTGTCGAGCGCTTACTGTGTGCCAGGCACCGTTCTGAGCGCCGGAGTAGATACAAGGTAATCAGCTTGGACACAGTCCCTGTCCCACGTGGGGCTCACAGTCTCAATCCCCATTTTACAGATGAGGGAACAGAGAAGTGACTTCTCCAAAAGTCACACAGCAGATTAGTGGCGGAGTCGGGATTAGAACCCAGGGCCTTCCGACTCCCATTATCCACCACTCCGTGCTGCTTCTCCATATAATGGCATTTAACGTAAGGGGAGGACTCCACCGAACCCGTTTAATTAAAGGAGCACTGTGAGTCGCCGCTCAAATCGTCATCACTTGTATCTGTACCTTTCGAGCACTTGATGCTCACCCCCCACTCAGCCCCACAGCATTCATGTCCGTATCTGTGATTTCGTTTTGTATATTCATGTCCGTCTCCCCCTCTAGACCGCAAGGGAACGCGTCTACCGATTTTGTTTTTATCAAGCTCTCCCAAGAGCTCAGTAGAGTCCTCTGCACACAGTAAGCGCTCAAAAAATGCCATCGATTGAATCAACCTCATCATCCTCACCATTCAAGAGGGTGGGTTTAAAATCCAGGACCTCCAAAAGCAGAAGCAGAAGCAGAAGCTCATCTTCGTCCCCCAGATCCAGACCACGAAACCTTCACCCAAAGGTCAAAAATAGATCCACCCCCTCCCCGCCCCCAACCGGTCTCCCCGCAATTTCCCCCTTTCAGTTTTCAAAAAGCTCCACCGTCCCCGAGGGAGAAATGGTGTTTCTGCTTCACTGTTGCTTTGAGAGAAAGATTTCTTCCTCTCCGTTTCCCTCCCTTCCTCCTTGGAGGATCGCTCCCTTTAGGCTGAATGGAGATTTCACCCCCGCTGGAGGCAAAGACACAATGAGCGAATTTTCAATTCCACAGAGCAACGTTTTCTCCTGTGTGCCTGCCCAAACGCACGCGCTCCCACACCCAGACACATACGCACACATATTCAACACACTCACAGAAAGACATACACACACGACCCACCCGCAGACAGACGTACAGAAACGCGCAGACACACATGCATTCATGCACGCAGACACCGGCCCCACAGACGCGCACGCAGACGCGCAGTTAACACAGACTCGCAAGACATACACCCACTCACACGCAGACCCACCAGCACCACCCCCTGCCCCGGCCCGGAGGTTCTGCCCCACGGTGCTGGACCATTCCTACACCTCCATTTCGTGTTCCGGTCCTGCCCCTCCAACCCCTTCTAGGGGCTGTGGGAAGGGAGAGGAAACCGAGGGACACTTCCAGGCTCGTTCCGAGCGGCCTCTGGATTTGCAGATGGCCGGCTCCCCCAGGATCCCCCGTCTCCCCCAAGCTCTCACGGGTTCTAGCAGGCTCTTGCATGCTCCCCCAGCCTCCCCAAGGCTCTCATAGTCTCCTCCAGTCTCCCCCGGGCTCCCCCAGGCTTTTCCCAGGCTCTCTCGGGCTCTTACACGCACCCCCAGCCTCCCCCGGTCTCCCCCAGGTTTTTCCCAGGCTCTCTCAGGGTCTTACATGCTTCCCCAGTCTCCCCCCAAGCTCCCCCAGGCTCTCTGAGTCTCCCCTAGGCCCCCTCAGTCTCCCCCAGGCTCTTACCTGCTCCCCCAGTCTTCCCCAGGCTCCCTCAGGCTTCCCCCCCCGGGCTCCCCGAGATCCCCCCAGCCGAGTGCTGACCCCAGGACTCCGGGGGGAAGAACCTTCAGACAGAGGACAGAACCACCCCAAGATGCAGAAGTCTGCAGGAAGAGATCTCGGGCCCAGGGGAGCCGGACCAAGGATTCCCACTTAGGAAGGGACACGTCGGCTCAGCCCCTGCCCCCCCGCCTCCTCAGCGAAGCATCCAAAGAAATCCCCCCCGCTTCCCCGATCCCCTCATCCCCTTCTTCCCGATCCAGCAGAAGAAACTCATCTTAAAAAAGAGACCATCTCCTCCTTCGTTTCCCAGCTCCATCCTCGGGGCCGAGAAAAAATTCTCCTGTCTGAACTCTGCCTCGAGTGGCTCACTTTGCTTGAGATCCAGAAAAGAGCTCAGAGCATTTTTATTTATTTTATTTTTTTTTTCCCATAGAGACAAACTCTCTCTCCCCGGCCCGGGAGCGAGACCTGTCCCAGCACGCAGACCGAGAGAGAGAGATTTTCATTTTCCCTTTCAGACGCCCGGGAGAGAATCTCGGGTTGCCGGACAACCTCCCCGACCCTTCGACCCTCTTCGAAACCCAGGGTTTCTCAACGTTTACTTACTCGAGTTCGTTCGACATGATGGTCCCGGTTTTCCCAATCTCCCCGAAGACGGTCAGAGAATCCGGTGACCTCTCTCTCTTAATTCCTGCCTGACACAGACATGGCCTGTGGAGTGAAGTGTTTGATTTATGTTGAGGTTTGTGTATAGGTATTTTGCTGACAGGTAGGGTTCCCCGCAGTTCAGACGCTGATTGGTTGAGGAGACAGGTGTCCAGAGACAGGTACATCTAAACAGGTGCAGGTGTTAACTCCTTGTGGGCTGGCCCCTGGAGAAGTCGGTCGGCCCTTGGGCGGAGGAGCCGAGGACTGGGATTTGTAAACTCCTTCTGTCTCTAGCGGGAGGGTCTGGTGGAAAGCGCCCGGGCCTGGGAGTCAGAAGGACCCGGGTTCTAATCCCGGCTCCGCCACCTGTCTGCTCCGTGCACTTCACTTCCCTGGGCCTCGGTCGTCTCATCTGAAAAATGGACATTAAGACCGAGCACCCCATGGGACGGGGAGTGTGTCCCACCGGGTTAGTTTGCATCTAGCCCAGCATTTAGTACAGTGTCCGGAACAACAAAGTGCCTAACACCATTTTTTAAAAAAACGGACATTTTCTTTTCACTCCTTGCTCGAATCGCTTAGGTCCGGATGGCTCTCCTGGGCCCCTGTCCCCTCACCGCCAGATTCCCATTTCAGGGAGTTCGTTGAAGGTTGTGTTTCTCCAAAGGCTGGGTGTGGGGCTGGAGGCGAGGGCAGGGGCCATTTTTTCAATAAAGGGAATTTTAGACAGATTGTCGCTTGGCTCTCACCATTTCCTCCTCCGTAGACACGGACAGGGTTTCCCCAAACCGATAACATTTACGCTTTCCTCGTCGGGGAAGCAGCGTGTCTAACGAGGAGAAGCAGCGTGGCTCAGTGGAAAGAGCCCGGGCTTGGGAGTCAGAGGGCGTGGGTTCTAATCCCAACGCCGCCACTTGTCTGCTGGGTGACCTGGGGCAAGTCACTTCCCTTCTCTGGGCCTCAGTTCCCTCATCTGTAAAATGGGGATGGAGACTGTGAGCCCCCCGTGGGTCGACCTGATTACCTTGTATCTACCCCAGGGCTTAGAACGGTGTTTGGCACACAGTAAGCGCTTAACCAATAGCATTATTATTATTATCACCTACACACACACCTCAGAATCCACCTCTACCTATCCGGTGCTTTCAGGACAGGTAGGCTGATAACCTAAGTGCTCATTACAGTGCTCTGCACAGAGGAAGCATTCAGTAAATATCACTGATGGATTGACTGAGTGCCCGGGATTTTGCTCCAACGGGTCGAGGGGAGGGGGAAGGAAATCTGGGAGAGCCAGCTCCGTGCCCCGTTTTCTCCTCAAAAGAGCAGCCGCTCTTACCTCTTACATCGTAATTACGTCTCACGCCCAGATTTTCAGTCTCCCCTTCCTAGACCACAGGCTCCTCAAGGGCAGGGATCTTGTCTATTTTACTCTCCCGACGTCCCCTCTGATTATAACCACCCAGCGCCAGACCGTAAGCTACTTGTGGGCAGGAGATGTACCTTCTAAATCTATTAGAGCATCCCCTTCCAAGCACTTAATAGGGTGCTCCGTACACAGTCAGCGCTTAAAAAAATACGAATGGCTTGCTTTGGCCAGGGACCCGTGTCTGTTTATAGTTGTGCTCTCCCAAGCGCTTAGTAGAGTGCTCTGCGCACAGGAAGCGCTCAGTAAATGTGTAAGAATGAGTGACGGATTGGAACAGCACCCCGTGCGGAGAAGCGGCACGGTTTGGTGGGGAGAGCGCGGGCCCCAGAGTCGGGAGAACCCGGCTTCTAATCCTGGCTCCGCTACGTGCCCGCTGTGTGACCTTGGGTAAGTCGCTTCCCTGGGCCTCAGTACCTCATCTGTAAAATGGGGCTGAAGACCGGGAGCCCCGTGTGGGGCGAGGACCGTGTCCAGCCCGATCAGTTTGTATCTACCCCAGCGCTCAGTAATAAGCGCTTAACGAAGACGTTAAGCAGGCAGTAGGGGTTCCGTCGGGGCCACCGAGGGATCGAACGGAGTCCCGGGGCCGCGGCTTCTCCGTGACTCCGGACGGGTGACCGGCCTAGCGTCTCCTTCCCGGGTCCCACCCAGACAACCGTCACCCCGGAGTCACCCGGTTGTCCCGGCCCTCGGCCCGGCGAAAACACTGATGCAACGAAAGGAGGAAAACTCTCCGAGTCTCCCGCTGCTCTTTTCCCAGGCGGAGTTTCTGTCAGCCGTGTCGCAACGGACAGGTGAAGAGCTGAGCGGGTGAGTCACCGGGGCCCGGGTTTGGAGAGGTGGATGGGATTCCGGGAGACGTGTCGGCACAGGTCGAACATTTTTATTATTATTATTATTTTTTTTTTAATCTTCCCTCTCCCTCTATCGCTGTGTCCTGCCTCTTTAATCTCCCCGGCCCATCTGCACACATCAGCAGAGGCATGTAATAAGGAGGTGAGAAGGTTTAACAGGAGTTGAATTTTCTAGCGAAGAAGGGTCCACTCCGAGCAACGGGGGTGACCGAGGCGCAGCCCGTGGGGCCGATGGGGCCGGGGATTCGGCTCTACCCGGAATCCTCGGCCTCTCGGCCGCACCACGGGAGGCTCCTAGGTCATACGGTCGGGCGAGCTTGGGGTTTAGGGAAACAGTGACCGGGTTTCGCTCGTGCTCCGGGCCCGCTTCCGGGTAGGGCAGGGATGGCTCGGTCACGGAAGGGCCGGCTTCCCTCGCCTCGCTCATTCCCTCCCCCGCTTCCCCCACAACCACCAGCCCCGCCACTCCCTCCCCGATCAGTTCAGGCTTCGGCTCCCTGGAGCAGCGGGGCTCGGGGGAGATCCGACGGTGAAGGACATTCCCAGTTGCGGAATCTTTCCCGTCTGCGCTCTGCTCTCCTTGTCTGACCCCCTCGGCCCAGATGGAGATGCGGGTCCGAAGCCCTCAGCTTCCCCAGTCATCGCGACATTTGTTAAGCGCTTACTCCACGCCAGGTAATAATGTCGGTATCTGTTAAGCGCTTCCTATGTGCAGAGCACTGTTCTAAGCGCTGGGGGAGATACCAGGTCATCGGGTTGTCCCACGTGAGGCTCACAGTCTTCATCCCCATTTTACAGATGAGGGAACCGAGGCACCGAGAAGTGAAGTGACTTGCCCACACTCAGCTGACGAGCGGCAGAGCCGGGACTCGAACCCATGACCTCCGACTACCAAGCCCGGGCTCGTTCCACTGAGCCACGCTGCTTCTCTAGGTACCGTCCTAAGCGCTGGAGGTGGATGCAAGTAAATCGGGTTGGACACCGTCTCTGTCCCATGCGGGGCTCACGTTTTACAGAGGAGGGAACCGAGGCCCGCAGAAGTGGAGGAGTGCCTCGCCCAAGGTCACACGGCAGACAAACGGTGGAGCTGGGATTAGAACCCAGGTCCTTCTGACTCCCAGCAGCGTGCTGCTCATCGCGGGGCGTTCCGGCCCGCGGCCGCTATCCCACCAGCTTCCGACAGCCGGAGGAGGGAGGCTGCGATCCTTTCCCAGGGTGGTGGCCCAGCGCCCAGAGCGGGGCATATTCTGAAGCCTCCGGGGCTCTTGCCGGGACTAGGAGTCCCAGTAGCCCACGAGGACAGTCGTGTGCCATCCTCACCTCCCCTTAAGGCCTGACTGGCTTTCTGGCTTGGCCGGGGATGGAAGTTAAGCCGGTGAGCGTGGGGATAGGGCGGGGACGGGTCATTCATTCATTCAATCACATTTATTGAGCGCTTACGGGGCTCAGAGCACTGTACTAAGCGCTTGGGAGAGGACAACGGAACAGTTCGTTCAATCACATTTATTGAGCGGGGAAGCAGCGTGGCTTGGGAGCCGGAGGTCATGGGTTCGAATCCCGGCGCTGCCACTCGTCAGCCGTGTGACCGTGGGCGAGTCACTTCACTTCTCTGGGCCTCAGTTACCTCATCTGTAAAATGGGGATTAACTGTGAGCCTCCCGTGGGACGACCTGATTACCCTGTATCTACCCCGGCGCTTAGAACAGTGCTCTGCACATAGTAAGCGCTTAACAAATACCAACATTGTGATTTCTGTGTGCAGAGTGCTGTACTAAGCGCTTGGGAGAGTGCCACACAACAACAATAAGAATAATAACTGTGGTGTTCGTTAAGCGCTTACTATGTGCCAAACTCCGGGCTGAATCTAAGCCAGTCGGGTTGGACGCAGTCCCTGTCCCACGGAGGGCTCACACGCTCAATCCCCCTTTTACAGAAGAGGTAACTGAGGCCCACTGAAGTGAAGCAGCACAGAGCAGACAAGCGGTGGAGGCAGGATTAGAACCCGGGACCCTCTGACAATAAGCAGACACGTTTCTTGCCCACGGTGAGCTTACGGTCCAGAGGAGGGGGAGACGGATGATAGTGGGACGGGTCACAGGAGCTCTGGTACTTGAGCTGCCAGTCTCCTCGGCATCACCCGTGGGCACCTCTTCCGCTTCCGAGGATAACTTCCCACTTGGCAGGCGCAGCGGAAGAGCCAGCCGCGAGGCCGAGAGGAGCGGGAATCTCCGCAGCTGGGGTCAGAGCCCGGCTGACTAACTGGGAGCCTCGGGGCCCGCCCTTCCGTCTCTGGCTCTTCGGAGCGGCTTGGGGCCACGGCCCAGGGAAGCCGCCCGGCTTGCCGCATTCCCATGGGAGTGGCCCCGATTCCCAGATCCGCAGCCGGAGGCGGAGGGCTCGGGCACGGTGATGGGTGCCCGTGTGCGGGGGGTTCTGGGTCAGGCCTACGCCAGGCGACCGAGCTGCCGGCAGAAGCCCCCAGCCCCACCGGTCACATTCGTTCAGTCATTCGATAGTATTTATTGAGCGCTTACTATGTGCAGAGCACTGCACTAAGCGCTTGGGATGTACAATCGGGCAACAGGTAGAGACCGTCCCTCCAGGATGCACTTAAGGCGGGCCTCACAGTTTAGCCAGACCACCGAGGGTCAAACACTTCATAATAATCAATAATAATAAAATTGTGGTACTTGTTAAGCACTTACTATGTGTCTGGGACCGGACGTAAGCGCGTTGTGGGCGGGGAAGATCCCTGTTAAATCATCCTAATTCCCACTTCCAAGAGTTTAGTACAGTGCTCTGCACACAGTAAGCGCTGGGGAACTACGACTGATCAAGGGCTTAGGGAGAAGTTGGGTCCCCGTCCCACCCGGGGCTCACAGTCTTAATCCCCGTTTTGCAGATGAGGAAACTGAGGCCCGGAGAAGTGAAGTGACTTGCCCAAGGTCACACAGGAGGCGAGGGGCGGAGCCGGGATTAGAACCCAGATTCCTCTGACTCCCAAGCCCGAGATCTACCCACTAGGCCGTGCTGCTTCTACTTAGCAACGCCTCGTGTGGTCTGAACCCGGCACCGCCGTGAGTCTTGAAACTTACCCTCTCCGGGCCTCACTTTTCCTACCTGTAAAATGGGGGAATTATGAATGACCGAAGGAGCATCATCAGGACTCTGACCCTGGATCCCCTGAAGAAACTTAAAGCCTCTGCCTCCACTCTGAAGGACACGAGGAAGCTTAAGTAAAGGGCTTGGGCTCCAGAGGGGATCCTTTGCTACCAACTCTGTTTTATTATACTCTCCCAAGCGCTTATTACAGAGCTCTGCACATAGTAAGCACTCAGAAAATACCACTGATTGATTGATATGCTCCCACTGCTGTCCTTCCCCAACCACGCTTTAACCAAGCGCTCAGTACAGTGTTCAAGCGCCTAGTACGGTGCTGTGCACACAGTGAGGACTCGATAAATGCGGCTGATTGAATGGATCTCTAGATTGTAGCGCCTCCATTTCAGTGCAAGTGCCTCGCGAGCAGAGATCGTGTCTTACCCACTCTACTGTATCCTATTCTCCCAAGCGCTTAGAACAGTGCTCTGCGCACGGTTATCACTCAATAAATAGTAATGACGGTATTTGTTAAGCGCTTACTAGGTGCCGAGCGCTGTTCTAAGCGCTGGGGCAGATGCAGGGTAATCAGGTTGTCCCACGTGGGGCTCACACTTAATCTCCATTTTAGAGATGAGGGAACTGAGGCACAGAGGAGTTTAAATGACTGGCCCCGGGTAACCCAGCAGACAGGTGGCGGAGGCGGGATTAGAACCCAGGGCCCGTGACTCCCAAGCCCGTGGTCTTTCCACGAAGCCACGGTGCTCTTCTAAATACCACTGATGGATTGATTGATCGGTTAATCGGTGAGATGGTGGCCTCTGTTGAGCACCTACTGAGTGCGTTAGGAGTGTGGAAAAACTGGTTACAAGTGTTGGGGAGAGTACAAGAGTAGCGCGACACAAACCTCCTGCCCTGAGGTAGCTTACAATCTAACTGGAGCGACAGATACTTAGCCATGGTACTTTTAAAGTGCTTACTGTGCGCTAAGCACTGTCCTAAGCACCGGAGTAGATACGAGATAATCAGGTCCGACACAGTCCCCCGTCCCCCACGATGCTCACATTCTATAAGGGAGGGAGAACGGGTCCTGAGTCCCCATTGTGCAGATGAGGAAGTTGAGGCACAGAGACATACAGTGACTTGCCCAAGGTCACACAGTAAACTAGTGGCAGAGCCGGGATTAGAAACCAGGTCCTCTTACTCCCGAAGCCCATGGTTTTGCCCCGAGGCCACGCTGCTTCTTCATCCATCTACTGAGAGGGAGAAGAAGGAAAAAGTCGATAGGACTAGCAGTTCATGCCTAAGTAATTGTTTTACGACGGTGGCCCCCCCGGTCCGTCCCTTCCAAGGAGTGACTTTATAGAAAGAAGCCGCAGTCGAATCGCTCAAGATGGAACTGGTGTCGACCAGCCCGGGGCAAGCTCCTAAAGAGCAGTTTTTAAACCTCGCTGGGAGAGAGGGCGACCACCAGAGAGAACAGAAAAAGAGCCGGGTCTCTGGGATCACACAGGGCTCACGGTCTTAATTGCCATTTTACAGACGAGGGAACGGAGGCACAGAGAAGTGAAGTGACTCGCCCGAGAACACACAGCACTTAAGTGGCAGAGTTGGAATTAGAACCCAAGTCAGTCAGTGGTATTTATTGAGCGCTTTCTGTGCAGAGCATTGTACTAAGTGCTCGGGAGAGGACAATATAACAAGATAACAGACGCATCCCCTGCCCATGACGAGCTTACAGTCTAGAGGGGGAGACAGACGTTAATAGAAATAAATAAATGAGAGATATGGACACAAGTGCTCTGGGGCTGGGAGGGGGGGATGAATCAAGGGAGCGAGTCGGGGTGACGCAGAAGGGAGCGGAAGAAGAGGAAAGGAGGGCTTAGTCAGGGAAGGCCTCTTGGAGGAGGTGGGCCTTCGATAAGGCTTTGAAGGGGAGCAGAATAATCGCCCGTCGAATATGAGGGGGGAGGGCGTTCCGGAGCAGAAGCAAGGAGGTGGACGAGAGGTCAGCGGCGAGATAGACGAGATGGAAGTACGGCGAGAAGGTTAGCCTTAGAGGAGCCCAGTACGTGGATGTTCTGACTCCCAGGCCCGTGCTCTGTCCCCTGTGCCCCAGTGCCAACTGATCGGGGCGATGCTTAATGCTTAGCACAGGGACTGGCAGGCAGGAAGCCTTTAGTAAATAACACAATTGCCCGGGACAGTCTGTGCTCAGATTCGAGGGAGGAAGGATTGGACTCTAATCCCTAAAGCTGACAGCTTTCATTGTGGATGTCCTTCTTTTCTTAATGGAATTCATTAAGTGCTTACTATGTGTCAAACACTGTTCTAAGTGCTGGGGTAGGAACAAGATAATTAGGTCAGATCCAGTTCCTGTCCCACATGAAGCTCATAGTCTAAGTAGGAGGGAGAACAGGTATTTAATCCCCATTTTGCAGTTGTCCTTGTGCGGTTCCCCTGTTTTCAGGCGGGAGAATCGATCAGTGGTATTTTTTGAGCGCTTACTAGATGTTTGGGAGAGTTTAGAAGAGGTGCTTACAGTCTAGAGGGAGCTTATAGTCTAGAGAGAGGAATTAACAGTTTAGAGGGAGTTTATAGAGAACATAAGGTTGTGTCTCTTCCTAGGATTTTGACTTTGATTGTTGTTCTACGGCTTTCTTGGAAGAACAATGTGTTAGTTACCCTACTGATGGGAGAGTAGAAATTTCCCTGTAATAACTCATAAAGGATCTCTCTTCTTGAATGTATCCAAAGCGGTGTTGGACTTGGGTACTCATTTTTACCTATCCCTACCACTTCTGTAAAGATATTTTTCAACTGTGCATTCAGTTAGAAGCAGCATGGCCTAGTGGAAAGAGCAGGAGTCAGAGGACCTGGGTTCTAATCTAGGCTCCGCCACTCGTCTGCCGTGTGACCTTGGGCAAGAAACTTCACTCCTCTATGCCTCTGTCACCTTAACTGTGAAATGGGGATGAAGACTGTGAGTCCCAGGCTGGTCAAGGCCTGTATTCAACCTGATTAGCTTGTAATAATAATAATACTGTTGGTATTTGTTAAGCGCTTACTATGTGCAGAGCACTCTTCTAAGTGCTGGGGTAGACACAGGGGAATCAGGTTGTCCCACGTGGGGCTTACAGTCTTAATCCCCATTTTACAGATGAGGGAACTGAGGCACAGAGAAGTTAAGTGACTTGCCCACAGTCACACAGCTGACAAGTGGCAAAGTCGGGATTCGAACCCATGACCTCTGACTCCAAAGCCCGTGCTCTGTCCACTGAGCCACTCTGTACCTACCCCACCGCTTAATACAGTGCCTAGCACATAGTAAACGCTTAGCAGATACCATAAAAAGCCTAAAAGTCTATTTGTCAGTAGTTTTTGTGTCTGTTGGAGTGTACAGGGAACAGTCTCCTGCTGTGTGACCTTGGGCCAGTCACTTAATTTCTCTGTGCTTCAATTACCTCAACTATAAAATGGGGATCAAGACTACGAGCCCCCATGAGGGACCTGGACTGTGTCCAATCTGATAAGCTCGTATCTACCCCAATGTTTAGTAATACTAAAAATGATGGTATTTGTTAAGCGCTTACTATGTGCAAAGCACTGTTCTAATTGGGGCACATAGCACGTAACTAATACCGTTAGAAAAGGCTCTCTGTCTGTGTTCCCCATTTTGAGCTCCTTGGAAACAGAACGTATCTTGGTTCTGTCGCATTCAGCCACATACTCGGCCCAGTGTCTTCCATTCGGTAATAATTATGGTCTTTTGTAAGCGTTCACCATATTCCAAGAACCGGAAAAGATACGAGATCATCAGATTGGACATAGTCCCTGTCCCGCACGGAGCTTGAAATCTCAGTGGGAGGGAGAGTAGGTTTCCCTAGCCCCACTTCACAGATGATGAAACCGAGCCCCAGAGTAGTTAAGTGACTTGCCCAAGGTCACAACGCAGGTCAGTGGCGGGGGTAGAATTAGAATACAGATCTCCCAGCTCTCAGGCCCATTCTCTATTCCACCAGGCCCCTCTGCTTCTCTGAAGATTGTTGTTGTCTGACGCTGGCTGCCGAGTCGTGTCCGACCCGTAGCGACGCCACGGACGCGTCTCTCCCAGAGCGCCCCGCTTCCATCTGCGATCGCTCTGGTAGCGTATCCGCTGAGTTTTCTTGGTAAAAATACGGAAAGCGGTTTACCATCGCCTCCTTCCGCGCGGTGAACGGGTCTCTGCCCTCGACTCCCTCCCGTGCCGCTGCTGCCCAGCACTGGGGAGTTTTGATTTGTAGCGGATCGCCTTCCTCTCACGAACCACTGCCCAAGCTAGGAATGGAACGGTTAGGCCGCTGCTTGACTCGCCCTCCTGTAGTCGAGACTGGTAGAGTACCGGAAGCGCTCATTAAATACCGTGGACCGACCGGTTGATTGATCTTGATTAACCGAAAACCCCACCGCCCGGAGAAGAAATGGCCAGGCGCTTCTCCCCTCCGAAACCTTTCCAAAAACCTCTTGCAGGAAACCTAAGGCAGGAAGAGATCTGGAGGGGTCACCTAATCCATCCCTCTGCCTTCAGGCAGGACCGGACCTCTCAGAAGATTTAGGTTTCCGGGGAGGAGCAGAATTCGACCAGAGCACCTGCCAGGGTTACGAAAGTCCGAAAGGCCCAGGGTAACACATCTGGGAGTGCTGTCCCAACCAAAGCCTTGAACACTGACCACCTGACAGCCAAGCGGAATGAATTAGTTTGTGGCGGGACCTGGGAGGGGACGGGTATTTTCCCTGCAGCAATGGGATGTCTTGATCTGTTGAACTCCGGCTCTGATAAAGCTTGTAAAGCATTCTCCACTTTCTGGGAAAAAAAGTTTTTTTTTTCCAAATGACCTTTGATCCCCAGCCCCGTTGTCTAGAAATCACACCCAGCGGGAGACAGATTCTCGGAAGCTAGGAGGACCCCCCTACTTATGAATCTTGGCCAAAGCAGTGTCCCACTGGGCTATTATCTTCTGTTTTTACCTGGAGGGGAGCGGGGTGGGGGGTGGGAGTTTATAGGAAAATGTCTGTTGTCTTCAGCTAGTTCTACCAGTTTTTTTTTTTTCCATGGTAAATGATTTGGTCTGCAAACACCTGACCAACCCTTTTTGTGTGTGACAAATTCCCCTTTCAATAAAATAACCTTCTCTCGCCCGACGGTACTGACTGCGGAGGGTTTGCGAAGCAGGTGATTCGGCGGCGGTGGAGGGGATGAGAAAGATGACCCCGTAGACTTAAAACTCTGAATCGTCCCTAGACCCGGTCCACACCTGTCGTCCGTCCCCGTCCGACTTCGGGGTTGGCTGAGGTGGGGATTCAAAGGGAATTCAGAGATTCAGAGAAGCAGCCTGGCCTAAGGAAGGAGCGCCGGCCTGGGAGTCAGAAGGCCCTGGGTTCTAATCCCCGCTCCGTCACCTGTGTGCTGTGTGATCTTGGTGGAATCGCTTCACTTCTCTGGGCCTCAGTTATCTCGTCTGTAAAGTGGGGATTAAGACTGTGAGCCCCATGGGGAGCAGGGACCGTGTCCAACCTGATTAGCTTGTATCTACCCCAGTGCCTGGCACCTAGTGAAAACACTTAACAAATACCGTAAAAGAAGAGGACCGAGCCCTCTCGCAAAGGCTTAATGTCGTGCTCTGCGCACGGCAAGTGCTCAGAAAATACCACCGATCGAATGACTGTGCAGGAAATGATGACGATGACCCAGTTCACACAGCCAATCCTCGTGTCAGGCAGTGGGCAGTTTCAATCAAAATTGTATTGAAATCAAAGCACACGCACACGCAGACCCTTGATTTTAAAGTAGTTGGGGGCGAATCTAGATCGGATCAGCTCTAGAGAAGTTTCTCATCATAATAATAATGTTGGTATTTGTTAAGTGCTTACTACGCGCAGAGCACTGTTCTAAGCGCTGGGGTAGATACAGGGTCATCGGGTTGTCCCACGTGAGGCTCGCAGTTAATCCCCATTTTACTGATGAAGTAACTGAGGCCCAGAGAAGTAAAGTGACTTGCCCACAGTCACACGGCTGACAAGTGGCAGAGCAGGGATTCGAACCCATGACTTCTGACTCCAAAGCCCAGGCTCTTTCCACTGAGCCACGCCGCTTCCTTCTCACCATACTGTACGTCGGAGACACCGGATTATAGGATCGCTAGCTTGTGTGGCCGGCGACGGCACTCCAATAAAACCCGATCCCGGGTGATCCATGATCCTAGCCTACACGTGCCATTTTGGGGTCGTCTGCTCATATCTAGAGTATTTCTCTGAGGTCCCCTGGACACCCACCCCTGTACTTTCCTCCAGAGTCTTGAAATTCCCTCCCCGGATCTGTGTGCACTCAGGTGCTGCGTCAAAATCACAGAATTTGGAGGCAGGAGCCGGTGGGTAGGGAGACTGGATGCTAAACATTCTAAAACTCGGAGCCTGAAGGTGTCTGATCGATTGCCAGAGCGGAATTAGACTAATTTAAAACTAGACGACGGGCAACCCCATTTCCAGCAGAGGAATGGGGGAACTGGGAGTCAGAAAAAGGTAGGTTCTAATCCCGGCAATGCCACTTCAGACAGTCTATCGTATTTATTGAGCACTTACTAGGTGCAGAGCACTGAACTAAGCGTACAGTACAGCAATAAAAAGACCCATTCCCTGTCCACCTCGAGCTTACGGTCTAGAGGGGGAGAAAGACATTAATATAAGTAAATTGTCTGTTGTGTGACCTTGTACAAATCACTTGACTTCTCTGGGCCTCAGTTTCCTCATCTGTAAAATGGGGATTAAGACTGTGAGCCCCATGTGAAACATGGACTGTGTCCAACCTGATTACTTTCTACCCACCCCAGCTCTCAGAACAGTGCCTGGCACATAGAAAGCGCTTAACAGATATCATTAAAAAAAAACCAAAAAATTCTTCCAGTCTCCATTTTTAAAAATCACCGGGGCTAAAATGATCCGACTATTTCTCCTCTGGCCAAGAGGACATAATTGTACAGTAACTCCAGCTCCCTGGTTTCTCAATCCACTTCCACCTCCCCTCCCGGCCTTGCGAACCCTCCTCTCCGGCGCTGTGAAAACCCAGGATGTTTGCTAAATTCCTGCAAATAGTTTTCATGCTGGAAGAGTTCTGCTGTCCGTCCCCTCACACGGCAACCCTGAAGGAAGAAAAGCAAATGAATCAGATAAATGCTCGCTGCAGCTGTTTTGGTGGTTTCCTATCTTATCTGGAAAAAGGTTAGATTTCCAGAAACTTCTTCTTTTCTTTTTTCCCCTCCGCCGATCAGCGCGATCGTCGGGGGCTTTTGGTCGGATCCCCAGTTGCCCGTTCTAGAGTGAAGAAGAACGCCGTAGCGTCCCATGGCCAGAGGCAGGGAGGTAGAGACAGCGTACGCAGCCCAACAATGATGCTGGGAAAATCCAAGCTGAATTTGGGGTTGGGAGACACTGGTTTTTGCTGCAGGCGAGGAAAACTATCCCCGTCGGCTTCTTGGCAGGACTTAGCAACTCTTCTCTCTGTGGGTTTTCTGGGATAGGCGTGCGCTGCTGTCTTAGGACGGGAGACCAACTCCTGATCGTTGTCTCCTACAGACAATTAGTCTTCGATCGATCAATCAGTCAATTAATCGGTGGCATTGATTGGTTGATTAGTCAATGGCATGGAGCTCCCGCTAAGTCCTGAGCCCCGAAGCACTGTACTAAGCACTTGGGAGAGCAAGAGGAGCAGAAAAATGGCCTCCCTCCCGCGATCCATCAACCAATGGCATTTATTGAGCGCTCGCCGGGTGAAGAGCACCGTACTAAGCGTCTGGGAGCGTCTAGTATAACAGAGTTGGGCGACTCGTTCCCTGCTCATAACGAATTTACAGTCTAGATGTAGAGACAGATAGAAATAGAAATAGATGAATTACGGAGGTGGACATAAGCGCTGTGGGGTTGAGGGTGGGGTGAATATCAAGTGCTTAAAAGGCACAGATCCAAGGTGACACAGGAGTGGGAGGAAGAGGGAAAATGAGGGATTAAGGCTGTGAGCCCCAAGCGGGACGGGGACCGTGTCCCTCCTGATTAGCTTTATCTACTGCAGTGCTTGGCACATAGTAAGCGCTGAACAAATCCTCTTAAGGAAAAAAAAAGGGGGGGAGAGCATCCTTTTGCTCAAGGTATACAAAGAATGCAAGAGAAGCAGTGTGGTTCAGTGGCAAGAGCCCGGGCTTGGAAGTCAGCGGTCGTGGGTTCGAATCCCAGCTCTGCCACTTATCAGCTGGGTGAATTTGAGCAAGTCACTTCATTTCTCTGTGCCTCAGTTACCTCAGATGGAGATTAAGAGACTGGGAGCCCCACGTGGGACAACCTGATTACCTTGTATTTACCCCAGTGCTTAGAACAGTGCTTGGCACGTAATGAGCGTGTAACAAATACCACTATTTTTATTATTACAAGAAGTATGAAGTACACATCCCCTCAAGCCCCACAGTGCTGCATCCTGGCTCCTGGAGGAGAGGGGGAGTGTTGTGTCTCTGACCTCCTTGCCCCCCACCCCTCCGGGGAACAAAGACGAAACAGAGGCAGGGCAGGGGAGGGAGGAAACTCAGAGGTGCTGGGGGAGGGGTTCGCAGAATAGCCACGGAGCGGCGTGACCCACAGGAAAGAGCCCAGGGCTGGGAGGCAGAAGACCCGGGTTCTAATCCTGGCTCGGCCACTTGCCTCTTGTGAGACCTTGGACAAGTCACTTGACTTCTCCGAACCCCAGTTTCCTCAACTGTAAAATAGGGATGCCGTAGCTGTTCTTCCTCCTATTTAGATTACGAGTGGGGAGGGATCTGAGTGGGATTAACCTGCATCCACCCCAGGGCTTAGAACAGCGCTCGATGCGTAGTAAACGCTTAACGAATCTCATCATCACCCTACAGAGAAGTTTGAGCTCTTTGGGAGACAGGTGCTAGAGAAATGCCTAGCCAGACCAAACTGTGGTCACGCTACTTTCTCCAATTACTTCTTTTGTCAAGCTACTCTGTCATCTAAACTTTAAACTCGAACGGCCCCTGCCAGGAGGAAAACGTTTGCTGAAATCTAGCCCGGACCTGTCCTTTCCAAACTTCATTCGGTGCCAGTCAGGAAGGACTGTGGCCTTATATTAATGCAGAATCCCGGGAGTCCCGTGCCCTGATTTTCGAGGCCGTGAGGTCCCTGGGGGCCAAAGACCGTGTCTAGTTCTCAGCCGTGCGCTCTCTCCCAGCACTCACTACAGTGTCCGCAACCAGGAAGTGCTTAATCAATACTATCGCGAGCCTGGAAGTCAGGAGGTCATGGGTTCTAATCCCGCTCTTCCTGTCTGCTGTGCGGCCTTGGGCAAGTCACTTCACTTCTCTGTGCCTCAGTTACCTCATCTGTAATGCGAGGATAAGAAAAATCATAATAATAATGGGATTTGTTAAGCGCTTACTATGTGCCAAGCATTGGTCTAAGCACTGGGGGAGATACAAGGTAACCAGCTTGTCCCACGTGGGGCTCACAGTCTTAATCCCCATTTCACCGATGAGGGAACTGAAGCACAGAGAAGTGAAGTGGCTTGTCCAAGGGCAAACAGCAGATAAGTGGCGGAGCTGGGATTAGAACCCACATCCTCTGACTCCCAAGCCCGCGCTCTTTCCACTAAGCCACGCTGCTTCTCTTCTTCACAGGATTGAGACTGTGAGCCCCTCATGGGACAGGGACTGTGTCCAACCCGATTTGCTTATCCATCCCAGCACTCAGTACAAGGTCTGGCACATAGTAAGCGCTTAAATACCAGAAATATTATTATTATTATTACTAACCCACTCGGATTTTCAGTTTGAATAAATCATCTCTTTGGTTCATTATTCATTCACTCAATCGTATTTATTGAGCGCTTACTGTGTGCAAAGCACTGTACTAAGCTCTTAGAAAGTACAGTGCAGCAAAAAGAGAGACAATCCCTGCCCACAACGGGCTCACAGTCTAGAAGGGGAGAGACAGGCATCAAAACAAGTAAACAGGCATCAATAGCATCAGTATAAATGAATAGAATTATAGATATATATATATACATCAAAACAAGTAAACAGGCATTAATATAAATAAATAGAATTATAGACGTACATATATACACAAGTGCCGTGGAGCGGGTGTCGGGGATAGAGCAAAGGGGGTGAGTTGGGACAATGGGGAGGAGAGGGGGAGCTGAGGAAAAGGGGGCTCATTAGCGTATGCCCCCCAAATCCTTCTCTGATCTTTCCAAACCCGTGCCAGTTCTTTTACCAGGACCCTCCGTGAATCCCTTCTCAAGTCCTGGAGCGGCCTAGTTAGGAAAGAGCCCGGGCCTGGGAGTCAGAGAACCTGGGTTTTAATCCCGCCTCTGCCACTTGTCGGCTGCGTGACCTTGGGCAAGTCACTTGGCTCCCCTCTGCCTCTGTTAGCCCATCTATAAAATGAGACTTCAAGCCTCAAACTCCATGTGGGACAGGGACGGAATCCAACCTTGATTAGCTTGTATGTATCCTAGTGCCTAGTACGGTGCCTGGCATATAGTAAGCGCTTCACAGATACCACTAAAAAAAATCCTCACAGGCTCTTTTCAAGCATTTGCGAGCCAGAATCAAATCCCCTGTGTCATCCCTTTTCTGAACTCCATACGCCCAGTTCCACCAAACTTTCCACCTCAGACAATCCTTCTAATCTCTCACACAAGCCTCCTTTTGGGAGGTTATATAATCTCCTTAGAGCTTTCCTCCCTTCTTTAGCCCTCCCCTCGGCCCATGGCACTAGAAGGCAGGGCCCCAGCGAGCACAGAGACACAGAGAGACGGAGAGACAGGGAGAGAGAAGCTTCGGGGTTAGGGTTAGGATCTTCCTCAAACGGAGTGTTTTGCAACGTCAGGGGTGAGGAAGGTTCATGGTAACATCTCATGTTGGCAGTGACCAAGCGTCACCTGACTGCCACCCGCCCCTGCCCCCCCAGGGGTGGAGGAGCCACAGGATGCAGGAGCGGGAGGGGGCCTTTGGTTTTTTTCCCATCCTGTGGGAAATGCCTAACGTCCCCCGTTTCAAAATCGGCTTTCAGGACTAATCGCTCAAAAATGTCATTCAACTCCCGGTCGTCTTCTTGTCTTCTTGATCTCCTAGAGCTGGTCCTTCCTCGCTATCCCCGCCCTCCCCCCACCTTTGCCCCATCCCCCACTTAAAAAAAAAAAGTTAGGCCATGGCCAAGCCTTCTTGGCTAATTAAGAGTGAGTCAAATCGTTCTTGAGGAAGATAAATTTCAACCCGAAGCCTCTGTAACTGAGGGGGAGGACCACAGGGTCCCTCCCAGCCTCGCCTAAAGGCCTTGCTCAATCCACACTGCCGCCGAGGTGAAGTCTGAGCTGAAGAAGAAGGAGAAGAAGGCCTCAGTAGGAGAAAGGGCCCCTCGGCCTGCTCCCGTGCTCTGCCCTCCAGCTGTTTTTTTGTTGTTTTAACTGGAGGTAACTGGTAAATTTTTCTCCACATACCCCTCCTGGGAACTGTGGTGCCGTCTAATCCCCGAACCCTGACACTATAAACCAAAGCCAACAGAAACCAAACATTTTATGACTGTGGAAACACAACAGATAATCTGTGCGAGGATTTCCGTGACAGCCATCACTGGAGTATAGAGGCAAGGCGGGAGGAGGGCGGATGAGAGAGCTACAGAATCAAACTCGTGTGACAGAAAGGCAAGAATTTTTTCTCCTCAGCGAAGGATTTCAGGCGTGGGCTGAAGAGGGACGGGGACAGGGGGAAAACGTGGCTAGAAACGCCCGGATTTCTCGGTCAGAAGAGGACCAGGCACAGAGCTTTCTTCTTCTAATTTTCAAAAAGAGATCATTTCGACATATTCGGTTTTTAAAACCGAGGGGATCTGGCTTCTTTAGGGGCCCCGGGTAAATTATTAATTCCTGCAGAATAAACCCCTTCCTCGGGGAGCCCGAAGAGAGATAGAGCTGATTAGGCACACCTTCACCGTGGCTTATTAAAAAGATAAACTCCTCCGACTCCTGTTTTTAAGCGTGCCTGTTAAAGAGCAGGGACCCGAGATGAAAAGGAAGGCGGTGTGGCTGAATCAGCACTTTGGATCCACTCGGCTTGTGACCCACTTTATTAAGCGTGCCAGCCTGCATGTCAACCTGGACACGGTACAAATGACTTTGGGGTTTTTTGCTCGTTTCTCTGTTGGTTTGGTTTAGGTTTGCTTGTTTGTCAGGTGCTTACTAAGCGTCAGGCGCTGTTCTGAGCGCTGAGGTCGATACAAGATGATCAGGTTGGACACAGTCCCTATGGCCTATGGGACTTACAGTCTTTATTCCCATTTTCACATGAGGAAAGTGAGGCACAGAGAAGTGAAGTGACTTGCCCAAGGTCACACAGCAGACAAGTGGCAGATCCGGGATTAGAACCCAGGTCTTTCTGGCTCCCAGGTCCATGCTCTATCCACCATGCTGCTTCCTTTTTCTGGGGAGAAAAACCAGAACCGAGAGACTCAGTATTTTCACCTCAGAAACGAGAGGCTTCTGGGGGCTTGGAGGGGCAGAAAGCAATCAGTCGGTCGGTTAGTATTTATTGAGCACCTCCTGTGTGTGGAGCATTGTACTAAGCGCTTGGGAAAATACAATAGTATAGAGTTCCTGTATCGTAGCTGAGGATTAGTGGCGGGTTTTCCAACAGGCCAGTTTTCCTGCTCCGCAGAACCCAAAAAGATGAACCAATTAATCAGTCGATCGAATTTATTGAGCGCTTACTGTGTGCAGAGCACTGCTCTGAGCGCTTGGGAGAGTACAGTATAGCAGAGTTGGTAGACGTGTTCCCTACCCACAACGAACTTACTGTCTAGAGTTCCCTTGGACTTTGCATGGCCTCCTTTCTTTTTCAAAGGGGAAATTCAGTCAATTTAAGCACCAGCTCATCTGCACATCTGCTTCTCTTTTTTCGTCCACTCCGTAAATTCTTTCAGTGCCTGCCTCCCCTCTAGACTGTAAGCGCCTTGAAGGCGGCGGCCGTGTCTACTAATGAGGAAAGCAGCGGTGGTCTAGTGGAAAGAGCACAGATCGGGGAGTCAGAGGCCCTGCGTTCTAATCCTGACTCTCTCGCCGCTTGCATGCTGTGTGACCTTGCCTCAGTTTTGTCATCTGTAAAATGGGGATTCAATACACGTTCTCCCTCCCACTTAGGCTGCGAGTCCCATATGGGAAAGGGACCGTGTCCAGACTTCTTTTTTAAGGCGTTGTTTAAGTGCTCACTATACGCCAAGCATCGTTCTAAGTGCTGGGGTAGAAATAAATCAGGTCGGGTACAGTCCCTTTCCCACAATCATTCAATCATCTTTATTGAGCGCTTACTGTGTGCAGAGCACTGTACTAAGCTCCTGGAAAGTAAAATTCGGCAACAAATGGAGACAATCCCTACCCAGCAACGGGCTCACGGTCCTCACAGTACAGGTAGGTGAAAGAAGAGGTATTGAATCCCCATTTTGCAGCTGAGGACCATAAGTGACTTTCCCAAGGTCACAGAGCAGGCAAATGGCAGAATCAGGATTAGAACCCATGTCCTCAGGCTCCCAGGCCTGTGCTCTATCCACTAGGCAGCACTGCTTCTCTGGTCTCTGCAGCAAGTGGGGAGGGCAGGAGTACCCCCGGAGAAAGGTTCTGGGTTCTCACATAATTGGTGATCGTCCGTAAAATGGACGCTAAAGGTGCCATTAAATTACACTAATTATAAACATTATTCTGTCTTTCCCGAGCGCTTAGTACAGTGCACTGCACCAAGTGGGCGCTCAGTAAGTGTTACCACTGCTATCATTACTCTGCTGCAGGCCCGGCATCATGCGTGGGAGATCGCAAGCATCTCCTCGCCCTCTCTCTGGAAGGGTCATTTGCGATCACCCTAGGTGGGCAGAGAATACACATTACTGCAAGTATGGGTCCGTCAGCCCCAGTTCCCCAAACTCCCCCTCTAGACTGTAAGATCATTATTCATTAGGTCATTGGTATTTATTGAGCACTTGCTGTGTGCAGAGCACTGTACTAAGCGCTTGGGAAAGTACAAGACAACAATAAACAGTGACATTCCCTGCCCACAATGAGCTCACAGTCTAGAGTCAGGGAGACAGACATCAGTACAAATCGATAAAATGAAAAGGTAGGTGCACGAGTGCTTTGGGGCTGGGAGGGGGAAGAGCAAAGGGAGCAAGTCAGGACAATCCAGAAGGGAGTGGGAGATGAGGAAAAGGGGGAATTAATCTGGGAAGGCCTCTTGGAGGAGATGGGCCTTCAGTGAGGCTTTGAGCAGGAAGCCTCTCTGCTAACCTAATCGTATTGTACTCTCCTGAGCGTTTAGTCCACGTGCTTAGAGAAGCCACATGGACTAGCGGAAAAAGCACGGGCTGGGGAGTGCAAGGACCTGGGTTCTAACCCAAGCTCTGCTACTTGGGACTCTGGGCAAGTCACTTCGCTTCTCTGGGCCTCAGTTCCCTCATCTGCAAAATGGGGAGTCACTTCCTGTGCTCCCTCCTACTTAGATTGTGAACCCCACGTGAGACCCTGATTACCTCGTATCTACCTCAGCACTTAGTACAGTGCTTGGCACATAATAAGCTCTTAATGAATACCACCATTATTATTATTATTGTTGTTGTTACTATTTCAGTGGTCTGTACACAGCTCAATAGATGGCATTTATTAATGATCGACTGATTGATTGACTGATCGAAAAGGGTCTAGAATCTGTGAGAACGCTTGCTTGATTAAAGCCAGTTCAGAATAATAATGATAATAATAATGATGGTATTTTTTAATCCTCTCACCCTGTTGCTCACCTTCTCCTCTGTCTTCCTGCTTCTCGTCATGAGTCCACAGGAAATGTGGTAGGGAGACATTATAGAAGTTATAAAACTTGGAATAAGGAATTTTACTACCAAGGCATTCAAACTGTACTTCAGTTGTAACAGCACTTGGGTTCAAGAAGCAGCATGGTCTACTTAAAAAAAAATTGTGGTATTTGATAAGCATTTACTATGTGCCTAGCACTGCTCAAAGCACTGGGGGAGATACGAGGTTAGGTTGTCCCAGGTGGGGCTCACAGTCTCAATCCCCATTTTGCAGATGAGGGAACTGAGGCCCAGAGAAGCGAAGGGACTTGCCCGAAGTCACACAGCCGACAACGGCGGAGCCGGGATTAGAACCCACAACCTCGGACTCCCAAGGCCGAGCTTTTCCCACTAAGCCACGAACAGTAGCTATTCACCATCCCCGTGTTTCCGTTCCTTGGCCTTAACCGTCTCCCCTCATTCCTCCTGCCTGGGAAACGTTCATTCATTCGATCGTATTTATTGAGCTCTTATCGTCTGCGGAGCACTGTACTGAGCTCTGGGGAGCATTCAATTCCACCATAAAGAGGCACATTCTCTTCCCACAACCAGCTTCCAGTCTAGAGACGAGCTTACAGTCTAGTACTTCCGAGCGCTTCGCTGCCTGCAGTCAGACTATAAAAGAACTGTGAAAATCCCGGAGACAAAATACTCTAGGGAGAAGGAAATCGTAATTAGGGTAATCCTGAACGTCTTCGGCCGAGCAACAGGCTCGGAATAACAGCCGAAGCGGAGCAGCTCGTAAATTATCCGATGACTCCGATCCGGTAGAACGCAAGTGGGTAATAGCCAGGGCTGGTGTTCTTCTTTGGGAAGCTCACCCCCCCCCCGGTCACTGGCCCCATCTCCTCTCCCCTGGAGAATCCCGTCTAATTTCTAAGGTTTCCAGACCACTCATCGGGTGGCCGAAGACGCAGCATTTCTCAGCAGCTGTTGGGAGCCCGGTACCGGGAAAAAATTGGGGCCCTTCCTTCCTGCTGATTCATTTCCAGAGGCAATTTCATCTCCCTGTCACCTGCCACCTTGGGTGATACTCGCCCAAGGCCGGAGAGGGAAACCAGGTCCGAGGCGAGATTAGAACTCGGGGCTTGGTCCCGTAGCTGTCCGCCTCGGCTCAGTAAACAACGCTCCCCTCCCTTCCTCTCACCCTGTTGCTCACCTTCTCCTCTGTCTTCCTGCTTCTCGACGTGAGTCCGGAGGAAATGTGGTAGGGAGATATTATAAGAAGTTATAAAACTTGGAATAAGGAATTTTGCTACCAAGGGATTCAGACTTCAGTTGTAACAGCACTTAGGTTCAAAAAGCAGCGTGACCTACGGAAAAAAAAATGGTGGTATTTGTTAAGCGCTTACTATGTGCCAAGCACTGTTCTAAGCAAAGACAAGGTCATCAGGTTGTCCCCCCTGGGGCTCACGGTTTTTTATCCCCATATTACAGATAATAATAATAATGATAATGTTGGTATTGGTTAAGCGCGTATTATGTGCAGAGCACTGTTCTAAGCACTGGGGGAGATACAGGGTCATCAGGTTGTCCCACGTGGGGCTAATCCCCATTTTACAGATGAGGTAACTGAGGCACAGAGAAGTTAAGTGACTTGCCCAAGGTCACACAGCAGACAAGTGGCGTGGCCGAGATTAGAACCCACCTCCTGTGACTCCCAAGCCCGGGCTCTTGCCACTAGGCCATGCTGCTTCTTGGGTCTGATCCCAGCTCCACCACTTGCCGGCGGGGTGACCTTGGGCAAGTCACTTCACTGCTTGGAGCCTCAGTTTCCTCTCTAAAATGGGGGCTCAGTAGCCATTCTGCCTCCTACTTAGATTGTGAGTCCCACGTGGGACAGGGACTGTGCCTGACCTGATCATCTCGATCTATCCCAGTGCTTACCACAAAGTAAGTGCTTAACAAACCCTACTATTATTATAATATATTTATCCTTATACTCTGCCAATTCCCTTATCTGTAATTTATTTTAACGTCAGACTACCTCCCTAGACTCTATACTCCTTGTGGGCAGGGAACGTGTCTACTAATTGTATTGTACTCTCTCAAGTGCTTAGTACAGTGCTCTGCACCCAGTGAGAGCTCAGTAAATACCACTGATTGATCGATTGCTAATAAAGGAGCAGTCAAGGCCTGTGTGCTGTGGCTCCTGTTTTCCCAGTTGTAGTTTTTGATTTCGGGGATTTTTTTGTTGGGTTTTTTTTGGTATTTGTCAAGGATTGTTCTCAGTGCTGGGGCAGATGGAAGTTAATCGGGTAGGACACAATCCTTTTCCAAGTGGGAGGGAGAGCAACTATCTGATCCCCATTTTAATGATAATAATAATAATAATGGTGTTTGTCAAGCGCTTATGAAGTGCCAGGCACTGTACTAAGCACCGGAGTGGATAGAAGCAAATTGGGTTGGACACAGTCCCCGTCCCGCATAGGGCTCACGGTCTTAATCTGTGTGACTGTTAGTCAGCTGTGTGACTGTCTGTCAGCTGTGTGACGGTGGGCAAGTCACTTAACTTCTCTGTGCCTCAGTTCCCTCATCTGTAAAACGGGGATTAACTGTGAGCCTCACGTGGGACGACCTGATCACCCTGTAGCTACCCCAGTGCTTAGAACAGTGCCCTGCACATAGTAAGCGCTTAACAAATACCAACATTATTATTATTATCATTATTAATCTCCGTTTTCCCGTTGCCGAACTGTACTTTCCAAGCGGTTCGCACAATGCCCTGCACAGAGTAAGCGCTCAATGAATGCGATTGAACGAACGAACGAAACACCACAAGGAAAAAAAGGCCCCAAAAACCAGGAGATGGGGGCCGAGGGGAGACGGAAGGACCGGAACCAGCCTCTGCCTCACCCCCTCGCGCCCCCGTCTAGACTGTGTGTTCACTGCGAGCAGGGAACGGGCCTGTTTACGGTCTTATTGTCCTCTCCCCAGCGCTTAGGTAGGTGCTCAGTAAATACAACCCCGGACCCCTCGAGGAGACGGTCCCCGGTGGGCCGAGGGACTGGGTGCCCGAGAAGGAAGGAGCTGAGAGGCTGGAGGAGCCTCTCCCTCCTGATGTGTGGTCTCCGTACCTCAGGCGCTTGTGCAAACATTTGGGGCTTTGTCAGGGGCTGAATAGGAAAGTCAGCCCCAAATTAGCGCTAACGCGAGGGCGTTCAACCCTCCCGTAAGGCTCTTTGAAAAGTTATAATAGAACTTTCCAGGGGCCGGGCAGGCCAACCCCAACAGGTCTGACTCACAGCCACAAAGGTTCGTGCCCTAGGAAAGGCAGGGAGGCCAATCCCCAGCAGTTAGACGGCGGCCTTCTCCCCGCTGCCTATTTCCTTGCTTGTCGGTTTTTTCGGATGGTATCAGTGAAGAGCTCGCCCTGAATTAAGCGCTGGAGGAGAGAGAAGACAACGGGAATGATGATTTGTGGTGACAGTAATGATGATGATGATGGTGGTATCCGTTGAGCACTTATTACACGCCTAGCACCGTCCTAAGAGCTGGGATCGGGCTGTCCCACGTGGGGCTCGCAGACTTAACCCCCCTTTTACAGATGAGGTAACTGAGGCGCAGAGAAGTAAAGTGACTTGCCCAAAGTCACACAGCTGACGAGTGAGCCGTGGTTAGAACCCACGACCTCTGACTTCCAAGCCCCTGCTCTCTCCACTAAGCCTCCACCAGTCCCTAGGCAGTGACAGTTAGACGGTGGCCCTCTCCCCACTGCCGGTTTTTGTCTATTTTCCGCGATATCTGTTAAGAGCTTACTCCGTGCCGGGCACTGCAGTAAGCGCCGGGGTAGATAATGAATAATAATAATGAATAATGATAACAACGACGAAGACTTGTGGTATTAAGCATATACTATGTGCCTACAGCAATTCATAGGCAGTGGCAGTTAGATGGTGGCCCTCTCCTCTCCCCACTACCTGGATCTGGTTTTTTGTTTTTAATATGGTATTTGTTCAGCGCCTACTATGTGCCAGGCTCTGTTCTAAGCTCTGGGGAAGATATAATAATGTTGGTATTTGTTAAGCGCTTACTATGTGCAGTGCGCTGTTCTAAGCGCTGGGGTAGATACAGGGTCATCAGGTTGTCCCACTTGAGGCTCACAGTTAATCCCCATTTTATGGATGAGGTCACTGAGGCACAGAGAAGTGAAGTGACTTGCTCACAGTCACACAGATGACAAGCGGCAGAGCCGGGATTCGAACCCATGACCTCTGACTCCCAAGCCCGGGCTCTTTCCACTGAGCCACGCTGCTGCTCTAGATAGGAGATGATCAGGTTGGACACAGTCCATGTCCCACGTTCATCCATTCCTTCATTCACTCAGTCGTACTTATTGAGCACTTACCGTGTGCAGAGCACTGTACTAAGCACTTGGGAGAGGACACTAAAACAATAAACAGACCCTTTCTCTGCCTCTAATGAGTTTACAGTCTCGAAGGCGAGACGGGGCTCACCGTCTTAATCCCCATTTTCCAGATGAGGTAACTGAGGCCCAGAGCGCTTACTGTGTGCCAAGCACTTTTCTAAGCACTAGGATAGATACGAATTTATGAGGTTGGACCCAGTCCCTGTCACATGTGATGCTCACAGTCCAGGTAGAAGGGAGGAGGATTTAAGCCCCATTTTGAGTTGAGAAAACTGAGCCACAGAGAAGTGAAGTGACTCGCCCAAGGTCATTCAGCAAGCAAGCAAGCAATTGGCAGAGCTAGGATTAGAAACCAGATCCTCTGACTCCTCAGGTCCATGCCCTTTCCACTAGGCCACACAGCGTGGCTCAGTGGAAAGAGCACGGGCTCTGGAGTCAGAGGTCATGAGTTCGAATCCCGGCTCCGCCACTTGTCAGCTGGGTGACTGTGGGCAAGTCACTTCACTTCTCTGTGCCTCAGTTACCTCATCTGGAAAATGGGGATTAAGACTGGGAGCCCCACGTGGGACAACCCGATTCCCCTGTGTCTACCCCAGCGCGTAGAACAACGCTCTGCACATAGTAAGCCCTTAACAAATACCAACATTATTATTATTAGACCTCGGTTCCCTCAACTGTAAAATGGGGATTCAATACCTGTTCGCTCTCCGATTTAGACTGTGAGCCCCATGTGGGACAGGGACTGTGTCCAACCCGAGTATGTTGTATCCTGAGTATGTCGTGCACAGTGTTTAGCAAATAATAAGCACTTAGCACTAATCCCAGCTCCGCCGCTGATGAGCTGTGTGACTTCGGGCAAGTCACTTGATCTTTCTGTTCCTCAGTCACCTCATCTGTAAAATGGGGATTAAGACTGTGAGACCCATATGGAACAACCTGATTACCGCGTTACTCAGCTATTACTATAGCGCTATTATTCGGCGCTTAGAACGGTGTTAGGCACATAGTAAGCGCTTAATAAATACCGCCATTATTATTATTATCATTATTTATGTAAGAGTGTGTATTCAATTGCACATCACACTATCAATTCAGCTATTTCATTCTGACCCGCTTGAACAATTACCTGTTCTATCTTGTTCTTCCTCCCTAATAATAATAATAATAACAATAGAATCTGTAAGGACTTACTATGCGTCAAGCCCTCTGCTCCTGTAGATTAATTTTCATCTGTATCCCCCATCAGATTGAAAGTTCCTTGAAGGCAGGGAGCAGGTGCCAATCAATCGACGCGTCTACTTATTTACTGGGGACTTACCGCGTGCGGAGCACTGTGCTAAGCACTTGGGAGAGGACAATGGAACAGAATCAGAAGTAACGGTCCCTGACCACAATAAGTTTACGGGCTGGAGGGGGAGACAGGCATTAATATAGACCGGAAGTTAGTCTGGACACTCACTGTGGACAGGGAATCTGTCTTTTTATTGTTATATGTAATCTCCCAAGCGCATAACACAGTGCCCTGCACACAGTAAGCGCCCAGTAAATATGATTTTTTGACCGACTGACTGGCTTGACATTAATACAAACAAATAAATGATGGGTAGGGACATAATAATCCCTTGGTATCCTATAGCGCTTTTATTACCAAAGCTCCCCCGCATCAATTAGTTCACTGAAGCCTTCCCCTTCCCCTCCCCTCAGCACTGTGTTCATCTGTATATATTATTTATTACCCTATTTATTTTGTTAATGAGGTGTATATCGCCTTGATTCTATTTATCTTGATGATGCTGTCTTGTTTTTGTTTCGTTCTGTTTTGCTTTGCCGTCTGCCTCCCCCGTTTAGACGGTGAGCCGGTCACTGGGCCGGGAGGGTCTCCGTCTGTGGCCGAATTGTCCATTCCAAGCGCTTAGTACAGTGCTCTGCACATAGTAAGCGCGCGATAAATACTACTGAATGAATGAATGAATGAATGAAGCCCTCACAACAACACTGCGAGGTAAGAAGACAAGACACGTATTATTGCCCCCGTTTTAAGGACGGGGAAACTGAGGTACAGGGAAGTCAGATGACTCGCCCACGGTCACACGGCCGGTCAGGCTTGAACCCCGGACCGGCTCTCTGCCGCTTCGCCGCACCGCTGCCGTGCCTGACTTTGGGTGTACCCTCCTAAGCGCTTAGCATGGCTCCTGGCACTCAGCGGGCATTTCATAAATACTGTCGACGGATGGGTCGACGGGCCTCGAACGTTTCGATCTAGAGATCCCTCGTCCGGCTACGCTAGGCGGGGCCCGTGTCTGCGCTCCCCATCCACGACTTTCTGCGGCCGTCCAGGGGAGACAGGCCTATCCGCCAAGAGATGGGATTAAGTCGCTCTGTGTGGGGAACGGTGTTATTAGGGAGGAAAAAAAACCCTTTTCCTCATCTCCCCCTCCCTCCTACGTCGCCCTGACTTGCTCCCTTTACTCTTCCTCCCCCTCCCAGCGCCACAACACCTATGTATCTACCTGTCATTTTATTTATTTGCATCCATGTCTGTCTCCCCGCCCCTGGACTGTGAGCTCATTCCTTCATTCGTGCGATCGTATTTATCGAGCGCTTACTGTGTGCAGAACTTGGAAAGTACAAGTCAGCACTAAAGAGAGACAATCCCTGCCCACAGCGGGCTCACGGGCTAGAAGGGGGGAACTCGTTGTGAGCAGGGAGTTTTATTGTTTATTGCTGCACTGTACTTTCCCAAGTGTTTAGTACAGTGCTCTGCACACAGGAAGGGTTTAATAAATACGACGGAGTGAAGGAAGGAAAGGAGGAAGGAAGCCATAATGGCAGCCGGCGGGAAAGGGGAGGGAGGCAGGAGACGCGGGAGAGAAGAGAGGGAAAGAGAAAGGTGGGAGGAGGGTGGAGGGGAAGGGAGAGGCAGGAGGTAAAAGAGGGAAAGAGAGAGGTGGGGGGAAGAGAGAAAGAGAGAGGCAATCCCACCTCTCTATTGCCTGGGAGGGCCATTGCAGTACGACACGGAATTTCATAATCTTATCTTTACCGCCCATTGAAAACCCTCATCCCATCTGACCTACCTCTCCTCCGAGTGAATCACAGATGCAAAGTAGCACAGACGTAAAAATAAATAATGACATATTTCATTTTTACAAAGGGCCCGTGATCTCGGGAGGAGGACTGAATATGAAATAAAAGAGGTTAAGAGACATCATGACAAGGTCATTTCCACCCCCCACCCCCCCTTGTTGTCTAATCGGGTCAACGAGAAGAAATTAAGAAAACAAACATGTTATTGGGCTTGGTGGTGAGTAAACAGCAAGTGGATTTTGCAATTCCTCGATGATGGCATCAGCTAGGGGAGTGTCTCTTTCCTGCATAGTTCTTCTAAATTCAACAGGGCAGTGAGGGTGTCATTTATGTAACACCTGTAATTCGACTTGCTGGATTGGGGAATGTGATCTCCTCGCTGGGGGAAGCGGTTAATAATAATCGTAGCGTTCGTTAAGCCCTTACTATTTGCCGAGCGCTGTACCGACAGCTGGGGTGGATACGAGCAAATGGGGTTGGACGCAGTCCCTGTCCCACGTGGGGCTCGCGGTCTCAATCCCCATTTTACAGACGAGGGAACTGAGGCACAGAGTGGCGAGGCCACTTGCCCAAGGCCACACAGCAGATGCGAGGCAGAGCCAGGAAACGGGTGTAAATCTGGGGCGCCTCGGGGTGTAATCCAACATGGCCGGGGGCGGACCACCGGGCCCTGGAAAGCCCAGCAAGATGCAGATTCCTCAACGGGCCCTCCGGGGGTGAAGGTGCCCGTTGGATAAGCGGGCACTAAATCCCTCTCCTACAACAGCCAATTCACGCAGTAATAATAACGATAAATAATAATTACGGTATTTGTTAAGCGCTTACTCTGTGCCAGGCACGGGTCTGATGCAAGCTAATCAGGTTGGACCCAGCCCCTGTCCCACATGGGGCTCTCACTCTCCGTCCCCATTTTACAGATGAGGGAACTGAGGCACAGAGAAGTGAAGCGACCTGCCCAAGGTCACGCGGCGGACAGGTGGCCGAGCCGGGATTAGAACCCACGACCCCCTGACTCCGGGGCCTGCGTTCTGTCCTACGCCGTGCTGCGTCCATAGATCGAATCTACTGAGCGCTGGCTGTGCGCGCTGTACTAAAGCGTTTGGGAGAATACAACGGAACAGACACACTAGGAGCTCGTAGTCCAGCGTGGGGGAGACAGACGTGAATAGGAAGAAATAAATGACGGATAGGGACGTGAGCGCTGTGGGGCTGGGAGGGGGAAAATGAATAAAGGGAGCGAGTCAGGGCGACGCAGAAGGGAGTGGGAGAAGAGGAAAGGAAGGCTCAGAATTTACCTAACGCTTCCTGTGGGCAGGGCTCTCCGCGGTGGCTCGTGTGAATCAACGTGCGCAAAGCTCGGGCGTGCTAAGGGAGCTCAGCCGGGGAGGTCGAGGCCCTCCGGACTCTGGTTTGCCAATAGTTCTACGCCTCTCTTCCCTGTTGGGAAGTTCCTCGCCCTCAGAGAACAGGTCTCTGTTCTGCACGTCTCAAAGGTCCAGTACACTGCGCCGCACCAGGTCCGGGCTCAATAAACGCTACCAACGCCACTGCTACTCTGACCACCTGACGATTTTAGACCGTGAGCCCGTGGTTGGGCGGGGATCGTCTCTATCTGTTGCCGAATTATCCATTCCAAGCGCTTAGTACAGTGCTCTGCACACAGTGAGCGCTCAATAAATACCACTGAATGACTCCATCACTGCTCTCATTGACCTCTGAGCCCCGTAAGCGCTTAGTACAGTGCTGTGCACATAGTGAGCGCTCAATAAATACTATTGAATGAATGACTGGTGGTCATTCCCCCGTCACCCTACCCCCGAAACGGGCACTGACCAACACGATGGCATTAATAATAATGACGATGGTATTTGTTAAGCGCTTACTAGGTGCCAAGCACTGTTCTAAGCGCCGGGGTAGGCACGAGCTCATCAGGTTGGACGGAGTCCCTGTCCCACACGGGGCTCGCAGTCTTAATCCCCATTTTACAGAGGAGGGAACCGAAGCACAGAGAAGTGAAGTGTCAAGGTCGCAGACGGCAGAGAAGTCACGGAGCCGGGATTAGAACTCAGATCCTTCTGACTCCCGGGCCCGTGCTTTATCCACTAGGTCACGCCGCTTCGGGTTGAACTCCCGGCTGGAAACCTCCACCTCTTTAACGGCACCTCAAGCGGCCCGGGTCGGGCAGGCAGGAGCCGGCCAGCGGTTCCTTCTCTGGCTAAGTCACGGCAATTTCCCCGGGTTATTATGATTATTATTGTTATCCTCCCGTGAGTAACTTGGCCTCTTCCGAACAGTTATCTCGCGCCGCACAAAGGGAGCTTTGTTTCTTCACAAGGCCTCTCTGTTGGCCAGAGCCCGGGCGGTGAAGCCGAAGGGGGGAGCCCGGGCCGGGCGGCTCCTCTGCCTCGACGTTCCCCGAGAGGAGCGAATTTCCCCTTCGGGAAAGGCCCTTCGGGAAGTAGCCCCCGGCCTCCCTGCCCTTGCTCCGTCGGGCAGTACGGGGTCTGGCACGTAGTAAGCGTATAACAAATACGCTTAATAAAGCATATAAGCAGCGTGGCTCAGTGGAAAGAGCCTGGGCTTGGGAGTCAGAGGTCATGAGTTCGACTCCCGGCTCTGCCACTTGTCAGCTGTGTGACCTTGGCAAGTCACTTAACTTCTCTGCGCCTCGGTGACCTCATCTGGAAAATGGGGATTAACTGTGAGCCTCACGTGGGACAACCTGATGACCCTGTATCTACCCCAGCGCTAGAACAGTGCTCTGCACATGGTAAGCGCTTAACAAAGACCAACATTATTATTATTAAATACCCTTATTATCATTTTTCTCTGTGCCTCAGTTACTTCATCTGGAAAATGGGGAGTAAGACTGTGAGCCCCATGTGGGACAGGGACTGTGTCCGACCTGATTATCTTGCGTCTCCCTCGGCGCTTAGAACAGTGCCTGGCACGTAGTAAGTGCTTAACAAATAGGAATACAAAAAAGTGCTTGAGTGACCTCCCCGTCCCCCAGCGCTCCCCAAGGGCCAGAGAATGGGGAGGGAAAGGGGAAGGGTAGAGGGGGTCACGGAGAGGTCATATTCATCCTGAGGGAGTTTGGGGTCTGAGCTGCTCCTTGTGGAGCCAACTGGGGAGTAGTCACCCCCATGACCCTCTAGCCACTGGCCTTTTTGCCTCACCCCCAAGCCAGAGGGAAGCAGAGTGGCTTAGTGGATAGAGCCTGGGTTCGGGAGTCAGAAGGAACCGGGTTCTAATCCCGACTCCTCCACGTGTCTGCCGTGTGACCTTGAGAAATTTCCTTCCCTTCTCTTTACCTCAGTTCCCTCATCTGTAAAACGGGAAGACTGTGAGCCCCATATGGGACGGGGACTGTGTCCTGCCCGAGGAGCTTGCGTTTACCCCAACGTTTAGTAATAATAATAATGTTGGTATTTGTTAAGCGCTTACTATGTGCAGAGCACTGTTCTAAGCGCTGGGGTAGACATAGGGGAATCAGGTTGTCCCACATGGGGCTCACAGTCTTAATCCCCATTTTACAGATGAGGTAACTGAGGCCCAGAGAAGTTAAGCGACCTGCCCACAGTCACACAGCTGACCAGTGGCAGAGCTGGGATTCGAACCCATGACCTCTGACTCCAAAGCCCGTGCTCTTTCCACTGAGCCATGCTGAGCTTGGCCCAAAGGAAGCACTTAACAAATACCAGAAATATAATCATCATCACAGTAATGGCAATTTGTTAATAATAATAATAACGTTGGCATTTGTTAAATGCTTACTATGTGCCGAGCACTGTTCTAAGCACAGATCAGCGCTTCTGTAAGCGCTCACGGTCTTAATCCCCATTTTACAGATGAGGTAACTGAGGCACCGAGAAGTTAAGTTGTCACACAGCTGACAAGTGGCGGAGCCGGGATTCGAACCCATGATGTCTGACTCCAAAGCCTGTGCTCTTTCCACCGAGCCACGCTGCTTCTCTAATGATGTTGGTATTTGTTAAGCGCTTTCTATGTGCAGAGCAATGTTCTAAGCGCTGGGGTATTACAGAGGGGAATCAGGTTGTCCCACGTGGGGCTCACAGTCTTCATCCCCATTTTACAGACGAGGTCACTAGGCCCAGATAAGCTAAACGGCTTTTGGGACCGGAATCGGGAAGAAGAAACGTTCCAGGGGCCATTCAGCTCCATTATTCCATTAATAGTAGTAATCGTGGTATGAGTTAAGTGCTTACTAAGCGCCAGACACTGTTCTGAGCGCTGGGGCGCGTACAAGCAAATGGGGTGGGGGACAGTCCCCGTCCTGCGTGGGGCTCACGGTCTTTGTCTCCATTCTACAGACGGGGTAAGCGAGGCCCAGAGAAGTCGAGTGACTTGTCCGAGGTCACGCGGCAGAGAAGTGGCTTCCGCCTCCCGGGCCCGGGCTCTATCCACCGGGCCGCGCTACTTCTCATTCTAAGGTCCTCGAGCGTTGTGAGTCACCTTTCCTTACCCCCTCTTTGACCCCTCTCTCTTCGTTACCTCCCACACTGAGCCTCTAAATCCCGCTGGTTCCTCCTTTATGATATTTCATGGTCCACCTCTTCCTCTCCACCCTAGCTACCACCGCCCTGGCTGATTACCGGAAAAGCCTCCTTTCTGGTCTCAGCTCAGCCCGATTACGCCGTGTTTTCCCACCTGTTTAGTACAGTGCTCTGCGCACAGGAAATGCTCGGTAAATATCACCGATGGGTCGACGGCGCTCCCAGTAATAACAGTAACGGCACTTATCGGTCACCCACTAGGGACTTTGCCTGTATTGATTTCATTTATTCCGTTCGTTCATTCGTTCGATCGGATTTATCGAGCGCTTACCGCAGGGCGTAGTGGATAGAGCCCGGGCCTGGGAGTCAGAAGGTCACGAGTTCTAATCCCAGCTCCGTCACTTGTCCGCTGTGCGACCTTGGGCCGGTCACTTCTCTTTGCCTCAGTTACCTCATCTGGAAAACGGGGATGGAGACTGTGAGCCCCACTTGGGCTCGTGTGGGACAACCTGATTAGCTTGTCTCTACCCCAGCACTTAGAACAGTGCTTGGCACATAGTAGCCCTTAACAAGTACCATAATTATTATTATTACTAAGTGCTTGGAAAATTCCATTCAACCGTAAAGAGAGACAATCCCTGCCCACACTGGACTTACAGTCTAGTACTAAGTACTTGGGAAGTACAAAATGGCACTTGATAATATTAATAATATTAATGTTTGTTAAGCACTTCCTATGTGCCAAGCACTGCACTAAGCACTGGAGTAGATTCAAGATAATCAGGTCCCACATGGGGCTAATAACGTGGCCTAGTGGATAGAGCACAGACCTGGGAGACAGAAGGTCCTGGGTTCTAATTCCGCCTCCACCGCTTGTCTGCTTTCTGACGTTGGGCAAGTCACTTCACCTCTCTGTGCCTCAGTTCCCTCATCTCTAAAATGGGGATTAAGACTGTGAGACGTGGACTGTGTCCAACCTACCCTAGTACTTAGTACAGTCCCTGCCACATAGTAAGGATGTGGAGAAGCAGTGTGGCTCAGTGGAAAGAGCACGAGCTTTGGAGTCAGAGTTCATGGCTTCGAATCCCGGCTCTGCCACTTGTCAGCTGTGTGACTGTGGGCGAGTCACTTAACTTCTCTGTGCCTCAATTCCCTCATCTGTAAAATGGGGATCAAGACTGTGAGCCCCACGTGGGACAACCCGATTCCCCTGTGTCTTCCCAGCGCTTAGAACAGTGCTCTGCACATAGTAAGCGCTTAACAAATACCAACATTATTATTATTATTATTAAGAACTTAGCAGACACCACTTAAAAAAAATCTAGAAGCAACCGTGCCTCCGCCTCTTCCCTAATTAACCCAGCAATCCATCAGTGTAATTTATGGAGCACAGCTCTGAATTACACGCTTGGGAGAGGACAGTACGGCAGAATTAGCCGACACGGTCATCTTAAAACTCAATAAAAACGATCGAATGTATGACTACCACGGGCCTTCGTGCAAAGTAAGCGCTTAAAACCCGTTCCCTAGGCGAGTTCATGTGGGCAGGGGATGTGCCCGTTTGTTGTTATACGGTACTCTCCCAAGCGCTTAGTAGAGTGCTAATAAGCGCTCGACAGATACGATTGATTAAATGAATGAACCAAACCCAAGTGGGCAAACGGTGGGTGGGCCGTCAAAGCTTAGAGCGGCCCGGAGAGGCCCGTCACCAGGGTGTGAGAGGACAAACAGAGGCATCTCGTGGCTCCCCCCAGACCCTGGGAACAAGCGACAAGGTAGGCGTTTGTCTCCACGCTCTCACCCCCATCCCTCCCTCGGAGGGCAGGAAGGAATTTTCCCCGCTCTTGCACAACAGGCCCTGACTGAGGCCTTCGGAGTTTGCGTGGTTATCTCTGCTCTACCCTAAGGTGTCTGAATGGTGCGGGGTGAGAGGGTGGGACCCTCCGGCTAATTCAACCCCGCGCTGCTCTCGAGTGTTCGCACAAACGGGCTGAGGGACTCCTGGTGACCGGGAATCTGGCGTCCTTTCCAGAACCGGGGGGGTCCTCCAAATCCGCTAGCCCAATCCCATCAGCCCCTGTCCGCTCCGCTCCAGTCGGGACCGGGGAGGGAGACACAGACCCAGAGAATCTTATCGAGCGCTTACTGCGTGCAGAGCGCCGTACAGAGCGATTGGGAGAGTACGATAGAATGATAGAACGGACACATTCCCTGCCCACAGAGAGCTTCCAGTCTAGAAGGCAGACATGAGGAGAAATAAATGATAGACATGGATATGGGTGCGGTGGGGCAGCGTGGCTCAGTGGAAAGAGCCCGGGCTTGGGAGTCAGAGGTCATGGGTTCTAATCCGGGCTCCGCCGCTTGTCAGCTGGGTGACTTTGGGCAAGTCACTTCACTTCTCCGGGCCTCAGTTCCCTCATCTGGAAAATGGGGATGAAGCCCCACAAGGGACAACCTGATCACCTTGTATCCCTCCCAGCACTTAGAACGGTGCTTTGCACATAGTAAGCACTTAACAGACACCAACATTATTATTAAATAAAGGAAGCGAGTCAGGGCGACTCAAGAGGGAGTGGGAGAAGAGGAAAAGAGGGCTTAGCCCGGGAGGGCCTCTTGGAGGAGACGGGCCTTCAAGAAGGCTTTGAAGTGGGGGAGAGTCATTGTCTGTCGCATATAAAATAAAAATAAATAAATGGTGGTATTTGTTAAGTGCTTACTATGTGCAAAGCCCTGTTCTAAGCTCTGGGGGATACAAGGTAATCAGGTTGTCCCACGTGGGGCTCACAGTTTTAATCCTCATTTTATAGATGAAGTAACTGAGGCACAGAGAAATTAAGCAACTTGCCCAAAGTCACCCAACTGGCAAGTGGCAGAACTGGGATTAGAACCCACAACCTCTGACTCCCAAATCCGGGCTCTTTTCACCGAGCCACGCGGCTTCTCTATGAGGGAGGAGGGCCTTCCAGGCCAGAGGCAGGAAGTGGGCGAGAAGTCGGCGGCGAGATACGGGATCATCAAATGGAACGCGGCACCCGTCCCACACGGGGCTCACGGTCTGAGAAGTTGGAAGCCTCCATGTCACCTCCATTATAACTGCGCTATCTTTTAAGCACTTACGCCGTGCCAGGCTCTGGACTAAGCACTGGGCTAGATAGGACATAGTCGGGTTGGACGCAGTCCGTGTCCGTCGTACGGACGAGGAACCTGAAGCCCAAAAGAGTCCGAGTGACTCGCCCAAGGCCCCTCAGCAGGCAGAGCCAGAAAAGACCCACGTGGGACAGACATTGTGTCTAACTCAATTTGCCTGAATCCACCCCAGCTCTCAGTACGGTGCCTGGCCCACTGTAAGCGCTTTACGAATACCGTCGTCACCATTAATATTATTAATAATGATATTAAGAACTAGAATCCGGAGCCTCCTGACTTGAGAGCCGTGCCACAAAGCCTTCCTTCCTGCCTCACACACAAGACACACCCAACTTTCAAAGCAACGACAACAGAAGAGCTGGCCAAAGGCAGACACTCCGCCGTAACCTCTGAACGCCGGGGAGGATCTGTTCATCGAATATCCCTGATTTGCTTGGTTCCAGAGAGAGAGCGCAGAGTCTGTGAAGACCGATATCCCAACCGCACCTGTCGCCCTTCCTCCCATCTCCTCGCTTAGTTTCTGGCCTCGCGGGCGGCCCCGCCCGGCTCATCCCAGGCTTGAGTGGTCCAGCCTCATCCTCCCGCCCTCGCGGTGACGGCGAGGAGAGATGTCTTCCTTCAGGGCCAAGGCCGGATCTCACCCTCCAGCGAGGGCTGTGGCGAATCCCTCAATCAGCTCTTCCGTTCCTACTTAGCCTCGTTCCTCTCCTAACAACAGCGATGGCATTTGTTAAGCGCTTACTGTGTGCCGAGCGCTGTTCGAAACTCCGGGTTGGATCCAAGCTAATCAGGTTGGACGCAGCCCCTGTCCCAAATGGGGCTCACCGTCCTCACCTCCGTTTTGTAGATGAGGGAACTGAGGCCCGGAGAAGCGATGCGACTTACCCAAGGTGGCTCAGCAGACAAGTGGCAGGGCCGGGATTAGAATAATAGTTACGTGGATACAGGTCGCTTGGGTTGGACACGGTCTCTGTCCCGTGCGGGGTTCACAGTCTCAACCCCCATTTTACAGCTGAGGTAACTGAGACGTGGAGAAGTGAAGTGACTTGCCCAAGATCACGTAGCGGACAGGTGGTGGAGCCAGGATCAGAACCCAGGTCCTTCTAACTCCCACACCCGGGCTCTATCCACTAAGCCACACTGCCTCCGCTCCTCCTACCGCCTGGTCCACACACTTCACTCCTCTAACGCCAACCTACTTGCTGCACCTCCATCTCACCTCTCTATCGCCATGGAACTGTTTCTTTTCTTTAGTAGCATTCGTTAAGTGCTTACCCTGTGCCAGACACTGTACTGAGCGCTGGAGTAGTTGAGTTAATCATAACTGTGGTATTTGTTAAGCGCTTACTATGTACCAGGTCTCGTTCCAAGCACCGGGGTAGATACGAGGTAATCGAGTCAGACACAGTCCCTGCCTACAAAGGGTTCACGGTCTTAGTCCCCATTTTACAGACGAGGGAACTGAGGCACAGAGACGTGAAGTGACTTGCACCAAGGTCACACAGCAGACGGTGGGGGTGAAGACTGCGAGCCCCATGTGGGACAGGGACTGCGTCCAACCCCATTAGCTTGGATCAACCCCGGCGCTCAAAGCGGTGCTTGACGCATAAAAAGCGCATAATAAACGCCATCGTTACTTAGGCGACTCTGAAGTCGTCCCCCGGCCCCGTGGGCGCCGAGGATCCCGGCGGGAGCCTCAGTGGGAGAGGCCAGGCCTCCCCCGCCGACCCCACTGCCTCCTAAACCCCCACCCTTAGCCCGGCGGAGCTGACGTGACAGCGCCTCATCCCATCCAGTCACACTTTCCGTGGCTTTTAGAGGTGGAGGAGAGGGATTAGACCCTTTGGGTCCCTCTGGTCTCTTGCTCTCTGGGTCACCGTTCCTGTTTGGCTCGTTCTCAGAATCTTCCTCGGACCAGCCCGTCATGTGTGTGAATTTGTGTGTGCGTGTGTGTCCGTGGAGGGGTGGGGGCTACCCGTGCTGGTCTCCCGAGGGGACGGGGAACCGGGGGTGGAAGGGGTGACCGGATGGTATCACTCTGCACCAAACGGGCCGTGACCGCCTTCCTCTCCCGGGAATCCATCGGAGCCGAAGAGCGGCTGGGGAGAGATCAGCGTAGACCAGGAGAGACCTTTCATTCATTCAGTCGCATTTATTGGGCGCCTACTGTGTGCAGAGCACTTGGGAGAGTGGCTTAGTGGGCCTGGGAGTCAGAGGTCATGGGTTCTAATCCCAGCTCCGCCACATGTGACCTTGGGGAAGCCACTTCAATTCTCTGGGCCTCAGTTCCCTCTCGTCTGTAAAACGAGGATTGAGATTGCGAGCTCCACATGGGACAGGGACTGTGTCCAATCGGATTTACTCGTATCCACCCCGGCGCTCGGTACGGTGCCTGGCACATAGTAAGCACTTAACAGATCCTACAATTACTGTTATTAGTTTTACAACGTAACAATAAACAGACACATTTCCTGTCCACAATGAGCTTACAGTCTAAAACACCTCAGAAAAAAAATTCCTAAACCTGGCTTCTTTGCAATATAACAAATGCCTGGGTTCTATTATAAGACTCCATCGTATCAGGAAGAAATATAATCACATATATATTTAACCAGTGCCTGAGCTTTATTACAGAACTCTATCATATTAGGTCGAAATAAAATTACATATATAGGTGGATCTATATTCATATACGTATGTATATGTGTGTATGTTTGTGTACACGATGTCTGGGTTCTATTATAGGAGCGGGATATATTAGGTAGCAATACAATTGCATACATTAAATTATATAAAGGTCAGAGGCAAATATATCATGTTATTGTTATTGTGCTCTTGTTATTATCGAGCTTACAGTCCAGAGCGGGAGACAGACGTGAATAGAAAGAAAGAAATGATGGATATGGACATAAGTGCTGTGGGGCTGGGAAGGAGGGATGAAGAAAGGGACGCAGTCAGGGAGAAACCGAAGGGAGTGGGGGAAAAGGAAATGAGGGCTTCGTCAGGGAAGACCTCGTGGAGGACATGTTTCTCGGGGAAGTTGTAACTAGTTCCTAAATGCACAGGGGGCAGGGCTAACTGGAAAATAGGGTGTGGAGGTGAAATCTTTGTTGAGGAAGGCTTCCTGGACGGGAGGGATTTTAGTAAGACTTTGAAGATGAAGGGAGTGTTGGCCCGTCAGATGCAGCGTGGCCTAGTGGGAAGAGCCCGGGCCTGGGAGCCAGAGGACCTGAGTTCTAATTCCACCTCCGCCACGTGTCTGTTGTGTGACCTGGGACAATTCGCTTAACTTCTCTGGGCTTCAGTTCCCTCATCTGTAAAAGGGGGATAACGACCGTGGGCCGCACGTGAGACAGGGACCGCGTCCAACCTGATTATCGCGTGTCTATCCCAGCGCTTAGAAGGGTGCCTGACACATAGTAAGTGCTTAATAGATAGCTCGATTATTCATTATTATTATTATATGAAGGGGGAGGGGGTTTCAGACAGGAGGGAGGGAGGGCTTTACGAGTTGCAGGGGTCTGTATTAAATGCTTGAGGGAGGACACGGAAACCCAAGCATACATTCTCTGCCTTCAAGGAGCTTACAACCTAGAACTTCTTGGGCACCTACTGTGTGCAGAGCACTGTACTAAGTGCTTGGGAGAGTGGCTTAGTGGGCCTGGGAGTCAGAGGTCATGGGTTCTGGGAGCTTACAACCTAGAACTTCTTGACGGTGGTGGTCTCCATCCCTGGAGATCTTTACAGAGAGCGGAACCTCCCCCCAATCAATCAATCAATCAGTGCTATTTATTGAGCGCCGACTCTTCATAGAGCACTGTACTAAGTGTTGAGAGAGGACAATAGAATTAGGTAGACACAGTCCCTGCTCTCAAAGGTCTTGTGGTCTAAGAGGGAAGGCAATCACTCAAATAGGCAGGGAATATTTCTGCTAATTCTCACGCTTTCCCAAGCGCGTAGTACAGTGCTCTGTACATTGTAAGCGCTCAGTAAATATGGCCGATGACAAAACAAATTCCTCCCTGGAGGGTTTAGCCTTTCTCCCGCAGCAGGAGGAATGGAGCTTCCTCTCAAGATTCAGAGAAGCAGCGTGGCCTAGCCGATGGAACCCGGACTCGGGAGTCAGAAGGAGCTGGGTTCTAATCCCAGCTCCGCCACTTATCCGCTGTGTGACCTCGGGCCAGTCACTTCACTTCTCTGTGCCTCAGTTCCCTCATCTGTAAAATGGGGATTAAGACTGGGAGCCCTACACGGGACAGGGACCCCGTCCAACCTGATTATCTGCTATCGACCCCAGCGCTTCGTACAGTGCCTGGCACAGGGTAAGGGTTTAACAAGTACCATAAAAAATAATAATACGGCAGGGCTCTGCGTACAGAAAATGACGATCGATTGATCGATTTGCTTGACGCCCTCTCTCCTTCCTCTTAGACTGTGAACCCCCTGTGGGCCAGGGGTTGGATCCGATCCGATTGTGTCGCCGTTCCCCTCTGCCTTTGATAAACGCAGTGATTAACTCCCAGCTCCTCTCCTCTCAGGCCCGGTTCGCCCTTCCTCCGGGCCCGCATCGATTCTGGCCTCTCGCCCGCCGCAAAATGGGCCCATCGCTTCCTGCGAAACCGGGAGCCGTGACTCAGAGCCGAGGACGATCTGTTGGCATTCCAACCCCAACGGGGTGGTTGTGTAAGCCGGAGGGGAGGCGGGGGTACGTGAAGGGGGGGTGGGGCCGTGGCGGATGCTTTCAGCAGAGCAAAGGGCCGCCACGCATTCTTTCCTTCCCAACCAGGTGGGGAAGCCCAGTCAACAAGGCGGACGGTGCAAGGCCGAGGGAGAGAGCGAGAGCCAGACGGCGAGAGAAACACTGTGAGAGAAATCCGAGGGAGAAGTCCCGAAAGAAAGGCCTTCAGAAAAAAAAAAAAAAGTCTAGTTTTTTTCCCTAGAGAAACTTCCAAAGGCTGCTGTCTCTTGCCTGAGGCGAAATTCTATATCTGTCATTAAAAATTACAGCGAATGTCAAACAGCTGTCAACTGTAATGCGCGGGAGAGAACCAGAGGGCTTAGGTCAGGGTGGTCTTAAAGGGAATTTCACTCAATTCCTGGATTTAGCTTTCAACTTATACCTCGCCCCACACAGCCAGGGGCAGATTTCTTCTCCTCACACATTAGTTCAACCGCACAACCACTCCAGACCGCCCTACGTTCGCTTATTGTCTTTTACTGAGGCAACTTCTCCGGGCTTCGGACGGGATCGTTCCTGTTAAAGAAGCAACAAGAGTTCAGACGGCCTGGCAGATAGGGAGGCTAAATTTCCCAGCCCACAGAAGCGTTTGCAAGCCCACCCTCTCCTAGGTTTATTAGCCCGTCAACATTTGGGATTGGACCCCGACCGTAAATTGTTCTTAACCCTGAGGGACAAGGAGAGGGTCCCTCTGCGGGGCCAGATAGACTGCCTTGGCCTGAAGGAATCAAAAGACCGGAGCCCATTTGGGGGCTCTGCTGCTATTATGAGAAGCAGTGTGGCTCAGTGGAAAGAGCCCGGGCTTGGGAGTCAGAGGTCATGGGTTCGAATCCCTGCTCCGCCACCTGTCAGCTGTGTGACTGTGGGCAAGTCACTTCACTTCTCTGGCCTCAGTTACCTCCTCTGTAAAATGGGGATTAACTGTGAGCCTCACGTGGGACGACCTGATGACTCTGTATCTACCCCGGCCCTTAGAACAGTGCTCTGTTACATAGTGAGCGCTTAACAAATACCAACATTAATTAATTAATGATTATGCATCTCCGGCAACCCATTATGTCCTCTGCAGCCTCAGTTTACCTGTCAGGGAATTAATCATCATCGTCATAATAACTGTGGCATCCGTTAAACGCTTACTATGTTCCAGGCACTCTACTAAGCTCTGGGATGGATACGAGCATTGGGCGCAATCCCTCTCATTCAATAGTATTGATTGAGCGCTTACTATGGGCAGAGCACTGGACTAAGCGCTTGGAATGTACAATTCGGCAACAGATAGAGACAATCCCTCCCCAATGACGGGCTCACAGGCTCACAGTCTTCACCCCTATTTGCCGATGAGGGAACCGAGGCCCAGAGAGGTGAAGTGACTTCCCCAAGGCCACACAGCAGACAAGTGGGGACTCAGGATTAGAACCCACAACCTTCTGACTCCCAGGCCCGTGCTTTTTCCACTACACCATGCTGCTTTCCCTCAACAGCAACTTAGAAAGTTTGTAAACTGCTTGGGATTATCATTATCATTTTGATTTTTATCAATATTATTCTTGCTGTTATTATTGGCATTTCTCGGAGAAAGATGGCGCTGATAGTAGCCAAAAGAGAAGATACATTTCGTCTGGTATTATTGTGGCTTTAAAGCGCCCAGAGAGAAAATAGATGACGTGACCAAGGAGGCAGGCGTAAGATAGGACAGGGAATGTGTATCCCAAATCTGTTGCATTTCACTTTCCCAAGTGCTTAGAGCAGTGATCTGCACATAGTAAACGCTCAATAGATACCACCGACGAAATGATACGCTTGCATTCAGGTATAGAATATGTGACTCCAGTTAGCCGTACAAGATGCTGCTATATATAGCTTCCTCTCTTTGTTTTATGTCCTAGTTTGAAATCATTGTTATTACAATCTAGAAAATTGCGTGGCTTGTTTTGAAAATACCCTGGACTGTCTGTGACCTCTTTAACCACTGAATGCTTTTCTTTTTCTACCTCCCCTTCTCCTAGCCTCTGGGTCTTCCCACACCGTGCTTCAGCCTAGCGGAAAGAACACGGGCCTGGGAGTCAGAGGACCTGGATTCTAATCCCGGCTCTGCCGCGCGCCTGCCGAGTGACCTTGGGCAAGTCACTTCACTGCTCTGTACTTCACTTTCCTCATCTGTAAAATGGGGATTTCAACCCTGTTCCCCCTCCTACTCGAGCCCCTTGAGGGACGGGGACCGAGTCCAACCTGATTATGTTGTCTACCCCAGCGCGAAGCGCTTAACAAATACCATGATTATTATTCTCCTCTGCTGCTCTTTAAATAGCCTTCTCTGCCCGGACATCTCAATGGCTCCTTTCAAACGTCCTCTATAAGCCCTTTTTGTTCTCTGTAACTTCTACTCCTACTGTTGTTCTTGGCTTTGGAGTTCCACAGGGTGTCTGTATTATTATGATTCAGGGCCATGTTTTGTGAAAACGCCTGTGAGAAATTCCGCCAACGAAAGGCGGACTTCAACAGGCCATCTTGAAATACCGTCTCCAATCTGGAAGGAGTTGTAACTGAAGCAGAGCAGCGTCTGGAAGTCAGAAGGACCTGGGTTCTAATCCCGGCCCCACCACCTGTCCGGTGAGTGACTTTGGTGGAGTCGCTTCACTTCTCTGGGCCTCAGTTCCTTCGTCTGTAAAATGGGGATTAAGACTGTGAACCCTATGTGGGGCACGGACCGTGTCCGTATCGATTAGCTTTTTATCTACCCCGGCACTTAGAACAGGGCCTGGCACACAGTAAGCCCTTAACAAATACCATTAGAAAAAAAAAAGATATTATCTCAGGAGACTAGGAAAATAATTGCACTTTATTCTGCAGTATAATGGACAGTATTTATAGACATGTCCATAGGTGTGTAAATATTTAGAGAAAGAAAGCGACTTATAAATCTACAGATACTCTCTCTGCAAATTTCTCCCCAAACGAGCAAACAAAAGTCCTGAAACGGGGGAGCTGTTTAGAGAAAGGAATCCTGTTTCTTCCCCCGAATGGGGGTGGGAGAATCCAGTTGTCCAGTTTTAGAGTTGGTCTGACCGCCCTCCTGTCCTGCATAGGACCGTGGGCGGGCCTTGGTCTCTGAGCCCCAAAGAACCTGAAATCCTGAGCTTCGGTCAGTCAGTCAGTGGTGTTTATTGAGCGCTTACCGTGCGCAGAGAGCTGTACTAAGCACTTGGGAGAGTACAATATAACAATAAACACATTCCCTGTCCACATCGAGCTTACGGTCTAAAGGACGAGCTCGTTTTTATTTGCGTATTTGTCTTTATCTTTATGTTGCTATCGCCCTCAATGTCCCCCTCTCCCCCACTACCTATTCCTAGATCGTGAACCCCTGAGAGCCAGCACTGTGTCTAATTCCCAGCGTTCAGAACAGTGCTGGGCACACAATAAGCGCTCAAGAAATACCATTACTATAACCGCTATCAACTACCGGCTCAGCCACTTGTCTGCTGTGTGACCTTGGGCAGGTCGCTTCACTTCTCTAGGCCTCAGTGACCTCAACTGTAAAATGGGGATTAAAAAAGTGAGCCCCACGTGGGACAATCTGATGACCCTGTATCTACCCCAGCGCTTAGAACGGTGCTCGGCACATAGTAAGCGCTTAACAAATACCATAATTGATGTTACTTATTTATTCCTATTTATGTCTGTTTCCCCGACTAGACTGTAAGTTCGTTGTGGGCGAGGAATGTGCCTGTTATACTGTCATACTGTACTCTCCCAAGTGCTCAGTGCAGTGCTCAGCACACAGTAAGCGCTCAATAAATACGACTGACCGACTAAAACGAGGTGACCTTATGACCGGAGTTTTTCACCGTAAGCACTGGGCTCCTGCTGCTGAATTCTGCAGCTGAGATGTAGCCCCTTGTTCAGAGAAGTTCAGAAGCAGCGTGGCCTAGTGGGGAGACCTCGGCTCCGGGAGTCAGAAGGACCTGGGTTCTAATTCCGGCTCCCTACTCGTTTGCTGTGTGACCTTGGGCAAATCACTTCCCTTCTCTGTGCCTCAGTTTCCTCTTCTGTAAAACGGGGGTTGAGAGTGGGAGCCCCGCGTGGGGCAGGGACTGCATCCAACCCGATTATCTCCTATCTACCCCAGCGCTGAGTACGGTGCCTTGCACGTAGTAAGCGCTTAATAAATATCACAGTTATTATTATTACAATTAGGTGAATGTGGCTGTTCTGGGGAAAGAGAGGGGGACTCAGAGATGGCTAGTTCGAAGGACTTCTACAATTTGACCCATCTGCCGTGCGACTTGGGGCAAGTGACTTCAGTTCTGTGGGCTCCAATGACTTCATCTGCAAAATGGGGATGGAGACCGTGAGCCCCACATGGGACAGGGACTGTGGCCAACTCGATGTGCTTGAATCCACCCCGGCGCTTAGTACGGGGTCCGGCGCGCGGTAAGCGCTGAACAAATACCATCGTTATTATTACGTTACCCTTCATGTCTGGGGCGACCCAAGTGACATCACGGGCATCCCCGTGCCTTGTGGCCCCGGGAGTCTTCGGTGACCAAGCTAGCCGAAAGGCCAGCCCGCCCACCTCTCCCCCGCCCCGGTGCCCCTCGCAAAACACCGTCGAAAGACGATCGCATTTCGGGAAAGTCTTCCGACTCGGCAGGCAGAGAGGGCCATCTCGCCTCACTCGGCCCGGCTCGCTGAGAGAGAGACTGGGAGAGGGAGGAATCCACCCCACGGAAGAGGACCCCTCCCCCCTTAAACGGAATCTTCTCCCGCGGTTCATTTTTCTGTCCTCCCTCAAGGCTGGCTCCCACCCAAAAGTGTGTCATCTTCCTTTGTTTCTGAAACTTTTCACACCGTATGGATTTCCCACATGAGAGGGAGCTCGTCCCTGGAACTAAATCCGGCGAAATCGTCGAGGGATCGAGTCGCCGGGGTCGGTGGTGGCGGAGAGAGACGCGGCCGGCTCTCTCGGCCTAGCCGCCCGGGCTCTCCCTCCGTCCTTAGCCAGCAGCGCGGGGCTGATGGGCCAATGCGGAGATCAATCAATCCATCAGTCGTATTTATCGAGCGCTTACTCTGTGCAGAGCTCTGTACTAAGCGTCCGGGAGAGTACAGTACGTCCGGTGTGGGGGGAGAACGTGACTGTTTACTGCTCTCCCAAGCGTTTAGTACAGTGCTCTGCAGTAGTAGGCGCTCAGTAAACACCACCGATCGATCGACTGAGTTTCCAGGTCTGGAGCAGGGTGCAGCTGGTGGGAAGCCCGGGCTTTTCCAGGGGCATTCCAGGATCGTGCTGGGAAACGGCCTTTAATTTGTGGTTCGGCTTCCCTCCCGCAGCTAATGTTATGAACGGAGAACCCCCCCGGCTGAGATCACGGTGATTAAATCCAGGCTGGGGACGGGTCCTCTCCTGTCAGCAGCTTCAGGAAAAAAAAGACGTCTCCCTGCCAATCCGCCTCTCCCTCCCCCCTGCAGACCCCTGGGGAGAGAGTGTCACTTTGGTGCTGTGTGGTGTCGTGCAGTGTTGCGCCGGGTGCTGTGGTAGGCTGTGGGGCTGTAGGTGGAGGAATGTGTCTGTTTATTGTCATATTGTAATAATTATGGTAATGATTGTATCCGTTAAGCGCTTACTATGTTCTAAGCGCTGGGGTAGATACAAGGTAATCAGGTCGAACCATGTGGAGCTCACAGACTTCATCCCCATTTTGCCGATGAGGTCACTGAGGCCCAGAGAAGTCAAGCGGCTGGCCCAAGGTCACCCGGCAGACGACTGGCGGATCGGGGATCCGGGGGACCCAGGTCCCCTGACTCCCAAGCCCGTGCTCTTTCCACTAAGCCACGCTGCCTCTCCCAAGCGCTCGCTCCAGTGCTCCGCACACAGGAAAGCGCTCGATGAACCCGGCCGAATGAATGGTGCGGGACGGTGAGGTGCGGAGCGGTGGCGTGTAGCGCGGTGCCGGGAGGTGGTGCGCCGAGCCGTACGATGCGGTGCATCGTGCAGGGCCCACGCTGAGCAGTGGGTGTGGTGGTCCCCTGGGGGAGGGCTGGGTCACCCTTCCCACTGCTTTGCTGCAAATGGTCTGATCAACCTGTTTGTCTCTGGCCCCAGCCCCTCCACCCTCTTCTCTGAAACCTGTTTGCAGGTGGGAGGAGGCGGTGGGGGCTGGGTGGGGGGCTCCGTCTGCACACACAGAGCTGGGGGGAGGGGGCATCTGGCCCAGAAAATGCCACCGAGGCACCGCAGACAGACAGAGAAATGGAGCACAGCGGGGACGGCGGCAGTGGGGGTCTCCAGGCTCCCCTCTTGGGCCTTTTGGGTGTGGCCCAAAGGCTTAGGCCTCCCACCGCCTCGAAACCTTCCCCTTCTTGCCCCCCTTGAGCCCGGTGGGAGGACGCTCCAAGGCTGAGGGGAGGGAATGAAGGTTTGGCGGGGACCGCCCCCCCCCCACCAGGCTTAGGGGAACAGAATGGCTGTTGTAGCTGCTGCTGACAGTCAGAAAGTTCTTCTTCTCATCTAACCCAGATGCCTCCTGCTGCATAATAATTATGGCACTTGTTATTAACCATAATAATATCGTGGCATTTGTTACGCACTTACTATGGGCCAGGCGCTGTAAGTGCTGAGTTGGATCCAAGCAAATCGGGTTAGACGCAGTCCCCGTCTCACGTGGGGCTCGCGGTTTCATTCCCCATTTTATAGGTGAGGTGGTTGAGGCCCAGAGAAGAGAAGTGACTTGCTCAAGGTCACTCAGCGGACAAGTGATGGAGCCGGGATTAGGGCTCCCCCGACCTTCTGACTCCCAGGCCCGGGCTCCAGCCGCTACGCCATGCTACTTCTGAAGTGCTTACTGTGTGTCAAGCACTGTTCTAAGCGCTGGGATAGATCCGTGGGGTAGAACGGGTTGGACACAGTGCCTGTTCTAATCCCAGCTCCGTCACTTCTCTGCTGTGTGTTCCTGGGCAAGTCACTTAACCTCTCCCTCCAGCCTCCTCCTACTCCCTCCCTTCCCTTCCCCATCTTCTCCCTCCTTCATTTTCTCCTCCTTCTCCTTCTTCTCTTCCTCCTTCTTCTCCTTCTTTTCCTTTTCTTCTTTTCCTTCTCCTCCTTTTCCTTCTTCCACTCCTCCTCCTTTTTCTCCTCCTCCTTTTTCTCCTTCTATCCCTTCTCCATTTCCCTCTTTTTCTCCTCCTTTTCCTTCTCCTCTTTCTCCTTCCTCTCCTTCTCCTTTCCTTCTCTTTCTCTTCCTCCTTTTCTTTCTTCTACTCCTTCTCCTTCTCCTCCTCCTTTTCCTTCTCCTACTCCTCCTTCTTCTCCTTCTTTCCCTTCTCCTTTTTGTTCTTCTTCTCCTTTTCCTTCTTTTCCTCCTTCCCCTTCTCCTTCTCCTCCTTCCCCTTCTCCTTCTCCTCCTTCCCCTTCTCTTTCTCCTTCTCCTCCCTCTTCTCCTTCTCCACATTCTTCTCCTTCTTTTCCTTCTCCTTCTCCTCCTCCTTATCCTTCTTTTATTCTTCTCCTTCTTCTTCATTAATTCTCCTCCTCCTTCTCCTCCTCCTCCTCCTCTCCCCCTAGGCTAGGTGTGTCGAAGGGTGTGAGGGGGGACATTCTTTCCGAAGCCCACGCCCTTGGGGTAGAGAGGGAATGGGAGGGAAGGGGAGGCCGGGGGGGGGGGGGGGGGGGGCCGGGGGCGGGGCTATGGGGTATGAGGGCGGGGCTATTATGAGTAGGCGGGGCCGTGAGGGTGGCCCAGAGAGGGAGGCCCAGTCCATAAGTCACACAGCGTGTCACATCCAAGCGGGAAACGGGCATTGCCCAGCCCCGTTCATTCTAGTCCATTCATTCCAGCCTCCTTTGCGGTCCGGCCCATCCCAGTGGGGCCAGAATCCTAACAGGGAGCATCGATTTCCTCTATCTAATAATAATAATGTTGAGCACTTACTATGCACAAAGCACTGTTCTAAGCGCAGGGGAGGGTACAAGGTGATCAGCTTGTCCCACATGGGGCTCACAGTCTTAATGCCCATTTTCCAGATGAGGTCGCTGAGGCCCGGAGAAGTGAAGTGGCTTGCCCAAAGTCACCCAACTGACAAGTGGCAGAGCCGGGATTTGAACCCCGGGCCTCTGACTCCCCAGCCCGGGCTCTTTCCCCTGAGCCACGCTGCTATCTCACCTACCAACCCTTTCTCTCATCCTCTTGGAGTTCCCTCCTCCTTTCTCTCCAACTTCTGCCCGCCTTCAAAAACCTTCCCCAAATCACGTCTCCTTCAGGGGTCCTTCCCTGACTAATCCCTCCCTTCCCCACCCTATTCAACCTTGGCCTTGCCTATGCACTTGAGCACTTTAATAATTATGGTATTTCTTAAGCCCTTACTATGTGCCAAGCACGTCCTAAGCACTTTAATACTCACCCCAACCCCAGCCCCATAACCCTTAGGGACTTAACCTTCCGTGCTACAGCTTTCCTCTACATGTAATTCATTTTAATGCCCGTGCCCCCCTCTAGACTGTAAACTCCCGGAGGGTAGGGATCCTGTCTACCAGCTCTATTGTGCATACTCTCTCTCGCTTTAATAGGGTGCTCTGCACCCAGAAAGTGCTCGATAAAATCCACTGATGCGGGAGGGAGGGAGGAAAAGGGGACACCGCTGGGAGAAGCAGGGAGGGAGCAGCGGAGATGTGTCGGCCAGGATGAGGCCCACCTCTCCCGTCAGTTTTTTCAGCCCACCCCACCCCAATATTCACATATAAACACACACACTCACTCTCCTTCAGGAGGAGGAGCAGCGCAGGAGGAGGAGGAGGAGGAGGGCAAACCTCCAAAGTCCCTGTCCCCACACTGGCTCTGCGGGGGCCCTTAATCTGTCTCTGTCTCAGCCTCATCCCATAATTCTTTAAATGAGGTTTTACAGCAACTTCAAAGGGCCCAAGGAGCCCCGGGGACGGCCGGGCCTTCTTCAAAGGCGGAGGGAAGTTCGGCTGAAATGCTATGCGTGGCTGGAGGGTCCTTTCGGATGGTTTCCCAGCCTGCTCCCGGCCTGGACTCTCTTCTCCGGACGGGACCCGGCCTACCTGGACAGCTCGACAACCGGGTCGAGCCCGTCCCTCCCTTTTCCCCCCAGTTAAGGAGTGGATGCAGGCTCTGGGTCTCCCCACTAAGAGGAAGCCTTGCAAATAGCAGCCCCCCACATTGGCCTGGAGCTAGCGACACCATCTGCCAGGTGGTGCCAACCTGTCCACTGCCCAAGCTCCATCCTCCGGGCCCAGTGAGTCGGGAGGACTGTTGGAGGGGCGGGGGCATCGCCTAAGGGAAAGGTCCAGAGAGGTCGTGCCCGGCCCAAAGTCACTCGGCAGTCCCGCGGAGAAACGGGCCTGGCCCAGCCCTGCTCAGTCCCGTCTGTTACCTCGCCGTCCAGTCCGTCCTCTCTCTAAGGCCGACGGGCAATCAATCAGCGGTATTTATTGAGCGCTTTCTGCGTGCGGGGCACCGTACTCGAATACAGTGACGCAGACGCGATTCAGGCGACCTGCCTTCTCGCCTTCAGGGGAAGCGGCATGGCGTAGAGGAGGCCGGGGAGTCAGAAGGGCGTGAGTTCTAATCCGGCCTCCACCTCACGCTGTGTGTCCTTGGGCAAGTCACTTCTCTTCTCTGGGCCTCGGTTACCCCATCTGTAAAGTGGGGATTAAGTCTGCGAGCCCATGGAGGGTAGAGGGACTGTGTCCAACCTGATTCGCTTGTATAATAATAATAATAATGTCGGTATTTGTTAAGGGCTTACTGTGTGCCGAGCACCGTTCTGAGCGCTGGGGTAGATACAGGGGAATCAGGTTGTCCCACGTGAGGCTCACAGTTAATGCCCATTTTACAGACGAGGTAACTGAGGCACAGAGAAGTTAAGCGACTTGCCCACAGTCACACAGCTGACAAGCGGCAGAGCCGGGATTCGAACTCATCCACTACGGTGCTGGCAAACGGTAAGCGCTCAGCACACACCACAGTTATTATTCTAGGGTCCACCAGTGTGTGACCTTAAGCTAGTCCCTTAACCTCTCTGGGCCTGGGATTTATCTATCTGGAAAATGAAGATAACAATGCCCCTTGGGGTTGAGATAGTAGATGGGAAAGTGCTCTGGGCTCATCAGAAGAAAGATTTTAGGGAAATGAATACCGTGCTAGGTGTGTCATTAGGGGTGGGGGCAGAGGAAGAAGGGAGGGGAGGGATTGCAGATCTGCTCAGGCCCCCGTGGGAGGCCGGGGCTGCAGCTCCTCCCTCATCTCACGGGTGCTTTGGGTCCGTGGGAGCCTACGAGGGGCCCGTAGGTGAAAGGAGGACGCTGGCCAATTTCCTTTCAGAGGGGCTGAAATGATAATTACAACCCCAATCGTGGCTTTGGTTAAGCACTTACTAAGCGCCGAGCATGGACGGTAGATACAAGATAGGCAGGTTGGATACAGTCTCTGCTCCACCCTGGGCTGGCCGTCTAAGGGGGAGGGAGAACAGATATCCAATCCCATTTTACAGATGATTAAACTGAAGCCCAGGGAAGTTCAGTGACTTGCCGGAGGTCAGACGGGGTTTGGAATCCAGGTCTCCAGACTCTCAGGCGGGGGCTCTTGCCACTAGGCCATACTGCTTCTCTTTCATTTCATTCAGTCGTATTTAGCGAGCGCTTCCCGTGTGCAGAGCACTGTACTAAGCGCTTGGAAAGTACGATCCGGCAACAAAGAGAGACGATCCCTGCCCACGACGGGCTCGCGGCCACCGGACCTTCAGCGAACCATTCCACCCTCCGGTTTCTCCGGGTGAGATTGGAGAGGCTCCAGCCCGATTATTCATTCGATAGTATTTGTTGAGCGCTTACTATGTGCGGAGCACTGTACTGAGCGCTTGGAACGTACAAATCGGTAACAGATAGAAACAGTTATGCTTTAGAGACCCCAGGGTTCAGCTATGATCCACCCTAAGCGCTTAATCGATCTCAAAATTCACATACAAATTGGCCTTTCTCTCAAGCGCTGCACTGCCCCTGGTTTTCAGGGATTAAAGTAAACTCCTTGAGGGCAGGACCGTGTATTCTCACTCTACTGATCAAGAGCTTGGGGAGAGGAGAGGGTAGTCAGGGAAGGCTTCTTGCTGGCGGCGCCCGCTTTTCAGAACCGGTGTCTGGGGGAAAGGGTGCGTTCTTCTTCCCTTTCTGTTTCCCAGCTCCCCTACTCCCCGTGGCTGTCGAACCTCAGGTGGAGCAGAGATTCGACTTTGCAAATGGGGAAACTGAGGCACGGAGCGGTCTTCCTGTCGGGAGGAGACCAGAGCCAGGCGTCCTGGCGTGGAGTCCGGGTTCGGTCCCCAAGCTGACACTGCCCTCTGCTGTGAGGAGAGGATCCTCTCCGCCCCGTTGGCCCTGGGCACATCCCACGGGCCGTCATTCTTTCCCCCTTCAAAACCTTCCTGAAGACCCCCTCCTCCAAGAGGCCTTCCCTGACTAATCCCTCCTCTCCTCTTCTCCCACTCCCTTCTGCGCCGCCCTGATCTCCTCCCTTCATTCATCCCCTCTCCCAGCCCCACACCACTTGCGTCCGTACCAGTACTTGGATTTATTTCTATTCGTGTCTGTCCCCCCTCCTAGACCGTAAACTCGAGGCGGGCTGGGAATGTGACTGTCATTCATTCACTCATTCAATCGTATTTCTTGAGCGCTTACTGTGTGCGGAGCACCGTACTAATCATTTGGAAAGTACAATTCGGAAACAGAGGCAATCCCTACCCAACCACGGGCTGTTATATTGGCCTCTCCCAAGCAAGCAGTACCGTGCTCTGCACGCAGTTAGCGCTCAGTAAATTTGAGTGACTGACTGAGTGCACTGGGCCAAAGGTGAAATTCTTCCAGATTCCCCCGAGCTGGTAGAATTTCATTCATTCTTTCAGTTCGGTCGTATTTATTGAGTGCTTGCTGTGTGCAGATCACTGTACTGAGCGCTTGGGAGAGGACAATATAACAACATAGAGACACGTTCCCTGCCCACAACGAGCTTACAGTCTAGAGGGAGAGACACATTAATATAAATACACAAAAGACATGGACAAAAGTGCTGTGGGGCTGGGAAAGAGGGATGAATAAGGGGAGTAGATCAGAGGCAGAAAGGAGTGGGAGAAGAGGAAAGGAGGGCTTAGTCAGGGAAGGCCTCTTGGAGGAGGTGGGCCTTCAGTAAGGCTTTGAAGGGGAGCAGAATAATCGTCCGTCGAATATGAGGAGGGAGGGCGTTCCGGAGCAGAGGCAGGAAGTGGACGGTGGCGAGATAGACGAGGTGGAGGGACGGTGAGAAGGTTGGCATTAGAGGAGCGAAGCGCACGGGCTGGGTTGGAGGAGGAGGGTAGCAAGGTGAAGTAGGCGGGGGCGAGGCGATGGACTGCTTTAAACCCAACGGTGAGGAGTTTTTGTTGGATGTGGAGGTGGATGGGCAACCCCTGGAGTTTCTTGAGGAGGGGGAAACGTGTCCTGAAGGTTTTTATAGAAAAATGATCCGGGCGGCAGTGCGCAGTAGGGACTGGAGTGGGGAGAGGCAGGAGGCCGGGACATCAGCAAGGAGGCTGATACAGTCATCGAGGCGGGGGCAGGGCCGGCCGCCCCCGGACGTGCACACGCACACCACACGTCCACACCCAGGCACACACGCAACCCAGGGCCCACAGGCCTCACCCCTGACCCAGAGGGAGGCGTCAGCCCGTCCCGTCTAAACCCTCAGACTCTGGGTCGGGAGCTCAGCCGCGCTCTCGGATTGGGGCTCCTCTCCTCAGTCAAGTGCCAGAGCTGGGAGAGACCCCCAGAGGTCATGGGGTCCGGGCCCCTGCCTCCGGGAGAGCACCCGCGTAATCCGTCCCCCGCCCTCAAGGGAAATCCTTGGGAAGCGGAGTTTTGCAGCTCTCTTTGCCGACGGTATTTCCTCCATTAACCCGTTTTGATATTACATCTCCCTGACGGTCGGGAAGCTCTTCCTTGTGCCTGAGCCAACTCTGTCCTGCTGCAATTTAAGGCCATTTCCTCCCGCACCAAGCCTCCCTCTGCCCGGAGGCGTCCCAACAACTGCCCACTGGGGCCTTCATCCGGGGCTCTGGAAAGGGCAGGAAACCCAGAGGGAAGCAAAGGACGGGGACTTGGTCCGGAAGGAGAAGGAGATGGAGGAGAAGGGAGGGGGGAAGAAGGAGAAGAGAGATGGGAGAGGGAGAGAAAGAGGAAGAGGAAGAGAAAGAGGAAGAGAAAAAAACATCAGGTGGGGAGCGAAGACCCGTTTCGAGTATCGGATTCAGGGGCAAATTTTAGAAGCGGTGTGGCCTGGGGAAAGAGCACGGGCCTGAGAGTCGGGGGTCCTGGATTCTAATCCCGGCTCCACCTCATGCCTGCTGTGTGTGACCTTGGGCAAGTCACTTAACTTCTCATTTCCTCAGTTACCTCATCTATAAAATGGGGATTAAGACTGGGAGACCCCTGGGGGATAATTATCTTATATCTACCCTAGCACTTAGAACAGTGTTTGTCACACAGTAAGCGCTTAACAAGTACCGTAAGTAGCGTTATTGTTTTTTTGCCTTGAAACCCGCTTCTTCCAGGGAGGAGAGGGGTGTGAATTCTGCAAAGTTTTCTTAAATGTCTGGCTTGGCGGCAGGTTTCTCAGGGGGCTGCAGGTGAGGGTGGGCTGGCTCGGCCTCTCCGGGGAGGCGGAGGGAAGGGAGTGTAAAGACCATTCGATAGTATTTAATGAGCACTTACTGTACTAAGCGCTTGGGAGAGTACAACAGAACACTAAAACACAGATCCCCTGCCCGCAGCGAGTCACAGTCTAGAGGATGCCAGCCCGCTGAATGCCACTAGATGCCAGGTTGGCGTTTGCCCTATTAAGTGATCTGCCCAAGGTCACACAGCGAGCATGAGGCAGAATCGGGATTAGAACCCGGTTCCTTTGACTCCCGGGCCCGTGCTCGTTCCACTAGGCTCCTGACCGGCAAGGCGGAGGGTTGGGGCGGAGACCCTGGATCGGATGCCGCTCTCGGGCCCCGGCAGATCTGGTCCCTGGGGCGGGGGGTGTTGGTAAACCCACTACCCCTTTCTGCTAGGGGAGGAGAGAAGAGCCCTGCCCAGGTTCAAAGGCCCAATTTGACCCGGCCTAGGCCGGTTAGCTCCGCCCCGGCAGAGCCGGGCCTAACTCCAGCCCAATAACTTGCTCTCGGAAACCAAAGTCCTCTAGACTCTGGTCCTCTAGAACTCCGCCAGGCCGTAAGCTCGTTGTGGGCAGGGAATGCGTCTGCTTTGTTATTATGTTGTCCTCTGCCCAGGGCTTAGGACAGTGCTCTGCCCACAGGAAGTGCTCAATAAATACAACAGCGTATGATCCCTGGGGTCGGCTGGGTCTAAATCCCTCCCGCATTCGAGCCAGGGCGCCATTTACGCGGGACACCTCAGCAACTCCACAGCCCCCAGCCCCCGCCACTCTGCGCAAGGGAAGCGCTCAATAAATACGACTGAATGAATGAATGGATGGATGGATGAATGAATGCACCCCCAACCCCACCCGGCCCCACCCCTTTATTCATTCGTTCATTCATCCTATAGTATTTATTGAGCGCTTACTATGTGCAGAGCACCGTACTAAGCGCTTGGAATGAACAAGTGGGCAATTCTAGTCCGTGCAGGGCCAAGCCCAGGCGTCCGTGGTATCCGGCATGCCAGCAGTCCATCCTATTTATGGAGCGCTTGCTGTGCGCAGAGCACTGTGAAGAGCACTTGGGAGAGTACAACAGAACAGAATTGAGACGCGTTCCCTGCCCGCCCTCAGCTTACGGTCCAAAGGGCGCTCTGTGGCCTCGAGCAAGTCCCTTAACTTCTCTGTGCCTCCGCCTCCTCATAAAATGGGGATTCGATACTTGCTCTCCCTCCCACTTACTATCATTAATCGGGCGAGGTTTTCCCAAATCACGGCGTGAGGGGCAGGGGACGGAGAAAATTCCCAGGAGGGTCCGGGGAGCTTGAGGCTTGCGGCGGAGCGGAGGTGTATGTGAGGGCGTCGCCCGGCTGGGTGTGACCGACCCAGCGGAGGCCTGGCTCAGTTTCCAGCCCATTAGGCTCCGCTGCCTATTCACCCGGCCCAAGCCGGGCTCTGACTCAGCCCCGACCCCAGGGAGGGACAGGCCCAGGAAACCCTCCCACAAGCCTGGATCGTGCCCTCCCTCCCTCGGGCATGGGGCAAGCTGCATGGAAGGAGGCCGGCCCCGGGAGTCAGAGGACCTGGGTTCTAATCCCGCCTCCGCCCCTCGTCTGCGGCGTGACTTTGGTCGTCACTTCACTTCTCTGTGCCTCAGTTCCCTCCTCCGGAAAATGGGGATTCAAAGCGTGAGCCCCATGGGAGACGGGGACTGGGTCCAACCGGGGGATCTTGGATCTATCCCAGTGCTTAGTACAGTGCCCGGCACAGAATGAGTGCTTAAGGAATGTCATTAAAAGGGGAGGGGGCTTACGGTGTGTGGATCGGGGGCACTGAGCCAGCAATGCACGCGCCCTGGACGCATAATAATGTTGGTATTTGTTAAGCGCTTACTATGTGCCGAGCACCGTTCTAAGCGCTGGGGGAGATCCAGGGTCATCAGGTTGTCCCACGTGAGGCTCACAGTTAATCCCCATTTTATGGATGAGGTCACTGAGGCACAGAGAAGTGAAGTGACTTGCCCACAGTCACACAGCTGACAAGCGGCGGAGCCGGGATTCGAACCCGTGACCTCTGGCCACCTCAGCAGCCTGGCCCTGCCTGTCTGCCTGATGATGATGACGGTATTTGTTAAGCGCTTACTCTGTGCCAGGCACTGTACTAAGCGCTGGGGAGGATACAGGCAAATTGAATCCCCATCCCTTATGGGGCTCACGGTCTCAATCCCCATTTTATAGACGAGGGAACTGAGGCCCAGAGAAGTGAAGCGACTTGTCCGAGGCCACACGTACCCCGTTTATTTTGCTAGTGAGATGTGCATCACCTTGATTCTATTTATTTGCTATTGTTTTAATGAGATGTTCATCCCCTTGATTCTATTTATTGCTATTGTTTTTGTCTGTCTGTCCCCCAATTGGCCTGTAAGCCCATCAAAGGGCAGGGTCGGTCTCTATCTGTTACCGATTTGTCCATTCCAAGCGCTTAGTCCAGTGCTCTGCACATAGTAAGCGCTCAATAAATACTATTGAATGAACGAATGAAAGTGGCAAAGAAGGGATTAGAACCCACGACCTTGTGACTCCCAGGCCCAGGCTCTAACCACTATGCGGCGCTGCTTCCCTGACTGACTGACAGGTGAGAAGCAGTGTGGCTCAGTGGAAAGAGCCCGGGCTGGGGAGTCAGAGGTCGTGGGTTCTAATCCTCGCTCCGCCCCATGTCAACTGTGTGACTGTGGGCAAGTCACTTCACTTCTCGGTGCCTCAGTTCCCTCATCTGTCAAATGGGGGATGAAGACTGTGAAAATGGGGGATGAAGACTGTGAGCCCCACGTGGGACAACCCGATGACCTTGTATCTACCCCAGCGCTTAGAACAGTGCTGTGCACATAGTAAGCGCTTAGCAGATACCAACATGATTATTATTATTGCCTGAGGGGGCGTGGCTGGGGAGGGGGCGGGGCCTGGACTATTTCAGTAGCTCCCACGTGGTCGGTGGAGGGGCGTGGCTAGGGGGAACAGGGGCGTGGCTACTGGATGGGGGCGGGGCCTGGACTCCCTGAGTCGTTCTCACGTGGTCTGTGGAGGGGCGTGGCTAGAGGATGGGGCGTGGCTACGGAAGGGGGAGGGGCTTGGACTCTCCGGGAGTTTCCACGTGATCGGGGGCGTGGCTTTGGGTACGGGGCGGGGCCTTGGGAAGGGCGGGCCTATCTGAGCGCCTCCCACGTGGTCGGTGGAGGGGGCGCGGCTTCGGTGAAGGGGGCGTGGCCCGGACCCCTTGAGCGCCCCCCACGTGATAGACTGGAGGGGGCGGGGCCACCCCAGGGGGCGGGGCCGGGACCACCTGAGCGGCTCCCACGTGACCGAACGGAGGGGCGGGGCTGCCGAAGGGGGCGGGGCCTGGGCCACTGGCGTCGCTCACACGTGGCCGAGAGGGGGCGTGGTTGGGAAAGGGGCGGGGTCATGGGTGGGGGCGGGGCTTGGGCGGGGGGCGGGGCCTCCCCCACGTGACCAGGCGGGGGAGAGAGAGAGAGAGAGAGAGAGAGAGAGAGAGAGAGAGAGAGAGAGAAGGGGCAGAGGATGCCCGCTCGCCTGCCCGCCGCCCCCTCCGGCCTCCTCCTCCTCCTCGCCCTGGTTCCCCTCCTGCTCCCCGCCCCAGGTAGGACCCTCTTCCTCCGTCCCCTTCCATCTGCTAAGCGCTCACTCTGTGCCAAGCACTGTGCACCACCCTCGTTCGGAGGAGGCAACCCGAGCGCAGCGAACTCAAGCGACTTAATAAGAATAATGTTGGTATTTGTTAAGCGCTTCCTATGTGCAGAGCACGGTTCTAAGCGCCGGGCTAGACAGAGGGGAATCAGGTTGGCCCACGTGGGGCTCCCAGGCTTCATCCCCCTTTTCCAGATGAGGGAACTGAGGCCCAGAGAAGTGAAGCGACTTGCCCCCAGTCACCCGGCTGACAAGTGGCCGAGCCGGGATTCGAACTCATGACCTCTGACTCCAAAGCCCCTGCTCTTTCCACTGAGCCACGACAAGTCGGCAACAGATAGAGACAGTGAGTGACTGTGGGCAAGTCACTTCACTTCTCTGGGCCTCAGTGACCTCATCCATAAAATGGGGATTCTCTGTGAGCCTCACCTGGGACAACCCGATGACCCTGGATCTCCCCCAGCGCTTAGAACAGCGCTCTGCACAGAGGAAGCGCTTAACAAATACCAACATTATGATTATTATCATCACCCTGGGGTGGGCTCGGTGGAAAGAGGCCGGGCTGGGGAGTCAGAGGTCGTGGGTTCGAATCCCGGCGCCGCCGCTTGTCAGCCGGGCGACTTTGGGCAAGTCACTTCACTTCCCTGGGCCTCAGTGACCTCATCTGGAAAATGGGGATGAAGACGGGGCGCCCCACCGGGGACAACCTGATGACCCTGTATTCACCCCAGCGCTTAGAGCGGTGCTGGGCACATAGTAATGATAATAATGTTGGCATCCGTTAAGCGTTTACTATGTGCCGAGCACCGTTCTAAGCGCTGGGGTAGATACAGGGTCATCAGGTTGTCCCGCGTGAGGCTCACAGTTAATCCCCATTTGACAGACGAGGTCACCGAGGCACAGAGAAGTGAAGGGACTTGCCCACAGCTGACACGTGGCAGAGCCGGAGCCCGGGCTTGGGAGTCGGAGGTCGTGGGTTCGAATGCCGGCTCCGCCACTTGTCAGCCGTGTGACTTCGGGCAAGCCGCCTCACTTCTCTGGGCCTCAGGTCCCTCCTCCGTAAAATGGGGATGAAGACCGTGAGCCCTACATGGGACACCCTGAAAACCTTGTATCTATCCCAGCGCTTGGGCCAGCGCTTGGCGCACGATAAGCACTTCACAAATGCCGTCATCATTATTATTAGAGGGGGAGACGGATAGTGAATTACGGATTTGTACCTAAAGGGTCGGGGGGCTGAGGGTGGCGGGGGGTGCTTAGGGGGTCCAGATCCAGGTAGGCGATGCGGAAGACAGAGCGAGGCGGGGGGAAAAGGCTTAATAGAGGAGGCCTCTTGGAGATGTGATTTTGTTAAGTCTTTGAGGGCTTCGAAGACTCCTCTCTCTCATCCAACCCACACGGTCCGTCTGTCACCGAATCCTGGCGGTTCCACCTTGGCAACATGGCAAAAGAGAAGCGGCGCGGCTCAGTGGAAAGAGCCCGGGCTTGGGAGTCAGAGGTCGTGGGTTCGATTCCTCGCTCTGCCACTTGTCAGCTGTGTGACCGTGGGCAAGTCACTTCACTTCTCTGGGCCTCAGCTACCTCATCTGTAAAATGGGGATTAACTGTGAGCCTCACGTGGGACCACCCGATGGCCCCGTATCTCCCCCAGCGCTTAGAACGGTGCTCTGCACATAGTAAGCGCTTAACAAATACCAACATTGACATTATTAAAACCCACCCTTCCCTCTCCATCCAAACAGCTACCGCCTTAATGCCGTCGCTCGTCCCGTCCCGCCTTGCCAGCCTCCTCGCCGATCGCCCCGCCTCCCGTCTCTTCCCCTCTCCAGTCCATACTTCACTCTGCTGCCCGGATCATTTTTCTAAAAATAAAAAATTCAGCCCACATCTTCCCTCTTCCTCGAGAATTTCCGGAGGTCGCCCGGCCATCTCCCTGCCGAAGAGAACCCCCCCCCCCCGCCCCCCGTCTGCTTTAAAGCACTCAAATCAGGTCACCCCCTCCTATCTTATCGCCCTGATTTTTTATTAGAGCCCAGCCCACACACTTGGCTCCTCTTCTGACCTCCCCACTGTACCTCGATCTCGTCTATCTCACCCCCGACCCCCTCGCCCACGTTCATTCATTCATTCATTCATTCAATAGTATTTATTGAGCGCTTACTATGTGCAGAGCACTGTACTAAGCGCTTGGGATGAACAAGTCGGCAACAGATAGAGACAGTCCCTGCCGTTTGACGGGCTTACGGTCTAATCGGGGGAGACGGACAGACGAGAACAATGGCACTAAACAGTGTCAAGGGGAAGAACATCTCGTAAAAACAATGGCAACTAAATAGAATCGAGGCGATGTACAATTCATTAACAAAATAAATAGGGTAACGAAAATATATACAGTTGAGCGGACGGGTACAGTGCTGTGGGGATGGGAAGGGAGAGGTGGAGGAGCAGAGGGAAAAGGGGAAAATGAGGCTTTAGCTGCGGAGAGGTAAAGGGGGGATGGCGGAGGGAGTAGAGGGGGAAGAGGAGCTCAGTCTGGGAAGGCCTCTTGGAGGAGGTGATTTTTAAGTAAGGTTTTGAAGAGGGAAAGAGAATCAGTTTGGCGGAGGTGAGGGAGGGCGTTCCAGGACCGCGGGAGGACGTGACCCAGGGGTCGACGGCGGGATAGGCGAGACCGAGGGACGGCGAGGAGGTGGGCGGCAGAGGAGCGGAGCGTGCGGGGTGGGCGGTAGAAAGAGAGAAGGGAGGAGAGGTAGGAAGGGGCAAGGTGATGGAGAGCCTTGAAGCCTAGAGTGAGGAGTTTTTGTTTGGAGCGGAGGTCGATAGGCAACCACTGGAGTTGTTTAAGAAGGGGAGTGACATGCCCAGATCGTTTCTGCGGGAAGATGAGCCGGGCAGCGGAGTGAAGAATAGACCGGAGCGGGGCGAGAGAGGAGGAAGGGAGGTCAGAGAGAAGGCTGACACAGTAGTCTAGCCGGGATATAACGAGAGCCCCTAATAGTAAGGTAGCCGTTTGGGTGGAGAGGAAAGGGCGGATCTTGGCGATATTGTAGAGGTGAAACCGGCAGGTCTCGGTAACGGATAGGATGTGTGGGGTGAACGAGAGGGACGAGTCAAGGATGACACCGAGATTGCGGGCCTGCGGGACGGGAAGGACGGTCGTGCCATCCACGGTGATGGAGAAGTCTGGGAGCGGACCGGGCTTGGGAGGGAAGATGAGGAGCTCAGTCTTGCTCATGTTGAGTTTTAGGTGGCGGGCCGACATCCAGGTGGAGACGTCCCGGAGGCAGGAGGAGATGCGAGCCTGAAGGGAGGGGGAGAGGACAGGGGCGGAGATGTAGATCTGCGTGTCATTTGCGTAGAGATGGTAGTCAAAGCCGTGAGAGCGGATGAGTTCACCGAGGGAGTGAGTGTAAATGGAGAACAGAAGAGGGCCAAGAACTGACCCTTGAGGAACTCCAACAGTTAAAGGATGGGAGGGGGAGGAGGCTCCGGCGTAGGAGACCGAGAATGATCGGCCAGAGAGGTAAGAGGAGAACCAGGAGAGGACAGAGTCCGTGAAGCCAAGGTGAGATAAGGTATGGAGGAGGAGGGGATGGTCGACAGTGTCAAAGGCAGCAGAGAGGTCAAGGAGGATCAGAATGGAGTAGGAGCCATTGGATTTGGCAAGAAGGAGGTCATGGGTGACCTTAGAGAGAGCAGTCTCGGTAGAGTGGAGGGGACGGAAGCCAGATTGGAGGGGGCTTCCTTCCTCTGGCCCGGAGCTCCCTCCCCGCTTCGCATGTTCGTATTCTTATATTCACAGTCTGTAGTCTGGACTTCCTAATCTAGACTGTGAGCTCGTTGTGGGCCGGGGATGTGTCTGTTGTTACATTAGCCTCTCCCAAGCGCTCAGCGCAGTGCTCCGCACGTGGTAAGCGCTCAATAAATACGATTGATCGAATGAATGAAGATAGAACATACCACCACTAAAACCTTATTAAAATCACCTCTCCAAGAGGCTTTCTGTAATTAAGCGCTCTTTCCCCCTACTCCCTCTCTCTTCTGTGTTGCCTGATCATTTGGCTCTGGACCCTTTAATCAATCAGTGGAATATATTGAGCACTTACTGGGCGCAGAGCATTCATTCATTCAGTCGTATTCGGTGAGCGCTTACTGTGTGCAGAACCTCTCCTCCCCCTCCAGCCAGCGTATCACGGATGTTGGTAGATTGACCGCCCCCTTTATCCGCACAGACGTCGAAGGGGAGACTGGTCAAACGGCCGGACTCCCGGGGATTGCCACAAAACCAAAAGCTCCCCCCAAACCTCGCAGCTCCATCACCCGAATCCTCGCGCCAACCTCCTCACCACCCTGGTGGGGAGGGGATTGGGGCGGGAAGAAACTGGGGCTCAGAGAGGTTAAGCGACTGGGCTTAGGTCACACAGCCGGTCGCGCCCGGGTCCCCGAACCGCCGGTCCGGTCCGGCCCCCGGCCGCGTTGCCCCGTGGGTGGGGTCTGATCAGTCAGTCGTATTTATTGAGCCCTTACGGCGTGCGGAGCACTGTACTAAGCGCTTGAGAGAGTACAGCGCAACCCTAAGCGGACCGTGACGGCCCACGACGAGCTTACGGCCTAGCGGGGGTGTGGAGACCCACATTAATCGTCACCGAGCAAACCGCGGACCCCCGCCCGGGCTGAAGCGGGCCCCTGCCTCGGACCCTCGTGTCCGGAGCCCTTCCCGGTGGACTTCCAGACACACGCGCGATCCCGAGCCTGGCGGAAGGCGGAGGGAATCTGAGAGAGAGAGGCAGGCCGGAGCCACGACGCTTGTGTTTCTCTAGATGCTCTGGGGCTGGCCCCGCCCCGGAACGTGACCCTGCTGTCCAGAAACTTCCGCATCTTCCTGGTCTGGGTCCCAGCCCCCGGCTACCCGCCGGACGTCTCCTACGGCGTCAACTACCAGAGGTAGGAAGCGGCCGACGGGGATGTGGCCGAGGGGTCCCCGGGGATCCCCGACCGTCCCTCGGGGAGGGTGTGGAGGCGGGGGGAGGGATGAGAGGACCCCCCCCCGTACCCCCGGTCCCTCCGGCCCGAGGACTCGGGGGTCCGCCTCGCAGACCCCGGCAGACCCCAGCTTACACAGAGCGGAACTCTTCCTCCACCTCCCCTCCTCCCGCCATCCTGCCGGTCACTTCCCCCTGCCTGGGGTCTTAGTGGCAGGAGACGAAAGGGCCTCCCCTCCCTCACCTCGCTCCCGTCCCGACACGTCACCCTTAGCGCTGACGGTTATCTTCTAGTACGTGCCTTCCCGAGAGCCTAACGGAGTGCGCTGCCCACAACAGACGCTCAGTACGGTGCTCTGCAAACAGTGTTCTGCACCCAGTAGGTGTCCATTAAATACTCTTGATTCAGGGAATGATCTTCTTCTTGTAGCTCCACACCTGGCCCTCAGATCCGGGTTCTGGCGTAGGCTTGGCCCCCCAGGTTGTCCCACTTTGGGCCTGGGGAAAACTAAAGTCCTGGGTTCGGGATTCGACCCAGCGGCCGAAAACTGCCTACCTCTCTCTGGGCCCCGACCTTCCCTCCTTTAGGTTTCATTCCCCGGATTCCCCCGGCTCCACCTGGGCTATTCCTTCTATCCCCGGTCGGATAAGCTCATCGTGGGCGGGGGGTCGCGTCTGCCCACTCTGCTACAGTGACCCCTCCCAGGCGCTTAGTACGGTGCTCTGCACCCAGGCAGCGCTCAGCTGATGGGTCGATAAAGCCTCTCTCTTCCCAGACTCCTTACTCGCTCACGTGCTGGGGCTGCCTGTTGGGAACTGGAGCCAACAGAGGGCAAAAGCAGGGAGGGTCCTGGGAGAACCAAGAAACAGAGCCTCGTAGGGGCCCGTCCAGGCCTCCTTACGGGGACTCGGGTCTGCACGGATCTGCCGTCTATCCCGGGGTGCTGCTGGGAATGCTGCCGTTTCCCAGGGAGCTGTTGGGATTAGTGTTGTTCCCGGAGGCTGCTGGGACTGCCGCTGTTTCCTAGGGGGCTGCTGGGACTACCCGCTGTTTTCCGGGGGGCTGCTGGGACGACCGCCGTTTCCTGGGGGCTAATGGGGCGACGGAGGCCACTGGGCTGGCTTCTGGGACTACCGTAGCCCCAAGCGTCCACCAGACAACCCCGGTTAGCGGGAAGCCAGAGCCCCCGGTTCCTCGAAACCTTTCAGCGTGGTGGGGAGGAAGGTCCGGGCCAGTCCTGACCGAGCGATTCCCGCTTCGGCCCAACGCGGGCCCTCGGTCCTGGGTCTCCCAGGCCTGCTCAGGACTCTACCAGTCGGGGCAGAGTACGGTCCCTCTCCTCCCCCAGTCCACATGACTCCACTCAGGGAAACTCTGATCCCCGTTTCCTGTTTGTCTCTGGGTTCCTGACCCTTGGATTACCGGGATTTCTCGGCCCGGGGCTTCAGTCACTTGTCATCTCCCGTTTATGATCTTTGTGGTGCTAGTCTGTCTTCACTTCGAGGACTTGAGAGCCTTCATTCGTCCATTCATTCAGTCGCATTGAGCGCTTACCGTGTGCAGAGCACTGGACTGAGCGCTTGGACTGGACAGTTGGGCAACAGATAGAGACAAGCCCCGCCCGACAGCGGGCTCGCGTCTTGCCTTCCTCCATATTGGCTCACGGGGCCTAGGCCGGGGCCGGGACCCAGCCCTGGACAGAGCCCTACCGTTTCCGTCAATGCCCCGGATTGAAGCCCCTTGAACACCTTACGGGACACGATTTGCGTTCCTATTTTGCCAGGGGGCTCTGCTATCACTTATCACTTTATCCACAGTCCATCTCCGGTCGAGAGGGAGACGGCAAGAATCATTCTCCCCCGCTTTGCAGGGGAAGAAACTGGGAGCAGAGAGTTTAAGCGACTCGCCCCAGGTCCCCCGGGAGGCCGGGGGGCAGAGCCGGGAGGGTGGAGGAATTTGGAATTTCCACCCCGGAAGGAGGGAAGTTAGTCGGGGAAGGCCTCGGGCGGGAGGGGGGTGGCTGAGGGAATTCCCCCCGGAGGAAGTGGCCAGCGAGTGACTCGACGCTCCCGGTCCCCGCTCAGCTTTGAGAACCAGAAGCGGTGGTGGAAGGTGCCCCCGTGTCACCTGCGGGCCCGGCAGACGTGCGACCTGACCTGCCTGGTGAAGAACCAGCACATCAAGTTCAAGGGTCGGGTGCGGGCCGTGACCCCCGGAGCCCGCTCTCCCTGGGCCGAGTCCCAGTACCTGGACTACATATTCGACGGTGAGGAAGTGGGGGGCCTGGCCCGGTGGGAGGTGGTCCCCGAGTGCCTCCCACCCCCCAAACTGCACGGTGAACCCCGACTGCATCCCAGGCCCTGCTCCTCCCCAACGTGCCCTTGGGCTCAAAGCCCCCGACTCCCATCGGCCAATCCGTCCGTCGGTCCCGAGCCGAGCGTCGGCTCTGGGCAGGGTGCCGTTCCCAGCGCCGTGTGACGTGTCCCGCAGAAGAGACGGCGGGATCCGAAGCACCCGGTGCAGTCCTCTGCAAAAGTAATGATAACGATGACAGTGGTATTTGCCAGGCGCTTACTGTGTGCCAGGCCCCGTACTAAGCGCTGGGGTGGATACAAGCAAATCGGGTCGGACGCAGTCCCTGTCCCACATAGGGCTCGCGGTCTTGGTCCCCCTTTTAGAGACGAGGTAACTGAGGCACAGAGAAGCGAAGTGACTCGCCTGAGGTCCTACGGCGGACACGTGGCAGAGCCGCGATGAAAAACCCACGTCCCCCGACTTCCAGGCCCGTGTGTTGTTTCCACTAGGCCACGCCGCTTCTCAATTTGTGCGACTATCTGCAGTTTTTCACAAAAATACTCCCTTAAGTGCTTGGAGGTCAGTAGGGCTAATTTGGGAAGGCTTCCTGGAAGAGGTTGTAGTCGGGTTTGGCGCAGAGGGATGGGATGTGGGGGGCGGAGAGAAGGAGAGCTGAGGGGGGGCCCTCAGGGAGAGTTGTGGGCGGAGGACCGACGCAGACTGAAAACTCCTTGTGGATAGGGAGCGTGTTTACCAACTCGATTATAATATGATTTTGCCAATGCTTTGTACAGTGCTCTGCACACAAAACACGCTCGGCTAATACCCTCGATTGATCCATCGGGGAATCAGAAGGACCTGGGTTCTAATGCCAGCTCCGTCGTCACTTGTCTGCGGTGTGACCTCGGGCAGGTCACTTCACTCGTCTGGGCCTCAGTCACCTCATCGGGAAAATGGGGATTGAGACTGTGAGCTCTAGGTGGGACGGGGACCGTGTCCAACCTGACGATCTCATAGGTACCCCAACGTTCAGTACGGTGCCCGGCATAGAGTAAACCCTTATCAAAAACCATGATGTGTCGGGGGTTGGGCTCTGAGGCAGGGGGATGGACCAGGCAAGGCCATTCTGGGTCCCCCCGATGGGCTGGCCCGACCCAGCCGTTGTCTTCCGGAGGACATTTCTGCAAATTCTGTCGTATTAGACTCTCTCGATTGCTTAATACAGTGTTCCGCACGTAGTGACTGGAGAAGCAGCGCGGCTCAGTGGAAAGAGCCCGGCCCTGCCACTCGTCAGCTGCGTGACTGTGGGCAAGTCACTTAACTTCTCTGTGCCTCAGTTCCCTCATCTGTAAAATGGGGATTAACCGGGAGCCTCACGTGGGACAACCTGATTCCCCTGTGTCTACCCCAGCGCTCAGAACAGTGCCGTGCACATAGTAAGCGCTTAACAGACATCAACGTTATTATTATCGTTATTAAATTCCATTGGTCAATGACCGATTGATTCCAGTGGAGCTGGCCCCTCCCATCCTGGAGGTGCGGAGACTTGAAGCCGCCCTAATCGTCAACGCCACCTTCCCCCTCCCCGCCTGTGAGAGCCTGGAGCCCCTGAAGTACGACGTGGACTTCTGGGAGGCCGGGAGGCCCAAGAAGGTACCAGCCTGGCCGGGAGCGGGGGCGGACTTGGGAGCCGGGGGGGGGGGGGGGGAGTCGGGGGCAGAGGGAGGGCTCGGACCCCCGGTCCATCAGCGACACGGCGAAGAGGACAGAGCCCGGACCCGGGAGTCGGAAAGTCGTTGGCTCTAATCCCGGCTCTGCCACACGTGTGCTGTATGACCCTGCTCGGGTCACTTCCCCTCTCTGGGCCTCAGTTGCCGGAAAATGGGGAGTGAGACCCGGAGCCCCATGGGAGACAATTTGCTTCTATCCACCCCAGAGCTTAGCCCAGGCCCTGGCACACAGTAAGCGCTTGACAGATACCGCGATGATTATCATCATCCTGCCCGGTCTCCAGCCCGCTCCGCCCGGCTCCTGGGCCGCCCCCCGCCCCCCCCCCCCGGCCGGTGACCGCCACGGCCGCCCCCTCCCCCACAGATGCAGTACCCGGGGAACCCCGTGGGTCAGGTGGTGGAGATCAGCACCCCTCCAGCCATCAGCGGGAACTACTGTCTGAGCGCCAGGACCACCTACACCATCTTTACGCCCAAGCACAGCCTCTTCTCGGCGCCCCAGTGCCTCCAGCTGGGAACCAGGGGTGGGGCTCCGCGGCGGGGGCTCGGGGGGAGTCGAGGAGAGGCGGGGAGGAGCTGGCTCGGGCTGGGCAGGCGGGAGGGACGACACGCAGCGGCCGTCGATCGGTGGTACTTATTGAAGCGCTCGGGAGAGTACGCTACAGGAGGAGGACACGATCCCTGCCTTCGGAGAGCTTACGGTCTGGTGGGAATCTTCCGGAGTAGGAGCAGGGGGGAGGGTACGGCCCGAGGTCAGCCGGGCAGGGTTGGGCCAGTAGAGGTGGGGGTGGGAGGTAGGGAGGGGCACGGGGAAGGAGGGGTGGAATGGGAGTGGGATGGGGTCGGATGCTGGGGGTGGGCGGGCGGCCGCCTGGGGTCCTGAGGGCTTGGCTTCTCTCCCCGCCCAGAGGAGAAGGGGGCCTTCCTGCTGCAGGTGGGCCTGCCTCTGCTCGTGCTCCTGCTGCTCTTGTGCGCGCCCATCTCCGGCCTCCTGCTCAGGGCCGCCTGGACCAGGCAGGCCAAGATGCCCGGGGCTCTGGTAAGTCAACAGAACGGCCCCCGCTTCCTGCCCCGGGCCTCGTGCCCCTCCCGCCTCAGCCTTCCTTCCCTTCCTGCCCCAGCCTTCCTACCCCCCAGACCATCCGCCCCAGGCTTCCCGAACCCGTTACCGTGTGCCGGGGTGGATACGAGCGGATCGGGTCGGACACCGTCCCTGTCTCGCGTGGGGCTCGCGGTCTTAATCCCCATTTGACAGATGAGGGAACTGAGGCCCAGAGGAGGAAGTGACGGGCCCGAGGCCACACAGCCGACAGGTGGCTGAGCCGGGGTTAGAGCCCGGGCCCTTCCGACCCCCGGGGCCGTGCTCCGTCACCGCGCCGTGCTCTACTGAGCGTCGGGGAGGGTACAATACCACATACTGGGCAGAAACGTTCCCTGCCCACGCTGAGCTTGGGGAGGACCGGGGAGGCCTGAGGCAGAGAATCGGGTCGTCCTAATCGCAGACCCGCAGTGCCTTTAAATCTAAACCACCCGCTCGTGCCTTTCTCCTCTCCCTCCTCCTCTTCTTCTTCCTCCTCCTCTTCCTCTCCCACCGCTCCAACAGGACTTCTCCGGCTCCAGACTCCCCATCGGGCCCTCGGAGGTGAGGACGCTGGATGTCCTCGGCATCTTGACGGTCTGCCCCAGGAAGGGCGCCGCTGCCCAGAGGAAGCCCAGGCCCCCTGCCGGAGAACCCCCCGGTTCAGAAGAGGAGGAGGAGGAGGAAGATGAAGACGACAGAGATGTTTTCCGGCCCTACCTCAAGCCTCCACCCTTCCTGGAGGGGACGCCGTCAGCCTCGGCGCCTGCCCTGGGGGAGATAGAATCGGTAGAGGGTGGGGGGTCCCCGGCCCCTCGCTCCGGCTCGGGGTGCGGCGCGGGGGAGGCCGGGGCTGGAGGCCCCTCCGGCTCAGCCGGCTCCTCCTCGTCCCGGGGGAAGCCCCCCGCCAATGGCTACGCCACCAGGAAAAGGCAGCGGGAGCCCAGCCGGGACGCCGATGTCCCCCTAATGCCCGAGGTCTCGGAGTGGGCGCCTCTCCCTGCCCGGGGGCTGGGAGGCTGCCCCTCTGCCTCCATTTGGGATGCCCCCAAGATGCGGGACCTCAGGAAGGGGGGCGCCCAGGCCCCTCTCGACCCCGAGGAGCTCTTTATCTCCTTGCAGACCTTGGTCTTTGCCACGGCGAGTGGCCCGGACAGTCTCTCGGGGGACGAGGAGACCTCGCTGGGGTCTGAGGAGGAGGAGGAGGCGGCATTTCTGGACCCGCCGGGGCTCGGCAACGCGGCTCCGGGGAGCCCGGAGGACCGGAGCTGCCCGAGGGTCAGGCCCCCCGGCTGCGAGCCCGGCCGTTACGTGGTCAGGAGCCGAGAGCTCTGCGACGGCTGCTGACCCGCGGGCCGGACACTCACGCCGATCCCCGGGGGCCTCGGCAGACCCAGAGGGCGGGCAGTGAGCGGCCGATCTCCTCGGCGATTGGCCGGCTTCGTCGGCCTCCCGTCCCTCCCCGCGACGGCCCCGCATCTGAGCCAGGAAGGCCGAAGGCCGGAGCCCGGCCCGGGATCGACTCCCGTCGGCTACGGGCCGGCTCTCTGTGGGAGCCAGTGCCCTTCCCCCGAGGGGGTCTGGGCTCGGGGTGGCCCCGGCTCCCGGGCCCGAGCAAGCCAGACATCCGCCTCGTGGATGATAGCGGTAATGTGGTACTTCTCACGCGCTTACTGTGTCCCCGCCGCTGCCCAGAGTACTGGGATAGAGGCGAGATGATCAGATACGGACACGGCCCCTGCCCCGTAAGGGGCGTGTAGTCCGAGTAGGGGAGGAAGACGGGTATCGAATGCCCATTTTACAGATGAAGAAATCGAGGCACGGAGAAGCGAAGGCCCCCCCCCCCCAAGGTCCCACTGCCGTGGTGGAGCCTCTGACTTCCGGGACTGTGCTCGTGTGTGTGTGTAAAAGAGAGAGATGGGGAGAAAAAGGAGAGAAAAGGGGGAGAGAGAGAGAAAGAGGAGGGGAGAGAGAAAAAGAGAGGAGATAGAAGAGAGAGAGTGAGGAAAGAGAGAGAGAAAGAGCATTTATGTGCGGGCAGAGGTGTGAAATACCCATGTGCTGGCAGGGCTGAACCGGGCTAACCTGAAACGGCCAAAAGGGGGTGATGTGTGGCCTGGGTGGAGCAGCGCCCTCCCCTGCCCCCTCTCTGCCCGCGGGTAATAATAATAATAATAATAATAATGATGGCATTTTCTTAAGCGCTTACTATGTGCCAAGCACTGTTCTAAGCACTGGGAGGATACATGGTAATCAGGTTGTCCCACACGGGGCTCACAGTCTTCCCATTTTACAGAGGAGGTGACTGAGGCCCAGAGGAAGTGAAACGACTTGCCCAAAGTCACCCAGCTGACGAGCGGCAGAGCCGGGATTAGAACCCATGACCTCCGACTCCCAAGCCTGCGCCGTCTCACTGAGCCGCGCTGCTTCCCTACCCGGGTACTGGGGCTGTCTCCGGCCGCCGGGCTGGGTTCGACGCCTTCGGGGTTCCGAGTGTTCTGACCTAAACTGGACCTCCGCCCCGCCCTTGCTGGCCCGAGGGTCCCCCCGCTGGGTGGGGGCGGAGGCCCCTCGCCCAGCGCCTTCCCCGAAGCGGTTTTGCCCGCGTGGGCCTCCTCTCCCTGCCGTGGAGCTGGGCATGGAGGGCCAGTCCCGCTCTGTGAGTTGAAAGAATATGCTTTTGTAAAAAAATTTTTTATTTTTTTAGAAAAAATAATTCTCAAGTACTCGACTTTTACCTCTTACAGGCCGCAGAATAGTCCTCCCGCTCCTGCCGCCCGGGCACGGCCCGGGGCGGAGGTCGAGGGCAGGGGAGTGGAGGCGGAAAGCCGGGCGCCCCGTGGCTCTCGGCTGGACGAGGGGGGGGGTGGGTTCCGATCCCGCCCCTCCGGACGCCGAGCGGGGCGTCGGGCGGGAAGGTGAACGGGTCCGGAGAGGAGCCCCGCCTCGGCCTTCCGGAAGAGGCCGGGGACACCGGGTTTCCGCTTCCCCGGGGTGGGCGAGGAGGAGAAGGCAAGACGGATCGTGTCTCTTCTCCTCCTCCTCCTCACCCCGGCCCTTCCCTAGCGACACGGACTCTCAACGGGCCCGACCTCCGACCCTTCCGGTGCCCCCCAAACCCTCCTATGCGGGGCATCGGCTTCCCCTCCCGCCCCATCCTTGCACGTAGAATGGTTTACAGACCCTATTATCTAACCCTTTATTTATTCACCTCTACGCCTTTCCATTTCTCCTGCCTCATTTTGATAATATATTTTGCAGCCGTCTCCCTCGCTAGAGCGTAAAGCGTCTGGTGGACAGGGATCGTGTCTTCCGCCTTAAGTGTACTGTTCCGGGCGCCTCATACACAGTAGGTGCTCAGTAAAAAAAAGAAAAAAGTAAAACTGATTGACCGGTTGATCATATTTTTTGGCGGGGGGCGACGGAGCAGCCGGGGGAATGGATGGAAGAGCCAAGAGGCCCTTGCAGCGGGAAGAGGTGTCTACCACCTCTACTATATTGTACCCTCCCAAGCGCTTAGTACAGCATTCCGCACACAGCAGGGGCTCGATATAAAAGACTGATCGATCGCCACGGGGCAACTCCAGCCGGAAGCGAGAGTTGCGGCTCCTCTTGGGGACAAGCCCACCCGTCCCCTCTGGAGGGATCCCACTCGCAGGAAGTCGCAAGGAACGTCCCCCCTCTTCCCCGGAGGTAGTCTCGCCTCCTTGCTCGGTGGGTTTGAGCCCAGGCCGTTGGGTTAATCAGACCCGAGGCGTTTAAGCGTCTACTAGGTGCCAAGCACTGGGCCAAGTGCTGGGGTAGATACGATGCCATCGGAGCCGACGCCGCCCCTCTCCCACGTGGGCCTCTCGGTGTGTGGGGGAGGGAGGCCGGGGACGAACTCCCCCATTTTACAGTAACGGGAACTGAGGCACGGGGAAACGAAGAGACCCGCCCGAGGTCCCACAGAGGGCCACCGGCAGAGTCGGGATCAGAGCCAGGGCTCCTCTCAGTGGAAGTAACGGTGACGGCGGTGGTGTTTCGAGACTTACTCTACACCGGGCGCTGTACTGAGCGCCGGGGCGGTTACGAGCGAAAGGGGTTGGACGCGGTCCCGGTCCCCCGCGGGGCTCGCGGTCTTAATCCCCATTTGACGGTTGAGGAAACAGGCCCGGAGAAGCGAAGCGACTTGCCCAAGGTCCCGCGCCGGACGACCGGCGGGGTCAGGATTAGAACCCCGGTCCTTCCGACTCCCGGGCTCGCGCTCTGGCCGCCGGGCCCTGCCGCTCTCGGCGGAGTAGTCTTTCCACAAGGCCACGCCGCCGGGTCAGACAGAGGGACGGTCGGCCTCCCCAGCGTCTCCCGGACTGCTCCCGCGGGGAGCCGGTGGCCGCCCGATCCCCCCTCCGGCTTTTGACGTTGGAGACTGTAAGCCTTCTGTGGGCGGGGAACGTGTCTGTCTACTGTTCTGTCGTACTCTCCCCGGCGTTTGGTACGGTGCTCTACGGCGAGCCCTCGACAGATCCCACCGCATGAAGGAATGAATGAAACCGGGACCAGCCGTGCTCAAATTAGGGACCGGCTGTCGGACTGGAAAGACAAGCTCCGAGCCTACCCCGTGCCAAAGGGAACTCCCCTGTCAGGAAAGAGGTTGGCACCCGTTCAAGGTGCGGCCGTTCGCTCGGGGTTTTTTCAATCCAACACCTGGACCCGAGCACCTTTAAACACCTGCCTCGGCCTCCTCCGGGCGAACGGGCGGACTCCGCTCCCGCCGCCTCCGCCGCCGCTCAGATCCCGCCCCGCCGGCTGCCGGGAGGAGTGTGGGGCAGGCCACCGTGGCCGCCTCTTGGCCCACCGCCCCGCCGCCCGGCCCCGATGAGGAGGCTGCTGGCCCTCCTGGCCTTCTGGGCCGTGACCGGTGAGTAGCCGGAGGGCTCTGCCTCGCTCCCGGCGGGTTCCACCGCTCCCGGGGCCGGGGAGGACGCCCGGCCACCCGGCCCCGGGGCTCGCCGAGTCGAGGGGAAGGGCCTCCCACAGGTGCCCGTCCTTTAGACTCTAAGTTCACCGCGGGCAGGGGCTGCCGATTCTGCCGTACTCTCCCCAGGGCTTAACGCGGTGGTCCGCGCAGGGCGAGCGCTCGATAAATACGAACCGACGGTATTTATCGAGGGCTTCCTGGGTGCGCGGAGCCCTGCGCTAAGCACTTGGGAGAGTACGGCGCATCGGAGTCGGTGGACACGCGCGCCGCCCACGATGGGCTTACGGTCTCCAGGCTCGGGACCTAGTGGGCCCGGGGTTGGGGGCAAGAAGAAGGGAGGGATTGACTCCGGTTGGACGGAGCGGCCGCGGGGGGGTCCCCCGGGGAAGGAGTCGGGGTCGGGAAGGACTCGAGATCGGGAACTGGTCAGTGCGGTGAGATTCGGCCACTTTGGGGGAGTCCCCTCCTCCTGTCTAGGAGGATGCCCTGCTAATAATAATTAATGATTTTAATTGTGGTATTTATTTGTTAAGCACTTCCTATTCGCCCGGCACGCTTCTAAACTCCGGGGTAGATAAAGGTCGATCAGGTCGGACCCAGTCCCCGTCTCACGCGGGGCTCACAGTGTCCTAATCCCCGTGGAATTAGAGGAGGAAACTGAGGCCCGAGTGACACGCTCGAGGTCACACGGCTGACAAGTGGCGGAGTCGGGACCGGGACCCAGGTCCTTCTGACTCCCGGGCCTGGGATGGATCCACTGGACTTGAGATCTGGAACCGGTCAGTGGGGTGGGATTTAGTGGCTAGGGTGTCCCCTCCTCCCGTCCGGGGGGGATTCCCTGCTCTCGGTGCAGCACTGATCGGCCCATCGACTCCGTTGACCGTCCCCCCGAACCCATCCCCGTGTTGGTCACAGGACTTTCTTCCATTCACTCAATAGTATTTATTGAGCGCTTACTACGTGCAGAGCGCTGTACTAAGCGCTTGGAATGGACAAATCGGTAACAGATAGAGACGGTCCCTGCCCTTTGATGGGCTTACGGTCTAATCGGGGGAGACAGAGAGCCAGTCAATTCTATTTATTGAGCGCTTACTGGGTGCAGAGCATTCCCTCATTCATTCGATCGTATTTATTGAGTGCTCACTGTGTGCAGAGCACTGTGCTAAGCACTTGAGCACTGTTTTAATAATAAAAGCATTGTTAAGCACTTACAATGTGTCCAGCACTGTTCCAAGCGCTGGGGGCGGATACAAAGTAATCAGGTTGTCCCACGTTCGTTCATTTAATCCTATTTATCGAGCGCTTACCGTGTGCAGAGCACTGTACTGAGCGCTTGGAATGTACATTTCGGCAACAGATAGAGACAAGCCCTGCCCCACAACGGGCTCACATGGGGCTTCCGGTCTTCATCCTCGTTTTCCAGATGAGGTCACTGAGGCTCAGAGAAGTGACTTGCCCAAAGTCACCCAGCTGACAGGTGGCAGAGCGGAGATTAGAACCCACGACCTCTGACTCCCAAGGCCGGGCTCTTTCCACTGAGCCGCGCTGCTTCTCTAGTTCTAAGCACTTGGGAGAGTGTAATAGAACAAAAGACAATAATTCCCGGCCCACGTCGAGCTGACAGTCCAGAGGGACCGGGATCCTCCCAGGTTCATCTCTTCCACCCCCCTGCCTCCGGGCAACCCCTTCTCCTGGTCATTTCCTGGCCTAGGGGAGGCGGACCACCCTCCTGCTGGGAGGGTTGGTCTGACCGTCCCCCTCCGGCCTCTCAATCGATCGACGGTACCGATCGAGGACTTCCTGAGTGCAGCACTTTACACTAAGCGCTCGGGAGAGTTGCCCCAGGTTCGCCCGCCCCCGTGCCACGCTCCTCCCCCAGGTCCCAGTCGGCCTGGGGCCCCTGCGGGGGAGCCCGTGTCAATCATTGACCCATCCCGGCGCACCAGGGTGAGAGTCCGGACCTGGCGCCGCCCTGCACCCTCCGCGCGCCCGTCCCCCCCCCCCCCAGCCCTCCCGGGACCGTGGACGAGGAGATGAACGACCCCTCGTGCCCCCCTGCCCTCTGCTCCACCTCTCCTCATTCACTCGGCTCATTTCAGTGGTATCTACCGAGCGCTCACTGTGTGCAGACCGCTGTACCGAGCGCTTGGGGGAGGACAGAATAATAGACACCGTCCCTGCCCACGGGGAGCCAAGCCTGGAGGTCTCGAGTAGGCTCGTGGCCCACTGTTGGGCAGGGATCGTTTCCATCTGTTGCCGAATTGTACTCGCCAAACGCTTAGCACAGTGCTCTGCACACGAGAAGCGCTCAATAGATACGATCGAAGAAATAAATGAGAGGGGCTGGCACTACGAGTTGGTGTCAGAGCGGGCGAGCCCCGAGCCTGACTATTCGCTCCCACTATTTCTAAATAATTTCTGTCTTCCCCCTTGAATGTCAACTCCCGGGGGGCCAGGACCTGGTACAACGTTCTGCACAAGGTGAGTGCTCAATAGATACCATCGATCGATCGATCGATCGTAATGCTCTCCAAGCATTTGGTACAGTGCTTTGCGCTCAGTAGGTGTTCAGTGAATACCATTATTTATTTATATTAACGTCCGTCCCCCCCCTCTAGACTGGAAGCTCACTGTGGGCAGGGAATGTGTCTAGTATATTGTTGGATTGTACACTCCCAAGCGACGGGAACAGTGCTCTGCACATAGTAAGCGCTCAGTTATAATAATAACGATGGTATTTTTTCGGCGCTTACTATGGGCCAAGCGCTGCGCTGAGTGCTGGGGTGGATACGGGCAGATCGGGTTGGACACAGCCCCTGGCCCACGTGGGGCTCACAGTCTCAATCTCCATTTTAAAGATGAGAGAACTGAGGCACAGAGAAGTGATGCGACTTGCCCGAGGTCACGCGGTAGACAGGCGATAGGGTGGGGATTAGAACCCAGGTCCTTCTGACTCCCAAGCCGCTTGTTGGCCCGTAGACCTGCGGATGGAGCCCGCAGGACCGCGCCGCTTCTCCGCAATACGGTCGAACGAAGGGATCGACTGACGGATTGACGGCCTGAGTAGCCGCCGGACTGACCCTGCTCGTGTCTCTCCCAGAGCCCTCCGAGGCGAACGGCACGGAGCTCCTCAAACACCTCAGATTCCACTCGACCAACTTTGAGAACATCCTCGTATGGGAGCGCGGCAAAAACACGACCCCAGACACCGTCTTCAGCGTCGCCTATTCCATGTCAGTGTCGCCCCTGCTGATCCCTCGCCCCGCTCACCCCCTGCTTACCTTCTGCTCCCCAGACCCACCCAACCGCCCTGCTGATGCCCGCTGACCTGCCCTCTCGGGGCAAATCTCATCGTGCCGGGGGATGGAAGAGAAACCTCCTTCGTTGTCAGTAATACTAATGATTGTGGTATTTGTTAAGCGCTTACCGTGTGCCGGGGCGCTGGGGTGGATACGAGCAAATCGGGTCGGACACGGTCCCTGTCCCATGTGGGGCTCACGGTCTTAATCCCCATTTTCCAGATGAGGGAAATGAGGCCCGGAGAAGTGAAGTGACTTGACCAGGGTCAACACAGCAAGACCCGTGGCGCAGCCGGGATCAGAACCCAGGTCCTTCCGACTCCCGGGCCCGGACGCTATCCGCTAGACCACGCTGCTTCTCGTCACTCGTCAGCCTGTGCCGCCTCGGCCAAGTCACTTCTCTGGGCCTGAATTCCCGGGTCGGTAAAACGGGGATTGAGACCACGCGGCCCCTACGGGACGTGGACCGTGTCCAACCTGATTATCTCCTACCTACCCTCGCGCTGAGTACAGCGCCCGGCGGACTTTAAGCGTTTAACAAATACCGTTTAAAAAACGGAAAGAACTAGAGCCGTTGGGTTTCCCCTTAGCTATGGAGCGAAGCGGTGGCAGGAGAAAGGGGCTTGCCAAAACATGACCTCTCGATCGTGCGACCTGACGGGGGAGACCGGAAACATCCACGAGTATTACTACGCCCAAGTGACGGCCCTCACCGAGAGCGGCCTGTCGGCCTCCTTCAGGACGCAGAGATTCAACCCCAAAACTGAGAGTGAGTGACCGTCTGCACTCAACTGCCCTCCCCGCCTCTCCTCCCTCCCCCTCTCTCCCCTTCCCTTCTCCCGGCCCCGATCACCCCCTTCCCCACCCCCCTCCAACCACCCCACCATCCTCAGCCCCCAGGAACCCGCGGGACCTCAGGCTCCTCCATCCGTCGATCGTATTTACTGAGCGCCTACTGCGTGCAGAGCACGGTTCGTTCGCTCCTTCAATCGTATTTATGGTCGTTATTTCGTTAAGCGCTTACGCCGCGCCAAGCACCGTTCTAAGCGCCGGGGCAGAGACAAGGTCATCAGGTGGTCCCACGTGGGGCTCCCAGTCTTCCTCCCCATTTTCCGGATGAGGGAACCGAGGCCCAGAGGAGGGTAAGCGACTTGCCGAAGGTCACGCAGCAGACAAGTGGCGGAGCCGGGATCAGAACCCATGTCCTCCGGTTCCCAAGCCCGGGCTCTTTCCGCTGAACTGCTGCGTGCGTACTGGGTGCGGAGCGCTGCGCTAAGCGCTTGGGAGAATACAACAATAAGCTGGCACATTCCCCGCCCGCCGTGAGTCTTTGTTCTAAGCGCTTAGGAGAATACAAATACAATATAGGCCCGAAGGGGCTTTGAGAGGACATCTCGCCCATCCCCCTGCCTCCACAGCCCTTAAGTACATAGATTTGCTTATATCCACCCCAGCGCTTAATACAGTATCTGGCACATAGTAAGCGCTTAACAAATACCAACATTATTTTCTGTAATTTTTTGAGTTATATTAATGTCTGTCTCCCCCTGTAGACCGTGAGCTCGTTTAAGGCAGGGAATGTGTCTGTTTATTGTTGTATTGTCCTCTCCCAAGTGCTTAGTACAGCGCTCTGCACACAGTAAGTGCTCAGTAAAGACTATTGAATGAATGAATAATAATACCGATGGTACTCGTTAAGCGCTTCCTGTGTGCCAGTCACCGTACTAAGGGCTGGGGTGGATACAAGCAAATCGAGTTGGGCACGGTCCCCGTCCCACACGGGGCTCACGGTCTCAATCCCCGTTTTACAGATGAGGGAACTGAGGCAGGGAGAAGCTAAGTGACTTGCCCAAGGTCACACAGCAGACAAGTGGCGGAGCCGGGATTAGAACCCACGACCTTCTGACTCCCAGGCCCCGGCTCTATCCGCTATGCCAGGCTTGAATGGGAAGGATCCCAAGTCACCCATCCCAGGCAGCTGGATAAGCGACTCTCTTCATAGGACTGGTTTTTATTTATGGCACTTGTTAAGCGCTTACTACGTGTCGGGTGCCGTGCTAAGCACCGGGGTAGACAGACACGAGATAATCGGGTTGCACACAGTCCCTGTCCCACGTGGGGCTCACAGTCAAAGTCGGAAGGAGGAGGATTAAATTCCCGTTGTAACCGTCGAGGTCACGGACGGGGTCACACGGCAGACGAGCGACGGAGCCGGGATTAGAATCCGGGTCCTCTGCCTGCCAGGCTCCTGCTCTTTCCACAAGGCCATTCGACGCCCTCCTGCCGGACAACCCTCCCTGTGTCTTGCTTAAATCCCTCTTGCTGCTTGTGGAGCCCGCCTTCCCCCTCACCCCAGTCCCGCCCTCCTGGGGCCCCCCAGCCCCCTCGGCCCCCGGCGGGGGAAAGAAAAACGCACCCGGAGACTCAAGGACCGTTGAATTTGCCAACGGGCCTCGGGCGCGGAGGTCGGCACCTGCCCTCTGACCTCTTCTCTCTCATCCTCCCAGCCGTGCTCAAGCCTCCAGACGTGACCTTCGACCCCGGCGTGCACTCAATTCGGTTCATCCTGGGCCCGTCCCTCACGCTGGCCAGGGACGCGAGCGGCTCGCCGCTGGCGCTGGAGGACATCTTTCCCAATCTGCTCTACCACCTGAGGATAAACGTCAACCAGACCCACCACATGGTATTTCTCTCCCTGACCTCACAGCCCCGGGGGCCAAGGCCCGGTTGAGCCTCCTCCCTTGGCCCGGACTCCTCCTCGACCCTTCCGGGATCCGGTCTCTGAAGAGCCTCTCGACGCGATCATTCCATCATTTTTATTGAGCGCTTACAGTATAAAAAGAGTTGATACGCGCGGTCCTTGTTCCTCACTGTCTAGTGGGGGAGGCGAACGTTAAAAAAAAGAATCACGATATGCCCGTAATCGATCCATTTTTTTATTTGGAATTCTTTTAAGCGCTTATAGGCACTCTACTAGGTGCTGGCGGAGCTAATCAGGTTGGACCCAGTCCGGGCCCCACATGGGGCTCGTGATCTTTGATCCCCATTTTCTAGATGATGTAACTGAGGCTCAGAGATGGGAAGTGAGTTGCCCGAGGTCACACAGCAGGCGAGTGGAGGAGTCTGGATTAGAACCCAGGTCCTTCTGACTCCCAGGCCCGTGCTCTATCCACTAGGCGGCCACGCTGCTTCTCTACGGTATTTATATCAGTGGTACTTCCCGAGTGCTTACTGTGTGCGGAACACTATACGATGTACACAGTCCAGTGTGTGCTTGGGAGAGGACATTACAACAGAATTGGTAAACCCTCTCTAGACTGTAAGCTCACTGTGGGCAGGGAATGTATCTGATATATTTTGTTCTATTGTACTCTCCCATGTGCTTAGCACAGTGCTCTGCACACGGTAAGTGCTCAATAAATACAACCGACTGACATTCAAACTTATAGTCTAGTGGGAGAAGGGTTGTAATAATAATCATCATCGTGTTATTTTTTAAGCACTTACTGTGTGCCAGGCTCTTTACTAAGTGCTGAGGTGGATACGAGCGAATCGGGTCGGACACGGCCCCCGTCCCACACGGGGCTCACGGTCTTAATCCCCATTTTACACACGAGGGAACTGAGGCACAGAAAAGTGAAGTGACTTGCCCAGGGCCGCGCAGCAGACGAGTGGCAGAGGCAAGATTAGAACCCGTGACCCGTCGACTCCCAGGCCCATCCACCGTGTCGTGCTGGGCCTGAGGGTGGGGTGAATAAAGGGTTCAAATCCAAGTGCGACCGTGTCGCAGAAGGGAGAGAGAGTAGGGGACTCTGACTTTTTTAATTGTGGCTTTTTTTAAACGCCTGACCTCATTCACATAAACTATTTTGGAAACTCCCAGGTGGCCGGTCTCATGTCCAAGGGGCCGGTCAAGCCCAGAGACTCGCCGAAGGATTTACCTCCTGCGGGGACGATGTGGATTACCCAGCCGACTGTTGTTTCCCTTGGAGCGATCAATCAGTGGTATCCACTGAGCGCTTACGGTGTGCAGGGCACCGTTCTAAGAGGTCGGGAGATGGGGTCCCTGCCCCTGAGGTGCTTTACGATCCAGGCTGGGAGACAGAGATGAAAATAATTTAGACCGTGCCGTGGGAGTGGAGGGAATCAAATAACCGGGACTCCAGAGTGAGTAATTTCTCGGCCGGTTTCTTTCTTCCCTTCAGATCAAAGAGGGGAAGGAGAAAGAATATGAATTTCCCGGTCTGGCCCCCGACACGGAGTACAGCGGCACCGTGGGCATTCGGATCCCCAGCTTAGCCAAGCACAGCCCGACCCACAAATTCAGCGTGAGGACTCTACCAGGTAAGCCCGGTCCGGCGTGAAACGGGAAGCCCAGGCTCGAACGTCGCTCCGGCTGTGGGGCCTTGGACAGGTCCCTTAACGTCCCGGGGCTCTTCTGATTCCCCCCATCCCTTGTAAAGTAGGAAATGGGGCTCTGCCACACCCTCTCGGGGACGGTGTACATCCCACTGGGTGCACATCGAAATGCAGTTCAGACCCCGACGGAGACCCCGAAGGCGCCATTTGTAACGATAGGTTAGTTGCTCTTGCCGGCCGGTCTGCGACTTCCTTCCCGAGTTCCTCCGGAACCCTGAAAGGCAAGTCATCCAGTCCTAGGAAATTGTTCTCACCCTAATTCATCTGTCCGGTCTCAAGAAAACCGTGACTTCACCAAAATTTGACTCAGGACCTGCCTGCTGCTAAAACCAAATTGGTGTGGGAACCTCCCTACCGTCTTCCTATCGGCTAGAATGAGGTTCAGGATCATCAGTCAGTCAATATCATCGTCATCAGTGGGATTTATTGAGCGCTTACTGTGTGCAGCACACTCCACTGAGCTCTTGGTAGAGTACAGTAGAAGGTCGGTAGACACATTCCCCGCCCACAAGGAGCTGACGGTCAGTAAACAAGTATTTATTGGACACTTACTCTGTGCAGGGCACGGTGCTGAGCATCTGGGAGAGTACAATAGAATTAGAAGCCAGGATCCTTGGCCTCGGGGATCCTATAACGGGGAGGGGAAGGCGGTCACTAAAATAAATTACCGGTTTGGGGAAACAACAGTGTTTAAAACTATGTAATAATAATAACACAAGTACCATTCTAAGTGCTGGGGTAGATACAAGTTAATCAAGTTGGCCACGGTTCCCGTCCCCTATGGGGCTCACACTCTTAATCCCCATTTTACAGATGTGGTAACTGAGGCCCAGAGAAGTTTAGCGGCTTGCCAAGATCACACATGCGGCAGAGCCGGGATTAGAACCCAGGTCCTTCTGACTCCCGGGTCCATGCTCTATCCACTAGGGCACGTCGCTTCTCTTACAGAAGGGAAGGGAATAGAAGATGAAGAAGAAGGAGCCAAAAACCTGGTTAAGCCATAAAATAGATTGCGAATTTGGGGTGACGGAGGAAGGGGGATCTGCGAGTGTCTAGCCGCGTGGAGGACGCGGGGACTTTTTCCATCGGCTTCCCGCTGACTGCGTTTTGGTGTCCCTTCTCCCAGACCGAACCTGGACCTACTATTTCTCCGGAATGTCCCTGTTCACCATGGGATTCCTTGTGGCCGTGGCCTGTTTCATGACCTACAAGTACATCAACAAGAACATGCAGCAGCCCCGTGTCTTGGTAAGGGACCGGCGACCCCAGGAGGGAGACGGCCACCCCCACCCGGCCCCGGGGAGGAAAACCAAGTAGAGAGTCGCGATCCCTTTCCAACGGGCATCAGTTTGGAGTTCCCGGGAACGCCCTCGGGAAGCGACGGGGCAAAAGGTGGAAAGTAGGAGGGGGGAAAAAATATGAACCCATCGACCGGATTTATCGAGCGTCCCCTATTCGTAAAGTGGACACAGAACACTGTACTAAGCACAGTGGGGCTGCGGATAGTGCAGAACCTGGATAGTCGAGATCGAGCTCAACAGATGAGGTGCCTTTTGGAATTTAAGGCCTGACCATTGTCTTTTGGCCCCCTTAATAATAATAATAATAATAATAACAGTAATTGTGATTTTTTTAAGCACTTTCTCTGTGCCAGGCACTGTACTAAGCACTGGGATAGATACAAGCAAACTGGGTTGGACACAGTCTCTGTCCTCCACACGGGGCTCCCAATCTCAATCCCCATTTTACAGCTGAGGGAACCGAGAAGTGAAGTCGTTTGCCCAAGATCGCGCAGCAGACAAGTGGCAGAGCCGGAATTAGAACCCAGATCCTCCCGACCCGCAGGCTCGGGCTCTATCCGCTAGGCCACGCTGCTTCTCTAACCCTGCCTTGCCCCCGCTTCCCCAGCAGGACCTGCAGAGGGTCCTGACGTACCACCCGCTGAAGTTCACCCGGGAGCACGTCCTCACCCCGGTCTGTGACCTCGTCCCTCCGGCCGCCCCTCCCCCCCCCCGGGCCGCACCCCGACCTGAGGGAGGACTCCGAGACGCCCCGGGGTTTGCCCAGATGCCCGGAGACCGACTACGTCGAGAGGGACCCCGGCCGCGCCGGCCAGGCCCCTGCACGGAAGGGCCCGGCCCCCCGGCCCTACACCTCACAGCCCTCTCTGCCGCCCACTCCGCCTCCACCTTTCTACGGGGTGTGCCTGATGGGCGTCGAGTGTGGCGGCCAGGGATCGCCTCTCCCCCGGAAACGGAACCCGGACCAACCCGGCCTCCGGCTCCAGGTCCAGGGTCCGGCGGCCGGGTGGTTCCCCAGATCCAGCCAGGAGAGGCGATTGGCCGTGCCCGGGGGCGACCGTCAGCCCCCGGACGACCTGCGGATGTTCCCGCTGGACCTGGACTTGCGCTCCCGGGCCCCGGGCCTGCAGAGAGACTGGCGGGAGGTCAGCCCGCCCCTGCTCCACCCGCCGTGGACCCTGGCCGGGGGTGGGGGGCTAGAGCCGGAGGCCCGGGGCTACCTCCAGCACCGGGACCTCAGCCCGGCCTCCCTCCTCTCGTCCGTTCAAGTGGACGGCGACCCCGGAGCGGCAGAGCCCGGGCCGGAGCGCTGGCATCTGCTCAGCTCCCCGGTGGGTCCCCAAGGTGATCCGGGCCCAGGGGGGCCGCCGGCCGGCAAGGGGCTCCCCAGCTCCGGCCCGGGACCCGGAGAGGCCGGAACCGTGGACTGGTTGTTCAGGGACCTGGACCTCACGGTGCAGTGGGACCCCTGACCGGGGGTGCCGGCTTGACTCAGTGCCGACCCGGAACTTGGGCAGCGAGGGTCCCTGCTGGGGAAGGGGCCGGGCCGTCCCCACATCCCATCCTTCCCTCCCTGCCCGCCGTGGCTTCCCGCCCTGTCTGGTCCCAGGGGCTCGGATTTCGGCCTTCCGCACCCTCGCCCTTGACCGATCGAGAACAGGCTTTCGATTTGCTCTCGCTGGGCAAGGGGTGGAGCTTCATCCAGAGAACCACGGAGAACCGGCCACAGATTGAGAAGCAGCGTGGCTCAGTGGGAAGAGCCCGGGCTTGGGAGTCAGAGGTCATGAGTTCGAATCCCAGCTCTGCCCCTTGTCAGCTGTGTGACTGTGGGCAAGTCACTTAACTTCTCTGTGCCTCAGTGACCTCATCTGGAAAATGGGGATGAAGACTGTGAGCCCCACGTGGGACAACCTGATTCCCCTGCGCTTAGAACAGTGCTCTGCCCCTAGTAAGCGCTTAACAAATACCAACATCATCATCAGATTGGCAGGCTCCATCCCGCCCGCCCAATCCCGGCCACCCCGGGCTTTATTTCTGCTCTTGGTAGTTTTCCCGGGTAAGAGAGGACTAGGAATTTGGGGCTCCCATTTTGGGAGTCTCCTTTGACTCATCTACCAGAAAGGGACCTACTCGACGGGTGCACGATCAAAACCCACCCGCCGATCGTCCGAGTGATCGGCCAGTCCGTCGGGGGTATTCACTGAACGCTGACTCCGTGCGGAGCATTGTACTCCGAGCGCTTGGGAGGATACAACGGAATGAACAGAAACATTCCTGCCCCTAACAAACTCAATCCAAGACATCGCCATCCAAGAGTACTCCAAAACTAAGTAAAGGACGGTTCGGGCCTTGAAATAGGCTACAGCACCGGCCTTGGAAATTGAAAAATAAATAACTTCCACCGTCTGTCTTGGGAGCTCTGCTATTGTGCCCTCGGGGAGAAGATGAGTGGGAGGCTCTGCTACAGGATGCCCCGAACTCCTGCTTGCCGGTTCTGAGATCCCGGGGCTTGTCGACCCTGGCCGGGAGGCTTTCGTCTACGTGAAAGTTTTCCAAGGCGGCAAGAAGCTGGCGGGAAGAGACGGGTTCGTTTGGCGTCACTGGGGACGCGGGGGCATCGAGCCGGCGTCACTCGTCTCTCCGTCGCAGGAGGCGTGAGGGCCGCGGGCTCCGGCCCCGCGGAGAAAGGCCCGAACTACTCGGGCAGAGGGAGCTGGGAGGGAGGAGGAAGGCGGGGTGGAGGCGGGAGGGGACTGGGAGAGGGAGAATGAGGGGAAGGAGCCTCCCCCGGCAGCTCGGCCTCCGGGTGACCGCACTAAACGTCCCCTTCCCGCTGGTGACCTCTTCTCTCTGGAAAGGATGGCCAGCGGGGTTTCCGTCAAGAGGCGGGAAAGAAGCTTTGCGCACGGTAAGCGCTCGGTAAATACTACTGACTGACCGCCTCGCAGGGCCGGGGCAGCTCCCTCACAGGTGCATTGTTCTAGCGCACTCTCCCCAGCGCTTAGGACGGGGCTTTGCACACAGTAAGCACTCAGTAAATACTATCGACTGACCGACCGGAGCAGCCTCCTCACGGGGCCGGGGTAGCTCCCTCCCGGGGCCGGGGCAGCTCTTTCTCGGGGCTAGGAATGAGTCTCTTAAATTGTACCCTCCCAGTGCTTAGGGCAGTGCTTGGCACAGGGTAAGCACTCAGTAAATACTATCGACTGACTGAGGCAGCTCCCTCTCAGGGCCCCAATGCTCCCGGCCCCATTTCCCGCTAACGGGAGGGCAGGACCCCACCCCACGTCCCCAAATCCCTGCGGCATTTCCCAGCAACAGCGGCAGTCTGGCTCCCACCCTCCTTCAGCCAAGTGTCCGCTTGACTCCGGGTCCGACTTGCCCACTCACCCCTGCCCAGGCCTGTTGCCATTTTTTTTTTAACGGTACGTTAAACTCTTATCGTATTCCAGGCATTGTTCTAAGCACTTGGACACCTTCTCTCTCCCACAAGGGGCTCACAGTCTTGAGCCCCGTTTTACAGATGAGGGAACTGAGGCACAGCCACGTGACTGGCCCAAGGTCACACAGCGCACGAGAGGCGGAGCCGGGATTAGAACCCAGGGCCTTCCGACTTGCAGATCGGTGTCCTGTCCTCTAGGTAAGACTGCCTCCTGCCATCTCCCCTCCGTGCCCCGCTATGAGTGGAATGGGGCACGGGAACCCGGTGGACCTTCTGGAAAGTAAACAGATATGCCTCACTTACCTCATCCTCAAAATAGGTACTAAAGGGATTAAGATCGTGAGCCCCAGGTTGGGACATGGATGGTGTCCAACCTGATTAGCTCGTATCTACCCCGGAGCTTAGAACAGTGCCTGGCACGGAGTAAGCACTTTATGAGTACCACCTTTTTAAAAAAGGGACCCCCCCCCGCCAACCACCCACTGCCTCTTCCGGAAAAAGAGGGGCTAAGCCTAGGGGATGGGGCTGATCCGATGTGAGTTTCCAGACTGGTCCGCTCTGGGTTTCTTGCTTTGCCCTGGCCCCAAGACCTCAGTTTCCCCATTTCTGCTATGCTATATTCCACTGGGCAAAGCACTGATGGCACCACCCTCCTTCCCCAGCTTTCTCCTGGCATTAGGGCAGAACTGGGGCAGGAATATAGGGGGAGGAGATGCTCTAGGGTCCCTGGGCCACCCCATGCCCTCTCCTCTCTGCCATCCGTCCAGTTCACCCACGAACCTTCCATGCCAGGCCTCCTCCACCTCCTGCCCCTCACCCGTCTTCCCCTCAGAAGTCCCTGAATCTCTGAACTATTTGCTCCCTCCGCCCCGCCCCCACCGGGCCTTTCATATGAACCGGGGATTCAGATTCTGGCATCTCCAAATCATCCCCCGAGACGTTTAGTACGGTCCCACACCCAGTAAGCCCTCCATATAGTCCGTCGACACTGATATTGAACTTGATTCTGTTGTTTCGTTACCCTGGCCCCTCAGAGTACCCACAATCTCCTCTGCTTACCTACATAAACGCCCATAAAACTGCTCCCCACGCCCCTCCCTCCCACGTTGGCACCAGACCCACAGCGGCTATTTGTCTTATCGGTTTGTTATTAATATTTAACGTGCGTCCAGGCTACTTAGGCACGCTAAATTCTGGACCCGGCCAGGGAGGATTATCGGAGCAAGAAAATGCTCGAAGCCAGGGAGACCCCGGTGACCTCCCGCTCTGCGACCAGGTGTCATTCCGTAGAGGGGGCAGGAAGGGGTATGTCCCGGTCTGCCTACGTTGGCATCCGGGGGGCCGGGGGTCTCGAAGGGGAGCGTGTTCGGGGGAAACCCAGGTAGCCCGCTCCGTCGGCCCCCCTCCCTTTACCCTCGACAAGAAGGGCAAGCAGAGAGGAGGTGCCGGGGGGGGGGGAAGGGTGGGGGTGGTACTTCTCTACGCCCCAGATTAGCCAAACAGAGCCCCGCCCCAGACACGAGACGAGTGGAGAAAGAGCCTAACCCGGGCCGTCCGGCCTATCCTTCGCACGCCGAAGGAAAGCGGGTACGGCCTAAAATTCATTCGTCTTTATCGAACGCCTTCTGCACGCGGAGCACTGTACCAAGCACTTGGGAGAGTACAACACAACGGTCAACTGACACATTCCCTCCCCGCAACGAGCTGACAAGTCCGGAGGACGAGCTTTCAGCCTAAAAGAAACCAGGCGGCAAGCACGCGAGAAGAATAATGAAAACGGTTATTCAGGGGCAGCAGGGTGGACGGAGCAGGGGCCTGGGAGTTAGAGAACCTGGGTTTTAATCCCGGCTCCGCCACCTACCCGCTGTGTGACCTGGGGCAAGTCACCGAACTTCTCTGCACCTCAGTTCTCTCACCTGCAGAATGGGATTTCTCTACTTCCCCAGCGCTTAGTACAGTGCTCATACACACAGCAGGCGCTCAATAAATAGGACCGAATGAACAAATTCCTGTTCTTCCTCATACTTTAGATCGCCAGCCCCATGTGGGACCTGATTATCCCGTGTCTAACCCAGTGTTTATTACAATGTTCGGTACATAGTAAGAGCTTAACGGATACTGCACATCTCCAAGGGGCTTTCCCCGACTAAACCCCGTTTTCCCCGGCTCCCTTTCCCTCCTATATCTTCTCTGCACTCTTATCTGCGACCTTTGGGCATCTGATACTCACCCCACCCTCGATCGCCACAGCGCTTACGTACGTATCTTTAAATTACATATTATAAATTATTTATATTAACGCCTATCTCCTCCTCCATACTGTAAGCGCAGCATGGGCGGGAAACCTGTCTCCCGACTCTTTTGTCCTCTCCCGAGCGCTCAGTACAATGTTCTGCAAGTAGCGAGCACTCAATAAACACCGTCGATGATGACCGCAGTTACTATTATTATTTTTAAAATGGAGTTCTGCCCTAGCCCAACCCTCATTCCTGTCTTTCTTCAGTCTCCAGCGAACTCTGCCTTCAGATGTCCTCTAGACTTTAAGCTCGTTGTGGGCAGGGAAGGTGTCTTTATTGTCAGACCGTACTCCCCTGAATGCTTAGTTCAGTGCTCTGAACACGGTAAGTGCTCCATACATACGACTGAGTGAATGAATGAGGTGTCTGTGTGGCGGAGAAGAGGAGGGGAGAAGCTCGGGAGACCATTTTCCGAAATGGAAAAAGAAAGGCTTCCGGGCCAGGAGAGAGTTAGAATCTATCTTCAAGGTCAGCCTAGAGCGAGAACGGTGAGCAGACAGACCCCGGGCCAAATCCGGCCCTGCCCCGGCACGAGGAATTCCTTCGGGATTGCCCGTTCTTCTCCCACCGCACCCAGATCTGATCCGGAGTCAAAACGCTCCTTCCGTGTCCCTGGGCCTTTGAGAGCGCGGCGGGTAGGGGTGGGCGAGCGTGACCCCGGGCACGGGGTACGGTGACCTCGGAAGGTGCGATCCACGGAGAGCCCGGCTGGCAGAAGAGCCGCGCGGAGGCAGCTGAGACAGCTGTCCAAACAATCCCCCGCGCTCCGAGGGGTCCGCTCCCTGCCAAGCCCAGCTCCCTGTCCCCTTGCCCGGACAGAAGGAAAGTCTTGGAAGCTGATTCCAGAGGCCGGGGGAACTTCGGCGGTTCATCCAGTCCATCCCCCTGCCCCCGGACCAGACGGCGCCGAACCCGGCCTCAGATCTCGGCCTCCCAGGCCTCTCTCTCTCTTTCTCGGCAGCCCGGCCTCGACTCTGAAAGTTCACTGAATCTAACGTAAATCCTTCCCGCTGCCGGTGGAGCCTATCTCTTCTGCCTCTGATGACCGAAGGGCCGGGGGAATTTCGGGATCGGCCGAGGCCTGCTTTCTAACCCCGGACGCCAACGAGTCTTCCCGTCGAGGCGGGAGGAGCCGGGGACGTCGCACCGGAATCCCGGCCCGGGCAGGTCGGCCGGGATGAGCCCGGGGAATACCGGCCCGGTGAGTCCTAGGCAAATGTCTGGTTTTGCAACCTCGGGACGTTTTCCCCGGTTCAAGAGTGGGGCTGGGGATTTCCCCGTCCTCTCCGAGCCCCGGGGGAGGCTGCGCCTTCCGGGAGGGGGACGGTGGGAATCTCGAGGGGTGGGGGCAGAGGGAAATGGGAACCGGGAGCCGGTCGGATGGGTGATCGCCCCCCGCAATCCAACCCCCACAAGGTGCAGAATTATCCCCTGGGGCCTCCTGGGAAACGCAAAGCCGCCTGACCCCGGGTCTCCGAACCTAGAGGGCGGCCGAGGCCGGGAGAGGGCGTGAGGGCCTCTCTCCCTTGGCGGCCCCCGGTCGTTCGTTTGTTCGACGGCACTCGTTAAGCGCTCGCTGTGTGTCAAACACTGCTCTAAGCGCCGCGGGTAGGAACGGGTCAATTAGGTCAGAAACGGTCCCTGTCCCGCATGGGGCTCACAGTCTTCAATGGGAAGGGGCACAGGTATCAAATCCCTATTTTACAGTCGAGGAAACTGAGGCACAGCGACGTGACTTGCCCGAGGTCACGCAGCTAGCAGTCGGCAGAGCCGGGATTAGAACCCAGATCTTCTGACTCCCGGGGCCGTGCCCTTTCCACTAGGCTACACCGCTTCCCTGCTCCACAGATGTCATCTAGAAACCCTCCCCGGAGTTGTCCATCGCCCCAAGGGACCGAGCGGTGGTCCTGCCCGAGAGCTGCCCGGCATGGGGACAGCAGCCCGGCGACCGGTCATTCTCTCCGGCCTTGCGACCACCATCCTAATAATAAATAGGAATCATAATAATCGTGGCATCTGTTAAGCATTTATTAGGTGTCAGGCACCCTACTAAGCGCTGGGGTGGATGCAAGCAAATCGAGCTGGACACAGTCCCTGTCCCACGAGGGGCTCACAGTCTCAGTTTTACAGATGAGGTAACTGAGGCATAGGAAAAGGAAGTGACTCACCCAAGGTCACTCGGCGGCGAGTGGCGGAGCCAGCTTTAGAACCTATGACCACGCTCTGTCCAAGACTCCAGGTCGCTGCTCTTCCTAACGCGGCCCGGGAAAAGAGCAGGGGCCTGGGAGGCAGAAGACACAGATTCTAATCTCAGTTCCGCCCCCGGGCTGCTGTGTTTGAACTTCGGGCAAGTCGCCGAACCTCTCTGGGCCTCGGTTTCCGATCTGCAAAATGGGATTAAGAGGCCCGTTCTCGCCCCCGCCCCGCGAGCCGGAGCAAAAACCTGGTCTGATCTGATTCTCTTGCGTCTGCTCCTGGCACGGTGCTCGGCAGCTTGTTGGTGCTTTAAAAATACCGTAACGCTACCAGTGATCCACCACCCCGCTTCCTTCAGGGAACCCTCCTGTCTTCCGTGGAGAGGACGTTTCCGGTTAATCGCTCCTCTGAGCTCCCCGAAACCTAACGCCCTGTATTTTAAATAAGGAGAATGTCGCGTAGCTGCTCACCGGAGCGGTCGGCCCTCAGAGGCAGGCCTGGGGGAGCTGGTAAGTAAAAGGGAGAAGCGGTGTGGCCTAGTGGAAAGAGCACGGGTCGGTCATTTCACCTCTCCGTGCCTCGGTTCTCTCATCTATAAAACGGGAATGGTTACCTGTTCTCCCTTACACCGTGACCCCCATGTGGGACTAGGGCGGTGTCTGATCGGATAATTTCGCCACGCTTAGCGTGGGGCTGGGCACGAAGTAAGCGCTGAACTAGCACCGTAATTATAATTAAGAAGGAGGTGGGATTTAGGAGCTCATCGCTATCATCCATCAGCCAGTGGCGTTTACCGAGCGCTTACCGTGGGCAGAGAACTCTTCCAAGCACTTGGGAGAGAAGCAGTGTGACCCAGCGGAAAGAGCCTGGCCCTGGGAGTCAGAGGACCTGGGTCCTCTTCCCGGCTCTGCCGGTTGTCTGCCGTGTGACTCCGGGCAAATCACTCAACTTCTCTGCGCCTCAGTTCCCTCGTCTGTAAAATGGGAATTCGATCCCCTTTCGCGGTACCTAGACTGGGAGCCCCCTGTGGGACCTGATCATCTTGGATTCCCCCGGCTTTTAGTACAGTGCTCGGCACATAGGAAGGGCTTAACAAATACCACCATTTCCTTATCAATAGTAATAATTATAATCGCAGCAGAGATGGTAGAAACGATCCCTGCCCACAAGGAGCATAAATAGTCTAGATGGGGAGACGGGCATTAATAGAAATACATCAATTACAACTGCGGACAGAAGTGCCTGGGTGGCTGAGGGTGGGGTGAATATCAGGTGCTTAAAGGCCCCTGTTGGATCCCCCTCCCCATCCACCGTCTCCTCTCTCAGACCCTGCAGCTAACTGTTGCCGGATTGTCCGTTCCACGCGCTTAGTATAGTGCTCTGCACATAGTGAGCAATCAATAAATACTATTGAATGAATGGTCACTTCCTTCAGGAAGCTATTTTTTTCATTCGATCGTATTTATTGAGCACTTAGCACGTGCTGCACTAAGCGCTTGGGGAAGTTCAGTACAACAGTGAACAGTAACATGCCCTGCCCACAGCGAGCTTACAGTCTAGAGGGAGGGAGGGAGACAGCAGTACAAATAAATAAAATTATATTTGTTAAGCACTTACTATGTGTCAACCACTGTTCTAAGCTCGGGGATCGATACAAGTTAATTAGGTCAGACCAGTCCCTGCCCCTCCTGGGGCTCAAAGCCTAAGTAGGAGGGAGAACGGGTATTGAGTGTCCATTTTACGACGGAGGAAACTGAGGCCCAGAGAAGTGAAGTGACTTGTCCAAGGTCACCCAGCAGTGGCGGAGCCAGGATTAGAACGCTGGTCCTTCTGACTCCCAAGCCCGTGCTCTCTCTCCACTAGGCCACGTCCACCCAGCCCCAGCCCGCTGTCGGGTTCGTGACCCACTGGTCCCCTCCCTCTCCGCCCTCTCTCCGGTGTTGCTTAGACAGGGAGGGGTGTCTCACCCAGTGGAACTTGACTAACCACGGGAGATAGCTTAATGACCCCACCCTCCCTCCCCTCTCAGCAGGAAGATGCTGAACAGGAGAGGGAGGAGGAGGAAACGGGGAGGGAGGAGGAGGCTCGTCCAGCCGAGAGGGATGGGCGCGGGGATATCGACGGCCCCCCGGTGCCCTCCGTCCGCCCCCCTCATCCCCACTGCCTTCTAGTGGCCCACGGAAGTGGAGAACGGAACCGTTGAGGGGCAAGTGTGGAATATGTAGGCCGCGGGGCCAAGAATGCTCATTCAGCGGTGTCTATCGAGCACTTACCGTGTGCGGAGCACTGCTCTAGGCTCTTGGGAGAGGGCAACGGTTAAACAGACGCATTCCCTGTCCGCAACGAGCCTACAGTCTAGAGGGGGAGGAGGTAGGGGGACAACCCTGGGAGGGGTGAGGGAGGCCGATACGGAGGGCAGCCATCAGCTGCTGTGAGCGCCGGGAGGGCCAGCCAACACCTGTTCCCCCCGGATTATTCTGGTACCGGGGTGGCGGGGGGGAGTTCAAGGGGGAGGAGGGGGAGCAGGAGAGGTTTGGGACGGTGCCATCCCCCCCTTCCCCTGAAAGCTCGGCCCCCAGATGACCATCTCCCATTGTTGTCACCGAGTGACCCGGGGCGATGCTATATTTAAGCGTTCCGAGTACACATGGATACATTTTTCTACCCCCTGTCATTCTCCCCGATGTCACCAACTAGGGGGAGGAGAGCGAAGGAAAGAGATCTTTTGTCCCGCGTCTCTCTGGAGGGCCAAGGTCTCCGCTCTCTCGCCCCTCAACCCTCCGCCGCCGTCGCCAACGTAAGTAGCCCGGGTGGATTCTCTCCCCGGGCCCGGTCTCCCGAGCCCCTGAAGCGGCTTCCTCGTGGGTTTTCCCGATTCTCCTTTCTGGAATGCCGAGTCGTGAAGGGAAGAGGGCCGGGTGGGGCGGCGGGAGGGGGGTCCCCTGCCTCGAAGGGTGGGAGCGGGGAGACCCCCAGTGATCTGGTTGCTGGAGCCTCCCAGAGTCGGTGACCTCTGTGGGATGCTGAGAGCGAGGAGCTGTGCTCACCCACGGGGGTCAGCTGGTAGAGGACCGCGGGCCGAGGTCTGGGGTGCTGTTGGTGAACCCTGAGGGTACCCTCAGACCGGGAAGGTCGGGGGACCCCCTGGAGGGGTGCTGTCTGAGAGGTGGCATCCTGAAGCTGGAAGACTAGCCGGGTTGCCTTAGGCCAAGCGCAGGGTCCACAAGGTGGGCATCCAGGCTCCGGTCCACAAGCCCTTGGCTTGAGGGGGGCCCGGGCAGGAAGCCGAGGGGAGGAGGGGCTGGGAGGGTTCCCCGAAATTCCTGTCGGGCCCCCAACGGTCACTCTGGAAGCATTTACCAAGTTTGAAGGGTGGGGACAGAGACAGAGACGGAGAGGCGGAGGGAGGGAGAGAGAGAAGAAGAGAGAGACAGCAATGATCAGGGCCAGGAGTCGCTGCTGAGGACTGGGGATCCGAGGTCCTTGCTAAAGAGCAGACACGGCCCCTGCCCTCGGGAAGCTTCCGGTCCCATAAGACCCCGGCAAGGCACTCGGACAAGAAGCCCGAGGAGCAGAAGGGACGATCTGTCCCACACCGAGTTCAGAGAAGGGCAGGGCAGCACGGACTCCTGGAAATAGTCTTTGACTCAGAATGGAGAGCCTCGATTTGAATTTCAGCTCCGCAGTCCTCTTGCCGTGTGACCTTGGGCAAGTCACTTCGCCTCTCTGAGCCACAGTTTACCATCTGTAAAAGGGGATCAGGCTCGCCCTCCTTCTCTCTTAGGGGAAAGATAAGATAACCGGAAGATGGGGGAAGGAGAAATGGGATCGTGGAAAGAAGGAGGCCGCACGACCTAGAGGAAGAAATGCGGTATTGGGAGCCAGGAGACCCAGGTTCTAGTTCCGCCACTGACCTGTCGCGTGACCTTGGGCTTAATCTCTCTCGGTCTCACCTCCTTCTCTGTAAAATGAGGTTAAACCAGATTACGAGCCCCTTGTGGGACAGGAGCTGGGTCGGATCCGATACCTTCGGCGGTCTAGCACAGAGTAAGCGCTTACCTTAAAAAAGTGGCGGGGGGAGGGGTCGTTGGCATCTTGGAAAGGCCCTTGCCGTCTCTGGGGTTGGATAGTTAGGAAAGAAGAGGTTCTTGGCCACCCTGCCGGATGGAAGAGGGGAGGTATGTGGGGAGGGATGTCTGCCAAAAACATTCTGAGTGAATCTCGGGCTTCAAGCCAGCAGTTGAATTAAGATGATTGCTCTCCCCCCACCCTCCCCACTCCCCTTCCCCTCCCCTTCCTCTTCTCCCCCGTCTCCCTCTCCCCCAGGCAGGGATATGGTCAGTCAGTCAATCGTATTTATTGAGTGCTTACTCTGTGCAGACACCGTACTAAGCACTTGGGAAACTACAATAAAGCAACAATAGAACAGACACGTTCCCTGCCCACAGCGAGCTTACAATCTAGAGGGGGAGACAGACGTGAATAGGAATAAATAAATGACAGATATGAACGTAAGTGCCGTGGGGCCGGGAGGGGAGTTGAACAGCGGGAGCAAGTCAGGGCGACGCAGAAGGGAGTGGGAGAAGGGGAAAGGAGGGCTCAGTCAGGGAAGGCTTCTTGGAGGAGACGGGCCTTCGATAAGGCTTTAAGCGGGGGGGGGGGGGGGGACAGTGATGGACTGTCGGATATGAAGAGGGAGGGCGTTCCAGGGCAGAGGCAGGAGGTGGGCCAGAGGTTGGCGGCGAGAGAGACGAGATGGAGGGACAGAGAGAAGGTTAGCATTATAGAGGAGCCAAGCGTGCGATTGGCAGCCCGGGGCAGGACAGGTTGGGAATCTATTCCTGCAGATTTTCACCCCAGATTCCCACCCCCAAGGAAGGAGCGAGCGGGAGGAGGGAGCAGGGCAGAGGGGAGGGCTTCGGGCAGATTCAGCGTCCTCATCTTCTCCTCGACTGTGTCCGGCATCCGTGCCCGTCTGGCACCCGAGCTGTGCCCCCTGGACCTCTGGGAGGAGGGGTTGACCCCGGGCAGGGAGGGGAGACTGGAAACCACCAAAGGCAGGGCCTGTTGCTACTCACCGGGCTCTGCCGGGCTCCCAGCCCAGCATCGTTCACAGACGACTCAAGTATCTACAAGTGGCTGGATTTCCCAGCGGATTTCCCAGCTCTCGCTAGCTGTGACCCACGTGCCTTCCTCCCTTCTCCAACCGGGCAGCCTTTCCCTTCCCTCCTCCTAACCCCACCCCACTTCACCAGCTTGTCCCTTGGGCTGCCTCCTCCCACTGCCCAGATGGGACCCGAACTCCGTCCCTTTCTACGCGCTGTCTGGGCGGTTTTTTAAATGGTATTTGTTAAGCGCTTACTATGTACCAGGCACCGTACTAAGCACGGGGATAGACACGAGCTAATCACGTTGGGCACAGTCCCTGTCCCACCTGGGGCTCGCCGTCTTTATCCCCAATTTACAGATGAGGGAACTGAGGCACGGAGAAGTTAAGTGGCCCGCTCGAGGTCGCACAGCAGGCGAGTAAGAAATCAGAATTAGAACCCTGGGCTTCTGACTCCCAGGTCCTTGCTTTTTCCACTAGGCCACGCTACTTCACCAGTGGACCAACCAAGTATCGAACCCTAGGATGAACCCAAAAAGGGAGCTGGAAGAGAGGGGCTCTCCAGGATATTTAAATTATACATCATATGATATATTATAATATACACAATTTATATTACAATGTAAATTTTATGTATTAGAAATTATTTATTCGTATTAGCGTCCGTCTGCCTCCGGCCCGTAAGCTCATTATGGGCAGGGAAAGTGCTGATTCTGTTGCATTGCACTCTCCCAGACGTTCTACACATAGTAAGCGCTCAATAAATACCACTGATTCACTGATCGATGACTGATTGATCACCGCAAGAGACCAGAAGCGAGAATTCTTTCCTCTCTGGTTCCCTTTCTCTTGAAAGCTGTCCATCCACCTGTGCCCATGGGGAGTACAAACAGGAGAGCGCGATGCGTGCCAGGTGACCTCGGGCAAGTCCCTTAACTCTCTGAGTCTCAGGCCCAAGTGGCACAGAGAGGCAGGCATCTTCTTCCCATTTTATAGATGAGGAAACTGAGTTTAAGAGACTCTCCCAAAGTCACCCAGCAGGGCGATGACAGAGATGGGAGGATGCAACGTGGCCTAGGGGAAAGAGCCCGGGCCTGGGCATCAGAGGATGTGGGTTCTAATTCCGGCTCTGCCACTCGTCTGCTGTGTGATCTTGGGCAAGTCACTTCCCTTCTCTGGGCTTCATTCCCCCCCCTGTAAAATGGGGATTAAGACTGCGAGCCCCATGTGGGACAGGGACTGTGTCCAACCTGATTGGCTTGGATCTCAGTTTCCTGGCGCACGGGTAATCGCCCAACAAATTCCACATTTATCATTATTATTGTTAAAACCCAAGTTCTTTCTCCTCGGCCACTCCGCCTCCCCGAAGTCCCCCGGGCGTCCCATAAGATCGTCCCCGGGCAGTGGGGCGGGGCGACACCACCAAGGCCCGACGGTCCGGAACGTTTCAGGCTTTCTCCCCGATCTAACGAGCCACCCGAGGCCTGGGCATGGAGACCCGGAGCTGGGCTCACCGGAGCCGGGAGGAGCAGAGCGAGGAGAGGCGGCACAGCCTGCACATGGCCTCCTCCGCCCGCAAGAGGAAGTTCAAGACCAGGTGAGGCGGGGGAGCGGACGGCCGGCAGGCGCCGCGGTGGCGGGGGTGCCACGTGCGGGGTGGGCGAGGATCAGCCCCAAATCCTGGCCCCTCCATCCTATGCAAATGACATAGAAATTTTACGCAAATGGATGTGGCCCTCCTACCTCGTGGTCCTCTGGGAGAGCAGACCCCGGAAAACCACCCGGGTGGGGTGCCGAGCTCCGGCTTAGCCGGGAGGCCCTCCCCTCAGGCCCGTGTGTGCTCTCTCCCCCCGCCTTCCTCTCTCCCCGTCTCCTTCTCTCTCTATCTCCCTCTGCCTCTCGGTCTCTCTCTTTCCGCTCTTCCTCCTTCTCCCTCCGTCTCCGCCTGTCTCCGTCTCTCGGCCTCGGCCGTGGGCAGTGAGGAAGCGGAGCAGTTCAGCGCCTGCGACTACTCCATCGCGGCCGCCCTGGCCTTGACCGCGGCCCCGAACGCGTCGAGGTCAGTCGGCCGCCGGTCCAGACCCTCTCCTGCTGGAGGGGTGGGTCGGAGGGGGTGGAGGGGACTTCTAAGGAGGTCGTCAGGGGCAGCCCCCAGCCCGCGGGGAGAGATCTGAGGCAAGGGGATTAATCATAGGAAAGCGATCTGAGCTCTGATCTCCCGACCCCAACTCCACAACACACACACACACACACACACACACACAAAAAAAAAAAGTGTGGAAAAAGCACCAGACTGGGAGTCAGAGATCTGGGTTCTAATCCCGGCTCTGCCATGTACCTGCTGTGTGGCCTCGAGCAAATAACTTAACTCCTCTGAGCCTCCTCCGCGGAATGGGGATTCGATACCTGTTCTCCCTCCTGCTTAAACTGTAAGCCCCATCTGGGACTAGATTATCCTCTATCTACCCTAGCACTCAGTATAGTGCTTGGCACGTGGTGAGGGCTTTATGCATACCACAACCATTATCAGTATTGTTGACCTCTGACCCCTGTGGCCTCAGGGAAATCAATCTCAGGATGGACAGGTCGGAGATGGAGCTGGAGAAGAGAGACCAGAAGACGGTGCTGTTTGGGAACGACTTGGAGAAGATGGAAAACGCGGTCCTCTGGAGCTGCCGGCGGCTGCGGATAAAGACGGACTACAGCTGGCTGAGGAGGAGGGTGAGGCTCGGGGAGATAATCCCAAATCTTTGAGGAGGGGGAGAGTCCCTGTCTGTCAGATATGAGAAGGGAGGACGCTGCAGTCAGGAGGCAGGACGTGGTGGAGAGGTCGGCGGCGAGGACGACGGGATCGAGGTACATCGAGAAGGTTGGCATCAGAGGAGCGAAGAAGCGTGCGGGTTTTTCAGCCTTCCCCGCAGACAGGAGCTGGGCCGGGGTGGAAGCCGGGGTGGAAGCCGGGGAGGATGAGGGGTGGCATTTCGGCCCGGGGGGAGATGGGAGGGAGCTGGTCCCACAGAGAAGAGAGGGAACGCTGCCAATCTCCGGGAGACCCAACGGCCCAACGTTCCGGAAATCACGAGGCCAACCTCGGGGGGGGGGGGGGCCGAAACGATGGGTCTGACGGGGTGGGCGGCTCTCGCCCCAGACTGAGAAGAAGAGCCGCGAAGGCAAGGAGCTGATAGAGCTGAGCCGGAGCCTCCCGCCGACCTTCTGGATCCCGCTCCGCTCTCACGCCGTCTGGGAGAGGATGGGGGTGGTCCTGACTTGCGTCGTCTCGGCCTCCCCGCCTCCACGCGTCACCTGGTAAGCGTCCGGCAGGCGCTCGCCTCAGTGGATCGTACTTACTGGGCGCTTACGCACCGTGGCCCAGTGGAAAGACCCTTTCTGTCCATATCTGGTGTTTATTTATTTCCACTAATGTCTGTCTCCCCTTCTAGACTGTCAGCTCATAGAGAAGCAGTGTGGCTTAATGGAGAGAGCCCGGGCTTGGGTTGTGGGTGCTAATCCCGGCTCTGTCGCTTGTCAGCTGAGTTACTTTGGGCAAGTCTTCACTTCTCTGGGCCACAGTTACCTCATCTGTAAAATGGGGATTAAGACTGTGAGCCCCACGCGGGACAACCTGATGACCTTTAATCTCCCCCAGCGCTTAGAACAGTGCTTGGCATATAGTAAGCGCTTAACAAATACCATCATCATCATCATCATTGTGGGCAGGGACTGTGCCTGTTTATTGTTCTATTGTCCTCCCAAGGGCTCGGTACTGTGTGCAAATGCTCAATAAATACCACTGAATAAACGAATGAATGGGCCTGGGTGTCAAAGGACCTGGATTCTAATCCCAGTTCTGCCAATTTCTCGCTGGGTGACCGGGGGCAAGTTGCTTAACTTCTCGGTGCCTCAGTTTCCTCAACTGTAAAATGGGGATTCAAGACCTGTTCTCCCTCCTACTTCAGACTCTGAGCCCCTTGCTGCTGGATGTCTGACCTAAATGACTTGCACCTACCTCAGCACTTAGAATAGTGTTTGACACCAGTAAGTGCTTAACGAGTACCAGAGAACATACGAACGAGCACTTGGGAGAGAATATACAGAGAGAATGATATAACAGGCACATCCCCTGCCCACAAAGGGTTTAGGCTCCAGAGGGATGGGGATCTGGCCTCAGTGGGTCACCCTGGACCGGCCTCTTGGACCCTCTGAACCTCGGTGCCCTCATCGGTCGGATGGGCTTGGGTCTCCTCGTCTGGGGAAAGGAGGTGGGAGGAGTTATCAGGAAGGACTGAGCCTCCAGACGCGGCCCTGGGAGAAGGACTGGGTCATCAACCAACGGGCCCAAGGGACCGAGGGGCGGAACGTGGAAAGACGGATCCAAACCACAGCGGGACCTCGGGAGAACGTTCCAACCATCGGGAGATTGGACTCCCAATCTGAGAGAAAGCAGATCCCAGTTGGCCAACCTTCAGCCCTGTGACTTTGGCCGCGACAGTCAGAATTGCCCCATTGAGTTTCAGTCGCTCCATGGTTGGACAATGGGGCCTGCCAGGGCGCGAGCAGAGGCTCATGAGAGATCTAGCCCCTCCCTTAAAGCCAGCCGGAGGACGGAGGGGTCACCCTCTGGTCCTCTGCACCCAGTTACCCCTCCATAAATACCATGGATTGATTGTACTTATCGTCTGCTGGGTGCCGACCGCTGAACCAGGCGCTTGGGAGAGTCCAGTAGAATCTGCAGACGTGATCCCTGCTCTCAAGGAGTTTGCAGTCTAACAGGGGAGACGGGCTAAAGTTTATTATAAAGAGAGGAAAACGTATTTGTACCATGTTAGTGCAGTACTGAGCGCTAATCCTGGGCAGAGGACTATACTAAATGCTTAGGAGAGTACAAAACAATAATAAACAATGAAGCAGCATGGCGTAAAGGACAGAGCCCGGGCCTGGGAGTCAGAAGGCCATGGGTTCTGATCCCAGCTCTGCCACTCGTCTGCTGTGTGACCTTGGGCAAGTCACTTTACTTCTCTGTGCCTCCATTACCTCATCAGTAAAATGGGGATTGAGACTGTGAGCTCCCTGTGGGACAAGCACTATATCCAAACTATTTGCTTGTTTTCACCCCAGCGCTTATTAGAGTTCCTGGCACATAGTAAGCGACTAACAAATACCAAAAAAAACCTAATCGATCTTTGTTATTTACTGAGCACTTACTGTTCGCAAAGCACTGTACTAATCGTGTGGGAGAGGGCGACGCAACCAAATTAGAAGACACATTCCCTGCCCATAAGGAGCGTAGTCTAGAGGGGGAGACAGGCATTAATATGAATAAGGAATATATAATTTAAATATATGTACATAAGTGCTGTGTGGATGGGGGGGCGGGGATGTGACTAGCAAATGCCCCAAGTGTCACAGATCCAAATGCATCTGTGACGCAGAAGGGAAAGCAAACCAGGGAAAAGAGGGCTTAATCCAGGAAGGCCTCTTGGAAGAGATGTCATCTTAATAATAGTTTGAAGGTGGAGAGAGTGACAGTCTGGCATCTGTGGAGGGGGAGGGGGTTCCAGGCTAGGAGGAGGATGTGGCGAAGGAGTCAACGGCAAAATAGATGAGATCGGAGCCCACGCTGAGTAAGTTGGGGTTTAGAGGAGCGGAGTGTGCGGGCTGGGCTGGAGTGGAAATCGATGAGGTGAGGTAGGAGGGGGTGAGCTGATCGAGTGCTCGAAAACCGATGGCGAGGAGTTTCTCTTCGATGCCAAGGCGGGTGGGCAACCTCCGGAGGTCCTCGAGGAGCGGGGACACGGGGACCGAAAGTTTTTGTCGACAGGTACAGAAACGAGGAGCCGATCGACCCCAGGCAGAGCCCCGCCGGGAAGTACCGCGTGAAGAACCGGTCCGGCGTGCTGACCCTGGAGATCAGCTGGTAAGATGGCGGAGGGCGGCGGAGGGTCCCCCCAGCGGCCCAGCCCCACCGACCCCTGGACATCCTCTGACCTCTGACCTCATTCTCCCTCTGCCCTCTCCCCCATGTGTGAACTGCCCATTCCTGGTCCCCACCGGTGGACCCAGCCACCGGTGAAAACCCGTCTCCTCCAAGAGGCCTTCCCTGACTACGCCCTCTTTTCCTTTTCTCCCACTCCCTTCTACGTCGCCCTGACTCGCTCCTCTTATTCAAACCCCCTCCCAGCCCCACATATGTCCATATCTCTGATTTACTTATTTCTATTAATGCCTGTCTCCCCCTCTAGACTGTAAACTCGTTGTGGGCAGGGAATGTGTCCGTTATATTGTTAAGCTGCACTCTCCCAAGCGCTGAGTACAGTGCTCTGCACACAGTAAGTGCTCAGTAAATGATTGGCTTCCTGGAGGACGCTCTACCCACCCACGCAGATCCCTCTAAACCCCAAGGGGCCTGCTCCAATCAATCAAATCAATCAGTGATATATATTGAGTACTTATTATGTGTAGAGCACTGTACCAACTGCTTTGGAGAGGACTGTATGACAGAGTCGGCAGATATGTTCCCACAGAGAGCTTGCTAAATTCATTGTGGAAAGGGAATGTGTCAGTTTATTGTTATACTGTACTCCCCCAAGTGCTTAGCGCAGTGCTTTGCACACAGTAAGCGTTCAATAAATCCGGTTGAATGAATGAATGGATTTAAACACTTACCATGTGCCAAACCCTGGAGTAAGGGCTGGAGTCGATACAAGGTAAATAGGTCGGACACAGTCCCCGTCCCACGTAGGGTTCATAGTCTAACAGGGAGGGAACAGGTATTGAAACCACATTTTATAGATGAGGAAACTGAGGCACAGAAAAGTGAAGCAACTCGTCCAAGGTCACCGGCAGTGAAGCCAAGATTAGAACTCAGGTGCCCTGACTCCGAGGCCCCGGCCCATTCGACTAGGCCGCGCTGCTTCTCGTGTTTAAGGTTGTGTGAAATCTTGCCCCGAGGAAGGCCTAATGATTTGCTCCAAAGAGGCCCTGGGATAGAAGCGTGACCTAGTGGAAAGCGCACGGACCTGGGAGTCATAGGACGTGGGTTCTAATCCCACCTCGGTCACTTGCCTGCTGTGTGACCTTGACCAAGTCGCTTCAATTCTCTGTGCTTCGGTTCCCTCATCTGTAAAGTGGGGATTAAGCCTGTGAGCCCCATTTTTGACCATTTCAAAAATAAATAAAAACGGAGCCGTCGGAGCCAGGCGGACGCTGGTGTTGGAACAGCCTCCCCTGGAACTCACAGCCGGGAAGACGCATCCAGATCAGGCTTCCCAAGCCCACCAGGGGTCTGAACGGGCCGGGACGCCGGGTCCCTCTCTTCCAGGTGCACCGTCGAGGATTCGGGGAGGTACAGTGTGATCGTGACCAACTCCTACGGGCAGGCCTCCTCTTTCGCCAAGGTCCTCATCCGCAGTAAGTTGTCGCCGCCGTCGCCCGCGGGCCGGCTGGGTGCCCCGGTCAGTCCGCTAAGTAGCCACGGGCTTCACGGAGCGCTCCCTAGCTGTGCTAAGCGCCGGGGTGGAAACGAGATAACCGGATCAGATCCAGATCCTGCACCGTGTAGGACTCACAGTCTAAGAATGAGGAAGAAGCAGCGTGGCCTAGTGGGTAGAGCCCAGGCCCGGGAGTCAGAAAGGACCTGAATTCTAATCCCAAATCCGCCTCTCGTCTACTCTGTGACCTCGGGCAAGTCGCTTCGCTTCTCTGTGCCTCCGATACCTCATCGGTAAAATGGGGCTTCAGCCCGTGAGTCCTACGTGGGACGGGGGCCGTCTCCCACCCGATCAACTCGTGTCTCTCTACCTCGGGGTTTAGTACAGTGCCCGGCACATAGTAAGTACTTAACGAATACCGTCACGAACAACAAAATTAAAAATTTGAAAGAAAAAATGGAAAAAGAAGGGGAGCGGGTCGCTTCTCCATTTTACAGAGGAGGAAGTGGAGAAGTTAAGTGACTTGCCCTAGGTCAGTTGGCAGACCAGAGCATTCCGATCCTCTGATTCTCTGCCTGGGCAAGGCAGTTTTACAAGCCAGGAAGGTGAGCTAAGAGGCACATAGTGATTCATTCACCGCTTCGCCACAAATCCCTCACCTCCATCAAGGAGGCGCTTCTCAATCCATCGATCAATTAGTGGTACTTATTGAGCACTCGCCGTGGACAGAGCACTGTCCTGATCAATCAGTGGTATTTACCGAGCGCTTACTATGTGCAGAACACTGTACTAAGCCTCTAGGAAGAACGGTTCAGCAACAGATAGAGACGATCACGGTCTAGAAGGGGGGACGCAGACATCTAAACAAGTCAGCAGGCATCAGTAGCATCATTATCAATAAATAGAATTATAGATATATACACCTCATTGATCAAAATAAATAGAATTATGATTATAAATAGGTAGACGAACACACAAGTGCTCTGGGGCGGGGAGGGGGGTGGAGCAAAAGGAGCGAGTCGGGGCGATGGGGAGGGGAGGGGGAGTTTACTGTGAGCAGGACACTGTCTTAAGCACTTGGGAGAGTACAATAGAACAATAAACAGACACGTTCCCTGCCCACAAGGAGCTGACAGTGTAAAAGGGGAGACAGACACGAATATAAAGAAATATATGACAGATGTGGACGTAAGTGCTGTCATAAATGGGGATTGAGACTGTGAGCTTCACATGGGACAGGAACTGATCCAACTCGATTTGCTTGTATCCACCCCAGCATTTAGTACAGCGCCCGTCATGTAGTAAGTACTTAACAAATGCCATCGTTATTATTGTTGTTATTATTATTAATAATAATAGTAAAAAATATCATCGATCGATTGACAGCAGAAGCTGGGGGATTCAGAGGGGATCGAGAGAGAGGACGGTCCGGAGCCGCTCCTCACATTCCCCGCTTGCTTCCTCTGTTTCCCCTGCTAGCCCCGTGCCAGTCTTCCTTCTCACCCCTCTGCCTTCCCGCCCGTACTGGGTCCTTGCCCGGGGTGAAGGGAGGTGGCGGGGGGCCCGAAACTCTCAGTCTGTGAGCTCAGACCTGATGAACGCCTCCCTTCGCTTTGCAGAGTATCACGGGAAGGAGTCGGGATTCGACTCGGAGATATTTAAAAGTGAGTAGTCGGGAGGGGCTGCCAGCGACGGGTGACAGTGCGGAGGACAAAATGGCGACGGTGGAGACGGACCCGGGGCCTGCAGGCGGCTCCTCTGACCTGACGCACCTGCCCCAAACGGGCGGGCGGCGACCCGGAAGGGGTCCTGACCTAGGCCCCGGAGCTGCATTATGCCCACATTAGGGGGGCGGACCATGCCCTTGTCGGTCGTAGATCCAGAGGTCTGCTGGGTGGGCTTTGAGCTCCCACCCCGCCCGATGATGATCAGTTAGCGTCCCCCTCTGGTGTCCAGACCGTCCTCCCCCGTCTCCCCCGGCACTTCTCGGTGGCCGGCCCGTCCACGCACGCGGCACTCCCTGGTGACTTTCCCACGTGTAGATCCCCCAGTCCCCCCGGCCAGGGTCCAGACCCTCCCCACACGCAGCAAGCCTGGATGGCCAGGCCCTCCCCGCGCTCAGGGCCCGTGGGGATCCGATCAGACCCTCCCACACGCAGCACCCCCTTATGACCGGTCCCTTCTGGCCGAGCTCCCCCTAATCCATCATCCCGAGCCCCAGACCCCACCCCCAGCCTGTCTCCCCCGGATAGGCTCCGACCCCCACTCCCCCGGGGGAGTCGGACCCTCCGTCCGGCGGGACCCGCCGCCGAGGCCGGTCACTTGCCCCGTCGTCCGCTCCCCGTCCCTAGGGTCACCGTTGGGCCCGGAGGCGGAGTTCACCTCGACGCTGCGGCCGGTGTTTGCTCGGGAAAAGGAAGCGTTCTCCCTCTCCTGCTCTCTCTCCCGGGATCTGTCGGAAGACCGGCGGGCCGTCCAGTGGTTCCGAGACGGTGCGTGTCCGGCCCCGCGGAGGGGGGTGCCGGCGCTCGGGACCCCCACCCTGAGCCTCCGGTCCTGGAGCTTTGGTCTTCCTGCCTCGATATACCCAGCTGCGGAATGATGCTCTCCCCACGGTCCCCTCTCCTCGGGGCAAGAGGGGCAGGAAAGATTAATAACAACGCTGATTAGGGTACTTCATTCATTCATTCATTTGTATTTTCTGAGCGCTTACTGTGTGCAGAGCAATGTACGAAGCGCTGAGGTGGATACAGGTCGGACACATGCCCGGTCCCACGTGAGGCCCTCAGTCTTCGTGTCCATTTCGCAGATGAGGGACTGAGGCCCAGAGAAGTGAAATCACTTGCCCAAGGTCGCCCAGCAGACAGGCGGCAGAGCCGGGATTAGAACCCAAGTCCTTCTGACTCCCAGGCCCGGATTCTAGCCGCTAGGCCTCACCGCTTCTAAAGATTGACTTCTGCCCTGGCTCTGAGCCGGGAGAGGAGGCCAGACTGCAAAATGCGAGTTTCTCTGGCAGGCGGGGGAGTACGTCCGCACCCCCGCCCCCTCCCCCGTCGCTCCAGGATCAGGGACTGTGCGTTCCCCCAGAGCCCCCGGACACCCCCAAGCCTTTAAGCCCGGGGAAGCCGCACCTGTCGGAGAGCTCACACCCCCGGCTGGAAAGAAGCAGCTGCGACAACGGGGGCCAGGGATGTTTTCCAGAACACGGAGGCCTTCCCGCACGCTGGCTGGAAAACTGGAAGGAGGGAGGGAAATGAGCTGACGGGGCGGTGGGGAGAGGGGGACGGTGCCGGGGGAGACACGGCGGGAAAGGGTAGGATGCCCAGAGGAGCCGAACCAGACTGGCCCCGGGGTTCCCTCGGATCCAGGAATTCTGGCCACCGCTCCGGGCCCCGGGCTTGCCTCGGGGGTTAATAATAATAACGTTGGTATTTGTTAAGCGCTTACTATGTGCAGAGCGCTGTTCTAAGCGCTGGGGGAGATACGGGGTAATCAGGTCGTCCCACGTGAGGCTCACAGTTAATCCCCATTTTACAGATGAGGTCACCGAGGCACAGAGAAGTGAAGTGACTCGCCCACGGTCACACAGCTGAAAAGTGGCAGAGCAGGGATTCGAACTCATGACCTCTGACTCCCAAGCCCAGGCTCTTTCCACTGAGCCACGCTAATTATGGTATTTGTTAGGTGCTTGCCTATGTGCCAGGCACTGTACTAAGCGCTGGGGTGGATAGGAGCAAATCAGGTTGGACACGGTCCCTGTCCCACGGCGGGCTCACGGACTCAGTCTCCATTTTCCAGATAGGGTAACTGAGGCCCAGAGAATTGAAGTGACTGGCCCAAGGTCACGCGGCAGTCAAGTGGCGGAGCCGGGATGAAAATCCATGACCTTCTGAATCCCAGGCCCGGGCTCCATCCCCTGCACCTTGTGGGACGGGGAATGTGTCCCGCCTCATTAACTTTATTTATTGATTGATGTATTAATGTCTTTCTCCCTCCTATCCCCAGACCGTGAGCTCGTTGTGGGCGGGGAATGTGTCTTTCTGTTGCTGTATCGCACTCTCCCAGGCACTTAGTAACGATAATAATAATTACGGTATCAGTTAAGCGCTTACGATGTGCCGGGCACTGTACTAAGCACTGGCAGTGCTTCGCACGCAGAGAGTGCTCGGTAAATACGATCGAATTAGCTTGTAGCTACCCCGAGGCTTAGACCAGTGACTGGCACATAGTAAGAGCTTAACACATACCTTTTTTTTTTAAAAAAAGCGAGCTGGCACTGGGCCCCGCTGGCAGGCTGGACCCTGGGAGGGCAGAGGGGGGTGCCCACCCGGCCTAGCTCTCTCTTTCCCGCCCGCGTCTCCCCTCAGGGTCGCCGTTGCCGGACTCAACGCGGAGGCAGAGCCGCTACGGGCCCCGGGAGGCCTCGCTGACCGTGTCGTGCGCTTTCAAAGAGGACGAGGGGTTCTACACGGTCCGCCTGCCGGCCTTCCCCGCCGCCCAGGAGCAGAGCACCTATGTGTTTGTCGGGGGTGAGTCGGGGGGTGAGACGGGAGGGGGGCTCCACCACCTGTCCGCTGTCTGCTTCTAATCCGGGCTCCGCTCCTTGCCCGCTGTGTGACCCTGGGCAAGTCATTTCACTTCTCTGGGCCTCGGTTCCCCCATCTGAAAAACGGGGATTAAGACCGTGAGCCCCATGTGGGACAGGGACGGTGTCCCACCCGATCGGCTCGTATCTACCGCAGCAGTTAGAGCAGATTTGGCACACAGGAAGCCTTTAACAACTATTAATATCATTATCATTATTATTACTATCTGTACGGTGGGGATTGAGACTGTCGAGTCTCACGTGGGACAGAGACTGTATCCAACCTGATTAGCTCTATTTATTTAGAGCTTAACGAGTATTGTTTAAGAAGAAAAATCAACTATCCACTCAGTCGCACTGGCCACACGCCAGCCGAGTCCGGTCCTCTGGACCGTAAGCTCGTCGTGGGCAGGAAATGTGTCTATTGTTCCAAGCGTTTAGTACAGTGCTCCGCACACAGCAAGCTCTTAATACCTACAGTCGGATGAATGATCATCAATAATAATTTGGAATTTGTTAAGCGCTTGCTACGTGCCAGGCACTGTCCTAAAAGCTGGGTGCAGAGGTCTGGACTGGGGCGCTCGGGAGGAAACCAGTGAGGTAGGAGACGCGTCTCTGCCCTCAAGGAGCTTGCAGTCTGCTGACCCCAGACCCTTTTCAGACGCGGCGGCGGAGACGGCGGGGGCCCCGGGGTCTCCCCTGGACGTCCGGTGCCACGACGTGAACGGAGACTGCCTCGTCCTGACCTGGCTCCCGCCCAGCGACCACGGCGGCAGCCCCGTCGTCGGCTATTCAATCGAGAGGTCCGCGCCGGCCCCCGGGAGGGCGCGTGGGGGGCCGAGGCGGGCCGCGGGGCGGGTTGGGTCGGCTGCCCACGCCCCCCCTCTCTGCCCCCCCCGACCCGCAGGTGCCAGGGGGACAGCGGGACCTGGCTGCCGTGTGGCTGGGCCCCAGGCCGGACCTGCAGGTTCCCCGTCGGGGGGCTGACGGAGGGCCAGACCTACCGCTTCCGTCTGAGGGCCACCAACGCGGCCGGCGCCGGTCTGCCCTCCAAGGCCTCGAGGCCCGTCACCCTGAGGGACCCCGGCGAGGCCGACAGGATCACGGGTGGGCACCCGGGCCGCCCCGCCGCTCATCTTTCCGGGTCCGGGGGGGGGCTCTCGGTCACGCCGCTCAGGGCTCAGCTCCGCCGGGGCTGAGTTCTTGGGGGGAGGGGGTGGGTATGTCAAGGTCGGGGAATGGGCAGGATGGGAAGCGACATGGCGGAGTGGAAAGAGCCCGGGCCTGGGAGTCGGAACGTCCCGGGTTCCCATCCCGGCTCCGCCACTTGTCTGCCGCGTGACTCTGGACGAGTCACTTCACTTCCTTGGGCCTCAGTTCCCTCATCTGTCCAATGGGGATCGAAGCCGGGAGCCCTCACGCGTCCAACCCGATTTGCTTGCATCCACCCCAGTGCTTAGAACGAGGCCCGGCACAGAGTGAACCCTTAACGAATACCGTAATTATTATTATTATTCCAGACCCACCACCCCCCTCCCGCACCGGGACTCCTTGGTTAATAACCGATACCGTTCCAATTCTTCCTCTCTAGAAATCCCTTTCGATTTCGGGAACAAGATCATCATCAACAAGGATGAGATCGAAGGTAGTCGCGCCCCTCGGTCAATCAGTCGATCGGTGGTATTTGTCGAGCGCTTACCGTGCGCGGAGTGCTGCGCTAAGCGCTTGGGAAAGAACAGTGGAGTAAGCAGACACAACCCCTGCCTTCCAGGTTTGCGGTCTAGCAGGGGAGGCAGGCGTTAAAATAAATGACGGGGAAGCAACCGAGTACAAGTAGCGGAAATAGCTGCGGTATTTGTGAGGTGCTCACTATATGCCGGCACTGTACTGAGCACTGGGCTACATACAAGATAAGCGGGTCGGACACAGTCGCTGTCCCACGTGGGGCTCACAATCTAAGCGGGACCGAGAAAGATACTAAGTCCCCGTTTTACAGAAGCAGCGTGGCTCAATGGAAGGAACCCGGGCTCGGGAGTGAGAGGTCATGGGTTCGAATCCCAGCTCTGCCACTTGTCAGCTGGGTGACTGTGGGCAAGTCACTCAACTTCTCTGGGCCTCAGTTACCTCATCCGAAAATGGGGATTAACTGTGAGCCTCACGTGGGACAACCTCACCGACCTGTATCTCCCCCAGCGCTTAGAACAGTGCTCCGCACGTAATAAGCGCTTAACAAATACCAGCAATTCTCCGTGCCTCAGTTCCCTCATCTCTAAAATGGGGATTAAGACGGTGAGCCCCAGATGGGACAGGGACTGTATCCAACCCAATTTGCTTGTATCTCCCCCAGTGCTTAGTACAGTGCCTGGCACGTTGGAAGCGCTTAACAAATACCACTTCGCTTCTCTGTGCCTCCGTTATCTCATCTGTAAAATGGGGATTAAAATGGTGAGGCCCCATGTGAGACAGCGACTGCATCCAACCCAGTTTGCTTGTATCCACCCCAGCGCTTAGTACAGTGCCAGGCACACGGCAAGCGCTTAACAAATACCTTTATGAGTACGACGAGGAGGGGGAGGAAACTCAGGGACAGAGAAATCAGATGACTTACCCAAGGTCACCTAGCAGGGAAGTAGCGGAGCTGGAATCAGTAGACACGTGTTATCTGAGTGGTGCCGCCCGTGCGCACTTCTTCCGAAAGCAGGGTGGCTCAGCGGCAAGAGCCCGGGCTTGGGAGTCAGAGGTCGTGGGTTCTAATCCCGGCTCCGCCACTTCTCCGCTGTGTGACTTGGGGCAAGTCGCTTCACTTCTCTGGGCCTCAGTCACCCCATCGGTAAAATGGAGATTAAGACTGCGAGCCCCACGTGGGAGAGCCTGATCACCTGGTACCCACCCCAGGGCTTAGAACGGTGCTCGGCGCATAGTAAGCGCTTACCAAATACCGTCGTGATTATCATCATCTCTGCGGGGCCTTGGATCCCTCGCAGAACCGGTCACCATCCCTCTGCCGCCCACCAACGTCCGCGCCCTGGAGGTCCGGGAGGGCTACGTGGTCCTGGCCTGGGACGAGCCGGCCCCGCGGGGCCGGGCACCGCTGAGTTACGTGTTGGAGAAGGTGAGTGAGGGAGGGCGAGGGGCACCGAGGCTCCGCTCCCTGAGCGGGGCCCGAGCTGGGACGGGGCGGGGGGCGGCCTGGACAGGAACTCGGGGTCCCATCTGGGCACAACCTCTAGACCTCGTTGTGGGCAGGGAATGGATCTGTTTATTGTTACAGCGTACTCTCCCAAGCGCTTAGTACGGTGCTCTGCACACAGTAAGCGCTCAGTCGGCGGTATTGACCCAACGCCTGCTGCGAGCAGAGCCCGGCGCTAAACGCTTAGGAGAGGGCAATAGAGTTAGGAACAGTCGCTGCCCTCCAGGAACTGACAGTCGATCAGTCGGTGGAATGAATCGAGTGCTGACTGTGTACAGTGCTCTGTACTAAGGGTCTGGGAGAGTACCGGACACCAATATTCATTCGATCGTATTTATTGAGCGCTTGCTGTGTGCAGAGCACTGTACTGAGCGCTTGGGAAGTACAAGTCGACAACAAAGAGAGACGATGTCCGCCCGCAACGGGCTCCCAGTCTAGAGGGGGAGACGGGCATGAATAGAAATGAATAAACGACAGATGCGGACCTTAAGCCGTGTGGGGCTGGGCCGGGGGATGATAAAAGGGAGCGAGTCAAGGCGACGCAGAAGGGAGTGGGAAGGCTTCTTGGAGGAGGTGGGCCCGGACGGCAGTTTAAGAGCGGGGAGGAAGGGTCGGATCGAAGGGGTCTGACCCCCTTCAGACCGCCCCCCGCGCCCCTCTCCTCCCCTCCCGCCCCCCAGTCGGTGGCCGGCAGTGACCTGTGGCAGGGGGTGAGCCAGGAGGCCCCCGTGTCGTCGCCCAGGTTCGCCCTCCTGGACCTGGAGGCGGGGAAGACCTATCGCTTCCGAGCGCGGACCCTGAATAGGCACGGCCTGAGCGACCCCTCCGCACCCAGCGGGCCCGTCTCCCTGGCCGGGAAGCTCGGTAGGTGGCGGGGGGTGGGTGGGATACCCCGACCGGGCCCGCTCCGGTCTGCTGACGTGGCCTAATGGAGGGAGAGCGGGTTGGGGGGTCCGAAGGCCCTGGGTTCTAATCCCGGTTCCCCAACTGTTCTGCTGCGTGACCTCGGGCTAGTCACTTCACTTCTCTAGGCCTCAGTTACCTGGTCTGTAAAATGGGGATTAAGATCATGAGCCCCGCGTGGGACAGAGACTGTGTCCAACCCCATTTGCTTGGATCCACCCCAGCGCTTCAAATAGGGCCCACACACAGTGGGCACTTAACAAAAACCACAGTTATTATTATTATTACCTCGTGGCCTGGAGAAATAGTGTAGCCTAGTGGAAAGAGTCCAGGCAGCAGAGTCAGAGGACCTGGGTTCTTATCCCAGCTCTGCCACTTGTCTGCTGTGCGTCCTTGGACTAGTCTCTTCATTCCTCTGTTCCCTCAACTGCGGAAAGGGAGTTCGATGCCTGTTCTCCCTCCGTTTTAGACTGTGAGCCCCATGGGGGACCTAATGATCTTCTATCTACCCCAGCTCTCAGTTGAGCGCTTGGCACAGAGTAAGCACTTCACAAATACCACGATTATTATTATTATTATTATTATCTCATTCCTGATGCCCCACCCCATTTCCAGGGACTGCCTGGTCTCCGTTACCACCAACCGATCAATCAGTGGCATATACCGAATGCTTATGAAGCACTGTACTAAGCGCTTGGGACAGCACAATACCCCAGAGTCGGTAGACACGTTCCCTGCCCGCAACGCGCTCAGAGAAGCAGCGTGGCTCGGTGGAAAGAGTCCGGGCTGGGCAGTCAGAGGCCGTGAGTTCTAATCCCAGCTCCGCCGCCTGTCAGCTGCGTGACCTTGGGCGAGTCGCTTCACTTCTCCACGCCTCAGTGACCTCATCTGTAAAATGGGGGTGAAGACTGTGAGCCCCGACTGGGACAACCTGATAGCCTCGTATCTCCCCCAGCTTAGAACGGTGCTTGGCACAGAGTAAGCGCTTAACAAGTACCATCATTATTATTATTACTAGCCATCCACGGGGACAACCGATGGGATGGATGTTGGACCAGCCAACGAGACTTTGAGCTTTCTCTTCCCTTTCCCCCGGTCCCGGCGGGGATTCGATCCCCGGACAGTCGCTCAGTCCTCGGCCCCTTTCTCCTCCCCCTAGCAACTCTCCCGCCTCCGGCCCGGGTGCAGGCCTTCAGAGACACCAACACGTCCGTCTCCCTGCACTGGGAAGAGACAGAGGACCTCTCGGGACACTTCGGCTACTATATCTATTCCCGGGAGACGGGGGCCACGGAGTGGCAGACTGTCAACAACAAACCCCTCCAGGGGAACAAGTAAGCGGGTGTTTTCCCTCCCTCGGAGACCCTCCCGCCCTGCCCAGTTGGCGTTCTGGGCGTTGGAGACTTACGGGGCACTGTTTCTACGGGCCGGCGGGAAAAACGCGACGCCCCCCCCCCCCCGGGAGGGGAAGCTGTTGAGACTGTGATTTTTACCGTATTACAGTTTTACGGTTGGTTACTCTCGATGGGGCAACTGTGCTTTTTTTACTTTCAAAATAACATTTGGCTCGCATCCACCCCGGGGCTTAGTACGGGGCCTGGCACCTAGTAAGCCCTTAACGAAGACCCTGATTATTATTATTATTATTATTTGTTCGTCTTCTGACCACGGGAGGTTGATTTTCCTCGGAGGGGAGCTGGGGGGGTCTGGCCCGTAAAGTTTCCCATCTCTCCCGGAGGTTTACGATCCCAGGGCTGCGCACCGGGAAGGAATACGAGTTCTGCGTCCGGTCGGTCGGCGAAGCCGGGGTGGGGGAGGACGCCGCCCGGTCCGAGCCCCTCACCGTTAAGCAGGCCATCGGTGAGTGCGTCGGTCCGGCCCCGGTCCACCCGGAGTTGGGGGGGGGGGTCCCCTTGTGCTGGACCCCATGGGCAGATCCATCAGCTTCATTAGTGGACAGTCGAGAGACTGTCCTCTAGCCTGGAAGCTCATGGTGGGCAGGGAGAGTTCCTACCAACTCTCCTGCTTTATACTCTCCCAAACACTTGGTAATAATAATATTAATAATAATCGTAGCGCTTACTATGTACCAGGCACTGTACTGATTGCTGGGGTAAATCCAGGCTAATCAGGTTGGCCACAGTCTCACATGGGCCTCACAATCCGTACCTCCATTTTACAGATGAGGGAACGGAGACACAGAGACGTTAAGTGACTTGCCCAGGGTCCCTCAGCAAACAAGTGGTGGAGCCAGGTTTAGAACCCAAGTCCTTCTGACTCCCAGGCGGGCGCCCTATCAGTGTTGGGATGGTGTCAGGGGCGGGAAGGGGCGATGCCCGGCACACAGCTTGATGGCTTAGGGGATAGAGCCCGGGCCTGGGAGTCAGAAGGACCTGGGTTCCGATCCCGGCTCCCCAACTTGTCTGCTGTGTTACCTCGGCCCTGTCACTTCACTTCTCTGTGCTTCAGTCCCCTCATCTGGAAAATGGGGATCAAAACTGTGAGCCCCGGGCGGGACAGGGACTGTGTCCAACCCGATTAGCTTGTATCTACCCCAGTGTCTGGCACATAGGAAGTGCTTAATAAATACCACGGTTATCATTATTATTATTATTATTCATGACGATGACAAAGGTTGGTGATGATGAGGGCGGTTTCTGTCCCGTCCTCTCCGGTCTCCTCCCCTCCCCCATCCCCGGTCAGCCACACCGTCGGCGCCCTACGACTTCGTGCTCCTGGCCTGCGGGCGGGACCACATGGTCATCGGGTGGAAGCCGCCCCGGCGCCGCGGGGGAGGCAAGATCCTGGGCTACTTCCTGGACCGGCACGACGCCTCCGAGCCCCGGTGGCGGCCCGTCAGCCGGGCACCCGTCTCGACCCGCGTTTGCAAGGTAGAGATCGGGAACCGCCCCCCGCCCTGCCCGCTTACACTCGTACACTCCCACCCGGGGTCCAGCACGAGGTCCGCCCGGACCATCTCTGCCCGGCTCCAGAAGGCTGGCAGAAATCAAGGATCCCGGCCTCGTGGTTACTGATGGACCATCAAACTTTCCTGACTCTCCTTCCCCGTGACCTAGCACGGACCATCGAACACCCCTGATCCTTTCCCTCTCCATCCCTGCCTCTCCCCTTGACCTCTCATGGACCACTTGCCCATTGATCTATCCAAAACCCCTGTTGACCCCCCTAACAAGCACAACCCCCCCTGCAGAAACCAATTCCACATTTAACTCCACCACCCCTATCCCTGGACGAAGGAGGGTTTCCTTGTGTTTATACTGTACTTAACAACCCCCTCACCCTGAGGTCTTGGGATTTGAGAAACAACTGGCCCGTCCCAGGTTTGGTGAACTTATTCATGTCCCCTCTAAGCATGGGCCTTCCCAGAACAAAGAATCCACACCCTCTCAACTTCTCCTTGTGCCTGACCCACTGACCATTCCCCTGACCATCTCGGTTGTCCTGGATCTGTGGACTCTTTGCCAGAATCTTGTTTCAATCCTCACAGAAACCACTACCCTTTTCCTCCCTTTCCCCCTCGGACGCAGCCCGGGACTCGGAGAACCTGGGTTCTAGTTCCGTCTCTGCCACTGGTCTGCTGTGTGACCTTGGGCAGGTCGTTTCACTTCCCTGGGCCTCGTCTGTTGAATGGGGATTAAGACTTTGAGCCCCATGAGGGACATTGACTTTGTCCAATCTGATTAGCTTGTATCTATCCCGGCCCTCATTTCCGTGCCCGGCACATAGTAAGCGCTGAATAAATAACACAGTTATTATTTTATTACTTAGATCGGGAGCCCCATCTGGGACGGGGACTGATAAACTTGAATCTTCCCCAGAGCTTAGTACAGTGCCCAGGTACACAGTAAGCGCTTAACAGATACCCTGATCGTCACGATTGACATCCCCCGCCCCTGAGCCCCCAGGCCAGCCCCTCCCCGCCCCCCGTGCCCCGCAACCCCCGTGGGCTTCCTCCTTGCCCATTCCTCGTTTCCCCCTCTGAAGGTGAGCGGGCTGAGCGAGGGCCACTTCTACGAGTTCCAGGCCCGCGCGGTCAACCTGGCCGGGGTCGGGGAACTGTCCGCACCCAGCGAACTGTTCGAGTGCTCGGAGTGGACGACGGCTCAGCCGGGTGAGATCGGCGTCGGCCGGAGAGTCCCCCAGCCCCGTGGGAGAAAGCGGGACCCTGGGGACTCACTGAGAAGGGCCACCCCTCCGGGAGGCACGGGAGGTGGGAAGGGAGGAAGGAGAAGGGGCTTCCTTCTCCCGAGATTAGGGGCCCTGGCCCACGGCAGACCGTTCCGTCGGAAGGCCCGGGCCTAGGGCCCGGCCTGCTCCTCAGCCTGGCACCCTCAGCTCCCTCTGCCGCTCCCGGGGTCGGGGTCTGGGGCGACCGGGGGACCCCCGGCCTCCGACAGGCCGGCCGGGCCTCTTTCTCCAGCCAACGCCCCCCCCCCCCCCCGTCTCCGCCTCAGGGCCCCCCTACGACCTGAGGGGCACCGAGGTGAGGGACCACTCCCTGCTGCTCCTCTGGGAGCCGCCGCTCTACCCGGGAGCGAGCCCCGTCACCGGCTACCGCGTGGAAGTCAGCCAAGAGGGATCCAGTGAGTGGAAGGAGCTCGGGACGGAGCCCGTCCGGACCCATCGCCTGAAGGTGGGTCCGGAGCCGACCGGTCAACCCTCCTCGCCCTGCTCCGTCCCCTGAACGTCCTCGGACCCCCATAGCCAGACCCCCCCGCCTCACGGAAGGGGGAAGGAGAAAGGGAGAGGAGCGGGGGGGCGAGAGGAGGGGATGAAAGGGAAGCGGTGTGGTTTAGCGGAAAGAGCACGGGCCTAGGGGTCAGATGGGTCTAGAAGTCAGGGGACCTGGGTTCTAATCCTGGCTTTGCCAACTGCCTGCTCTCTGGCAAGTCACTTCACTTCTCCAGGCCCCAGTTTCCTCAAGTGCCAAGTGGGAATTCAAATCTTGGACTGTGAGCCCCAGGTGGGTCAGGGACTGCGTCTAACCTCATTAGCTTGTATCTACCTGGAACGCAGTAAGCACTTAACAAATACCAGACAAATGGCGGAGACAGGATTAGAAACCAGATCTCCCGACTCCCAGTCCCATCATCTTCCCACTAGGTCACAGTGCTTCTTCACTGACTGTAGAATTGAGCACCTAAATGTACACGCACTAGTGCTGAGGGTGGTTTTAGGGCTGGTACGACGTGGGGTGGACAGGCTGACCGCCACTAGGCCTGAGGTCAAGGGTCTCAATCTATAAATCAGTCGATTGGATTTACTGAGCGCTGGCCGTGCGCAGAGCACTGTACTAAAGGCTTGGGAGTGTACGACATAACAATATGACAGGCGCATTCCCGGCCTACAGTGAGCTTAACGGACTTGGGTTCTCTTCCCGACCCCAGCGGGCAGATTCATTCATTCATTCATTCGATTGTATTTATTGAGCGCCTACTGTGTGCAGACCACTGGACTAAGTGACTAAATAGAGACAATCCCTACCCAACGGGCTCACAGTCTAGAAGTGGGGGAGGCAGACAACAGAACAAGACAAATGGACAGGCATCAGTCGCAATCAGATGCCACGTAGGGTGACCCACGTTCCCTCCGCCGTGGGCATCGGCCTTGCTCAGGGAGGGTCCGGGACGGGGGGGCTGACCCCGGCTCCGACGCCCTCCCACAACCCAAACTGAGCGGGCACTCGCGTCCAGCCCGAAACGTGGGACCCGGGGCCAGAGCTGAGCCTTCCCTCGGGGACGGGGCGACAGGATGCCCTGGATGAGCCGGCTCTCTCGGGGTCCCCAGGTGTCCGATCTGGAGCCGGGGAAAAGTTACCTGTTCCGGGTGCGAGCAGTGAACGCCGCCGGGGAGGGCCCGCCTTCCGTGCCCTGCGATCCGGTCCTCATGGAGACCAGGCCAGGTAGGTAAGAAGCCGCGTGGCCTAGCGGATAGAGCTGGGCCTGGAAGTCAGAAGGACCTGGGTTCTAATTCCAGCTCTGCTACTTGTCCGCTGCGTGTCCTAGGGCAAGTCACTACATTTCTCTGGGCCTCAGTTACCTCATCTGGAAAATGGAGATGAAGGCTGTGAGCCCTTTGCGGGACAGGGACTGTGCCCAACCCAATTAGCTTGGATCTACCCCAGCGTTTAGAACAGTGCCTGGCACATAGTAAGTGCTTAACCAACGCCACAGTTATTATTAGGTGACCTCGGGGATGACTGCGGAAAAGACTCTTTTCCCCCATTTGCCCCTCAGCAGTATCAATCAGCAGCATGGCATAGCGGATAGAGTACGAGCTTGGGAGTCAGGGGGTCATGGGTTCTAATCCCGGCTCTGCCACTTGTCTGCTGGGTGACCTCGGGCAAGTCACTTCACTTCTCTGGCCCTCAGTTCCCTCCTCTGTAAAATGGGGGTTGAGACTGTGAGCCCCATGTGGGACAGGGACCGTGTCCAACCTGATTATCTTGCATCTACCCCAGCGCTGAGAAAAGTGCTTGGCACACAGTAAGCGCTTAAAAATACCACAGTTATTTTTACTACTATTATTATCAGAGCGCTGTACTAAGCGCCTGGGAGAGTGCAATACGACGGGATCATCAGTCGCCTTCCCCCTCTACTTAGGGACCAGAGAGCTGGAGGTGGGCGTGGACGAAGAGGGCCGAATCTTCCTGGCTTTCGAAGCCCCCGAGGCGCCCGACTCCTCCACCTTTCAGTGGGCCAAGGACTACGAGGGGCCGCCGGACCCCAAGAGGGTGGACGTTGAAGACAAAGCCGGCAAGTACGTGGGCCGGGCAGAGGTGGGAGGGCTGGAGGGAGCAGATGAGACCCCTCTTTGGCCGGACCAAAGACGTCCGGAGATGGTCTCTGGGGAGAACAGGGAGAGGCCATCCCCAAAGGGAGAATGGAGAAGCTCCGTTTGGAAGGATGTAGGCCCTGAGGCTTTTCTAAGGGGTGACCAGAAGGGGACACAGGGTGCTCAACTGGTGCCCAGCCAGGAGTCCTGAACACCGGTCATTAGACCGCAACTTGGCCTAGTGGAGAGCGGGCGGGCCTGGGAGGCAGAAGGACCTTGGGTTCTAATCCCGGCGATGCCACCTGCTCGCTCCGTGACCCTGGGCAAGTCGCTTCGCCTCTCCGGGCCTCAGTTACCTCATCTGTAAAATGGGCGTTAAGTCTGTGAGCCCTACGTGAGACATGGCCTGCCTGCCGAGCACCGTACTAAGCGCTTGGGGGAGTACCATCTAACGGATGCGACAGAAATGTTCCCGAGAGCTTACGGTCTAGATGTGTTCTTTCAGTTCTCCTTTCTGGATCTTTTCCCGAGCTTCCCTTCCAGAGGTGAGGACCAAAGAGGGGCTGTAGCAGGTCGGAGCGCCCCATGAAGAGGTGAAGTGTCCCATCCGCCAGTCAGTCAGTCGTCTTTATTGAGCGCTCACTATGTGCACAGTACTGTACTAAGCGCTAGGGAGAGTGCAATCCAACAATATAACAGACACATTCCCTGCCCTCGTCAGACCTGCAGTCTAAACTGGGCATGCACCGATGCTTCAGATGGTCAATAATGACACTCCTTCCTATTTTTATGGTTTTTATTAAGAACTTTTGTGCCAGCACTGGAGAAGGCACAGGATACATATAATAATAATAATTACTAGTTGAATCATAATTACATAATAATAGTACTTATAATAATATGTGCTTGGCACATAGTAAGTCCTTAACAAGTACCATAATAATAATGATATCACACCACTATAACTATTATATTTAATATAATATATAAATATATATTTATTAGAATATAGGCGTATTACATTATTATATTATAGTTACCACAACTATTATATTTAATATAATATGTAGATATATATTTATTAGAATATAGGCTTATTATATTATTATTATTATGGTACTTGTTAAGGAGTTACTATGTGCCAAGCACATATTGTTATTATTATGGCACTTGTTAAGCACTTACTATGTGCCAAGCACTGTTCTGAGCTCTGGAGTAGATACAAGTTAATCAGGTTGGACACAGTTTCTGTCCTGCGTAGGGCTCGTAGTCTTCATCCCCATTTTCCAGACGAGGGAACCGAGGCCCGGAGAAGTGAAATGACTTGCTCAAGGTGACACAACAGACAAGTGGTGGAGCCGGGATCAGAACTCAGGTCCCTCTGACATCCAGGCCCGGCTCTATCCACTGAGCCACGCCGCTTAGCAGATCGGCTCATGTCCGTCTCTGAATTAGGGCGTTTGATAAGTGTTTAGTCTGACGAGCACTGTTCTGAGCGCTGGGATAGATGGGGGTTCATTGGGTCTCTTGAAGATCTAAAGTCATCCTGAAAGAGCCAAGCGAGAAGGACCTAGGGACATATTCCGTGGTGGTCACCGACGCCGACGAGGATATCTCCGCCAGCCACACGTTGACAGAGGAAGGTAAGTATCCCCGCCTCCATCCGCCGCCCCAACCCATAAAGCTGTGTGGCCTAGTGGAAAGAACCCGGGTTCGGGAGTCAGGGGTCGTGGGTTCTAATCCCGGCTCCGCCGCTTATCAGCTGCGTGACTCCGGGCAAGTCGCTTCACTTCTCTGGGCCTCGGTGACCTCATCTGGAAAATGGGGATTAAAACCGTGAGCCCCACTTGGGACAACCTGATGACCCTCTATCTACCCCAGAGTTTAGAATAGTGCTTGGCACATAATAAGCGCTTAAATACTATTATTACCATGAAAAAAAGATCCACAGCCCCAGTCCTACTCGACAGAATATCTCCACGGCGACCAAGGCTCCACTCTAGTGGACCAAGATCCCATCTCCATGTGCTAGAAACAGATAATTGAGATAGATGGGGGGAAAGGCTGGAGGGGGGCGTCGGAATTTCCTTACAAACTCCTGACCCGGTTTCTGTGTCCTCTTCCGCTCTCTCTTTTCTTTTCCGGACAAGAACTGAACAGGCTGAAGAAACTGAGCCATGAGATCAAAAATCCAGGTGAGGGGAAGGAAAGTTTAACCCTACCCCACCCAGACCTAGGCCCGGGATAGCCAGGACTCTGCCCGGATTTCCAGGCACCTGGGCCCGGACCCTCTCCAGGAGGAAGTCTGTGGGGTTGGGACCTGGATGGACACCAGGAACCGCGTCTTCACCCGGCAAGTGGGAAAGGAACCGGTTCATTCCCACGGGAAGCCGTGTAGGCAGGAAATATCTGTAGGTTCGGAACGGGTGCGAATCAATTCATGGACGGGGGGCTACGGCCTGTCGTCCAAATGTGTCCGTAGGCCAGGTTGAGGTAGTTTAACAGATTTTCACTTTAACAAACGCAAACCTAGGGGTCCCCCGCCAAGTTCATGCATTTCTCCTACAACGTTATGATTCTAATAGTATAGATACTATTTTACTACTATTTTAGTAGCGTTTCCGCAGGTTTGCATTACCGAAACGGTGTTAGGACAAGTATCGTTTCAGTGGTAAGTAAGGGGTTGGGGGAAAGATGGGTCAAAAACAAATGAAGTAGTGTATCGCTTCAGTTACACTTGAAGGTTGCGGAAAACAAAAGCCCCTAAAACCAGTTTCCCACAATCCGCATTACCTGTCGCTCTCTGACGTTCCCCTAGGTCAGGAGCACGGCCCTGGGGACCAATCTGCAACAGTTTAAATTTCATTTTCCAGGAAACGATGGTCAAAATGCAGCAGTCCCTTCCCACCTCAATGTCAATGAGCCACTCGTAACACTGTGTCCGGGTGATGCCCTGTATCGCTGGAAAGGAGCTTTTAAAATCAGCGTTCACCCAACCTGCCTCTTGGGATAGCCGATTCCCGGCCAAGGGAACGCCTGCGCGTTCGAGACGCTCGGTCCCGGGAATACCGAGATTGTGCAGACCCCCCAAACGGCGAGCCCGCCTCTGTTGCGGAGGCGTGGGTCTGTGCCCGCGGGGAGCCCGCCAGGCCGGGCCCAGAGGTGGGGGAGAGGTCATCGGGCTGACTGGACTCCCCCTGCCCATCTTCCAGTCATCCAGCTGATCTCCGGGTGGAACGTTGACTTCCTCGACAAGGGGGAGGTGCGCCTGTGGCTGCAGGTGGAAAAGTTATCGCCGGCCGCCGAGCTGCACCTCATCTTCAACAACCGGGAGCTTACGTCTTCGCCGGTAACGGGGGCCATCCTCGTCGGGGTGGTGGTCCCGCCTCACCTCGGGGCACGGCCCCCGGGACAGCTCGGGGGTTGGAGATCAAAATAATAATAATAACGTTGGTATCTGTTAAGCGCTTACCGCAGAGCACCGTTCGAAGCGCTGGGGGAGATACAGGGTCATCAGGTGGTCCCATGTGAGGCTCACAGTCTTCATCCCCATTTTACAGATGAGGGAACTGAGGCCCGGGGAAGTGAAGTGACTTGCCCACAGTCACACAGCTGACAAGGGCAGAGCCGGGATTCGAACCCATGACCTCTCACTCCCAAACCCGTGCTCTTTCCACTGAGCCCCGCTGCTTCTCAAATCCAAGGGAGGGGAAGGAAGCGTGTACCCTGCCCTGCCTAGACCTGGGCCAGTATAGCCAAGGGCTCTGCCTGGATCTTCAGAAACCGGGACCTGGGCCCAGCTAATAATAATGATAATCGTGGAGAATAATGGAGAAGCAGCATGGCTCAGTGGAAAGAGCATGGGCTTTGGAGTCAGAGGTCATGAGTTCGAATCCCAGCTCTGCCACTTGTCAGCTGTGTGACTGTGGGCAAGTCACTTAACTTCTCTGGGCCTCAGTTCCCTCATCTGTAAAATGGGGATGAAGACTGTGAGCCCCACGTGGGACAACCTGATTCCCCTGTGTGTACCCCAGCGCTTAGAACAGTGCTCTGCACATAGTAAGCGCTTAACAAATACCAACAAATACCAACATTATTAATCGTGGTATTTATTAAGCGCTTACAAGGGCCTAGGACTGTACTAAGCTCTGGGGTAGCTATAGGATATTAGAGAAGCAGCTATAGGCTATATAGAGGAGCAGCGTGCCTTAAGGGAACGAGCCTGGGCTTGGGAGTCACAGGACGCGGGTTCTAATCCCAGCTCCGCCACTTGTCTGCTGGGTGACCTTGGGCAAGTCACTAATTTATCTGGGCCTCACTTACCTCATCTGTAATATGGGGATTGAGACTGTGAGCCCCACGTGGGACAACCTGATTATCCTTTATCCCAGCGCTTAGAACGGTGCTCGGCACATAGTAAGCGCTTAACAAATACCATAATTATTATTATTATTATAATCAGATCAGACCCGGCCCCTAATCCTATAGGGGTTCCAGTCTAAGTCGGAGGGAGAACAGCTATTTCACTCCCATTGTTTAGATGAGAAAACTGAGGCCCAGAGAAATGAAGTGCCTTGTCTGAGGGCCCACAGCAGGGAAGTGTTACAGTCCCTCTAGACTGTGAGCTTGTTGTGGGCAGGGAAGGTGTCTGTTTATTGTAATATTGTACTCTCCCAAGCGCTTAGTCCAGTGCTCTGAACACTGTAAGCGCTCAGTAAATATGATTGAGTGAATGAAAGCTTGAATTGGGATTAGAACCCAAGCCCTCTGACTCCCAGGTTCATGTTCTTCCCCCCGTTTTGTGGGTGGCTTGTGTCTCTCCCGTTAGATTATCAGTTCCTCGAGGGCAGGGAAATGTGTGTCATACTTCAGCTGGACTCTCCCAAGCGCTTAGGATAATAACGTTGGTATTTGTTAAGTGCTTACTCTGCGCAGAGCACTGCTCTAAGCGCCGGGGGAGATACAGGTTCATCGGGTCGTCCCACGTGAGGCTCACAGTTAATCCCCATTTTACAGACGAGGTGACTGAGGCCCAGAGAAGTTAAGTGACTTGCCCACAGTCACGCAGCTGACAAGTGGCAGAGCCGGGAGTCGAACCCATGACCTCTGACGCCGAAGCCCAGGCTCTTTCCACTGAGCCACGCTGGATAGTGCTTGACACCATTAGGTGCCCAATAAATACTATTGATTGATTTATCCATTACCAGGCATTATACTAAGTGCTGGAGTAGATACAAACTAATCAGATTGGACACAGTCTCCGACCCACGTGGAACTCCTAGCCTTAATCCCCATTTTCCAGATGAGGGAACTGACACCCAGAGGAAGCAGAGTGGCTTGCCCACAGTCGCACAGCTGACAAGTGGCGGAGCCGGGATTAGAACCCGGGTCCTTCTGACTCCCGGGCCCGTCCGCTACCCATTAGGACCACATTCCCTGTCCAGAGGGGGAAAAGATTCATTCATTCATCCATTCGATCGTATTTACTGAGCGCTTACTAGATGGAGAGCACTGTACAAAGCGACTGGGAGAGGACAATACAACAATAAATAGACTGAGTTCCTGCCCACGATGAGCTTCCAGTCTAGAGGGACAGTTAGGATGTCTGTCCATCCTTACAGTCTGTCCATCCCCCGGACGGTGACCCCGTGAAGCCGGCCGGAGCCCATTCCAGGGAAGGGAAGGGAAGGCGGAGAGCAGTGTCTAATGGTTTTCTCTTCCCCCAGACCCACAGGATCCAGTTCGACAGAGAAGGGGGTCTGGTGGAACTGGTGATCCCCGACTTCTCGGAGAAGGACAGGGGCACGTACACGGCTCAGCTCCGAGACGGGAAGGCCCGAAACCAGATCAGCCTGGCTCTGGTGGACGACAGTACGTCGGGAGGGAGGGAGGGAGAAGCTTCATTCATTCAATCGTATTTATTGAGCGCTTACTGTGTGCAGAGAACTGTACTAAGCGCTTGGAAAGTACAATACGGCAATAAAGAGAGGCAATACCCTGCCCACAACGGGCACACGGCCTAGAAGGGGGGAGACAGACATCAAAACAAGTAAACCGGCATCAATAGCATCAATATCAATAAATAGAATTATAGCTGTAAATATACACATCAGAACAAATACATGGGCATTAATATAAATAAATAGAATTGTAGATATATCCATATATACACGTGTTGTGGAGTGGGGAGGGGGAGCTGAGGAGAAGAGGGGCTTAGCCTGGGAAGGCCTCCTGCAGGAGGTGAACCTTCAGTAGAGCTTTGAAGGGGGGAAGTGTGATCCCGCAGCTCATAGCGGGGCCTCAGAGGAATCAATCGAATCAATCAATCAATGAGAAGCAGTGTGGCCTAACGGCTAGAGTCCGGGCCTGGAAATCAGAAGGACGTGGGGTCTAATCCCAGCTCCGCCTCTTGTCTGCTGCGTGACCTTGGGTCATTCGCTTCACTTCCTCTTTACTTCAGTTCTCTCATCTGCAAAAATGGGGATTAAGACTTGAACCCCATGTGGGACAGGGACCGGGTCCCACCTGATTAGCTTGTATCTACCCGAGCGATTAGTACAGTGCCTGGCAAATAGTAAGTGCTCGACAGATACCATAAAAAAGCCAGAAATCAATATATGGTATCTACAGAGCGCTTACTGTGTGTAGAACATTGAACTAAAAACTTGGGAAAATACAGTGTGATAGAGTTGAGAGACGCGTTCCCTGCCCACAAGATGTTTATAGTCTACAGTCGATCCAGCAAGCCACCAGTGGGGCTTACTGAGCACCTCCTCGATGCACAGCTCTGTACTGAGGGTTCGTACAGAGAGCGCGTGTTCCAGGCTTCAGGATAGTCTAATGAGGGAGACAGACGGTGACTCAGGAGGTTGGGATCGGGGCAGGGAGGAGAGGAGAGAGGGAGATGGAGGAATGGAAAGAGGGAAAGAGAAAACGGAGGGGAGAGCAAGAGAGAGAAAGGGAGAAATGGAGAGGGAAAGAGAGAAAAGGAAAGACAAATGGAGAGGGAAAGAGAGCAAAGAAAAGACAAAGGGAGAAATGGAGAGGGACAGAGAGGAAAGGAAAGACAAAGGGAGAAATGGAGATGGAAAGTGAATGAAAGGGGAGAGATAGGGATAAAAAGAGGGAGAGAGGAGGGAGAAAGAGAGGGAGAGAGAGGGGACCTAGTTTCTGGACGTGACTCTCCCCAGAAATCACAGGTTTTCCTGCTCATGACCCCGCTCTATCCTGGAGTGTCCAAGGAGGCCCTTCTCCCGGTGCTCTTCCCACCGTCTGTAAGGCAAAGCTCAGGCCGACAGGACTCCGGGCCCGGTCTCCGGCCTCCCGGGCAGGCAGACCCCCCGCGTCGCCCCTGCGGTCTCCCATTGCCCCAGCCTCCCCTCCAGAAATGGCTCCCACGGTGCAAAAGTCCCTGGCGTACGCTCCTTGTGGGCAGGGGATGTGTCTGTCCTCTCCTAAGCGCTTAGGACAGTGCTCCGCACCCAGTAGCACTCAATAAATACCATCGACTGACTGCTCCGTGGGCAATAAGCGCTCAAGAAATACCACTGATTGAAAGGCGACTGATTGGTCTAGGTAAGGCGAGGACTTGGAGGTTTCACGATGAGAGGTTTCGTGTGGGCTGACGAAGGTTGACCTCCTCACCTCACTACCTCTCCGTGTTTGCAGGTTTTGACAAGGTTCTGAAGGAATCCTCGGACAAGCGCAGGGACTGGAAGAAAAAGCAAGGTAAGAGAGTATTAATACTAGTATTAATTAGTATTAGCAAGGCATTAGGAGGTACGGTTCTAATAATAAGAATCAGAATAATCAGAATAAGTGCGATGTGCGTTAAGCACAGGGGAGGTGTTCGGACAGAGGTCTCATCTGTCTCTCTGGACCTCAGTTTCCTCATCTGTAAAATAATTAATTGTAATAATTATGGTACTCATTAAGCGCTTACTATGTGCCAAACACTGAGGTAGCTACGAGTTAATCAGCTTGGACACAATCCCCGTCCCACATGGGGCTCACGCTCTTAATCCCCATTTTAGAGACGAGGTGGCTGAGGCCCAGCGAAGTCGAGTGACTTGCCCAAGATTTAAGGGGATAAGGCTATCTACCTCCTCCTGCTTCTGCCCCTCAGGATATAATATTAATAATAACAATAATAATAATATTTGTTTAGTGTTTACTTTATGCTAAGCACCGGGGCAGATACAAGATAATCAAGTCCCATATGGGGTTCACAACCTAAGTAGAAGAGTATGAGAAGCAGCGTGGCTCAGTGGAAAGAGCCCGGGCTTGGGAGTCAGAGGTCGTGGGTTCTAATCCAGCTCTGCCCCTTGTCAGATGTGTGAACTTGGGCAAGTCGCTTCACTTCTCTGGGCCTCGGTTCCCTCATCTGTAAAAAGGAGATGAAGACGGTGCACCCTAAGTGGGACAACCGGAGGAGCTTGTAACTACCCCAGTGTTTCGCAGAGTAAGCGCTTAGCAAGTACCAACATTATTATTATGAATAGTGTGAATATATGAATTATATATGAATATAATAATAATAATGTTGGTATTTGTTAAACGCTTACAATGTGCCGAGCACTGTTCTAAGTGCTGGGCAGTTTTCTAAGTGCTGGGCAACTATATATATAGTTCATATATATGAATGCATAATGTATAAATATATGAATTATGTATATAAGTAATTGATATATAAATAAAGAATTTGTGTTTGATTTATAATTCATATGTATGAATTCATATATAATTCATATACGAATGTGAATTTGCATATGGTTCATATGTAATTCGGAATTCATCTATATATGAAGTCATATATAATTTGTATCTGAGTTCATATGAATGAATTCGCATTTAATTCCTACATATGAATTCAACTATAATTCCTATATATTAATTAATATATGAATATATGAGTTCACATGTATGCATTTGTATATGATTCATACATGGTTCAAAATTCATCTATATATGAATTCATGTAGAATTCATATATGAATATGAATATATATGAACATGTGAGTTCATGTATATGAATTTGTGTATGATTCATGTATGGTGCATAATTCATCTGTAATACAAATGCATATAGAATGCATATATTAATATATTAATTATATTAATGTATACATATTAATATCGATATTAATATATTAATTATATCAGAGAAGCAGCGTGGCTCAGCGGAAAGAGCACGGGCTTGGAAGTCAGAGGTCGTGGGTTCTAATCCCGGCTCCGGCACATGTCTGCTGTGTGACCGTGGGCAAGTCACTTCACTTCTCTATGCCTCAGTTCCCTCATCTGTAAAAATGGGGATTAAAAAAATGTGAGCCCCACGTGGGACAACCTGATTACTCTGTATCTCCCCCAGCGCTTAGAACAGTGCTCTGCACATAGTAAGCGCTTAACAAATGCCATAATTATTATTATTATTATATAAGAACATGAGTTTATGTATATATGATTTTGTATATGATTCCTAATCCATCTATATAAGAATTCATACGTGAATATGAATATATCAACATGTGAGTTCATCTATATGAATTTGTATACGATTCCTAATTCATCTATATATGAACTCATATACAATTTATAGGTGCATACGAATATATGTGAACATGTGAGTTCATCTATATGAATGTGTATACGATTCCTAATTCATCTATATATGAATTCATATACTATTTATAGGTGCGTATGAATATATATGAACATGTGAGTTCATCTATATGAATCTGGATATGATTCGTGTACGATTCCTAATTCATCTAAATATGCATTCGTATGCATTTTCTATATGAATATGCGAGTTCCTGTATATGTGAATCCGTGTAGAATTCCCACATCGGAATCTATGAATTGGTATATGATGAATTCGTATCCCGGCCTTGCCGCCAGTCAGCCGGGTGACCTCGGGCCGGTCACTTCAGTGCAGTGGGCCTCAGTTCCCTCATCCGTCAGATGGGGATGAAGACTGGGAGCCCCACGTGGGACCACCTGATCTCCTTGTATCTCCCCCAGCGCTTAGCACAGTGCTTGGCGCATAGTAAGCGCTTACCGAATACCGCCCCCCCCCTTTATTTGTAGTGATATGTGAATCCTCCTAGAATTGCCTGGGTGGTGAGCAGGTGCTCTCTGGCGGGAGGCCGCCAGGGGGCGCGGCGGGAGGGGGAGGCAGCGCTGCGTCCGGCCGCCAGGGGGCGCCCTGGGGGTGGGGGCTTCTGCGTCCGGCCGCCAGGGGGCGCGGCGGGATTGGGGGCTTCTGCGCCCGTCCGCCAGGGGGCGCCGCAGGTCCCGCGCTGCCTGTCTCCTCAGGCCCCTACTTCTCGGAGGCTCTGCGGTGGAAGGCCACCGACGACTGCCGCCTGCTGCTCACCTGCCAGGCAAGGACCCCCCTCACGTCGGGGTCCGGTGGGAGGCCGGAGGGACCGACGCGTCCGGGGGCCGCACGGGGCGGGCCGAAGGCCGCGGAGGACGGGGCCGAGGCCCCGGGGGCGTTAGCCGGCCTGCCCCCGCAAAGGCTTCTGGGCCTTGTCCAATCCTCCCGTGGCTTCCCCGGCGGGGAGGGCCCCGTCAGCGCGGGGGGCCCCGGGGTCCACCCCCACCGCGCTCACCCGGCGGGGGTCTCCTCGGTGCCCAGGCGACAAACACCAAGAAAGAGACCCGCTTCCAGTGGCTCCTCCAGAAACGGGAGCATCCCGAGGGCCGGTACGACGCCCAGAGCGGGGCCGCGCTCCTAGGCCTGGAAAAGGTACCCCGGGGCCGGACCGGCCGTGGGGAGTGGGCCCCCGGGTGGGAGATGCGGCGTGGCTTGGTGGAGAGAGCCCGGGCCTGGGAGGCACAAGGACCCGGGGTCCAGTCCCGGTTCTGCCACGGTGTGACCCCCTGGGCAAGTCACTTCACTTTTCGGGGCCTCGGTCTCCTCTCTGTAAATCGGGGATGAAGACCGGGAGCCTCATGGGGGACGGGGACCGGGTCCAACCCGACTAACCTGTGTCTACCCCGGCCCTCAGAACAATGCTCGGCACATAGTAAGCGCCCGACAGATACCATTATCGCCATCCCTGCCCCTTCTCGGTGGCAGCTGCCAGCCAATCGAGCCAGGAATCCGTGGTATTTACCAGGCCTCTACTGTCTGCAGAGCACTGTGATCAGCGGATCGAACGGAGAACGGAGTTGGCCGAGCCTTGCCTCTCTGGGCCCTACCGTCCTCACCTGTAAAATGGGGGGTTAAGGTCTTTGATTCCCCCCTCACCCTTAGACCGTCAACCCACTGGACTGTGCCCAAGCTGTGGCTACCTCAGCACTTAACACAGTGCCTGGCACCCAGTCAGTGCTAAATAAATCCCACAACTCACTTTCTGAGTGTTGGGAGGTCTGGTCCCGGTTGTGGGTCGGAGAGGAAGGAGAGGAGAAGAGGGGGTGAGGGGTGGGACCCAGATGACCCGGGGGCTGAGCTCTCCCCCCAGCTGTGGTTGTCCGTGACCGCCAGGGCCTGAAGCGGCCTCGTCCCCAGCCCTGAAAGGGACCTCCATAGGTCACGCCGTCCAGCCCTCTGCCTCCAGGCAGAGACCTAACGCCTCGCCCACCCCTGACCGCGGTGGTTGAGCCAGTTTTTAACCCCCTCTCACTCTCTTGGTCCTCCCGCACTGTCTGACCAGCTGACCAAAGACAACAAGGGAGTGTACAGCGCCATGGTGTCCGATGACCGAGGGGAGGATGAGACCACGCTCGACCTCACGGGCGCAGGTAGGCCCCTTCTCAGGCCGTGATCTCGCTGCAGGTGGGGGCCTGAGCGTCCAGTTGCTGTGAAACTCCACCTTAATGTGGTCGTTACATTGACCCAGCCCGATTGTGGACCCCTCGCCCCTTACTCCCTCCGCTCACCTCCGTGGCGGCCTCCGCCTGCGGGTAAACAGCACAGCTCGGGGGCATTAGTGGTGGACTTTGGGCCGGGAGAGCAAGGAGAGGCGAGCCGTTTTCCCACAGAGACCCGCCGCGGGGGCCGAGGGCAGCGGGGGGGGCGGCCCCATCTGCTCCAGGGGAGGCAGGACGCTAAAGCGTCGCTCCGGGTTTCCTCTGTGTGCAGTGTGGGACGACATCGTCCGGGAGCTGTGCAGGATCAGCGGTGAGTGCCCCTTCTCTTCAACCCATCTTCCTCGGCCGGTCCTCCTCAGTCCTTCCTCCTCAGCCCAGCCTCAGCCCGTCCACCTCTGCCCTTCCTCCTCAGTCCATTCTCAGCTGGTTCTCTTCATCCCATCCTCCTCCTCCCGTCCTCCTCCTCAGCCCACCCTCAACTGGCGCTCAGCCTGTCCTCCTCGGCCCGACCTGAGGAGCCTTGAGCCGCCGGCAGTCTACTGAGTGCAGGGCACTGAACTGAGCTCTCAGGACAGAGCAGTAGAGCTAACGGAGTCGATCCCTGCCCTCAAGGAGCTGACAGTCCGGCAGGACCTGAGGCACCACCTCGAGCTCTAATAATAATACTAATAATGTTGTTGGTATTTGTTAAGCGCTTACTATGTGCCGAGCACTGTTCTAAGCGCAGGGGTAGATACAGGTTCATCAGGTTGTCCCACGTGGGACTCAGAGTTAATCCCCATTTTATAGATGAGGGAACTGAGGCCCAGAGAAGTGAAGTAATAATAATAATAATGTTGGTATTTGTTAAGCGCTTACTATGTGCCGAGCACTGTTCTAAGCGCTGGGGTAGACACAGGGTCATCGGGTTGTCCCACGTGAGGCTCACAGTTAATCCCCATTTTACAGATGAGGTAACTGAGGCACAGAGAAGTTAAGTGACTTGCCCACAGTCACCCAGCTGTCAAGTGGCAGAGCTGGGATTCGAACTCATGACCTCTACTCCCAAGCCCGTGCTCTTTCCACTGAGCCACGCTGCTTCTCAAGTGACTTGCCCACAGTCACCCAGCTGCCAAGCGGCAGAGCCGGGATTCAAACCCATGACCTCTGACTCCCAAGCCCGGGCTCTTTCCACTGAGCCACGCTGCTTCTCTAACTCTCCCCCCTTCCCGACCAGCGCTGTCGGCCACCCCGCTGACGATCCGGGGCACCGTCGAAGGCATCGAGATCTTCAGCCGGGTCAAGTTCTACGACCCAGAGTTCCTGAAAACCACCTGGTACCACAAGTACGTGCCCCTTCGCGCCCCCACCACCTGCCGAGCCGTGTGCCCATCCACCGGGCCCACCCGCCTGCCCTTGCCATGACTGTGAGCACCGTCCTGTCATGGGTAAGGCAGCGGGGGAGGGGTGTTTCTCGTGGCCTAAGGGATGCAGCACGGGCCTGGGAGTCAGAAGGTCCCGGGTCCAAATCCCGGCTCCACCGCTTGTCTGCTGTGTGACCTTGGGCAAGTCGCTTCACTGGGCCTCGGTTACCTCATCTGTAAAATGGGGAGTAAGACTGTGAGCCGAATGCGGGAGAGGGACTGTGTCCAACCCGATTAGCTTGTATCTACCCCAGCGCTTGGAACAGTGCCTGGCATATAGTAAGCACTCAACAAATACCATAAAAAAAAATCTCGGCTCCACCAGTTATCTGCCATATAACCTCAGGCAATTTACTTCAAGGCTCTGAGCCTCAGTTTTCTCATCTGTAAAATGGGGATTAAGACCGTGAGTTCCATGTGGGACATGGACTGTGTAACGTCATTAACCTGTATCTACACCAGCGCTTAGAACAGTGCCTGGCACATAGTAAGTGCCGAATAAATACCCCCAAAAAAACAAAAGAGAGGACGCCCTTCCAAGAGGTATCCCTGTAAGACCTGGGTGCTCTGTCAGGAAAGGACAGTGAGGTTTGGCGAGGGGAAGTGGCTTTCCAGCCCACGGCCTTGAAGTTGGGGCCCCTGGGCCTAGCGTCCCCACCCCACCCCCTTCCTCCCCACCGTTGACCTCGGGTCACCGCTGTCTCTTCCCCTGCCAGGGACAAGCGCCTGGACAGCGGGGACCGGGTGAAGGCCGGCAGCCTCGGGGCCGAGGTGTGGCTCCGCATCCTCGATCCCAAAGACTCCGATCGGGGGAAGTACACCCTGGAACTACTGGCTGGGAAGGAGGCCCGGAAACTGACCGCAGACCTATCCGGCCAAGGTGAGGGCCCGGGGAGGGGCGGAGGCAGGGAGAGAGGGGACCGGGGGTCGGGTCGGGGCCAGGAGTCCGGAAGGCTGGAGCCTCATTCAGCTCCTTGTCTTGTCTGGCCTAAGGAACAATTTAAGCCCAAAGGATCCCCACTGGCTGATGAAAAAACTAAGCTAATTATAATACATACATACAGCACTCTCATTCATTCATTCATTCATTCATTCAATCGTACTTATTGAGCACTTACTGTGAGCAGAGCACTCTACTAAACACAATAAACAAATACATTCCCTGTCCATAAGGAGCATCTCTCTCTCTCCCTACCCCCTTTCCCTGTCTCTTTTCTCTCTTCCCCCCTTCCCTCTCTCCTCTTCTAACTTTCCTCTCACTGTCTCTTTCCTCTCTCTCCGTCTCTCCTCCCTATCACCTCTCTCCCTCTCTCTTTCCTCAGTCAGTCAATCTGTCAGCTGTATTTATTGAGCGCTTACTGTAGATCACTGTATTGGGAGAGTACAATACAGCGTGGCTCAGTGGAAAGAGCACGGGCTTTGGAGTCAGGGCTCATGAGTTCGAATCCCAGCTCTGCCACTTGTCGGCTGTGTGACTGTGGGCGAGTCACTTAACTTCTCTGTGCCTCAGTTCCCTCATCTGTAAAATGGGGATTAAGACTGTGAGCCCCACGTGGGACAACCTGATTCCCCTATGTCTACCCCAGCGCTTAGAACAGTGCTCGGCACATAGGAAGCGCTTAACAAATACCAACATTATTATTATTATTATTAACAGACACATTCCCCACCCGTACTGAGCTAACAGTCTAGATGGGGAAACAGACATTAATATAGATGAATTACAGATACATACATAAGTGCTGGGAGGCTGAGAGGTGGGGCGTTGAATAAAGGGAATAAATCAGGGAACAGTCTTCTCTCCCTCTCTCCTCCTTATTTCCTTTCTCCCCCTTTCTTCTCCTTCCCTGCCCCTTTCCCCCAACTGCTTCTTTCTCATCTCTCTCCAGTTCTTCTCCCTCTTTCTTCTCCCTGTCCCTTTCCCCTATTCCTTCTCTCTCCCTTTCCCCTTTCTCACTCTCTTTTCTTCCTCTTTTCTCCTTCCCCCACTCCGTCTCTCTTCCTGTCTCTCTTCAAGAGTAAATGTCACATAAATCCCCACCCTCACAGCCTACCTTTCTTTTTTTTTAAGACTTTAAAAACCCAACCAAAGAACAAAAGGAAACTTCTCCCCACGTAACCGGTGACCAGGATCGGACATTGATTAGCACAGGAAGTTGTAGTGGCCACAGACATTCCCGGGAACAAGTGGAGGCCGGGACAGATTCAGGAATCAGAGGTCCACGATGGGCTACCGGAGGGAAAGTTAGGGGAGTCGGATGGCCCAAGGGTGAGAGGGTCCAGCACACGGCTCCCCCCGACCATCTTCGTGCCCTCTGTGAGAGACCGGACCCTGGACTGGGAAGCCCCTGGGTCTGACCCTCAGCGATCCAGACAACTTGGAAGTGGGTGGATCGGTAGCACGGACACCAAAACTCACGACATTTTCCTTCACTCAGCTTTTGATGACGCCATGGCCGAGCACGAGAGACTGAAGTAAGTTCCCCTGAAGCCTACACTGGGCTCCCCTGGACTCCCCTGACTACTTAGAACATACCGTCCAAGCCGCCTGCCTCCTCTTTCTCCTCAGTCAGCCAGTCAATAATATTTATTGAGCGTTTACTGAGTGCAGAGCACTGTACTAAGCACTTGGGAGAGCACAATACAGTAATAGACACATTCCCTGTCCACAAGGAGCTTACAGTCTTGCGAGGGAGACAGTAATAGAAAGAAATGACAGATAGAGACAGAAGTGGTGTGGGGCTGGGAGGGGGGATGTATAAAGGGAGCAAGTCAGGGTGATGCCGAAGGGAGCGGGAGAAGAGGAAAGGAGGGTTTAGTCAGGGAAGGCCTCCGGGAGGAGGTGGGCCTTCGATAAGGCTTTGAAGGGAGGAGAGTCGTTGTCGGATAGGAAGAGGGAGGCGTTCCAGGCCAGGGGCAGGACACGGGCAAGAGGTCACCGGTGAGATAGACAAGAAGGTTAGCGTTCTAGAGGAGCGAAGCGTGCAGGCTGGGTTCGAGTAGAGAGGTGAGGTAGGAGGGGCAAGGTGATCGACTGCTTTAAAGCTAAGGGTTAAGAGTTTCTAAGCAGGCAAGACGGGGCTACTGATTTTGCAGCGCAAACTAACCCGCTCTTCATTTCTGCTTTCCAGAGCTGCGGCGATAATAGAGAAGAGTAAGTGGACCAAGAATCCAACTGTCCGTTTCCACACTGATGCAGTTTTCCCACAGATGCCTAAACAGTCAGATAGTTCCCCATCAGGAGTGTTTGCATTATTAATGAGAGTGGGGACGGGGATGGGGGAGGGTCTTTTCAGAGACGAAGAGGGTGGGGATGGGGTCCCCCGGCCCAAGAAAGCTTAGAGGGAGAAGACGGAACAGGGGTGGGTGGATCTGGTTTGAATGACAGAAAGGGCAGCATGATTCAGTGGTAATAACCCGGGCCTGGGAATCAGAAGTCAGTCAGTCATTCAGACAATCGAATTTATTGAGCGCTTACTGTGCACGCAATACTGTACGTTGAATGAATGGATATTAAGTGCTTGGCAGAGAAAATATAACAATAAAGCAGGCACATTCCCTGCCCACAAAGAGCTTGATCTGGGTCCTAATCCCAACTCTACCACTTGTTGCTGTGCAACCTTGGGCCAGTCACGTAACTTCTCAGGGCCTCAGTTACCTAATCTGAAAAATGGGGATTAGGACTGAGAGCCCTGTGTGGGACACTGACCATCCAACTTCATTAGCCTGTATCTACCCCAGCGCCTATTTCAGTGCCCGGCACATAATAAATGCTTAACGAATACCATCAACCAGGCATTTTTAAAAAGAGCAGAAGTCTGGGAGGCCGGAGGGCCAAATTCCAACGTCGACTCTGCTCTGGGTCTCCTGTGTGACCTCGGGCAAGTTAGCGCGCCTCTCTGGGCCTCAGCTTCTTCGCCTGTAAAATGGGGATAACGCTCTCCCTCTCACAGGGAGGGCCGGCTGTGGAAGCACTCTGGAAAGTTGAAGAGCTCTGGGCCCGGCCGAGGCTCGTGCTGAACCTAGAGGCGGTTCTCGGGGGACTTTATCTGTGGATCATTTATTAATGATGTGTATATATATATATCTATAATTCTATTTTTTTAAATGATGCTACTGATGCCTGTTTACTTGTTTTGATGCCTGTCTTCCCCCATCTTCTAGACCGTGAGTCCGTTGTGGACAGGGATTGCCTCTATTTGCCGCTGAATGGTACTTCCCAAGCGCTTAGTCCAGTGCTCTGCACACAGGAAGCGCTCAATAAATACATTGGAATGAGCTTATGAATGAAAGGGGAGGAGAGGCCCGGGATGGGTGTCTGAGGAAAAGCATGGGTCAGAGGCAGGCAGATTCTGTTCCCCCCCACCCCGGGGGCGACCGGGCAGTGGGGGCTGGTGAAAGGTCAGAGGTCACCAGGTGGGTTCTCTTCCAGACCGTGCCAAAGTGGTGAAGGGGCTGCCCGACGTGGCCACCATCATGGAAGACAAGGTAAGGGCACCGGCCAGCCGTCCCCGTTGATATCGTCGCGGGTGTCCGGCTGCGGCGGGAGGGAGCCGGTTGCCGTACGTCGGCCGGAGGTGGCCGGGAGTGTGGGGGCGGGAACCCAACACCCCCTGCCCCCCGCAGTTCATGTGCCTGAGAAGCTCAGCCCCCGCAGGGCACAGGCCTTCCCCGGTTGGGGTGCCCTACCTCACAGCTGGGCACCTCTAGACTGTGAGCTCGTTGTGGGCGGGGAATGTGTCTATTCTTATATTGTCCTCTCCCAAGCACTTAGTAATAATAATAATGGTATTTGTTAAGCGCTTACTATATGCAAAGTGCTCTGCACGCAGTAAGCACCCAGTAAATACCACGGATGATGATGATTTATTGAGCACTTATTGTGTGCAGAGCACTGGCGGCATGGTTTAGTGGTTAGAGCACCGGCCTGAGAGGTCGTGGGTTCTAATCCCGACTCATCCACTTGTCTGCTGGGTGACCTTGAGCAAGTCACTTCGCTTCTCTGGGCCTGTGACCTCATCTGTAAAATGGGGATGAAGACTGGGAGCCCCACGTGGGACCACCTGATGACCTGGTATCTACCCCAGCGCTTAGAACAGTGCTTGGCACACAGTAAGCGCTTAAATACCAACATTATTGTTCATTTAGACTGTGAGCCCATTGTTGGGCAGGGATGGTCTCTCTGTGTTGCCGAACTGTCCATTCCCAGTGTTCCGCACAGACTAGGCGCTCAAGAAAGAGGGTTAGCCACGGGTCAGCCGTATGACTTCGGGCAAGTCACTTTGCTTCTCTGGGCCTCAGTGACCCCATCTGTCAAATGCGGGTGAAGACTGGGAGCCCCATGTGGGACCACCTGATTTTTTTTGTTGTTGTTAAGTGCTTACTATGTATAAAGCACTGTTCTAAGCGCTGGGGGGATACAAGGTGATCAGGTTGTCCCACGTGGGGCTCACAGTTTTAATCCCCATTTTACAGATGAGGTCACTGAGGCCCAGAGAAGTGAAGTGACTTGCCCAAAGTCACACAGCTGACAAGTGGCAGAGCCGGGAGTCGAACTCATGACCTCTTACTCCGAAGCCCAGGCTCTTTCCAATGAGCCACGCTGCTTGATACAGGGCAATCAGGTTGTCCCACGTGAGGCTCACAGTTAATCCCCATTTTACAGATGAGGGAACTGAGGCCCAGAGAAGTGAAGTGACTTAATGTTGGTATTTGTTAAGCGCTTACTATGTGCACAGCACTGTTCTAAGCGCTGGGGGAGATACAGAGTAATCAGGTTGTCCCACGTGAGGCTCACAGTGAATCCCCATTTTCCAGATGAGGTAACTGAGGCACGGAGAAGTCAAGTGACTTGCCCACAGTCACCCGGCTGACAAGCGGCAGAGCAGGGATTCGAACCCATGACTTCCGACTCCGAAGCCCAGGCTCTTTCCACTGAGCCACGCTGCTTCCCCTAAGCAGCTGTGTGACCTTGGGCAAGTCACTTGGCTTCTCTGGGCCTCCGTTCCCTCCTCTGCAAAATGGGGATGAAGGCAGGGAGCCCCACGGGGGACAACCTGATGACCCTGGATCTCCCCCAGCGCTTAGAACAGGGCTCTGCACAGATTAAGCGCTTAACAGATACCAACGTTATTATTGTTATGATGTGCCATCGTGATGAATGAATGAATGAATGATGATGGGGAAGGGGGCGTGGCCGTCTCCCGGGGCAACGCGTGGCTCGTGTCCTCTCGCGCAGACGCTGTGCCTGACGTGCATCGTCTCGGGCGAGCCGGCGCCGGAGATCTCCTGGCTGAAGAACGACCGGCCGGTGGCCTTCGGCGAGCGCTGCCGCATGGAGACGAAGGGCCCGGCGGTCACCGTCACCATCGACAAGGTGCAGAGCGAAGACAGCGGCCGCTACGCCATCTTCGTCAGGAACCAATATGGCGCCGAGGAGGGCCACGTGACCATCAGCGTCTTCAAGCACGGCGAGGAGCCCGGCCCGCTGCGGCCGGAGTGAGCTCACCCGCGCCCCCTGCCGGCCGCCCCGCCGCCGGTACCACGGCACCAGAGCGGGGGGGGTCCCCTCATCCTCGCCCCCTTTCTGGCCACCCGCAACCCCCTCCGTACCTCCCCCCGACCCGCTTCGAAATACTAATGTAGTGTTAGAATTCTGCCATTGCTCCAGCGGGGAAGCTCCGAGCAGCTGCCACTGGGGGGAGGGTGGAACAATCCAGACCCCCCCCCCACTCCTCTGTTGGAACAACCCACTTTCCGCCGTGGGCCGTCGAGCCCAACCTGGAGGTGGGGGGTGTTTTTTGGCTGGCGGTGAGGCTTCCTGCCAACGAGCGTGGTGTGATTTAATGTGTTGGTTAAATCCTGCGTGCATGAGTCCGACGAGGGTGATGGGGGGATCTCCAAGTGGGCAGCGCTTCTGCTGGGAGAGTGGAACAATCCGCTCCTCCCCCGCGTCTTCTCACAGTTGGAACAACCCATAGTCCCTTTCACCATGGAGATGGGGCATTTTCTATTCATTCATTCATTCAGTGGTATTTATTGAGCGCTTACTGTGTGCAGAGCACTGGACTAAGCGCTTGGAATGGACAATTGGGCAACACATAGAGACCATCCAGGTCCAACAACGGGCTCCCAGTCTAAAGGGGGGAGACAGCAAAACAAGTAGTCTGGCATCAATGTCATCAAGATAATAATGTTGGTATTTGTTAAGCGCTTACTAGGTGCAGAGCACTGTTCTAGGCGCTGGGGGAGATACAGGGTCATCAGCTTGTCCCACGTGAGGCTCACAGTTAATCCCCATTTGACAGATGAGGTAAGTGAGGCACAGAGAAGTGAAGCGACTTGCCCACAGTCACACAGCTGACAAGTGGCAGAGCGGGGATTCGAACCCATGACCTCTGACTCCCAAGCCCGGGCTTCTTCCTCTGAATGGATTCATAGATATAAGCACATCATTAACAAAATAATAGTAATAAATGCTATATACAAATATGCACAGTGCTGAGGGGAAGGGGGAAGAGCAGAGGGTGGGAGGAGGAGCAGAGGGAAAAAGGGAGGGTTCAGTCTGGGAAGGCCTCCTGGAGGAGGTGAGCTTTGTAGCGGGCAGTGGGGGTTTAAGCGGGTTTTCTTGACAACAAGTGTGTTATTATTTAATGTGTTTATTAAACCCCGTTTGCCAAAGCAGGTGGAGATCTGTGGAGCATGATCTTTTAGGGCCTCCTGCATCTAATCAGTTCACGTCTAAAAGTCGAAGCCCCGCAGAGCTAGGGAGAAAAAAAATGAAAAGCCCCTTTGTGAAAGTCTTCCAATAATAATAATGATGATGGTATTTGTTAAGCGCTTACTCTATGCTGAGCACTGTTCTCAGCACTGGGGTAGATACAGGGTCATCAGATTGTCCCCCGTGGGGCTTACATTTTTTAATCCCCATTTTTACAGATGAGGTAACTGAGGCCCAGAGAAGTGAAGTGACTTGCCCAAGGTCACACAACAGACAAGTGGCAGAGCTGGGTTGAGAACCCACGACCTCTGACTCCTAAGCCTGTGCTCTTTCCAGTAAGCCACGCTGCTTCTCTAAACCTTCAGGCAAAATGGCTTGACGGTTGAATCCAAATGTGGATATTTAAAATGCATTTTTTGTCTAAGAAAACAAGATCTGGAAGCCCAGAGAAATTACAGTGAGGCAGTGTGGTCAATGGGGTACAACACAGAGAAGCAGTGTGGCCTAGTGGATAGATCCCGGGTCTGGGAGTCAGGAGGACCTGGGTTCTAGTTCTGGCTTTGCCACATATCTGCTGTGTGACCCTAGGCAAGTCTCTGTGCCGCAGTTACCTCATCTGTAATAAAATGGGATTAAAACTGTGAGCCCCATGTGGGACAGGGACTGTGTCCAACCTGATTTGCTTGTTTCCACCCTGTCGCTTAGAACAGTGCCTGGCACATAGTAAGCACTTAACAAAATACCATTATTATTATTATTACTATTAACATGGCTCTTGAAGTCTAATAATAATAATGATGGTATTTGTTAAGCACTGTGTCCCAAGCACTGTTCTAAGCCCCGGGGTAAATACGAAGTAATCAGGGTGTCCCACGTGGGGCTCACAGTCTTCATCCCCATTTTACAGATGAGGTAACTGAGGCCCAAAGAAGTTAAGTGACTTGTCCAAAATCATACAGTCGATAAATGACAAAGCCAGGATTAGAACCCACGACCTCTGACTCCCAAGCCCAGGCTCTTTCCACTAAGACACCCTGCTTCTCTTAGAGACCCAAGTTCTGATTCCAGCTCAGCCCCACCTCTGTTGGGTCAACGAGACAAGTGTCTTAATTCCTCTGGCCTCGGTTTCCTCATATGTAAACTTGGGATCCTGAGGTTTGCCTCCCACCTCTGTACTGGGGTTGAGGTGAAGATAAAAATGCATCTCTTCTGGGGAAGATTTGGAGAATTCAAATTCAAGGAATTGAAGGAATGGGAAAGAGAAAATTTCTGCAAGTCCTCTGGGAAAGAGTTAGGAAGAGCCAGGAAAGGGATGGGGATTCTCCACCGCCAAAGACCTCTGAGAAGCAGCATGGCCCAGTGGAAAGATCCCAGGCCCGGGAGTCAGAGGACATGGGTTCTAATATCTGCTCCACCACTTGCCTGTTGTATGATCTTGGGCAAGTCATTTAACTTCTCTGTGCCTCAGTTCCCTCATCTGTAAAATGAGAATTGAGACTGTGAGCCCCATGTGGGACAGGGACTGTGTCCAACACAATTAGCTTTTATCTACCCCCGTGCTTAGAACAGTGCCTGGAACGTAATAAGTGCTTAACAAATACCACTATTATGATTATTATTATTAGCCTGGGGCCTGGCTGCAGCCCAAGTAGTTATTTACATTCAGTCTCTCTGCTCCGCTTCTCCGCTCCTGGAAATGGACTCGGCTTTCCTCCTCATTTCCTACACTGGATTTTCCCAGTCGGCTTTGAGGGAGAAGCCCCGGCCCCATCACTGGCAGCAGGGCAGGACCATCTTCATTTAATCCAGTGCCGCAAAACCGAGCCCAAAAGGCCTCCCCGACACGGCACCATCCCACTCACTGCCCCCGCACGTGGCCCGGCATCAGCCACAACAACTTGTGGAAGAGCGTTTGAACTCCGCCGTCCTCGAGACCTCACTCGACCGAGCACCCCGGGAAACCCGGCTCCAAGGCCGCGGCCGACCCTTCGCTAACGGGTCAGCGCCGCCCCGCTGTCATTTTTGAGGAGGGCATCTTTGCGAGAAGCCGTGGCGTGGCCACGTTTGAGGAGCACCAGGTGGCCGCCATCTTAGGAAGATCCCAAAGGCAGCCGCCGTAATTGGAAAGCCCAGTGCAGTGACCATCTCTGGAAGGTCTAATGCTGGCCCTGTCCACCCACCCTTCCTTTCTCCCTCACAGAGGTAAGCCAGCCTACCAGGAAATCACCCTGGATACTGGGTGATGAGCGACCGGGAGAAATTAGTCTTGGGAATTCAAATGCAGCTGGAGGGATTTTGTTTAGACTTCAGGTGCCGCGAAGGGGATTTTAGATAAACTTTAATTACAGCAGGAGGGATTTCAGTTAGACCCAGGGAAGAGGTAATAATAATGTTAATGTTGGTATTTGTTAAGCGCTTACTATGTGCAGAGCACTGTTCTAAGCGCTGGGGTAGACACAGGGGAATCAGGTTGTCCCACGTGGGGCTCACAGTTCTAATCCCCATTTTACAGATGAGGGAACTGAGGCACAGAGAAGTGAAGTGACTTGCCCACAGTCACACAGCCGACAAGTGGCAGAGCTGGGATTCGAACCCATGACCTCTGACTCCAAAGCCCGGGCTCTTTCCACTGAGCCATGCTGCTTCTCTAATGGGGAAGCACTAGAAGGTCGTGCTTGAAGGATGTGGTAGAGAGAGGTAGAGGTAGACAGATATCTGCCTGGAAATGGTTTAATTTCTGTCCTGCCCGGCCACAGGGGAATGGACAAGATGACCTCTGGAGGAGCCCTCTCAGGTCTTTGATGCTTTGAATTCTAAGGCCTTTTTCTCATCTTAAGGGGCCAGAGCCCAGAGCCAAGACCCCAGTTCCTGATTAAGGAAGATAAACTCTCCTCTGATGATGAAGCACTTCACCATATACTAAGCACCGGGGTAGATCCAAGATGATCAGATGGAACCCGGTCCCTGTCTCAAATCATCCAAGAGGGAGGGAGGAGAGGTGTTGCACCCCCATTTTACAGATGAAGAAAGTAGGGCACAAAGAATTACAGGGCCGGGTTCAAATCCCAGCTCTGCTAATTGCTGCTGGGTGACCTTGGTTTTGAGGCATTTAACAGTTTCCTACTGTAAAATGGGGATTTGATACCTGGTTTCCCTCCTAGTTAGACCTCGAACCCCACGTAGGCTAGGTACCCTGTCCAACCTGATTAATGCATGGCTACCCCAGCGCTTAGAACAGTGCTTGACACATAGTAAGCGCTTAATACATGTCATTATTATTTCACCATTCGCTTCACAGAGAGAAATAGGGATTAAGACTGCGAGCCCTGTGTGGGACAGGGATTGTGTCTTGAATCTACCCCAGCGCTTAGAACAGTGCCTGGCATATAGTAAGCACTTAACAAATGCCACAATCATCATGTCTTCGAAAGATAGATCATCGGGTGCTCGTTTAATAAATAAAGCCCGATCCCGCCTTTAGAAAAGGAAACACGATTACTGCCTCGGAGACAGACCGACGACCATTTCTACCTCTCCTCAGCTGGTTTCCTTCCCACATTGCTTCTGGCCACTGGTTTCGGGGGCCCAGGCAGCCTTTCAAAGGCTCCGGGGAATGAATCGAGTCTCTTCATACCCTGCACACAAAAAAGCTCATTCACCTCTGCACAGAGACAAAGCCGGAGAAATTTCAGCCTCCAAGGCAATAGCCCTGCTGGAAGTTATAGGTCGGGAAGGAGAGGTTCGGAATGAAATTGCCATAGCAACCTGGCTCCCGGCCAGGCAGTGCGGATGCTATGAAATACATAAATAAAGCCAACGGAATGCAAGGCTCCAGACTCGGGAATCGGCATTTAAGAAGCCCGTCTCCGGCCCGTCTCACCGACCAGCTGGGTGGGCTGTCGTTGGGCCTCGCGGTGGCATACAATAAGGGTTCAGTCGATCAGTCGCTGGTATTTATTGAGCGCTTAACGGGTGCAGAGCCCTGTATTAAGCACTTGAGAGTGTCCGATTCACGCTTCAGACTGTGAACCCTCTGTGGGAGCAGGGCCTTGTCCAACTTGATTAGCTTTTGTCTACCCCAGTGCTTAGGACAGTGCCTGGCACTTAGTAAGCGCTTAATAAATACCATTAAAAAAACCCAGAGTTGAGAGACAGACATTTGAGTGTGAGCCCCTTGTGGGACCGGGAGTGCATCCATCCTGATTTACTTGTATCTCTCCCAGCTCTTAGAACAGGGCTTGGCACATTATAGCAAGTACCTTAATTATGAAAGTAGATAAGGGAGAGAGGAAATAGTGGAGAATATTTTGACTCAGTGGCTGGGCCGTAGTAGATCAGAGCGGTAAGGTAGGAGGGATAGAGCTGACTGAATGGTTTAAAGCCAATGGAAAGGAGTTCCTCTTTGCTGCAGAGGTGGATGGGTTAACACTGAAAGTTCTCGAGGAGTGGGGAGACGTGAACCGAATGTATTTTTAGAAAAATGGTCCAGGCAGCAAAGCGAAGTATGAACCGGAGTGGGTAGAGGCGCGAGGCCGGGAAGTCAGTGAGGAGTCAGTTGTTGTCAAGGCGGGACAGGATAAGTGCTTGGATCGGCATAGCAGCAGTTTGGATGGAGAGGAAGGGGGGACTTTAGCAATGTAGTCAAGGTCCGAAATGAACGGATCTGGGGACAGATCAAATATGCGGGTTGAACGAGAGAGATGAGTCGAGGATAACGGCGAGGTTACGGGCTTGTGAGACGGGAGGATGGTGGTGCTGTCTACAGTTATGGGAAAGTCATGGGGGGACATGGTTTGGGCGGGAAGATGAAGCGTTCTGTTTCGGACGTGTTAAGTTTGGGGTGTCAGCAGGGCATCCAAGTAGAGACATCCTGGCCTACAGTAAGTGCTTAATAAATACTATAATTGTCATGATCACTTGAAGCTGAATCTCCCCAATACTACTCTCTGCACTCTCCCTCTCCCATAGGCAGACAACTCTCAACCCAGCCTGTATTTCCTTGGAAAGAAAATGCTGAAGACAATCATGCTCTAATCAAATGCTAAGCGCATAAGAGTATCATTATCAAAGTCAAAAGTAACCTTCTAACTATCCTTCTCCTGCCAGACCGATGCACAAGTCAGCCAGGTGCAGCTTATAGAAAGACACTGCTTCAAATTGACTTTGGAAAGAAGGATATTGCAAAACTGGAGACATAATATGCCACTTAAGAGCGTATCTTATGCTGTCGAGAAGTCTCTGACCCTTAGCGACACCATGGATACAGCTCTCCCAGAACGCCCCGCCTCCATCTGCAGTTGTTCTGGTATGGGATCCGTAGAGTTTTCTTGGTAAAAATATGGAAGCAGTTTACAATTTCCTCCTTCTGCACAGTAAACTTGAGTCTCTGCCCTCGACTCTCTCCCGTGCCACCGCTGCCCAGCACAGGTGAGTTTTATCTTGTAGCCGATGGCCTTCCATTTGTTAGCCACTGGCCAAGTCAGGAATGGAATGGATAGGCCTCTGCTTGACTCTCCCTTTCATAATCGAGACCGGTAGAGGACTGGAAACTCTCCAGGTGCGACCTTGGGAGGGGCCCCCAACAGGGCCAGACCCCAGAGACTGGATTCTAATAATAATAATAATGGTATTTGTTAAGTGTTTACTATGTGCAGAGCACTGTTCTAAGCGCTGGGGGAGATACCAGGTAATCAGGTTGTCCCCGTGGAGCTCACAGTCTTCATCCCCATTTTACAGATGAGGGAACTGAGGCACAGGGAAGTGAAGTGACGTCCAAAGTCACACAACTGATAAATGGCGGGGCCAGGATTAGAACCCGTGCCCTCTGACTCCCAAGTCCGGGCTCTCTCCACTAAGCCACTAGAGAAGCAGCGTGGCTCAGTGGAAAGAGCCCAGGCTTGGAAGTCAAAGGTCATGGGTTCAAATCCCAGCTCCTCCACTTGGCAGCTGTGTGACCGTAGGCAAGTCACTTCACTTCTCTGTTGCCTCAGTTACCTCATCTGTAAAATGGGGATGAAGACTGTGAGCCTCATGTGGGACAACCTGATTACCCTGTATCTCCCCCAGCGCTTAGAACACTGCTCTGCACATAGTAAATACTTAACAAATACCAACGTCATCATTATTATTATTATTATTATTAAGCCATGCTTCTTCTCTAGGCCATGCTTTAACCTGTTTTTACACCCAGGCCTGTGAGCCTAAGCCTCCTTCCTAGCCCAGAGGAGTCCGCTGTGGCTAAAAAAATCATGCTAATGACTTCTAAATACATAGATGTTCATTCATTCATTCAATAGTATTTATTGAGCGCTTACTATGTGCAGAGCACTGTACTAAGCGCTTGGGATGAACAAGTCGGCAACAGATAGAGACGGTCCCTGCCGTTTGACGGGCTTACGGTCTAATCGGGGGAGACGGACAGACGAGAACGATGGCACTAAATAGCGTCGAGGGGAAGAACATCTCGTAAAAACCGATGGCAACTAAATAGAATCGAGGCGATGTACAATTCATTAACAAAATAAATAGGGTAACGAAAATATATACAGTTGAGCGGACAAGTACGGTGCCGTGGGGATGGGAAGGGAGAGGTGGAGGAGCAGAGGGAAAAGGGGAAAATGAGGCTTTAGCTGCGGAGAGGTAAAGGGGGGACGGCAGAGGGAGTAGAGGGGGAAGAGGAGCTCAGTCTGGGAACGCCTCTCGGAGGAGGTGATTTTTAAGTAAGGTTTTGAAGAGGGAAAGAGAATCGGTTTGGCGGAAGTGAGGAGGGAGGGCGTTCCGGGACCGCGGGAGGACGTGACCCGGGGGTCGACGGCGGGATGGGCGAGACCGAGGGACGGTGAGGAGGTGGGCGGCAGAGGAGCGGAGCGTGCGGGGTGGGCGGTAGAAAGAGAGAAGGGAGGAGAGGTGGGAAGGGGCAAGGTGACAGAGAGCCTCGAAGCCTAGAGTGAGGAGTTTTTGTTTGGAGCGGAGGTCGATAGGCAACCACTGGAGTTGTTTAAGAAGGGGAGTGACATGCCCAGATCGTTTCTGCAGGAAGATGAGCCGGGCAGCGGAGTGAAGAATAGACCGGAGCGGGGCGAGAGAGGAGGAAGGGAGGTCAGAGAGAAGGCTGTGTACTGGAAGCGACATTCGGTGAGTAATAATAATATCACAGCTGACAAGTGGCAGAGTGGGGATTAGAACCCCTGACGTCTGACTTCTAAGCCCGGGCTCTTAATGAAACTTAGGGAGGAATTCATTCATTCATTCAATAGTATTTATTGAGCACGTACTATGTGCAGAACACTGTATTAAGCGCTTGGAATGTACAATTCGGTAACAGATAGGGATCATCCCTGCCCATGGACGGGCTTACAGTCTAATCGGGGGAGACTGACGGACAAAAACAAGGCAACTTAATCGCGATAAATGGAATCAAGGGGATGGACACCTCGTTAACAAAAGAATAATAATAATGTTGGTATTTGTTAAGCGCTTCCTAGGTGCAGAGCACTGTTCTAAGCGCTGGGGGAGGTACAGGGTCATCAGGTCGTCCCTCGTGAGGCTCCCAGCCTTCATCCCCATTTTGCAGATGAGGTCACTGAGGCCCCGAGAAGTGAAGTGACCTGCCCACAGTCACCCAGCTGCCAAGGGGCAGAGGGGGAATTCGAACCCATGACCTCTGACTCCCCAGCCCGGGCTCTTGCCACTGAGCCCCGCTGCTTCTCTAAAATAAATAAGGTATGTGTACTGGAAACGAGGTTAGGGGGGGTTTTGAGCATGGTCGGTGAGCCTGACTGGCAGAGCTCCCGGGGCCTTGGTCTGGGACTGAAACGTGGGGCCCTGGAGGCCCCAGTCATGGAAACCCTCACTCCCGCGGGGCCTTGATGGCCTCGGGGCCGAAAAGGCGGGAAAAAAAGGGCGGGAATCCGGGAGGGTGCGCGAGACGGATGAATGAGCGCCGGGGCGCGCGCCCTCCGCAACGGCCCTGCCGCCACCGCCCTGCCTCGTGCGCGCGCGCGCGCCCTTTCTCTTTCCCCCTCATCTTCGCTCTCCCCCCCCCTCCCCGCCCGTCCTGTTCTCGCGAGACAAGGGCCGTTGCCCGGAGCGGCGGGGGGTAAAGTCTCGCGAGAGGAAGGAGGGGGGGGGGCCGCCGTGGGAGGGGGGGCGGTGTGCGTGCGTTGCGTCCGTGCGTGCGAAGCGGCAGGAGCCCGGTCGGTCCGCTCTGCCCGTTACGGCCCCCCCCTCGGCCGGTCCCGCCCGCCCGCCCGCCCGTCGTCGCCACCACCATGTCCCGCTACCTGCGCCCTCCCAACACGTCCTTGTTCGTGAGGAATGTGGCCGACGACACCAGGTGTGTGTAAGTGGCGGCCCCGGGGACCGAGCGGGAGGAGGGAGGCGGCGGGGAAGGGGCGGAACATGGCGCAGGCTTCGCCTCCCCAGCTAGGCCGCGGCTCCCTGGCTCCGGTGCTCCCCATCCTGCATCCCTCCTCCTCCTTCCCATCCCCATGCCATCCTCCCTCCCTCCTCCTCCTCCTGCTGCTCCTCCTCCAGCACATGCAGCCGCAGTCCCTGAAAATAATCCGCAGCCTCATGGATGGCGAGCTCCCCCTTTCCCCCCGGGGACGCCCCCATTTCGACTTCCCCATCTCGCCCGAGGACTTTAAAATAACGGGAAGGAGGACGAAGCCCTGCCCGCCCTTTTTCTTTTTTGTCCCATCGCGTCCCCCCCCCCATCCTTCGGAAAATGGAAATAATCCCTTTAACTGAGCGCCCTCTCTCTCTTAAATCCCTTTTAATTGCAATAATCTTATATACTGAGCGCTCTCTTGAATCCCTTCCTTCTTAAATGCGTTTATTCTGTGTCCCCCCCCTTTTTTTCCCCGAAATTTGATTAGATCAGGAAAAAAACCGGCAGGGCATTTGAGAAAAAAAAACAACCGATCCCAAAAGATAAAATTAAATCGGGCTCCGGTGTTAAAATGCGTGACTTTAATTGTTCGGAGAGGGAGCTGAAAGGTCGGCCCGTCCTATTTATGGAGCGCTTATTAGTTTTGTTGTCTGTCTCCTCCTTTTAGATTGCGAGCCCATTGTTGGGCAGGGATTGTCTCTGTTGCCGAATTGTACATTCTAACGCTTAGTACAGTGCTGTGCACATAGCAGTGCACATACGAAGCGCTCAATAAATATAAATGAATGGTACATTCTAAGCGCCTAGTACGGTGCTCTGCACAGAGTAAGCGCTCAGTAAATACGTTTGAATGAATTGTTCATTGCGGGCGCTTAGTACAGTGCTCTGCACAGAGTAAGCTTTCAATCAATACGTTTGAATGAATGAATTGTCCATTCCAAGCGCTTAGAACAGTGCTCTGCACATAGTAAGCGCTCAGTAAATACGTTTGAATGAATTGTCCATTCCGGGCGCTTAGTACAGTGCTCTGCACATATTGAGCTCTCAATAAATACATTTGAATGAATTGTCCATTCCAAGCGCTTAGTACAGTGCTCTGCACAAAGCGGTCAATAAATACGATTGAATGAATGAATACTAAGCGCTGGCAAGTTACAATATAACAATAGCCAGGCACATTCCCTGCCCACAACGAGCTTTATAGTCTAGAGGGGGAGGCAGACATTAAAGAAATTACTGATGTGGACATAAGTTCCGTGGGGCCGGGAGCGGGGAAGAATGTTCAATTTAATACATCTCCATAGGAGTCTTTTGACGGTGGGATTCGTTAGTGCCCTGGTGACTACAAAGAGGAAAGGAAGCAGTCGTAATTTTTCTTTAAGGTCAATCCCCCCCCCACACACACACACACACACCCTCATTCATCTCCTTTTTTGGGAAAATACCCTGTGAGCCACGCTATTGTGTTCATTAGTGGCCGGGTCCCTCGATGCAAGTAGAGGAGTTTCAGTATTTGAGGTAGCGGCTTTTATTCCAAAGCCTCTTGCAGCTGAATTAGGTTTTCATCAGTGATGTTCAGAGTGTTCCTGAGAGAAATGCAGTGGTAATGATGCTGAAGTCCCTTTTCAGCCCTGGTTAAACAGCCTTAGAAGTCAGTATTTTGTGAATGACGATATCAACCCCAGACCTTCGTGGCAATTAGGGAAGATATTTTTATTTTTATGGTAGGGGTGGAGATATCAAGTGGGAAAAGAGCAGAGCGAGGTTTCCGGGTCTGTGTGATTTACTCCCCGGCGTGAATGAAGTTCATTTTCAGCGGTGGTACCGCTCACTGCTTAGTAAACACAGTGGAATGCAAAGCAGCCAACCTCCTCCGAACAGTATCCATCTTAACCTGGAAATTTCCATATTCTCAATGCCAGGGACTTGAGCCCTCCATTTCCAAACCGACCGGAATTCTGACAAAGGCCTTTTTTTTTTTTCTTTCTCCCCGCCAAATGACCCCATGACATCATTCCTCAGCACCTCTTCCTTTTTCCCAAAGTTTCATCCAAAAATCTGCCGGGGAAAAAGAGAGCACGGGTCATTTTAGCGCCGTAGGTGACCCCGGGCCCATAGACGATGCCGGCTCTCTGCGCTGTGTGCCTGCTTTTGTCCTGGAGAGGTGGACCGCCGGTCCACAGTGGCGTGTTTGAGTGTGTTCGGAAGGGGTGGCGGACGTGACCCGTGGTGGAACACTTAGAAAGTCGCTGTCGCTCTCTGCTATTTCAGGTCTGAAGACCTGCGTCGTGAATTTGGTCGTTACGGCCCCATAGTCGACGTGTACGTTCCGCTTGATTTCTACACACGTCGTCCAAGAGGATTTGCTTACGTTCAATATCCTTTCTTCAGATGGCTGAGTAGTGAGGGGTGTTGAAGTTTGAAATTCAAGTTTATGTAAGAGGTAACATCTAAATAAAAAGCAAGTTTTTTTTTTTTTCCTATTGTCTCTGCTAAGTGTAATCTGACAGTTTTCTAAAAAAAATTTAACTCTTCACTCGCAAATTGCTGTTGCTATTTATTTTTTAAGCATTTAATCCAAAAACCAGTAGAAGTTGGAGCGATCCATTGATGAATTGCTAAAAATCCCGATTGAACAGTCACTGTTATTTGACTTAAAGTGTTAGTTATCGCTGACTCGGTGATTGTTCCCGCATTTTTTTTTTAAGACGTATAATTCGACTAAGTTAACTGTGTTCTTGTACTTGGCAAAAATGTGGTTGGTGTTCTTGTTGTTAAGTAACTTGAATCACTTGATCAAAGACATTGTTTAAAAATGAGGTGAACTTTCTTCAATATTGTCCCCTAATTTGCTGTCCTCTGTTGTTGCCTCAGAGAATGTAAAGCTGTACAGTTATGGCGACCCCAAAGAGAAAGCATGAAAGAACCTTTAGAGTAGAGTTCAACAATTAAGGCAAGTAGACAAGCCAAAGACCTCTTAAGGATCAGGCTTGAAGAGAAGGGAGAGTTTGGGAAAAGAAAAATAAAGAAAAGCTGGAAGAAGGACAAGCCATAATGGGAGACAAAGCTTCGTTTTATCTACAAAAGGGGGAAAGAGGTTGTTTTTCAAAGTAAAAGATAAAGCCATCTGTCATATTTGGCCAAGCATCTCATGACAAGTCCTTCTGACAAGCACTTAAAGAGTTAAAGGTCAAGATGAAGTTGAATGATGGCCAAGATTAAAGGAGTCATACCTGATGTATCCTACAGAACAACTCTGCCGTTTTGTTTTCTGTGTAAGCAGTTAACTCGCAAACTATTCCAGGTTGGTCTAATGACAAAACCTGTACCTTTTCTCTGGGGCGGGGGGTGGGGGGGGTCGGTTGGGGGCGGGGGCGGTGTGATATTGTGATTGTGGTCTTGTATGAATTGCGTTATTTTTTTCCTCTCAGCCTGTCGAGATATGTGTACCTGACACATGCAGCAAAATTCAGTTAAATACTAGACCAAAAAGGAATGGGAACTAGAGGGATTTTTAGATTGTTCCCGGGGATCCGTTAACAAGGCTATTCCGATATTGCAAGTCTTCATGTCATCTGACCTCTAACTTTCTCAAACATGGTAAAAATGTTAAAGAAACAAAAGTTAATCACGTTTCAGTTTGTGCTTTCTGCTTTGGCAGGGTATGGTCTGTTGGGCTTAATACGTACTGGCATCGGCCTCTTTTAATTTGCAATTAAGGGGGTGGAAAAACCAAGTTTTCTAATTTTGATTTAATGAATTCATTGAGGGGGCTATTAACGAATAGAGAATGATCTTTTCTTTTTCCACCGCACATGCCTAAACAATTCCAGTTTCCCTCGTAATTCTCCCCAGTTCCGATAGGGCATATGGGGCTTAAGCCAGGGGGTAGCTGCGCTTTGTTTCAGTGATGGCTTTTCTTCATTTGTGTGTGTGGGTGTGTGGGTGTAGATTTATGAAACTGTCATCCCCCGACCCTTCCCCCACCCTTCTCCCCCCCCCCCCCCAAAAAAAATTAGCAGGATTGTTAGACGAATTCAGTCTTCCGAGAACATGACGATTACTTGGGTCTCTGGATTGTTTCCCCCCTCGTTTATCAAACTCTTCCCCCACAATGTCCAAGTCTGCACCACTTTCCAAGCCCCTTAACATTTAGCATGTTTGAAGATGTTCGGGATGCCGAGGATGCCCTCCACAATTTGGACCGGAAGTGGATCTGTGGTCGCCAAATTGAAATCCAGTTTGCCCAGGGGGATCGAAAAAGTAAGTGGCGACTGGGGCCCCCGATTCACTGCTCTCTGGGAGGGGGGCGCGCCGGGGGGGGGGGCGAATCTTGAAACAACCCATCTCTCGGACCTTGGTCTCACCCCTCTGGGGCGAGTCTAATTTGTTACCTACTGGGAGACACCTACTAATTGTCCTGCCTAAAATATTAGGAAAAGACATGTCTTGACCTGTAAAAGTGTCCGTCAGTGCTATCAACGGTACACTACTCGAGGTGGTGGAGCCGGAATTTCGAAATCGGGGTTGTCTTCTTCCCGAAAGTTAGAAAGTAACTGCCTACTCGTTGGTTGTTAGAGTAAATAACTGGACGGTATTGGACCAGTAAGTAACTTTTCAGTAATACGTGGGCAGAGGGAGTGGTGTCGAATGAAATGGGCAGATTATAGATAACTGCCGTCCCTATGGGTGGGAGGAGAACAACATCTCTCCATAAATCCAGGGCAAAGGTTTTCTTTCCAGCAAGGGAATGACTATTGGGGGCGAACGTCACCTTCACGCTTAGCCTTTTTGGGCGAGGGAAGGGGGCCCGTGAGCGGTGAGTGAAAAACGACGTCCGGGTCATTCGCTCGTTCTTTCTCCCCTCAGCCCCAAATCAAATGAAAGCGAAGGAGGGCAGGAATGTGTACAGCTCTTCCCGCTACGATGACTATGATCGATACAGGCGCTCTAGAAGCCGCAGTTACGAAAGGAGGCGATCTCGGAGTCGTTCTTTCGATTACAACTACAGACGGTCTTACAGCCCTAGAAAGTAAGTGGGGTCTGGGAGGCCGCCCCTTCGTCCCGGGGTGGAGGGGACGACGTTTACCGTCTGGCTGTCGGTTGTCCGTCCCGCCCGTTCGCCGATCCGTGCGCCCGCGCCGTCTAAGTATCTGTCCCCGTTTCATCTACCCCCCAGCAGTAGACCTACGGGAAGACCTCGCCGGAGCCGAAGCCATTCAGACAACGATAGGTAAACTGCCCCCGAGAGACGTCATTTTCCGCCCCCCACGCTCCCCCACGCCCTTTCCCAAAGACACCCATCATCCCACTGAGCGGACTCATCCTGCTTCTCAAATCTCATCTCTCTATTTCCGTTAGGTTCAAACACCGCAATCGGTCTTTTTCGAGGTCAAAATCCAATTCAAGATCACGGTCCAAGTCCCAACCCAAGAAAGAAATGAAGGCTAAATCGCGTTCTAGGTCCGCGTCGCACACCAAAACTAGAGGCGCCTCCAAACCCGATTCTAAACCACACTATAAGTCCGGCTCAAGATACGAGAAGGATTCGAGGAAAAAAGACCCGGCTAGGTCCAAATCCCAGTCAAGATCACAGTCTCGATCTAGGTCAAAATCCAGGTCACGGTCTTGGACTAGTCCCAAGTCCAGTGGCCACTAGTGACCACAGTGTAACCATGATGTTAGGGGGCATGTATCGTTCATTTACACACAGTTCAGTTTACTTAAATTATCAGGAATATGATGTTGCCGCAGTGCTAAAAGAGAATTTTTTTTTTCTTTTTGTCAGTTTTCCCTGTAGCAGGCAATGGTTACGATTAAAATAATGTGCTGTTGAGAAGCCACTCTTAAGAGTCCAGTTTGTTAAATGTCTTGGGCAGCTACCCGGATTGGATTGTGGTGTCTCTCTATATTTTTGTAAAGAAACCCATTCTTTTTACGTTGGAGGTATCGTGGGGGGGGGTGGGGGGGAGGGGGCTGTCGGTAGGCCCTAATTTGCGAGTTTTAACCAATAAAACATCATGTCCGCGGAGCAAATGGCCTGAAAACCGGTTGGATCATTGGGTAGGCCTAACAATCTAACTCATTCATCATGGTAATGTGTTTTTAAAAAAACAAACCAACAACAACAACAAAAAAAAAAGTGATCACTGGCCATAGTGCAACAGAGACTGCTGGGAATTATTCAGATTTTAGACAGTCGTCCATCTCCGTCGTCCACCTAAGACTGTTGGTCGGCGGAGCGATGCGGGGTTGAGGGCTTCTCGCTGACCTCCCTGTCTGGAGAGGTGGCCCTCCCCCACCCCCGGAGGAGTTAGGTCCGGGATTGAATTTTCAGTGAGATTGAGAGGTCTTTGAATTCAAGCAGCGGCTTCGCTGGCTCTTTTTGGCCTGGTTTCTCTGAAGATGAGCAAAGGAAAAGGAAAACGCGTTGGAGAACAATTAAATTTGTGGACGTCTCACTAGAGCAGCAGGAATCGTTTTAGGAAGAGATGTGTGCCGTCGTGGTAGCTGTTCTAAATGTGAGAGAGCTGTTAACCATAATATTGCTTAGTTTCCTTACTGCTCTTAGCAAGTAAACTGTTTGGAGGTAGATTCTGTTTGTGAGTGTGCGTGTGTGTATGTGGGTGGGTGTATGTACATATATATATATATATACAATGTAAAGACTAAAATTTTGATGCCGATGACTTTATTGGCAAGTGCATTTGTATCAAATTGTGGCCGTCTCTTCCCAAGAGAGGCTTACTCCTCACACCTCATCGTTTATTTTGACGAGCGGGATTAACCGGTAATGCCCCTGTGACTGGGCTCTACTTGGACATTGCATTTCCAGCAGTTTGGAACAATTGTCTCTGGCAGATAGAAGCAAATGGTCTATCTTGGGGTATCCGTTGGCTCCTAGAGATAGCGTCTGACTAAATAAATGTGAAAATGGTACAGCGCCATTATGTAATCTCTCCCAAGTATTTCTCTGGGAGGAGAGTTGTTTTTCCACTGGAAATAACGTCTGGCCTTGTCTGCTTCTCAATCCTCATTTCAATACAAAAGCCAGCTTTCAACACCTTGGGTTGCTTGCTAAATATAGACTAGTGTGTAGGGTTGGTGGGGCGGGGGCGCGGTGGGGTGGGGGGTCGGGGAGGGGGGAAGAATAGCTTTCTTTTAGAGAATTACTTTATTCCATTCTGGGTTTTAGTAATCTTGGTGTAAGGCCTGTGAGGAAACACAGAGACGGTTTTTAAATATTGTTTGTGGAACATGTGTAAGGGGTTGATTCTAGAACCTTTGTATATTTGATAGTATTTTTAACTTTAATTTCTTTACTGTTAGCAGTTAATGTTCATGTCCTGCTATGCAATCATTTATATGCACGTTTATTTCATTTTGTAGACTTTCCTGGATGTATAGTTCAAAAGGCGACGAAAAGTCTATTTAAACCTGTAGCGGTAGTTTGCGGTTCCAGTAGAGAGGAAAGTTGTGAGGTTAAACTTTGTATTTTCTTTCTTATAGAAGCTTCTAAAAAGGTATTTTTATATGTTCTTTTTAACAAATATTGTGTACGACCTTTAAGACATCGATGTTTTGATCAAAAAAAAAAAAGACCCAGCTTATTTTCTGCTTGCTGTAAATTGAGCAAACATGCTATAATAAAAAGAAAATGAAATGATGATCAATTGGCCTTATTACCACTTTGAAACGTGATTCTGGAACGGTGCTGAGAGGAGTCGTGTAGCCCACTTGCGGAACAAGAATCGATTCAGTTGGAATAGGGAAACGCGGCCTGGCACCACTGGTTTTCATTTTGCCCGTGAAAGTCGAAGTACCCCCTTACCAGCACAGTGTTGTTAAAATCCACCGTACCTTTTAGCGTCAGTTGTTCACCAAGTTCCTTTTGTCTTGTTGGTGTAAATTTTGGAATAGTTAACTAGCTGAAACGCAAGGGGTAGTCTGAAGATGCGGGCAGATTAACTGAAGTCCAAAAACACAAACTACAAACTTGTTAACCGACCCTTCAGCGGTCCTCAAAGCATTTGTTGTTTTTTTAACGGTGGGCTTGAGAAGTTCCTCTGGCGCACCTGGTTTTTTCTCGTCTCCCTCCCTGAAGGAAGGCCCCCATAGATCTTATTTGGTTTTGATGGCCCGCTGCTGAGACCGTTACGTTGCAGACGAACATTGCGAAGCGGGAGCATTAGAGGGCAGAGAGACGAGCGCGGGGAAAGCCAAAAAGAATTCCTCCGACCTCCCCCCAAAGCTCCCTGAGTTTGTCCCAGATCTTCGGCCTCTGGGTGGTGATTGATAAATGTGGGCACAGGAACCTTTAAAAGCCTGTGGCGTCCTTCCTGCAGCGTGGCTCAGTGGACAGAGCAAAGGCTTGGGAGTCTGAGGTCATGGGTTTGAATGCCGACTCTGCCATTTGTCAGCTGTGTGACTGTGGGCAAGTCACTTCACTTCTCTGGGCCTCAGTTCTCTCATCTGTAAAATGGGGATTAAGACTGAGCTTCATGTGGACCAACCTGATGATCCTGTATCTCCCCCAGCGCTTAGAACAGCACATAGTAAGCACTTAACAAATACCAACCTTATTATTATTACATTATTATACTGGAGAAATACCAGCTTTCCCCACTGTGGATCGGGGTGGACTTGGGGCAAGATCAGATTTTCGATTACCACAGAAAGGACCCTCCCCTTCCACAGATCTCAGTCAAGACTGCATTGTCAATAGACACAACTCTCGGTTGGAGAACCAGGGCATCCCTCCTAAACCAGCCTTGCAGATGGGGTGAATTCACAAAAGTCTCGGTCTGGAAAAGCGACTTACCCTTACCGTCCAATAATGCATCAGTAGTAATATTATCGGGCTACAGTGCACTGAATTAAAGCACTTAGAAAGGATGAAGCTAACAAGTAAACACCTGACTTGCCCTCAGTAGCTTACATTCTAATAGGGAGGCCGGGTAGCATCACGAGCTCCAATTAATAGAGATTGCCTTAGGTTACATTTAAAAAAAGCTAAAATTGAACTCCAATTCCAGCCCTTACCAAGATTGAGTTTTAGATTATGTCCTCATTGCTCTCGGGCCTTAAACCAGTGAGTCTAAGTTGCACAGTTAATAAGTGTAAAGTATTCCATCCCATCAATCAATCAGTGGTATTTATTGACGGTTTACTGTGTGCACAGTGCTGTATTAAGCTCTTGGTCATTATTAAGCATTGGGCAATTCTATTCCCTTAACTAAAGTTTAAAAAAAAAAAACTGGATGTTAGTAAAATGGTGGTCAGACTAGATTTTTTTTCTAGTGAAAACTGTGTCAGGGAAAGAGCACAGGCCTGGGAGTCAAAGGACCTGGGTTCTAATCCCAGCTCTGCCAGGTATCTGCTGTGTGTGACCTTGGGCAAGTTACTTCTTTGCACCTCAGTTCCCTCATCTGCAAAATGGGGGTTCGATACCTATTCTCCCTCCTACTGAGAGTATGAGCCCCATATGAGACCTGATTATCTTGTGTCTACGTACGTACTTGGTACGGTGCTTAGAACAGTGCTTGGCACGTAGCGCTGAACAAATGCCATCATTATTATTACAGCGCTTGCCAAATAGCACTTAAATATCACCACCATTATTATTAATAGGGTTTCTTCATCACTTCAAGGGCTTCATCATCCCTTTAGGAGTTATGTAGAAGCAGCATAGCCTAGTGGAAAGAGCACCGGCCGGGGAGACAGGACCTGGGTTCTAATTCTGAATCCGCCACTTGTCTTCGGTGTGATCTTGGACAGGTTGCTTAACTTCTCTGTGCCTCAGATACCTCATCTGCAAAATGGGGATTAAGACTGTGACCCCCAAGGGGACCTGATTATCTTGTGCCTACCCCAGTGCTTGGCACATAGCAAGCGCTTAACAAATAACAGCATTACAGTAGGCTCTAGCCTTTGCCGTGAATCAATCAGTAGTCATATTTGAGTGCTTACTGCGTGCAGAGAGCACTGTACTGAGCGCTTGGGAGAGGACAGTGTAAGAGACACATTCCCTGCCCCCGGAGTTTGAAGGAGCTCAATGCTTTCGCAAACTAAACCTGTGAAGGATTCTGTGAATTTACAACAGCCCTTGGATAAATCCGTGGACCTACGCGTTCTCTATGAATGTCCGAGCAAATCTGAATTTTTCGAGAGTGCATGGTGGAGTGCTTTGAGAACTATTACTGTTACTGTTTGGGGTTTGACTGTTTCGGCTGATTTAATAGTTCCTCCATCGAAGAGCATGACGGAAGTGACCTTAGAGATTTCCAGTGGGGAATAGTTGTCACAGGTGTATTTCTTGAGCATGCTGTTGTGTGCAGAATACTGTGATAAACACTTGGGAAAGCACAATAGAATTATACCTGCCGTCAGGGAGTTGAGAGTAGAGTGGGAGTTAGGTAGGTAGAGGAATCCTCGCACTTAGGTACAAGAGATATCCAAATGGAAGTTTCTGGTGAAATAACTTGGAGGTACTCAAACCTTCCAGTTAAAACTCGAGTTCACTTGAATATAATGATCCTGTGAAGTAATAATCATAATAATGTTGGTATTTGTTAAGCGCTTACTATGTGCCAGGCACTGGGGGAGATACAAGGTCATCAGGTTGTCCCACGTAGGGCTCACAGTCTTCATTCCCATTTTACATATGAGGGAACTGAGGCCCAGAGCAGTGAAGTGACTTGCCCAGGGTCACCCAGCTGACAAGCCAGAATTCGAACCCATGACCCCTGACTCCCAAGCCCGGGCTCTTTCCACTGAGCCACGCTGCTTCACATAAGGATGTTATTGTTTTCTTGAAACTTCCGATCTTATTGCCTACTGATGTATCCTTTCCGGGAAACATCCAATGCCCGATGAATCAATCATTTACTGAGCGCTTACCAGGCTGCTTGTTTTGCTGCTTCCTCTAACTGTAAATTCATTCATTCGGTAGTATTTATTGAGCGCTTACTATGTGCAGAGCACTGTACTAAGCGCTCGCCTCCCCCACTAGATTGCAAGTTTCCTGGGGGCAGGAATTCTGTCTGCTAACTCTGGTATTGTGCTCTCCCAAGTGACTTAGGCTCTGCATGGAATAAGCACTCAATAAATACCACTGATTGATTCATTCATTTTGAAGTGTAGTGAGCATGCTGGTCTACTTCAATCTTCAGTACTTTTTTATGGTCTATTTAAAAATCTATTTTATATAGATTATAGAGACCACAGTAAATTTTTCTGTTAAAATTAGAAAACCCAAGTCTCCTCCCCCTCTGATTTCTCTCCCATTTCTAGTTCCACCACCCCCTGAAAAATAAGATAAAATGAATAACGTAAAGCAAGTTTTGAGAGATTGAATTCTAGGACTCTGCCCCAGAGATGTTACTTCTTGGAAGCAGGATGGCCTAGTGGATAGAGCCAAGAAGGACGTGAGTTCTAAGCCTAACGTCCACTTTTCTGCTGTGACCTTGGGTGAGTTAATTTCTGTGTCTGTTCCCTCCCCTGTAAAATGGAGATTGACTGTGAGCCCAGGTGGGACAGAGACTGTGTCCAACCTAATTAGCATGTATCTACCCCCAAGCTCAGTACAGTGTCTGGCAAATTGCACCTAATAACCCCCCCCCAAAAAAAATTGGTTACAGTGCGATATATATATATGGAGCACAGTGACTGCAGATTGTCATTCTCAGTGGGAGAGCCGCATCAGCCCCAAATTAGGACCAAAGGAAAAAAAAAAAAGTGATCATATAGCTATTCACATCACTAGCCTTCATGCTTTTGTTTTTACCCTTATTTCTGTTCATTTCTAGAAAGCAAGTGAAAAGCAGTATTTGGATTTTTAAAGACCTAAAGTTTTCAAATGTGTTATATAGGCTCAGCTGGGGTCGGCACTACACGAAGACATTTCAGACCCATCCTTTCTGTTTTCCAGTAAGGAGTATCTAAAGCTCCACCACACGGGCAGCCATTCCAGTGAAAGGTGATGCTATTTTCATACCATTCAAAATGTCAGCAGTGTCGAGGCTAAGGAGAATTGAATTTTAAAATGTTGGTTTTAAAAACAAGGGCATCTTGAATTTCTGGGTCTGTATCCATCGATGGTACTTCCCGAAAGCTTACTGTGTGCAGAGCACTGTACTAAACTCTTGGGAGAGTACAAATACAACAGAGTTAACAGACACGTTCCCCGCCCACAATTAGCTTCCTTTTACCAAAATGTCATCTTAGAGAAAACTGGGAAAATCCACTGTTTTTTTCTCTTGGTATTCCTGCCCCTCCTAAGATCCTTAAAATACTCTCCCGCTGCAGACTGAACATTCCTCATTTTAAAAGCCATTAAAAAAACTCAGGATTTTCCCACTGTTACTAAAACGGTAAATACAAATTGCTTCAGTGATATTTGAGCACTTACCGTGTGCAGAGCACTGTACTAAGCGTTTGGGAGAAGACAACGCGGTTGACGTTCCCCACCTACAATGAGCTTACAGCCTAGAGAGAGACGGTCGTTAATATAAATGAAATATAAATTACGTACCCAAGTGCCGTGGGGTTGAGGATGGGGTAAATACCAAGTGCCCAAAGGTCACAGATCCAAGCGGGGGCTGGGGAAAAGGGGGCTGGGTCAGGGCTTTTGAATTTCTGCCTAAAAATCCATCTTTAGGGTCGGGGTTCAGGTAGGTGGAATGACTCATTCATAAATGGTCTAGCTTGGTTGGCACTAAGCGTTGAGTTTGAATTGTTTTGGATATTGTCTGCAGCGAATGGTTAGGATGTGATTCTTGTCCTCTGGAATGATAGGTAGGTGGTGTTCTTACCATACAGGGAGCAGCTCAGTTGTGACGACTGGGGAGGGCGGATGGAGAAAGCAAATCGTGTGGCCAAATTAGGGGAACACCACCATTTACCGGAGACGGGTGAAAAATTTGTCGTTTACATTATTCACCAGCCTCGCTGGTGGGCTAAACTGTGGTTACAAGCTCCGAGCTTCATCTGTTGGACCCATTCCTCACGCTGTTCTCAAGCGTTAAGCATACAAGTGTTTGACGCGTGCTAGATACGTACAGCTCAGCAGTTGAGACGAGACAACCTCGGATGGGTGAGATAAACTTGAATTACACTAATCCTTATAAAAGGACTTACAGCTTAACAAGGTCATGGTGTGTTCTGCTTTACTCAACCCTAGATCAGACCTTCAGATGCCATTAAAGCCGATGTTCCACTCGGATCTGTCACACCGCCTTGTAAAAAGGGAAGGAGAAAACACAGAAGGTACTCAAATGGCGCAGGGATGTTTCTTATTTGCGGGAGATATCCTAGGTTTTTCTGTGCACGGGGCTGTGCGCCTCAACCCACTGGCGATGTTTCACAAACAATGAGAAAAACGAACTGACAAGTTGGGGGAGTAAAATAGTTTATTTTCAATTTAAAGTTTCAAATTCATACATCACAGTTAAATGCTTGAAGTTTATTAGACACCAGAATTATATTTGGACATACTCATTTGGTCTTGAGGGGATTTTTTTTTTCCTTTGGAGAGGTAACAAGTAAACTAGCCAATTACTGCTTTATTTGGAAAAGCACGTTTGTAAACATCGAGAGCTGCGACATTTTTTGACAGTTGAAAGACGTACAACTTAGTACCACCAAAATTGACCTCGAACCGAAAAATAATCAATCAATGGAATTTACTGGGCACTTACTATGTGCAGAGCACTGTACTAAGCGTGAAGGGGAGTACAATTCAGTGGGTGGTACGCTTGTTCCCTGCCCGCGAAGAGCTTACGGTCCAGTGGGAACTTACTGCTTTTATTTTTCCTTTGGTCCTAATTTGGGGCTGATGTGGCTCTCCCACTGAGAATGACAATCTCCAGTCACTGGGCTCAACAACTGGCATGCTCAGCGTCCAGGCAAGGAGTCAGAACGTAACATTTCTAGAATTCTGAAAACTCATTTTGAATGAAGTTGGTACCCGAATGGATTAACTGATCGAGTTTTCAAATCAGCTTCAAAATGGAAGGCCCGATATGTTGAAAGGATCACGGCGAGGGGGCAAGTGGCCTTTTTTTTTTTCCCCTCCTCCAGGACAAAATTAATGTTCTGACAAAGGTATTCACTCTTTCCAAGTAGGCAAGAGGCACACGATGTTCCTCGTAGACAAAAGGAATGTTGTTTTAAGTTTCAGAAGATTGTCATTCACCACAAGACTCCAGTCAATTGTTCTTTACCACCTGATCCTTAGATTCAAAATGTTTAAAAACACCAAAAACCCTGAAGCACGTTAATCATTTCTCAAGTCAGACATTCCTTTATACATTCAAAATGGAACGTTTGAGCCTTGGCAGCCTTTCAAGGGTTTTTTGTTTCGTTTTGTTTTTTGTTCTTTTTTTTGTTTTTATTAAAAAAAAACTTCTAAATGAAAGCCTCTTGCACCAGACTTAAAACCCAGTTACAACATATCAAACACGGCATGTGCACATTCACTGGTACTTCAGTGCAAGGGTGTAGACAAACATGTGCTTAAAGGTTTTCTTTTAAACAAAATATTTCGACTCTTAAGCCAGTCCATGTCTACAGCATGGCCTTACATTCAGCAGTTTGGTACTAAAAAATACTTTATTTCTGCAGGAAAGCCCAGCATAAATTTACATATGCTACACGTTTTTACATTTATTTACATGGCTCTTTCTTCCCTATTTAAACTTTACACTAGCCACAGGGGCTACCCTAATTTAACCTTTTTCCAGGGTATCCAAATTTGAGGCCAGGCCAATCTCCAGCTTCCTCAGTGCTTTAGATCAATTCAAAGTACTTTAACAAAAAAAAAAAAAAAAAAAATGTTCAGTGCACACTAAGTACCCTAGGAGAAAAGGGAGGTCATCGAGGCTTTTTTTGTTAAAGGCGGCTGGCGTGCACCGAACCGGAAAAAGTCACTGTCATCACGCCTAGTTTCCCATTCTATTAAAACACAAAGAGCAAATTTCTTCAATTCACTGGGTACCAAAATTCTACCCTTGGTTTTCCAATACATCTTCATCTCTAAGGAGCTAAATGCAAGCAGTCTTTGTTTCAAATCTGCTGGTTACCCATTTAAAAGCACTGGTTTAAGAAATGTGGATTTATTTCCTTCCCGCTCTGAAAACTGGCCCTGCCTCCTTCCCTCCCTCCCCCCAACCCTTCACTTAAAATCTGCGTTCAGACTTAGGAGCTGTTGCACTTAAAGACAGCATTCTAAAGGTACAAAGAACAGAGCTGTTTACTGCTGCAGAGTTCAACCAGCGCCCACAATTCTCCATGGAGAACATTCCTCCCCCCGCCCCGCCCCGCTGTGCAATCAATCAACTAACTGTTCCTTGCAGCTAGCTGAAGTGAGTCCCTAATGGTGCAATTTTAAAATTTTGGAGCTACGAGATCGATCTACGTTCGGATGTGAACCCCCGTGATTTGAAACCCCATTTCTTCAGCGCTCCCTTAGGTAGGTCAGACCTGCACTTTAAGCAAGGTCTTTAGCTGAAAGGTCATGGTCTCTTTATCGGAAGGGTTAAGGGAAACGGGAACCCAGTGGCTCGGAGGCTTAGGAAGTACACTCGGTGAAGGTGGCTCACTAAATTTGGCTCCAGCATAATTCTGATTGGTCTGAGATGTAAAAAGGGAGTTGGGGCGGGACGAGTTGGGGTTCCGATTCTGACTCTTTGGGAGATGGCCGCCGTTCTTTCCCCCTTTCGGCCCGACCTGCCACCCAGCAGCTGACGAGTTATGGCTCTGTCCTCTTTCTTTCTTCATGTGAACTATCTTCATCTGGGAATTCTGATCCTTATTCTTTTGCCTGTTGTTAAGCTGCTGTTGGTTCTTCGTGACATTTCTAGGTTGGGGAAGCGGAATGTTGAACCTTTCTCCGCCACCCATGTTCAGCTTCAATGTCACCTGCGAGGAGGAGGGACGCAAGACACAGTGAACTGTCGGGACACGATCAAGCCTCAAGGAGGCCGCGGCTTCCTAGTTCCCTAACGGTCAGCGTCGTACGGTAATCTCTACGCCACTCGGGCTTTTAGGTCCCCGGAGAACCGAGCCAGTCTGCAAATCCGATTAGCTCCAGGATTCTCGATTCAGCCAGAAACCTCTCAGGGCGGCTGAGAGCCACATCTCCCACGCGCTTAGTACAGCGCCCTGCACCCAGTGAGCGCTCCGTAAATTCCCTTTGATTACCCACATCATGCCACGTTTCCCCCAACCTCCAGCCAACCCTCCGCCACTTGACCGCTTAGGCAAGTCACCACTTTTCTGTGCCTGTTACCTCATCGATAAAATGGGGACTAGGACTTTCAGCCCTATGTGGGACAGGGACTGCGTCCAACCCGATTAGCTTACATTTACCCCAGTGCCCCGGCACAGAATAAGCACTTAATACCCTTTTTTTTTTAAAAGAAGAAAAAAAAGGGATCTCTCTACCTTTCAGTCTGCTTTTCTGACCACAAGATCTCCACCGCCTGTCCTCTTCCCTGCTGCCTTGCCTGGGATAATAGATGCTGCTTTCCGCCAGACCTCTCTCTTTGTCTACGAGTGGAAGTTTTCATGGGCTGATCCGCTGTGTTCAGCCACGAAGCCGAGCCCAACATCGGAGTCTCCTCAACACACGGGCTCCAGGAAAAGTCCCAGCTGCAAAACAGAGAAAGGGAGGTCAGCGATGACAAGGAGCCCATTCACTTCGTTCCTCGGTAGGGGGGCTAAAAGGCAACAATGCCTAACAAAATGCCGGGGGAAAAAGCCCGGGCTTGCCTGCTCCTTCGCCATTCGGATCAAAACAAACATCTGGGTGGGAGGGCTCCAGCAGAAAGCAACATCAGGCAACCCCAAGGGGCGATTTTAAAGGTTTAAGAGAACTCTGGCTGCATTTCCTGTCCTAGAAAAGTGCTACAGTCAGAACTTTAAAAAAAAAAAAATCCACCCAAACAGTTCTAACTCCTTCAACTCCACATCCACCCTCATTAACCAAGACCCCCCCCCAAACTGGGTCCTGTGACATCCAAAGGTGATTTTCTCTTTCCCACCAGGGAAGGAGTTCCTTTTTATTTCTAATTTCTTTAAAGTGACCCTCCCCCGACACAAACCCTTTACCCCGAAATGTAGTTTTGCCCAACCCCCTCCCACCTTCCTCCCGGGGTCTTCGGGCTCTGCCAACCCTTCAAATCACCTCCAGCCTTAAGGGGCGATAAGTTGGTGAGGGTCGCCCCCCCCCCCCCAAAAAAAAACCTCTCCTGCCCGGGGTACAGGTCTAAAGAAAGCTGGGGAGCCCGAGGGCGTGGGTTCTAATCCCGGACACTTGCCTGAGGTGTGAAGGGGAGCAAGTCACCTCGCTTCTCTGAGCCTCAGCGAGCGCCTCTGCAGAATGGGCACTAAAGCCGGGAGCCACTCGACCGCCGCGAATGGGCTAAGCAGCTGCACGGCCGAGGGTCGTCCCCTCGTTAACCAAGCGGCGCTCGGCCCGTCGGAAGGGCTCTGACAAACGCCACGGCGGTTGCTGTGCCGGCTCGAAACTCCGGCGGGGGGGCGGGAGGGCTTGGAGGCCGGGCAGCCCCTCTCCCACGCTTGCAAAGCACGACGGCATTCGTTAGGCGCTCCGTGCCAAGGGACGATGGGCCTCCCATTCTGCAGAGGAGGTCGCTGGGGCTGAGAGAAGTGAGGCGAACAAAGGGCCCGAGCCCAGGAGGGACAATAGGACCGGCCGAGGCGGCCACACAACATGGCGGCGCGGCCTGGGCCGGGCCGGGCCGGGCCTCCCCGCCTTGCCTTACCGACGGCAGGCAGCCTCCCTGCGACGGGGCGACGGCGCGGCGGCTCCTCGGGACCGGACCCCGCCGGACACACACGCCCACCGGACCCCAACACCCGCTGCCCTGCCTCCTCCGCCGCCGCCGCCGCCTCCCTCTCCTTCTCCTTCACCACAAAATGGAGGCGGCCCCCTCCCCACCGCCCCGGCCGGGCGGGCGGCGCCGGCCCGCCAATCGGAGCGCCCCCTCGCCGCCCCCAGCCAATGGCAGCGCCGCCCCGCCGCCCCCGCAGCCAATGGGAGCGGGCCGCACGCCTGTTGCCGGGGAGGGAGGGCAGACGGAGCCGACGGAGGAGGACGGGCCCGGGGGGATGTTGTTGTTGTCGCCGCCGCCGCCGCCGTGGGTTTGAAATGGGCTCGGAGAAAGGGTTGTCGGGAATAACAGGAATAATAACGGCGGTGTGGCCTTCGTTAAGCGCTTACTAATAATAAGAATAATAATGTTGGTATTTGTTAAGCGCTTCCTATGGTTAGAGCACTGTTCTAAGCGCTGGGGGAGACACAGGGGAATCAGGTTGTCCCACGTGGGGCTCACAGTCTTCATCCCCATTTTCCAGATGAGGGAACTGAGGCCCAGAGAAGTGAAGTGACTCGCCCACAGTCACCCAGTCGACAAGTGGCAGAGCTGGGATTCGAACTCATGAGCCCTGACTCCAAAGCCCGTGCTCTTTCCACTGAGCCACGTACTAGGCGACGGGCGCTGCGCTAAGCGCTGCGGGGATACAAGGTCAGCGGGTGGTCCCCCCGTGGGGCTCCCCGTCTTCATCCCCATTTGACAGATGAGGTCACTGAGGCCCAGAGAAGAAGAATAATAATGTTGGTATTTGTTAAGCGCTTACTATGTGCCGAGCACTGTTCTAAGCGCTGGGGGAGACACAGGGGAATCAGGTTGTCCCACGTGGGGCTCACAGTCTTCATCCCCATTTTACAGATAAGGTCACTGAGGCACAGAGAAGTGAAGTGACTTGCCCACAGTCACACAGCTGACAAGTGGCAGAGCTGGGATTCGAACTCATGGGACTTGGCCAAAGTCACCCAGCTGGCAAGTGGCGGAGCGGGGATTCGAACCCATGACCTCTGACCCCCCAACTCCGGGCTCTTGCCACTGAGCCACGCTGCTTCTCTGTTGCTCCCCAGAAGACGCCTTTCCCACCTCCTGTTCCATCTCTGGGTTCCTTTTCCTCTCAACTCCGACCCCGATAAGCCTAATAATAACATCTGCGATATCTGTTAAGTCCCTACTATGTGCCAGGCACTGTACTAAGCGCTGGGGTGGAAGCAGGGTGGCTTAGTGGAAAAGAGCCCGAGCTTGGGAGTCAGAGGTCATGGGTTTGAATGCCGGCTCCGCCACTTGTCAGCTGTGTGACTGTGGGCAAGTCACTTAACTTCTCTGGGCCTAAATTCTCTCATCTGTAAAATGGGGATTAACTGGGAGCCTCATGTGGGACAACTTGATTACCCTGTATCTACCTCAGTGCTTAGAAGAGTGCTCTGCACATAGTAAGCGCTTAACAAATACCAGCATTATTATTATTACAAGCTAATCGCGTTGGACACAGTCCCTTGTCCCACATAGGGCTCCCAGTCCTAATCCCCATTTTATCGATGAGGTAACTGAGGCACCGAAAAGTTAAGTGACTTTGCTCCGCCACTCGTCTGCTGTGTGACCTTGGGCAACTTCTCTGTGAATCTATCTAGGATTCCATTTACCTATTTGGATGGTACTGATGCCTGACGACTCGTTTTGTTTTGCTGTCTGTCTCCCCCTTTTAGACTGAGAGCCCGTTGGTGGGCAGGGATTGTCTCTATCTGTCGCCGAATTGTATATTCCAAGCGCTTAGTACAGTGCTGTGCACACAGTAAGCACTCAATAAATACGACTGAATGAATGAATGTGCACCACTCTGTGAAACAGGGATTAAGACTGAGCACCATGTGGGACAGGGACTGTGTCCAGCCTGATTGGGTTGTATCTACCCCAGCGCTTGGCACATAGTAAGCGCTTAGCAAATACCATCTAAAAAAACCCAACAAAAACACCTCTGCTGCTGAGATGCTCCCCCACTTCATACACGACAGACCACCACTCTCCCACTTTCAAAGCCTTATCACACTCCCTGCCTCTGTTCTGGAATGCCCTCCCCCTTCATAGCTGTCAGATCACTACTTTCCCCTCCTTCTAAGCCTTATTAAATAATAATAATAGTTTGTTAAACGCTATGTGCCAAGCACAGTTCTAACATCACATCTCCTCCAAGAGGCCTTCCCTGACTAAGCCTCTTCTCCCACTCCCTTCTGCATCACCCTGACCTCCTCCCGTTATTCATCCCCCCCCTCCCAGCTCCACAGCACTTACATCCATAGCTATAATTATATTTATCTGATGTCTAGACTAACTCCTTGTGAGCAGGGAATGTGCCTGTTATAATGTACTCTCCCAAACGCTGAGTACAGTGCTCTGCACACAGTAAGCACTCAAATATGACTAACTCCTCAGCAGAAGACGTAAGGAGGCCTGCAGGGTTAGTCTCTGGAAATTGGACAGTCTCTAGTTGCTTTGAGATCTCAGAGCACTGGCCTGGGAGTCGGAGGGACCTGGGTTCTAATCCCGGTTCCCGCCACCTTTCTGTTGTGTGACCTCGGACACGTCACCTCACTTCCTCTGTGCCTCAGTGACTTCATCTGTACACGTCACCTCACTTCCTCTGAGCTTCAGTGACCTCATCCGTAAAATGGAGATTAAGACTGAGCCCGATGTGGGACAAGGGACTGTGCCCAACCCGATTATCTTGTATTTATCCCAACGCTTAATGCCTGGCACATAGTGCTTAACAGATACCATTAAAAAAAAAAAAATGGCAGCACCTGACAGCAATAAAAATACCACAATTAATATCTCCTGGGTGGGATCTTGAGACTAGGGCAGCTGGGAAACCTCTAACCTTCCCTTGAACCAAGAAGATAAGGAGAAAAATTTGAGGGTTAAGCAAACCTCAGTGTCAGGTGGTTTGCTCATCAGTCTTTCCTCACAGTGTCTTAACACTAATCCCGACCCCAACTTCACCCGAAAATCTATTCCCCGGGTTATCTGAACCCTTCCTTCGTCTCTCCCTCGCTTCTCCAGAGGAACCTCGATGAACCAAACTTCTGGGGATGTGGCCCAAATTGGACAGCATTAATTTTCTACAGATATCCTGGCCAGGGTTATGGCACGGTGTTGGCGTGATGTGGTGGTCGCTTGAGCCAACAGGCCCAGCTTGTCAGTCGGTTCATGGTATTTATTGAGCACTGACTGTGTGCAGAGCACTGTACTAAGAACTTGGGAGAGTACACTATCAATATAACAGACACATTCCCTGCCCACCACAAGCTCACAGTCTAGAGGGAGAGACAGGCATTAATATAAATATAATTAGAGATATGTACAGATGTGCTGGGGGCGGGTGAATAAAGGGAGCAAGTCAGGGTGACACAGAAGGGAGTGGAAGGAAAGGAATAGAAGGTTTAGTCAGGGAAGGCCTCTTGGAGGAAATGTGCTTTCAATAAGGCTGTAAAGTTGGGGAGAGTCATTGTTGTATAGGAAGGGGGAGGGCGTTCCAGATCAGAGGCAGGACGCGGGTGAGAGGTCACCGGCGATATAGACGAGATAGAGGTACAGGGAGAAGGTTGGCATTAGAGGAGCAAAGTGTGTGGGCTGGGTTGTGGGCATTCTGCCATGTGCTGCGTACCTGTCTCTCGATCGATGGTATTTATGGAGCACTCGCTGATGACTGTAGTATTTGTTCAGCACTTACAATGGGTCAACCCCTGCGGTAAACAAAAGATCATCGGGTCCCACGTGGGGCTCACAGCCTAAGTAGGAGGGAGAAAAAGGCACTGAATCCCCATTTTGCAGATGAGGGAAGCGGAGTGACTGGCTCAAGGCCGCCTAGGAGGCAAGGAGCGGAGCCAGGAGTAGAACCCAGGAGCCCAGGTTCCACACTGCTACTCACTTCTTACTTTGTGTAGATCACTGTACTGAGTGCTTAGAAGTATGGAAAGAGCACGAGCCTGGGAATCAGGTGACCTATATTCTAATCCTGACTCTGTCACTTACCTGCTGTGTGACATGGGGAAGTCACTTCACTTCCTTGGGCCTCAGTTTCCCCATCTATAAAATGGGGATTCAAGACCTGCTCTCCCTCAGCCTTAGATTGGGAGCCCTGTGTGAGACAGGGATTGGGTCCGATCCGATGACCTTGTGTCTACCCTAGTGCTTCGTACAATGCTTGGCACAGAGTAAGTACTTAACAAATACCAGAATCTCATTATTATTATTATTATCATGCAAAAGATTATGGACACAATCCCTGGCACTCCATGGGGCTTAGTCTACTGTTAGTCTACTTAGAACAGTGCTCAGTGCTTAGAACAGTGCTTGGCACATAGTAAGTGCTTAATAAATACCATCATTATTATTATTATTACGCTCTGGACTCTAGTGGGAACCCAAAAGGCGGTGACAAGTAGGCAATCCCAGCTGGGAGAAGCAATGTGGCCTAGTGGAAAGAGCCTGGGCCTTGGAGTCAGAGGACCTGAATTCTAATCCCTGCCCCGCCGATTGCTAGCTGAGTGACCTTGGGCAAGTCATTTAACTTCTCTGTGCCTCAGTTTCCTCAGCTGTAAAATGGGGATTCGATACCCATTCTCCCTCCTACTTGGACAGTGAGCCCCATGTGGGACAGGGACTTTGTCCAACCTAATTGACCTGTACCTACCCCAGCACTTAGAACGGTGTTTGACCCAAAGTAAGTGCTTAACAAATACCACAAAAACAACAACAAAAAAACCCCATAGCATTAGAATCCTCCTCACTGGGTCTCGATCCGTCGGGGACCCTCAACGGGCCTGGGTAAGTCTAGCAGGTCTGCAGAAAAAACGACCCCATTTGGGGACCCCTAGGCAAAATGAAAAACACAAATATTTCTACTGCTGCTCTATGTCAACTATTAATGGAAGTCTGAGATTTTTACGGTGAAAAGGGAGGCTAAATTTCCAGTAACTCAAGCACACCCAGGAATGTAGCGGCTCAGCAGATTTGAAAGGGTCTCAGGAAGCAAAGCCGATTCTTTTCTGCACTGGGGCCGCTCCAAGAACAAATTTCTTACTCCAGCCACCTCACGCAGCTTTGGGATTTTGTTGCACATTCCCTCGAGTTTCTGGGCTGTGTTCCACAGAAAAGTACCCTTTCCAAATAAACTGAGGCCACAGCCTGTTTGCCTAGGGAGGCCCTGCCTCAAGTTAACTGCCTCCAAAAACTTCCTGGAAGGACTGAGTCACACACAAGAACCCTTGTTCAGCAGGAGTTAGGTTAGCAGTGTGCGGGGGCAGGGGCTGAGGATCGTCTGGAATAGATTCCAAAATAGATTTGCTTTTTTTTTTTTATGGCATTTGTTAAGCGCTTACTGTGTGCCAGGCGAAGATGCCAGATCATCAGATTGGAGCCGGTCCCTGGCCCACAGAGGGCTCTCAGTCCTAATTCCCATGTTACAGATAATGTTGGTATTTGTTAAGCACTTACTATGTGCACAGCACTGTTATAAGCGCTGGGGTAGACATAGGGGAATCGGGTTGTCCCACGTGGGGCTCACAGTCTTCATCCCCGTTTTACAGATGAGGGAACTGAGGCTGGGGGAGATACAGGTTAATCTGATTGTCCCACATGAGGCTCACTGTCGCAATCCCCATTTTACAGATGAGGCAACTTAGGCAAAGTGAAGTGACTTGCCCACAGTCACACAGCTGACAAGTGGCAGAGTCGGGATCCGAACCCATGACCTCTGACTCCCAAGCCCGGGCTCTTTCCACTGAGCCATGTAAAAATAATAATTGTGGTATTTGTTAAGCGCTTACTATGCGCCGGGTACTGTTCTAAACACTGGGATGGATACAAGATAATGAGGTGGGACACGATCCCTGTCCCACATGGGGTTCACAAACTCAATCCCCATTTTACAGTTGAGGGAACTGAAGCCCAGAGAAGTGATCATATTCCTTGCTTCTGTCGTGCTTACTGTGTGCGGGGTACTGTGCTAAGCACTTAATAAAAAGGAATATTATTATTACAGCGCTTCACACTCAGCAGCCAGTTGGCCACTGTACTCAGGGAATGTGTCTGTTACAATGCATTCTCCCAAGCTCTTTGTACAGTGCTCTGCGCACAGTAGGCGTTCAGTAAATACAACCGATTGACTGAATGATCCCCTTAAGCACTTTAGCAGTCATCTGACCTCGGCCACTTCCCCTATCTGTGATTTATTTTCATGTCTGTTTTCTAAGGGTCTGGAGGACAGGGATTTTTGTCCCCCAACTCTACTGCACTGAACTCTTCCAAGCGCTCAGTTCGGTGCTCTGCTCTTCCAGAAAAGCACTGTGGCCTAGGGGCAAGGCTACGGGCCCAGGGGTCGAAGGGCACGGCCCTATGCCCGGCTCCACCACTTGCCTGCAAAGTGACCTTGTGCAAGTCACTTCCCTTCTCTGGGCTGGGCGCTTGGGGGAAAAGAAGGCCCCTGCCTGGTCCTCGGGGAGCTTACCGTCATAAATCCAAGAGGACAAATCAGGGCCACTTTCTCCGAGCGGGCAGGGCCGGGGTCAAGTCCGCTGGGAGCCGCTGCCTGGGGCTGGGTTGACTTCACCTCGAACGGCGCCCAACAAACACGTGTTGTGGGAATAAGCCGGACCAAACACTATGCGCATGCGCGCCCTACCGGGCGATCCAGCCCGTGCGCACGTGCGCAACCTTCCCCCCCTCACTTCAGCCCCTCGCTCATGCGCACGCGCACCCCCCCCCCCCCCGTCCAGCCCCTCGCGCACGCGCACAACCTCCCCCTTCCAGCCCCTCGCGCACGCGCACAACCCCCCACCCGCTCTCCGGCCTCTTGCGCATGCGCACAGCTTCCCCCTCCAGCCCTGTACGCATGCGCCCAAGCTCTCCCAGCCCGTTCCACCTTCGTGCTCATGCGCACAACGCTTTCTGCTTGGGTTGTGGCCTCCAGTGCCTTGATGGACGTCCAATGTCTGAGGGGTTTTCCCCCAGTGGCCCGGCTTGGTTTAGGTGCCCCCAGGAGGGGCTCAATAAATACCCAGTAATAAATCCTCAATAAATACTTTGACTACTGACAGGCTGATGAGATCTTTCCCAGAGCTGGGTCAGGTTTTAGCCCTTCCCTCCCATTCGCGACACCGCCTCAAAACAGCCAGCAGGGGGCAGCCCGCCCACGAACAACTACTACAATAATGATCATTATAATAATGTTGGTATTTGTTGAGCGCTTACTGTGTGCCGAGCACTGTGCTAAGCGCTGGGATAGATCCAGGGTCATCAGGTTGTCCACGTGAGGCTCACAGTTAATCCCCATTTGACAGATGAGGTAACTGAGGCCCAGAGAAGTGAAGTGATTTGCCCAAGTTCACCCAACTGACAAGTGGCAGGGTGGGGATTCGAACCCCTGACCTCTGGCTCCCAAGCCCGGGCTCCTTCCACTGAGCCACTGATATCTGTTCATAATAACGATGGTATTTGTTAAGCGCTTACTGTGTGCCAAGCACTCTTCTAAGCGCTGAGAGATATACAAGGTGATCAGGTTGTCCCATGTGGGCCTCACGGTCTTAATAATAATAATGTTGGTATTTGTTAAGCGCTTACTATGTGCAGAGCACTGTTCTAAGCGCTGGGGTAGACACAGGGTAAAAAAATGCCCTTTTACAGATGAGGCCCAGAGAAGTGAAGTGACTTGACCAAAGTCACCCAGCTTACAAGTGGCGGAGGCAGCATTAGAACTCACGACCTCTGGCTCCCAAGCCCGGGCTCTTTCCACTCAGTAAGCGCTTCCTACGTGCCAAGCGCTGTACTAAGCGCTGGGGTGGATACAAGCAAATCGGATTGGACACAGCCCCTGTCCCACATGGGGCTCACGGTCCCAATCCCTATTATACAGATTCATTCACTCATTCAATCAATGGTATTTATTGAGCGCTTACTGTGTGCAGAGCACTGGACTAAGCCCTTGGAAAGTATAATTCAGCGTGGCTCAGTGGCAAGAGCCCGGGCTTGGGAGTCAGAGGTCGTGGGTTCGAATCCCGGCTCTGCCACTTGTCAGCTGGGTGACCGTGGGCAAGTCACTTCACTTCTCTGGGCCTCAGCGACCTCATCCGTAAAATGGGGATTAACTGTGAGCCTCACGCGGGACAACCTGATTGCCCTGTATCTCCCTCAGCGCTTAGAACAGTGCTCGGCACATAGTAGGCGCTTAACAAATACCAACATCATTATTATTATTATTAGAGAGGCAATCCCTGCCCACAACGGGCTCGCAGTCTAGTAGGGGGGAGACCGACGTCAAAGGAAGTAAACAGGCATCGATAGCGTCAATATAAATAAGTAGAATTATAGGTAAATAAACATCAAAACAAGAAAACAGGCATTCCAATAAAGAAATAGAATTATGGATATGTGCATCTATGCACAAAGTGCTGTGAGGCGGGGAGGGGGGTAGAGCAAAGGGAGCGAGTCGGGGCGATGGGGAGGGAGAGCTCAGTCTGGGAAGGCCTCCTGGAGGAGGTGAGCTGTCAGGAGGGCTTGGAAGAGGGGAAGAGAGTGAGTTTGGCGGAGGGGAGGAGGGAGGGCGTTTCGGGACAGCGGGAGGACGCGGGCCGGGGGTCGACGGCGGGACGGGCACGAACGAGGGACCGTGAGGTGAGCGGCAGAGGAGCGGAGCGCGCGGGCTGGGCCGGAGAAGGAGAGAAGGGAGGAGAGGTAGGAGGGGGCAAGGGGATGGACAGCTCGGAAGCCAAGAGTGAGGAGTTTTTGCTTGCTTAATTCGGATGAGGCAACCGAGGCCCAGAAAAGTGAACTGACTTGCCCAAGGTCACACAGCAGACAAGTGGCGGAGCCGGGATTAGAACTCAAGACGTTCCTGGCACACAGTAAGCGTTTAAGAAGAACCAATAGAGTTGGTAGACAAGTTCCCTGCCCACAAGGAGCTCACGGTCTAGAGGGGGAGACGAACATTAAAATAAATTTTGGATACGGACCTAAGTCTTTTGGGGCTGAGGGTGGGACGAATAAAGGGTACAAATCTTGGACTCTACAAATCAAGACCTTGTAAGCTCCTTGTGGGCAGAAAACGTGTCTACCAACTCCATAATATTGTTCTCTCCCAAGTGCTTAGTCAAGTGTACTGCACACAGTAAGCGCGCAATAAATATAATTGATTGATTGATCCCACCACCACACAGAGAAGCAGCGTGGCTCAGTGGAAAGAGCATGGGCTTTGGAGTCAGAGGTCATGAGTTCAAATCCCAGCTCTGCCACTTGTCAGCTGTGTGACTGTGGGCAAGTCACTTAACTTCTCTGGGCCTCAGTTCCCTCATCTGTAAAACGGGGATGAAGACTGTGAGCCCCACGTGGGACGACCCGATTCCCCTATGTCTACCCCAGCGCTTGGAACAGTGCTCGGCACATAGTAAGCGCTTAACAAATACCAACATTATTATTAGAGCACCTTTATGTATTTATTTATATTAATGTCTGTCTCCCCTTCTAGACTATAAGCTCGTTGTGCATAAGGAATTGCCTATTTATGGTTTGACTGTACTCTCCCAAGCGCTTAGTACAGTGCTTTGCACACAGTAAGCGTTCAATAAATATGATGAAATGAATAATAATAATTGTGGTATTTGTTAAGCACTCACTATATACCAGGCACTGTACTAAGCGCCGGGGTGGACACAAGCGAATCGGATTGGACGCGATCCCTGTTCCATGTGGGGCTCGCAGTCTCAATCCCCATTTTACAGATGAGGTAACTGAGGCACAGAGATGTGACTTGCTCAAGGCCACACAGCAGACAAGTGGCGGAGCCGGGATTAGAACCCACGACCTTGTGACTCCCAGGCCCGGGCCCTATCCACTAGGCCGCGAACCTTGCTCTCTCCGATGGGCAGTTCCCGTAGAACTACCAGGCGCGGGGCGACCCCATAAATCAGGCCAAAGAGGAAATGCCCGGGTGCCCCGGGGAAACTGGAATCCCGGGGCCGGGATGGGTCGGGGGAGATAGATGGCGGACCCAGATGGGCGGCCATAAATAACAGCCGCTGGTCAAGTCAGGGCCAGGAGGTGCGGGGGCACAGTGCGGGTTGGGAAGTGGTGAGCACACACTTTTCCCTTCCCGCCCTTCCCAGAGGAAAGGGAAAAGGAGGGGGCTTCCCACTTTGGAATAAGTGGGACCCCGGGAGGAAGGGAAGAGGCTGGAGGGGCGGACCGTCATCAGGAAGGCAGCGCGCGAGCTGCCTGTTAAGGCCCTCAGCGGGAAGGCGACAGCACAGAGAAGGGAGGTAAGTCAGTCGTTTCCTTTCCTCTTTTTAATAGTATTTGTTAAGCGCTTACTATGTGTCAAGCACTGCTCTAAGCCCTGGGGTGAGCCGGGTTGGACACAGACCCCGTCCGCATGGGGCTCACAGTCTAGGGAGGAGGGAAAACTGAGGCACAGAGAAGTGGAGTGACTTGCCCAAGGTCCCGCAGTAATAACTGTGCTATTTGTTAAGCACTTACTAAGTGCCTAGCACCATACTAAACGCTGGGGTGGATACAGGGCAAATGAGGTTGGACGTAGTCCCTGTCCCACATGGGGCTCACAGTCTTAATACCCATTTTCCAGATGAGTCAACTGTGGCCCAGAGAAGTAAAATGACCTGCCCAAGGTCACACAGGAGACAAGTGATGGAGCAGACACTAACAATAACACGGTGTTATTGGGTTTATCGTCCTCTAAACTCTAAGCTCGTTGTGGGCAGGCAACACGTCCACCAATTCCGTTAGACTGACCTCTCCCAAGCGCTTAGTATGGCTCTTAGTAAGCGCTCAATAAATACCACTGATCAACTAACAGAGAAATCCGCAGATTCCAGGAAGATTGGAGGCAGTCGGTCATGAAATTTATTGATCGCTTACCTCGTACGGAGCACTGTACTAAGCGTTTGGGAGAGTACAATAGAAAAATAAAGACACTCTCCCTACCCGCAGCGAACTTACAGTCTAGAGGGGGAGACTGACAATAATATAAACAAACGAATAAATAAATTATTCTGTACTTCCCAAGCACCTGGTTCAGGACACCATTCATTCATTCGTCCCATTGTATTTATTGAGCGCTTACCGTGTGCAGAGCACTGTACTAAGCCCTCGGGAGAGGACAATCCAAGAACGAACAGACACATTCCCTGCTCACAATCAGTTTACGGTCTAGAGGGGGGACGTACTATACCAAATTACTGCTAATATATGTATTATATATTGTATTTTATATACTATTATATTTATATCATGTATTTGATACACTATAAAAATTCAGGTTTTCCTATGGGATTTTCAGCAGGTGAAATGGCAGAGCACCCTCGGGCCCCCTATTCCGGGGGAGGATAGGAGATCCACCAGAGGATACGCTCTGCCGGCAAAAAAATCCCACCCGCCCCAGCTCAAACTAGCAACCCCTGCACACCCGACAAAGAGAAGCGGCGTGGCCTAGCGGATAGAGCCCGGGCCTGGGAGTCAGAAGGACCTGGGTTCTAATCCCGGCTCCGGCTCTTGTCCGCTGAGTGACCTTGGGCAAGGTACTTCACTTCCCCGGGCCTCCTCGGTTTCCTCCTCTGCAAAACGGGGATTAAGATTGTGAGCCCCGTGTGGGACACCGACTGTGTCCGACCCGGTCAGCTTGGATCTACCCCAGTGCTTGGAACAGCGTCTGGCACATAGCAGGCGCTTAACAAATACCAACAACAACAACCAAAAAAAAAAAAAACGCTGACGCCCTAAAGGGCTGACAAGAAATGGAGGTTTAGTAAAGACCAGAGTGGAAAACTTGTTTTCTGTTGGAATGCGCTTGGGCTCGGCGTCTTGGCTTCCGATGGGGGAGCTGGGGCTAATCTTCATTTCCTCTCCCAGGGACGATCAAGACAATTCCTAGAAATAGCTGTTTTTTAAATAGAATTTCTGAAGTGCTTCCCATGTGCCAGGCGCCACCATATTAAGCACTGGGGTAGATAAGGAAGCAGCGTGGCTCAGTGGAAAGAGCACGGGCTTTGGAGTCGTAGGTCATGGGTTCGAATCCCACCTCGACCGCTTGTCAGCTGTGTGACTTGGGGCGAGTCACTTCACTTCTCGGTGCCTCAGTTCCCTCATCTGTAAAATGGGGATGAAGACGGTGAGCCCCACGTGAGACAACCTGATTCCCCTGGGTCTACCCCAGTGCTTAGAACGGTGCTCGGCACATAGTAAGCGCTTAACAAATACCAACATCATTATTATAAAGGATAATGAGGGCCCACAAGGGGCTCAGAGTCCTAAACCCCATTTTATAAATGAGCTGGGGGTGAAGGACGAGGACATCAAGTAACATGTTAGCCCGTAGTGAGGGACGAAGCTGTTTTTTGGGTTTTTTTAATGGTATCTTTTAACCACCTACCAGGCACTGTGCTGAGCACTGGGGTAGATCCAAGCTAATCGGGTTGGATACAGTCCCTGCCCCATACGGGGCTCAGTTTTAACCCCCGTTTTACAGATGAGGTAGCTGAGGCACAGAGAACGAAGTGACTTGCCCAAAGTCACCCAGGAGACAAGTGGCGGTCTCGATTACCTCATCTGTAAAATGAGGATTCATACCGCAAGCCCCATATGGCCGTGGAGCGTGTCCGACCCCATTATCTTGTATCTACCATTGTGCTTAGTAGAGCCCGGTCTTGGGAGTCAGAGGTCGTGGGTTCTGATCCCGGCTCTGCCGCTTGCCAGCTGTGTGACTTTGGGCAAGTCACTTCACTTCTCTGGGCCTCAGTGACCTCATCTGGAAAATGGGGATTAAAACCGTGAGCCCCACGTGGGACAACCTGATCACCTTGTATCCCCCAGCGCTTACAACAGTGCTTTGCACATAGTAAGCACTTAAATACCACCATTTATTTATTTTTACGGTGCCTGGCCCCTAGTAAGTGCTTAACAAATAACGATTTTAAAAATCCGTACGGCAAAGCAGAATGAAGGGAGAACAGGGGAAACGGGGGCTTTGCCGAGGAAATGTGATTTTATTTTAGGAGGGTTCTCCTATGATAACTAGTTCTAGAGAAGCAGCGTGGCTCTGCTGGAAAGAGCCCGGGCCCGGGAGTCAGAGGACCTGGATTCTAATCCCGGCCCTGCCACTTGCCTGCTGCGTGACCTTGGGCAAGTCACATCGCTTCTCTGGGCCTCGGTTCCCTCATCTGCAAAACGGGAATCTGTTCTCCCTCCTCCTTAGACTTTGAGCCCATGTGGGACCTGAATATCTTGTATCTACCTCAGCGCGGAATACGGTGCTCGGCACAGTGTAAGGGCTTAACAGATTCCACGATTTCTCCTCTTCCTATCCCAAATTCCCAGATTCCCCTCCCGGGTTTGCAAATGGCCCGTAAGTTGACAACTCATTTATCTTTCCTGGTCCTCTGCTTCCCTTCTGACTGAAGGGGAATTTTGAAACTCCGGTCCTCTTAGCGGGGGGATTTTAACGGGCAAGAAAGATAGCAGCAGGAACTATTTTTAATCATCCCCCCGCTCTCATATAGCATTCAATCTTTCTTCCTTTTTCTCTTTGCCTAATTAGGTTAAGCAAATCTTCCCTGTGGCTTTCAAGTTCTCTGATGATGCATCAAAAAGTTACTTGCCCCTCTCCCCTCCTCAACTGACTTGTCAACCAGCTTCTCCCAGTAGGAGCAGAGTGGCCTAGTGGGTAGAGCCCGGGCCTGGGGGTCAGAAGGAGCTGGGTTCTAATCCCGTCTCCCCCGATTAGACCGTAAGCCCGTCAAACGGCAGGGACTGTCTCTATCTGTTGCCGACTTGTTCATCCCAAGCGCTTAGTACAGTGCTCTGCATATAGTAAGCGCTCAATAAATACTATTGAATGAATGAATGAATGAATGAATGAATGAATGAATGAATGCCTTTGTCTGCTTGTGGTGCCCTCGGTCACCTCGCTTCTCTGTGCCTCAGTTACCGTCTCTGTAAAACGGAGATCACGACGATGAGCCTCATGCGGGATGTGGGTTGTGTCCAAACTGACCGTGTTGCATCTACCCCAGCGCTTAGAACGGTGCCTGGGACGTAGTAAGCGCTTAACGGATACCATTTAAAAAAAATATAGGAGTAGATTTGAGTCAGCGGGGCCTTGCGGAAAGAGGTCGGGCCGGATAGTTGATAGATCTGGGTTCGGGTCCCGGTTCGACCGCTGGTGTGCTGGGTGAGCTTGGGCAAATCACTTGACCTCTCTGGGCCTCCGTTTCCTCGTGGGTAAAATGGTGATGAGACCCTTCTTGTCCCTACTTCTTAATGATTGCCCTATTTGTTAAGCGCTTACTTTGTGCCAGGCACTGTTCTAAGCGCTGGGGTAGATAGAGGTCAATCAGGTTGGACACAGTCCCTGTCCCCCACGGGGCTCACAGTCTAAGTAGGAGGGAACCCCGTGTGGGGCAGGGATTGGGTCTGAGTGCTTAGCACACAGTAAGTTCTCTATAAATATTACGTCTGCTACCAACTGGGTGCCCAGAAGAATCATGAGGAGAAGCAGCATCGTCTAGGGGAAGCAGCTCAGGCCCGGGAGTCAGAGGACCTGGGTTCTAATCCCGGCTTCACCGTTTCCCTGCTGTGTGTCCTCGGGCAAGTCACTTCACTGCTCTGCCTCTCAGTTTCTTCATCGGTAAAATGGGTTTTAAATTCTCCTCCCTCTGACTTGGGCTGTGAGCTCCATGTGGGACAGGGGCTGTGTCCAACCAGAGCAAACTGCACCTACCCCAGTGTTTAGAACGGTGCTTGGCACGTAGTTATTCATCTATTTATTTATAATAATGTCCGTCTCCCCCTCTAGACTGCGAGCTCGTTGTGGGCAGGAATGTGTCTGTTTCTATTGTACTCTCCCAAGTACTTAGTACAGTGCTCTGCACACAGTAAGCGCTCAGTAAATACGACTGAATGAATGAACACAGTAAGCGCTTAACAAATACCATAAAAAAATCAAATAAAGAGGCAAAATCGAAACCAGGATCGGGAAGGGCAAAGGGGGTTGGGAACAAATGCCTGGGGTAGAAAGGATTTATCGGTCAGGTCTGTCTTTGCCTCCGCCCTCGAATCCAGGGCTACAATCGCACCAGCGGCCCCGTCATTAACATTTACTGAGCACCCGCTGTGGGCAGGGCACTGTACTAAAAGCTTGGGAGAGCACCATAAATTAAGCGGATTTAGGAGAAGCAGCCCGGCAGAGAGGACAGAGCCCGGGGCCTGGGAGCCAGAAAGTCACGGGTTCTAATTCCAGCTCCGCCACTTGCCTGCTGTGTGACCTTGGGCAAGTCACCTCGCTTCTCTGTGCTTCGGTTCCCACGTCTGCAAAACGGGGATTGAGAGTGTGAGCCCCAAGTGGGCCAAGGAACCGTGTCCAACCCGATTCGCTTGTAGCCACCCCAGTGTTTACAGCAGTGCCTGGCACACAGTAAGGGCTTAACGAATGTCGTTATTACTGACAATAATAATTAGTAGAGATGACCCCGGTCTTCGAGGAGCTTCTAGGTAGACCCAGAAATTAGAGGGTCGCCTTCAAACACAGGGAAGAGTTCTGCTTGTGGGGCCGGCAGTCTTTAGAAAGCCCCGGCGGCGACGTGGAACATCGATTTGGCATCCTTTGTGTTCGTACTTTCACTTCACTTCTGAAAGTATCCTTGGCTAGCTGGAGGGAGAATTAATTTCCTATTTCTGAGCCTCTCGGAGGAACTTGGTGGTGTTTCGCTCTGAATAGCTCCCGGGCCACCTCTATCAGTCAAAGGTCACATCAAACTAAAAATACTACTCTACTATTACTACTAATAATAATTGTGATGCTCGGTTAAACGCTTACTCTGTGCGTGGGCAGGGAATGCGTCGGCTCTCTGTTGTGTTGTCCTCTCCCAAGCGCTTAGTGCAGGGGTCTGCACACGGGTAGTGCTCAGTAAATACGACTGAATGAATGAATGTACGAACAACCACGGTACTAAGCGCCGGAATGGATCCGATGCAAAGCGGTAGGACACGGTCCCTTCCCCCCCCCCCCCGAGGGACTCACGTGAAAGGAGAACAGGTATTGAATCCCCATTTTGCAGAGGAGGAAACTGAGACCCCGAGAAGTAAAGTGACTTGCCCGAGATCAAGCAGCAGGAGCGTGGCAGGTTACTATTATTATTACTATTATTATAGCTATTTTCTCTCTCCTGATTAACTTTTATTTGTCCATTTACGTCTACCGACTCCCGTTAGATTTTACGTGTCCCGAGGGTAGGGATGCCATTTTGACTTTTTCCCCCATATTCCCGAAGGACCTACAGTATTACTATAATTATTAATAATAATAGTAACGGTATTTAAGTGCTTATTATGTGTCAGGCACTGGACTAAGTGATGGGGTAGATACAAGCAGATGGGGTTGGACGCAGTCTCTGTCCCACATGGGGACTCACTGTCTTGATCCCCATTTTACAGGAGAGGGAACTGTGAGGCCCAGGGCAGCGAAGCGATTTGCCCACGGTCACACTGCGGACGAATACGTCAAAGAGGGGAGAGAAAGAAGGTGTGTGGGTGAGAGGGGGGCCGGGGGAGGAGAAAGAGAGATTGCGAGGCTTTCGTGGAAGGTCCGAAGTTGAACCTTAACCAATTTCCGTGCCTCCGCTTTAGACCTTGAACCGTGTTTTCCACGGCAGGTGGGTCATAAATGTTCACGACGGGGAGAAAAAGGCTACATTCCTTTCTGTTCAAACCTGAGATCAGGAGGGAACTAGCTCGGCCCTTCCACCACAGAGATGGTTATCGCAACCCGAGTTCGGATGTCGCAACGCGGGCCGATAACGCGCCCCCTGACTTATCCTCGGGCCCCGTCTGATTTATCTGCACGCCATCTGACTTATCTCTCAGCCTCCACGGGTGTCGGTCGATTCAAGCCCCCGGTAGCGTGTGTTTCGTGAGAGGGGCTCCGGGGAGCACGATATGACCGGTCGGTGCCTCAGCTGCCCCCCTGTAAATGGAGGCCAGTCGTACCAGGGCAGGAAGACGATTGTGCCAAGCGATTGAGTCTGCGGAAATACTAGACGTTGGTTGGGACCAGGTGACAGTAAGGAGAATAAAGACAATAATAATCGGATCGGTCCTCGTCAAGCACTCACTACGCGTCAAGCACCGTCCCGAGCGATGGGGGAGATACAAGTTAACCGGGACGGCCCAGTCCCTGTCCCACAGGGGGCTCACAAATAATAATAATAATAATCGTGGTACTTGTTAAACGCTTACTATATGCCAAGCGCTGTTCCAAGCGCTGGCACTGATACAAGTTAATCAGGTAGGACACAGTCCCCGTCCCAAATTGGGATTACGTTCTTAATCCCCATTTTACAGATGAGGTAACAGGCCCAGAGACGTGAAACGACTTGCCCACGGTCCCACAGTAGAGAGCGGCAGACCCGCGCAGGAGGGAGGACGGGCACTGGATCAACTCGGCTATTGGATTCTCATTTTACAGGCGAGGAAACCGAGGCACCGAAAAGTGAAGTGACTTGTCCAAGGTCCCACAGCAGCCGGGATTAGAATCCACGACCTCTGATTCCCAGGCCTGTGCCTCCGCCACTAGGTCACGCTGCTTGTCTGATCCTCTAACCACCACCGGTCTGTCCCACCCCTCTTCCCCCCCAAACCCTCAAGAGACCACCCCTCCGGAAAAGGATGGGGGTGGACCTAATTGGGGTAAGGCAGGGGATGGGCAAAAAATGCTTCCTGTTCCTCTCGAGGAGCCTGGCTGCCCTTCTGTTCACACGAATGAGCTCCAACCCGCTCATCAGCTGAGACATCAGGATGATTCTACCTCAATCCGTCCATCGCTAGCATTGGCCGAGCGACTGCCGGCTGCAGAGCACCGTACCGAGCGCTTAGGAGAGTACGACAGGGTAAGTAGACCTGATCCCTGCCCTCGAGGAGCTTACGGTCTTGGGGGGAAGATGGACGTTAAAAATACCCATGGGAGGAAGAAGGGACAGGGATTATGGTGGTGAGTTGGCACTTAAGTAGTAGGGTGTCGAAGGTGTGGACAGTCAGTCGGTCAATAGTACTCAGTGGGCACTTACTGTGTGCAGAGCCACTGTACTAAGCGCTTGGGAGAGGTCAATACAACAATAAACATACACATTCCCTTCCCACAACGTGCTTACAGTCTAGAGGGAGACAGGGGTGTCGAGGGAGGGTGTGAGTGCACAATCAATTCGTCGCTCAGTCGTATTTATTGAGCACTTACTGTGTCTAGAGCACTGTACTAAGCGTTTGGGAGAGGACCATACAATCCAGTTGGTAGACATCATCCTGTCCCTTAAGGAGCTTACAATCTACAGCCTGCAAAGGGCTCTACTGAGCTCTTGGGAGAGTCCAGTACAGTAGAGTTGCAGCGTGGCTCAGTGGAAAGAGCCCGGGCTTGGGAGTCAGAGGTCATGGGTTTGAATCCCGGCTCTGCCACTTATCAGCTGTGTGACTGTGGGCGAGTCACTTCACTTCTCTGTGCCTCAGTTCCCTCATCTGTAAAATGGGGATCAACTGTGAATCTCACGTGGGACAACCCGATTCCCCTGTATCTCCCCCAGCGCTTAGAACAGTGCTCTGCACATAGTAAACGCTTAACAAATACCAACATTATTATGATTATTAGAGTTGGTAGACATCAGCCCTGACCTCAAGGAGCTTACAACCTACTGGGTCCAGAGCCCTGTGCTAAGCACTTGGGAGAATACGGGATAAGGAAGTCGGTCGAGTTTACAGTCTAGTGCAAAAGTGGGAGCCCAGTGGCTGTCGGGAGGGGAGACGATTAAGGTCTCATCTGCTCCCAGAAGCCTTCCCCGAAAATACTCGGGCTTGGGAGCCAGAGGTCATGGGTTCTAATCCCGGATCTGCCGCTCGTCAGCTGTGTGACCGTGGGCAGGTCACTTTACTTCTCTGTGCCTCAGTTCCCTCATCTGTAAAATGGGGATGAGCACTGCGAGCCTCACGTGGGACAACCTGATGACCCTGGATCTCCCCCAGAGCTCAGAACAGTGCTCTGCACAGAGTAAGCGCTTAACGAATACCAACACTATTATTCCCCGACACCCTCTCCCTTCTGCATCGGTCAGTCAGTGATGGTATTTAGCCAGCGCTTACCGTGTCCAGAGCCCTGTACTTAGCGCTTGGGAGAGTAGGTTATCACAATAGACAGGCACATTCCCTGCCCGCAACGAGCTTACAGTCTAGAAGGGGAGACAGACATTAAGGTACATACATAAATCAACCCCCCGGCCCACGTCCCACCTCTGGCCTGGAACGTCCCCCCTCCTCAAATCTGCCAAACGATCCCACTTCCCCCTTGAAAGCCCTCCTGAAGGCTCACCTCCTCCAGGAGGCCTTCCCAGACTAAGCCCCCCTTCTCCTCAGCTCCCCCTCCCCTCCCCATCGCCCCGACTCGCTCCCCGCCCCACAGCACTTGTGTATAGACCCACCTATCCATAATTCTATTTCTTTATATTAATGCCCTGTTTACTTGTCCTGATGTGTATAGGCCTATAATTCTACTTATTTATATTGACGCTATTGATGCCTGTTTACTTGCTTTGACGTCCGGCTCCCCCCTCCTAGACTGTGAGCCCGTTGTGGGCGGGGATCGTCTGTCTTTATTGCGGAATCGTACCTTCCAAGCGCTTGGCACCGTGCTCCGCACACAGTAAGCGCTCCATAAACACGATCGAATGAACGAAACGGCCTCGGATCTGAACCCTTCGGGCATTTGGTAGCCACCCCACCCTCAGACCCACGGCATCTCTCTCCTATGACTCGACGTCTTACGGCGGTGGGAGAGTTTACGTACGCCGATGAAGTTTAGGGCCCCGCCACGGAGAGGTGTTCTCTCGTCGGGGTCACCCGTATTGGACGGGTCTAAGCCGAAGCATCACGATCGATCGGCCCGTGCCGGGCAGCAGCGGCGTGGGAGAGAATCGGAGGCCGATGGTCGGGTGGTCGAAATCTTGATCAAAAACAATGGCAGAGACTCGGGTTTTTACTGCGCAGAAGAAGGCGACGGTAAACCACTTCCGTATTTTTTTACCAAGAAAACTCTATGGACTACAGAATCAGAATGACTCCAGATGAATAATAATAATGACGATGCGTATTTGTTCAGCGCTTACTATGTGCCAAGCACCGTTCTAAGCACTGGGGTAGAGACGAGGTAATCAGGCTGTCCCATGTGGGGCTCGGGGCCTTCATTCCCATTTTACAGAGGAGGCAACTGAGGCTCAGAGAAGTTAAGTGGCTTGCCCAAGGTCATACAGCAGACAAGTGGCAGAGCCGGGATTAGAACCCAGTCCTCTGACTCCCAAGGCCCGGCTCTTTCCACTAAGCCACGATGCTTCTCCGGCATGAAGATGAGACGTTCTGGAGAAGATGTGGTCACGGAGTCGCGGTGGGTAGGAAACGATATATTATGTTGGCATTTGTTAAGCGCTTACTAAGTGCAGAGCACTGTTCTAAGCGCTGGGGGAGATACAGGGTCATCGGGTTGTCCCACGTGAGGCTCACAATTAATTCCCATTTTACAGATGAGGTCACTGAGGCACAGAGAAGTGACCCTTCTCTCTTTCCACCGCCCACCCCGCACGCTCCGCTCCTCCGCCGCCCACCTCCTCACCGTCCCTCGGTCTCGCCCATCCCGCCGTCGACCCCCGGGTCACGTCCTCCCGCGGTCCCGGAACGCCCTCCCTCCTCACCTCCGCCAAACTGATTCTCTTTCCCTCTTCGAAACCCTACTTAAAAATCACCTCCTCCGAGAGGCCTTCCCAGACCGAGCTCCTCTTCCCCCTCTACTCCCTCCGCCATCCCCCCTTTACCTCTCCGCAGCTAAAGCCTCATTTTCCCCTTTTCCCTCTGCTCCTCCACCTCTCCCTTCCCATCCCCACGGCACCGTACCCGTCCGCTCGACTGTATATATTTTCGTTACCCTATTTATTTTGTTAATGAATTGTACATCGCCTCGATTCTATTTAGTCGCCATCGGTTTTTACGAGATGTTCTTCCCCTCGACGCTGTTTATCGCCATCGTTCTCGTCTGTCCGTCTCCCCCGATCAGACCGTAAGCCCGTCAAACGGCAGGGACCGTCTCTATCTGTTGCCGACTTCTTCATCCCAAGCGCTTAGTACAGTGCTCTGCACATAGTAAGCGCTCAATAAATACTATTGAATGAATGAATGAATGAAAGTGACTTGCCCACAGTCACACAGCTGACAAGTAGCAGAGCCGGGATTCGAACCCATGACCTCCGACTCCCAAGCCCGAGCTCTTTCCACTGAGCCACGCTGCTTCTCTCTCTCTATACATATATATATGTAGACCTATGTACGTATTTGTAATGGTACTTGTTAAGCGCTTACTATGTGTCAATCACTGTTCTAAGCGCTCTGGTAGGTAGAAGTTAGTCAGACACGGTCCCTGTCCCGCATGGGGCTTGCAGTCTAAGTAGGAGGGAGAACAAGCGTAAAACCCCCCATTTTACAGTTGAGGAAACTGAGGCACAGAGAAGTTAAGTGATTTGCCCAAGATCATGCAGCAGGCAACCGGCGGAGCCAGGATTAGAACCCAGTTCCTCTGGCTTCCAGGCCCAGGCTCTTTCCACTAGGCCACGCTGCTTCTCCCGCTGTACTTCTCACACACACACTCACACCGATTAGACTGTAAGCCCGTCGATTAGACCGTGCGCCCGTCGAAGGGCAGGGACTGCCTCTATCTGTCGCCGATTTGTACGTTCCAAGCGCTTAGTCCAGTGCTCTGCACAGAGTAAGCGCTCAATAAATACTATTAACAACAACACTGCTTTATGTATATATATATATATATCTATAAACTACTTATTTGCATTAATGTCCGTCTCTCCCTCTAGACTGTGAGCGCGTTCCGGGCAGGGAACGTTATCTGCTAATTCCGTCGCGCCGTACGCTGCCGGGCGTCTCGCTGGGGGCTCTGCACACGGTAAGCGCTCATTACGCTCCCCAGGTTCAAAGCCTTATCGAAGACCCACCTCCTCCAAGAGGCCTTCCCCGACTAAGCCCCCCTTTTCCTCTTCTCCCACCCCCTTCTGCGTCGCCCTGACTCGCTCCCTTTATTCCCATCCCCACACCACTTCTGTCCCTCCCTGTCATTTCTTTCTTTCCATTACTGTCCGCCTCCCCCTCTAGACCGTAAGCTCGCCGCGGGCAGGAGATGTGTCTATTTGTGTATCGTAGTCTTCTAAGCAGGAGGAGCAGCGTGGCTTAGTGGCTAGAGCCCAGGCCTGGGAGTCAGAGGGACCTGGGTTCTAATCCCGGCCCCCCCCCCCCCCGCACCTCTGCCGCGAGACCCTGGGCGAACCGCTTAATCTCTCTGGATTTGTAAAATGGAGATGAAGAGCGTGAGCCCCATGGGGGACAGGGAATGGGTCCAACCCGAATGCCTCGTCTCTACCCCGGTGCTTAGAACGCAGTCCCCTAGACCGTGAGGTAGCCGTGGGCAGGGAATGTGTCTGTCTATCGTTCCAGCGTACTCTCTCCCAAGTGCTCAGTACAGTGCTCTGCACACAGCAAGCGCTCAATCAATAGGATTGAATGAAAACAATAAGCGCTTAACGGGTAAAAGCGGCACGGCGCAGCGGATGGAGCACAGGCCCGGGAGTCAGAAGGTCATGGGTTCTAATTCCGGCTCTGCCGCTGGTCTGCTTTGTGGCCTCGGGCCGGTCATTTCACTTCCCCGGGCCCCGGTTCCCTCGTCTGTAAAATGGGGATTAAGACTGTGAGCCCTGTGCGAGACAGGGACCGTGTCCAACCCCATTTGCTTCTATCCACCCCAGCGCTTAGGAGAGTGCCCGGCACACAGTAAGCGCCCAACAAATACCACAATAATCATTATTACGGGCGTCACTATTACTCTCATTACGGTGCTCCCGCACACGGTCAGCGCTCGGTCGGTACGATCGGCCGACCGACCGACTAACCGCCGCTCCCGGAGGACTGGGTTGAAACCCGGGCCCCGCGGACTTTCTGCTTTCCTTTCCTTTCCCCACAGGGAGGGCCGTGCCGGCGCCCCCGCCCCGCGCGGACATGGGTTCGAATCACACGGCGCTCACGGCCGGGTGCCCGGGAGGCGGGCCCTCCGACGCCAGCCCGGGCGGGCCGGCCTCGACGGACTTACAGAACTACATGGTGCTGAGCGCCTCCCAGAAGACGGCGGTGGCCACCCTGTGTTCGGTGGCGGGGGCCCTGTGCGGGCTGGAGAACGCCGCCGTCCTCTTCCTCATCGCCTCGTGCCGCCACCTGAGGCGGAAGCCCTCCTACCTGTTCCTGGGCAGCCTGGCGGGGGCCGACCTCCTGGCCAGCCCCGTCTTCGTCTGCAGCTTCTTGGACTTCCACGTCCTCAACCGGGTGGACTCCCGGGAGACTTACCTGCTGAAGCTCGGGGGGGTGACCCTGGTGTTCACGGGCTCCGTGGGCAGCCTGCTGCTGACCGCCGGCGACCGCTACCTGTGCCTGGGGCACCCGGCGCGCTACAAGGCCCTCCTGACGCCGGGGAGGGCCCTGGCGGCCCTGGCGGCCATGTGGCTGGCCACGGCGGCCGTGTCCTTCCTCCCGCTCGTGGGCTGGGGCTGCTGCGGGCCGAGCTGCTCGCAGCTGTTCCCGTGGGTGCCCGGCGACTTCCTCCTCTCCTGGATCGTCCTCCTGACGGGGCTGCTCCTGGCCATCGTGCTGGCCTACGCCTACATCCTCCGGCTGGCCCGCCGGCACGCCGCCTGCCTGGCCGGCCGCCGGGCCCAGCCGGGGCCGGGCCAGGCCCGCCTGAGGCTGGACGTGCAGCTGGCCAAGACCCTGGGGCTGGTGCTGGCCGTGCTGATCGGATGCTGGTCGCCCGTGCTGGCCTTCATGGCCTACAGCCTGTTCGCCCCTCTGGACGGGCCGGCCAAGAGGGCCTTCGCCTTCTGCTCCATCCTGTGTCTGCTCAACTCCATGGTCAACCCGATGGTCTACGCCCTGAGGAGCGGGGACCTCCGGACCGCCGCCCGCCGCCGGCTGGCCGGCTGGAGGAGGGGGCCCCAGGAGCCCGACGAGGCTCGCAAAACCTCGGCCACGGAGACGGAGGGCGGGCCGGGGGCCTGAGCCTCCCGCCTCCCCCGCCTCGACGCGCTCCGTCGGTCGTATTTCTCCAACGCTTGCCGTGAGCGGGGCCCCGTCTTCAGCCCCGGGGAGAGGACGATACGTCGGCGAACGGACACGTTCCCTGCCCACGGCGAGCTCACGGTCTAGAGGACGGGTTTACGGTCTTGCCAGTGGGTCGGTCGTATTTATTGAGCCAGGTCTCTGCCCAGAGCGCTTGGGAAAGAGAACCTGCTCCGGGCAGAAACCCTCCCAGCTAACGCGCCCCCCCCCCCCACCACCACGGCAGGGGAAAGGGAGACCGGGGAGGTTCAGCCCTCGCTCCCTCGAGATGAACGTGAGGAACTGAAATGCGGCCATCGACTCCCACCGCCACACCCCAGATGGGCCTACGTGGACCCAGAGGACCTGGGTTCTGCGGGGCGGGGGTGGGGTTTAATGGTATTTGTGAAGTGCTTACTACGTACCAGGCACTGTACTGTCCTAAGCACTGGGGTAGACACAAATTAATCAGCTTGGACACACTTCCTGCCCCCAAACGGGGCTCACACTCGTAATGTCCATTTTACAGAGGAGACGGAGTTACAGAGAATGACGCGACTTGCCCAGGGAGACACGGCAGACAAGGGCCGGAGCCGGGATTAGAACCCAGGTCTTTCTGACTCCCAGGCCCGGGCTCTATCCACCAGGCCACGCTGCTTCCACTTGCCGGCTGGGTGACGTCGGTCGAGTCGCTTTTAAGTCTCATGGCCTCGCCTAACTCATCTGTAAAATGGGAATTCAATACGTGTTCTCCCTCCCCTTTGAACGCGAGCCCCGTGCGGGACAGGGTCTGTGTCCGAACCCACTGCTTTCTATCTATCCCAGCACTTAGTACAGTGCTTGGCGCAGAGAAGGCGTATAACAGATCCCACAATTATTATAAATTATTCAATGCTCTGGGTCGGTTCTCAGCAGGTTAAGAGCCTCCCAGGACTAAGCAGTTGATATCGGTATCGCAATTCCTCTGGAAATTTATGCCCGTCTCTTTTTTGCCACCACTGGCTGAGGAAAAGCATGGCTTAGTGGCTAGAGCCCAGGCCCGGGAGTCAAAAGGACCCGCGTCTCGATCTCTGCCCCGTCACTTGTCCGCCGTGTGACGCATCTTCCTGGGGCCTCGATTTCCCCATCTGTAAAACGGGGATTAAGAGAACGAGCCCCAGGTGGGACATGGGCTGTGGTCCAACCTGACCAGCTTGTATCCACCCAAGCGTTTAAGTTATAGTTCCCCCGGCGCTTAGAACAGTGCTCTGCACATAGTAAGCGCTTAACGAATACCAACATTATTATTATTATAGTGCCTGGCACACAGTAAGTGATTCACAAATACCATTAAAAAAAACCGAAACGCACACAGAAGAAAATTACCGTTCCTCGCCTCCCTCAGCTTAGCCACCCCCCAAATCTGACCACCTCACTCTACCGCCGACGGCCACCTCTTCCGCAGGCTGGCCCGGAGAAAGTGGCCTTTGCCGGGAGAACCAGGCAACCTGACTGTACCGGGGCATCGCGGGATTCGGTCTGATGGCCTCGCCGGGGACAAATGAAAATCAGCGTGTCCTTTACCCACCGAACGCTTTGCTTTTCTTTAGGGCAAATCACCATCACCGCCGGCTGCCGCATTTTGTAAGAGCAGAATGCGGCCGGGCTGTCGAGAGAACGAAGCGAAAGGAAAAGCTGGGTAATACGTCCCACCGGCAGCTGGCTCGGGTCCTGTTTGTATCTCCCCCAGCGCTCAGAACAGCGCTCTGCACATAGTAAGCGCTTAACAAACACCAACGTAATTCTTCTTATTAATAAAAGGTTTTGAGGCAGCAGGGGAGAGGACAATAAAAACAATCTCGGGTCAAGCAGATTGGGATCGGGAGACGGTTTAGATTCAGAAGCTGTGATTCTCAGCTTCTGACTGATGTGGGACTATCTCTCCTCTAGACTTTAAGGTCCTTGTGGGCAGGGACCGTATCTACCAACTCTATTGTCCTCTCCCGAGCGTCTGGTACAGTGCTCTGCACACAGTAAGCGCTCAATAAATACCATCGATTCACTGAAGTGTAAGTAGTAAGTAGCCGAGTGCTCAGTGCCAAGTGGGTGCTCAACAACTTCTATTGTTCAGAGCCCTGCTAAAATCCCCAAATAAATAATCATAATACCAGTATCCGTTAAGCATTTATCAATCAATCAATCGTATTTACTGAGCGCTTACTGTCTGCAGAGCACTGTGCTAAGTGTTTGGGAGAAGACCCGTGGTCGGTTAGGGATTGTCTCTGTTGCCGAATTGTGCTTTCCGGGCGCTTAGAACAGTGCTCTGCACCCAGTAAGTGCTCAATAAATACGATTGAATGAATGTATGAACAGGTGGCCGATAAAGTCGCTTTCCCACAGTAAGCTCACAGTCTAGAGGGGGAGACTGACTTTGATACAAACAAATAAATTACCGACAAGGACGTAAACGCCGTGGGGCCGAGGGATGGGTGAAGAAAGGGAGCGGATCCAAGCACTAGGGCGACGCAGAGCGGAAGGGAGCGGGAGAAGAGGAAAAGAGGGCCAATTCCGGGAAAGCCTCTTGGAGGAGGATTGGGGTGGAGGGAAGGGGCACTTAGAGGACTCTGTGCCGAGAACTACGTGCGAAGCACTGTACTAAGCATTCGGTTAGATCCAAATTCATCAGTTCGGACACAGTCCCTGTCCCACATGGGGCTCGCAGTCTAAATCGCAGGAGGGACGGGTATCGAATCCTCTTTTATAGAGGGGGAAACCGAGGCACGGACCAGTGATTTGCCCAAAGTCATCCAGCAGGGAAGTGGCGGGGATTAGAACCCAGGTCCTCTGAACCCCGGGCCCGGGCTCATTCCACTAGGCCACGCCGCTTCAGTCGATCAGTCAGTCGTATTTATTGAGCCCCAACCGAATGTCGAGCGCTTCCCACTCTCTTCTCAAGAGCGTGGAATGATCCGCTCGGACTGAGCTTCCAGCCGGGAATTACGGCCCACATCTAGCCTGAGGAATTCCGGGGGGGGGGTGGGGGTGGGGGGAGAAGAGATCATTTGTTAAGTTACTAAGGGAGAGAATAGGAATGATGTTATTTATTAAGCGCAGGGGTCGAAACGAGATCATCAGATGGGGCACAGTCCGACCCGCAAGGGGCTCACAAATCTAAGAAGGACACTGGGCGTCTTATCTCTATTTTACGGATAAGAAAACTATGGCAAAGAGACATTAAGCAACTTGTCCAAGGTCCCCTAATGGACAGGTGGGAGGGTGGGGACACAAACAGAGGTCCCCTGCCCCTCTCAGGCCCCGGGCTCTTTCCGTTAGACCCCCCCGCCTCCCGGCACGGGGAACCGGGGGCAAGAGGTGAAGGCGTCGAAGAGATCTCTTCACTTTGGACCCTAAATCTTTAACATTCGAGCGAAGGGCAACATCGTTTTGCAAATCGACCCTGAATTTTTAAGCCCTTTCTGCAGCTTCTCCACGGCCAAAGTGTTGCCTTTCATCCTGAGTTGGTTGCGCGTAGGGAATGTGTCGCCAACTCTGTTACACTGTACTCTCCCAGGCGGTTAGTACAGTGCTCTGCACACGGTAAGCGCTCGATAAAAACCACCCATCGATCGATCTCTCTGGCCTCCCTAAATTCAAAAGGAGGCTATTAGGTTCCCCCAGGAAGAAGAAATCTAGGATAAACCACTGACTCTGCCTTAATGTCAGGTGCCCATTTCCAGGATTAGCTTGTATCTACCCCAGCTCTTAGTACAGTGCCTGGCACATAGTAAGCGCCTAACGAATACCATTTAAAAAAAAAAGATGAAGCTAAAACCTACGAGGATTGATCTTCTCTGAATCCCAGGGTCCAGAGAGATTGGTTGGGGGGGGGGTGAGTATATAATAATGATGACGTTTGTTAAGCACTTACTATGTGCCCAGCACCGGTTATATATCAGGGAAGTGGTGTGGTGAAGTGGCAGAGAGCCGGAGGACCCGGGTCCGAGCCCGTGCTGCGCCGCTGACCGGCTCCGTGACCGTGGGCGAGTCACTTGACTTCTCCGCACCTCGGTTTCCTCAACTGTCCAGTGGGGGTGAGAATCCCTGCCTCCTCTCCCCACCTCACAGGGTCGTTGTGAGGGCCGAAACGGATAATAATAATGTCGGTATTTGTTAAGCGCTTACTATGCGCAGGGCACTGTTCTAAGCGCTGGGGGGATACAGGGTCATCAGGTCGTCCCACGTGAGGCTCACAGTTAATCCCCATTTTACAGATGAGGGAACTGAGGCCCAGAGAAGCGAAGTGACTTGCCCACAGTCACGCAGCTGACTAGTGGCGGAGCCGCCAGTCGAACCCATGACCTCTGACTCCGAAGCCCAGGCTCTTTCCACTGATGTGAGAGCGCTCTGGGAATTAAACCGAGGCACTGTATATAGGGAAGAGAGACGGGGAAAAAGCAGACATGGTGCCTGCCCACAGAAAGATCTCATTTAAACCCTTCTAAAATCTACAGTCTCCAGACGCTAGACAGTCTCAGCTCGTTCCGGGCAGGGAACAAGCCTCCCAACTCTGATATCGTGTACTCTCCCAGGCACTCAGTACAGTGTTCCGCACGCGGTAAGCCTTCAGTAAACACCCTTGATGGAGTAAAATCCCATCTCCTCCAGGAAGCCTTCTGTGATCACACCCTTATCTCCCCACTCTATGTCCCCCCGCTTCCCCTTAAAACAGAGGTATCCACCCCATCCCCCCTCCCCACAGCAAATATGTTCCAATCGCCAGCTCCGCCACTTGCCCACCGCGTGACACCGGGCGGGTCTCGGCTTCTCCGGGCCTCGGTTCAAGGACCGCATCTGATCTGATCATCTTGCATCTCCCCCACCTCTTAGGACGGTGGCCGGCACATAGTAAGCGCGTAACAAATTCATTCATTCAACAGTATTTATTGAGCGCTCACTATGTGCGGAGCACTGTACTAAGCGCTTGGAATGGACAGATCGGCAACAGATAGAGACGGTCCCTGCCCACCGACGGGTTTACGGTCTAATCGGGGGAGACGGACAGACAAGAACCGTAGCGATAAATAGAATCGAGGGGCTGTACATCTCATTAAAGCAATAGCAATAAATAGAATCAAGGGGACGTACGTCTCATTAACAAAATTAATTTCACGGGTTATTATTTTTTGGGCTTCCTCTCTTCCCGTAATTCACGTCTGTGACTCTTTCCCAATCTCATGAGATTATGAAATCATTAAGGGCGCGTTTATTAACCCTATTTACTAGCTCTATCGCAAATTCCCAAGGATGTAGGACAGTGTCGGGCCCAAGAGTAAGCGCCCTATAAATATCATTGATGGATTCCGCCACTTATCTGCCGCGTGACCTCAGGCAAGTCGCTTCGCTTCTCCGGGCCTCGGCTACCTCACCTGGAAATCGGGGATTAAAAGCGGGAGCCCCACAGAGACTGTGTCTAATCTGATTAGCCTGTATCTACCCCAGAGCTTAGCACAGTGCCCGGCACATCGTAAGCGCTTAACAAATAGCATTTTTTAAAGAATTAGAGCCTAATAGAGAGCAGGAGCTGTTCAGGGCAGATTGCGGTGTTGTGAAAGGAGCCGAGGCAGCGGCCGCTAATAATAATGATTGTGGTGTTTTTTTTAAGCGTCTACTCCGCTCTAAACACCGTACTGAGCTCTGAGATAGATTCCCGATAATCAGCGTGGATACAGTCCCTGTCCCACATGGGGCTCACAGTCTAAGTCTAGTGAAGCAGCGTGGCTCAGTGGAAAGAGCACGGGCTTTGGAGTCGGGGCTCATGAGTTCGAATCCCAGCTCTGCCACTTGTCGGCTGGGTGACTGTGGGCGAGTCACTTCACTCCTCTGTGCCTCGGTTCCCTCAGCTGTCAAATGGGGATGAAGACCGGGAGCCCCACGTGGGACAACCTGATTCCCCTGTGTCTACCCCAGCGCTTAGAACGGTGCTCGGCACATAGTAAGCGCTTAACAGATACCAACGTTATTATTATTATTAAGGAGAGGGAAAACTAGTATCGAATCCTTATTTTCGGAGGAGGAAACTGAGGTTAGACTGGAATCTCCTTGTGGATGGGGAACGAGTCTACCCGTTCTGTTGGACTGAACTTTCCCAAGCACTGACTACATTGCCCGGGACAGTGCTTGGCACATTAGTAAGCGCTTAACAAATACCATCGTCGTCATCATCGCTCTGCCCACAGCAAGTGCGTGAGTGCTCCGTAAATAACACCGATCGAGGCCCCGAGAAGAGGTGACGTGCCCAAGGTCACACAGCAGACAAGCGGTAGAGCTGGAATTAGAACCCAGGCCCCGCAACTCCCAGTCACACGAACTGTTTCCACGAGGCGACTTCCCCGACTAGAACCTCATTTCCTCTTCTCACGCTCCCCTCCGTTGCACCCCTGCACTTTGATACGCGCCCTTTATTCCCCCCCCCCCCCCGACTCGGCCCCTCGGCACTTTCTTTATCGTGTTTGTGCAGCGCTTATTATGTGCCAGGCACCGTACTAAGCGCTGGCACAGATACAAGCTGATCGGGATGGACACAATCCCTGTCCCACACGGAGCTCACAGCCTTAATCCCCATTTTACAGGTGGGATAACTGAGGCACGTAGAAGTGTAGAGACTTACTCAAGGTGGTGGCCGAGTCGGGATTAGAACCCAGGGCCCGGTGACTCCCGGGCCTGGTTGCGCCAGGAGAGCACAGCGTGGCTCGGTGGAAAGAGCGTGGGCTTGGGAGACGGAGGTCGCGGGTTCTAATCCCCGCTCCACCGCTTGTCAGCTGTGTGATTTTGGGCAAGTCACTTCACTTCTCGGGGCCTCGGTTACCTCATCTGTAAAATGGGGATTAAGACCGTGAGCCCCACGGGGGACAACCCGATTCCCCTGCGTCTCCCCCGGCGCTTAGCTCGGTGCTCGGCACATAGTGAGCGCTTAACAAATACCAACCTTATTATTGTTACATTATTATTGTCAGCTGTGTGACCAGCTGGACGCTTGCAATCTAGTGGGGGAGACAAGTGCTTAGTACAGTGCCCTGCATAGAGTGAGCGCTCAGTAAATGCCACTGAATGAACTTACGGTTAGGGGAAGCAGCAAAATAAGCAGCCTGGTGAGCGCTCAGTAAATGATCGACTGATTCATCGGGCAGTGAATGTTTCCAGGAGAGGATACGTCAGTAGGCAATAAGATCGGAAGTTTCAAGAAAGCAGTCGCATCCTTACGTGAAGCCGCGTGGCTCCGTGGAAGGAGCCCGGGCCTGGGAGTCCGAGGTCATGGGTTCGAATCCCGGCTGGTCAGCTGGGTGAGCCCGGACAAGTCGCTTCACTGCTCTGGGCCTCCGTCCCCTCATCTGTAAAATGGGAATGAAGACTCTGAGCCCTACGTGGGACAACCTGGTGACCCTGTATCTCCCCCGGCGCTTAGAACAGTGCTTGGCACAGAGTAAGCGCTTAACAAATACCAACATCATTATTATGTCCCATCCATAATTCATCCTTTATACCGATAATAATAATGATGTTGGTATTCGTTAAGCGCTTACTAAAATAAATGGAGCGCTGGGGTAGACACAGGGGAATCGGGTTGTCCCACGTGGGGCTCCCAGTCTTCATCCCCATTTTCCAGATGAGGTCACTGAGGCCCCCGAGAAGTGAAGTGACTTGCCCAGGGTCACCCGGCTGACAGGCGGCGGAGGCGGGATTCGAACTCATGACCCCTGACTCCCAAGCCCGGGCTCTTTCCATTGAGCCACGCTGGGTCTTCCCTGCTAATCCGTAAAGTCCTTTTCTACCGACGCTGTTGCATCGCACTCTCCCAAGCGCTTAGCACAGTGCTGTGCACACAGTAAGCGCCCTCTAGGCCGTAAACGACCACTCCCAAGCTCCCGGACCAACGCTCTGCACATAGTAAGCGCTCGATAAATACTATTGATTGAGAAATACCATTGATGAATAAAGACAACGGATTGATTGACGGGCAACAGTCGCATCCCGGGATCCGGGGAGGCGCCGGGTCAACCAGGGGCCAATGGCGCGCCACCTGGCCCCGTCGCCGGGGCGACGAGGGAGCCCCGCCCCCTCTCGTCCGCGCGACCAATAGGAAGGGAGGGAGGGCGGAGCCTGCGCGCCGGACCCGCCCCCCCCACCCGTTTCACCAATCAGAAGCCCAGAGTGCCGAGGAAGACCCGCCCCCTCTCATCTCCCAATAGAGAGGGAGGGCGAAGCCCGAGCGCTGACCCCCCCACCCGCACGCCCGCTTCACCAATCAAAAGTCCAGGAGGCCGAGGAAGACCCGCCCCCTCGCGTCCGCGCGACCAATAGGAAGATAAAGTAGGCGGGGCCTCCTCTGCGACCCTCCCGGCCGCTCCTCTCCCGCTCAGCCAATCAGAAGGCAGAACTCCGGGGGAGACCCGCCCCCTCTCCCCGAGCGGCCAATAGGAAGGGAGCCTCCCGGCGGCTCCGCGCGCGCTCAGCCAATCAGAAGGCAAAGGCGTCCGGCCGGGTACCCCCGGTAACCATGACGACGGGGGAGCGCCGGCCCGTCTCCTCGGAGCCACCAATAGGAAGGGAGGGCGGGCGGGGCCTGCGCTCTGATCATCCCCGGCCTCCCGGCGCATGCTCAGTGCGAGGGGGCCGGGCAGGGCCGGGCGGCGGGATGGCGGCGGGGCGGGGGCTGCCGTTGCCGGTGCTGCTGCTGGTGCTGCTGCTGCTGGTGCAGCCGCCGGGGCCGGGGGCGGCCCGGGCCTCCCGGGGTGCGGAGGGCCCGTCCCCCCCGTACACCCCGGACTGGGCCAGCCTGGACTCCAGGCCTCTGCCCGCCTGGTTCGACGAGGCCAAGTTCGGGGTGTTCGTGCACTGGGGGGTGTTCTCCGTGCCCAGCTGGGGCAGCGAGTGGTTCTGGTGGCACTGGAAGGGCGAGCGGCGGCCCGAGTACGACGGCTTCATGCGCGCCCACTACCCGCCCGGCTTCAGCTACGCCGACTTCGCCCCCCAGTTCGCCGCCGCCTTCTTCGACCCCGAAGGCTGGGCCCGGCTCTTCGAGCAGGCGGGGGCCAAGTGAGGCGGGGCGGTCCGGGGGTGGGGGGCCGGAGGATGGGGGGGTCAAGGGGTCGAGGATGGGCCTGGAGGATGGGGGGGCCGGGGGTCGGAGGCTGGGAGATGGGGGGGGGGGGTCAGGGGCCGGGGGATGGAGGGGCAGAGGGGCAGGAGCCGGAGGACGGGGAGCCTGGGGTCAGGGGCCGGGGGGTGGGGAGGCCGGGGGTCGGGGCCGGAGGATGGGGAGGCCGGGGGTCGGGGCCGGAGGATGGGGGGCCTGGGGTCAGGGGACCTGGGGGTTGGGGGGTGGGGGGAGAAGCTGGGGACTAGGGACTGGAGGATGGTGAGGGGCTGGGGGAGCAGCGGCTGGAGGATGGTAAGGGGGCTGGAGGACCGGGGAGGGCCTGGGGGTCGGGGGCTGGTAAGGATGGAGGGGCGAGGGATCGGGGTCGGGGGGGGAGAAGTTGGGGGCCAGGGGCTGGAGGATGGGAAGGGGCCTGGGGGAGCAGGTGCTGGAGGACTGTGGGGGTCAGGGGCTGGAGGATGGAGGGGAGGAGCTGGGAGCCAGGGGCTGGAGGATTTGGGGGGGTCGGGGACGGGGGCCGGGGGAGCCGGGAGGCGGAGAAGGATAGAAACGATGCATTCGGATCATAGACGATCTCTGGCCCAAGACGGCGGAGGGAGAATTGGGAACTCGGGAAGCAAACAGCCGATGCGGATGTGGCCTTGGGTCGTGTGTGTTTGGCAACCGAATCGTGACATGTGACCCACTTCCTCCTCGGGCTACCCCGAGCCTGTCATGTGCTTGGCTCCTCCTCAACGGAGAGGTCTGTTGGCCAGTCGAGAGGGGAAGGTAACCGAAGCAGCCAGCCGGTCGAGCCTAAATTTATCGAGCGCTTAGTGGGAGCGTTTGGGAGAGTACAGCAGAATAATACGACAGACACGTGCCCCGCCCCCGGTGAACCCAGGGTCCAGATGGGGAGATAGAGATCGATCGAGATAAATCACAGATACGGACACGAGTGCCGGGGAGGGGGGTGCATAGAGGGAGCCAGTCAGGGCGACGCAGAAGGGAGTGGGAGGTGAGGGAGGGAGCGGGGCTCGGTCAGGGAAGGCCTCTTGGAGGAGAGGGGCCTTCAGAAAGGCTTTGAAGTCAGCGAGAGGGGTTGCCCGTCGCGTATGGGGAGGGAAGGCGTTCCCAGCCGGACGTGGGACGCGGACGAGGTCGGCGGCGAGGCGGACGAGATCGAGGGGCGTGGGCCGGTCGGACGGGTCCGGGCCCGGCGGGCAGAGGACCCGACTTCTCACCCTGACCCCCATCCCTTGTCTGCTGCGCGATCTTGGGCAAGTGACCTAACTTCTCCGCGCCTCAGTTATCTCGTCTGAAAAACGGGGATTCGGACCGCGGGCACGGAGTAAGGGCTTAACAGATACCGCTGAAAAAACAGACCGAGGGCCTGGACCCTCTCCGTCGCCGAATCGAGACAGCGCGCTGAATGTGATTGTTTTTATTTTTCCCTTAGCCTAACGAGAGACCGTCACTTTAGAAGGCGCCGACACCGAATGTTTAGAATCGTAAGACTAGATCAGGTCTGCGGACTCTCGCGTGCTCCGGCTTGGTTCGGCGCTCCGCCGGGAGGCGCTCGATAAGTACTCTCGATCGGATCCGGCTCGAGCGGAGAGCTGTCAGTTGCCCGGATGGTTTTCCGGCCGCAGACCGCCCGAATGGGCGATTCAGGCCAAACGGTCCGCGCTGGGACCGTGGAGAAAGCCCGGCCTGCGTTAACGCCGCCACTTTGTACAGCGTTTCCCTTCCCGCTCCCAACTTTCTCATTTGTCTTCCCAGCGGCCCGGACGGGTGTTTTGTAGGTAAGGCCCGGAGAGGGGGAGTGACTTGTCCAAGATCACGCAGCAGGCCAGAGGCAGAGCTGGAACCAGAACCCAAGCCCGGGCCTTCCGTCTCCCAGAACCGCAGTCTTTCCCGTAAAGCGTGCTCCCTCCCCTTGTCCCCAGTCGATCGGTCGGTGGTATTTACTGAGCGCCTACCGGGTGTGCCCCGTACTAAACGCTTGGGAGAATACAATACGGTAAGGGCCGGTGGACGTGGTCTCTCTATTCTGCGTCTTGCCCACTCCGCAGCACGTTAGGGGAGCGGGAGAGGGAACGGGAGCTCCTTCGTTTGGGTAGGAGAACGCGTTCTAATAATAACGATGATGGCGGTTATTCGTTAAGCGCTCACTCTGTGCCAAGCAGCGTACCGAGCGTTGCGGTGGTTACCGGATCGTCAGATCAGAGACGGTCCCCGTCCCACGTGGGGGTCCGCGGCCTAAGAGGGAGGGGAAACGGGTATCTCGTCCCCATCTCCTAGGCGAGAGAACCGAGGCCCGGGGAAGTGAGGTAACTTGCCCTAGGTCACGCAGCAGGCAAGTGGCGGAGGCGGGGCGAGGACCCGGGTCCCCTTCCGTTCCTTCCGCCGGGCCCCGCCGCTTTCTCCGCGTGCCGGAGGGCCCCCGGGATGGGCGGTCCGCAGCCCCCGCGCCTTCCCCCTCGGTCACGGCGGCTTTCGGTTTCGACAGGTACGTGGTCCTGACCGCGAAGCACCACGAGGGCTTCACAAACTGGGGCTCGCCCGTCTCCTGGAACTGGAACTCTCAGGATGTGGGGCCGCACCGGGACCTCGTGGGTGAACTGGGACGGGCCCTCCGGAAAAGGTGCCGGCCGGGGCGGGGAGGCGGACCCTTCCCCCCGATCCCCCCCCCCCCCCCCCCCCCCCCCCCGCCTCTCTTCCCTCTAAAGCCTGCTTCCCGGGGGCGGCGAGTAGCACGGCGCCCAAACTACCAACGTTGGAAGCTGGGCCTTGGATGCCCCACCTCACACCCCGTCCACTCAGTGAGCTAGATCACTTCAGTTCGGGCCGGAAGCGCCCGGAGCAGAGGACTACGGGAGCCCGGATTCCTCGTTTCATTCCCCACTGGGTTCAAAACTCACGCCTTTACCGTGAGCGTTCTCTCTCTCCCTCCCTTATCCGTTTCCCCTCTCCTAAATTTCGAAGGAGGGCCACGTCCTCCCGCGGTCCCGGACCGCCCTCCCCCCTCACCTCCGTCAATCTGATTCTCTTCCCCTCTTCAAATCCCTACTTAAAACTCACCTCCTCCAAGAGGCCTTCCCAGACTGAGCTCCTCCCTTTTTCCCTCTGCTCCCTCTACCTCCCTTCACCTCTCCGCGGCTAAACCCTCTTCTCCCCCCTTTCCCTCTCCTCCTCCCCCTCTCCCGTCCCACCCCCTCGGCACCGTACTCGTCCGCCCGACCGTATATATCTTCATCACCCTATTTATTTTGTTTAATGAGATGTACGTCACCCTGATTCTCTTTAGTTGCCATTGTTTTTACGAGACGTTCTTCCCCTCGACTCTATTCATCGCCATCGTTCTCGTCTGCCCGTCTCCCCCGATCAGACCGTCAGCCCGTCAGAGGGCGGGGACCGTCTCTATCTGTTGCCGACTTGTTCATTCCAAGCGCTTAGTCCAGTGCTCTGCACATAGTAAGCGCTCGATAAATACTATTGAATGAATGAATGAATGAATGAAGTGGCCCGACTTATCTGTCGAGCGCAATCGGCGATGTTTTCCCAGAGCTTCAAAAGCAGCTGGTGGTTCCCGCCCTAATACTCACGAGATCGTACCATTAGCCTGTCCTCGCCCTCTTAGCGAACTGTCACCGAGCCGAGCTCTTGCACGAGGTAGACCGTGAGACCGCTCTTCTGTTTGGATTTTTTTCCCACGCCAGTAGAGATAATGAAAATATTACTACCAAGCTCGGTCTCTCCCCCAATCCTTCTCTGTTCGCTCTACTTAATAGGCGACTCTCTCTCCTTAATCTCAGGAAAATTCGCTACGGATTGTATCACTCGCTGTTGGAATGGTTCCACCCGCTCTATCTCATGGACAAGAAAAATGACTTCCAGTCCCAGTATTTCGTCCTCGCCAAGACGATGCCAGAGCTGTATGACCTCGTTATAAGGTGAGAGAGCAGGGGTTTCTCTGCCCCACTGTTGCTTTTAGGGGAGGGGGACGTCAGAGTAGCGAGTCGTGAGTTTTTGTGATGCGTTTCCAACCTCGGACAATAATAGTATATAGGGAATGATAATAATCGTGGCATTTGTCAAGCGCTTTACTACGTGCCAGACACTGTACTAAGCACCGGAATGGATACGAGCAGATCAGGTTGGACGCAGTCCCCGTCCCACGTGGGGCTCACGGTCTCGATCCTCGTTTTACAGATGAGGTAACTGAGGCACAGAGAGGTGAAATGACTTAATTACGGTACTCGTTTAGCGCTCACTACGAGCCAAGCACCGTTCTAAGCGCCGGGTCGTCCGAGGTCACACGGCAGACAAGTGACAGAGCCGGGATTAGCGTCCAGGTCCCTCCGACTCCCAGGCCGGTGCTTATATACATTAGGCCGCGCCGCCTCTCGTGGTCTTTGAGGGCAGAGTCAAGTCCGCTGACCCTCTTGTCCTCTCCCGAGGGCTTAGTACAGAGCTCTGCTCGCGGTAGGTGCTCAGTACATACCATCACTTGCTCGACTGAAAAAGACTGCCCCGTACCCCGTGAAGCGGTTCCCCGATATTCTGCCTGCCGCTTAAAGCCCCGGAGCCCCCTCGGATGACTCCCCCGGGGAGGCCCGGGAGAGGGTCCCCTCGCCGGGGACTGAATCGGCGCATCTTCCAGGTACAAACCGGACCTGATCTGGTCTGACGGCGAATGGGAAGCCCCGGACACCTACTGGAACGCCACAGATTTTCTCGCCTGGCTCTACAACGAGAGTCCCGTCAGGGTACCGTAGCCGGGGTCCCGTCGCCCTGCCCGTTGGCCGGAACCCGGGGGGGTGGGGGCGGGGGGGGACGGTTAGGCGGTTGTCAAATCGTGGGACGGGGGCCACGGGCGTGGGCAACCTCGGCCCGTGCTCTATACGGCTAGATCGCCGTCGGTTCCGGGGTGCCTCCGAGCACCCCGATCCCTCCGGGGTGCCGGCACCGGTCTTCTCGGAGAACCGGAGGGAGGCCGGAGACTCACTCTCCCTGGGGGGGACGGAAGAGTAGAAGACCCTACCGTCAGCCAAGGGGGTGGTGGCTCACGGACAGTCCTGCTTGGAGGCGGGGGGGATGGACTAGATGACCGGCTCACCTCCTCCGGGTCCCGGGGAGGTGAGAGGCCCCAGAAGAACAGCCTCCACTCCGGCATTGAACGATCCCAGCCGCCGCCTCCTCCTGGTATTCTCATCTGCGGCGGGGGAAGACATTTATGACTTGTCCACATTTATGGCTCCCCCTGCCCTCTTCCCCTCTGAACTTTAGCCCTCCACCTTCTGGACCACCGTCCTGAGGGGTCTGTTGCTCCACGGGGCCCCAGAAGACCTAGAAATTGAAATTCCAACCCTCTTGGGGAGGTCCCCTCCCCTGTGAAGGGCCAGGGATTTTTTGAATGCCCTTTCAGCGCTCGCTATGCATCGGGCGCCGTTCTGAGCCCCGGGGAAGGTAGAAGTTAATAAGGTCGGACCCAATCCCCGTCCCTCACGGGGCTCCCAGTTTAAGTAGCGGGGAGAGCAGGTATCCCCCTTTCACAGTCGAGGAGACTGAGCCCCCCTCTCCTCCCGGACCCACCCGGCCCGCTTCCGCGCTTCCCCGGGCCCGTCGCGCAAAACCCTCCAACCGGCGTCTCCCCCCGTCTCCGTCTCTCCCGCCGGCCCTCAGGACGAGGTGGTGGTGAACGACCGATGGGGCAAGGACTGTCCCTGCCATCACGGCGGCTATTACAACTGCGCGGACAAGTACAGGCCCGGGACCCTGCCGGACCACAAGTGGGAGATGTGCACCTCCGTCGACAAGATGTCCTGGGGCTACCGGCGCAACATGGAGGTCCTCCAGCTCATGAGCGAGGAGGAGATCATTTTGGTAGGAAGCAGCCGGCACCCCCCCGCCCGCCCCTTCAGGACCCCCTTCCCCCCCCCGCCTCACGGACCCCCCCTCTCCCTTCGTAGGAACTGGTTGAGACGGTGAGTTTCGGCGGCAACTACCTCCTCAACGTGGGGCCCACGAAGGACGGGGTGATCGTGCCCATCTTCCAGGAGAAGCTCCTGGCCGTGGGCGCGTGGCTGAGCGTCAACGGGGAGGCCATCTACGCCTCCAAGCCCTGGCGGGTGCAGCTGGAGAAGAACGAGAGCAAAATCTGGTGAGCGCGTCCTCTCCCCGCCACGGACCGTCTTTTTTAACGGTGTCGGTCAAGCGGGTGCCGAGGTAGGGGCCGTCGGAGGCGAGGCCGAGAGGTGGGGTGTGAGGCCGGAAGCCGCGAGGAGCGGCGTGGCGTAGCGGACGGAGCACGGCTCTGGGTGTCAGAGGTCACGGGTTCTAATTCCGGCCCCGCGGCAAGTCACTTCACTTCTCTGGGCCTCAGTTACCTCGTCTGTAAAACGGGGATGAAGACCCGCGCGTCCTACGCGGAACAGGGACTGGGTCCGGCCCGATCCGCCTGGATCCACCCCAGCGCTTAGTACGGCACCTGGCGCGTAGTAAGCGCTCAACAGATGCAGTCATAATAATAATGATGATAAAGAGGTGGGGCGCGGGGGGTTGCTGACCAGAGCCTGGGGTGGACAGCGGTGAGCGTCTCTCGCCTCCGGTCGGCTTGGCAGGTACACATCCAAGGGGGAGGACGTCTACGCCATTTTCAACCAGTGGCCGGAGAATAATGTCCTGACGCTAACCACGCCCGTCGTCCACTCGGGCACAAAGGTAAGAAAACGCAGACTTCCGGCCCCCTGGTCAGCCGTGCCTCGGGAAGGAAGGCGTGGAAACCGCTTCTCCCCACCCTGAATCGGCGTGGTCCGGTGGCTAGAGCCCGGGCCGGGGGGGGGGGGGGGGTCAGGAGGAACTGGGTTCTAATCCCGGCTCTTGTCTGCTGGGTGATATTGGGCAAGTCACTTCACTTCTCTTATCCTCTCATTCATTCACCCAGTCCTATTTACTGAGCGCTTGCTGTGTACAACACTGTAGCCGGCACTTGGGAAAGTTCAATAGAACAGTAACCTTTATGACTCTGTCAGCCTCCTCGCTGACCTCCCGGCCTCCCGTCTCTCCCCACTCCGCTCTGCCGCCCGGGTCGTTTTTCTACGAAAACGTTCGGGCCACGTTGGCCCCGCTCCTCAAGAAACTGCAGTGGTTGCCCACCCACCGGCGCATCCAACAAAAACACTCCTCCCCGTTGGCTTCGAAGCAGTCAATCCCCTCGCCCCCTCCTACCTCACCTCGCTACTCGCTTACTACAACCCAGCGTGCGCACTTCACTCCTTTAATGCTGACCTTCTCGCTCTACCTCCATCTTGTCTCTCTTGCCCTCACCCCCATCCTCCCCGTGGCCTGGAACCCCCTCCGTCCTCAAATCCCACAGTGACTCCCCCCAGCCCCGGCCTTAAAAACCTTATTGGAAGCCCATCTCCTCCAAGGAGCCTTCCCTGACCAAGCCCAGCTTTCCTCTTCTCCCTCTCCCTTCTGTGTCACCCCGACTTCTTCCCTTTATTCATTCCCTTTCCCCGCCCGCCCCCCGCGCTTCTGTACATAGCTGTTATTCATAATTAATGTTTATCATCCCCTTCTAGACTGTAAACTCGCTGTGGGCGAGGAATGGGTCTGTTTATTGATCTCTGTCCTCTCCCAAGTGCTTAGCCCAGTGCTCTGCACACAGTAAGCGCTCAAAAAATACGTCTGAACGAATGAGGAGTCCAACGGAGTATGGGTTCCGGTCCCTCCCCCCGAGGAGCCGGCAGTCTGGCGGCCACTAGTGTGGCCACTGGGTCCCGGGGGCCGGTAGCCCACAGATCCATCGCGCCTCCCGTTTGCCTCCCGCAGGTGACCCTGTTGGGGTTCTCGGGGCAGCTGAAGTGGGAGGAGGCCTCGGGTCTCCGAGTCTCCCTGCCCGTGATTCCCCCTTCAGCCCTGCCCACGGAGTTTGCCTGGACCATCAAGCTGGAAGGAGTGAAATGACCACCGAAACTCAGCGTGGAAGAGGAGAGGCGGGCCTCTCCAGCTCTCTGCTGCCTAAGAGTCAAATTGAAGGGTAATCGAAATAAATCACCTCCATCCTGTCCTACCCGGAATAGACATTTTTCTGACGCATTTTAACCCAAAGGAACGGAACACCCCAAAGACCCTCGGGCTGACCCGGCTCAGGTCTCCACGAGGAAGTTCTCGCGGCCTGAATGGCGACTTGGCAGCTTTTCCATTCCCCTTCTTGGCGGGCGCCAAAACGGGCGAGCAGAGCCGGCGGAGGCCGGAGAGGACCAGACCCCCGGGAACGTCGGGAGTCGAAGGTTTCTCCCGAAAGACCCCCTCCCCATCCAAGGGAACATCTGCTCCGACCCTAATCTCCTTCAGCTGCCTCAAAATAAAGCCGGAAGGTGTCGGAAATTCCGTCACGCGGGCCGCGAAGGTCAAAGCCAACGTCTACCGTTCCAGACCCTGCAAAGAAGAGTACAGATGCGGGGCGGGAGGGGGGGGTCTTGCGTCGTCTGGTCGCTGGGGTGACCCCCGAGCCGGGACCACCGTGAGGTTCGCTCCTGCCGGCTCCGGCCTGTCCGGGAGGGGAATAGACACCCCGCTGGCGGTTTCACTCGGACAGGGAGCGCGGGCTGAGCCGGAAGAAACCAGGCGATTAACGCGTCACCCGAGCCCCGGCACAGTCCGAAGGGGGCTGGGCCGGGCTAACGCCAGCTGCTTCTCACCGGACGGACGTCAACCTCTGAACTGCTTCGTGACCCCTGGGAGATTCAGCTGATCCGAGGGCAGATGGGATGTTGCCTCTGTTTACATTGTCGGGCTTATTTGGGAGCGGGGAGGTGTTAATTCCAATGTCTTAATAAAATCACTTCAAAATACATTCAATTAAATGACTGTGCACTGTGCTTAGATTTCTCTGCCTTCTGTGAAATATGTTTACAATCGTCTGTATGAGGAATAAAACTTTTTTTCAGAAAAAAGGCTGTTGGGGTCTTGGTTTTCTAGGAGCGGTTGACAGTGGCGAGTTATCTCACGGAAAATATGTAAATAGATGTTCGACCGTGACATCCTGGCTTCTCGTTCTCATCGTGTCTCAAATTCCCCTATTCCTTGCCTTTCTTCCCCCTGCCCCCAACAAACACACACGAGATTCGTCAGTGGTGTCTGATTCCCAGACTCAGTTGTAACTTGGTTGGCGGAGGCTGGAGCCCCTTGAATTTTACTTTTTATTATTAATAATAAAATAATACTAGTTATTTTATTAATAATAGCACTAGTTATATCAAGCACTTACTGTGTGCCAAGCACCGTAGTGAGTGCTGGGGTAGATCCAGTATAATCAGGTTGGGGGGTGTAGGAGAGAGAGAGAGAGAAAAGAGGTTTTAGTTTCTTCCCAAACCACAAAAAGCTCAGCAGGGGACACCTGCTTTTCAGTTTTCGGTTTGAAGTCACACCTGCAAAATGTTACCTAGAGCCTCTCGAGTCCGCAAGGAGAGGAAAACTAGGACATTTGACCCAAAGGGATTAAAAATAATAATTTTAATTGATGCTGGAAGAAAGCTGAGTCTGAGAGCTCCCTGAGGGGAGGGTCCAAGTCTTTCTCTTCTATGATGTGTTCCTAAGAGCCTACTGTATAATGGTATATGTCTCCTGTACCTTTTTTCCCCCTGGTATTTGAAGGACTTACTATATGTCAAACACTGTTCTAAGCACTGGGAGAGGTGCAAATTAATTAGGTCGGACTCAGTTCGTGTCCCGCATGGGGCTCACAGTCTACGAAGGAGGAAAAACAGGTACTTAATCCCCATTTTACAGTTGAGGGACTTGCCCAAGATCAAGCGGCAAGGAATTGGTAGAGCAGGGATTAGAACCCAGGTCCTCTAACTCCCAGGCCTGTGCACTCTGCTCTAGACCACGCCGCTTCTCGTGTCAACCCCAGTGCTTAGAACGGTGTCTGGCGCATAGTAAGCACTCAAATACTATTAAAACAAAAACAAGAATATTGATCTGTTTACACTAATTTTCCAACTTGTGACTTTGCCAGAAGTCAGAGAAAGCTGCCCTTCTGCCGGCTGCTTTAACAACAGTGGTATTTAGTGAGCCCTTGCTGTGTGCACAACGCTGTGCTAACCACTAGGCCTTGTGGGCAGCGAATGTGTCTATTGCTATATTGTATTCCCCCGAGCACTTAGCACGGTGCTCTGCACACAGTTAGCCCTCAATAAATACGATTGAATGAATTAGGAAGAGTTGAATAATAATAATTGGGGTATTTGTTAAGCACTTACTATGTGCCAGGCTCTGTTCCAAGCGCTGGAGTGGATACGAGCAGATCGGTTTGGACACAGTCCCTGTCCCACTTGAGGCTCCCAGTTTCCATCCCCATTTTCCAGTTGAGGGAACTGAGGCCCAAGAGAAGTGAAGTGACTGGCCCAAGGTCACGTGGCAGGCAAGTGGCAGAGCCGGAATTCATTCAATAGTATTTATTGAGTGCTTACTATGTGCAGAGCACTGTACTAGGCGCTTGGAATGGACAATTTTGGCAACAGATACAGTCCCTGCCCAATAAGTCTAAACCAGGGAGACAGACAGCAAAGTGAAAGAAAACAAAAGAAAACAAGATATACACCTCATTAACAAAATACATAGGGTAATAAATAATATATAGAAATCCAGGTCCAGCTTAGAACAGTGTTTGGCACATAAACGCTTAACCAAGTAGCATAATTATTCATTAACAAAATAAATAGGATAATAAATAACATATAGAAATCCAGGTCCGGCTGAGAACAATGCTTGGCACATAGCGAACGCTCAACCAAGTAGCATAATTATTATTTGCTACTGGTTTTGTTTTGTGGTCTGTCTCCCCCCTTCTAGACCGTGAGCCTGTTGTGGGGGTAGGGATGGTGGCTACAGAGAAGCAACGTGGCTCAGTGGCAAGAGCCTGGGCTTGGGAGTCCGAGGTCATGGGTTCGGATCCCGCCTCTGCCGCTCGTCAGCTGTGTGACTGTGGGTGAGTCACTTCAGTTCTCTGGGCCTCAGTTCCCTCCTCTGTAAATTGGGGATGAAGACCGGGAGCCTCACGGGGGATAACCTGATGACCCTGTATCTCCCCCCCCCCCCCCGCCCAGCGCTTAGAACAGTGCTCTGCACATAGCAAACGCTTAAATCGTCAGCTGTGGGACTGTGGGCAAGTCACTTGGTATTTGTATTTGTTAGTATTTGTATTTGTCAAGCACTTACTATGTGCAGAGCACTGTTCTAAGCGCTGGGGTAAACACGGGGGAATCAGGTTGTCCCACGTGGGGCTCCCAGTCTTTAATCCCCATTTTACAGATGAGGGAACTGAGGCACAGAGAAGTGAAGTGACTTGCCCACAGTCACACAGCTGACAAGTGGCAGAGCTGGGATTCGAACTCGTGAGCCTTCACTTCTCAGGGCCCCAGTTCCCTCATCTGCAAAATGGGGAATCAAGACTGGGAGCCCCACGAGGGACAACCTGATTCATTCATTCACTCAATAGTATTTATTGAGCGCTTCCTGTGTGCAGAGCACTGTACTAAGCGCTTGGAACGGACAAATCGGTAACAGATAGAGACGGTCCCTGCCCTTTGACGGGCTCACGGTCTAATCGGGGGAGACGGACAGATGAGAACAATAGCAAAGTTATGTCTGAAAAGCTAAAAGAGTCCTTGGCTACAACAGGCACAACTGGGCCAGCAGTTGGAAATGCTTACTAGACTGTTTTCTGAGCTAGGGGTTGGGTGAGTCCAGTGGTACAAGGGAAAGGTGTTTAACTAATAATAATAATAATGTTGGTATTTGTTAAGCGCTTACTATGTGCCGAGCACTGTTCTGAGCGCTGGGGTAGACCCGGGGGAATCAGGATGTCCCACGTGGGGCTCACAGTCTTAATCCCCGTTTTACAGATGAGGGAACTGAGGCCCAGAGAAGTTAAGTGACTCGCCCACAGTCACACAGCTGACAAGCGGCATAGCTGGGATTCGAACTCATGACCTCTGACTCCAAAGCCCGTGCTCTTTCCACTGAGCCACGCTGCTTCCCTTAGACTGTTTCCACTTCATTCAGGGTGTAGTCCAGGATGACATCGGGCCCTTGAAACTTAAAGTATCCCCGGAACTTCTTCTTTTGGAGCGGTAGTGGAAACCAGTAGATGTCATCCGGCCACATTTCACTGAGAGGCACCTGATCCAGTCTGAACCACTGAGGATGCATTTAATAATAATAACGTTGGTATTTGTTAAGCGCTTCCTAGGTGCCGAGCACCGTTCTAAGCGCTGGGGTAGACATAGGGGAATCAGGTTGTCCCACGTGGGGCTCCCAGTCTTCATCCCCATTTTCCAGATGAGGGAACTGAGGCCCAGAGAAGTGAAGTGACTCGCCCACAGTCGCCCAGCCGACAAGCGGCAGAGCTGGGATTCGAACTCACGAGCCCTGACTCCAAAGCCCGTGCTCTTTCCACTGAGCCACGCTGCTTCTCATCACCGCATTTCATCACTCTCGGTTGGATTTCCACGAAAACACTATCTGCGCGGAAGACATGGCCATCCATTTAGCTCAGAGTTGCCAAGGAATTCAAATGTGATGTGACCTATCTTCTGTAAGGTCAGCCCACTCTCCTCCGGTAATTCCCTCTTGGCTCCTTCCTCGATGGTCTCCCCGTCTCGCACCTTTCCCCCTTAGCCATTCCATCGCCCGGCTCCGAGGCCACGTTTTTCATATCCGAGGAGAACTTCCTGTCGTTTCACAACCAGGACCCAGGTGAAGAGCCTGGACGAGAACCGTGTTCCTTTTTCCGCCGCTCGCTCGGCCCAACCTGACGACCTGGTATCTCCCCCAGCGCTCAGAACAGCGCTCTAGACGGAGTAGGCGCTAAACGAATCCCAGCTCTGCCACTTGGCAGCTGCGTGACTGTGGGCAAGTCACTTCACTTCTCTGGGCCTCAGTTCCCTCATCTGGAAAATGGGGATGAAGACTGGGAGCCCCACGTGGGACAACCGGCTTCCCCTGTGCTTACCCCAGCGCTTAGAACGGTGCTCTGCACATAGTTAGCGCTTAACAAATACCGACATTATTAAATCGTCAGCTGTGGGACTGTGGGCAAGTCGCTTCACTTCTCTGGGCCTCAGTTCCCTCATCTGCAAAATGGGGATGAAGACTGGGAGCCCCACGTGGGGCAACCCGATGACCCTGGATCTCCCCCTGCTCTTAGAACAGTGCTCAAACACCAACAGGATTGTTCTAATCTGTTGCCCGACTGGACTTGCCAAGCGTTTAGTCCAGTGCCGTGCCCCCAGTAAAGCGCTCAGTCAGCACCACCCAATGGTCGGGTTCGGGGTCCGACCACTAGGGCGCGCTGTCGGCCCGCTCGCTGAGGAAAAGGTGGCCCCGCCCCCGTGACGTCACCCGCCCCGCCACGTGACTCCGAGGCCGGGGGGGGTGGGGCGCCACGTGACGCGGCTGGGGGGGCCACGTGACGGCGGGGGGCGGGGGAGGAGGGTTTGATGTCCGGGAAGGAGGGCAAGATGGCGCCGGGTAGGGCGGCGCTGAGGCTGACGGGAGTTTCGCCCGCCTCCTTCCGGGCCGTAAGTGCCCCCCTCAAAAACCCCTCAGAAACCCTTCCTTCTCTTCCTCCTTCTCCCCGAGGGTGTCCCCCTCTGGGTGACAGGAGGGGAGAGGGCCAGGGACACCCAGAGAGGGAGCAGAGGCACCCAGACAGGCCAGAGACAGGTGCAGCAGAGACACAGGGAGTGGGAGAGAGACAGAGGGAGAGACAGAGCAGAGAGATGGAGAGAGGGCAGAGGCTGAGGGAGCAGAGAGAGAGAGAGCTAAAGGCGGAGATGGCCCAGCATCCAGAGAGATGGGGCAGAGCAGGAGAGACAGAGAGCAGAGTGGCAGAGAGGGAGATAAAGGCAGAGATAGAGGGAGAGAGAGACCCAGAGAGGGCAGAGACAGAGAGATGGAGCAGAGACAAGGAGAGACAGAGAGCAGAGAAAGGCAGAAACAGAGCAGAGTGACAGAGATGGAGCAGAGACAAGGAGAGACAGAGAGCAGAGAAAGGCAGAAACAGAGCAGAGTGACAGAGATAGAGCAGAGACAGAGGGAGAGAGAGACGCAGAGGGGGCAGAGACTGAGAGATGGAGCAGAGACAGAAGGAGAGAGAGACAGAGGGAGCAGAGAGAGAGAGAGAGGCAGAGACAGAGCAGAGTGACAGAGATAGAGCAGAGACAGAGGGAGAGAGAGACCCAGAGGGGGGCAGAGACTGAGAGATGGAGCAGAGACAGAGGGAGGGGGAGAGAGACAGAGAGCAGAGACAGAGGGAGAGACCCAGAGAGGGCAGAGACTGAGAGAGACAGAGCAGGGGCAGAGAGACAGTGATGGAGAGAGAGAACAGAGAGAGAGAGAGGCCAGAGACTGAGTGAGAGACATAGAGAGATAGATCCAGAGAGGGCAGAGACAGAGAGTAGAGCAGAGACTAAGTGAGACAGAGATGACAGAGTACAGGCAGAGAGAGCAGAGACAGTGAGATAGAGACAGAGTGAGAGATAGAGACAGAGTGAGCAGAGAGAGAGGAAAGAGAGCAGAGACAGAGAGAAAGAAATAAAGAGCAGGGACAGAGTAAGAAGGCCAGAGCTAAACTCCCCACCCCTCCCGGGGTAGGAGGAACACCCTCCATTACCCCCCCATTAAGTTCCTGCTGCTGGGGGGGGGGGGGTTGGCACAGGGAGACACTTCCGTGTTAGAGAGAGATTGTTGGGGCCGGGGTGGAGAAGCCCCAGGTGAAGAGAAGCAGCCTCCTCCCGCCCCTGTGCCTCAGTGGGGATGGGGGGAGTGGGCCTGGACAACCGGAGACCCTCTTTGTAGCCCAGCGGGTGGGGAAACGAGCGCTTCAGATGTGCCGTCTAACACTTTCCCTCCTCAAAGGCCAGTCGTAATAATAACGGTGGTGTTTAAGTGCTTACTCTGTGCCAAGCACTGTTCTAAGCCTTGGGGTAGATTCAAGGTAAGCAAGTGGGACCCAATCCCGTCCCACATGGGGCTCACAGTGTTAATCCCCAGTTTACAGGTGAGGTATCTGAGGCACAGAGAAGCGAAGTGACTCGCCAAGGCAGACAAATGGCAGAGCGGGGATTAGAACCCAGGTCCTTCCGACTCCCAGAGCCGCTTCCGTTCCCTTCTCCCACCTGCCGCCCCGCGATCTGAGGCCGGCGGTCGGCTCCTTCCTCTCCTCCTCGCCTTCTCTCCCCGTCCAGCTTAGCTCCGCCGTGGCCGGGGGCTTCCCGAAGCAGGTGAAGGTCGTCGAGGTCGGACCCCGGGACGGACTGCAGAACGAAAAGGTGCGTGTCCACGTCGGAGAAACCGGGCCCGGGGGCCGGAAGGCCCCGGGTCGGTGTCCCGGCTCTGCCGCCGACCCGCTGGTTGACCTTGGCCAAGTGCCTTAACCTCTCTGGGCCTCAGTTTCCTCATCTGCCGAGTAGAGATCCCTCCTCTCCTTCCCTCGCGGGCTGTGAGCTCCCCGTGGGGCGGGGACGAGTTCCGATCAGAACGTCGTGCACCTAACCCGGCGTTCAGCACGGTGTTTGGCCCATAGTTAGCGCCGCTTAAATAATATGATTATTTCTGACTCGCCCTCTGCAGCTTCCTTCTCGAGCCTCAGGCGGCACTTATTGAGCACCTCCCGGGTGCAGTGCACTGTACTAGGTGTTAGGGAAGTCCAGGCAAGTGACATGATCCCTGCCCCCAAGGAGCCTCCACTCTGTCAGTTTGCCAGGTGAACTACCTGGGGCTTCTTAACTGCCCCTGCCCTCTCCCCGGTCCCATAGCCTACCCCAGGGATATTACTAGCTTGCCCCCATCCCCACTCCACCCCCCACCCCAGGGTTATTAAAGTTTGCATTTCCAGACCCTGCAGAAGCCCATTCTGCAATTCACACAGTTTCAGAGCCGTTCTGGCCTTTTGGGTCCGGAATTTGGAGCACGTGCACGGAGAACAGGGGCCTCTCCCCGCGCACATGCTCCAAATCTCCCAACCCAAAGTCCCGAGCATAGGTTTCGGGCCATCTCCTGCCCTTTCCCCGACATTCGTGCTACCCCCGGGGCCCGCAGGGAGAAGTTTTGCCGATGTGGAAATAGCTCTGTTTGTCCCCGAAAGGAATTCCCCGTTAGGTCTTCCCAGACGGGACACTGGGGGAGGGGACGGGGGACGGGGGACGGGGGGGGGGACAGCTCACCTCTGCCCGGACCTGCCGGGAAGCACCTGACTCTGGCGGGGGTGGCCGGACAAAGGTCAAGCGGTGAGAAGCGGCTCGGCCTAGCGGATAGAGGCCCGTGAGTCAGAAGGACCTGGGTTCTGATCCCGCCTCCGCTACTCGTCTGCTGCGTGACCTCGGGCAAGTCACCTCACTCCTCTGGGCCTCAGTTCCCTCATCTGTGAAAATGGGGGCGAAGACGGTGAGCCCCAAGTAGGACGTGGACCGTGTCCGACCTGATAAGCTTGTATCTACCCCAGCGCTTAGTACAGTGCAGAGTAAGCGCTTAACAAATACCATGGAAAAACAGGTCCAGTGGGGAGTGGTGGGGTGGGACAGATGATCGCAAGGGGCCGGTCTTCCACCCCCGATGGACGCGGCCCCTCCTGTGGTGTTCAGGGGGTGGTCCCGACGCCGGTGAAGATCCAGCTGATCGACATGCTGTCGGACGCCGGCCTCCCGGTCATCGAAGCCACCAGCTTCGTGTCCCCCAAGTGGGTCCCGCAGGTGAAGCCGGACGCCGAGGGCGCGCTCCCGCCCCGGGGGGAGCCCAGGGTTTGCGGGCTGGCGGGGGGCACGATCATTCACGGGCATTTACTGAGCGCCTGTTGTCGGGGGAGCAGTGGGCAAGGTGCCCGGGAGGGTACGGAACAGCTCTAGACTGTAAGCTCGTTGCGGGCAGGGAAGGTGTCTGGTCTATTGTACTCTTCCAAGCGCTTAGTACAGTGCTCTGCGTACAGTAAGCGCTCAATAAATACAACTGACTGACTGATCGGATGTTCCTCCCTCTGCTCCCGGGGGGGGGGGGGTCCCTGGTGGCGGGGTGGGAGGCGGGGGGCAAGGGCACCCTCTGAAATTCCTCCCTCGGCTACCCCAGATGGCAGATCACGTCCAAGTCCTGCAGGGAATCCGGCGCTCGCCCGGCGTCACCTACCCGGTCCTGACTCCCAACCTTAAGGGATTCGAAGCCGCGGTGAGCGGGGGCCGGGGGGATGCTGGCGGGGAGGGGGGACACCGCGCCCCCTCAAACGACATCCACAGCAGCCGCCAGCTCCCAAACCGGGGACCTCGTCCGGACCGCCTCCCCTCCCTTACCCCCACCCCGATTCGGCGCCCATCTGACCATCAGGATGAAATCCAGGGCTCCGCCTGGGCCGGGTGATAATCCGTAATAATTGCCGTCTTCGTTAAGCCCTTCCTAGGCGCCCGGCGCTGTCCGGGTCCCACACGGGGCTCGGCCTGAGCAGGAAGGAGAACAGGTATCGAATCCCCGTTTTACGGATGGGGAAACTGAGGCCCGGAGAGGTCGCACGGCAAGCATTCGGCAGAGCCAGGGTTAGAAGCCAGGTCCCCTGACTCCCAGGCCTAGATTCTTTCCGTTAGGCCACACTGCTTCTCCATTCGCTGGCGGGGTTGGGGGAGGAGGGGGACCGGGCCCCGGTGGAAACGTTGGGTTGTCGTCAGTTGGCCGCCGGGGCCGGGGAGGTGTCCATCTTCGGCGCCGCCTCCGAGCCGTTCTCCAAGAAGAACATCAACTGCAGCATCGACGAGAGCCTGCAGCGGTTCGGGGAGGTCCTGACCGCGGCCAAGGGGGCCGGTGTGCCCGTCCGGGGGTGAGCGGCCCCGCCCCCGGCTTAGGGGTCCCGGGCAGGGGGAGATCGATCGGCGCCCCTCTTGCGGGGGGTGGGGATGGTCTCGCCCGGTGAAAGGCGCGGGGGCTCCAGGCTCCGTGGGTGCAGCAGGTGCTGGTGTCCCCAAGGGAGGGTCCCGGATGCCACCGTGGCCCACGGGCTGCTGTGGGCTTGACCCTCCCCGGCCCGCCCTGGCCGGGGTGGGGCGGTCTCTCCGGGGGGGCTCCGGCCGCCGCCTCGTCCAGCTCCGCTGCCCGGATGTCCCGGCAGGTACGTGTCCTGTGTCCTCGGCTGCCCGTATCAAGGGAAGGTGGCACCGGCCAAGGTGGCGGAGGTGAGCGTCTCCCCCCCCCCCCCCCCCCCCGCGGGGCGCCGGGAGTCCGGCTGAGGGAGCCGGGCACCGCGATCTCTGCCGAGCCCGGCGGGTGGCCGGTCCCCCGTCCACGTGCCCCAAGCGTCACTCCGCCAGGGTTCCCGGGACGATGGGGGCTCCAGGCACACCCCCGGGGCTCACGGTGTGCCCGGCGCCCGCCCCCGGCTCCCAGGTCTCCAAGAAGATGTACTCGATGGGCTGCTACGAGATCTCGCTGGGCGACACCATCGGCGTGGGCACCCCGGGGGGCATGAAGGACATGCTGTCGGCCGTGCTGGGCGAGGTGCCCGTCGAGGCCCTGGCCGTCCACTGTCACGACACCTACGGCCAAGCCCTTGCCAACGTCCTGATGGCTCTGCAGGTAGCCGCGGTTGGGCGGGGCGGGAGAGGGCCCTGAGTTTCGTTTTTTGGGTTTTTTATCCTATTTGTTAAGCGCTTACTGTGTGCCCAGGCGCTGTATCAGCACTAAAATCGATACAAACTTAATCGGTTTGGACACAGTCCCTGTCCCGCCTAGGACTCGGTCTTAATCCCCCGTTTTCCAGATGAGGTAACTGAGGCCCAGAGAAGTGAAGTGATTTGACCAAGATCACACAGCGGACAAGTGGTGGAGCCGGAATTAGAACCCAGGTCCTTCTGACTCCCGGGCCCGGGCTCTCCCCCCAGACAGAGATGCCCAGCAAGGGGTTCTTCTGCAGAGCTGGGAAGGAAGGACGCTGGCACGGACGGGTGGGGAGGGCCCTCCTGAAAGGGAGATCGGGGAATATGTCTGTTGTATTTTACTTCCCCGAGTGGTCAGCACACTGCTCTCCACACAGTAAGCGCTCAATAAATGACAATTGACGGACCGACCGCCAGAGACCAGGTACAGCGGCTCCAAGGAGGGAGAGTCGGGGGCAGGGGAGGGGCGGGAGCAGGGAGCCTGGAGAGGCGGCGTGGCCCAGTGGATCGAGCCTGAGCCCGGGAACCAGAGGACCTGGGTTCAGATTCCGGCTCTGCCACGGCCCTGCCGGGTGACTTTGGACAAGTCTCCTCAACCGCAGCACGACATTCGATACCTGTTCTCCCTTCCGCTTAGACTGTGAGCCCCCTGAGGGACGTGGGCTGTTTAACTCGCGTCAACCCCAGTGCTTAGCACAATGCCGGGCGCACAGTAAACACTTAACGAATGTCATAAAAAGAAAAAAGAGGGAGGAGCTGAACAGGGAATACTCACTGGGCCGGCGTGGCCTAGCGGTTAGAGCCCAGGCCTGGGAGTCAGGAGGACCTGGGTTCTAATCCTGGATCCGCCACTAGTCTGCTGTGCGAGCCGGGGCAAGTCGCCTCACCTCTCTGTGCCTCAGCCCCTATACAAAGGGGATTAAGACCATGAGCCCCACGTGGGACACGGACTGCGTCCACCCCCATTAGCTTGGCTCTACCCCAGCGCCTAGAGCGGTGCCCGCGGGGTGAGCGCTTAAACAAATCCCCTAAAAAAAGAACACCCTCCCCACCTCACGGTCCCTTGGCTTCCAGATGGGGGTGAGAGTGGTGGACTCCTCGGTCGCCGGCCTCGGGGGTTGCCCGTACGCCCAGGGGGCGTCGGGGAACGTGGCCACCGAGGACCTCGTCTACATGCTGCACGGGCTGGGCGTCCACACGGTAAGCCCGCCCACCCCTCGCCCTCCCCAGCCTTCCCGCCGCCCCCCGCGGAACCGACCGGAGCGGGTGACGCTCCGCGCCTGCCTGCCGGGGCCGAGCTGGGGGGGCAGCTTCCGTTTATCCCGTTTTCCCCCAGGGCGTGAACCTGCAGAAGCTGATGGAAGCCGGGGCCTTCATCTGCCAGGCCCTGAACCGGAGAACCAACTCCAAGGTGGCCCAGGCCTCCTGCAGGCTGTGAGCCACGGGGGCCCCGGCCGGCCCCGGCCCGCTCGGCAGGCCGGCCCAGGGGGTGCGGACGGGAGAGACCCCGGTTTAGGATCGGGGGGGATGGGGCGGGAGGCCGCAGGGCCCCGAGGCTCGAGGTGGACCCCGTTGGAGGCCCCAGAGGAGCCTGGGCGGGGGAGAATTCTCTCCGCGAGCCCGACGGGCACCGGCCCACCAGAGACCGGCCGCCCCGTTCTGTCCGCGCCCCTGCCCGCTGAGCTTCCCGTCCTCCGGGGGGTGGCCGCCACCCCGGGGGAGGAGGGAGGGCGGCCCTGCCCGCGAAGACCCGTGCCACTTTAGCCGTGGGGGAGGCCGCGGGCCTCGCCCTCGCCCTTCCAAACTGCCGGACGACCAAGGGGGTGGTGTGGGTCGGATTCCGTCTTCTAGGAAATGTAATTAAAGCTGGAATGAAGATGAACCTCAGGAATCTCTTCCCGCTGTTCCTTCTCTGGCCCCGGCCGACTCTCGGGGAGGAAGGGGCGGACTGGGGAGGGCCCTTCTGCTCCCCGCCACTTTGCCTGAGTCGCCGGGGACGAGAGAAGGGTGGCCCTTCCTACCAGGGCCACCGTGGGGAGAGCAGACTCGCCCACAAAGCCCCCCAGCTTCCCGCCCCCGCTAGAAATACGCGCCCTGTAAAGCGAGAGGATGTTGCCTGCCGCTTCTGGAGAAGGGGGTGGGAGCGGGATAGGCCATCGCTTTGGTCTCCAAGGGGTGGCGGGGAGGATGGGGGAAAGGAAGTCAACGGCCGCCTCAAGACAAGGGCACGGGGAATGGACGGCGGCGAGCCGTCCGGCCCGGACTGATGGAGAGCCAGGGGGCCGGGGGTCGGATGACACGACCTACGGCTCTGGCCCAATGCCGCCCCGGTCCCCGCCGGCCCCGCCGAAAGCCGGGAGTCACCTGGGCACCTAGGCCAGCCCGGACCCCTAATCGGAGGAGAAACCTCCGGAGGCGGAGAGGGGTGGGGGCCGTAAATGAATCCCCGCCCCACAGCACTGTGATCACGGTGGTGCACCCGAGGCCGGCGTTCGTGTGGAGAGGCGAGTCGGGTTGGTCCCGGTGCTCGTCGTTCCCTCCCTCCTCCTCGGGCTAACGGGGCCCGAGGTCAGCCGGTGGCCACCTCGCGGAACCGAACCGAGGCCCGCCACTCTGCGTGGTGATCCCATCCAGGCTACTGGGGGCGGATGGAGCGCTAACTGCACTGGGAAAAATTGAAAGTCGGGGGATTATTAAAAAGAAAACCATTTCTCCTCCCCTGACGAAGTGAAACTGCCTCCCTCCCCCTCCCATTATTTAGGGTGGACCTTTGAGTCGGCAGAAGCGTCGATCCTCAGGATCGAGAGTCGAAAAACCTGAATTGTCATCCAGGCTCTGTCAGTCACCTGCTCTGTGACCTTGGGCGAATAAATCACTCGACTTCCCGGGGCTTGGGTTTTCTCCTCTGCAAAGTGGGAATTAAATAAGTGCTCCCTCCCTCTTAGGCGGCAGACCCCCGTGTTGGACGGGGACGATGTCCGATCTGCGTATCGCGCATCTACCTCAGCGCTTAGCTCGGAGTGTCGTAAGCATTTAACAAATACCGCAAGGATTATTATTCGGCCCCACTCAACCCCAGAAGCAGACTCACCCTTCTTGACGTCATCTTCCCCGGCAGGACCGGCGCTAATTCGGCCAAGGTGGGTCACGACTAACAGATAAATGGGTTTTGGAGCCAATTAAGCGGTCTTTGGGAGGCCAGATGGCTCGATTTAGATTAGCGTATTTTGGATGCATCATCAGGAGGACTATTTCTCTCGCGAAGAAGTCACTAATGCTAGGAAAAGTCTAGGGAAAACATGGAAGAGGCAGAGAAACCATAACGATAGCGGAAGAACCGTTAGCAAGGTTACGGACTATGCCAGAAGACAGGATGTTCTGGAGAAAATACATCCATAGAGTCGCTATGAGTCGGAAATGACTTGAAGGCACCTGATAATAATAATAAATAATAATACAGTCAAGACAGGGGTGTGAGCTGGAATGTTACACTCCAAGCTTCTCCCATAGAGAAGCAAGCATGGCTTTCTGGAAAGAGCATGGACTTGGGAGTCAAAGGTCATGGGTTCTAATCCTGACTCCGCCTTGTCAGCTGTGTGACTCTGGGCAAGTCACTTCACTTCTCTGTGCCTCAGTTCCTTCATCTGTAAAATGGGGATTCTCTAAGCCTCACGTGGGACAACCTGATGACCCTGTATCTCCCCCAGCGCTTAGAACAGTGCTCTGCACAGAGGAAGCGCTTGCCAAATACCAACATCATTATTATCCCAGCGCTTAGAACAGTGCTCTGCACATAGTAAGCGCTTACCAAATACCAACATTATTACCCCAGCGCTTAGAACAGTGCTCTGCACAGAGGAAGCGCTTACCAAATACCAACATTATTACCCCAGCGCTTAGAACAGGGCTCTGCACATAGTAAGCGCTTACCAAATACCAACATTATTACCCCAGCGCTTAGAACAGTGCTCTTCACGAAGTAAGCGCTTACCCAATACCAACATTATTATTATTATTACCCCAGCGCTTAGAACAGTGCTCTGCACATAGTAAGCGCTGAACAAATACCAACATCATCATTAATCCAGCGCGTAGAACAGCGCTTGGCACATAATAAGCGCTTAACAAATACCAACATCATCATTATTATTAACAAATACCATCATTATTATGATTAAGTCACAAAGGGTGCGGGCCGGCCCGTTCATCTCCTCTCAGACTCCCCCGCCCCTTCCCTGTCAGAAATAGTTTGCTCGGTTCCCCCCGCTCCACCGCAGAATGGTATCGCCTGGGGCGGCCGCGCTGAGAAGTTTGTCCCTCGCGCGGCGCCGTAGCCTGGCGGCCCAGGGACCCGTTGCCATGGGACCGGGGCATCCGGGCCGAGGGGGCGGGGCCCGGAGGGGGGCGGGGCTCGGCTCTTAAAGGGACAGGCCTCCCCCCCCCCCCCCCAGAAAAGCCACGAAGCCTAGGACGGACGGAGCCGCCGGGGACCAGGTAAGGGGGGACGGGGCACCGCGAGCAACACTGTGAGCAACACTGTGAGCAGCGGAAGGGGGCGGGGAAGGGAGGGTCAGAGGGTCCGCAGCCGTCAATCATCCCCCATCCTCCCCGTTAAGGGCTTTGTAGGTGCCAAGCACTGTACTAAACGCTGGGACGGCTACAGGGGAGTCGGGTTGGACGCAGCCCCACGTGGGGCTCACGCTCTCAATGCCCATTTTACAGACGAGGGAGCCGAGGCCCACGTGCCAAGCGCTCAGTACGGTGCACGGAGGAAGCGCTCAAGAAATGCCATCGAATGAATGAAGTGGCAGGCCCGAGGGCAGCCGGCCGACAAGTGGAGGGGTCGGGATTAGAACCCACCACCTCCGACGCCCCAGGCGGGGCTGTGACCGTTAGGCCTTGCTGCTTCCCAAGGGAGCTGGGCTGGGGGGTCCCCTTGGAAAGTCCAGCCCGGCCCGGGGGACCGGTCCTTCGTCCCTGCTCGGCCGTTTGTCAGCGGGGTGACTTTGGGCAAGTCACTTCACTTCTCTGGGCCTCGGTTCCCTCATCTGCAAAATGGGGATGAAGACCGGGAGCCCCAAGTGGGACGACCCGCTGACCCTGTCTCTTCCCCCAGCGCTTAGAACGGTGCTCTGCGCAGAGTAAGCGCTTCACAAATACCAACATTATTATTATTATTATTATTATTATTACCTTAAGCAAGTCCCTGTGAGCCCGCCGTGGGCAGGGCTGCTCCCTTTCTGTTGCCCAATTGCACTTCCCAGGCGCTTAGCCCGGTGCTCTGCACGCGGGAGGCGCTCAATAAATACCACCTAATGAATGAATGAATGAAACGGAGGGTTCCCGGGGGTCGGGGAGCCTTCCCGGGGTCACCGGGGGGCACGGGGCCGGCCAGAGAGACGACCGTCGGAGGGAAACCCGAGGGGACCCGACCACCGCCGCCCGCAGCCGGACGGACCCGGGCACAGAAAGGCTTGGGGGGTGGGGTGAACCGCCCCCAAAGGAGTCGAAGGGGTAGGACCGAAGCCCCCTTGGTTGGGAGCTGGCAGAGGACCGCCTGGAGGAGGTGGGGGGACGAGGGATGCACCTCAGCCGGTCGGAGGGGGGTGGGGATTATAATAATAATATTGGTATTCAAGCGCTTACTACGTGCAGAGCGCTGTTCCAGATACGGGGCCATCGGGTTGTCCCGCGTGAGGCTCACCGTTAATCCCCAACTGACAGATGAGGGAACTGAGGCACAGAGAAGTCTGGCCACTCAGTGCCCACGGTCCCCCAGCTGCCGAGTGGCGGAGCCGGGATCCGAACCCATGACCCCTGCCTCCCAAGCCCGGGCTCTTTCCACCGAGCCGTAGGTCTAAGGCGGGAAGGGAGGAGGAGAAGGCCACAGACGAGGCCCCCGCTTCCTCAAACTCTCCTCCTCCATTCAATCCCATTTCCCGAGGCCCGACGGCGTTCCCCGCACCGTACCGAGCACTGGGAGAGGACGCCGGACCAACGGACGGACACGCTCCTTGCCCGCAAGGAGCCGGCGGCCCAGCGCCCTCGGGTCGCGCGGTGCCGCGTGGAGCGGCCCGGGCCTCGGGGAGCCGGGAATGAAAGGCCTCAGTGTCTCCGGCTTCCCGCCCCCGGCCTCTCCCCGCCAATGCCAAGCGTCCGCCCGGGGCGGAGACGCCGGCAGCCTCGGGACGCCTCGGCCGTGGCGGCCGCCACGTCCCCGGCCCGCGGCTCCGCCCCCGGGGCCGGGGGCCCGGCTCCCTTCCCTGGACGGGGGCGGCCCGACGCACGGTTCGCCGGGGGGACCGCTGGACCTCCCCGCCGCCGCTCGCCTCCCGCCCGTCCCCCGTCCCCTGGGATGGCCGGGCGAACCCCTGGCCGTCGAGACCCCCCCCGCCCGGGAAAGCTCCTTGGCGAAAGGACCCCCCCCCCCGCCGCCACCCACCGCCCCGGTCGGGGTCCCCCGCCCCCGGGGACGGGGGGGACGGGTCAGCGCCGAGGGGTCGGCCGGGTGACGGGGCCGCCCGGCCCCCAGCCAGAAAGGGGACGGGGCGAAACCGGAGCCGTCCCGCCGCCCAGTCCCACGTCCTCGTCCCGCATCCGGGTCCGGGCCGCTTCCACGGCGGGCGGGGCCCCGGGGAGGGGCCGGGGGACGCCCCACGGGGCCCCGCCACCCGCCCAGACGCCCGGGTCCGTCCCCAGGGGAGATGGCGGAGGAGAAGGTGCTGGTGACGGGCGGAGCCGGCTACATCGGCAGCCACACGGTGCTGGAGCTGCTGGAGGCGGGCTACGTCCCCGTGGTCGTCGACAACTTCCACAACGCCATCCGGGGTGAGGGAGCCCCCCGGTGCCGTGGCGGCGGGACCCCCCCCCCCCTTCGGGGCACGGTGGGGCGGACGGGGGGTCGCTCACGGAGGCTTCGTCTTCCCCCTCCAGGGGCAGGGGGCGTCCCCGAGAGCCTGCGCCGCGTGGAGGAGGTCACGGGGAGGACGGTGGAGTTCGAGGAGGTGGACGTACTGGACGGCGCGGCCCTGCGGGGGCTCTTTGAGAAGGTAGGAGGGCCGGGGGGGACGACGGCCCCCGGGACCCCGGCGGGCCCAGTCGGCCCGCCACACCCCGAGCCCGGGGTGGGGAGGGTTGGGGGGTGAGGCCCGACCGGGGTCCTGACCCGGGGGAGGCCCGGGAGGGCGGGAGGGGACCGGAAAGCCAGCGGGGGGCCGGGAGCCCCCCCCGGACCTCGTCCCCCGCCCGCCGCAGCACGACTTCGCCGCCGTGATCCACTTCGCGGGCCTGAAGGCGGTGGGCGAGTCGGTGCAGAGACCCCTGGACTACTACAGAGTCAATCTCACCGGGACCATCCAGCTGCTGGAGGTGACGGAGGGGCCCGGGGAGGGGGCCGAGGTGGGGAGTGGCCGCCGTGGACGGACCGGGGGGGGGGGGGGGCGGCCCTCGGGAGGGAGCGGAGGAGAGCCCGGGAGGAAGAGGAAGGGGAGAGGGAGCGGGAGGAACAGAGCCCAGGCCCCGGCTCGACCCGCTCCGCCGGCCCCGGCCGGGCACGGCCGCCCGGAGGGCCGAGAGGAGGGGAGGGAGGCCGGACGGGAGCGGCTCCCTGGCCTCCCCGGGGTGACCCTCCGGCCCGACTCCGGCCCCGCTCCCCGGCCCCCCCCCCCCCAGACCATGCAGGCCCACGGGGTGCGGAAGCTGGTCTTCAGCAGCTCGGCCACGGTGTACGGGACCCCCCGCTACCTCCCGCTGGACGAGGGCCACCCCGTCGGGGGCTGCACCAACCCCTACGGCAAGTCCAAGTTCTTCATCGAGGAGATGGTCCGGGACCTGTGCCGGGCCGAGGAGGTGAGCGGGGGGGGCCGGGCCGGCCGGGGTGGGGGGAGGGTGCGGACGGGGGGCGACGAACCCCCCCCTCCCCCCCGGCTTCCTCGCCGAACGCCCTCCCCCCGCCCCAGGGCTGGAACGCCGTGCTGCTGCGCTACTTCAACCCCACCGGGGCCCACCCGTCGGGACGCCTCGGCGAGGACCCCCAGGGCGTCCCCAACAACCTGATGCCCTACGTGTCGCAGGTGTGGGGGCCGGGGGGGGCGGGACGGGGGGGGGGCGGGAAGGGGCGGCGGGGGGGCCCCCCTCACGCTCCCGCCCCCGCAGGTGGCCGTCGGCCGGCGGGAGGTCCTGAGCGTCTTCGGCGACGACTACGCCACGGAGGACGGGACAGGTGGGGCGGCCGGCCCCCTCCCCGGGCCGGGGGGGGAGGCGCGGGGGGCCGGGCGGGCGGCCCCCCCGAGGGTGACGCCCCCCTCCTCCCTCTCCCGCCAGGCGTCCGCGATTACATCCACGTGGTGGACCTGGCCAGAGGCCACATCGCCGCCCTGGGGAAGCTGAAGGAGAACTGTGGCTGCAAGGTGGGGGGCCGGGGCGGGGGCCGCGGGGACGGAGGCCGGGCGGCCCGGGGAGGGGCCGAGACTCAGCCCCGGCCCGGCCGGTCCGTCCCCGCAGGTCTATAACCTGGGCACGGGCACCGGCTACTCGGTGCTGCAGATGGTCGAGGCGATGGAGAGAGCTTCGGGGAAGACGGTGAGCCCTCCTCCCGACTGCCCCCCGGCCCGGGGGCCCCGGGCCCCCCCGCCCCCCCCCCCGCAGCCCGACTCCTCTCTTCCAGATCCCCTACAGGGTCGTGGCTCGGAGGGACGGCGACGTGGCCGTCTGCTACGCCGACCCCAAGCTGGCCGAGGAGGAGCTGGGCTGGAAGGCCGCCTTCGGCCTGGACGAGATGTGTGAGTGGCCGCTGCCTCCGTCTCCGGCCCGCGGGCGCGCGCCCCCCCCCCCCCCCCCGGCCTCTGCCCCAAGGCCGGGCAGGCTAGAGGCCGGGTGGCACCGACCCAGTTTCGGCCCCGCAGGTGAGGATCTGTGGCGTTGGCAGAAGAACAACCCTCACGGCTTCGGCGCCGCAGCCTGATCCGCCACGTCCGGGCCCGGGCCCCTCCTCCCGCTCCCCGGGGGCGGCCCGCCAGGAACGGGGTGGTGCGACCGTGTCTCCTTCCCCCTTGGCAGCCGGGGCCCCGCCGGGCAGCCCTGCCTCGGCGGCCTGTCGGGTCACCTGGCCGTCTCGGTTCGTCCCCTCCCGCCCTACCCCTCCCGCCATCCCCCCCTACCCCGACGCCGCGGGGGGAGCCCACCTACCTCATCTCGCCCCGGGGCGGGTCGGGCTCCCAAGCCCCCTGCCCCTCGCCCCGCCTGGGGCCGGGGTCCATCCCCTGCCCCTCGTGGGACCGACCCCAGGGGCCGGGGGAGCTCCCACAGCCCCCCCCCCCCCCCCCCCCCCCCCCCCCCCCCGACCCGAGCCCCCGGGGACCAAAGGACGGGAACGAGGCGTCCCCGGAGCGGGTGACGGGACACGGGGGGCCACGTTCAGAGGGCGGCTGGGTGACCCTGATAATTTATGATGCAGCGAACGCTTTCTACAGGGGTTGGCAATAAAGTTTCTTACGTCTTCTCCACGCCGGAACCCGCGCCCCGGTGCCGTGAGGGCTGGGGAGGGGGCGAGAAGGGAAGGGAAGGGAAGACAGAGCGGCCCCGGGGAGGCGGGGAAAGGTCTGCTTCCTTTATTCTCGAATCGGACTCCGGAACACGAAACGGAACGGAACAGCCGGACCGCACGGAGGGAAGACGAGAGAGCCCGAGCCCCCGGCCGGCCCCGTGGGGGGACGGCGGGGGTGGGTCCGGCGGGTCGTCTCCCCCCTTCCCCACCCCCTCGGGGGGAACGGTGGGCTAGAAACCATCCTGCTCCGGCCCCAGAAGAGCGGGCTTCACTCCGGCTTCCGCCTCCGGCCGGGGCCGGCGGCGAGCCCTCGGCCGGACGGGGGCGGGGAGGAGGTTGGGGGGGGGGGGGTCCCCTTGCCGGCAGGGGGTGGGAAGAGGCGAGCAGAGCGGCGGGCCCGGACCCCAGGCCCCTCCGCGGAGGAGGAGGAGGGGGCAGCAGCGAGAGGCCCGGTGACGCCGGGGGCCGCAGCGACGGGAGGCGAGACGCGGACGGACACATTCGCGGTCGTGAGGGGCCGGGCCCGGCCGATTGTAAAACTACGTAGAACGGAGAGGACGCGTGATTATCGTGACGGAGATGGGGGGCGGGGGGCTCCTGGGGCTAGGGGAGCGTGGGGGACGGAGACACGGGAGGGGAGAGAGGAGACGGAGGAGAGGGAGAGTCGACGGGGACGTGTGGTAGCGGGGCCCGGCGGCCACGGCCCGGGGAGGAGACGGCGGGGGCCTCCGCCGGCCGCCCTGCCGCCGGCCGCCCTGCCGCCGGGGCTGGACGTGGTGGCCGGGGAGGGGCGGGGGAGGGCAAGTGGCTCTGGGGGTCATGCAGCTTCCTGAGTGGACCGGCGGCCCCACCCCCGGCGTAACCCCGGCCGGCGCCGCCCCCTCCGACCGGCGGCCCCCGACCGGTAACGGACGGAAGGGAAACGGAGCCCCGGGGGGGCCGGGGAGGGAGGGGGGCGCGGCCGCCGCGGCCGGGGGACCGGCCCAACCCGGCCGCCGCGGCCCCCGCGGGCTCGGCCCGGAACCGGGGCCGGGGGGGGCGGAGGGACGGGAGGGAGGGGGGCGCGAGGCGTGGGACCTGACACCCCGCGGGCCGGGGGCGGGGGGGGCGGGGCGGAGGCCGGTCGCCACGGCTTCCGTCGGCGGACGGGTGAAGGGGCAGAGATCAGAGATGGCGACGACCTTCCCGGCCTCTCCCCGTTACAGTCTGGGGGGCTTCGGCTAGACCCGGGGCAGCAGCTTCTCGATGAACTCCTTCACGGCGGCCATCTCCTGCGGGACGGCGGGCACGGGGAGCCGGGGTGGGGACCGAGGCGGGAGGGGGGCCGGTTATGATGATGATAATTGTGGAACCTCTTAAGCGCTCACCGTGCTGAGCGCTGGGGTGGACACGAGCAAACTGGGCTGGGCCCGATCCCCGTCCCCCCTGGGGCTCACGGCCTCCATCTCCATTTTTACAGATGAGGGAACCGAGGTCCGGAGGAATAAAGCGACTCGCCCGGGGTCACGCGGACAAGTGGCGGAGCCCAAGGACCCGTGACCTTCTGACTCCCGGGCCCGGGCACTGGCCGCCACGCCGCTAGCTGAACTCCGGGCCGGGGGGGGTGCCCCGGGGGCCGGTTATCCGGGCTTCGAGGGCAGGAGACGGGACCCGTCATCCGGGCTCCCTCGAGACCGTGAGCTCGTTGTGGGCAGGGGCGATGGGGGTCTGTGGTATTCTCCCGAGCGCTGGGTACAGTGCCCCGCGCATACCGAGCACTCGGCAGACAGAGCCGACCGGACGTCGGGCTCCGAGGGGGGGGACTCTACGTGACGGGCCGTCGCCGCGGGGGTGGGCGGTCACTGACCTGGGGGCAGGAGCTGTGCATGACGCCCGGGAAGGTTTTGAACTGGACCCGGGAGGGGGTGACGACGGACTTGAGCTTCTCGGAGGTCAGGGCTCCGAAGCGCACGGGGATCATGGGGTCCAGCTCCCCGTGGCACTGCAGGATCGCGATGTCCCTGTTGACGCTGCCGTCGGCCGCCTGCAGCCGGACCCGCGGTCAGCGAGGGGCCCCCGCCCCGACCCCGGGCCGTTGGGGGACGGGGGGCGGGTCCGGGGGAGGGGGGGGACGGCCGGAGGCGGGGGGCCGGGGGGCCGCGGGCGGCACAGCGGGCGGCGCTTAAGAGATACCGTGACCATCCTTACCTGGGGGAAGGCGCGATGCAGGGGGAGCCAGCAGCTCAGTGCCACGATGCCGGCCAGCTGGTGCGGGCAGGTGAGAGCCGTGTACAGAGACAGCGCCCCGCCCTGCATCACACGCCCAAGACCAGGGGCTCCTCAGCGCCTCGCCCCCGCCTCCCTCCTCTCCCCAGCCCCCCCATCCGCTCGGGACCCCCCTCCCCGGCCCCCGTCACCCCGCTTACCTGCGAGAAGCCCCCCAGGATGATGCGGTTGGGGGGGATCCCGCTCTTGACCTCATGCTCGATGAGGGCTTTGACTGTGGGGGGGGAGAGAGGGAGCTGGGCCGAGGCGGGTGGGGGGGCGGCAGGGAGGGCTCGGGGGAGCGGGGACAGAGGGGAAGCGGCGGGGTGCGGGGGGGAGGGCGGGGGGGAAACCTGGGGACCGGCCCAGACCCAGCTTACTGTTCTCCGCCGCCTTCTTGATCCCCGCCTCATCCTCCGGGGAATCCGGACTCAGCCCCATCAGGTCGAACCTGCCCGGATCAGATCCCCCGCGGCGGGGCTCAGCCTCCCCTGGCACCCCCACACCTCGACGCCCGGACCCCCCCCCCCCACTTCCTTCTCAACCGGAAGCCCTCCGTGGGCCGGGAGCGTGGCTACCGGCTGTTACGCCGTACCCTCCCGAGCCCTCGGAACAGCGTTCCGCACCCGGCAAGCGCCCGGTAAATACCCGCAGAGCCCAGCTGTCCCCCCCCCGGGGCGGGAACGCGCCCCCCGCCCCCCCGTCTCCCCCGGGGCACTGACCAGGAGGGCATGACCATCTTCATGTTGAGGGTGACCGGGATGCGAGGTCTGGAGGGAGACGGCAGGAAGGTCAGGGGCCGGGGAGGGGCGGGCGGAGGTAACCGGAGCCAAACCGCCTGCCCAGCGCGGCCTAATCCCCCTCCCTCCCTGAAGGAGGAGGAGGAGGAGGAGGAGGAGCGCGGGGCCGCCAGGGAGCCCAGGTCGGGGCGGGACCGGGACCCCAGAGGCCTAGCCCATGTTTGCCGCGTTGCCCGGCGACGGGGCCGGGCCGGGCCGTCCCATCCCCGGGCCGGTGCCCGCGGCAGCTGCCGGCCGGTGAGTGACCCGGCTGGGGACGGAGGGGTCCGGGGGGTCCCGCCCGGGCAGCCTCGGGGCCGGGGCCGGGACAGAGAGGAGCGAGGGAGGGAGGGGGGGACGGAGCCCACCCGGCGGGGGCTAAGGCGGCTTCATCCTCAGCGGGCGGAGAGGAAGCGCGGGCGAGGGAGGGGAGGAGAGGGGAAAACTGGGGAGAGGAGGGGAGGGTCGGCGGCCTGCTGGGGGGAGGACTCCAACTCCCTCGGGGTGGACCCCGGCTCCGGCCTGGGATTCATCTCTCTCCCCCCGCCCTCGGCCACGGCTGCCCCACCCGGCCCCTACCTCGTCTCCCCTCTCCCCGCCGTCGTTCGCTCGCCGCCCCCAACCCTGCCGGCCTCGGCCCGGAGCCGTGGGCGCGGCCAGGCGGGCTGCCCGTCCCGCTCCCCGCGTCCCACGGGCCGGGGGACCCCCGGAACCGCCCCCCGCCCGTCTCCCCCGCCCCCTCGGGCACTCACGCGTGGGGGCAGATGTATTTGATGTAGGGCAGGCGGATGGAGGAGAGCGCGTCGGCCCAGCTGTGCCTGAGGGAGGGAGAGGAGCGGGGTGGGGCGGGGCCGGGTGGGCCAAGGCCTTCCCCAGCCCCCTCCGCGCCCCATCGTCCCCGGCTCCGCAGCGGGTGCCCGCCGGCCCACCCACCTGGCTGGGGTTGGGCCACAGCTCCCGCTGACGGCCGCCTACCCACCGGGCACCTCACTCCCCGCTCGCTCGCTCGCTCGCTCACTCACCCCGTGTCTCCGAGTCCGTGTAAGAAAATGACCTGTAGAGGGGGGTTACAGATTCAGGGGTGAACGGGCGGAGAATTCGGGCCGGGAGGAGGGCAGGGGACGGACGGACGGACGGGCGGCTGAGAGGCGGCGCTCGGGGCCGGGGCGGATCCCACGGTCGGGGGACGGAGATCCGGCTCTCCCCCTTCCCGACGCCCTCCGCTCCCGGCCTCCCGTCTCGACCGCCCGTTTTCCCCGAACTCCCCGACTCCGGCCGGGGCGGCGGCTCCGTCCCCAGGTGGACCCCGCGGGGGTTCGTGGGGAGGTCCTGGGCGGCCGGGGGCGGGGATCGGGGGAATCGCGGGCCCGGGCTCTCCCCCGGCCCCCTCTTACCGCTGCCGTCTCCCGCTCGGCTCCTGCGACAGTCACGGCGTCGGCGAGAAGGGGGACAGACATGTTGTTACCGCACATACACCGGGCGGGACGGCCGCGTCGCTCCTGACGGGGAAGAGTCGCAGGGGCTCGGCGCCGGGGCAGACCCCGTCCCCGCTGGGACGGGAGAGGCCCTCGGGGTGGACCGGCTCCCGTCCGCGCCCTCGCTCCTCCCGGTCGGCCGCTCGGTCGTATTTACCGAGCGCTCACCGTGCGCGGAGCGCTGTACTGAGCGCTTGGGAGAGGGCAACGGAACCATGAACGGGCGCATTCCTCGTCCACCCCACCCCTGGCTCGACTCTCGCCCAGCCGGCCAGTCGATCGTATTTATTGAGCGCTTACTGCGTGCGGGGCTTGGGAGAGGACAATCTTACAGTCGACACATTCCCTGCCCACCCCACCCGACCGGGTCGACTCTTGCCCAGTCAGCCAATCGTATTTACTGAGCGCTTACTGTGTGCGGAGCACTGTACTAAGCGCTGGGGAGAGGACGATGTAACAACGGGACGGCCCCGTGCCCCGTCCACCCCACCCCCAGCTCGACTCTTGCTCGACTCCGGTCCCCCCGGGGGCGCCGCCCGTCCGGTTCCCGGCGTCTCCTTGGGCCCAGCCGGGGGGTCAGGGCTCACCCTGGGGAGGGTAATAATAACGACGGCATGTGTTAAGCGCTTACTACGTGCAAAGCACCCTTCTAAGCGCTGGGAAGGATACAAGGTGCTCAGGTTGTCCCGCGTGGGGCTCACCGTCTTCATCCCCATTTTGCGGATGAGGTGACTGAGGCACAGAGAAGTGAAGCGACTGGCCCAAAGTCACCCAGCTGACAGGCGTCGGAGCCGGCATTTGAACCCATGACCTCTGACTCCCCGGCCCGGGCTCTTCCCACTGAGTCACGCTGCTTCTCCTCCTTCCCCTGCCCGGGGCCGGCCCCGCCACCCATAAATAACGCCCAGCCCGGTGACCACAGATGAACCGACAGGAACCCACGATCGTGAACTCCGGAGGTCATCACGGCAGAAGGGACAGGCCAAGAGGGCTCGGCCAGGGAGAACCAATAACAGCAATAATAATTACGGTATTTATTCAGCGCTCACTATGTGGCGGGCGCCGTTCTAAGCGCCGGGGGAGATACGAGATAATCGGGTCGGGCACAGGCCCTGTCCCGCACGGGGCTCACAGTCTTCATCCCTATTGGACAGACGAGGGAACTGAGGCCCAGAGAAGTGAAGTGACTTGCCCCAGGTCACCCAGCAGACGAGTGGCGGGGCCGGGATTAGAACCCACGTCCTCTGACTCCCAAGCCCGGACTCTATCCGCTAGGCCACGCTGCTTCTCTGGGAGCTGGGATGGCGGAGGCTTTGGCTGGGCCGGTGGCCGATCCCCGGTCACCCGATCCTCTGCTCCCCTCATTCATTTATTCAGTTGGATTTACTGAGCGCTTACTGAGTGCAGAGCACTGTACTAAGTGCTTGGGAAAGTACAATAAAACAATAAACCGTGACATTCCCTGCCCACAACGAGCTCACGGTTTAGAGGGGGGGGGCGACAGACAGCGCCAGTTCCACCCTCATCCCCCCAGGAGGACGCAAGGGCCTTCTCAGAGAAGCGGCGTGGCGCGGCGGAAAGAGCCAGGGCCGGGGAGTCGGAGGTCATGGGTTCTAATCCCGGCTCCGCCGCTTGTCAGCTGGGTGACTTGGGGCGAGTCGCTTCACTTCTCTGAGCCTCAGCTGCCTTCCCTGTAAAATGGGGATGAAGACCGTGAGCCCCACGTGGGACAACCTGATGACCCTGCATCCCCCCAGCGCTTAGAACAGTGCTGTGCACACGGTAAGCGTTTAACAAATGCCATTATTATGATTCTCCTATTCTTTTCCCGCATCCCGCCTCTTCACCCAAATCCTCCTTCCCCTCCGGCCCCCTCGAGGAGGAGGGGGAGGAGCTGCTTCCTCTTCCCAACTTCCCGAACAGCCCCGCCAGTGGTTCTGACGCCGAGGAGCCCAGCAGCCTCCTCCCCGCTCTTCCGCCCGCCCAAACGGGGACTGTGGATTTCCTGGCCGGCTTCCGCGGGCTCCGCGACGCCGTCTGCTGTGTGACCTGGGACGAGTCACTTTACCTCTCCGTGCCCCGTCACCTCGCCTTTCTTCAATCGACTTACGGTGTGCAGGGCGCTGTACGAAGCGCTTGAGATAGTACAGTTCGGCGACAAAGAGGGACGGTCCCTGCCCACGGTGGGCTCACAGTCTACAAGGGGGGAGGCAGCAAAACAGGTAAACATGCAAAACCTCACTCCTCCCCTAGACTCTAAGCCCACTGTGGGCAGGGACTGTCTCTCTTTATCGCTGCACTGTAATAATAATAACGTTGGTACTTGTTAAGCGCTCACTCTGGGCGGAGCACTGTTCTAAGCGCTGGGGGAGAGACGGGGTCATCAGGTTGGCCCACCTGAGGCTCCCGGGCTTGTCAGCTGTGTGACTGTGGGCAAGTCACTTAACTTTTCTGTGCCTCAGTTCCCTCATCTGTAAAATGGGGATGAAGACTGGGAGCCCCACGTGGGACAACCTGATTCCCCTGTGTTTACCCCAGCGCTTAGAACAGTGCTCTGCACATAGTAAGCGCTTAACAAATACCAACATTATTATTATTATTATCCCCATTTGACAGATGAGGTCACTGAGGCCAGAGAAGTGACTTGCCCACAGTCACCCGGCTGACAAGTGGCGGAGCCGGGATTCGAACCCATGACCTCCGCCTCCTAAGCCCGGGCTCTTGCCACTGAGCCACGCTGTCCTTTCCAAGCGTTTAGTCCAGTGCTCTGCACCCAGCAGACCCTCGATAAATCCCATCGAATGGAGGAATAAAATGGGGATGGGGGCCTTTGTCCCGCCCCATTGGCTGATATCGTCCCCGGCGCTCAGTACGGTGTCTGGCACGTAGTAAGCGCTCGGCGCATCCCCTCATCGTTGTCAGGGCCAGGCCGACCCCCTCCCCCCCCGCCCTCAGCCCCGAATGGGACAGCCCCTTTCCAACACCCCCCCGGGAAGGCCTCCAAATGGGACAGGCCATCACCCCCCCGGGGCTGCGGGCAATGGGACGGCCCAGCGGGTCCGTTCCCCCCTCCTGGGACTGGGGACAATGGGACGTCCCATCTGGTCCGTTCTCCCCCGGGGCTGCGGGCAATGGGACGGCCCATCGGGTCCCTCCTCCCCCCCGGGACTGGGGGGGGGGCAACGGGCCGTCCCATCTGGCCCGTTCTCCCCCTGGGGTTTGGGACAATGGGCCGTCCCATCTGGCCCCTTCTCCCCCCGGGGCTTGGGACAATGGGCCGTCCCACCTGGCCCGTTCTCCCCCCGGGACTTGGGCCAATGGGCCGTCCCAGCTGGTCCCTCCTCCCCCCGGGCTTTGGGACAATGGGCCGTCCCGTCTGGGCTCTCTACCGCTGAGACCGGGGTCAATGGGCCGTCCCAACCGCCCACGCCTCCCCCGGGGTTTCGGGGCATGGGCCGTCCCATCGGGTCTCTCCTCCCCCCGGGTTTGGGGCAGTGGGCCGGCCCATCCGGTCTCCTGTCTTCCCCCCGGGCGTGGGGGCCAATGGCCCATCCCAACCGTCGAGTCCTCCCCCGGGGCTGGGGGCAATGGGCTCCCGGCCGGGCTGACGGGCCCCCGGGCGACTCACCGCTTCGTCCGCCTCCGACACACGCTCCGTTCCCCCCCTCCCGCCCCCCGGCCCCGCCCCCGCCGGAACTTCCGGCGCAGGCCCGGGGAGCGCCGCTGGGGCGCTTCCGGAAGCGGGCTCGCGCGCCCACCGGAAGCCGGAAGTGCAGAGCCGGAAGTGGAACGTGGGGGCCGCCATCTTGGGGGCGGGGAGCCCGGCCTGCTAGGGCGCCTCTTCCGGCAACGCCCCTTCTAATAATAATCCTCGTATTTAAGCGCTTACTCTGTGCCCAACCCTGTTCTAAGCGCTGAGGAGGATGCAAGGTCATCCGGTTGTCCCACAGAGGGCTCACTGTCTTCATGCCCATTTTACAGACGAGGTCACCGAGGCCCAGGGAACGATGATGGCATTTAAGCGCTTACCGTGGGCCAAGCACTGGTCTAAGCGCTGGGGAGGATGCAAGGTGATCAGGTTGTCCCACGTAGGGCTCACAGTCTCCATGCCCATTTTACAGACGAGGCCACTGAGGCCCAGAGAAAGATGATGGCATTTGTTAAGCGCTTACTCTGTGCCAAGCGTTGGGGAGGATGCAAGGTGATCAGATTGTCCCACGTGGGACTCACAGTCTTCATGCCCGTTTTACAGACGAGGTCACTGAGGCCCAGAGAAAGATGATGGCATTTGTTAAGCTCTTACTCTGTACCAAGCACTGGTCTAAGCGCTGGGGAGGATGCAAGGTCATCAGGTTGTCCCACGTAGGGCTCACAGTCTCCATGCCCATTTTACAGATGACTAATGATAACAACAATGATGGCATTTATTAAGCACTTACTATGTGCCAAGCACTGTTCTAAGCGCTAGGGGAGATACAGGGCAATCAGGTTGTCCCACATGGGGCTCACAGTCTTCATCCCCATTTTACAGATGAAGGAACTGAGGCCCGGAGGAGTGAAGTGACTTGCCCCAAGGTCACTCAGCAGACAAGTGGCAGAGCCGGGATTAGAACTCACAGCCTCTGGCTCCCAAGTCCGGGCCCTTTCCACTGAACCACGCTGCTTCTCACCCCGGGGCTTGGTATAGTGCCTGGCACACAATAAAAGCGTAGATACCATTTTTAAAAAATTTTTAAATGACCATCAGCTCCCGGTTCACCCCCAGGTTGCCTCTGGGGCCCGGCCCGGGTTGCGACCACATCAGAGAGGGCAAGAGGCCGGTAGGATGGGATCGTCGCAGCAGTACTCGAGGGCAGAGGGCAGAGTTCGGCCAGTCGCGTTTCCTCCGAGGGGCCCCGGCTCTCCTCTCCGCCTACCTCGCACTTCCTTTGGATCTGCAAGAATGGGGCTTCACCTGCCTAACCCAAGTCACCCTCGTCCCCCGGGGCCGAAAGGAGGGTCCGCCTGGGGTCAAGAGCCAGAGGAGGTTCTTTGCAAAGCCCCAGCGGAAACCAGGACACCTTCCACCCCCCCCCCCCCCCCCCCCCCCGGAGCTCCCGTCGGCCCGGTCCGACGCAGCCGGGCTGACCTTTGGGAACGCCCACGCTCCCACCCACCTCGTGAGTCACGGTGGCGCTGCTTTTCATCGTGAGGCGGAGAAGCCAACGAGCTGGGAAAGGGAGGCCTTCGTGGTTAAAGAGGCGGCACTTAAAGGAAGGCGATGATGCGGTCCTAATGACCGGTCCGGGGGACACTTCCCCGTCTTCTCCCGGCTACGTGGCTGACGCGCTTCAAGGGGAGAAGCGTGTGGCCGATCACGGGTGGGGGGTGGGAAAAGCCGGGCTCGGCGAGACCCTTCCTGGGGGAACTCGGACGCCCCTCCGCCCCCCGGGCCTCCCGGAATGCAGCCCCCGGCCCCGAGACCCTAAGCAGACTCCTTAAGGGCAGAGATCAGATTTAACCACGGTACCCTCCCACATCCCCCTCAGGGTCACACCGGGGGAGTTTCCAGTCCTCTACCGGACTCGGCTACGGGAGGGAGAGTCAAGCAGAGGCCTGTCCATTCCTAGCTTGGCCAGTGGAAGGCCATCGGCTACGAGTCAAAACTCACCCGTGCTGGGCAGCGGCGGCACGGGAGAGAGGCGAGGGTGGAGACTCGAGTTTACCAGGCGGAAGGAGCCGGCGACGGTGAAACGCTTCCGGATTTTTACCGAGAAAACCCTGCGGATCCACTACCGGAACGACCGTAGATGGAGAGCGGGATGCTCCGGGAGAGATGTGTCCGGGGTGTCGCTACGGGTCGGAAACGACTCGACGGCGAAAGACAAGACCCTCCCGCATAAAGCTCCCGGCCCACAGCAGGTGCTCAAATACCAGTGACTTTCTCCGAACCGGGAAAAGCCTTTCGAGTGGACGTAAGAGGCCGGGCGGCCGCGGACACCTCCGGTCCCCCGGGCGGCTCCCCGCGGCCGGCCGCGCCGGATCCCACCTGCCCGAGAAAATCATTCTGGAACCCGGGCCCGAAGTCCGGCACAGATTTATTAGGAGGCGATGGGACGCGGTGACTCGGAAGGAAGCCTGGCGCGGGAAGTTCCAAGTTCAGGGCCGGGAGCCGGACCGCGGGAGTCCCCTGCCCTCTGGCCCGTCTCCCACCCACAGGCGTCTCTTGCTTTCAGAGATCCCCCAACTCGCCGCCGCCCGCACCCGAGGGGACCCCTCCCGCCTGGACGGACCCCTCGCTCTCGCCCCAGACCGGAGGGATGCCGGGGAGGGGGTGAAGAGGCCCAGAGTCAGAAGGGGCATCGCGCTTGCCTTCTGAGCCTCTGGTCACCCCCAGGAGTCCTGGTTCTCTGGGACACTAGCCACCCTGTGATGGGCCCAGAAAAGGTGATGAGGCAGGGGGGGACTGTCCAAGCTGAAGTCCAGGTGACTGACGGCAGTCGGCGCCATCTTGAAAAGGCAAAAAACTCACCCACCCCCCTGCGACCCGTCAGCTAGAACACCAACATGAAAAACACCAAGGAGCCCCAAAGCAACAAGACACAGCTCACAAAGCACATGTTCACTGGGGCCTCCGGCTTCCTGGGGTCCGGTAGGCCCAAGGACCGAGGTCCACCAGGCTCTAAGGTCCAGGCGTTGTCCTTGACCCCCGTGGCCCCCTGCCCAAAGTCTAGACCCACCGCATCCAGGCTCCGGGAGCGAGGCCCAAGACGTAAATGTCTTCCGGAGGTCCGGGAGCCCCCTCCCTTCCTCCACCTTGTCCTTCCTCCCCAAGCGGCCGCCCCTCTCGCGTGGTCACCGACGCCGGCAGCCCCGCGGGCTTCCTGGGCTGCCTTTAGGAGATGAAGTGGGTCTGAGGGGTGACCTGCTGGATCTTGTGGTCGGCCGGGTTGGCCGCTGCTTCGTAGTTGCAGATGGTCACTCCGTGCTGACGAATCTGGGGGACAAAGTACCGAACCTCAGTAGCCCCCCGGCCGCCCAGTCGCAGTCCGGACACCCGGGCTCCGGACCTGGAGACGAGCCGGAGCCTCCCGCCCTGCCCCCTCACCTCGGTCCATTCGCCCCTCAGGCCGACGTACAAGATTTTCGTCGTTTCGGCTCCAAAGTTTTTCGCGATGTGAATAGAGAGATGGTGGACGTTGGAGAAACGAGAAATCCTGGAGAAGGGAAGGAGGGAAAAGAGGCAGGGGTTAGTGCTCGGGGGCCGCTCCCCTCCGCAAATCCCACTAGGACTCGGGTCTGACCTCCCGGCGAAGCTGGATCCGAACGACTGAAAAAGCTCACGTTGCCGACAAGGCCCCATCGGCTTCTTAAAAGGAAGCCGGTGGGTCTTTCTCCTCCTCTGTCACGGGCGACAACTCAGCCCCGATGAGAGGAGAGGAAGCCTGCCCCTCCCTGCTTCTGTACCCCGGGTCACCGTCCTCCGGGGAGCAACCCCGCTCGGCCTGACAGGCGACTGGAATCAGGCCGCCCATCCCATCCAAGGACCTAGTGTATAAAAAACCGGGTCCGGGAGCCAGAGGGCTTGGATTCGAATCGCAGCTCCGCCGCTGGCCTGCTGGGTGACCCGGGGCAAGTCGCCTAACTTCCCCGCGTCAGTTTCCGCAACCGCAGACCGGGGATTCGATCCCTGCCCTCCCTAAGGGGACGGTATCTGGCCCGATTAACTTCTCTCTCTCCTAGCGCTTAGAACAGCGCTCGACACACCGGTCCTCGGTGGCCAACGGAGGGAGAAGCGAGTGCCCCGTCCCCCGGGGGACCCCGCGGGCGAGGAGAGGGCCGGTCCCCCTGCTTACTTTGTAGCGTATTCCAGCTCGCCAGTGGGATCCCGGTTCAGGCTGAACGTCTGGTCGGGTTCTCGCTCCGTGTCGCCGAAGGACATCTGCGGGATGTTCTTGAACCTGGAAAGAAGGACGGGCGGCTTTCCGGGGGTCGGCCGGCCCGCGTCCTCCCTTCGCCCTCAGCCCTTCTGACAGGGAACCGGGCCGGGAAGCCATTTCGTCGGCCCCACACTGACCAGCGAGGGCGGGAGGGTCTCTGGGGCTTGGGATGGGGTGAAAGACGACAACGGAAAGGACGTGCGCGAGTCGGGACCGGGCCACGACCGGGCGGGGCGAGGAGAATGAGAAGAACTTGTCGGCCGTGTGACCGTCGGCAAGTCGCTTAACTTCTCCGGGCCTCGGTCTCCTCGTCTGTAAAATGGGGATTCGATACCTCTTCTTCCTGCTCGACTGCGGAGACCACGTGGGACGAGAACTATCCTGTTTTATCTACCTGGCGTGGGGCTCAGTACAGTGCTTGGCACAAAGTAAATATTTACTAAACACCACAATTATTATCTTGAGGGCAAAGTGAAGCCGACAGACCCGCGGTCCCCTCTGGTAGCCACCTCACTTAGACTGTGAGCCCCACGAGGTCAGAGACTGTACCAGGCCGATTATCTTGTAACTACCCCAGCGCTTTTCGGAATACTCGGCACCGAGTCAGTCCCTCAATACCACAATCACTGTTTCCTTGGTGTCACTCCCGGGGTCAACCGACGGTATTTACCGAGCGCCTACTGGGTGCAGAGCGCTGTACTGAGCGCTTGCGAGACCGCGATAATAATAATAATGTTGGTATCTGTTAAGCGCTTACTATGTGCCGAGCACTGTTCTAAGCGCTGGGGTAGACACAGGGGAATCAGGTTGTCCCACGTGGGGCTCACGGTCTCAATCCCCATTTGACAGATGAGGTGACCGAGGCACAGAGAAGTTAAGCGACTTGCCCAAAGTCACCCAGCTGACAGGTGGCCGAGCCGGGATTCGAACCCACGAACTCCGACTCCAAAGCCCGTGCTCGTTCCACTGAGCCACGCTGCTTCTCTAATACAACCGCTCCGTTCCCTGCCCACGGTGAGCTTCTGGTGGAGAGGATTCTCCAGACTCCGTTTCTCTCCCGACCGGAATCACAGTTCTCGGGCCCCACCCGGGTCGGGGCCGGCCGCCAGCCCCCGGCGCCACTCACAGCCTCATCTCGGCGGGGTGGGAGTCGTCGTCCTCTCCCATCACGATGATCCCTTTGAGCTTGACGTTACCCGTGAACCTGCCGCAGGGTGTGGGGTCAGCGAGGAAACGCCACACACACACAAACCCCCCCCCCCCCCCCGCACCCCCGAGGGTTTTGCAGGCACCGTCCAAACCATTCCGACCCACACCGGGGTCAGCAGGGACTCCCCCCAAACCACCCCTCCACGGACCGACGGACGGACACGCAACCGTCCCTCTCCCGGCGAAGGCGGAGCCGGGGTCCACGAGCCCCCCGGGCAGGTGGACGGACGAGGACGAGCCGGACGTCTCCTGGGCGGCCGCTTACGGGATATTGAAGAGGAGCTCTTCGTCGTCGTCGCTTTCGACGAACTGGGGAAAGAGAACCCACGGGGGGGGGGGGGGCTCAACCCCCGGCCCCCCGACTCCCTTCCTACCCACGGAGACTCCCTTCCTTTGCCCGGGCTGGGCGTTTCGGAGCTGGGGTTTGGGGGGTGGAGGCGGGGACCCTCAAAGATAGATAAGCAGGCTCTGGCCCGGCCCAAGGGAGCGCCGCTGGCGAGAGATTAGAACCCAGGGCCGCCCTCGCCGGCCGAGGATGCGGCAGGGGCGGGTTATCTGCAGGTTGTTGCACGCAGAGGGACAGAACGCGGGGCGCCGACCCCACCTTCCTCCCCCTCTTGCTGAGTCCGGGGAAAGCGATCCATCGATCGCCTTTACTGAGCGCTTACTGCGTTCGGGGCACTGTACTAAACGCTTGAGCAAGGACAATAAAACCGAGCCGGTAGTCGGGAATCCCCAAACCCCGAGGGGGGGAGAGGGGGCCTGTCCTGTTCGAATCCCTTCTCCTCAACACGGGGGGAGGATTGAGGGGCGCGGAGGGGGAGGAGGGGGGCAGGGAGGAAAGAGGACATGGGGACCAGGGGATTGGGGGAGAGGGGACTTGGAGGAGGGAGGACATGGGGGAGAGGGGACTTGGGGGAGAGGGGATTTGGGGGAGAGGAAGGACAAGTGGGGGGACATGGGGGAGGGAGGACAAGGGGGAGAGGGGACTTGGAGGAGGGGGGGGACTTGGGGGAGAGGGATATGGGGGAGAGGGGACTTGGGAGACAGAGGACTTGGGGGAGAGGAGACTTGGGGGAGAGGGGGCTTGGGGAAGAGGGGGCTTAGGGGGAGGACGTGGGGGAGAGGGGACATAGAGGAGGGAGGACAAGGGGGGGAGGGGACATGGGGGACAGGGGGCTTGGGGGAGAGGGGGCTTGGGGGAGGGAGGACGGGGGGGAGGGGACTTGGGGGAGAGGGGACTTGGGGGAGAGGGGCCACGGGGGAGAGGGAGGGGCGGGTCCCGGGGCGGGACCTTGCTGCGGTCGTGTCGCTGGTCCCAGGGCTTGAAGACGAGTCTGCCGGTGTGGAGGCGGCTCTCGTTGAGGCAGTGCAGGCGCTCCAGGTCGATGCGCAGGTACAGCCCGTAGGCCAAGCCCCGCTCCGCCGGGGGCTCCTCGTGCTCCGCCGCGCACCGGCAGCCCCCGCCGGGTCCGGGTCCGTGTCCGTGTCCGTGCCCGCGCCCCCGCCCGCACGACATCCTCGCCCCCACGGACGCACAGACGGACGGACGGACGCACGCCCTCGCCGCGGATCCAAGGCCGGCCGACAAGCGACCCCGCGCAGCCGCAAACCGCCCCGCCCTCCACCGCGCCGTCGTAAAACGCCGGCTGTTCTCGCTCTCTCCCTCCCCCCCCCCCGCCTCCGCCCCCGCGGCGCATGCGCGGCGCCTCCCGCCTCGGCCTGAGGAGGAGCCGGGCGGCCATGGCGGCCTGAGGGAACGACCTGAGGGAAAGGGGGTGGACGCGGTGCCGCACTGGGGGGGGGGGGGGGGGGGTCAGAGGTCGTGGGTTCGAATCCCTTGTCAGCTGTGTCACTGTGGGCGAGTCACTTCACTGCTCTGGGCCTCAGTCGCCTCAGCTGTAAAATGGGGCTGCAGACTGGGAGCCTCACGTGACAACCTGATGACCCTGTCTCTCCCCCCCGCCCCCAGCGCTTAGAACAGTGCTCCGCACATAGTCAGCGCTTCACAAATACCAACATTATTATTAGGTCACTTAATTTCTCAGGGCCTCAGTGACCTCATCTGTCAAATGGGGACGAAGACTGGGAGCCCCACGTGGGACCACCTGATCACCTTCTATCTACCCCAGCGCTTAGAACACCGCTTGGCACATAGTAAGGGCTTAAATACCTACCTCATCAATATTATTTTTTATTATTATCATTTTTAATCCTGGCTCCTCCACCTAGCTGCCTTAGGCAAGTCACTCTGAGCCCGTCATGGGCAGGGATGGTCTCCCAAGTGCTGAATTGTACTTCCCAAACGCTTAGTACAGCGCCCTGCACACAGGGAGCGCTCAGGAAATACGATTGAAGGAATGTAAAATGGGGATTGAGATTGGAAGCCCCACGTGGGACTGTGTCCAACCCGATGAGCTTGGATCTACCCCACTTGGTAGAGTGCCTGGCACGTAGTAATCCCTTCAGCGGGCAGCAAGAACATAATAGCATATATTATGTTATGTTATTATATATTATGTTATAATATTAATGTTACTATAGAGTATACAGATGGGCAGAAGCACCAAAGATAGGCTAAATTCGGATTTTTTTCAGAATTCTTCCTCCCTCTCCCTCCTCAAAAGTCTTCTTGAAGCTTGAAAGATCCTGTCCATCACCCAGACGCTTAATAAAGTGCATTTTGCTCAGGATACACTCAGCAAATACTACTTAAATGTCGGCCTCGCTCATTAAAGTTATAAGCCCCCCGTGGGCCGGAAGATTTGACTGTGTTATTTAGATTAATACCTGTCTCCCCCTCACTGGGAATGTATGTGTTGTGTTGACACACTGTGCCCTCCCAAGCGCTTAGTACAGTGCTCTGCACACAGGAAGCCCTCAGTAGATGCGACTGACTGCTGTCGTGTTTTCCCAGGGCCTGGCTGTGGGTTCTCAGGAGATAGCATAACCGTTAATGTTATTTTCTCTTGCAGTTTTGCCAGGTTTCAAACACCCTCTTTCCACAGACGCGGGTAAGATGCCGGATTTGAGCTGTCGGGTGAGTTTGCATACACGTATCACTCCTACTGTTTCCTTGTTTAGACGCTTACTACTGGTCTGAGGGAGGAAAGGACTTTCCCCGTGGCTTCTGACGGGTTCTGTGAAGCGCGCTGACTTTACGAGCCATTTTCCCAGAAGATCTGGGCCCCGGTGGCTGCCTTTCAAGTCCATGATGAGCCACAGGGGCCAGCGGCCCGTCTTAAAAAGCTCGTTAAGGAAGGTCTCATCTCATAAGGGCATTACCACGCCATGTTTCTCCCTCCTCAGTGACTCTCACAGACCATTTCCAACCCGGGAGCGGAGATGTTTTCGAACGAGAGTGGGTTTGCAGACCAAAGGGAACCTGGAAACCCAGACGGAGGGTGAGAGGGTCATCCGACATCACCCAGTCCAACACAGAATTCATCCCGAATGCTATGATCATCATAGTATTTGCTTAGTGCTCACTGTGAGTCAAGTGCTGTTCTAAACGCTTTCTTCTTCTCCCGCTCCCATCTGCGTCACCCTGACTTGCTCCATTTATTCACTTCCCCCCACTCCCCACACATCTATGTGATTTTATTTATTTCTATTAATGTCCGTCTCCCCCTCTAGCGTGGAAGCTCATTTGGGGCAGGGAATGGGTCTTTTAGATTGTCATACCGTACGCTCACTTAGTAGAGTTTTCTCTGCACATACTAAGCACTAGATAACTACGATTGACCGGCTTAGATACGAGTTTATCAGGTTGGACACATTCCCTGTCCCATATGGTGCTCACTGTTAAGTAGGAGGGGACATTTAATCCCCATTTTCCAGTTGAAGAAACTGAGGCACAGAGTTGTTAAATGACAGCAACCCCCGGCCGAGCTGGGATTAGAACCCAGATCCTCCCAGGCTTGCACTTTTTCTACCAGGCCATGCTCCTTCCCGTAGTCCCTTGGGGTGGCCTAGAAAACGAACACATGTATGTATGGCTGTGTCCAGCCTGATTTTCTTGTATCTACCCCAGCTTTCCCTTTAAGAACTACTGCTTACTTACTTACAACTACATAGTAAGTAGAGCTTACTATGTGCCAAGCTCAGGTACAAGGTAATCAGGCTGTCCCGCATGGAGCTCACATTTTCCAGATGAGGGAACTGAGGCCCAGAGAGGTGAAGTGACTTGCCCCAGGTCACCCAGCAGACAAGTGGCTGGGATTAGAACCCACGTCTTCTGACTCCCAAGCCCGGGCTCTTGCCACTAGGCCATGCCGCTCCTCAGAAAGAACGTGGGAGAACCAGGTGAGAAAAGATGACCTCTTTTTTACAGGTGAGGTCATCGAGGCCCAGAGAAGTGGTAGGCAAATGGCAGAGCCGCAATTAGTTTCCCAAACGCTTTTCCACTAGGCCACGCTCTGCCTCTTAACCTCTGTTTGCCTCTTAACTCGTCTGCAAAATGGGGCTAAAATTCCCGTACTCCCTCCCTCTTCGACTACGAGCCCTGTGTGGGACAGGGACAATATCAGACTGGCTGATATTGTTCAGCGTGGGACCCAAGGAAGAGAAAGACAAGAGAAAATCCAGTGCTTGCTCCTTTATTCAGACGTGGAATTTTTCCTTCCTTTTCATATAACTTATCTAATTAAAATATTCATCTTGGTAGTTACCACAAAAAAGTAACATAGAAAATTGTATTTACATTTGGGGACCAAAATACAAATGCAGATTGAAATACCTCGTTTCCCTCCCCGCCCCAACCCTAGGGAAAAGGCCCCTAAAAACCATCCGCCGCACTCACGGAGGGCTAGTTTTGCCGTTTGGTGGTTCGCTTGTAGTGTAGCACAGAAAATTAAGGATTGCACACAAGTTTTCACAAAGGAAACAGATTGATCAGGCAACGCTCCGTTGCTGCTTGTGTCTTTCAGTCGTTTGTGCCAACTGGTTTAACCGACGGCCCCCTCCCCGACCACGTTCACCCACCCCCCACCCCCCATTCTGAGACCTCAGCAAACAGGCGAGCACCTCCTTTCCCACTCCGGTCGGAGGGGTGTCCGTGTTCACACCGGGACACCATTAAGTCGCGTCTTTGGGGCCTCCCCGACGGGCGAGGCTTGGGAAACGGCGTTTCCCCCCGGTCACGGGGTGGCCTCCCCGGAAAAATCCCCAAATCCAGGTCCTGGGGTGGGTGGGGAGCCCCGCTTCTTCCTATTGTCACGACTAAGGTCATTGTCCTTACTCAGCTGCAGCTGGGCAGCTGACAGGTGCACCGAAACACCTTCCTATTTTGATGGATTTCCTCTTCGAGCCCCCAGGACCCGGAAACCCCGGCCTCCTCCCTCCCCCCCTCTACTCCCTGAGGCGGATCGATTAAAATCCTGGCTTCGATCCCCGCGCTTTTCCACCCTTTTCCCCCATGCGGCCGGGTTTCCGAGCGTTGGGAGTCTCCAACCCGAGCCCCCCTCTCTCCCGTCGAGCTCGCTGCTCTACCCATCACCATTACACATGTTAAAAACAGTCCGCCGCCAGCAATAGTTCACAGGAAACTAAGAGATTAAAGTGCCAACTTTAAAACCGGAAAGTCTTTGCCGGGGGTTGGAAGCCTCAGCGTTCGTCCCCGCTCCGTTGACCCCTTTAAAAACGTTTTGGCTTGGGAAAGGCGTAAAACGCTGGGCTCGGCGGAACTCAGGTTCCTCCCCCAGACTTTGGAGGGATTCCAGTTAGACTGGAGCGAAAGGAATGGGGGGTGAGGAGGCAGCCCAGCCTCGCCCGAATCGATGCCAGGGTGGAAGCTCTGGGTCCTTTTGCCTTTGCCCGAGGCCAAGGCCTTCTCACATGCAGATGAAGGGTTCCCACCGTAAGGGTCAGGATGGCAAAGGTACCTGTCCGGCCCCGCTTCCCGGGAAAGCCTGGGAAGGGGCAGTACCGGGCCGATCATAAATGCCATCGGAATGGGGTGGGCAATATTCGAATCATTCCGACTATGCTTCAGAGTTCACGGAGAAGTTAAATAGCGACAAGGTGCGAATGACCTTAAAATCCTTACGGGGGTCTTCATGTCTCTGTCATCAGCGTGGCGAAATCCCTGGGGCTGCGGTTCCAGTGGGGGTCCCCGCTTCCAGCCCGGGAGGAGGGTTCCGAAGTCTCTCGCGACGGCGGGCGAATACTGCACTGTCTGTCAGGCCTCGGGCACGGCCCCCGCCCCGGAGACGGCGGCGTCGGCGGGGCGGAGCCCGGGGACTCCGGTGGGGTTTTCCTCTTCCTGTCCCCGCCGTCGCCCCCCTGGGCCGGGCCGGTCTACCGTCGGGAGAACCTGTTCTTGAAAGCCTTGATCGTCTTGGCCATCATGGGGGCGATTTCTGCAACGGAAAAGCCCGTCGGGTCACGGTCGTTCCCACCCCCGCCGGCCCCCCGCCCCCACCGCCCCCCGAGGAGAAACCGTTTCCCGCCCTCTGGTCTCTCCCGGCCGCAGGGGCGCTTACTCTTCACGGGGGGCTTCCGGGGGTCGTAGCTCACGACGTGCGGGGCGGAGTGGACGCTGCTTGTGCTGGGGCCGTCGTAGGCCGGGCCGTTGCTGCTGTGGTTGGAGCCGCTCCCCGAGGCGTAGCCGCCGCCGCCGCTGCTGCCAGAGGTGAACGGGGCCGGTTTGATCCTGCAAAAGAGACACAAAGCCTGATCGACCCTTCAAAGACAGCCAAGACCGCCCCCCCCCCAGGGCAGCTGGAGGAGAGGAGAGCAACCGAGAGCACCGTAGAGTACGACAGGCAGACGTAATCATAAGGATAAAGCCTTATCATTTGCTAAGCCTGACTATGGGCCAGGCACTGTGCTTAACCATTACTGTTTCACAAGCAAATCGGATTGGACACGGTCCCTATCCCACACGGGGCTCACAGTCTCCATCCCCATTATACAGATGAAGGCGCTGAGGCCCGAAGAAGTGAAGTGACTTGCCCAAGATACGATCCCCGCCTCAAAGAGTTTACGAGTAGGGGTGAGATGTCTGGCTACCGCTAGGACACGATGGCCACCCGGGCAAAGCCAAAGGGGCAGCCGGATGTCTGGGGGCGCTTTGGGAATACCAGCGGAATTCCGGTCTCCGGCACTAGAGAGCGGGAACGCAGGCGGGGGACGGCAAACTTACTTGATCCTTTCTGCGACGGCAGCTCCCCCGGTTCCGAACTTCTCCTGCCGTCTCCTCACGTCGCGAGGAGGTTTGGCCACGGAGTTGACGAAGGCCATCTTGGCCTGGCGGCCTGCAGGGACACAAGGAATCATTAATCCCGGTTTCCCGCGGTTCCGGTCACCCCGAACCACAACTCTGAAAAGCCCCGGCCCCTCCCGCCCACTCCGGTCAAACAAAAAACAATTGTATTTGTTGAATGTATTTGTTGAAAGACAAATACCGGTGTATCGGTAAGACAGACACACACTCCCTGCCCACGATGATCTTAGAATCGAGAAGACTTGTAAGGTCCGGGTTTCGGGCCCGGACCCCATACCTTTGGGTTTGTTGGCATGGGCGGAGCGGATATTCTGCGTCAGGAGGAGTAGCCGCTGTTCCCGGGCATCATGCAGCCGGAGGTACATCTCCCGCCAGGACTCGAACTCCTCGGGCCTCTCCCGCTTAAAGTCTCGTTGGCAGTGCGTCCTCCAGAGCTGATCGCTTTCTTCGATCAACACCTAGGGCCAAAGCATTATTCTAATTAATAAGAACAATAAGCAAATGGGATACACACAGATAGCGTTGGGCGCAGTCCCCGTTTTACAGATGAGGCACAGAGAAGTTAAAGAGACTTGCCCAAGGTCACACCCAGACTTGGACATCCCCCCCCACCCACCCTGGTCGCCCCAGAGAGAGCCCTCTTCTCCTCCTAAGCCCAGAGACTGGAGAATTCTCCCATGACCTTTGCCGCCGGTTGTCAGGGCCGGGCCCCGTCTCCATCCCTCCCGAGCCCACCCGGGGGGCGGCCCCAGGGGCTCACTTAAACCTCAGCGGCAGGTGGTGCGCACATGCTCCTGGCCCCGGGGGAGGGCACCCCACCCGGCTCGTCGCTCCACCCCACGCCCCCTTTCCAGCCCCTCCCCGGATCACTCACGTGATTGCACTCCTCGATGCGATACAGCTGTTCCGGGGTGCACCTCTCCAGGACCGGCTCCAGCACCGAGTAGGGGACCCCTCCAACTTCATAGATTGCTGGTGGGGAGAGAGAGAAATGGGGTGAGCGGGCAGGTGGGAGAGAAGAAGAAGCGGGAAGAAGAGAGAGAGAGAAGAAGGAGCGGGGAGCGATGTCAAGGGGCCACAGTGGTAGCGATCAACTCTAAGCACTTGGGCCCCGGAATAATAACGGTGGAATTGGTCAAGCGCTTACTACGTGCTAACCGCTGGGGTGGATCCAAGAAAATCGGGTTGGCCCCTGACCCACATGGGGCTCACCGTCTTCATCCTCGGTTTCCAGACGAGGGAAACTGAGGCCCAGAGAAGTGAAGCGACTCGCCCAAGGCAGTCAGTGGCAGTCGATCGTATTCATCGAGCCATAACCGTGTGCAAAGGACTGTACTAAGCGCTTTGGGAGAGTGAATACAATAACAAACGGACGCATTCCCTGCCCACGACGAGCTCACGGAGTAGAGGGGGAGACAGACCTTAATATAAATGAATAAATAAATTACAGATATAGACGTACAGCTGGGATTAGGACCGAGATCCTTCTGACTGAGGCCACGGTGCCCAACAGGCCAGGGATCGAGGGGTGGGTGGTGAATACTCACAGTCGATGTTGTTGTTGAGGACGCGGATGCACTGCTCGTACAGGGACATCATCTTGGGCAGGTACGCGGACTTGGAACCCGAGTACACCTGCATCTTGGAGTTCAGCCTGCGTCCAGTGAATCCAGACTCCTCTTCCTCCTGAGGCCAGGAGACCACTGGAGGGGGAAACACGGAGAAAAATCAGCCCCTCCGCTCCCGCTCCCACCCCCGCCGGATCCTCTGGCCGTCCCGTTTCCCGCTCGGACTCACCTTTCCTCTTGGGCTGGGAGGGGGGCGTCAGGTCCAGAGAAGGCAGCGGCCGGTACGTGGTCTGCATCGTGGGCAGGGGGATGTCCGGGAGCGTCGGCACGACGTCGATGGGGATCTGGCAAAGGGAAAGGGACGGGTTGAGAGCGCCGCAACGCAGGAGAGCGCCGGAGCCGGGCGGTCCCGCCCGGTCGAGAGGGTCCCCGCCTGCGCCCCGGGCACTCGCCTTCTTCGCCTTGGCCGGGCCGTCCGCGGGCGGCCGCCTCTCCGGTCTGCTCTCGGTCTCCTTGGCTGGTTTCGGGACGGGATCCGAGCCCTTGCCGCCGGCCTTGGAGCCGTTCTGCTTGTGGTGCCCCTTGTCCCCCTCGGAGCCTGCGGCCTTCAGGGGCTTCTTCTTCTTCCTCTGGGGCTGGTCGTAGCTGAGGTAGGACTCGAACGACATGGTGGGCGGCTCGAACTCGTCTTCCGCCTCGGCCTCGGCCGGTCCGGCTAGGGGAGGGGCGGCGGCCTTCCGGTCGGCGTCGGGGGCCCGGGCCTTGCCTTCCTGAGTCTTTGTGCTGTTGACGGCGCCCTTCTCTCTGCCCCGGGGGGCCGGGTCCTCGTCCCACCGCCATCTCGCCCCCTCCGTGCCGTCGGCGCCCGCCTTGGGCCTGTCCGGTTTGGGCCTCTCGGAGTCCTTGAGCTTGGGCTTTTTGGCCTGGTTGCCCGGCGTGGCCTCGGGGAGGGGCCGTTTCCTGGAGCCACCGCCCTCTCTCTCCTTCTCCCGCTTGGGCCCACCGGCCGGAGTCAACTTGTCCTTGGCACCGTCTCCCGAGGGAGGCCGCCGGCCCTCCTCCCGGCTCCCGGCCGCCTCCGGACCACGCCGCCCGTCCCGGTGTGCGGACTTGTGCTCTTTGCTCCGGGTCCCGGGCTCTCCGGGGCCTCTGGGGGGCTTGCGGTGGGCGGCGGGCGGCTCGTCGCCCGGCTCCTGGCTCCGGTAAGGGTCCCGGTACGTCCCCTGGGGGCTCCCGCTCGGCTCCGGGGACTGGGCCTGGCCGGGGTCCGAATACTCCTGGTCCGAAGAGTAGAGGGGCGAGGCCTTGCCCCATCGGCTCCTGTCCTCCCGCGGCTCGCCGAGGAGGGGCCCTCTGGCCGGTCTCTCGGGTCCGGGGAGCCTCTTGGCCTTCTTCCCTCTGTGCTCGGGGCTGCGTGACTGGCTACAGGAAGCCCTCCAGTCTTCTCGCACGGCGGCAGCAGCGTCATCGTCGTCCTCCTCCTCTACCTGCGGCCTGGGGGAAGGCTCGCGGGGTCTCTTCCGGGAAACGCTCCGGTCCTCCTCCTCCAGGGTGCTCCTGCAACCGAGAGAGATCGACTTTTAAAGGAGACCGCCGCCCACCACGGACCCGCAGTCCGGGGGGACGGACTGGGAGGGGAGCACGCAGACGGGGACACCGCGCACCTCCCAGATCCACAAAGGCACGGTCCCCCGACACTCTGGGACGTGTGGGGCACCTCACAAATACCCTTTCACCCCACTCACCTTTCCACTTCTTGGGGAGTGGGCACCAGCCTCTTCCACCGAGCCACCAGATCCTTGGCAAAGCCTCCGACCAGCTCGTGCTTCCTCAGCCCATTGACGGTTTTCCCAACTCCGGTTTCCTGCACGAGAAAGAGATCATCGCCGGTCAGCGTCATCGCCGCAGACACGGACATGGAGGAGGAGGAGGGACATGTCGTTCAGAGTCACCCGCGGCACCTAACGGCCGTCCGCCCCACTGGCCAAGGCAAGAGGGTTGCGGACCAGAAGTCGACCGCGGTGGGGTTGGGAGATGGCGGGGGTGGGGGAAAGGAGTCTGGGGTTGGAAAACACGGGCGGGGGCCGGGGCCGGGCCGGGGAGTTGCACAAGAGAGGCCTCTCAGGGAGAAGGTCATCGGAGTCCGCCGGCTGGCAGACGCTTAGCGCCGCGTACCGAGCGCTCAGTACGGTGCCTGGCCCGCGGTCGGCGCTCCGTAGACACGGCCGAACGGCGATCCCGGCGGGAAACGAAATCAGAGGGGGCTTAAGACGTGGCGGAGAAGGCAGCGGGGAAGTCTGAGGGAGAGAGGAGGGCTCCCAGAGCACTCACCACAAGGATGTCGATGGTAATGGGCAGGTCCGAGAGCCTCTTCAGATGTTTCAGCAGCTGCGGAGAAAAAGAAACATTGTTATTGGCAATGTTAACCCCACACAATGAGATAAAGATAGCGTCAAAGCTCTAGAGAAATGCGAGGGGAAAACAATGCGATCTTCGGCTTAGGGCCGTCCCCTGCCTAGATTTGCAGAGGGGAGATCACCCCGCTCTGGCCTTCGAAAGGGGGTCCGGGTTGAGCCAAAAAGAGGGCCACCCCTCCCCCCGGGGTGATCCCAATCCGGCCGAAGCCCAACCCGTCCTTGGGCAGGGATGGTCTTAGTCCAGTGCTCCGCACGGAGTGAGCGCTTAATAAATACGATCGAACGGATGAATCCCCCTCCCCAAACTACTCCTCCGCCCCACCAAATCGGAGCTAGGAAAACCCCCAAGCAGCCTCTTCGGAGGAAACCCGAGTTTCATTTCTAGGGTTGACGCCACCGAACCCCCTTGGACTTCCTCCCGTGAAAATTTGGAGACCATCGCCAAGTCGAGGGGGGGGTTGCCAAATTTCCACCAGCGAACTGTCATGTATTATTTTTTTTTTTTAACCGTTGCGGGGCGGGGGGGGGGGGAAGCTCGGTGATAGAGTTGCGATCCCCCTTCCCTTTCCGGCTCCAATTTCTAAGCGATAGTTTTGGGGGGGGGAATCGGGGGATCCCTCGAGGGTCCCGGGGAGAGGGGGGCCTAGAGAGCCCCCCTCGTCGGTCCCGGATCTCCGGGCCCCGAGCCCAAATCCAGGGACGCGTCTATGCGGCTCCCGGGCCCCGCGGGCCGGGCCGGGGGGTGGGGGGCAGCCCGGACCGACCCCCCCCCACCGAAAAAAACCAAGGACGAAGAGGACGGTTTCGGGTGGCGCCGGGGGTCGGGGGAATTGACCTTTAACCCCGGTTGCTGGGCTGCGTGGGGTCCCGGGCCTCGATTTATCAGTGAAGCGACAGTCACCTTCCTTGGCCTCGAGGAGCTTAGGTTCTGGAGGGGGCACATTCCTATAAATAAATATCTGCTGGGGTGGGGGGGACGGAGTTTTGGATTTTTAGGCGGTGACGGGGCGCCCCCTCCTCTCCTCTCTAACGGCCCTCCGGGGGGGTCGGTTGGGGGGCCGGGATGGACGGGATGGGGGGTGGCACTGACCTTTTTGGGGTCGGGGTTGTCGGCCAGCCTGGACTGCAGCTTCTCCACCAGTTGGAGGACCGACTGGGCCGCCATGGTTGTCCCCGGCGCGGCCTCCTCGCCGGAACTGGGCTGGCGTCGCCGCCCCGGCCGGGCCCACCTCCGGGCCCCCCTCCCCGCCCGCTCCCCCCCGACGGAAGCGGAACTGCCGCCGGCCGGGATCGGGATCGGGATCGGGACCGGGACCGGGACCCCGGGACCCCCGGGCTCCTCCGCCCTCCTGCTCCCTCTTCCCTCCCGGGCCGGGCCCCGCTCCCCGCTCCGTCCGGTCCCCGCCGGGGCTGGGCTCCGGGCCTGGCTCCGCCCTCCCTTCGGCTCCCTTCTGGTCTGGGCCCGGTCGAGGTCGGTCCCGCCCCGGCTCCGGTCCTGGCTCCGGTCCTGGCTCGGTTCCGAGCTGGCTCCGCTTTGGCCCTGGGCTCCTCTCGCTTCGGTTCTGCTCCGGCTTCGATTCCGGTCTCGGTGGGGCTCGGCTTTGCTCTTCTCTGCCCTGCCCCGGGCCCGGATCCCTTGGAAAGTCGTTTCGAATTCGTGCAGGGCCCGGTTCCGATCTGGGTCGGGCTCGGTTTTGCTCTTCTCCGCTCCGCCCCGGGCCCGGATCCGTTCTAAACTGGCCTGGGTTTTATTCCGGGCCTGGCTCCGGTCTCGGTTCGGTTCCGTCCTGGCCTGGGCCTGACTCGCTTCGATATTTTTCTTCTCGTTTCTGCCCCGCACCTGGAGCCGTTCTACACTCGCCTCGAATCTGCTCTGGACTTGGTTCCGATCTCGGTTCGGTTCCGTTCTGGTCTGGGCCTGACTCGACTCGATCTTTTTCTTCTCGGCTCTGCCCCGGACCTGGATCCACTCTAAACTCGCTTCGAATTCGTTCTGGGCCTGGTTCCGATCTCTCCTCGGCTCGGTTCTGGCCTGGCTCCGGTCTCGGTTCGGCTCGGTCTCGGTCTTCTCTGCCCTGCCCCGGGCCCGGATCCCTTCTAAACTGACCTGGGCTTGGTTCTGGTCTCGGTTCGGTTCCGTTTTGGTCCGGGCCTGGCTCGCCTCGATTTTTTTCTTCTCCCCTCTGCCCTCGGTTCTGTCCCGGACCTGGATCCCGTCCAAAGTCGCTTCGAATCTGTTCTGGACTCGGTTCCGATCTCGGCTGGGTTCCCTCTTGGTCCGGGCCTGGCTCCGGTCTCGGTCCCGCTCGGTTTGGCCGCTCCGGGACTCGCCTTTGCTCATCTCCAAGCTGCTCATTTCGGCTCTGAGTTCGATTCGATTCTGCTTTCTGCTCCGCTCCTCTCTCGGCCCGGTTCCGCTCAAATCCGTTCCTCTCTCGGCCCGGTTCCGCTCAAATCCGTTCTTCTCTCGGCCCGATTCGACTCACATCCGTTCCTCGCTCGGCCCGGTTCCACTCAAATCCGTTCCTCTCTCGGTTCGACTCAAAGCCGTTCCTCTCTCGGCTCGCTTCTGCTCCTCTCCTCTCCCGATTCGATTCCGCTCCCGGTTCTGAGGCCTCCCCAAGACGATCCTCCGTGGTTGCCCCAGAAGTGGTCTCTCCTCAACTCCAAGCGGGACTATTTATCGACAACTGGGGGGATTCTCACCTGGCGTTCTCACCTTGTGCGAGTTCACACCCTGGGTGATTCTCACTTTAGGGGACTCGCCTCTAGGGAGCTCCGGAAACCCAAGGGGTGGTCTCACCACCTGGGACCACCAGGTTTGGAGAAACGCCCTGGGAAAGGTGTTAATTTCCAAGTAAAATAACTTTACTTGGAGGCAAACTGAGTCCTTGACCCGTGGCCGTATCCTCCAAGTGGCCCGAATGAGGTGCCTGTCATCATTCTCCCCTCTTGTTTAGAAGACGGAGGCCTGTGGCCTTTTCTCTTCAAGGATGGCTTCTGAATTCATGTCAGAGGCATCGTTATCAAACGTTTATCAGGAATTATGGCGATAATGCCGCACAGGAATATGAAGGAATATTAAGAGAACAGCGCTCTTGGCCCTCAGAGTCGAAACTCCACCGGAGAAGGCGCCTGAATCTTGGATGTCTTTCTATAAGAAACGTCGAAATTGATTTACCTCGTTGAGACACACGTCCGTGATATCAACTTTAAAATAAAATTGACATCTCTCTCTCTCTCAGCCCGGTCTCGTTTCTCTCTCCTTCTCAAATCACCTTTCTCTCATCTCATTGACCTTCTCATTTTCTTCTAATAGTAGTCATAGCTTTTACTCAGGACCCACTCGGTGCTACGCGCTGCACTAAGCCCTTAGTAAGATCAAAGAACGGGTACATTCCCTTCCCGCAAGAGGTTTACGCCTAATAATAATTATAATAATATAAATAATAATATTGGTACGTATCAAGTTCTTATCCCGAGGGAGGAGAACCCCAAAATATTTACAAATAGTGCAGCCGAGATAAATATTGTAATATTCTGCAACAGCGTCCCAAAGCGAAAGGAACTGTGGTGGAAAACCACAGAGATTGCATCTTCTAATTCCGATCTAATAATAATAATAATAATAATAATGATTGTGGTATTTGTTAAGTGCTTACTATTTACCAGGCACTTTTCTAAGCGCTGGGGTGGATACAGGCAAATCGGGTTGGACACAGCCCCTGTCCCACGTGGGGCTCACAGTTTTAATCCCCATTTTACAGAGGAGGAAACTGAGGCACAGAATAACAGTAAAAGACCAATTTATTGCGCCCTTTCACGGGAGGGAGGGACCTAGGGGAGACCCCCGAACGATTCCCCCTGATGGAATTGACCGAGGAAACTCCTAAGCATCAGCTTTAATAAACTCTCTCCCGGCTATTCATTCATTCAGTAGTATTTATTGAGCGCTTACTGTGTGCAGAGCACTGTACTGAGCGCTTGGGAAAAGTACAGTTCAGGAACAGATAGAGACCATCCCTACCCCACATCGGGCTCACGGTCTGGAAGGGCGGAGACAGACAGCGAAACCAACCAAGTAGCCAGGCATCGATAGCATCAGAATAGATCAATAAATAGATAAATAGATCTAATTGATCTTCGCTCCTCTCCCAGTACAGCTCAGCTCCCTTGGCGTCTATTTTACAGTCCTTTCTCTGGCCGGTCTCTGCTGTCTTCCTTGTCAAACCCTTTTAATAATAACGCTGCTATTTGTTAGGCGCTTACTCTGTGCCAAGCACTGTTCTCGGCACCGGGGGACATAGAAGGTGAGCGGATTGTCCCGCGCGGGGCTCACGGTCTTCATCCCCCTTTTTTTCCAGATGAGGAAACTGAGGCACAGAGAAGTTAAGCGACTTGCCCAAAGTCACACAGTGAGCCCGTTGTTGAGTAGGGATGGATTCTATCTGTTGCTTTCCAAGCGCTTAATACAGCGCTCTGCACACAGTAAGCGCTCAATAAATACGATTGAATGAATGGCGGATGCGGGATTAGAACCCACGACCTCTGACTCCCAAGCCCGTGCTCTTTCCACTAAACCACCCTGCTTCTCTTTAATAATAATAATAATTATTATTATTACTATAATGGTATCTGTTAAGCCCTTACTATGGTGCCAAGCACTTTTCTAAGCGCTGGGGTGGTTCCAGGGTCATCGGGTTGTCCCACGCGGGGCTCCCCGTCTTCATCCCCATTTTCCAGATGAGGTCACCGAGGCCCAGAGAAGTGAAGTGACTTGACCAAAGGCACGCAGCTGAGAAGGGGCGGAGGCGGGATTAGAACCCACGACGTCTGACTCCCAAACCCGGGCTCTTGCCACTAAATGGGGCGGCTCCTCTTTAATCTCCAGGAGGCCTTCCCTGACTCATTTCTCATCTCCCTACCCCATTTTCCCACCCCCGAGTCACCTTCGGCCTCGAATCCGCACCCCCTAAATGCCACTCGCCCCAACGTTGCTGTAAAAGCAGCGTGGCTCAGTGGAAAGAGCACGGGCTTTGGAGTCAGGGCTCGTGAGTTCGAATCCCAGCTCTGCCACTTGTCGGCTGTGTGACTGTGGGCGAGTCACTTCACTTCTCTGTGCCTCAGTTCCCTCATCTGTCAAATGGGGATGAAGACTGGGAGCCCCACGTGGGACAACCTGATTCCCCTCTGTCTACCCCAGCCCTTAGAACGGTGCTCGGCACATAGTAAGCGCTTAACAAATACCAAAATGATTAAACCCCGATGCTTTCCCCTACCTGGAATCGTCCGTCTTCCCTCTAAAATCGCAAGCTCCTCGAAGGCGGCTTTCTTGCCTACTGACTGTACTCCCCCGCGTTCAGTTCAGTCCCCCTCTACACAGTAAAGCACTCAACGTTGATTGATTGTATTTATTAAGCGCCTGCTCTGTGCCAAGCCCCGCGCTAAACGCTGGGGTGGCTACAAAACCCTCCCCTCAATCACCGTCTCTGCCCCACACGGGACTCGCAGTCTAAAAGGGAGGGAGGCTATTTCGATGCCCATTTTACAGAGGAGGAAAGGGAGGAACAGAGAGGTTGAGTGATTTGTCCGAGATCACCCAGCAGGGATGTCCAGAAGAGCTGATGGCAAAGGGGCAGGACGAGCACGAAGCCTCAACCTCAGGGCCACAGAAAAAAGCCCCCGGGCCGGCCGAGCTGGACTCCAACCCGAAAAGGAGGTTAAAGGAGCCCCCAGTCTCACTCACCGCCCCCTAATAATAATTAATCGTCCTCTATGTTGAACGTTACTAATAATGATGGCATTTATTAAGCGCTTCCTATGCGCCGAGCACCGTTCTAAGAGCTGGAGAGGATACAAGGTGATGAGGGGGTCCCACGGGGGGCTCCCGGTCTTCATCCCCATTTGACAGAGGAGGCAAGTGAGGCCCAGTGAAGTGATTTGCCCAAAGTCGCCCACCTGACAAGCGCCCGAGTCGAGATTTGAACCCATGATCTCTGACTCCCAAGCCCGGCCTTTTGCCACTGAGCCACGCGCCGGAGTAGATATAAAAATCATCATGTTTGGATGCCTCTCTGGCCCACGTGGGGCTCCCAGTCTTCATCCCCATTCTATTAATAATAATAATAATAATAATGGTATTTGTTAGGCGTTTACTATGTGCCAAGCATTGTCCTAAGCATTGAGGGAAATACGAGGTCATCAGGTTGTCCCACATGGGGCTCACAGGCTAAATCCCCATTTACTCTGTGCCAGACGCCAGAGAAGATATAAAATCATCATGTTAGATGCCTCTCTGGCCCACGTGGGGCTCACAGTCTTCATCCCATTTTATTATTAATAATAATAATAATAATGATAATAATATTTGTTAAGCATTTACTAGGTGCCAAGCACTGTTCTAAGAGCTGGGGGAGATACAAGGAATAATAATAATAATGTTGGTATTTGTTAAGCGCTTACTATGTGTAGAGCACTGTTCTAAGCGCTGGGGGAGATAAAGGGTAATCCGGTGGTCCTACGTGAGGCTTACATCCCCATTGTACAGATGAGGTAACTGAGGCCCAGAGAAGTGAAGTGACTTGCCCATAGTCACACAGCTAAGTGGCAGAGCCGGGATTCGAACCCATGACCTCCGGCTCCCAAGCCCGGGCTCTTTCCCCTGAGCCACGCTGCTTCTCTAAGGAAATCATTAAGGAAATCAGGTCGATACAAGGTAAGCGGGTTGTTCCTCGTGGGGTTCACAGTCTTAATCCCCATTTTACAGATGAGGGAACTGAGGCACAGAGAAGAGAAGTTAAGCGAAACCCAAAATCACCCAGCTGACAAGGGGCGGAGCCGAGATTAGAACCCACGACCTCCAACTCCCAACCCCGTCTTCTTTCCACTACTAATACGATGGCATTTGTTAAGCGCTTACTATGTGCCAAGCACTGTTCTAAGCGCTGGGGTAGAGACAAGATCATCAGGTTGTCCCACAAGGGGCTCAGTCTTCAGTCATCCAGTCCTACTTCTCTGGGCCTCAGTTCCCTCATCTGTAAAATGGGGATTGACTGTGAGCCTCATGGGGGACAACCTGATTAAGCTGTATCTCCCCCAGCGCTTAGAACAGTGCTGTGCACATAGTAAGCGCTGAACAAATACCAACATTATTAATCCTATTTATTGAGCGTTTACTGTGTGCAGAGCACTGTACTAAGCGCTTGGAAAGTCCAGTTTGGCAACAGAGACAATCCCTGCCCAACGACGGGCTCACAGTCTAGAAGGGGGAGACAACCCCCATTTTACAGATGGGGGAACTGAGGCCCAGAGAAGCGACTTGCCCAAGGCCGCACGGCAGACGAGCGGCGGAGGCGGGATTAGAACCCACGACCTCTGACTCCCAAGCCCGGGCTCTTGCCACTGAGCCGCGCTGCTTCTCTATGCATGAGGGAACGGAGGCCCAGAGAAGTGAAGCCACTTCCCCAAAGTCACCCAGCAAAGTCACCCAGGTGGCGGAGGGGGCGGGGGGAGGCCGGGGGGAGACGAGAACCCAGGACCTTCTGACTCCCGGGCCCGGCCTGGAAAGTGGAAAGAGCCCGGGCGTGGGACTCGGAGGTCGTGGGTTCTAATCCCGCCTCCGCCCCTTCTCGGCTGTGTGACTTTGGACAAGTCACTTCACTTCTCTGGGCCTCGGTGACCTCATCTGGAAAATGGGGATGGAGACGGGGAGCCCCGCGTGGGCCACCCTGATGACCTTGTATCCTCCCCAGCGCTTAGAAGAGTGCTTGGCACATAGTAAGCGCTTAAAAAATACCATCATTAGTGTGGCGTGGTTCATAGAGCACAGGCGTGGGAATCAGGTGGTCATGGGTTCTAATCCCGCCTCTGCCCCTTGGCTGCTGTGTGAGTTTAGGCAAGTCATTTCACTTCTCTGTGCCTCAGTCACCTCGTCGGTACAGTGGGGAATAAGACTTCGCCGGACAGGGGCTGTGTCCAAACCGATTAGCCTCATCCACTCTTTCATTCAATCGTATCTATTGAGCGCTTACTGTGGGCGGAGCACTGTACTAAGCGCTGGGGATGGACAATCGGACCACAGAGAGAGACCATCCCCGCCCAACGACGGGCTCACGGTCTAAACGGGGGAGACGGGCCGCAAAATAATAATAATAATGTTGGTATTTGTTAAGCGCTTACTATGTGCCGAGCACTGTTCTAAGCGCTGGGGTAGACATAGGGGAATTAGGTTGTTCCACGTGGGGCTCACAGTCTTAATCCCCATTTTACAGATGAGGTACAGAGAAGTGAAGTGACTTGCCCACAGTCACACAGCCGACAAGTGGCAGAGCTGGGATTCGAACTCATGAGCCCTGACTCCAAAGCCCATGCTCTTTCCACTGAGCCACGCTGCTTCTCTAAGCAAAACAAATCAAGTAGTCAGGCTTCTATCTTGGCTCAGTGGAAAGAGCCCGGGCTTGGGAGCCAGAGGTCATGGGTTCGAATCCCGGCTCTGCCACTTGTCAGCTGGGTGACTGTGGGCAAGTCCCTTCACTTCTCTGTGTCTCGGTTCCCTCATCTGTAAAATGGGGATTAACTGTGAGCCTCACGTGGGACAACCTCATTACCCTGTATCTCCCCCAGCGCTTAGAACAGTGCTCTGCACATAGTAAGCGCTTAACAAATACCAACATTATTATTCTATCTCCCCCAGCGCTTAGAACGGTGTAGGGCACATAGTAAGCGCTAAACAAACACTATCATCTTGATTCTATTTATGGTGATTACGTTGACTTGTTTTTGTCCAGCCGTCTCCCCTGATTAGATTGTGACCCCGTCATTGGGCAGGGATTGTCTCTATCTGTTGCCCAATTGTCCACCCCAAGCGTTTAGTACAGTGCTCTGCACATACTAAGCGCTCAATAAATACTATTGAATGAATATTATTCTCCTTATTGGGCCCCGCTACCCCTCTCTGCAAAGATTTATTCTCTAGCCAAGATGGGAGGTGGGGATTTTTGTGGGGGGTGGGATCGTTGTTTTTATTTTCTAATAATGTTGGTATTTGTTCAGCGCTTACTATGTGCAGAGCACTGTTCTAAGCGCTGGGGGAGATACAGGGTCATCAGGTCGTCCCACGTGAGGCTCACAGTTAATGCCCATTTGACAGATGAGGTAACTGAGGCCCAGAGAAGTGAAGTGACTTGCCCAGGGTCACCCAGCTGACAAGGGGCAGAGCCGGAAGTCGAACCCATGACCTCTGACTCTCAAGCCCGGGCTCTTTCCACTGAGCCACGATTTTTTCAGGTGGTGCTGAGGCCTGCACCGTGCAGAAGGCCGTGCGTCCCTCGAAGGCTCCGAGGAGGAAAGGAAAGGGCGCTGTGGGTGCGAAAGGCGGAACGGGGACGGTTGAGGGCTCCCCGTTCACGGGTGGGCGCTTCCTCCCCCTGGGGGCTTCCTCCTCCCCGACGGCGGCCACCCTTCCGGCCCTCGAGGACTCCACCCTCCCGAAACGAGATGGGTTCGAATCCTGACTCTGCCCCTTGGCAGCTGTGTGACCGTGGGCCAGTCACTTCACTTCTCTGGGCCTCAGTGCCCGCATCTGGAAAAGGGGGATTAATAATAATAATGATGTAGGTATCTGTTAAGCGCTTACTGCGGGCCAAGCGCTGCTCTGAGCGCTGGGGGGGATACAAGGTGATCAGGTTGTTCCTCATGGGGCTCCCAGTCTTCATCCCCATTTTTCAGATGAGGCCCAGAGAAGTGAAGTGACCTGCCCAAAGTCCCACAGCTGACAAGTGGCGGAGCCGGGATTCGAACCCATGACCTCTGACTCCCAAGCCCGGCCTCTTTTCACTGAGCCACGCTGCTTATCATGCATGTAATAGTATCTATTGAGCGCCTACTATATGCAGAGCACTGGACTACGTGGACAGAGCCCGGGCTTGGGAGGCCCAAGGACGTGGGTTCTAATCCCCGCCTCCCCCACTTGTCAGCTGGGTGACTGTGGGCGAGTCACTTCACTTCTCTGGGCCTCAGTTCCTTCCTCTGTCAAATGGGGATGAAGACTGGGAGCCCCACGGGGAACAACCTGATGACCTTGTATCACGCCCAGCGTTTAGAACAGTGCTTGGCACATAGTAAGTGTTTAACAAATGCCATCATTCATTCATTCATTTATTCATTCATTCAATTGTATTTATTGAGTGCTTACTGTGTGCGGAGCACGCAGCGTGGCTCAGTGGAAAGAGCCCGGGCTTGGGAGTCAGAGATCATGGGTTCGAATCCCAGCCCGGCCGCTTGTCAGCTGTGTGACTTTGGGCAAGTCACTTCTCTGGGCCTCATTTACCAAATCTGTAAAATGGGGATTAAGACTGTGAGCCCCACGTGGGACAACCTGATCACCTCGTATCCTCCCCAGCGCTTAGAACCGTGCTTTGCACATAGTAAGCGCTTAACAAATGCCATCATTATTATTATTAGAGCACTGAACTAAGCGCTTGGAAAGTACAATTCAGCAATAGAGAGAGACAATCCCTGCCCACACAGGGCTTACCGCCTTATAAGGTGGGGGGGGGGGGGATGGACATCAAAAAAAGGTCAACAGGCAACAATATAAATAAATAGAATTACAACTATATGCATATCAAAACAAGTAAATAGGTATCACTATAAATAGAATTACAGCTATATGCACATCAACACAAGTAAATGGGCATCGATACTAATAAATCAGAATTATAGATATATAGGCCGTGAGCCTGTCCGTTTAGATTGTGAGCCCGTCATGGGGCAGGGATGGTCTCTATCTAATAATATATTTGTTTGGTATTTGTTAAGCGCTTACTATGTGCAGAGCACTGTTCTAAGCGCTGTCCATTCCAAGCGCTTTAGGACAGTGCTGTGCACATAGTAAGGGCTCAATACATACTACTGAATGAATGAATAAATTACACATATATACACAAGCGCTGAGCTCTCGGTCCAGTGCTCTGCGCGGAGCAACCGATCAATAAATCCAACTGATTGACTGATTGATGAGAAGGTGCACAAGGAGGAGACAGGAGATGCTGAGCGGAGGAAGGGAGACGGAAGGGAGCCCCCCCCGCCCCCCTCCTCGACCAATGAAATCAGTGCAAAGCCACGGGACAATTTCCCATTGGTCAGTTTTATCCTGGACTCTCCAGTCTCTAACACGATTTAATCCTTCCCCCCTCTCCCGACCAATGAAATCGGCTCAAAGCCACAGGAAAATTTCCTATTGGTCAGTTACCTCCTAGGGCCGCAGGCCAGTCTCTCATTCCTTCCTTCATTCCTTCCTTCCTTCATTCATCCATCCAGTCAATCAATCAATCAATCGTATTCATTGAACGCTTACTCCCACCTCCAACGCCACTTAATAATAATGTTGGTATTTGTTAAGCGCTTACTATGTGCCGAGCACTGTTCTAAGCGCTGGGGTAGACAAAGGGGAATCAGGTTGTCCCACGTGAGGCTCACGGTTAATCCCCATTTTACAGATGAGGTAACTGAGGCCCAGAGAAGTGAAGTGACTTGCCCACAGTCACACAGCTGTCAAGTGGCAGAGCTGGGATTCGAACCCATGACCTCTGACTCCCAAGCCCGTGCTCTTTCCACTGAGCCGGCGCAGCGTGGCTAGTGACTGGGCAATGATTTTGGCCACCTGACCCCGGGAATCTTCTTTCCTTTGGTTCACCGAGATTTTTTTCATAATAATAATAATGTTGGTATCTGTTAAGCGCTTACTCTGTGCAGAGCACTGTTCTAAGCGCTGGGGGAGATACAGGGGCATCAGGGTGTCCCAGGTGGGGCTCCCGGTCTTCATCCCTATTTTACAGAGGAGGGAACTGAGGGCCAGAGAAGTGAAGTGACTTGCCCACGGTCACACAGCTGACAAGCGGCAGAGGCGGGATTTGAACCCATGACCTCTGACTCCCCAGCCCGGGCTCTTTCCATTGAGCCAATGACGATGATGGTATGTGTTAAGCGCTCAACTAAGTGCCAGGCCCTGTATTAAGCGCCGGGGTGGATGCGAGCAAGACGGGTTGGATCCAGTCCTCAGTGGAAAGAGCACGGGCTTTGGAGTCAGAGGTCATGGGTTCGAATCCCGGCTCGGCCACTTGTCAGCTGTGTGACTTTGGGCAAGTCACTTGACTTCTCGGGGCCTCAGTTCCCTCATCTGTAAAATGGGGATTAAGACTGTGAGCCCCACGTGGGACGACCCGATTCCCCTGTGTCTACCCCAGCGCTTAGAACAGTGCTCGGCACATAGTAAGCGCTTAACAAATACCAACATTAGAAGCAGCGTGGCTCAGTGGAAAGAGCACGGGCTTTGGAGTCAGAGGTCATGAGTTCGAATCCCAGCTCTGCCACTTGTCAGCTGTGTGACTGTGGGCAAGTCACTTAACTTCTCTGGGCCTCAGTTCCCTCATCTGTAAAACGGGGATGAAGACTGTGAGCCCCACGTGGGACGACCCGATTCCCCTATGTCTACCCCAGCGCTTAGAACAGTGCTCGGCACATAGTAAGCGCTTAACAAATACCAACATGATTACTATTATTAGTCCTCGTCCCACGTGGGGCTCACCGTCTCAAGACGGGGGAACCGAGGCCCAGAGAAGCGAAGCGGCTTGCCCAAGGTCACCCTGCAGACAAGTGGCAGAGCCGGGGTGAGAAGCCGCCGTGGTCATGGGTTCAAATCCAGGCTCAGCCGCTTGTCAGCTGGGTGACTTGGGGCAAGTCACTTCACCGGGCCTCGCTTCCCGCATCTCTATAATGGGGATGAAGACCGGGAGCCCCACGTGGGACAACCTGATCACCTTGTATCCTCTCCGGCGCTCAGACCGGTGCTTGACACAATGTAAGCGCTTAAATGCCATCATGATTATGACCTTCAGAATCCCAGGCCCGGGCTCTAGCCGCTATTCTGCTGAGGGACAGCGTCCCGTCTGGTTATCTTGCTTCTATCCCCAACGGTTAGCACGGCACTGCAACATAAAAGGCTCTTAATAAACACTCTAACAGTAGAGGAGCGCTGTATGGAACGCCTTCTCGAGTCGTTAACACCAGGGGGGCGATTACCTTAAGTCTTCACACCTTTTTCTTGCCCCGAAAGACTTAACCCTCTGATCTCCTAGGGACCTAGGAAGCACCTAATAAATAGCATTATCACCTCGTTCCCTCAGGGATGATTAGGTGCGTTCAGAAGAGCTCACGCTTTCCCCTCCCTCCTCCTTTTCCCTCTTCTCTGCAACAACTCCAAGTCAGGGAAATCAAAAATGTCTAAGAAAAGCGAGGTCCCATCCTGCGGAACCGGGGCGTCCAGCGCCGGTGCAGAGCGTCAGATAGACGTGTGGACGGCAGCGTGATCGGGATTTTGGGTTCTTAATGGTATTTGTGAAGCGCTTACTATATATCAAACATGGTTCCAACCGCTGGGGTTAATCTGAAGTGGTTAGATTGGGGTTTGGGACCTCATGCCAATTAACACTGTGGAGCGGATAGAACCCGGGGCCTGGGAGTCAGAGGGTCAAGGGTTCTAATCTCCGGCTCCACCACTTATCTGCTGCGTGACCTCGGGCAGGTCACTTGGCTCCTCTCGGCCTCAGTTATCTAATCAGTAAAAAATGGGGAGCCTGAGCCCAGTGTGGACGGGGACTGTGTCCAACCTGATTACCTCGTATCTACCCCCCAGTACGTGGCGAACGCTTAAGAAGTACCATAATAAGACAAATCTTGGACTAATAGTAAAAATAATAATAATGGTATTTCTTAAGTGTTCTCGTCTGTCCGTCTCCCCCGATCAGACCGCAAGCCCGTCAAACGGCAGGGACCGTCTCTATCTGTTGCCGACTTGTTCACTCCAAGCGCTTAGTACGGTGCTCTGCACATAGTAAGCGCTCAATAAATACTATCGAATGCATCGAATGAATGAATAAGTGCTTATTATATGCCGGGCACCGTACTAAGTGCCGGGGTGGATCCAAGCGAATCGAGTCGGATCCTGTCGCATGTGGGGCTCAGTCTCGATCCCCATTTTACAGATGAGGGAACTGAGGCCTGCGAAGTGAAGTGACTCACCCAAGGTCACACAACAGACAAGGAGCGGAGCCGGGATTAGAACCCTCGACCTTCTGACTCCCAGGCCCGGGCTCTGTCCACTCCACGGTGTTACATGACATGAGGTCCCAACCCAAACCCCCATCTGATTCATTCAGACTAACCCCAGCGTTCGGAACAGGGTTCGATAACGCAGTAAGCGCTTAACAAATACCATTTTTTAAAAAATCCCCAAAGCCCCGGCCACACGTCTTTCTGACGGTCCGAGCCCCAGGTCGGTGCTCTATCCACCGGGTCGTTCGTCTGGGCCTTCAAAGGAATTCGACCCTAGAAAAATCCACTTCCAACCCGGTCTTCGGTCCTGCACAGATGGTCTCCGCGGTGGCGCGGGGGGCAGCCAAACAGTTCGTCGAGCCCCGTACAGACCTCTCCTGCTGAACGGTGCTCGGCACATAGTAAGCGCTTAACAAATACCAACATTATCATTATTATAATCTCTGGCTTGACGGACAGAAGTTGTCCCTCAAAGTCCTGCTGTCATTATCTCCTCCTCCCCCACTTCGGTCCTTCCACCACATCTAAGTCCTGAATAATGATGCTATGTGTTAAGCGCCTACTCTGTGCCGAGCGCTGGGACGGGTACAAGGTTATCAGGATGTCCCACGTGGGGCTGACGGTCTTCGTGCCCATTTTACCGGCGAGGTAACCGAGGCCCAGAGAAGTTCAAGCGACTGGCCCGAAGTTACAGAGCTAAGTGGCGGAGTTGGGATTAGAACCCAGGTCCTTCGGACTCCCAGGTTTGTTCTCCATCCACAACCACCCTCGTGTTTGTACAGTTAGAAGCAGCGTGGCTCAGCGGAAAGAGCCCGGGCTTGGGAGTCAGAGGTCATGGGTTCAAATCCCCGTTCCGCCGCTTGCCAGCTGTGTGGCCTTGGGCAAGTCGCTTCACTCCTCTGTACCTCAGCGACCTCATCTGTAAAATGGGAAGACTGTGAGCCCCACGAGGGACAACCTGATCACCTGGTATCCTCCCCAATGCTTAGAACGTAGTAAGCGCTTAACAAATGCCATGATTATTATTACAGTGCCTGGCACATAGTAAGTGCTTAATACAATAATTATTGTAAGCTCGTGTCTACCAACCCTTGTACTCTTCCAAATGCCCGCCACCCGCAAAAACCTCAATGCCTCGTTGGAAATCAGGCGCTTAGGAGTGCCCTGCACACAGTAATTCGTCCGTGATTCTATCTGATTCCTTTTCAAAACCACCGAAACCGTCCGCTTCCTGCAAATACCAGCATTAAGGGAAGGAGAACCCTTCCTGACAACATCGTGACGACGTTGTCTTGTTTCTGTTCATTTCAGGCATTCGATAGTATTTATTGAGTGCTTACTATGTGCAGAGCACTGTACTAAGCGCTGGGAATGGACAGTTCGGCAACACATAGAGACAATCCCCGCCCGGTGACGGGCTTATTACAGTCTAATCGGGGAGGGGACTGAGGCACAGAGAAGTAAAGTGACTTGCCTAAGGTCACACAGCTGACAAGCGGAGGAGCCGGGATTAGAACCCACGAACTCCCAAGCCCGTCTTCTGTCCATCCGTCTCCCCCGATTAGACCGTGAGCCCGTCAATGGGCAGGGACGGTCTCTATCTGTTGCCGCATTATACATCCCAAGTGCTCAGTACAGTGCTCTGCATGTAGTAAGCGCTCAATAAGTACTACTGAATGAATGAGAGGAGTTTTCCTTCGCGACGGGAGCGAGGACCCAATGAAGCTGAGCCTGGGGGACGGGATTCTTTCTCTCCAGGACCAGGCAGCAACCAGCCGGCTTTGCAGCACCTTCAAGTCGCTACTGAACACTCGAGAGCTGAAGCCGAAGAGTCCTTTTCGGACTGTGAGCCCACTGTGGGCAGGATCGTTTCTATTGGGCTTCCCGGGCGCTTAGTCCAGTGCCCTGCACCCAGGAAGCGCTCGATAAATACGAATGAAGGGACGGAGAGAGCGTGAGGAAGACACGGAGGGGAGATGCGAGGACCTGGAGAACGCCGACGGAGAAGCAGCGTGACTGAGCGGAAAGAGCCCGGGCTTGGGAGTCGGAGGTTGCGGGTTCTAATTCCGACCACTTGTCAGCTGGGTGACTTTGGGCAAGCCACTTCTCTGGGCCTCAGTTACCTCATCTGTAAAATAAAGACCGTGAGCTCCACGTGGGACAACCTGATTAACCTGTATCTATCCCAGCGCTCAGTACAGTGCTCGGCACACAGTAAGCGCTTAACAAAACCCATCGTATTTTTCTTATTCACCCCAGCCTCCGCTTCTAGATTAAACCTCCAGAGCGAAGTTCCTCAGCGCTCCGCCGACTCGACGCCCTCAGCCAAGAAGCCAGTCGGCTGCCGTCTCGGAGAAGGGGTCGAAGGCCGAGTTGGCACGCGGCCCGAGGGGCTTTCACCAAACAAAACGTGCAGATGGAAGGACAGAACAACCAACGCACCGTGGCCCCGAGCCCTCATACGTAAGAGCGTGGATTAGAAGCGATTTGAGGCAGGGTTTACACCGTTTAAAAAATACCGACCGAAGCCAGACACCTGAAGGAGTAGGTAAGGTTGGTCTTTAAAGAGGCAAGGCTCTCCAGCTACCTAGGATGAATAATCTTCCTTGGGGTGGCTGGTGTGTAGGCTCGGCGTCTTTTTAAAAGCCCAGGCCCCCAGCGCTTAGAACGCTGCTCTGCACATAGTAAGCGGTTAACAAATACCAACATCATCATTATTATTATTAGTCAGATCCTGGGTTCTAATCCCAGCCCTGGCCCTCGTCTGCTCTGTGACCAGAAGTCGCTTCACTTCTCCGGGCCTCAGTCATCTCACCCGTAAAATGGGGATTAAGACTGTGAGCCTCACGTAGAACTGCGTCCAGCCCAATTTGCACGCGCCCACCCTAGCGCTATGGACAGTGACTGCCACATAGTAAGCGCTTATCAAACACCGTAATAATAATAATAATAATTATTATAACTCAGCCCACCTCGCTCGTGCAATCTAGTTCTAGCCCCCGTTTCCGGCCCGCCCCCCCGACTCGGGATCCCGGACCCCAGAGCGCTCTCAACAGAAGACACGGGGAAGTCACGGAACAGGTTTTATTGACGGCGGGGATGGCGACTGGAACTCATTTGCCGGGCAGGATGATTCCGTCGTACTGAAAGAGAAAGACGCGGGGCTCAGAGGGGGGCGGAGAGAGAGGGGGTCTGGGCCCTCCCACGTCTCCACACGAGAGGGGCCGGGCCTCACCTTCTGCTGGAACCAGCGCATGGCCTCCTCCTTGCCGATTCTGTGTTTGGCCCCAATGCAGCCCGTCCTGCGTTTCTTGTCTGCGATGCTGAAGCCCGGCCGGCCCAGGACCTGCAAGGGAAACCCGATAATGGGGACCCTGGAGCTCTCGTTCTGCGCCGGCTCTGCGCCGGACGCCGTGTCCGGCTGAGGTAGATACGGGATCCTATCGGATCGACTCCTGCCACCCACCAGAGGAGGGGGAGAGGGAGAAGCAGGTCCCGGGAGGCCGAGACCTGGGTTCCGATCCCGGCTCCGCCACTCGTCTGCTGTGCGACCTCGGCTGAGTCAATTCTCTGTGCCTCAGTGACCCCCATCTGTAAGTCAGTGGATTTACCGAGCGCTTGCTTTGTGCGGAGCGCTGTACGGAGCGTCCGACAGAGTACGATACGGTGCAATCAGCAGACACGTTCCCTGCCCATAAGGAGTTTACAGTCTAGAGCGGGAAGATGTTCGTATGAATAAATAATGTCTCACATATAAAGATATGTATGTAAGTGCTGTGGGGCAGAAGGGAGAGTGAGTCGGAGTAAAGAAGGTTTAATGGGGATTAAATCCGTCTTGCTCCAATTTGGACCGTGAGTGCCGGGTGGGGCAGGGACCTCCCTGATGACTTTATATTTTACCTCAGCATTTAGAACAGTGCTCGGCACAGGGTAAACGCTCAACGAGCACCTCGAGAGACTATGGAAGGGAATCCCTACTTTACAGACGAAGGCAGTGACTCGTCCCAAGTCACACGGCAGGCAGGCGGCAGAATCTGGATTAGAACCCAGGTCCCCAGTAAGGGCTCACACACTCCCGTCTGACCGACGCCATCTCTCCCAGGACCCTGTTACCTGGGGTGCGGCCACCTCCTCCCAGCACGGCCTAGTGGTTAGAGCCCGGGCTTGGGAGTCAGAAGGCGCTGGGTTCTAATCCCAGCTCTGACACTTGTCTGCTGTGTGACCAGAAGTGACTTCACTTCCCTGGGCCTCGGTGACCTCATCTGTAAAATGGGGATTAAGACCGTGAGCTCCCTGTGGGTCACGGACTTGTCCAACCCGATGAGTTAGTTACTGCCACCCCAATGCTTAGAACGGTGCTCACCGCATAATAAGCGCTTTACGAATATCCTTCTCCCAGATCAGAGGGATGATCAACGTAGATGCTCAGAGCAGGGGCGCGTGCTGAACGACTGGGTCCCCGCTAGACCGTCCTCGGGCCCGGGGCAGTCGGCACGGCCATGACCTCCAAGGATAACCAGCGCCTAGTACGGTGCTCGGCACAGATGCCGTAATTATTATAACCTCCGCGGAAGGAGCCTTCTGCCACTGGAAGAGATCCTCCGGTCGTCAATGGATCGACCTCCCTATATCGGTCCCCACCCAAACAACTCTAGGACAGGACCCTCCTCCTTGCCAGCGTCATCCCGTCTCATTTCTTCTCGCTCCGGACCCGACGGCACCCGCCTTTCAACCCGCCTTCAGATGTTTCACACAGTGCTCCGCGCACAGTAACCGCTCAGTAAAGTAGGCCGATCGATCGGACGTTGCCCGCTCCCTCTGGACGGAGGCGGCCCGGCTCCAGCCACCACCAGGCCCGCCTCACGGCCTGAACCCCGGCCCTCATCACCCGGGGCCCCACGGGGCTCGCTCCTCACCGACGGGACCGCTCAAGACGGTAGCCCCCCGCTGCCCCCCACAAGCCGGCGCCGGGGAGACCAGGCGGCGCACGCACCACGTAGAAGTCCAAGCCGTAGATGCCAATGCTCGGGTCGTATTTGATGCCCAGGTCAATGTGTTCCTGGATCCCGAAGCCGAAGTTGCCGGTGTCGGAGAAGTTGTTTTTCCTCAGTTCGTATTCTCGCACCTGAAAGAGCAAGGCACCCGCGTTACGTCTCCCCAGGGGGGCCCCTACCCGGCCCTCACCGGAGACTCCAACTCCCGAGGCGCCACGCCGTACGGACCCGGGTGCCGACGACCACCCCAACCCCCAAGACGCTTGCAGCCCGGATCCCCCGGTCCTCAGGAACATCCCGACCGAGGGTCGGGCACGGACGGGAAGAGCGGGATTCGGGCCTCACCTTGAGCCCCTTCTCCAGGATCTCCTCGGCCTTGGCCCCCCGGACCGTGCAGTGTACGGCGATCTTCTCATTCCTCCGGATGCCGAAGGACCGGACGGTGTAGCGAGCTGCAAGGAACCGCCTCTGAGTGGCTTTGGCCCCCAAATGTCCGGCCTCGACGAGGCCCGCGAAGCCCAAGTACCCCAGTGCCACGGCCCCCACAGGCTGCCCACGACCCCAATTCCAATTATTGGCATTCCTCTAGACCCTAAGCTCCTTAAGGGCAGGGAACATAATCCTGCTGTACCGTAGTCTCCCAAGCACTCAGTACAGTGCACCGCACATATTAAGCACCCAGTCGATACCACCGAACGATCCACTTGCCCATCAACTCGCTCTCATCTGGCCTGTTCAATCCGTCCGCTTCGTATCTAGTTCAGTGCTTGGGGTGGAGAAGGCGGCCGATACCAGTCGGCACCCCCAAAGAGAAACTCTGCCCGCGAGATTTTAAGATCCACGACGGGAGGAGTCTAATGTAGTCCTGCACGCTTCCCGGAGCCGGTCTAGTCGTCTACACAGTAGCAATCCGCATCATCCATCGATCGATCTCCCCGTGGGGCACTCAATCCTGACGTTGGCAAGTCACCTCGATTGAGTTAGCTCTACATCAAACGGACCCCCGTGCCAACATCGCTTTGCCAACTTCAAAGCGGCAGGGGGGCACTGTGTTGGAAGCCAATCTAATTTTTAACCAATGGTCGTGGTTAAAAGAGCTAGGGTGAACCAATTTCCCCAAACCAAAGCCTCCGGCTCAGGGAACCAGACGGCTTCAAATGGTGAACGGTTTCTCGATCAAGACGGTCAGACTTTGCATTTGCGGCCTCAAACGCCAGCGTGGGCCCGGGTTCTAATCCCGGCTCTGTCGCTAGCCTGCTGCCGACCTTGGGTAAGTCATTTCTTTGGGCCTCATCTGTAAAATGGGGACTCAGGATCCGTTCTCCCCGTAAATGCTAGGGGCTGCCGCGTTACCCCAGCTCCCCCTCCCCGCAGCTGGCCCACGGCAATCACGCTGCACTAGCCACGGGCTAAGTGCTTTTTGGGGAAGACGACGAGCCCTCCTAACCCCCGGGCCGGCGGCTCCGAGGCTCAGGACCCCCTATCCCAAACGACCCGGGATGTGCCTGAGAGGCAGCGTGGCCTAGCGGCTAAGGCCTGGGAATCAGAAGGACCCGGGTTCGTTCATTCATGTTTACCGAGCGCTTACTGTGTGCAGAGCACTGTACTAAGCGCTGGGAGAGCACAATTCAACAACAAATAGAGACAGTCCCTAGCCAACAAACGGGCTCACAGTCTAGCAGGTGGGGGAACAGACATCAAAAGAAGTCAACAGGCTACTCCCAGCTCCACCACCTGTCTGCCGTGTGACTTTGGGCAAGTGGCTTCACTGGGCCTCCATTCCCATCAGTCTCTACTGCCGAACTGTACATTCCAAGCGCTTAGGACAGTGTTCTGCACAGAGTAAGCACTCAATAAATACGACTGAATGAATTCCCTCATCTGCAGAATGGCGATTAAGGCTGTGAGCCCAACGTGTAGACATCTATAATTCTGTTTATGTATTTTGATGCCCGTCTACTTGATTTGTTGTCTGTCTCCCCCGTCTAGACTGCGACCCGTTGCCGAACTATACTGTCCAAGCGCTTAGTCCACATAGTAAGTGCTCAATAAATACGGGTGAATGAAGGGACGCACGTGGGGCAGGGCCCGCGTCCCATCCGACTGCCCTGCCTGTCCCTCGGCGCTCAGACCGGCGGCTGGCACGTAGTAAGCGCCGAGGAGGTACCTCAGCGTCCCGGGGGTGGGGGGCGGCTCACCTTTGGAGAAGACGGGGGTCTGTCCGGTGAGCTGTTCCAGCACTTTGGCGGCCCGGGTCAGCCTGTCCCCGCTCTCCCCGACGCAGATGTTGAGGCACAGCTTGCGGATGCGGAGTTCGCGCATGGGGTTCTCCTTCTCACCCTGATCTTGCTGGGAGGGAGGAGACGCAGCGGCGGGGTCAGCCCCGTCACCCCGCCCGCCCACCCCGGGGGGGGGGGGGCAAGAAGGGAGCCGGAGGTCGTGGGTTCTAATCCCGCCTCCCCCACTTGTCAGCTGGGTGACTTTGAGCAAGTCACTTCACTTCTCCGGGCCTCAGTTCCCTCATCTCTACAATGGGGACGAAGACGGTGAGCCCCACGGGACAACCTGGTGACCTTGTATCTTCCCCCAGTGCTTCGAACAGTGCTTGGCACGTAGTAAGCGCTTAATACCAACATTACAATTATCTGATCGGCTTGTATTTACCCCAGTACTTCAAACAGTGCTTGGCACGTAGTAAGCGCTTAACAAATACCAACATTATTACCTTATCGGCTTGTATCTACCCCAGAGTTTTGAACAGTGCCGGGCACATAGTAAGCGCTGAACACCTACATTATTATTACTTGATCGGCTCGTATTTACCCCAGTGCCTCGAACAGTGATGATGACGGCATTTGTTAAGCACTTACTATGTGCCAAGCACTGCTCTAAGCGTTGGGGGAGATACAAGGTAATCAAGTTGTCCTACATGGGGCTTGTGGTCTTCATCCCCATTTTACAGATGAGGGAACTGAGGCCCAGAGAAGCGAAGCGACTTGGCCGAAGTATCTACGTGTACTTGTACCTACCCCAGCGCTTGGCACATAGTAAGCGCTTACCAAATACCAACGTTATTATTACCTGATCAGCTCGTACCTACCCCAGCGCTTGGCACACGGTAAGCGCTTACCAAATATCAGTATTATTATTAAGAGGCAGCCCATCGAGGCTCAGGCTTTCCCTCCTGGAGGCCCCCGGGCCACGGGGGCGACCAATGTGGGGACCAAGGTGCCTACGTACTAAGTGCTTAATACCATCATCATCAGGGAAACATCCCGGGCTGGGGAGGCAGAGGTCACGGGTTCGAATCCCGGCTCTGCCACTTGGCAGCTGTGTGACTATGGGCAAGTCGCTTCGCTTCTCTGGGCCTCAGTTCCTTCGTCTGTCAAATGGGGATGAAGACTGGGGGCCTCACGTGGGACCACCTGATGACCCTGTATTTACCCCAGCGCTTAGAACAGTGCTCTGCACATAGGAAGCGCTTAACAAATACCAACATTATTATTAACTTCTCTGGGCCTCAATCACCTCATCTGTCAAATGGGGATGAAGACTGTGAGCCTCACGTGGGCCCACCTGATGACCCTGTATCTGCCCCAGGGCTTTGAACAGTGCTCTACACAGAGTCAGCGCTTAACAAATACCAACATTATTATCATGAGAGGAAGCAGGGTGGCTCAGTGGCAAGAGCCCGGCCTTGGGAGTCAGAGGTCGTGGGTTCTAATCCCGGCTCTGCCACTTAGCTGGGTGACCTTGGGCAAGTCCCTTCCCTGGGCCTCAGTGACCCCATCTGCAAAATGGGGATGAAGCCCGGGCGCCCCACGTGGGACCGCCTGATGACCCTGCATCCTCCCCAGCGCTTAGAACAGTGTTGGGCACAGGGTAAGCGCTTACCAACTACCATCTTTATTATTATTCTTATCATCACCATCATCATCCCCCCCCCCCCCCGGGGGGGCCGGTCCCCAAATTGTCCACCATGGCATCCCACCCCAAGCCCGTCTTCGGGCTTCTCCCCTCCCGCCGCTCCTCCGAGTGTCCCCGGCGGCCCCTCGTCCGCACGGTGCGGGGCCGGGGCCCCGATGGTGACGGATGGCGGCGGATGGCGGGCGGGGAGGCCGCGGCTACTCACCGCCATGATGGAGGAGGGGAAGAGGGCGCGCGGCGGCCAGAACGGGGGCTTATGGGGCGGCTCCGAGCGCCGCGTCCCCTCCCCCCTTCCGCCGGAACCACCGAGACGAGCCGGGCCGGGCCAGAGGGGCGCCGGGGAACCAAAGTCCTGCGCCCCCTGCCGGTCTCCCCTACCGCCCCCCCAGGCTTTTAATGGCTGGAGGACCTTCAAGGCCTCCGGGCCGGAGGGTCGTCCCTTCCTCCCCACCCACATGTGGTATTTAAGCTCTTACTGTCATCATGATGATGGCCTTTGGTAGGTCCTCTTCATGTGACGAGCGCTGTTCTAAGCGCTCAGATGCAGGGTCATCAGGTGGTCCCACGTGGGGCTCACAGTCTTCATCCCCATTTTGAGATATATAGTAAGAGCTTACCAAATATATATATTTTATATATATAGTAAGAGCTTACCAAATGCCATCATATAATTATATATATATTATATATCATATATAATGACATTATATGATATATATTATATGTAATTATATAATATGATGGCATTTGGTAAGCTCTATGTGCCAAGCACTGTTCTAAGCACTGAGGTAGATGCAGGGTAATCAGGTGGTCCCACGAGAGGCTCAGTCTTCTTCCCCATTATATACATATATACATATATATATATATAATATGATGGCATTTGGTATATGTATAAATATATGTATATATATAATATGATGGCATTTGGTAAGCTCTTACTATGTGCCAAGCACTGTTCTAAGCGCTGAGGTAGCTGCAGGGTAATCAGGTGGTCCCACAAGAGGCTCACAGTCTTCATCTCCATTTTTAGTGTGTATATATATATATATATATATATAAAATATGATGGCATTTGGTAAGCTCTTACTATGTGCCAAGCACTGTTCTAAGCCCTGGGGGAGATAACAAGGTCATCACGTTGTCCCACGTGGGGCTCACCGTCTTAGTCCCCATTTTACAGATGAGGCAACTGAGGCAAAGTGAAGAGACTTGCCCAAAGTCACAAAGCAATAAGTGGCAGAGCCAGGATTAGAACCCAGCGCCGGCCCATTACTGATCTTGGGCTCATTGTTCACCTGGCGGTGCCCGCTTCCTATCTAGGACTGAGCAGAGCAAGGAATCTTTGGCTTCATTCAGCCAGTCAATCATATTCATTGAGCGCTTACTGTGTGCAAAGCACTGTAATAAGTTCTTGGGAGAGTACACGAAAAGGATGAGCCCTCCCCAGCTCCCATGACGCCACAAACCTGCCCTGAGCACTTTCATTGAGGTGGGTTTGGAGTTTTAGGCCCGAAACCAAGGGGGGAAACCAAAAAAACAAGGTCGAGGGACGTCCAACCTCAGGAGTCGGGTCCCAGCTTCTGAGCTCAGTGCTGCCGACATTTAGGCTATTTGGCTTTTTCTTCCTCTAGACTGTCGGTCATATTTATTGAGCGCTTCATGTGTGCGGAGCCCTGAACTAACCACTAAGTACAGGGCTCTGCCCCCATTAAGCGCTCAATAAACATGACCGACAGTCTAGGAGCTTGTAGGAGCTTGTCTACCACCGTTTCTGTTTTTACTCTCCCACATGCTTAGCACCGTGGTCTGGGCCCAGTAAGCACTCAAATATGATCGATTATAGAAGGAAACAATAATAATTGGGGTGTTTAAGCACTTACCATGTGCCGGGCACTGTACTAAGCCCTGGGGTGGATACAAGCAAATGGGGTTGGACATAGTCCCGGTCCCACATGGGGCTCCCAGTCTTAATCCCCATTTTCCAGATGAGGTAACTGAGGTACTGACTTGCCTGCTGTCAGAGCAGAGGCAATTAGAACCCACATCCTTCTGATGCCCGGGCCCGGGCTCTATCCACTGGACCATGCTGGAAGGAATAAAAAAAGAGGACTTTTCTGTGATTCGCTCCTGGGGGCCAGAGGCCGGATAGGCCCCCGCTAGCCCTCCTCCAAGAGACTCCTGCGAAACACCGGCTTCCATCTTCTTGTGAAGAAGAACCTACGGAAAAGTTTCCGTGTAGACTGAAACTTCTTTTTTGGCAGTAAAATCTGACAGATGGGCGGCAACTTAATAATTCCATTTTATTTGGCTCCTTTTCAAAAGGCAACCGGCGGCCAGAATCGTGGCGAGGAAGACCGAGGCAGCTCCCGCCCCTCACCCGCGATCATCCGTGGGGCTGCTTGGCTCTGTAGGGAAGAAAGCAAGTTTCAGGTCAGGGAGGGAGGGTGGGTTGGGGGCCCCCTTCCCGCCCGGCCAGACCGACCCCGCCGGCCACGAAACCTACCCGCCTTCGGTCGGAGGCGTCGGGCGGGCGGTCCCCGGCCTGGGGCTCGGGCCAGGTGGGCTCACAAGGACAGGAAGAAGGAAGCGGCCGCGGTGGCGAGGACGAGGAGGAGGAGGAACAGGCCCCAGCCGGCCACGGGCTCCGGCGGGGGAGCGGCCTCCTCCAGCCGGGCCAGGAGGGGCCGCAGGTCCGGCAGGCCGGCCTCCCTCTGGGCCCTCAGGCGCTCCAGCAGGAAGCGCAGCTTGGCCGGGGGGAAGTTCTTGGGGGAGAAGAGGTTGCAGCGGGGGAGGAAGGCGTGGGGCAGGTTGGCCTGCTCCACGCGCCCGACGAAGTCGTCGAGGAGACGCCGGAAGCAGGCGGCGGGGTCCAGGGGCGGCCGGGTGGCGTCCAGCCGCCAGCGGTGCAGCGCCAGGGTCTTGGCGTGGAAGGCGTCCAGCGGGGCCAGCTCCACGGGGTGGGCCTGCTTTAGGGTCTCCAGGAGGCTCCTCAGCAGCCAGAGGCAGTCCTTCCTGAGGCGGAGATGGAGGGGAGACAGGGAGAAGATCACCGAGTAGTAAGCGCGTGGGATAGTACAGTTGAACAACAGACAGACATTTCTACTACTACTAATGTTGGTATTTGTTAGGCGCTTACTCTGTGCAGAGCACTGTTCTAAGCGCTGGGGTAGATACAGGGTCATCAGGTTGCCCCACGTAAGGCTCACAGTCTTCATCCCCATTTTCCAGATGAGGGAACCGAGGCACTGAGAAGTGAAGTGACTTGCCCCCAGTCACACAGCTGCCAAGTGGCAGAGCTGGGATTCGCACCCTTGACCTCTGCCTCCTAAGCCGGGACTCTTTCCGCTGAGCCACGCTGCTTTTCACAAGTATTCATTCATCCATATTTACTGAGCACTTACTGTGTGCGGAGCACTTTACCGAGCGCCTGGGAAAGTACAGCATAACAAAAAACATTCCCCGCCCACAACGAGCTTACGGTCCAAAGGGAGGGGGGAGTCAGACATCAGTACAAAGAAAGGGAAAGACATGTCCATAAGCGCTGCGAGGAGCGGGGAAGAGAGCAAAGGGAGCAAATCGGGGCGATGCAGAAGGGAGTGGGAGATGAGGAAAAGCGGGGCTTAATCTGGGAAGGCCTCCTGGAGGAGATGGGCCTTCAGGAAGGCTTAGCGGCTCCTCTACTTACTGGCAACACGGGCTGGCAGCCTCACAGCCCGTCTGTGGGTGGTTGTACCTCTTCAAAATTTCCTTTTCCAGGTAGAAGAAAGAAATCTGCCAGGTCTCTGAAATAGAGGGGAGCCCCCCGACAATAACAATCGTGCTATTTGTTAAGCGCTTACTATGAGCACAGCACTGTTCCGAGCCCTGGGGGAGATGCAGGGTAATCAGGTCGTCCCACGTGAGGCTCACAGTTAATCCCCATTTGACAGATGAGGTAACTGAGGCCCAGAGAAGTGAAGTGACTTGCCCACAGTCACACAGCTGACAAGTGGCGGAGCCGGGATTCGAACCCATGATCGCCGACTCCCAAGCCCGGGCTCTTGCCACTGAGCCACGCTGCTTCTCTAATCCCACTTCCAGCTGAGGGCTCAGGGTCCCCCCCTGGCCTGGCCTCAGGGGCTGCCACTGGAAAAGTTGGGGTGTACCCACCCACCCACACAAAGCAGTCTGTAAATAAGATTCTCTCACACAAATACCACAAAGGGTTTGTGGTAATTGTTATTACATCTTCCGTGTTTCAACGATGGATATAAAAGACAATATGATCTGATCGTAAACCGAAAGAGGCTCAGACATTTCGGGACGCATTGACTCAGAAGATGTCTACAGTGGGGTGTTTTTTTTGTTGTTGTTTTTTTCGGTGGCATTTAAGCGCTTACTCTGTGCCGGGCGCTGTACTAAGAGCTGCGTTAGACCCAGGCAATTTAGATTGGATGCAGTCCCCGTCCCACGTGGGGCTCACAATCAACCCCCATTTTACAGCTGAGGTAACGGAGGCACCGAAGAGTTGAGTAACTGGCCCAAGGTCACGTAGTAGATAAGTGGCAGAGCCAGGATTAGAACTCAGGTCCTTCTGGCTCCCAGGCTCTAATAATAATAATAATAGTAATGGTATTTGTTAAACGCTTACTACGCGCCAAGCACTGTTTTAAGTGCTGGGGGAGATACAAGGTAATTGGGTTGTCCCACTTGGGGCTCATCTATAAGATGGGGATTAAGATTGGGAGCCCCATGTGGGACATGGACTGTGTCCAACGTGATTTGCTCGTATCTACTCCCCTGCTTATTATGGTGGCCAGCACAGAGTAAACGCCTAAGAAGTACCAATTAAAAAGAAAAAAAAAAAGTTGAGGAGACTGAGGCTCCGAGAAGGTGACTTATTCAGAGTCACACAGCGGGCCAATGGCAGGACTGGGACCAAAGTCCCAGTTTTCTTGCCCTACTAAGCCAGCAGCGCGGCTCGGTGGAAAAAGCATGGGTTTGGGAGTCAGAGGTCGTGGGTTCTAATCTTGGCTCCACCAGCTGTGTGACTTTGGGCAAGTCACTTCACTTCTCTGTGCTTCAGTTACCTCATGTACCTCATGTGTAAAAAGGGGATGAAGACTGTGAGCCCATGGGGGACAACCTGATCACCTTGCATCACCCCCAGCTCTTAGAATAGGGCTCAGCACATAGTCAACACTTAAATTCCCCTTAATTATTTTCTAGGCTGCATTTGTCTCCAGGGCAGCGAGAGTCTTGCTTCTTGGTGATGAGGGATGCCTCAGTTTCCCCTCAGCCACCGCTGGGTGAGGTCAGTCTCGGGCGTGTATCAGTCCCTCCCCGGGTGACCTTTCGCCAAGGATGGGGGTGGGGGTAAAAGTCAGACTTTACCTTTGTTTTCCCGTCCGGGGGCCTGCTTTGCCACCAGGTAAGGGGTCTTGTTCAGGCGGGACCAGGGTTCCCCCAGCCACTCCTCCAGGACCGGCCGTCCCGCGCCGCGTCCCGGCTCCGAGATGTCCAGGGCCGGGACCAGGCGGAGGGAGAACACCTGGGCCAGCTGCTGGTCCAGCAGCCCCAGGGTCAGCGCCGGGCAGTTGGGTTTCTTCCGGTCCAGCCTCAGCTGCCAGCCGGGCAGCGGGGCTGAGGGAGAAGCAGCGGGGCTTAGTGGCCAGAACACGGGTCTGGGGGTCACAAGGATCTGGGTTCTAATCCCGGCTCTGCCCCGTGTGATCTTGGACAAGTCACTTCACTGGGCCTCCATCCCCTCCTCTGCAGATCGGCGATTAAGGCCGTGAGCCCCACGTGGGACAGGGGCTGTGTCCAACCTACTTTGCATCCACCCCAGTGCTTAGAAAAGTGCTTGGCCCACAGTAAGCACTTAAACATCATCATTATTACAACACAGCAACGGACCACTCTCCGCCCATCACGAACTTACAGTCCGGGACAGAGACACGCACATAGATTACAGCTAGGTGCAGAAGTGCTCTGGGGCCGGGAGTGATGCAGAAGGGAGTGGGAAGAGAGGAAAGCCTCCTGGAGGAGGTGTCTCTCCAATAAGGCTTTGAAGAAGGTGGAGAGCGATCGTCCGTCAGACATGAAGAGGGAGGATGTTCCAGGCCAGAGGCGGGGGGGTGGGCGAGAGGTTAGTGGCGAGATAAACGAGATGGAGGGACAGTGAGAAAGTTGGCATTAGAGGGGTAAAGTGCGTGGGCTGGATTGTAGTAGGAGAGGAGCGAGGTAGGAAGGGGCGACGAGGGCTTTAAAGCCAACCGGGAGGAGGTTCTGTCTGGTCTGCACGCAATAAACGCTCAATAAATAGGATCGAATGAATGTGGAGAAGGTGGATGGGCACTGGAGGTTCTCGAGGAGTGGGGAAACATTCATTCATTCAATAGTATTTATTGAGAGCTTACTGTGGGCAGAGCACTGAGCCTTTGGGATGGACAATTCGGCAACAAAGAGAGACGCGGACTCAACCTTTTTCCTGAAAATGAGAGCAGGGGCACTTGGGGACGACTCGTTTGCCCCCTTCTCGCCCCCGACCGGGCCCCAGCCTGCAGAGGGAGAGGTTCCCCGTGACGCACCAGTGTAGGAGTGGAGGTAGAGCTTCAGGAGGGCTTGCAGCTCCTGGACGAACCTCCCCGGGGACACGGTCACCTCATCGTCCAGCAGGAAGGCCGAGGGGAAGGTCCGCGAGGGCCGGTCCAGGCCCACGCGGTGGTAGAGGCCCCCGAAGCCATCCACCTCGCCGCAGCTCGCGCCCGCCGGCAGCGGGAGGGGCAGGAGCAGGCTGAACTCGTTGGGGCGGAAGACCTGGGGTGGCCGAGAGCTGGGACAGTCATTCATTCGTTCACTCCCGCTTACCGTGTGCAAAGCGCTCTACTAAGCGCTTGGGGCGTTCAATATAACCGACACGTTCCTGCCCTCGGGAGGGAGGGAGCTTAGTAGAGTGTGCCGTACGCAGTAAGCGCTCAAATGCAACTGACCGAGTGAGGGTGTTGGGCGTTCATTCCTTCATTCATTCGGGTTTATGGAGTGCTTACTGTGTGCAAAGCCCTGTGCTAAGCTCTTGGGAGCGTACAACATAACGGATACTTTCCCGCCCCCAACGAGGTCACAATCTAGAGGGGGAGACGGACAATAATCAGCAGGAGGCTCTTCCACGGCGGAGGTGTGTTGGTGATGGTGGAGGAGGAGGAGGAAGATGGGGGGTGGGGGGTGAAGAGGGAGTCCTGCCCTCACTGAGATGGCAGGGGAGGGGCATGCCCAGGGTCGGGGGCCAGGACAGCCTTACGGCAGCGCTCCACTCCGGTTGGAAGTATTTTCACGTTCACTATACTCCCCCCCACCCCCTCCGCATTAGAGCGTAAGCTCCTTTTTGCAGCGGGAATGGGTCACTTCTTCATTCTCTTTCCCTGCAGAGATTAGTACGGTGCAGCACATCCAGTGGACGCTCCATAAACGTTCCCGGCGGAAGGTGGATGAGCCCCAGGACGGGCCGAGGTGGTGTGTGTGAGGAGGGGGAGGAGGGAGGGAAGAGGACAGGGAGAACTTGGCAATACGGAAGGGCCGAGTGACTTCTTTTCCCGCCGTTTGCGGGGAGGGAGGGAGGTAGGGGATACCCCAGGTCTGAGGTGATGGTCTGGCCGCAGATTTAGCCCCACCCTTGGCCTGGGCCGGCTGGAGCCTCCCCCCGGGGAGCCCCCCAGCCCCACTCACCCTCTCAAACTCCTGGGCGCTGGCGGCCCAGGGCTCCCTCAGGCCGTGGAAGCTGGTCCGCGTCGGACAGGACCTCAGGAAGCTGACCAGATGGCGCACGAGGCCGAGGACCAGGTCTCCGGGGTCCGGGGGGTCCCCGCCGGTCCAGGAGCGGCCCGCCTCGCCGGCACTGGGGGCTGCCTGCCGCCCACCGCCCCTCAGCCGCCAGAAGACCTGGCGTAGCAGGCCTGGGGGGGAGGGGGGAAGACACGGGAGGGATGGAGACCCTCCCCTCTGCCTGCCTGTTCCCAGCCCCCAGGCCTCCTGCCAGGGGGCCCGTTGGCCGACAGGAGGCCTCCCCCTCCTCCATAGTGCCGGTCCTGGGGAAGGACCACCCCCCACCAAGCCCTTCGCTGGCAGTGTGAAGAGTCCTGTCCCCTCCCAGCGGCCCCCACCCCGGGCAGCCGCTTCCGAGCTGGCCGGGCAGCGGACCTACCTGCCCTGCTGCGGCTGTCTGCTGGCGAACCGCCGGTGCCCAGGGCGCAGCCCGGACCCTGGGGCGAAGCGGTGATCTGGGGTCGAGGGGCCCGGGCTCCGCTCCCACCGGAGGTCAACGTGCCGCCTTCTTCCAGCGACGGGGGGTCGGAGGCCGGGCCGCGGACGCCCATCCCATCCTGGGGCTTCCGGCCCCGCCGGCCGCGGCCTCGGCCCTCCTGGGCCCCCGGGGGGCCGTTCCCCAGAGCGGGGCCGTCTCCCAGCATCGGGCAGCGCCCTGTCCGCTGGAGCCCGGAGAGGGGGGTGGGGGGAGATGGGTGGGCGGGTGGTGGGCTGTGCGGGTGGTTGGCAGGAGCCGGGCCTGGGAGAGCGGGGAAGAGCAGCAGCAGCAGGCTCAAGTACCACCCTAGGCTTCTGGGAGTAGAGGGGTCCCCCTTACCCCCCACCAAGACAGCAGTTCTCCCATCCCAACCACCAAGAGGGGCCGAGCTAAGCGGGCCTTGCTGTTGCCCGCCCTCCCCGGGCCCCAGGAGGGCTCGGAGCCCGAAGCCGGGCTTCAGGGAAGAGGAGGTGTGAAGTCCCACTCCCTCCTTTGGCCGGGGCCGGGGGTGCTCACCTTGGGTGGGAGGTCTTCGCCGTAGGTGCCCCGGTTCAGCCCGGGAGCCGCCCCCCTCCCGGCCAACTGCCCGTTTGGAACCTCGGGGCAATGACTACCCGGGGGTTCCGATCACTGACCGGGCCTCACGCCACCCTCCTCCAAAGCCGGTTCCCTCCCCGCTCCCGCCCTGACCCCTGAAGCCTGATCCTCCTCCCCCCGACACGGGTCAGAAGGCAGCGTATAGGTGGCCGAAGGGCTGCAGGTTTATTCGCGTTTCCGCCCGGATACGGTCGGGGCGGGGATGGGATGGGAGGCGGGGGGTCCGCCAACTCCGGGTCTCGCAGGCGGTTGCGGGGCCCGGCCGCCCCGCTCACTTCTTGCTAGCCTTCACGGCCGATTTGGTGACTCTGCCGCCGGCGGCGGCCTTCTTCTCCACGGCCTTGATGACGCCGACCGCCACCGTCTGCCTCATGTCGCGCACCGCGAAGCGGCCTGCGGAGGGAGGGCCGGGGACAGGGGAGAAGGGATGGTCCTCCCCGAGCCCCCGCACCGGGCCCGGCCCCGCCGCGGCCGGGCGTCCCCTGCCGAGCGGCGCCCTCACCTAGAGGCGGGTACTGGGAGAAGCTCTCCACGCACATGGGCTTCCCGGGGATCATCTGCACGATGGCGGCGTCGCCGGACTTGAGGGCCTGCGGGTTGTCCTCCAGCTTCTTGCCCGAGCGCCGGTCGATCTTCTCGCGGAGCTCGGCGAACTTGCAGGCGATGTGGGCCGTGTGGCAGTCCAGCACCGGCGAGTAGCCGGCGGCGATGCGGCCCGGGTGGTTCAGGATGATCACCTGGGTTGAGGGGAGGGTGGGGGTGGCGAGGACCCCCCCCCGCAGGTGCTCCGTTCAGCGCTTCGCGCCAGAAGGCACTCGGGGAGGCGAAGTAACGATAATTATAGTACTCGTTGAGCCCTTACTGGGTGCCCTTTTCCCTTCTAAGCGCTGGTGTAGACGCAAGTTAATCAGGTTAAACCCAGTCCCTGTCCCACGTGGGGCTCACCCCCTTAATCCCCGTTTTACAGAAGAGGTAAACCGAGGCCCAGAGAAGCGGAGTGACTTGCCCGAGGTCCCACAGCGGACGTGTGGCGGAGCGGGGATTGGAACCCAAGTCCTTCCGCCTCCCAGGCCCGGGCTCTAGCCGTTAAAGCTAGACTGCGAGCCCGTCGGTGGGCAGGGATCGTCTGTCTGTTGCCGAGTTGTACATTCCAAGCGCTTAGTACGTAGTAAGCACTCAGTAAATACTATCGAATTAAAGCCACGCCGCTCCTCTAGTGACTCGCCCAGGGTCTCACAGCGGACGAGTGGCAGAGCCGGGATTGGAACCTGGGTCCTTCTGCCTCCCAGGACCGGGCTCTATCCACTAGGCTACGCTGCTTCTCCCCATCCCTATTCTATTTTCTCTCTCTCCCCCGTAGACGGTAAACTGCCTGTGGGCGGGGATCGCGTCTACCAACTCTGTCAGACTTGCAGATTCCCAAGCGCTTAGTTGGGTTCTCCGAACACAGTAAGCGCTCAATAAACATGACGCCGATCGACCTACTCTGTGCCGAGCGCTCTGCTGAACGCTCGGAGGGGCCCGACGGAGCTAAGAGGGACACGGTCCCTACCCTCAAGGGCCTCACCCTCCAACACGGTTGCCTCTAGACCGTCAGCTCGTTGTGGGCAGGGAGCTCGCCTACCAACTCTATTGTTATTACGGTGATTTTCCCTAGGGCTTAGAAGAGCGCGTAGAGAAGCAGCGTGGCTCAGTGGAAAGAGCTCGGGCTTGGGAGTCGGTGGTCATGGGTTCGAATCCCAGCTCTGCCACTTATCAGCTGCGTGACTTTGGACGAGTGACTTCACTTCTCTGTGCCTCATTTACCTCATCTGTAAAATGGGGATTAAGACCGGGAGCCCCACGCGGGACGACCTAATCACCCTGCCTCTACCTCGGCGCTTAGAACAGAGCTTGGCACATGGTAAGTGCTTAATAAGTACCATTATTACTGCCCTCAGTAGCTGCCACCGATTGACGGGTCCTTTGGACAATAGGCTCCCGGCAGAGGGGCGGGCGGCGGGCGCGAATCCCCTCCAGCGAATCCCGTCACCTGGGCGGTGAAGCTGCCCGCCTCCATGGGGGGGTCGTTCCTGCTGTCCCCGGCCACGTTCCCGCGGCGGATGTCCTTCACCGACACGTTCTTCACGTTGAAGCCCACGTTGTCCCCGGGCAGCGCCTCGGCCAGGGCCTCGTGGTGCATCTCCACCGACTTCACCTCCGTGGTCACGTTGCAGGGGGCGAAGGTCACCACCATGCCCGGCTTCAGGAAGCCGGTCTCCACCCGGCCCACGGGCACGGTGCCGATGCCTGATTGCGAAGTGGGGGGGGGGGGGAAGGGGTTCAGACAGTAATAATTCCAGTATTTGCTACGTGCCTGCTGAGCGCCAGGCATCGTTCTAATCGCTGGGGTGGATACGGGCGGATCGATATGGACGCAGTCCCCGTCCCACGTGGGGCTCGGTCTTGATCCTTGTTTTGCGATGAGGAAACCGAGGCACAGAGAAGTGACTTACCCGAGTCACACAGCAGACAAGCGACGGAGCCGCGATTAGAACCCAGGTCCTTCAGACTCTCTCCACCACACCACCGTCACCCCGGTAGCCTCACTTCCTTGCCGGGTGAACTCGGGCAAGTCCCTTAAGTTCTCCGGGCCTCAGTTTCCCACTGTAAAATGGGGATTCGCCACCTGTCCTCCCCACCAGACCGAGTCCCATCGGGCCGCCCATCTTGCGTCTCCCCCAGGGCTCGAAACAGCGCTTGGCACACAGTGAGCACTTCTCGCCGGCCACCGGTCTCCTCGGGAGGGCCCCCCCCGCCCCGCCTCACCCACCCCCGATCTTGTAGACGTCCTGCAGCGGGAGTCGCAGCGGCTTGTCCGTGGGCCGGGATGGCGGGAGGATGGAGTCCAGGGCTTCCATGAGGGTGGTGCCCGCCGCGTTCCCTTCCTTCCGGGTGATCTTCCAGCCCTTGAACCACGGCATCTGCGGGCCAGAGGGGAGGGATGTCGACCCCCTTGCAGTGAGCTTCCAAGAGAGGGGGATTCACTTCCTCGCTATGTATTCCGCCCTCCGCCCGCCCCGGTCAATCCTATTTAATCGACCTCGAGGCTGTCAGCTCCCTGTGGGCAGGGAATGTGTCCGTTTGTCGTCCTAGTGTCCTCTCCCAAGCGCTTAGGACCGTGCTCTGCACACCGTAAGTCCTCGAATTTGATGAACGAAGTACGATTGAATGAACTGGAGTGCTTAGAGCGTGCGGAGCATTCATTCAATCATACTCCGTGCAGAGCACTGTACTAAACCCTTGCGAAAGTACAACGATAAATAGTGACACTGCCTGCCCCTAAGGAGCTCACAGTTTAAAGGTTGGGGGAGACGGATATCAATACAAATAAAATTACAGATCGATAACTCGGTGCTGCGGGGCCGGGGAGAGCAAGGGGAGCATGTCGGGATGAAACGGAAGGGAGTGGGAGAGGAGGAAGCGGGGGGCGGTTAGTCTGGGAAGGCCTCTTGGAGAAGATGGGATAAGGCTTTGAAGGGTGGGGAGAGTCATCGTCTGACAGATTGGAGAAGGGAGGGCGTTCCAAGCCCGGGGTTGGCGGCGCGACGGGCAGAGTTGCGGCCCAGCGAGAAGACGAGCTGAGCGCGCGGGCTGGGTGGCAGAAGGAGAGAAGCGAGGTGACGTAGGAGCCCCACGTGGGACGTGGACTGCCCTGATTATCTGGTATCCCCCCCCCACAAGCGCTTAGAACAGTACTCGACATATCAATCGGTGGTATTTATTGAGCGCTTACTCCATGCGGAGCACTGATCTAAGTGCTTGGGGGAGTACTGTACAACAGAATTAGGTGAGTTCTTAATGAATACAGAGAAGCCGCCTGGCTCAGTGGAAAGAGCCCGGGCTTGGGAGTCAGAGGGCATGGGTTCTAATCCCGGCCCCGCCGCTTGTCAGCTGTGTGACTTTGGGGAGTCACTTCTCTGTGCCTCAGTTCCTTCCTCTGTAAAATGGGGATGAAGGCCGTGAGCCTCTCGTGGGACATCCCGATCACCTTGTATCCGCCCGGTGCTTTGTACATAGTAAGGACTTAAATACCACCATTATCATTACTATTATTAATTCCATCATCATCATTAGTCCTACCGCTGAGGGGACGTGGCCCCTCGCCCTTACTTTGCCACTGGCCTCCAGCATGTTGTCCCCGTGCCAGCCGGAGATGGGCACGAAGGCCACGCCGGCGGGGTTGTAGCCGACCTTCTTGATGTAGGCGCTGACTTCCTTGGTGATCTCCTGGAAGCGCTGGGCGCTGTAGGGGGGCTCGGTGGAGTCCATCTTGTTGACGCCGACGATGAGCTGCTTCACGCCCAGGGTGTAGGCCAGGAGGGCGTGCTCCCTCGTCTGCCCGTTCTTCGAGATGCCGGCTTCAAACTCGCCCACGCCGCCCGCCACGATCAGCACGGCACAGTCCGCCTGGGGAGGACGGGGAGGACGGGGAGGACGGGGAGGACGGGGAGGACGGGGAGGACGGGGAGGACGGGGAGGACCTCATTTGGGTGGCCGAACCGTGGTGGGGAGAGGGGAAATCCTCTCCCACTCCCCCCCCCAGCACCGATGGGAACGGGTACAGCTTCCCCCAGCCCCCGGAACAGAGGCAGTATGGCCCAGTGGAAAGAGCACTGGACTGGAAGTCGGATGATCTGGATTATGGTCCCAGCTTTTAATTTTTGCCCCCTGTGGTATTTGTTAAGTACTTACTGTGCGCTAGGCACTGTGACTAAGTGCTGGGACAGATACAAGTGAATCAGGTTGGACACAGCCCCTCCCCCACATTCGTTCATCCCATCGCTTACTCTGTACTGAGCGGTTGGGAGAGGACAATATAACAATGAGCCGACATATTCCCTGCCCACAGTGAGTTTAATAATAATAATAATAATGTTGGTATTTGTTAAGTGCTTACTATGTGCAGAGCACTGTTCTAAGCGCTGGGGTAGATACAGGGGGATCAGGTTGTCCCACCTGAGGCTCACAGTCTTAATCCCCATTTTACAGATAAGGGAACTGAGGCCCAGAGAAGTTAAGTGACTTGCCCAAGGTCCCACAGCTGCCAAATGGCAGACCTGGGATTCGAACCCATGACCTCTGACTCCCAAGCCCGGGCTCTTTCCACTGAGCCACGCCGCTCCTACAGTCTGGAGGGGACTCACGTACCCACACGGTCTGAATCCTCGGTTTCCAGATGAGGTAACCGAGGCCCAGAAAAGTGAAGCGACTTGCCCAGGGTCACACAGCAGACGAGTGGCAGAGCCAGGATTAAAACCCAAGTCCTTCCGACTTCCAGACCTGTGGTCTCTCCGCTAGGCCGTGCTGCTTCTCCCCAGCTCTGCCACTGCACGGAGACCTTGGACAAGTCACTTTCCTGCTTTGGGAAGCAGTGTGGTTTAGTGGAGAGAGAAATAATCTGAAATCAGAGGATCTGGATTCTAATCCCAGCTTCTACTTGTCTGCTGGGTTACCTTGGACAAATCCCTTCAATCAGTGGTATTTATCAAGTTCTTACTCTGTGCAGAGCCCCGTACTAAGTGCTTGGGAGATTACAGTGCAACAGGATTTGCAGACATTCCCCGCCAACAGCGAGCTTAACGTCTCTGTGCCTCAGTTTCCTCATCCACAGAACGGGGATTCAATACCTGCTCTCCCTCCTACTTGGACTGTGAGCCTCATGAGGGACTTGGCTATCTTGGCCCTGCCCCAGTACTTAGTACAGTGCTCGGCACATAAGTACTTAAATAATGCTAATCAGAGAAGCAGCGTGGCTTAGTGGAAGGAGCCCGGGCTTGGGAGTCAGAGGTCGTGGGTTCTAATCCCAGCTGTGGGACTTGGGGCAAATCACTTGACTGGGCTTCAGTTACCTCATCTGTAAAATGGGGATTAAGACTATGAGCCCCACCTGGGACGACCTGATAACCTTGCATCTCCCCCAGTACTTAGAACGGTGCTTGGCACATAGTAGGTGCTTAAATACCATCATAATATTAATAGTATTTAAGTGCTTACTATATGGCAGCTATTGTTTTAAGTTCAGGGGTAGATATAAGATAATCGGGTTGGAGACAGGCCCTGTCCCACCTGGGGCTCAGTCTCAATCCCTACTTTCCAGAGGAGGGAACTGAGGCCCAGAGAAGCGAAGTGCCTTTGCCCAAGGTCACGCAGCAAACAAGCGGCAGAGCCGGGATCGAGAAGCAGCGTGGTGTAGCGGATCGAGCCCGGGCCTGAGAGTCAGAAGGTTATGGGTTCTAATTCCAGCTCCGCCACTTGTCTGCTGTGTGACCTTAGGCAAGTCACTTCCTTTCCTCTGTGCCTCAGTTACCTCACCTGTAAAATGGGGAATTCGTTCAATCGTATTTGAGTGCTTATTGTGTGCAGAGTACTGTACTAAGCGCTTGGGAGCCTTATGTGGGACAAGGACTGTGTCCAACCCGATTTGCTTGTGTCCAGCCCAGTGCTTGTACTGTGCCTGGCACACAGTAAGTGCTTAAATACCATTATTATTATTATTATTATCAACCCAGGTCCTTTGGACTCCCATTATTACTGCTGCTCTGGGCTTTAGTTCCCCTTCTGAGAGAGACGGACAGGCTACTCACTATCTCTTCGTCTTGTTCCCACCGAACTCGATCCATGAGACGATTTGGACGACCCGGGTCCGACCCCAGGCTGGGCACGTGGAAGCCATCGCCCGGGGGCTGGGGGGTGGGTGGGGAAGGGCTACCTGGGAGGTGCCGGTGATCATGTTCTTGATGAAATCCCGGTGGCCGGGGGCGTCTATAATGGTGATGTAGTATTTGACCGTCTCGAACTTCCACAGGGAGATGTCAATGGTGATGCCTCGCTCTCGCTCTGCCTTCAGTTTGTCCAGCACCCAGGCGTACTTGAAGGAGCCTTTGCCCATCTGGGTGGACGGACACAGGATACGCACACACAGTCGACAGACTCGCATTGCCCGGGGAGGCCTCTTCCTAGACTCCCCCCCGGTCCCCGTCCCAGGCCTTTAGTTTGTCCAGCACCCGGGAGTCTTTGAAAGTGGCTCAGCCCATCCAGATGGACACACAACCGCACCTCACAACACAATACACGCTGCTTGCTCAAGCTCACAGTGCCCGGAGAGACTCTTTCTAAGACTCCCCGCTGCTCTCTGGCCCAGTCCAACAGATTGTCCAGCACCTAGGTGTACCTGAAGGAGGCTTTGCCTATCTAGAGGGAGACACACACGAACACATTCATTCACTCCTATTTATTGAGCCCTTACTGTGCGCAGGGCACTGTATTAAGCACTTGGAAAGTACAGTTCGGCAACAGATAGAGACAATCCCTACCCAACAACGGGCTCACACCGCTTCCTCGAGCTCCCGGTCCCCGTGGAGGCCTCTCCCTAGACTCCCCCCTGCTTCCAGTCCCGGACGGGAGAGTGAGCCGTGGCGGGCGATGGGGGCGGCCAGGATGAGGGGTGGAGGGGGACGGAGGGAGGGAGAAACCGCTCACCTCGGCCGCCTCCTTCTCAAACTTCTCGATCGTCCGCTTGTCGATGCCTCCGCATTTGTAGATGAGGTGGCCGGTGGTGGTGGACTTGCCCGAGTCCACGTGGCCGATGACCACGATGTTGATGTGGGTTTTCTCCTTCCCCATGGCCCCGGCTGCGAGGGAGGAGAGGAAGTCCGTCAGGGGCTTCGCACGGGTTAGCGAAGCTTCCGGAGGGGCCGCGGAGGCGAGGGGTGGGGACTTTGGGGACCACTAGGCTGGGGGACCCAGAGAACAACAATTCCATTGCGAATTCTACTTTCCAAGCTCTTAACAGAGTGCTCTACACACAGTAAGCGCTCAACAAATACGACTGAATGGATAAAAGAAGCGGGGAGAGGGTGGAAAGCAGAGAAGCAGCGTGGGCTGGTGGGTAGAGCACAGGCCCGGTAGCCCAAAACACCTGGGTTCCAATCCTAGCTCCTCCACTTGTCCACCGTGTGACCTTGGGCCAGTCACTTCCCTGGGCCTCACTTCCCTCCACTCTAAAATGGGGCTTGTAGCCGTGAGCCCCAAGTGGGACGTGGACTGCGTCCAGCCTGATGAGCTTGCATCTACCCCAGTGTTCGGCACATAGTAAACGCTCGACAAACACCGTAAAGAAGACTTAAAGAGATCCCAGCGGAGGGGAGGGAATAAGATGGCCAAGGCTGAAGGAGGGGAAGACTGCAATTATATTAACATCTGTATCCCCCTCTACACTGTGAACTCGTGTGGGCCGGAAAGGTGCCTGTTCTAACGGACTCTCCCAAGTGCACTCAGCACATAGTAAGTGCTTAATAAATACAAATGACTGCCTGCAAAACAAGAAGCCGATCCTTAAACAAAAACAGCTTCCCCTCCAGGGGTAAGACCCCCCCCCAATAAGACCACTTCCTCCCTCCACCCCCAAAGGACTTCTAGCCAGTGGCTACCTCAGTGGTCAAGCTCACAGGATGATCAGCAACCCCAAGCCCTCCTCGGCTCCCTCCTTTTATCCCCGCCTCACTCCGCCCGGCTAGCGTTTCCGCAGCCAATCACCAGGTGCCGGGGCCCAGGCCATGCTCCCCAGCTCCCGGGGAAACACTTGCAATCAATCAATCAATCAATGATAGTTTTATAGAGCATTTACTGTTTGCAGAGGCAGACACGTTCCCTGCCCATTAGGAGTTTCTAGGCTAGATGGGGAAACCAACGTGAAAGTATGAAAATACAGGGGGACGGCATTAATAATAATGATGGTATTTGTTAAGCGCTCGCTCTGTGCCAAGCACTGTTCTAAGCGCTGGCGTAGATACAGGGTCATCAGGTTGCCCCACGGGGGGGCTCACAGACTTAATCTCCATTTTAAAGATGAGGGAACCGAGGCCCAGGGAAGTGAAGCGACTCGCCTGAGGTCACACAGCGGCCCAGTGGCCGAGTCCGGATTAGAACCCACGACCTCTGTGCTCTTTCCACTAAGCCACGTGGCTTCTCAGTCATCGACAGTACTAATCAACACCCCCTCCCCGCCCCACAGCCCTGATGTATATGTCTGTCATTTTATTTATTTATATTGATGCCTGTTGGTTTATATTGATGTCTGCCCCACATGAGGCTCACAGTTAATCCCCATTTTACAGATGAGGTAACTGAGGCACAGAGAAGTAAAGTGACTCGCCCACAGTCACACAGCTGCCAAGTGGCAGACCTGGGATTCGAACCCATGACATCTGACTCCCGAGCCCGGGCTCTTTCCACTGAGCCACGCTGCTTCTCTAAATAACTGTGGGATTTACTGTAGGCAAGCACCGGGATAGATGCAAGATAATCAGGTTGGTTACAGTCCCTGTCCCACACGGAGCTCCTAATCTAAGGGGGAGGGAGAACAGGTACTTCACTTTATTCCCATTTTTTTTTCATTTTTTCACGGTTTTTTTTTTTTTTTTCCGGATAACAGCTGAAGACACTGAGGTTCAGAAAAGTTGGGACTTGCCCAAGCTCACCCAGCAGGCAAATGACAGAGCAGGGATCCGAACCCAGGTCCTCCGACTCCCAGGCCCCTGCCCTTTCCACTAATTTATTCATTTATATTATAAATTATTTATATTAATGTCTGTCACTTCCCTCTCACCGTGGGCAGGGAATGGGTCTACTAGCTCTATTGTCCTCTCCCAAGCCCTGAGTACTAGTGCTCTGCACACAGTAAGCGCTCAGTACTGTCTGAAAGGGGCTAAGCAACCATCTAGGATGCAGTGCATTTATGTTATCTCTCCACACCGGGAATTTCTTTTCACGTCCTCTTCCAACTATAGGTCCTCCCTCTTTTAAAACGCGGCTAGGATCTCACCTCCTCCGTGGAGCCCTCCTCTTCTCTCCCCTCACCCCCGCCTCCAGGCACCTTGTAGCCGCCAATTCCTCATCCCGCACCTCTTTGCAAACCAGCCGTCTCCCCCCGCCCCCAGCAATCTCCCGCGCCACCACGATGGCTCGGTTCGACTCTCCGACGCTTGCTTTTCATGTCCTTTCCTGGCCGTAGAGCACCGTGGGCAGGGAACGTGTCTACCGACTCTCTTCTGTTGTCCTCTCCCAAGGGCTTAGTACAGCGCTCTGCACCCAGCGAGTGCTCAATGATCGATGATAATAATAACGACGGTAGCCGTTAAGCCCTTACTAAGTGTCGAGCACTGTTCTAAGCGCTGGGGTTAATCAGGCAAGCTAATCAGGTTGGACACAGTCCCTGACCCACCTGGGGCTCACTCTCTTAATCCCCATTTTACAGATGAAGGAACTGAGGGCCGGAGAAGCCAAGTGACTTGCCCAAGATCAGGCAGCAGACAGGTGGCGGAGGAGGGGATTAGAACCCAGGTCCTTTTGACTCCCAGGCCCGGGCTCTAGCCACTAGGCCGTGCCGCTTCTCCAACCCCCGATGATGTCGATTTCCGTTGCCGGCCGTAGATTTGACGCCAAAACGGGGCCTCTTCCCCAGTTTGGCATCTTCTTCTCCGGCCTGAGAGACCGGCCCCTCGCTAGTGAGGGGAAATCGAGGCAGGAAGCAGAGGAGACGGCACCACGGCTTGGGAGGAGGGAGGGAGGGGGGGGTCAACTGCAAGGGGTACTTGGATGTGAGGCAGCGAAGGAGTGGGGAGCGGAAAATGACGTCGATCCAACGTCGGGAAGAAGAGAGAGACAAGTTCCACCATCGCTATGGACGCCCCCTGCCCTCTGCCCCCTTTCCAAAGCCCCAGTCTCAGCTAAAAGCCCCCACATCCCCCGAGGGCCCCAAATCCCTACCTCCCCCAGAAGCCGGCCCCTGAAGTAGAAGCATTGGTAATAGTAGTAAATGGTATTTTATTATTATTAATCATAAACATAATTGTGCCATCGGATCAATAATAATAGCAGCGTACTCATCAAGTGCTTACTATGGGCACTGTTCTTGAGTGGAGTAAAATAAAGAGCAGTAAAGCTCTCCATTGGCAATCTTAATACTGGGAATGAGAGCACAACAAATCTAGAGTTCCGTTGATATTTGCTTAGTTTTCTTTCTCCCCCCAAAAAGCTGGTTCAACCGGAAGGGGTTTTTTTCTAATACTCTATCAGAGAGAATATGGAAGAAATTCCATCTTTGCATATGAATGGGTGGACGTATCTATCAGGTTGGACGCAGTCCTTGTCCCACGTGGGGCTCACGGTCTTCATCCCCGTTTTCCAGATGAGGGAACCGAGGAGACGTGAAGTGACTTGCCTGTGGTCCCACGGCAGACAAGCGACAGATCCGGGACTAGAACCCAGGTCCTTCGGACTACCCGGGTCGAGATAGAAGCAGCGTGGCTCAGTGGAAAGAGCCCGGGCTCGGGAGTCGGAGGTCGGGGGTTCTAATCCCGGCTCCGCCGTCTGTCTGACGTGTGACCCCCAGGCAAGTCACTTGACTTCTCCTCAGTTCCCTCAGGAGGAAAGGAGGGTTTACTCCGGGAAGGCCTCTTGGAGGAGACGGGCCTTCGACGAGGCTCTGAAGGCAGGTGAGAGTCATCGCCCGTCGGATTTGAGGAGGGAGGGCATTTGGGGCCAGAGGCAGGACGCGGGGGAGAGAGCAGCGAGATAGATGAGATCACCAAGCGAGGGGTGAGAACCTGTCCCCCTGCCCCATCCCGAGGAGACGGGGTAGCTGAAACGCCCCCCCAGGAGCACCCCCGGAAAACATCCTGGCTGGAACTGGGATCACGGTATGGACGCCCCCCGAAATCCCCGAGTTGCTGCTCCACGTCGGGGCCACCTTCCCTGTCGCCAAGGGGTGACCGGGGCAAATGGAGGGTCAGGAGGCTCGGCGCCCGGTGGGTGGAGCGGAGTCTCACCGGGGGACGGGGCTTCGGGAGGGGGCCCGGCCCTCCCCCCCGTCCTCGACCCCGTCCTCTCCTCCCTCCCGCGCCCAGGCCCGGGCGTCCGCCTCGCCAAACGGGACGAAGAAGACCAGGCCGAACAGGTTGATGGCGGCCGTCAGGAAGCAGACATTCCTCCAACCGGCCAGAGCGTCCTGTGGGCACAACCTGGAATTAGTCTCGTCTCTCTCCACCGGGGAGGTGTCCCTGCCCACCGCCCGGCCCCGGAGACTCGGGCGCGGACGGAGGCGGCGGTAAACCCCTTTCGGATTTTTACCAAGAGAACGCTCCGGATCCACTACCGGGACGAGGGCGGATGGAGAGCGGGGCGCTCTGGGAGGGATGCGTCCCTAGCGTCGCCTCGGGTCGGAGACGACTCGACGGCATAAGACAACCAGGTTGTTGCCCTGTACTTTCCAAGCGCGTAGTACAGTGCTCTGCACACGGTAAGCGCTCGATACGACTGAGCGAATACCACCGACGGAGCGATCGACTGGGGCCGTGGAATCTTCACCTGGCTGGTGAGGAAGCCGACGACAGCGGGAGCAACCATTCCCGAGATGGTACCGAAGGTGCTGGTGATTCCCTGGAGAAGCCCGGCATATCTGTACGCAAGAGCCACGGAAAGGAAAGTTGGGGTCGGACGCGCGGTCCGTCCAGCCCAGCGGTCTCTCTCGGACGGTGGCCCTGGGCCGCTTCGTTCATTCATTCATTTAATAATAATAATAATAATAATGTTGGTATTTGTTAAGCGCTTACTATGTGCCGAGCACTGTTCTAAGCGCTGGGGTAGACACAGGGGAATCAGGTTGTCCCACGTGGGGCTCACAGTCTTAATCCCCATTTTACAGATGAGGGAACTGAGGCACAGAGAAGTTAAGTGACTTGCCCACAGTCACACAGCTGACAAGTGGCAGAGCTGGGATTCGAACTCATGAGCCCTGACTCCAAAGCCCGTGCTCTTTTCCACTGCGCCACGCTGCTTCCCTAATTAATTCAATCGTATTTATTGAGCGCTTACTGTGTGCAGAGCACTCTATTAAGCACTCGGAAAGTCCAGTTTGGGCAATGGAGAGAGACAATCCCTACCCCGCAACGGGCTCACAGTGTAGAAGGGGGAGACGGACAACAGAACAAGTAGACAGGCAACAATAGCATCAAAATAAATAGAATAATAATAATAATGTTATAATAATAATAATAATTATTATTAATAATAATTATTAATAATGTCGATATTTGTTAAGCGCTTACTACGCGCAGAGCACTGTTGTAAGCGCTGGGGTAGATACAGGGTCATCAGGTTGTCCCGCGTGAGACTCACAGTTAATCCCCATTTTACAGATGAGGTAACTGAGGCCCAGAGAAGCGAAGTGACATGCCCACAGTCACACAGCTGACAAGGGGCAGAGCCGGGAGTCGAACCCATGACCTCTTTCCACTGAGCCACGTTGCTTCCCCGATTATATTATAATTCTATTATATATAGTGATTTTATATTATATGTTATATTGTCTATGTACATTATAGTATATATATTCCACAGATACAGATATTATAGATACATCCGCATGCTTGGAGGAAGCACGTGGGTTCGTGATTAGGGATGGACAATTCATCACCACCCACCCTTCCCTCTCCATCCCTGACTCCCCGACAGTGGCCCGAATAAATGGATGAATGAATAAATGAGTAAAAGAATGAATGCTTAGGGTGCCCAGGACCAGTGAGGGGGTCAGAAGCTAGCTCACTGTGGGCAGGAGATGTGTCTGTTGGTTGTTGGTTGTTCTGCTGTCCTCTCCCGAGCGCTTAGTACAGTGCCTTGCACACTGTAAGCGCTCAATAAATACGACCGAATGAACCAACGAGTGGAAAGGAGCCGAGGCGGGGGACACCCGAGGACGGTGACACCCGATCGGGGAGAGGGTGACGCCCCAGGACAGCGACCCTTGTTGGGGGGGGTGGGGACGGTGGGGGAGGGGGCCCCGAGGCTGCGCCCCCTCACCCGGGTGCGACGTCCACCACGTCGATCAAGAAGCCCGCCCCGTTCAGGCTGATGACCGTCATGGAGAGGGAGAAGGGGACCACGGCGGCGGGGACCGAGCCGCGGCCAACGAAAGGCACGGCCGGCACCGGCCCCGCCGGACCCGGCATCCCTGCGGCGGACGGAGAGGCGGAGACAGAGACGGACAGAGACGGAGAGAGAAGGTGAGGAAGGAAAGGCAGGAGGGTGAACTGAGGTGGCAGGGTCCATTCCTCCTTCACCTACCCGAGGCCAGTCCCGGTCAAGGTCCCCTTGTCGCCCGATTTGCTTTTTTATGGTTTCTGTTAAGCCCTTACGATTTGCCAAACACTGTTCCGAGCGCCGGGGTAGGTACAGGTTCATTAAGTGGGGCACTGTTCCCTGTCCCTCCTGTGGCTTCCAGCCTAAGCAGGAGGGAGAACAGGGAGCCTCGTTTTACGGCTGAGGAAACTGAGGCACAGAGAAGTCAAGTGACTCGACCAAGGTCACACAGCAAGCGACTGGCCGAGCGACTGGCCGCTCACGCTGCTTTTCCACCATCCGTTTTCCCCTCCTGACTTGGAGCTTCTCCGCCCGCAGAGGCCGCGGGGCCCGGCTGGGGCGGGGGGTGGCTGGGTGAAGGGGTTGGGGGATGCTCAGCTGTCGTGGGGGCAGAGCGCTCTGACACGCCAGGGCGGGGGAGAGGGTGAACGGGGGAGGCTGCCGGGGGGTGTCGGGAGGGGCCCAGCTCCGCGAATCCCAGACAGGGCTCAGTGGAAAGAGCGTGGGCCCGGAAACCCCTAAATCCCGATTCCGCTACTTGCCTGCTGCGTCGCCTTGGGAAAGTCACGTCACCTTCCGGGCCTCAGTCTCCCCGACTGTCGAATGGAGATTCGATACCTGTACTCCCTCGTACTTCGACTGTGAGCCCCACGATGGACAGGGACTGTGTATCAACGTGAATCGACCCCGGTACACAGTGAGCGCTTAACAAAGACTACGGTCATCATTAGTGTAATTAATTAGGGCGTCCGCAGGTGGGAGGCTTTGTGGAGCGGAGACAGGGGGATTGGCTCCAACTTCAGGTATCGCTTGACACATGCACTCATCTGGAAACAACCATGTCTACCATTTAATCTACGGCGGGGCCGAGGAGGGGACAGGGACTAGAGTCCAGTCCGTACTTCACTCCGCTGCCCGGATCATCTTTCTACAGAAACATCCAGGGCATGTCACCCCCGCTCCTCGAAAATCTCCGGTCGTTGCCTATCTACCTCCATATCGAACAAAAACTCCTCACTCTTGGCTTCCAAGCTGCCCATCCCCCGGCCCCCTCCCGCCTCACCTCTCTTCTCTCCATCTCCGGCCCAGCCCGCGCACTCGGCTCCTCGGCCGCCGCTCACCTCCTCGCGGTCCCTCGTTCGCGCCCGTCCCGCCGTCGACCCCCGGCCCACGTCCTCCCGCTGACCCGGAAGGCCCTCCCTCCTCAAATCCCGCAGACCATTCCTCTCCCCCCCTTCAAAGCCTTACTGAAGGCCCGTCTCCTCCAAGAGGCCTTCCCTGACTTCCCCCGCTGTTCCTCATCTCTCCCTCCCTTCGGCGTCGCCCTGACTCGCTCCCTTTGCTCTCCCCGCTCCCGGTCCCAGCCCCACCGCACCTATGTATCTATCTGTCATTTGATTTATTTGTATTGATGTCTGTCTCCCCCAACTCTAGACCGTGAGCACGTCGGGGGGCAGGGAACGTCACTGTTTATCGCCGTACTGTACTTTCCCGAGCGCTCAGTACAGTGCTCTGCACACGGTAAGCGCTCAGTCGATACGACTGAACGAACGCATCGAGCCCCGGGTCGGAGGGCGCCCGTTCTTACCCACAGCCGAGAAGCGTTTGCGAACGGTCGCCAGGCCGAGCAGGTTCCTGGTCAGCGGGAAGTCGGCCAGTAGCCCCGTGGCCATGTGTCCCAGCCGATTCCCAACGTATGGGGGAGCGCTCAGGAGCCCGCTCTGAAGAGGAGAAGCCCCCCCGGCCCCCGCCAGCCAATCTGTAAGCATTTCCTGAGCGTCCGCTGGGTGCCGAGCCCTCCCGGACGCTCGGTACGGCGCTTTGCACGCAGCGAGCGCTCGATAAATACGATCGAGTGACCGAATGAATGCGCGAAAGCAGAGGCCTGGACTCGGGAGACCGACAGAATCGGCCGACACGATCCCCGCCCTCGAGGAGTTGACAACCTGGTGTGCGACGAAGGGGATCAGGCGCCGTACTAAGCGCCCGGGAGAGGACGGCAGAATTATGAGACGCGATCCCCGCCCCCGAGGAGACGACACGAAGGACGGCACGAAGGAGCCTTCTGTGTCGCTGATTTAAGGGTGGGGGCAACCGGGCGACTCCCCGCCCCCAGGTCCCGGAGCCACGACGAGACCCTTTCTTCGGGGAGGGGGCCCGTGTCCGCCGAAAGATAGCCAACGGACCCCCCCCCCACCCATAAAGAATGGGTTGGCGTGGTCCAAAGTGGCCGGATTTCCAGGTTCGGGACTCTGAGCGTGCACAGGGAAAATACAAGATGGTCTCCGCGTGCACGCTCTCGCCCTCTCCTCGCTCCACTGGCTCTTGTGTGGGCTGCCCCGGGGAGGGTGGGGGAGAGGAAAGGGGACCCCAAGACCGAAATCATCCCCCCGCCTCGGTCTTGGGGTCTGGACCTCTGTTTCCTTCCCCGTGACCCGAGGCTGGGGGATGGCTCGTTGGCTCGCTCGTTGTGGGCGAGGAACGTGTCCGTTTCTTGCCCCCAAGGGCCTGGCGCGGTGCTCCGCACCCGGTAAGCGCTCAGTAAATACGACGGAACCAACGAATGAAGAGCTCAGCGCGTGGCAAGATCCGAAAGGGCACGTGGAGAGGGACTCAGGGGCTCAGTAGATCTAGTCCTAGAGGGCAGGGCAACTAACTCTACTCAACTGAACTCTCCCCCGCCCTCCGTCCAGGGGTCCGCACCCAGTGGTAGACGCCCAGTAAACGCCTCTGGCGGACCGATTTCCGGGGGCGCTCACCTCTTTGGTGTCGAAGTGCAGGACACTGCTCACGTAGGTGGGGAGGGAGGTCAGGAGGGTGTAGAAGCAGCGTGGCTCAGTGGAAAGAGCCTGGTCTTTAGAGTCAGAGGTCATGGGTTCTAATCCCAGCTCTGCCACTTGTCAGCTGTGTGACTGTGGGCAAGTCACTTAACTTCTCTGTGCCTCAGTTCACCCATCTGTAAAATGGGGATTAACTGTGAGCCTGATGTGGGACAAAACTGATTACCCTGTATCTACCCCAGCGCTTAGAACAGTGCTTGGCACATAGTAAGCGCTTAACAAATACCAACATTATTATTATTATTAGAAGAGCCAGTCGCAGCAGACGCAGGCCACGGTGATGGCCCACAGGGGCAAGGAGGTCAGCATCGCTCCCACGGGCGGGGACCGCCCAGCGGAGCCGCTCTGGAAGGAGACCACCCCTGAGGAGACCCTCCCCCCGAGCACCCCCCCCGCCCCGGCAGAGTCTTGGACCCCCCCCCCCCACGCCCCGGACCGTGGGGTGGGCAGACCCGCAGGGCCAGCGACGAGGTGATGTAGGCTCTCTCGGCGGCGCTGACGCGCGGGTGATCCTCGGGGGTCTCGGAGACCGGCAGGAGCCAGAGCAGGGACCACCCGCAGCCCACCCCGCCTGGCGGGACAGGAGAGGGTGGACGGACGGGGGCACGGGGACCGGGGCCGAACTCGACCCCCGGCACGGGAGGCCGGGGGCGGGGGCGAGGGTTCCACGTTGGACTCGGTCGATCCGTCGGTGGCATTCTCCCCCTCCGGACTGTCAGCTCGGTGGCAGCTGGGAACGCGTCCGTTGTTGTACCGTCCGCTCCCGAGCGCTTAGCGCGGTGCTTTGGACCCAGTAAGCGCTCCATAAATACGACTGAATGAACGTGTCTGTTTATCGTCGGATCCTACTCTCCCGAGCGCTCCGTACAGTGCTGTGCACACAGTAGGCGGCCCGTATTATTATTATTGTTGGTATTTGTTAAGCGCTTACTCTGTGCAATGCACGGTAGATAGGACTGACTGCTTACTGAGCACTTACTGGGTGCAGAGCCCTACACTAAGCGCTTGGGAGAGGACAATGCGGCCAACGCGTTCCCTGCCCATAATGAGCTACCGGGACGGGAAGCGGTATGGCCTAGGGGATAGGGCACGGGCCCGGGAGGCAGAAAGTTGTGGGTTCTAATCCCGGCTCTGCCACTCGTCTGCTGGGCGACCTTGGGCAAGTCACTTCACTTCTCCGTGCCTCAGCTTCCTCGTCTGTGTAACGGGGCCGAAGACCCCGAGCCCCAGGTGGGACGGAGACCGCGTCCCACCCGATTTGCCGGTATCCGCCCCGGCGCTTAGCCCGTCGCCGGGCACGTAGTAAGCGCTTAACGAATACCAGAACTACCAGTCCGGAGGGAAGCCGGGACCGGGGGCGGCTCGGCCCTCCGTTCCCGTTAGGACTGGAAGCTCCTCGAGGGCAGGGGTCTATCGGTCTCTACCGCTGTTATGGTTCTCTCCCAAGGATCAGCGCGGCGTTCTGCCCCCGTGGAGTGGGGGTGGGGGCTCAATAAATATGAGTGATTGGGCCGCCCGCCTCCCTCTCAGCCCCGGGCCCCCCCTCCCGCCCCCGATATCCCCGGACGACTCACCCGACGGGTAGAAGAGGTAAGGCCACCCCCAGGCTTGGCAGATGACCCCTCCCGCCAGCAACGTGAGGAAGGTCCCCAGCGTGGACCCCGAGGGGGGAGCCCGGGAAGGGTCCGGGTCCGGGGGCGTGGACGGGGGAGGAGGCGAGGGACCCGGGCAGGGATCTGGGCACAAAACCCGGCTCAGACTCCTCGAGGGGGCCGGGACTACGGCCCTCTCACGGGGGGGGGGGGGGGGGCGGGGACGGGCCGGGTCCCGGGGAGAGGAGGCCGGGGCGGGCTGGGGCCGAAAGGGGCTGCGCTCGGTCCGTCGAATTTACCGTGTGAAGAGCACCGTCCCGAACGCTCGGGAGAAGACGACGCAATAACACGCGGAGGGGCAGGGAGCGGCGGGGCAGGACGGATGGCAGAGGGCGGGGGCGGGCCGGCGAGAGGGCCGCCGGCATCCTTACCGGCGTCAGCCAGGTTCGTGAGCCGGCTTCGCTGGCGGGGCGGACTCCACTTGGCCCACAGCGTGAAGAAGGCCGGACAGATGGCCCCCTGGACGGGGCACGGGGGGACGTCAGACCAAGGGCAGGGGCTCGGGGGCGGCCCGCGGGCAGCGGCGCCTCATCGCTCGGAGTCCACCGCGGCCCCCCTAGACTGTAAGCTCGCTGCGAGCGTTCATTCGTCCGGTCGTATTTGTTGAGCGCTTACTGTGTGCAAAGCACTCTACCGAGCGCTTGGGAGAGGCCAAGAGAACCACAGGCGGACACATTCCGCCGTGTGCAGAGCACTGCACTAAGCCCTCGGGAGAGTACAGTGTAAAGGACACGCTCCCCGCCCGAGAGGAGCGGACGGTCTAGAGGGGGAGACGGACGTACAAATGAGGCGCGGGGAATCTGGCTACCGACTCAGTTATTGGACACTCTCCCCAGGGCTTAGAGCAGTGCTCTGCGCACACAGTCACCTCACTTCCCGGGCCTCGGTCTCCTTAACCGTCAGATGGGGATTCGACGCCCGTACTCTCTCGTACTTCGACTGCGAGCCCCACGTTGGACGGGGACCGTGGATCGACTTGAATCGACCCCAGCGTTTGGTACACGGTGAGCGCTTAACGAGGACTACGGCTATCATCGTGAAAGCACACGGTCCCGGTGCCTCTAATAATAATAACGTTGGCGTTCGTTAAGCGCTTACTATGTGCGGAGCACTGGGGTAGGTACAGGGTAATGGGGTCGTCCCACGTGAGGCTCCCGGTTAATCCCCATTTTCCAGACGAGGGAACCGAGGCCCAGAGAAGTGAAGTGACTCGCCCACGGTCCCGCAGCCGACAAGCGGCAGAGCCGGGAGTCGAACCCATGACCTCTGACTCCCAGGCCCGGGCTCTTTCCACCGCCGCTAGACGGTGAGCCCGTGGCGGACAGGGATCGTCTCCCTTGCCCGCTCTATGGCACTTTCCCAAGCGCTCGGGACGGCGCCCTGCACGCAGTAAGCGCTCAATAAATACGACACGACCGGTGCCGCGGGCTCGGGCGGCCCCGGGTGAAGGAAGAGGGGGACGGGATGGACACGGAGGGCACGGGGGCAGGGTGGGGGGCTGGCTCCGTCCCCGCGCCTTCCCGCCGGGGGGGGGGGGGTCTCCGTCCTCGCTCGCGCGGCTCCCACGAGGGCCTGCAGGCGCTCAGAGCTCCAGTCGTACACCGGGGCCTGCGAGGCACGAGGGGCCGGGAGTCAGGGCTACCTGGGTTCTCAGCCCGGCCCCGCCACCCGCCTGCTGGGTGACCTCGGGGCCTCAGTTCCCTCCTCTGGGAAATGGGGATGGAGACGGGGAGCCCCGAGTGGGCCGGGGGGGGGGGGGGGAGTCCAACCTGATTAACGTGTACGTACCCCAGTGCTTAAAAAGGTGCGCGGCCTATAACGAGAAGCGGCGTGGCTCAGTGGAAAGAGCACGGGCTTTGGCGTCGGAGGTCATGGGTTCGAATCCCGGCTCGGCCACTCGTCAGCCGGGTGACTTTGGGCGAGTCGCTTCACTTCTCGGCGCCTCAGTCACCTCATCTGGAAAATGGGGACGGAGACCGTGAGCCCCACGTGGGACGACCTGATTCCCCTGTGTCTACCCCAGCGCTTAGAACGGTGCTCGGCACATAGTGAGCGCTTAACAGATAACAACCTCATCTGTGAAATGGGGATTAACCGCGAGCCTCACGTGGGACGACCCGATGACCCCGTATCTCCCCCAGCGCTTAGAACGGTGCTCGGCACCTAGTAAGCGCTTAACAGATACCGACAGCCGTGGGCCTGGAGGGAAACGGGAAGCGGCGGGGTCTGGCGGGAACGGCCGGGGCCCGGGAGTCGGAGGGCCCGGGTGCTAATCCCGCTTCTTTTTCCCTTCCGGTATTTCTCAAGCACTCACTTCCCTGAGCCTCAGTTCCCTCATCTGTAAAATGGGGGTTGAGACCGTGAGCCCCTTCTGGAACAGGGCCTGTGCCCACCCGATTGACCGGTATCCACCACAGCGCTCAGTACGGTACCCGGCCCCCGGTAAACACTTAATAAAAACCACCGCTATTATTACTGCCCGTTGTCGGGTAGGGATCGTCTCTGTCTGTTGCCGAATTGTACTTTCCAAGCGCTCGCTAGCGTTCTGCCCCCGGTGAGCGCTCGATAAATACGATGGAATGAACGAATGAAGTTGGACAGGGGTCCCGCCTGGGGCTCGCGGTCTCGATGCCCATTATACAGACGAGGGAACCGAGGCCCAGAGGGGTGAGGCGACTCGTCCGAGGTCACGCGACAGACAATCTCCCCCAGCGCTTAGAACGGTGCTCTGCACACAGTGAGCGCTTAACAAATCCCGACGTTATTATTAAGCGGCGGAGCCGGGATTGGAACGCACGTCCTTCGGGGTCCCGGGCCCGGGCTCTGTCCGCAGAGCCACGCCGCCTCTCTTGGTCACTGGGTGACCTTGGGCCGGTCACTTCACTTTTCTGAGCCTCGGTTTCCTCAACTGTAAAAGAGGGAGCCCCACGCGGAACAAGGAGCGCATCCTGATCATCCCGTACTCACCCCAGCATTTAGCGAAGGGCCTGTCACAGAGAAACCCCTCGACAAATACCACAGTTAATATTATCGGTCACCACCGTCCCCCAGCCCCTAGAGATACTTGATCATTGCGGCATCTGTCAGGCCCTTCCCCAGTGCTAAGCGCTAGTCAGAGGTTGTGAGTTCTGATCCCGCTCCGCCGCTTGTCAGCTGCGTTTCTCTGGGCGCGTCATTTCGTCCTCTCAGTTCCCTCATCTGTCAAATGGGGATGAAGACTGGGAGCCTCACGTGGGACAACCCGATGACCTTGTTTCTGCCCCAGCGCTTAGAACAGAGCTCAGCACATAGTAAATGCTTAACAAATGCTATTATTATTATTGTTATTACGGGGAGAGGCTCTGTGTGATGTGTGTGTGTGTGTGTAGGGGCATGGAGGGGTGGGGGGGGGGGGGTGTATCGAGGGTGTCTGTGTGTGTAGTCGAATGCAGTGTGGTTCAGTGGAAGGAGCCCGAGCTTGGGAGTCAGAGGTCATGAGTTCGAATCCCGCCTCCGCTGCTTGTCGGCTGTGTGACTGTGGGCAAGTCACTTCACTTCTCTAGGCCTCAGTTCCCCCATCTGTCAAATGGGGGTGCAGACCGAGGGCCTCCCGTGGGACCACCTGATGACCCTGCATCTCCCCCAGCGCTTAGAACGGTGCTCTGCACGGAATAAGCGCTTACCAAATACCAACGTCATCATCATCATCATCTTTGCGTGAGTGCATTTGCGTGCCCACGCGTGTCCGCGGGGCCGAGGGGGGCTGCCTTGCCAGGGCTCATTCATTCAGTGGTATTTATAGAGCGCCTCCTGTGTGCAGAGCACTGGACTAAGCGCTGGGAAGGGACAACTGGCACCAGAGAGAGACCTCCCCTGCCCAACGAGGGGCTGACGGTCTGCGGGGGGAGACGGACAAGGAAAGAAAGGCAAAGCGAAGGACGAGAGCCGTGGTGGGGTCACCGCCCCCCTCCCCCAGGCCTCCCCCTCCACCCCGCCCGGCCTGACGGCGCTACCTTCCGGCGGCAGGGGGCGCTGCGCGGCCAGGAGCGGTCGCGCCCCCTCGTGGTGGCGGCGGGGAAGGCAGGGGCGGGGAGCCGGCGGGGCGGCGGCCTCCATCGCTGCGCCCCCCGCAGGCCGCACGGGGAACGGGGCCTGCGAGGCGGAAATGGCTCCAGGTCCCGTCCATCACGGGCAGACTCCGCCCCCTCGACGCCGGGCCCAGCCAATCACAGCAAGGCCACGCCCCCTCGCGGACCCAGATCCGCCAATCACAGTCAGTCCCCGCCCCCTCCGCCTCAGGCCCCGCCCCCTCGCACCCAGCAGCGTGGCTCAGTGGCAAGAGCCGGGGCTTGGGAGTCAGAGGTCACGGGTTCGAATCCCGACTCTGCCGCTTGTCAGCTGGGTGACTTTGGGCAAAGTCACTTCACTTCTCTGGGCCTCAGTTGCCTCATCTGGAAAATGGGGATTAAAACTATGAGCCCCACGTGGGACAAGCTGATGACCTTGTATTCCCCCCAGCGCTTGGAACAGTGCTTGGCACATAGTAAGCGCTTAACAAATACCATTAGTATTATTATTCTTCTTCTCTGACCTCAGTTCCCTCATCTGGCAAATGGGGATGAAGCTGTCAGCCCTACTTGGGACAACCTGATGTCTTTGTATCTACCCCAGCGCTTAGAGCAGTGCTTGGCACATAGTAAGCGCTTAAAAAAATGCCAACATTATTATTATTATTATTATTATTAAAATGGGGATCAAGACCGTGAGCCCCAGGTGGAAGATGAAGACTGTGAGCCCCACGTGGGACAACCTGATTACCTTCTATTTCCCCCCCCAGCGCTTAGAACAGCGCTCGGCACATAGTAAGCGCTTAACTAATGCCATCAATATTCTCTTGCAGACTGCGAGCCCGTGGTTGGGCAGGGATCGTCTCTATCTGTTGCCGAATTGGACTCTCCCCATCCCAGACCCCGCCCCAAAACGCGGCCCCTCACACACCCCCCGCCCCCAGACTCCGCTGGGAGTCAAAGATCACGGGTTCTAATCCCAGCTCCGCCGCTTGTCTGCCGTGTGACCTTGGGCAAGCCACTTCACTTCTCTGGGCCTCAGTTTCCTCATCCGTAGATCGGGGATTAAGACTGTGAGCGCTATGTGGGACGGGGACTATGTCCAACCCGATTATCCAGGCTCTACCCAGCGCTCACAGCATTGCCTGGCGACTAGTAAGCGCTTAACAAATCCCACAGCTATTTTTTATTATTACAAGTAGTACATTTATTTAAGACCAGATAGACGGGATCGGGTTGCTCACGAGGGTCAATCGGGTGTCAGAGGCGGGTGCGAGTGTCCTCCTTGGCCCAGTCCTGGACATCCACCTCGGCAAAGATGAGGTAGAACAGCAGGCCCCCCAGGTTAACGCCAGCCGCCGGGCAGAAGATACAAATCCAGCTAAACTCGGAATCCTGCAGGCACGAGAACGGAGGGAACCGTAATAACGTTGGTATTTGTTAAGCGCTCACTACGTGCCGAGCACCGTTCTAAGCGCTGGGGTAGACCCAGGGGAATCAGGTCGTCCCACGTGGGGCTCACGGTCTCCGTCCCCATTTTCCAGATGAGGTGACTGAGGCGCCGAGAAGTGAAGCGACTCGCCCAAAGTCACCCGGCTGACAAGTGGCCGAGCCGCGATTCGAACCCATGACCTCCGACGCCAAAGCCCGGGCTCTTTCCAGTGAGCCACGCTGCCTTGCTCCCTTCCAAAATAAGACTCTATAAACTGTGAACGAGGCTCCTCTCCCCACTCTGCTCCTCTCCTTTCTCCTCCTCTGACCCCTTCTCCCCTGAGTACGGTGCCCTGCACACAGTTGACGCACGGCTCGAGAGATACGGCCGATGATCGACTCTCCTCTCTCCTCTCCCTTGTCCTTGCCCTTCCTTCCTTTCCCTTGCTCCATTTCCCTGTCCCCTTCTCCGTCTCCACCCCCTCCCCTCTCCTCTTCTCCCCTCTCTGCCGCCCTCCCCGCCGTGCGTCCCCCATTTTCGGCCCCCTTCCCGTCCGCCTCTCGGTCCCAGAGCCCGTGGCGGCCGGAGCGGGCCGACCGGCCCGGCCGGGGGCTCTCCCGTTCCTCCGGGAGGCCTCGGGCGCGTCTGGGGGGTCCCGACGGAGCCCGGCGTGGCGGTGGAGGGGGGGTCTCACGCGATTGAGGAGGAAGCCGGCCACCGGGGGAGCGCAGATCCCGCCCAGCAGCCCGAAGGAGTTGACGATCCCAAAGTGTAGGCTGGCGTACCTGGAGGTGGGGCGGAGTCCGTGCGGGACCCCGTCCCCAAACACGCAGGTCACGGGGGGCCCCCCAACGTAGGATCTCAGGTCCCAGGGGACCCCCCCCCGTCCTCACCCCCACCCACCCAGGATCTCAGGGCACGTGGGAACCCCCCCAGGCCTCGGCCCCGAGCAGGCCCGGAGCCATTCTCCAGCCTCGGGGGCGTGGGGGCCGGGGAGGACCCAGGGGGGCCCCTGCCCAAGGCTCGAACCCACAGCACAGGCCTGCCTTGGTAGCCCTGAGCTAGGGCATCAATCCCAGGTATTTGGGGGCCAGCGGGCAACGTGAATCGGGGCGGACCCACCCGTCATCACCACCGCCACCCGCCCCCCAACCCCCGCTGGGGCTGGGGGAGAGGCGGGGGGCCGAGGGGCCCCGGCCTGAGGGTTTTGCACGGTCGAGAAGCAGCGTGACCTAGCGGATAGAGCCCGGGCCCGGGAATCAGAAGGTCTTGGGTTCTAATCCCAGCTCCGCCACCTGTCCGCTCCGTGACCTTGGGCAAATCGCTTCTCTTCTCTGGGCCTCAGTGACCTCATCTGGAAAACGGGGATGAAGACTACATGCCAGACGGGGACTGCGTCCAACGTTACTGGCTTGTACTGTACTTCCCAAGCGCTGAAGTACAGTGCTCTGCACACAGGAAGCGCTCAGTAAATAGGAACCAACGGATTTACCCCAGCCGTTTGTACAGTGCCTTGCACATAGTAAATGCTTAATATATAATTATTATTGTTATTAAATAGGGCACGTAGCCCTGTCCCCTCGCACCTCTGCGCCGCCCCCTTTCCCCCATCCCTTCTCCCACTGCCAGTTACTGTCGGTAGACGGTCCGATACCGGGCCACGGGTGGGAGCGATCAAGGAGGGCTTCCCGGAGGAGCTGAGCCATGAATTGCATATTTCAGAGCGGGGAAAGGAGGTGGTGCGGAAGACATTCGGACCGACAGAGCTGGGAGACTGGCAGTGAGGAATCAAGGCTCGGGGACAGGGCAAGGTGGATGGAGAAGATGGAGCCGGGGGTTGGGGGAGTTTGGTCCGGAAGGGTGGCGATGATGGTATCTGTTACGTGCTTATTGTGCGTGCCTGTGTATCTTCCCCGGTGCTCAGTACGGTGATTAACGCGTCGCTAGCGCTTAACAAATTCCACGATTATTATTAATATCCTTAGACAGGAGGGAGCGCAGGTATTCAATCCCCATCTTCCAGCGAGGTAACCGAAGCAGAGAGAAGCGAAGTGACTGGCTCGAGGTCAGAAGGCGGTAAGTTACTCACCTTGGAGAGATTATAATGGAACACTTTGCTCAGGTAGGTGGGGACCGTCGTCACTGTGGTGATGGCCAACCATATTCTACAGAAACTGCAGACCGCGACGGCCAGGGGAATGCGAGGGGAACGATCGGCTTCGATGTGCCGGTCTGGAAGGAAGGGTGCGTCGGTTAAATAGGATGCCAACCCACCGATCGGTCGTATTTACTGGGTGCCTACCGCGTGCAGAGCACCGTCCGGGAGAACGCGACGTGACCGAGTTGGTAGATACGTCCCCTGGCCCCCGTCGAGCGTGCGGTAATACAGACGAATAAATTCCGGATAGGGTCAGAAGCGCCGTGGGGCTAGGAGGGGTGAACACGGGGAGCGAAATGAGGGCGATGCAGAAGAGGGGGGAGAAGAGGATAGGAGGGGTCAGTCGGGGAAGGCCTCCGGGAGAAGACGCGACTTCAAGAAGGCTTTGAAGGGGGCAAAGGGTCGAGGTCTGTCGGATACGAAGAGGGAGGGTGTTGGGGCCAGGGGGAGGATGGGGGGGAGAGGCCGAGGGTGAGATCGATGAGATGGAGGGGCATTGAGTAGGTTGGCGTTAGAGGAAGAAAGGGTGCGGGCTGGATTGAAGAAGCAGAGCCGTGAGGTGAGGTAGGAGGGGGCAAGGTGATGGATATCATCGGGAAGCATCGGGGAGGGGGCTGGAGGGTCCCCATCCCTCAAGTTAAGCTCTACCCAGGCAGGAGGAGGGTTCTAATCCCGGCTCCACCACTCATCTGCTGAGCAACGTGGGGTAAGTCACTTCGCTTCTCTGTCCTCAGCTACCTCATCTGTCAAATGGGGATTAAGACTGTGAGCCCCACATGGGACAACTTGATTCCCCTGTGTCTACCCTAGCGCTTAGAACAGTGCTCTGCACGTAGTAAGCGCTTAACAAATACCAACATTATTTTTCTCTGGGCCTCACTTCCCTCATCTGTAAAATGGGCACTGAGACCGTGAGCCCCACGCGGGACAGGGACTGTGTCCACGTAGCCCAGTGCTCCACCCACAGTAAGCGCTCAACGAATACGATCGAATGAACGGATGGATGAGATCCGATGTGCTCGCATCCACCCCGGCGCTTAGGACAGTGCCCGGCACATAGTAAGCGCTTAACAGATACCGTCGTTGTCATTCTTGTCATCGTCAGCTTGTTATGGGCAGGGAACGTGTCCACTGATTTTGTTGTTTTGGACTCCCCCAAGTGCTTAGTCCAGTGCTCTGCCCATAGTAATAGCTCAATAAGTACCTTTGATTGATCGGTCGACGGAGCGCTTACCGTGTGCAGAGCTCTTGGGAGAGGCCAGTTGGATCGAGTCGGTAGCCCGGACCTCTGCCGCCAAGCAGGGACTCTCAGCTCATCGTGGGCAGGGAATGTATCTGTTTACTGTTCTATTCTCCTCTCCCCAGTGCTTATCTCAGTGCTCCGCACGCAATCACTAAATACGACCGTAAGAATGAAAGCGTAGCCGGGCTCACCGGAGGGAGACAGATCTGGGAAACTCCAGATCTGTCTTCACCAGCTGGCCACTCGCCTTCTAGGCTCTGTGGCATCCGCTCATTCATATTTTTTGAGCGCCTGCTGTGTGCAGAGCACTGTCTTAAGCGCTTGGGAGCGTACGATATAACAATAAACAGACACACTCCCTGCCCCCAACGAGCTTACGGTCTAGCGCTTAGTACAGTGCTTGGAACACAGTACGATCGAATGGAGAGCTTACAGAAGTAGGAATTGGGAATGGGATGGAAACTCAAATGCGCCTGGGTCATAGAGAGGGAAATCCCTTCGCACCAAGCAGTAAGTGCTCACGAGCGTGTGTTCAGATTGCATCTCCCCCAGTTTGTTTGGTTTGGGGTACTTGTTGAGCGCTTACTATGCATCAAACACTGTAAGCCCCTGTTCTGCATGGGGTCCTGAAAAGGAGGGAGCACGGGTCCTGAATCCCCATTTTACAGTTGAGGAAACAGAGGCACAGAGAAGTGAGGGGACGTACCCAAGGTCACATACACTGCAAGCAAATGGCAGAGCAACTGGTAGAGCTGGGTTGAGAACCCAGGCCCACGCTCTTTCCACTGGGCCATGCTGCTTCACACACACACACACACACACACACACACACACACACACAAATCACCTCTGTGGAAACCAACTCTCGTGGCTCAGTGGAAAGAGCCCGGGCTGGGGAGTCAGAGGTCATGGGTTCGAATTCCGGCTCTGCCACTTGTCAGCTGTGTGACTGTGGGCAAGTCACTTCACTTCTCTGGGCCTCAGTGACCTCATCTGGAAAATGGGGGATGAAGACTGGGAGCCTCACGTGGGACAACCTGATGATCCTCTATATACCCCAGGGCTTAGAACAGTGCTCTGCACATAGTAAGCGCTTAACAAATACCAACATTATTATTAACCAGCCTTACTCCATCTGGTTTTCAGTCTCCATTTTGCATTCATCTACCTTGTTTTCCTAAATCACCCTTCAGCCCCACCCTGTCGTCCACGAAGAAAACCGGAGCCACGGAATAAAAACACCTACCTCTCCCACCTTTCGGGGATGAGGTTGAGCCTCTCTCTAGGGCAACAGACTTTACCTCATCTGTAAAATGGGGATTGAGACTGTGAGCCCCATATGGGAGGGGGACTGTGTCCAACTGGATTTGCTGGTATCCACCCCAGGGCTTAGTACAGTGGCTGGCACGTAGTAGGCGCTTAGCAAATGCCATAAAAAATAATAGGAATGTGGGGATCTGGAAAAGGAAGGGACTCACCTAAAATGTAGAAAACCAAAGGCCACCCTAGAGCCTCAGAGATGAAGCCACCGAAGAATCCAAAGTGAATTCCTGTGGATTAGAAAAGAAGACACCCAGCACCCGCCAAATCCAGCCTGGAGAACACTTCGATTTCTCAGGGAATGGCAGCGCCAGGGAAGATCGATTTCTGTTGCATTCAAGATGCCCAGAAGGAATCTGTATCTCTGTATCTCCCGCAGAGCTTAAAACAGTGCTCTGCAAACAGTAAGCGTTTAACAAATACCAACATTATTATTATTACTGCTAAATTTCCATAGGCCAATCCAGATATAATCCAATCAGCCATAAAAGCAAGCTAAAATCCATCAGTTGAAAAAGCACTGAATGGAAAGGAGGTAGGTTCAGAGAAATTCGGGGGCATTTCTTTAAAAATAATAATAATTATTATTATTATGGTATTTCTTAAGTGCTTACTATGTGCCAGGCACTGTACTAAGCGCTGGGGCGGATAGAGGCACATAGGGTTGGACGCAGTCCCCGTCCCACGTGGGGCTCGCACTCTCAATCCCCGTTCTACAGATGAGGTGACTGAGGCACGGAGAGGTGAAGTGAGTGGTCCAAGATCACCCAGCAGACACGCGGCGGAGCCAGGAATAGAACCCATGACCTGTTGACTCAAAAGGCCGTGCCCCGCTGGGAGAAGCCACAGTCCAATCGATAGTATTTACTGAACACTTACCTTGTATCTACCCCAACGTATCGAACGGTGATCCAGAGTGCTTACCGAATACCGCCATTTAACCTCCTCCGCTCGCTTTTGTCTTTGTGGAAAAATATTTTTCTCGAGTCCCCAAGAACACTGGACCTCCGTTCAGCGGATTAACTGTCTCTCTGCACTCACTTACTCAGCTCTCACCCCCGCCACCAAACCTCGCTGATCCTCTACGACGAAACCTGCGCATCCACTCAGTCAATCCCTTGATCATCGACCCATCGCATGTATTGAGCGCTAACCGTGCGCAGGGCCCTGTACTAAGCGCTCGAGAGAATACGATATAGCAATAGAACAGACACATTCCCTGTCCACAACGAGCTTACAGTCCAGACGGGGACACAGACGTAAGGTAAATAGAGTTACGGTTCTGGACGTAAGCGCTGAGGGGCTGGGATTGGGGGGATGAAGACGGGGAGCAAGTCAGGGTGAAGCAGGAGGGAGTGGGAGAAGAGGAAAATAGGGCTTAGTACCAACCTACTCGTTCTCCCTCGGTCCGTCTAGTCCACCGCCAACCCTCGCCCACATCCTCCCTCGGCCTTGGCGTTCCTTCCACCTTCATATCCGACAAACCCCGGCTCTCCGGACCTTGGAAACCTCCACAAGATCACCTCTCCTTCAAGATGAGGCCTAAATTCCCCTACCTGCCTTCCCTTCTGCACTGACTATACACTTGCCTTCAGCTCCACTGGGGGTAGAGGCGGAATTAGAACCCATAACCTTCTGACTCATTCATTCAGTCGCATTTATTCACTCATCTAATCGTATTTATTGAGCGCTTACTGTGTGCGGAGCACTGTACTAGGAGCTTGGAAAGTTCAATTCGGCAACAAAGAGAGACTATCCCAGCCCGCCAACGGGCTCACAGTCTAGAAGTGGGGACACGGATAGCAAAACAAGTAAACGGGCATTACTGAGAGCTTACTGGGTGCAGAACACTGTACTAAGCGCTTGGGAAGTACAATTCAGCAACAATTAGGGACAATCCCTGCCCAACAACGGGCTCACAGTCTAGAAGCGGGGAGACAGACGGCAAAACAAGTAAAGGGGCGTCAGACGCGTCATTACAAACAGAATAAGAGATAGATTCACATCATGAATAAAAATAAATAGAATTCCGTGCTGCGGCCACTGGGCCCTGCTGCTTCTCTATAATGCCTGGCATAGAATAGGCGCTTAACGAGTAACCACTATTAGTCTTCTGATGATTATTACTGTCATTATTCTCTCCGCTGAGATTCTGCTGGTCAAGATGGGAGGGGAGCGATACTAAAAAAAGCGGATTCTGGCCTCTCCCGGCCGAAAAACCTGCAGCGGCATCGTCTTATCACTGCAGGGCAGGACGCCGCCACCGCTCCGCCTCACCCCTAGCAGGTCCTCCGTCCTATTTATTGAGCGCTCACTGTGTGCAGAGCACTGGACTAAGCGCTTGGGAGAGTCCACTACAACAGTATAACGGACACATCCCCTGCCCCAAACAGTCTTGCAGCCTAGAGGGTGAGACAGATAATATGACCAGCAGCACGGCATAGTGGAAAGAGCCCGGGCCTGGGACTCAGAAGGTCATGGGTTCTAATCTGCTTCCGCCACTTGTCTGTTGGGTGACCTTGGGGAAGTCACTTCGCTTCTCTGGGCCTCGGTTCCCTCATCTGGAAAATGGGGATTGAGAGTGCGAGCCCCACGAGGGACAGGGACCAACCCGATTTGCTTGTATCCACCCCAGCGTTTAATACAGTGCCCGGCACACAGTAAGTGCTTAACAAACACCATAATAATAGCATAATAATAATAATGATGGCATTTGTTAAGCACTTACTATATGCAAAGCACTGTTCTAAGTGCTGATAAGAAAAATAAATTTACAGATACGTACAGTGCATGCCTGCTGTGTGACCTGGGCAAGTCACTTCACTTCTCTGTCCCTCATTTCCCTCAACTGTAAAATGGGGATTGAGGCTGTGAGCCCCACGTGGGACAAGGGAGTGTGTCCAACCTGATTTGCTTGTATCTACCCCAGTACTCAGTACAGTGCTTGGCTCATAGTAAGCGCTTAACAAATACCGCAATTATTATTACATAAGTGCTGTGGGGCTGCAGATTAATACCACCAAGTTTGAATTCGATCAAGCAATCAAGCCCTCGTTTCCTCTTCTCCCACTCCCTTTGTGTGTCACCCTTCCACTTGGATTTGTTCCCTTTATTCACTCTCCCTCAGCCCCACAGCACTTACGTCCGTATCTGCTATTTTTTAAATTATAATAATAGCTGTCTCCCACTCTAGACCGCAAGCTCATCGTGGGCAGGGAACACGTCCATTCATTCATTCATTCAATCGTATTTATTGCGCTTGGAATGGACAATTGGGCAACAGGTAGAGACTATCCCTGCCCAACAACGGGCTCACAGTCTAAACGGGGGACAACAAAACAGAATAAAACAAAACAAGTAGTCTGGTGTCAATATCATCGAGATAAATAGAATCATAGATGTAGAAATATCATCAACAAAATTAATAGAGTAATAAATAATATTTACAAATATGCACAGTGCTGTGGGGAGGGGAAGGGGGAAGAGCAGAGGGAGAGAGAAGGGAGGAATGGGGAGGGGAGGAGGAGCAGAAGGAAAGGGGGGCTCAGTCTGGGAAGGCCTCCTGGAGGAGGTGAGCTCTCAGTAGGGCTTCGAAGAGGGGAAGAGAGTTAGTTTGGCAGAGGTGAGGAGGGAGGGCGTTTTAGGACAGCGGTAGGATGTGGGCCGGGGGTCGACGGCAGGACAGGCACGAACGAGGGACCGTGAGGTGAGCGGCGGCAGAGGAGCGGAGTGCGCGGGTTGGGTTGGAGAAGGACGGAAGGGAGGAGAGGTAGGAGGGGGCAAGGGGATGGACAGTTTGGAAGCTTTTGTTTCGTGCGGAGGTTGATAGGCAACCACTGGAGGTTTTTAAAGAGGGGAGTGACAGGCCCAGAGCGTTTCTGTAGGAAGATGATCCGGGCAGCAGAATGAAGAATAGACTGGAGTGGGGAGAGACAGGAGGAAGGGAGATCAGAGAGGAGGCTGACACAATAATCCAGTCGGGATATTATGAGAGCTTGTACCAGCACGGTAGCAGATTGGACGGAGAGGAAAGCGCGGATCTTGGCGATATTGTAAAGGTGAGATCGGCAGGTGTTGGTGACGGATTGGATGTGTGGGGCGAATGAGAGAGCAGAGTCAAGGACGACACCAAGGTCGCGGGCCTATGAGACGGGAAGGATGGTAGTGCCGTCCACAGTGACGGGGAACTCAGGGAGAGGACAGGGCTTGGGAGGGAAGATGAGGAGCTCGGTCTTGGACATGTTGAGTTTTAGGTGGCGGGTGGACATCCAGGTGGAGAGGTCCTGAAAGCAGGAGGAGATACGAGCCTGGAGGGAGGGAGAGAGAGAACAGGGGAGGAGATGGAGATTCGGGTGTCATCTATGTAGAGATGATAGTTGAAGCCGTGGGAGAGAATGAGTTCACCGAGGGAGTGATTATAGATGGAGAACGGAAGAGGGCCAAGGACTGACCCTTGAGGAATCCCTACAGTTAGGGGATGGGAGGGGGAGGAGGAGCCCGCGAAGGAGACCGAGAATGAGCGGCCAGAGAGATAAGAGGAGAACCAGGAGAGGATGGAGTCCGTGAAGCCAAGGTGAGATAAGGCGTGGAGGAGAAGGGGATGGTCTACAGTGTCAAAGGCAGCTGAGAGGAGGATTAGGATAGAGTAGAAGCCGTTGGATTTGGCAAGAAGGAGGTCATGGATGACCTTCGAGAAAGCAGTCTCGGTGGAGTGGAGGGGACCAGATTGGAGGGGGTCCAGGAGAGAGTTGGAGTTAAGGAATTCAAGGCAGCGAATGAGCGGGAAATTTGAAGCCTCGGGTTGGGAGGAATGGCTTCGCTAAGTGTGGGAAACAGGATTAAGCAAATCTCGGGGGGCAAAGAGAAGTATGGATGCCGAATGATTTCTTGAAAAACTGTTTCCCGGTCTGATTCACCAGATTCCTTTCTCTAGACAAGGGTAAAGTTTATCCAGGAAGAGAGAGAGCAAAGGTGGGGGATACCGAACCCTACCTCCCTGTTTAAGGAGAGTAATGATTAACCGTGGATTGCATGGCTTAGAAGAAGCCCCTGGCCTTGTACCTAATTCCTTTTAACTAGAGTGGCCTCAGGGATGGAGTTACCCAAAACCCCGTTTTGCAGAAAGGGTGGCTGTAGGCCTCTGACCTGGAACGCCCTCCCTCCTCAAATCCGCCCGATAATGACTCCGCCGGCTTCAAAGTCTTGTTGAAGGCCCATCTCCTCCAAGAAGCCTTCCCCGACTAAGCCCGACTTTTCCTCATCTCCCACTCCCTTCTGCGTCACCCAGACTCACTCCCTTAGCCCTTCCTGCCTCCCAGCCCCACACTATTTACGTCCAGATCTCTCATTTTATTTGTTTGTATTGATATCTGTCTCCCCCGCCTCTAGACCGTAAGCTCGTTGTGGGTAGGCATGTCACTGTTTACTGTTGCATTGTGCTCTCCCAAACGCTCAGTACAGTGCTCTGCAAACCTTAAGCGCTCAATAAATACGATCGAATGAATGAACGCTGACACTTAGAGAGTTACTCGTACACCATTCCAACGGGAAATGATAACTTGGTAATTACCGTTAACCTGGCTATGGAATCCTTGTTTAATAGACTACTTTGGGTGAAACATACCACCCACGCAACTTTGAATTGGGGAATTTCCCCCGCAAATAGGAACTATTTCAGGAGGAGCAAAAACTTGCTTAAAGCCAAATCACCTAAATGAACTCAACAGGCTCAATGCCTGAAAAATCTCATTTGTACAGGCCAGAGGAAGGGTGAGATGTGGCATTTTGGGGGTCAGTGATCAGTTCTGTAGCTGATTGGGCTGTCAAAGACCTAACTGTGGGCAGGGAGTGCATCTGTTTGCAGTTGTATTGTACTCTCCCAAGCTTTCAGTACAGTGCTTTGCACACGGTAAGTGCTCAATAAATACGATCGAACGAATGAAGAATTGTAGACAATTAGCTTTGCCGATGACTGACTTGAAGCAGTTTGGTTACTGATAAGATTTGATACTGGGATGGAGATTCCGAGTTGAGCCTCGAAGTAAGAAAGCCATCGACCACGTGATGACTGTGGTGTTTGTTCAGCGCTTACTACGTGCCAAGCACTGTTCTGACCGCCTCTTGCGGTACCTCATGAGCCGGGCAAAATGGAGGTGGATGGAAGCCTCCATTTTGACTTTCGAATCAAGGAACGTGTATGGTGAAGGGTGGGATATGCCAAACCTGAGAAGAGTCACCAGATAGATTGCCACTAACCAAAAACTTCTATCAACCGACCAGTGGTATTTACTGAGTGCTTATGGTCTTCGTTATGTAGCATGATGTAGTGGATAGAGCCCAAGCCTGGGAGTCAGAAGGTCATGGGTTCTAATCCCTCCTCTGCCACTTGTCTGCTGTGTGGCCTTGAGCAAGTCACTTCACTTCTCTGGGCCTCAGTGACCTCATCTGGAAAACGGGGATGGAGACTGGGAGCCCCACATAGGACAGGGACTGTGTCCAACCCCATTCGCTTGGATCCACCCCAGCGGTCAGTACAGTGCCTGGCGCATAGTAAGCGTTTACCAGATACCATAATAATAATAATAATTATTATTATTAAAAGTCCTGCGGGGCTGGGGAGTCTCAAACATTTAGGGGGTACACCGAGAACCTAAGCGATGCAGGAGGGAGGGAGAATAGGTGAGGAGATGAGAGATGAGTCAGGGAAGGCTTCCTGGGGGAGATTTCATTTTTGTAGGGCACCGTTACTTGGATCATCTCCATGGATCTCAGCAACATGAATCCCCTCGGGCTTTCAGAAGTGCTTATTTTGGGACCCATTGGCTCCAATGCCCCAACTGCTAAGAATCATTTCTCATTCACTCTCCTTAGCACAGCGTATGGCACGTAGTAAGTTCTTAACAAAGACCATTATTATTATGACTTCACTTTGCTGGGCCTCAGTTTCCTCATCTGTAAAATGGGGAGTAAATCCTAGTCCCCCTACTTAGACTGTGAGCCCCATTTGGGGCAGGTACGGTGGCTAGTCTGGTTATCTTGTACTTAGATAACCCAGTGCTTGGAATAGTGCTTAGCACATGATAAGGGCTTAACCAATAATAAGAATTGTGGCATTTGTTAAGCGCTTACTAGGTGTCGGGAACCGTTCCAAGATCTGGGGTAGGTCCAGGCTAATCAGCTTGGACAAGGTAAATGTCCCACATGGGGCTCACGGTCTTAATCCCCATTTTACAGATGAGGTAACCGAGGCACAGAGAGGGGAAGTGATTCACCTAAGCTCACAGAGGGAAGCGATTTACCGAAGGTCACAGAGCAGACAGGTCCAGGATTAGAACCCACATCCTCTGACTCCCAGGCCTGTGCTCTTTCCACTAGGCCATACATAGTTATCATTGTAAGACATCTCATTTCAGAAAGAACTGAGCCACAGAGACAACGTTCCCTGAGCAGATTTCTATTATATCCATTTTCAAGGGCCGAGCTGGAAAGAAGAAAAACACCAAGTGGATAAGGGCAGGTTTCGCCGGCTGGCCGCAGAGCTTGCCGCAAGGCGCCGCGCCGGGGGATCTTCTGGCCAACGTCATCCCTTCCCGTCGGTCAGCGAAGTTCCAGTTCTACTCTTGCCCAATCCTGGATCTCCACTTTGCCAAAGATGACGTAGAAGATCAAGCCGAACAGGTTGATGGCGGCCGAAAGGAAAAACACCTTTCTCCAGCCTGCCGAGGCGTCCTGTGGGTGTACGATCCAAGGGGACGAATCACCCGGTTAGTCACTCGACCCGCGTTTCCAATCCCGCCTTTGCCCTTCGATCAGATCCGAAGCCCGGAGCGGAAGATTCTGGGCTTCCGGGCAGACTCTGGTTCTTAATAAATTAGGCAACGGCTGAGGGCAGTTTCTGGTCATTTCCCCTTCATTCATTCATCCATTCAATCGTATTCATTGAGCGCTGCCTGTGTGCAGAGCACTGTACTGAACGCTTGGAAAGCACAACACAGCCATAAAGAGAGACGATCCCTGTCCCCAACAGGCTCGTATGCCCCTCCCTCCCGTCTGTAATTTTAAACACCTGTCTTCCCCACTAGACTGTAAGCTTCTTGAGGGCAGGGGTCACGTCTAAACCGTGAGCCCGTGGCGGGCTGCTCTGCCACTTTTCCTCTGTGGGACTTCGGGCGAGTCGCTTAACTTCTCTGTGCCTCAGTTTCCTTACCTGTAAAATGAGGATTAAATACCTCTTCTCCCTCCTAGACTGTGAACCCCGTGTGGGGCAGGGACGGCGTCCCACCAGATTATCTTGCATCTACCCCAGCGCTTAGTTCGGTCCCTGGCACGAGGTAAGCGTTTAAGAAGTACCGTTAAAAAAAAAAAAAAGAAAATCACATATCACCACTTGTCTCCTTTCCTATTGAGCGTGTATTCCCGGAGAGCCTTCTGTCAATCACTCACCAATCAATGTCAGTCAACGAACGGGAGTCAGCCAGGGCTCCTGGCATGGCTTTCTATTTGCGGCAGGAGGACACACCTTAATTTATTTTGGGTGTTTGGTGACGGTTCTGTCTCATTCACCGAGCCCTGCTGTTTCTCTCTGCTAACGGGTCTCGTTTAGGAAGACCCTCCTCGACAATAAATACCTGACTGGTGAAGAATCCGACAGCAGAGGGGGTAATGACTCCTGAAATTGTTCCGAAAGTGCTGGTGACCCCTTGAAGAAAACCTGCGAATCTGAGGCAGGAAAACATTATCAGGGAGAGGAAACAGAACTCTGGGCATTTGCTGAGCCCTTACTATGTGCCAGCCACTGTACTGAGCCCTGGGGTAGATCCAAGCTCATCGGGCTGGACGTGGTCCCTGTCCCACGTGGGGCTCCAAGTCTTAATCCCCATTTCCTAGACCGCGAGCCCGTTGCTGGGCAGGGATCGTCTCTCTCCGTTGCCGAGTTTCCAAGCGCTTAGTACGGTGCTCGATAAATACGATCGAATGAATGAATTTTACGCATGAGGTAACTGAGGCACAGAGAAGTGGAGCGACTTGCCCAAGGTCACCCAGCAGGCAGTGGGGGATCCAGGATTGGAAGCCGGGTCCTTCCGACTCCCAGGCCCGTGCTCTAATCACTAACCACCTAAATCCACATTCTTCCGCAGCAAATCCCCCCCACTCTAAGGACCCCGTTAATTACGATTTACAGAGAGCTTTCTGTATGCAGACCGCTGTACTAAGCGCTTGGGAGAGTCCAATACTACAGAGTTGGTAGATGTGTTCCCTGCCCACAACAAGCTTACAGTCTAGATTAATCAACGGGTCCAGATGAATTACATTCTAGAGCGGGGGGGGGAAACGGGACATCAGAACAAAGAAATAAATTACAGCTATGTGCGTAAGGCCTGTAGTTACCCCAGCGTTTAGCTCAGTACTCGACACCATCTCGGTTGCGACCGGCCTAGGAAGAGATTGAGCGGCATACCTGGGCGCTATGTCCATGTGGTTAATAAGACAGCCGGCCCCACTCAGGGAGCGGATGACCAGCGAGAGGGTCAGCAAGACGACCGCCGTGATATAATTGGAGTCCATATACGAGACAGCCACGAGGAACGCGGACGGGATCAGCATCGCTGGAGGGGGCGAAAAACACGTGGTCGGTCGCTGATGGATTACTGGCTGTTAATCGGCTGCTCGATCGATCGATCCCGTTAGCTTTGTCGACGGAGCCTCGGCAGGCAAAAAAATAAGCATGGTTTGGATCTAGCCCAACACTCAGCACGGCGCTTGGCGTAGGGTAAGTGCTGGACAAATATCGATCGGTCGATCGGTGGTATTTATTGAGCACTTCCTGCGTGCAGAGCACTGAATTAAGTGCTTGGGCGGCTACGATACAACAGAATGGGTAGACACTTTCCCTGCCCATAAGGAGTTCACAGTTTAGAGGGGGAGATGGACACGAATCCTTATCATCGGTGGTATTTATTGAGTGCTTACTATGTGCAAAGCACTCTACTAACCGCTTGGGAGAGTACAACAGAACCCATTCATTTGTATTTATTCGTATTCGTATTCATTCGACTCGTTTCCTGCCCACGAGGAGCTTACAGTCTATACCATAATGCATGTTTAATCAGTCCATCATATTTTTGTAGTGTTTCCTGTGTGCAGAGCCCAGGACTAACCAGTTGGGAGAGTAAACAGAACCCGTTCATCCGTATTTACTGAGCGCTTACTGTGGTAGACACGTTCCCTGCCCACAAGGAGCTTACGGTCCATACCATAAATACACGATTAATCAATCCACCCTATTTTTGGAGCGTTTCCTGTGTGCAGAGCCCTGTGCTAAGCGCTTGGGAGAGAACAACAGAGTGGGTAGACGTGTTCCCTGCCCACGACGAGCTTACAGTCTAGAGAGGACTGCGGTAAATTATGGAGAGGCACGTAAGCGGCGTGGGGCTGATGGCGGAGTGAATATCAAGTAGCCAAAGGGTCCAGATACCACGATTCTCATCGCTATCGTGGTTATCGATAAGCAGATACACCTGCTCTTACCCAGGGCCGAGAAGAGTTTCCGCAGAGTGATTAGGCTGCAGATGTTCTTAGACAGGAGGAGGTCGGCCAAGAGCCCCACCAGGGATCCACTGAACCAGGAAGCAATATACGGTAGAGAAGAGAGAAAACCGCCCTACGTAAAGGAAAACAGCAGCTAACCATCCACGTCGACTTACGGCCGCTCCCGGCGATAGAGCCCCAACTTCAAAGGCAGAGGCGTCACTAGGATAATCCGGACGCTTCCGGCTCTCCTCATCTTTAAAGGTATCTTTAAACGTCCCGGGGTTCAACGCCGTCTCGGTAACATTTCTATACCTTATTATTACTGGTACGGTATCTGTTAAGTTGCCAGTCTGGTCGGATTGTACTCTCCCGAGCGCTCAGTACGGTGCTCTGCACGTAGCAGGTGCTCGATAATTACCGTGGATTGATCGACTAAGCGCTTACTAGGTGCCAGGCACCTAAAGTCTAGAGGAGATAAAAGGTTGTTGTTGCGGTTGTTTTTTAATAGTGTTTGGTAAGCGCTTACTATGCGTCAAGCGCTGTTCTAAGCGCTGGGGGAGATGTAATTTCATCAGGTTGGGCTCAGTCCATGTCCCTCATGGGGGCCTCAGTCTAAAGGGGGAGGCTGATTTGAGAATTGAGAGAATTGACCGATTAATCGATCGATCGATATTTACGGAGCGCTTTCTGTGTAAAGAGCACTCTACTAAGCGCTTGGGTGGATATACTATAAAGGAGGTGGTGGACAACGTTCCCTGCCCACAGCAAACGTGAAGTCCAGAGGCCAAGAACGAAATCCCATCGATCGGGATTCTGCAGGGATTGAGGGAGAAGAGCAAGAACAGTGCTCAGCGCTTAGGACAGCGCTCGGCACATAGTAAGCGCTTAACGGATACCAGAATTATTGTTAATATTATAAGAGGAAGGCAGGTGGGCACGTTTCTCTTTGGACCTGGTTCAGGTACATCGGGAGCGACGTAAACGGGGAGATGTAGGGTATTTCATCTCCATTTTACAGATGAGGTAATAAGCTCAGAGAAGTGAAAAATGACTTGGCCAAGGTCTCCCAGCAGGCCAGTGGAATGGTCTTTGTTTTAAATGATATTCTTAATCGCATACTATGCGCCAATGTACTAAGCGCTGGGGTAGATATACGTGAGTCAGGTTGGACACCTGAGGCTCACCGTCTGAATCCCCATTTCACAGATGAGGGAACTGAGGCCCGGAGGAGTGAAGCGACTTGCCCGAGGTCAACCAGCAGGCGAGTGGCGGAGCCGGGATGAGAACCCAGGTCCTTGAGTTTATTGATTTCTGCTAACGTCTGCCTCCCCTTCTAAACTGTAAGCTTGCTGTGGGCAGGGACTACGTCGTATTGTCACATCGTCCTCTCCCAAGTGCTCAGTACAGTGCTCTGCACAACTGTGAGCGCTCAATAAATACGACTGCCTGGCTGCCCGCCCGACTCCGACTCCCGGGCCCGAAGAAGAAAACCGATGCCAGTGAGGGGAATCCCTAGCGGGTGGGAGAGAAGAGGAAGGAGGATGGGCTCACTTCTCTGATGTTGAAGTGAAGGACCGTTTTCATGTACATTGGGAGTGACGTAAGGAGGGTGATGTACAACCAGTAATTACTGAAAAAGGCCACAGAGATGGCCCAGAGAGGCAGAGACGTCAGCATGGCAGAGATGGGGACCGTCCGTCCGTGAGAGCTGCCCTGAAAGGAAACACAGCACGCCATCTTCATTCCGGGGAGCGGGACCCTGAGGCGGAGCTCGGACGGGGTCGCCGTTAGCCCCGGCTCACCGCCCAGGAGTTCATCCGTCCATTCATTCTTTCTTTCAGTCGTATCTACTGAGCGCTGACTGGATTTACTGAGCGCTGCCAGGGTACTGGACTGTGCGCCTGGGAGAGGACGATACGCCAACAAACGGACCCGTTCCCTGCCCACGACGAGCTTACAGTCTAGAGGGGGAGGCAGACGTGAACCGAAATCAATAAATAGAGAAGCAGCGTGGCTCAGTGGAAAGAGCCCGGGCTAGGGAGTCAGAGGTCGTGGGTCTGAATCCCGGCTCTGCCACTTGTCAGCTGGGTGACTGTGGGCGAGTCACTTCACTTCTCTGGGCCTCAGTTCCCTCATCTGTAAAATGGGGATTAACTGTGAGCCTCACGTGGGACAACCTGATTACCCTGTATCTCCCCCAGCGCTTAGAACAGTGCTCTGCACATAGTAAGTGCTTAACAAATACCAACATTATTATTATAATTATTATTCAAAGATGGATACGGACCTAAATGCTGTGGGGCTGGGAGGGGGCATGGAGAAAGGGAGCGGGAGAAGGGGTGGGGGGCTTACCTGCTGGGTCAGGGAAGAGGTGATGAATTCCTTTTCACTGGCACCAATGAAAGGGTGACTTTGGGGATCTTTATAAACCAGAGAGAACCAGAGAAGACAGCAAACGCAGCCAACGCCTCCTATAGGGAAGGACCAGTGGGAAAAAGCAACTGAATTCGACTCCGAATGGGCCTTCGACCGCCATATTTTCCCTCCTCCCACGTCTAGCCTGCGTCGCCTTGATCTGCTCCTTTTAGTCTTCCCCCCTCTCTCCCAGCCCCTCAGCGCTTGTCCATATCGGTCATTTATTTCTATTAACGCCCGTCTCCCTCTCTAGGCCGTAAATTCACCGTGGGGAGGGAATGTGTCTGCTTATTCTTATATTGCACTCTCCCTAGTGCTTAGTACAGCGCTCTGCACACAGTAAACGCTCGGTAAATACGGTTGAACTGAATGAATGAGCCAGTGGGAGTTAGTTTCTGCCTTCTACATCCAGCCACTCACTTCTCCAGCATTTCCTTCGCTCAACTCATACCTTTTAAGTTTATTGGTATTTGCTCAGCGCTTACTATGTGCCGAGCACTGTTCTAAGCGCTGGGGGACATACAAGGTAATCAGGTTGTCCCACGTGGGGCTCACAGTCTTAATTCCCATTTTACAGCTGAGGTAAAAGTGGCCCAGAGAAGTGAAGTGACTTGGCCGAGTTCACCCAGCAGACTAGTGGCAGAGCCGGGATTAGAACCCAGGCCCTTCTGACTCCCAGCCCCGGACTCTGTCCACCGAGCCATGCTAATTCTCAAACCGTAACCACGATTGCTTCCCAATTTGCCTGGGCTGGTGGAAAACAGCCACGAAAGCCAACTCTTATGCATTTATTCATTCAGTCGTATTTATTGAGCGCTTGCTGTGTGCAGAGCAGTGTACTAAGCGCTTGGAAGGTGCAACTCAGCAATAAAGAGAGACAATCCCTGCCCACAACGGGCTCGCAGTCTAGAAGGGGGGAGACAGACGGCAAAACAAGTAAACAGGCTTCAGTAGCATCAATATAAGTGTAATTATAGATCTATACACATCAGAAGAAGTAAACGGGCATTAATAGAAATAAATAGAATCATAAATATGTACCTATACCCAAATGGTGGTGGGGGGGGGGGTAGAGCAAAGGGAGTTGGTTGGGGTGATGGGATGGAGGAGCTGAGGAAAAGGGGGGCTTAGTCTGGGAAGGCCTCCTGGAGGAGGTGAGCCTTCAGTAGGGCTTTGAAGGAGGGAAGTGTGATGGTTGGTGGATTCGAGGGAGGAGGGCATCCCTCCCTCCTCAAGGCAATCGACCTGTGGACTTTTCTGTTTCCAGTCCCTTGAACTGGAAGGGGCTTGGGAACCGTCCCAACTGGCTTCTGTCACCAGGCCCATTGCTTAGTGGGACACACTTGACCAAAAAATGGCAGGACGGGACTCAACCCAAAGCGGCTCACCGAAGATGTAGAAGATGGAAGGCCAGCCCAACGAATGGGAGATCACCCCACCAACGATGAGGGTGAGGAAGATCCCAAAAGATATACCTGAAAACCCCCAAAAAACCCAGAGAAAATTAGAGAGGGAAAACTACAAGAGCTTCCTAAAACTCATTCCCCCTCAGTGAAGTGAGTCAGTAGCTTCCTCTATTGAGATTTAGGAATCAGAGGACCCGGGTTCTCTCCCCGACTCTGCCCCGTTGTTGTTTTTTAACGGTATTTGTTAAGTGCTTATTATATGCCAGGTACCGTACTAGATAGTGGGGTAGATACAAGCTAATCAGGTTGGACGCAGTCCGCATCCCACCCCGGGCTCGCGTTGTTAATCCCCATTTTCCAAAGGAGACGCGAAGAAGCGAAGCGACTTGCCCAACGTCACACAGCGGCCGAGCGGCCGAGCCGGGCTTAGAGGAACGTGAAGAGAAATCAATTCGTTTAACCAGTAATTGAATTTAAGAAATAAATACCAGCACTGGAGAAGTTGACGAGGCGACTGCGTTCCAGGGGAGGTGCCCATTTTGCCCAGAGGGTGAACTGAGCTGGTATTATAACCCCCTGAAAGGGGAAAAGATGGGGGGCGTCAATGAATCCACCGAGCAGTGATTCGGCCGTCGGCAGGTCTGGGCCGAAGTTCCCCGAGCGGTACCTGAGCCATGCCCTGGGCTACGCGGAGCCCCACGAGGTAGGCCGCCCCCAGGTCCGAGGCCAACGGGGTGAGGAGCGTGAGGGCCGAGGAGACCAGCAGGCCGGCCCCGGCCACCAGCTTCCCCCCGAGCAGGCCCGCCAGGTATCCGCCGGGGATCTGGGTCAGCAGGTAGCCGTAGAAGATGGCGCTGAGGATGACGCCCTGGGTTTCCGAGCTCCAGTCATACACCCGGGCCTGGAAGAGACGGACGGAGAGTGGGGCGGTCGGCGGCGGCCGCCCGAGGTTCCGGCTGGACGCGCCTTTCGGGGGGGACGTGGAATGTGTGTGTTTTGACCGAGGAGATTCACCGATCAGTCAGGCCGGGGGCAGGACCCCGGACTCGCCACTTGGAAGAGGACAGTAGGGATTTGGTGATCCCTGTTTCTGAGGAGCTTCCAGTGTAACGGGAGAGAAAGGCACTAAGGCCATTTTTTCCGACAGGAAGAAGCGACGCGAGCCTGTCGTGGGAAGGGATTGTCTCTATTTGTTGCTGAATTGTACTTTCCAAGGCCTCAGTACAGTGCTCTGCGCACAGTAAGCGCTCAATAAATACAATTGAACAAATAAGATATGTGCATGACCTAATAATACTAATAATAATGGTGTTTCTTAAGCGCCTACTACATGCCGAGCATCTTTCTAATCGCTGGGGTAAGTTGTCCCACATGGGGCTCACAGTCTTCGTCCATTTTACGGATGAGGTAACGAAGGCACGGAGAAGTTAAGTGGAGCAAAAGTTCTGAAGTGGCGAGTGGGAGATAAAAGATGGGAGATTAGAAATTAATTCAGGTTTGATCACAATAACAATAGAATAACAACAATAATAGCCATTATTATGATCATTGTTATTTTAAAAAATAATGGCACTTGTTAAGCGCTTACTCTGTACCGAGCATTGATACAAGTTAATCAGGTTGGACACGGTCCCTGACCCATGTGGGGCTCACGCTCTTAATGAGCATTTGTGTGTGCCGAGCACTGAACTAAGCGTTGGGGTAGACACCAGGTAATCAGGTCGGACCGGGCCCGCGCGGGGCTCACGGTCCAAGAAGGAAGGACACCAGGCATTTCATCTCCATTTTACAGATGAGGCAACCGAGGGCCCAGAACTGAAGTGACTTGCCCAAGGCCCGGATCTGCTAAATGGTGATAACTGAGAAGCAGCTTGGCCTAGTGGAAAGAGGCCCTGGAGCCAGAGGACCTGGATTCTAATCCCAGCTCTGCCAATTCTCTGTGCCTCAGTTTCCTCAGCCGTAAAATGGAGGTGAAATAACTGTTCCCTCTCTTACTTAGCCTTTGGGCCCCATCTGGGACGAGGACTGGGTCCAACCTCCTTTTCTACTCCGGTGCTTAGCACAGCGCTTTGGAGACCTTGACAGTTATGCTAATAATAATGATAACGTTGATGACGACCCCTCTCAGGATCGCACGTGGACAGTTTCCGGGACTCTACCAGCCTCGGCTCTGGGAGGGAGAGTCGAGCAGAGACCGACCCATTCTCTTCCTAGCTTGGGCAGCGGTGAGCGAGTGGAAGGCAATCTGCTCCGAGTCAAAACTCATCTGCGCTGGGCAGCAGCGGCACGGGAGACAGTGGAAGGCGGAGACTCGAGTTTACGGCGCGGAAGGAGGCGGCGGTAAACAACGTCCGGATTTTTACCGAGAAAACCCCGTGGATCCACTACCAGAACCATCGCGGGTGGAGGTGGGGCCTCCTGGGAGAGATCTGAGAAGCAGCGTGGCTCAGTGGAAAGAGCACAGGCTTGGGAGTCAGAGGTCATGGGTTCTAATCCCGGCTCCGCCACCTGTCAGCTGTGGGACTTGGGGCAAGTCACTTCACTTCTCTGTGCCTCAGTTACCTCATCTGAAAAATGGGGATTAAGACGGTGAGCCTCATGTGGGACAACCTGATTACCTTGTATCCCCTCAGCTCTTAGAACAGCGCTTGGCACATAGTAAACACTTGAAACAAATGCCATCGTTATTATTAGTCCACAGAATGGCTATGGGTCGGAGAAGGCTCAACAGCATAAGACGAGACAAGATGATGAGGATGATAATTAAAACCCAGGTCCCCTAACTCCCTCACCCGGGGGTCTTTCCACTAGGCCATCGCTCCTTGAAGGTCCAGCTTCGATCGATCACTTCGGTTCCTTCTAGGACAAAGAAGCAGTGGACTGCCCAAGAATCATTCCATCAGCGATATCTCCTGAGGTCGCTCACTGTGTGCAGAGCGCTCTGAATGAAGCACCGAAGGAAGGGCGGCGCGGCCTACTGGCTAGAACCCGGGCCTGGGAGGCAGAAGGTCATGGGTTCTAATCCCGGCTCCTCCACTCGTCTGCTGTGTGGACAAGCCCCTTCATTTCTCTGGGCCTCAGTGACCTCCTCCGTAAAATGGAGATTAAGACTGAGCTCCACGTGGGACAGGGACCGTGTCCAATCCCGCTTGCTTGTATCCACCCCGGCGCTTAGTACGTAGCCAGCGCTTAACGAATACCGGAATTATCATTCTTAAATTGCCCTCTCCCTTACCCCCGTAGCATCCTGCAGGAAGGATCCGTTTGGGTGAACGGGGCCGGCGGAAGGTCCTTCGGAGGAGATGTTGTTCAGTCCCCACTGGCCTGTGCCATTCGCCATGGCTACAATGGCGATGCTGAGAGTCACCCGGTGGGAAAAAGCCACAAAATTAGAGAAGTGCATGAGGAGAGCCAGACTGTTCCGTACTGACCAGAGCCCAGAGCCTGGGGAAAAACACAAAGACAGGGGAGCTGGAGCCGTCGACGATTTCTCTGCCACCTCGAGGAACGAATCGTTGTTAATTGAAAAATGGTGGGAAGACCAGGTGACGTCGTTCCTCTGCCCGGTTTTGAGGCGTTTGGAAATTCCCCAGAGCGGCGAAGAGGTCTACATTTGGCCAAGGCGCAGTTCGCTCCCGTCGTATTTATCGTGCGCTTACCGTGCGAAGAGCACTCTACTAAGCAGTTGGGAGAGTACACTGTAACAATAAACAGACACATCGTCTACCCGCAACGAGCTTACGGTCTAGAGGGGGAGACGGACGTGAATAGATATGAATAAATGACAGATATGGACATAGTGCCGCGGGGCTGGGAGCGTGGATGAATAAAGGGAAAGAGCGAGCGCGACGGAGATGGGAGCGGGAGAAGAGGAAAAGGGGTTCTTGGAGTGCCGATCCTGGGTGGACGACAAATCCCCCGGTCCAGTATCGGCGGACGGATCCCCCGCCCGACGTCCAAGGGGCTGAGCTAGCTCCTCCGCCGAGGAGGGGTTTTCTGAGCCGGGTCGGACCCGGCTCCCCCGTGGACCGACGTGGGACTGGACCGGCCTGTCTCCGGCCCCGTATCGACGCCTCGGGGGGCCTGGATCAATGGGGGACTATCCGCCATTGTGAAATTGGGCGTTATGCATCAGTGAGTCAGTGGGAACTGGCGGTTGGATTCCCAAATCCCGGCTCCCACCTGGATGCGAGAACCCAAGGTCTATTTTCTCAGTGACTCAGTGACTGATAGGAGACAGCTTCTTACAACACCACATTTTCCAGAAGGACGGTTTCATAGCCCGTCGTGGGCAGGGAACGTGGCTGCGGATTGTTACACTGTACTCTCCCAAGAGCTCAGCAGAGGGCTTCGCAGACAGTAAGCGCACAGCAGGTACGACCGGACGAGTGAATGAATGGATCGTTAGATGAAGTCGCGGTCTACCGGTGTCTGACTCCGCAAGCTGCCGGTAAATGGTGTTGATCGAGCGGTTCCAGTGTGCAGAACACTGTACTAAACGCTTGAATATAATATATATAGTATATATATATATAATATATAAAATATAAGACGATAGAGTGGGCAGACACGATCCCCTCCCACAAGGAGCTTACAGTCTACATCTTCTTCCTATTAGGAGATGGTGAAGATTATCACGTCTCCGCCCCAATCCTTAGCACAGTGCTTGGCACACAGTGAGCGCTTAGCCGCCGCCGCACTTATTATTATTATCAGCAATAATAATAAATTTCCCCAGTGAGAATCAGCACGCTCTGGGAACCGAACGTAAATAATGCGTCATCTAGAAGAAGCTTGGTCACTTCCAACGTATTCCATAGACCATCTCTAAGGTCCAACCAGGTTGACGATCATACCGCCGGCATCCACGTCTGACAGCGTGGCTCAGTGGAAAGAGCACAGGCTTTGGAGTCAGAGGTCATGAGTTCGAATCCCAGCTCTGCCACTTGTCAGCTGTGTGACTGTGGGCAAGTCACTTAACTTCTCTGGGCCTCAGTGACCTCATCTGTAAAATGGGGATTAAGACTGTGAGCCCCGCGTGGGACAACCCGACTCCCCTGTGTCTACCCCAGCGCTTAGAACAGTGCTCGGCACATAGTAAGCGCTTAACAAATACCAACATTATTATTATTAGTCTGAGCGTGGCTGAAAAGAGTTATTTTGAGGATGATGGAATTCATCAAGTGCTTACCAAGGGCCAAAACGTTGTGCCAAACGCGGGGGTGAAAGGCGAGTTCTGCCCGCCTCTCACAAACCTAACGCCCTGCAAACCAGATACCCTTTTGCCCTCTGTTCAGGTGATGAAAGCCCCGATCTCCGCTCTTGTGACACTTCAGATGATAATGATAATAACTATAGTATTTGTTAGGCACTTACTATGTGTCAGGCACCGTTCTGACTGCTGGGGTAGGTGCCAGCCAAACAGTTTGGACACAGTGTCTGTCCCACACAGGGCTCAGAATCTTAATCCCCATTTTATAGATGAGGGAACCGAGGCCCTGAGAATAATAATAATAATAACTGTGGTTTTTGTTAAGCGCTTGCTATGTGACAGGCCCCGTATTAAGCGCCGGGGTGGAAACCTTCCAGACGGTGAGCCCGTTGTCAGGCAGGGATTGTCTCTATCTGTTGCCGAATTGTACTTCCCAAACGCTTAGTACAGTGCTCTGCACGCAGTAAGCGCTCAATAAATGTGATTGAATGAGCTGAATGAATCCAGGTAAATTGGGTTGGACACAGTCCCCGCCCCACGTGGGGCTCAGAAAGTGACTTGCCCAAGGCCACGCAGCAGACGAGCGGCGGAGCCGGCATCAGAACCCATGACCTCCTGACTCCCGGGCCCGGGCTCTATCTACTAGGCCACACCGCTTTTCTGAGAGAAAAGCCTGAGCTCGTTGGGACGAGCTGGCAGCTCAAAGGGGAGCCGAGAACGCCGGGGTCCCAACGGGCTTCCGACCCCCCCGGAACCCGAGTCTCTGCCCGGGACCAGCTCCCGGCAGAGTTCATTCACCTTCTTGGAAACTGGGGAATTACTAGACACCCTCTCACACTCCCCTTTAGCGTGGAAGCTTGTCGTGGACAGGGAAGGTGTCTACCTGCTATGTCGTGCTCCCCCGAGTGCTTGGTCTAGCGTTCCGCACACAGTGAGCGCTCCCTAAATGCAACCGATTGCCCAGGGGAGGCTGGCTTACTTTATGAGGGGTCAATATTTCCTCAGCATCCTTCTCGATTTCCGTTGCGTCGTACTCTCCCGAGCTTTCGGTGCAGCGCTCTGCACACAGTAAGAGCTCGATAAAGACCGTCGACTGATGGATGGCTTTCCCTTCAAGACCTGGGGGAGATGCAGCCTGTGTGTAATATGTGTTTGGGGCTCCGCTAGACTCTCCTCCCAGCTGTTCCCCTTCTAGATTCCCAATCTGAACAGTTTTCCTCACGTCTCTCTCCTCCTTTGATTCTGCGGAAGAAAATTCCCAGCAGAAGTCCTCAGGGACTGATTTTTCCACCTCCCTATTCTATCTCATCTCCTCCGCCCCTTCGACGCCCGTGCATTTCTTTTTATTTCTCGTGGATTTATTTAATCCACTGAAGGGTTTTTTTGAGTGCTTACGGTACCGAGCTGTACTGAGCGCTCGGGAGAGTGCAGTACGTTAGAGCTGCCCTCAAGGAGCGTAGCGTCTAGTGGGGGAGACTGACATTTAAAATAAATTATGGGCAGGGAAGGCAATGTATCTGTTACTTGCATGGTTTAGTGGAGAGAGCCCGGGCCTGGGATTCAGAAGGGCCTGGGTTCTAATCCTGGCTCTGCCACTTGTGTGCTGTGTGACTCTAGGCAAGTCACTTTACTTCTCTGTGCCTCAGCTGCCTCCTCTGGAAAATGGGGATTAAGACTGTGAGTCCCATGTGGGACATTGACTGTGTCCTACCTGATTAGCTGGTATCCACCCCAGCGCTTAGTACAGTGCCTGGCACTTAGTAAGTGCTTAATAAATTGCATCCACTCACCTCCTCCAGGAGGCCTTCCCAGACTGAGCCCCCGTTCCCTCTGCTCCTCCTCCCCTCCCCCTCCTCCCTGTTCTTCCCCGTTCCCCTCCCCTCAGCACTGTGCTCATTTGTATATATTATTTATTACCCTATTTATTTTGTTAATGAGGTGGACATCTCCTGGATTCTATTTATCTTGATAATGTTATCTTGTTTTTGTTTTGTTCTGTTTTGCTTTGCCGTCCGTCTCCCCCGTTTAGACTGTGAGCCCCTTGTTGGCCAGGGATTGTCTCTATCTGTTGCCGAGTTGTACATTCCAAGTGCTTAGTTCAGTGCTCTGCACACAGTAAGTGCTCAGTAAATGCTATCGAATGAATGAATGATTATTATTAACAAATACCACAGTTATTATTATTATCTACCCTCTCGTTCTTCCCTAACGTCTCTCCCAGGATATTGCATGCTCCTTCGGGGCAGGAACCATTTTCTTCTACTTTGGTTGTACCCGGCCCCCGGCTCTTAGTACGGTCATTCTTCCAATTGCTGATATTTACTGAGCGTTCCCCGTTTGCAGAGCACTGAACTAAGCACTGGGGAGAGTATACTACGGCACAGTTGGTTGACACGATCCCAGCCCGCTAGGAGCTTACGGTCTAGTGGGGGAGACAGACACAAAAATAAATTGCAGAGAGGGAAAGATATGGAGTAGGAGAGCGGTGCTCACCCCCAGCAGGCATTCCATCAGTTCCACTAAGCGCTCAGCACAGTGCTTCGCATGCAGTAGGCACTCAATAAATACGATCGTATGAAGTATACGATGCTCCACTCCCAGCCTCTCCCCTCTCAGTCCTCCCTCCGCCCCCAGCTCTCTACCTTGGGGGACGGACGACCTGGGTTCTAATCCCGCCTCCGCCACTTGGCTGCTGTGGGACCTTGGGCAGGTCACTTCACTTCTCTCTGCCTCAGTTCCCTCATCTGGAAAATGGGGATCCAGACCGGGAGCCCCCTGCGGGACAGGGGCCGTGCCCGACCTGATCATCTTGGATTTACCCCAGGGCTTGGCACATAGTAAGCGCTTAACAAATGCCATCATCACCATCCTTATTACCACCCGATTACGTGAGCCTCGTTGGCCGGGGTGGGCGTCGGGGGGAAGGGGAGAGGGAGACCCCAGCATCCCGCGACTCCAAAGAAAGCGTTACCTTTCCCGGCCGGGTGTCGCTCGTCTATCTGCAGAACCCCCGAGGCGGGCCGACCCTCTTCCTCCCGGGCCACCATGGCCGTGGACACGTCTCCCCGGCTCCGGCGGCCGGCGCCCGGCTGCTGTAAGGAGACAACCCCCGGAGATGAGCCGCGGAGCAGAGGAGGACGACGTCCTCACCCATCCCCGCTCGGCGGCTCCTTGGGAGAATCGCGGCCCGACCTGAAGAGAAGCCCGACGCCCAGCCTTCGCTGACCTCCGCGGGGAAGCGCACGTGGCCGGCCCACCGCCCACCGAGCCCAGGTGAGCAGGCGGAGGATGTGCGAAATCCCCTCCCAGATTTGGGAATGGCTTCAGCCCAGAGCTTCCTCTCGAAAGGACGCCGAGTCCCTGCTTGGCAGGAACCCCCAGACAAACTGATCAACATCTCCGCAGAGGCAGAGCCGCTGGTTAAGAGAGCAGGGGAGGGTCAGGAGCGGAGAACTATTGCATCAGCGCACGTTTCCTCTCCAAGCGCCACCTTTGCTCCCATTTTCAGCGTTTGGTTCCCGCCACCGTCCTCTCTAAACAACACGCAGCTCTGGGGCACGTCCGGCGAAGGGACGAGGGCTCGGCGATGGCAGTTCCCGAAAGGCGTTCCGTCGGTCGGGCTATCGGTCGTATCGATCGGGGGCTTCCTGCGTGCGGAGCTCTGTGCCGTACGCTCTATGCTCCATACCGTGGGCGGGGAAGCAGCCCGGCGGAGTGGATGGAGCCCGGGCCTGGGAGTCAGAAGGTCGTGGGTTCTGATCCCGGCTCCGCCGCGCGTCTGCTTTTGACCCCGGGGGTGGTCACTTGGCTCTTCTGGGCCTCAGTTCCCTCATCTGTAAAATGGGGATGGAGACCGGGAGCCCCACGCGGGACAGGGACTGTAGCCAACCCCATCTGCTTGAATCCACCCCGATGCTTAGTACGGTGCTTGGCATATAGTAAACGCTTAACAAATACCACAGTTATTATTACCGGTGCAGTGCCTGGCACACAGTAAACACTTTAGGAATATCATAATAATAATAGGCGCCTGGGAGAGAACAATTTAACAGAGAAGGACGACACATTCACTTGTCAGCTGTGAGATCTTGGGTAAGTCGCTTCACTTCTCTAGGCCTCAGTTCCCTCATCCGTAAAATGGAGATTGAGACCGTGAGCCCCACATGGGACGGGGCTGTGTCCAGCCTGATTTGCTTAATACAGCATTTAATACAGTGCCTGGCACATAGTAAGCACTTAATAAATACCACAGATAGCTTCCTGCCCCCTGGGAGCTGACAGTCTAGACGGGGAGATGGACGTTAGAATGAATTACGGATACGGACGTCGGGGCTGGGGGCGGAGTGGATAAAGGGTGCAAATCTAAGGGCAAAGGCGATGCAGAAGGGAGTGGGAGAAGAGGAAATGAGTTGGGGAAGGCCTCTTGAAGGAGATGCCGTTTCCACTCACCATTACAGAGTAGATGTCAAAATATTCATGGCGGCCACGCATCCCTCGTGAAGAAGGCCCTTGAACCTGGAGCATAAAGTGTGAAATTATGCTTACAACCAGTGGCATTTTAGACACGGGCTCTTTCGGGGAACGCAAGGGAGGAGGTTTGGGGATCTGTCCATTTAAGGGAGACATCCCCTCCCAATAGGGACTTTAATACGTAGGGATGATACTGATCCTGAAGCTGAAATGATCTCTATTCTAAAGTGGCAGTGGGGGCTAGTGGAAAGAGCCAGGTCTGGGAGGGAAGAGTCCCAACTTCTAGATCCCAGTTCTGCCACTGGTGACCTTGGACAAGTCACTTCTCCCCTCGGAGGCTCATTTTTCTCTGCTGTAGAATGGGGCCGAGTCAGACTGTGGGACGGGGACTGGGTCAGATCGCAGAGCAAATGCTTTAAAAATACATTATTATATTATTATTACTACTACTAATAGAAGTATTATCATTATTACTACTAACAACAACCAGAAGCGTGATATACGTTAAGTGCTTACTATGTGCCAGGCACTGTTCTAAGCACTGGGGTAGATTCAAGCTAATCAGGTTAGACCCAGTCCCTGTCCCATATGGGGCCGACAGACTTAATCCCCATTTTACAGATGAGAGAACTGGGATCCAAAAAGTGAAGTGACTTACCCAAGATCACACAGCAGACGAGTAGCAGAGCCGGAATTAGAACCCAGGTCCTTCTGACTCCCAGGCCCGGGTTCTATCCACTAGACCACGCCGCTTCTCAGCTATTTATTGAGCACTTACTGTGCGCAGAGCCCTAAACTATACGCATGGGAGTGTCCAGTACAACAGAGTCACAGTCTAGAGATCCAGTTTGGGGCTTGCTCTTCCGGGACTCTTTTGGACTTGGTATTAGCCCAAGGGGAGTTAGAAGAATCACATGATTTCAAGCTTGAGTTTTCTTAGTTTCTCAAACAATCAATTTATAGGGAAGCAGCGTGGCCTAGCATCCCCTCTAGACCGTAAGGATGCTACCGACTCTGCGATATTGTACTCTCCCAAGTCCTTTATACGGCACTCTGCACACGGGAAGCGTTCGATAAATACCACTGATTAGTTGACTGGTTGAGAGTGGAAAGAGCACAGGCCTGGGTGACAGAGGGCCTGGCTTCTAATCCCAGCTCCGCCACGTACCTGCTGGGTGACCTGGGGTGCGTCACTTCACTTCTCGGTGCCTCAGTTTCCTCAACTGTAAAACGGGGCTTCAAGCCCTCTTCTCCGTCTCCTCTGGGCTACGAGTCCTTTGTGGGACAGGGACTGAGCCCATCCTGATACATTTTATCTCTGCCGGCACTTAGAGCAGTGTCTAAAGCATAGAAAGTACGTAACACATACCACAGTTATTCATCAGTGATCAAGTGCCTATTTGAATGCAGCTGCCGGGAGCCCTTTATCGATAAAAGTTAAAAACAAAAACAAAAAACTTTGACACTCAAGTTTTTATTATTTGGAACAATGGGACAAGTCTTTCCTTCCCGTTGGCTGTAATCAGTCCCAAATCCCGGGCACAAGAAGTCAAGACCGAAACAGGAGATGTATTCAACGCCCATCCATCACAACAATCCCACTCAAATATCATGATGAAATCCTGATTTTATTATCTAGCGAACAAATCAAAACTAGCCTGGCCGGTAAACCATTTTTTCATAAGCCCGTCCTTGTTCGATAGCTCGTTATGAAATAACAGCTGTTAGTTTCTTTCAAAAAAACAACAACAAAAACTCCTCTTCGTATCCGATTTCAGTCACCAACAGAGGTATCCGATGTTCAGATTTTCCATCCCCAAGGGTTTCGAGCCTGTTCTTTGGCTCTCGCTTTTCCGCCGTGGAAATTCCATCGATCTTGGACCCCTTCCCTGTAATCCAGAAAGGTCCAGGAACCGAGTCTGAAAATAAATGTAATTTATTTATTTTAATGTCTGTCTCCCCCCCCCCCAGACTGTAAACTCCTTTTGTGGACAGGAGTCACGTGTCTGCTGGGTGACCTTGGGCAAATCACTTCACTTCTCTGTGCCTCGGTTATCTCATCTGTAAAATTCATTCAATCGTATTTACTGAGCGCTTTCTGTGTGCAGAGCCCCGTACTGAGCGCTTGGAAAGTACAATTTGGCAACAGATAGAGACAATCCCTACCCAACAACGGGCTCACAGTCTAGAAGGGGGGATTAAGACTAAAATTAAGTTTAATTAAGATTTAAACTAAGATTAAAATGGGGTAGAAGACAGTGAGCCTCATGTGGGATGTGGCCTGGGTCCAATCTGATTAGCTTGCATCTACCCCAGCGCTTAGTACAGTGCCTGGCCCATAATAAGCGCTTGACAAATACCATTTCATTCCACTTTTAGGATCAGTCTGGCCCATTAGAACGAGCTATCTGTTTGGAAATGAGATGTAATTCCATAATTCAGTTATCTTTGAGATGATAACATACGGCAGTGTGTCGGTAATCAAATAATCAAACTTCATGGGAACAAAAAAGTTTCTGTACTCCGATTTCTATACTTAATAAGATAATGCCGAGTCTAAAAAATGGCATTTCCCGCAGCAAAACAAATACTTTAGGTAACTGTCTGGAATTTTGACCTCGAGCGGCTAGAACACAAACAGAAGACAAGCCCCGACTGTAAGCTTGTCCTCTAGGCTGTAAGCTCGTTATGGGTAGGGAACATGTCTGCTAATTCTGTCGTGCCCGTCCTCTCCCAAGCGCTCAGTACAGTGTTCTGCACGCAGAAAGCACTCAATAAATACCGTGGATTACTTGGTTGATTGCCAGAAAGGCATAACTGACGATGTGGGGGAGTTTCTTGAGGGGAAAAACAATTAGATTGTTATCCCTAGGCCAGCTGGACCCCTCTTCATCTAAGACCACTGAAACTGCACTCCACTGTGGTCTTGGACCAAACAGGGCCCATACTGTTCCGGTCATTTTCCCTCGATTTGACCTCCACAGTGAGACGGAAGACTGAGGGTAAAATCACCAAGCCAGTAATAATATTTGTCTGAGGTCTGTGAGGGGTTAGCCTGGAGATAAGTCCTAGTTTGGGTGGATCTCCAAGCATCCCCTGCCTGTGAAGAGGATAATGATTAACAGGAAGTTGGGGAAAGTGGGGAATGTCCTCTCCTGCGTGAGACAACGGTAGATCCTGAAACGATTTTCAAATGCTTGCTTGGAATCTATTTCCACTCCACTTTCCCCTTAGCTTTGTGAGAACTGCCCTCTCACCGCTCACCAGGGGTCTCCTTCTTGCCAACTCCAACGGCCTCCACAGCATCATAATCCTCCTCAACCCCTCGGCTGCCTTCGACACGGTCGACCAGCCCCTCTGTGGGCTCCCTCGGCGCCGGGTCCCCTTCTATCCTCCATCTCCATCCATTCCCTTGGAGACGTGCTTCCATTACTTCGACCGTCATCTCTCTGCAGATGATTCCCAAATCTCCATCTCCAGCCCTGATTTTTCTCCTTCTCTGCAGACTCATGTCTTCGCCAGCCTTCAGGACATCTCGACTCGTACGTCCCACTGACACCTCAAACTGAACACGTCCAAAACAGAACTCATCTTCCCACCCAAATTCCGCCTTCCCCACGACTTTCCCAATCGCTGTAGACAACGCCGCTAGTTTCCCTGTCTCACGAGGCTTGGTATTGTCCTCAACTCGCCTCTCTCACTCAACCCACGTATTCGATCTGTCACAGCAACTCGTCGGTTCTTCTTTCTCGGCGTCGCTAAAATCTGGTCTTTCCTCTCCATCTGAACTGCTATTATGTTGATCCAAGCACTTTCCTATCCCGCCTCGTCTACTATATCAGCCTCCTTGGTGGTGTCCCTTCCCTCCCGTCTCTCCCCGCTCCAGTCCATACTTCACTCTGCTGACCGGCCCACCCCACAGCGCTTGTGTACATATGTACATATTTATTATTCTATTCATTAATGATGTGTGTATAGCTATAATTTTATTTATTTTGATGCTACTGATGCCTGTCTACTTGTTTTGTTCTGTTGTCTGTCTCCCCCCATCTAGACTGTGAGCCCGTCGTTGGGCAGGGATTGTCTCCATCTGTTGCCGAATTGTACATTCCAGGCGCTCAGTACAGTGCTCTGCATAAGGTAAGCGCTCAAAAAATACGATTGAATGAAATGAATGACCCGATCATTTATCTACGAAAGCATCCAGGCCATATTTCTCCACTCCTCAAGACCCTCAAGTGATTGTCCCCTCCTCATCCCTAGGAAACAGAAACTCCTTACCGTCAGCTTTAAAGCACTCGATGAGCCTCCGTCCCTCCTACCTTAACTCACGGATTTCCTTCAACAGCGCGGCAGGCTCAATTTGCTCCTCTAACATCAACCCATTCACTGTATTTTCTACTGTATCTAATCTCCTAATCCCTCACCTAGGTCCTGCTCCTGGCCCGGAACTCCCTCCCTCCTGGATCTGATAGATTATCACTCTCCCTAGTTTCAAAACCTTATTCAAATCACATCTCCTCCAAGAGACCTTCCCCCAACTAAACTCTCATTTCTCCTACTCCCTCTCCCTTCTCCACCACCCTTATGCTTGGATTTGAACCCTTTATTCACCCCACCCTCGGCCCCACAGCATTTATGTCCATATCCGGAATTTCTTGTGATGTCCGTCTCCCCTTCCAGACTGTAAGATCGTAGGGGGCAGGGAACAGGTCTACCAACGTTCCACTGTACTCTTCCAATCGCTTAAAAGTGCTCTTCATCCGGTAAGAACTCAGTTAATAAGATTGATTGAGGTCGATGAGACTTGCGATTAATCAATCCATCGATGATATTTATTGAGCACTTACTGTCTGCAGAGCACGGGCTAGGGAGGCAGAGGCTGTGGGTTCTAATCCCAGTTCCGCCACTTGTCTGCTGGGCGACCTTAGGTAAGCCACTTGACTTCTCTGCGCCTCAGTTACCTCATCTGTAAAATGGGGATGAAGACTGTGAGCCTCATGTGGGAGAACCTGATTACCTTGTATCTACCCCAGCGCTTAGAACAGTGCTTGGCACGTAGCAAGCGCCGTTATTACTATTATTATTATTACAGTGCAAAGGAGCTGGTAGATATGTTCCCGGCCACGGGGAGCTTGTTGTCAGAACAAAGCCAAAATCCATCTGCTTTATTTATCTATATTTATTTCGGTCTTTTTTAAATAGTATTTATTAAGCATTTACTACGTGTTAGACCGTAACACATAGTAGACGTAAACTTGAGTGAGCGTCAAACCCTGTTCTAAGCACTGGGATAGGTACGAGAAAATTAGGTCGGACACGGTCTTACAGTCTAAAGAGGAGAGAGAACTGTTATTTAATCTTCATTTTACAGCTGAGGATGCTGAGGCAAAGAGAAGTTAAGTGACTCGCCCAAGGTCACACAGCAAAGAGTCGGCAGATCCAGAATTAGAACCTAGGTCCTCTGACTCCAAGCCCCATGCTCTTTCCCTGGGGCCAAGCTGTCTTCCCCACTAGGCTGTAAGCTCTTTCGGGGGCAGCGACCACATCTACCGACTGTCATATCTTACTCTCCCCAGTGCTTAGCACAATGCTCTGCACACAGAAAGCCTCCCAAAAAATACCATCTATTGGTTGATTGATCAATAGCCAAAGCCGACTGAGAAGATTCTGATCACCTGTATGAGAATCGGCAATTTCAGAAGAGAGGGTCCTCCTTGAATGTATTTGATTTAAATATAAAACAGGTCCGGTTCAGGTCTTCCGCGAGCGGCAAACGAGATCTGAGGAGGCTGTCGGTCAGCAACTTGTTTCCGGGGCTTTCTTTGATCCTATGATGCCTCAGTGGGTTGTTATGCTCTTTAAACCAGTTTTTTCGACTTGAAAAAGGGCCTAGAACCGACTGAAGACTTGTCTTGTACTGGTCTACTTGTCTGACTTTTGGTAAGTCACTGTGCCTCATCTGGAAAATGAGGATGATTAATAATAATAATAATGTTGCTATCTGTAAAGCGCTTACTATGTGCAGAGCACTGTTCTAAGCGCTGGGGGAGATACAGGGTCATCAGGTTGCCCCACGTGAGGCTCCCAGTCTTCATCCCCATTTTACAGATGAGGTCACTGAGGCCCAGAGAAGTGAAGTGACTCGCCCACAGTCACACAGCTGACAAGGGGCAGAGCCGGGGGTCGAACCCATGACCTCTGACTCCCCAGCCGGGGCTCTTTTCACTGAGCCACGCTGCTTCAACCACGTTGAAGACTGTAAGCCTCATGAGGGACTTGAATGGCGTCCAATCTGATCATCTTGTATTTACCCCGGCGCGTAGTACAGTGCCTGGCACGAAGTATTAGCGCTTAACAAATACCACTTTAAAAATAATACGACACTATTGAGCGTATCAATCTTTTAGACCGTAAGCTCGCTGTGGGCAGGGAAAGGATCTGTTATAATGCGCTCTCCCAAGTTCTTACTACAGCGCTGTGCGCTCAATAAGTGCTCAGCACATAGTGAGCAGCGTGGCTCAGCGGAAAGAGCACAGGCTTTGGAGTCAGAGGTCACGGGTTCGAATTCCGGCTCGGCCTCTTGTCAGCTGTGTGACTTGGGGCAAGACACTTCACTTCTCGGTGCCTCAGTTCCCTCATCTGTAAAATGGGGATGGAGACTGTGAGCCCCACGTGGGACAACCCGATTCCACTGCGTCTACCCCAGCGCTTAGAACGGTGCTCGGCACATAGTGAGCGCTTAACAAATACCAGCGTTGTTATTACTAAGCACTCAATAAATATTATTGAATGAATAAGGGCGACTGATGGAGGGGATCGGCTCCGAGAGGAAGAGTGGGAGCAAAGGCGGAGTTTGCCAGTTGGTGGTTCCTCTTTCCTGTGAGGTAGCTGTAGATGAAGCTGATTAATAACGGCAGGATGCAGTGTCCAGGTGACACAAAACACCTGTTTCACAACCTCCCTTTCCTCGCTTTTCTGGTTATAGCCCGGTGGGTATCGGGATGCCCTCTAGTGCCGATTTCCTCAGTGCTCCTCAATGCTTCGCCCCTTCTTTCCCTTTCCGTCAATTAATAGTATTTATTCCTCCCTTCCTTCCTTCAGTCAATAATTTTTGTTCTAATTAAGCCCTTGGAAACGTACACGAGTTCACAGCTGTGCTTCCCAGCCCATAAGGAGCTTACGGTCTACAGGGGGGCATTCAAATAATAATAATGATAATGTTGGTAGTTGTTAAGCGCTTACTATGTGCCGAGCACTGTTCTGCGCGCTGGGGGAGATGCAGGATAATCAGGTCGTCCCACGTGAGGCTCACGGTTAATCCCCATTTTACAGATGAGGGAACTGAGGCCCCGAGAAGCGAAGCGACTCGCCCACAGTCACCCAGCTGACGAGTGGCAGAGCCGGGAGTCGAACCCGTGACCTCTGACTCCGAAGCCCAGGCTCTTTCCGCTGAGACACGCTGCTTCCCCACATAATAAGGTCGGTGTTTGTTAAGCGCTTACGCTTCGTGCCAGGCATTATTATTATTATTACTATAATAATAATACTAATTACTACTACTACTAATAATGCTATCCGTTAAACGTTTACTATATGCCAAGCACTGTTTTAAGCGCTGGAGTCGATACAAGGTAATCAGGGTGTCCCACGTGGGGCTCACAGTCTCAATCCCCATTTTAGAGATGAGGTAACTGAGGCACAGAGAAGTGAAGTGATTCGCCCGAAGCCACACAGCTAAGTGGCGGGGTCGGGATTAGAACCCATGACCTCCGACTCCCAAGCCCGGGCTCTTTCCACTGAGCCACGCTGCTTCTCAAATAGATTAGGGATAGAGGAAATAGCTACATTCTTTCTTGGGGAAACACCAGAGAGCAGCGTGGCTCAGTGGAAAGAGCCCGGGCTTGGGAGCCAGAGGTCATGGGTTCGAATCCCAGCTCTGCCGCTTGTCAGCCGGGTGACTGTGGGCAAGTCATTTCACTTCCTCTGTGCTTCAGTTCCCCCATCTGTAAAATGGGGATTAAGTCTGTGAGCCTCACGTGGGACACCCTGATTCCCCTGTATCTCCCCCAGCGCTTAGAACAGTGCTCTGCACATAGTAAGCGCTTAACAAATACCAACATTATTATTATTATTAGCGGATGGGCCCCGGGCCTGAGAGTCAGAAGGACCTGGGTTCTAATCCCGGCTCTGCCACGTGTCTGCTGTGTGACCTGGGGCAAGTCACTTCTCCTCTCTGGGCCTCAGTTCCCTCATCTGTAAAATGGGGATTAAGACTGTCAGCCCCCTATGGGACAGGGACTGGGTCTAACCTGATTAGCTTGAATCTCCCCCCAGCGCTTAAAACAGTGCTTGGCCTATAGTAAGCATTTAACAAATACCATTATTATTAGCAGTAGTAGAAGCAGCGTGGCTTAGTGGAAAGAGCCCGGACTTTGGAGTCAGAGGTCATGGATTCGAATCCCGGCTCTGCCACTTGTCAGCTGTGTGACTGTGGGCAAGTCACCTCACTTCTCGGCGCCTCAGTGACCTCATCTGTAAAATGGGGATTAACTGTGAGCCCCACGGGGGGCAACCTGATTACCCTGTATCTACCCCAGCGCTTAGAACTGTGCTCCGCACATAGTAAGCGCTTAACAAATACCAACATTATTAATTAGTATAATTACTATAGTAGTCATAATTATATTACTAAGAATTAGTAATAATAATAAAAACAGTAGAACATAAGGATAGTCGACCAATCCTATTTATTGAGTGTTTACTATGTGCCAAGCACTGTACTGAAGACTTGGGAAAGTACAAGTTAACAGAGTTGGTTGACTTGTTCCCTTCCCACAAGGGGCTTTCCAAGTCAGCGCGGTGGAACTTTTCCACGAAAGCGCGTCGCTTTTTTCCCCCACGAAGGGCTGGAAAAAGCAAACGTAGGCCTGACCCAAGTGGGTTTCCTCAGAAGCACCCACCCTCCGTGTCCGCATAATGGTCCCTCTCTGGCGTCTGGGACCTCAGTGAAGTTCAAAATCTGGATCAGGTGCCTCTTTAGCCCAGGCCTGGACATCTGCACTGCTAAAGATGACGTAGAAAGTCACAGCCAGAAGATTAATGGCAGCCGATAGGAAGAAGACATTCCTCCAACCGGTAAGGGCATCCTGTCGGGACAAAATCCAGAGCCGGGTTAGTTCAACCGTGCCTTCAAATCCACTGGAATGCACCTTCGAACAGAAAATCCATCTTCTACTGATCTCTGCCATGAAGTTAGGGAAACATTTATTTTGAAGTGGAGCCCACGTGGGACCGGGACCGTGTCCCCTCCGATTATCTCGTATTTACCCCGGTGTTTAGTACGGTGCTTGGCGCGTAATAAGCACTTAACACATGACACGGGTGTTTTCAGTTTTGTTCTGTGGTACACACTTGGGGATAATTTTGAGAGAAAGCCCTAACTGCTCGTGCTTGAGTTCTTAAAAAATGCCTAAAAAAACTACCTTTTTTTGGCACCTACCATTTCTAAGCAGAGTCCAGAGAGTCATTTGGTCTTAATGTGGCCTTGACCTCTTGCGTTTTCATTCATTCGTTCATATTTATTGAGCACTTAAGCACTTACTGTGTGAGCAGCACTGTTCTAAGCGCTTGGGAGAGTACAGTATAACACTAAACAGACACGTTTCCTGCACCCGACAAGCTTTTCCAGAGCAGAGATTAACTCCCTGGCTTTCTGTTTGAGGGTCCTGATTTTACCACCTACACTAGTCCAGAAGGAGCGTGGCCTAGTGGAAAGAGCCCGGGCCCGGGAGCCAGAAGGACCTGGATTCTAATCCCCGCTCCATCACTTGTCTGCTGCGTGACCTCGGACCAGTCATTTCTCTGTGCCTCCAGTTCCCTCACCTATAAAAGGGGGATTAATACTGTGAGCCCCATGTAGGTCACGGACTGTGTCCCACCCGATAATCTTGTAGCTACCCCAGTGGTCAGTACAGTGCCTGGCACATAATAAGCACTTAATTACCATTAAAAAAAAATCAGATGGGGTGTGGTCTGATGAAACTTTGTCCCATAAATGGTTCAGGCAAGTCACTCCCTTTAGGACCAACAGATGGCAGGAATTGCAGGCACATTGTAAAATGATATCACCCTCTCTTTTTTTTTTAAGGTCTTGGTTATACGCTTACTGTGTGTCGAATCCTGTTCTAAGCGCTGTGGTAGATACAAGTTAACTAGGTTGGACCCAGTCCCCATTCTGCAATGGGCTCACAGTCTAAGAAAGAGGGAGAACAGGAGAAAATGATGTTTGTTAAGCGCTGAGATATATCAAGTTGGACACAGTCCCTGTCCCACGTGAGGCTCACAGTCTCATTCCCCATTTTACAGATGAGGTAACTGAGGCACACAGAATAATAATAATAATGTTGGTATTTGTTAAGCGCTTACTCTGTGCAGAGCCCTGTTCTAAGCGCTGGGGGTGATACAGGGTCATCAGGTTGTCCCACGTGAGGCTCACAGTTTTACAGATGAGGTAACTGAGGCACAAAGAAGTTAAGTGACTCGCCCACAGTCACAGAGCTGACAAGTGGCAGAGCCGGAGTCGAACCCATGACCTCTGACTCCGAAGCCCAGGCTCTCTCCACCGAGCCACGCTGCTTCCCCAGAAGGGAAGTGACTTGCTCAAGGTCACACAGCAGACAAGTGGCGGAGCCGGGGTTAGGACCCCTTTGAAGTGCCTCAATGACTCTTGAAGCTTCCTTCCCGTCAGGACCACCTCTGAAGGCCACCGCACTGTTCTCAGCAGGAAAGGGGAGGACGTTTCCCAGCTCCGGGAAGGCAGAAATGCAGAAAACCGACAAAATCCCTAGACTGTAAGCTCCTGTGGGCAAGGATGGTGTCTACCATCTCTATTATTCTCCCAAATGCTTTATATCGTGCTCTGCGCAGAGGAAGCGTTCGATAGATACCACTGTTTGTTTGATGGATAATTGATGTACCTGATGGGTCAGTGAAGACGTGATATAGTCCTTTTCCCTGGCACTAATAAACGGATGGCTCTGGGGATCTTTATAAACCAGAAAGAACCAGAAAATGCAGCAGACTCCGCCGATGCTTCCTACAGAATGCAGAAACAGGTGTGGGTGCTGAATTCTTAGGATGGGAACACCGAGCCCCGAGGAGTACTGACGACGTCTTTTCTAAGCTTTGCCAAATTCCCAAGGGTCTAATCAGTGGTATCTATTGAGTGCTTACTGGGTGCAGAACACTGTACTGAGCGCTCGGTATCATCATGGTGCAGGGAATAGAGCCCGGGCCTGGGAATCAGAAGGTCATGGGTTCTAATTCCGGCTCCGCCACTTCTCTGCTGTGTGACCTTGGGCGAGTCACTTCTCTTCTCTGGGCCTCAGTTACCTCATCTGTGAAATGGGGATTGAGGCCGTGAGCCCTACGTGGGACAGGGGCTGTGTCCAACTCCATTCGCCGGTATCCACCCCAGTGCTTAGTAGAGTACCTGACACATAGTAAGCACTTAACATATATCATCATCATCATCATCTGGGCTCCAGAGCCATTCAGGAAACAGATAGAAAGAGCACAGGCCTGGGAGTCTGAGGATCTGGGTTCTAATCCTGGCTCTGCTATTTTTCTGCCTCGCGACTTTGGGCAAGTCACTTTACTTTTCTGTACTTCAGTTCCCTCGTCTATCAAATGGGCATCTAATACCTGCTCAAATGGACATCTAATACCTGCTCTCCCTCCTACTTAGACTGTGAGGCCCCATTACGGGACAAGGTCCGTATCTGATCTGCTTATCTTAGTATCTACCTCAGTGCTTAGTACAGTGCTTTGAAAATAGTAAGCCTTTATTATTACCATTACAGGTAGAAACATCGGAGAAGCAGGGTGGCCACGTGGATAGAGCACAGGCCTGGGAGGCAGAGGGTCTAGGTTCTAATCCTGGCTCTGCCACTTGTCTGCTCTGTGACCTTGGGCAAGTCATTTCACTTCTCTGTGCCTCAGTTACCTCATGTGTAAAATGGGGATTAACACTGTGAGCCCCATGTGGGACAGGGACTGTGTCTAACCTAATTAATTCGTGTCTACCTCAGTGCTTAGTACAGTGCCTGACACATAGTAAGCGCTTAACAAATACCATTAAAAAGAACATTGCCCCAAATCCCCCTCAGCTTTGGTCAAATCTTACAGATACCCTCTTCTCTAGTTAGAGCATCCCATCCTCCCTCCCTGTCCTGAGGAAATTAATATTCATCGAATCTCCAAACCCGTCTGATCCCTCAGGGACCAGAATGATGGGTCCGGAACCGTTTCAGACGGTTCTGAGGCAGCTGACGGGTGAGCGGAACGGTGTGTCCGCAATATTATCCGGCCCCCAGGATTCCATGCCGGGAACTCACCAAAGATGTAGAAGACGAAGGGCCACCCCAGACACTGACAGATGATCCCTCCTAGCGAGAAGGTGATGCAGCTCCCGAAATGGGATCCTGAGAAGAAGAATAATTATGGTATTTGTTAAGCGCTTGTTACGTGCCAGGCACTGTACTTAGCACGGGGGTGGGTCCAAGATCATCAGGTTGGACTCGGTCCCTGTCCCACGCGGCGATCACAGTCTCCATCCTCATTTTCCAGATGAGGTAACTGAGGGACAGAGAAACTCCGGATCACATAGCAGACAGGTGGCAGAACCGGGATTAGAACCCATGACCAGTTCTGACTCCCAGGCCCAAGTTGTCTCCACTAGGAAAGCCAGGAGCTGTCGGGATTAGAAAGCTCAGGAGTCAGGGAGAGGCGAGCATCTGTCTTCCCTCTCCCGCCCCGTGCCCTCTTGCCATCGGGCGGCTCTGGATTCATTCATTCATTCATTCAATTGTATTTACTGAGTGCTTAGTGTGTGCAGAGCACTGTACTAGGAGCTTGGGAGAGCACAGTAGAACAATAAACAGACACATCCCCTGCCCACAACGAGATTCAAGAGGTAATCGCTCAATCAACCCGCTTTGAACCAGTTTAGTGCGGCTTGGCCAGAATCTCTGGAACGTTAACATTAAGATGGGCTCCCAGAATCCCTTCCAACGGCAGCGTGGCTTGTCCTCACCGGCTTTGGAAAAGGTGAAGAGGCAGCTGCGTTCGGCCGGAGGAGCCCACTTGGACCAAAACGTGGATGGCACGGGTAATATCACTCCCTGTCACGGAAATGGAACCAGCCATTCGGTTAACGGTCAGTTAGTGGCATATATTGAGCGCTTATTGTGTGCAGAGCACTGTGCTAAGCGCTTGGGGCCCCTCAACCGCGGCTCCGGAATTCTGCCCCCACCAGGACCCATCCATCACCTGAGCCATGCCCTGGGCTACGCGGAGCGCCACGAGGTAGGCCGCCCCCAGGTCCGAGGCCAACGGGGTGAGCAGCGTGAGGGCCGAGGAGACCAGCAGGCCGGCCCCGGCCACCAGCTTCCCCCCGAGCAGGCCCGCCAGGTATCCGCCGGGGATCTGGGTCAGCATGGAACCGTAGAAGAAGGCGCTGAGGATGATGCCCTGGGTTTCTGAGCTCCAGTCATACTCCGGGGCCTGAGGGAGACGGCCAATCACCTCGAGTGAAAAACTGAAGTCTGCAACCTAGTTTTCTGACATCAAGCGCTGGGATAGATACAGAATAATCAGGGTGACCACATGGGGCTCTCAGTCTAAATAATAGTAATTGTGGTATTTGTTAAGTGCTTCCTGTGCACTTAACAAGCTAATCGGGTTGGACAAAGTCCCTGTCCCACATGGGACTCACAGTCTTAATCCCCATTTTCCAGATGAGGCAGCTGAGAAGGGAAGTACTTGCCCAAGGTCACAGAGCCGACACGTGTCGGAGCCGGGATTAGAACCCAGGTCCTCTGACTCCCAAGCCCGGGCTCTTTCCACTAGGCCGCGCTTCTTCCCCGGATTTGCCAGCAGACTTACCAGGCGGACTTCAGGTGGATATTCCAGGTGGGATCCACTGGGAGAAACAGAGGGTGCGCCGGCGGGAGCATCTGTGGAGTGATTGGCCGGGTCCCGCCGGCCCGTGCCTTGGACCATGGCCACGATGGCGATGCTGAGGCTGACGCGTTGGGAAAAAATCACGAAGAAACTGAAGTGCAAGACGAAAGCCAGGCTGTGTCGGACCGAGCAAAGCCTCGGGGCTGCAGAGAGAGGCGACAGTTCTCCGGCAACGATTTTTAAGATCAGAAATATCGGGCATCAAATTATTACCAGAAAGACTCGGGAAGAATCTAGAAACTGCAACTCTCCCCACCTTCAAAACCCTCCTAAGAATCCCGTCTCCTCCACGAGGTCATCCCTAACTAAGCTCTCATTCCCCCCATCCACCCTCCTCTCTGCATCGACTCTACACTTGGCTGTGGAGCTTTTAAGCCCTTCGATATTCCCGCCAGCCCCACAGCCCTTCTGTACGTCAATCGATCAGTTGTGCTGATTGAGCGCTTACCGTGTGCAGAGCACTGTACTGAGCGCTTGGGAGAGGATGAGAGAACGATAAACAGACACCGTCCCCGCCCGCAATGAGCTTGCAGTCCCTTATACTCTTCTATATCCTCTATCTGTAATTTATTTTAATGTCTGCCTCCCCCTGTACACTCTAAGCTTCTTGCTGACAGGGATCACACCTACCAACTCCATTATATTGTACTACTTCTTTGGCCTCGGTTTCCTCATCAGTAAGATGGGGATAAGATTGATGGTGAGCCCCATGCCCAAGTCATCGTCATTACTATTGGCTGACTCCAATGTCATCATTAATATTCCTGTTATTATTATTGATTGTGTCTACCAACCGTTACATTGCGATAGCATACTCTTCCAAGCGCTCTGCACACAGTAAGGGCTCAATAAATATGACCGATTGATTTGTTAAGTGCTGACGATGTGTCAAGCACTGTTCTAAGAGCTGACTCTTCCCCTTGTATCTGTCTTATGTCTAACCCAACAAGTGCTTAATAAATACCGTAATTATCACTGTAGCTTCCACCAAGCTCGTCCCCATTTCATCCAATCTCACCACCAAGGGGATGAAGGAGATTGAACCGGGAAGATCTCACTGGGGAGCTTCGGCCCGCAGGTGATAATAATAACGGTGGTGTTTGTTAAGCGCTTACTATATGCCAAGCACTGTACCAGACACGATTTACTAAAGATTTACCTTTCTTTGCTGGGCGGTGCTCATTAGATAAATGCATCTGTGATGAGGGATCGCTCCCCATCTTGGGATCCTTTTCTATCTCCATCACCTGCAGCTCTTCACCTCCAGGTTGGCCCTCGGATCCTGTAAGTAGACGACGCCCTCTGAAACAATACCGAGGAACGTGTCTCCCAGAAATATGCTCCACCATGAAGGGGCTCGTTTTATTTTTTAATGGTATTGGTTAAGCACTTACTACGTGCCAGGCAGTCGTTCTACGTGCTTGGGTAGATCCAAGCTGATCAGGTTGGACGTAGTCTCTGTCCCACATGGGGCTCACAGTCTTAATCCCCATTTTCCAGAGGAGGGAACTGAGGCCCAGAGAAGAGAAGCGACTTGCCCAAGGTCACGCAGCGGACAAATGGCGGAGCTGGGACTGTTCATTCATATTTATTGAGCACTTACTGTGTGCACCGTAGTGTACTAAGCCCTTGGGAGAGGATAATATAACAGTAAACAGAAACATTCCCTGCCCACAGTGAGTTTAGAGTCTAGGGTGGGGAGATGGACATCAAGACAAATAAATAAATTAGAACCCAGTTCCTCCTGACTTCCTGGCCCTAGATTTACCCTCCAAACCACGCTGCTTAATGACACAATGGATAGGGCTCCTTATTTGTCAGACAGTAATCTTTAATGTAGCAACTTTTAAGGTAACCTAAGGGCTCTAAGGACCTGGTTAATAAACACAGTCGCTTCCACCGACCAAGTTGGGAGTAACCGCGAAGTAAGGACTCAGGAATCATGAACCTCTCAGGCTATATAAACTTCGTCTCTTTTCTCATCCACAAAGTCCACAACCCCTCCCAAAGCTCAGCAAAGGGCAGCACTTGCCTTTCAAAACATGACGTGTCAAAAATCAGGAGAAAATTTTCCGCTCCTAATGAAGAGTGTGGTTTCTGATTCCTTCAGATCCTCGTTTCAGAATTCCTTATAAAGGAATCGGTACTGATAATTTCTTCGCTTAAGAGAGGGCTTTCGGACCCTGTGGGGAAAGAATCATTTCAGCAATTCATTGGATCCATTCATTCTTTCATTCAGTAAATCCAACAGATACTGTCATATGAATGATCTGTTATGAAAAACGATTCAGTGATTTTAGGGGTTCAAACCTCAATTTTCAAAAGACAAAATCCTCTTTTCCTCTTCTCCCTCTCCCTTCTGCAGCCACCTGAACTTGCTCCCTTTATTCATCCCACCTGACCCAGCCCCACAGCACTTAGGCACATATCTATCATTTATGTATTTATATTAATGTCTGTCTCCCCCCTAGACTGTAAGTTCATCGTGGGCAGGGAATGTGTCGGTGTACTGGTATATTGTTCTCTCCCGAGTGCTTAGTACACTCCTTTGCCCAAAGAAGTGCTCAAAAAAATGTGATTGAATGAATGGATGGATGGATGGATGGATGAATGAATGAACGAACGAACGAATGAATCATCTGAGGAAAGGTGGAGGAGAAGAGAAAGAGGAGGAGGAGGTGTTCCTAAAGATGAGACTCTGAAAAGGACAGTGTAAGGTGGCCACCTTTATGGGTTGAAGCAGCATAGCCTAGGGGAAAGAGCCCGGGCCAGGTCACCAGCGGACCTGGGTTCTAATCCTGCCTCTGCCACGTATCTGCTGTGTCACCTTGGGCAAGTCACTTCTTTGTGCCTCAGTTTCCTCATCTGTAAAACGGGGATTCGATAGCTGTTCTTTGTCCCCCTGTGAGCTCCGTGTGGGACAAGGTCTGTGTCCAACCTGGTTACCTTGGATGGCCACAATATTCTAACGAGCTTTGTTTGTGTCTTTTCGTGTCTTTCTGTTTCATTTCACCACTCTTTAGATATCTGTGATCAGTTCCTTCTTCCTCTTGTTATTTTTAGACTGTAGGCCTTCCCCAGGATAAGAACCATGTCTAATTCCCACCTGTGTATTCTTTTCTAGTGGTTGGGACCGTAGAGAAGCAGCGTGGCTCAGTGGAAAGAGCACGGGCTTGGGAGTCAGAGGTCATGAGTTCGAATCCCGGCTCTGCCACTTGGCTGCTGTGGGACTTTGGGCAAGCCACTTAACTTCTCTGTGCCTCAGTTACCTCATCTGTAAAATGGGGATTAACTGTGAGCCTCACGTGGGACGACCTGATGACCCTGTATCTACCCCAGCGCTTAGAACAGTGCTCGGCACATAGTAAGTGCTTAACAAATACCAACATGATTATTATCATTACTCTGCACCCAGGAAGCGCTTAATAAATACTACTTAATAAATAAGTACAGTGCCTGGCGCAAATTAAGCATTTAACCAATACCGCAATTATTACTATTCCTAATATGACTTCTACTTTTTTATGGTATCTGTTTAGCGCTTACTATGTGTCAGGCACTACAATAAGCACTTAGGTAGATACAAACGAATCAGATTGGATGCAGTCCCTGTCCCACCTGGGGCTCACAGTCTTAATCCCCATTTGACAGATGAAGCAATGTAGGCACAGAGAGGTGAAGTGATTTGCCTAAGGTCACACAGCAGACAAGTGGCAGGGCTGGGTTTAGAACTCAGGTCCTTCTGACTCCCAGGCCCGGACTTTATCCCCAAGGCCACGGTTTCCCCTGCATTGAGAAGAGTGATTGGCATAGAGTAAATACTTAACAAATGCCAAAATTACTATGATCATTCCATCCCTCTCCAGTGTTTTCTCACTAATTCACCGTCACTTTTCTGCAATCAATCACGCTATTCCTTTCATAATTTCTCTCCATCAGATCCCCTGTTCCTGCCGGGCAAACAAAGCGGAAGACGCATCTGCAGCATTCGAATGACCAAAATACACCTCATTATTAAAACCTAAGCGACTTTGCTTTATTTCACTTTGGCATCAGTTCAGTCATTTGTTCATGAAAATCGCAGTATTCAAGTTAAGAAACGTAACGTTGGACCAACGCAGGAAAACTTCGTAGAACCTACCAGCTTTTTAAGTTAAAAAAACAAGAAATATTGCCAACTGAATGTGATGCCTCTTACAAACTACACATGCCATTCAGTGAGTAATGAAAGTCTCCAAGTCATCACCAACAACCAATATGTGGCATCCAAGTACCTAGAAATGAATTGAACCACAGGGCAAGAGAGAGGCAAAAAAAAATAAACAATCTCTTTATGCAACTGGCTTTTGAAACAAGAGGAGACACAGAGTGGAAAGAAAAGTGTGTAAAAGAAATTCTAAGGTAATGAAATACCTACCTGCCAAAATTCTCGATCTCCAAGCTGCAACTCCACAGGAAGAAGAGTCATGATCTCAATGGTAAAAGCGGAAAAGAAAAACTATTTTGGGGGGTGGGGGAGAGGATTTCCCCACCTGGGCAGAGTTAAAAAAGCCAAAATACTGACAGCCAGGGGAAGTGAGCTCTGTAACTACTCTGATAAAAATGACCAAATTGAGCCCTTGATGTAATTGCTTCCGCTGCTTGGACTGTGTACTGTGCAAAAGGATTATTCCCTGAGGAGAAAATGACCAAGGTGGAAAGTGACCTTGGTCCTCGGGGCGAAGTCTTCTTTTCAAGTGATTGGGTGTGAAAAGTGATAAGGGCTTCACAAGATAAGGAAACAGTGATGTCCTCCAAAAAATGATTAATGGGCAAAGAAGGGTATCTGAGGTGCTAATTACTAGGAGCTACCCTGAGGAGAAGACAAGATAGAGTTGAAATCAGTAATAATAATCATAATTGTGGTGTATGTGCCCAGCACTGTTCTAAGCACTGGTGTGGATACAAACAAATCCCGTTGGACATAGTCCCTCTCCCACATGGGTTCACAGTCTTAATCCCCATTTTAGAGATGAGGTAACTGGAGTACAGAGAAGTTGTGACTTGCCCTCCGCTCCCTCTGCTCCCTCTCTGCTCCCCCTTCACCTCCCCTCAGCTAAGCCCCCCTTCCCCCTTTTCCCTCTGCTCCTCCCCCTCTCCCCCTCCCCTCAGCACTGTGCTCATTTGTATATATTTTTATTACCCTATTTATTTTTGTTAATGAGTGTACACCCCCTTGATTCTATTTATCCTGATTACGTTGTTTTGTTTTTGTCTGTCTCCCCCAGTTAGACCGTAAGCCCGTCAGTGGGCAGGGATTGTCTCTATCTGTTGTCGAACTGTCCATTCCAAGTGCTCAATACAGTGCTCTGCACATAGTAAGCGCTCAATACTATTGAATGAATGAATGAATGAAAGTAGTGGCAGGCAGGGATTAGAAACCAGGTCCTTCTAACTCCCAGGCCGGTACGCTTCGAGAGCTAAGATTTTAAGGTGTCTGCCCAAAAGTAAAAAGCCCAAAACATGGAGTTGGAAAGGCTTCAAGGGCCTCTAGGCTGTAAACTGGGCAAGGAAGGTGTTTGCCAACTCTGTTTTATCATACTCTCCCAAATTCTTAGTACAGTGTTCTGCAAATAATAAAACCTCAATAAATACTATTGATTGATGGATTATTTCTGAAGAGGAGAGGGTGAACTAGATAACCTAAAGTCTCTTAAAGCCCGGTGATTCTGAGCAAAATCCTGGAGCAAGGAAGTGACAGAACTGAAGAGAAATAAATTAGCTGAGAAGCAGTGCTGCCTAGCGGGAAGAGCCGAGTCTGGGAGTTAGAGGACCAGGGTTCTAATCCTGACTCTGCTGATTGCTCTCTGTGTGACCTTGGGGAAATCGCCTAACTTCTCTGTGTCTCAGTTTGCTCAGCTGTAAAATGGGGATTAAATACTCATTCTCCCTCCCACTTAGACTGCGAGGCTCACGTGAGACAGTGGCTGTGTCCGATCGGATTAACTTGTACCTACCCCAGTGCTTAGAACACTGCTTGAAACTTACTAAGTGCTTACAAATACCAAAATAATAGTAATAATAATTGGGCAGTATTCAAGGAGGCTCATTACTTCCATATTAATCCAAGCATTTATCCTATCAGCCCCCTTGTTCTTTCCACTGCTTCCTATCTTATCACCTCTCATTGGAAGGATGCAAGTTGCAAACCTGGGAATGTGAGAAGAAAATGAGTGCTAATTGCTCGAATGTTCTCTATCTCCAGGGAACATTTTATCCCTAAGGACATGAGCTAATAGGTAGAATAATGGAGGGGTGTGAAAGACTTGGTGGGAAGGATTTGTTCAATTTTCAACCTGTTAAGTATGAGGTCCTCTAAACTGGAAGCTCCTTGAGGGCAGGGAACAATTCTACCAACTTTGTTGAACTATACTCTCCCAAACGCTTAGCATAGAGCTCTGCACACCATCAGCATTTAGTAAATACCACTGATTGATTGACTGAGGTGGGAGTGGGATATCCATCCAGTCAGTAAGTCAATCGTATTTACTGAGCCCTTACTGTGTGTAGACCACTGTACTACGTGCGTAGGAGAGGACATTCTACCAGTAGAACAGACACATTCCCTCCCCACTACGAGCTGACAATCTAGAGGAGGAGACAGACATTAATATAAATAAATAAATTACCGATATGGACATACGTGCTGTGGAGCTGGGAAGGGGGATGCATAAAGGGAGCAAGCCAGGGTGATGCAGAAGGGAGAGGGAGAAGAGGAAAGGAGGGTTTAGTCAGGAAAGGCCTCTTGGAGGAGATAGGCCTTCAATAAGGCTTTGAAGTGGGGAGTTATTGTCTGTTGGATATGAGGAGGGAGGGCGTTTCAGGCCAGAGGCAGGATGTGGGCGAGAGATCAATGGGGAGATAGTCCAGATAGACAAGGCAGACGAGATAGACAAGATGGAAATGTGCGGGCTGGGTTGTAGTGGGAGAGTAAGGAGGTGAGGGAGGAGGGGGAAGGTGATTGAGTGCTTTAAAGCCAATGGTGAGGAATTTCTGTTTGATGAGGATCCCCTGGAGTTTCTTGAGGAGTAGGGAAACATGGCCTGAATGTTCATGTAGGAAAATGATCCAGGCAGCAGAGTGAAGTATAGACCGGAGGGGGGAGAGACAGGTGGCAGGGAAGTTAGCAAGGAGGCTGATGCAGCCATCCAAGTGGGATAAAATATTAATAATAATTATGGTATTTAGTACTGTACTATGCACTGGGGTGGATACAAGCAAATCGGGTTGGATCCCAGTCCCTGTCCCACGTGGGGCTCACAGTCTCAATCCCCATTTTACGGAGGAGGGAAACCGAGCCCCTGAGAAGTGAAGTGACTTGCCCAAGGTCACCCAGCAGACAAGTAGAGGAGGCAGGATTAGAACCCACAGCCTTCTGACTCCCAGGCCCGGGCTCTATCCATCAGCCCATGCTGGTTCTCAAGCGATTGGATGAACGGGGAAACGGTTTGGATGGAGAGGAAAGGGTGGATTTCTGTGATGTTGTGAAGGTCAGACTGGCAGGATTTAATGATGGACTGGCTATGTGGGTCAAGATATTGAGAGAGAGAGAAGTCAAGGATAACATCAAGGTTATGAGCTTGAGAGACAGAAAGGACGGTGGTGCTGTCTACAGTGGTGGGAAAGTCAGGGGCAGAGCAGGGTTTGGGTGGGAAGCGGCGGTAGTTGAAGCCACGGGAGCGAATGGGTTCCCATGCTTAGAACAGTGCTCGGCATGTATTAAGCATTTAACAAATACCACAATTATTATTATTTATTATTATTAGAGAAGCAGCGTGGCTTAGTGGCAAGAGCCTGGGCTTGGGAATCAGAGGTCACAGATTCCAATCCCGGCTCCTACACTTGTCAGCTGTGTGACATTGGGCAAGTCACTTCCCTTCTCTGGGCCTCAGTGACCTCATCTGCAAATATGGGGATTAAAAAATGCGAGCCCCACATGGGACGATCTGCTTCCCCCGTCTCTCCCCCAGGGCTTAGAAGAGCGCGCTGCACATAGTAAGCGCTTCACAAATGCCATCATTAATAATAATAATGTTGCTATTTGTTAAGCGCTTACTATGTGCCAAGCACTGTTCTAAGCGCTGGGGCAGACACAGGGTCATCAGGTTGTCCCACGTGGAGCTCACAGTCTTAATCCCCATTTGACAGATGAGGTCACTGAGGCACCGAGAAGTGAAGTGACTTGCCCAAAGTCACACAGCTGACAAGTGGCCGAGTGGGGATTCGAACCCATGACCTCCGACTCCGAAGCCCCTGCTCTTTCCACAGAGCCAAACTGCTTCTCGGCATAAGCATTATTAACTGCATCATTCTTAACCACCGGCATTATTATTATTATTTTATTATTATTATTATTGTCCAAGGGAGTGGGTGTAGAGGGAGAACAGAAGTCACGTGCTCTGCCCCTCAGCCCTTTTGGCGGGCTTCAAAGGCCGAGGCGCGAGCGGCGATTGCGCCTGCGCCGTGGGGCGGAGCCGAGCCGAGCCGTTCCCTTGACGACGGGCGGCCCCGGCGGGTCACGTGACCCCGGGCAAGATGGCGCCGGGCGGTCCCTGCTCCTGGCTGGTCCTGCTGCTGGCGGGGGGCTGCTCGGCCCTGCAGGGCCCCCGCCCCGGACCCCCGCCCCTGCCCCTCGTCATCTGGCACGGAATGGGTGAGAGCGAGGCCGGGGAGGGGCTCGGGAGACCCTTCGACCTGCTGCCCTGGCCAGGCCCCGGGTTCTAATCCTGCTCGGGGACCTTGGGCCTGACATTTAACCCCGACCGCCTCTGGAAAATGGGGATGAACGCCGGGAGTCCCACGTGGGACAAGCTGATGACCTTGTCTCTCCTCCCCCGGGGGTGAGCACAGTGCTCAGCGCTCAAAAGATAATAACGTTGGTATTTGTTAAGCGCTGACTATGTGCAGAGCGCTGTTCTAAGCGCTGGGGGAGATACAGGGTCATCAGGTGATCCCACGTGAGGTTCACGGTCTTCATCCCCAGCGTGGCTCACTGGTAAGAGCCCGGGCTTGAGAGTCAGAGGTCATGGGTTCGAATCCCGGCTCTGCCACTCGTCAGCCGGGTGACTGTGGGCAAGTCACTTAGACCCTGTATCTCTCCCAGCGCTTAGAACAGTGCTCTGCACATAGTAAGTGCTTAACAAATACCAACATTATTATTATCCCTATTTTCCAGATGAGGGAACTGAGGCACAGTGAAGTGACCTGCCCATAGTCACACAGCTGACAAGGGGCGGAGCCGGGATTCGATCCCATGACCCCTGACTGCCAAGCCCGGGCTCTTTCCATCATTATGTTCCTTCCCAGACTGTCAGGCGGGGGGTGGGACCCAGGAGATCTGTTACCCCTCTTCACCCTTGCGAAGGGCTGGGTGGGGGTGGTCACCCAAGGGCCTGGAAGCACTTCGTACAGTGCTCTGCACATAGTAAGCGCTCAATAAATACGATCTAGGGAATGAAAAAGCGAAAATCCAATATGCGCATGCCTCCCCTTCACTCGGGACTTGCTGCTTCCTTTTCTCAAGTTCCCTAAAAGGATGAGGGTGTTTGTTAAGTAAGTAGTGAGCGCTTAAGAAATGCCATCATCATCATCCTGCCTCTCTCACCCGCTGGGACCCTGTTCAGATGATTCCCCAGAAGAATGGTTCCCCGCAGAGCTGAGAGGTGGTTTCTGGGCTGGGCCTGCCTTCAGGTCAGTCAATCAATCATTGGTACTTAGTGAATACCTACTGTGTTACGCAGGGCACTGTACTAAACGCTGGGAGAGTACCAAGGAGTCCTACCCGGCTAGCGGGACAAGCTGCAGAGAGCTTGACTCAACTGGTGTGTAAATGGCAATTTAGCCCATCTGGGAAGGGCGAATTTCCTTCCAGGAGTTCACAACCCGCTCACCTGAGCATGAAGTGGAGAGTGGTGTTTAAGTGCTTACTGTGTGCCGAGCAATGTTCTAAACGCTGAGGTAGAGACAAGAGGATCAGGTTATCGTGGTCCCTGTCCGACCTGGAGCTCGCAGCCTAAGAGGGAAGAGAACGGGTATTGAAGCCCCATTTTATAGATGAGAAAATCAAGGCTCAGAGAAGTTGAGACTTGCCCGAGATGACCCAGCAGGTGGGTGGCGGAGCTGGGATTGGAACCCAGGTCCCCTGGCTCCCAGGACCGGTTTTTCCAACTGCATTCACCTGGCCCTTAGTGAGACGGCGGAGCCCTGGGCGTTGAAGCCCAATTTCCTCAGGAGTTCTGTGCACAGACATAAGTCGCTTAAAGTCGTCCAGTTTGTTTTCTAAACCTCTTTGAAATCACGTAATGTTGTCGGCTTTTGTTTTCTTTTCCCCAGGAGACAGCTGTTGTAACCCCTTGAGCATGGGATCCATTAAAAAAATGGTGGAGAGTAAAATACCCGGGATTTATGTTTTATCTCTAGAGATTGGCAAGACCGTGATGGAGGTAAGTTCCAAGAGAGCCTCTGCTATCTAAATCGATCCGGGGTATTTTTTGAGCGCTTACTCTGTGCCGAGCACCGTACTAAGCGCTTGGGAGGTATCATATAGCAGCGTCGGTAGACACGTTCCCTGCCCACAGAGAGCTCGCAGTCTGAATCGTGGGTTTTCATCTTTTAGTTCGCAGAGTTGAGTCGGAAATAGGCTCCGTCTCTCCTGCTCCCTCACACATCTGGTCGCAGAGGTGACCGTTAGCGTCCTGGACAGTCCGGTCCTCAGCTGAGATGACATCCGATGCCTTTATGGCTGGTATTTTTATTGTCCTTGCCCAAACCGAATTCCACAGCTTGTTAGCGGCGCCCATGTTTACAAGACTTGGGAAGGGGATGCAGCAGTCCTGGAATGGGGCCGGGATTGGGGGTGAGTCAGAGGTGGCTCCCGTGATTATCTTTCGGGCTTGCGGATTTCTGAAACAGGCTCCTTGTCTGCCTTTGCCATTTACGGAAGTCTGGACTTGGGGCCGGGGGGAGTCGGTAGCAGCGGGTCAAGTTTCTCCTCTTACTTCCTCTTGCCACTTTGCTTCTTGCTGGCCTCCTTGGAGTTCTCGCTTAGTCGGAGAGCCGGGTGCTTAACCTCAGGAGGTTGTTCCTGTGCGAAACTGTGGCGGTAGGAAAAAAATGAGGGGACTCGAGAGAGAGGCTTGAAGAAATGAGCGAGGCGTTCACCGTGGTGTATTAGAAAGTTAGAGACGGAAAGGGGAAAAAAGTTTAGACCGGGCAGCCCAAACTCTGAGAATGGGAGGCAAAACACTGTAGAAGCAGCGGTTTTTTCACAGATGGTGCCCGGGCCTGGGAATCAGAGGACCTGGGTGAGAGTTTGTTGGCGAGATGGAGGTCCAGTGAATAAGTTGGCATTAGAGGAGCAAAATGTTCGGGTTGGGTTATAGTAGAGTCAGGACGGAACCAGGACTAGAATTCAGGTCTCCTGCCTCCTGCCCTTTCCGCTAGGTCCCTCTGCTCGCGTTTCTACTCATATATGTTCGTTGTCTTTCCGCCCGCACGCACCTCTTCTAGGATATGGAAAACAGTTTCTTCATGAACGTCAACCACCAAGTGTCAACCGTGTGTGAGATGCTCTCCAAGGATCCCAAGTTGCAACAGGGCTACAACGCTATGGGATTTTCCCAAGGAGGCCAGTTCCTGTACGTTCCCGATTTCAGCAGCCCCTAGGTCGCATTCATACTTTTCCTCCTGTTTCCAAGGGCCAGTCACAAATCCCCCCCACGGGGTACCCTAGCCTTAAAACAAAACAGAAAAACCCTTCCCGGAAAGCTCTGTGGAATGTGCGTGACCTTGGACAAGTCACTCGACCTCTCTGGGCCTCAGTCCTCTCATCGGTAAAACGGGGATGAAGACCGTGAGCCCGTCATTGGGCAGGGATTGTCTCTAGCTGTTGCCCAATTGTCCATTCCAAGCGCTTAGTACAGTGCTCTGCACATAGTAAGCGCTCAATAAATACCATTGAATGAATGACCGTGAGCCCCATGAGGGACAGGGACTGTGTCCAACCTGATTAGCTTGTACCTACCCCAGTGCTTAGTACCATTTACCTCCCCCCAAAACAATACAAACCACTCTGTTTTTCCTCCAGGAGGGCAGTGGCTCAGAGATGTCCGTCGCCTCCCATGGTCAACTTGATTTCAGTTGGGGGCCAACATCAAGGTAACGAGGGCTTTTCCTTCCGGGCTTCTGGGGAGCAGTGAGAGGAGCGGGGAGACCGATAGGAAATTCATTCATTCATTCATTCAATAGTATTTATTGAGCGCTTACTATGTGCAGAGCACTGTACTAAGCGCTTGGCATGAACAAGTCGGCAACAGATAGAGACGGTCCCTGCCGTTTGACGGGCTTACGGTCTAATGGGGAAGAAATGGGGTGGGGGGGGCTTCTGCACCCCAGGGCCATGGGCCTAAATGAAACTCTTTACGGTCTGCAGAGAGGTCGGAGTCACTTTAAAAGCCTGCTGGATCAGCTGACTGCAGATGTTTAGGGAGGAGACTGTAAGCTGTAAACTCCTTGAGGGCAGGGGGAAGGTGTCTGTTTATTGTAGCACTCTCCCAAAGGCTTAGTACAGTGCTCTGCACACACAATAAGCACTCAATAAATACAATTAACTAACTGACTGAGGAGGCCAGCGCTGATAGAGAGCTGGATTGCGGGAGAACGCGTCTAACGGAGGTAAGTAGTAGGAATGTGTAGCTTAGTAGATAGAGCACAGGCCCCGGGGGTCAGAAGGACCTGGGTTCTAATCCCGGCTCTGCCACATGTCTGCTGTGTGACCTTGGGCAAGACACTTCACTTCTCTGGGCCTGTTACCTCATCTGTAAAATGGGGATTAAGAGTGTGAGCCCCATGCGGGACAGGGACTGTGTCCAACCTGATTACACCGTATCTACCCCAGCGTTTAGAACAGTGCTTGGCACATAGTATGTGCTGAACAAGTACTATTATTATTATTATTACGTGGTGGTATTTAAGTGCTTGCTCTGTGCTAAGCACCGTAGTAGTTGAAAGATAATTAGGTCAGACAGTCCTTGTCCCACAGGGTGGTCAGAGTCTTAGAAAGGGAGAACAGATATTATAATAATGTTGGTATTTGTTAAGCGCTTACTATGTGCCGAGCACTGTTCTAAGCACTGGGGTAGACACAGGGGAATCAGGTTGCCCCACGTGGGGCTCACAGTCTTAATCCCCATTTTACAGATGAGGTCACTGAGGCACCGAGAAGTTGTGTGACTTGCCCGAAGTCACACAGCTGACAAGTGGCCGCGCCGGGATTCGAACCCCTGACCTCTGACTCCAAAGCCCGTGCTCTTTCCACCGAGCCACGCTGCTTCTCGATATTGAATCCCCATGTGACAAGCACCACGCTAAATGCTGGGGGATAAGGGGAGCAGAGTAGCAATGTGGCCTACTAGAAGAACTTGAGCCTCGGGAGTCGAAGGACCTGGGTTCTAATTCTAGCTCTGCCACTTGCCTGCTGTGTGACTTTAGGCAAGTCAAGTCACTTCCTGTGCCCGTTTTCTAATCTGTGAAACGGGAATAAAAATACCTCTTCCTCCTCTCCTTCAGGCCGTGAACCCTATGTAGAACCGAACCTGGGTCTGACCCGATTATCTTTTAGTCTATCCGCAGTGCTTAGTAAAGTGCTTGGCACATGAGGGAGCCCTTACCAATTTCCGCTATTGGATCATCATTATTATAAAACATAATAGTAACAACCAGAAAAGACGGGGAAGCGTTAATCAGCAGTGGCCTCCTGGAAGTTAATCGTATTGAGCGCTTACTCTGTGCAGTGCACTGTACTAAGCGCTTGGGAGAGCACAGCACGGCAGAATTAGCACGTTCCCTGCCCACTGAGCTTACGGTCTAGAGGGGGAGACGGACATGAAAATGAATAAAGAAGCTTCCTTCTGGAGGAGGGGAGGGATGTGGGGAAGCAAAGCTGACGGGAGCTACAGGAGGGGGATGGAAGGGGTGACCCCCCCAGTTACCCTGCCCGCTCTAGAGGAGGGAACTGTCGATGAGACGGGTCTCTGATCTGCCTGGGGTTGAGTAGCGGGTTCACCGCCCACCCCGTCTCCGGGAGAGTGGAATGGGCTGGGGGACTCATTGCCCACCCTCTTGGTCTGCAGGGGTCTACGGTCTTCCCCGCTGCCCCGGGGAGAGCTCGCACATCTGTGACTGGATCCGGAAAACGCTGGACATCGGGGCCTACACCAAACGGGTCCAAGAGCTGTGAGTGGGGGTGGCGGCTGGAGCCCTTCCAATCGGGAGAACGGGGCCCGGGGCGGGGGTCCCCGTTCCCCCCCGGGCATCCGCACTTCACCGTGGGTCGCGCCCCTCCCTGCCTGGTCGAGGCGCCCCGGGCCCCGGCGGGCGGGAGTGAGAGCGAGCGATGCCACGTGGAACCCTGGCGCTAGGAGGAGTGAGGCTTGTCCGTCGATCCCGGCGGGAGAGGGCATCACTAAGAGCCTGCCACCGTACTAAGTGCACTGGAGAGAGGACAGCCCGTCAAGGTTACTTACTGAGCGCCTGCTGCAGGGAAAAGACACCATCCCTGCCCTCACGGAACGTGCGTGAGGGCAGAGATCTTGGCTGTTATATTGTGCCCGCTTGAGCGCTTAGTGCTGCGCACTCAGTAAGTGCTCAGTGAATACGGTGGATTGATACAACTTAGGGGGGAGTAAGACCACATTCTTTGTTTTTGAGGAGCTTGTGGTCCTCTGGGGGAGCCAGATTGTCATTCTTTACAAATAGCGGGGAGCCGGGGGAGCCCCGACCCTCACGGCCCCCCCCCCCGCCCCCCCGATCACCGCCCCTCATGGTGCAGCTTGGTGCAGGCCGAATATTGGCACGACCCGGTGAAGGAGGAGCTGTACCGCAACTGCAGCATCTTCTTGGCCGACATCAACCAGGAGAGGGTAAGGGCCTGCTCCAGCCCCCACCCGCCCAGCCTCCCTGGGCTCCCTGAGCCCGGCCGGGCCGCAGAGGCCACAGGCGAGGGGCTCCGTCGGTTTCCCCAGCCGCCGGGCCCTTGGCAGAGCCCGGGCCTAGCACAGCCCATTCAGTCGGGCTCGGGGGAAAGCGGGGCCCGGGAACCCCTTTCACCACATTTCCCCTTAATCAGGGAAGACTTCCCAGGGCGACGTGAAGCCGCTGCCTTCGGACGTATGGGCGGGATGGGCGTTGTCCTGGGAGAAAGCGGGCTCAAGCGGGGAAGCGTCCGCCTGGCTTCCCCAAGGGCCCCTGCCGAGCCAGGACCGAGGCGGGAGGGCCTGAGGGAAACAGGAGGAAGTCAGGGGCCGGAGCTCCTAGAATTCCAGAGGACGGGGACCGGACTCGCTCCAACCCAGAGCCGCTCTCACCCCCCGCCCCTCGGCCAGGAGTTCAATGAAACGTACAAGAGGAACCTGATGGCGCTGAAGACCTTTGTGATGGTCAAGTTCCTCAAGGACACGGTGGTGGACCCCGTAGAGTCAGAGGTGAGGCCCGCGGGCCAGGCGGGAATCTCGGCCTGGGGGGCCGGAGGGGGGGCCGGACCCTCCCGCTGTCGAGGGGAGCGCAGGTTTAGGGCTCGCTCGTCCCCGGCGGGATTGGCCCCATCCCCCACCTCTCCTCCTGCTTTCTCTGGGACAGGGGTCCCAGGAGGTTTGGGAAAGACCAATTCCCGCCACCCCCCACCCCATGTGACCAGGCTGACCGGCTTGGGTGGGACACCCCCTCCTCATTTCAATCAATCGATTTCCTTTCACCTTTCCCTCCCACAGTGGTTTGGATTCTACAGAAGCGGCCAGGCCAAAGAAACCGTTCGTTTGCAGGAGACTGCCTTGTACGCCCAGGTAACGCAGGCGGCTGCAGGGCGTTCTGAGAGAAAAAAAACCTTCCCCCCACACCCTCCTCACCCGGGATCAAGAACGATCCTGGTGGGGAAAAATGGGGGCCTGGGGGTGGGGAGGGGGGTGGAGGAAGCGCTCATGCTCCCAACCCAAATCCACAGTCTGGTCCTCCGCTTCACGCCCTCCCCAGGGGTTGGCCAGGCAGAAACCCGAGCCTAACTGACCCTGGCAGAACCCAGGCAGCGTGGCTTAGTGGGTCGAGCCCGGGCCTGGGAGTCAGAAGGCACTAGAACGGCTCTAAATGGATCCTCCTCTAAGTCCCCGATCCGTAATTAATGTGTCGGAGAGAAGGGAGGCTCCCTACCGCAGCACAGGCCTCTGCAAGCCAAGTTAGGTGGGGAGGGCGGGGAAGGAGGAGGAGGAAGCGTGGGAGAGCAGGGGGCTCACCCCGCCAGCGGGGCAGCGTGTTGGCCCAGAACCCTCATGCCACAGCTGGACAAAAGCGTGACTCAGCCTGGATCGTCTGGGCCCAGCTGGCATCGTACCCCGCTACGGCTGCCTGGCGGTGGGGTGGGGAGCAGTGCGGCCACGCGGGAGGCCTGTGGGGCTCTGCCGGTTGCCCGCTGCGTGAGCTTGGGCAAGTGACTTCACTTCTCTGTGCTTGCTTCACTTTCCTCATGTTGAATGGAAACTGAATACTTGTTCTCCAGCCCCCTGGGGATCGGATCCGACCTCATCCTGTATTTCTCTTCTTTATTAGCATTTAAGCACTTTCTAAACGTCAGGCACTCTAATGAGCACTGGAGTTAGACCCAAGCTAATGAGGTTGGACACGGTCCACGTCCCACACGGGGCTCCCATGGTGTTAAGGCTGGATTAAGATTAAAGTTCCCATTTTCCAGATGAGGGAACTGAGGCCTGGACCTTGTTCTGCCCTCATAATAATAATGTCGGTATTTGTTAAGCGCTTACTGTGGGCAGAGCACTGTTCTAAGCGCTGGGGTAGATACAGGGTCATCAGATCGTCCCACGTGAGGCTCGCAGTTAATCCCCATTTTACAGGTGAGGTAACTGAGGTACAGGGAAGTTAAGTGACTTGCCCAGTCACCCGGCTGACAAGTGGCAGAGCCAGGATTCGAACCCGTGACCTCTGCCTCCCAAGCCCGGGCTCTTTCCACTGAGCCACGTTGCTTCTAACAATAATCATTAGGGTACTTTAAGCGCTTACTATCTACCAAGCACTGTTCTAAGCTCTGGGTAAGATACAGATTAAGCAGGTTGGACGCAGTCGGTCCCTGTCCCACATGGGGCTTATCTCTCTCATCCCCGTTTGACAGCTGAGGTAACCAAGGTACAGAGAAGTGAAGAGAGTTGCCCAAGGTCACGCGGCGGACACGAGCCGGGGTTAGAACCCGGGTCTTCGCGACTCCCGGACCCGGGGTCCATCCGCTGGGCCCCGCCGCTTCTCAAGCAGAATGCGAGGGGCCGGCCCCCTCCCCCTCGGGGGGCACTCGCTTCCGTTTTTCCTGGGCCGGCTCTCCCCGCCCCCTCCATCTTGGGGGTTTGCTTTGGCCCAGTGGGTCACAGTAGCCCGTCCCCCATCCCCCCTTGGCAACCAAGGCAGCCCTAGGCTCTCCACAGAGCAGCGGGTCCAAGGCTCCTCCCTCCAGCCGCTCCCAGGCCGGGCTGTCCCCCCACCCCTCCTTGCCACCCTCTCCCTGATAACCTCGTATCTACCCCAGTGCTTAGAACAATCCGTGGCCTATAGCGCTTAACAAATACCATCATCACTCTATTATTTCCCCCCAGGACCGGTTGGGGCTCAAGCAGATGGACGAGGCGGGAAAACTGGTGTTTCTGACGGCCCCCGGCGACCACCTCCAGTTCACGCCGGACTGGTTTTACACCAACCTCCTCCCGTTCCTTCTGTGAGCCGTCCCGCTGCCTCCGAGCGACCGAACGGGCGAAGGAACGGGCTCCCAGAGAACCAACGCGACTGATACGCTCTCCCCTCCCCGCCTAGAAAGATCAGAGATCCTGATCTTCTCCGGGAGCCTGCTTGAGCTTAATCCCGCTACTGCCATATGGCGTTCCCGGCCCCGGGAGAGGCCGGGTGTAATTAGCTGAGAGGCTTGAGGATTGTTTGACCGCGGAGCCCGGAGTTAGGGTGGACAAGCTGGACTCGCCTTCCTCCAGCAGGAGCTGTCACCGCAAACCGCAGCCCGGACAGTCTTGCCCGGACTGGAATTCGAGCACTTAACGCGCGCCGAGCACCGGACTGAGCGCTTGGGAGAGTACGAGAGTTGGCAGGCGCGAATTCTGCCCTCCAGGAGCTCCCGCCCTCAGGGGTCCTAGCCGGACCCAGATGATTACTGCTCACCGGTCAAGACCACACCGAAACCGGGTGCCACAATGCCGAGAGAAGAAATCCGCCGCTTCAACTAAGCACTTTCAGCCCCGTCCTCATCTCCGTACTTCCCCACGCCCCCATCTTCCGGCGAGAGTCTTTTTATAACCGTGGACGTTTTTACGTGGCTGCCTGAAATAAAGACTTCGACTTCTTATCCCTCTGGTACCTTCTCCTCTTTAGTGGGCGTTGCGGGATCGGGGCGGTACAGACCGAACCCACGGATTGGCATTCATTTTATTCCACTTTCTCTAGAACTTTAAGTACATAAGAGAAGTTTCTCCCCACGGGCCTCGGGAGATGAATGGAAGTCACAGGAGGGTCTTAAAAAACCAAGTTGCATATTTTTGTAGGTTTTATTCTAAGAGAGAAAAAAAAACAAAACAAAAAAAACCATTGACCATTTACCTAAGAAATGCCGTAAAATATGCTTATGCCGTTTAAGGCCCGGAATCGGGACGCTGAAGCCCTTGGGGTGGGGGGCGGGGAGACGCCCTGTGCTGTTCGCTCAACCCCCCCGCCCCCAAACGGGGCTCTGAACAGAAGTCAGAAGCTTCTGCCTCCAGCAGAGTGGGGCGATGCCGGGGGGGGGGGGGCGGGGCCGAGGATACAGTATTGAAAAGTGACCGTTGCCCCCCCCCCTCCCCCCGGCTTAACATTTACGACACGCAAAATGGAGCCGGTCCCGCTAAGGGAGAGGGCTCTTGAGTCCCCTGGACGCCGGTGAGTGGGGGGAACGGTCCCACGATGGCACAGGTAGAGCGAGCGTAATATTACACGTAGCCAAATCAAAAAAAGAAAAAGGGAATGTTAAGGAGGGAACCCCGCTCCGCCGGGAAAGCCCGCGCCGCGGCCTCGGGTTCGGCGGAGCCGCGGGCCGGGGTCCGGTCGGCGCCGGGGAGGGGGTCGCGGTCCCCGGGACTCGTTACAAAAAGGAACGCCCCGACTCCAGCCGAGGGGCCGTCGGCGGTTCCTCCGGGACGACGACGACGCGGATACGAAAGGGAAACCGAACACGAACCGAGCGGAAAGCTGACCGCCGATACCGGTCCGACGGTCTCCGCCGACGGACGGCGGCGGCGGTCGCGGCTGACGTGGGCAAGGCGCACCTTCCTGCAGGTGGGATTCGGGTGATCGGCTGACCTGCCCTCCCCTTCCCCTCCCCCTCCCCCCATCCCGACCCCAGAGCGCAGCCTGAGGTATATTTCAGTGAAGGCAGGTAGCTGGGTCTCTCCGGGAGAGGACAGAGAAAGCAGTTTGAGAGCAGAAAGGTAAGAGGAAACCTAGAAGAGAATCGTCTGAATGCTGATTGATCCCGTGGTGTGGGGGGGGAGGGGGCGGAGGCCCAGGCCCCGTGGCACTCGGTGGCTTTAGCCCGCGATCTCGGTCACTGTGGTCACCAACTTCTGCCCGTTCCACAGCGTCTTGAACTGCTCGGGGACCGGAAACTCGTTCTGCGGATGGGGACGGGAGTGTGTCGTCAGGCTCGGGGGCGGAAGCGGGGATGGCCGGTCTGTGCCACCCTTCCCCCCCCCCGCCCCGGCCCCCTCAAGGAGCCCGGGGCGGCCAAGGGGGGAGCGGATCGCCCCACCCCACGCCCCCCTCCGGCCTGTGCCTGGACGGTCCCCCATTTCGAGGGAATAATAATAATAATAATAATAATGTTGGTATTTGTTAAGCGCTTACTATGTGCAGAGCACTGTTCTAAGCGCTGGGGGAGATACAGGTCATCGGGTTGTCCCGGGTGAGGCTCACAGTTAATCCCCATTTTACAGGTGAGGGAACTGAGGCACAGAGAAGTGAGGTGACCTGCCCACAGTCACCCAGCTGACCAGTGGCAGAGCCGGCATTCGAACCCATGACTTCTGACTCCCAAGCCCGGGTTCTTTCCACCGAGCCACGCCGCTTCTCTGAGATGGGTGGGAATCGTCTGTCTCGCTCCACAAGCCCTCCCCACCACTAGAATCCATGACAGACACAATAATGACGGTATTCGAGCGCTCTGTGCTGAGCACCGGGGTAGACAGACGTTTATCAGGTTGGACGCAGTCCCCATCCCACGTGGGGCTCACGGTCTTAATCCCCGTTTTACAGATGACGTAAACTGAGGCACGGAGGAGTGAAGTGACTTGTCCGAGGTCACACAGGAGGCAAACGGCAGAGCCGAGGCTGGTACCCAGGGCCTTCCGGCTCCCAGGCCCGGGCTCCATCCGCGACGGGGTTGGGGAGGGACCGGACCATGGCCAGCTTTGGTCATCCCGCCCTGTGACCTCTGACCCGAAGCCCAACCTGTTGCAGCGGCCTCGGGGGGCCGAACCCCGGGCTCCTGCCCCGACCGGCTCGCGGGGGGGAGGCCAGCCCCCGGCTCCCCGGTCCCCCCTCGCCGGCAAGACACTTACGAAATCACCGCCCTCGGTGGGGATGAGGACGTTCATCTCGGAAGACTTGGCACTGACGATCTCGCAGTCGAGCGAGCTCGTGCTCAGGTACACGTGGCAGCCGTCGGTCTTGTTGATGGAGATGGTTGGCACTTTACCCATCACCTGAGGGGACAGGCGGGCGAGGGGCTCAAGCCTCGACCCCGGGGGACGGAACCTCGGCGGGGGCGAGCGCGGCGCCGGTGCCCACGGCGGGGGAGAAGGGCAGCGTGGAGGGGAGATTGGAGGGAGGCTGCGGTGGCCCTCTCTGGGGCTCTGCTTTTAACCACTCGTCTTACCCCTGTGTGCCCAACCTCTCTCCCTGTTTCGGAAGAGGCCGAGACGGCATCTGCAGACCAACCTTCCCCCTTTTTTCTGAATGGGATCTGTTAAGTGCTTCCTCGGTCTCAAACACTGGAGTAAATTCAAATTAACAAGTTGGACCCTGTCCCTGTCCCACCAGGAGCACACAGTCTAAGAGAGAACTGGCATTTAATCCCCATTTTACACTTGAGGAAACTGAGACACGGAGAAGGGAAGGGAGTTGCCCAAGGTCACAAAGCAGACACGTGGCAGAGCCGGGATTCAGAACCCAGGTCCTCCGATTTCCGGGCCCGGGCTCTCTTCCGCTAAGTTGCGCTGGTCCCCTTTAGCGTCCGGCCCGGCCCTTCTCCACGCCCCCCGGCGGCCTCCGCCGCCGGGATCCCGTTACCTGAACTTTGATGTCCCTGCTGTTGATGATCTCCACGATACCCACGACGTCGTCAAACACCAGACCCAGCTTCTTACAGTTGTCTGGAAGGAGAGAGAGGGTGCCGGTCTGTACCTCTCCCAAGAGGAGGGGAGACGGGGAAGCGGTCCCGGGTCTCCCCCGCCCCCCGGCAGAAACCCCGGCCGGGCCGGCCGCCACGGCCCCCTCACCTAATGTGATGGAGTTGATCTTGCCCTTGATGTGCAGGGTGCTGTTGACGCACTTGAACACGTAGGCCACCTGCTTCAGCTCCGTGTCCTCAATCACCAGATTGGAGACGTTCTCCTGGTTCTCCTATTATTAATAATAACAACAGCTGTGGTATTTGTTCAGTGCTTGCTGTGTGCCAGGCACTGGAAGCGCTGGGGTGGACGCAGTCCCTGTCCCACGTGGGGCTCACGGTCCCCAATCCCCATTTCACGGATGAGGGAACTGAGGCCCGGAGAGGAGTGAAGGGCCTTGCCCAAGGTCCCACGGCAGACAAGCAGGGGAGCCGGGACTAGAACCCAGGTCCTTCTGACGTCCAGGCCCGGGCTCTCTCCACTCCGCCTCCTGTTCCGGAACCGTTTCCGGTCCCCCCCGGGGGATTCCCCCTCTTCCACCCCGGTCCCCCGCCGCCCCACTCACCACTCTCCACTTCTTGCCCTCCAGCTCCAGCAAAGGAGGCTCCTTCTTGGTCAGGGGCTTGGGGGCGGAGCCGCCGGTGGGCTTGGGGGCGGTAAAGGGCTTGGGGCCGGCCCGCACGGGGCCACCCTGGCTCTTCAGGGCGGGGTTCTTGTGGGTCTTCATGTCGTCGGACACGTGCTTCAAGGCTGCCGAGGTCCAGGAGCCGTTAGCTCCGCCTGAGCACCCCTCCCCGCCGGAGCGGAGCTCACTGCCCCAGCTGAGACCCTAAAAACAATCCCCTAACTCCTCCTACCCCCTGGCCCTGGATCGCCGTTTCCCCCTCCCTTCTGATGCCTCTCCAGCCTCCCCGCCCAGTCTGGGACGGACACCCGACTCTCTCCGGGTACCCCGACCCTTCCCCTCGCCGGGCTCCGTGCTCGAGCACCGGACCCTGCCGGAAGCCCTCCGGATCCTGGCTCCCTCCTGGGGCCGGGCTCCCCGCAGCCGCTCACCGTGCGTGATGCCCTCTCCCTGGTTGATCTGGGCGAAGAGCGCCGAGCGCGAGGCCGCGTCGTCCGAGCCGGAGCTGGTGGGGACCGGCGGCGGGGGAGGCCCCGGGGGCGGCGGCGGGGGCGCCCCCGAGCCGGCGGAGGGGCCGGCGGAGACTCCGCTCAGTTCCTTTGCGATCGGACCCTGGGGGGGGGGTGGACGGGAGGTGTGAGTCCGGCCCCCGGCCCCAGTGCCCACCTGCGTCCCGGCCGGGGAGCCTCACTGACCGTTTTGCTCCAGGTGAGACCGGTGGTGTGGAACTCCTTGATGTACGCCTGGAGTTCGGCCCAGATGCTCAGGTACGCTTTCACCCAGTCCACGTGCTTCTTGTCCCTGGGGAGGGAAGGAGGAGGGGAAAAGAGCTCAGGTGAAGCTGCCCGGGGTACGGGAAGTGACCCTCGGCACCCGGGCCTCCCCCAGACCCGGCCCCGCCTGTTCCACCCTCACAGCTGGAATGGGGGAAGGGCAGAGAAGGGGCACCGAACCCAGCGGCTCCCCATCCCCAGGCCCCCCTCTCCAAACAAGCGAACGCCCCTCCCAGCCCGTTGGAAATCCCCACCGAGCCACGGCCGATGTCACTGACCCCCTTCCCACCCCCACCTGAACCGAAGTCACGAGACCCCACGGGGGGAACGGGGGAGGGAGAGGCTCCCCGGCGGGGACGCTCTGCACCCAACATTTCCCGTTGGCAAAAGCGGCGACTGTTGCCAGGCAACCTCCCGGGACGGTGGGCGGGATGGAGGGACGCGTCTCCAACCACGGCCGCCACCGGGCCGGGGAGAGGGCCGACCGGCGCTCTGGCCTCAAGGCGCCTGTGCCCGGGCCGGGGCGATGAGGACAGGCAGGCGGCCGGGCCGCTGAGCTCGAGCCGCCGAGCCCACGCTCACGTCCTCTCTACCAATAATGACGACGGTATCGGTTAAGTGGTCACTCTGTGAGGGGCACCGTACTAAGCACGAGGGTGGGTACAAGCTAATCCGGTTGGACACGGTCCTCGCCCCACGTGGGGCTCTCGTCTTAAATCCCCGTTTTACAGATGAGGTCACTGAGGCACAGAGGAATGGGGTGACTTGCCCAAGGCCACACAGCAGACGAGTGGAGGAGCCGGGATTAGAACCCAGGTCCTTCCGACTCCCAGGCCCCGGCTCTATCCACTAAGCTACGCTGCTCTCCCCCTTCGCAACCGGCAGACCGCCGCTCTCCCTGTCTTTAAAGCCCTACTAAAATTATATCGCCTCCAGGAAGCCTTCCCTGACTAAACCCCCATCTCCCCGCCCTATCCGCCCTCTCTTCTGCGTCACCTAGTCACCAGGGTCTGCATCCCTTAAGCCCCCTTGATACTCACCCTACCCCCAACCCCACACCCCTGACGGACACATCCTCAAACCCTTCCCCATCCGTATTTTAACGTTTCCCCCGACTAGGTTGTAAGCCCCTTGAGGGCACAGATCGCGTCTACCAACCCGAGCGCTCAGTCCAGTGCTCTGCGCACAGTGAGCGCTCAATTAACACCACTGAGCGAGTGAGTGAGGGCGGAAGGGCTGAACGTACACGTCCTTGTATTCCTTGAGAACCCGGTTCGTGTAGAACATGGCGGCGTCGTTCATCTCCTTCACGTACGGGCCCGGCTTCGGAGCCTAGAGAGAGTCACGGGTCACAACGGCCCGGCTCCCCGTCCCCCACCCCGGCGGGTCCCCCCCAAGCGCCGTTCCCCCGGGGCCGGGGCTCACCATGGCCACCCAGCCCAGCGCTGGGATGCTCTCGCTGACGGCCGACAGGTGATTGAACAGTCTGCTGCCCCGATTCTTCTCCCGGAAGTTCTGCACCCCCTGGATCTGTTCCGAGATGGGGCCCAGCAGGTCCGAGAGCTTATTCTGGAGGCCGAAAGGGAAAGCAAACGGGGCGGAAATGGCAGGGCGTCTCCGGTCCCTGGGAAACCTCCCCGACAACCGCCAGCCCGCACTGGGGCCGCTGTCCCTCGGAGCCCCTCTGGCCAAATCCCCTTCCTCGGCCCCGAACCAGAGGCCGTCCCCGGGTCCCCGCCGGCCCTCTCCCCACTCCCGGAGGCAGAAAATCCACACACTGGTGGAGGGGAGAGGGCCCATCGGGTACCCGGGTTCCTCCAGCCACCCCCCGGGAGAAAACAACCTGCCCTAGGAAGCAAAGTCACCCTCCCCGACCCCGACAAGAACGTCAGGCCGGGCCCACGGCCACGGCTGGGCACCTCTCGACTCCCAGAAAGTCTCCCGCTGGCCTGAACGGCCTGGCCAACCCTGGAAAAGGCCTAGTCAACTGGAAACTCCTTACGGGCAGAGAATGTGTCCACCAGAACGCTCCAATTCCCAAGCTCTGAGCACAGTGCCCCCACGCCCAGCATGGGTCCAATAAATTCATTCTTTCGATCGTATTTTTGAGCCATACTGCGTGCAAAGCACTGTACTAAGCCCTGGGGAGAGTATAATTCAACAACCAACAGACACGTTCCCTGCCCACAGGGAGGATGAACAAAGTCAGGGTGTCGCAGAAAGGGTGGGAGGAGAGGAGGGCTTAGTCAGGGAAGATTTCTGGGAGGAGATGTACCTTCAGTAAGGCTCTGAAGTGGGGGAGAGCAATTATCTGCCTCCTATGCAATTTATCCATTCCAAGCTTCCCATTTCCCTCCGCATCGAGCCAGATCTCCTCCCGGGGGCTTCCCGGTTCTCCATCAACTCTCCCCATCTGACAGCCCTCTTCACCTACCACTGTCCACCTCGCTCTACTCGCTCCACACGAGCCAACCTTCCAGCTGTACCTCGCTCTCGTCTCTCCAGCGGGCCCACAGGCCCCAAACTCCCTCCCCTGCCCGATCCAAAAGACCCCAGTTCTCCCCACCCGCAAAGCCCTTCTAAAATCCCACCCCCTCCAACAGGTCTCCCCCAGTTCCCTCTCCCGGCTCGAGTCGCACCAACCCGCCAGCCACCTCTAACATTTCCAGATTTACTTATGTATACCCTTCAACTCAGGTACGTACGTATGATCAATTGCCCAGTGATCTTATTTATTCCCATGAATAACTGTGGCATTAGTTAAGCGCTTACTAAGTGGCAGGCACCGTTCTAAGCACTGGGGTGAATACCAGCAAATCGGATTGGACACGGTCCTCGTCCCACACGGGGCTCACAGCCTCAATCCCCGTTTTACAGATGAGGCCCAGAGAAGTGAACTGACTTGCCCAGGTGACAGAGCCGGGACCCCACCGCTAAATAGTTTTAGGGCGAGCTCCCTCGTCCAAGTGGAAGCTCTTTGCGGGAAGACAGTGAATGGGTTTTTTGCTTCTGTCGGACTCTCCCGGGCGCTCGGTACAGCGTGCCAAACCCAGTGGACGCTCGATAAGAAAAAATCCTACCACCACGCTTCGACCGCTACGAGCGGTCCCCGGCCCGGAAGCCGGGGTGGAGCGAGCGGGGTCGGCCGCGGTGAAGCGGGAGGGTGAGCTGATGCTGGCCGCCAGGCGGGCTCCGGGGCCATCTGTGACCAGGGCCGGCCAAGGCCAAGGAGCCCATTAGAGACCCAGAAATAGCTTCGGCGCTGTGTTCCCGTAATTCTACCAAATTGGAGGAGGCTGCTTGTGGAACTCGGCTCAGTGCACGGGACTCTGGTTGTCACGCGACGCCTGTGTCTATTTTAAGAGGCTGTGATGGCTTGGCAGGCTTCGCCCCAACCAAATGAGGGGGGTTTACCCAACCCTCCCACCCCCTGACTCCCCGTTGAAGCCTTTCGCCTCCCCCACCTCCCGGCACCCCAGAAACTCACCCCGGAAGGCTGCTGGCACTGAGAGGCCGTCACCAGGAGGGCCCGCTCTGTCTTCAGCCCCGTGTGGACCATCTCGGCCTGAGGAGAGGAGATTGAGGAGCCGGCGTTCGGCGACACGTTACGACCGGGGAGGTTCGGATAAGAGCGGGTCGGGCCCCCGGCCCCGGGACCCTGGGCCGCTCCGGCACGATGTCGCGGCTCTCGGGGAGGATCTTGGGGAACGGGGGAACGATTCCTGCCCGGTGGCGTTCCAGGGTGCTGGACCGCTGAACCCTAAACACACAGCTGGGCGGCGAGGGGCGGGATGCCCACGGCTAGCCCGATTAGTGAAGAGGCTTGGTGAGGGTAGGGGGCGATCCCCACCCCGTCCCGAACCCCACGAGGAGGCCGGGGAGGCAGCCTCGGGCCAACGAGGGGGTCACGGTGGAGAGAGGCCGGAGGGAAGGCAAGCTCAGAGCTGCCCAGAGCACAGAGATCTTGGGAAATTTCCTCTTGCGGGTGGCACGGTAGGCTGTGTGGTCATCGGGCACCTGCAGGGAAGCCAACCTGAAGCTCTGTCACGAGGGGCGTTTCTCCGGCCTCACCCGGGGCTACAGCCTGGCCCCAATCTATGTTTTCTCTCAGGGCGGGGGGAGAGGACCCGGCTGAAGACGGGGGTGGTGGGGTATGCCAGCCGAGGACTTCTCAGTGCCCCCACTGGCTCTCGGCCCGCCGCTCGCCTCCACTCTCAAAAATAGAAAGCCGCCTTCTCCCAGGTTCCTCTTTCGGCAAGCCGGGGCGGGGGAACGGGGAGGACTCGCACACGGCCTGTTCCGGCCCCTGGGACGACAGGCAGCACGGAAAGGAGGAAGTTTCAGAGAATTCCGATAGGTCAAAAAGAGAAAATCCCCCCACCCCGGGAGGCAGCACTTCTTCCGGCTCCTGGACCTGATCGGTGCCACCCTCCAGGAGATCCCCGGCCTCCCCTCCCTTCTCTGGGGGGCCGGCAGATGGAAGGGTGGGGGTGGAGTCCTGATGGACACTGATTTCCCAGAGGGCCCATCGCTCCTTCCCCCGAGATGCTTCTCCCAAGAGGAAGGAATGAGCTGGGAAGCAGAGGCTGGGGAGGGAACAAATGGGAGGAGACGTGAGAGGGCAAGGGTGGGGTGATGGGTGTCCTCTGGAGGCAAAATGAGGGGCCCCCAGCCCCCTCGGAGGGCCACCGCGACGGGCCCCGTGTGACCCAAGGGGACTCTCCCTCATGACTCGACTAAAACAGCCAAAACAGGAGCCAGGCAGCGGCGGCTGCCCTCGGGAGGGGAGGAAGCGACCACGGGACTCACGTGTTTCTGAACGTCGCCCCCGATCTCTTTGCTGATCCTCATGTACTCGGCCACCGGGCCGGCGAGGAGCGAGTCGAAGGCTTGCACGAACGGAGCCACGCCTGCCGAAAGGAGACCGGCGAGGCGTTAGAGGGGCGGCACGAGTCGCCTCTGCCCACCGGGCCGCTCCGGGCCCTCCCCCGCCTCCGATTCCCAGGCTCGGGAACCGTGCCAGCCCGCTTGGACGGACGGACCTCTTACCTTTGGGCACGGCGTCTCCGCAGCCCCCGTGCCCGCCGGGGGCCTGGGACACCGCCTCCAGCCTGCCCACCGCCTTCTCCAGCCTCTCCACCAGGTGCTGCATGTTGGCCATGACGCTCCACCTGCTGAGGCAAACCCACGGGCACTCGGAGGGGCACGAAGATAGGTGCCCCTCTCGCCGTTCACCCATCTGTTTAGGACCATGTGCGGAGGGAGGGGGCGGGGGTCACAGACTACAGGATCTCTGGCTCTTTTGAGGGAACCGGGCGCGTCACGCTCGGGACCGCCCAACTCTTTAAGTGGTTCTGGAGCGGGAGAGAGACATGCGGCCCCGAGTCCCTAAGCGGGGTGACCCTAGGCACGTTAAGCGTCCAGTTGAAGAGCGGCCTTAAACAGGGGTCACAACTGGTGTTCGGGCGGAGGTGCAGGAGCAAACAAACCACCTTGTCCAGGCTGGTCAGGGCCTCTGCACTGTAAGCTCCTTGTGGGCAGGGAATGTGTCTGCTTATTGTTATATGATACTCTCCCACGTGCTCAGTCCGGTGCTCTGCACACAGCGAGAGTTCAATAAATACGACTCAATGAATAAGTGAAAGATTCAAGTATCTCGTCCACCCATCCAAGGTTAATAGGAGTTAATGGAAAATGATCCTCTTCCTCTGGACACTTAGGGATCAATGCGTAGCCCCAGGATCGACGTGTTTACCACGAGAAATGCTCTCTGGGCCTTCCCTCCCAAACACGGACACATCGGGACTCGCCGAGGGCTGAGCAGAGCGCGAATCCGGGACTCGGCCCTCCCCGGCGGGTCGACGGATCGGGGGGTGACGCGGAGGGAACTCTAAGGCGGCTTTTAGGACACTCGCCTGGGCTTCTCCTTGCCCCCCAGAGAATTAAACGGACCGGGGAGTCAGAGTCCGGTGATCTCGACCAGCCCGGAGGAGTCCAAGATGACCACGTCTACTCTGAATTTCACCTCCGTTGAGCCCGCCGGACGTCGGGGACCCTGCCACGCTGGGACTCGCCGGCCCGCACCTCGCCTGTTCTGCTCGTGGAGGAGACAGGCGGCTGAGGAGACCGCAAACCGCCTGCGTGCGTTCAATCCCGGCCTCCCCATGGGGAGGGCGGGAGGGAGGCTGAGTCACCAAATGGAACCGGATTTAGGATCCTCCCTTGGAACACAGATGCGAAGTAGAGGCAGGGCGGGGTCTGCTCGCTCACCTCCGTTAACCCTTTTGGAGATCCACACCACCACAGGCTGAACCCCCCCGCCCCCCCCCCCGGACCTCCAGACCCCCGAGGGCGAGGGAGGACGTGGGTGAGGGGAGAGCGGGTGTTGGGGGGAAATCGGGTCTCCGATTCCCTGCCCGGACCAGGTGGGGAAGGCTGGCTGCGCCGGGGGCTCGGCCCCTGGAACTTTCTCTCAACAGTCGCCACCTACGGAGTTCTGCTATAAAAATCTGTTCCCGGGGCGGCCGGCCGGGATGCAGTCGGAGGCCGGGATCGCTGCTGACGTCACAGGAAAAAAACAGGTCATTTTCCCTTCTTCCCGGAGAGGGCATACGGATCGGGGGAAAGACTCGCCAGCCTGGCTCGGCGACCGGTTCGACCTCGGGGCCGTTACCCAATTTGGGGGAAGGAGAACCTTGCTTCCTTCTTGCAATGACCCGACTGAATTTTAGTTCCCTTTTTCCCCATAATCCACTGGGGACCGATGCACTCGGGGAGTCCGAGAGTCACGGCTCTCGTTCATTCGATCGTATTTATTGAGGGCTCACAAAGCGGTCGGGAGAGTACGTCGTAACATTAAACAGACACGGTCCCTGCCCGCAACGAGCTCCGAATCGCCATCCACTGCCCACTCGCCCGCTCACCACGGCGGGTTGTAACCCTGACTTCTAACGGTCAGATTCAAAACAAATGAAATAATAACACTGCTCTCCCCGGCCCCCTTCCCCCAGTCCCAGACCTGCAGGAGCCTGGGCCCAGAACCAGAAGATTCCCATCTTTCTTATTCCAGAACTCCTCCGATCTGTTGCATCGCACGTAAGCGTGGAAAGATCTGGAGGATGAGGGAGAACCAAGAGGCCAGGCCTCTGCGAAGTGGGAAGGCGAACCTCCCCCACAGCTTCCCTCCTCTACCTCCCCATCCTGGGTGGGCCCAGGGACACCTATCATCACCGGTTGGGAGAGGGAGAAAGTTCAATTATCCACACAATTGGGGTTTGGGCTGGGATTCAGAAGTGCATCTGAACCCTGCAGGTTCTGGCTGAACTCAGACGCTAAAACTTTGGGGTGTTCGTTCGTGTTTTCTCTCTCTTTTTCTCACACACGTCTGTAAGGGAATGTGTCTGCTTATTGTCATGTTGCACTCTCCCAAATGCTTAGTACAGTGCTCTGTCCACGGTAAGTGCTCAGTATACACGGTAAGTGCTCAGTATACACGGTAAGCGCTCAATAAATACAACTGAGTGAATGAATGGAAGTCCCTCTATCTGGCTGGGCTTTCTGCCCGACGTTTCCGGCTGGGGGTCAGACGGGGATCCCGGGTGCCCAGGAGAGGGAGGACGTGACCGGCCACAGCCTTGGGCCTAACAAGGTGAGAGGGGTCGGGGGTTGCGGGAGAGGGGAAAATGCGGCCCCTGGGTGAAGCAGCATTTCGGGCCTGGCTCCCCGGCCATTCCTGCGGGCGACAGGGCTCAGGAAATTGACGGGGCTGCTGGTCTGGGACAATAATAATAATAACATTAACGGTATCTATCTGTTAAGTGCTTACTATGTACCAAGCACTGGGGTAGCTTCAAGGTTATCAGGCTGGACACAGTCCCTGTCCCCCACGGGGCTCACAGTCTAGGTAGGAGGGAGTAAGAGTTAATCCCCATTTGACAGATGAGGAAACTCGGGCGCAGAAGTGAAGCGACTTGCCCAGGGTCCCATAGCAAACAAGTGGCAGAGCTGGGATGATAATAACGTTGGTATTTGTTAAGCGCTTACTAGGTGCAGAGCACTGTTCTAAGCGCTGGGGTAGATAAAGGGTAATCAGGTTGTCCCACATGAGGCTCACAGTCTTGATCCCCATTTTACAGATGAGGTAACTGAGGCACAGAGAAGTGAAGTGACTTGCCCACAGTCGCACAGCTGACAAGCAGCGGAGCCGGGATTCGAACCCATGACCTCCGACTCCCAAGCCCGTGCTCCTTCCACTGAGCCACGCTGCCAGGTCCTCTGACCCCCGGGGCCCGGGCTCTTTCCGCCAGGCCACGCCGCTTCTCAAGCTCTTCCCCAACCGGGCAGCACCTCCGAGGGCAATTCCAGCTTCTTTCCGGAACCCCAGGACTATGGGGACCGCGAGGTCTACCCGGCGGCCTCTGCGGCACCCGGCTGGGCGTGACAGGGAGTTGCCCTCCCGAGAGTGTGCCCCCGGGGCCCACATCCAACCCGCGGGGAGGGGGCCGGCGGGAAGGACACGGACCGCTCGGCCCCAACCTGCCTAACAGACGGTGCCGGCTCCCTGGCCGTGCCCAGACGGCTGGGCACCGCTCACTCCCACTTCAAACGCAGCTCTTGTATTTTCGGTGGCCGGGCCCCAGCCGAGCCAACTCCTCCATCGGAAACCTGAGCCCAGGGACCAGGGCAGGGCAGGTCCCCCCCCCCCCCCGGTCCCCTCTTAAAAGCTGACGGTTCCCAGAACAAAAGACCCAGGCCCAGCCTTGCCCTGGTGAAACCATCCCCTCGAATTGACCAGAGCACCCTGCCTTTCCCCCAGGGTTGGGTTTCCCCGAGTCCACAGGTTAGCGTTTTGCTACATGACTCACCGCCGCCTCGGTCCCCGATTCAAAGGGGAAAGGCTTATCCTCTTTCAAGGACGAGGAGTCGGCACCCGACTGGTATCGGGACCTCTACCTCCCGTGCCCTCCTCGACGGAGAACCACGGTTCGTCCCTTTGACCTGGCGCTCGGGAGGAGTTGGCTGAGAAGAAAGCAAGCCTGTAGTCTTGAAACGGGACTGCCTTCTTCCACTCCAACCCCAGCCCTGCCACGACGGCTCGGCCCAAATCGGGCAATTTGGGAGGAGCCCAGGAGATAAGGGCACAATGTTTGCCGCTCCTCAATGGGCGCTGTCTAAACACAAGGTACTTCTGTCTGGGGAGCGAATACAGACGGAGACTGCAGGAGCTGACACCAGACTGCGGGTTTAGCTCGGGAAAGGACGGCTACTTTCAGTTTCTCTCGGGCCAGAGGCAAGCGCTCTTCCCTGGGGCATTCTGTTCCTCCCTGGAGATCAATTCACCTCCCGAGGTTTCATTCATTCTTTGCTGTGTCCAGACCACTGTACTAAACGCTTGGCAGAGTACGATACGACAGACACATTCCCCGCCCACAGCGAGCATACGGTCTGGAGGTGTGAAAAGATCTGTGTGGATCCTTAGCACTCCGCTAAGCGTCCTTCGAACCGTATTCTCCCAAGCGCTTAGTACGGTGCTCGGCTCCCAGGAGGCGCTCAATAAATACGATCGAGATACGCAGCTAACCCTGCCACGACCGCCTTCAACAGGCTCCGGGAAGGACCCCGGCTCCGCCCCCCACCCCCAACCGCCCCCTTCAGTGGCCGGGCCAACCTTCCAGCGGGACAGAGAAAACCGGGCCGAACAAGGCGGCATTGTGTAGGAAGGCATTTGGGGAAGCCTCCGTGAATACATCTGGTCAGTACGGTGTCATCTGAAAAGGCAAAGCGCCTTGCCGGACAGCCGTGTTAATCGAAGGCCGGTGACGTTCTCTAAATTAACTCCAGCCACAAATATTCATCGAGCTCGCTTAGCTTGAAGGCCGCATCACAGTCACACCTGGAGAATCATCCCGTTACCGGTTTATAAAATGTTTTCTCCTCGTCTCCCCCGTTAGACTGCAAACTCCGTGTGTCACCTCCGTTTTGCCCTTCCCCAGCCCTGAGAACTGTGCACCGCACCCAGCGGGCGCTCATTAGATAAGCAATGGTATTTATTGAGCGCTTATACCGCGCAGAGCACTTTACGAAGCACTTGGGAGAAGACGGGAGTCGGAGCGGACGCTATTACTCCTGGAGGGCCACCTCAAATGGCTTTACGCAAGAGCCAAAGATAAACCAAGCTCGGTAAGTCAAGAAGGGGCACTGGGGAACGAAATGCCTCCGAAAGGAAGCCGAACAACCCAAGTTGGCATACGTCGTCAATAATAATAACTGTCGTATTCAGTGTGTGCCGAGCACCGGGGTGAATAGAAGAAAATCAGGTCCAGACCGAATGCTCCCTCGGGACCGTAAGCTCCTTACGGACAGGGAACGTGACTGCTAATTCTGTTGCACTGAACTCTCTCAAGTGCTTAGAAGAGTGTTCTGCATAGAGTAAGTGCTCAATAAATATCACTGATTGACTGACAGGTCGGACAATGTCCCTGTCCCACGGGAGGCTCATATTTGGGTTCTGCTGATCCCCTCCCCCGGGCTCTGGGCCCAGGGCCCCACCTCCTACCCATACCGGGAGCCTAGTGGACAGAGCCCGGGCCTGGGAGTCAAGAAGGTCGTGGGTTCTAATCCCGACTCCACCACTTGTCTGCTGTGTGACCTTGGGCAAGTCTCTGGGCTTCAGTTCCCTCATCTGTGAAATGGGGATTCAAACTGTGAGCCCGACGTAGGACAGGGACTTTGTCCAACCGGAATAGCTTGTATCTACCCCAGCGCTTAGGACAGTGCCTGGCCCAGAGTAAGCGCTTAATACCATTATTATTATTACTATTATTAGCGGGGGGCGGGTGAGTTTTACTCCTGGGTGGAGTGGGGGGCTTCTTCTGAGGTCCTGGGCCCGAAAGCGCCGCCGATGGGGTGGGGGACCCGAGGCCAGAGCTCGGACAGAACCTGCCAGGGGTGAGGCGTCCCCGGGGCCTCCCTCCAGAAAGGACCGGGCGGAGGCTCGGACTGGACTTTTGTTTTGTTCTGCTGTCTGTCTCCCCCTTTTAGACCGTAGTCGGGCAGGGACGGTCTCTATCTGTTGCCCAATTGTCCATTCCAAGCGCTCAGTCCAGTGCCCTGCACCCAAGAAGCGCTCAATAAATACCACTGGATGACTGAATGAATCGTCCCCGGAAAGCTAATTAAGGCAAGGGCCCAGCTTGCTGAATCACCATATTCTACCCCTGGCTCGGCTCCCCCGGGGCCCAAGAAAGTTACATCAGCAACAACGCTCAGACAAGGGGCGGGTTCCGGCCAGAAGGGTTCCGCAAAACGTTCTGGCCGGAGGGGCGGCAACCTCACCTCCCAGGAGATCGTGCAGACGCGGCCCCAAAAACCACAGTCCTTTCACCCAAACCTCCTGAGGAGGCTCGGTCCCACGGTGTCTGCCCTGTGCGGTGCCAAGATGCTCGGGTCCCTAGGCCTGCACGACTCACTCCCGGCCTCGTCGCTGTCAAATTCTGGGCTGGGGTACACCCTGGCCCCTTTCCCCCTATTCCTTCTCCGACGACTATTTTCAACTTCATCTTTAGGTTGGAAAGCCTCCCCACCCGCGGGAAAGGCCGGGGACCCCCCAGCCGACGCCCAAGCCGGGAGTGGAGAAGGGAGAAGAGCGACCCTTGAATCGTTTTGTGTAGGGGGGGAGGATGGGGAAAGGAAGGAAGCGGGGAGGGGGAGTTTCTGAAAAGTTACTAGAGGAGACTTGGCCCTTTCCAGCCACCCAAGCGGCCCCTGCCTCCGAATTAGATGCAAAGCCTTGACTCCCTCGGCTCCAGGCACACCGGCATCGACGGTCCTCGCCCCCCCCGGGGTGGCAAGAGCCCGGGCTGGGGAGTCAGAGGTCATGGGTTCGAATCCCGGCTCGGCCCCTTGTCAGCTGTGTGACTGTGGGCGAGTCACTTCACTTCTCCGGGCCTCAGTTCCCTCATCTGGAAAACGGGGATGAAGACTGTGAGCCTCACGGGGGGCAACCTGATGACCCTGTATCTCCCCCAGCGCTTAGAACAGTGTTCTGCACAGAGTAAGCGCTTAACAATACCAACACTATTATTATTATTCCAAAGGCTGGCTCTGCTCCCAAACCAAGGGGCCCTCTTCCTTTCAACACCCGCCTCCGGGGCAGGAAACTGTCGAGCTGACTTCAAACCTCCATTTCCTCCTTTGACAGCCACCCCGAAACGGCCCCCCATTTCCATCAGAATGGACGCCCCCCCCCCTTCCCCTCGAAAGGGCCCAAGGGCGCCGACGGATGCCTGCCGTCCAATCTCCCTCGCCTAAACTCGGGAAGACCATTTGGAGACCTGGGTGGGAAACGAACAATTTGCAGGCAAATGTTCTGCGGGCAACCCCGCACCCCAGGAGCAAAAAACCAGCCTCCAAAAGACACAAAACACCCCCTACCCCGAGAGAACCGTGCGACCAGGCCCGGGCCGAGGTATCGAGGCTTCAATTCCCGAGGCCCCGGGGGCAGGGATGGAGCTCGACACCTGGAAGAAAGGTCTCCCTCGTGCAATTATAGACGAATTAGAGTCCATTCAGCCCGTCAATGGGCAGGGATCGTCTCTCTGTTGCCGGATTGTCCATTCCAAGCGCTTAGCACAGTGCCCTGCACTGAGTAAGCGCTCACTAAATACTTTGCAATGAATGCATAAAAAGGACGGGGGAGAAGCTCCCATCTGGACCGCCCCGACCGCTCCTTCAGGGCCCCCTTAGCTCAAAAAAAATCCTATTTTTTGAGCGCTTACCGTGTGCACTTCCCCCCTTCTGCGAGCTCCCCTCCTCCAGGAGGCCTTCCCAGACTGAACCCTCCCTTTCCCTCTGCTCCCCCTCCCTGAGCAGCCATTCATTCAATAGTATTTCTTGAGCGCCTACTCTGTGCAGAGCACTGTACTGAGCGCTTGGAATGGACCGATCGGTAACGGACAGAGGAAGTCCCTGCCCTTTGACGGCCTTACAGTCTAATCCTAATCCCATCCTCGTGATCGGTCCATTCCAAGCGCTTAGTCCGGGGCCCTGCACAGAGTAAGCGCTCAATGAATACTAATGAGTGAAGAAGAAGATATTGTTTACTGCTCTATTTTGTTCACGATGCGCCTCTCTAGCTGCGATTCTATTCATCTCGATGATACGGACGGTTGGTCTGGGGGCCCGGGTCCCCCGTGGGGCGGGGACCGTCCCGGCTACCGAATGGCCGTTCCGAGCGCTTAGCCCAGTGCTCCGCACCTAGGCAGCAATCTATAAATACGAAGGAAGCGGTTGGGGGAGGAGGGGGCGATAAGAAACAGCCTGGTTCGCTGGCCGCCCCCCCCCCCCCAGGACCGGCCGCCCCTCCCAGGACCGGCCGCCCCCCCCCCCAGGACCGGGCCCCCCCCCCCCAGGACCGGCCCCCCCCAGGACCGGCCGCTCTTTCCGAGCCCCCCCCCTCAGGCCCGGCTTCCCCGTCCCTGGCGATTAAAGAAGAAAAAAAGAAAGAAATGAAAAAAGGAGGACGCCCCCCTCCCCCTGCCCCGCGCCCTCACCTCCGCTCTCCTCCGCGGCGGCTGCCCACTTCCGGCAGGAACCGCCCAGCAACCTCCGCGCGAGCAACTTCCGGTCCCCCGCCTGCTCCTCCCAAACCCCGCCCCCTTCCCCCTCCTCCAATGAGCGGCGAGAGGGGCGTGGCCTCCTCTAAGCCACGCCCCCCTCTCGGAGGCGCGGCGGGGAGTGGTCGAGCTCGACGGAGGCCACGCCCCCTTCGGCAGGGAGGGGCGGGGGGGACTTTGAGGGAGGCCCCGCCCATCCCTTCGAGGCGGACCAATGAGCGAGCGAGGTCCCGCCCCCCTGGCGCAGGACGGCTCCTGATTGGCTGAGTGTGCGGCCCCTGGAGGAGAAGGACGGGAACCCTCCCTCCCTCCCCCCTCCCGCTGGGGGAGGCGAGGCAGCTTTTAACCTCCCGGAAAGTAAAAGACGGTCGAGGCGGAAAATGAGACTAATAATATATTAACGTTGGTATTTGTTAAGCGCTTCCTATGTGCAGAGCACTGTGCTAAGCGCTGGGGGAGATATAATTTGGTATTTTTGGTAAGCGCTTACTATGTGCCAAGCACTGTTCTGAGCACTGGGTAAACAGGTTGTCCCATGTGGGGCTCACAGTTTTCATCCCCCTTTTCCAGATGAGGGAACTGAGGCCCAGAGAAGTGAAGTGACTTGCCCAAAGTCACACAGCTGACAAGTGGCGGAGCCAGGATTAGAACCCACGACCTCTGACTCCCAAGCCCGGCCTCTTTCCAGTGAGCCACGCTGCTTCATCAGGTTGTCCCACGTGAGGCTCACAGTTAATCCCCATTTTACAGATGAGGTCACTGAGGCACAGAGAAGTGAAGTAATGTTGGTATTTGTTAAGCCCTTCACTGTGCAGAGCACTGTCCTAAGCACTGGGGTAGATACAGGGTAATCATCTTGTCCCACGTGAGGGTCACAGTTAATCCCCATTTTACAGATGAGGTCACTGAGGCACAGAGAAGTGAAGTGACCTGCCCACAGTCACACAGCTGACAAGTGGCAGAGCCGGGAATCGAACCCATGACTTCTGACTCCCAAGCCCAGGCTCTTTCCACTGAGTCATGCTACGTGCCAAGCACTGTTCTAAGTGCTGAGTAGAAACAAAGTAATCAGGTGGTCCCACGTAGGGCTCACAGTTTTAATCCCCCTTTTCCAGATGAGGTCACTGAGGCACAGAGCAGTTAAGTGGCTTGCCCAAAGTCACACAGCTGCTACTAATGGTGGTATTTGTTAAGCGCTTTCTATGTGCCAAGCACTGCTCTAAGCGCTGGGTAGATACAGGGTAATCAGGTGGTCCCATATGGGGCTCACCATCTCCATCCCCATTTTCCAGATGAGGGAACTGAGGCCCAGTGAATAATAATCATTCATTCATTCATTAGCATTTATTGAGTGCTTACTATGTGCAGAGCACTGTACTAAGCGCTTGGAATGGACAATTCGGCAACAGATAGAGATAATGTTGGTATTTGTTAAGCGCTTACTATGTGCCAAGCACTGTTCTAAGCACTGGGGGGATACAAGGTCATCAGGTTGTCCCCCGTGGGGCTCCCAGTCTTCATCCCCATTTGACAGACGAGGTCACTGAGGCCCAGAGAAGTAAAGTGACTTGTCCACAGTCACCCAGCTGACAAGTGGCGGAGGCGGGATTAGAACCCACGACCTCTGACTCCCAAGCCCGGGCTCTTGACCTCATCTGTCAAATGAGGATGAAGACTGTGAGCCTCCCGTGGGACAACCTGATGACCCTGTATCTCCCCCAGCGCTTAGAACAGTGCTCTGCACAGAGTAAGCGCTCAACAAATACCAACATCATGATTATTATTATGTACCAACCACTGTACTAAGCGCTGGGATGGGCACAAGAAAATCAGGTTGGACACAGGCCCTGCTCCACACGGGGCTCCCAGTCGAAGGAAGAGGGAGAACCGATTTTTTTTTTTTCAATACCCATTTTACAGAGGAGGAAACGGACCCGAAGAAAGGACTTGTCCCAAGTCACAGGGCAGATAGTTAGCAGTGCCGGGACAGGAACCCAGATCCCCGGATTGCGGGGCCGAGGCTCTTTCCACTGGATCGTGCTGCTCCCGTGGCATAAACCGCCCCCCCTTCATTTCCCCCCGCAGAGTGTTTGGCGCTTAGTAAGCGCCGCAGTTACCGCCGTTATGGTTACCGGTCCTCGCTGCGCTCTGCTCCGCACAGCTTGAGCACAGCAAGGGTACGAACAAATGGGAAGGAGGAGTCAAGCCAGTAGGCCTCGTGGCCTTCACCACCACTTCCTGCCCGTCCTCCGCGCTCTGTTACCATAGATGGTCACGTCTCGGCGCCGCAGCGAGCGGAGCGAGAAGCAGCCGTAGAGTCAAATTTGGCAGAGGGAGGCCCCGAGCGAGGTCTCTTTCCGGGGGCCGGGGAGCTCTGGCTGGATCCGAGCTCCTGTTACTCAGAGGGAATGAAATGTGAGGAATTTCAGCCCATCGCTACCGGGTTTCTATAATTACACTGACATCTAGCGATGTCTTTCGTCCGGGCCGTCCAGACCCAAGTACGAAAACGCGGTCGTCGTGAAGCGCTTCCAGGCGGGAGGCAGCCCGCTGCGGCCTCAACGCGATTTCACTTCCCTCTCCCTTCTCTCTTTAGGCCAAACCTCCTGCCCTGAAGAGCAGGTCAGGGCTCTCCCGAGGCTCACACTCTCCACCCAGACACTTATCCTCTCTCCCTCCCTCGGAGCTATAATTATTTCTAAAAAAAAACCCAACAAGTGTCTGCTTCCCGCCCCCATCCCAAGTGTATGCAGTCTGGGAGGCTTCTTCCATCCTTCCGTTTGGTGCCTGGAGGAGGTGGATGTGGGCCATCGCCTGCCAAGAATAACCCTGTTAAACTTTCCTCCCGGAACCCCCAAGGACTCGGGAAACATGCTCCCATCCCACTCTATCCCGGGATTGCTCTGAGAGGGAGGGCTGGCCATCAGACCCAGAGTTCCTCTTTCCTAATTCCCACCCGCTGCGCCGACCTCCCTCATCCGTTTTGGTGATGGCATCTGTTAAGCGCTTCCTATGTGCCGAGCACCGTTCTGAGCCCCGGGGTTGTCCCCCGTGGGGGCTCCCAGTCTTTCATTCACTCAATAGTATTTATTGAGCGCTTACTCTGTGCAGAGCACTGTACTAGGCGCTTGGAATGTACAATTCGGCAACAGGTAGAGACGATCCCTGCCCATTGCCGGGCTTCCGGTCTTCATCCCCATTTGACAGATGACGGAACCGAGGCCCAGAGAAGTGAAGCGACTTGCCCAGAGTCACACAGTTGATATGTGGCGGAGCCGGGTTTAAAACCCACGACCTCTGACTCGCAAGCCCGGGCTCTTTCCACTAAGCCACGCTGCTTCTCTTCCCCTGAACTCATCTCTTCCTTCTTTTAAAACCCGATTTTTTTAAAAAAAATGAAGTGTGCTTCCTCCAGGAAGCCTTCCTGGATTAGTCTTACTCCATTGTCCGGGCTAAAAGTACGGTAGAGGTGACATTGCCTCTCTTGATGATCTTTGGGGGCACCGACAAGGGGCTCTTCCACTTCATGCCCTCCTTCCACCCCCTCTCACCCTGCCCGCCATCAGGGACTCAAGCCCTGTGTCCCCAAGGCGTGTGGGAACCCTGATACCCCCGACACCAAAAGTGAAGCAGCACGGCCTAGCGGTTAGAGCGCAGACCCGGGAGTCAAGGAGGATCGGGTTCTAATCCTTGTCTGCTGTGTGACGTTGGGCAAGTCGCTTCACTTCTCCGTGCCTCCGTTCCCTCCCCTGGAAAATGGGGATGGAGACCGTCAGCCCCATATGGGACACGGACTGTGTCCATCCTGATTAGCTTGTATCTACCCCAGGGCTTTGAACAGTGCTTGGCACATAGTTAGTGCTTAACAAATACCATAAAAAAGGCCTTTAATTAATTAACGATGGTATTTGTTAAGCGCTTACTATGTGCCAAGCACTGTTCTAAGCGCTGGAGTAGATACAAGGTCATCAGGTTGTCCCACGTGGGGTTCACAGTCTTCATCCTCATATGAGGTCACTGAGGCACAGAGAATGACTTGCCCAAGGTCACACAGCTGACAAGTGCTTCTACATCCCCATTTTACAGATGAGGTCACTGAGGCGCAGAGAAGTTAAATGATTTGCCCACAGCTGACACGTGACGGAGCGGGGATTAGAACCCACGACCTCTCACGCCCAAGCCTGTGCTCTTTCCACTGAGCCGCGCTGCTTCTCGAGAAGGAGCGGCAACGATGACAGCGAAAGGGGTCAGGGGACGGGGGATCCAGGAGTCGGATGTCGGCCCAGCCCTGACTCCATTTTGTCCTCATCCAGGGCCCCTGCAGCTCTATTACTGGGAAACCCTCTGGCCCCATCATTCATTCATTCATTCATTCAATAGTATTTATTGAGCGCTTACTATGTGCAGAGCACTGTACTAAGCACTTGGAATGGACAAATCGGTAACAGATAGAGACAGTCCCTGCCCTCTGACGGGCTTACGGTCTAATCGAGGGAGACGGACAGACAAGAACAATAGTAATAAATAGAACCATGGCAGGTGGAGACCAAGTAACAGCTTCCTCCCGTTGGACCCTTCCCGTTGGAGGGGGGTGGTCCGTTTTCCGGGGGTCAAAACATCCTGAAATGCCCTATGAGGAAGTGTGAGGATCCAGGCTATTCTTAACTTCTCTGTGCCTCAGTTACCCCATCTGTAAAAGGGGGATTAAGACCTTGAGCCCACGTGGGACAACCTGATCACCTTGTATCCTCCCCAGCGCTTAGAATAGTGCTTTGCATATAGTAAGCGCTTAACAAATGTCATCATTATTATTATTATTATAGATAAGGACAGCGGCCCAGGATTCTGGGACAAGGAACCCTCTGGCTTCTCAGGACCCCTCTCCAGGGAAAGTCTTTCGAATGCCTTGCCAGGCAGTGAGGACTAATGGAAAGAGCAGGGGCCTGAATCTCAGGAGAACCGGATTCTAGTCCCAGCTCTGCCCCTAATCTGCTGCGAGACCTCGGACCAGTCACTTTACTTCTCTGGGTCTCCGTGCGTGGCGCAGTGGAAAGAGCCTGGGCTTCGGAGTCAGAGGTCATGGGTTCGACTCCCCGCTCTGCCCCTTGTCAGCTGTGTGACTGTGGGCAAGTCACTTCACTTCTCTGTGCCTCAGTTACCTCGTCTGTAAAATGGGGATTAACTGTGAGCCTCACGTGGGACAACCTGATTACCCTGTATCTACCCTAGCGCTTAGAACGGTGCTCAGCACATAGTAAGCGCTTAACAAATACCAACATTATTATTAAATAGGGGATAAGACTGTGAGCCCGTCGTGAGCAGGGGTGGTGTCTTTTTGTTGCTGAATTGTACTTTCCAAGCGCTTAGTACAGTGCTCTGCACACAGTAAGCCCTCAATAAATAATGAATGATTACTTGTTCTCTCTCCATCTTTAAGCTCTCCCTGCCTCCATTTCCTCAACTGTAAAATGGGGCTTCAACACCTGTTCTTCTTCCCACTTCAAACTTTGGGCCCCATTTGGGGCAGGGGCTGTGTCTGATCTCATTGACGTGTACCTACCCCAGCACTTAGAACAGCGTTTGGCACATAGTAAGCGCTCGACAAGTACCGTAAAATATTAAGTCTGAGCCCCCGTGGGACAAGGACTGCCCAATCTGACACAGTCAGCACTTGGGCACGGTAATTGGCAAGGAATAAGCACTCAGTAGATCATAAATCAATCAGAATCAACCGGAGAACGGCCACATCCGGAGAAGAAATGGAGCAATGAAAAGGGAATCGTTTAAGTGGCCTCAGAGCCACAAGGAGAGTCGGTGGAGAGGATGGACGGATGGGAAAGTGGCAGAGTACAAGGATATGCATCCAACACTGTGGGGGTGGGGTGAGTGCATTGCTTAGGTGGTTCAGCGCTTAGAACGGTGCTCGGCACATAGTAAGCGCTTAATACCGTAATTATTAGTATTATTATGGACCCAAATGCATGGGTGGCATAGAATGGAAGCTGAATCGGAGGAGGAAATGAGAAGTTAGTCAGGGAAGGCTTCCTGGAAGAGTTAGGATTTTAGAAGATGGGGGAGAGCAGGGGTCTATCGGCTCCGAACAGGGAGGAAGACTCCGGGCAGAAGGGACGACGTGAGTGAGGGGTTGACAGCCGTGGAGATGAGATCCGGATACCACGAGCAGGAGCGAAGTGGTGGGCTGGATTGTAGTGGGATATGAGGGAGGGGAGGGAGGAGGGAAAGAGAGCCTCAGGGAATGTGGGAGGAAAATTGGACAAACCAGAATTCCCAAAGTCCAGGGTAACCACTTGTGACCCCAAGAACTCTGGACTCTTTGTTGATTCCCTCCAACTGTTTCTATTGTCGTAAGGTTGTGAGCCCAAAAATGACCGAAAGGAATGTGAAAGAGCTTTGGGAATCAAAATGCTATACAAAATCTAGGTTTTTCTGGGCCAGTGGAAAGAGCATGGGACTGGGAATCAGGAGCTGTGGGTTCTAATCCTGACCAAGTGATACTGAGCAAATCATTTAACCTCTCTATGCCTAAGTTTTCTCATCTGTCAGATAATAGTGGTGGTTAATGGCTCACTATGTGCCAACCACTGTACTAAGCGCTTGGAACATAGTTAGCGCTGAACAAATACCATTATTATTATTATTACTAAGCACTGTACTAATGGAGATTAATTATCTGTTCTTTCTCCCTCTTAGTTTGAGTCTCACGTGAAACAGGGATTGGGCCTAATATAATTGTATTGTTCTTGGCATATAGTAAGGGCTTAAGAAATATTATTATTATTATTATCCTTATTTAAATAATAACAAATGTCAGTACTAGTTATGCCATTACCATTACTTCAGCAAGTCACTTCTCCTCTCTGTGCCTCAGTTGCCTTACGCGTAAAATGGGGATGAAGACTGTGAGCCCCATGTGGGACAGGGACTGTATCCAGCCTGATTAGCTTGCATCTACCCCAGGGCTTAGTACGGTGCCTGACTCAGAGTAAGCATTTAAATAAAAACCGTTAAAAACAACAATAAAAACTAGTAGTTATAATCATTGAGGGCAGGGAATGCGCCTGTTTATTGTTATATTGTACTCTCCCAAGCGCTTAGTACAGTGCTTTGCAGACGGTAGGTGCTCAATAAACTCGATTTAATTGATTAATTAAGTAGTTAATTGATTAATAAACCCAAGACTCGGGGGCTGAGCTTGCGAGTCTAAGGACTTCCAGTAGATGGCATCAGTCTCCAATCCTGGATATCTGTTCTTTCCAGTCAGGCCTATTTATTGAGCGCTTATTGTCTGCAGAGACTGTACTAAGCGCTTGGGAGAGTACAGTATAACAATAAACAGACACATCCCCTGCCCACAGCGAACTTAGAGCTTAGAGGGGACTAGCCCAGCCTGTTTCTCATCCCCTCCTTCTCACCTGCCCTCTCAAATTTCTACTCCTCAAAGCCCCAGGGAAGAAGGGGTTTCCTCCCCACGTGGAGCTCTGTTCCAAACATTTATTACAGACAGGAAGCGCTCAATAAATATGATCGATTGACTGGCTGACCGACAGGGCTGAGGGAAGGGTGTGGTGTGAGGGGAGAAGGCCGGGATCCTGGGGTCCTGCAGATAACGTCCCAATGGACGTTAGGATCAAGTCCCCAGCATTCGGGCCTTGGGGGGAAGAGGAGGAGAAGGCCGAGAGAGGCAGAAATGGCCGATAGCCAATGGAAGGACTTATTTATCCCCCTGGGAGGTGCAGCGGAGACCCCCCCAACCTCCGCCTAGGATCCGCACCCCGGGGCGGCGGCCGGCAGTTTGTTGAAGTCAGGCCCAGGCTTGCCGTGGTTCCTGCCCAGCGCAGGGTCCGTGCCAGGGGATGTGGAGGGCTTTGGGGCCTGACTAGCCCGGATCATACCCACAATTAATGATAACAATTATGGAACTTGTTAAGTGCTTATTATGTGCCAGGTACTATTCTAAGATAAAGGTAGAGGCAAGTCAATCCAGTTGGACTCAGTCCCTCTCCCACGTGCAATTCACACTCTTCAACCCCATTTTACAGATGAGGTCATGGAAGGCCAGAGAAGCAAAGTGACTTGCCCAAGTTCACCCGGAAGAACCGGGATTAGAACCCAGGTCCTTCTGCCTCTCAGGCCCGGGCTCTATCCACTAAGCCGCCCTGCTTCTCATCCAAAGAGTGGGCACCATTTGTCACTTAACTGTTTTGGGTCCAGGGTCCCCTGGGGGCTTGGGCATGGGGTGGGTGGGAGTCGGGGTGGGGGGAAGAGGAAGGGAGGGAAGGGAAAATAATGATTATTAACAACTGTGGTATTTGTTAAGTTTTTACTACGTGCCAGACAGCGTGCTAAGCACTGGGTTGGATACAAGCAAATACAACCACGTGGACCTCACGGTCTCAATCCCCATTTCACAGATGAGCTAACTGAGGTCCAGAGAAGTGAAATGACTTATTGAGGTCACCCAGCAGACAAGTGGCAGATCCAGGATTAGAACCCATGACCTTCTGACTCCCAGGCCAATACACCACGCTGCTTCTCCACAGAAGGGGAGGTGAGGAGAGAGGCAAAAAGGGCAGGGGAAGAGAAGGGGAAGGGAGGAGAGAGGAAAAGAGGGAAGGGGAAGGGAGGCGAGGAGCCCTCCCCACCCGCTCAGTCAACTGGAGCGTCAGCAGCGAGGGGCAGCCAGCCCCGGCCTGCTCCGGCCTCGCCGTCCCACAGCAGCGGGCAGGAATGCAGTTGTGTCAGCCGAGGTTGGGCAGCGGAAGCCACGGGGTGGGCAGGAATGTGGAGTGCAGCTGCCCCGGCCCTCCGGGATGGGGGGAGAAGGGGGGCAATCTCCACCAGTGCTCCGCCCACAGCTGTCAGGCCCAGGCCCGGGCCCGGCTGGAACCAGGACCAGCCACCCGAGGGGCCGACAGCTCACCGGGAACGATAATAACCATTATAGTAATTATAGCCATGGTACTTAAGCATGTGCCAAGCACTCTTCTAAGCGCTCTTAGGTACAAGTCAATCAGTTTGGAAAGAGTCCCTGTCCCGCTTTGGGTTGACCCTCAAAATCGCCATTTTACAGATGAGGTCACTGAAGCTCAGACGTGAAGTGACTCGTCCGAGGTCACATGGCAGACATGTGGCAGAGTCGCGATTAGAACCCAGGTCCTCCTGACTCTCAGGCCCGGGCTCTTTCCACTAAGCGACACTGTTTCTCCTGCTCCTTGTCCGGGTGCTCCGAACCCAGCCGGTGGGGGCAAGGATCACCAGAAGGGGAGCGGGGAAGACTTACTCTAAGCTTGTTGTGGGAAGGGAATGTCTGTTATTGTTATATCATCCTCTCCCGAGTGCTTAGTACAGTGCTCTGCACCCAGTAAGCGCTCGATTAATACGATTGAATGAGTGAATGAACGCAACCACCCAGTGGGCCATGGGGAGGGGGCCAGGGAAAGTCGGAAAAGAGGTCAACTCATCACCAGCAGCCTCACCAGCCCCACCCCCCTATTCCAGAGTCCCAGGCCCCGCCTGATCCCGGCAACGTGGGTCCAGTCGGTCCAGCTGCCGGGGGCGAGAAGGGCCGGGAAGGGGCCACCTGCCCGGAAGGCAGGGGGGGAGGGGGTTGAGGGGGCAGGGAGCGTGCCGGGAAGGGGAGGGGGTTTGTTGTGATTGTGCTCCCGGTTGTCAAGGAAAGGAGAGGAGAGCCCAACTGGGAGAGGCCCAAGTCCTTGAGGAAGAGATCCATAGGGAAGGGAACGGGGAGAGGCCACGAAGGAGGATGGAGGGGGTGGGCTGGGAGAGGAGACGGGAGGTGAGGATGGAATAATAATTGTGGTATTTCTCGAGCGCTGTTTTAAGAGCTGGGGTGGATCCAAGCAAATCGAGTCGGACAGAGTCCCTTTCCCTCGTGGGGGCTCAGTCTCCATCCTCGTTTTACAGATGAGGGGACTAAGGCCCAGGGAAGTGAAGCGACTTGCCCAAGACCACACAGCAGACAAGGGGCAGAGCCGGAATTAGAACCTATGACCTTCGGACTCCCAGAATGGGAACCAGATGGGATGGGGGCAGAGTCAGGGGTCAGGGTGCCCGCCGGGAGGCAGGCTGGGGCAGGACCACTCTGGGGGTGCGTAGGTGTGAGGGGGTACGGGTCTGAGCGCCCGGCAGGAGAGTAGAGGATATTGGGTGAGGGGCGGCAGTGGCTGGGCTGGGCTCCCCACACCTCCAGCAGCCAGAGAACCCGGCACCCGGGTGCAGGCGAGGACACAGTCCCGGCCCTTGGGCGACGCTGGTCGCCCCACTTTCCCTCCTGCACCTGCTCCCCCCGGGGCTCCTCCCGCTCAAACCTCTGACAAGCAGGAACTTGGGTACCCCACAATAGCTCCCTTCCCTCCTCCCCTCCCAGCCGCTCCCCAACGTCTCGCCGGCCCCGCTGCTGAAAAATGCAGTCACCGAGGATGAAATCACCCACCCCGCTCCCTCAGGCTCTGGGGGGGCAGAGGCCCAGACCCCCAGCCCCTTTTTCCAGCCAACTCCCAGAGATCATTAGATGAGGCCAAGCTTGTCCCAGCTTGGTGGGAAAGAAATATCAAGGAGTAAGAGGAAGAAAGGGCTATGCAAACCCCGGGGGGGGGGGGGGGGGGGGGGGTGGCCGATATCCACGTTATGACAATGACTCTCCCCCACTTCAAAGTCTTAATGAAGGCCCATCTTCTCCCGAGGTCTTCCCTGACTAATCCCTCCTTTCCTCTTCTCCCACTCCCTTCTGCGTCACCCTGACTTGCTCCCTTCGTTCATCGCCCCTCTCGGCCCTCATGTCCATATCTGTCATTTATTTATACGAACGTCTGCCTCCCCCTCTAGACTGTCAGCTCATCGGGGGCAGGGAATGGGTCCGTTTGCGTTTAGTACAGTGCTCTGCACACAGGAAGCGCTCAATAAACACGACCGTGTGCTCCCCTCCAAATGCACACAGCCCCCAGGGGAATCCAGGGTGTCTGCCGCATACGTGCACACGTGCTCACTCGCGCGTCTGGCCTCGGTCCTAAACACTCACCGTCTGGAGAACGCGGAAGACATCGTTAGTCACCGACCCCCACGTTTTAGTCACAGCCTCGCACGCACGAACACACGGTAAGAGTTTCTGAGAGACAGTACGGCCCGACACTCTACTTCCTTTTTTTCTCCCCCCGCCACATAGCTTTTATGTAAATTAATAATATTAATAGCACCGTGAGTCTGCTTTCCAAACAGTTATATACAAATAGGAAAATATTTCATATGTACAGCGTCATTAAGTTATTAATTAGTCTTATAAAACGTTTCTCTACATTAGTGTCGTGTTTGCCCTCCCCGCCCACCCCGTCGTGGAGAGGGGGCGGGGATCGCAGCGTATTCACAGTGTCAGCGCCGGCCCCGCCTGCCGGGGGGCAGCGTGGCGAGAGGGACGAGCCAGGCCTGGCCCCCAGGCAGGCCGGGGTGGGTCGGCCCCCGACGGGGTGAGAGTAACAGTGCTCGTTCAGTAGGTCTCGTGTAATGTACACTACTCCTGGCACCCGGGGTTGCCCCCGGGCGCGTGGTCCTCCGCCCCATCCCCCGGTCCCTCGACGAGCCGAGATGCTCCAGGATGGCGCTGGCCTCCCCCACCCCAGTCGCCGGTCATCGCGGTCCTCCCCGGGACCTTCAGCCCCGCGCTCTTATAGGATGCTGGCGAGCTCTGTGGAGTCCGAGTCCGAACTGGAACTGCTCTCATCCCTGTGGAGACATCGGAGAGGGCCTTGTGTGCGGCCTTGGTCGACGCTGAGTCCCGGGGGAGGGTGGGGAAGGACCGGAGAAGACACCGCGGCCTAGTGGAGCCCAGGACGGAGCTCTATCTCCTGGGTGACCTTGGATAAGTCACTTCACCTTGGGGCCTCAGTTTCTATAAGATGGGGATCAAGACCGTGAGCCCTGTGTGAGACACGGACTGTGTCCAACCTGATTAGCTGGCACGTATCCCAGCCCCTAAACGGGGCCTGTCACGGTAATAATAATAATGATACTTGTTAAGCGCTTACTATGTACCGAGCACTGTTCTAAGCACTGAGATAGGTACAATTTGATCAGTAGGGAGGGCTTAAATGCCATAAAAAAAGCAGGAGGGAGAAAAAGTAGCGAATCCCCATTTTGCAGTTGAGGAAACTGAGGTGTGGAAAAGTGAAGTGACTTGTCCGAGGTCACACAGCAGGTAAGTGGTGGAGACCCCCCTCCCCGGGCCCTGCCCTGTCCAGCCCTGGGATCCGGGTGACCCCGGGGGCCACCGGCATCACAGACTGAGCGTGACGGCGGCCGGACCGGGCCGCACTTCCTTGGGTCAATCCAGTCGCCTCCCCGGGGGCAGCTGCGACAGAGGGAAGAGGTCAACCTCTCGCCTCCCCACCCCCTGCGAGTTCCTAACCGCTGCATGGCTTTCTTGTTCTCTCGCCGCCTCTCCTCGTTGATGGGGTACAGCTTGAAGAGGAACAGCCCCAGGAAGATGAAAACGATGGGGGCCGCGGTGACCAGAACCTTCAGGGTCATCTTCACCGCTTGGGGCTGGGAGCAGCCGCGGGTCTCGTAGCCGGCGAATCTGAAGCCGGGGGGAAAGCGGGGGTGGTCCGTGAGGGCCAGGCCGTTCCGCGGCCGAAGCCGCGGGCAACCGGGCCCCACCCCTGGGTGGCCGCCCCCACCCACCCCCGGCCCTCCCCGGGGGCTGGGACTCACTCGAGGCTCAGCGTGGAGATGCCCAGGGAGATGCCCGAGGCGAATTTGGTAAAGAAGACGTAGAAGGAGAAGAAGATGGCCTCGTGGCCCCGTGATTTAGGGTGCGTCAGGTTGAAGTCGTCGATCACATCGGGCAGCATGGACCTGGCAGACGTAACGGGTGGTGTTGATTAATAATAACAACAGTAATAATAATTGCGGTATTTGTTAAACACTTACTACATGCCAGGCGCTGATCTAAGTGCTGGGGTAGGTACAAGCTAATCGGGTTGGACACAGTCCGTGTCCCAGGTAGGGCTCAGTCTTCATCCCCATTTTCCAGATGAGGTAATGAGGCCCAGGGAAGTGACTTGCCCCAGGTCATTCAGCAGACAAGTGGCGGAGTCGGAATTAGAACCCGGGTCCTTCAGACTCCCAGGCCCGGGCTCTATCCCCGAAGCCCTGCTTCTTCGCCTGACTCCCGTGCCCCCCACCCCGCCCCCAGGCTCCGCCCACGAAAGGAAGGGGGTTCAGGATCCCTGCCCGCAGCCCACCTCCCCCCCCCCCGCCCCCCCCTTCGCTCACCAGGGCAGGAGGAAGGCGGCCGCCACGCTGACGCCCGCGGCCACCGCCACCACGTAGGTGACGATCAGGTTGCTCTCCAGGACGGCCACCAGGATAAGGAAGGGCACGACTGACTGGGGAACGGGGGGGAGAGTCGGGTCACGGAGGGGGCCGGGGGCTCAGCCCACAGGGGATCTGACCTCCGCCCCCACCCCCGCTGCTCTCCCCCTCCCCTCGACTCACCGAGATCCCCACGTAGACGGCGGTTTTCTTCCCAAAGTGGGTCAGGAACCACTGCCAGAATGGAATGGTGAGGGTGGCAGAGACCTGGGGGGGAGGAGGGAAGGGGGCGGGTAAACCAAGGCATCGGAGACCGGTTCTCAGTCTGCTCCAGAGGCCGACGGGGGAAGCCGCCGGAGGGGACCGGGCCGGGCGGCGGGACCCAGAGCCTAGCGTCTCCGTCTCCGGCCTTCGCGCCTCACCTCTGGCGCTCCCGGAAAAAAAGGGGAACGGTGGCCAAGGCCCCCTCTCCCTGCTAGCTTCCTACCACCCCTTCCAAATCCGGCCTCTCTCCCGCCCCGGTCCAGCCTCTCCACACAGGCTTTTTTCAGCGTTCACTCTGCCCTTCCCCCACCTCGTGCTCAGCCTCTGACGTGTCCCGACTGTGGCATGTCCAGCCCCTGCGTCTCTGTCCTGTCCCTGCCTGACCCCGGCAGAGACGCTACCGGCAGCTCCGGGGCTGGGGGGATCCAACCTGCTAGTTAAGTAAGCTGCTTGGCCTAGTGGATCGAGCCCGGGCCCGAGAGTCAGAAGGTCGTGGGTTCTAATCCCGGCTCCGCCACTTGTCCGCTGCGTGGCCAGTTACCTCACCTTTAAAATGGGGATGGAGACTGTGAGCCCCATGTGGGACGGGGACTGGGTCCAACCCGATTTGTCTATATCACCCCCACCAGCGCTCAGTACAGTGCCTGGTTTAATAAATACCCTAATTAGTTATTATTATTACAAGAGAAATCCAGGGGGTCCGAGGGCTGCTCACAGTAATAATAATTATGGTAATAATAATAATTAGGGCACGTTTTAAACACTTACTATGCACCAAGCACTGTTCTAAGAGCTGAGGTAGATACAAAGCAGGCAGATTGGACACAGTCCACGTTCCCCATGCGGCTCATACTCTTAATCCCCATTTTACAGATGAGGGAACTGAAGCCCAGAGAAGTGAAATGACTTGTCCAGGGTCACCCAGCAGTTAGTAATAATAATAACTGTGGTATTTGTTAAGCGCTTATTATGGGCCAGGATAGAAGCGAATCAAATTGGACACAGTCCCTGTTCCACGTGGGGCTCACGGTCTCAGTCCTCCTTTTACAGATGAGGTAACTGAGGCCCAGAGAAGTGGCTTGCTCAAAGTCCTACAGCGGATAAGTGGCGGAGCCAGGATTAGAACCCGTGTCCTGCTGACTCCCAGGCCCGGGCTCTCTCCACTAAGCCACTCTGCTTCTCACGGATGGGGATCAAGGACGGGACTGACCACTACCCCTGAACTAGAAGGGGTGGGTGTGAAGGCAGAGACAGGGTCCACGGCTTAGGCTGGAGAGGGTGGGAAGGACAGAAAGTGACTGCGTGAATGGGAGTGAGTGTGGGTAGATGTCGGTGTCTGAACGAGGGTGAGTTTGGGGCTGGAAGTGTGTGTTCATTTATTCAGTCGTATTTATTGAACGCTTTCTGTGTGCAGAGCGCTACACTAAGCGCTTGGGAGAGTACCACAGTAAAAAGACGCACTCATATTCCCACCGAGCTCAGCCACCTGGAGCTAAGGTGCCCCAGCTCCCCCGCCTCGCCCCTCCCGTCTCCCTCGGTACCAGACTGGACCCTGCTCTCCCTGGCAGCCTGAGCTGGTGCCGAGCCCCGGCGTGGAGCTGGGACCACCCACCCCCAGGCTGGAGAGGTCGGGCCAATCTAGCCCTCTGGCTCCGGGCCCCACCCCCGGGGCTGGAGATGTCTGGCCAATCTAGACCTCTGGCTCCGGGGCCCACCCCTGGGCTGGGCCTGGGCCCCAGTTGGCTTGGGTCCTTGAAGTTGGGGGGAGGTTGGTGGGATGTTATTTTGAACCTCCTCTCGGCCCACAGCAGCCCGAGACGCTCCTCCCCTTTCCCCAAGCTCCATCCTCACCCTAACCCCAATGTTGCCTTACCACGCCCCCTCCATCCTTCACGCACACCCACAGACAAAATCCAGTGATCCCTAACCGTGCCCCCTCCCGTCCATCACACACACAAAGGCCCCCGCCAGCCTTTTCTTCTCCTCGTCCAGGGCGGGAGCCAGGAACAAAGAGCTCGCTGTTCTCCCTCCCGCTGGCCGACACTAGGCCCTACCCCCGGCCCTGCCCCCCCGGCCTCCCCACCCAGTCATCCCTCCCTCCGCCCCCAGCCCCCACGCGACCCCATCCGCCGGGAGGGGTGGGGGGGACGCACCATGATGGCCAGGAGCAGATTCTGGAACTCGTTGCGGAAGCCCAGCGTGTAGGTGCAGTACAAGGCAAAGTTCCCTTCCACCAGCTGCAGAGACAGAAGCCGGGGCAGGGAGAAGTGGGGGTGGCGGGGTGAGGTCAGAGAACCGAGGCGGGGGGCGGGTGGGGGCCGGTGGCTCAGCTGGGGCTCCCACCCCCGAATCCGGGCCAGCAGGGCCCCTCGTTCATTCGATCGTATTTACTGAGCGCTGACTGTGTACAGAGCACCGTACTAAACGCTTGGGAGAGTCCAAGGTAACAACAAACGGACACGTTCCTGCCCACGATGAGCTCACAGACTAGAGGCCCCTCCCCGCCGGTTGCTCACCATGAAGGCCAGGGAGGTGAAGAGGAAGCCGGCAATCAGCTTGATGTAGGGACCGTGGTTCATGACCAGTTTGAGCCCCTTCCAAAAGGAGACGGGCTTGTCCGTCTGGGAGTCACAGGGTTCTGTGGGGTTGGGGGGTGGGGGGTGGGGGCAGGGAGAGGATGAGGAGGCTGCACCCACCCCCGCCATTTCCCTAGCCCACCCCGACCGCGGTAGACCCCCGAACCTATCCGACACACACTCACTCACACTCACCACGGGGTCAAAGGCTCGGGCCCGAGGAGGGGCGGGAGCAGGGAGGAGGTGCCGTTGGGTTTCTGCTCTGGGTCCCCCCCTTTTCCCCCTTCGCCCTCCATGAAAGCCCCTTTGTGACTGGTCAGTGAGACCCTGTGCGTCCGCCCATCCGGACGGGAGTGGGGCTAGATGAGGCGAGACAGATTCCCTCTTTGTCTCCGGTGATGTTTGCGTCTCTCGGAGCATCTCCCCGCCCCATCCCGCTCCTCCCGCGCCCTTCCTCCAGGGGATCGGGGGGAGAGTGGAGGGGGTGGGGGCAGCAGCGGGCCTCTGCGGGGGCCGGGGAGGCCAAGTCTCGGCCCCCTCCAAGCCCCGAGACGCTCCCCACCACCACAGCGTTGCTGCTGCTTCCTCCTGCTGCCCTCCTGGACCCCGAGCTCTTCCGCTGCCAGGGGCCATGATGAGGTGTCGGGATGGAGGCAAGGGGGACAGCCGTGTGACCGGGGCGGGGGGCTCCATCTTCCCCCCCTTGCCGGAAGCTCTGGAGACCCCGGAAAACAGGTGTAAAGGGCCAGGGTGGCCCCTCGGTGACTGCAGGGACCCCCCTCCAGTGAGGATCCGTGGCCGCCCACGGGCAGCGGGGAAGGAGGGCGGCTCTGTGCCGACTGATGTTCCGTACGGCCAGGGTCCGGGGGGAAGAGTCTCGGGGTCCCCGTGGAGGGGGTGGTGAGGAGCCTCTCCCCAGAGGAAACTGGGGTGCCCCTCCTCCTGTTGGCACTCGAATATCGCCAGTCAAACCAAGTCACGCAGCGCCCCATTCCCACCTCAGGCTGTCCCGGGCCCACCCGCATCCCCCCCGCCCCAACTCCGCCCCAGACCCGTAATAATACTAATAATGATGGTATTGGTTAAGCGCTTACTACGTGCCAGGCACTGTACTAAGCGCCGGGGTGGAGACAAGGAAATCAAGATGGACCCAGTCCCCGTGCCACGTGGGGCTCACTGTCTCAATCCCCATTTTCCACATGAGGGAACCGCGGCTCGGAGAAGTGAAGTGACTTGTCCGAGATCACACAGCAGACAAGTGGCGGAGCCAGGATTAGAACGCAGGACCTTCTGACTCCCAGGCCCGGGCTCTATCCGCTAGGCCACGCTGCTTCTCTGTGTGCCCTTACCTCGCTGCTCCTTCACGCCCAGAACAAGGATGACAGCGCAGAGGATGTAGATGGCCACAATGACTCCAGCCGCCATCATGTACGCGTTCTTCTGTGGGAGGTAAAGGAAATTGGGGGAGGGGTGAAGAAGGGGGGAACAGTCACATTCGCTGCCCACCATGAGTTTACAGTCTAGCGGGGGAGATGGACATGAATAGAAACAAATAAATGACAGAGAAGGACATAAGAGGTGTGGGGCTGGAAGCGGGGGGATGAATAATGGGAGCGAGTCAGGGTGGTGCAGAGAAGGGGGGACCAGACACACCACCTCCTCCACCACCGCCCCCGACTCCACAGCGGTCTTCCCTTCCCCACACTTGACCCTGGTGATCCTCCCGCTCATCCTTCTCAAGTTAAGACCCCCACAGGGGAGCCGGGGGCAGCCGTGACCTCCAGCAAGGGGGCTGCCAGTGTCCCGCTAAGCGGTCACGGGAAACGGCCCGGGCCTGGGTAGGCGCAAGCCCACCCCTGGGTGTTGCCTGTCCCGGGGGGGCCCGGGGCCATCACCCTAGGGATCAGCCTGGGCCCTCCGCCCCCGCCGCCAGGACCCACCGTGTCGGTGAGCGAGCCGGAGTCGTGCGTCCTGTTCACCTCCTTCACGGCCACCGAGGCATTGCTACTGACGGCGATGAGGACGGTGTTCGGGAGGCAGGGCGTGTCCACCTGGCCCACTATCTGCCCCTGGATGGCAGTGCCCAGCACGGTGCCCAACACCTCCACGGTCATTCCTGGCAGAGAGGGGAGGGGTGCGGGGAGGAGGGGGGCGGTCACCCCTGCTGCAGAGGCTGGGCAGAGCGGGGAGTCCCCTCCGACGGGTGTCTCAGCTCCAAGATCATCTTGCACAGCCTCCCACCCGCCAACACACACACACACTCCCTTTCTCTCCCTCTCTCCTTCCCCTCAGCGGGTCAGAGGGCACCTGGCAGAGAGCTCAGAACTCTTAGCATTCTTAGGATGGGGAATTGGGAAGGCAGTGCAATTTTCTTCCATCCCGGCTCTCAAGTCACCACGGGGCGTTTTCCTGCCCAGTTTCCTTTGTGGGTACACACACACCCGCTCTCGCACACACCCGCTCACACACCCTCCGCCACCCAACCCCACCCTGAAGTCTGCCCCAACCCCCGAGGTCTGAGTGCCTGACCCTCTCTGGCATCTCCGTTGGCAAGCATTCAGCACCTCTGCGGCGCTGGAGGGGACGGGGAGAGGTTTGACCGCAGGCGTGCAAGAGGCGGGGAGGGGCTTACGGTAGGCGGTGGCCGAGTCTCGCTCGCTCTGCTCCGTGCTGATGAACATGGTGAGGGCCGAGTACGGGACATGGAAGCACTGAGGAGGGAAAGCCGAGGGCTCGATTGTCAGAAACCCACTCGAGGCCCACGGGAAATGGGGATTCCAAGGTTGGGAGCCCAACTTCCTCCACCTAGGCCCACACTCTTTCCCTCTTGGAAACTCGATGCACGTTGGGAAGAAGCCCGGTAACCTGGGAGAGGGGCAGGGGCAGGCCCATTCCAGGGGAGTCACAGGAGGCCTCTTAGGGCGGGCTCGAGCCTCCACCGACTCATTCACTCGATAGTATTTATTGAGCGCTTATGGCGTGCAGAGCACTGTACTAAGTGCTTGGGAGAGTACAATATAGCACAGCGTGGTGGATAGAGCAGGGCCTGGGAGTCAGGTCATGGATTCTAACCCCAGCTCCGCCACTTGTCTGCCATGCGGCTTGGGCAAGCTATTTCACTTCTCTGAGCCTCAGTTACCTCATCTGTAAAATGAGGAATAAGACTGTGAGCCCTATATAGAACAGGGACTGCGTCTAACCCAATTTGCTTGTATCTACCCCAGCGTTTAGTACAGTGCCTGGCACAAAAGTGCTTAACGAATACCATAACTGTTATTGATCATTATCATTATTAACAATAACTCCCTCTAATCCTGTGAGCCCTGTGAGGGAGTCTCCTGGTCCCATCCCAGAGGAGGCCGAGAGGGCCCGGTTTGGGAGGACGAACTGATTTTTTTTCTCCTGCTCCCCCTGAGCGGCAGGGGCTGGCCCAGACTCACCGTGACCAGGGTCTCGAAGAGGCAGTAGAAGACGAGGTACCATATCACCTGGCCCGTGGAGAAATCCGGCACGAACCAGATCAGGAAGTAGGTGATCACGGCGAATGGGGTGGAGAAGATGATCCTGAGTGGGGGTGGGGATAAAAAACAATCAATCAATTACATTTATTGAGGGCTTACGGTATGCAGAGCACGGTACTAAGCACTTGGGAGAGCACAATATAAAAGACACATTCCCTGCCCACAGTGAGACTGGCCACTGGCGGGCCCAGCCTGATTCTTCAGAATTTTCTCCACCATCAGGTGGGTCGAAGAGGTGAGAAGCAGCATGGCATAGTGGATAGAGCATGGACCTGGGAGTCAGAAAGTCATGGGTTCTAATCCTGGCTCCGCCACTTGTCTGCTGTGTGACCTTGGGCAAGACACTTCACTTCTCTGTTGCTTCGGTTATCTCATCTGTAAAATGGGCATTGAGACGGTGGCACGTGGGACAAGGACTGTGTCTAACCCTATGTACAGTGACTAGCACATAGTGAGCGCTTTACAAATACTGTTATTATTAAGAGGGCAAAGGAGTGGCAGGAAACCGGGCTGGGAATAACAGACTGCCAAAGTGAACGAGACAAAAAAAGTGTTCGTGTTTCCACGCCTCCCTCATTGGACTATAAGCTCCTTGAAGGCAAAGGATGGTATCTTGAGCTCCCTCTAGACCACCCCGCCCCACCCAGCTTTCCCCCAGTGCCCAGTCTGGACTGTTGACTGAGGGTCAGGGGACCCACCTCCCAAAATAGGGACCGGTCCTCACTTCAAAGCCCCCTGAGGCCGCCGGATGATACATCCGGGAGGGCAGGAAGCCAGTGGCAGGACACGAGGGATTGTGGGAGACACGGGAGGGGAGCGGTGGATCAGGGTCAACTCCCCCTTCCCCCCGCCAGCCCCATTAATCGTCCCCTCCCCACGGGAAGCAGGGCATCAAAGGATCGGATGAGGAAGCGGATCTCCAACAGCTACGCTAAGGCCCAGACTGGGGTAGTCTGAGAGAAGCAGAGGGCAAAGATTCAGCCCACCCTCTGTCCCGTACCCAGTTTCAGCCGGAACTCCCCTCCCACCATCTCGGAGAAAACTCCAGGCGCAGGAGGTGTGTAGGGAATTTTGGGGAAGATAGCCAGGGGATACAAGCTTTGATGTAGAAGTCACACACCTCAGAGGGAGACGGGGAGCCAGACCAGCTGGGCTGAACAAAGTTCATCCATTCGTTCAGTCATATTTCTTGAGCATTTAGCGGGTGAAGAGCACTGTACCGAGTGCTTTTGGGAGAGGACGAGACAACCGTAAACGGACAAATTCCCTGGCTACGACGAGCTCACCATCTTGGGGAGGCGGGGAGGGAGAGGGTGATATCAAGTCAACAGCTTAAGAAAGGCATGGTGAGGGAGAGATAACAGCAGAGCCAGTGGAGGGAAATCCACCAGGAGCCAGCCGGCCTGTGCTTTCTCGAAACCACCAGGTGGGTAGACTGAGGCTGTCGCCCCGCCCTCCTTTCTGTCACAGGCCCGCCTTCTTTCTGGTATGGAGTATCCCTCAGCCGTCAGAGAGGATGGGGGGGGGGGGGAGGACGACGGACTACAATTCTGCTCCTCCACTTTCCCCCAAGGAGATCTTTGTCTCTCTCCCCCCATTAGATTGTAAACGCTTAGAGAATAGGGAATGGGTCTTGCTTTTGGTGTACTCTCCCAAACACTTAGTCTACTGTTTTTCCCCTCAGTAAATACCACTGATTGATTGGGCTTCGGGAAAGAAGATGGAGGAGAGTTGAGTCCTGGCAGTGTAGTTATAGTGACCGTCTTGGGGCCTTCTTGAGCCCTGCCCAAAATCCTTAAGAGATCCCCCTTCCACAGGATTCCAGGATTACAAAGCTACACTTCTAGATCGCACTTCTAGACTGTGAGCCTGTTGTTGGGTAGGGATTGTCTCTATTTTGTTGCCACAGTGCTCTACACACAGTAAGCGCTCAGTAAATACAATTGAATGAATGAATGAAAGCACCTTCTCCTCTCATCGGTAGTGAGTGCTTACTTTGTGCAGGACACTGCTCTAAGCGCGCTCGGGAGAGTATAACACAGTAGGCAAATGTGATCCCTGTCTACAAGGATCTTTAGTGGGAAAGGCAGACATTAAAATAAATTCCAGAGGTCCGCCTCACCAAATGGTGGCCCAGAACTTCAGGAGGAGGGACAGGGAAAGGAGTCAGATTGGAGGATGGAGAGCAGGAAGACACAGACGTACCCACACTCACTGCCTCCCCTCCAAACTGGGCTCCCACATTCTGCATGCCAAAGCCAATGGGGTGCTAGCCAACTGACCCTTAGAATTATTCCTCAGCTTAGGAGTCCTGGTCTTCAGAAGGACATGGGGACCCTGGAGCCGAGCAACGGAGCCAGAACGGAAAAGGATAGTGGGAAAACGGACCGGCTGACTCTTTCCAAACCTTGGGAAGAGTACAATATAATAACAAGCCAAGAGCTGGCAGGGACCAAGTAGTAGGGATGGACCCCACTGCCCCCCACCTCGGGGAAAAGAGCCAGAGTTTCCTAGTGGTTAGAGTACAGGCCTGGGAGTCAGAAGGACCTGGGTTCTAATCCCGACTCCTCCACTTGTCTCCTATGGGACCTTCGGCAAGTCACTTCACTTCTCTGGGCCTCAGTTCCCTCATTTGTAAAATGGGGATGGAGACTATGAGCCCACGTGTGACAGGGACTGTGTGCAACCCAATTTGCTTCTTTCCACCCCAGCGATTAGTACAGTGCAGCACTTTGGTACATATCTGTAACTTATTAATTCATATCGATGTCTGTCTCCCCCTCTAGACTGCAAACAGACACACTCCCTGCCCACAACCAGCTTATTGTCATCTTGTACTCTCCCAAGGGCTTAGTAAGGTGCTCTGCACATATTGCTATTGTTCTTGTCTGTCCGTCTCCCCCGATTAGACTGTGCGCCCCTCAAAGGGCAGGGACTGTCTCTGTTACCAATTTGCACATTCCAAGTGCTTAGTACAGTGCTCTGCACATAGGAAGCGCTCAATAAATACTATTGAATGAATCAGTAAATACAAGTGACTGCCTGGCTGATAGTAAGGACTTAATAAATGAGTTATTATTATTTCCTGGGATGGTGGGGACTGTGGATCTCGTCAGGGGTGGACTAGCTGGGTGGGGCCCATCTGCCCCCCTGCTCATGGGAGGGCTTGGCTCCTCTTCACCCCTCTCTTGACTTTCTTCTAGCAATTAAAGAGTGGCCCAGAACCAGCCAAAATAGCCATGGGGCAGATGGAAGGAAGTCAGGGAGTTTTTACTCCTCTAACCTGCTCTGCCCTCAATTTGGAGCTGAGGTTTTTGGGAAGAATCTCAGAGATAAGTCAGTCCATCCCTTGATCCAGTGAAAAAGAAAGGGGGTGGGGCCAAAGCCCATTCATTCATTCAATCATATTTATTGAGTGTTCACTGTGTGCAGAGCACTGTACTTAAAGGCCTGAAAAAGTACAATACAACAATAAACAGACACATTCCCTGCCTACAACAAGTTTAGAGTCTAAAGGGGGAAATGGACATCAATACGAATAAATTACAGATACGCCACCCTCAACGGAGGGGGGGTGCCTGATGGTCACCCCCAAAAGGCACGGCTCTTAGCTGTGGCAACCCACTGGTCCCAGGGCCCCAGGCCTGGAGGTTGTGGGGGTGGGAGGGAGAAGGTGCAGGACCCCTTATGGTTTGCTTTTGGTGGTGGGAGACCCCCTTCCTTAGTACAGTGCTCTGCCCAGAGTAAATGCTCTTTTTTATGGTATCTGTTAGGCGTTTATTATGTCCTAGGCATCATTCTCAGACCTGGGGTAGATACAAGCAAATCAGGTTGGACCGAGGCCATGTCCCATATGAGACTCACGATCTAAATCCTGATTTTTTTCCAGATGAGGAGACTGAGGCCCAGAGAAGTGATTTGCCAAAGGTCACACAGCAGATCCAAGGCGGAGTCAGGGTTAGAACCCAGGTCCTTCCGACTCGCCGGCCCAGGTTCCATCCACTAAGACGTGCTGCTTCTCTACAACCTCAGTCAATACACTCAACTGCTTCCTGGTAACTCCGGGATACCGGCAACCCCCTCCTCGCCCCAACAAGAAACCGGGCAGGCGGGGGCAGGGCTGGGGAAAGTTTCCATTCCTTCACGGGAGCTTGACGCCATCCGGAGAAAATCCAGCAGCCACCTCCTCCGGGCCAGCCACGAGGGAGGAGTGCGGGATACGCCCCTGTCCCTGCCCCGAGGTGGGGAAGGGGGAGACGTGGACACTCCCATCGGAAAGAGTCACTGCCATCCAGGCATGCATGCGTACACACACGTCACCCGGCAAGTCAGTCAATCATATCTAATAATAATAATGTTGGTATTTGTTAAGCGCTTACTATGTGCCGAGCACTGTTCTAAGCGCTGGGGTAGACACAGGGGAATCAGATTGTCCCACGTGGGGCTCACAGTCTTAATCCCCATTTTACAGATGAGGTAACTGAGGCACCGAGAAGTTAAGTGACTTGCCCAAAGTCACACAGCTGACAAGTGGTATCTACCGAGTGCTTACTGTGTGCCGAGCACTGTACTAAGCGTTTGGAAGAGTTCACATAGAACAGACACGTTCCCTGCTCACAAGAAGCTTACAGTCTAGAAGGGGAGACTGATATTAATACAAATTACAGAAATGGGCATTCATTCAATTGTATTATTGATCGCTTAGAGTGTGCAGAACACTGTACTAAGCGCTTGGAAAGTACAATTTGGCAACGAAGAGAGACGATCCCCGCCCACAGTGGGCTCACAGTCTAGAAGGGGGGGAAGACAGGCACCAAAACAAGTAAACAGGCTGTGAGCGAGTTGTGGGCAGGAATGTGTCTATGGTTATGTTGTCCTCTTCCAAGAGCTTAGTACAGTGCTTTGCATACAGTAAGCACTCAAATACGATTGAATGAATGCATAAATGAATGCTGTAGGGCTGGGAGAGGGAGATGAACAAAGGGAGCAAGTCAGGGCGAGGAAGAAGGGATTGGGAGAAGAGGAAAGGAAGGCTTAGTCGGGGAAGCTCATTGTGGGTAGGGAATGTGTGTTTAGTATATTGTATTCTTCCAAGTGCTTAGAACAGTGCTTTGCACAGAGCAAGTGCTCAATAAATACAACTCAATGAATGGAAAACCTCTAGGAGATGTGCCTTCAACAAGCCTTTGAGGCGGGGGAAGAGTCACCGTCAGCCAGGCCCGCATGCACCAACGTTCATGTCGGTCTTCTCCTCTAGACTGGTTGTGGACAGGGAATATTTCTACTTACTGTCATATTGTCCTCCTCCAAGCGCTTAGTACAGTGGTCTGCACACAGTAAGCGCTCAGCTAATACGACTGAATGAGTGAATGACTAACTCATCCCAGGGCTCTTGGGACCCGGAGCAGGTTTGACTCTTAGTAACCCCAGCAGCCGGCTTGGCCTGGCCGGGCCCAGCTGTGCCAGGAGGAGGGGGCGGTGGGCACCAGGCGGGCCCATGTGACCAAGACACACCCCCTTCCCCTCCCCCGGGGCAGGGGCGAGGCCGGCTCCACCCCCTTCCCTCTCTCCTCCACCCTGGCTCCAGCCTGCGGAATTAGGTGAACAATCACCTGGAAAAATTAAGAAAAAAAGCCATAAGAATAAAGCAGCTTCCCCCCACATCCCTGCAGACTCCTAGAGCTCGGCCCTGGGAGTCAAAAGGACCTGGGTTCTAATCCCGGCTCCGCCACTTGTCTGTTGTGTGACTTTAAGTTACTTCACTTCTCCGGGCCTTGGTTCTCTCATCTTTAAAATGGGGATTAAGACTGTGAGCCCCACGTGGGACAGGGACTGTGTCCAACCTGATTAGCTTGCATAATAAGAATAATGATGGTATTTGTTAAGCGCTTATTATGTGCCAAGCACTGTTCTAAGCGCTGGGGTAGATACAAGGTTTTCAGGTTGTCCCACGTGGGGCTCACGGTCTTAATCCCCATTTTACAGATGAGGTAGCTGCGGCACAGAGAAGTTAAATGACTTGCCCAGAGCCACACAGCTGACAGGTAGCAGAGCTCAGATTAGAACCCACGACCTCTGGTTCCCAAGTCCGTGCTCTTTCCACTAAGCCACACCGTTACCCCAGTGCTTAGAACTGTGCCTAGTACTAGTAAGCTTTTATCACCTGTCCTCTGGACTGTAAGCTTGTGGTGGGCAAGAAATGTGTCTGTTTATTGTTGTACTATAGTTACAAAGCGCTCAATAAATATGATGGAATAAACACTATAAATTATTATTATTCACAGGGGGAGGGAGCGCCTGGAAAACGTTGTATTAAAGGCTCCCAAAAGGGAAGGGCCCAAAAAGATTGGGGGGCAAGAGGGGTACAGCTGTTTCAAGGGCAGAGGGTACCAGGTGACACCTAAGTAAGCCAGGCCCAGCTGGCAGATCCACCTGGCAGATGCAAATGGCACCGGCCGTCAGTCACGGCCTGGTGCATTAATAATAATAATGGTATTTGTTAAGGACTTACTATATGCCAGGCCCTGTACTAAGCAGTGGAGTGAATACAAGCAAATCGGATTGGGTACAGTCCCTGTCACACAAGGGGCTCACAGTCTCAACCCCATTTTACAAATGAGGTCACTGATGTGCAGAGAAGTGAAATGATTTGGCCAAGGTCACAAAGCAGACAAGTGGTGGAGCCAGGATTAGAACCCACGACCTTCTGACTCCCAGAGAAGCAGCGTGGCTTAGTGGATAGAGCACGGGCCTGGGAGTCAGACCGATCTGGATTCTAATTGTGACTCTGCCACATCTATGTGACCTGGGACAAGTCACTTCACTTCTCTGGGCCTCTGTTCCTTCATCTGGAGAATGGGGATTAAGAGTGCGAGTCTCATGTGGGACAGGGACTGTGTCCAACCTGCTTAATTTGTATCTGACTCAGAGCTAAGAAAAGTGCTTGGCACATAGTTACAGTACTTGTTGAGTGCCTATTATTATTATTCACTGCACGCCTCAGTTCTCAGCCCCATCCCCAGCTGGGGGTTGTGGGCAGGGAATGGGTCTGTTAATTGTTATACTGTCCTCTAAGTGCTTACTACAGTGTTTTGCACACAGTAAGTGCTCAAGAAATACCATTGAATGAATGGGGGTGGTGAGAGTAGGGGGAAAGGTTCCCCACCCCCTTTCACGAAGGGCCGGACGGCAGGATTTCCTGGTCCAAAACGGGCAGATCATCGAACAAAATACTAACGCATCCTTGGCTGTGAAATGAGTTTTCTCTGCTTCCAGCCAACCCCCCTGCCGAGGCGGGAGTCAGAGGAATCAAAGAATTGAAATTCCCAGCCCCAAAGCCTTGGAATTAACACATTCCAGAAACTCCCGAGGGCAGAGACCTTCCATGAGAGCCCTCAGAGCCGAGTGGGCACCCGTCAAGTTTCGGAGATCGGGAGACCAAAAGCCACCCTCCACGTGGCAGCCACCTTTAGGACCCACCTGACTGGGAGCATCCCAAGGGCAGGGTTGGAGTCTGCCAACTCTAACGTACCCTCTCAAGTCTTTGATAGAGGCTGTGTGACCTTGGGCAAGTCACCAGTGTCAGAAGAAGCGCGGCCTAATGGATAGTGTGCCCGCCTCGCAGTCGGAGGACTTGGCTTCTAATCCTGCCTCTGCCAACTGTCTGCTTAGAGACCTCGGGAGAGTCACTTAAAGTCTGTGCCTCAGTTACCGCACCTGTAAAATGGGGATTAAGACTGTGAACCCTATGTGGGACAGGGACTGTGTCCAACCTGATTAGCTTTTTATCTACCCCAGTGCTTGGTCCAGTGTGTGGTACACGGCACGGAGTAAGTGCTTGCCAAATGCCATTAAAAAAAATTTTAAAGCCATTCTGTAGTCATTTCCATCCTCAACACTTAAATACACAAGCCTATTCGGTTTCACATTCAGTTTATTCCGAACTTTCATCCTGACCTATTTGCAGGACTTTAGACTGTAAACTCGTTATGGGCCGAGAACATGTGTTATATTGCTATATTGGACTCTCTCAAGCACTCAGTAGTGTTCTGCACACAGTAAGTGCTCAATAAATATGGTTGACTGAATGACCGATTTTCTGTTTTACATTCCCTCCTCCTGTTTCCAGGATCTGTATGCCTGCCTTCCCCCATTAGATTGTAAACTCTCTGAGAGCAGCTGATGGGAATTTGTCTTCTGTGGTGCTCTCCCAAATATTTAGTAGAGTGCTCTGCTTTAAGGGTTGACTATCCTTGACTGAGTAGGCACTTAAAGGACGGGAATAATAATAATAATAACTGACCTGCCCCAGCCGGTTACCATCTATGGGACAGATTGTAAACTCCTTGAGGGTAGGAATTTACCTCACCCATGCACTTAGTACCACCACTTAGCACTCACTCACCCCACCCCTACTGCACTTCAGTGCATATTCTTACTTGTAATCAACAAAAGGTATCTGCTGAGAGCTTACTGTTTGCACAGCACTGTAGTAACTGCTCGGGAAAGAGCATCGGTAGCCTATTTTAACTTTTTAACATCTGGTTTCTCCCCATCTAGACTGTAAGCTCCTTGGGGTAAATACAAATTCATCAGGTTGGACACCGTCCCTGCCCCACATGGGGCTCACACTCTTAATCCCCACTTTTCAGATGAGGTACCTGAGGCCCAGAAAAGTGAAGTGACTTGCCCAAGGTCACACACAGTCGTCTGGGCCAGAGCCGGGATTGACTCCCAGGCCGGGGCTCTATTAAGCCATTCTGCTTCTCAACAGCTGATTGTTAGAGTGGAAGCTCCTTGAGGGCAGGGATCTTGTCTGCCAACTACATCCTACTCTTCCAGGTGCACTGCTTTACACACGGTAGCCACTGGAAAAATAGGATTGACAGGCCTTCTTCCACGGGATGGGTTGAAGCAACCTGTTCTAGACCTTCCCACTCTCTCCCTCGGGCAGTTTACTGTTCTATCGTGCTCTCCCAAGCCCTTAGAAAAGTGCTCTGCACACAGTAAGCGTTCAGCAAATACAGTCGAATGAATGCTCTCTAGGTTCCCCAGCCCACCCGGTTGAGGAGATCCACTGACGTGGTCTCCGCTGACCATTTCTTCTGCTGAGCCCAGGGTTCCCCTTCGGCAGCCACTTAGGTGGTGAGACAGCAGCGGTGACAGTCCCAGGCAGCTTCCCCACACTGGGGTTGGGAGAGCACAGTCACCGGCCCGTGCCCGCTCTGCCAACTCCCAAGGGCAGGGAAGAGGAAGCGCTGGCGGGGAGTGATAATTCGGGCATTTGTTAAGCGCTTACTGCGTGCCGGGCACTATAATAATAATAATGTTGGTATTTGTTAAGCGCTTACTATGTGCAGAGCACTGTTCTAAGCACTGGGGTAGACACAGGGGAATCAGGTTGTCCCACGTGGGTCTCACAGTCTTAATCCCCATTTTACAGATGAGGTAACTGAGGCACAGAGAAGTGAAGTGACTTGCCCACAGTCACACAGCTGACAAGTGGCAGACCTGGGATCGAACTCATGACCTGACTCCAAAGCCCGGGCTCTTTCCACTGAGCCACGCTGCTTCTCTATACTAAGCGCTGGGGTGGATACGAGATTCAGCCTGCTGTTGTCAGAGCAGAAATGTCCTGGTATGGTTTTGTCCCAAGCTTCCTGCCTGAGGTCAGGGGTGGGAGGAGGGTAGTAGAAGGGAACAGATCTCTATGTGGGATGTGGATTCTTTGAGAGGAAATAGCTCCTTCCAGGCTCATCGCTGGTGGGGGATGTGTATACCCACACACACACACACAACTGTCCCCGAATTGTACATTCCAAACACGTAGTACAGTGCTCTGCACAAAGTAAGCGCTTAATAAATACCATTGAATGAACACACACCCACCCACGCCTTTCCAACTTACGCAGCTGATGCGTCCGACTGTTACCAGGAATAGCAAAACCCCACTTCCTCCCCTGACCTCATCACCCTCCCAAGGCCAAGCCCTTCAGCCACGTAGTTGGAAGGGAGAGGGGAGACGCGCAGGGAAGAAGTTGGCAAAAGATGAGGAGGAAGAAAGGGGGAGAAGCAGCTCCTCTTACCAGGGAATCAGGCGACCCAGGCGGTTCCAGGAGGACTTGCTGATGAAGAAGCCCACCATGGGGTCTGTGATGGCATCCCAGGCCCGGCCCACAAATAGGATGATGGAAGCATAGAAGGGGTCCACCTGCCCCGAGGAGAGAAGGAGAGGCCGTGACTCTCCACGCAGTCGGCCAGCTTCCCTCCGACCCGGGGTCCGTTCTATCTCCCGCTCTACGTCTCCCCACGGCACTGACCGCTCCAACCCCACCAGCCCCCGGCCCTGCCGTTAGCAATGAGATTCTGGCAGCCTCCCGTCCTGGGTCCCTCCTGTCTCACAGTGACCATCGGCTCGACGCGGTCCATCGGCTGCCTCCTTCCTACCTTTCCGCTCTTTTCCCGCTGACCCCCAGCTCACGCTCTTCACTCCTCCCAAGCAAAACCTCCTAACCGCCTCTTGCTCTCGACTCCCCCCCACCTCCAACATGGCCTACTGGAACAAGTGGGGGCCAGGGAGTCGCTCCATCACTTACCTTACCTCGGTGCTTAGTAATAATAATAATAATAATGATGGCACTTGTTAAGCACTTACTATGTGCCAAGCAGCGTTCTAAGTGCTGAGGTAGATATAAGGTAATCAGGTTGTCCCACATGGGGCTCACAGTCTTCATCCCCCTTTTACAGATGAGGTAACAGTCACAGAGAAGTTAAGTGACTTGCCCAAAGTCACACAGCTGATAAGTGATTAGAACCCAAGACCTCTGACTCCCAAGCCTGTGCTCTTGCCATTAAGCCCCGCTGCTTCTCAATGCCTGGCATATAGTAGTCTCTTAATTACCATAATCATTAGTTATTACTATTACCACCTGCTGGGTGACCTTGGGCAAGTCACTTCACTTCTTGGTGTCTCAGTTTCCTTATCTGTAAAATGGGGATTCAATGACTGTGGGCAAGTCACTTAACTTCTCTGTGCCTCAGTTCCCTCATCTGTAAAATGGGGATTAAGACTGTGAGCCCCACGTGGGACAACCTGATTCCCCTGTGTTTACCCCAGCGCTTAGAACAGTGCTCTGCACATAGTAAGCGCTTAACAAATACCAACATTATTATTATTATTAATGTCCATTCTACCTCATAAATTGTGAGCCTCTTGAGGAGTCTGACCTGTGTCACCTCTACGCTGCGCCTCAGTACATACAGTGCTTACTACATAGTAAGCATTTCAACAAGTACCACGTTATATTACCCACATCTTCCCGCTCCTCAGTTTTAACAAATTCTTTTCCCTCCCTTCTGCAGAAACCGAAAAAGCCAACTCCTCTGGGATGCATTCTCCGATTAACCCACCCACATGCTAAGCACTGTATCAATCAATGGCCTTTACCGAGAGCTTAATGTGTGCAGAGCACTGGGAAAGGACATTATAACAGAGTTGGTAGGCACATTTCTTCCTCCCAGTGAGCTCACAGAACACTGTACTAAGCACCTGCCCAGGCCTGCCCAATTAATCAGTTAATCGTATTTATTGAGCACTTACTGATAATGATCCCCAGCACTCTGACATATATCTACTCTCTCCTTCTCAACTTTCGCCACATTTCTGATGGCTCACTTTCCCCCGCCAGATGGTAAGCTTAAGAGCGGGGACCATATCTTTTCCTCCTTTAAATGGCTAGCTCTGTACCGCGCCGGCAACGAGCACTCGGTCAACCCCGTTGGTTATGCCTTAGGGTGACAAGGACGAACCCGCCTTTGACCCGTTACTGATGCCGACTGAAGATGACAACGAGCGGATCTGTGGTCCCCGCCCTCGAGGAGCCTCCAATCCCAAGTCGGGTCCTCCCCATCTTGTTCCTAGGAGGAAATTCAGGCGGGACCAGGCCCGGCACCTTCTCCTCCCCTCACGCCAGGGGCCCCGATGGCAGCGGCCTCCTCCAGGCCCCTGGCAGACGGGGTAGCCTTGTCCCCCAGCCAGGAACAGGAAGTTCTTGCTTTTCTAGGAAAAAGGGAATGTCACCCCCTGTCTCCCCCACCCCCTGCCTTGCCCAATCTGGGCACCCGCTAGAGTGCTCTTTCCTCTACCTCATGGGGTAGGCGGGGGAAGGGTGGGAGCCAGGAGTCAAGGCAGGTCAAAAACAAAACTAGCCAAGGCCCCGGCCTCTCCCGGCCAAGGAAGCCGGTGCTAGGGTTGGCATTTATTATGAATAATAATGATAATATTATTAAGTGCTTACTATGTGCACGCTAGGATAGATACAACGCTATCAGATCAGTCAGACCCTGTCCCACATGGGGCTCACAATCTGAAGTTGAGAGAGGCACAGGAAGTAAAGACTTGCCCAACGTCACACTGCTGGCAAACAGCAGAGTCAGGATTAGAACCCAGGTGCTCCGACTCCCAGGCCGGTGTTCTTTCCACGAGGCCACGCTGCTTCCCTTTCCAAGACGGAGGTCTGCTAAGGGTCCCCGATGCCTCGTGGTCCTGTCGAGCGCCTTCCCAACCCTCGCTTGTTTTTCCCCCCTCCGGGCCGTGTCCACTACTCACCTGGGCGACATCCAGCAGGTAGATCTGGAGAAAGAAGCCCAGGGCACAGCCGGTGACCTGGTAGGGGGCACCACCCACGGCATAGCACAGCTTGTTGCAGATCGACAGCTTCTGCTTCCCCTCCTTCTGCTGGGGATGAAAAAGGGGCACCGGGGTGAAATCTGAGGACTCCTTCGCTGCCCAGTTTTGCCCCTTTTCGCAGGTGTCCAAGGAGCCGCCCGCTGCGGCCAGGAGGAGCAGGACAGGGCAGGGAGGGGCACTGCTTGATTCTCCATCTCCCAAGAGTCCCAGGGACCAGTCTGTGGCGGCACCTACTAAAAGCAGCAGGAGAGCGTCTCCCCCAGCCCTCTGCCCCCCTCCCCCAACCTCAACCCCCAAGCCCAGCTGGCTCCAAACCAGTTCGTTACCACCTGCAGTCGAGCAGGGTGAAAGCTGGTTTCAGTGGCTTAACCGGCCCCGCACAACCTGAAAATCTTCTCTGGAGGTCCCGGGCAACCAGCAACCCCGGGACCATTCAATCCTTTTTACTGAGTGCTTATTTGCGTGCAGAGCACTGTACTAAGCCCTTGGGAGAGTACAATACGACAATAAATAATGTATTTGTTAAGCGTTTACTATGTTCTAAGTGCTCGGGGAGGGATACAACGTGATCAGGTTGTCCCACGTGGGGCACACGGTCTGCATCCCCAATTTAAAGATGAGTTAACTGAGGCCCAGAGACGTTTAGTGACTTGCCCAAAGTCACACAGCTGACAAGCGGCGGAGCCGGGATTAGAACCCATGACCTCTACTGCCAAGCCCGTGCTCTTTCCACTGAGCCACGCTGCTTCTCTAAGAACTGACACATTCCCTGCCCAGGATGAGTTTCCAGCCTCCAGCCTGTCCCGCGCCTGCAAACTGTTGAGGGGAAAGGAGAAGTGGGAGGAAAAGGGATCCAACAGAACTGAGCCTTGCTGACCCTCGAGCTCTCTCAGCAGCTGCGGGTTCAGAGCTTTAAGCTTCGCCCCCTGATCCGGGATGGCTCTGGAGACCCTCACACTGACGCCCACCCTGGTCTGAGGCTCCCACAACTGGGCCCCCACCCCACCTGCCAGTCTCCCGGGGCTGAGAACGGATCCCAGCAGGCTTCTTCAATCCAACCTCGAATCCCAGGTTCTTGAATGGGGCCATTCTCTCCGCCTGGGGCCCCGATGGAAGAGAGACAGAGAGAGAGAGAAAGAAAGAAAAAGAGACAGAGAGCAAAGGAGAGACAGACAGAAAGAGAGCAAAGGAGAGACAGACAGAAAGAGAGCAAAGGAGAGACAGACAGAAAGAGAGCAAAGGAGAGACAGACAGAAAGAGAGCAAAGGAGAGACAGACAGAAAGAGAGCAAAGGAGAGACAGACAGAAAGAGAGCAAAGGAGAGACAGACAGAAAGAGAGCAAAGGAGAGACAGACAGAAAGAGAGCAAAGGAGAGACAGACAGAAAGAGAGCAAAGGAGAGACAGACAGAAAGAGAGCAAAGGAGAGACAGACAGAAAGAGAGCAAAGGAGAGACAGACAGAAAGAGAGCAAAGGAGAGACAGACAGAAAGAGAGCAAAGGAGAGACAGACAGAAAGAGAGCAAAGGAGAGACAGACAGAAAGAGAGCAAAGGAGAGACAGACAGAAAGAGAGCAAAGGAGAGACAGACAGAAAGAGAGCAAAGGAGAGACAGACAGAAAGAGAGCAAAGGAGAGACAGACAGAAAGAGAGCAAAGGAGAGACAGACAGAAAGAGAGCAAAGGAGAGACAGACAGAAAGAGAGCAAAGGAGACAGACAGAAAGAGAGCCAGAGCCAGACAGAAAGCATGGCTCAGTGGAAAGCGCCCGGGTTTTGGAGTCAGAGGTCATGGGTTCAAATCCCAGCTCTGCCACTTGTCAGTTGTGTGACAGAGTGACTGTGGGCAAGCCACTTCACTTCTCTGGGCCTCAGTTCCCTCATCTGTAAAATGGAGATTAAGACTGTGAACCTCATATGGGACAATATGATTACCCTGTATCTCCCCCAGCGCTTAGAACAGTGTTTTGCACATAGTAGGCGCTTAAATACCGAGAGAGAGACAGAGACAGACAGAAAGAGACAGAGACAGAAAGAGAGACAGAGACAGAGCGAGAGAGAGTCAGAGAGAAAGACAGACAGAAAAAGAGACAGAAAGAGACAGAAGGAGAGAAAAGGCAGGAGGAGGGATGGGAAGAAGGGCCAGTCCCGTTCCCTTTCCCTTGCGGATCTGCCTCGCGTGTTAATACTACTATTTGTTAAGCGCTTGCTGTGTGCCAGACACTGTACTGGGCGCTGGGGTGAATCCAAGGCACGGGGCTCCTCCCCACCGGGAGCTGCCGAGCTGGGATGTCCCAAGCCCGGGGAGCCGAGCCGAGCCCCGCCGCTCCCCGGGGCCCGGAGCAATCTCGACGTGGCTCAACGCTCCTTAGGGGCTGAACAATAAGGCGGCAATCTATAAAACCCGAGGTCCCGGGTCCCTCTGGTCCCCGGCCGGCCGGCGGCTAGCCCCCCATCCACCAAGGGTAGGGGGCTGTATTGGGGGGGGGAAGGGGCAGGGGACCCCGCAAGGCCCTCTCCCCCAACCCCCGGAGAGAAATCGGAGCAGACGGAAGGGGCTAAAATTAATCCGGGAGAGTCCGACCGCGTGAAGGATGGGGTGAAACCTAATCGCCAGACCCATCCACGACCCTCAGACCAGGCCGACCCCGGGGGGGAAACAGAGCCCCAAATACTTCCCTACTGGACACACAACGCTCACACACACCCTGCACGGTCTAGCTCCCCGGTGTCTACACACACTCACCCATATGCCCAGACACACACAGTTACACGCACACTGTCCCCGGCAGAGAAAAACTCATCCCCCACCTCATCCCCGTGCCCCCAGCCCCGGGCCGGCCCGCTCGCAGCACTCATCTAGATAACCGACCTCGGAGAGGAAGGCTGGAAAGCCCAATTTCGGGTTGGGCCGGGCTGCCCCGGTGGAGGGGGGATTTCCCCTCCCCCGGAAAAAGCGGGGATCCCCTGCATCTCCCCCAGCGCTTAGAACAGTGCTCCGCACATAGTAAACGCTTAACAGATACCAACATCGTTATTATTACTCGGGCCGGGCAGCACGTGGAAGGGCCCCCCCAAAGCCCCCCAGCCCCTCACCTTGGGCAGACACCTCTCCTGGGCTTGGAGGATGCCCGAGGGCAGCAGACCGGTGGCCGAGGCGCTCTCGGCCCCCTCGCCCTTGGCCATGGCCCTGGGGGCGCCCAGGCAGCCGATGAATGAAACGCCGGGCCCGGCGGACCCTCGCTCTTTTTCTTTCTCTTTCCCTCCTCCTCCTCCTCCTCCTCTTCCCCCCCCGGCTCCCCGCCCCGCCCCGCCCCCGGCCCCCGCACCCGCCCGCCAAGGCCTCCCGCCCCTCTGCCTTCTCCCTCTTAAAGACACAGGGAGGCTCCTCCTCTTTCTCCTCCTCCTTTCATTCATTCATTCCATCGTATCTGCTGAACGCTTACCGCCTGCCGAGCTCCGGACTTAGCGCTGGGAAAGTACAATAGAGCAATAGAGACGGTCCCTGCCCACGAGGGGCTCACGGGCAGAAGGGGGGGAGGCGGGCATCGATACCAGTCAACGGGCGGCAGGAGCATCGTTATAAAGAAATAGAATTGGAGCTGTCTGCACATCGTTAAGAAAAGGAAATGGAATTATAAATATGCACATCATTTAGACAAGTGCTGGGGGGAGGGGAGGGGGGTAGAGCAGAGGGAGGAGAGGAAAAGGGGGTTTAGGGAAGGCCTCCCCTCCTGCCCCTCCTCCTCCTCCACTTCGTCCACCTTCTCCTCCTCCTCCCTCTCTTCTCCTCCACCTCCTCCTCCTCCTCTCTTCCTCTTCTCCTTCTCCGCCTCCTCTTCCTCCTAATAATTATTTTTATGGTATTTGTTAAGCCCTTACTATGTGCCAAGCACCGTTCTAAGCCCTGGGATAGATGCAAGGTAATCAGGTTGTCCCACATGGGGCTCACAGTCTTCATCCCCCTTTTACAGATGAGGTAACTGAGGCACAGAGAAGTTAGGCCCCAAGTCACACAGCTGATAAGTGGCGGAGCCGGGATAATAATAATGTTGGTATTTGTTAAGCGCTTACTATGTGCAGAGCACTGTTCTAAGCGCTGGGGTAGACACAGGGGAATCAGGTTGTCCCACGTGGGGCTCACAGTCTTCATCCCCATTTTACAGATGAGGTCACTGAGGCACAGAGAAGTGAAGTAACTTGCCCACAGTCACACAGCTGACAAGTGGCAGAGCTGGGATTCAAACTCATGACCTCTGACTCCCAAGCCCGGGCTCTTTCCACTGAGCCACAGGATTAGAACCCATGACCTCTGACTCCCAAGCCCGGGCTCTTTCCACTAAGTCACACTGCTTCTCTCCTCCTCCTCCTCCTCCTCCTCCTCCTTCTCCTCCTCCTCCTCCTCCTCCCTCCCCACCTTCAATCAGCCACCAAAGACAGACCACGACCAGCTCGGACTCCCCAGCTCCGAAATGCTTCTCAATCAATTGTATTTATGGAGTGCTAACTGCACGCAGAGCACTGGACTAAGTACTTGGAAGTGTACAACAGAGCTACATTCCCTGCCCTCAACGAGTGTACAGTCTAGAAGGTGCCAGCATGGTGGAAAACTAGCAGGAAACCCCTAAAGAGATGGGAAAGTGGGATGCCTATGAGTGTGGCTCCAACTCCGGATTCTAGGCTCCGGGCTTTCTGTTCCACCGTCCGAGTGGACATATTATTACTACTAATAATAATGGTATTCGTTAAGCACTTACTAAGTGCTAAGCACTGTTCTAAACACTGGGGTGGATACAGGTAGAGTTGGACACAGTACCTGTCCCATGTGGGGCTCTTGGTCTCAATCCCCATTTTATAGATGAGGTAATTAAGGCCCAGGGAAGTGAAGTGACTTGCCCAAGGTCACTCAGCAGCCAAGTGGCGGAGCCGGGATGAGAACCCAGGATCACCAGGGTTCTGCCTCACTGTTTCTGTTAGTCTTCCCGACCATCAGCTCGGGATTTGGGAGTGCTGCTGCTAACACCTCCTCCTTCAGGCAACCTCTTTTCTCCGTTCCCCGCTTGGTTTTCCTACCGTTTTTCTTGTTTTCCCAGGGAGACCAGACTCGAGAGATATGTCACCCAGGAAATTGTGCCCGGGTTGCGGTCAAATAGACATCTTCCAACCTGCATCACAGATCATCGGGGCAAAGGTCCGGAGAGTTCAGGTGAGGCCCGCAGAATCCTGACCTCCAAAGATCCCCCCCACCCCGGTCCCCAGAGCCCCTAGCAGCGTGGCCTTTTGGCTAGAGCTCCGGCCTGGGAGGCAGAAGGACCTGGGTTCTAACCCCACCTCTGCCTCTCCGCCTCTATCCCGGCAAGTCACTTCACTATGCCTCAGTCACCTCATCTGTAAAATGGGGATTCAAAGTGTGAGCTCCATAGGGGTCAGAGATTGGGTCTAACCTGATTAACTTGCATCTACCCCAGTGCTTAGGACAGTGCTGGGCACATAGTAAGCGGCTTAACAAGTACCGTAATTATTATTATTAGCCTGAGGCCACACCATTCCCTGGCCTCACGGCCTAACCGGTGCCCTCTGTGCCCTGCGGCACTGGGGTAGACTGGGGGAGAGTGGGGCTTCTGACCAGTTTCCACCTGGTGCCAGGCTCCCCTTTCCATTGCCGCCAAATAGAGTACAGACCAGATCCTACCGGCCCCCTTGGGGGTTGCTGAGTCCCTAATTTGAGCTGTGGGGCGTGAGGGAGGGTCTTCCCTCTGCTGCAGGTTCAGAGACCCCCTCCTGAGCCCAGGGAACAGCTCAGCTCCCTGGGGTCTCCAGGGGACAGGGAGATCCTCAGCCGATGAGGGGTCAAAGAGGGGTCTGAAACATTCTCCCTTGGGGGCATCTCCCAGTCCTCTTCTGGGTTTCGATCTCGGAAGGCGTTAACCAGGGGGTCTGTTTGGGGGAGCGGAGGAAGTGTGAGACTCTTTCCGAACAGCCGGGTGATGGTGGTGCCGGGGTGGTGGCGGGTCTTCCCTTTGGTTGGGCACGATCCAAGGCCTCATCCTGGCTGCCTTGATGAGCAGGAGATAAGCCCTGGTCCATGGTACGAATTGGGAAACAACGGGCCAAGGTTAAAGAGTCCAAGCTTGTCTGGCAAAGAGATGGCGTCGGCAGGGCAGGGTTGAGTGGCCCCGCTGCTTCTTCGTCTGTGTACCTCGGGGCAGGTCTAAAATGCAAAATGGGAAAAGGCTTCGTTGTGGCCATCTTTGGCTCCCCTCCCTTCTGCCCCTTCCCTCTCTCCTCCTCCCTCCCCTCCCATTATGGCCTAAGGGTGAATCCAACCCTCCTTGGACTTTGCATTTCTCTGTGGCAATGTGTGGCTATTCCTCAGATTGACTCCAAAGATGGGATTTGCGGATGACAGCGCGGTCGTTCTGCCCCGGTCACTGGTGTCTCACAGGACTCTGTCAGGTGGCCACAAGGCCGCTCTGGGTTTCGGTCTCTTTCTCTGTCTAGCCTGTTCCCGCCCCACCTATCCTACTCCAAGAGGGAGTAGAGGAGCAGCGTGACCTAGTGGATAAAGCCCTGGTGTGGGTCCAGTGCGGGAGAATCATTAATAGTAACTGTGGTATGTGGTAAGCACTTACTATGTGCCAAGCAATGTACTAAGCACCGGAGTGGGCACAGGTTAATCAGGTTGGACACAGTCCCTGGCCCAACTAAGGATCACAGTCCTAAGGAGGGAGAACAGGGGTTTAACCTCTGTTTTACCCGTGAGGAAACTGAAGTACCGAGAGGTTAAGTGACCTGGCTAGGGCCACCCTGCAGATAACAGGTGGAGCCAGAATTAGAGTCCGGGTCCTCTGACACACCCTCTGCCCTCTCAAAGGTCACCAATGATCTCCTTCTTGCCAGATCCAATGGCCTCTGGCCTATCCTAATCCTCCTCGACCTCTCAGCTGCCTTCGACACTGACGATTACCCCCCTTCTCCTGGAAACATCATCCAATCTTGGCTTCACTGACTCTGCCCTCTCCTGGTTCTCCTCCTATCTCTCTGACCACTCATTCTCCGTCTTTTTCTTGGGCTCCTCCTCTGCGTCCCACCCCTTAACTTTGGGGATCCTCCAGGGTTCATTTCTGAGTCCCCTTCTCTTCTCCACCCACACCCACTCCCTTGGAGAACTCATTCAATCACATGGCTTCAACTTCTACCTCTATGAGGATGCCACCCAAGGCTACAACTACAACGCTGATCTCTCTCCCTCTCTGCCATCTCGCATTTCCTCTTGCCTTCGAGACAGCTCTACTTGGATGTCCTCCCATCACATAATAATAATAATAACGATAATAATTTTGGTATGTGCTAAGCCAAGCACTGTTCTAACTGCTGGGGTAGATACAAGTTAATCAGGTTGGACACAGTCCCTGTCCCACATGGGGCTCACACTCTTAATTTTACAGATGAGGTAACTGAGGCACAGAAAATAATAATAGTAATTATTATGGTATTTGTTAAGCTCTTACTATATGCCAAGCACTGTTCTAAGCACGGGGTAGATACAAGGTAATTGGGTTGTCCCACATAAGGCTCAGAGTCTTAATCCCCATTTTATAGATGAGGTAACTGAGGCACAGAGAAGTTAAGTGGCTTGTCCAAGGTCACACAACAGACAAGTGGCGAAGCTGGGATTAGAACCCATGACCTCCGACTCCCAAGCTCACGCTCTTGTCACTAAGTCACGTTGCTTCTCTAGTGAAGTGAAATGACTTGCCCCGGGCCCCAGACCAGACATGTGGTAGAGCAGGATTAGAATCCAGGTCCTTCTGACTCCCAGGCCCGTGCTCTATGCACTAAGCCATGCTGCTTCTCAAACTCAAATTTACCTTCCGACCCAAACCCTGTCCTTCCCCTGACTTTCCCATCACTGTAGACGGCACACGTTCCTTCCTACCTCACAAGCCCATAACTTTGGCATTATCCTTGACTTCTTTCTCTCATTCAACCCACATATTCATTCAACCATATTTATTGAGCACTTACTGTGTGCACAGCACTGTACTAAGCACTTGGAAGAGTGCAACAATAAACAGACACATTCCCTGCCCTCTACGAGCTTACGGTCTATCTGCCAGTAGCTTACGCTACATATTTGATCCATGACTAAATCCTATCGATTCTACCTTCACAGCATCGCTAAAATCTGCCCTTTCCTCTCCATCCAGTGCTACCACATTCATCCAATCGCTCCTCCTATCCCGCCTTGATTATTATATCGGCTTCCTTGCAGACCTCCCACCCTCCTGTCTCTCCCCATACTTCACTCTGCTACCGGGATCATTTTTCTACAAAAACATTCAGCCCGTGTCTCTCCATTCCTCAAGGAATTCCATCGACTGCCCATCCACCTCTGCATCAAACAAAAACTCCGCACCGTTGGCTTTAAAGATCTCAGTCACCGTGCCCCCTCCTACCTCATCACTTTCCTACTGCCACCCAGACTGCACACTTTGTTCCTCTAATGCTAACCTTCTCACTGTGCCTTGATCTCGTCTATCTCGCTGCCGACCTCTCACCCGCATCCTGCCTCTGGCCTGGAACGCCCTCCCTCTTTGAATCCAACGGACTAGTATTTTCTCCCCCCTCGAAGCCTTACTGAAGGCACATCTCCTCCAAAAGGCCTTCTCTGACTAAGCCCTCCTTTCTTCTTCTCCCTCTCCCTTCTCCATCGCCCCAAATTGCCCTCTTAATTCATGCCCTCCTTCCAGCCCCACAGCACTCCATATCTCTAATTTATTTCTATTAATGTCTGTCGGCCCTTCTAGACTGTAAACTTGTTGTGGGCAGGGGATGTGTCTGTTTATTGTTATATTGTACTCTCCCAAACTCTTAGTACAGTGTTCTGTATGCAGTAAACACTCAATAAATGGGATGGAAACGCAGGGCTGTTCTCTTTCCACTAGGCCTTGCTGATCCTTAACAGGTAGACCCTCAACCTCTGTAACCAATCAATCAATCAGTGGTATTTATTGGCGCTTTACTGTGGGCAGAGCCCTGTCCTAAGCACTTGGGAGACAGGCCACCTGGGTTATAATAACATCCTCATTTAGCCTCCCCCCTTGGCTATTATGCCCTTGCAGCTCTTTCTAACCCTCTCGTTTAGCCTGCCACAGCTTGCCACTTTGCTACACCTTCTAACTCACGCATCAGCTTTAGAGGTTGCAGTTGAACAGGGCTGGAGATTCAGATTGTTTGGAAGTCCGGTGAAAGCCGGGTGGTTAGCCCATTCTGAGCCAAAATATAAGGATCTACTTCATAAAACAATCAATCCCCGTGGTATGTATTGAGTGCTGTGTGCAGAATGCTGTACGAAGCACTTGGGAGAGCACAATATAACATTCATTCAATCAGTCCTGTTTATTGAGCATTTACCGTGTGCAGAACACTGTACTAAGTGCTTGGGAGAGTGCGATACAACAATAAATGGGCACATTCCCCATCCACAATGAGCTTACGCTCTAGAGGGAGAGATAGATATTAAGATCAATAAATAAAATTGCAGATATGGGCATAAGTCTGTGGGGCTGGGAGAGGGGATGACAAAAGGGAGCAAGTCAGGGTGATGCAGAAGGGAGTGGGAGAAGAGGAAAGGGGACCTTAGTCACAGAAGGCCTCCTGGAGGAGATGTGCCTTCAGTAAGGCTTTGAAGGATGGGAGGTAATTCATTCCCTGCCCACAACGAGCTTACAGTCTAGAAAGGAATACAGACATTAATACAAATAAATGAATTACAGTTGTGAACATAGTCATGGGTTGTGGGTTCTAATTCCAACTCTGCCACTTGTCTGCTGTGTGACTTAGGGCAAGTCACTTAACTTCTTTGTGCCTCAGGTACCTCATCTGTAAAATGGGGGTTAAAACTGTGAGCCCCACGTGGGACAACCTGATTACCTTGTGGAAGGAGCCCGGGCTTGGGAGTCAGAGGTCATGGGTTCTAATCCCAACTCTGCCGCTTGTCAGCTGTGTGACCATGGGCAAGTCACTTCACTTCTCTGTGCCTCAGTTACCTCATCTGTAAAATCTTCCCTCCCAAACCCGGTCCTCTCCCAGACTTCTCTATCACCGTGGATGGCACGACCATCCTTCCCGTCTCTCAGGCCCGCAATCTCGGTGTCATCCTTGACTCGTCCCTCTCGTTCACCCCACACATCCTATCCGTTACCAAGACCTGCCGGTTTCACCTCTACAATGTCGCCAAGATCCGCCCTTTCCTCTCCACCCAGACGGCTACCGTACTATTACGGGCTCTCGTTATATCCCGGCTAGACTACTGTGTCAGCCTTCTCTCTGACCTCCCTTCCTCCTCTCTCGCCCCGCTCCGGTCTATTCTTCACTCCGCTGCCCGGCTCATCTTCCTGCAGAAACGATCTGGGCATGTCACTCCCCTTCTTAAACAACTCCAGTGGTTGCCTATCGACCTCCGCTCCGAACAAAAACTCCTCACTCTAGGCTTCGAGGCTCTCCATCACCTTGCCCCTTCCTACCTCTCCTCCCTTCTCTCTTTCTACCGCCCACCCCGCACGCTCCGCTCCTCCGCCGCCCACCTCCTCACCGTCCCTCGGTCTCGCCTATCCCGCCGTCGACCCCCGGGTCACGTCCTCCCGCAGTCCTGGAACGCCCTCCCTCCTCACCTCCGCCAAACTGATTCTCTTTCCCTCTTCAAAACCCTACTTAAAAATCACCTCCTCCAAGAGGCGTTCCCAGACTGAGCTCCTCTTCCCCCTCTACTCCCTCTGCCATCCCCCCTTTACCTCTCCGCAGCTAAAGCCTCATTTTCCCCTTTTCCCTCTGCTCCTCCACCTCTCCCTTCCCATCCCCATAGCACCGTACTCGTCCGCTCAACTGTATATATTTTCGTTATCCTATTTATTTTGTTAATGAATTATACATCGCCTCGATTCTATTTAGTTGCCATCGGTTTTTACGAGATGTTCTACCCCTTGACGCTGTTTATTGCCATCGTTCTCGTCTGTCCGTCTCCCCCGATTAGACCGTAAGCCCGTCAAACGGCAGGGACCGTCTCTATCTGTTGCCGACTTGTTCATCCCAAGCGCTTAGTACAGTGCTCTGCACATAGTAAGCGCTCAATAAATACTATTGAATGAATGAATGAATGAATGAATGAATAAAATGGGGATGAAGACTGTGAGCCCTTCTTGGGACAACCTGATGACCTTGTATTTTCCCCAGAGCTTAGAACAGTGCTTGGCACAAAGTAAGTGCTTAACAAATACCATTATTATTATTATTATTATTATCATTATTAAGAGCTGTGGGACTGAGGAAGTTGAATAAAGGGTGCAATACAGACACAGCAGGTCAGGCACAGACTGGTGAGATGGATGACTGGGAAAAGGATGGTGAAAATGGCAGCTCTGGGGGCAAAATCCGCCCCCTCCCCAGCTTGCCATTGCTGAAGGCCGGCGGAGGGGGGCCAGGGAGAACAAATTCAAAGCACGCTTCCACTCCTGGAGAGCACTGGAGCATTGACTGCCAAAGCCTACTGCCAAGTGGACACTGGCTATCAAATGCCAAGGATGTTCTGTTCTGCTCCCAGGCTACACACATGACCCAGCCATCAGTAGAGGGAAGTTCTTTGTAAGAAGGGTAAAGGTTACAAAGAAGTTATAATTGTCAAGGAGATAATAATAATTGCTGTGGTGGTTGTTAAGCACTTACTAGTTGCCAGGAACTGTACTAAGCACTGGGGTGGATAGAAGCAACTTGAGTTGGACATAGTCCCTGTCCCATGTCTCAATCCCCATTTTACAGATGAGGGAACCGAGGCACAGAGAAGTGAAGCGACTCCCACAGGGTGGAGGGTGTAAGCCGTAAATTTGATTCGATAAAAACTCAAAGGTGTTTGGGATTAGAAAAGGAGGGAGACAAAGCAAGTAGTGGCTTTGAGAAGCCGTGTGGTCTAGTGGGTAGAGAACAGGTCTGGAAGTCAGAAAGACCTGGGTTCTAATCCCAGATCTGCCACTTGCCTGCTGTCCTGCAGAGGGGATCCTTATTCTTTTTTTTTTATGGTATCCATTAAGCGCTTACTATGTGCCAGGCACTGTTCTAAGCTCTGGTTTGGAACAGAACAGTGCTTGACACCTAGTAAGAGCTTAACAGCACCATCATTATTATTCAAGATAATCAGGTTAGACAGAGTCCATGTCCCAGATGGGATTAACAGTCTTACTCCCCATTTTACAGATGAGGTAACTGAGGCACAGAGAAGTTAGGTGATTTGCCCAAAGTCCCACAGCAGATGAGTGGCAGAGCTGGGATCAGAACCCAGGTCCCTCTGACGCGCAGATCCATGCTTTATCCATTAGTCCGTGAGGGAGGGAATGACAGCTTCTTGTTTGGAGGTGAGCTGGTTGGAAGCAAGAGGATACCTCAGGCTCCAGAGATTCAGGATTCCAATAATAACTGTGATAGTGAATCCCCATTTTCCAGATAAGGAAACTGAACGACAGAACAGTTAAGTGACTCACCCAAGATCACATAGCAGGCAAGTGGTGGAGCTGGGATTTAATACCAAATTATTGTTATTATTATCATTTGAACCCAGGTGCTCTGGCTGCCAGGCCTGTACTTTTCCCACTAGGCAAAGCTGCTTCTGAGAAACCCCAAACCTAGACAGGTCCCAGAAAATAGAAAAAAGAAAAAAAAGAAGGCTGGGAAGATCCTGCTGTAACCCTGGGGTCCACGTGACTGGAAGCCAGCTCCCCCATGTGCTCACCGTCAGCTTGGTTGGAAAAAATCTTGGCCAGGGGTCCCGTGGAAAGAGCATCACTTGGGAGTCAGGAGACCCGGATTTAAATTCCAGTTCTGCCATTAGCCTGCTGGGTGACCTAACTGCTCTGGGCCTCCATTTCCTTATCTGAAGAGTAATAATAATAAATTGTGGTATTTGTTCATTCAGTCATATTTATTGAGTGCCTACTGTGTGCAGAGAACTGTACTAAGCGCTTGGGAAGTGCAATTCAGCAACAGATAGAGACAATCCCTACCCAACAATGGGCTCATAGTCTAGAAGTGTTAAGCATTTACTATGTGCTAGGGATATGTACAAGGTAATCAGTTTGGACACATTCCCTGTTCCACATAGGGTTTACAGCCTTGATCCCCGTTTTACAGAGGAGGCCCAGAGAAATGAAGCGACTTTGGCCAGGGTCACAGAGAAGGCAAATGGCGGAGCTGGGATTAGAACCTAGGTCCCTCTGATTCCCAGATCCCAGATCTCTATCCACTAGACCATGCTGCCTCCTATCATGGGAATGATAAGCTCCAGACTGTAACGGACTGTAGGGAACATGTCTACCAGTGCTATTGTATTGTATTCTCCCAAGCACTTAGTACAATGCTCTGCACACAGTAAATACCATTGACTGATGGGGAAACAGACATTTGAAAAAAGTACAGACCCGGGGGAAGTAAAGGATATAAACTATGTACCTAAGTCCTACACGTTGCCTGAAGGGTGAGAATTTAAGGGCTTTTGGGGGTCATGAAAGAGCTGGAATGGAAGTTGGGGATATAAGAGGGGAAATTAACAATCAGGGAAGGTCTCCCGGAAGAGGACTTTGAAAATGGGGAAACCTGTGGTCTGTCAGATTCATTCATTGGATCAAATTTATTTGATCCAAAACACTGTAATAAGCACTTAGGAGAGTATGAGATAACAATAAATAGGCACATTCCCCGCCCATAATGATTTTACAATCTAGAGGGGGAGACAGAGGGTTGAGGGTGTGGGCAAGAGGCTAGATTTGTGAGAGAGGAGAATTAGGTATCATGATTAGGTTCCCTTGAGAGGAATGAAGAACACCAGCTGGGGTGTAGTGGGAGAAGGAAGTGGATTAAGTAGGAGGAAGAGAGCTGACTGAATGCCCTAAAGCCAATAGTCAAGAGTTTTGCTTAAAGCCGAGGGAATGGGCATCCACTAGAGGTTTTTGAGGAATGGAGAGATGGTGGAAAGTGACAAATTAGAAAAATCATCCAGACAGCAGACTGAAATCTCATTATATCATTATATACAACCTCTAGAGGGTAAATTCCTCATCGCTTACTGTGTGCAGATCACTGTACTAAGTCTTACGGAGAGTAGAATATAGCAATATCGCAGGTTCATTCCCTGCTCACAACGAGCTTACAGTCTAGACATAGAGACAAACATTACTAGAAAAATAAATTACAGATATGTACACAAACGCTGTGGGGCCAGGATGGGGGAGCAAATCAGGGTGATACAGAAGGGAGTGGAAGAAAAGGAAAAGAGGACTTAGTCGGGGAAGGCCTCTTGGAGAAGATGTGCCTCCGATAAGGCTTTGAAGGGGGAGAGAGTAATTGTCTGTAGGATTTGAGGAGGGGGGTATTTCAGGCCAGAGGTAGGATGTGGGCGAGAGGCTGATGGTGAGATAGATGAGATCAAGCTACAGCGAGAAGGCTGGCATTAGAGGAGCGAAGTGTGTGGGCTGGGTTGGAGTAAGAGTAGCGAGGTGAGGTAGGAGGGAGCGAAGTGATTGAGTTCTTTGAAGCCAATGGTGAGGAGTTTCTGTTTGATGTAGGGATGGATGGGCAACCACTGGAGGTTTTCGAGGAGGGGGGAAACGTGGTCTGAACATTTTTGTAGAAAAATGATCCGGGCAGCAGAGTGAAGTATGGACTGGAATGGGGAGAGACACAGGAGGCAGGGAGATCAGCAAGGTGGCTGATAGCAGTCATCAGGGCGGGATAGGATACGTGACCGGATTAATGTGGTAGCACTTTAGATGGAGAGGAAAAGATGGATCTTAGCGATGTTGTGAAGGTCGACCCGACAGGATTTAGGGATGGATTGAATATATGGGTTGAATGAGGGAGAGGAGTCAAGGATAACATCAAGGTTCTGGGTTTGTGAGAGAGAAAGGAAGGTGAAGCCATCAACAGTGATGGGAGAGGACAGGGTTTGGGGTGGGAAGATAAGCAGTTCAGTTTTAGACGTGCTAAGTTGGAGATGACTGGAGGACATCCAAGTAGAGATGTCTTGAAGGCAGGAGGAAATGCGAGACTGCAGAGAGGGAGAGAGATCGGGGGTGTAGATGGACATGGGGTACCATCCGCGGCGAGGGTTAAAACCATGGGACCGAATGAGTTCTCCAAGAGAGTGGATTTAGATGAAGAATAGAAGGGGATCCAGAACTGATCCCTGAAGGACCCCCACAGTTATTGGGTGGGATGGTAAGGAACGTGCCTGCTAAGACTGCTGTAAGCGCTCTCCCAAGCGCTTAGAACAGTGCTCTACATCCATGTCAGAAGGGTGTGGGTTCTAATCCTGGCTCCACCATTTGTCTGGGCAAAGCACTTCACTTCTCTGTGCCTCATCTGTAAACTGGGGATTAAGCCTGTGAGCCCCATGTGGAACACAGACTATGTCTACTCCAGTGCTTAGAACAGTGCCTGGCACATAGTAAGCGCTTAACACATACCAAAAAAAAAAAGTGCTCATTAATACCATTGACTGATTACAAAGAACAGACTGGAGACCTTTCCATTTCATTCCATTCCTATCTGTTATTTATTTCAGCATCTGCCTCCCCTATTAGGTTGTAAATTCTTAGAGGGCTGGGATTGTGTCTGTTAACTCTACTGTTCACTTTCAAGAATTTAAAGTAGAGCACTCCAAACCCAGCAGGTGCTCAATAAATGCTGATTTAGCCTAGGAGCCTGCAGAGATTCTAGGACCTGGATACAGAAGGGAAACAACCTTTCAGGAGGGCTCAGGCGGCCCTGCCCTGTGGCCATTAAGGCTCAACTCCAGGGGGTCAGAAGGACCTGGGTTCTAATCCTGACTCGGCCACTTGTCTTCTGAGTGACCTTGGGCAAGTCACTTCACTTCTCGGCACCTCAGTTCCCTCATCTGTCAAATGGGGATTAAGACTGTGAGCACTATGTGGGACAGGGACTGTTTCCGACCCGATATGTCTGTAGGGATCCCAGCGCTTAGTACAGTGCCTGGCACATAGTAAGTGCTTAACAAATACCACCATTATTATTAACGTTTAGACAATGCCCGCTGCCAGCCCTGACTCTTCCCAAACATGCCCCGCTGGCACTCTGGGCTGCCCGGGGTGCTCTCTCCACCTTGCCAGGGGTGTCCAGGTGGTGAAAGAGACTTGGGGGCTAGTAGAGGTCAAAGGGGAGTGGTCCCGAACAGGACCGGAAGCGTGTGTGTCTTCAGCCAACAGAGACAGGCAGCAGATCCGGTCTGAGCACCTGTTTCGGAGCGGTGCCAGTCTACCTCCCCCAAGCACCTCTTTTATGGTATTTATTCAGCCACTTATTACTGTAATGAGCATCGGGGTAGAAACAAGATAATTAGGTTGGACATAATCCCTGTCCCACTTGGGGCTCATCTCCATTTACAAGTGAGGAAACTGAGGCCCAGAGAAGTGAAGTGACTTGCCCGAGGTCACGCAGCAGGCAAGTGGCAGAGCTGGGATTAGAACCCAGGTCCTCTGACTCCCAGGCCCGGGCTCTTTCCATGAGGCCACGTTGCTTCTCCGTGTTGATGGATGCAGACTTTCCCCTTGACATCAACCCTGAACCAAGCCCCTCCTACAGAGCAGCTGTCTCCCTCTAAGTCAGCTGCCATGTCACCACATCCTGAAAAGAAACCCGGTGAAAAGAAGCGTGGCATAGCGTAGACAGCTCGGGCCTATGAGTCAGAAGGTCGTGGGTTCTAATCCCTGCTCCGCCACTTATCTGCTGTGTGACCTTGGGCAAGTCACTCCACTTCTCTGGGCCTCAGTTCCCTCATCTGTAAAGTGGGGACTGAGACCGTGAGGCCCACGTAGGACAGGGACTGGGTCCAACCCGATTTGCTTGTATTCCACCCCAGTGCTTAGTACAGTGCCTGTCACATAGTAAGTGCTTAACAAATACCACAATTATTATTATTATTATGTCCCTGGTCAGATCCTGAGGTCCATTCCTCTACCCTCTTGAAGGTGCCATTTGGCACCACCCCGAGGAGCAGGTGGGAGAACCCAATGCCAACCACTGTCCGTACTGAAATGGGGCTGGCTTTTCACAGGGCTCCCTCAGAGACAATAATAATAAATAATGTTGGTATTTGTTAAGCGCTTACTATGTGCAGAGCACTGTTCTAAGCGCTGGGGTAGAAACAGGGTAATCATTTTACAGATGAGGTAACTGAGGCACAGAGAAGTTAAGTGACTAGCCCACAGTCACACAGCTGACAAGTGGCAGAGCTGGGAGTCGAACCCATGACCTCTGACTCCGAAGCCCAGGCTCTTTCCACTGAGCCACGCTGCTTCTGGGGGATGCTCATAATGACCTCTCCCTGCTGTGGGATTCTAACTTGGAGCAGGGGGCAGTTTCTTCCCAAGCCTTGTTCACCAATGAGTGTGGACAGAGTCCCGTGGCTGTAGCAAGGACAGGGGGAGATTGGGGAGTGGGAGGGGGGCAGTATGGGAAGAATGCAGTGAATGCAGTGAATTGCAGGCTCTGCAAGTGCCAATACTGAAGCCAAAGATCCTTATCGCTGACCGAAAAGACTTGGGGCCTCTCAGTCTGCCGTCCAAAGTCTCATCCATGTTGTACCCTGGTGAGGCGGGCTGTTACTCCACCGCCAGACTCGTGGGGTTCATCCACCTTTGAGGGAAAACCCACTACATCCCTGCCTCCCAGGCCCTGCCCCGGGTGGGTAGAGAGCCTGGGCCTCCGTCGCAGCTCTGCCAGTCTGCTTCACTCTGCCCATCTCTCTGCCACCGGAGCCTCTCTCTCTCGGAGGGCGTGGCCGCTGAACCGTTTGGCTCTTTATCAGGGTCATCGGTGCTGGGTGAACAGAGAAATTACCTACCGCCTTGGCAGCTTAATTACCCACCGCCTTGGTAGCGTCTCTCCCCTCCTCCTCCTCTCTTTTCCCCGTTCTTATCTCCATTTCATGTGAACCACTCCTTCGCCACAGACCCAGGCTCATAATTCTTGCAAGATGGTGTCTCCCAGCTCTTCCCTTGCAAGGGAGGCTGGGCCGAAATGGTCATGGGTGACGTGGTTTGGGGTGTGGGGGATAGCCAGGGTTGTCAGTATCCTACATTCCTCTCCCAACAATCAATCCATCATATTTGATTGAGAGCTTACTGTGCACAGAACACTACTAGGCACTTGGGAGAGTACAGCACGACAGACACATTCCCTGTCCACAACGAGCTTACAGTCTAGAGGGCAATAATAATAATCCTAATAATTGTGGTATTTGTTAAGTGCTTACTCGGTGCCAAACACTTGTCAGCTGTGTGACTGTGGGCAAGTCACTTCACTTCTCTGTGCCTCAGTTCCCTCATCTGGAAAATGGTGATTAAGACTGTGAGCCTCACGTGGGACAACCTGATTACCTGTATCTACCCCAGCGCTTAGAACAGTGCTCGGCACATAGTAAGCACTTAACAAATACCAACATTATTATTATTATTATTATTAAGCTCTGGGGTAGGAAGTCTCTGGACTGCAAACTCACTGTGAACAGGGAACATGACCACAAGTTCTATTGCACTGTACTCTCCCAAGCACTTAGAACAGTGCTCTGCACACAGTAAGCACTCAATAAATACCACTGCTGGAGCAGCATGGACTAGTGGAGAGAGCCAGGGCCTGGGAGTCAGAAGGACCCAAATTCTATTCCCAGCTCCCCAACTTGTCTGTTGTGTGACGTGAGGCAAGTTACTTCACTTCTCTGAGCTTTGGTTGCCTCATCTGTAAAATGGGGATTAAGACTGTGAGCCCCAAGTGGGACAGGGAATGTGTCCAACCCGATTTGCTTGCATCCACCCCAGCACTTAGCACAGTGCCTGGCTCATAGGAAGCGCTTAACAAATATCATCTTTATTATTATTATTGATTTAAGATAATAAGGTGGGACAAAGTCCTTGTCCCCCAGAGGGCTCAGAGTTTAAGTAGGAGGGTGAACGGATATTTAATTCCCATTTTACGTATGAGGAAATCGAGGCGCAAAAAAGTAAAGCCGTTTGTTCACCGTCACACCGCAGACAAGTGGCAGAGCCGGGATTAGAACCCAGGTTTCTGCCCCCTCCCAGGCCCGTGCTCTTTCCACAACCCCAAAGGAGAGTTGAGGACCACCCAGGAGACAGATTCTGCAGCCCATAGCTGGAGTGATGAGGGAAAGCAGAGGGGCTGTCTGGCACCTCCTGATAGCGAGCCTGCTCAGCTGACGGGATGTGCCAGCCTCCATGGTGACTCTTCTGAGTATGCCCACTTAGCTGGGTGGCAACCACACACATTTCAGTAATAATAATAATAATCCTGTGGTATTTGTTAAGTGCTTACTATGTGCCAAGCACTGTTCTAAGCACTGAGACAGATACAAGGTAATCGGGTTGAACAAAATCCCTGACCCACACAGGGCTCGTGCTCTTAAATCCCATTTACAGATAAGGTAGTGGAGGCCCAGAGAAGTGAAGTGACTTGCCCAAGGTCACACAACAGACAGGTGGCAGAGCTGGGTGAGAAGCAGCATGACTCCGTGGAAAGAGCCCGGGCTTGGGAGTCAGAGGTCATGGGTTCTAATTCCACCTCTGCCCCTTGTCAGCTGTGTGACTTTTGGGCAAGTCACTTAACTTCTCTGTGACTTAGATACCTCATCTGTAAAAGGGGGATTAAGACTGTGAGCCTCACATGGGACAACCTCATTACCTGGTATCTACCCTAGTGCTTAGAACAGTGCTTGGCACATAGTCAGCACTTAAAAAATGCCATTATTATTATACTTTTTGATTCCCAGGCCCGTGTTCTTTCCATTAGGCCGCACATACACACACGATCCCTCCCCCACCTCCTGGGAGAACCAGCATGTCCCTACAACCCCTCTTGCCCGAAGGATTCCTCATTAGACAATTAAAGGGAGGGATAACGGCAGCTGGCAGTATTTTAGGAACGCCCACGCCCATGGGAAGGGGAGCACGAAGGCAGTTGTGGGGTGATCGCCCAGGATCCAAAAGCCTGGCTCTGCTCCGAGGGTCTGTGGACGTCCCTTCATCTTCAGGCTTCAGGACTCAAAAGCAGTGTGGCTCAGTGGAAAGAGCACAGATTTAGGAGGCAGAGGTCATGGGTTCTAATCCCAGCTCCACCACTTGTCAGTCGTGTGACTTTGGGCAAGTCACTTCACTTCTCGATGCCTCAGTAACTTCATCTGTAAAATGGGGATTAAGACTGAGCCTCACGTGGGACAATCTGATTAATAATAATAATGCTGGTATTTGATAAGCGCTTACTATGTGCCGAGTACTGTTCTAAGCGCTGGGGTAGATACAGGGTAATCAGGTCCCATGCGGGGCTCACAGTCTTAATCCCCATTTTCCAGATGAGGTAACTGAGGCACAGAGAAGTGAAGTGACTTGCCCAAAGTCACACAGATGACAAGCAGCGGAGCGGGGATTAGAACCCATGACCTCTGACTCCTAAGCCCGTGCTCTTTCCACTGAGCCACGCTGCTTCTCTATCAGTCAATCAGTCAGTCAATGATTACCCTGTATCTCCCCCAGCGCTTAGAACAGTGCTTAGCACATAGTAAACGCTTAACTAATGCCAATATTCTTACTATATTCTGGGCACCTAGCCCATGCTCCTTGACTGACAAGGATCAGGTGAGCTTCATCCTTGGCCCCGACACAAGGCTCAGATACCTAGAACTCAAAGGCCCCGGGGGTGGTGGAGGTGGGAACCTCCTGCCAAGGAGACGTCACCTCTGCTTGGAGTCCGAGCCTGATTGAACCCTCTCAGCCCACCCAGGTGGGCACTGGCCCTGTCTTCTCCTCCCGCTGTCCTACCCAGGGCAGAAGCATAAGGTCGAGGTCCTGCATTTGCTTTCTCTCCTGTTTCAACTGTAGGCCTGCCTCTCGTTACCAAGGCAATCCAGTTCACCGCACATTTTCACTTTCTGTTCCAGAAGTAGCCGCAAACAAAATAAAGCTACTCTTTGAGTGGGTTTAATCACCTAGAGAACAAGGTAGAAAAACCCTCCCAAGGGGTGTTGCTGCCCATTCTGATGCATTTATCCTGTATTATACTTTGATTAAATTAGATGTACTGTATCCGATTACTCAGAGCTGGCCTTGAATAGCAGGGGAATCTCTGCTTCCCGACCACCTCTCCCTATTTGTGCTGGAAGAAGCGCTAGTAGTAATAAATTAGCCTCTGACATACCCTTTTGAAACACAATGCAGAGTTCGTGAAGTTTTTCTTCCAGAAGAATTCGGTTCCGTGACTCGGATGACAACGCGCAGCACTTGCTCAGTCCGTCTGAGTGAGTGAAGAACTGTAAGCTCATTGTGAACAGATCATTCGCTCATTCATTCAATCGTATTTATTGAGCACTTACTGTGCGCAAAGCACTATACTAAGCATTTGGGAGAGTATGATAGAAAAATAAACGCATTCCCTGCCCACAATGAGCTTGTAGTCTAGAGGGGAAGATGGACATTAATTATAGAAAAAAAATTACATATATGGACCTAAGTGCCATGGGGCTGGGAGAAAGGATTAATAGAGGGTATATTGTTCTACTGTACTCTCCCAAGTGCTTAGTACAGTGCTCTGTACACAGTAAGCACTCAGTAAATACGATTGACTGACCGATGCGCAGCAGGGCAGGCCCAACCCATGAAGCTGGGACACCAAAAGATGCCATTTTACCACCTTGGGAAAATACAATACAACAATAAACAGTGACATTCCCTGCCTTCGACGAGCTTACAGTCTTGAGGCAGGGGAAACAGACATCACTACAAATAAATAAAATTGCAGATATGTACAAGAGTGCTGTGGGGCTGGGAGGGAGCAAGTAAGTGATGGAGAAGGGAGGGGGAGATGAGGAAAAGTGGGGCTTAGTCTGGGAAGGCCTCTTGGAGATGTACTTAGTGCTTAGTACAGTAACATTATTATTATTATTATTCTCTGCACACAGTAAGCATTTAATAAATGTGATTGACTTGAATGAGTGTGCTTTCAATAAGTCTTGAAGGGGGGAGAGTAATTGAGTTCGTTGAGGGCAGGAATGTGACTGTTATTCAATGGTATTGAGCGCTTACTCTGTGCAGAGCACTGCTAAACGCTTGGAAAGTAATAATAATATTGATTGGCATTTGTTAAGCGCTTACTATGTGCAAAGCACTGTTCTAAGCGTTGGAGAGGATACAAGGTGATCAGGTTGTCCCACGTGGGGCTCACAATTTTTAATCCCCATTTTCCAGATGAGGTCACAGAGGCACAGAGCAGTGAAGTGACTTGCTCAAAGTCACACAGCTGACAAGCGGTGGAGCCAGATAGAAACAATCCCTGACCCCATCCGGCTCACAGTCTAGAAGGGGGGAAACAGACATTGTTGTAGTGGACACTCCCAAGCGCTTAGTCTAGGACTCCGCACCCAGTAAGAAGCAGAGAAGCAGCATCGCTCAGTGGAAAGAGCCCAGGCTGGGGAGTCAGAGGTCATGGGTTCTAATCTCGGCTCTGCCACTTGTCAGCTGTGTGACCGTGGGCAAGTCACTTCACTTCTCTGGGCCTCAGTTCCCTCATCTGGAAAATGGGACAACCTGATCACCTTGTATTCCCCCACCCAGCGCATAGAACAGTGCTTTGCACATAGTAATTATTTAACAAATACCACCGTTATTAATAAGGGCTCAATAAATACCATTGAATGAATTACCAATGAAATACCATTGACGGGCTTACAGTCTAATCGTGGGGGTGACAGACAAAAACAATAGCAATAAATAGAATCAAGGGGAAGAACATCTCATTAAAACAATAGCAGTAAATAGAATCAAGGTGATGTGCATCCCATTAACAAAATAAATAGGGTAATAAAAATATATACAATTCAATTGTATATACTTGAATTGAATATATACAATTTGGGAAGCATCGTGGCTCAGTGGAAAGAGCATGGGCTGGGGAGTCAGAGGTCATGGGTTCGAATCCCGGCTCGGCCACTTGTCAGCTGTGTGACTGTGGGCAAGTTACTTCACTTCTCTGGGCCTCAGTTACCTCATCTGTAAAATGGGGATTAGGACTGTGAGCCTCGCATGGGACAACCTGATTCCCCTGTGTCTCCCCCAGCGCTTAGAACAGTGCTCTGCACATAGTAAGCGCTTAACAAATACCAACATTATTATACAATTGAATATATACAACTGAATGAATGAATGAATGGTGTGGGGCCAGGAAAGAGTTAAAGTTCCCGCCCCCTCGGGCCCCCCCGCCCTTCGCCGGGCGCGCGCACGGGGCTCCCTGTGATTGGCTGCGAGGGCAGGCCGGGCTACCAATCAGGGCTGCGATAGGCTCGTCTCGCGCGTTGCTGCCACGCCTCCTCCCCCTCCGCCCCGCCCACCCCATTCATTCATTCATTCATTCATTCATTCATTCGTATTTATTGAGCTCTTACTGTGTGCAGAGCACTGTACTAAGCACTTGGAAAGTACAATTCAGCAATAGAGACAATCCCTGCCCACACCGGGCTTACCCCCAGGAGCTTAGTGGAAAGAGCCCGGGCCTGGGAGTCAGAGGTCGTGGGTTCAAATCCCACCTCCGCCCCTTTGCAGCTGTGGGACTTTGGGCAAGTCACTTCACTGCTCTGGGCCTCAGTGACCTCATCTGGAAAATGGGGATGAAGCCTGTGAGCCCCACGGGGGACAACCTGATGACCTTGTATCTCCCCCAGCGCTTAGAACAGTGCTTGGTACATAGTAAGCTCTTAACGAATACCATAATTATTAATTATTATTAATTATTACCAGACCCCTGACCCCTCCAGACCTCCACCAGACTGGGTCTCAGTGACCTCATTTGGAAAATGGGGATGAAGACTGTGAGCCCCACGGGAGACAACCTGATGACAGCGTGGCTCAGTGGAAAGAGCACGGGCTTTGGAGTCAGAGTTCATGGGTTCGAATCCCGGCTCGGCCACTTGTCAGCTGTGTGACTTTGGGCAAGTCACTTAACTTCTCTGTGCCTCAGTTACCTCATCCGTAAAATGGGGATTAAGACTGTGAGCCCCACGTGGGACAACCTGTTTCCCCTGTGTCTACCCCAGCGCTTAGAACAGTGCTCGGCACATAGTAAGCGCTTAACAAATACCAACACTACTACTATCTCCCCCAGCGTTTAGAACAGTGCTTGGCACACAGTAAGCACTTAACGAATACCATAATTATTAATTATTACCAGATCCCCGACCCCTCCAGACCTCCACCAGACCCCAGCAGACCTCTAGACCCCCTCCCAGGCTGCAGCAGACCCCAGCTGGACACCCTAAGCCCACCTGGCTGGGGGGAAAGGGTTTGTTTTATTGTTATATTGTACTCTCCCCAGTGCTTACTGAGGTCATCGGTTCTAATCCCACCTCTACCATTTGTCTGCTATGTGATCTTGGTCAAGTCGTGTCACATAATAATAATAATAATAATGATAATGACTATGTGCCAAGCACTATACTAAAGGCTGGAGTGTATACAAGCAAATCGGGTTGGACACAGTCCCTGTCTCCCATAATAATAATGTTGGTATTTGTTAAGTGCTTACTATGTGCAGAGCACTGTTCTAAGCATTGGGGTAGATACAGGGTAATCAGATTGTCCCACGTGAGGCTCACAGTCTTCGTCCCCATTTTACAGATGAGGTAACTGAGGCCCAGAGAAGTTAAGTGACTTGCCCACAGTCACACAGCTGACAAGTGGCAGAGCCGGGAGTCGAACTCATGACCTCTGACTCCGAAGCCCAGGCTCTTTCCACTGAGCCACCCTGCTTCCGTAAGGCTCACACTCTCCATCCCCATTTTACAGATGAGGTAACTGAAGTCTGGAGAAGTGAAGTGACTTGCCCAAGGTCACACAGCCGACAAGTGGCGGAGCTGGGATTAAAACTCATGACCTTCTGACTCCCAGGCCCCGGCTCTATCCCGATGCCATGCTGCTGTAAAATGGGGATGGAGACTGTGAGCCCCATATGGGACAGGGACTGTGTCCAATTCGGTTTGCTTGTATCCACCCCAGCGCTCAGTACAGTGTCTGGCACATAGTAAATACTTAAATGACTGTGAGCTCCTCGTGGCCAGGGAATGTCACTGTTTATTGTTGTATTGTTCTTTCCCAAGCGCATGCTGCAATGCTCTGCACATAGTAAGCGCTCAATAAATACGTTGAATGAATGAATTAGTAGTAGTACTCCTCCTTCTCCTCCTTCAGCATGACTTAGTGGAAAGAGCACAGGCTTGGGAGTAAGAGGTCATGGGTTCTAATCCTGGCTCTGCCGCTTGTCAGCTGTGTGACCTTGGTAAAGTCATTTAACTTCTCTGTGCCTCAGTGACCTCATCTGTAAAATGGGGTTGAAGACTGTGAGCCCTACGTGGGACAGCCTGACTACCCTGTATCTATCCCAGTGCTTAGAACAGTGCTTGGCACATGCTAAGCACTTAACAAATACCAACATTATTATTATTATTATTAATTGCAAGCGCTCAAAAAATACGATTGCTTGGGGGAGGGCAATATTGAAAGCATCGTTGGTTCGGTCACGCCAGCCTCGGGGGTTAAAGGGGGCGAGGGGTGGGGGTGAAGACTAATTTAGGGGGCGGGTCCCGGGTTCAGGTCCTCCTGCTATTTGAGGAGAGCAGTGGGGTGAGTGTTGGGGTGAGGGGAGGGAAGCAGGAAGAAGTGCGTATTTGGCTAAGACTCCTTCCTTCATTCGGACTCATTGTCCGAGTCATCCATGCCCCCTCCTTGAGATGGGAGCTGTTCAGGAAGGATTTGGGAACTGATCGGGGGCCGGTAAATCCCGAGGCCGACCCTGGAGTGATAATAATAATAATTGTGGCATTTGTTAAGTGCTTACTTAGGTGCCAGACACCATACTAAGCGCTGGGGTGGATGCAAGCAAATCTGGTTGGCCCCAACCCCTGTCCCACATGGGACTCACAGTCTCAATCCCCTTTTTAATAACGATGGTATTTGTTAAGCGCTTACTGTGCGCCAAGCATTTACAGATGAGGGAACTGAGGCACAGAGAAGTGAAGTGACTTGCCCAAGGTCATATAATAGAGAAGTGGAGGAGCAGGGATTGGAACCCAGGTCCTTCTGACTTCCAGGCCAGGGCTCTATCCACTCGGCCACCCTGCTTCCATGCCACTTTTTGGCTACTTCACCTGGAATCCCTTCAACTCTTTCATTCTTTCCTCAAACTTCCTGCTCCCTCAATCAATCTATCAGTGGTATTTATTGAGCACTTATTGTGTGTGGAGCACTCTACTAAGTCCTCTATTGGGAGGGTCCAGGAGAGTAGAGAGGCAATATAACGGTTGATAGATAAATACCACAATTATTACTATATTCTATTCTTCTTCACTCTCATCCCCAAATCCTGCTTCACTCCACCCAAGAAGACATCCTAACTGTCCCTCCCTCTCAATTCTCCCACCTCCAACCCACTGCTCACACCTTCCCCCTGCCTGAACCTCCCTCCCCTCCTGCAGAGCCCTTCTAAAAGACCATCTCCTCCAGGAGGCCTCCCCTGATTAATCTCCCCTCTCCCATTGCCATCCCCTACCTCTGCTTCCTTAGCATCCATATTTTTATCTGGTTATTGCTTTATTTATTCTCTTTAGTCTATATTTATATCTATTCTCTCAGGAAACTCCGGTACATTCTTTGATTTATGTCTTCTGTCTCAATGCACTAGATGGTAAATTCCTCAAGGGATGGAATGCCTGGAGAAGCAATGTGGTTTAGTGGAAAGAGCACAAGCTTCGGAGTCAGAGGTCATGGGTTCTAATCCCCGCTCTGCCACTTGTCTGATGTGTGACCTTAAGCAAACCTCTTAACTTCTCTGGGCCTTAGTTACCTCCTCTGTAAAATGAGGATTAAGACTGTGAGCCCCATGTGGGACAACCTGATTACCTTGTATCTACCCCAGAGTTTAGAACAGTGCTGGGCATATAGTGAACACTTAACAAATACCATCATCATCGTCCTCTTTATCTCTTCTTTCTAATCATTCATTCGGTCAATCGTATTTAATAATAATAATAATAATGTTGGTATTTGTTAAGCGCTTACTACGTGCCGAGCACTGTTCTAAGCGCTGGGGTAGACACAGGGGAATCAGGTTGTCCCACGTGGGGCTCACAGTCTTAATCCCCATTTTACAGACGAGGTAACTGAGGCACAGAGAAGTTAAGTGACTTGCCCAAAGTCACACAGCTGACAAGTGGCCGAGCCGGGATTCGAACCCATGAACTCTGACTCCAAAGCCTGTGCTCTTTCCACTGAGCCACGCTGCTTATTAAGCGCTAACTGTGGGCAGATCAGTTGCTTAGTGCAGAGGTCTCTGCTGTTGATACTGACGTGGTCCAAAGGGTGAAAGTTACCTGTCCTGTTCTCCTAACCATCCTCTCTGTTCTTCTCAACGCTTATAGACTGTAAGCTCACTGTGGGCAGGGACTGTGTCTGTTTATTGTTGTATTGTACTCTCCCAAGAGCTTAATTCAGTGATCTGCACACTGTAAACGCTCAATAAATAGGATTGAATGAATGACTGACTGAATGAATAAGCGGTCAGTAAATATCACTGATGGGTTGATTGCCTGCTTGAAGGTACATCCTCTCTGAAATGACACTGGGAACTGGGAGGTCTCTGTCCAAGAGGTCATCGCCCCTCGGGAGGTTCCACGTCACCAGTAAACTCAGGTCACTGGGTCTTAGGATGACTAGTGGGACCAAGTGCAAGTCCAGGGCTCCAGCCACGGCTACGAGAGGTCAGGTTCCGCCCGGTCACCCCAACATCAGCAGCCATCAGAAAAACAGAAACTTTGATCCCTGCCAGAGAAGTCCCATCCAGGCCCGAGGAGAGGATGGGGGAAAGGGAGGGGAAGGAGGAGGACATTAGGGAGGGAACTAGCCCGGACTGTGGTCTCCTCTCCCGAGACTGTCTTTCCTCTCCTGGCTCCACATTTTGACTCGGCTTCCCCTGTGAAGAGTCCCACATGGAGACCCCTGGGTCTTGGGTGGGGACCCCAGAAAGCGGCCCCGTGTTGGTCTGCCCTGAGAGGGGAAAATGGGGACCCAAAACACTGATTACAGCGAGGAGGGGGCCAGAGCCATATGGGCCCCTGACCCCATGGTCCACCAGACCTTCCAGGGAACCAGGGGGCCTTCCCTGACTAAGCCTTCCTTTCTTCTTCTCCCACTCCCTTCCTCACTTGTCCCCTTTATTCATCCCCCAGCCCCACAGCATTTACGTCCATATGCGTCATTTATTTATTTATATTCGTGTCCATCTCCCCATCTAGACCGCAAGTTCTCTGTGGACAAGGGATGTGTCCATTAAATTGTTCTTTTGTACTCTCTCAAGGGCTTAGTACAGTGCTCTGCATACTGTAAGTGCTCAATAAATATGAGTCAATGACTGACTCATTGACTGAACCAGGAGTTTCTGCCAGGGTGGCAAGTCCTGGGCCCCGAGCTGGGGTGGGTCACATGTTCTGATGATAATAATAATAATATTAATAATGATGGTATTGGTAATGAGAACTGATTCCAGTCCACCCCCTCCCACAATTCTGCCTGCCTTCCCGCACCTCCCCCTTCTTGTGAGCCAGACAACGCCCCCGGGCCAGCTGGTCTGGTCTGAGATTGGAAAGAAGTCCAGTCTGGTTTCCAGCAAATCAGCTGTCCCCTCCTCGCCTGGGTGGAGCCCAGGTCGGCCAAAGGGCAAGAAGATGGATAGCTCGTTTCCTGAACCCCTAGAGTCACAAAGGTCCCCAAGGAGGTCCAGGGTGGCTTGCAGGGGGGGCAGAAGGGCTGGCCCTTCCTCCTGCCAGTGAGGGAAAACCTCAGGAGGGTGGGAATGGAGGGCAGAGGGTGTGGGGAGAGGGAAAGTATCAAAGTCTGTCCAGCCCGGCAGCCCGTTTGAAGATGAGAGGACAAAGTCACCGTCCTTGAGGCTGGTCGGGGCGGGTGGTGGTGGGGGTGGTCATTGGAAAGGATTGGGGAAATGGCTTTCCCTTCCCTTCCTCGGTCCTTTGCTGCTGGTGAGGGTCTTCTCTGCTGGGGGGATTCTGTGGGGGGCAGGCTGGACTGGACTGGGGGAGCTTAGACAGTAAGTTTGTGGTTAGATGTAAGCTCCTGGTTAGACTGTAAGCTTGTTGTGGGCAGGGAATGTGTCTGTTATGTTGTATTCTCCCAGGTGGTTAGTACAGTGCTCTGCACAAGGTAAGCGCTCAATGTATACAATTAGCGTGGCTCAGTGGAAAGAGCGCAGGCTGGGGAGTCAGAGGTCATGGGTTCGACTCCCAGCTCTGCCACTTGTCAGCTGTGTGACCGTGGGCAAGTCGCTTAACTTCTCTGTGTCTCAGTTACCTCATCTGTAAAATGGGGATTAACTGTGAGCCTCACGTGGGACAACCTGATTACCCTGTATCTCCCCCAGCACTTAGAACAGTGCTCTGCACATAGTAAGCACTTAACAAATACCAACATTATTATTACAATTGACTGACTGAGTAGAGGGAGCTGAGCCTCCTGCCGGAGCCCAGGACTAGAAGAGCCTGGAGAGTATCTGACTAGAACGGAGACCACTGGGCACGTTTACAGTGCCAAGGCAGTTTCTTGTTCCTTCCAAGCAGACCCATCTGGAAGATACTGCAGGCCCAGGGCCCATTTCTTCTATGGGGGGGTTGGGGAAGGGAGCAGCAGGGAACCAGAGCAAAGCGAGGCTCCTACTGGGCCAAAGGGAAGGGGTGAAGACGGAGAGGGGAGGTCAGAGGTTGAGGAAGAGGGAGGGAGTCAGAGGCTGAGAAAGGAGGAGGAGACAGAGGCTAAGGAAGAAATTGGGGGGACAGACTGAAGAGGGTGGAAGAGGCAGGTCCAGAGGAGAAGGGAGGGAAAACAGGCTGAGGTGGAGGGGGACAAAGGCTGAAGAAGAGGTTGGAGGGACAGACTGAAGAAGAGGGAGAAGGCAGGTCTAGGGAAGGGAGGGAAACAGAGGCTGTGGAGGAGGGAGGGGGAAATGCTGAGGTTGAAGGAGGGGAAACAGTCTGAGGTTGAAGGAAACCGAAGCTGAGGAAGAAAGTCGGGGAACAGATTGATGAGGAGGGAGAGAGGCAGAGGATGAGGAGGCCCAAGGGTGAGGACAGAGGAAGAGGGGGGCAGGGACTGAACAGAGAGGGAGGGCAGGTCTCCTCAAGGATAAATAACAGTAAATAAAAAATTGTGGTGTTTGTAAAGCGCTTACTATGTGTCAGGCACTGTTCTAAGCGCTGGGGTGGATACTAGCAAATCAGGTTGGACACAGTCTCTGCCCCACATTCATTCATTTAATCGTATTTAATTGAGCACTTTTTGTGTGCAGAGCACTGTACTAAGCCCCTTGGAAAGTGCAATTCAGCAAGAGATAGAGACAATCCCTACCCAACAATGGGCTCGCAGTCTCGAAGCGGGAGACAGGCAACAAAACAAAACAAGTAGCCAGACATCAATAGCATCAAAATAGATAAATATAGCTATATACACATCATTAATAAAATAAATAGAATAAGGGCTCACGGGCTCAAGCCCCATTTTACAGATGAGGTGACTGAGGCCCAGAGAAGTGAAGTGACTTGTCCAAGGTCACCCAGCAGACAAGTGACATTAGAAAGCATGACCTTCTGACTCCCAGGCCCATGCTCTATCCACTATGCCATGCTGCTTCTCAGAAAATTGGGATGGACGCAGTCCCTGTCCCACAGTCTCAATCCCCATTTTACAGATGAGGTAAGTGTCCAGTTAGAAGGGTGATACAAGGCATCCAGCTGCCTCTGAGGACAGCCCTGGCTCAAGCCCAATGTCCAGGGCAGCTGGGCAGGGGTGGGAGCCCTCAAATCAAAGCCTTCTGAAACCCGGGAGCAGAACCCTAATTAAAGAGGACAGCTCAGTTAGGAAATGATTAAGCCAGAGGCTTGTTAGGCCCAACAGGTCCTGAGGTCATGGTGGGAGAGAGGCCAGGACCAAGCAGAGAGACCCTTGCCCTAATGCCACCCGACCCATTCCCACTGCTCTTCGCCCCAGCTGGGAACACCCTCCCCATTCACTCTGCCAAACCATCTCACCCCAGTCCCGCAAAGCCCTCCAGAAAAGCCACCTCCAGGAAGCCTTCTCCAATCAACCCCCGCTATCTCCCAGGCCATCGACACCCTCGGCGCTTACGGGTCTCTATTTATTTGTCACCAACCGATGTCTGTCATTTTTTTAAAACTGTGGTATTTAATTGCTTACTGGGTGCCTCATGTGGGACAGGGACTGTGTCCAACTTGATTTGCTTGTATCCACCCCAGTGCTTAGAACAGTCCCTGCCACATAGTAAGTGCTTAACAAATATCACAATTATTATTATTATTATTATTATTAATGCCTGGGGACACCCTGGTTCTGGAAATAGGCGGGGTCTAATTATCTTGAATCTAACCCAGCATTTGGCTCATATAAATCAAATAACATCATCCGGGCCAGCCAAGGCCGGGACAGCTTCTTCTCACTCAGGGACACGACTGGGGCAGAGGGTCCAGAGCTGGACTCGGAGCTGGCCACCCTCTGAGTGTCCTAACTCCAGCCCCCGGGGACAGGGCTTTCTTCACTGGAGGTTTGGGGCCGGAGGCCGGGATGGCCTGGGCCTGGCCTCCTCCCCCAGACACATCGGCTGACCCTTCCAAAGGCAGGCCAGTTTCCCTTCTGTGTTTGTGCAGCTCAGCGGGGCTAGAGAGGGGAGTGGCGGGGGTTGGGGGTGGTTGTTTGTCCTGGATTTCTCTCCAGACAATGCAAATACGGCCCCGTGGCAGACACGGGCGGATGTGGGGCTACATCTTCTCTCTGCCTACAACCGAGACCAGGGGACCAGAGGGTCAGGGGCTGGGACCCTTCGGCAGCCCAGAGGACGCTTGGAAAACTCTTTCTACCGGCTGAATCCAAGAGGCTGCATTCCCTTGGGCCCTGGGAGACAGGAGGCCCGGGTTCTAGTCCCGGCTCAATGCGTGACCACGAGCAAGTCTTTGTGACCTCGGGCCTGCTGTGAGGCCACGGGCAAGTCTCTTAACCTCTCGGGGACTCAGTTTCCTCATCTGTAAAATGGGAATACGATCCCCACTCTCCCTCCCTCTCTCTTAGACTGAGAGCCCCATGAGGGACAGGGACCGTGTCTGATCCGGTCTTGTACGGACCCCAGCCCTTAGCCTGGTACAATGCCGTAATTAACAAATAAATCAACGGTGCCCCGGACACGGGCTGTCAGAGCATAGACCGGGCCGAGGGTACTCTCCCGTTGGCTGAAATGCGTGACGCCATCTCAAGACAAGCAATAACATCAGTGAACTGGGGACAGTTATGCAATGAACAATATTTAATGTTTGTGGCTTGACTGTTTGCCTTCTTTTTTTTAAGTTTGGGGCTCCTTGTCCGGGGGTAGAAGTTGGAGGAGGAGGTGGATGGGAGATTGGGGAGCAGGAGGTGGGGGGTGATGCCGGTAAATGGTTTCAAGGGTTCTAATGAAAGTGGGGAAATGAGGAATGCCTGGGTCGTGGCCTAATTATAAAAGTAATGGTACTTGTTAAGCACTTACTATGTGCCAAGTACCATTCTAGGCACTAGGGTAGATATGACTTAATCAGATTCGATACTGTTCCTGTCCCACATGAGCTTCATTCTTAATCCCATTTTACAGATGAAGCAACTGAGGCACAGAGAAGTGAAGTGACTTTTTTATGGTATTTATTAAGCACTTACTACGTGCCAGGCACTGTGTGGATACAAGCAAATTGGGTTGGCTACAGTCCCCCTCCCACGTGGGGCTCACAGTCTCAATCACCATTTTACAGATGAGGGAACTGAGGCACCGACAAGTCAAGCGGCTTGCCCAAACTCACACAGCAGACAGTGGCGGAGCCAGGATTAGAACCCACGTCTTTCCGACTCCCAGGCCCATGCTCTATCCACTAGGCCTCGCTGGTTCTTGAGATCCTAGTGGTTTAAGATCCCCTTGGAGGGGAGGGGGCAGAAACTAAGCAATGGTGGGTGGAATGCAAGGCCAGGAAGGAGAGTGATTTCAGGGACTAGAAACTCTCCCCCGCACTCCCAATTCCCCCGATCCTGGAGTCTCCCCATAACCCAGACACTCTGTCTGGGTTACATCCTCTAGACTGGAAGCTCCTTGTGGTCAGGGAACGTGTCTACTGACTCTGTTACATTGTATGCTCCCAAGCAGGGACGGGGGATGTCAACACAGAAAGCTTCCTACTCCCATGTCTGCCCAGATATGACTCCTGGGACCTCAAGGCAGGGTGGAGGGATGTGGGAGAAGAAAAGGCAGCAGATTTATTGGGGGGGGTGTGGGGTGTGTGTGTGTGTGTGTGTGTGTGTGTGTGTGTGTTTCCTAGCTTTCCCAGCTTCAAAGCCCTCTTGAAAGCCCCCCTTCTCCAGGAAGGCTTCCCCAATTAATCCCCACCTCTCCTGACCCAGTCAACCCCATGGCCACCTCAGTTCACACAGATATAGTTCACAGATTTCCATACTCTGGCTAACACTGGCCATATCTCTGCTTTTCCCCTCCTGCCCGTCCCCACTATTTGCAAAATCATTTTGATCTGCCTGTCCTCCTCGTAAAATAAGTCACTGGAGGGCAAGCCTGTGATTTCTAACTCGAGTGTACTTTCCTAAGCACTCAGTACAGCTCTCTGCACACAGAAGACCTCTAGACTAAGTTCCTTGTGGGCAGGGAAGGGATCTACCAACTCGGTTGTATTGTACTCTTCCAAGTGCTTAGTACAGTGCTCTGCATACAGTAAGCTCTCATAAATACCTCTGACTGATTGAAGATATTCCACTGGTTATGATGATGATGATGATGAAGGACTGGTCACCCCGAGATGTTGGGCAGGGACACCGATTCCCACGGGGAGCAGTCTGATAGTCTCCAGTCTGTTGCCACCATTTTGGCTACTTAGATGACGCAGTCAGGGCGGGGAAGGGAAGGGAGAGAACATTCTGCTTTATATAGTAACACGTGAGAAGCAGCATGGCCTAGTGGATAGAGCATGGGCCTGGGAGTCACAGAGGTGCAGAAAAGTGAAGTGATTTGACCAAGGTCACGAAGCAGATTAAGTGGTAGAGCCGGAATTAGAACTCAGGTCCTTCTGACTTCCAGGCCCGATCTCTATCCAGTAGGCCACGCTTCTTCCCGACTGTCCCCTTTGTCCCACCCCCACTCTTCACCTGGTGCTCCCCGCCCTCCCCTGCCTGGTCCGGAAGGTGGCCAGGCCCGCTGGGGTCCGCATTAGCCAGAGCAGCTTGAAGGGCTGGGGGCGGGTAGTGTTGGAGAGGTTTGGGGGGCGGCCACAGTGCCTGGGAACAGCTTCTCAAGGGCTCCTCGAGAGGCCCGGAGCTCCGGCCAAGAGCCTCCTTCACCGCTGCCCGGGTCAGGCCACAAAGGGTCCTTTCTCTCCTGGGGCCTCTTCCGGATGAAGAGGGTCAAATTCCCAACCCTCTGCCCAGACCTTGCCCGCCTGTCCCCTGGGTGCACACCCCTCTCGAACGATGGGGTGGGGCCAACGCCACCCCCTCGCCTGGGCCCCCGGACTGACCAGTGAGAAGGCCGCAGAGGTGGGCCGGGCACAGCTCCTGATTCTGGGGGCTGACAGAGGGGGGAACCGGTAGGGAGGGGAAAGTATCCGGAGCCCAAATTCTCGCTCTGACCTTTTGGGGGGCGGGCCGAAGTCTCCCCCCGGCTCTGCCTAGAATCTGGAAGATCAATAGCAGCCCCCGGCTCGCCTAGCGCCCTCTGCTCCTACCCCGACCCCTCTCCTCGTTCGGTTTCGGGCCGGGGGAGAGCGGAAGCTGAAATGATCTTGATAGGTACAGGTCCAAGAGCAGGACTGGAGACCTCGGGGAGGGCAAGGCAAAGCAGAGAAGTTCAGGGGCAGTTGAACTTCATTTCCCTCAAAATATTTATTATTAATGAGTATATATATTATAATATAATGGCATTTGTCAAATGCTTACTATGTGCCAAGCACTGTTCTAAATGCTGGGGTAGTTACAAGGTTAGCAGGTTGGATGCAGTCCCTTTCCCACATGCGGCTCACAGTCTTAATCCCTGTTTTACATATGAGGTAAATGAGGCCCTGAAAAGTGACTTGCCCAAGGTCACACAGCAGACAACTGGCGGAGTCAGAATTTGAACACAGGTCCTTCTGACTCCTAGGAACGTGTTCTATCCACTAGGCCGAGCTGCTTCTGCTCGATCCCCTACCCTGCATCTCCCTCCTCCCATCCTACCTTGGAGTCCCTGAGCACCCTCCCTCCTCATATCCAACAGACAATGACTCTCCCTCACTTCAAAACCTGATTGAAGGCCCACCTCCTCCAAGAGGCCTTCCCTGACTAAGCCCTCCTTTCCTCTTCTCCCACAGCCTCCTCCCAGTCCCCCACCACTTATGTCTATATCTGTCTCCCCCTCTAGACTGTACTGTTTGTTGTGGGCAGGGAATGTGTCTGTTCTATTGTACTGTATGGTACAGTGCTCTGCGCATCTTTAGCGCTCAATAAATATGATTGAATGAATGAACTGTGAGTGTGTGTTCCCAGGGCTGGGTGATAGTGGGAGGGGGGTGACTGCACAAAAAACGGAGAAGCAGCAGGGCCCAGTAGTTAGAGCCTGGGCCTGGGAGTCAGAGGGACCTGGGTTCTAATCCCACCTCTGCCACTTGTCTGCTGTGGATCGAGTCACTTCGCTTCTCCGGGCTTACCTCATCTATAAAACGGGGATGAAGGCTGTGAGCCCCACGTGGGACGTGGATCGGATCCATCCTGATTAGCCTGAATCTATCTCAGGGCTCAGTACAGTGCTCGGCACACAGTAAGTGCTTAACAAATACCATTAAAAAAAAAAGCTGGGGAAGGATTTGAGGCTTCTTAAAGCGGCTCCTCCCACCATACCACAGAGGCGGGAGATCCCCACCAGGGCCCAGAGGGCGATGCCAATCTGGGACAGGCTCACCAACCCCACAAGAAGGTCCCTGGGGGGAATCAGAGACCTGCTTCATTATCTCCCCCACCCCAGCCCAACCATGGCTGCCCCGGGGGCCTCTGGGAAAAGAGGCGGCCGCATGGGCAGCATTTCCGCGCTCAGAGGGGACTTCCTCCCGAAGCCCTCCCGACTGCGGGTTTGGGCTTGAGAATCTGGCCCGGATTCCTCCCCCGTCCACCGGCGGCCCAGACCCGGTGTCCAGGGGAAGTCTGGCCCAGGCTCCCATCAAAAGCCACATTCCTCCCCCCAGGAGGCTTCCCCCAACAGGCCGCTCGCTCCCTGCGGTGAAGTCCCCAACTCCGGATAACTCCCCTTCCCTCTCCTGGCCCGGGCCTTTCAAACGTTCGCCAACTTTTATCGGATTTCCCCCCCGGTCTCCCGGACCCCCAGCCGCACTGTCCAAACTTGACTGCTTGCGGGAGAACTCAGTGCTTCCCTAGAATAACTCAGGCTTCCCCCTGCTCAAGCCCCCACTAGGCACCCCCGGCCATAAAAGCGGCAGGAATAGGAAGCGGGGCTGAGACTGTCTGATTCCTCCTCACCTGCTGGAGCCCCCTCCCTCTCGGTGGGAACTGCAGGAATTCCCTGCCGGCTGGGGTTTGACCGCAGCTGCCTCCGTCTGCTCCTCCCCTCCCTTCCTCCTCTTTGTAGCTGGGCCTCCATCATCCTGTCCCAAGGACATTTCATCCATTCCAAACCCAGGGCCTCTTTAATCCCGAAAAGAACTTAAAGGGTTTGGAAGGCCTAATCCTCCAAGCCCCATTGGCAGAGAAGTAATAATTGTGGGATTTGTTAAGCCCTCACTATGTGCCAAGCACTCTTCTAAGGGTTGGGGCAGATCCAGCGCTTAGAACAGGGCTCAGCTCTTAGAACAGTGCTGAGAACATAGTAAGCGCTTAATAAAAACCATCGCAATTATTATTCAAGGCAATTTGGTGGGACACAGTCCTGCTCCACATAGGGCTCACAAGTCTTAATCACAGATGAGGTCACTGAGCCCAGAGAAGCGAGCCCATGGTCTCATAACAGACAAGCGGCAGAATTAGAACCCAGGTCCTGTGCTCTACCCACTAGGCCAAGCTGCTTCTGGAAAGAGCCCGGATCTGGGAGTCAGAGAAGTTGGGTTCTATTTCCTGTTACTCACTTACCTGCTGCGTAACTCTGGGCAAGACTTTCCAATTTTCTGTGTCCCGGTATCCTCATTTGTAAAATAGGGGTCAGTCAATCCATCAATCGATTGTGTTTATTGAGTGCTTACTGTGTGCAGAGCACTGTACTAAGTGTCTGGGAAACTACGATACAACAGAGTTGGGAGACACGTTCCCTGCCCATAAGGAACTTATGGGCTAGAGGGGGAAACAGGTTTTAAAATAATTAAATTGCAGATATGGACGTAAGTGCTGTGGGGTTGAGAGTGGGGTTAAATATCAAGTTTTAAGGGCACAGATCCAAGATGGTGCAGAAGGGAGAGGAAGTCAGGAAAAAGAGGGCTTAATTGGGGAAGGCCTCTTTGAGAAGACGTGATTTTAATGATGCTCTGAAGGTGGGCAGAGTTGGTGGGGGGAGTCTGTCAGATATGATGGGGAACGGGATTCCGGCCCAGAGGGAGGACATGGTCGAGGAGTCGATGGCAAGATAGATGAGATTGAGGCACGATGAGTTGCTCGGCGTTAGAGGAGCAAAGCGTACTAATTCCCATTTCACAGAAGGGGAGACTGAAGCCCAGAGAAGTGACTAGCTCAGGGTCACCCAGCAAACAAGTGGCAGATCAGGGATTCGAACCCAGGTCCCGGGACTCCCAGCCCCGTGCTCTTCCCACTAGGTCATGCTGCTTCATGTTAAGTTCCCATCAGAGCGCTGAGGTGGCTGAGTAGTTGACACGACCAGGATGGTGGGTTGTGGCTGTGGTCAATCAGGGAAGACCACCTAGAGGAGGTGACTTTTTAGAAGAGCTGTGAAGGAGGGGAACAAAGCGTTTGGTGCAGGGTCTTGGGAGATTTCTGGGGTTATGGCACATTAGCAGCGGTCCAACCGACTCCCTTAGAGCAGCGTTAAGTGGGAGCTCAGTCAATACCAACCCCATTACCCAAGCAAGTCACATAACTTCCCTGCGACTCAGTTTCCTCTCACGTTCCATTCCCATACTCCATTCCCTTTAGACTGAGAGCTCCTTGATTGTACTGTTTCACCCACAGTGCTTTATTCAGTGCTTGACCCATAGTAAGTGCTTAAGAAATACCACTCTTATTATCTTGGTGCTTATTGGTGCTCATATCCAACAGTCAATGACTCACCCCCTCCTTCAAAGCCTTATTGAAGGCCCATCTCCTCCAAGAAGCCTTCCCTGACTAAGCCCTCCTTTCCTCTCCTCCCACTCCCGTCTGCTTTGCTCTCGCTCCTGGATTTGCTCCCTTTATTCCCCTCTCCCTCAACCCCTCGGCACTTACGTCCATATCCGTCTTATATTAATTTTTATTAATGTCCATCTTCCCCTCTAGGCGGTAAGCTCACCAGGGCAAGGAACGGATTTACCGACTGTGTGGCACCGTCCTATCCCAAGCACTGAGTACAGGGCTCTGCACACAGTAAGCGCTCAATCAATAGGAATGATCGATTGACTTACTGATTGATTATCGCTCCCTCTGTCACCCAGGAGGCAGATGGGCCCAGTGGTCCCCCTCAGCGGCCTTCGGGGTCCCCCAACCCTTTTCTTGGAATGCTGTGAAGACGGGTTCCCAGGAGGGGGTTTGCCCTCCGACACCCCGGCCCTCCAGGTGCCCCGATGCCCCCGCTGGGGGTCAGAGTCCCAGCGGAGAGGACTGGTCCTCCGACCTCGGAACGTCCCGGCTCCCCGCTCTGGCTCCGCTCCGGCCCCCGCCCTTTCCCACCTTTGTGTGGGGATCAAACGGGCGCTGTGTTTGTTTGTGTCGGGGCTCTCTTCCCTTTGGAAGGGCAGGGACTGGACGTGGCCCCGGTCCAGGCACTTGAAAGAGGACTGGGGAGGGGAAGGCCGAGACGGGAGGTGGGGCGGCGGACAAGAGGATGGGGCAGAGCGGTTCTGACAGCGGGCGCGGGCCGGCGTCCAGGGCCTCGGCGGTCTGGGCCTCGGCGGGGGCTGGTGAAGGGGAGACGGAGGGAGGGGAAGCCACTCTCTGGAGGGGGCAGGGGAGCTGGCTCCGGTCTGGAGGGCCCCAGACTTTGCTCCCTGAAAGGGTCAGGCCGGTGGCCCGACGTCCGGGAGACGGAGGGAGGCGCGGCCCGAAGGCCCCTCCCTGACCCCCCGCTGAAAATGAGGGGGAGCGGGGAGCTGGTGCACCCCCAGAAGAGGCTCTCAGCCAACCCCAGCCGGGCCCTTTCGGAGGAAGCCTTCCCGCACTCCAAGCCGGCCCCGGGCTAGCTCTCCGCGCAGCTCTAAAAACTCTGTTCGGGACCCATTTTGGGGCTCCTCTCTGAGCTCTCCTCTCCCGACTCCGAGACCACTTCCCTCCGGGTTGCTCCCCACCCCTACCCCGCCTTGACCCCCTTGGGAAGCAGCATGGCATATTGGCTAGAGCACCCGCCTGGGAGCAGAATGCCATGAGTTCTAATCCCAGCTCCGCCCCTGGTCTGCTGTGTGGCTTTGGGCAAGTGACTTCACCTCTCTGAGCCTCAGTTACCTCATCTGTAAAAAATGGGGATTAAGACTGTGAACCCCACGGGGGACAGGGACTGTGTCTAACCTGATTTGCTTGAATCCACCCCACCCACTTAGTATAGTGCCTGGGACTTAGTAAGCGCTTAACAATACCATAATTATTAGTAGTAGTAGTAAAGTCCAAAATCTCCTATGGGCTCCACTGCTAGGAACAGCCCTCTTTTGGGCAGACTTCCAGTGGTTCCCTTTTGCGGTCCCCTTCTCCCCCTGACCCCTTGGACACTACCTGAGGGTCCCCTAGCCCACCCTAGCCTAGACCTTCACACGTGCATGCCTGCTTTGTAATTGTACCTGTAATTTATTTATTTCTATTAAGGTCTGTCTCCCCCTCCAGACTCTATGCTTGTTGTGAGCAGGGAATGTGTCTGTTTATTGTTAATAATAATAACTGTAGTATTTAAGTACTTACTATGTACCAAACACTGTTCTAAGCGCTGGGGTGGATACAAGCAAATTGGGCTCGACACAGCAAATTGGGCTCGACATAGTCCCACATGGGGCTCACAGTTTCAAGCCCCATTTTACAGATGAGGTAACCGAGGCACAGAGAAGTGAAGTGACTTGTCCAAGGCCACACAGCAGACAAGGGGTGAAGCTGGGATTAGAACCCATGACCTTCTGATTCCCTGGCTGCTGCTCTATCCACTGTGCCACGCTGCTTCTCGGATGTGTCCCATTCCTCCCCTCTCCTCTGTGCACAATTCCCAGGTACCCTAACCCAAGCCCATCTAAGGCCTGTCCCAATCTAGTCTTTTTCTTTTTACGGTATTTGTTAAACGCTTACTATGTGCCAGGCACTGTACTACGAGCGGGGATAGATACATGGTAATCAGGTTGGACACAGTCTATGTCCCGAAAAGGACTGACGGTCTTAATCCCCCTTTTACAGATGATGTAACTGAGGCTCAAACAAGTAGACAAGTGGCGGGGTTAGAGTCGGGTCGTCTGACTCTCAGGTCTGTGCTCTACCCACTAGGGCTTAACAAATGCTGGGAAACAAAAAGACAAGGGCAGAGAGGGGACAAGGCCTGGAACGCCCTCCTCAAATCCCACAGACAATGACTCTCCCCACTTTCAAAGCCTTATTGAAAGCATATTTCCTTCAAGAGGCCTTCCCTGACTAAACCCTCCTTTCCTCTTCTCCCACTCCCTTCTGCGACACCCTTCATTCATCTCCCCCAACCCCACAGCACTTATGTCCACATCTGTAATTTATTTCTACCAATGTCTGTTTCCCCCTCTAGACCGTAAGCTCATCGTGAGGAGGGAATGTGTCCGTTTATTGTTGAATTGCCCTCTCCCAAGCTTTTAGTGCCGTGCTCTGCCCACAGTAGGGGCTCAATAAATACGAATGAATGAATGAGCTGAACTGAAGAGAATATTGAAGGGTGTGGACAGTGAGAACAGAAAATTGTTGTTCACCCAATCCCATCATTCCCAGTGAGGAGGAACCCACTGGAGCTTGACAGCGATGAGGTCAAAAGAAACATGAGGAAAAATGATTTCATTTGGGGAGAGGCAAACGTCCCGCAAGCTGGGAAACAGCGTGGCCTCATGGAAGGAGCAGGGGGCCGGGAATCAGAGGACCTGGGTTCTAACCCTGGCTTGGCCACTTGCCTGCTGTGAGACTTCAGGTCCGTCGCTTAATTTCCCTGTACTTCAGTTTCCTCATACATCCATCAATCGATGATATTTATTGAGCGCTGACTGTCCGTAGAGGACTGGATTAAGCGCTTGGGAGAGTACAACCCAACAGAGTTGGTAATAATAATAATAATGTTGGTATATATCAAGCATTTATTATGTGCCTAGCACTGTGGGTTAGATACAGTTTATCGGGTTGTCCCACATGGGGCTCACGGTCTTAATCCCCATTTTGCAGATGAGGGAACCGAGGCCCAAAGAAGTGAAGTGACTTGCCCAAAGTCACCCAGCTGACAAGTGGCGGAGCCGGGATTAGAACCCACGACCTCTGACTCCTAAGCCCAGGTCTTTCTACGAAGACACGCTTCTTGGTAGACACATTCCCTGCCCACGAGAAGCTTAGAGTCTAGAGGGAGACCACTTTTCCTCTTAAATCCCAGAATGTTGTTTTAAAAAACTGATCAAATCAGGAGAGATGCTAAGGGGCTGCCCATCATCTATAAAATGGGGATTAAATACTTGTTCTCCTTTCATAGATTGCGAACCCCTTGAGGGACGGTGTCTGTGTCTAATTCTCACCTGTATACTCTTTCCCAGCACTTAATGTGTTGCCCTGCAGAAAGTAAGCTCTTAATAATTAATCAATCAATGATATTTATTAAGTGCTTACCCTGTGCAGAACACTGTACTAAGTGCTTTGGAGAGTATAATACAATTCAGTTGGTAGCTACATTTCCCACCCACGACGAGAAGCAACATTGCCTAGTGGTTAGAGCCCGGGCCTAGGAGTCAGAGGGACCTGGGTTCTAATTCCAGCTCTGCCACTTGTCTGCTGTGTGACCTTTGGGAGAGTCACTTCACTCCTCTGAGCCTCATTTACTTCATCTGTAAAATAGAGATTAAGGCCGTGAGTCCCATGTGGGACAAAGTCCAACCTGATTTGTTTGTATCTACCCCAGCGCTTAGTACAATGTCTGGCACAGAGTAAGCACTTAACAAATACTATTAAAAGACACACACACACAAAAATGAGATTACAGTCTAGAGGACGTAAATAATTCTACGACTGCTGCTATTACGATTATTCCTATCTTAGACTGTGAGCCCCTTCAAGGACCAGGATCGTGTCTTATCTGTTTATCCTGTATCTCTCCAGTGCTTAGTACAGTGTTTTCTTAAGGGTATTTATTATCATCATTATTGTTATTATTAGCAGCATGGTCTAGTGGGTAGAACACGGGCCTGGGAGTCAGAAGGTCGACCGTTCTAATCCCCACTCTCCCACTTGTCTGCTGTGTGACCTTGGGCAACTCACTTAACTTCTCTGTTCCTCAGTGACCTCATCCGCAAAATGGGGCTCCAGACTGCGAGTCCCACAAGGGACAGGGACTGCGTCCAACCCCATTTGCTCATATCCATCCCAGCGCTTAGTACAGTGCCTGGCACATAGTAAGTGCTTAACAGCTGTGTGACTTTGGGCAAGTCGCTTCACTTCTCTGTGCCTCCGTTACCTCATCTTTAAAATGGGGGTTACGTCTGTGAGCCCCACGTGGGACAACCTGATTACCTTGTATCTACCTCAGCGCTTAGAACAGTGCTCTGCACATAGTAAGCGCTTAACAAATACCAAAAACCCTCCAACATTTACCCTGCGGCGCCCTCTAGTGGACAATTAGGTTCCTATTCATTCATTCATTCATTCATTCGTTCGTTCGTTCATTCATTCATTCGTTAATTCATTCATTCGTTCGTTCATTCATTCATTCATTCCCTTCCATTTCTTGAGCGCTTACCCTGTATAAAACATTCTACTACTACTACTACTACTAATTATGGTGTGTGTTAATAATAATAGTGGTATTTAATAATGATAATAAAGGCATTTGTTAAGTGCTTTCTGTGTGCCAAGCACTGTTCTCAGCACTGGGGAGGATTCAAGGTGATGAGGTCGTCCCACGTGGGACTCACAGTCTTCATGCCCATTTTACAGATGAGGTAACTGAGGCACAGAGAGGTTAAGTGACTTGCCCAAAGTCCCATGGCTGACAAGTGGGATCTGAACCCATGACCTCTGGTTCCCAAGCCCGGGTTCTTTCCACTGAGCCACGCTGTATTTGTGAAGCGCTTACTATGCGCAAAGTACTGTTCTAAGCACTCTGGGGGGACAAGCTGATCAGGTTGTCCCATGTGGGGCTCACCGTTTTCATCCCCATTTTACAGATGAGGGAACTGAAGCCCAGAGAGGTAATAATGTTGGTATTTGTTAAGCCCTTACTATGTGCAGAGCACTGTTCTAAGCGCTGGGGTAAACACAGGGGAATCAGGTTGTCCCACGTGGGGCTCACAGTCTTAATCCCCATTTTACAGATGAGGGAACTGAGGCACAGAGAAGTTAAGTGACTTGCCCACAGTCACACAGCTGACAAGTGGCAGAGCTGGGATTTGAACTCATGAGCCCTGACTCCAAAGCCCGTGCTCTTTCCACTGCGCCACGCTGCTCCTCTAAAGGTGAAACGACTTGCCCAAAGTCACACAGCTGGCAAGCAGCGGAGCTGGGATTTGAACCCATGACCTCTGACTACCAAGCCCGGGCTCTTTTCAATGAGTCACGCTGCTTCTCTATGTGCCAGACACTGTGCATATTATCATTTATTACTCTATTTAGTTAATGATGTTTCTATATCTATGATTCTAATTATCTTGATGATATTGACACGAAACTACTTGTTTTGTGGTCTGTTTCCCCCGTTTAGACTGTGAGCTCGTTGTCGGGCAGGGATTGTCTCTATCTGTTGCTGAATTGTACATTCCGAGCACTTAGTCCAGTGCTCTGCACATAGTAAGCACTCGATAAATACGATTGAATGAATGTGCTAAGCGCTGAGGTGGATCCAAGCAAATCAGGCTGGACACAGTCCCCGTCCCACATGGGGCCCACGGTCTCAAACCTCATTTTACAGATGAGGAAACTGAGGCACAGAGAAATGAGGTGACTTAACCGAGGTCACACAGCGGACGAGTGGCGGAGCCGGGAAGCGCTTGGGAGAGTACAATATAACAACAAACAGGCACATCCCTGCCCACAATGAGCTCACCAACAGTCTAGAGGGGAGAGAGAGAGAGATTAATATAAATATTTAGAGGCTTCTCAGGGCCATTATTATTAATAATAAAATTATCGATAACAATAAGTTCCACTGAGTCATTTCTGACTCATAGCAACTCTTTGGATATATTTTCCAGAACATACTATCTTCGGCCATAATCCAGAACCTTGCTAAAGGTTCTTCCGTTATCATCGTTCTGGTTTCTATCAATCTAGCTGCCAGGTGGCCTCTTCCACGTTTCCCCTGGGCTTTTCCTTGCATTAGTGTCTTCTCCAGAGAATTAGTCAGGGCCGCTAGTTGGAACAAAATCAGCCTCGGCCATGACCTTGGAGAGCTAAGAGAAGACAGACTGTCCACCCGACATGGGAAAGGAGCCCAAAGCCAACTGTGATGGCCAAGCAGTGGGGCCTAGTGGAAAGAGTATTGTACTTCTATTGTTTTGCACTCCCAAAAGCGCTTAGGACAGCGCTTTGCGCACAGTAAGCGTTCAATAAATTCGATCATATGAATGAATGAAAGAGCCTGGGAGTCAGAGGACCTGGGTTCTAATTCCTACTCTGCCACTTGTCTGCTGTGTGACCTTGAGCAAGTCACTTCACTTCTCGGTGCCTCAGTTCTCCTGTTTTCCCTCCTACTTAGATTGTCCCCATGGGAGACAGGGACTGTGTCCAACCCTCTACCCTGGTGTTTAGAACAGTGTTTGACACGTGGTAAGGGCTTAACAAATCCTTCCGGCTCCGCCCACCTGTCAGCTGGGTGACTCTGGGCAAGTCACTTCACTTCTCGGTGCCTCAGTTACCTCATCTGCAAAATGGGGATTAAGATTGTGAGCCTCACGTGGGATAACCTGATGACCCTGTATCTCCCCCAGCGCTTAGAACAGTGTTCTGCACATAGTAAGCGCTTAACAAATACCAACATTATTGAGAGCTCATCTCCTCCAAGAGGGCTTCCCAGTCTGAACCCCCCCTTTTCCCTCTGCTCCCCCTCCACCTTCTGCTCCTCCCCCTCCCCCCTTCCCTTCAGCACTGTATTCATTTGTATATATTATTACCCTATTTATTTTGTTAAATGAACTGTACATCCTCTTGATTCTATTTATCATGATAATGTTGTCTTGTTTTTGTTTTGTTCTGTTCTGCTGTTCGTCTCCCCCGATTAGACTGTGAGCCCATCATTGGGCAGGGATGGTCTCTCTCTCTGTTTGAGAAGCAGCGTGGCTCAGTGGAAAGAGCCCGGGCTTGGGAGGCAGAGGTCATGGGTTCTAATCCCACCTCTGCCCCTTGTCAGCTGTGTGACTGTGGGCAAGTCACTTCACTTCTCTGTGCCTCCATTACCTCATCTGTAAAATGGGGATGAAGACTGTGAGCCTCCCGTGGGACAACCTGATGACCCCAGCGCTTAGAGCAGTGCTCTGCATATAGTAAGCACTTAACAAATACCAACCTTATTATTATCTGTTGCCAAATTGTCCATTCCAAGCGCTTAGTCCAGTGCTCTGCACATAGTAAGCGCTCCATAAATACTATTGAAGGAATGAATATTATTACCATTATTATTATCATCATGATTATTACCAAACCGCTCTGCAAACAGTAAGCGCTCAATAAATGTGATTGATTGATCGATTGAAACCTAACCCCAGACTTGTTCAGAACATTAGTCTAACACGGAATGCTCCCCCTGCAGTACATAGTTTATACCTCTGGATGGCGCCACAGGCCTACAAGAGTCTCGGCAACATTTTAATGGTATTTGTTAAGCGCTTACTATGTGCCAGGCACTGTACTAAACGCTGGGGAAGACACAAGCTAATCAGGTTGGACATAGTCCCTGTTCCACATAATAATATTATGGTATTTGTTAAGGGCTTACTACAAGCCAAGCACTGTTCTGAGCGCTGAGGGAGATACAAGGTCATCAGGTTGTTCCACGTGGGGCTCAGTCTTAATCCCCATTTTACAGATAATAATAATAATGGTGGTATTTGTTAAGCGCTTACTATGTGCAAAGCACTGTTCTAAGCGCTGGGAGGATACAAGATGATCAGGTTGCCCCACATGGGGCTCACAGTTTTCATCCCCATTTTACAGATGAGGTAACTGAGGCACAGAGAAGTTGTGACTTGCCCAAGTTCACACAGCAGGCCAGTGGTGGAGTCAGGATTAGAACCCACGTCCTTTGACCCTTAAGCCCGTGCTGTTGCCACTAGACCATGAGGTAACATGGGGCTCACAGTCTCAAACCCCATTTTACAGATGAGATAACTGAGGCCCGGAGAAGGGAAGTGACTTACCCGAGGTCACACAGCAGACAAGTGGGGGAGCTGGATTTCGAACCCAGGTTTTTCTGGCTCCCATGCTGCTTTCCCACAGCACTCTGCACGCCGTAAACGATCAATACATGTGATTGGTTGATTGCTAAGGGCAGCCTTGAGTGGGGAGGGCCCTCCGCTTCCAAGGAGCTTCTCCAGGGAATACCAGCCCGGATCCCAAGCTCTCCCTCTTCCTGGTTGGCTTTCCAGGTGGCCGGTTTTGCAGACAGAAAATCCCAGCTGTGGGGCCAGCGGGGGAGGATAGGTAAGTTGGCTTTATAGAGTTGGCCCTGGGCTTTGAAGATAATAACAAAGGTTTGGGCTCCTTCTCCTAGACACTGGGCAAGCCACCTCTTCTGTGGGCAGGGAATATGTCTGTTTATTATTCTGTTGTCCTCTCCTAAGTGCTCAGTACAGTTCTCTGCAGATGGTAAGCACTCAATAGATATGACTGACTGCCTAATAATAATGATGATGGTATTTGTTAAGTGCTTACCATGTGCCAGGCACTGTGCTGGGGTGGATACAAACAGGTTGACCCATTTGGGGCTCAAGTCTCAATCCCCATTTTCCAGATGAGGTAAATGAGGCCCAGGGCAGTAAAGTGACTTGCACAAGGTCAAAAACCGACAAGAGGCAGAGCAGGGATTAGAACCCGTGACCTCCTGACTCCCAGGCCCGGGCTCTATCTACTACTTTATGCTGACTAGAAGGAGCTGAGGCCTCCATCCAGAAACCTGCTCTGAGTGGGTGAGGATCGAGCCTGAAGCTGGAGGAGGGGGTGCCTGTGTGACGCCCCTAACCCCAAGATTCTGTGCCTTTGTGTTTGTGCATAAACGCCCCAGACTATAACTTGTCGTGGGCAAGGGATTTGTCGGTTTATTGTTGTATCGTACTTTCCCAAGCATTTCATACGGTGCCTGGTACACGGTGAAGTGCTCAATAAATACATTCGACTGACTGGCGCCCTAGACACGCCAGCTCAGCTTCCCCTCCACTCAAGAAGCGTCTCTCACCGCCCCCCTGGGTGGCCTCTCTCCTCTCCCATCCGTTCAGCCTCACTAGGGCCATGCTGGAAAGCATAAAGCGGCCCTGCACAGGATGCCCGGAGCCAGCTGCTAAACCTCGTTAGTAATAACGTCACTCGTAAAAGGTCCCACCCCAGCCGAGGCCCCAGTGGGAATTTTCTCAAGATTCCCAGGCTTCCGTCATCAGCTCTGAGGAATGTCACCATGGATAAAGAGGGGGGGAGGTGCCAGTCTGGGGCTCACGCTCAGGGACCTTCACTCTTTTCAGGTATTGTGCACATTTAGGGTGGGCTGGGGTCTCAGCTGTTTGGGAGGGGCGGGGGGGGGATGCTGCCTTTCCTGACAGATGGAATTTTGGAGCAGTGATGTGGAAGGGAATTGATCAGTTGCTTTTATTGAGTGCCTACAGTGTAATAATAATGTTGGTATTTGTTAAGCGCTTACTATATGCAGAGCACTGTTCTAAGCGCTGGGGTAGATACAGGGTCATCAGGTTGTCCCACGTGAGGCTCACAGTTAATCCCCATTTTTACAGATGAGGTCACTGAGGCACAGAGAAGTTAAGTGACTTGCCCACAGTCACACAGCTGACAAGCAGCAGAGCCGGGAGTCGAACCCATGACCTCTGACTCCCAAGCCCAGGCTCTTTCCAATGAGCCAAGCTGCACAGTACTAAATACTTGGGAAAGTACAACGGAACATTAAACAGATTCATCCCCTACCTACAAGGAGGCTACAGTTTAGAGGGGGAGAACTGTTATGTTTGTTATATTGAACTCTCCCAAGTGCTTAGTACTGTGTTCTGCACTTAAGTACTCAATAAGTGACTGGCTGTTATTATCTAGTGAGGAAGATAGAAAATAAGAAAGTGTAGATAATGGAAGCAGGAGTGGATAAGGATGTGCATATAAGTGCTGGTGGCATGAGTATCAAAGGGTCTAGGGGGTACAGACCCAAGAACATAGGTGAGGGAGAATATAGGAAGCAGTATGGTGTAGCGGATAGAGCACGGGGCTGGAAGTCACCAGGTCATGGGTTCTAATCCAGGCTCTGCCACTTGTCTGTTGTGTGTCCTTGTGCGTCACTTCCTTTCTCTGGGACTCAGGTACCTCATCTGTAAAATGGGGATGGAGATCGTGAGCCCCATATGGGACAGGGATTGTGTCTAACTGGAGTTGCTTGTGTCCACCCCCGTGCTTAGTACAGTGCCTGGCCCCTAGTAAGTGCTTAACAAATACCTAAGTATGTAGGGGGTACAGACCCAAGTGCATAGGTGAGGGGAAAATAGGGTGGGGACATAAGAGATTAGCCTGGGAAGGCTTCCTGGAGGTGATAACTTTAGTAGCTTCCTTCTCCTTAGAGAAGCAGTGTGGCGTAGTGGATAGAGCATGGATCTGGGTTCTGATCCCAGCTCTGCTGCAAGTCTGCTGTGTGACCTTGGGCAGGTTGCTTCACTTCTCTGGGCCTCAGTTCCCTCATCTGTAAAATGGGATAAGAATGTGAGCCCCCATGTGGGACAGGGATTGGGTCCAACTTGATTAATTTGTATCTTCCCCAGCGGTTAGAACAGTGCTTTGCACATAGTAAGTGCTTAACAAGTACCATTATTATTTTTATCCTCCATGCCCACCTTCCCCTGGGACCCTCGGGTGGGTGCTGCCAACCGCAAGGGTGCTGCTGTTTTGGGGAACCTGAAGGTATCCCCCCAAGCCACCCAATCCTCTGGTGATAATGATGGCATTTGTTAAATGCTTACTATGTGCCAAGCACTGTTCTAAGCACTGTTCCTGCTATATGGTAGATACAAGGTAACCGGGTGGTCCCCTGTGGGCTTACAGTCTTCACCCCTCCATTTCACAGATGAGGTAGCTGAGGCACAGAGAAGTGAAGAGTCACACAGCCGACAAGTGGCAGAACGGGGATTAGAACTCACGACCTGTGACTCCCAAGTCCCTGCTCTTTCCACTAAACCGGTGGAGTGGGTGGGGAGGGGAGGTCGGAGGGGGGTGGGCTGCTCCTTTCCTAAACGTGCCATTGTCCCCTCCTTTTCTGGCAGTCACAGTCTGGTCCCCCCAACCTCCCCCCACCCCCAGACAAAGCCTCCAGCTCTTCAATCTCTCTATTGTCCAGGCCTAAAGGCATCGGTCATTGCATCTCAATGCCGCCTCCCTCCCCACTGCCCGGTCCATTCCCCCCCTTTCCATTTGCTCCAAAGACTCCCCCCCCTCCTGCCCCCCAACAAATAAGTGGGGGTCCAAGGAGCGGCAACCCCAGGGCCTGGGCATCCAGGGCCACTTCAACCTCCCCTCATCCCTACTGCTGCACCCTAGAAGCCCACCCAAACTGTCGCTCCAATCCCCTGGGGGTCCACCCTGACTCTTGAGTCTCTCCCTCCCTGCGGCTCCATGGGCCAGGCCCCGGGAGAGGGAGTGAATATACATTCATTCAATCGTATTTATTGAGCGCTTACTGTGTGTAGAGTGCTGTACAACATCTCTAAAATCTGCCTTTTCCTATCCAGCCAAATTGCTACCTCACGGATCCAAGCACTAATTGAAAGAAATGCAACGTGGCTTAGTGGAAAGAGCACAGGTTTGGGAGACAGAGGATGTGGGTTCTGACCCCGGCTCCACCACTTGTCTGCCGTGTGACCTTGGGCAGGCCACTTCACTTTTCTGTGCCTCAGTTCCCTCATCTGTAAAATGGGGACCGTGAGCCCCATGTGGAGCCACCTGACTACCTTGTATCTACCAGCATTTATAACAGTGCTTGGCACATAGTAAGAGCTTAACAAATACCTAAATTATTATTATCCCTCCTTGACCACTGCATCAGCCTCCTCACTGACCTCCTGCCTTTTCCCCACCCCAGTCACTACTTGATGCTAGACTGTAAACTCGTTGTGGGCAGGGTATGTGTCTGTAGTTATACTGTACTTTTCCACCATCTTAGCACAATGCCCTGCACCCAGTTGCACCCAATAAAAATGACTGAGTGAATGACTGCTGTGCGGATTACTTTTCTAAAAAAACAAAAAAGAAAAAATTCAGTCCAAATCTTCCCCACTCAAAAACCGTGAGTAGGAGCAAGGCCTAGTGGATAGAACACAGGGATGGGAGTCAGAAGGACCTGGGCTCTAATCCCGGCTCCACTGCTGGGTGACCTTGGGCAAGTCATTTAACTCTGCTAATGCTCAGTTACCTCATCTGTAAAATGGAGATTAAAACTGTTATCCCAACCTGGAATATGGACTGTGTCCAAACTGATTAACCCATATCTACCCTAGTACTAAGTACAGTGCCTGCCACAGAGTAAGTGCTTAAATACCATTAAAAAAGAAAAAAAAAGAACCTCCAGTTGTTGCACGCCTATCTCTGGATGGAAGAGAAACTCCTTACCATGGGTTTTAAGGTACTTAATCAGCGTTCTCCTTCATTACCTCACTGATTTCAACATCATCAATGGTATTTATGGAGTGCTTACTATGTAAAGAGCGCTGTGTTAAGTGCTGGAGATTATAGAACAACAAAATTGGCAAATAAGTTCCTGCTATAACTCAACACCCTCACTTTGCTCATCTATTGCCAACCTACTCACTGCACCTCAGTCTCGAAGATCTCATCCCCGACCCCTCACTCACCTCCTGCCCCTAATCTGGGACTCCCTCCCCCTTTGTATCTGACAGACCTCCATACTTCCTACCTTCAAAGCCTTATTCACTAGTATTTTAAAATCGCATCTCATTTCCCCTACTCCCTCTCCCTTCTGTGTGGCCCTTCCACTGGGATTTGTCCCCTTTATTCATTCCACCCTCAGCCCACAGTGTCTGACCTGATTAACTTGTATCTACCCCAGTGCTTAGAACAGTGCTTGGCACATAAGCTCTTGAGTGCCATTATAATTTATATCCCTATCTGTAATTTATTTTACTATCTCTCCCCCCTTTTGAGAACAAGAAACACATCTAACTCTCTATCATTGTACCCTCCCAAATGTTTAGTACTGTGTTCTGCACACAGTGCTCAATCAATATGATTGATAGATTGACTGGTATTCACTGAGCACTTACTCCGTGCAGAACACAGTGTGCAGGGCTTGGGACATGCAATAAAGTTCTCTGCCCACAAGAAGATTACACTCTAGCACCCGGACGAAGCTTGCTCAGTGATCCGACTTCATGGCCAACTCAGAATTATGGTCTTTGAAATGGAATGGGGAGGAGACTCTCTCGGGGCTCCTGGCCTCTCTGAACCAGATGGGAAGAGGATTAATGAGTCCCAGAAATAGTAATTATAGACTTTTATTGAGCACCTACAGTGCCCCTTGTAGGCAGGGATCATAGCCTACATTTTTGTATGGTATTCTCCCAAGCTTAATACAGGCCTCTGCACCTAGTAAGAGCTTAATAAATACCTTTTTTAAATAGTATTTACTAAGCACTTACTATGTGCCAGGCACTGTACTTACCACCGGGGTGGATACAAGCTAGTCAGGTTGGACCTACTCCAAGTCCCACGTGGGGCTCACCATCTTAATCCCCATTTTCCAGATGAGGGAACTGAGACACAGAGAAGTAAAGCAACTTGCCCAAGGTCACACAGCCGACATGTGGCAGAGCTGGGATCAGAAGGCAGCTCCTTCTGACTCCCAGGCCCCTACTGTAACCATTAGGCCAAGCTGCTTTTCATTGATAGTAGCAGTAATACATTTATTGAGGCCTAACGTGGGCAATTTATTGATTATCAGTGTGCAGAGCAATTTACAAAGTCGTAGTAGTTATGGTATTTATTGAGCACTTCCTGAATACAATACCGTGCAATTAGCCCTTGGGAGAATACAGTTAAGAGATAGGATATGGGAGGGAATGTCTATTGTTATATTGTACTCTCTCAAGCGCTTAGTACAATTCTTTGCACACAGTAAGCACTCAGTTAAATTTGATTGAATGAATGAGTATCCCTACCCTCATCTTTCTTTTGGGAAGTTGCTCTGGTGTCTTTTGGGTGTTCAGGGTCGGAAGCCTGCCGAGAATTCACTCCACTCCGTTTCTGCAGAGCAAAGGAGGATGTGCAGAAGTTGGGTGGGAGGTGAGACCCCCTAAGAGGGAGAGAGCGAGTTGCACAAATAAGGTCTGGGGTTAATCAGTTAACCAGCTAAGGAGGGCCTGGCTCCAGGGAAACAGGACTCCGAGCAGGACTCTGCAAACAAGTAAAAAGCTTTCCTGCCTGTCTCCACTGGCCTGGCAGCCTTCGAAGTGGCCTCCAGAGGTGAGGTGTCAGCGCTGACACCTCAGAGTGACCCACCTCAAATATTTGCAGTCGGGGGCTGCTCTCTGGAGCAAGGCCAGGCCTGCCCCCCTTCCCCCCAGATAATCACACCCCAAATGGACGCCCCCTCCCCGCAAGAGCCAAGTGCCTAATGGTGTTCAAATACTATTACTTAATGATAATGATGGCCTGGGGAAGAGACCGGGAGGTTAAAGAGGAGGGGGAAGGGGGGAAAATTACTCCAAATTATCCACCTTATGGTACTTAACAAACCCTTTTCACTCTCCCGGTGTCTCTAAGCTCTTATAGAAAGGAGACTGCACTGGGATTTGCACCCTTTATTCACCCCTCCCTGAGCCCCCCCCATAATAATTACACATTATGTGTAATTATCTGTCATTTATTTATATTAATGTCTATCTCCCCCTCTAGTCTGTAAGTTGGTTGTGGGCAGGGAAAGTGTCTACCAGCTCTGTTATTTTGTACTCTCCCAAGCACTGAGTACAGTGCTCTGCACAGTGATCATTAATACCACTGATTGACTGAGATTCCTCAAGTGCCTCATAAGTGTTATGAAGTGCCTCGTGGCCTATAAGGATGGATCCGGGAGAAGAAATGTGATCTCTTCAATCAGTGGTATTTATTGAGCACTTACTGTATGCAGAGTACTGTATTAAGCGCTTAGGAGAGGAAGACAACACAACACGGTTGGTAGATGTGAATCTGTTACAGTTTAGTGGGCAAAGACACAAATTACAGATGGGGAAAATAGCATATAAAAATAGGTACAGAGGTGCTGGGGGCTGGGGTATGATGATGGGACTTAAGTGCTTAAATTACAACATTATTATTATTATTTGTTGAGCAGCGTTCTAAGTGCTGGGGTAGGTGCACGCTAATCAAGCTGGACATAGTCCCTGTCCCATGTGGGGCTTACTGTCTTAATCCCCATTTTACAGATGAGGTCACTGAGGCCCAGTGAAGTGATTTGCCCAAGATCACACAGCGGACATGAGTTTGGCACATATAAATGCTTAACAAATACCATCATTATTATTATGAGGCAGAGCTGAGATTAGAACCCAGGTCCTTCTGACTCCCAGGTGCCTGCTCTATCCACTAAGCTGCTTTCTGCAGCTTGGCTCAGTGGAAAGAGCAAGGATTTAGGAGTCAGAAGTCGTGGGTTCTAATCCAGGCTCCACCACCTGTCAGCTGTGTGACCTTGGGCAAGTTACCTAACTTCTCGATGCCTCAGTGTCCTCAGCTGTAAAATGGGAATTAAGACTGTGAGCCTCACATGGGACAAACTGATTACCCTGAATCAACCCCAGCGCTTAAAACAATGCTCGGCATATAGTAAGCACTTAAATACCAACGTTATTATTATTTTTGTGTCGTACTCCCCCAAGTTCTTAGTACAGTGTCCTGCACACAGTAAGCACTTAATATGATTGATTGAATTCAGTGCCTGGCACAAGTACTTAACAAATGCCATTAAAAAAAAAATCGGAGACTGTCTGAATGCTCTGCACAACAGGCTGGGCCTCTAGAAAATACTAATTAACTCTAACTCCCCCTGCATCAGTCCCACTGGCTGTCAGGCAACGTACATCAGCTGAGCATCTCCTGGACGCTGAAGCCTTTCAGCTGTGGGAGTGAAAGGGTTGATAGGTCGGTCCCGGGCTCGTCTGAAATGCCCCCCCAACTCTTCCAGACTCCTCCCGAGGCGGGAGATGCTCTTTCTAGCATCCAATCCCAAGAGGCACCAGAGCCATCTCCTTAGCATAATGCCCCAAAGGGGTACTTTGGGAGTCTTTGGTTTTAGGTGGCTGCTTTCTAATTCCGGATTCCCATTCCTACTCCTTGCTTTTGGGGGATGTGAGGCCGTTGAGGCACATTTCCTTTGCTCTTTTCTCACTGTCTCCCACCTGGGGCCTTCCAGTCTACACACCAGCATGGAAATGGCACAAATCAATGAGCAACTTACTTGGCCCCTGGGGGCTGGATCAGCCCAGGCTGAGGAGCCTGAAATGGGCACGCCTGGGACACTGCCTTTTTTAATAATAATAAGTATTATTATTATTCTTATTTGATTTAAGTGTTTCCTATGTGCCAGGGAATTTTCTAAGCGCTGGGGAGGATATAAGCAAATCAGGTTGGACATAGTCCCCCATCCCAACTGGGGATCCCAGACTCAATCCCCGTTTTACAGATGAGGTAACTGAGGCCCAGTGAATTGACTTGCCCAAGGTCACACAGCAGACAAGTAGTGGAGCTGGGATTAGAACTCATGACCTTCTGACTCCCAGGCCCAAGCTCTATCCACTATGCCACATATGCTAGGCACTATATTGAGTTGTTTGGTCGACTCATTCATTCATTCGTATTTATTGAGCACTTATCGTGTTCAGAGTACTTTTCTAAGTGCTTGGGAAAATACAATAAAACAATAAACAGATACATTCCCTGCCTGAGTTCTGGAGTAGATACAAGTTATTCAGGATGGACACAGTCTTAATCCCCATTTTAAAGATGAGGTAACTGAGGCCCAGAGAAGTGATGATAGTAATAATTAATGATGATGGTATTTGTTAAATGTTTACTATGTGCCAGACACTGTACTAAGCGCTGGGATAGATACAAGCAAATCAAGTTGGACACAGGCTCTCGAACTCCCTGGAATGTCAGCAAGGAGACTGATACGGTCATCAAGGCAGGATAGGATAAATGATTGGAATAATGTGGAGTCAGTTTGGATGGAGAGGAAAGGGCGGATTTTAGCGCTGTCGTGGAGGTTGAAGCCACAGGATTTAGTGATAGATTGAATACGTGGGTTGAATGAGAGAGAGCTGAGTCAAGGATAGCACCAAAGTTATGGGTTCGTGAGTCAGGGAGGATGGTGGTACCGTCTACAGTGATGGAAAAGTCAAGGGAAAGGCAGGGTTTGGATGGGAAGGTAAGGAGTTCTGTTTCGGATTTATTAAATCGGGGCCACCCATGGCCTCAGACTGCATTTGGTCAAAAATGTGCAGGCAGACAGGGGGAGGGGGAAAAGACCTCTCACCCTTTCTCTATTTGGGAGAAAAGCCTGTCCAGACACCTGCTCTCCCTCCCCACTCTCCAAGTTCTCCGTCGTGCTTAAAAACCAAATCCAGCGTGAACCATCAGCTTCAAGGGAACAGGTGAAAGGCCTGCTCTCAGGCAGAGGGACTCCAGATCTGGGGAGACGGAGTAATAGCAAAGGTAGGTATTTATTTGAGGGTCCGCTGGCTGCAATGTGCTCTACTAAGTGCTTGAGAAAGTACAAGCGAAACAGCAAACAAAATCCCTGCCCGCAAGAAGTTTACACTCTAGGAGGGGAAGAAGGTCATAAAAGATATTTACAAGTGGGATTACTATAATCAGTTGACCAGACAGTCGCTCAAAACAGAGGTACAAAAGAACCCAGGAAGGGTTTAAATAAATAATAATAATAATAAGGTTGGTATTTAAGTGCTTACTATGTGCAGAGCACTGTTCTAAGCGCTGGGGTAGATACAGGGTAATCAGATTGTCCCATGTGAGGCTCACAGTTAATCCCCATTTTACAGAGGAGGTAACTGAGGCACAGAGAAGTGAAGTGACTTGCCCACAGTCACACAGCTGCCAAGTGGCAGATCGGGGATTCGAACCCATAAGCCCAGGCTCTTTCCACTGAGCCACACTGCTTCTCCATATGACCTTAGACCCTAAACTTTTCAGAACTGGACTTCAGGAGCTCCCGGTTAAATTCCCTCTGGGCAGCCATCACATTGACACCTCATTCTCTCCCAGCTCTGCCACTTGTCAGCTGCGTGACTGTGGGCAGGTCACTTCACTTCTCTGTGCCTCAGTTCCCTCATCTGTAAAATGGAGATTACGACTCTGAGCCTCACGTGGGACAACCTGACGACCCTGTAAATCCCCCAGCGCTTAGAACAGTGCTCCACGCATAGTAAGCGCTTAACAAAAGCAACATTATTATTCTCTCAAGCCTTACTGGGAGGGCTCCAGTTCTCCCCCTACGCCCACCTCCTCCCCAGGTTATGGAAACGACCAGACTCCGCCTTTCTCCCGATAATTCCCTGTCAGGGTGCGATCTCACTTCCCCCAAGGCCTTCAGGAAGCAATTAGGGGCTAAAGCCCAAATATTTACACTGTCTGAGAGCCTGTCCATCACACTCCCTCCACCTGCCTTCCCCACCCCCGCCCCTGTCTTGGGGGGAAGGAGCCTCTAATTCATTAACAAGGGGCGGCAGCGGGGATCAGGGTGTTTCTCCTTGGGCCTGAACCGCCTGTCCCTATTTCTTCTGCGGGTCAGGTATTTTTGTGGCAGGGCCGGGCCCCGCACTGGCTTACTTATTGGACGATAAGAGGTCAAAAGCCCTCGGAGGGGAAGAAAACTTGTAGGGAGACCCCCCCCCTCGCCCCCCCAAAGAGCAGAGTTTATCTTCCTCATTGCAGGATAGGGCTCGGCTTTTATTGCCCGCCTTGGAAGCAAATGTGTTTATTTTCCCTATGCTCCACCCCTCCGAACCCAGCCACCTCCTCGGCTTCTCCCTTTCCCTTTCTCACCCCCGGCTCCCCCACCCCAGCCCTCAGGCCCACGAGAAGCAGCGTGGCTCAGTGGAAAGAGCGCGGGCTTGGGAGTCAGAGGTCATGGGTTCGAATCCCGATTCCGCCACTTGTCAGCTGTGTGACCTCGGGCAAGTCACTTCCCTTCTCTGGGCCTCAGTTTCCTCATCTGTAAAATGGAGATTAAGACTGTGAGCCCCACGTGGGACACCGATTAGACTGTAAGCCCGTCGAAGGGCAGGGACCGTCTCTATCTGTTGCCGACTTGTCCATTCCAAGCGCTTAGTACAGTGCTCTGCACATAGTAAGCGCTCAATAAATACTATTGAATGAATGACAACCTGGTTACCTTGTATCCCCTCCCCAGCGCTTAAAACGGTGCTTGGGCGCTTAGTGAGCGCTTAACAAATGCCCTCATTATTATTATTATTAATTATTATTATTATTAAACACCTGGGGGATGATCCCCTTCCCTCCCCACCCCCTTATTAATCTCCTCTAGACTGTCAGCTCGTTGTGGGCACGGAAGTTGTCTACCACCTCGGTTCTGTTGTCCTCTCCCGAGCGCTTAGAACAGTGCTCTGCACCCAATAAGCGCTCAATAAATAGGATCGATCGATTCCTTCCAACCGTGGACAGGACGCCTGAGGGCCACCAGGCGGCGCTGCTCCGAAGACCGGCTGTGTCTCCCAGTTCTCACGGTTCTGGATTCGGATCCTCCCAACCCACCCACCCCCAATTGGCGCTGGGAAACCCCGCGGGGCCGAGATCTGCGGGCCGCGAGGGGAGCAGTGGCAAAAGAGAAGCAGGGTGGTGCAGTGGCTAGAGCCCGGGCCTGGGAGTCAGCGGGTCACGGGTTCTAATCCCGACTCTGCCACTTATCTGCTCTGTGACTGCGGGCAGGTCACTTCACTTCTCTGGGCCTCAGTTCCCTCATCTGGAAAGTGTGGATGGAGACTAAGCCCCAGGTGGGACAGGAATTCGGTCCAAACTGATCTGCTGGTATCCACCCCAGCGCTTAGTACAGTGGCTGGCACATAGTAAGCGCTTAAATACAAGTTTGTATTCACCCCACTGCTTAGTACAGTATCTGGCACCTAGTGAGCGGCTTAAATACAAGCTTGTATTCACCCCAGCACTTAGTACAGTGGCTGGCACATAGTAAAGGGCTTAACAGATACAAGCTTGTATCCACCCTAGCGCTTAGTACAGTGCCTGGAACATAGTAAGCAGCTTAAAAGATACAAGCTCGTAGAGAAGCGGCGTGGCTTAGTGGAAAGAGGCCGGGCTTGGAAGTCAGAGGTCATGGGTTCTAATCCGACACCTGTCAGCTGTATGACTTTGGGCAAGTCACTTCACTGGGCCTCAGTTCCCTCATCTGTAAAATGGGGATTAAGACTGAGCCCCTCATGGGACAACCTGATTACCTTGTATCCCTTCCAGCGCTTAGTACAGTGGATGGCACATAGTAAGTGCTAACAAATACAATTATATGATTATGAAAGGAGCGGGTGAAGTTTAAGAGTCGTCCTCCCCATCCCACGGCCTGTCCTGCAACAGGGGAACCTCGTGCTCGGTCCCGGGGCCGCCTCCACCCCGGTAAGAGGCTGTGCCCGGGCACTGCCCCAAGCGTGTAGCAGGCAAACTAAGCATCCTGCAAGTAGCCCGCATCAGCTGCGCCGGGAAGGTATTTATATCAATATCTGTTTATTTGTAGTAATAATGATGATATTTGTTAAGCGCTTACTATAGGCCACACACTGTTCTAAGCGCTGGGGGGAAGATGCAAGGTGATCAGGTTGTCCCAGCTGTCCCCATTTTACAGATGAGGGAACTGAGGCACCATGAAGTGACTTGCCCAAGGCCACACAGCAGACAAGGGGAGGAGCTGGGATTAGAACCCACGACCTCGGATTCCCAAACCCGTGTTCTTGTAGCCACCCCAGTGCTTAGTGCAGCGGCTGGCACGTAGTAAGCGCCTAACAAGTATGAGCTTGTATTCACCCCAGCGCTTAGTACAGTGGCTGGCACATAGTAAGCGCTTAACAAATACAAGCTTGTACACGACTCGACAGCATAAGACAACAGGACAACAATTCACCCCAGCGCTTAGTTACAGCTCCTGGCACCTAGTAAGCGTCTAACAAATACAACCTTATATCCACCCCAGCGCTTAGTAGAGTGAGTGGCACATAGTAAGCGGCTTAACAGATACCAACATGTGCTTGGCACCTACTAAGCGCTTTACAATCACCATTATTATCGATCCCAGCGCTTAGTAGAGTGCCTGGCTCACAGTAAGCGCCTTAACAGATACAAGCTTGTGCTTGGCACCTAGTAAGCGCTTTACAATTACCATCATTATTATCGACCCCAGCGCTCAGTACAGTGGCTGGCACATAGTAAGCGGCTTAACAGATACAAGCTGGTGCTTGGCACCTAGTAAGCGCTTAGCAATCACCATTATTATTGTTATGGATCCCAGCGCTCAGTACAGTGGCTGGCACCTAGTAAGCAGCGTGGCTCAGTGGAAAGAGCCCGGGCTTTGGAGTCAGAGGTCATGAGTTCGAATCCCAGCTCTGCCACTTAGCTGTGTGACTGCGGGCAAGTCACTTCACTTCTCTGGGCCTCAGTTCCCTCATCTGTAAAATGGGGATTAAGACGGTGAGCCCCATGTGGGACAACCCGATTCCCCTATGTCTACCCAAGCGCTTAGAACAGTGCTCTGCACATAGTAAGGGCTTAACAAATTCCAACATTATTATTATTATTATTATTATTAAGCGGCTTAACCAACAGCAGCTTGTATCCCCCCCTCCAGCGCTTAGTACAGAGCCCGCAGAGGAGCAGTAATCGACGCTGCTTCTCTTTGACGGGCAGCCCGTTGTGGGCAGGGATCGCCTCCGTCTCTCCTGATGCATCGGACTCTCCCCAGCGCTTAGGGCAGTGCTCCGCACGCAGCCGGCGCTCCGTAAATACGGCGGAATGAACGGAGGGGAGGGAGGGGTGTCCGGCCTTTGCATTTCCCAGCGTTGCAGCTCCGTTGCATCACCCACCTCTTAGCCGGGCACCGGGGAGGGCAGCGGGGGGTCCCGGTGGGGGGGGGGGGGAGGTGGGGCTGGTCCTGCCAGCCGCCCCGGGGGCGGGGGGAGGGGGCAGGGAGGGGAGGGGGCTTCACCAGCCATCTCCCGCCCACTATGCAAATGGACGCCTCCTGCTCGGGCTGGATATAAGGGAGCCTGCGAACAATACCGCCGAGTCCGGCTGCGCTCCCTTTGATCCTCGGGGCCCGGGGACGGTGCCGGGGCCCTCCGAGGTGCCAGGACCGGCCACTCCGCGCCAAGCGTCGAGGGCGCCGGGAGGTCGCTTGCCCACGAGGCTCGGAGCGAGGTGAGGCGGGCCCGAGGGGACAGGCAAGAGGGGAGGGGGCGGGCTTTTCTCCCCCCACCCTGGCATTCCTCCTTCCAACGACGCCGAGGGAAAGTTAGTTTGCCCCCCCCCCCCCTTGGGGGGCTCAGCAGGGAGGTCTTCCCCCACCCCCCCGGGGAAACCCGGGCACTCCCTCCTGGCTGCAAACTCGAGCTGGAAGGCCGGGCGAGGGGCTTCTAAGGGGGGTCGTGGAGAAGGGAGGGCTTTTCTTCCTTAGCGCCCTCTCCTACCGCGCTTAGAGGAGGAGGAGGTGGGGGGGGGGGGATTGGGGTCCTGGCTGGGGAGGGAGGTCTCTTCTCCCTGCCCACACGTGCCCCTTCCTCGCAGGGAGAAGCGATGGATTTGGACTCGTACCAGCACTATTTCTACGACTACGACGGCGAGGAGGACTTCTACCGCTCCACGGCGCCCAGCGAGGACATCTGGAAGAAATTCGAGCTGGTTCCCTCGCCCCCCATGTCCCCTCCCTGGGGACATGGCGGGGGCGCCTGTTGTTCCTCCGCCGCGGACCGCCTGTCCGAGCCCTGCCCCTCCTGGGGAGGAGGAGGAGGAGGAGGAGGAGGGGACGAGCCCGAGTACCGGACCTCCAGCACCAAAGCTTTCCCCAGGAACTACGCCTCCATCATCCGCAGCGACTGCATGTGGAGCGGCTTCTCGGCCCGGGAGAGGCTGGAGAAAGTGATGAGTGATAAACTTTCGGCCGGCACGCAGAGGGTTAACCCGCTGAAGCCGGCGGGGGCGGGGGTCGCCCAGGACCCGGGGCTCGGGCACCCCGGGGGCGAGTGCGTCGACCCCGCCGCCGTCTTTCCTTGCCCACCCGGAGACAACAAGCTGCAGGCCTTGTCCGGCTCCGAGAGCCAGAGTGATTCGGGTAAGGGGCTGCTGGGATGGAGGGGAGGCTACTGGGATGGACGTGAGGGTACTGGGATGGAAGGGAGGCTACTGGGATGGACGTGAGGGTACTGGGATGAGGTGAGGCTACTGGGATGGAAAGGAGGCTACTGGGCTGAAAGGGAGGCTACTGGGATGGAAGGGAAGCCTTTTCTTCCTCCCTCCCATCTGTCCGGAGGGACATTAGATGACCAGCGAGGCTGCGGTCCCGCCCCCTTCTCTCCTGGCCCAGAGCCGAGCCCCCGAGCCAGCCAGTGGCCCTTCACACGTGGGTGTGTTGGTAAATAGTCTGGGAAAGTGGCGTGGGTACCGGAGGCCCCCCGCCCATTTGATGCCCCTGGGGTCCGAAGAAGGCAGGGCCGGCCGGTGGTGGGGAGGGGGAGGTAGGTGTCCCCCTTCACCCCCATAACCCCACCAGTTGGGCCCCGGGTGTCCGGTGGGAAGAGCAAGAGGAAGCCAGCTATTCCCTCCCCATGGGATCAGTGTGAGGCAAGGCTGGCCGGTGGTGGGGAGGGGGGAGGCAGGTGTCCCCCTTCACCTCCATAACCCCACCAGTTGGGTCCTGGGTGTCCGGTGGGAAGAGCGGGAGGAAGCCAGCTATTCCCTCCTCACGGGGTCAGTTTGAGGCAAGGCTGGCCGGTGGTGGGGAGGGGGAGGTAGGAGTTCTTCTTCACCCTCATAACTCCACCAGTTTTTACGCTGGATGTGAGGTGGGAAGATTCATTCAATAGTATTTGAGTGCTTACTATGTGCAGAGCACTGTCCTAAGTGCTTGGAAGATCAAAAGGAAGCCAGCTATTCCCCCCACCATGGGGTCAGCTTGAGGCAGGGCCGGCAGGTGGTGGGGAGAGGGGAGGTGGGTGTCCCCCTTCACCTCCATAACCCCACCAGTTTGGCCCCGCGTGTCCGGTGGGAAGAGCAAGAGGAAGGCAGCTGTCCCCTCCCCACGGTGTCAGCTTGAGGCAGGGCCGGCCGGTGGTGGGGAGAGGGAAGGTAGTCGTTCCCCTTCACCCCCGTAACCTCACCGGTTTGATCCTGGGTGTGGGGTGGGAAGAGGAAGTCAGCTCTTCCCTCCCCACGGGGTCCGCTCGAGTCTGTGCCCCGTGCCTCTACCTCAGCTCTCTTTTTCTGTGGGTAGCAGACCAGTTCCTCTGATTAAAATCTAAAGTCTTCTTTTCCTTTTTAAAGAAAGAAAATAATTCGTGAACTTTTGCAATGCCCTCCCTGGTTCCTTTTTCTCCCCCCACCCCGGCCCCTGGTGGTTTGTGGGTTTTTCGTTTCTCCGACTGATTGGACCAGGCTAGTACCCTGCAATCGTGATGCTATGGGAGAGTAGATAGGAGTAGCAGAAGGCACCTTGGGTACCTGACCTTTTGGCTTTTCTCAGGGCAAGAGCTATCGATAGGGGGGAAAACCAAGATCTTTCTTCCCACTGGGGGGGTCACTGGGAGTTCGGCCTTTCTGCAGCTGAAGAAGTGACGGTCACCCAGTGTCTAGCTGCTCGAAATGCTAGGCGAAGCCTAGGACAAGCGATGGACAATTTAAAAACTGCATTAAAACGGAACCCCAGGGTCAGAGGCTAATTATCACATGCAGAGTGCTCTTGAGAAGAATAATCCACTACAGGTTTCTACTAGTGTTCGGACGGCCACACCCTCATTTAATAGTTTGGGGACTTTTTAGTCACTTCTTGGCGGTGGGGGGGCAGGGGGGAGAGTGAGAATTTTCCTGCTAGTTAGGTTTTTTCCTCCACCCTGATGAACCCTCTCCGTCCCCCGAACTCGGGGCCTGTCTTGCCCCAGCCGTGATGGCGAAAAATGGCCGGGTTCCATTTTGGCCAGGCTTCCTTTTCCACCTCGAGAACCCCTTTTCGCTGGGCCAGGATACCCTCGTCGGGTCCTGAATCCGACTTAGCCCGACATCACCAGGCCCCTGTAGAAAAGACCACTTTCTCATAGGCCGGAACAGACAGCACCTCCCTTGAGCCCACGAGCTTTAGATTCGGAACACGGTGAAATCACAAACAGGCTGCGGATCTTCACCTTAACTGGGGTTGCGAAGGTTACCTTGGTTTCTGTTGTTTCTCCCCTCTGAGCACACCGCTCTGCTGACCTGCCCTTTTACCTGATCTTGTTTCCAAAGGCCCCCCTGGTTCATGTGCTGGCCACATGGCCTGGGAACAAAAAGCAACAGATTGCAAACAATGAGAGGGGGGGCCCCTTGACTGACTGCCGGGCTCCACCAATGAAGGCCAGGGATCTTGCTGGAGCAACATTCCAAACACAACCCAGTCAGCCAATCACTCTACTAAAGGAAGAAGTGCTGAAGCCGTAGGATTTTTATTAATGGGGAAATAATAGTACTGTTCACACAATGGAAGTTTTAGTGACAGGCGGCTCGCTGTGCAAAAGGACCAGGAAACAGAGTTCAAAATGGTTTGTTTTTGTTTTTTTTAAATAGTCTGAAAGAGGTGGGTAAAACAGGACTTTTTCAAACACACCAACCGGTTACCAGAGAGCCAAACTCTTCTGGGAGAATCAGTTAATCCTCGGTCATATGCCTGAGGGCGCAAGGGGAAGGGAGATTAATTTAGGGAGCAAGCTTGGTGCCACCCGGCTGTATTTTCTATTCTCAGCACCGCCTTGACAGCCATTTGGTGCTGGGCATACCCGTCTCTGATAAAACCTCGCAAATGCCACAGGGAGCGGTGGCAAAAAAACCAGATCCGCTTTAATTCCCACTTTTAGACAGGGACATCTGTTCCTCTTTTACTTAGAAAAATCCTAACTTTTTACCAAATCTCAAAACACCTCTGGCCCACACTTCAGGGAAGGGTGTGTGTGTGTTTGTACATGTGTGGGGGGGGGGGCGGGGGATGTGGGGGGGGGGGGGTGAGAGAGAGAGAATGATGAATGTCTTTAGAGGCCCATTGAACCCAGTAGTAAAGTGCTCTTAAAGGGGACCCCCATTCCTCCCCCACTGTGGGCTAAGGGAGGATTGTAACTCCCCTTGTCTCTGAAAACCTTCTGCTGAATGGGATGGCCGAGTACTAGGGTTGGTGAGGGATGAATAGGATTTATAACTTGTGAAAAGTAACAAGTCACCCAAGTGCGAAGCAGCACTGAGTGGGGAACAAAGGACGGAGCTGCCCACATATCCCTCATTTACAATGCTGATGGGGCATGAAAGAACCCGACTAGGGAGAAGATCTTTATAGCGAAACTTTGTCCCAGGCCAGAGTGCCTCTCCCTCTCCCCCTCTCTCCCTGGAAGGGACACTGTGAAGATTGGGGGCAGTTGGCCTAGGTCTGTCTTCTGTTCTTGTCTGTAAAAAGGAATCGGAGAATATTTTCCTTCTTAATTTTCTCTCTTTTTACTCCTGCTCCCCCACCCACCCCACCCACCCCAACCGTTCCCCATCGAGGGAATCAGCTGGTTTCTAAATTCCCTCATTCCCGCTCTCCTGTTTATTGTCTAAATCAGGTTGGTTGTCACCCAGACATCCCAGGACAGGGTTGCAGACCCCTGGGGCCCCGGGAACTTTGGCGAGAGGCCGGTTGACTTTTCATTTTTCAATCTCTCAGAGGGTGAAGAGATTGACGTGGTGACGGTGGAGAAGAGACAGTCCCTGAGCGTCCGGAAACCAGTCACCATCACGGTGCGGGCTGACCCCCTGGATCCCTGCATGAAACACTTCCACATCTCCATCCACCAGCAGCAACACAACTATGCAGCCCGCTTCCCCCCAGACGCCTGCCCTCAGGCAGAGGCTCCAAAGAAGGCCAAAGAGGAGGAGGAGGAGGAGGAAGAAGAAGAAGAGGAGGAGGAGGAGGAAGAGGAGGAAGAAGAGGAGGAGGAAGAGCCGGTCAGCCCCTCGGAACCGTCACCGGAGAGCCCGTCTTCCCGGCCCTGTCACGCCAAGCCTGGGAGCGCCCCCAGCTCTGATACCGAGGATGTGGCCAAGAGGAAAAACCACAACTTCTTGGAACGCAAGAGGCGGAACGATCTCCGCTCACGGTTTCTGGCTCTGAGGGACCAGGTGCCTGGCCTGGCGAGCTGCTCCAAGGCCCCTAAGGTGGTGATACTGAGCAAGGCGTCTGAGTACCTGCAGTCGCTGGTCAGTGCTGAGAAGCGGTTGGCCGTGGAGAAGAGGCAGCTCAAGTCTCGGCAACATCAGCTGCAGAAAAGGATTGCCCACCTCACCGGTCTCTAACTTATCAGATTGCCACCTCTTCCTCTTGTCCTCACCCCCTCCTTGACTGCCACCTCTTCCTCTTATCACCACCCCCCAGCCCCACACCCTTCCTTTGGGAAAAAAAAAAATCCCAAACTGGTCGTTCACCCCTCCCCGCCCGCCCCCCCCCCCAATAATTTGCACATTTTGGTTACTGTGGGACTATCTGGACTACAAATCCCAGAATGCTTTCCAGCCAGTGCACACAAAATAATGGCTTGCATTCTTGGAATTTTGGAAACTGGTCTCTCTTCCCTTTCTCCCCTCCCTCCACCCACTTCCCCGCGTCCATCTGGGTTTGGTCTCTGGTTTCTCTGGCAAAGCAGTTGACTGACTGAGGGGGTTTGTTGTTTTTCTTTTGCGGGGGGGGGGGGGTGGGCAGGGGAGCTCGGGGACTAAACTCGTCGGCAGTCCTGGAAGGAAAACGTGACAGATGCCGCACAACAGGTGGTGTCCTGCCGTGATGTTGTCTCGCATGAAATCACACACTCCAGAGCTTTGGGTTAGTAAGGGATGCTCTGGATGGATTGTCCCTATGGGGTTGGGCTGGGACAGCTGGGCTTTGGGGCTGTTGCTGAAATCCTTTTTCTAGAGGACACATGAGCTGTTTTCACTGGAGGGAAGCAGGGAGATTGGCTCAGCTTGGACTATTACCTCACTCTTAACCACTTTACAGTAGCTTATCTTAAACGGTTTTTTTTGGTTTGTTTATGGAAGCTGCTGCTGAGTCTTGTACTGGAGGATGTTTTTATACTGTATTTTTGTATGACTTTTTGCAAAGTATTGTTGAAACCTAAGTTTTGTACAAGAAAATTTTCTGGGTAATATCCCTGTTGCAAAGATTTGATTATTATTTTTTCTTTCGAAAGGGGGATTTGCCTGAATTTTAGTTAATTTGGGACGATCAGTTTCCCGATCAAAAATTTCCCTGTACATCTGGAACCTCTTCGACTTTTAATAAAGGGTTTCTCAAGACACTTAGAGTTGGCAGTCTATGCAGTCCATAACCATCCCGGATTGAAAAAAATGGACTCTTAAGTACCAGGTAAAAGCCTTCCCTTGGGGGCTGAATAAATACTATTGATTGTTGCTGGGAGTTCAACAGAAAGAGCTCCTCTCTTCCCAACATTGTGGGTGACTTTTACTTCTAGAGGCAGAGGTACTAACCCAGTGCATACTCGGTTCCTGGAATTTCACTTTACCCCACCCCTGGGCCGGCTCAACAGACTTAATACCCGTTTAAAATGAGCGCGAGGCTCAAGCCAGGTTGTGTCCCTAACCTATTAATTTGCCATGGGATTTTTTTTTTAAATGCTACTTAAGTCCTTACTATGTGCCAGGCACTGTCATTTTGTCATTTTGTTGCTTGTGCCTCAGCCCTGCCACTTGTAAAATGGATAATAGCATCTGCCTCAAAGAGTTTTTGAAGTTTTCTATCAGTTTAAAGCAAAAGGCTCAAAGCCCAAAAGATTTGGGAAGAAAAGCCCTAACTACTGGTCAAGGAAAACCTAGACCCACTTCTTCCGCTTTTCCCACCTGGGACTCTTGGGTATTGGTGCCAGATCCTACCAAGAAGGAGAAACCTAAATTGCAACCCTTGCTCTCGCACTTGTGGGTATTTTTTTCTTTGTCAAACGTTATAACTCTTTGTTGGAATTGTGGGGATCACTGAGCCTGATGCTCCGGGGAGGAAATGGAATACAAGTTCCCCGAGAGGAGTCTCTTCCTCCCATTGCTTATGTTTAGCTGGACGAAACTGTCTGGCCCCCCAGACTGGCCTCTTCCAAGATTGTGAAAGCTAAACAATCCCTCTTTGGAAAGGTATGGTGCCGGAGGAGGGTTTGAGAAACCCAGTCCTCCATTAATAGATCGGTCCCCACTGCAGGGAGGTTTGCAGCAGTCACAGAGTTTGGGGCTGTCTGACTGAGGAAATTTTAAGAATAAGGCTGGGGCTGGATGTAGCACTTTCTTCCCTCACACTTCATAAATCAGGTGTACCCAACCGACTAGGCCCGCCGGGAGTTTTTTGCATCTCCCTTTCCCTCGTTTAGTTCCAACTCCAATCTGAGCCCCCATGAGCTATGCCTCCTTAAGGCTAATCAGAGAAGGATTGTGCTAAAAGGGCTTTCTCAAGGCCATGTAAGGGGAGAGTTGAACACTGCACTCTGTGTGTGTGTGTGTGTGTGTGTGTGTGTGTGCTTGCATGAGCCAACACTGAGGGGGAGAAGAGGGAGAAGAGGGAGAGGAGTGCTGGGCTTGTGGAGGGAGGGAAGGTGTTTCTGGAATGTAAAGTATTTTAAGCTCCTTGCTCACTGGTTTTTGTTCCTCCATCTTTCCGCCTGAAAAGAACCAAGGAGTGCACTACCGGACCCTGGAGCGGGGAAAATGCTACCGTCTAGTTTTGCGCTAGGTTCGTGCCTGAGAAACTCAAGTGAAACTTCTGAGGGTAAACCAAAGCAAAGTCAGAAAGGTAGTTCGGGGGGCAACGTTCACTGGGGGAGCCAGGATTTAGGTGAAAAGAGATGAGAATCTCTGTAGAGGGAAAATAAGGCTCATCCTTTTCCTTTGTGCACCGCCCATTTAATGGAATTCTTGGCGGGACGGTTATCAAGGAGGGAGTGAAGTGTGCATTGTAGGGACACCTGAAGAATGGAAGTGACTGCAATCTTCTCCCTTCTATGATGCTATCTGTCAGGATAGTCTTGGGTGACTACTGGTAGGAGAGGAAAGGGAGTGGTAGGGCTGGAAGGAGAAGAAAGGCATTCCTTTGACCAGACACTAGCCACCCAGTTAATATACATACAAAACTAGGTTCGGCCTATAAACCTATAAACATAGTCAGGGAGTAGTTGAATAGCTCCTTTAGCTTAGCTGAAGTGGGTTCTGAGATCATCTTGAACCTCACCGTCAAAATATTGCGACTGCCAGAAGTCTAAACGAACTAGACTAATGGGGCAAAGTGAAGTAGTTCATCTCTTTCGGAAGACCGAGATGTACAGCTCTAGGTCCAGGAATCAGTAAAGGGATGATTGGATAAGGTAGTTGGAAGGTATTGGGTCCTCACCTTTGATCGTGTTACTGTTTCTATGTAACCTCTTTGAAAGGGGGAAGAAGGATCTTCTGTTTTACCTTTTTTTATTTTTACAGTACTTGTTAAGCACATACTATGGGCCAGGCACTGTAATAGTAATAATAATAATGATAATAATTATAGTATTGGTTAAGCGCTACTATGTGCCCGGCCCTGTTTTAAGCGCTGGCATAGATACAAGGGAGTCGGGTTGTCCCACGTGGGGCTCCCAGTCTTCATCCCCATTTTACAGATGAGGTAGCTGAGGCCCAGAGAAGTGAAGTGACTTGCCCAAGGTCACAGCAGACGAGTGGTGGAGCCGAGATTAGAAACCATGACCTTCTCACTCCCAAGTCCGTGCTCTATCCACTACGCCGTGCTGCTTCATGACTGTACTAAGCACTAGGGTAGATACAAGCTAATCGGGTTCGACACTATCCATGTCCCACCTGGGGCTCACGGTCTTAATCCCCATTCGACAGATGAGCTGGCTGAAGCACAGAGAAATGAAGTGACTCGCCCGAAGTCACACAGCAGACAAGTGGCAGGGCCGGGATTAGAACCCACATCCTTTTTGACGCCCAGGCCTGGGCTCTACCCACTAGGCCACGCTGCTTCTCACGTCTTCTTGCCTTTTTTCAAAAGGTACCCTGTTCATATCGTCTCAGACTTGAGCGATTCGCTTTATGGGACATCGGAGTGGGTCTCAGAAGGGGGATGGGTTATAGGGATGGTGGGGCAGTGCGTTATTTGCAGAAGGCTCTTTGCTACATTTGCAAAACCAAGGATTCACACTGAACGGTCCAAAGTTATGTTCTGGAACACGCCGTTCCCTACCCTCTTGGCGGCTCTAGCAACCGGCGAACGCTAGGCCTTTGCGAGCCCTTCCGACATCTCCCACTTCATTTACAAGATCCCGTGGACCACATGGTCCAGACTGATGTAAAAATTTCGCTTGCTTTAATCCCATCTTCTTCCTAAGCACTTCCAGTGATAATTCTCCCTTTAGTCTCTTGTTTATAACCGGGATCCTTGCTCGCTGTTACTATGGAGACAGTCTTGTGTTGCTAGGCTAAAAGCAATTTTCTGTCTCCGATGCTTTGGTAGAAGTCTTTTTCACTGCCCCCCTCCCCTTGGTTACCTTAGCAACAGTCCCCTCCCTCTCCGTATTTCTGCCACCACAGTTTTCCCATCTTTTTTTTTCCCTCCTGGTTACTACAGTAACAGTTGCCCGCTTGGTTTCTATAGTAATGCTTTCCTATCTTTCCTTCTCCCAACCTCCCCTCTCACTTCATGAGTGTGTACCGTTGTCATGGTCGAATTATCTTATGATAATACCCTCCTCTCCTATTGCCTCATTTTGTATTTTTTGGGCTCCCTCCATCTTTCTGAACTTGTTACTATAGTTACAGTACTCTCTGAAAATCTGGAGAAAGTTCTAACAGGCTCTCAGCTTTGAGGGTGTATGCCAATGTGCCGGCCACACGACTCCATTTAAAACCCCGCTCCAGGCGTGTGCTACTGACAGGAGAAATCATGGTCCCTGATCAAAGCTTGATAAGGAGCAAGGGATGAGGGAAAAAGAATATTGAGGGGGCAAACGGCTAAGAATTTAAGTCTTCCACACGTTGCTTCTTGATGCACCTGGGTTCTACCAGGGACAGATGCCTTAGGCTGTGTCCATATGAGGTGACCTTAACATCAGTAAATTAACCTAAATGAGTTGGGAATGAAATGGAAATCACTTCATGCAACCTGTTCCGCATAGTATTCTCATCCCACTGTTTACACAACAGAGCACACTTCCCACTGGTGGTCTTCCCCACAGAACAGCACTCTCTCTCAACTTTCAGTCCATGTTTCCCCCCTCTTTCAGAACCTCCAGAACCTCCAGTGGTTGCCCAACCACCTCCGCATCAAACAGAAACTCCTTACTGTCAGTTTAAAGCACTCAATCAATAAATACTACTGAATATATTGCCCCCTTATTCAATTGAATTTATTCATTCAGTCATGTTTATTGAGTGCTTATTGTGTGCAGAGCACTGTACTAAGAGCTTGGGAGAGCACAGTACAACAGACACATTCCCTGCCCACAGTGAGCTAACAGTCTGGTGGGGGGGGGATGGTCCAGACAATATAAATAAATAAATGACAGATATGCACATACGAGCTGTGGGGCTGGGCTGAATAAAGGGAGCAAGTCAGGGTGGCACAAAAGGGAGTGGGAGAAGAGGAAAGGGGGGATTAGTCAGGGAAGGCCTCTTGGAGGAGACAGGCCTTCGATAAGGCTTGCAAGGCGGCGAAAGTAATCTCGCTACTCCCGTACTACAATCCGGCCTGCACACTTCACTCCTCTAAATGCCAATCTACTTACTGTACCTCGATCTCCTCTATCTCCCCGCCGACCTCTTGCCCACATCCTGCCTCTGGCTTGGAAAGCCCTCCCTCTTCATGTCTGACAACGACTCTCCCCATAGGGATTTTCTCTATCTGTTGCCGAATTGTACTTTCCAAGCGCTTAGTACAGTGCTCTGCACACAGTATGTGCTCAAGAAATATGACTGAAAAAATGAACACCTGACAATTCCCCTCTCCCCTCTTCAAAATCTCATTGAAGGCACATCTCCAAGAAGCCTTCCTTGACTAAGCCCTCCTTTCCTCTTTTCCCACGTCCTTCTGCATCGCTCTGATTTACTCCCTTTTTTTCCACCACTCCCAGCACTTACGTACACGTGTAATTCATTTATTTATATGAATGTCTGTCTCCCCCATCTTGTCTATGAGCTTGTTGTGGGTAGAGAATGTGTCTGTTATGTGTTGTACTCCCCCAGTTGCTTAGTACAGTGTCCTGCACCTAGTATGCACTCAATAATAAATATGATCGGTAGGCCTAGAAGGAGGGAAATTTATTCAACCGCCTTGGTGGCCTCCATCTGCCCTACCTTAGAATGAAGCCATGTTTCAGCTGGGGTATCTTCCACATTTTTTAATGAAAAACCTCACTAAGCTAGCTGGAGCCTAGAGAGCCAAGGAATATTGGCCTCAGCAATCTGCTTTCCCCCCCTTGAACTCTGCCACTTCCTCTTTGAGCCCGTCATTTAGCAGGGATTGTCTCTATCTGTTGCCAAATTGTATGTTCCAAGCACTTAGTACAGTGCTCTGCACATAGTAAGCGCTCAATAAATACTCTTGAATGACTGAATGAATGAAAGGGGTCTCTCTGAACCGGCCTACTCCGGGAGGGAAGGAGAGCCTGTTGCTTTGAGCTGAACTCTCTCCCTAATCAATCAAGTCATTCATTCAATCATATTTATTGAACGCTTACTATGTGCACAGCACCGTACTATGTTTTTGGAAAGCCCAGTTCGGCAACAGATAGAAACAATCCCGACCCAACAGGCTCATGGTCTAGAAGGGGGGAGATGGACTATAAAACAAATAGCCAAGCAGCAATAGCATTATTACTATACCGCACTTTGCAAGTGGTCAGGGACCAAGTCTACCATCTCTTGTCTATGGTACTTCCCCCAAGTGCTTAGTACAGTGCTCTGCACAGAGAATGTACTCAGTAATAATAATAATGTTGGTATTTGTTAAGCGCTTACTATGTGCCGAGCACTGTCCTAAGTGCTGGGGTAGACACAGGGGAATCAGGTTGTCCCATGTGGGGCTCACAGTCTTAATCCCCATTTTACAGATGAGGTCACGGGCACCGAGAAGTTAAGTGACTTGCCCAAAGTCACACAGCTGACAAGTGGCCGAGCGGGGATTCGAACCCATGACCTCTGGCTCCAAAGCCCATGCTCTTTCTACTGAGCCACGCTGCTTTTGGCAGTCCATCCTGGTATTCAGTCATTTCATCCATTCGCTTGTATTTATTGTAAGCGCTTGTAAAGTCCAATTCGGCAACAGACAGAGACAATCCCTACCCAACAACGGGCTCACAGTCTAGAAGGGGGGAGCGGGATAAGAAAACAAAATAAGTAACCAGGCATCAGAAGCATTATTGCTGCATCCTACTTTCCATGTGGTCAGGGACCAAGTCCACCATCTCTTGTAGCAGCGTGGCTCAGTGGGAAGAGGCCGGGCTTGGGAGTCAGAGGTCATGGGTTCGAATCCAGGCTCTGCTGCTTGTCAGCTGTGTGACTGCAGGCAAGTCACTTCGCTTCTCTGGGCCTCAGGGACCTCGTCTGGAAAATGGGGATGAAAACTGTGAGCCTCACGTGGGACAACCTGATAGCCTTGTATCTACCTTAGTGCTTAGAATAGTGCTTGGCACATAGTAAGTGCTTAACAAATACCATTATTATTATTATATCTGTTCTATGGTGCTTCCCCCAAGTGCATAATAATAATAACGATATTTGTTAAGAGCTTACTATGTGCCAAGCACTGTTCTAAGCGCTGGGGAAGATACAAGGGAAGGGGGTTGTCCCACATGGGGCTCAGTCTTCAGCGTGGCTCGGTGGCAAGAGCCCAGGCTTGGGAGTCAGAGGTCATGGGTTCAAATACCACCTCCGTCACCTGTCAGCTGTGGGACTTTGGGCTAGTTGCTTCACTTCTCTGGGCCTCAGGGACCTCATCTGGAAAATGAAGACTGTGAGCCTCATGTGGGACAACTTGATAATCTTGTATTCCCCTCCCCCAGTGCTTAGAACAGTGCTCGGGACAAAGTAAGGGCTTAAGAGATGCCACAATGATTATTATTGGTCATGGGTTTGAATCCCAGCTCTACCACTTGTCAGCTGTGTGATTGTGGGCAAGTCACTTCGCTTCTCTGTGTCTGTTACCTCATCTGGAAAATGGGGATTAAGACTGTGAGCCTCATGTGGAACACCTGATGGCCCTGTACTGTCTCTCTCCCAGTGCTAAGAACAGTGCTCTGCACATAGTAAGTGCTTCACAAATACCAACATTATTATTATTATTATGTTAGAGAAGCAGCGTGGTTCAGTGGAAAGAGCCCGGGCTGGGGAGTCAGAGGCCATGGGTTCGAATTCCAGCTCTGCCACTTGTCAGCTGGGTGACTGTGGGCAAGTCACTTGACTTCTCTGTACCTCAGTTCCCTCATCGGTAAAATGGGGATTAACTGTGAGCCTCACGTGGGACCACCCGATGACCCTGCATCTCCCCCAGCGCTTAGAACAGGGCTCTGCACTTAGTAAGCGCTTAACAAACACCAACATTATTATTATTAAAATGGGGCTGAAGCCTATGAGCCTCCTGTGGGACCACCTGATGACCCTGTATCTGCCCCAGCGCTTAGAACAGGGCTCTGCACATAGTGAGCGCTTAACAAATACCAACATTAAAATGGGGATGAAGACTGGGAGCCCCACGGGGGACCACCTGATGACCCTGTATCTGCCCCAGCGCTTAGAACAGGGCTCTGCACATAGTGAGCGCTTAACAAATACCAACATTATTATTATTAAAATGGGGATGAAGACAGTGAGCCTCCTGTGGGACCACCTGATGACCCTGTATCTGCCCCAGCGCTTAGAACAGGGCTCAGTGCAGAGCTGCTGCTGAGTAAGGGCCGTCCGGTAGCCCGGATGTTGGGCAGGCCTCTCCCTCCCCCCCCCGTACTTCCGGCCCCGCCCCCCCGGGGTTGCCATGGGGACGCGGGGTGGGTTCTGGCCATGGCGGCGCGCGCGTCCCCGCTGGTGGTGGTCCTGGGGGCCACCGGCACCGGCAAGTCCGCCCTGGCGCTGCAGCTCGGACGGAGGTTCGGCGGGGAGATCGTCGGCGCCGACTCCATGCAGGTCACAGCCCCCAGCGCTTACTAAAGGCCCCCGCGCCCGGGGAGCGGGGGGAGGCGGGGGGAGAGCCCCCGTCACGTGGGACGGAGGGACGGGGAGCGCCAGACACGTGGGATGCAGGGAGGGGGAGCCCCAGTCACGTGGGAAGGAGGGAAGGGGGAGCCCCAGTCACGTGGGAGAGAGGGGGAGCCCCAGTCACATGGAAGGGAGGGGGAGCCCCAGTCACGTGGGGGGGGAGAGAGGGGGGAAGCCCCAGTCACGTGGGAGGGAGAGAGGGGGGAAGCCCCAGTCACGTGGGAAGGAGAGAGGGGGAGCCCCAGTCACGTGGGAGGGAGAGAGGGGGAAGCCTCAGTCACGAGGGAGGGAGGGGGCGCCCCACTCATGAGGGAGAGGGGGAGCCCCAGTCACGTGGGAGAGAGGGGGAGCCCCAGTCACGTGGGAGAGAGGGGGAGCCCCAGTCACGTGGAAGGGAGGGGGAGCCCCAGTCACGTGGGAGAGGGGGAGCCCCAGTCCTTTGGGAAGGGGGAGCACCAGGCACCTGTGAGGGAGGGAGAGGGGGAGAGCCCCAGACACCTGGAATGGAATGGAGGGAGCCCCAGCCACGGGGGAGGGAGAGGGGGAGCCCCAGTCATGTGGGAGGAAGGGAAGGGGGAGCCCCAAACACATGTAATGGAATGGGGGGAGCCTCAGCCACGTGTGAAGGGGGGGGAGTGGGAGGAGCCCCCGGCATGTCGGGGAGGGAGGGGGAGCTCCAAGCAAATGTGAAGGAATGGGGGGAGCCTCAGCCAGAGGTGACTGTGGAGGGGGGAGCCCCAGGCATGTGCCAGGAGTGCTTTTGTCCGTCTGTCTCCCCCAATTAGACCGTAAGCCCGTCAGAGGGCAGGGACGGTCTCTATCTGTTGGCGAATTGTACATTCGAAGCGCTTAGTACAGTGCTCTGCACATGGTAAGCGCTCAGTAAATACTGTTGAATGAATGAGTGGGGGGAGCCTCAGGCACAAGGGAGGGAGAGGGATGGGAGCCCCAGGCCTGTGGGGAATAATGAGCCCTAGGCCCCTGGAAGGGGTCCGGGCTGGGAAGGGAATGGGGAGAGAGTCCTAATAGTAGCAGCGATGATTGCGGGGTTCCTTAAGCACTTCCTATGTGCCGAGCACTGTACTGGGCGCTGAGGTAGATATAGGTAATCAAGTCCCACATGGGCTCACAGTCCTAGTAGGAGGAAGGCTGGGCCTTGGGTCTCCATTTTGCAGGTGAGGGAACGGGAACCCAGAGAAGAAGAAGCGACTTACCCGAGGCCCTACAGCAGTAAAGTGGTGGGACGGGATTAGAACCCAGGTCCTCTGATTCCTTGCTCTCTCCAGGAGACCCTGGTGCTTGTGAGCGTCCAAAGCCCGGGAGCGCTTTGACCCCTATGAAGGGGAGAGTTTTAGGCCTATTGGGAAAGGAAGATTTTCCCCCCGCTGGAGGATGGAGACTTCTTGGGGTCGTGGAACCGCCTTTCTCAGTATATGTCTGCGGGAACCCCTCGAGGGACTGGATCTGCGCCTTATTTCCGCTTTGGGCACTCTTTCCCAGTGCTTAGCACAGGACTCTCCCCACGACAGGCGTTCGATAAATACCATCGCGACCTCACGTCCCGCGCTCTGGGGTCCGTCCGCCCCGCGGAAGTGGACGAGGGGTCGTCGGGGGGGGGGAGATGCACCGGGGGGTGGTCTGTCCCATCCCGTATCTGAGAGAGATTGGCGGAGCTTGGGCGATGGGGGCGAGGGGATTATGGATGCCAGGGTCTACCTCGGGGCTTTGCACCACGTGGACAGTCAGAAAATAGACTATTTCAACTTGGGATTTGTCAACAACGGGAGCGTATTGTGCGGCTTCATAGGATTTGGGGTGAAGTTTGTTCATTCGTTGCACTGAGTGCTCACGGTGTGCAAAGCGCTGTACTAAGTGCTTGGGAGAGTGCAGTATAACAGACACATTCCTGTCCACAACGAGGTCACAGTCTAGGGGGGGAGACATCAATATAAATGTGACATATATACATATGTGTTGGGAGGATGATGATGGTATTTGTAGACCATTTTTGCTGTGTATTTCAGTCAAGACAGTCCTAAGGATAGCTTTTTTTTCTTTAAATGGTATTTGTTAAGCGCTTACTACGTACCAGACCCTGTACTAAGCGCTGGGCTAGATCCACGCTAATGAGGTTGGACACAGTCCATGTGGTGTTTAAGTGCTTACTATGTACAAAGCAGTGTTCTAAGCGCTGGGGGATACAAGGTGATCAGGTTGTCCCACGCGGGGCTAACAGTTTTAATCCTCATTTTACAGATGAGGTCACTGAGGCCCAGAGAAGTCAAGTGACTTGCCCAAAGTCACACAGCTGGCAAGCGGCGGAGCCGGGATTAGAACTCACGACCTCTGACTCCCAAGCCCGGGCTCTTTCCACTGAGCCATGCTGCTTCTCTCATATGGGGCTCACAGTTGTAATCCCCATTTTACAGATGAGGTATAATAATAATAATAATGGCATTTGTTAAGCGCTTACTATGTGCAAAGCACTGTTCTAAGCGCTGGGGAGGATACAGCGTGATCGGGTTGTCCCACGTGGGGCTCACAGTCTTCATCCCCATTTTACAGATGGGGTAACTGAGGCACAGAGAAGTGAAGTGACTTGCCCAAAGTCACACAGCTGACAAATGGCTGAGCCGGGATTTGAACTCATGACCTCTGACTCCTAAAGTCATGCTCTTTCCACTGAGCCACGCTGCTTCTCTATTTGAGGCCCAGAGAAGTGACGTGATTTGCCCAAGGTCACACAGCAGCAGAACCCAGGTCCTTCTCCCTCCTAGGCTCTATCCATGAGGCACGCTGCTATTTTCCATGTTGTCCCTCTAGACTGTCAGCCTGTTGTGGGCAGGGAGTGTACTGTACTTTCTCAAGCGCTTAGTACAGTGCTGTGCACATAGTAAGCGCTCAACCGTCGATGATGACGGTTGTGGAGAGAGGATGGTGTAACTGGAACTCTTTGGTAAAGTGCAGGCCTCCCGTCCCAACTGCCTTGGGGTCGAGGCGGGGAATTCCTCGTGGATAAAGCGGATTATTTATTTAGAGAATTGAGCGTTTGACTTTTTGGTTTCAGCCCTTGACTCCTGTAGGAGACAGGGAAGACGAACCTTAGAAGGCTTAGACTCTCCGGTTACCATTTGCCCTTGAATTGGGAAATCGGATACGACCTAGATAAAATGGCGCACGCAGGAGAGCCCAACTTCCAGGAGTTAGGAAGAGCATCTGTAAAGTGAAGCTAATTACATTTATTTCCTTCATTGCAGGGTAAAGGGATTAATTAATGTTTGCGAAGGGCTTTGAAGAGTACTAAGCGCTCTGGATTTGCCAGGTTGCAATTATTTATTTTTTTTAATAGCACCATGGGTCCTCTCCCCCAACCCCCAGGTCAGCCCCAGAGGTTAAATGATCCCGATCAATTTTACTGTGAGTTTTTATATTTTGCTTCGCTGCCAAGCTCTCACTTTTTGAGGTGAGCTTGGACACCCCCGGCCCCCTCCACCTCCCTCAGGGTCCCGAAGCTCCGGGTCTCCGAACATCGCTGGAGTTTCTGCGTGATCTGTAGCCGACAGGTCACGGCCCTGAAAGTCAGAAGGTCATTGTTTCTAACCCCGGCTCCTCCACTCGTTCGTTCGTTCGCTCAATCGTATTTATGGAGCGCTTATTCTAAACATGTCGGTATTTGTTAAGCGCTTACTATGTGCAGAGCGCTGTCCTAAGCGCCGGGGGAGATACAGGGTCATCAGGTTGTCCCACGTGAGGCTCACAGTTAATCCCCATTTTCCAGATGAGGGAACTGAGGCCCAGTGAAGTGACTTGCCCACAGTCACCCAGCTGCCAAGTGGCGGAGCGGGGATTCGAACCCGTGACCTCGGACTCCCAAGCCAGGTAGCTGAGACGTTTTACGGGGAGGAGGGGAAAGTACCGGAGTCTCAGAAGGGGGGGATGAGTTTAATTTGCTGGTTGGACGGCTGAGTGAATGGAGGGGAGGGGGAAACACTGTGGCCCCCTGTGGCTCTCAGCTGCTTAAAGACCGAAAAATCAACAGTGAAATTTAAATACAATAAAGAATGCTTTTCCTTGGCTTTAGCTGAAAGTCCTTGAGGCAATAATGAATGCATCGACTCAGCCGCTTCCCTTCACGGGAAGGAAAAGAAGAGTCCCCTCACTTACCTCCGTATTTCTTCAGACCCCAAATTAGATAACTTAGAGAAGCAGCGTGGCTCAGTGGAAGGCACCCGGGCTTTGGAGTCAGAGGTCACGGGTTCGAATTCAGGCCTTGCCACTTGTCAGCTGTGTGACTGTGGGCTAGTCACTTACAAAAAAAACATGTTGGTATTTGTTAAGCGCTTCCTCTGTGCAGAGCACTGTTCTAAGCGCTGGGGGAGATACAGGGTCATCAGGTTGTCCCACATGAGGCTCCCGGTCTTCATCCCCATTTTACAGATGCGGTAACTGAGGCCCAGAGAAGTGAAGTGACTCGCCCACAGTCACCCAGCTGACAGGTGGCAGAGCGGGGATTCGAACCCATGACCTCTGACTCCCAAGCCCGGGCTCTTTCCACTGAGCCACGCTGTTGGGGACCTCAGTTCCCTCATCTGTAAAATGGGGGTGAGGACTGTGAGCCTCACGTGGGACCACCCGATGACCCTGTATCTCCCCCAGCGCTTAGAACAGTGCTCTGCACAGAGTAAGCGCCTTCATACCAACATTATTATTATTATTATTACAACCTCTCACCAAGGAGAGTCAGCCAGTGGTATTCATTGAGCTCGTACTCTGTGCAGAGCACTGTGGTGAGTACTTGGGAGGGGCCAGTACAGACAAGGTCCATGCCCACAAAGGGGCATGTGCCACTTCTTCCTTTCTAGGACTCAACCCCCTTCGCCACCCACACACCCACAAAATCACATATGAAGCAGCGGGGCTCAGAGCAAAAAGCCCCGTCTTGGGAGTCAGAAGTCGTGGGTTCTAATCCCGGCCCCGCCGCTCATCAGCCGTGTGACTCACTTCACTTCTCTGTGCCTCAGTGACCTCACCGGTCAAACGGGGATCAAGACCGTGAGCCCCAGGTGGGACAACCTGATGACGTCGCATCTACCCCAGCGCTTAGAACGGGGTTTGGCACGTAGTAAGCGCTTAAGAAATACGATTATTAGTATTATTTATTGTAGGGTCCAGAGAGTTGGCTACTTCTGTTGTTCTCAGTCGTCTAGGCAGTACTCTGCACACAGTGGGTACTCAGTAAATACTCTTGATTGGCAGAGAAGCAGCATGGCGTGGTGGATAGAGCCCGGGCCTGGGATTCAGAAGGTCATGGGTTCTAATCCCGGCTCTGCCACTGGGCCACGGCGTGACCTTGGGCAAGTCGCTTCACTGGGCCTCACTGGGCCTCAGTTATCTCATCTGGAAGACGGGTTTGAGACAGTGAGTCCCAGGTGGGACAGGGACTGTGCCCCACCTGATCGATTCAGCCTGATTTGCTTCGATCCATCCCAGTGCTTAGTACAGTGCCTGGCACACGGTAAGTGCTTACCAAATACCATAATTATTATTAATGGTTTTATTATTAACACTGACAGTAATCGGGTGCTTGTCAGGAGCTCACTGGGTGCCAGCTAAGCACTGGGGGAGGTCCCAGATAATCAGGTTGGCGATGGCATTAATCACACAACTGATAGTTCATTCCATAGTATTTATTGAATGCTTACTATGTGCGGAGCACTCTCCTAAGCGCTTGGCATGTACAATTCGGCAACAGATAGAGACAATCCCTGCCCATTGACGGGCTCACAGTCTAATCGGGTGTTTCCTTGGCGCGGTGTGCCTGCTGATAGTGTTTATTGAGCAGCGCTGATTGTGCGCAGAGCCCTGTACTAAGCACTTGGGAGAGGACAGTGTAACAATAAAATACACAGTCCTTGCCCACAGTGACTTACTGTCTAGAGGGGGAGATGGGCATTAATAGAGATAAATGACAGATAATTAATAGAGATAAATGACAGATAAAGGACAGAGAGAGATAAATATGGGACGGGGAGAGGGGGATGAATAGAGGGAGTAAAGGAGATGCAGAAGGGAGCCGGGAAAGAGGAAAGGAGGGGTTAGTCGGGGAAGGCCTCTCGGAGGAGATGGGCCTTCAATAAGGCTCCAAAGTGGGGGAGAGGAGACGTCTGTCGGATATGAGAAGCAGCGTGGCTCAGTGGAAAGAGCCCGGGCTTGGGAGTCAGGGGTCATGGGTTCGAATCCCGGCTCCGCCCCTTGTCAGCTGTGCGACTTTGGGCAAGTCACTTCTCTGGGCCTCAGTTACCGCATATGTAAAATGGGAATGAAAACCGTGAACCCCACGAGGGACAACCTGATCACCTTGTCTCCCCCAGTGCTTAGAACGGTGCTTAACAAAGTAAGCGCTTAACAAATACCAACATTATTATCATTATATGAGGGAGGGCGTTCCAGGCCAGAGGCAGGGCGTGGGCGGGAGGTCAGTTTATAAATAACTCCGGGTCGCGTGGGGTGGGCGGAGGGCACCGTGGTGCCTCCGTCGCCTCGAAATTCCCGTCGCTCAAGCGTAATCGACAGGGACCGGCCCCGGTGGCGTCGGGCGAGACCCCCGGCCGTTGGGAGGAGGCGCCCGGCGCGGGCTGGGCGGAGACCCCATCAATGCCGCTTGTGTTGAGGCAGCTGTTGGCGTGGAAGCCGCGGCGGGCGGGCGGGCCGGGGGCCAGTAGGCCACCTGGGGCGGCGAGATGCCGACTGGAGGCTGGAGACACAGTAACCCTTTGTCGGTCGTCCCCCTCCGAGGCCCGAGCGGCTCGACTGGCCGGGGGCCGCCCGCTGTCTCTCCGGCACCAGGCCCCGATGGGGCCGGGCTCCCGCCCCCACCCACGGACGCCCAGCTAACGCTCTGGCGGTCAGTCCGTCGGATTTATTGTGTGCGGACCACTGTATTAAGCACTTGGGAGAGGACAAGAGAACAAGAAACAGACGCATTCCCGGCCCGCAATGGGCTTACAGTCTAGAGGGGCGGACGTTAATAAAAATGAATTATGGATAATAGTCTAATCGGGTGTTTCCTTGGTGCAGTGTGCCTGCCGATCGTGTTTATTGAGCGGCGCTGATTGGACGCAGAGCCCTGTACTAAGCACTTGGGAGAGGACAGTGTAACAGTAAAATACACAGTCCCTGCCCACAATGATTTACTGTCTAGAGGGGGAGACGGGCATTAATAGAGAGAGATAAATGACAGATCTGGACATAAGTGCTGTGGGGCGGGGAGGGAGGGGACGAATGAAGGGAGCGAGTCAGGGCGACGCAGAAGGGAGCGGGAGAAGAGGAAAGGCGGGCTTAGTCAGGGAAGGCCTCTCGGAGGAGACGGGCCTTCGATAAGACTTCGAAGAGGGGAGAGGGGAATTGTCGGATGTTCATTTTTTCAGCCATGTTTATTGAGCGCATCCTGTGTGCGGAGCACCGTACTAAGGACCTGGAAAGTCCAATTCGGCAACAGATAGAGACCATCCCCACCCAACAACGGGCTCACAGCCTCGAAGCGGGGAGACAGACCCCAAAACAAGTAGACCGGCGTCAACGGCATACCGACGCGAAGGACGTGAAGAGGGAGGGCGTTCCAGGCCAGGCGCGGGTTGTGGATGAGAGGTCGGAGGCGAGGTAGACGAGATGGAGGTACAGTGAATAAGTTGGCATTTGAGGATCGAAGTGTGCGGGCTGGGTCGAAGCCGGGGAGCAGTGCGGTGAAGTAGGAGGGGGCAGGGGGATGGAATGCTTTAAAGCCGATAGCGTTATTTATTCAGTGCGTACTCTGTACAGAACACTGTGCTGAGCTCTTGGGAGAGAAGAGTATAACAGTATGACACGGTCCCTGCTTACAGTAATCTTATTGCCTCTGGCCTGCAACACCCTCCCTCCTCAAATCCCGCAGTTACTCTCCCTCCCCGGCCTCCTTCAAAGCTCTCTGAAGGCCCATCTCCTCCGAGAAGCCTTCCCAGACTAAGCCCCCCTTTTCCTCATTCCCAACTCCCTTCTACGTCACCCCAACTCGCTCCCTTTGCTCTCCTCCCCCCACAGCACTTAGGTATCTATCTGTCATATATTTGTACTGATGTCTGTCTCCCCCACCTCGATTGTGAGCCCATGGTCCCCGTTCGTGGCTGTATTGTACTTTTCCAAGCGCCGAGTACAGTGCTGTCCACACAGTAAGCGCCTAATAGGTACCTCTGAATGAGACAGAAATTAATAGAAAGAAAGAAATCCGTTATCCCTCCACAGCAGCTTGGCTCAGTGGAAAGAGCCTGGGCTTCGGAGTCAGAGGTCATGGGTTCGACTCCCGGCTCTGCCGCTTGTCAGCTGGGTGACTGTGGGCGAGTCGCTTAACTTCCCTGTGGCTCAGTTACCTCATCTGTAAAATGGGGATTAACTGTGAGCCTCACGTAGGACGACCTGATGACCCTGTATCTCCCCCAGCGCTTAGAACAGTGCTCTGCACATAGTAAGCGCTTAACAAATACCAACATTATTATTAGGAGTGGTCGCCATTGGCAGCAGCAGCCGTCCACCGTGAGGCTGCCTCCCCGTTTGGGGGTCGGGGGGAGAGGAGGGCTGTGAGTTGGGGGGCCGTGGGGTGGGGGTGAAGAGATCTAAGGGAAGCAGTGTGGCCTAGTGGAAAGAGCACTTATGTATATTTCTAGTAATGTCTTTCACCTCCTCTAGACTGTAAGCTCGCTGTTATACTCTCCCAAGCGCTTAGTAGAGTGCTGTGCACATAGTAAGTGCTCAGTAAATATGATTAACTGATGGGGCAGGGAGTCAGAGGACCTGGGTTCTACTCTTGGCTCCAGTCGCCTGCTTGGTAGCTTTGGGAAGGCACTTTTCTAGCCTCAGTTTCCTCCTCTAAGTAAAATGGGGATTCAAGGCCACCTGCGTTCTAATCTTGGCTCCGCCACTCGCCTGCTTGGTAGCTTTGGGAAGGCACTTCTCTGGGCCTCAGTTTCCTCCTCTAAAATGGGGATTCCAGGCTCCACCAGTCGCCTGCTTGGTAGCTTTAGGAAGGCACTTCTCTGGGCCTCAGTTTCCTCCTCTGTAAATAAAATAGGGATTCAAGGCCACCTGGGTTCTAATCTTGGCTCCGCCACTCGCCTGCTTGGTAGCTTTGGCAAGGCACTTCTCTGGGCCTCAGTTTCCTCCTCTAAATAAAATGGGGATTCAAGGCCACTTGGGTTCTAATCTTGGCTCTGCCACTCGCCTGCTTGGTAGCTTTGACAAGGCACTTCTCTGGGCCTCAGTTTCCTCCTCTAAATAAAATGGGGATTCAAGGCCACTTGGGTTCTAATCTTGGCTCCGCCACTCGCCTGCTTGGTAGCTTTAGGAAGGCACTTCTCTGGGCCTCAGTTTCCTCTAAATAAAATAGGGATTCAAGGCCACCTGGGTTCTAATCTTGGCTCCGCCACTCGCCTGCTTGGTAGCTTTGACAAGGCACTTCTCTGGGCCTCAGTTTCCTCCTCTAAATAAAATGGGGATTCAAGGCCACCTGGGTTCTAATCTTGGCTCTGCCACTCACCTGCTTGGTAGCTTTGGGAAGGCACTTCTCTGGGCCTCAGTTTCCTCCTCTGTAAATGGGGATTCAAGGCCTAGTCTCCCTCCTGCCTACACTGTGAACCCTGTTGCGTGGGACAGGGACTGTGTCTGACCTGATTATCTTGTTTCGCCTCCAGCACTTAGTACAGTTCTCATCGCACAGTAAGTGCTTATCACATATTTATTGAGCGCTTACTGGGTGTAGAGCACCATACTAAGCATTTGGTTGAGTATGATATGACAGAGTGGTAGACGCGTTCCACGAGGAGCTTAGGTTAGAGGGGGAGTCAGACGTTAAAATACGATTACAGTTATGGACGTAAAGTGCCGCGTGGCCGAGGGTGGGGGTGAATAAAGGGTAGAAATCCAAGTGGAAGGGAGAGCGTGTAGAGGAAACGGGGGCTTAGTCTGGAACGGAAAGGTTATCTTGAATACCGTAGAGAGGCTGAAAATAGAAAAGAGTCGGATCAAGGATGCTTCAACCTTGAGGTCCCAAAGATGGTGACGGAGCGAAAACTTTTTTTTGCCAGTTTGGGTTTTCAAGGGGACCCCTTTGTCTCAGAGCCAGCACCGTAGGGACTCGGCGTTTACTTCTGCAACTTCCCAGATTTTTCGGGAGGGGCCGGAGAACCCAAAGGAGTCGGCGCATTGTAGCCCTCTCTCCCGGGATTTATAATGCCATACGCGCACACACGAAAGACAGAACTAACCGATTCTCCTCCCGGCCAGTGTGAAGCGGGAGTGGGAAAGGCTCCTGGGAGAAAGCACGGGAGAAGCTTAAACGATAAGCCTTTCAAAGAAGCGGACTTAGCGTAGCAACACTCACCTTCTAATAATTCCGGTGTTTATTAAGTGCTTACAAGGGACCGGTGCACTCTGTTAATCAGAGAGCGGGGGTAAGGCGAAGAAAATAATCCGGTCAGACACGGTCCCTTGCCGATTTCCTCGTATCCACCCCAGCGCTTAGAACAGTGCCCGGGACATAGGAAGCACTTAATAAATTCCATCATCATAATTATTATTATTACTTACTGAGGGCCCACAGTCTTTTCCCCACAGCCCTGAGTCTGGGGAGGGTTGCTTTGCAGCCGGATTATGTTACCTACCGTGGCTCAGTGGAAAGAGTCCGGGCTTGGGAGTCAGAGATCATGGGTTCGAATCCCAGCTCTGCCACTTGTCAGCTGTGTGACTGTAGGCGAGTCACTTCACTTCTCTGTGCCTCAGTTACCTCATCTGTAAAATGGGGGTGAAGACTGTGAGCCCCACATGGGACAACCTGATTCCCGTGTCTACCCCAGCGCTTAGAACAGTGCTCTGCACATAGTCAGCGCTTAACAAATGCCGACATTATTATTATTATTATTATTAAGTCGGCAATAATTCACACTTGATATTCACCCCTTCCTCAGCCCCACAGGTCCTTAGGTCCATATCCGTAATCTCTTTTAATGTCCGTCTCCCCCTCCGGGCTGTAAACCCTCTAAAAAGAATAATTGTGGTATTCGTTGAGTGTTTACTATGTGCCGGGCACCGTTCTAAGCGCTGAGGTGGATGCAAGCAAATCGGGTTGGGCACGGTCCCTGTCCCACATGGGGCTCAGAGTCATAATCCCCATTTTCCAGCTGAGGGAACTGAGGCCCAGAGAAGTGAAATGACTCGCCCAAGATCTCACAGCGTTTGAGTGGCGGAGCCAAAACTAGAAGCCAGGACCATCTTAGTCCAAAGCCTTTGCTCTGTCCGCTAGACTATGCTTCTGTGCCACTGAGGATAGGTCTGGTGGAAAACAGGTTCTCCCGCCCTTGATACTGTTGCAGGTCCGGATCTGCATTTGGGAGAGTAATAATAATAGTAATTGTATTTGTTAAGCACTTACTATGTGCCAAGCACTTACTGTGTGCCAAGCACTGTTCTAAGGGCCGGGGTAGATACAGAGTCATCAGGTTGTCCCGCTTGGGGCTCACAGTCTTCATCCCCATTTTCCAGATGAGGTCACTGAGGCAAAGAGAAGTGACTTCCCCAAAGTCCCACAGCTGACAAGTGGCAGAGCCGGGATTAGAACTCACGACCTCTGACTCTGCTACCGTGCTGCTGAGTACAGTATAACCGGAGTGGCAGACACTTTCCCTGTCCCACATGGGGCTCACAGCCTTTAGTCCCCATTTTACAGATGAGGTAACTGAGGCACAGAGAATTAAGTGGATCTCCAGAAGCAGCGTGGCTCAGCGGAAAGAGCCCGGGCTTGGGAGTCAGAGGTCGTGGGTTCTAATCAAGGCTCCGCCACTTGCCTGCTGTGTGACCTTGGGCAAGTCGCTTCACTTCTGTGCCTCAGTTAGCTCGTCTGGAAAATGGGGATTAAAAAAGGGTGAGCCCCAGGTGGGACAATCCGATTACCCTGTTTCTACCCCGGTGCCTACAACAGTGCACATAGTAAGCGCTTAACAAATAGCATAATGATTATTATTATCTCAGGCCCCCCAGCAGGGTGGGAAAAGCGAGGTAGCCCCACGCTACCGTAAGGGGAGAGGGACGGGAGCTGGGAAGCCACCTGGGACCTACAACCCAAAAGGCAGTTAGCCGCTCTAGGTCCACCCGGCTGATCCCCAGGGAGATGATCGGAGGGATAATCTCGATGCCGTAACCAGCCAGCCCACAGGTTTTGCATGTTCCCCGATCCGCCCGGGAGCCCGGGTTGGGAGCCGCGTTGCTTCCGGGAGAAGCTAAGGACAGTCAGTTGCCAAACGGGGCTCTGGCCCTCCTACCGTCCTTGGCGTCAGCGAGAATTGTTTCTCCCCTTCTCCTTCCCCTTCAGTTAAGCAGAGGGCGGGAGGAGGAGGGATTCGCCCTCGGAACGGGAAACGCGAGGAGGGACTTTTTAAAAAGCCGAGGAAACGGAGAGCTCGCTGGTTTTGGCATTTCTGCCGGGGGTGGGGCCGAGTGCTCGGCCCCCTGCTAAAGTTTGGCTTTGATCGGACAGAGACGGATCTCACAGGAGTTCGTTCATTCATTCAGTTGTATTTATCGAGCGCTTACTGTGTGCAGAGCACTGGACTGAGTGCTTGGGAGAGTGCAATTTAACAACAAACAGACACATTCCCTACTCACAGCGAGCTTACAGTCTAGGAGGGGGGGACAGACATTGATAGTAACAAATAAATTACAGATATGGACATGTGGTGGACTGGCCCTGTCGGGTCGGCTGGGATCCAAGGCCCGAGAAGCATCCTTACGGCGGGGAGGGGAAGGGAAGCCCATATATATCAATCAGCGGTATTTATGGAGCGCTTACTGTGTGCTGCGCAACGTGCTAAGCGCTTAATATCGGCATCACGGGGGAGTCGAAGTCGCCCCAGAGCAACAGCCTCGTGTTCTTGTCTGTCCGTCTCCCCCGATTAGACCGTAAGCCCATCAAACGGCAGGGACTGTCTCTATCTGTTGCCGACTTGTTCATCCCAAGCGCTTAGTACAGTGCTCTGCACATAGTAAGCGCTCAATAAATACTATTGAATGAATGAATGAATCTGAAAATTCCGCTCCGGAGTCATTTCGGCTCCCCCGTGGTGCTGATCCTAAGTTCTCAGCGCAGTGCTCTGCACACAGTAAGCGCCCAGTAAATAGTCCCGGTGGATATAAATTGGGGTTGAAAAATGCCCGTCCTCCTTCCCTACTTGGACGGGGTTTGCGTCCGACCCGATTATCTCCTACGGATGCTTCCACTTAGTCCAAACACTTAGCGCACAGTAGACGCTCACCCAAAACCACAGTGATTATTATTGTGTCTGCCTTCAGCTCAAACAGGAAAAACCCCACGGAAATCATTTGTAGCGAGAGGCAAGATTTCCTTCCGGCGCTCTGAGCTCGTCCCCTGACCTGTAAGCTCGTTGCGGATAGGGAACGTGTCTGTTAGGTTGTTGCGTTGTCCGTTCCCAAGCGCTTATTACAGTGACCTGCACACAGTAAGTGCTTAGTTAATAATAATAATAATAATAATCGTGGGATTTGTTAAGCATTTACTATGTGCCAAGCCCTGGAGTAGATACAAGCTAATCAGGTTGATGGATTGATTGGTTTAGGTGTCATGGAGCCTCCCTGTGGGCCGGGGGGTCGCCTCCATTGCCAGAGGTCGGGGGTCGGGAGACCTGTGGGGTCAAGGGGTCCTAGCCGGGGGTCGGGGCGGGGGGAGGGTTCCTTCGGGGTTGCAGATGAGAGGACTGGAATTGAATAGTCCTGCCTGGTGATGTGTATGTTCATTCACATTCACTTAATCGTATTTATTGAGCGCTTACTATGTGCAGAGCACCGTACTAAGCGTCGGAAGGTACGATTGGGCAACAGATAGAGACCATCCCTGCCCAACAACGGGCTCGCAGTCTAAACGGGGACTGAGGTATGTCTTGAAGAAGGTGTCTGTTTATCTTGTATTCTCCCGAGGGCTTAGCACAGTGCTCTGCCCACAGTAAGCGCTCAATAAATGATGATGATGATGGTATTTGTTAAGCCCTTACTATGTGCCAGGCACTGTACCAAGTTGTGGGATGGATACAGACCAATTGAGCCGGGCACAGTCCCTGTCCCATGTGGGGCTCAGGGTCTCAATCCCCATTTTCCAGGTGAGGTTACTGAGGCCCAGAGAAGCGAAGTGACCCGCCCGAGGTCACACAGCAGACGGGTGACGGAGCCGGGATTAGAACCCATGACCGTCCGAGTCCCAGGCCTTTGCTCGATCCACTGCGCCATGCTGCTTCTCCATACGCCTGAATGAATGAAAAACGTTTGCGGTCAAGGGGGCGTTCAGCATCCAGAAGAAGTTGTAATAATAATAATAATAATGATGGCATTTGTTAAGCGCTTACTATGTGCAGAGCTCTGTTCTGAGCGCTGGGGCAGGTGATCAGGTTGTCCCACGTGGGGCTCCCGGTCATCATCCCCATTTTCCAGATGAGGTAACTGGGGCACAGAGGAGTTGTGACTTGCCCGGAGTCACACAGCTGACGGGCGGCTGAGCGGGGATTTGAACCCATGACCTCTGACGCCCAAGCCCGGGCTCTTGCCACCGAGCCCCGCCGCTTCTCTATTGTAATGAAGGGTGAAAAATGGGGCTCCTTTTCTCGAGGTTTCAGCCGTCCGGGTCTTCTCGGGACTGCGAGAGGGGGTCCCCCGGGGAAGCGGGGAGAGATGGGCTCCCCGTCAGGGTCCGGCTCGGCCCCGAGGAGTGCCAAGGCAGGCAGGGGTGACGTGTTCCGGCCGCTCCCCGACGGCGGCCCTGCGTGCACGTGTGGTAGCGTGCGTACACGCGGACGTCGGTCAGTCGTATTTCCAGAGCGCTTACCGTGTGCGGAGCACCGTGCCTCAGAATCAGCCCACGGGTTCCCCGCCCGCAACAAGCCTGCGGCCTAGCGGGGAGGCGGACGTCGATAGACCCCCACCCCCGAGGAAGGAAAATCGATGTCTTTTCTCATCCCCGTTCTCTGTCTCTCCCGTAGGTTTACAAAGGGTTAGATATCATCACCAACAAGGTCTCCCCTCAAGAGCAGAGTCTCTGCAAGCATCACATGATCAGCTTTGTGGATCCCCTCCTGACTAATTACACCGTGGTGGACTTCAGGAACAAGGCAACGGCCCTGATATCCTTGGGCGGAAAGCCGGGCGAGGCGGGTGGGGGCGTCACCGGTAACCCCGGGACCGTTGCCCGCTCTGGATCGGAGGAGGCCGGAGCGCAGATCAATCAATCAGTGACGTTTATTGAGCGCTTAGTGTGTGGACAGCACCGTACTAGGGGCTTGGGAGAGGCCAGTATATTAAAGTTCATAATAACGTTGATAATTATTAACAGAGTTAATAAGTGGGAAGCAGCGTGGCTCAGTGGAAAGAGCCCGGGCTTGGGAGTCAGAGGTGGTGGATTCGAATCCCGGCTCTGCCGCCTGGCAGCTGGGTGACTGTGGGCGAGTCACTTCACCTCTCTGGGCCTCAGTTCCCTCATCTGGGAAATGGGGATGAAGACTGTGAGCCTCACGTGGGACAACCTGATGACCCTGTATCTACCCCAGCGCTTAGAACGGTGCTCTGCACATAGTAAACGCTTAACAGATACCGACATTATTATCATTAGTCACTTCACCTCTCTGGGCCTCAGTTCCCTCATCTGGAAAATGGGGATGAAGACTGTGAGCCTCACGTGGGACATCCTGATGACCCTGTATCTACCCCAGCGCTTAGAACGGTGCTCTGCACATAGTAAGCGCTTAACAGATACCGACATTATTATTAACCTCTCTGTGCGCCTCAGTTACCTCATCTGTAAAATGGGGATTAAGACTGAGCCTCCCGCGGGACAACCTGATTGCCCTGTATTTATTCATTCAATAGTATTTATTGAGCGCTTACTATGTGCAGAGCACTGTACTAAGCGCTTGGGATGAACAAGTCGGCACCAGATAGAGACAGTCCCTGCCGTTTGACGGGCTTACGGTCTAATCGGGGGAGATGGACAGACAAGAACAAGAATCTATCCCAGCGCTTAGAGCGGTGCTGTGCACATAGTAAGCACATAACAAATGCCATCATTATTGTTATTAGACTGGAGAGAACTCATTGATTTGGAGCAGCTGGGCCAGAGTGGAGAAGAGAGCCGCGACCGAGGGGTATCCGATCAGATCCCCGACTCTGCCCCACCCAGGGCTCATGAACGAAGAGGGAGGTAGAGCAGGTAGCGTCTCCCCCATTTAACCGACGAGGCTCAGAGAGGTCAAGTGACTCGCCCGAGGTCACGCCGCTGGCACGTGGCGGGGGCAGGACGAGAACCGGGTCTCGTATCCACTAGGCCATGCTGCCCCTCGCCGCCGCCGGAGGGTAGCAGAATGCGGAGGGGTCACTCCGGCCACGAAACGCCAGGGGCCCGAGGTCGAGAAGCGCCCGGTCGGTGGCTACTGTAAGAAGAGGAGCCCGGCCGGGCCGGGGATGTGTAGATCACCCTGGGTGGGTGGGTTTGTAAGTGAGGGTGTCCGCCCACCAATCCAGAGACCAACGAGGCGGGTGGGCGACTTGGATTCACCCAGTCCTCCAGCGTTATCCACCAGTAGTAGTTATTAAACAAAGGTGCGGCTTAACGGGAAGCCCGCGGGCCCGGGAGTCAGGATGCTTGGGTCCACGTCCCGGAAAAGTGGGGCAGAGAGGGGAGGCCCATCCGGGAAGGCTGGGAATAGACCCCTGGGAGAGCAAGTACAAGGCGCTGGGAAGGTCACCTCTCCTCCTCCTCCTTCCCCCGACCTCTCCGCCGTCCAGCGGATTGGGTGGGTGGTCGGCTATGGCGGCGGGGAGTCCGGCGACCCCGGTGACGGGAAGCAGCGGGGTCTCCGGGAGGGCCCGGAGTTCCTCGGGGGGCCGGTGGCTCCTTCCCGTCGCCCTTAACCACCCACATCGAAGACATATTTGGGCGAGGGAAGATCCCGATCGTGGTGGGAGGCACCAACTATTACATCGAGTCCTTGCTCTGGAAGGTCCTGGTCGATACCAAGGTAAGGCCCGGGCCGGCGTGCCGGCGTGCCGGCGGCCGGGGAGGAAGAAGAGGAGGTGGAGAAGGAAGACGGTTTCAGCCCGGGCTCCCTTATGCGCGAGGAGGTGTAATTTTCCCACTTATTACCGGCAACAAAGCGGCAGCCCCGTCCACGGAGCCGGGCCGCCCCCCCCCCCCCCCCCCCCCCCGGACTGGCCTCGGGCCACCGGCGGTGCCTGGGAAAGCTGCTCGTCGGCCGGATTAATGAGGATCTCCGGGGAAGCTAACAGTCCATTAAAGTCTGATTCAGCCCGGAATGGCGGGTGACAGATCCCGGGGGCTTCCCCCTTCACCCGCCCCGCCGCCGCCGAACTCTCCGTCTGGGGGAGACTCGGCAAAACGCCGGGGCCCCGGGGGTTTTGTCGAGAAAGATTGGGGTCCCTGGGCGGACCGGACCGAGTAGAGAAGCTGAGGCGGAAGATTGTAGAAGGGGCAAAGAGCAGTAAACGTTCCTGCCCTCAAGAATCTTACAATTTAACTGGGGAGGCAGCGGACGTGGATGATTAAATTGATATCGATGCACAGCTGAATGAGCAAAATGAAAAGTACACTGGGAATTTAAGGAGCTCTTTGGGTCATATACGACTGAGGAAATCGGGGGTGGGGGAAGGGGGCGTTCGTCAAGGTAAGCCTCTTGAAGGAGAGGTCTCCCGGCCTCTACCGAGTTTGTTTTTCACTCAGCAGGAAGCCCCCCGCCCCGCCCCATCTGCCAGCGCCCCCGCGGCCGCGGCCATCGACAGGAAAGTCGAGCTGGAAAAGCTGGATGGGCCAGAGCTGCATCGACGCCTGAGCCTGGTGGACCCCGACAGGGCCGCCACGCTGCACCCGCACGACAAACGCAAGCTGTCCAGGTGAGGGGGGTGCGCCTCGTCCCCACACCCCCGTCCACCCTTGGCTCGAGTGGGATTTGTCCTCGGTCGGCCGCCGTTCCCGCCGAGATTGGCTCCCTAATCGAGTGGGCAGCCCTGGACGTTGCCAGAGTGGCTCTCGTGGCCACCAGAGGAGGAGGGAGGTGAAACTTCCAAATCCCCTCCCAATCCCACCCCCCGACCTCGCCTTTCCCCGCAGAGCCTCACCAGCCAGGGGGAAGGAGGCCTCAGTCTGACCGGAGGAGACTTAGATGGGAGAGAACTCACCGATTTGGAGGGGGTGGGGGAAGCTGGGCCAGGATGGAGAAGAAAGCCTCGATTGAGGCCTAGTGGTTAGAGCGCGGGCCTGGAAGTCAGAAGGACCTGGGTTGCTCTCATCCCAGCTCCGTCACCTGTCTGCTGTGTCATCTTGGGCAAAACACTTCTCTGTGCCTCAGTTACCTCATCTGGAAAATGTGAGTCCCAGGTGGGACGGGGACCGTGTCCAACCTTGTATCTACCCCGGCGCTTAGTACAGTGCCTGGCACATAATAAGCGCTTAACGAATGCCATATTAAACGAAGAGATCCCTGCCTCTCCCACCCAGGGCTCCCAGTCGGAGAGGGAGATGGAGCAGTATCTTTTCCCCCATTTTTCAGACGAGGCGGTGGAGGCTTAGGGAGGTTAAGCGATCACGGCGAAACCCCCCGAGGGCCCCGCTCAGGGAAGGTCTCCGTGGCGCAGGTGGTCCTCTTCGGGCTCGTCCCCACAAGAGGCCATTAAGTGTGGCCACTGACCTCCGACCCCGCCGGGATCGGGGCTTTGGCGGGAGAAGGAGGCCGGGACGGTGGGGCCGAGCCATCCCGCAACATCAGGGGGCCGTCGGCCGTAGGAGCGGAGATTTTGGGGGTTGAATCCCCCGGCGTGGCTGAGGGCAGGAGGCCCGGGAACGGGTCCTGCCCCTTCCCCGGGGATCTCTGGGTCTGCGGAGCGCAGAGTTAGTGAGGCCGAAGAGTGCCTCTGTGGCCTCGGAGGCATTCAGAAAGGAAAGTTGAAGGACCAGATGTATGACGTGCCTCTCCGCTTCAGGTACGGCCCCGCCGCGAGACCAGACTTGTCGGCTTGCAACGAACTCTCCCAAACAGGCCCTCCTTCTGCCTGCCCGCCTTCCCCTCCGCGGGAGTGACGATCACCGGAGTTACTGGACCGGTTTAGCCGATTCCCGGCGGGAAGGCTCTTGGGCGCAGAGCGGGGAGGACAGAGTCTGTTATCTGTGACCAGATCCGCTCGGCAGCCTCTGCGAGGAAAAACCAGAGGGAGGATCACGCTTCTCCCCCGGTCCCCCCGAAATACTACTACTAACAATAACTGTGGCGTTGATTAAGCGCTTACCGTGTGCCAAGCACTATTCTGAGCGCCGGTGTGGATGCCAGGTAGTCGGGTTGGACACAGTCCCAGTCCCACGTGGGGCTCCAAGTCTCAATCCCCATTTTCCAGATGAGGTAACAGGTTCGGAGAAGTGAAGTGACTCGCTTATAGGATCCCACGGCAGACGAGTGGCGGAGCCGGGATTAGAACCCACGACCTTCTGACTCCCGGGCCCGGGCTCTATCCCCTTCGCCGTGCTCCTTCTGTAGGACACCCCGCGAGAGCCCGTGATGTCCCCTCCACCGACTTCCCCCGGGGCTAAGCCCGACGGCGCGGAGATAGACCATCTGCTTCCCGCCCGGTCCATCGAGGTGTGCCCGTGTCTTTTTCTCCTCCGTGGCGCCGTAGGAGCTTGCAAGTGTTCGAGGAGACGGGGATCTCCCACAGCGAGTTCCTCCGCCGGCAGCAGGCGGAGGAAGGCGGCGGTCCCCTCGGCGGCCCCCTGAGGTTCCCCCACCTGTGCATCTTCTGGCTCCACGCCGACCAGGAAGGTAGAGTCGGGCCTGCCGAATCCCCCCCTTCTTTGGGCCGCACGAAGGAGACTCCCGGGGGGGCGGAGGAGGAGATGTCCCCCCGTGCGGGCGAGAAGCCCGCTTCCTCGAGGGCCGGGGACAGCGAGAGGCAGGGGAGGGAGAAGAGGGAGAAATTAATAATAATTGTGATATTCGTTAAGGACCGTGCTGGGTGCCAGGCACCGAACGAAGCGCTGGGGTGGATACAAGCAGATCAGATTGGACACAGTCCCGGTCCCCCGTGGGGCTCACAGTCTCAACCCCCCCATTTTCCAGTTGAGGTAACTGAGGCACAGAGGAAGTGAAGCCATTTCCACAAGGTCAACAGCAGGCAAGCGGTGGAGCCGGGATTAGAACCCATGACCATTGTGGGCCGTTGTTGACAGGGCCCTGGTTTGCAAGCCAAGCGCAAGAACCATAAACAACCTCCCTATCCAGGTACTTGTTTCTAATGTGTGTAGAGCGGCCTGAGAGTCGGAGGACCCGGGTTCTAATCCTGGCTGTGACCCTGCGCAAGGGACTTCACTTCTCTGGGCCTCAGTTACCCAAGATGGGGATAAAATGCCTGTCCTCCCTCCCTGGGAGCCTACGAGTCCCACGCGGGGCAGGGACTCTGTCCGCTCTGCTTATCTTGTGTCTGTCCCAGTGCTCAGTGCAGCGCTCGGCACGTAGTAAGCGCTTAAGAAATACCGCCGCTATCGTTATTGATTTGCCCTTGCACCTTCTCGCCCTTCGACCGGTTTACCGTTTTCCCCGGCTCCCCGGCTCTTCCGAGCGGCCGGGATCGTGGGTGACTTGCAGGCCTGGCCTGGTTTTATCTGGGTGGTGATAAAGGATGAAGGCATCCAGCTAGGAGAAGGAGGCCCTGAAAAAAGGTTGGGAAATCAGAGCGAAAAACAGAAGTAAATCAGTAAGCCTCCGATGGGAGGAATGACTTCTCCCACTCCCTCGCGCCCCCTTCCTTCTCTCCCTTCCCACCTCCGGAAAGTAGCAGCACGTTGGATGAAAGGAGGCTGGACTTCCCTAAAGCCCCTGGGAAGAACTAGAAAAGCCCCAAACTCATTTTCTGCCTACAGGGAATCCACATCCCCAGTGGACTGTGCGCTTCTTGTAGGCGGCGCTGACTAGGGACCAGTCAAACCACCGATGTGGCTTGTTGAGCGCTGACCGCGTGCAGAGCGCTGTACTAAGCGCTTGGAAGTTGATTCCGCTACCGCCGCGGCTGTTACCGCGGCCCCGACGGCGTCGGGTTCCGTTAATCCGCCGGGAAGCGTGGCCCGAGACGCCCACGCGTCTGCCGCCCGACGGGAAGCAAAGGGGCCAGACTCGGGGTCCGAACCGGGGTCCCGTGCCGTCCCTCAGTTCTAGACCAGCGGCTGGACCGCAGGGTGGATGACATGCTAGCCAACGGGCTCCTGGAAGAGCTGAGGGATTTCCACCGGCGGTACAACGAGGAGAAGATCGCCGCCGATCGGTGAGCCCCGCCCGGACCCCACCAGCAGGCCGTCCTCTCGGCTCTGATCTGCCGCCTGGCCCCGGGCCGTTGGCATCGATGGCCCTACCCGCGGGTTTCGTGATTGGGAACGGTTGCATTTTTCTAATCGGGGAAACGTCCTTGGGAATCACGGCTCCGGGGGGCCAACTGGGAGGGAGACCCCCCCCCCCGGCAGAACACGCCAGCGTAAGGGGGAGATGGCGACTCAGAGGCCCGCGTGCTCGTCTTTCCCAGCCAGGATTACCAACACGGGATCTTTCAGTCCATCGGCTTCAAGGAGTTCCATGAGTTCCTGATCACCGAGGGGAAGTGCCCACCCGAGACCAGTCTTCTGCTGCTACAGAAAGGTGGAAATGGACCCATCCCGCCCCGGGGAGGTGGGGGTCCGCCGTGGGTGGGGGCGGGGTGGCCCGAGGGCCCAGTGACGGGAAGGCTCGGCCCCTCTAAACCGTAAGAGCGCTTAGTACAGTGCTCTGCACACAGTAAGGGCTCAATAAATACGATCGAGTGACTAAGATATTCGATAAGGGCTGACAGTGTGCCAGACACTGTACTGAGCACTGAAGTAGATAGAAGATAATCACGTTGGATGCAGTCCCTGTCCCACATGGGGCTCCCAGTCTCAATCTCCATTTTCCAGATGAGGGAACTGAGGCCCAGAGAAGGGAAGCGTCTTGCCCGGGGGTCCCACAGCAGACAAGCGGCGGAACTGGGATTAGAACCCAGGTCCCTCTGACTCCCAGACCCGGTCTCCGCCCACTAGGCCACGGCGCTTCTCGGCACACCCGGATTCACCCGGAGCCGCCTCCCAGTCAGTCGGGCGTATTTATTGAGTACTTGCTGTGTGCCCAGCAGTGTACTAAAGAGAGAAGAATATAACAATGTAACAGTGTCTGTAGACACATTCCCCGCGTTGGGAAGGTACGGTAGAAATAAAGAGACGCGATCCCGGCCGCCAGAGAGTTGACAGTCTAGCGGGGGAGATGGGCAGAAAAGGAAATTACACACGGGAGGAAGGATGAGAGAGAAGGATGCACTTGACTTTGGACTTAAGTAGCGGAAAAGGTGAGGTCAGTGCAGAGATGCTCAGGGAGGTAGTGAGAGCACTGTGTTTTTCATTTATTCATTCAATTGTATTTATTGAGCACTTACTGTGTGCAGAGCACTGTACTCAGCGCTTGGAATGGACAATTCGGCAACAGAGACAATCCCTGCCCAACAACAGGCTTACAGTCTAAACGGGGGAGACAGACGACAAATCCAAGTAGTCAGGCATCAATACCATCTAGATAAATGGAATCGTAGATATATGAACATTGTTAATAAGATAGAGTAATAAATAAAAATGCGTGTTGGTCGTTGGCAGAGTGGATAGAGCACAAGCCCGGGAGTCAGAAGGTCATGGGTTCTATTCCCGGTTCTGCCACCTGTCTGCCGTGTGACCTTGGGCAAGTAACTTCATTTCTCTGGGCCTCGGTTCCCTCACCTGTAAAATGGGGGTTGAGACTCAGCTCCACGCGGGACGAGGACCGTGTCCAACCTGATTTGCTCGAATCCACGCCCGGCATCTTAAAATGCCGTTATTATTGTACTCTCCCAAGTGCTTAGGACAGTGCTGTGCACGCGGTAAGTGTTTTAAACCTACGAATGAATGAATCAGTGCCTTAGGTGGTGCGGAATGCGGGTTGTGAGCCAGGGAGATAAGTGAGTGAATCGGGGAAGGTCCCCTGGAGGAGACAGACAGGCCGAAGGTTGCTCCTGCCCAGATGGAGGATGCCCAGGGGTCCCCGGGGGGCCGGTGGCTCACCCCGCTCTCGCTTTTCAGGGGTGGAGACGCTGAAGCAGGTGACCAAAAGATACGCCCGGAAGCAGAACAGATGGGTCAAAAGCCGCTTCCTGAGCCGTAAGTCGCCCGACGGGTCCCCGCCTCGACACACACCCGCCCATCCCCCGGCCCGGTTCTTCGAGATTGCACAAGGGCCGCCGCCGCCTCGCCCCTCGGTTCCACCAGTCAGTCGGGGCGATTCACCGAGCGCCTGCCCAGCTCGGAGCACGGCACCGAGCCGCCTTCCGTATCTTCCCGGGCCCCGGACGAGTCGGTTCCGGCGGCCCCCGCCCCCCCCGCTCCAGTTCCCGCCCGCAGCCGAGCTACGGACGTGGAAGAGCCGATCCGGGGCCCCCTTGCCCCCGGCGCCTTGGGCGAAATGCCCGGAGCGAGAGGGGCCGCGGTCCGGGCGGGAGGAGCGGAGGCCTCTCCCAGTGGGCTCGGGGGGCCGGGCCGGCGGCAACCGAGATGGGACCACGTAAGCTCCGAGCCGCTGGGCTCGGCTCGGGGAGCGTCTCCCAGAGCCGGAGAAGCAGGCGTTCCTTAGTGAAATCCCTCCTGTCGTAATGTTGCCTTAGGCCCGGTCCAGAGGAGCAGAAACGACACGCTTGCAAGCGCACACGCTTTCACATACATACACACGTTCTCCGCCCCGCCTCCGCCCCATCTCTCTCCGTCTCTCTCACGCCTTGCATCCGCTGCTGGGTCGGAGCGCGCGTGGACTCGGGCTGCTTCGAATTCTTTCCGGGGGTGGAACTAGGTTTCCGTTCTCCCCGCAAACGCCCCGAGAGCGGCGAGCCCCGGGTGGTAGGCCCGCAGGAGTCGAAGACCCTCCGGCTTTGGCCCCCGTTGGATATTGTTGGTCGGGCGGACCCGCCTCGAGTCCCACCCCCCCCCGAGATTCTGGGTATTCGGAGTCACCCGCCTCTCTGCCTCCGTCCCCAGTGACCCGCTCACCGACCACTCTCCTACGGGCTCCTGGGACGTCTGCCTTAGCCTGGGGATGGGCGAGGCCGTCCCCGACCAGCTTCTGCCCGGAGCCCGAGGGCCTCCGTCTCTCTCCCTGACCTCCTTTCGGCCGACGAGGCTCAGCGAGGGCCGGAGTCACCCCGGCCGGCGGTGCCCTAGGAGACCGCGGTGGCCTCCTCCGCCTCTCCCTGGGCAGCTGCTTGGAGGACCCCGACACCAGCCAGAATTTTAGCTCGGGAACCGGGAGCCCCTTCTTCGGTGACCCCTTCCACGGTCCTCCCCTCAGTGAGGGGAGGTTTGGGGATGGGAGTTGTTGCCCTCGGGAAAGCAAGGGTGGAGTCTCCCCACCTCTTCTCCCCCCATTCATTCATTCAGTAGTATTTAGCACTGTACTGGGCGCTCGGAATGGACCATCGGGCAACAGATAGTGACAGTCCCTGCCCAGTGACGGGCTCGTAGTCTAATCACCCCCTTTCGCCTCTTGAAGGGGGAGGGGCTAGTAAGACAGGGCATCGTGTCCGCCCCATGTGTGTCGGCGTTTGTATGTGCGTGTGCGTGCGCGCACACATACAAGACGCCTCGGGGCCGGGAGCGAAAGGTCCAGCTGGCCTCCGGGCCAAGAGCTGCAGCCGATTGGCCGGGCCGGCCCGCCGGGTCCGGCCCCCCTGGCAGGAAGCCAGAGGGACTTCCCCCGCCCCAGCGTGGCCTTGGATCGGCGCCAGAAACGGCAGCTGGGAGCCGAGCGCTCGTTGAAAGGTGTTCGGGGAGGGTCCAGAAGCCCGGTGGGGGGGGCGGGGGGAGCGGGCCCGGCCAGGGGGCCAAGGAAAGTGGAGAGCGGCCTCCAGACAGGTGCGGGGCCAGGTGCGTCGTGGGGGGCTGCCGACGGCCACCTTTCTCCTCGGCGGCAGGTGGAGGGCAGGTGCGGTCCCGTCCGGCGTCACGAGAAGCCCCGCCCGGGGCTGGCGCGATCCAAAGGCCACCACCTGCCGGCCGCTGGCACGCCGTAGCCTTTGATGCCGTTGTCCGGGCGCCGACGCCCCGGGCCGGCTGGCGAGCGGGCCCGGGCTCCCCCCCGGGGCCCGGCTCGGCCCGGCCCGCGCCAGCCGGGAGCCCGCCGAGCCGTCCTCCCTTGGGTCGGCGAAGCAGGGGGGCCGTCGCCGCCTGGAGAGGCGAAGCCGCCCGTTCCCTGGCCCGTCGCCAAGGCGGGGCCGCCGTTTACCGGGCGCTCCCCGGCTCCGGTGACCGGGGGCGGGTCGTCCGGGCGGAACCTGCCGGGGTCGGTTCCCGCTTCTTGCCCCCGGGGAGCCGGAGCCCTCTTGGACAGGAGGCCTCGACGACCCCCGTCTGCCCAGCGAGCGTGGGTGGGGCGGCCCGGAGATCCCCTGGGGGATCGGTCCGTCGGTCCGGTCGTATTTATCGAGTGCTTGCTCTGTGGGCTTCCCTGAGCACTCGGGAGAGTAGCGCATAACAATAAAAAAGATCCGTTCCCCAGAGCCTGGCAGACGGGTGCCCTCGGAACCAGCGGGAGGGGTAGAGCGGCGCGGCGGAGTCCTGCTCCCCCAATCCCTGTGTCCGGCCGCTGGGCCGTCACAGCTGGGCTTGTCCTCCTGGGTGGCCGGCTGCGACCGAGGTGCCCAGAGACCACCAGCCTCAGCGGCGGCCGGCACGTTTACGGCTCATCTTCGGTGGGCTCGCCCGGGGTGCTGGGCTCGGGGGTCTGGGGCAGCTTGGGAGGGGGAGCTGCGCTTGGATCCCGGCCCCGACCGCTTTCCCCGCTCCTTCGCTAGGCCCCGGGCCCGGCGTGCCCCCCGTGTACGGCCTGGAGGTGTCCGATGTCTCCCAGTGGGAGGAGTCCGTCCTGGAACCGGCGGTCCAGATCGTGAGGAGCTTTATCCGGGTAAATCCCAAACGGCTGCGTCCGGAGGGGAGGGAGTCCATCTGGCGCGGGGGTGGGGGGAGAGGGTGCGTTCCCGGTCTCCCCAACCCCAGGCCTCCCGGGACCGTGCCGATTCTCCCTGGCCCGCCTGAGAAGGGGACTTCACATCCTTCTAGATCCCCCAGCTCCCCGCTTCGCGGCGGGTTCCCGGGCTCCCGCCCTCCGACTGGAGCGAGACCGATCGGCCGATCCGTCGGTGTCTATTGAGGGCTTACTCTGTATGTAGGAGAAGCAGCGTGGCTCGGGGGAAAGAGCACAGGCTTTGGAGTCAGAGGTCATGGGTTCGAATTCCGCCTCTACCACTTGTCAGCTGTGTGACTGTGGACAAGTCACTTCTCTGTGCCTCGGTTACCTCATCTGTAAAATGAGGATTAAGACTGTGAACCCCACGTGGGACAACCTGATTCCCCTGTGTCTACCCCAGCGCTTAGAACAGTGCTCTGCACATAGTAAGCGCTTAACAAATACCAACATTATTATGTGCGGGGTCCTGTACTAAGCGCTTGGGAGAGTACAACCCAACAATACAGCAGGCCCATTCCCTGCCCACAGTGAGCTTACCGTCTAGAGATCCTAGGGGGAAAAACCCCATGTCCACCCTCCCCGTCCCAGCGGGCGTGAACTCCGAGGCCTCACGGGATTGTGGCATCCACGGACCCTCAGGGCCAGCAGCCGGCCGCCGAGCCCCTGAGGATCCACGGCGACGGGACGGAAAACAAGCGGCGTCTTCGCGTCTGCGAGCTGTGCGACCGAACCATCATCGGGGACCGAGAATGGGCAGGTAGGAGCCGGGAGAGACGGGCAGTGCGGCGTGGGTGCCCGTGTGCGGCCACGCACAGGTGGTAGCTTTGGGGCATTTACGGCTCTTGGAGGGAATCGTCGAAAGTGACCGTAGAGGCCGAGTGGAGCCAGACTGATTCTCCGAGGAGACGCAGTCGGAATACTTGTGAACGCCTCAGGATCGGGCCCTCGTGAGCCCGTGGGACGAGAGGGGGAGTAAATCTTGCAGCGCGACTCCTCCGTCGGAGCCGGGAGCCCCCCCGGGCCCTGAGGCGCGGGGTTTTTTGGGTTCGGTTCTGCCGACTCCCAGCCCGCTCTGCCTCCAGACCCCTTCCTCGCCGACGCCGTCAGCCTCTTAGACCGGCGCCGGCGAACTGTATCCGTCTCACCCCGTGGCTCTGTGCGACAGCTTCGATTGAAAGTAGAAACCCGGGGTTAGATCCGTCGGCTAGGGCGAGAGGCCTGGAGCGTAAAAATCCCAAGGCGTGATCTCAGAACGGCTCTCCGCACTCTTCTCGGTGCTCGGCGCGGTGCCCAACGCGTAGCAAGCGCCTAACGGATAGCATAATTATCATCATTCTCACTCTGCGTCTTTGATTGCCCCACGCCTCCGTTTTAAGCTCGTTCGCCTCTTCCGGAATCGGGGATTTTTGGAGATCGGGTCCCCCGTAAATTTTGAGCCGAGTCGCTTAGTGGGAGGGAGAAGTGAAGATGTCAGCAGGGTGACGGGGATAGCGAAAGGCTTTACGCTCGTTCCTAGTCGACATCCCTGGAAAGTAGGTGGAAAATTCGGGATGGTCGGGTGTTTTCTCCCTAATCCCGCTGTCGGGTGCCAGGAGAGGGGACTGGGACAGGCGTCGCCGGTCTGCCGAGCGTTGCCGAAGCGGGACTCTCCCAAGCGCTTAGTACAGGGTTCTGCACCCAGAAAGTGCTCAATAGATGCGATCGAATGAGTGAACGGATTAATGGGACGTCGGTCTGGTCTCCTAGCGGTGTTGCTTATTCCCCGGGCTTCAAACGGGCCTGCGAGCGGCCGAAGAGACCCTTCCCACTTCTAGCGAACCTCTTCCCTGCGTGAACTGGAAACGGGGGGGTCCTGACCAGACAGGGTAGAGATTTGGGGCGGGGGGGCCTCTGCTCCCCTTCAGGAGGTCCCACAGGCCAGGGGCAGCCGGAGAAGTCGTCGCCTCTCCCCAGCTGCCGTAACCCACGGTCCTGATGCATTCTAGGATACGGAGAATTGTTTCCTCCTTGGCGGCGGGACGAGCCAATATGGGGCCAGGTCTTAGAGGCTGAGCTGAATTGGCTCAGTAGCCCCCCGCTGTAGACTGTAAGTTCACTGAGGGCAGGGGACGTGTCTGTTGTTAGATTGTACTCTCCCAAGCGCTTAGTACAGCAGAAATGGCTCCGTAGTGCCCCCCTCTAGACCGTAAGCTCTTGTGCGCTGGGAATATATCTCGTAACATTCTGTCGTCTTCTCCCAAGCACTTAGTACAGTGCTCTGCACACAGTAAGCGCTCTGTAAATACGATTGAATGAATTAGTGAATGAATGAGTGACGTCTCTCCGGGCCACTGGGTTACAACTGTAGCTGTAAACCGGGAATCTTCCCCGGTGCATCCTGGTGGAATCCCGGCTAGCGGCCCCAGCGCCTGGGACGCCTGGGATGACCTCGCTGCCGAGGAGGAAGAGGACGGCAGAGCGAGAAACACGCCTGAGATTTCGTTGGTTTTTTTTTGTTTCTTTGTTTCCTGGTCGCTGCCATCAGCCCACACAAAATCCAAGTCCCACGTGCACCACCTGAAGAAAAGGAGAAAATTGAGCTGCGGGGCTGCGGCCCCCGCCCCCCCAAATCCGGGCGGGGTCCCAGAGGCTGACGAGGAGCTTCCGGAAGCGGGGCCCGCCGGGGGCGGCCAGCGGCCGATCGAGTCCAGCGCTTGACCGACGGGCGACCGGCAGCGGTCCGGACCCAAGGAGCCGGTGGCCGGCCGGCGAGGGGCTCCTGGCGGCGGGGCTCGGGCTCCGGACCGCCGCCCGGCCCTCGGGGAGGGCCAGAGCCGCGCTCTTCCTCACGGCGGGAAGGGCGGGCGGCTCCAGGGACGTGGGCTCGGCTCCGGGGGGACGGTGGAAGGAGGAAGCCGGGCCGGACCCCGGGGAGCCGGAAAGGGGCCGGGGCAACCCGAGACCGGGCTTTTATTTTTTATAAACAATTCCGTTTTCCAGGATTTTTATACCAAATAAAAATGCCCCGGTCCAGCACGTCCTCCGTGGCCCGTTGGCGACTCCTCAGTTGGGTAAGAGCCCACCGGGGCCGGCTGTTTTCCGGCTCCTTTGCCGGAAGATCCAGTTGACTTCCGCCGCAGGGGGCTGTGGCCCCCAAATTGTCGTAGGAGTAACGCTATTTATTAAGCGCTTTGTGCGTGCAGAGCACCGTCCTGAGGGCTTGGGCGAGTTGGACCCGGTCCGCGTCCCTCGGGGTTCCCGGCCGCCTGGGCCGGAAGGGGTCGGCCAATCCGGACAGAAGGGGGTCCCCCGACGGGAGCGGCGCATCCGTGGCGGGAAGCCCGAAGCCGAGGCAGGGGTCGAGGCCTCGGCGCCTCCGGCCCGGCGATCGTGAGGGGCCGCCCGGGGCCCCGGGTTGTCCGATGTTCAATAAAAAAGAGATGTGATGTTTCTTGCTGGGAATGGTGACTTTTTAATTAACAACGGAAAGGTGGAAGAGCCAGAGAAAGAGTTTGATCCGAATCCTGGGTGGCCCCTGCGAGCGGGCGCCAGTCCCGTCTCGGTCAGAAGGTGGTCGGACTTTCAATCCCCATCAAACCACCAAACTTCTTCTCTCGTTAGCGCGACGGAGCGGAATCGGTGCCCCCAGTCGCGCTCTTGAACGCAGGTAACAATACTAATAGTGGTATTTGTTAAGCGCTCACTATGTGCCAGCTACCGTGAGGCACATGTGGGTAGGAAGAAGCAGAGTAACCTAGTGGATAGAGCACGGGCCTGGGAGTCAGAAGGATCTGGGTTCTAATTTTGGCTCCTCCAGTTGTCTGCTGTGCGACCTTGGGGAAGCCAGGTCACTTCTCTGTGCCTCGGTTGCCTCATCTGCAAAATGGGAATTAAGCTTGTGCGCCCCATGTGAGACGGGGACTGTGTCCAACCCGAATAGTGTAGATCTCCTTGAGTCTATAAATCTGGACGATGTTGTTTTGTTCTGTTCTGCTTTGCTCTGTCTCCCCCGTTTAGTCTGCGAGCTCGTCACTGGGCGGGGATTGTCTCTATCTGTTGCCGAATTGTACATTCCAAGCGTTTAGTACAGTGCTCTGCACATAGTAAGCGCTCAAACGCTATCGAATGAATGAATGTACTAAGCGCTGGGGGGGAATACAAGCAAATACTGGGTCGGATACAGCCCCCGTCCCACATGGGGCTCACGGTCCCCTTTTTATAGATGAGGTAGCAGGCACAGAGAAGTGAAGTGACTGGCCCGAGATCACCCAGCACCCAAGTGGCGGAGCGGGGATTAGAACCCATGACCTTCTGACTCCCAGGCCCGGGCTCTGTCTACATGGAAATGAGGCGGACGGGCCAACTGTGTCTGCTGGCCAGCCGTCCACCCGCCTTGCACCCGGAGGTGTGACGCCTGGGGATTTGGGAAGCAGCGTGGCCTAGTGGATAGACCACAGGCCTGGAAGTCAGAAGGCCCTGGGTTAATCCCAGCCCTGCCATTTGATGCCTAGGACGCAGTCCTTGTCCCACATGGGGCTCACACTCTTGATCCCCGTTTTACAGATGGGGTCACTGAGTTCCAGAGAAGTTAAGTGACTTGCCCAAAGTCACACAGCAGACGTGTGGCAGAGTCGGGAGTAGAACTCGGGTCCTTCTGACTCCCAGGCCCGGCTCTAGCCACTAAGCCACGCTGCCTCCGGGCTAAACCTCATCCTCTTTTTCCCAACTCCCTTTCCCTTCTGCGTCATCTGTGCATTTGGATCTGTACCCTCCGGGCACTTGGTATCCACCCCAATCTCAGCCGCAAAGCACTTGTGTCCCGATCTGTCATTTACATTCACGTCTGCCTCCCTGCTAGTGGCCAGTTCCACCATCTTCATTGAACTGGAATAATAAATAATAGTAATTATGGTATTGGTAAAGCCGTTATACGTTCCAGGCACTGTACTAAGGCCTGGGGTGGGTACAAGCAAATGGGGTTGGACGCAGTCCCACGTGGGGCTCCCAGTCTCGGTCCCCATTTTACAGACGAGGGAACTGAGGCACAGAGAAGTAAAACGGCTTGCCCAAGGTCTCACGGCAGACTGGGATTAGAACCCAGGTCCCCCTCCTCCCGAAGGCCTGGGGGCCGGTGGGCCCCTGCCGTCTCACCGTATCGAGGTGGGGAAGTTGTGTGGAGGGGCTGAACGGTGACTGGAGAAGACTGTAAGCTTCTGGTGGGCAGGGAATGTGTCTATTATTATTACTACTACTATCGTATCAAGCGCTTACTGTGTGCCAGGCGCTGGTATAGATACCAGGTCATCGGGTTGTCCCACGAGGGGCTGACAGTCTTCATCCCCATTTTACAGATGAGGTCACTGAGGCAAAGAGAAGTGAAGTGACTTGCCCGCGGTCACGTAGACGAATGGTGGAGGAGCCGGAGCGAGAACCCACGACCTCTGACTCCCAAGCCCGGGCTCTTTCCACTGAGCCACGCCGCTTCTCTAAGCCAGGCTGTCGTACTCTCCCAAGTGCTTAGTGTCGGGTCCTGCCCAGAGGATGCTCCCGATCAACTCAGTTATTTCTGCTAACGGTGTCTCGAGGCCCCCGCGTGGACCGTGGAAGTCCAGCGCGGATTCCAGCAGGGTGGAAGGAGCCCCGACTCCCGGGGATTCGGCGCTAGCGTCTCTTGGATTCTTTTTGGTCGGGGTTTCCGTGGGGGAACAGGAAAAGCCAGTTCTAGTAGTCGTCCTCTCTCCCAAAATAACCTCTGCCATCTACCGCCTCCGGAGACCCCCAGCAGCAGCTCTGCGGCCGGGAAGTTCCCGGCCCTCCCGGCAGCGGCGGCGAGCCCGGATCCCGCGCTCGGGGCGCTGACCTCATCCGGGAAGATGGTCAGCGCGGGGCTGTTTATATTTTCGTCCCCTCCCTCCACCCACCCTGCAAGCAGAAGCCCTCCGACGGCTCCCCGGCTCCCTCCGTCAGCGTGGCGTCACGGATGGAGCACGGACCTGGATTCTGATCCCGGCTCCGCCCCTTAGCTGTGTGACTCACTTCACTTCTCTGGGCCTCAGTGACCTCATCTGTAAAACGGGGATGAAGACTGTGAGCCTCACGGGGGACAACCCGACGACCCCGTATCTCCCCCGGCTTTTAGAACAGCGCTCTGCACATAGTAAGCGCTTAACAGATACCAACGTTATTATTAGAACCCACGTCCTCCGACTCCCAGGCCCGGGGCTGTCGCCACTGGGCCGTGCTGCCTCCCATGCTGTGACAGCACCTCAAGAAACCACCCGAGGCCGAGAACGGAGTGATTTTTTCCTTGGGTTCCTAGAGGGGAAAGGCGCGGGATTAAGGGAGAAGAGGCCTTCCCAGACTGAGCTTCCCCTTTTCCCTCTGCTCCCCTTTCACCTCCCCTCAGCTAAGCCCCCTTTCCCCTCTGTTTCTCCCCCCCTCCCCCTCCCCTCCGCACCGTGCTCATTTATATATATTTTTATCACCCTATTTATTTTGTTAAGGAGGTGTCCATCCCCTTGATTCTATTTATCGTGATTAAGTTGTCTTGTTTTTTGCCCGTCTCCCTCGATTAGACTGTGAGCCCGTCGACGGACAGGGATTGTCTCTATCTGTGGCCCAGTTGTCCGTTCCAAGCGCTCAGTACAGTGCTCTGCACATAGTAAGCGCTCAATAAATACTACCGAACGAAGAGAGGCTTAGAGTGGAGTAAGCAGGCTCCTTTCTCGGCACACACCAGGGCGAGGTGCCGACGTCTACAGGAGCTCCAGGCTGCTGAGTTGGGCTCACCGGACCCGGAGTAGCGATGGGGTAAGGAGGGAGAGGGGGGTGTCACGAAGGCCGGAGTTCCGGCGGGGTTCCTTCCCTTTCCCGACCCCGGTCTCCCTGCAAACCCGGGAGAGAAATCCTCCGTCCGCCGGGGCCCGCGGACTAATTACGGCGCCAGGAAGCTTTTCAGATGAGCCGCGTGATGCAAGCCCGCCTGATTTATTCATAAATGCCACTCGGCCCCCACGGAGGGGGCCGGTTCGTCGCTGTGCGGGGCCGGGTGGGGACCCCCGGAGCGGCCTGGCCTGGTGGAAAGAACCCGGGCCTGGGAGTCGGAAGGCCTGGGTTCTATTCCCCAGCTCCTCCATTTGCAGCGGTAGATGGAAGCTAATGGGGTCGGACGCGGTCCCCCTCCCTCGCGGGGCTCACGGCCTCAATCCACACTTTACACCCGAGGTGACCGAGGCCCAGTCAAGAGACTTGCCCAAAGTCACACAGCAGACAAGCGGCGGAGCCGGCATTAGAACCCGCGACCCTCTGACGCCCGGGCCCTCCCCGCTACACGCCACCCGTCCCCGGCGGCCCGGGACGGAACGTCACGCGGGTCCCGGGCGGGGAGGAGATCGGTAGCCGTCTCAAATCGGGTCCGGCCGCTCAAACCCGTCTAGCCGGTCAAACCGCCCGGTCGGTCCCCGTCCCCCCCGCCGAAAAAAAAAAACCCAAATCACCTCACCCGCCTGCACCCTGAGAAACGGCAATTAAAAAGCAACACCGTGGGCCCTTCCCCTTCCAGGGAGGGCGGCGGGCGTTCGGCGGGGGGGCCGGCAGGGACCCGGGAGGTGGAGGTATTTTTATATGGACAAAAGAGATAGCGTGGTAGGGGTCGTACCGTTTCCTGCCTTGCACGGGCCTACGAATCTGCTGATAAGAGCCGGAGTCTGTTGGGCGGCTCCCGGGCCTCCGCAGCGACCCGCTTCCCCTTGTCTCCTGATGCCTGGTTTACTTTAATAATAATGAGATCGTCATCGTATTATACATCAGTAATATAATAATAATGTTGGTATTCGTTAAGCGCTTACCATGTACAGAGCACTGTTCCAACCGCTGGGGTAGACACAGGGGAATCAAGTTGTCCCACGTGGTGCTCCCAGTCTTAATCCCCATTTTCCCGATGAGGTAACCGAGGCACAGAGAAGCGAAGCGACTCGCCCACAGTCACACAGCCGACGAGTGGCAGAGCCGGGAGTCGAACCCGTGACCTCTGACTCCAAAGCCCGGGCTCTTTCCACTGAGCCACGCTGCTTCCCTAACATCAATATATAAAGAATATTATTATTTTAGTATTTGTAAAGCGCTTAACCACACGCCAGGCGCTCGGCGAAATTGCGGCGGACACAGTCCCCCTCCCGGGCGGGGTTCACAGTCTCCGTCGTCGTGCTACAGGTGAGGGAAACGGAGGCACAGGGAAGCGGAGGGACGTGGCCGAGGTCACCCGGGCCGACGTGGCGGAGCCGCCCTTCTCTCTTTCCACCGCCCACCCCGCACGCTCCGCTCCTCCGCCGCCCACCTCCCCGCCGTCCCCCGGTCTCGCCCGTCCCGCCGCCGTCGACCCCCGGGCCGCGTCCTCCCGCGGTCCCGGAACGCCCTCCCTCCTCACCTCCGCCAAACTGATTCTCTTCCCCTCTTCGAAACCCTACTTAAAACTCACCTCCTCCGAGAGGCCTTCCCAGACTGAGCTCCTCTTCTCCCTCTACCGCCCCCCCTTCACCTCTCCGCAGCTAAACCCTCTTTTCCCCCCTTTCCCTCTGCTCCTCCCCCTCTCCCTTCCCATCCCCTCGGCACCGTACTCGTCCGCTCGACTGTATATATTTTCATTACCCTATTTATTAAGCATTAAGCATTCGACAGAGCACAGTGCGACGACGTGCCCGGCCCGCGACCTGTTCAGACGGCTGAATGTTATTCTATTTATCTTGATTCTTCTCTTGATTTTCTTGATTCTGTTTAGTTGCCATTGTTTTTACGAGATGTTCTTCCCCTCGACTCTATTTATTGCCATCGTCCTTGTCTGTCCGTCTCCCCCGATCAGACCGTAAGCCCGTCAAACGGCGGGGACCGTCTCTATCTGTTGCCGACTTGTTCATTCCAAGCGCTTAGTCCAGTGCTCTGCACATAGTAAGCGCTCGATAAATACTATTGAATGAATGAATGAATGAATGAATGAATGAATGAATGAATGAATGAATATGGGGACCTCGAGCCTCTTATCTAGCTGTTTCGCCCCGAGAGGCTCGTCGTAGAAGTAATGATAACGGTATCTGGGAAATAATAATAACGATGGCATTTGGTAAGCGCTTACTACGTGCAAAGCACCGTTCTGAGCGCCGGGGAGGATGCAAGGCGATCAGGTTGTCCCGTGTGGGGCTCCCAGTCTTAATGCCCATTTTACAGACGAGGTAACTGAGGCCCAGAGAAGTTAAGTGACTTGCCCAGAGTCACACAGCTGACAAGCAGCAGAGCCTGGATTTGAACCCATGACCTCCGTCTCCCCGGCCGAAATGCTTACCATGTGTCAGGCACACTGTGTGTGAGCCCAGACGGGGCTCTCAGACCGTGTAGGAGAACGGGGATTGGGGGAAGCAGCGTGGCTCAGTGGGAAGAGCCGGGGCTTCGGAGTCAGAGGTCATGAGTTCGACTCCCGGCTCTGCCGCTTGTCAGCTGTGTGACTGTGGGCGAGTCGCTTCGCTTCTCCGTGCCTCAGTTCCCTCATCTGTAAAATGGGGGTTAACTGTGAGCCTCACGTGGGACAACCCGATGACCCGGTATCTCCCCCAGCGCTTAGAGCAGTGCTCTGCACATAGTAAGCGCTTAACAAATACCAACATTATTATGTATATATCTTCATCACCCTATTTATTTTGTTTAATGAGATGTACATCACCCTGATTCTATTTATTTGCCATTGTTTTAATGAGTTGTTCTTCCCCTCGACTCTATTTATTGCCATCGTTCTCGTCTGCCCGTCTCCCCCGATTGGACCGTCAGCCCGTCAAAGGGCAGGGACTGTCTCTATCCGTTGCCGACTTGTACGTCCCAAGCGCTTAGCACAGTGCCCTGCACGTAGTAAGCGCTCAATAAATACTACTGAATGAATGAATGACTATTATCCACGCTTTACCGTCGAGGAAACGGAGGCACGGAGAAGTGAAGTGACACGTCCAGGGTCGCAACAGCAGGTAGGTGGAAGAGCCGGAATTAGAACCCGGGTCCTCCGCCTCCCAGCCCTGTGCTCTTCACACTAGGCCACGCAGCCTCCCGCTTGAATTACCGCTGCTAAGTGTTCTACCCGTCGTTTTTCCCTCCCACCGGTGTTTTTGCCTGCGTGCTCCCTTTTTCGACTGTAAGCTCTCGGGGGACGGGGCAGGGGACGAGCCTTGGGCTCCCGTGCTACTCTCCCAACCCCTCAGTCCAGTGCTGTCCCCTCGGTAGGTGTCCAACAGAGAAGCGGCGTGGCTCAGTGGACAGAGCCCGGGCTTGGGAGTGAGAGGTCATGGGTTCGAATCCCGGCTCCGCCACCTGTCAGCTGTGTGACTGTGGGCAAGTCACTTCACTTCTCTGTGCCTCAGTGACCTCATCTGGAAAATGGGGATCAAGGCTGGGAGCCCCACGTGGGACAACCCGATTCCCCTGTATCTCCCCCAGCGCTTAGAACAGTGCTCTGCACATCGTAAGCGCTTAACTATTATCACTTATTATCTCTGACTGACCGACTGACTCTACCTCGAAGTGAATTTTGCTTGCGAAATTTTCGTCGCCTGTTCAGGAATAGAATGCGTTCGTGCATTCGTTCGTATTTATCGAGCGCTCACTGTGTGCCGGGCACTGTACTGAGCGCCTGGGAGAGGTCAGTATAACAACGGACGGACACATCGCCTGCCCAACCAGGAGCTCACAGTCTGGGGAGGTTGCAGGGGGGAGAGAGAGTCATTAATCTACAGAAGTAAGTAAATAAATAATAGTAATAGTAATGTTGGTATATGTTAAGCGCTTACTATGTGCAGAGCACTGTTCTGAGCGCCGGGGGAGATACGGGGTCATCAGGTTGTCCCACGTGAGGCTCACGGTCTTCATCCCCATTTTACAGATGAGGGAACCGAGGCCCGGAGAAGTGAAGCGACTTGCCCACGGTCACACAGCTGACAAGAGGCGGGGCTGGGATTCGAACCCGTGACCTCCGACTCCCAAGCCCGGGCTCTTTCCACTGAGCCACGCTGAATCAGCTGGCTCTTATTGGAAGGGTAGTTTTTTCTGGCCGAATTGCAAGGGGAAATGAGAGAGACGGGCGGAAAGGGACAGAGAGAGGAAATCAGGCAGAAAGGAAGAGAGAGGGAGGAGGGAGAAGCAGAGTAGGAGCAAAGGCCGCCGTCTCCGCTCATTTCCTTCCTCCCGGCAGTTGCTTCTCCAAGCCTTCGACTCGCAGGGACAACCGGGCTGGTCACCCAGAGCCCATCCCCTTTAATAATAATAATAATAATAATGTCGGTATTTGGTAAGCGCTTAATATGTGCAGAGCACTATTCTAAGCACTGGGGGAGACACAGGCTCATCAAGTTGTCTCACATGAGGCTCACAGTCTTAATCCCCATTTTAAGGATGAGGGAACTGAGGCACAGAGAAATGAAGTGACCTGCCCACGGTCACACAGTTGACAGGCGGGGCCGGGATTCGAACCCATGACCACCCGGACTCCCGCCGCCCTCCCGCCGCCCGGGGTTTTCCCTTCCCAGGGCGCGCCCGCGAGGGGAGGCCGTGGGGCCGGGGAGTCCGGGAACGGTTCCGGGGGAAGCCCGGGCCTCCTCGATCTTCCGGGGAAACCGGACCTCGGCCGCGCCGCGTCTCCGGAGGCCCGTCCTCCCTCCGAGGCCGAGGGCGTCCCGTCGGGGCGACGGGGGACCAGGATGGGACGGTGGGAAGCGGAGAGCCAGGGGAGGGAAACGCTGGGCGAGGCGGAGGCTTTACGAGATGGACGGGGCACGGCCCCGGGAGTCCGAAGGACCTGGGTTCTAATCCCGGCCCCACCACCTCTCTGCCCTCCTTTCCGGCGCCTCTGTCTCCTCAGAAAAATGGAGGTGAAGCCCGTGGTCCCCATGTGGGACGTGGACCGCGTCCAACCCGATTAGCTCGATTCTACCCCCGGCACTTAGCGCTCACGCGCTTAACAGGTCCCATTGAAAAAAACAAAACCAACACCCAAGGCCGGGAGAGGTTTCCTCGGTCTTCCCGAGAGCGTCCCCGGCCGCCGGGGGCACCGGGTCCCGTCGAGACTTGCCCTCTGACGGCGTGGCCTGCCGAGGGCGAGGGCCGGGTTGGGAGCGGGTGCGGGTGCCCGGGGAGGAACCTCTCCCTCCGGGAAGCCGGCCCCGGCCGAGGGTCGGGGCCTCTCCCTCGGCCGGTCGTCGGCCGAGAGCGCGGGGGCCGGCCCGGCCCGCTCCGTGCCCCCGCACGCCCGGCCGGAGCCAACGCGCCTTCCGCCGGTGGTATTTATCGAGCGCTTACCGCGTGAGGAACACCGTGCTGAGCGCTGGGGAGACGTGGGTACGATACCTTTCACCCCCCCCCAGCCCGCCCTCCTGGCCCCCGGCCACGTCCGGGTCGCGGGGAGGCGGTGAGGGCTCGGGGAGCGGGAGATCCGGGTTCCCCTCCCGGCCCTGCCCCTGCTGGGTGACCTCGGGCAAGTGTCTTAACCTCTCTGGGTGTGGGAAATGGAGATCGAAATATTATGGAAAGAGCCCGGGCTTGGGAGTCAGAGGTCATGGGTTCGAATCCCAACTCTGCCACTTGGCATCTGTGTGACTGTGCGCAAGTCACTTCACTTCTCTGGGCCTCAGTTCCCTCATCTGGAAAGTGGGGATTAACTGTGAGCCTCACGTGGGACGACCCGATGACCCTGTATCTCCCCCAGCGCTTAGAACAGTGCTCTGCACGTAGTAAGCGCTTAACAAATTCCAACGTTATTATTATCAGTGTATAGTTAGTGCTCAATAAATACAATCGAATGAATGAGGCGGAGCCGGGACTAGAACCCAGGTCCTTCGGACTCCCACTGTGTGCCATTTCCCCTGCCCTCGCTTCTGTCCAGAAGCGTAAGGTTTGGGGCAAAAAGGACGAACCCCGAGAATAAGCATGACCTAGTGGGTAGAACCTGAGCCTGGGAGGCAGAAGGACCTGGGTTCTAATCCCGGCTCCTCCACTTCCCCGCTGCGTGACCTCGGGCAAGTCACTCCACTTCTCCGGGCCTCAGTCGCCTCATCGGTAAAATGGGGATTAAGACTGTGAGCCCCGTGTGGGACGGGGACCGCGGCCACCCCGATTAGCTCGGGTGTACCCCGGCGCCTAATACGGGGCCTGGCAGGTAGTAAGCGCCGAGCAAATACCATTAAAAAACCAAACCAAACCTGAGTTCTGCACCGTCCCCGCGGCCCCGGGCCCGGGAGGAGCCGGCACGGGGGGGGAGAGCCGGGAGCCGACCCCGGCGTCCTGGCGGCACCCGGCCGCTCCGGGCAGGGCCGGGGCGGGACCGGTCCCGCCGAGCGCGGGAAACGGGCCGGACGGCAGCCGGGCCGGCGGAGGTTGGGGACGCTCCCCGGGGCCTGGCTCGCGGCCCGCCGCGCTTCAGGAAGCCCGGGGAACAAAGCCGTCCTTTTCCCCCAGCTGCCCGCCCGCCCGCCCGCTCCTCTGCGATCACTCGGCCGGCCGCCTTTGTAGTCGTGCAGAGTTGGGCCTCCGGCCCAGAAGTGGCGGGAGCGTTAGCCAGCGCGCCCTCGGCCCCGCCTCGGCCCCGCGGCCGGCCCCTCCACCGACCCCCCGGCCGGTCCCGCTACCTCCGCCGGCCTCGCGGCCAGAGCCGCGGCTCCCCGGCCGACCCCTCCATTCATTCGTTCGTTCGATAGTATTTCTTGAGCGCTTACTATGTGCAGAGCACTGTACTGAGCGCTTGGAATGGACAGGTCGGTAACAGACAGAGGAGAGGGGCCTCTACGACTTCGGGAACCAGTTTCCCTCCAAGTGGAGGAAATGGATTTTGGGGTCCAGAGGCTCTCGGCCTCAAAAGGGGGTCATTCGTTCATTCAGTAGTATCTATTGAGCGCTTACTATGTGCAGAGCACTGTACTGAGCGCTTGGAACGGACAGATCGGTAACAGATAGAGACGGGCTTACGGTCTAATGGGGGAGATGGACAGACAAGAACAACGCAGCGCCCCCGGGGATTTTGTTGTTTGCGGGAGAGGGGCCTCTACGGCTTCGGGAACAAGTTTCCTTCCAAGTGGAGGAAATGGATTTTGGCATCCGGAGGCTCCCAGCCTAAAAAGGGGGGTCATTCATTCATTCAGTAGTATCTGTTGAGCGCTTACTAGGTGCAGAACACCGTACTGAGTGCTTGGGTTGGACAGTTCGCCAACAGATAGGTGAGTTTGACCTGGAGTTCGCTAGACCGCAGGCCCATCCCGGGCCTTCCTCCGTCCACCCGTCCACCCGAGCTTTCCCTCCTCCTCACCGGCCGTCGATCCATCGCTCCGTCGATCCCCGGTACTTACTGAGTGCTTAGTCTCTTTAACGAGGCCTTGGGAGAGTTGACCAGAGTCGGGAGACAGTCGTATTTATTGAGCACTTACTACGTCCAGAGCGCCGTACTAAGCGCCGGGGAGAGTACGCTAGAAAAATAGTCCCATTCCCTGCCCACGACGACGGCTGTCCTCAAGGAGTTTGCAGTCCAGTGGGGTAGACCGACACTAAGACGATCAGCAGATGGAGCCCGGGCCTAGGAGTCAGAAGGACGCGAGTTCTAATCCCAGCTCCGCCACGCGTCTGCCGTCTGATCTCGGGCTAGTCCCTTCACTTGTCTGGGGCTCGGGTCCCTCGTCTGTAAAGTGGGGAGCGAGACTGTCAGCGGAAGCAGCGCGGCTCAGTGGGAAGAGCCCGGGCTTGGGAGTCGGGGGTCATGGGTTCGAATCCCAGCTCTGCCACTTCTCAGCTGTGTGACTGTGGGCAGGTCACTTCACTTCTCCGGGCCTCAGTGACCTCATCTGGAAAATGGGGATGAAGACCGGGGGCCTCACGTGGGACAACCCGATGACCCTGTATCTCCCCCAGCGCTTAGAACAGTGCTCTGCACGTAGTAAGTGCTTAACAAATACCAACATTATTATCACCCCGTATCTCCCCCAGCGCTTAGAACGGTGCTCCGCCCATAGTAAGCGCTCAACAAATACCAACGTTATTATTATGATTACAGGGACCGGGTCCAACCCGATTTGCTTGTACCCACCCCAGCGCTCAGTGCGGTGCCTGGCCCGTAGTAAGCGCTTAACAGATACCGTAATGATTATTACTAGCCAACTCCGCCTCTCCCCGCTGGACCTCTTGGGCCAGGCTGGGCCCGTCCCCGGGGAGTCCTTCGGAGGGGAAGAGGGAGGACCCGGGGGGTCGAGGAGGGCCAGGCCGGGGGGATTGGTTTGCCCCGAGGCCGGCACCCTCTCCGCCCCCTGGCACGGGACCAGGGCCGCGGGGGCCCGGGGATCGCCCAGAAACCGGCCCCCCGACTCGGGCAGGCGGGCGGCAAGAGCCGGGGCCGGCGAGACGTCGGCGGAGAGGGCCGGCCCTTCGGCCGGGGTCCGGACCCGACGGGGCGGAGCAGGCCCGCGGGAGCCGGGGGAGGTGAAGCCAGGGGCCCAGCCTCCCCGGGCGGGAAAAGCTCGGAGATTTAGCGGTAAAACCCACAGGGGGACGGTTCCCGCCGCACAAAAGAAAAAACTCTCGGAATTTGGACCGGTGCCCCGGCCGGGCCGAGGGGCGGCAAACGGCCGATCGGCGGGGAGGGGAAGCGCCGCCGACGCCGTGCTCCCGGGGGCGGGCGGCGGGGGCCTCCCCGGGGGCGGCAACGGGGGGCCCGGAGCCTCTCGGCCCAGGGCTTTAGGGCGGAATCCCCCCGGAAGGGCGGCAGGGCCCCTGAGCGCGTTCCGCAGAGCACGCCTTCCGTGTACACGGCCTACGGTGAGCACTTAACAAATACCACAGTTAAGCAGCGTGGCTCAGTGGAAAGAGCCCGGGCTTGTGAGTCAGAGGTCGTGGGTTCAGATCCCTTCTCTGCCACTCGTCAGTTGTGTGACCGTGGGCAAATCACTTCTCTGGGCCTCAGTGACCTCATCTGTAAAATGGGGATTAACTGTGAGCCTCACGTGGGACAACCCGATGACCCTGTATCTGCCCCGGCGCTTAGAACAGTGCTCTGCACATAGTAAGCGCTTAACAAATACCAACATTATTATTATTTTCATCATTCGCGAGGGAGGCCAGGAGAGAGGGACGGACGGGGGGCCGCCGCTGCCGGGAAGGAGGGAAAGTCACAACTCGTAGACCGTCTCGTTCATTCATTCCGTCGTATCCATTGAGCGCCGACTGCGTGCGGAGCGCTGGACTAAGCGCTCGGAGTGCACAGTCCGGCAACGGCTAAGAGACCGGGCCCGCCAGCGACGGGCTCCCGGTCTCCAAGGGGGAGATTTCCATCTGATGGGGAGATGGGCCTGGGAGGGCCGAGTTCCCCGTGACGAGTCAATCCTGGGAATGGTGACGAACTCAAAGAAAATCAACACCAGCAAGACCGTTGCCCAGAGTAATAGCGATACCGGTACTTGTCAAGCGCGCGCTAGAAGGCCGGGCACTGTCCAAAATAATCATCATCATCTGGGTATTTGTTAAGTGCTTACAGTCCGCCGGGCCTTGTGCTAAGCGTTGGGGTGGATACAAGTTAATTGGGGTGGACGCAGCCCCTGTCCCCCACGGGGCCCACAGTCTCGATCCCCATTTTACAGACGAGGCAGCTGAGGCCCAGAGGAGTGAAGGGACCGGCCCAAGGTCCCACAGCAGACAAGGGGCGGAGCCGGGATCAGAACGCGTGACCTTCTGAGGCGCAGGCCCGGGCTCTAGCCGCTACGCCGTGCTGCTCCTCGAAGTGCTGGGCTTCTCCACACTCCGCTCGCCCCCCTCACGGTCCCCCGTCGGCGCCCGTCCCCCCGGCCCACGTCCCGCCGCTGACCCGGGACGCCCTCCCTCCTCACCTCCAGCGGCGTGGCTCAGTGGAAGGAGCCCGGGCTTTGGACGCAGAGGTCATGGGTTCGAATCCCGGCTCGGCCACTTGTCAGCTGGGTGACTGTGGGCGAGTCACTTCACTTCTCGGTGCCTCGGTTCCCTCATCTGTAAAATGGGGATGAAGACTGGGAGCCCCACGTGGGACAACCTGATTCCCCTGTGTCTACCCCAGCGCTTAGAACAGTGCCCTGCACATAGTAAGCGCTTAACAGATACCAACATTATTATTATTATTATTACCTCCGCCAAACTCACTCTCTTCCCCTCTTCAAAGCCCTACTGAGCGCTCACCTCCTCCAGGAGGCCTTCCCACCCTGAGCCCTCCCTTTCCCTCTGCTCCTCCCCTCCCCATCTCCCCGACTCCCTCCGCTCTACCCCCTTCCCCTCCCCACAGCACTTGTGCCTATTTGCATATATTATTTATTACTCTATTTTATTAACGATGTGTCTATATCTGTGATTCTATTTATCTAATGTTGGTATTTGTTAAGCGCTTACTATGTGCCGAGCACTGTTGATGCCTCTCTACTTGTTTCGTTTGGCTGTCAGTCTCCCCCTTTTAGACTGGTAGCTCGTCAGGCAGGGATGGGCTCTATCTGTTGCCCGATTGTCCATTCCAAGCGCTTAGTCCAGTGCTCTGCACACGGTAAGCGCTCAATAAATACCATCGAATGAATGAATGAAAATGAGAAAGGAAGCAATGACCTCTGGTCCCACACCCGTCTGTGCACATGCTAGCACATGCACGCATAGAGAAGCAGCGGGGCTCAGTGGAAAGAGCCCGGGCTGGGGAGTCAGAGGTCATGGGTTCGAATCCCGGCTCTGCCACTTGGCAGCGACTGTGGGCGAGTCACTTAATAATAATAATAATAATAATAATAATGTTGGTATCTGTTAAGCGCTTACTATGTGCCGAGCACTGTTCTAAGCGCTGGGGTAGACACAGGGGAATCAGGTTGTCCCACGTGGGGCTCCCAGTCTTAATCCCCATTTTACAGATGAGGTAACCGAGGCACCGAGAAGTTAAGTGACTTGCCCAAAGTCACACAGCTGACAAATGGCCGAGCCGGGGTTTGAACCCATGACCTCTGACTCCAAAGCCCGTGCTCTTTCCACTGAGCCACGCTGCTTCACTTCCCTGGGCCTCAGTTCCCTCATCTGTAAAATGGGGATGAAGACTGAGCCTCACGTGGGACAACCTGATGACCCTGGATCTCCCCCAGCGCTTAGAGCAGTGCTCTGCACATAGCGCTTAGCAAACACCAACACTGTTATTAAAATGAGGTTGTCCCACGTGGGGCTCACAGTCTCAATCCCCACTTTCCAGATGAGGTCACTGAGGCCCAGAGAAGTGAAGCGACTTGCCCACAGTCACCCAGCTGACAAGTGGCGGAGGCGGGATTCGAACCCATGACCTCTGACTCCCAAGCCCGGGCTCTTGCCACTGAGCCACGCGGCTTCCCAACGAGAGACGCCGCTCTTCCCCGGGCTCCGCCCACTTTCAAGCTCCGCCCACACCAAGCCCCGCCCCTTTGGCGACGACCAATCAGAGCCGCGTCCTCCCAGAGCCCCGCCCCCTCTAGCCCCGCCCCCGGAGGGCGCGGCCAATCAGAGCCCCGCTCCTCCCCCGGGCGGCGGCGCCCCCTGGTGGCCGGGCCCCGTCCGCGCCGGGCGGGGCCCTGTGCATAATCAGGTTGGTATTTGTTAAGCGCTTACTACGTGCAGAGCACTGCTCTAAGCGCTGGGGGAGATACAGGGTCATCAGGTTGTCCCACTTGAGGCTCACAGTCTACATCCCCATTGTACAGGTAAGGTCACTGAGGCACAGTGAAGTGACTTGCCCACAGTCACACAGCTGCCAAGTTGCAGAGCCGGAATTCGAACCCATGACCTCAGGCTCCCCAGCCCGGGCTCTTTCCCCTGAGCCACGCTGCTTCTCTAAGGAAATCTTTAAGGAAGATCAGGTTGATACAAGGTAAGCAGGTTGTCCCTCGTGGGGTTCACAGTCTTCATCCCCATTTTCCAGATGAGGGAACTGAGGCCCAGAGAAGTGAAGTGACCGGCCCGCAGTCACCCAGCTGCCAAGGGGCAGAGTCGGAATTCGAACCCATGACCTCTGACTCCCCAGTCCGGGCTCTTGCCACCGAGCCACGCTGCAGGCTGAGTCAGCGCGGGACGGGCCCGGGCTTGAGCGGCCCGGGATTGGGAGCGGGGATTCCCGCCCTGCGCCTGGGAAGCGGCCCGCATCCCGCCCCCCTCCGAGGACGCAACACTCCGCTAAGCGCTGGGCTACAGAACCCGCCATGGGGCTCGGGGGAAAGAACCCGGCCTTGGGGGTCAGAGGTCAGGGTTTCAAATCCCGCCTCTGCCCCTTGTCGGCTGGGTGACTGTGGGCGGGTCACTTCACCTCTCTGGGCCTCACTTCCCTCATCTGGAAAATGGGGATGAATAATAATAATGTTGGTGTTTGTTAAGTGCTTACTATGTGCAGAGCACTGTTCTAAGCGCTGGGGGAGATAGAGGGGAATGAGGTTGTCCCACGTGAGGCTCATGGTCTTCATCCCCATTTTACAGATGAGGTCGCTGAGGCACAGAGAATAGTAATAATGTTGGCATTTGTTAAGCGCTTACTACGTGCAGAGCACTGTTCTAAACGTTCTAAACGCTGGGGTAGATACCGGGGAATGAGATTGTCCCACATGAGGCTCACAGTCTTCATCCCCATTTTACAGATGAGGTCACTGAGGCACAGAGAAGTGAAGTGCCTTGCCCACAGTCACACAGCTGCTAAGGGGCAGAGCCGGGATTCGAATCCATGACCTCTGACTCCCAAGCCCGGGCTCTTTCCACTGAGCCACGCTGCAGACAGGGAGCCTCACGAGGGACAACATGATGACCCTGTATCTCCCCCAGCGCTTAGAACAGTGCTCTGCACACACAGTAAGCGCTTAACAGACACCCACATTATTATTCTCTGCAGGCTGTCCTGCGGCAGTGCTCTGCACCTCGATAAATGCTACTGAATGAACCCCACTTCTCTGGGCCTCAGTTCCCTCCTCTGGGAAATGGGAACGAGGAGGGTGAGCCCCACGTGGAACTCATAATCTTGGAAATCCCCCAGCGTCGGGTGCAGCTGCTGACGCATCGTAAGCTTTTAACGAATAGAGCAGCAGCGGGGCTCAGTGGAAAGAGCCCGGGCTGGGGAGGCAGAGGTCATGGGTTCGAATGCCGCCTCTGCCCCTTGGCAGCTGGGTGACGGTGGGCGAGTCTCTTCACTTCTCTGGGCCTCAGTTCCCTCATCTGTCAAATGGGGATGAAGACCGGGAGCCTCACGGGGGACCACCTGATGACCCTGTATCTCCCCCAGCGCTCAGAACAGTGCTCTGCACAGAGTAGGCGCTTAACAAATACCAACATTAAAAAAAAAAGAAAGAAAGGGGTGTGGGGGGGTCAGCCTCAGTTTCCCCTGTCTCTTGTGCGCCACCTCGTGGACGTTTGGCGGCACTGCTCTCCCAAAAGAGAGGCTGGTTGGCCGCCCCAAACATAAAACTACCCAAAGAAGGGGACTCATTATTATTATTATTATTATTATTATTATGGTATTTGTTAAGTTCTTACTATGCTCTTACTAATTCTCTTCCCCTCTTCAAATCCCTACTTAAAGCTCACCTCCTCCAAGAGGCCTTCCCAGACTGAGCTCTCCCCTTTTTCCCTCTGCTCCCTCTACCCCCCCTTCACCTCCCCCGAGCTAAGCCCCCTTTCCCCCCGTTTCCCTCTGTTCCTCCCCCTCTCCCTTCCCCTCCCCTCAGCACTGTACTCGTCCGCTCAACTGTATATAATTTTCATCACCCTATTTATTTTGTTAATGAGATGTACATCACCCTGATTCTATTTATCTGCTATTGTTCTAATGAGATGTTCTTCCCCTCGATTCTCTTTATTGCCATCGTCCTCGTCCGTCCGTCTCCCCCGGTTAGACCGTGAGCCCGTCAAAGGGCAGGGACCGTCTCTATCTGTTACCGATCTGTCCGTTCCAAGCGCTTAGTACAGTGCCCTGCACATAGTAAGCGCTCAATAAATACTATTGAATGAATGAACTATGTGCTGAGCACTGTTCTGAGCGCTGGGGTAGATACAGGGTCTTCAGATCATCCCACGTGGGGCTCACATTTTTTAATCCCCATTTTTACAGATGAGGTCACTGAGGCCCAGAGGAAGTGAAGTGACTCGCCCAAGGTCACACAGCCGACAAGTGGCGGAGAGGGGATTAGAACCCACGACCTCTGACTCCCGGGCCCGGGCTCTTTCCACTAAGCCACGCTGCTTCTCTAATAATAATAAAAGCGGAATTTGTTAATAATATTGGTATTTGTTAAGCGCTTACTATGTGCAGAGCACTGTTCTAAGCGCTGGGGGAGATACAGGGTCATCGGGTTGTCCCACGTGGGGCTCACAGTCTTCATCCCCATTTGACAGATGAGGTCACTGAGGCCCAGAGAGGTGAAGTGACTCGCCCAAGGTCACACAGCCGACAAGTGGCGGAGTGGGGATTAGAACCCACGACCTCTGACGCCCGGGCTCTTTCCACTAAGCCACGCTGCTTCTCTAATAATAGTAAATGTGGTATTTGTTAATAATATTGGTATTTGTTAAGCGTTTGCTATGTGCAGAGCACTGTTCTAAGCGCTGGGGGAGATACAGGGTCATCAGGTTGTCCCACGTGGGGCTCACAGTCTTCATCCCCATTTGACAGAAGAGGTCACTGAGGCCCAGAGAGGTGAAGTGACTCGCCCACAGTCACACAGCCGACAAGTGGCGGAGCGGGGATTCGAACCCACGACCTCTGACTCCCAAGCCCGGACTCTTTCTACTGAGCCAAGCACTTACTATGTGCCAAGCACTGGAACAGAAACCAGATATTCGGGTTGCACCCAGTCCCTCTCTCACACAGGCCTCCCGGTTTAAGGGGGTGGGGGAACGGGTACTGAATCCCCATTTTACAGATCGGAAATCGAGGCCCAGGGAACCGCGAGCCCGTCGATGGGCAGGGACGGTCTCTATCTGTTGCCGAACTGTCCATTCCAAGCGCTCAGTACAGTGCTCTGCACATAGTAAGCGCTCAATAAATACTATTGAATGAATAAAGCGACTTGCCCAACGTCACTCAGCAGGCAAGTGGAAGCTCGCTGTCGTTTGCTACGTTGCACTCTCCTAAGCGCTCAGCAAATACGACCGCCCGAATGAATGAAGGTGGTGGAGCGGGGATTGGAACCCAGGTCCCCTGACTCCCAGGCTCCTGCCGTTTCCACGTGGCCATGCTGCTTCTCAGTGGCTTAGTGGCAGGAGCCCAGGCCTGGGAGTCAGAGGTTGCGGGTTCTAATCCCGGCTCGACCACTGATCGGCTGTGTGACTTTGGGCAAGTCGCTTGGCTTCTCTGTGCCTCGGTTACCTCATCTGTAAAATGGGGATTAAGACTGTGAGCCTCACGTGGGACATGCCGATTACCTCGTATCTCCCCCGGCGCTTAGAACAGTGCTCGGCCCATAGTAAGCGCTTAACAAATGCCATCATTATTATTCTCAGGCCCTGACTCCTTGGGCTGGGAGGGGCATCCTCAGAGAAGCAGCGTGGCTCAGTGGAAAGAGCCCGGGCTTGGGAGTCAGGTCATGGGTTCGAATGCCGGCTCTGCCACTTGTCATCTCGGTGACTGGAGGCAAGTCACTTCTCTTCTCTGGGCCTCAGTTCCCTCATCTGTAAAATGGGGATGAAGACCGGGAGCCTCACGTGGGACACCCTGTATCTCCCCCAGCGCTTAGAACAGTGCTCTGCACAGAGTAAGCGCTTAACAAATACCAACATTATTATTATTATGTAGACCATCCCCCTCCAGGCAGGCAGGGCTCTCTCCGAACCGGGAACCCCCTCCGCCCTGGCTCACCTGTTTCCAGCACCTGGGCTCAGCCAACGTCCCGGCCCCTCATCGTGCACAGTCCACCTCCCCCCCCCCGACCTGAATCAACAGATTAAATGTTATTTTTATTTCACACAAAAAATGTACAAAATAACAGGGTGGGTGGATTTTAATTGTTTATATTAAAAATCTAAAAGGTGCGACCGAACCATTTTCAATGGAGTCCCGGCAGGAGTTTTAAAGATGGCGGCCGTGCCCATCATCTTTGCACCTCAACACCCAGAACGACTCAGACGCGTTATTTACATCTCCTTGATGAGGAAGGATCCTCGCCCCCCCCCCGTCCCCCCGTCCCACCCCGCCGCCCTCGGTCGCCCCTGCTCCCACCCCCACCCCCACCCCAGGCCCGAAACAGGGTAAGCGAGGCCCTAAGGGAACGAGTTCCGGCCGGAGCGAGCGCCGGGACCCGCGGGACTGGGTTCGAAATAAATCCAGAACCCGGGACCCCAGCCAAGCAGCTCCGGCTCAATCTAGAACTTAAGCGAATGACCACCCCCCACCCCCAAAACAGCAAAAAGAAAAAGGGTCCCGGACGAGTTCGGAATCGGCCTAGAACCCGGATCTGCAGAATCCGCTTGGCTCCGTCTAGAACCCAGGCCCGGGCGGACGCGCTCTGGCTCGGGCTAGAACTCGGATCTCAGCGAGGGGATTGGGAGGTGGGGGCGGGCTCTGGACCTCCCCCCAACACCCTGGCCCCGGGGGGACTAGCTCGGGGACCCTCGACAACTCGGAAAGGCGGATCTACAAATCGCATCACCGTCAAGGGGAAAGAGAAGGGAAGGGAAATGCGGACGGAAGGGACGCGTGCACGCGTGTGCCGGAGGTTGGGAGGGAGTTGGGTTTTTGTTCAGCGGGTGGCTCGTGTTAATATCAGATTATTTTTTTTTTTAAGCTTTTCCCTTTCTTTACAAAACGAGGGGCATGGTCGTGGTTATTTATAGTCACATCGTGTCGACATCAAAATACTGCCGAAGGTCCGGGTCCCATCCGGGACCCAGCCCGGGGGGCGCTTCACTGCAGCAGGGCCCGGATCTGCTTCGAGGTGGTGTCGTCGTTCAGGTGCCGGGTGGTGTACCTGGGAAAGGAGTCGGGGGTGAGCGGAAGTTAAAAGCGGCGCGGTGTAGCGGCCCGGGAGTCGGGACGTCACGGGTTCTAATCCCGCCCCCGCCGCCTGTCTGCCGTGTGACCTCGGGCAAGTCACTTCGCTGCTCTGTGCCTCAGTTACCTCCTCTGTAAAATGGGGACTGAGACTGTGAGCCCCGCTTGGAACAGGGACTGTCCAACTCGATTTGCTCGTACCCACCTCAGGGCTCAGGACAGTGCTTCACAAAAACCGTGATTATTATTACTATTATTACTACTATTATTTTCACTTCTCTGTGCCTCAGTTACCTCATCTGTAAAATGGGGATTAACTGTGAGCCTCACGTGGGACGACCTGATTACCCTGTATCTCCCCCCAGAGCTTAGAACAGTGCTCTCGCCCATAGCAAGCGCTTAACAAATACGATTATTATTATTATTATTAGCAGTGGGAACGGGGAGGAGGCTCACGGCCTTCCCCCACTCCCACCCTTCTGGTCTCTAAAGCGTCCGGTCTGACCGGCCCCCCGCCCCGCCGACTCTCCCTGGTTTTGTTACCGATGGGGTTTTGTTACACAATTCCCCAAAGAAGGGGGCTCCTTAAAAAGAATAAATGCGGTATTTGTTAAGCGCTTACCATGTGCCAAGCACTGGTGCAGAAACCAGATATTCAGGTTTCGCCCAGTCCCTCACCCTCACAGGGCTCCCGGTTTAAGGGGGTGGGGGAACGGGTACTAAATCCCATTTTACAGATAGGAAACCGAGGCCTGGGTCGGACAGATGGGGTCTGGATGAGATTTGGGAAGCAGCATGGCTCAGTGGTAAGCGCGCGGGCTTGGGATTCAGAGGTCATGGGTTCGAATCCAGGCTCTGTCACTTGTCAGCTGTGTGACTGTGGGCATGTCACTTCACTTCTCTGGGCCTCAGTTACCTCATCTGTAAAATGGGGATTAAGACCGTGAGCCTCGCGGGGGACAACCTGATCACCCTGTGTCTACCCCAGCGCTTAGAACAGTGCTCTGCACATAGTAAGCGCTTAACAAGTACAAATACCATTTGGGCCTGTCCGGGGGAGGGGACGGACATGAGATCAACACCCCCGCTCACCGCCGTGCTCCGGCCCCCCAGCAGCAACACCAGCGGGGAGATCGCGGAGGGGCCGGCAAGGACCGACCCCCAGAACCTCCCCCAAGCTCACTAGATCCCGGGGGGGCTGGGTTTGGGGAGGGGGAGCTCACAGGTCTCCGGGCCCCCTAAGGCCCAGAGAAATCCCCCCGCAAGTCTACGAGGGCCGACCGGACCTCCTAGCAACGTCTGAGCACCTAATAATTGCAGTATCTGTTAAGCGCTTACTATGGGCCAGGCCCTGTGCTAAGCGCTGGGTGGATCCGAGCAAATCGGGGTGCCCTGTCCCACGTGGGGCACCCAGTGTCCATCGCCGTTTTACAGATGAGGTCACTGAGGCACAGAGAAGTGAAGGGACTTGCGCAGATCACTGGCGGAGCCAGGATTAGAACCCATGACCTTCTGACTCCCAGGCCCGGGAATCTATCCATTACGTCACGCAGCTTCCCCCACATCCCCCAGGGTTTATGCTGTTGCCCCTTCTCTTCCCCGTGCCGTGGGAAGGGGGAGAGAGGAGAGGCCGGGGGGGGGGGCTTCCTGGAACCTACCGTGGCAGAGCCCGGGACCCTCGGGGACCCTCGGGGTGTTGGGAGAGGGCGGCAGATGGCCCCCCACCCTCCGGCCCCCCAGACAGCAGCCCGGCGGCCGCCGAAGAGGAGGACGCGAGGACGAGGAAGTTACCTCAGAGCGTTCAGGAGCCCCTCGGTGCTGTTTGAAGGTTGATCTTTCAAGACCTTTATGCAGCCTTTCATCTGTCACGGCAAAGAAAAGGCAAAGAACAGCTGTGGGCGGGGGGAGAACTTTCGGCTTTCTCGCGGGGAGGAGGAAGGGCTCGGACCGCGGGGGAAGCTCCCCCAAAAGGCCGCTACGTTTCAAATGATAGGAGTCACCGCGATAGTCGTTCAGCTCTTACTATGGGCCGAACGCCGCGCTGACCCATCTTCCGGGGCAGCTACAAGATCATCAGATCGGGGAGCTCGTGGTCTAGGAGCCTGGGAGGGCAGAAGCCGCGTGGCCCCGTGGAAAGAGCCCGGGCCTGGGAGTCAGAGGACCCGGGTTCCAATTCTGGCTCTGCCCCTCGTCTGCTGTGTGACCTTGAGCAAGTCACTTGGCTTCTGCTATCCGTCCCGGCCCACTCGCTCCTTCCCACCCCTTCCCTCGGCCCGGAGCCCCTCTCCCGGCCGGGGGCGGCCCCTCTGGGCACTCACGTCGATCTTCGAGGTCTTGGCGAAGGCCCCCACGGGGTGCACGTGGTCGTAGAGGATGATGACGCCGACCATGACCCTCATGCAGAAGAGGAGGGTCTCCGTGTTGGTGAACCTGCTCCTGTACTCCCTGGCCGGGATGTGGACAGGCAGAGGCGGGGAGGAGAGGAGGGAGGGCGCGTGAGGGCCCGTGGGGGAGCGTGGGGGAGCGTGAGGGTGTGTGGGAACACGTGAGGGTTTGTGAAAGTGCATGAGAACGTGGGAGAGTGGGAGGGGCGTGACGGTGTGTGGCAGAGGGTGAGAGTGCGGTGAGAGCGAGCGAGAGTGCTTGAGAGCGAGTGAGAGCCTGTGAGAGCGGACGAGAGCACGGCCCATCCCGCCCAAATGGCCGACCCCAACCCCGCCTCCTCCGGGAGGCCATCCCAGGCCAATCCCCGGCCCTCCCTAACTCCCCCCGGCCTTTCCCGGAGCCCCTCGGCCTTCCCCGGCCTTCCCCGGGCCTCCCCGGCCCTCTCCGGCAGGGCCTCGCAGCCCCGCCCTCACGTGGGCCCCCTCCCGCTGCCGATCGACCGGACGGCAAACCCGCCGGCGGCCTGGCTCCCCTCGCCGCCGGCAGCTGCGGCTCGGACCCCCGCCCCGGCCCGGGCTGCCCGGATTGAGGGGAGGCGGGAGCGCGGCAGAAGAGCGTGGCGCCCGGACGCTCCGACCTCCCAGCTCCCCAGCCCCGCCGCGACCACCTCTCCTTAAGTACCGGTGGGGCTGCCCCACCGCTCGGGTCTCTGGAATTCCCCGGGTCCGCCCCACGTCCTCCCCCTCGGCCCCAGGTGCCGGCACTCGGTTCTGCTCCTCTCCACTTAAGGTCTGGACCTTTCCCATCTCGGCTCTCGCGCCCGCCGTCCGCCGGTCTGGCTTCTCTCCCGCTGCACGGCTCTCTCCGGCCCCCTTCGACCTCACCGGACCACCACCCTCCCTTTCTTCACAGCCCTCGTGAAGGGTCTTCCCAGAGCGAGCCCCCGCTTCCCCACTCTCGTCGTTCCCACCTCCTCCTCGACGCCCGGCGGGGCCCGGTGGGAAGACCACGGGCCCGGGAGTCGGTGGACCGGGGTCCCGATTCCGGCTCCGTGACTCGCCCAGCTTTTCTGTGCCTCGGTTTCCTCATCGGTAAAATGGGAATCGATACCTGCTCTCCCTCCCGCGTCGACCGTGAGCCCCACGTGGAACAGGGACTGTGTCTGGTCTGATTATCTTCTATCATCCCCAGCGCTTAGTACGGTGCTCAGCCCACTGTAAGCCCTTAATACCATCATTATTATCATTGATGATAATGATAATTTACTTCAGCCTCTTCTTTTTATCTCTTGAGGTTTACTCCAACTTATGTCTCCCTCGAGAGCAATGCAGTGGCATTTATTGAGGGCCTGCTGTGTGCAGAGCACTGCGCTGATCGATTTGGAGAATATAAATCAGATAGAAGACACAATCCCCGCCCTCGGGGAACTTTCAATTTAGTGAGGCAGACACTTAGCCTGGCTTAGTGGCAAGAGCCCGGGCTTGGGAGTCAGAGTCCGCGGGTTCTAATCCCGCCTCCTCCATTTGTCTGCTCTGCGTGTGACTTCGGGCAAGCCGCTTTACTTCTCTGTGCCTCAGTTGCCTCATCTGTAAAATAGGGATTTAAGACGGGGAGCCCCACGTGGGACAACCTGATGGCCTTCTATCTACCCCAGCGCTTAGAACAGCGCTTAACGAGTACCGTAATTATTATTATTAAATTGCAGAGGGAGAGTAACAGTGGATAGAAAATGCATAGGTAGGGGTTTGGGGACGTAGGGGTTGTGATGATGTGCGGGTGGGGGGCATTGAGTGGCCGAAGCGGCAGCTGGCTCACATAGGTTAGAGTGGGAGCTCCTTGAGGTCGGGGTCTGGGTCTCTGTGACCCCCCCGCCACGCTTAGCCGTGACCTCCGTGCCCGACCGTCAGACCGGAGGCAGGCCAAGGCAGGCAGTCCAGTCGGCGGGTGGACCCTGCTGGGACAAAGATGACCCCGGCCGATTCCGAGCCAGGTTCAGACTCACTGCCGAACTCCTGGGCCCATGATGACAACGGCAATAATAATAATAACGATAATGATCACTGTTGAGCGCTTGATATGTGTCAAGCGCTGGGGTAGAAACCAGGTAGACTCCAGAGTGTAAGCTCGTTGTGGGCAGGGAATTATCTGTTTATTGTTGAATCGTACTCTCCCAAGAGCTTAGTACAGTGCTCTGCACACAGTGAGCGCTCAGTAGATACGACTGAATCGAATGAATGAACAATCGGGCCGAGTCCCCGTCCTACGCGGGGCGCAGTCTAACAGGGAGTAAGACCGAGTACTTTATCCTCGTTTTAGAGATGTGGAAACGGAGGCCCAGAGAAGTTAAGTGTGAGGCGAGGCAGCAGGCAAGAGGCAGGGTCGGGATGAAAATCCAGGTCCTCCGACTCCCAGGCCCAGGCCCTTTCCATTCGGCCTCACTGCCTCTCCAGGCTGTTGCCCTTGTAGATGCCAGAATCCCGTAGTTCCAGACTGCTCTGGTCCCTGGCTTCCAAGCCCCAGGGGGAGAGTTAGGGTTGTGATGGATCACCCCCACCCCAACCCCCCATCGCCTCTGGGGCATTCGCCCTGGGGTGGGGTCTGGGCCCAGAGGCCGGCCCCCCGGGGAGGCGGAGACTCACGGGGTCTCCAGCATCACCCTGCAGACGCAGGCCATAGTGCTTAGACAGTCAGTGGTGTCTTCGATGGGGAGAGTCTTGTTCTGAGAATTGAGAGCAGAGAACGGCAGCTTTACTGACGCGCGTGATCCTCCTGCAGCTACCCGGTCCTCCCCGGTCCTCCCCGGCCTTCCCCGGATCTCCCCCGCCTCCCCTCGTCCTCCCCAGCCTTCTCCGGCCTTCCCCATCCCGCCCTGGACTTCCCCGGCCTTCTCCGGCCCTCCCTGACCTTTCCTGGTCTTCCCCAGCCCTCTTTGGTCCTCCCTGGCCTCCCCTAGGCCTCCCCTCGCCTTCGCCAACACTCCCCTGCCCTCCCCGACCTTCCCTGGCCTTCCCCAGGCCTCCCCAGCCCTCTCTGGCAGGGCCTTGCAGCCAGTGGGAAAAATTAACTTCAAGTGGGTCCCCTCCCACTACAGGTTCTCCCTTCCCATCCCCTCAGCACTGTACTCGCCCGCTCAGCTGTATATATCTTCATTACGCTATTTATTTTATCAATGAGATGTACATCACCTTGATTCTGTTTATCTGCTATTGTTTTAATGAGATGTTCTTCCCCTCGATTCTCTTTATTGCCATCGTTCTCGTCCGTCCGTCTCCCCCGATTAGACCGTGAGCCCGTCAAAGGGCAGGGACCGTCTCTATCTGTTGCCGATTTGTACGTTCCAAGCGCTTAGTACAGTGCTCCGCACATAGTAAGCGCTCAATAAATACTATTGAATGAATGAATGAATGACCACCCTTCTAACACTCCGTCTCGCCCCCGGGGCCAAACCCCAGGGCTCAGTCGGGCGGCCCCTTACCTCGGAGACAAACTTAGTGGTGGCGTTGCTTAGAGTTTTGAGCATCGGCGTGGCCTCTGCATAGAAGAGGGACATCCTGTTAGCCATTTCGTTGTTGACTTCACTCTCGGCATCTAACTGCAGGACAGGAAACAGGAGTGACTCTCGCAGCCGGAGGAGGCGGGGTGCTGTCGTGGCCCGGGGCTGCTCCCGTGTGCCCAGTCCAACCTGGCCCGACCTGACGTTATTATTATTAGTAATAATAATCATAATGTTGGTATTCGTTAAGCGCTTACTATGTGCGGAGCGCTGTTCTAAGCGCTGGGGGAGATACAGGGTCATCAGTTTGGCCCACGTGAGGCTCACAGTCTTCATCCCCATTTGACAGAAAAGGCAACCGAGGCACAGAGAAGTTGTGACTTGCCTACAGTCACGCAGCTGACAAGCGGCAGAGCTGGGATTCGAACCCATGACCTCCGACTCCCAAGCCCGGGCTCTTTCCACTGAGCCACGCTGCTTCTCCCGTAATTATATTACTATATAATGAATATAATGGTAATTATTGCTCACGGCCTGGAACTCCCTCCCTGTTCACAGGAAGCAGCTTGGCCTACTGGCAAGACCACGCGCTGGGGATTCAGAGGACGTAGGTTCTGATCTCTGCTCTGTCGCTTGTCGGCGGTGTGACCTTGGGCAAGTCACTTCCCTTTCATTCATTCGTTCATTCAGTAGTATTTATTGAGCGCTTACTATGTGCAGAGCGCTGTACTAAGCGCTTGGAACGGACAGTTAGGCAACAGATAGAGACGATCCCTGCCCACTGACGGGCTCACAGTCTAATCGGGGGAGACAGACGGCAGCTCTGCGCCTCAGTTACCTCATCTGTAAAATGCAGACTGAGACTGTGCGCCCCGTATGGGGCGGGGACTGTGTCCAGCCTGATGACCCTGTATCTACTCCAGCGCTTAAAACAGTGCTCGGCACATAGTGAAGGCTTAACAAATACCATCACTGTTCTTATTTCAGTCAAGCAGACCACTTCTCTCTAGGTTCCAAACGCTACCAAAATCACACCTCCACCAAGGAGGCCATCCCTATTTAATCTGGAGAAGCAGAGTGGCTCAGTGGAAAGAGCCCGGGCTTGGGAGTCAGAGGTCATGGGTTCAAATCCCGGCTCGGCCACTTGTCAGCTGCGTGACTATGGGCGAGTCACTTAACTTCTCTGTGCCTCAGTTACCTCATCTGTAAAATGGAGATTAACTGTGAGCCTCACGTGGGTCAACCTGATTACCCTGTATCCACCCCAGCGCTTAGAACAGTGCTCTGCACATAGTAAGCGCTTAGCAAATACCAACATTAATTAATTTCCCGTCGCCCCTCCATCTGCACTTCTGAATCACTTGGCCCAGTGGACAGAGCACGGACTTGGGAGTCAGGGAACCTGGGTTCTAATCCCGGTTCGGCCACCTGTCGGCTGAGTAGATTTGGGCAAGTCACGTTTTAACTACCCCCCTGCATGCAGTAAGGTCAATAAATACGATGGAATGAATGGCCCAGTTTAAGCACTTAACAAATGTCATTTTTTAAAAAATGAGAAGGCTCTTACCTGCAGATTGTTGATGCGGTTTCGGCTGATGGTTCTTCTGTAATAGCTAAAGTCATTCTGGATGGCCGGGTTGGTCATCTGGGAGACAGTCGAGGGGGGAGACACAGAAGGGACCACCGGTGACCTAGACTGGAAGCTCCTCCAGGGCAGGGACCTCTACCAACTCTATCGTACTATTTTCTCCCAAGCACTTAGTTCCCTGCTCTGTCCTCAGGAAGTGCTCAATATATACCCTCGGTCGACTGATTGATCGACTGATTGATTTCCCCTCTCCCCGTCCCAAGTCGTCTCGGGTCCACAAGACGCCCCGCACCCCCGACTCTCTGGAATCCGGCCGGGCAGCCGAAACTTCCCGATGAAGGGCCCAGATTGGTTCCAATTTCCCACTGCCGATCTCCCGGGGGAGGGGGGTGGGGAGGAGAAGAGGGGGACTTGAGGCGCTAGGGGGGTGGGTCAGAACCGGCCAACTTCATCTCCCGTTGCAGAGGCTGGGCGAGTGTGGGCACCCCCGGGGCCGGTGCGAAGCTTTAATGGCAGAACCGCCCCCCGGGTTGGGGGGCGGCTGCCCTGGGCCCCGCCCGTGTTCCTGAACACCATCAGAGGGGCCTGCAGAGGAAGACCCCGGAGGCCTCCCAGCGGGCAGCCCCCTGCCCAACTTCCCTGGGTGATGGGAGCCGGCCCCAGGCCACACGCCCTCCCCGGGGACCACCTGAGCCGTCCCCGCTCTGTCCGCCCCCATCTCCCCCGGCCCCGTCTCCTCCCACGTCCAGTGGGGCCGGGCAGCCGATACCTTGAGCTCGTCAAAGCTGAGCGTGAAGTGGAGGATTTCGGCAAACTGCTTAGCGAGGGCTTGCTCCCTCTCCAGGTGCTGGGTCGGGGCATACGGGGGGCTGGTCAGGGCCTCCAGCAGGCTGCGCAGGGCGTTCTCTGGCCGGAGGGGAAGAAGAGCACCGTGGGCTGGTGTCCTCTCCCCATCACCCAGTGGCCGCCCAACCCCACCACCTTCCACACGCTCTGCCCCTCGCCGTCCCGTCCGCCGCACCTGGCCGACAGGGGCATTCCCGCAGCCTCCAAGGTGCCTTTCCCCACTGTTCTGAGTGCAGAATTCCTGGGAATTTTTTTTAAAGGCACTGCCCTTAGCACTGGTGTAGCTACAGGATCACCAGGTTGGACACAGTCCAACCTGGGAATTGTAAGGGGAGGGAGTGGAATTGGAGAGAATGGGACCGACCAGGTTGCGGGGACGACAAGTTCTAGTCCCAGCTCTGCCACGTCTCTGCTGTGTGCCCTTGGATAAGTCACTTAACTTCTCTCATCTGTAAAATGGGGATTAAATAGCTGCTCTCTCCCTCTCCCATAGATAGGAGCCCCAGGTGGGGCAGGGACCGTATCCGATCTGATTGTATTAAAGCTACCTCAGCACTTAGCACAGCTCTTGGCACAAAGTAAATGCCAACATCAGCACTGCCCCATCCCCCTCCCCGACTGCTATCAAGGCTCATCTGGGAAGCAGGAAGGGGGAAGGAAGAGGTTGGGAGCACCATCGACGGGAGAATCTGAAGAATTCTTTTTTTGGAAAGACCAAACCAGGCAAAAGAAGCAGCATGACCCAGAGGAAAGAACCTGGGCCTGGGAGTCAGAGCACCTGGGTTCTAATAATAATAATAATAATAATAATGTTGGTATTTGTTAAGCGCTTACTATGTGCAGAACACTGTTCTAAGCGCTGGGGTAGAGCCAGGGGAATCAGGTTGCCCCACGTGGGGCTCACAGTCTTAATCCCCATTTTACAGATGAGGTAACTGAGGCCCAGAGAAGTGAAGTGACTTGCCCACAGTCCCACAGCCGACAAGTGGCAGAGCCGGGATTCGAACCCTTGACCTCTGACTCCAAAGCCCGTGCTCTTTCCACTGAGCCACGCTGCTTCCCCACCACTCGTCTGCCGTGTGACCTTGGGCAAGTCACTTCACTTTTCTCTGCCTCACTTACCCCATCCATCTGTAAAATGGGGGTTAAATCCTCCTCCTTCCAACCTAGACTGTTGAGCGCAATATGGGACAGAGACCTCGTCCAACCTATCTTGTATCTATCCCTGTTGTTAGTACAGTCCCCGGGAAATGGTAAGAGCTTAACAAATAGGATTAAAGAAAAAAGGGAAAGGATTCCTCCCCTTTCGAGTGACGTAACCTCCGGCGGCTAAAAGCGGGGCTGCCAGGCCGGAGAAGGCCCTAACTCACACCAGGCCGGAGGAGGTCAAGGACCGAAAAGGGGATTCGGGGCAGACGAGGAAATCCTTGTCCCGCACCTGAGAGGGCAGAACACGCCGGGGAAGTCAGCCTTACCGAGCCGAAGAGAAAACTCGTAGAAGCGCTTCAGTTTAGCCACTAAAGGGCACACTGCATTCCAGGCCTTCTCCTGTAGCTGGAGGTCATTGGGGTTCTGGATGGCCTACCAGATACAAAACGGACAGGAAACCCATGGGCACCCACCCCTGACCCCGCACCGCCTCGACGAGGTCCAAAAATAAGGAGGAGAATCCGGACCCCTGGGGGGTAATAAAACACCGTACCATCTTTCCGCCACGCCCACTTCCTTCTTCCCGGGCCCAGGCTTGGCCCCAAAGCATTCTAACAACGCGCCCTGCTGCCCTGCACCAACCTGGCATCGCCGCCCCGCCCCCGGAAGGAAAACCCCAGCCGTGCTACCTCTCTAATTTCCTGGCCCGCTCCTGTGTAGGACTGCAGTTCAGCCAGGATGGTTTGAGCTTCCTCCAGCACCGCATTGACTTGGTTCCACACCGCCGTCTCGGCCTCTGTGGGCTGGGCATCTACGGTAGATCACCCAAAGAGAACCATTTCAAGAGCCTTCCCGGGCCACCAGAGCCTCGGGTGTGGCTCCCGGGCGGCTGAGGTCTCAGCTCATCTAGGAACTAGGGCTCGGACGGAAAAACCCTCTCGCCCACATCACCCCCTAGGCCCCTGCCCACAGTCCAGTCCCCAGAACAGCCGAGGAGAAAAACGTCCCGTCGGGGAGCGGCGGGTAGGACGGTCAGTCGAGAGGCTTCCTGTCGGCAAGCTGTCGGGGCCTGAGCCTACGCATCCTAAGGGTCCATGAAATCCTCCTTGGCTATACCGTTTCTTGTCTGCCAGCCTGGAAAACTTCTCAGTCACGTCGCTTCCCGCCTACAGGTCCACGGAATACTTCTCCGCTACATCACTTCCCGCAAGTCCACAGCTTAATTCACCACATCGCTTCTCGCCTGCGAGTCCACGAAATACTCCTTCTCTACGTCACGTCCTCTCTGCAGGTCCATGGGCCGGTCCCTCGGGGCTCGGTCAGCCAGTCACGCATGAGTTCTCTAGCATCCCAGTTGATTCCCCCCACCTCCCCGTTTCTCTGATGGACTCTGGCACCTACAGGCTCTCAACTGAAAACGAAACCTGGAAAAATAAGGGTGAAGGAAACAGAAATGTCTGATGGAAATAACAACCCAGCTGGAGTGAAATGCCTCTTCCTTGTAATGAGCCCTCAGGCTCCCCGCCCCGCCTGCCTTCCCTCTTCTGATCCTGCTGGCACCCCGTCCTCTGGCAGCTCCCTGATTTTATTCGCCGCCTGCCTTTCCCTCCTGGAGGACCTCTCTCTCGGTCTCATTGCCGTCCAAATGTTTTCTCCCCAGTTCCTTCTCTTCCTTCCTGACCCAGTTCCATTTTTATTGACTGGCTCTCAGATAAAGGAACCAGGATTTCCTCTCTCTTTCTCTTTCTCCCCCCACCCCCGTTTCTCTCGCTCTCTTTCTCCTTCTCATGTCCTCAAGTCTTCCAGAGGCAAGGAGGACCCCCCCCCCCCCCGAGATCCTCCATTTTGCGGGGGTCTGGGCAGGGGAGGGAAAGCTTTTCAGCTGCCTTTGGAAGTAGGGGAATCCTGGAATGCTTCCTAAAGGAGGAAGCTCCATCTGCTCAGATTTCCGCCGGGGTTCCTTTCTTCTCCCCATCCTCGGCCTCTCCTCATTTGACCCTGAGTTGGACCACTGGCGGGGGGTTAAGCTGGAGCAGAACTGGAAGCAAAGAAGCTTTCCAATCTCTCTGGGTTTTTCTCTCTGGGTTTTCACGGCTGATGTCGAGCAACGGGGTGGCCTAGTGGAAAGAGCACAGGCCTGGGAGTCAGGAGACCAACGTGGATCTAATCCCAGCTCTGCCACTTGCCTGCTGTGTGACCTCGGGCAAGTCACTTAACTTTTCGGGACCTCATTTTCTTCATCTGTAAAATGGAAATTATATCCGTTCTTCCTCATCCCTAATAATTAGTGATAATTATAGTATTGGTTAAGCACTTTCTATGCCGAGCACCATACTAAGCACTGGGACAGACACAAAATAATCAGATCAGATGCAGTCCCTGTCCCACATGGGGCTCACAGTCTAAGTAGGAGGGAGTAGGATTTGATCCCCATTTTACAGGTGACAAAACTGAGGCCCAGAGAGGATGTGACGTGCCCAAGGTCACAGAGCAAACAAGGGACAGATTAGAACCGATAATAATAATAATAATAATAATAATAATGATAGTATTTGTTAAGCAATTACTAGGCGCCAAGCACTGTTCTAAGCACTGGGGTAGATACAAGGTAATCAGGTTTTCCCCCCGGGGGCTCCCAGTCTTAATCCCCATTTTACAGATGAGGTAACTGAGGTACAGAGAAGTGAAGTGACTTGCCCGAAGTCCCACAGCTGCTAAGTGGCAGAGCCGGGATTAGAACCCACGACCTCTGACTCCCAGGCCCGGGCTCTTTCCACTTGGCCACGCTGCTTCCCTTAGACTGTAAGCCTCAAGTAGGGTAGGAACTGTTTCAATCCGAGTCTCCGATATCCCAGCGCTTAGCTTAGTGTAAACTCATTAAAGGCAGGGAATGTTTCTGTTAATTCTGTTACATTGTTTTCTCCCAAGCACTTAGTATAGTGATCTGCACATAGTAAATGCTCAATAAACACAATTGATTGACAGGAAGCACTTAAATATTATTATTACTGTTACTATTATTATTATTACGTCTGTGCCGGCTGGGAGAGGCTGAGATGTGGGAAAATCCCCTCCGACTTCAGCGGCTGTTTCACAGGGCACAGACAGCAAAGTTGCTTCCATCCCTCTTGACCTCTGACCGCCTCCCCCAGCACCCCGCTTCCCACCCCCGGGGAACTTCATTCCAAGGAATTCACTCTCCAGGTCGGGGCCGCGGGATCCGGCGGAGGGAGAGGCCAGTGGCCGCTTCCGGGAGGGCGAGATGAAATGGCGGCTTAACCGATACGAACTCAAAAGAAGCAAAATGATGATAATAATAATAATAATAAAAGTAAGGGAATGCAAACGAATGAAAATAAAATCCAGTCTCACGTTCAAAGTCAAGGAAAAAATTAGGGCCATGTTCAAGCTCGTTATAAGTCAACACTTTAAGAAGGTTCCCCATGTGACACCTGCAAGAGAAGAGACAAGAGGAGAAGGTGTGATGGAGGGGTGGAGGGGGGAGTGTCCGGAAGGGCAGTACTAGATGCGAGGCTGGGGTCACCCCAGCAGAGAAATGTGGCAGGAAGAGGCGCGTGAAGCCACAGCCCTGACCCTACCCACCCCCCCCGAACCCCTGCCGCTCAATTTAAACACCCCAACTTCCCAACCAATGGCATCTCTGCGTTGAGGTTACCCCGGGACTCACCCGAGAAACCAGAGACGGACACTGAACCGCTTTCGGATTTTTTAAATTGGCTATCGCTCGGCACGACTGGTCCGAAACGACGTGCGTCGGAGTCCCAATTTTGGGGGCTTGGCCCACGGTGACCCTCTTCCTGCTCCCAGACGGGGAATGAGCAGTGGCGGATGGGAGAGGTGAACAATCATCAACCGGCCAGGAACAGAGCCGCTGTTCTCCCAAGACGGGGACGATTCGCCCGAGGTTCTGGAATGGGGAGGGGGCGGGAGGGTCCCGGAATCCCAAAGTGGGCAGGAGAGGAGCGGGCGTCCCGTCGGGGGAGCCGGCTCCGGCCGGCCGCCGACCGCTCTGACCGGGAAGTAATTTAGAAGCGTGGCCCGGATGCTGAAATTCCCCCCTCGAATCCTCTTCTTGAGAAGGGCGGCAGTGGACGTGATTGAATCGAGGGCCTTATTACCGTTTCCGGCCCCGGGGACCTGCTCTTTCGGGGACCTGCTCTTTCGGCTAGGATCGCCCTCCCCTCCGTTCCCCTTCCACCACGCCCACCCCACCTCGGGGCTCAACTGCATGCGAGCTATTTTCAGGTTTCCATTGTTCGGCCTTCAGGAGTTCGAAGGAATGAGAGAGCGTGTGGTAAACCAACTCGTGTGAGCGTCATCTCTTTCTCCCTTTCACGGCCTACTCGAACTCCGCTGCTAATTAAATCTACTCACCGCGATGCTATCGCCCGCTTTTTAGAGACCTTGATCTGGGTCGTTCTCTCTGCCGATCGGCTTGTGGTTTTGACAAAAAGCCAGGGCTGGCTTTCCCTGACTACAGTCGACCCGGTGAACTCATTGAGGAAAGTGAACTCCAAACTGGCTGGGGACCAGGTCTGGGAGGGGAGGACCGCCATCGAGTGGGCTGGTCCAGGCTTGACCGCATGCCCTGGGGCCGGGTCATCACCCACAGGATGACCAGAGGGGCTGGAGTGTGGGTGGGGAGGGGGTCGATACGGACCAGGCTCCAGTTCCTCTCCCCCACACTGCTCCCGTATTTCACGACTCTCTCCCTCCACAATTTCCACATCCCTCTCCGTTGCCCTCTCTTCTCCTTCTGCTCTCCTAAATCTCTGGTTTCCTCCTCTCTGACCCCATTCTTCCCCTACACCCGGGTCCCACTCCCTCCATTCTGTCCTTCTCCATTCCTCTCTTCATCTTTTTCTCCCCTGCCTCTCTGTTCCCCACCTCAGCTCTACTGGGGGGGTCTGAAAACACCTCCCCTCTCTCCCGGTCTCCTCTCTTCGCCCAAGGCCGCCGTGCAGATTAGTACAGGTCCGGGACCCCATGGGTATGAACCGGCAAGTAAGAGTAGATGCGATAATTGAACATGCAAACTCGGGACAGTTTTTTTCTCTAGACCTCCCCCCTCCCCCAACAAAGGACACTGGCCGGGTCAGGGCTGGTAAAAATGAGCGTGGGTTGGTAGGTTTGGAATCTGTCTGCAAAGCAACTGACTGACATCAGCTCTTTTCCTCTCTCCGTTTCCTCTTTTTTTCCTCCCTCTTTCTTCTCTTTTTCTCTCTCCCGGGGCCAATTTTCTCCCATCGCCCAGGGCCCAGGCAGACTGGGCACTTCAGCTGCATTTTCGACCCTTCCCTAAAAGCCCGAGATCTAGCCTCCTCGGGGTCGTCTGTGAAGTGTCTCGGGGAGAGACGTTGAGGTTTGTTTGCAGATTTTTCTATCTGCAGAGAGGGCCGGGCGAGTGGCCGGCTGTGGCCGGCAGGTACTTTCTTTCACAAACATATGGTCGACCCAGGAGTTGCTGGGAGATCCTGCAGGGCAGGAAATATCAGGTCAGGGTCCAGCGACCTTCCAGATTTGCAGGAAACCCTGCGGGGAGCACCACATTTCATCCGTCGCCTCTGGAGATCAGTGGCCTAAAGGGCTCAGGGCTCAGAACCCCTAGGACGGGAGCCCTCCAAAGCACTCCCAGCCCCTGCCGTCCCGAGGACGGCATCGATAGGGAAGTGGAGGGTCATCGGGCTGGGGCAGGGAAGGCTTTTATCGTCCCATTTTCCCTGCCTGAAACTTATCTGGCCCAGGTCAGCCTCCTTCCAGGAGGGAACTTTTGCATTTTGGTGGGGACTAGAAAGCCGAGGGGGGTCCTGCGGGGGTCCTGGACATGTGCAGGAAAGGGAAGACCGTCCCCCCCACCCAGCCAGGCTCAGGGACCCTCTCTCCCCTGCCCTCCGACAGGAACGGCTGCCGGCCTCTCCCAGCTGGGCCGGCGAGGCGCTGGGCAGGGGGCGAGCGGGGTCCCGAAGGGTAATAAGGCCCGGCTTGGATTTCCCTTTGGCTCTGGAGACCAGCGACTCCTCCTTCCAGCATCCGTACGCGCCTCCCAAACACAGGACGACTTACTTTCGAAATCCAGGAAAAAATGAGGACAGTTTTCTAAATCTTTGCCCAATACCTTTATCAGGTTGCCCATGGCCGGCAGCCCTGGGTGAGAGAAACAGAACACAGTGGAACAGCACGAGCACCGAGCGGCCCGGTGGCCAAACCGCCGGGTGGCCCCCGCTCCCCGGGCCTCCCCTTCCCTCGCCCCTCCTGCGGGTTCCTCTGCTCGCTACCCCTTTGCCCGGAAGACGGACCCCGGCGCCCCACGGGTCTCGGATCTTCCCGGGCCGTGCCCGCCTCGGGGGCCATGCCGGCCTCTCGGAAGTCTTACCTGCCCAGGTGCGAGGTGGCTCCGGTTCCCCGGCAGGCAGCTGTGGCCTCTACCCGCCCTGCCCCCCGCTTCGCCCACTCTGACTCCTGCCACGCCGGCTGGTCCTCCCGCGGGCTCCCCCGCCCCTCTCACCGCCCCCGGGCCCAGACGCCCGCTCGGGCCTACCGCTCTTTCGGCCGAGCCTGCCTCGACTTCTCTTTTTTTTTTTTTCTATTCTGGGTCCCCAGAGGGGAAGCGGAGCTCCTCGTTGTGCGCCTCAGCGCTTCCTGTGTGAGCATCTCATGCTGGGCCCCCTCCACGAGAGCCTGCCTAGTGTCTCCACACTTCCTCCTCACCCAGAGGAGTTGCCTCGACCACGCCCGGGGGTCCCGGGGGGGTGGGGGGGTCCCTTTTCCATTACGACCCCCGGGCCCTCTCCCTCAGGCCCTGCCTCTCTGCTTCAGGATCCTGCATGCTCTGGGGGTTGGGGAGGGGCTGGAGGAGGAGGATGGAGGAGGAGAGGGAGGGAAAGAAGGAAAAGTAGGAGGGGAAGGAGGAGGAAGAGAAAGGAGGAGGCGAAGGATGGAGGAGGAAGAGAAAGAGGGGAAGGGGAGGAGAAGGAAGGGAAGGAGGGGAAGAAGCACAAGGAGGAGGAGGTGGAGGAGGAAGAGAAAGAGGAGAAGAAAAAGGAAGAGGAGGAGGAGGGAGAGGAGAAGGGAGAGGAGGAGGAGGAGGAGACAGTGCCTAGCTGGCAAGCTGCAGACCAGTGAGGGGAGAGAGCGAGTTTGGCCTCTAGTACCTCTCCAGAACTTCCTGAAATGAACTCTGCCTGGCAGCATCGCCAGCTGACTTGGGGAAATCCGCCTTGCGCTGCAGCGGCCTGGTTTCCGCCGGCCGGGAGCCGCCCCACCCACCCCTCTGCCCGCTCCCGTTAGGGCATCGTCTCCCCCTCCCACCCAGGCCAATGCGAAACTCAGCACTTAGAGGCTCGGCCTATTGGATTGTATACTCCCCGCGGGCAGGGCACAGGTCACTTGGCTTGGTACTTCCCCGTAAAGGTTTGGTGGAGTGTACCGTGCCCAGAGGCCGCTCAATAAATGTTCCCACTTCCACCTTGAAGGCTGCTATCACCAATAGTCGGGGCCTGCGGTGTGTGTTGGGCCCAATAATAATAATGTTGGTATTTGTTAAGCGCTTACTCTGTGCAGAGCACTGTTCTAAGCGCTGGGGGAGATACAGGGTCATCAGGTTGTCCCGCGGGAGGCTCAAAGTCGATCCCCATTTTACAGATGAGGTAACTGAGGCGCAGAGAAGTGAAGTGACTTGCCCACAGTCACACAGCTGACAAGTGGCAGAGCCGGGATCCCAGCCCCCAAGCCTGGCTAGCCCCCTTCCTCCCAGGTTTCTGATCCGCACCTGCTCGCCTGGAGCGTGCCCTCCCTCTGCCCCCTCGTCCCAGGTTTCATCGCGGGGCCTTCTTGGGGTTCCGGCCGTGGGACCGAAGCCATCGCTCTTGTCTCCACGGCCCACCCCCGGCCCCAGACGGGACGTGAGCTTCAGGGTAGGGCTGCCGGGAGGTGAGAGGCGGCCGAGCGGGCGGAGCGGAGGAGTCCTCTCCCCCTTCTGGCCCGTGAGCCCGTCGTCGGGGAGGGATTGTCTCCAGCCGCTGCTGAATGGTACTTTCCAAGCGCTTAGTACGGTGCTCTGCACACAGAAAGCACTCAATAATAATAATGCTGGTATCTATCAAGCGCTCACGATGTGCAAAGCACTCTTCTAAGCGCTGGGGGGATACAAGGTGACCAGGTTGTCCCACATGGGGCTCACAGTTTTCATCCCCATTTGCCAGATGAGGTCACTGAGGCACTGAGAAGTGAAGTGACTTGCCCAAAGTCACCCAGCGGATAAGTGGCAGAGGTGGGATTAGAACCCATGACCTCTGACTCCCGAGCCCAGGCTCTTTCCCCTGAGCCACGCTGCTTCTAATAAGCACCTTCTAATGCTTCTAATGCTCAATAAATACAGATTTATATGACTGAATGAATAAATGACTGGACTCTAGACAGTCCCTCTAGACTGAGAGCTCGTCATGGGCAGGGAATGTCAGTTAATTGCTGTTCTGTACTTTCCCAAACGCTTAGTACTGTGCTCTGCACACGATAAGCACTTAATAGATACGATTGAATGAATGAATGAATGAATGAATGAATGAATGACTGGGATTCAGGAGTGGGACTCTTGTGTCTGCCCCAGCGCTTGGTGCCAATGCTCAGCACATAGTGAGTGCTTAACCGAAAGTATTATTATTGTTATTATTTATCACTATTATGATTATCGTTGCTGTGGTGGTTGTTAGACCTGGGTTCTAATCTCAGCCCTGCCACTGACCTGCTGTGGGACTTGGAGCAAATCACTGAACCACTCTGAGCCTCAGTCTCTGCATCTGTAAAATGGGGCTATCTGATCTCCCGCCCTCTTTTCTTCTATTTCAATGGCACTTTTGAAGTGCTTACTATGGGCCGGGCGCTGTACGAAGCACCGGAGTAGATACAAGCCACTCAAGTTGGACGCAGTCCATAGCCCACGTGGGGATCAAGACACTGTCCATTTTACAGATGAGGTAACCGAGGCACAGAGAAGTTAAATGACTTGCCCAAGGTCACACAGCAAACAGCAGAACAGGGATTAGAATCCAGTTCCTCTGTCTCCCAGGTCTGTGCGCTTTCCACTAGGCCACGCTGCTTCTCTGACTGTGAATTTGTTGAGGGAAGGGAATGCGCCTGTTTATTGCTATGTTGTATTGTCCCAGCCGCTTGGTACAGTGCTCTGCACACAGTAAGCGTTCAGTAATTCGATCGAGTGAGTGAATGAATGTGAATGAAAGCCTGGGAGTGCTCAATAAATACGACTGAATGAGTGAATATGATTGAAAAGCCAGGGAGCGCTCAGTAAATATGAATAAATGAATACGAATGAAAAGCCAGGAAGGGTTCAATGACTATGATCGAATGAATGAATACGTTTAACAAGTCAGGGAGCACTCAATAAATAGGAATGAATGAATATGAATGAAAAGCCAGGAGGTGCTCAATAAATACGATCGAATGAATGACTATGAACGGAAAGCTAGAGAGTGCTCAATAAATGCAATCGAATGAATGAATATGATTGAAAAGCCAGGGAGCACTCAATAAATATGAATGAATGAATATGAATGAAAAGCCAGGAAGTGCTCAATAAATATGGTTGCATGAATGAATGAATAGGATTGAAGAGCCGGGACACGCTCAATAAATACGGTTGAATGAATGAATGCCTATGAACGAAAAGCCAGGGAGTGCTCAATAAATACGATTGGATGAAAAGCCAGGGAGCGCTCAATAAATACGATTGAATGAATGAATATCTATGAATGAAAAGCCAGGGAGCGCTCAATAAATACGATTGGATGAAAAGCCAGGGAGCGCTCAATCAATACGGTTGAACGAATGAATGCTTATGAACGAAAAGCCAGGGAGCGCTCAATAAATACGATTGAACGAATGACTATCTATGAATGAAAAGCCAGGGAGCGCTCAATAAATACGATTGAACGAATGAATATCTATGAATGAAAAGCCAGGGAGCGCTCAATAAATACGATTGAATGAATGAATATCTATGAATGAAAAGCCAGGGAGCGCTCAATAAATACGATTGAACGAATGACTATCTATGAATGAAAAGCCAGGAAGCGCTCAATCAATACGATTGGATGAAAAGCCAGGGAGCGCTCAATCAATACGATTGGATGAATGAATGCCTATGAATGAGAAGTCAGGGACGGGGAGCACGTCCCATCTGATCACTGCCTACCGCCCCCAGCGATTAGCACCCAGTAAGCGCTTAATAAGTAGCAGGCGGACTACCGGCACTCTGAATTGGCCGCCCCCAACGCCCCGCCCGCGCAGGCCCCGCCCCCTGCGGGCCATCTGGGCTCTGATTGGTCCCTGGGCCCGGCGACCTGCCCGGACCAGCCAATCGGGACCTCGCTCCTCCGAGTCCGCCCCGCCCCCCAGGTGCCGCCGGGGTTCTGGGGCGCCCCCTGGCGGCCGCCGCAGCCGCCGACGGCGCCACCTGCTGGGGACGAGGAGCACCGACAGGCCGGGAGGCCTCCCTCCCAAAGGCCCAGTTGAGGGCCAAGGTTGCCCCTGCCCAGCCTCTCAGAGCCAATCGGCCACCCTGCCAACCAGGGCCCACCGCCTCCGGCCCGCATCTGGAGAGCCCTCCTGCCCTTCCTCCTGCCCGGCCCCTCCTCCAGAAGCACAGCCCCTGGCCCGCCTCCCCTCGAAACCCCCCGGGCCCGGCCTCCTCACCTCGATTTCCCACGCTCCAGACACCTCTAGGACAGGGACCGGGGCCGCGAGAGGCTCATCGATCGCTTCGTCGGCCGGCGGAGCGCTGCAGCGGGGAGGGGGAGACGCGGCGTCAGATCCGGGCCCGCCCGGGGACGTCGTGATGATAACCGTAAGAGCGATACCCGTGGCATTCGGTAAGTGCTCATTACGTGCCGGCCGCCGGGCCGAGCGTCGGGGTGGAGAGAAGCGAATGGGGTTGGACACAGTGGGGCTCACAGTCTCCATCCTCATCTTACAGACGACGTGACTGAGGCCCAGAGACGTGACCTGCCCGAGGTCACGCAGCGGACAAGTGTCGGAGCTGGGATTGGAACCCGTGACCTTCTGACTCCCGGGCCCGGGCTCTATCCACCGCGCCAGGCTGCCGCTTCTCGACCGATGCGGAACCGATGGAGTGGAGGTAAGAGCGGCCTCCGGTTCCTCAGACGGACGGACGGACACACAACCGCACACATACACACCCCTCCTTTCCCCTCTCCCAGCCTATCGAGGGCCACAACCGGCTGGGAAGAGGCCATCCGGTTCTAGAAGGAAGAATCTGGAGGACTCGGTCTACCCCTCCGCTAAATGGGGGAGGTCGTCCCGGTTCAAGCTGGTCCGCTTCGCTATGCCGCCAGACGTCTTTGTGAGGGCTGTTGGTATTTCCGCCACCAGCCTCAATCACTCGATTGTATTTATCGAGACCTTACTGGGTGCAGAGCACTGTACTAAGCGCTTGGAGAGGACGATGTACAAGAGCCGGTGGACACGTTCCCTCAGCTCCGGCCACCGAGTCTTGGAGTTTGGAAGCAGAGCCCGTGTTCGCGGGGACCTGGGAGGGGGGCGCGATGGCCCCGAAGTCAGTCAGAGCCCGTGTTCGCGGGGACCTGGGAGGGGGGCGCGATGGCCCCGAAGTCAGTCGTATTTATTGAGCGCTCACTGTGTGCAGAGCACTGTAGTAAGCGCTTGGGAGAGTACGATGCGATAATAGACACATTCCCTGCCCACAATGAACTTATAGTCTAGTGGAAGGGATGGAGGGAACCGAGGCCCTCTCAGGACACAGTCTAAGTTGTAGTGGTGGTGATATTTATTATTAATAATAATATTATTATAATATAATGATTATTATGGTATTTAAGCACTTACTGTGTAAAGTACCTGGCACAAAGTAAGCACTTAACAAATACCATCTTTTTTTTAACATGCCAGGCCCTGTTCTAAGCACTGGGGTGGGTACAAGCCAATCGGGTCGGACACAGTCCCTGTCCCACGTGGGGCTCACAATCTTAATACTCCTCAGATTTCCACTAAAGCTTCCATAGGACGCCACTGCAGAACCTATGAGACGTGGAATAATAATAATGGTGGTATTTTTGAATGGCTCACTACGTGCCAAGCACTGTACTAAGCCCCGGTGCAGATACGTGATTATTAGGTCGGACGCGGTCCCCGTCCCACTTGGGGCTCACAGTTTAAATAGGGAGGGAGATTATGTATTGATTCCCCATTTTACAGATGAGGAAAGTGAGGCCCAGAGAAGACCCAAAGTCACACAGCAGGCAAGTGGCCTGATTAGAACCCAGGTCCTCTGACTCCCAGGCCTGTGTTCTTTCCACTAAGCCCCACTGCTTCTCTAGGACATGTCATGACAAAAGTCATGGAACATTCTTCTGATGCGCCTGCGTTGGCAAAGGGGATTTTTGAGACTTTATCTATCCTCTTCCAGAGGCTTAGCACAGTGCTGTGCACACGTGAGCACTCAATAAAGACTGATTGATTGAGAGCCACCTGTGGCCACTCAATCCCCACCCCTCCCATCCTATTAAAATGAATTTTAATGGCCGTCTCCCCCTGAAGACTGGAAGCTTCTTGCGGGCAGGGATCGGGACTATCAACTCGATCGCATTATGCTCTGCGCATAGTAAGCGCTGAGCAGATACCATTAAAAGTAAGTCAGGAAATTCCATAGATCGGTTGATCTCAGCCAGTCCGGGGAATGCTGGGGAGGCTAAGGAGACCACGTCCACGCGATATGGTGGAATCAAGGCGGAGAAAGTCAGCCCATCCTCACCCCACTGGGAGCCAAAAGGGGATCCCAATCCACATCCCGATGGGTCACCGGTTGGATCCACTTCCCAGTGGGCTGTTTGGATTTTGCCGGTTTTAACTTCCGCCCGCTCTTCCCAAGACGCAGTTTTCTCTCCCAAAAGCCTGGCGTCACCCGAGAGACCTCCCCCCGAGAGGCTTGTTTTCATTCGGGGCCCCGGAACGATCTTGGGGATTCCCCGGCAAGGTAGAGCATCCGAACCTCAAAACCCAGGGGACCACTCTGTCCTCCGTGGTTTTTTGGGACGTCGACGGCGGTAGATAAAGACACAGGCACTATAAAACCCGTCAGTCTCTCAGTGATATTTCCCGAGTGTAAACTCTTGGGAACTGTACCATCATAATAATGATGATGGGTGTGCCAAGCACTGTTCTAAGCACTGCGATAAAACTAGAAGGCAACATGGCTCCTGCCCTCAAAGATCCTATAATCTCATGGGAGAGAGGGAGAGAATCAAATCGATCGAGCACTTACTGTGTGCAGAGCACTGTACCGAGATCTTGGGAGAATCCAATTATGAGAAGCAGCGTGGCTTAGTGGAAGGAGCCCGGGCTTGGGTTCTAATCCTAGCTCCGCCCCTTGTCTGCTGTGTGACCTCGGACAAGCTACTTCGCTTCTCTGTGCCTCAGTTCCCTCATCTGTAAAAGGGGGATGAAGACTGTGAGCCCCACGTGGGACAACCTGATGACCTTCTATCTACCCCTGCGCTTAGAACAGTGCTTGGCACATAGTAAGCGCTTAACAAATACCATAATTATTATTATTATTATTATACAACAGAGTTGGGAAAAACACATTCCCCGCCCACAAGAAGCTTACATTCTAGAGAGGGAGACCGACATTAATATAAATAAATTGATTGCGGATACATACGTAAGTGCTGTGGAGCCAGCGGGGTGAGACGGGAATAAGGAACAAGGATATAACTCTTAAGAGCAAGACTACGGATGATTTAAAAAATGAATAAATATGTGAATAAATAAGGAGTGTAGCTAGAACATATATCAGTGATTTTTTTTATGGTGTTGGTTAAACGCTTACTATGTACCAGGCACTCGACTCTGCCACTTGTCAGCTGTGTGACTGTGGGCAAGTCACTTCACTTCTCTGGGCCTCAGTGACCTCATCTGTAAAATGGGGATGAAGACTGTGAGCCTCACGTGGGACAACCCGATGACCCTGTATCTCCCCCAGCGCTTAGAACAGTGCTCTGCACATAGTAAGCGCTTAACAAATACCAACGTCATTATTTACTAAGCACCGGAGTAGATACACACTAACCAGGCTGGTCACAGACCATGACCCGTATGGGGCTCGCAGCCCTCATCTTCATTTTACAGATGAGGTAACTGAGGTACAGAAAAGTGAAGTGACTTGTCCAAGGTCACACAGTAGCGGATTTGTAGGTCAGTAGACCGTAAATATAATGCCGCGGGTAGATGTACAAAGCTCAGGTGCTAAAGGTGGCTGTGGGGTTGATGTGAACGTGAGGAGGTGAGAATTCAGCACGGAAGGCTTCCTGGAGGAGGTGGAATTTGGGGGGGGGCGTCTCGGAAAAAGGGCAGAGTCATTCTTCCCAAGCCAGAGCGCAAGGTCTCGAGAAGTAACCCACCTCCCTTCTCGTGTTCTATCTTGGTGTTGAGGACCAAGGAATCCAGATCACTATGGCAACAGATAAAAATGCTTCTTGAAGGCGTTGCTCCGCTCGGGCTCCCGCTCCCCGTGTTTAGCAGATGAGGGACCCTGGAACTCTTGCTAACTGGAGCGCCAAGATGGAGGACGCTCAAGCCCCGGTCCGCCGGCGCAGGGCAGAGGAAGTTTCCAATCCCCGTACCGGATGCCATAACAGTCTGGGGGTCTGTCACCTCCCTGGTCCGGCGGGACCCCGGCCCATGAGCTCAGCCCCGCCCTGGCCTAGTGGCCTGAGCCCGGGCCCGGGACTCAGAGGAACCGGGTTCTAATCCCGGATCTGCCACTTGCCTGCTGTGTGACTTTGGGCAAGTCACTTCACTGCTCTGGGCCTCAGTTTCCCCCTCGGTAAAATGGGGATTCAATCCCCGTTCTCCCTTTTACTTAGTCTGTGAGCTCCATGAGGGGCAGGGACCATTGTCTAACACGGTTACTTTCTACGTACCCTGACGCCTAGAACAGTGCTTGACACGCTGCTTAACAAATACCACAATCATCGTTATTATTATTAGTCAGTTTTCACAGCATCTACCACATGTCTTCTGTCACTTAATGTTGGTATTTGTTAAGCGCTTACTATGTGCAGAGCACTGTTCTAAGCGCTGGGTAGATACAGGGTAATCAGGTTGTCCCACGTGGGGCTCACAGTCTTCATCCCCATTTTATAGATGAGGTAACTGAGGCCCAGAGAAGTGAAGTGATTTGCCCACAGTCACACAGCTGACAAGTGGCAGAGCCGGGATTCAAACCCATGACCTCTGACTCCCAAGCCCGGGCTCTTTCCACTGAGCCACGCTGCTAGCTCCTTGAGGGCAGGGATCATATTTAATAATTCTACTGCGTCAATTGATCCATCGTATTTATTGTGTCCTCACTATGTGCGATACACTGACTAAATGCTTGAGAAAGGACGATATAACTGTGTCCAACCCAATTACCTTGTATCTACCCCAGTGCTTAGGATATAGTAAGCGCTTAACAAATGCCATAATAATTATTGGTAGTAGTAATAATAATGATCAACTTCACTAAGTTCCAGAGGTCCTCCAGTGCTCAATGGGATCCCCCAGGTCCTCAGAGGCGACCCTGCTGTCGGACAAGACGCCCCTCCACCCCCTCACCCTCCAAAACTCCTCCCGTGTGCCGCGGGGGCGGGAAGGATCATGGGCAGCGTCAAGTCTGGGCCCAGCCCAGACTCATTCACAGCCCCGCCGCCGAAAACCTGGTTTCACTTCAGCTCCGTCGCTCCGCAGCCTCCTGGGATCGTCCTGGCACCGAGCCGTTTTTGCCGAGGACTCGACGTCAACCCGGCCGGGGAGGGAGAGGGGCAGAGGCTCTCCTCTCCCTGGGCCGGAGGGAAGGGAGAGCAGGGGGAGCGGGCGGGCTCGGCTCTGCGGGAGGGAAAATGCCATCTGGGGACGATGGACGGGTTTGGTCGCGGGGACTTAGGAGTCCTTGACGGGATGGGAGCTTCGGAGAGCGGCGGGGCTAAGGCGCTGGCACAGCTGCTGGAGAGACTGGAGTCTGACGGGACAGACGGGGGTGGAAGCTGCTGGAGGGACATTGGTAATAATTAAGAAGCAGCGTGGCTCAGTGGCAAGAGCCCGGGCTTGGGAGTCAGAGGTCATGGGTTCTAAACTCAGCTCCGCCACTTGTCTGCTGCGTGACTCTGGGAAAGTCACTTCGCTTCTCTGGGCCTCAGTTCCCTCCTCTGTAAAATGGGGATTAACTGTGAGCCCCACGTGGGACAATCCGATTGCCCGTATCTCCCCCAGCGCTTAGAACAGTGCTCTGCACATAGTACGTGCTTAACAAATGCCAACGTTGTTATTCCCACTAGGCTACGCTGCTTCCCTAGGGAGAATTACCTTTGCGAGGGCGATGCTATGCCCGGGGTGCTGCTGAGGATTAGGGGACTCAAAGTGATGCCTGTGACTTGTGTGTGTTTGTGTAATCCTAAAACTTCAAAGGATTGGGCTGGGAGTCACACCTGTGATGATAATAATAATAATGATAAAAAATAGTGTATTTGTTAAGGGCTATACCAGACATTATACTTGACTAGATACAAGATAATCAGGTCAGAGAGAGTCCCTGCCCCACATGGGGCTCAAAGTCCAAGGCGCAGGCACTGAACCCCCATTTTACACAAAAGGAAACCGAACCATACAGAAGCTAAGAGATTTGCCCAAGGTCACGCAGCAGGTACCTGGCAGAGCTGGGAGTAGGACCCAGGTCTCCTGGCCCCCAGCCCCGTGCTCTTTCAACTAGGCCACGTTCCTTCTAGTCCCGGCTCTGCCCTAGTTCGCCGTCTGACCCGGGGCAAGTCACTTAACCCTCCCCGGCCCTCGTGGGCAGGTGACAGTCTCTGCCTCCGGTGGATTTCCCAAGGACGCGGGCATCGGGACGAACGAGATCACGCGGCTCAGGCGCCCCGGGCGCCGAACATCCGGAATGCCCGGTCTCGGTGGTGGGGGCTGCCCCTTTCCCGATCCGGCTCCATCCAAGCCGCCCCCCCGCCCCTCCGTCCCTCCCTCCCTCCACTCACTGCGGGATCGGATCCCCTCTGCATCCGCTTTTCTTCTCAGGTAGCTCGCTGACTAGTGAAGCTAACCCACCAAATGCCGGAAAGATATTTTTGGCTCTCCCCAAAAGCGGGGAGGGGCGCCGGCCTCAAGGACAAAGCAAGGTGGAGCGGACCGGGGGGGTCCCGGAGGGGAGTGGTCCGAGCTCCCGGCTTGAGCCACAAGGAAACAGAGGACCGGGCAGGGAGGGGAGAAGCCAGCCGAGACGTCAGCCCGGCCCGGCTGCTCGGCTCTGCAGATGGAGGAGTCGCAGGTGGCGGAAGGGAAGGAGGAGAAGAAGGGGTGATCCCTCCTGGGGAAGGAACAGAAAAACAAAAAGGGGGTCGGGGGCCCCCGGGTGGTTTATGGAATCGGCCCATCTGGAGGCAGGGGGCTGGACCGGATGACCTCCAACTCTAAGGGAAGCAGCATGGTCTAGTGGAAAGAGCGCAGGCCCGCGAATCACGGGGCGTGGCTTCTAACTCTCTGCCACATGTCTGCTGTGGGACTTTGGGCAACTCGCTTCACTTCTCTCCGCCTCAGTTCCCTCATCTGTAAAATGGGGATTAAGGCTGCGAGTCCCATGTGGGAGAGGGACCGCGTCCAACCTGAGCCCGTTGTTGGGTAGGGATTGTCTCTGTTGCCGAATTGTATTTTCCAAGCGCTTAATACAGTGCTCTGCCCACAGTAAGTGCTCAATAAATAGGATAGAATGAATGATTACCGCTTATCTACCCCAGTGCTTAGAACAGTGCTTGGTACATACTAAGCATTTAACAAATACCCAATGATTATTCTTATTATCGACTTTGGGATGCAGCTCCTGCTTTAATGGCTGCCCTGGCCTCTCGTGCCCTGGTGACCTTTGGGGCGGTTTGTTCCCGCCGGTCTCCCCCTGCTTCCAAACAAGAGGCTGAGGGTCCATTGTTTTGAGGTGAGAAGGAGCAGAGGCGAGGGTTGGAGGCATTGCTATTGCCGGGGGCCTGACCTCTCCCTCCATTTCGAGAGGCTCTCGGTTTTTTGGCTAAGTGGCTCGCTCCCCAAAAACTAGGTGACAGTCCTCCTCATTAAACCGGAGTGCGGCCCTGACCCAGGACTGGCTTCCCGACGGGATCCGGGGGCCGGGAACACGCCAAGTGAGCGGCGGTGCTGCCTGGTCTGTGTCCCCACCTGGCTCACCCCGCTCCTATCCTGTTCTGGATTAGGTGAGGAGCCCAGAGGGGCAAGGGCTGGGTTTAGTCCCGGCACGGGGGAAGATAATAATAATAATTTGGTATTTGTTAAGCGCTTACTATGTGCAGAGCACTGTTCTAAGCGCTGGGGTAGCCACAGGGGAATCAGGTGGCCCCACGTGGGGCTCACAGTCTTAATCCCCATTTTACAGATGAGGTAACTGAGGCACAGAGAAGTGAAGTGACTTGCCCACAGTCACACAGCTGACAGGTGGCAGATCTGGGATTCGAACCCAAGACCTCTGACTCCAAAGCCCGTGCTCTTTCCACTGAGCCACGCTGTTTCTCTAATAATAACAGCGATGGTATTTGTTACGCGCTTACTACGCACCAGGAACTGTACTGGGCTGGATACAAGCAACTCGGGTTGGACACAGTCCCTGTCCCACATGGGGCTCACTGTCTCAATCCCCATTTTACAGATGAGGGAACTGAGGCACGGAGAAGTAAAGCGACTTGCCTAAGGTCACTCAGCAGACAAGTGTTGGAGCGGGGATTGGAACCCATGACCTTCTGAATCCCAGACCCGTGCCGAGAGTCATGGCATCTTCCCAGTGGTCTGCGTGGCATCCAGGGTCTCCCCTGAGGGGGCCGGGGTGTGGTCTCATGATGGGGGTTTAAAACTTTGTCCCACCATGGGTGTCTCTATCTGTTGCCAAATTGTCCATTCCAAGCGCTTAGTAGAGTGCTCTGCCCATCGTAAGCACTCAATAAATATTATTGAATGAATAAATGAATGAATTGCCGAGAAGGGCCAACTGAAAGCATTCTCTCCCACTCCAGATCCACCACTCGTCCGCTGTGAGACCTCAGGCAAGTCACTTAACTTCTCTGTGCCTCAGTTGGGACAGGGGTTCTGGGAAAAACCGGTCCGTGGTCTGTTGCTGGACGGTTCCCTCTGCAGGAACGGCTAAGCCCCGACCTGGGGTTGGGAAGGTCCCAAGATTCTGGCGGGATTCAAGTCCCCAGCTGGGCTCAGGATGCCCTGATAGGGAGGCAGTGTGGCATAGTGGAAAGAGCACAGGAGACCCGGGTTCCAGTCTCTCCCCGGCCGATCGTCTGCTGTGGGACCGTGGGCGGGTCACCTAGCTTCTGTGTGCCTCAGTGACCTGTAAAATGGAGACCCAATCCATGTTCTTCCCTCCATCTTCAACTGTGAGCCCCAGTTGGGTTAGGGACCCTGTGTGATCTCGATTAGCCTGTACCAGACCCAGTGCTCAGCATGGGATTGGAACATAGTAGGTGCTGAACAAGTACAGCGGTGTGACTTTGGGCTAGTCACTTAACTTCTCTGTGCCTCAGTTACCTCCTCTGGAAAATGGGGATCGAGACTGTGAGCCTCACGTGGGACAACCTGATTACCCTGTATCTACCCCGGCGCTTACAACAGTGCTCTGCACATAGTAAGCGCTTAACAAATACCAACACTATTATTATTATTACAGCATGGCCTAGTGGATAGAGCCCAGGCCTGGGCAGCAGAAGGACCTGGGTTCTGATTCCGGCTCCCCCACTTGTGCGCTGCGTAACCTTGCGCAAGTCATTTCACTTCTCTGGGACTCAAGAGAAGACCCGATAATCTTGAGCTCTGAACACGGAGCCCGACGTTGGGCAGGGATGGTCTCTACCTGTTGCCAAATTGTACTTCCCGAGCGCTTAGTACAGTGCTCTGCACACTGTAAGCGCTCGATAAATACGATTGAATAAATGAATGGTAAACGCTCAATAAATACAACTGGCTGTCTCAGAGCCACTCCCCACAGTCGTTTTTCAGTTCTTCAGAGGATCTTCCTTGCCAGCTTCCTGGAGACTGTGCCCTTTCAACCACATCCTCCCTTCCCTCCCCACCCCCCGAAACACCCTCCCCTACTCTCCACCTGCTTCTCGACCTGGGATTGCCGCATTGTCCGCCTGCCCCATCGATTCCAGACTCGGGACTTCCGGGATAATCAGATCATCTCCAGCAAACGAATCATGAAAGGATCTTATTTCCTCCGAATGCACCCTCTCCCTCTCTCCTCTCATGATGCTCACTCTAGTCTGTCCCATTTTTCCCAAATCTCTAACAGGGAATGATTCTCCAGGGGTTTGATATCCCGGCCCCTGTCCCCGCTGCCCATCTCCTCCCCAGTCACGGGCTCTGGTTAGAGCAGCAAGCCCGAGGCGGGGGGTCGGGGCAGGGGGTGGTAGCTACAGTTTACTACACAGATGTTGATCCTGCCCCAAAACATCACAGATGCCACCCTCCCACCCCCCCAACAGCCCCTCACCCACCTGCTAAGAGGGTCAGCTCCAAGGAGGCGGGGAGTACATCACTTCTTTGTATTCATTTAGCCGTATTTATAATAATCATAATGTGGGCATTTGTTAAAGCGCTTACTATGTGCCAAGCACTGTTCTAAGCCCTGGGGAGGATACAAGGTCATCAGGTGGTCCCACGTGGGGCTCACAGTCTTCATCCCCATTTTACAGATGAGGTCACTGAGGCACAGAGAGGTGAAGTAATAATAATAATAACGTTGGTATCTGTTAAGCGGTTACTATGTGCCGAGCACTGTTCTAAGCGCTGGGGTAGATACAGGGAAATCAGGTTGTCCCACGTGAGGCTCACAGTCTGAATCCCCATTCTACAGATGAGGTAACAGGCACCGAGAAGTGAAGTGACTTGCCCAAAGTCACACCGCTGACATGCGGCGGAGCTGGGATTTGAACCCATGATTCCTGACTCCCCAGCCCGTACTCTTTCCACTGAGCCACGCTGCTTCTCTAAATAAATGATGGTATTTGTTGAGTGCTTATTCTGTGCCAAGCACTGTTCTAAGCGCTGGGGGAGATACGGGGTTATCAGGTTGTCCCAGGTGGGGCTCACGGTCTTAATCCCCATTTTACAGATGAGGTAACTGAGGCACAGAGAAGTTAAGTGACTTGCCCAAGGCCACACAGCAGACAAGTGGCAGAGCTGGAATTAGAACCCATGTCCCCCGACTCCCAAGCCCGTGCTCCTTCCACTAAGCCACGCTTACTGTGTGCGAAGCACTATCCTAAGCAATTGGGAGAGCATAACAATAAACAGACACATTCCCTGCCCACAATGAGGTTACAGTCTAGAGGACTTGGTACAGTCTCAAGCGTTTGATACAATGTACTGCCCTCAGCGGGGGCTTCGTAAAATCTATTTCCAAAACCCAAACTAATCCCCGACACTGTGGTTTGGTCATTAAGGTGACTCAATCAATCAATCGGTCGTATTTATTGAGTGCTTACGTGGGCAGGGCTTGGGAGAGTACAACACAGCAGAATAAGCAGAGAGAAGCAGCGTGGCTTAGTGGAAAGAGTCCCGGCCCTGGGAGTCACAGGTCGCGGGTTCTAATCCCGGCTCCGCCACTTATCAGCTGTGTGACTTTGGGCAAGTCACATCCCTTCTCTGTGCCTCAATTACCTCATCTGTAAAATGGGGATTAAGACTGTGAGCCCCACGTGGGACAACCTGATCACCTTGTATCCGCCCAGCTCTTAGAACAGTGCTTTGCACATAGTAAGCGCTTAACAAATGCTTTATTATATTAAATACGATTGATTCTCTTAGAACATCATTCAGACCTTCGAGTATGGCTCTAAACAGACTACTTCCAACTTCCAGCACCAGCTCCATTAATGCTCCTGCAACAATCTTCCAAATAAACCCCCGAATGCCAAATCTATTTCATTAGGGCCATGGGCAAGTTACTTAATCTCGCTGTGCCTCAGTTCCCTCATCTGCAAAATGGGGATTCAATACCTGTTCTCCCTCCCATGTGGGATCTGATTATCTTGCATCAGTCAGTTGTATTTATTGAGCGCTTACTGGGTGCACAGCGCTGTACTAAGCGCTTGGGCGAGTTCGATATAACAATACAATGAGTTTATGGTCTAGAGGGGAAGAGAAATCCAGGGTCAGGCAGGGGGAGATGCAACAGCAGAGGAGGAGGGAAGAAAAAGAGGGAAGCTTGTGCAGAGCCGTGAAGAAGGAGGGAGAGGGAGCGAGCTTTGTTCTGGAGAGCTCGCTGTGGGCAGCAATGTGTCTGTTGTTATATTGTACTCTCCCAAGCGCTTAGTACAGTGCTTTGCACCCAATATGTGCTCAAGAAATACAGTTGAATGAATGAATGAATGAATGAATGGAGTGCTGAGCGAATCAAGGTCGCCATCAAAGAACCAATTTTCCAGGCAGTCCCGATGATTCCCTCCCTGCCACACCTCTCCTGGCTCCACTGAGAGGCTCCTCTCCAGACCTCCTGCCTCATTCGCCTCAGGGACTGCTGGATCAAATTCCCTTCTCCCTGCCCTCCTCTCGAACGGGTGCCCAGACAACTGCCCCCCAGCTAAGGGTGACCCAGCCCCCTTGCCCTCCCCTTTCCTAATTACGCCCACCATACCGCATCGTTATGAATATATAGTTAGTGCAGCCTGAGGAAAGGAACACCAGATGGAAAACCCCGGCTCGAGCACTCTCCCGCTGTGTGACCTTGAGCAAGTCCCTTAACCCCCCTGGGCCTCAGTTTCCCCACTGCTAAATGGCGATCCCTTTGGTGTCTCTTGGGGCAGGTACAGGGGAGACCTTTTGAGCTACTTGAAAAAGGGCTTTATGAAATCAAGGAATTGCTCGAAATCGTGAATCATGAATCTGGAGGGCACCCGACACAGCGATGCTTTGTTTAGGTAAAGGAGGTGAACAATGAATAATAGTTATGGTATTTGTTAAGTGCTTACTATGTGCTGAGCACTGTTCTACGCGCTGGGGTAGATATAGGGTAATCAGATTGTCCCACGTGGGGCTCGCATTTTTTAATTCCCATTTTTACAGATGGGGTAACTGAGGCACAGAGAAGTAAAGTGACTTGGCCAAGGTTGCACAGCAGAAAAGTGGCAGAGCCGGGATCAGAACCCGTGACCTCTGACTCCCAAGCCGGCGCTCTTTCCACTAAGCCACGCCCCTTCTCTAGTGAAATGAATGAAATCATTTAGATCGGTCCCAAAGGAGTCCATCAACTAGCTTCCACCCATTTTGGAGCCGCTCGGTCCCGGGGCAGCCAAAGTTCCTCTCTACTTGCCTGAATTCCGTTGTTACTCATCCTGGGCGAGTGGGCTATTTGCAAGGTGGGATGACTGCCCAAAGTGGTCCGTGACAAAACCGCAAGCTCGCTGTGGGCAGGGAATGTGCCTGTTTCTTGTTATATTGTACTCTCCCGAGCACTTAGTACGCAGTGCTCTGCACACAGTAAGTGCTCAGTGAATACGACTGAATGAACGAGTACCCAGCTGGATGGCCAAGTCCTTCTGGGGAACGTGGCCCGGGTGCAAGAAATGACAGAGCAGCAGTTCAGAAAAAGCCCCTTCCCCTCCTCCCGATTCTCTCCAAAGTCTCCCGGATTCTGCCGTCGGCCCACTGCAGCAGCGACAGCAGCAACTCATTCATTCATTCATTCATTCATTCGATCGTATTTATTGAGCGCTTTCTGGGTGCAGAGCACTGTACCAAGCTCTTGGGAAAGTACAGTGCAACAATAAATAGTGATATTTCCTGCCCACAACGAGCTTACAGTCTAGAGCGCGAGACAGACATTAATACAGATCAATAAATGACAGACAGGGACATAAGCGCTGCGGGACTGGGAGGGGAGCAAAGGGAGCGAGTCAGGGTGATGCAGAAGGGAGTGGGAGATGAGGACAAGTGGGGCTGAGTCTGGGAAGGCCTCTCGGAGGAGATGGGCTTTCGGGGGAGAGTAAATGTCTGTCGGATTAGAGGAGGGAGGGTGTTCCAGGCCAAAGGCAGGATGTGGGCGAGGGGTGGGCGGTGAGACAGGCAAGACTCCAACTCAAGCCTGGTCAGGTCACCTCGGGTCATCCTGGCCCCCGGGGAAGTCCTGCCAGCCGGGGCTGGGAAAGGCAGAAGGCCTGATCCGGCCCCACCCCCTCACCCCCCTGAGATGTGCTGGGAGACCGATCGTTGTATTCGTTAAGCACTTATTCTGTGTCAAACGCTGTCCTAAGCACTGGGGAAGGAACAAGTTAATTAGGTCGGACCCAGTCCCTGTCTCTCATGGGGCTCACAGTCTAAGTAGGAGGGAGGACAGGTAACCCCATTTTACAGTTGAGGAAATGGAGGAACAGAGAAGTGAAGTGACTTGCCCAAGGTTACACAAGCAAGGAGCCGGGATTAGAACCCTGCTCTTTCCGACTCCCAGGCCTGTGCTCTCTCACCATTTGGCCACGCTGCTTCTTTGGAGCGAGCCAAGGGCCGGGCCAAAGGGTAGAGTTAGAGGTCCTGGACCACACACCTGCCGGGATTAGCCTCCTGCAGCTCAGCCCCAGGGGGCTCAATCCACCCCTGGAGCCCACCATCCTAAGAGCCTCGGAGAGGGAATCTGCTGGGAAGGCCAGACAACGGGCTGGGAGACTAGCCACTGGGGTCCCCTCGGTCTGGGTGGGGGTGGGAGAGGGGAGGATGGGGCTATCTGGATCAGACTCTGTCCTTCGACCAGAGCCAGGCAGGGCTTCGGGTCGCCCAGCTGCTGCGTCCGAGAGACACCGGAACGTTATATCGGCGTGGAAAATCCCAGCCCAGCCAGGGCATCGAGAGAGCGACAGGGAGCCCTGGGGAGCCCCCGCAGTCCAGGCCAGCCACCCCTGTGGGATGCAAACCCCAACTCGCCCAAGCCCCCTTTCCTCACCTGCGCTTCTAGTGACCTCTCCCTCTCTCCGTCCGTCATCCCAGCCGCCCCCCAGCTCCGGCAGGGTAACGGCACGGTGCCGAGCGGGCTCGCTCCTCGGGCGCTCCCCGTGGGGTAGGCCTCGGGAACCGCCTCTCCAGAGCACAGGGCAGCTGCTGCCTCCAGGCTTACCACTTGCCTGGAGAGCTGTCCTCGCTTTCCCGGGCCTTCTCTCTGTACCATCTTGGGGTGAGACCACCGCCCCCCCCCCCCCAAAACACACACACACATACACGGATTCCTGGTCTTTCTGTGCCATCTAGGGGCGAGGCGACCCCCCCCCAAAAACACACACTGACACTCCTCATCCTTTTTTCCGTACCATCTTGGGGCGCGACGATCCCCCCAAACACTCTCTCTGTCCTTCTCTCTGTGCTATTGTGCTCTCTTGGGGCGAGAAGACTCCCCAGAAAGACAGACAGTCAGATACACACACTCCTGGTCCTTCTCTCTGTGCTATCTTGCAGCAAGATGACACCCCAAAAGACAGGCACACACACACACACACACACACACACCCTCTCTCTCTCTCACTCCCGGTCCTTCTTTCTGTGCTATCTTGGGGAGAGTCGACTCCCCCAAAAGACAGAGTCAGATGCACGGGGTCCCGGGCGCCCCCACCGAGGCTGATTTTGAATGGGCCACCCCTTCCAGGCCCTCCCAGGTATGGCAGCTCCTGCGCCCCCTCACTCCCGGAGGGCTCGGGTGGGCTCCCGGAGCACCTCCTTGCAGACACCCCTCCCCTCCCCTGGCCGACCCCGTCTTTCGGGTCTCCCCCTACCGCCCCTCCTGGGCTCCCGGCCCTCAGGGGCGCAGATTAGCGTGCCGGGGGTGGCCCCTGGGGGCAGGCAGGGGTATCTGGGGCAGAAAAAGGGCCAGCCCGGGGCTGGAGGGACTGGGGGGCTGAGGGAGGGTCGCCCCGGCAGGCGGCCCTTAAACAAACCCATCACTGCTCCCCAGCCTGACTCCTCCATTCATTCGTTCATTCAATGGTATTTATTAAGCGCTGAACGGCCACGGGTCTGGCCCAGTTCGTGGGGCGGAGGTGGTGGTCGTCCACGGGGACAGGTGTGACCGGCAATCAGCGGTATTTACTGAGCGCTCACAATGTGCAGAGCACTGTACTAATCGCTTGGGAGAGTCCAAGCCAACAAAATTAGAAGACACTTATCCTACCCATAAGGAGCTAACCTCACTGTGCCTCCATCGCTCCCGTCTCCACTCCTGGCCCACGTCCTACCTCTGGCCCGGAAAGCCCTCCCGCCTCAAATCCGCCAAAAACATCACTCCTCCCCCCTTCGAAGCCCTCCTGAAGGCCCCCCTCCTCCAGGAGGCCTTCCCAGACCGAGCCCCCCTCTTCCTCATCTCCCCCTCCCTTCCGCCTCACCCCGACTTGCACCCTTTGCCCTCCCGGCCCCACGGCACTTATGTATCTCCCCGTCATTTTATTTATTTATATCGTTGTCAGTTTATTCGTACCGATGTCTGTCCTCCCCACCCCTCCCCGCCCCCAAGACTGTGAGCTCGTGGTGGGCGGGGATTGTCACCCTTTTTTGCCGTACCGTACTTTCCCGAGCGTTTAGTGCAGGGTTCGGCCAAACAAGCGCTTAATAAATAGGATGGAAGCGAATGAATGAAGGAGCTTCCAGTCTGGAAGGACCGAAAGGGCACAGCCCTTCCCGGCTCTCCGGGAGGGGGGGAGTCGCCCGCACCCCCACCCCAAAGCAGCCCCTTCCGTGTGCGGAGCACCGTACTAAGCGCTTGGGAGAGTACGCTCTAACAGACCCCCGCCTCTCCGTCACCTTCCCGGGAAGAACGGGGGTGTAGGGGGTCTCCCCCGGGTGGGCACCAGCGATCTGGAGGGGGAGGGGGCTCTCGACGCCCACCCCGGAGGGGAGCCAGGACCAGCCGGGCGCTGACCCTTGGGCATCCCCACCTAGCTCTCGGTGGCCCAGCCCACCCACACCTGGTTGGGCGGGTGTGGGCAACTTCCAGGCCCAGGGACGTGGGCCCCGTTTGGTGGAGATGCCCCCGGCCCCCCCTCCGGAGCGGCCGGACCCCCGCCCGATTCCAGGGGCGCCAGGTGATCCCTTCTCGGGGCTCCACAAATAAAAGATTCAACACCCTCCCTCTCCCCCACGCGCAACACCCCCAAAGTAAGTCACGGTGGAGCCGGGAACGAAAAAGAGCAGAAAAAGAGGATGGCCAAGGCGGGGCTGGCTTTCCATTCATTCGGCCCGGCCCCGGGCCCCCCCCCCCCCAAACCCCCCTCCCAGCTCATCCTCTTGATTCCTTCCCTACCCTCCGCCTTCTGTCGTCTCCGCCCGGTTTCTTCCTCCGCTGCTCGTCTCCCCTCGCCCAGAGGGGCGAAGAGGGAGAAAAGGCTCACCGTTGGGGGTTTTTGGGGGGGGTGGGATGGGCCTGCTCCCTGGACAGCGGGAGGGTCGGCGGCGTCTAGCTCAGGCTCTTCTGCAGATCCTATTAAGTCTTCGGAGTCCCCTTCTGCGCGCGCGCGTGGGTGGGGGGCTCTGGGTGGGGGGTGGGGGGTGTGGAGTTGTGGTTTTGTGTGTGTGCGCCCTCGTCTGTCTCTGCTCCGGGCGGGCTCGGTGCGGCAGCTGCTGCTATCTGTAAAAAACGCATCACAAAGACCACCCTAGCCCGCCGCTTCCCCCCACCCCCTCTCCCCAAACCACGGGGATGCGTGACGAGCAAAGGAAGCTCGGGCAGATTAACCCTCCCCCTCCTGGAGGGCCCGGCCGGGGTCCCCCGGGGGGCCCGGGGTGGGCAATCGTCGTCTAATCCCAACCCCCCCCGGGATGAGGACTGAGCCCAGCCCCTCTCCCCGCACCGGCCGCTCCGGAGGCATCTTCGGGGACCGGCTGGGATCGGGGTAACGGCGCTCACTGTGCACCGAGCGCTGGGGTGCGGGCCGGGTGGAGCTGCCGGTCTCCATCCCCCTTTTGCAGATGAGGTCACTGAGGCCCAGAGAAGGGACGTCCCTCACCCCAGGTCACACAGCGGACGGGTGGCGGGGCCGGGGTTGGAACCCGTGACCTTCTGACTCCCGGGCCCGTGCTCTGTCCGCTACGCCTTGCTGCTTCTTAACTATCTAGACCTAGAAGCGTCGCCGTGGAAGTTATGATAATGATAACGTTGGTGTTTGTTAAGCGCTTACTGTGTGCAGAGCACTGTTCTAAGCGCTGGGGGAGATACAGGGTCGTCAGGCTGTCCCGCGTGAGGCTCACGGGCTCGATCCCCATTTTACAGGTGAGGGAACTGAGGCACAGAGAAGTGAAGTGACTTGCCCACGGTCACACAGCTGACGAGTGGCAGAGCCGGGATGCGAACCCGTGACCTCTGACTTCCAAGCCCGTGCTCTTTCCCCTGAGCCACGGTGCTTCCCCAAGTTCAGTCGACGGGGCGAGGGGAAGACCCTTAGAGCATGGGGAGGGGGGTCAGACCATCTGTCCCGGCCTGAGAATAATAGTCAGATAATAATAATGTTGGTATTTGTTAAGTGATTACTACGTGCAGAGCACTGCTCTGAGCGCTGGGGTAGATACAGGGTCATCAGGTTGTCCCACGTGAAGCTCGTGGTCTTAATCCCCATTTTCCAGATGAGGGCACCGAGGCACCGAGAAGTGAAGTGACTTGCCCACAGTCACACTGCTGCCAAGTGGCAGAGCTGGGATTCAAACCCATGACCTCTGACTTCCAAGCCCGGGCTCTTTCCACTGAGCTAAGCTGCTTCTCTAGCTTCTGGGAGAACTGGCCCCAGGGTCCTGGCTTACCCTTATTTATCCTGGGCGTCAATTTTTATGGTATTTTTTAAGCGCTTACTGTGTGCCAGACACTGTGCTAAACGCTGGGGTAGGTGCAAGCTAATCGGGTTGGGCACGGTCCGTGTCCCACATGGGCTCACGGTCTTAATGTCCATTTCACAGATGAGGTAACTGAGGCCCGGAGACGTGGCACACAGCGGACGTGTGGCAGAATCGCGATTCAAACTCAGGTCCTTCTGACTCCGAGGCCCAAACTCTATCCACTAAGCTTCTCCTAATTATTCTCATGATTTTCACTTGCTTCCAGGTGCCGGGGGTCTCTCTGGGCAGAGGGCCTTGGCCCTGGAGACTCTGGGGGAGTCAGCTAATCAATCGATCGTATTTATTTAGTGCTTACTCTGTGCAGGACACTAAGCACTTGGGAGAGTACAGTATACCTAAATTAATCTGGGGTGGGGCAGACATTAATATAAATAAGTAAATTAAAGATATGGACATAAGTGCTGTGGGACTAAAGGTGGAGTGAATAAAGAGTGCATACGTAAGTGAAAGGGAGATGCAGAAAGGAGAAGAGGAAATGAGGCCTTAGTCCGGGAAGGCCTCTTGGAGGAGGTGTGCTTTTAGTAAGGCTTTGAAGGAGGGGAGAATGAACGTCTGTCAGCTCTAAAGAGGGAGGGAGTTCCAGGACAAAAGCAGGACAAAACCAGGACAAAAGCGGGAAGTCGATGGTGAGAGAGGGTGAGATTGAAGTACACTGAGTACAGTCAATCGATCAGTAGCATTTATTGAGCAATTACTGTGTGCACTATACTAAGTGCTCAGGGGAGTACAGTGGAATTAGTAACGGTGATCCCTGCCCTCGAGGAGTTGACACTCTAGCCCCGAGGCCTTAGATTCACCTTGCTCCAAAGCTCCATCTTTCCCTCATCCTACAGTTGGGTGGGAGACGGCTTCTTCTTCGACACCAGGGCTGTGGAAAAGCCGGTGTGAAATCCCCGGGCAGCTCTGCTCTGGGGTGTTTACCCTGCCCTCGTCCCACGACTGGCGCAGTCTGGCGAGGGGACTGGCGTCTGGCCTGACCGGCTAGAGTTCCCTCTCCTCCATCTCTCCATTCCCCTGCCATTCCCCGGTGGGCATTGGAGGTGCACAGAAGATTCATTTGGGGCAAGAAAGCAGTCTCCTGCCTTGGCCTTGCAAATCTCTCTCTTCAGAGGCAATGGAGTTTTGGGGGAGAGATAGGCAGGGAATGTGACGGCTAATTCTGTTGTGTGGTACTCTCCCAAGCACTTAGTCCAGTGCCCGGCACGTAGTAAACACTCAATAGATACGATCGATCGAGGGATAGGGTTAGGGTTTGTTGGTTTCCCTCCTTCCATTTTAACTGTAAAAGTGTAAGCTTCTCGTGGTCAAAGAATATGTGTTTTGCTTCTGTTGGATTTTCCCGAAACCTTAATGCGGCGCTCTGCGGCGGGAGGTGCTCAGTAAATATCACTGTTGGATTGGCTGTGCCTGCGATTAACCTGAGGAAAATTGGGATACTGCAGCCAGAGAGGATGGAGCAGAAAGGGGAGGAGGAAGCTGGAGATTGTAAATTCAAGATTGTAAATTCAGACTGTAAACTCGTCAAGGGCGTGGACCGCATCTTTCATTTCTTGGTCTGTCTCCTCTGTGCTTAGCTAAATACACTGCAACCAGAGCAGGGGGACTACCAATCAGTCCTGGGTAGCAGCGAGGTCTAGAGGAAAGAGACACGGTCCTGGGAGTCAGAAAACCTGGGTTCTAATTCCAATTCTGCCACGAACCCGCTGTGTGATCTTCGGCACGTCACTTCACTTCTCTGTGCCCCAGTTACCTCATTTGTAAAAAGGAGATTAAGACTGTGTGTCCCATGTGGGACATGGACTGTGTCCAACCTCATTTTTTTGTATCTTCCCCCGGTGCTTAATGCAGTGTTCAGCACAGAGTAAGCACTTAACGCACACCACAATGATTTCAGTCAGTCAATCGTATTTACTGAGCGCTTACTGTGTGCAGAGCACTGTACTAAGTGCTTGGGAGAGTACAGAATAACAATAAAACAGACACATTCCATGCCCAGAATAAGCTTATAGTATGGGGGTGCAAGAGGTGAAGGTGGGGATTAAGACTGTGAGCCTCATGTGGGACAACCTGATGACCCTGTATCTCCCCCAGCGCTTAGAACAGTGCTCTGCACATAGTAAGTGCTTAACAAATACCAACATTATTATTATTCAGGTGAGCGGATGCTCCATTATAGGTGGGAGGGCCCTGAAATTTCCATGTTTGTCTGCCTCCTGCTCTAGGGGTGGTAGGGAAGGGGGACAGGACCGGGGAGATGGGAAACAAACTCTTGACATGGCCTAGTGGATAGAGCAAGGGCCTTGGAGTCAGAAGGTCATGGGTTCTAATCCCAGTTCTGCCACTTGTTTGCTGCGTGACCTGGGGCAAATCACTTCTCTGTGCCTCAGTTCCCTCCTCTGTAAAATGGGGATCGAGACTGTGAGCCGCACAATGGGACAAGGACTGTGTCCAACCTGATTGGCTTGTATCCACAGGGTTTAGTGCAGTGCCTGGCACACAGTAAGCGCTTAACGAGTATCAGAATTATCATTACTACTGACCCGCAGGTCCAGCGCTTTTGTGGCCACGGCCACGCTGTAGGTCTGGGGCCTAGGCTTCCATTTCATTTCATTCTCACAAAAGACCGTGTCTGACCCGGCTATCTTTTATAAAAATAATAATTGCGGTATTTATTAAATGCTTACTATGTGCCAAGCACTGTATTAAGCACCAGGGTAGATACAAGATCATTGAATTGGACACAGACCCTGTCCCTTGTGGGGCTCACAGTCTTACTTCCCATTTTACAGATGAGGAAACTGAGGTGCAGAGAAGTGAAGTGACTTGACCAAAGTCGCCCAGCAGACAAGTGGCAGAGGCAGGATTAGAACCCAGGTCCTTCTGACTTCCAAGCCAGGGAAGGGGAGACAGACATCGATATAAATATATAAAATTACAGATACGGAAACAAGTGCTTTAGGGCTGGGAGGGGGGTGAATAAAGGGAGCCCTAGACTCAGGAGTTCTGGAACCAGAGTTCCTTGAAACCCAGATCCACACTCTTCCCGTTTGTCGACAGTATAACTCAGGACCAGAATCAGCTGCCCAAGGCCAAGACGACGGAGGCGGGGCGGCATCTGAGACCACAGATTTTTGGCAAACTTAATCTCCTTAGAGTAAGCAGTCGGGAGGCTCATGGCCAGGATCCTTTGAATGGGAAATGCATGAGAGGACCCCTACGGGCTCAATTTATCTTCTGAGGGCCAACGGGCACCCACCGAGTCACGGGGATGGAACTGTGCAGAGAGGGGAGGAAGAAAGACCATCTCTCTCTCTCTCTCCTCCCGCCCCCCTCCCCAGCCCTCCAAGCTGGTCTGGTTTCCCACCAAACAAAAGCATCTGCCCCCAGCCCCATCCCTACGACAGGCCAAGTTGCCGGAGAGGAGTGAGGCCATTGGCCAGCCACTCCGTCCATCAAAGCCCTACCAGTGACAGTCCAGGACCAATTTTATTTCCATGGAGACAACCAATCAAGGGGAGTGTTGGGTTTTTTGGGGGGGAGGCGAGGGATGCTTGACAGTTCCCATTCATCACTTCTCAAGCCATCGGGATGCTGGGGACACCAAAGGAAATCACCGCTCATCTCCAGGCGGATTTAACTGTTGAGGACCCCGGCTGGGGAGAGGAGGGGGGCTTAGCTCTGTCTAGGGGAGGCAGGGTGGGCCTCGGCTGTGGGTGCGGAGAGAAGGAGGATGATGGGTTGGAGAGAGAGGGGGAGAGGGGAGGCCCGGGAAATGCTGCAAGGGCGAGGAACCTCGAACACGTGGGGCGGAGAGCTGCATGGCAGATTCGGGGGGTGGGTCGGGGGCGCAAACGAGGCCCAGAAAGGAATCTACTCCCTGGCCGGCAACGGGGGGTTCGGAGAGGGGTGGGGAAGGAGAGGGAAAAGGAGAAACTGGAGCTGCAGAGGAGGGCTGTGAGGGAGGGGCTTGAAGCTAGCCCCTACCCCTTTGAGCTTCCCCACCAATTGGAGGAGGGCACTCGGCAGGGCCAAGAACAGCCGATTTTGCATCCCATTTGGTCCCCTGCCCTTTCTCTTCCCTGATCTTTTTTTGTTTCAAATGGTATTCGTTAAGCGCTTATTATGCTCCAGGCACCATTCTAAGCTCTGGGGCAGGTACGAGTTAATCGGGTTGGACACAGTCCCGGTCCCACAGGGGGGCTCACAGTCTTAATCCCCATTTTACAGATGAGAGCACTGAGGCCCGGAGAAGTGAAGCGACTTGCCCAACGAGGAAGTAGAAGCCGGGTCCTTCCGACTCCCGGGCCTGGACTTTAACCACTAGGCCACGCTGCTTCCCAATCGCCCCCCCCCATCCCAGTCGTCCAGTCAGTCGGGCAGTCGTATTTATCGAGCGCTTACTGCGTGGAGAGCTCTGTACTAAGCCCTTGGGAGAGCACAATAGAACAATATAAGCACGTGTGGCCGGCCTCTGTCCCGGTTCTGGCGCACGGGGCCGGTCCAGCCTCCGCCCAGAGCGGGTCTGGACAGTCCTGAGGATCAGTCGGTCAATCGGTGGTATTCACTGGGCTCTTGCCATGTGAAGAGCACTGTTTACAGCCCCGGTCTCCGTTCCCCTTCCTGTCGGGTGGCTGGGTTTCTCCTCTCAGTCACGGGTGATGCCCAATTCCCCAAAATGAAGACCAGGGAAGCGGCATGGCCAGGGTGGGGGGAAGGGATGGAGACTTTCCCCACCCCTTCGAAGGCTTATTGAAGGCTCATCTCCTCCAAGATGTCTTCCCTGAAGAAGCCCTCCTTTCCTCTTCTCCCTCTCCCTTCTGCATCACCCTGACTTGCTCCCTTCATTCATCCCCCGGCTCCCAGCCCCACACCACTCAAATCCATATCCATCATTTATTTATTTATATTAACGCCTGACTCCCCCTCTAGACTGTATGCTCATTGTGGGCAGGGAGTGTTTCTCTTATTGTTCTACTCTCCCATGGCATAGTGGATAGAGCACAGGTCTGGGAGTCAGAAGATCCCGGGTTCTAATGCCGGCTTCGCCTCTTGTCTGCTGTGTGACCTTGGGTGAGTCACTTCCCTTCTCTGGGCCTCGGTTTCCTCACCTATAAATGGGGATTAAGACTCTGAGCCCCACGTGGGACAGGGACTGCGTCCAAGCTGATTAACATGTATCTACCCCAGGGTTTGGAACAGTGCCTGGCCATAGTAAGCACTTAGAAAATACCTTTTTTTTACAAAAAAAAAAGGTCTCAGGACCTGGAAGATTCAGGGTGGGGGGGGGATGGGGGGAGCCCGGGGGCCCGCACAGCAAATTATTTCCATATCTGAAATGTATTTATTTATATTAATGTCTATCTCCCCCTCTAGACTAAGCTCCTTGTGGGCAGGGAATGTGTCTGTGATAGTGTCCTCTCCCGAGTGCTCAGTACAGTGCCCTGCACACAGTAATCGCCCAATAAATACGATTGGCTGACTGGCCCAGACGGCTCGGGGCGTAGGAGATCTCAGATAGCAATCCTCCCTCAGCCAGTCCGGGGGATGGTAGGAGATGGGCTCTTAGTACAGTGCCTGGCACATAGTAAGCGCTTAACAAATGCCATAATTATAATTACGGGTGGGCGGGTGGAGATTTGACCCCAAGGCAGGGGCAGAAGCGTTGGATTTTCGCTCGCAGCCACAGTTCCCGCTCAGAGGAGGAGTGTGACTTCCTGTCGCGCTTGACACTTCTGCAGAAACCGCGGGTGGGCGGGCCGGCTGGCCGGGGGGACAAGGCCGGGCAGGGCTGGGCAGTCGGACTTCTCCCAAATCTTCCCTTTTGCATAATCCTTGGGGGAAGCTGCCGGGCAAGGCCACGGAGCCGGGACTTTCCCTCCTGGGGCGATGGGGAAGAAACGGCTCCCGCTCGCCCAATTGAGGAAATGCAGATATTAATAGTTTCATAGGGTGTGACAACCCATCAGTCGATCATTCACTGGCCCTTATTGAGCGCTAATTGCGTGCGGAGCACCGTACTAGGCACTTGGGAGAGAACAAAATGGCAGAGTTGGAAGACGCGGTCCCTGCCTATGGTCTAGAGGGGGAAAAACTCCAACCTCTTCCCTTGGGGACCCTCTGCCCCTGGGTCAAAGGGACAAAGGATAAAGGAAGCAAGTCAGGGGGACGTGGAAGGGAGGAGAAGATTAGGGAAAGGGGGGCTTAAGTCTGGTGAGGCCTCCCGACTGTCTCCCTCCTCAAATCTGTCAGACGATGAGGCGCCCTCTTCAAAGCCCTACTGAAGGCGCACCTCCTCCAGGAGGCCTTCCCAGATTTAAACCCCCCCTTTTCCTAATCTCCTCCTCCCTTCCACGTCCCCCTGACTTGCTCCCTTTGTTCTTCCCCCATCTCCCCGCCCCACAGCCCTTATTATTATTATTGTGGTATTTGTTGAGCACTTACTATGTGCCAAGCACTATTCTAAGCACTGGGGTAGGTACAAGTTAAACAGGTTGTCCCCTGTGGGACTCACAGTTCTCATCCCCATTCTCTGGATGAGGACCAGAGAAGTGAAATGACTTGCTCAAAGCCACATGGCAGACAAGGGGCGGAGGTGGGATTAGGCTGAGCCCGTCATTGGGCAGGGATGGTCTATCTGTTACCGAATTGTACAGTCCAAGCACTTAGTGTAGTGTTCTGCACATAGTAAGCGCTCAGTAAATACTACTGAATGAATGAATGAATGAATGAATGAATGATTAGAACCCATGACCTCTGACTCTCAAGCCCAGGCTCTTCCCACTAAGCCACGCTGCTTCTCCACGCTGCTCTAAGGTCACCCCCTGTTTCCTCCGGGTCCAAGTGGCCCCCTCTTTGTGTTCCCCCCACTCCCCCCAGCATCCCTCCCCCCCAAACACACACACACTGACATGCACGGGCTGTCTCTCTCTGAGCCCTGCTTTTTGCCCCCCGAGGCGGGGAGAAGGAGAGAGCCAGCTAAGTCTCGCTTCATTAACAAGATCACAGATTTCAAATGGTTTCATCAGCCGGCTGTGTTCCCAGTCCCTTTCCTGCTAATTCCCTTCCCACGTGCTGGGTTGGGATTTGGGAGTTGCTTTTTTCCCCAAACGGGGCTGACAAAGGATGGGGAGAAGGCCCCAAGGGAAGTCTGAATTGGGGTTCCAGATTTCCTGGTTGAGGTAGGGAAATGCATATACGTGTGCAGGGCATATGACTGCGTATGACCGTGGTCACCGACACAGTCCCTGTCCCTCATGGGGCTCACGGTCTTAGCCAGAGGGCCAGGGGGAGAACAGGTATTGAAGCCTCATTTTACAGATGAGGAAACCGAGGCCCAGAGGAATTCAGCGAGTTGCCCAAGGATAGGCAAGTGGCGGAGCCGGGATTAGCACCCAGGTCCTCTGACTCCCAGGCCCGTTCTCTTTCCACTTCTCGGTTGTAGCCAGCACTGCTTTGAGGAGGAGAATGAACATCCAGTCTCTTTGTATTGCCCCGACTGGTCCTTAACTTGTAAATGACAGAAGGGGGGAGCTCAAGCTGTTGGATAAATTTACATTTTCTTTTATAGAGTTTTTAATACGTGGCTGAGGCTGATAAGAAGCAGGGGCGGTCCGGTGGAAAGAGCCCGCAGCAGGGAGAGCCAAGGGGTGGTGAGGCGGGTTGAGTCTAGAAGCCGGGTCCGGGCCATCGTTTGAGATGCGGGAACTGCGAGGAGATGCCAACCCATCTCTGGGACTGGCCCCGGCCGCTGGCCCCCGGTCCCGGCCGCTGGCCCCCCGACCCCATCCCCCTGCCCAGGCTGGGAGTGGGAGGGGGGGGAAGGGCTCGGGGATAGAATGGCTTGAGCTGGAGCTGGGGAGAAGGACACATCGACTTCACTATCTTTAGAGATGATGGGAATCGAAGGGGAAGGGAGAGGATTTGGGGGCGCACCAGAAGGACTCCAAGAATCCTTGCTCCTCACGGGGTGATGAAATAACAATAATGATGATGGTATTTGTTAAGCACTTACTATGTGCCAAGCACTGTTCTAAGCTCTGGGGCAGATAACAGGGTACTCAGGTTGTCCCACATGGGGCTCACACTTTTAATTCCCATTTTACAGATGAGGCAACTGAGGCCCAGAGAAGTTCAGTGACTTGCCCTAGGTCACACAGCAGACAAGTGGCGGAGGTGGGATTAGAACCCGGCTCTTCTGACTCCCAGGCCCGTGCTCCTTCTACTAGGCCACGCTGTTTCTCCAACACTTTCGGACCCTGCAGCGTTATTAGTGGGGAGAATGGGTTTTTGCAGAAGTGTCAGGGATTTGGGGCTGATGGTTCTGACTTCCACACGGGGATTAAGCCTCTCTGTCCCATTCCTCCCCCTATTTCGGCAGTCTCCAGGGTAGGAGCTGACAGACACCGAGACAGATATGTCCCAAAGTTCGCGAGAACTGTTCCCATTCTCTGATTCTCCCGAAGGCAGAAAAATAAAGAGGAAATAGCCCCCCATTACAGCAGGAGGGATTGAGGTTAGCTACCGAGAAGAACCTTGTCAGCGGGAAGGTGTTAAACACTCAAAGGGTGATAGAGATAGGGTGCCCTCATCTTCACCGAGACTTGGCCACAGGAGAGCTCTGTTGCCGAATTGTACATTCCAAGCGCTTAGTACAGTGCTCTGCACAGAGTAAGCGCTCAGTAGATACTATTGAATGAATGAGAGATTCTCATCTCCGGTTCAGGAGACGCCTGGACTGGAGGCAGGGTTATGGTCTAGGTCTCCCTAAGCCTGGGGCGGGAAGGGGGGCGGGGTGTGTGTGTGGATCTGATTACATTTTGACATTCAGAAGAACTGGGGACCCAATTCCCATCTTCCTTCCCCCAACAATCCTTTCCCCGGGGAAGGGTCAAGTTGCCGATAACCCTTTTCCCACTTGCAGGTGAGATGGGGGAGGAAAATCCGCTCAGCGCGGAGGAAAGAACCCCCAACCAAATCTTCAGGGCCCCCATTCATTCATTCATTCAGTAGTATTTATTGAGCGCTTACTATGTGCAGAGCACTGTTCTAAGCGCTTGGAATGTACAAATCAGCAACAGATACAGTCCCTGCCCGTTGATGGGCTTACAGGCTAATCGAGGGGATAATTAATAATGTTGGTATTTGTTAAGCGCTTACTATGTGCCGAGCACTGTTCTAAGCGCTGGGGTAGATGGAGGGTCATCAGGTTGTCCCACATGAGGCTCACAGTCTTCATCCCCATTTTACAGATGAGGGAACTGAGGCACAGACCCTAAAAACTGTCCAGGGCCGCCGTGGAGGGGCGAGGGATCAGGCTCCCTCCTGCCCTTCGTCGAGACTGCGAGCCCGTCGTTGGGCAGGGATTGTCTCTATCTGTTGCCGAATTGTCCATTCCAAACGCTCAGTACAGCGCTCTGCACGTAGTAAGCGTTCAATAAATACCACTGAATGAATGAGCAATCGGCCCGCTTGGCTGCACGTCTTTCAACCTGAGAGGAGCTGGACGGCGCCCTCTCCTGGCCATCAGCTGGCATGACCCGATCCCTTCCACCCGACCGCGCAGGGACCCGACTTAATAATAATCGTAATTATGGAATTTGTTAATAATAATAATAATAATGTTGGTATTTGTTAAGCCCTTACTATCTGCCAAGCACTGTTCTAAGCGCTGAGGTGGTTAAAGGTAATCCCGTTGTCCTACGTGGGGTTCACAGTTTTCATCCCCATTTTCCAGATGAGGTAACTGAGGCCCAGAGAAGTGAAGTGACTTGCCCAAGGTCACCCAGCTGACGAGCGGCGGAGCCGGGATTAGAACTCATGACCCCTGACTCCCAAGCCCAGGCTCTTTCCGCTGACCCACGCTGTAGCATGGCCTATCGCCAAGAGCATGAGCTTGGGAGTCAGAGGGTGCGGGTTCTAATCCCGGCTCTACTCCTTGCCTTCTGCGTGACCTTGGGCAAGTCACTTCACTTCTCTGGGCCTCAGTTCCCTCATCTGTAAAATGGGGATGAAGACTGTGAGCCCTACGTGGGACACCCTGATTACCTTATGTCTACCCCAGCACTTAGAACAGCGCTTGGCACATAGTAAGTGCTTAACAAATACCAACATTATAATTATTATCTAGGTCAGACCAGACTGCCCCCTCCCCTGGGTACAACAGCATCAGGGGCCTGGGGAGTGGGTCCAGGGTCGAGGAGACTAGAGAAAGTGGGAAAGGCTGAAGAGGGGGACTTAAGCTTAAGTCCCCCCACCGGCCAGTCCCTCCACAATCCCTCTCATTTCTGCAATAACAATAAGAATAGAAATAGCATTTGTAAGCACTTACTATGTGTCAAGCACTGTTGTAATCCCTGGGGGAGAGACAAGTTAATCAGGCCGGACACAGTCCCTGTCCCATATGGGGCTCCCACAATAGGTGGGAGGATGGGTATTGAATCCCCATTTTACAGATGAGGAAACTGAGGCCCAGAGAAGTTAAGTCACCTGCTCAAAAAAGTCCCACAGCAGGCAAGTGGTGGAGCTGGTATTAGAACCCAGATCCTTTTGATTCCCAGGCCTGTGCTCTATCCATTCAATAGTATTTATTGAGCGCTTACTATGTGCAGAGCACTGTACTAAGCGCTTGGAATGGACAAATCGGTAACAGATAGAGACAGCCCCTGCCCTCTGACGGGCTTACAGTCTAATCCACTAGGCCATACTGCTTCTCTCCCTCTTCTGCCCTGCTCCAGGTAGTTGACATGTTTAATAAAATGCAAGACTAAGCCAGGGCACAGAATGCTGGAGGAAAAGAGAAGGCCAACACCTTAAATTTAAAGGTGCCAGCCAGAATTCCAGCTATCAGTTCCTTAGGAAGATATGCCCGAGGGACCCCCTACAGACCCACTTTTGATCGGGGTGGTGGGACGGGGGAGAGGGGATTACAAGGCTGTGGGGAGTTCAGCGCAGGGCAGCTGCCAACTTAGCCTCCCCAGGGCAGTTTCACCACTGGTCGACCTGCCACACTCCACACCTGTGGGGACCAGCCAGTTAATTGTATTTATCGAGTGCTTACTGTGTGCAGAGCACTGTACTAAGCCCACAGCAGCAGCAGGGAGCAAAGCAGGCCGGGGTGGATGGGCAGCACCTGCTGAGGGCTTTGTCCTGTGCTTACTTACTGGCACGGGGGGATTGGCATCAGAACGCACTGAGTGCTTCTGGGCACGTGGGTGTGTGTGAGAGAGAGAGAGAAGAGAGAGTCTTCCATTCCTGTCTGCGTGCATTTCTCTTCTCATTTCTCTCTGATGCCTTTCTCTCTGCTGTATCCATTTCCCTTTCCTGCCCTTTCTTATAGCATGTGTTAAACGCTTACTACGTGCCAGGCACTGTACTAAGCACTGGGGTAGATCCAAGCGAATCAGGTTGGAAACAATCCATGCCCCACACGGGGCTCACAGTCTTAATCCTCATTTTACAGGGGAGGGAACCGAGGCCCGGAGAAGAGAAGTGATTTGCTCAAGGTCCTCAGCAGTGGGGATTAGAACCCAGGTCCTTCTGACTTCCAGGCCTGCGCTCTATCTGTTAGGGTATTCTGCTTCTCACACCATGCCCCTCGTGCCTTGTCCCCGACCCTACGGATAATGGAGCCTGGAAGGCCCAACGCCTGTCTGCTGCAGGAAATACCATCCCTTTAAACCGGGGTCACACATAGTGGGGTAAAAGGGCACAGGACCCCACTCTCACCCCCCCCACCCTACTGTCCTCAGGGGGAGATGTCCCCTTCACCCCCTCCTGGAGCTGGCACCCGGAGTTCGACAGATCCCTGGGGGGGAGGAGAGAGGGGTCCCTCGGAGGACAGATCTTTGTCAGACCAGCCGGCTCAATACCGTGCCGGGTACCGGTAGAGTTTCATCCTTCCTGCTGAGGAAGGAGGGAGAAACTGTTGTGGGGGGGCTCACTTCCCGTCCAGGAGAGAGCCCCTCCCCGCTCTGCGGCCCGGCCCCGCGGGACAGCGCCTGGCCAGGGGGGAGGGGGAGGTCCGGGCCGGCCGTGAGACCTTCCAGACAGGTCCACTGTAAACGGGCCCTCGGTGTTCGTATCAACATTTAGCAAACTTCCTCTGTGGGGAGGAGGCGTGGGGTTTATCTGGGAGCCTCCAGAGCCTCTCCCATCTACGCCCTCCCATCCGACAGGCGGGGACGGGAATGAGGACGGTAGTGGTGGGGAGATGGGAGGACTGTACCCGAGACCTGGACTGACCCCCCGCCCGAGCCTGAATATTTCCCCAGCGGAGGGCCCTCCTCTGGCCCGGCTCACCCTCTCGCCACCTCCCCTTGCCAGCCATCTTCTTAAGAATGATAATTGTGGTATTTATTAAGTGCTTACTCTGCGCCAGGCACTGTACTAAACCCCGGGGTGGATACAAGTAAATCAGGACTGGGCCCCGATATGGGTCAGTGGGTCAGTGTCCCGGGTCTGCGCCCCCGATCCCTCTCTCTGCCCTCCATTCCTCGTTGCTCCCTTGCCGCACCTGCCCTCAGATCCAGAGGCGGCGGAAGGGTCAGGCCCTGGGCCAGACCAGCCGCAGAGAGGGCAGGTCGGACTGGCCTTAGCCCGCAGGCCCCCCTCCCTCCATCTCCCTCCGTAAGAGCCCAAGATGCAGGGAAGGTGAGGGGTGCGGCCTGAGCCCAGTCCAGGTCCGGGTTGTTCCGGGAGAGCCTGGTCTGAGACTGTGCAGATGTGTCCACCTGCCACTCCCGATTCCCTCCAGCCCAGGCCCTGGCCCCTGCCCTGGCCTGGGCCCCGCCCTCTCCAGGGCCCTGGGCGCACTCCGTTCCCTCCTCTTCTTCTTGTGCTCTCTGCTCCCTCACACTCTGCTCCCCCACGCTCTCTGCTCTCCTCGTTCCCCTGCCCTCTCCCTCCGTTCCCCTTACTCCCTCTGCTCCCCCGCACTCTCTGCTCTCCTCGCTCCCCCTCCCTCTCTCCTGCTCCCTCCGTTCCCTCCTCTCCCCTGCATTCTCTGCACCCCTCTGTCCCCCTCGTTCTCTGCTCCCCTTGCTCTCTCCGTTCCCCCCCTACACCTGCTCCCTCCGGTCCCCCAGGCTCCCCCCAGGCTCTCCCCAGGCTCCCCTCGCTCCCTCCGCTCCCCTGCCCTCCGTCCATTCCCTCTGCTCTCCCTGCTCCCTCGCGCTTTCAGCTCCCCCACGCTCTCCCCTTGCTCCCCTCTCTCCCCCTTGGTTCCCCCTCTGCTCGTTCCCTCTGCTCCCCCATGCTCCCCTCTGCTCTCCCACGCTCTCCCCTGGCTCCCTTCTCTCCCCTCTCTCCTCCACGCTCTCCCCTGGCTCCCCCTCACTCTCCCTCCGCTCCCCTCAGCTCCCCCGGCTCCGTCGGTCCCCGCCGACCCCCTGTGGGGAGAGGGAGGTCGGGGGAAGGCCTGCAGCGGGGACCAGTGGAACGTGGCCCCGGAGGGACTGTGGGTCTGGGCCGGGCCGCGCCGGGCCCATCCACACTGTGCGGGCCGTCCTCGGGGCGTCGTCTGGGCGGGAACGGAGGACCGGCCCAGCCCGCTCCACTGAGCCGTGGCCACACTCTTCCTGTAGCCCTTGCCCCCTGTACCACCTGCACCCCCTTCGGTGCCACATCAGCTCCGTTAAACACGAGGTCCCTCCCGACTCCCGCGCTCCCACCCCGACACTTTCCAGTTTAAGGTCACCACGGGGAGAATTCGCCTTCTCTGGCAGTTTCCATGGAAACAACTCACATTGCTTTCTGAAAACGGGCTCCTCTCCTCCTCCGAGCCGCAGCCTCCCTCCCCTGTGTCCTCCACCCCCGTGCCCTCCACCCCCGTGTCCTCCTCCCTCGTGCCCTCCACCCCCCGTCCTCCTCCCCCGCATCTTTCTCCCCTGTGTCTTCCACCCTCGCGTCCTCCACCCCTGACCACCCCACGTGCGCCCCCACTCAGCTCGGCGAGGGCGCTCTGTGGGCCCCTTGGCTGACCCCTAGCCCATGTCCTGCCTCAGGCCTGGAACACCCTCCCTCCTCAAATCCCTCAGACGATTCGTCTCCCCGCTCTTCAAAGCCTTCCTGAAGGCCCATCTCCTTCAAGAAGCCTTCCCAGGCTCAGCCCCTCTTTTCCTCATCTCCCGCTCCCTTCTGCATCACCCTGACTTGTTCCCTTTGCTCTTCCCCCCACCCAGCCCTGCAGGCCTATGTCCAGATCTCTCATTTTATTTATTTGTATTGATGTCTGTCTTCCCCCCGCCCCCCAACCAGACTCTAAGCTCATCGTGGGTGGGGAATGTATCTGTTTATTGTTGTATGTACTCTCCCAAGTGCTTAGTACAGTGCTCTGCACACAGTAAGTGCTCAATAAATGCAATTGAATGAATGAATGCATGGATCCAGGCTCCCAGCAGGTAACTTGGCGCTGTGCCTAGGGTGTTTAGGATGCCCAGAGCTGAGGAGCTGAGGGAAAGTCTTGGCCCCTTCTATTTGCCTCCCCTGAACCCAGGCTTCTAGACCTCAGGCCCCAGAGGCCCCAGGTGACAACTTCCCAGTGGAGGATGGAAGTCGGATGGGGCAGACAGGCCCTCGGGGACCCTCTAGACTGTAAGCTCCTAGTGGGCAGGGAATGTGTCTGTTTATTGGTACATCGTCCTCTCCCTGGCGCTTAGCTTAGTACACTGTCCTGCACACAGTAAGCGCTCAATAAATACAATCGAATGAGTGAAAGAGTGATCAGCCCAAAAGACCCGTTAGGGAGCTGTTAGCTCTTTTCAATCCTGCTCGGATTTGGGATTCCCGGGAGGAGCGAGGCTGGGACACAGAGCTCAGCACAAAGAGCTGTGGGAAGAAAACAGAAAGCTGAAAACCCCCAAGAGATCATTTCCTCCACCACCCCCATCGCCTAAGAGCAGAGCCCAGGAAGCAGCGTGGCCTAGTGGAAAGACCACGGGCCTGGGAGGCAGACGGTCCTGGGTTCTAATCCCGGCTCCACCACTTGTCTGCTGTGTGACCTTGGGCAAGACAATTTTTTATGTGCTTCAGTTCTCTCATCCTTAAAATGGGGATTAAGACCGTGAGCCCCAAGGGGGACATGGACTCTGTCTAACCTGATCAGCTTGTAACTGTTCCTTCAACAGTATTTACTGAGAAGTAGCGTGGCTCAGTGGAAAGAGCACGGGCTTTGGAGTCAGAGGTCATGAGTTCAAACCCCAGCTCTGCCACTTGTCAGCTGTGTGACTGTGGGCAAGTCACTTAACTTCTCTGTGCCTCAGTTACCTCATCTGTAAAATGGGGATTAAGACTGTGAGCCCCAAGTGGGACAACCTGATTCCCCTGTGTCTACCCCAGCGCTTAGAACAGTGCTCTGCACATAGTAAGCGCTTAACAAATACCAACATTATTATTATTATTATTTACTGAGCGCTTACTGTGTGCAGGGCACTGTATTAAGCTCTTGGGAGAGCACAATACAACAATAAACAGATACATTCTCTGCCCACATTGAGTGCTTGTGCCTAGCACAAGTAAGCAAAATTCTGGTGTACTCTCCCCAGGGCTTGGTACAGTGTTTTGCACATAGTAAGTGTTTAATAAATACCATTGATTGATCGATTGATGAAAAAATGCCATTATAAAAAAGCCCAGCTCCTCCCCACTCCCCCAACCTGCGGCACACTGAACCCTTGGCCCGCCCCTGCCCTCTCCCCCCAACCCCGGGGGAAATTGTACGGATGTCTGTCTTCCCCTCTAGTCTGTAAGCTCGTTGTGGGCGGGAATGTGTCTGTTTATTTTTGCACTGTGCTTTTCCAAGCGCTCAGTACAGTGCTCTGCACACAGTAAGCGCTCACCCTGCCCTCTCCCCGCCACCCCAGGGGGAATTCGCACTGATGTCTTTCTTCCCCTCTGGACCGTTAGCTCGTTGTGGGCAGGGAATGTATCCGTTTACTGTTGCACTGTACTTTCCCAGGCGCTCAGTACAGAGCGCACAATAAGCGCTCAATAAATACGATGGAATGAATGAATGAACGGGGCTGGGCCGAAGAGTCCCCGACCCCTGGCCCTTCCCTCCCGGCCCCCAGGATCCTCCCGGGGGCAGGCGGACCCTCTACCGTCCAAGTGGGGGTCCCGGGCAGAGCCCCCCGGGCCCGGACCGTTATTCTCCCCCTCCCCAAAGCGGCAGCCAATCGAGGCCCTTGCTTTCCCGCTCAGGGGGCGGGTTTTATGCAAATCGATTTTGCCTGGAAGGGGGTACATACTGATACAGGAGAAGAGACCCAGAGACAGCTGAGACGGGGAGCCAGGTCTCGTCTCGGGGCTCCGGACAGAGGCAGCAGAGACCCGAGCCTGCCCGCAGCCCCTCTGACCACCCCCTCCCCCCCACCCCCCGAGGGAGCTAAAGGTCCCGGAGCAGCGACCACACCTGAACCTCAGCTGCTCACGAGGTAAGAAGACACCAGGAGGCTAATCTGGGCTCCTGAGATCCTGGGATGGAGGGGCTGGTTGGGGGGCGCAGGAGGAGGGGGACGGCAGGTGAGCAGGGGTGGGGGGATGTGGCTGCTGTTTTCACCAGGATGCATGGGGAGGGAGAGGCCCAGTCACGCTCCTCGCCCACGACCCCCGCCTGCCTCCCCACCAGATGCATTCTGCTCCGACAATCGGGGTCCCCTCCTCCCGGGAAGGGGGGCGGGAGTTTTGGGGAGATGCATGCCGAGGGTCTGGGTCCCCAGGAGGATCGGGGACTGCTTGGCTTTGGAGCCACCCTCCCCGGGAGGCTCGGGAGGGGGTCTGACCTCAATCTAGATTCCCACCTCCCCTTGAGTCCAGCCCCACCGAACCGGGAGGCCTCTGTCCCTGTGGCGAAGTTCCCCAGATCCTCGGCAACAGGTCCAGGGAACCTGAACGTCCAATCTGGAAAAGTCCCGCACAGGTGGGTGGAGGGTGGGACAGGAAGGAAGAAGGAGGAGGGAGGAGGAAGGGTGGGGTGCCTTGGCCTCCAAAAGGGAGTAATCACCCCTGGGCTCCCGACTTGTCCCTCCCCCAGATCTAGCAGAGGCTCCAGGCGTTCAGGCTGAGAGGGATCCTAGCCCCAAGTCCCTTGATCGCACCGGGATTCTGGGATTTGGGGGGGATCTCGGGGTCCGGCCCCTCCCTCGAACCTGGATCCCTGCAGGTAGGTGGGTGGTTTGAGGAGGGGTGATCCAGAGGACTCAGGCTCCCCCTTGCTGCCCCCACAGAAGCACCCCCACCCACGCTGTCCCCAGAAGCCCACATCCCACCGCACCCATCCCGGCCTGCAGAGCCCCAGGAGAATTGCACCTCGGTTTCCCCTCGGGTGGCCTGGAAGCTGTGGTTCGCGGGGACCCCAGGAAACAGCTGGGAATCCAGTGGGCCCCTGGGTGGGGTCACCCCTCGGCAGCCACTTGTCCACCACTTTAGTGTGGGTCCTGACCGGTTCCAGGAGCCTCTCGTCTCCCCTCAGTCCAGGCCCCGCTATTCCCGCCCGCAAAGGGGCCTGGGGTCACCCTGGAAGCAGCGAGGACCCTGCGGACTTAAGCCGACTCATCTTTCCCTCCGGTGAGCGCCTGCAGCTGGCCGGGTGCCTCCCGAGACCCCCACGAGGCCTAAGTGGGGCCGACCGGGCCTCTGGAGAAGGACTGAATTGTCGGCAGCTCCACCATCCTGCCTTAGGACCAATAATAATAACCGTGGTGCTTGTTAAGCGCTTACTATGTGCCAGGCACCGGGATGAATGCAAGCAAATTGGGTCGGACACAGTCCCTGTCCTACATGGGGCTCACAGCCTTAATCCTCATTTTATAGATGAGGTAACTAAGGGCCAGAGAAGTGAAGGAACTTGCCCGCAAAGCAGACAAGTGGCGGGGTCAGGATTAGAACCCATGACCTTCTGACTCCCAGGCTCCGGGCTCTGTCCGGGCAGGGCCGGGGATCAGGCAGAGTCAAGTCCTGGGAAGATTGATTCCGGAGAGCGGCTCTGAGCCTCCAGGTTAAAGAGGGGGCCCTCCCCCTCCCCGCCCTCCTGCCTTTCCTCATTCCATGTCCCCAGGGGCTGCTGAAACTGGAGGGTAAGTGAGACTCCCTCTCCCCCCTCCCTCCCCTCTCCGCCTTTCACCTAGAAAGAATTTCTGACTCTCAGCTCCTGGAACTGGACAAAGACCTTCTCAGGGAGGCAGAAAAAGCCCGGGCTTGGGTAAGTCCAAAGGTCGTGGGCTCTAATCCTGGTTCCGCCACTTGTCCGGTCGGTGACCTTGGGCAAGACTCTTCACTACTCTGGGCCTCAGTTATCTCATCTATAAAACGGGGATCGAGACTGGAAGTCCCCCGTGGGACAGGGACTGTGTCCAACCCGATTTGCCCGGCTCCACCCCAGCGCTTAACACAGTGCCCGGCACACAGTAAGCGCTTATCAAATACCACAGTTGTAATTATCGGGGCCCACCACCTCCTGGCTCATGGGATCGCACAGACTCGGAAGTAGAGAGAGAAGCAGGACCACTCGTCCACTCATTCAATCGTATTTATTGAGCGCTTACTGTGTGCAGAGCACTGTACTAAACGCTTGGGATGTACAACTCGGCAACAGATAGAGACAATCCCTGCCCAACAACGGGCTCACAGTCTAAAAGGGGGGAGACAGACAACAAAACCAAACAAGTAGTCAGGTATCAATATCATCAAGATAAATAGAATCATAGATACATGCACGTCATTAATAAAATAGAGAAATAATATAGACAACACCCAGAGACCCAGCTATGGATCAGGAAAACAGAGTCAGGGTTCCCAGTGCTTGCTGGGACTTTGGAATGGAGTTACAGAGGTAGGTCGACGGACTGTAAGCTCGCTGTGGGCAGGAAACATGTCTATTGTTATATTGTACTCTCCCAAATGTTTAGTACAGTGCCCTGTACACTGTAAGCACCCAGTAAATAGGAGGGATCGATTGAAGGAGGCAGCCTGCACCCCAGCCAAAAGGAACCAGATTTATCAAACAGTGGTCTAGAGCGATTCCCAGGAATATCAGGTGAGCAGCCCCTTTCCCCTCAGACAGGCACCCTGCCTTGCTTCTCTCCCCCCAGCCTGGCCAGGAATTGAGGGGAAGACCCCCCCTCTTGCCCCTTCCCGCTCCTCCCACCCATCACATTCATTCATTCGGTCGTATTTATTGAGTGCTTACTGTGGGCAGAGCACTGTACTAAGCGCTTGGGAGAGTACACTACGACGATAGACACAGTCCCTGTGTAATCCCCCCACCCCGCTGACCGTGGATGGAAGATTGGGCTTGGGGCAGGAGAAAGGAGAAGAAGGGAAATGGGGCAGTGGGGATGGGTGTGTGGCTGGGATCCTGGACTCGTTCGGCCTCCTCTGGGTTCAAAAATCCAGAGTGGGAAGAGGGGGGATAAGGAGGGAGGTGAGAGTCCAACTCCTCCCTGCCTCAGCGATTCCTGCTTGGCTGTTGCTTTCAAAGCCCCCTCTATTCCCCGTAATCTTCAACCTGCCTCATCTCCCTCTTCCTCTCCTCCCTCAGTAAGCGGACAGAGGGGCTCACACCCAGGCTCTTGGAATTACATGCGGGACCCCGTAGCCTCCGGGCTCCTGCCACTGCAGGGGGAGAGCAAAAAAAAAACCAACCCTTCCTGCCACGGATGGAACTGTGGTTGCCATGGTAACCTTCTCAGCACCGGCTCCTCACCGAAGCTGGAAAGGGGGAGGATGAGATTTCTCTCCCTTTCCCTTCCACCCTCTCCTATCAGTGGGGGACAGAAAGCTGGGTGTGAAGAAAAGGGGCCTGTAGGAGGCTAGGGAGTGAGGGTGCTTTCTACCTATCTTCCCTGCCCCCTTCCTCCGACCTCTCTCCCATTCCCCTCTCCAGGGAGAGGGCCGGAAAGCCCACACAGCTGAGAACATTTTGGAGCCAGCCAGGAGTGACATTCACCAGCGGACCAGGTGGGCGAGGGCGGGCGGGAGGATGGGCTGAGGGGGAGATGGGTCGGTGAACAGGTGACCCTCCCCAGCAGACCCGTCGGATGGGGCAGGTTTCAAGCAGAATAAGTCCTGAGAGTCTGGGGCCAGAAGAGACTACATAGAAGCAAACAGGGGCCCGATCGCAGAGAGACCATTTCCTCCCCACCTCCACAGGGTGAGCCCCAGAAATGACATGGCGGGGCTCACCATGCTCCCGCCGTGATCCTTGGGCCGGGAAAGGGAGATGCAGCCCCCGCTAGCTTAGTACAGTGCTCTGCACACAGTAAGCGCTCAGTAAATACGATTGAATGAATGCTAGGCTGACCAGGTCCAGAGGTGCTTGGCTGGGACCAGCCGATGAGGAGAGGGGAGAGGTTACTCAGGCCTGGAGGGATTGCTCTTTTTTAAGGCTCCGCGGCTGGCTAAGAAGGAATCGAAGGCCTCGATAGTTTTTTAAAAATAAACCTCGAGAGCAGAAGCACCACAAAGTACAATCCTAAATCAGCTACTTCCTTCTTCCTGTGACTTTTTAATCTTTTGTACCAACCCTGTCCCCTGCCATTCTACTGACAGAACTGCACAATTATATTACAATCCAATTGGTGTTTATTGACCGTTTACTAGGTATAGAGCACTATGTTAAGCGGTTGGTTAAATTCAGTACGTTTGCTAGGCATCAATCAATCAGTGGTATTTATTGAGCACTTACTATGTGCAGAGTACTATACTAAGCACTTGGGAGAGTACAGTTCAACATAATTAGTAGATGCGATCCCTGCCTATTGCAAGATCACAGTCTTGTGGACCATGCTCCACTACTTTCATTCATTCATTCAATATTATTTATTGAGCGCTTACTATGTGCAGAGCACTGTACTAAGTGCTTGGAATGTACAGATCGGTAACAGACAGAGTCCCTGCCCTTTGAAGGGCTTACAGTCTAATCACTTGCCCGATGTGTGACCTTAGACAAGTCATTTAACTTCTCCGGACTTCAGGGTCCATATCTGTAAAATGGGCATTCAATACGTGAATCCCCTGTCCAATGGGGGGACAGAGATTGTGTCTATCCAGATTATCTTGTATCTACCCCAATGTTTAGTACAGTGCCTGGTACATAGCCCTTAATAAATGCCACAACTATTATTTTAATTTTCATTACCATAGTTAAAATATATATTAACCATTTGAAAAGAAAATAATACTAATAATAATTGTGGTCTATGTTAACTGCTTACTATGTGCCAAACACTGTACTAAACAATAGGGTAGATACAAGATAAATCTGGCTGGACACAATCCCTGTCCCACATGGGGCTCACAGTCTTGAATTCATCCTTATACACCCTACCATTTCCCGACCTGGGAATTTATTTTAATGACTGTCTCCCGCTATAGACTGTAATAATAATGTTAATAATGTTGGTATTTGTTAAGCGCTTACTATGTGCCGAGCACTGTTCTAAGCGCTGGGGTAGACATAGGGGAATCAGGTTGTCCCACGTGGGGCTCACAGTCTTAATCCCCATTTTACAGATGAGGGAACTGAGGCACAGAGAAGTTAAGTGACTCGCCCACAGTCACACAGCCGACAAGTGGCAGAGCTGGGTTTCGAACTCATGAGCCCTGACTCCAAAGGCCATGCTCTTTCCACTGAGCCATGCTGTAGGCTTCTTGTGGGCAGGGATCGTGTTTACTAATTCTATTGTATTGCTTTGCACAGTGCTCTACACCCAGTAAGCGCTCAGTAAATAGCATTGATTGATTGAAAATCAATCTGAATAGACTGTAAACCCATCAATGGGCAGGGATTGTCTCTATCTGTTACCGAATTGTACACTCCAAGCGCTTAGTACAGTGCTCTGCACATAGTAAGCACTCAATAAATACTGTTGAATGAAACTCATGGCGGTTGGGGGTCGGTACACAGGAGGGGCAAAGGGAAGCAGCGTGGTCTTATAGCTAGAGCCCGAGCCCGGGAGTCAGAAGGACCTGGGTTCTAATCCCGGCTCTACCACTTGTCTGCTGTGTGAGTTGGGTAAGTTACTTGACTTCTCTGGGTCTGTTATCTCATCAGAATGGGAATTAAGACTGTGAACCCCATGTGGGACAGGGACTGTGTCCAACCCGCTTGGTTTGTATCCACCCCAGCTCTTAGTATAGTGCTTGGCACATAGTAAGCACTTAATAAATACTACAATTATTATTAGGGAGCAGAGAGTCCCCCTTGACCAGAGGCTCCCCAAACCCACCTTCTCTTGCAGATTCCTGCAACACCAACCGATTTGGAAACCGTAATCCAAAACGGAGCTGAGAGTTGGGCTTTGTTCCCAGGCCTGCCGTGGGCGGGCAGTGTGTCCGTCCCACCTGTGATCCCTCCAAGTGGCACACTTGCTGTCACCCCTCGCCAAAGGTCACTGCTCCTCCGGCGCCCAGCCCGGGGCCTGTCCCCGGTGGGCTCCACTAGGGGAAGGGGGACTGGGCGAGAGGTCCGGGGCCTGAGCCCGGGGAACAGGTGGCAGGGTTGGGAAATGGGCTTGGGTTTGGCAGGCCCGGCTTGGGAGGCCTCTGTGAATCCAATACCTGCTGGTGCGGATGCCCCCCTCACCCCCACTGGCCTGCCTGGCATGGCTGAGCCTAAATGACGGTGCCCAAGTGGAATGTTTCCCAGGATTCTCGTTAGAATTTATGAAGTGCTTACTCTATTTTTATGGCGTTTGTCAAGTGCTTCCTGTGTGCTGGGGTAGATACAAGGAAATCGGGTTGGACAAAGTCCCTGTCCCACACGGGGCTTGCAGTTGTAATCCCCATTTTACAGATGAGGAAACCGAGGTATAGAGAAGTAAAGTGTCACAGCTCACAAGTGGCAGAGCTGGGATTAGAACTCAGGTCCTTCCAACTCCCAGGCCCGGGCTCTATCCGTTAGGCCACGCTGCTTACTGTGTACTAAACGCTGGGGGAGATGCAGATAATAATAATAATGTTGGTGTTTGTTAAGCGCTTACTATGTGCAGAGCACTGTTCTAAGCGCTGGGGTAGATACAGGGCAATCAGGTTGTCTCACGTGAGACTCACAGTTAACCCCATTTTACAGATGAGGTAACTGAGGTCCAGAGAAGTTAAGTGACTAGCCCACAGTCACACAGCTGCCAAGTGGCAGAGCCGGGAGTCGAACCCATGACCTCTGACTCCGAAGCCCAGGCTCTTTCCACTGAGCCACTCTGTTTCAGACACTGTCCCTGACCCATACTGAGCTCCCAACTAAAAGGGAGGGCAAGTAGGGTTCTTATCCCAGGTGTACTGATGGGGAAAATAAGTCCCAGAGAGGTTAACTGACTGGCCTCAAGTCACCCAGCTGGTCAGTCCTGACTCGGAAGCCCACGCCCTTACCACGAGGCTACATCGCTTCTTAATAGCGAAGCAGTTTGATTGGCTGGGCTCCGAGGACACGTAGGCTGGGAAAATGACCGACCTTATCTGTGACACTGTGGCGGATGGACTCCCGGCATAATAATGTTGGTATCTGTTAAGCGCTTACTCTGTGCAGAGCACTGTTCTAAGCGCTGGGGTAGATACAGGGTCATCAGGTTGTCCCACGTGAGGCTCACAGTTGATCCCCATTTTACAGATGAGGTAACCGAGGCACAGAGAAGTGAAGTGACTTGCCCACAGTCACACAGCTGCCAAGTGGCAGAGCCGGGATTAGAAGCCATGACCTCTGACTTCCAAGCCCGGGCTCTTGCCACTGAGCCACGCTGCCACGCATGCTCCCCAGCCTGGGCCACTGGGATTTCGAGACGCCTATCACCTAGGTTGTCCTGGCAACACCTCATCTTATTCCTACCCTCTTCCTCTGGTACATCAACACAGGCCTGGCTGATAGGCCTCAGGTGTCTCCCAGGGCAGCACCACTCGGTTCCTACCACCCGAGCCCCCAGTGAGGGGCCAGGGCCCAGCCCTAGCAGCAAGGGAAGACAGGAGGCCGTGTGGCCTAGTGGAAAGCGAATGAAGCTGTAAGCTCCTCTAGACCGTAAGCTCCTAACCATCATTGGTATGTCCTGAACACGTACTGGGTGCAGAACGCTGTACTGAGGACTTGGGAAAGTACAATACAGCGGAGTTAGTGGACGAGTTCCCTGCCCACAAGGAGTTTACAATCTACAAGAGTTTACAGTCCCCTGTGGGCAGGGATCATGCCTACAACGTGGCTCAGTGGAAAGAGCCCGGGCTTGGGAGTCAGAGGTCATGGGTTCGAATCCCCGCTCTGCCACTTGGCAGCTGTGGGACTGTGGGCAAGTCACTTAACTTCTCTGGGCCTCGGTTACCTCATCTATAAAATGGGGATTAACTGTGAGCCTCACGTGGGACAACCTGATTACCCTGTATCTACCCCAGCGCTTAGAACAGTGCTCTGGACATAGTAAGTGCTTAACAGATACCAACATTACATTATTATTTTTGGATTGTATCCTCCCGAGTGCTTAATACAGTGCTCTGCACATGGCAAGCACTCAAGAAATACCATTGATTGAATCAGGTTCTGATCCCAACTCTGCCATTGGTCCGCTGTGTAACCTTGTAAAATCCACTTAACCTCTCTGTGCTCTGGTTTCCTCTTTGGTAAAATGGGGACGAGATCCCTCTTAGCCTCTTAGACTGGGTGCCCCATGTGAAACCGAGACTGATCTGATTACCTTGTCACCTTTCCTAGCACTTAGCACATAGTAATTGCCTACGAAATGCCACCGTTGTTATTGCCGGGACAGGAAAAGACATGGTGGCTGCCCTCAAGGTGAGGTAGGTGCCCCAAAGGCCGACCCCTCCCTTCGGCTTCGTCTCGGTCCAGGGGTCCTGAAACTCCCACCTGCCTAGTCTGGGGTTGGGGAATGTGGGAAGATGAGATGGTTTGGGAGGGGGCTGGGAGAGGCAGCAGCCTTTATGTGGAGGTGTGAGGAAAAATGTGTCATCTCCCGTGAAGGAAAAGCAAAGCTCTGAGAGTCGGTGGGGGTGTGGGTATTTGTTAAGTGCTTACCGTGTGTTAAGCAATCTCCTAGGTGCTGGGATAGAGACAAGTTAATCGGGTGGGACACGGTCCCCCTCCCACATGAGGCTCCCAGTCGAATAGGAAGGAGGACAGGTATTGAATCCCCATTTTACAGTTAAGGAAACTGAGGCGTAAGGAAGTGACTTGACCAGGGTCACAGCAGGCAACGGATGGAGTGGTCATTAGAACCCAGGTCCTCTGGCTCCTAGGCCCGTGCATTTTCCATTAGGCCATGCTGGCTGTTTCCAGGGGTTTCCTGGGCTGGGCCCAGGCTCTCAGCTCCGGGGTCTTGTAGGAATCCCTGGTCCTTGTGGGGAGAATAACCCTCCGGGCTCCCAAGGGGACTACTTGCTGGACCCCCCCGTCCCCTTGAGGGCAAAGCCGGACGGCGCAGCCGGCCGACAGACTGTGTCCAACTTGGTTTGCTGTATCCACTCAGTGCTTAGTGCAGCGCCTGGCACGTAGAAAGAGTTTAACAAGTACCATTATTATTTTCATTAACTTGATATGGGCAGGGAATGTCACTGTTTATTGTTGCGTTGTACTTTCCCAAGCGCTTAGTACAGTGCTCTGCACACAGTAAGTGCTCTATAAATACGATTGAGTGAATGGATTGATAGACATGTTTCCCGCCCCTGGGCATCGAAGAACCAAGCTGGAACAGGAGTGTGGCTGGTGGGGAAGGGCCTCGAGGGGCAGGATGGACGGAACAGCTTCCTGCCGGTAGTGAGCTGGCTCTCTGAGCCAGTGGTGTCCACCTCTCCGGCCTGGGCCTGGGTCTTCCTGAGCCGTATCGATCCAATCGTATTTATTGAGCACTTACTGTGCGCAGAGCACTGTACTGAGCCCTTGGGAGAGTACGATATAGCAGAGTCGGTAGACCCGATCCCTGCCCGCAACGAGCTTACGGTCTAGAAGGATCTGGGGGAGGGCACCCTCTCCTCACGGAGAAAGATCTATACTGATGACCGGTGGAGTAGCGCCCCAGTGGGGGTTTGTCTTGCTCATCTCCACACGTTCTCCCCCTCCCCGGTGTCTCTACCCCTCCCCCCCCCCCCCCAGGTCCGCCATGGGGAAGCAGAACAGCAAACTGGCCCCCGAGATGCTGGACGACCTGGTGAGAAGCACGGAGTTCAGCGAGCACGAGCTGAAGCAGTGGTACAAAGGCTTCCTGAAGGACTGCCCCACAGGCATCCTCAACCTGGATGAGTTCCAGCAGCTTTACATTAAGGTAGCGGGAGCGAGGTGGGGCAGGGAGCGGGCCAGGGCGGGGGCCGGAGGGGACGCCCAGGAGAAGCAGCCCCCCAGAACGGCGGGTTTCTGGGTCCCCGAGCCGGGGAGGTCTGGCCAATCTGGGAAATGGGATTCAGCCTTGCTGTCTTGGGATCCTTGGGTCAGGATGACCCAGAATTGCCGTCGACCCCCATCTCGCCGGGTCCCTGGTTTCTCTGCTTTAGAGTAAGGACCCCCTCTGCCTCTTATGTTGGTATTTGTTAAGCGCTTACTATGTGCAGAGCACTGTTCTAAGTGCTGGGGTAGATACAGGGTAATCAGGTTGTCCCACATGAGGCTCACAGTCTTAATCCCCATTTTACAGATGAGGGAACTGAGGCACAGAGAAGTTAAGTGACTTACCCACAGTCACACAGCTGACAAGTGGCAGAGCTGGAATTTGAACCCATCACCTCTCACTCCTAAGCCCATGCTCTTTCCACTGAGCCACACTGCTTCTCCCTCTTCTGCCTCTTCCCACCAAGGGGCAGGCCGGACCCAAACCCACGAGGTTCAGGGCGAATGGGTCATTTTTGGAGCAGAAGGTGTGGCTGGAAGACTTTGGGGTGGAGGCAGGGAGCCCGGGCTCTTCCTGCCCCTGCCCCTAGAAACTCCCCCAACAGTGATCGGCCAGGACTTGGGCGGGGGGGGTAGGATGTCCCTTGAAGCCCCCGTCTCTAATAGGATATTAATAACAGTTATTGAACACTCATTTAGCAGGCTGCACTGTACTAAACACTTGGGAAAGTATGAAACAAGAAGTGACACGTTCCCTGCCCGCACGGAGCTTACACTGTGACAGTTATAATGGTATTTATAGAGCACCTACTGAGTGCAGTGCACCGTACTAAGTAGTCTGCAGCTCAAAGGACCCCCTAGACCCACCCCTCCCACCCCCAGGGGGGTCGTCTCTGCCCGGCCCCACCCCCGGCGGCTGGACCTTGCAACCCGATGTCTCTGCCCTCCCCAGTTCTTCCCGTACGGCGACGCCTCCAAGTTTGCCCAGCACGCCTTCCGCACTTTCGACAAGAACGGGGACGGCACCATCGACTTCCGGGAGTTCATCTGCGCCCTCAGCGTCACCTCTCGGGGCAGCTTCGAGCAAAAGCTCAACTGGGCCTTCGAGATGTATGACCTGGATGGGGACGGCAAGATCACCCGCCTGGAGATGCTGGAGATCATCGAGGTAACATCGAGGCGGGGCCTCGGTCGCCCGGGACGGGGTGGGGGGGAGACTGGGCCGGGGGCAGGGGACTAGGCCGTGCAAGGAGGGGTGGGGCTGAGGGGTGAGACAGCTCAACGTATAACCCCCACAAAGATCTGGAACTTCCCGGCCACAGGTCATGGGATCTAATCCTGGCTCCACCACTTGTCTGCTGTGTGATCTTGGGCAGGTCTCTTTACTTTTCTGTGCTTCAGTTCCCTCACTTGTAATATGGGGATTGAGACTGTGAGCGCCACATGGGATAGGGATTGTGTCCATCCCAATTTGCTTGTATCCACCCCAGTTCTTAGTACAATGCCCGGCACATAGTAAGCGCTTAACAAATACCACAATTATTATTATTATTGTTATTACTGGCTGTGTCTGCCGGGCCCCCTGCCCCGCTGAGCCCCGGGACCCCTCTCCATGGAGTACTCTCAGGGTGACTCAGGTTCCAACCGGGACTCCCAGAAGAATCTCGGACCTGCCTCCTTGGGGGCTTCATTCCCAAGTCAGCGGAGGTCCCTGGAGGGTTCAGACCCGCCTTCTGCCTTCCTGCCCCGTCAGTCCAGAGCCTGCATTTCCTTTTCCACTCTTCCTCCTCTGGGTGTTTCGGGGAGGGGTCTCCAGCAGGCCCCGCCTCTCCCTTTGACTATTTTCCGTCCCTCCCCCAGGCCATTTATAAGATGGTGGGCACGGTCATCATGATGCGGATGAACCAGGATGGACTGACCCCCCAGCAACGCGTGGACAAGATCTTCACCAAGATGGATAAGGACCGGGATGACCAGATCACCCTGGAGGAGTTCAAGGAGGCGGCCAAGAGCGACCCCTCCATCGTCCTCCTGCTCCAGTGCGACATGCAGAAATAGAGGCCCCGGGGGTCCCTCCCCGGACCAGGCCCTGCTCCCTCCCCGTCCTCCCTGACCCCTTGGTGTTTCCCCGACCGTTCCCCTCCCCGCACTCTCAGGCCCGGGCTGGGGGGCAGGTGAGGGTGTGGAGGGCCAGGGTCTCCCCGTGGACCAGGCAGATCCTCCCCCTTGGTCACTTTCGAATCTTCCTGAAGCCTCGTGCCGCCCTCGCCCCTCCTCGGTCCCGGGCCTAGAAGTATCGCCCGAGAATGGCCGACCTCCCTGGCCCCTGGCCTCCGGGGGCCCAGGTCAACGTTTGCCCAGATGTGCCCACGGCAGGGCCGCCTGAAGTTCACGTGAAATCGCCCTCTCGCCTCCCTCACCCCGGCGCCACTGCCCTGGCTCCTCGGCCTCCCAGTGACTGCCCCCCGCCCGGAGCGCGGCCTGGACCGTGGCCTGGACCGGTCTTCCGCCCCAGCTTTGTTTTCCCCCTATGCCGGGTGAGGGGACCAGGAGGGGCAGAGAGAGCCGCGGGGAGCCGCTGCCCAGGAGAGCTGGTGGGGAGGGGCTCGGACCAACTGCCCAGGAGAGCCGGCGGCGAGGGGCTCGTGCTTTGACTGATGTTGCTGTTCTCGGGGAAGGGCCCTCTGTGTCCACAAATGCACATTCATTTTGATTTTAATGTTTTCAGGTGATTAAACTGCATGGGAACTGAGCTCAGCTGTGACCTTTAACAGCACAGAGAGAAGTGACTAACCTAGCAGCCGGCAAGGGGCAAAACCTGAGATGGGGAACTGCCCCTAACCCCCCTTTCTGAGACCCGCGGACCCTTGCATGGCCCCTGGCAGTTGAGTTATGGATTTTGACGTTCTGGGGTTGGAGGTGGAGGGGTGCTCTGCTGTGGACCACCTCCGGGCTCTGCCTCGGCCCAGATAAGGTCCCTGGGGGGACAGAGAGGGGAACACACCTATTTGTCAGGGGCAGGATTAGGGGGAGGGGTCCTGGGACCCCAGGACTGATGCAGCCCTCACGGGGCCTGGAGAGGAGGCTCAGGAATGGTTGGGGCTCCAGGCTGGAAAGGGAGGAAGAGGAGGGGTGGTATGGGGATGGAAAGCACCCTTCCCTTCCCCCCCCCCCCCCCCCCCCCCGCCTCCCCAATCACACACACACACACACAGCTCCTGCCAAGCCCCTCTCCCTATCCTGGGCAGCCAAGGCTGGGCTTAGTCATGCAGGTTGGGTGCCGGCTCTTGGATCCACTGGAAACGGGAACCCTCCTTGGGGAGGGAAGAGTTTGGGATCTTCTCAAAGCTGCTAAATGATGGGAAGAGGAGGAGGCTGGAGAAGCCTCAGTGTTTCAGGGAGGGCTGGAAGAAGCCCATTTCTTAGTCGCCACCAATAACGGTGGTTCACAGGCATCAGGGGGCTGAAGGTTGTATTGAGGACTCTCCCCATCTCCCCCGACTCCCAGTGCGCTCTGCCCAGAGACGTGACAGGAGCTGAGCCAGCAGAGCACTCCACCTGCTCGCAGGTGGGGTCTTTGAACCTCCCCCTGGGCTGGGCTGATTTCCTAAGTCCCTCCCAAGCGCCACCAGGGGAAGAGTGGGCCCCCAAACCTGCTTGCACAAGTGAGGGGGCCCAGAGAGTGGCAGATTCGGGGGGGAGGGATCAAGTCCTCCAGCTGGGACTCTGAGGTTCCTCGAGGCCTAGATTTTGTGCCGGACCGTGGCGATGGAGAATCTTGGACAGGGAACTAGAAGAGACTCGTCAAATGGAAGTAGCAATGGGAGATTAAGAGGTGAAAATGTAGGGAGGGGAGCCCAGAAGGAGCCCCTGAGGTCCACCTCCCAGCCGGAGGGGATGCAGACTGGTAGGTGTGTCTCTTCTGAGCCATTGGTTTTTCCAAAAGTCTCCTCTGGGCCGGCCCAGACCCCTCCCCAGTTTGGTGTTCAAGTTCACAGCTGTGTTCTTAGTTGACTCTTTGTGTTTGGATTTTCGTCCTCACTGGTAGAAAAGTGGAGTTGTTCTATTTTTTTAACTAAAAAAATAACTAATAAAATGTGCCTGACACATCCTCGCCCTCTCTCTGACTTCTGGGGCCAGGGCTCCCATGGAGCAGGGCTGCTGGGCCAGTGCCCTGTCTGTGTTGGCCTTCAGGCCTACCATCAGGTAATTTCGGGGTGGGGTTTCCCCCCTCTTTCTCCTCCTCCTCCTCCTCCTCCAGGTTTAGTGTTGCAGACTCCGGAGGGGGTGTTTATATCCACTGGATGCAAGGAAATGTTTTAGGGAATGGGCCCAGTACCCCCCTTGAGATCCCAGTCTTGGGGGAATTTCCAGTTCTACCAGTGGATTTGGGAAAACTGTTCCTATTTCCTGCACCTTGCTTCCCTCCTTCCCTGCAGCATGGGTATCTGGAGGGTGGGGGTGGGGGAACGACTTACGGAAATACAAGACAGGATCCTTGTTCTCAAGGAACATAGTTCCAGTGTGTCACCACATAGACAATTTTTAACCCTGTTCTAAGCACATATAAATAGATGAATATGCAATAGATAAATGAATGCGAATGGATGTAAATAATAGTCCCGCCTGGATAATCAAAAACAAAAGTGCACCCAAATGCCGAGGGGGCAGAGGGTAGGCATGGTCGGAGAGGTGGGGGATCAATCAGGGCAGGCCTCCAGGAGGAGGTGGCTTTTTACAAAGGCTGTAAAGGTGAGGAGGGATGTGGGTCGTCAGTGAGGCCTAGGGCCATGCGGAGGTGTGGGGAGCGCTATTGGGGTGGTGTTTCAGTAGGAAGAAAAGGTGGAATCAGCGGGTTGGAGGACTGAGAGCTGAATTCAAGGGATGGATGGGTGGTTTTCTCGGGAAGAACAAAGAGCGAATGGGGATGGAGCAGAGGTCAGAGGTCAAGAGCTTGCTTGTTGCGGGAAAAGCTCTGGGAAGTTTTTGAGGAGGGTGAGGTGGGCTCAGACTCCAGAGGGCAGTCCTGGGGTCAAGTGGGCAGCTGACCCGCTGGCCCGGGAGACACGTGAAGCAGCATGGCCTAGTGAAAGGAACATAGGCCTGAGAGTCAAGGGGTCTGGGTTCTGATTCTTCCTCGGTCGTTGGCCTGCTGTGTGGTCAAGGCCCGAGTTCTAATTCTACCTCTGCCATTGGCTTGTGTGATCTTGGACAAGTCGCTTTACTTCCGTTCTAATCCCGGCTCCGCCATTTGTCTGCTGTGCGACCTTGGGCAAGTCACCTCTCTGGGCCCCGGGGAGCCTTAGTTACCTCATCTGCAAAATGGGGATTGAGATTGTGAGCCCCACGTGAGACGGGCGCTGTGTCCAACCCGATTTGCTTATATCCACCTCAGCACTTAGTGTAGTGCCTGGCACACAGTAAGCACTTTACAAATGCCACAATAATTATTATTACTCTCCTGGCCTCGGTTTCCTCATCTGTAAAAGAGGAATTCAATACCGGTTCTCCCTCCTCTTGGACTGTGAGCCCTTGGGGGACGGGGATTGGGGCCGATTCGATTATCTAGCCCAGAGCTAAGCACAGTGCTTAGTAAGAGTTTGACAAGCACCCTCTTCTCTGACCGGGCCCAAGGGGAGGGGTCTGCCACCGCCTCCGCCTCTCTCTCCCCGGCGGCTTCGACAAGGACACGTAGAGGGCGCGGGGGTCTCCGGGCCTCGCCAGGAAGCGATTAAACACAGTGGAGCGCGGCAGGAAACCGGTGCAGTTGGGACTAGGGAATAGGGACGGTTCGGACCGGCTGGGAGTGGGGTCAGCTGGAGGACCCCCCGCCCGCCCTCGGTGCGGGAGGGGCCCAGGCAGAGATGGTCGCCACCGATCGGTGTGCGGGATGCTTTGCTTTGCCTCCCCCTGCTTCCCCCCCCCCCCCCCCCCCAGCACCCGGCGATTCTAGCCGCAGAATCACCTCGCCTCTCCCCCGGAGTGCTCGGCAACTCCCCAGGCCGAGGCCCCCGGGCAGGCAGGTGGGCGAGGAACCCCAAGACTTGGTAGCCAAAAGGGAACAGGGGCTGCACCCAAGGTGACTTGCCCCGGGAATCAAGAAGAAGTGGGAGAACCGGCGGGATGCATGTCAGAAGTCTCCAGTCAGTCAATCATATTTATTGAGTGCTTACTGTGTGCAGAGCACTGTACTAAGCACTTGGGAGAGTACAATCTAACAGACTCTGCTCAAAGTGAGCTTACGGTCTAATAATAATGATGGTATTTGTTAAGCGCTATGTGCCAAGCACTATTCTAAGTGCTGGGGTAGATACAAGGTAATCAGGTTGGCCCACCTGGGACTCACAGTCTTAATCCCCACTTTAGAGATGAGGTAACTGAGGCACAGAAAAGTTCAGTGGCTTGCCCAAGGTCACACAGAGGACAAGGGCGGAGTCGGGATCAGAACCCACGTCTTCTGACTCCCAAACCTGTGATCTTTTCCACTAAATCACGCTGCTTCTCAGCCCCTGAGCCCCTGACCGTCTCCCGGGGGATCTGGGGGAGCAGGACAGAGGCTCTCCTCTCACGCCTGCAATGGGATAGATGCCCACGTGTGCTTCCCCAGCAACCAACCCTCGCTCAAGCTCTCTGCAATGGGATCGGCAAGCCCCATTTTGCAGATGGGAAAACTGAGACCTCAGAGATGGTTTGGAAGGGAGCGCTGCAGGGCGGAGAGTAGAGACAGATTCGTGGAGTCCGCTCATCCTTTTAGGCCCCGGGGTCCGGTCCGGACCACATCCCCCTCTTCGTTTACTGCCAGATACCATCGGCGGCAGGAGGCAGGAGCGAGTCTGGGGCTCCGAGCGCCTGAGTGAAGGAGTCTGGGAAATTCTGCCCCGTGGGCCTGGATGGAGACCACCTTGCTGGGATCCCAAGAACTCTCATTTTGTCTAGAAATGGGCAGCACTGGCTCCAGGCACGGGGCACCCCCAACCCTCTGTCTAGGGGAGCTTGGCTATTGGGGCAGGGAGGGGGCAGAGTAAAGCTCCAGGGGTCTCCTCCCAATCAGTCATTCAATCAATCAATTTATTGAGTGCTTACTGGATGAAGAGCACTGTACTAAGAGCTCAGGAGAGGGCAATATAATAAATACATTCCCTGCCACCAAGGAGCTTACGGTCTAGAAGGGGAGACTGACATTAATATCAGTGAGTAAATTATGGATATAGACATAAGTTCTGTGGGGCTGGGGGGGGGGCGGCGGTGAATAAGCAGCGTGGCTCAGTGGAAAGAGCCCGGGCTTGGGAGTCAGAGGTCATGGGTTCGAATTCCGGCTCCGCCACTTGGCAGCTGTGTGACTGTGGGCAAGACACTTCACTTCTCTGTGCCTCAGTGACGTCATCCGTAAAATGGGGATTAACTGTGAGCTTCACGTGGGGCAACCTGATTACCCTGTATCTACCCCAGCGCTTAGAACAGTGCTCTGCACATAGTAAGCGCTTAACAAATACCAACATTATTATTAAAGGGAGCAAATCAGAACGAGAGAGAGTCATCCTGATTATCCCCCAGTGGCCTCAGGGGTTGCAGACTTCTTCCCCCAACCTCCCTTTCCCCCTTTCCCATCCTCCTCCTCCCTGGCCTTTTCCCTTAGGCTTTTCGGGATAATGTGTCCTCCATGGTTGCTATGGTGCTGTTGTATTTCTTGTCTCTAAAATCAGCTGGTGGCATTATTTATTTCCCTTCTCCGAATCTATAGCAGCTCAGGGCAGGTGGCTCCCACCCGGAGGTCGGACTCCTCGGTTGGCAAGAGGCTGGCCGGTGCCACGGGATGAGGGGGATGGGAGAGAGGGTGAAGTGGTAGGTAGAGGGCAGGGAAGAGGCAGATGCAGAAGGGTCGGCCCTGGCAGACTGAACCTTAATTAGAAAAATGGAGAGGAACCTGGACTGTTATCTTGTTATGGGCAGGGAACATATCTGCTAATTCTGTTGTACTCTCCCAAGCGCTCAGTCCAGTGCTCTGCATAGAAAAAGCTCAATAAATGCCCTTGATTGATTGATAGACTCTTGGAGATTACACCAGACTCGGGACACCAGCCCGAATCAAGAATGCTGCTTCCGTGCTGTGTGGCCTCGGGTGGCCCCCTGAACCTCTCTGGTCCTCTGAAGCATAAGCGGGAGAGTGACTATCAACCCACCCAAGAGAGGGCGGAGAAGAGAGAGCGAAAACTCGTGGAGAATGGAGGTCGAGCCTCGGGGCAACCTTAGGATGGTGAGTCTGGGAGGGGTGAGGGGGGTGGACAGGGGCTGAGCCCCCCTGGACCTTGGAAAGATCTCGGAAGCAGCCGGGACAACCGTGAGACAACCAAGGGAAGAACCTTGACACGGCCATGGGGCCGGATTCCTCCTAGGAGGTTATGGGGTTGGGGAGGGGTGCGGAGATAGGATGGAAAAAGGAGACGGGAGGGGAGGAGGGGGCGATTTACCCTTACGGCTGAAGATGGGGTTGCCATGGAGACCGCATCTTACTCAGCTCCCCGGGTGGGGGAGGTTTCCAAAAAAAAAAAACCCAACACTGGCCACCCAGGCTCTTCTTTTGCAGGGGCAGAGTTGTTTGCTGAAAGGGGAACTGTCCCCCCGAAACCCTCCTCACTCCTTTCCACCCCCTCCCTTTCCTTCCTCCAAGCCTGGATGGAAAGTCAAGGCCCCTGCAGAGACAGGTTGGGGGTGGAACCGGGCTTGGGGAGGGGTCCAGATCCCCTGCTGGAGCCTCTCTTTCCACTCTCCACCCCACCCCAACCCTTTGCCCCACCCCTTGCCTCCAGTCCTAGGCGTGGGGCGACCCCAGAGCGTGGTCGGGGAATCTTGCCCACGCCCACAGATTCGCTGGCTTGGGTCTTATCCTGCATTGATGTTTTAGTAATAGTTATTGTGGTATTTGTTAAGCGCTTACCAGGGGCCAAGCACTATACTAGCAGCTGGGGTTGATACAAAATCCATCTATCCATCAATCAATCAGTGCTTTTTATTGAGCACTCAATAATAATGATATTTGTTAAGTACATACTAGGAGCCAAGCGCTGTGCTAAGTGCTGGGGTAGATACAAGGTAAACAGGTTGGACATAGTTTGGATCAGGTCGGATACAGTCCTTGCCCACTTGGGGCTCATAGTTTGTTCCTCTGAGCTTCAACTGCAGCAAGATAGACTGTAGGTTAGACCTTAGGAAGACCTCCTTCATATCCAATAAGCAGACGGAAGCAGCGTGGCTCAGTGGAAAGAGCCCGGGCTTCGGAGTCAGCGGTCATGGGTTCGACTCCCGGCTCTGCCACTTGTCAGCTGTGTGACTGTGGGCGAGTCACTTAACTTCTCTGTGCCTCAGTTAACTCATTAACTGTGAGCCTCACGTGGGACAACCTGATTACCCTGTATCTCCCCCAGCGCTTAGAACAGTGCTCTGCACATAGTAAGCGCTTAACAAATACCAACATTATTATTATTATTATTACTCCCCCCCCCTTCAAAGACCTTACTGAAGGCACATCTCTGCCAAGTGGTCATCCCTGACTAAGCCCTCATTTCCTCTTCTCCCATTCCCTTCTGCACTGCCCCGTTCTAAGCGCTGAGGCGGATACAGGTTCATCAGGTGGTCCCACTTGGGGCTCACAGTCTTCATCCCCATTTTCCAGATGAGGTCACTGAGACCCAGAGAAGTGAAATGACTTGTCCAAAGTCACACCGCCGACGAGCGGCGACCACGACCTCTGACTCGCGGGCCCGGGCTCTTGCCACGACGCCGGGGCCTCTGGTCGGCTTTAAAAGCGAGGCGGACAGGCATGGGGCCGGGCCGGGTGGGGTCCGGAGGCAGGGGGCTGGCCCCGCTGACCTTTGGTGGGCATCTCGGCGGCGCGGTGACTGTGCGGCCCGCACCTGTCGTGTCCGTCCCCGCCAGGCTCAGATCCAGCTGCGGCCCGAGGGTCGGCGCCAGCAGAGGGGCAGGGGTCGGGGGGTCGGGGGTCAGGGGTCGGACGGCTGCACCAAACGAGCTGCTCCCCTCCCACCCCCCCCGCCCCCGTTCCCCGCCAGCTGCCGCCGCCGAGGACACCACCTTCTGCGGGCGTTTCCAGCTCCCGCAGTGAGCAGAGCCCCTCCGGCCCCCTCCCCAGGGCCCCCGCCCCCTCCTCCTCGGCTTCCAGCCGGTCCCAGCGGCTGTGGGAGCCGGACCCCCGGCTGGGGCTGGGGCTGGGACAGGGGCTGGGGGGCAGGGAGAGGCTGGGACAGGGGCAGGGGCTGGGGGCCAGGGAGAGGCTGGGACAGGGGTTGGGGCTGGGGCTGGGGCAGGAGCTGGTACGGGGCCAGGGGCAGAGGCTGGGGCTGGGACAGGAGCTGGGGGGCTGGGACAGGAACTGGGACAGGGGCAGGGGCTGGGGCTGGGGGGCTGGGACAGGGGTTGGGACAAGGACAGGGGCTGGGACTGGAGCAGGGGCAGGGACTGCGGCTTGGGGGGTGGGGGCCGGGGGCGACAGGCGTTGGGGCTTCCTGGGACTCCCGGCGGGGAGAGGAGGGACAGGGGGACGGGGGACAGGGGGACGGACGGAGGGAGGGACAGATCTACACACACTCAGCACCGTGCGCAATCTCAGTGCAAATCCCCCCACCCCCACTCTCACACACACACACAGACACACACACACACACACTCCCTCTCATACACAAACATGCGTATACGGTTGCTCCAGTGCAGCCGCTGAAGCTGATTTTCCCCGTCTCTCTCTCTCTCTCTCCCTCTCTCCCTTTCTCTTTTTCACCTACAGACATACACAGATCCATCCACCCATCCATCCAGACGTATGCGATTGCTCCCGTGCAGCCGTTGAAGCTGATTTTTCCCGTCTCTCTCTCTCTCGCATACACACATAAATCCATATATATACACACACATACGGTTGCTCCTGTGCAGCCGCTGAAGCTGATTTTCCCTGTCTGTCTCTCTCTCTCTTTTTCATGTACATACACAGATACATACATAGATACATACATACATAGATACATACATACATAGATACAAACATACGCGATCGCTCCTGTGCCACCGTTGAAGCTGATTTTCCGGACCTCTCCTCTCTTCTCCTCCTCCTCCTCCTCCTCCTCTTCTCCAGGCTCGGGGCGGGACGCCCCCGTCACCCCCTTTCCCCTCCCCGCAGGTCCCCAGGCCACGATGAACCCCGGAGTTCCCGGCCAGCCGCCGGGGTCGGGGTCGGGGTCGGGGTCCGGGGGGAAAGGCCCGTCGGGAGCCGGCCTTCCCACCCCGGTCGTCGGAGCCCCAAAGGAGCCCGGAGGGAGGCCGCAGTGGGAGGAGGCCCGGACTTTCTATGACAGCCTCACCCCCAAGAAGAAGCCCAAATCAGTAAGAGACTTTAATCCCTTCCTTGCCGCCGGGCCAGGGGCGGAGGGCGGGGGGGTGGTCCCGGGGGCTGGGGGGTGGGAGAGGGAAGGCTGCAGGGAGGAAGGGGCCGAAGGGATGGGGAGGGGAACGGGGAATCGAGAGGGACTCCACCGGACCGAGAGAGCCCCCTGCCCTCGGGAGACAGGGCCCCCTCCCCTTCCACCCTCCCCTCCCGAAGCAGTTGGCAGGGAAGGGGGATGATGCCTGTTTACTTCTATTGATGTCTGTCTCATTCATTCAGTCATTCCATCGTATTTATTGAGCGATTACTGTGTGCAGAGCACTGTACTAAGCGCTAGGAAAGTACAGGCCTCCCCCCAACGGTGAACCCGTGGTGGGCAGGGATTGTTCCTCTTTATTGCTCTGTTGTACTTTCCAAGCGCTTAGTACAGTGCTTTGCACACCAGAAGCACTCAATAATTGCTCCCATTATTCACCCCCTCAGCCCCACAGCGGTTATGGGCAGAACCCTATTTTAGGTTGATTTTTCATCTCCCCCTCTAAACTGTAAGCCCGTTGGGGGCAGAGGATGCATCTAGTCAACTCGGTTATAATGTACAGTGCTCCGCATTTAACAGGCACTCAATAGATACCCTCTCCTCCAGGAGGCCTTCCCAGACTAAGCCTCACTTTTCCTCATCTCCCTCTCCCTTCTGCTTCGCCCCCACTTGCTCCCTTTGCTCTTTCCCCCTCCTCTAGACTGTGAGCTCGTTGTGGGCAGGGAATGTCACTGTTTATTATTGCACTGTGCTTTCCCAAGCGCTTAGTACAGTGCTCTGCACACAGTAAGCGCTTACTAAATACGATTGAATGAATAAAATCAACTGAGTGAATGAATGAAGTAACTCCCAGGTCTTGGGGTGGGGGGCATTTGGTTGGCAGGGATTCCTCCGCTGCATTTCATTCCCCCCTCTCCACCCCGACGTGCCCGTCTACCCCCACTCTACTAGTTTCGAGCTCACTGCAGGGTTCACCGCGACTCTCGAAGCTCAGTGGGAAAAGGGCAAAGAAAATGGTATTTGTTAAGTGCTTACTATGTGCCAGGCACTGTACTAAGTGCCGGGGTAGTTACAGAGAATCAGGTTAAGGTTAGTGGGGGTTTTTTTAATGGTATTTGTTAAGCGTTTACTATGTACCAGGCACTGGACTAAGTACTAGGGTAGCTTATCAGGTTGGACACAGTCTCTGTCCCACATGGGATTCACAGTCCTAATCCCCATTTTGCAGATGAGAGAACTGAGGCCTAGAGAAGCGAAGTGACTAGCCCAAGGTCACACAGCAGACAAGTGGTAGAGCTGGGATTAGAGCCCAGGTCTTTCTGACTCCCGGGTCCACACTCTATCCTGGGGGTCCAGCCTGGGGCTCTGCCTGCAGACTAAGGTGTAGCTCCCACCTTGGCAATTCCCACACCCTCAGAAGGTCCCAGCCAAGCCATTAGGGAGCATCGACAAGAAAGAGCAATGCCCCCATGGGTGGGTGGGAGGCACCCTCTGACCCCTTCTCTACTGACGTTTGTGCCCAGAGCACTTTCGATGTAAATCGGGGGGGCTTTGAGAAGGAGCCAGAGAACAGGGGATGGGTGTGGGCATGGGGGTCTGTGTTCTGCCGGGAGTTCAGTCCGTCTACCAGGTCTGTCCAGACATGAGGCCTCCATCTTAGACAGGAAGCTCTTGGAAAGCAGGAGGAGTTTCAGGAAATTCAGAAACTCATGGCCATTTGGAGATTAGAAGATGAGAAATGAGGAAGTAAATAGTCCTATTGAGGAACCAGGTGCAGCCAGCCTAGGTGCCAGCATCCCGGGCACGGGCTGAAGGTGCTTATGGCATTCATTCATTCAATAGTATTTATTGAGGCGCTTACTCTGTGCAGAGCACTGTACCAATTGCTTGGATTGTACAGGTCGGCAACAGATAGAGACAATCCCTGCCCAATGAGGGGCTTACAGTTTAATCGGGGGAGACGGGGGACAAAAGTAAGGCAACATCAGCAGTCTGGACGGCACAGTATCCCCTGGAGCAGCCCTCAAAGGATTCTGAGAGGGATCTTGCTGATGCTCTGGGCCATCACCTCTCTGGGAGGACGAAGCCGTTGACCTCCTGACCCCAGGGAGTCCATAAACTGGGAGATGCAAGTGGGAGTAGATGGGCCTTAATGCAGCTTTGCAGGCCCGGGTTGGTGCTGGACTCCCCTGGACGGATGACCTTGGATGTCCGGTTGTCCCGACTGCCTGGGCCTCGGCTCAACTCTCCCCCTCCACCCCTCCCTCCCCCGCTTCACCTCCCTTTATCTCCGGCTGGGAGTACAACGGGGCAACCCAGGCTGGTGATCTGTCTCTCGGGGTCAGATTGTCCCTCAACCGTCTGTGTGTATTTTCCGCTGCAGTTAAGCACAGTGCTCCGCATAGAGTTCATACTTAACCAGTCCCTAGATAGCTGTTGGGAAGTGTGAGAACGATAAGCAGGGTAGTCTAGTGGAAAGAGCAAAGGCTGAAAGTCAGGAGGCCCAAAATAATAATAATAGTAATGTTGGTATTTGTTAAGCGCTTACTCTGTGCCAGGCACTGTACTAAGCGCTGGGGTGGATACAAGCAAATCAAGTTGGACACAGTCCCTGTCCCACGGGGGGGCTCACAGTCTCCATCCCCATTTTACAGATGAGGTAACTGTGTCAAAGAGAAGTAAAGTGACTTGCCCAAGATCACACAGCAGACAAGTAGCAGAGCCGGGATTAGAACCCTTGACCTTCTGATTCCAAGGCCCGTCCTCTATCCACTACGCCATGCTGCTTCCCAGCTCTGCCACTGGCCTGCTGCATCAATCGATAATAATAATGTTGGTATTTGTTAAGCGCTTACTATGTGCCGAGCACTGTCCTAAGCGCTGGGGAAGATACAGGGTAATCAGGTTGTCCCACATGAGGCTCACAGTTGATCCCCATTTTACAGATGAGGTAACTGAGGCACAGAGAAGTGAAGTGACTTGCCCACAGTCACCCAGCTGACAAGTGGCAGAGCCGGGATCAATCGATGGTATTTGACTGCTTACTGTGTGCGGAGCACTGTGCTAAGTGCTTGGTAGAAAACAGTACAACAGAGTTGGTAGACACATTCCCTGCCCACAACAAGCTGACAGTCCAGATTCGCCCAAGATTGGCACAACCTTAGGAAAATCACTTAACCTCTCAGAGCCTCAGCTTTCTAATCTGTCAAATGGGGATAAAGTAGATTGTGGGATATGGACCGTGTCTGATTTTATAATCTGATATCTACCCGTGTTTAGCACACAGTAAACACTTAATAAATCCATCAATTGTATTTATTGAGTGCTTACTGTGTGCAGAGCACTGTACTAAGTGCTTGTGAAGGTAGTCAAATAAAGGCCTTAAGGAAATGGGGAGGGGAAGAAATGAGAATTAGAGAGGCAAACTTTAGCTCTGAGAAACACTGTAGCTTCCCTCTCCTAGAGAAGCAGCATGGCCTAGTGGATAGAACACTGGCCTGAGAGTCCTAAGGACCTGGGTTCTAATCCAGGCTCCACCACTTGTCTGCTGTGTGACCTAGAGCAAGTCATTTCACTTCTCTGGACCTCAGCATATCATCCATAAAATGGGGATAAAGATGGTGAGCCCAGGTGGGACAGGGACTGTGTCCAATTCGATTTGCTTGTAACCACCCCTGCGCTTAGTACGGTGCCTGGCACATAGTAAGTGCTTAACAAATACCACAATTATTATTATTGTTATTACTCTGGTCCTGCTCTCTAGAGCCGGCTGGAGCTCCTCAGAGCTGGTGTGGGTGGCGGGGGGTGGGAGGTGGGGCTACGTGAGCCAGTCGAGCTGGAGGGAGAGGGGAGCTGGCAAGTGGCCGCTGCAGTCACCTTGCCCAGGGCTGCTTCGTCTCCTCTTCCTCCCCAAGACTATGCTCTACGTGTCTGTCTGTCCCATCTGTTACCAGCCATGTGCTGCGCTCACACTTGGCTTCTCTCCTTTCATTCATTCAGTCGTACTTATTAAGCACTGTATTAAGCGCTTGGGAGAGTCCACTATAACAACAAACAGACACATTTCCTACCCACGAGCTCACAGTCTAGAGGGGGAGACAGACATTAATATCCGGAGCCCCAGCTTCTCCACAGCGACCCTCGTTCCCCGTCTCCCCGCTCCCCAGCTTCCCTCCCCAGCCTCTGGAGTAAGGAACCCCCCGTCTCCGCTCTCCCAGACAGTGGCTATTTCTGGGGAGCGCTCTTTTGGCTCCCCTCACCGCACCCTCCTCACCCCGGGCTCAGGTTACGGGGCAGTCCGAGAAGGAAGGGCTGGAAAAGGGGGAAGGTGATGATTAGTTAAATCCCTGTGGGCCTAGCACTCTGGGCTAATGGAAGGGGACAGATGGGCTGGGGTCTGAACAAAGTGAATAATTGACCACCAAGAAAAACACGGAATCTGAAATATGGGTGGGGGGTCTCTATCCCTGCCTGGCTTCTTTCTCTCTCCCCACCTGGCCTCTCTCTCCTTTCCTGGTTTTTCTCTCTCCTCCTGGCATCTCTCTCTTCTCCTGGCCTCTGCCTCTCCTCCTTGTCTCTCCCTCTCTCTCTTCCCAGTCTCTTTTCCCACTTGGCCTCTCTCTCTCCACCGCCTGCCCCCTTCTTTTGCCTCCTGGCCTCTCTTTCTCTCTCTCTCTCTCTCTCTCTCCTGGCTTCTCTCCCTACCCAAATGACCGATGAAGGACTACACTGTCCTGGATTCAGGTGTGTTCAACCTAAGATGCGGTGGATGGCCTGCCAAGATTTTAGAAAGTGTCCATCTGATAAACTCAGCATCCCCTTTAGCACCCCTCCAGAGTATTCTGGGTGCGATACTGCTTGCTGATACGCATTTCCATGTGTCATGATGGCCACCCTGCCAGACTGACCGTGAGGACTCCATCCCGCTGGTTGGGATGAAGGAACGGGCCGGGAAGCTTTGGTTTTATCTGCAAGACTGCAGTAATAGACAGAGAGGCCACAGAGGCCAAGAAACTCAAACCCAAAGCAAAACCCAAATGCTTCCACTCTTAGTGGAGTTGTGGTGCCCCCTTGTTCCCTCCCTGCTCCAAAGGGTCTTGGGATCAAGCCTGAAAGGGCTGGGCTCTGTGGGGTTCCGGGCTGGGAAGCTCAGAGGGTGGGAGCCTCTCAGCCTCCGCCACCGGGTCCAAGGGGTCCCCGCGAGATGGCTGTCTCAAAGGCCGCTGGGGCACCGGCATGCTGAGAATGGAGGGTCTGGCCCGCTGCCCGCAGACCGAAGCTGCGGGGGCTGCCGTCCAGCTCGGCTGACGGACCGGGCCTGGTCGGGATGAGGATTTGGTTGTACCAGCTCTATTATAATTTACTCTCCTGAGCGTTTAGTACAGTGCTCTGCACACGGGTGGTGCTCAATTTATGCCTTGGATTGATTGAATTATAATAAGAGTAATTGTGGCCAATAATAATAACGTTGCTATTTGTTAAACACTTACTATGTGTCAAACACTGTTCTAAGCACTGGGGGAGGTACAAGATACTCAGGTTGGACACGGTCCCTGTCTCACAATCTTAATCCCCATTTTAAAGATGAGATGACTGAGGCACAGAGAAGTGACTTGCCCAAGGTCACACAGCGGACAAGCGGTGGAACCGGGATTAGAACCCAGATCCTCCTGACTTCCAGGCCCTTGGTCTATCCACTGGGCCATGTTGCTTCCTGAGTGCTCTACTAAGCGCTGGGGTAGATACAGTGCAATCAGGTGAGGCACTCTGGGGGGCTCCCAGTCTGGGTGGATGGGAGAATGGGGAACAGTAGGAATGCTCTACTGAGGGCAGGAGGGTGGGGCACACGCCAGGGAGAGTGGGCCGGAAACGGAGAGAGTCAAACCACGCAGAACTCGTATCTGGTTCATGGCGCCCATCCCTTCAGCCCTGCCCTTGGAGCTGGGGGCTTTGGGCCCCGGAAAACCCCCAGATGTAGGAGGCAGGAGACACCGCTCAGCCTTGCTCCCAGGGGACCTGAGAGTCCAGAGCACTTCTAGATTGGGGGGTTAATTCAAGGGGGTTAATTCAGGGAAGCAGCATGGCTCAGTGGAAAGAGCCTGGGCTTTGGAGTCAGAGGTCATGGGTTGGACTCCCGGCTCTGCCACTTGTCAGCTGTGTGACTGTGGGCAAGTCACTTCACTTTTCTGTGCCTCAGTTACCTCATCTGTAAAATAGGGATTAACTGTGAGTCTCACGTGGGGCAACCTGATTACCCCAAATCTACCCCAGCGCTTAGAACAGTGCTCTGCACATAGTAAGCGCTTAACAAATACCAACATTATTATTATTATTATTAATTACCTATCACCCCTTGAGCCCAGGGTTCTGGCTTGGAGAGGGGCCACCGGGTGCTCCGAGGGACTGTGGGCTGCTGTCCTGCAGGACACCCAGGCCTCCAGGGGAGCCACCTGCACCCCAGATTTGCAGGCTCCAGAGGTCTCTTCTCCCACCCCACCCAGAATCCAGGAACAGCACGGCCTAGCGGAAAAAACACGGAGCTGGGAGTCGGAGAACCTCGGTCCTAATTCCGGCTCTGCCGGCTGCTTGCTGGGTGACCTTGGTCAAGTCACTTCATTTCTCTGAGCCTCAGTCTCTTGTTCGCCCTCTTACTTAGGCTGTGAGCTGTAAGTGGGACAGAGGCTGTGTCTAACCTAATTAACTTGTATCTAACCCAGAGTGTGACACATAGTAAGCACTTAACAGATATTTAAAAAAAACAAAAAAACAGCCACCTGGGGCTCCCCGCTTGCTCTCCATGCCCAGCCTCCGAGAGGGCAGCGGGCCCCTGACACCGACCCCAGGGCAGGAGGGGCAGGAAAGGGGCTCAGTCATTCATTCGATCATATTTATTAAGTATTTACTGTGTGCAGAGCATTGTACTAAGCGCTTGGGAAAGTACAATATCATTTGGCCTGTCATTCTCAGTTCTGCTCTGCTCTGTGCCCCCCTGCAGCCAAAACCTCAGAATGCCATCACCATTGCCGTGTCCTCCCGGGCCCTGTTCCGCATGGAGGAGGAGCAGAAGATCTACACCGAGCGGGGCGTGGAAGACTATGTGAAGTATCAGCTGGACCACGAGAACGAGCCCCTCCGGCCGGGGGCCGCCTTCCCCTTCGTCAAGGTGAGGCGTCCCCTACATCCCCTCTCCACCAACATTTGTCTTTGGGGTCCCCAAAGGAGGGTGAGGTGATTGCAGAGGTTAGGGATGAACTGGGGAGGCAGGCCAGTCAGTCAGTCATATTTACTGGGCACTTACTATGTGCAGAACACTATACTAAGTGCTTGGGAGATGACAATACAACAGTATAGCAGACACAATCTCTGCATACAGTGACCTTACAATCTAGAGGTTGTTCTCCGGTGCCTGTTTTTTTTTTTTTTAATGGTATTTGCAAAGCACTTACTGTGTGTCAGGCACTGTACTAAACTCCGGGATAGTAATAATAATAATAATGTTATTTGTTAAGTGCTTACTATGTGCCAAGCACTGTACTCAGCACTGAGATAGATACAAAGTAATCAGGTGGTCCCAAATGGGGCTCAGTCAATCCCCATTTTACAGATGAGGTACCTGAGGCACAGAGAAGTTAAGTGTCTTGCCCAAGGTCACACAGCAGGCAAGTGGTGGAGCCGGGATTAGAGCCCATGTCCTCTGATTCCCAAGGCCGTGCTCTTTCCGTTAAGATAATCAGGTTGGTATTCACCCCACCCCCAGCCCCACTGCACTTGTGTCCATATCTTTAAATTATATATTATAAATTCCATTTTTAATCTTCTTAATGTCTGTCTCCCCCTCTTGACTCTAGACTCATTTTGGGCAGAGAACGTGTCTGCTAATTCTGTTATTTGGTCTGTCTCCCAAGTGCTTAATACAGTGCTCTGCACATAGCGCTCAGTAAATACCACTGATTGATTGACTGACAGTCCCTGTCTTACATAGGGTTCGCAGTCTTAATCCCCATTTTACAGATGAAGTAACTGAGGCACAGGGAAATGAAGTGGTTTGCCCAAGGCCACACAGTAGACAAGTGGTGGAGCCGTGTTTAGAACTCATTCCTCTGAGACCCAGGCCTGTCTTCTTTCCCAGTGCATAGAACAGTGCTTGGCACATACTAAGGGCTTAACAAATACCATCATTATTATTATTATTCTTTCCACTACGCCATGTGGGTTCATGCTGTCGACTTCATCCCAGATGGGCGGTGTGACTCGGGGCTAATCCCTTGCCCTCTCTGATCTTCGGCTTTGAAACGGGAAAGGAAACACAGACCGTAAACTGGTCTCTCTGAGGGGCTGAGAGAGTGTGCAGAAGCTCCTTAGATTAAGAGGGTCATAGTCTGGGTCTTTCTGACAGTAGACAATGGGATAATGCCGAAAATAGGGGGAAACAATGACAAGAGAAGGTTGGGAAAAACTCCTTAGAATGACTTCCCAAGAGCAGCAGAACCCGTCGGAGAAAGACAAACAAACTCGAATACATTTAGCTAAAAGGGAAACATCCGGGAAAGGGTCTCCATTTTCCACGAGGAGGAGAGATTGGGTCGCCCCCTCCCAAGTGCTGGGCCTTGTTTGTATTCTAGCCGGGGGAGTGAAAAGGATCTGGCTGGGCCTCTGAGAACCACACAGGAAGGAGACCACGGAGAGGCCCCAGGAGCTGACCTGTATTCCAGTCGAGCCTGGGAAGCGAGTTCACAGAGTGGATGTTTGGGGCCGTAGCGGGCATGGGGGAGGCGGGGGGAGGGAGGACCACCAGAGCTGAGCTGGAGAGACTTGGTGGGTAGGGGGAGAGGAAGAGAGTAGGGTGGGGAGGGAAAGAGGAAGCACATTTTTCACGGTAGCGAGAGAGCTCAAGGTTAGATATCAGGAACACTATTCCAGCTGCGTATGTGGTTAGACCAAAGAACAGCTAATAAAAGGGTGGGGGCTGAGGTCATCGGGGCGGCGAAAGAGGGAAGAGGAAAGGCGCCGAGTGGGTTCACTCCTCACGGCCATAGTGGGAGAGAGAGAGCGTTGCTGAGAGGGGAGGAATCAATCAATAAATCAATAGTATTATTGAGTACTTACTGTGGGCAGGACTTTGTAGTAATAATAATAATAATGATGATGGTATTTGTTAAGCACTTACTCTGTGCCAAACACTGTTCTAAGCAGTAGATACAAGGTAATCAGGTTGGAGACAGTCCCTGTCCCGCAAAGGGCTCATAGTCTTAATTCCCATTTCACAGATGAGGTAACTGCGGCACAGAGAAGTGAAGTGATTTGCCCAAGGTCATATGGCATACAAGTAGCAGAGACAGGATTAAAACCCAGTACCTTCTAACTTCCAGACCTGCTCTTTATTCACTAGGCTATGCTATTTCTCCTACTAAGTGCTAGAAAGTGTGGGAGATGCTCGCCTTGTGGGAGGTGTTGAGGCCCTCCCCAGAGGCAGAGGGCCGGACCGGATGACCTCTAAAGGAGGTGCTATGGTTTCATGAAATCTCCTTGGGATGAGTTGGAGTCGGGGGCTGAATAACATGACTAGAAGAATAACATGGGTTAAAAGGGGTCTTCTCGTCATTCATTCACTCATTCAGTAGTATTTATTGAGCACTTACTGTGCCCCGAACACTGTACTAGGATCTTGGGAGAGCACATCAGAACAATAAATAGACACATTCCCTGCCCACGATGAGCTTACTAGCCCAAAGAATCCACCCTCTTTGACTCAGTGGTCAAACGGGCCCAGGGATCAACAGTGGGGTCGACCCACCAGTGTCATCCGTCTAGAGTCTGGGGTGTGGTGGGGGAGGCTCCGGTGGACGCTGCAACTCTGTCCTGTCTGCCCGGCGGGCCAGGCCCTGGAGGCTGTGAACACCCGACTGCGGGAACTGTACCCAGACAGCGAGGACCTCTTCGACATCGTCCTCATGACCAACAACCACGCCCAGGTCGGCGTCCGCCTCATCAACAGCATCAACCATTACAGTGAGTGTGGCGGGAGCCCTGACCCCCAGAGGGAATGTGGGGGCAAGGGAAGGGGTCCTCTAAAGGGGGGGTACTCGAGGACTGAGAGATTCCCCCTCATTTTCTCTCTCCTGTCCTCCTTCATGGCTGTTGAGTCGGAACCTCATGACTGTCTCAAAGCAACCAACTCCTGAAAGGCAAGATAATGTGGAGAAGATTGGGGTGGTGAAGTAGAATGTTCTCTCTCTCTTTCTCTCTCCCTCCGTCCTCCTTCATGGCTGTTTGGTCAAAACCTCACATGTCATTTGATCGTCTCAAACCAACCGACCTCTGGAAAGCAAGATAGTGTGGAGAAGATTGGGGTGGTTAAGTAGAACATTCTCTCTCTCTCTCTCTCTCTCTCACCCACACACATATATATAAAACTAGAACCCAATTGGTAGTCAGTGATAGCCATGGGAGAATAAAAAAAAGATGGTGGTCACTGAAGGAATGGGAAAATCCTGTTTATTTTGTTAATGAGGTGTACATCCCCTTGATTCCATCTATCGTGATTATGTTGTCTTGTTTTTGTCCGTCTGTCTCACCCGATTAGACTGTAAGACCATCACTGGGCAGGGCTTGTCTCTATCTGTTGCCGAATTGTATATTCCAAGCGCTTCGTACAGTGCTCTGCACATAGTAAGCGCTCAGTAAATACTACTGAATGAATGAATGAATGAGAATCGAGGCAAGATAGTGGCCATTGAAGGGATGGGAGGATCAAACTAAGATATAGTGGTCATCAAAGGGATGGGAGGATCAAACCAAGAGAGTGGATGTTAAGAAGCTGTCATTCTATGAGTCTGGGTTTTACTGTGGGTTATTTTATGTCACTCGGTTGGGACGGCCCCAGCTCCTTCAGTGTGACATCCCCTGCCCGCTCCATTCCTCCTCCTTTAGACCTGTTCATCGAGAGGTTCTGCATGACCGGAGGCAACAGCCCCATCTGCTACCTGAAGGCCTACCACACCAATCTGTACCTCTCCTCCGATGCTGAGAAAGTGAGTGAGGCCATTGAAGAGGGTGAGTCCAGGGGCAGAATCCTGGGGACTGGTGGCAGAAACAGGGGACGGAAGGCGGTGGAGGAAGAGAAAGGGAGAGCGTGAGGAGGGGTTGGATAGAAACTGGGAAGGGGAGCCAAAGATTCCAGGTGAGCTGTTTCCCAGCATGGGCTTGCCATGATAACCTGAGGGGAGGAACATCATTCGTTCATTCAGTTGTATTTATTGAGCACTTACCGTGTGTGAAACACGGCCCTAAGCATTTGGGAAAGTTCGATACAACAATAGACATATTCCCTGTCCACAAAGGACAGGCTTACAAGCTAGAAGACTAGACTCCCAGATCTCACACCCCATCTCTTTCAGCCATTTTTTTAAAAATGGTATTTGTTAATTGCTTACTATGTGTCAGGCGCTGTACTAAACGCTGGGGTAGATACAAGCTAATTAGGTTGGACACAGTCCATGTCCCAGGTTGGGCTCCTGGTCTTAATCTCCATTTTCCGATGAGGCCCAGAGAAGTGAAATGACTTGCCCAAGGTCACACAGCGGACAAGTGGCAGAGCCGGGATTAGAACCCAGGTCCTAATGACTCCCAGGCCTGGGCTCCATCCATTAGGCCACACTGCTTCTAGAGGCATTGTCTAGATGGAATCCCTTTCCGGTCTCCTATCCCCATTGCCTATGTCCAGGAGTTGGGGGAGGGGGGCATCAGTGCTTGGAGTCTGTGACTCTCGGGGTACGATGGGGTGGAGGATGGGGTGGTCCACCCCCAAGAACGACCCTCCCCCGCTGCTTTCCCCACAACCCCTTGGTGGAGGGGGCCGTCACCCCGGGTTTCCATGGAAACCAAAGTCGCAGCTCCTGGACTAAAATGGGAAAAAAGGCTCTTATGTACAGATATTTAAATTATATATCATAAATTATTCATGTCGGTCTCTCCCTCTAGACTGTATGCTCACTGTGGGTGGGGAACGTGTCTGCCAGCTCTGTTGCATTGAGTGCTCTCAAGAGCACAGTGCTCTGCACACAGTAAGCGCTCAGTAAATACCATTGAGGATGATGGTGATGATGATGAAGCGTCTCGGGGGTAACAGAGTCCTGGCTCGGGTCCCCCCTGCCCTGGATGCACAGTTGAGAGTGGTGGGGAAGGGAGGGGTGTCTTCAAACATTCAGAAACTCCCGGGAATTGGGATCCCGGGACTTCTGGGATCTGTAGTCTCCAGGCTTAGAGTATGTTTACTGGGAGACAATACGAATGAGCACGTTCCATAAAGTGTGAGCTAGTTCTCACCCACGCTGCTGCTTACTATGTGGTACCCGATCTTCTCCCAACTCAGTGTCCTTTAATAAGCTTTTAATACGTACCATGACTACTTAACAGGACTGCCACAACCCTGACCCTTCAGCTAAAAAACAGCTGGGTAGGAAGACGTTGCTCAGGGAATTGGGTTGTAAAAGCAGAATCAGATCTGCCTGAAATAGTCATTGGGAACCCTGAGGGAAAACACCGTGGCCTAGTGGATAGAGCCCGGACCTGGGAGTCAGAAGGACCTCGGTTCTAATCCTGGCTCCGCCACTTGTATGCTGTGTGAACTTTGGGCAAGTCGTTTAACTTCTCTGTGCCTCAGTTCCCTTATCTGTAAAACGGAGATTAAGACTGTGAACCCCATGTGGAACAGGGACTGTGTCCAACCTGATTAGCTTGTATCTACCCAAGTGCTTAGTACAGTGCTTAGCAAATACCACAGTCGTCATCATCATCCCTAGTCATGAGAGTGGGTCCAAGGGGAAAAACATCCTGTGATCCCTATCGGAGCCAGAATCCTTGGCTGGAGTGATCAGGGATTCAGTCCACGAATGGTCTTACCTATGGGCTTATCCGATCTCTCGGGAAGTCTTTCTGAAATCCACCTTCAGCTTTCTGGAAAACTAGAGGAATTCTGGGGTCTGTGTTTCTGGATGTGTAGGATGCTTTTTGGATGACTTTTCCTGTTGGTTGAGATTTCCCCCCTGCTCCCCGGCTCTCCCAGCATAGCTAAGAGGCAGAAATGTCCCGTGTTTGTTTTTTTCTCTTCCCTCTCTCAAGGCATAGCAGCGGCCACCATCTTCAACCCCAGCAAGGACGTGGAGGTGTCGGAGAGTCAGCTCCGGGTGGCCTTTGACGGGGACGCCGTCCTCTTCTCAGACGAATCGGAGCAGATTGTCAAGGCCCACGGGCTGGACATGTTTTTTGAACACGAGAAAGCTTATGAAAACAAGCCACTTGCTCAGGTATGGTTGGGAGGGACTGTGTGTGTGTCTGTGAGTATATAGGGGAGGAGGGTCCTATAATCAGCTTCCTGGGCACCAAAACCTCAAGTCTCTCCTGGCTCTAGGCTCAAACCAGAACTCCAGGACACTAATGTAATAATAATGGTATTGATTAAGTGCTTCCCAAATGTCAAGAACTGTTCTAAGTGCTGGGAAATAAGTTTATTATTGTATCATCCTCTCCCAAGCGCTTAGTACAGTGCTCCGCCCACAGTAAGCACTCAATAAATACCATTGAATTGAACTGAATTACAAGTTTGTCGGGTCGGACACACCGCCCATCCCACGTAGTCTAAGAAGGATGGAAGACAGGTATTGAGTTCCCATTTTACAGATGAGGAAAGAAGTGAAGTGACTTGCCCAAGGTCACACAGCAAACAATTAGCAGGGACCTTACAGTGCTCTGAATACAGTAAAGATTCAATAAATGCTACCGATTGATTTTTATCCCCAAGGGACAGAGTGGGAAAGTGAGAGGCAAAATGACTTGCCCAAACTCACACAGCAAGCTGGGGCTGGGTCGAGAAGCCAGGCTTCCGTGTTCCCGCCCGCACCCGGGACTCTTACTGTGGCACGAGGGAGGCCTCTGGGGGTGGGATGACCAGGGGGCGGGGAGGGGGTGGGGCGCAGATGGTGCGGCGGGACAGTGGGTGTTGACGTTGTCCTGTGCTCTGCCCAGGGCCCGCTCAAGGGTTTCCTGGAGGCCCTGGGGAAGCTGCAGAAGAAGTTCTACTCCAAGGGCCTGCGGCTGGAGTGCCCGATCCGGACCTACCTGGTGACGGCCCGCAGCGCGGCCAGCTCGGGAGCCCGGGCCCTCAAGACCCTGCGCAGCTGGGGGCTGGAGACGGACGAGGCCCTCTTCCTTGCCGGTGCCCCCAAGGGGCCCCTCCTGGAGAAGATCCGCCCCCACATCTTCTTCGACGACCAGATGTTCCACGTGGCCGGGGCCCAGGAGATGGGCACCGTGGCCGCCCACGTCCCCTACGGCGTAGCCCAGAAGTCCAAACGGACTGTGCCGGACAGACAGGCCCAGGGGGCCAAGTAGATCCGGGGCTCTGCTCCTGAGGACACGTCCGGGCAGGGGGGAGGGCAGAAGGGGATGGGCGGCACCCCTGATCCTGCTGTGTCTGCTGGGGCCCGGGGTTGGGGGAAGGTCAATCAGTCAATGGTATTGGCTGAGTACACTGTGTGCAGAGCACTGTACTGAGCGCTAGGGAGAGTACAATACAACAGAGTTGATAGACACCTTCCCTGTCACCATACGCGCTGGGGAGAGTACAACAGAGTTGGTAGACACGTTTTCTGTCACCATACCTCCCTCCGCCCCATCCCCAAACCTGCCTGCCCAGCTTCATCCCCTGGGGTCTCACCTCTCTCTGGGGGTCCTGCCAGAGCCCCTCCACAGCTCCTGTGCTTTTGCCTCTGCTTGCCCCAAAGACCATCTCTCCCCTAAGACTTGTAGGACCATCTGTTGCTCTGGCCTAGCGTTCCCAAGGGCTGGGTACTAGAATTTAGGGCCAGGAACAACTGGTCGGATGACAGGGGAGTCTGACTCTCAGCCCTCTCTTTTGCTTAAACCTCCAGACCCGAGGAAACGGTTTTACCTTTGGGGATCTTCTCAGGCTTGAAACAGGATTCCCAGGGAAAAGTTGTGGGTTGGGGGAGACCCTCCCCTGAAAGGGAAGACCCACATCCAGGTGGGCAGAGCGCAAGATCTGGGGACTCTAGATTCAAATCCTGATTCTCACCCAGACTTGTTGTGTGACCTGAAGGGAGTTGTTTCCCTTCTCTGGGCATCTTCCTCTGGAAAAATGGCAAACACCAGGTTTGCTCCTTGCCTACCAGAGGCTTGATGAGCTCCAAAGCTGGAGTACTTTAGGAAATCTCTGGGCGAGTGCTTTTATGCAAGGCCAAAGAGTTATTTTTGCACATCAGGAATGATTGAAGCTAGGCCCAACAGAGAACGCCCTTAGCTGAGGGTATAAGATAACGGAACAAGTTCCTGAGAAAGAGGATTTTTGAAAGAATGGAAGAGTTTTCCCTCCCCATCCCTCTGTGTAGATTAGGACCAGTGTAGGAGTTGTAGGGAGTGAGTAGACCAGGCCTGCAAATAAGGAGAGCCCCACAAAATGTTATACAGGCCTGCCATATCCATTCAGACATTCAATCAATTATATTTATTGAGTGCTTACTGTGTGCAAAACACTCTACTAAGCCACATGTTCATTAACTTTTCCCACACAAGTCGGTGAGGCATCTGGCTGGCGGGAGCTGTGGGTTTTCCACTTTAAATTCATTTTGGCCTGCAGCCTGACTTCTTCAAAGCCTGTCTCATTTCTCTGAGTCTGGGCTAATTTATTCAGCCCCTCTGGTGGACCCTTCTAGCCTTGGGAACTCTGTGATTGGATGAAGCCAATGATTTAATGCCTCGGCTCCCATTTCCGCCCTGCTGGTAGTCTGATATCTTGTGGAGGCTCACTCTGTCTCTGCTTTGTGAGCAGAAGCAGGTGGAAGGAGGGTAAGATGAAGATGGAGACGACTCAGCTGGCAACCAGCACCTCTAGTTCTTCCCAGAGTCCCGCTGGTGGTCTCCAAGGGATGGGGGAGCGTCTGTCCCATCCCACCTCAACGTGTGAGGTGTCTAGTCACATCTCCAGCAAGAAAAGGAATCAGGAGTCTGACTGGACTGGAGCATTCGATGGTATTTATGGTGCGCTTATTGTGTAGAGAACTATACTAAGCACTCGGGAAGCCGGGAGGTTGGGGTGACCGGGGGTCCCCTGAGAGAAAAGCATTCTGGTAGTCTCCAGTCCTCTAGGGCCTGATCCCTGTGATCGGAGCTTTCCGACATCTCTGGGAGCACTGTGGGAGCCCTTGCTGATACCGCCCTTCACCTTCCCCTCCACCCTCACCAGTCTCCTGAGTGCCCCATGGCTCAATTCTCCCCCAGAACCTGCCAGGTGGTAGTTTCTAGCTGTCTGTCCCCCTGGAGACTGGGTCTGTGGGCACCGGGACGGGGCAGGCTGCCGGTGAAGCCTGCACTTTGTGGCGGAGAGACTAATGCCTTCTGGCCCCCAAATCCCAAATCGGAGTTGGATGGGAGGTGGGAGTCATTCACTAGAAGAGGCCTTGAGGAAGGACAGGCTAGGCCCCCCTCGTGGGAGAGGTTTGCACCTGGGAGTATTGGGGGGATGGAGAGGGAGGTGGGGAGAGAGACCCTCTACAACACCCTGGGTACCTCGCTCTCTTCTCCCGCCACCTTCTGCAGGCACCGCTGGTTCTGGAGCCCAGGGCTCCACTGGGGTGACTGGAAAGGGTCAGCTGCCCGCCCTCTGCCCCTCCGCCGATGTAGACCCAGTTCCCAGAGGATCTGTGGCCTTCTCTGCAGGGGGTGTTCGGGCGGGCGGTGGAGCCCGGTCATTTCCGGAGCCGGGCCCCCCGGCGCACACGACGGCCCCTGGTCCGCACCGCATCGTTGACGCTTGCTGACCCGCTCGGTCTCGAACCGCCCCCGGCCCCAGCCGGCCGGCCTGCCTTGGCCCCTTCCCTTGGGGCCGGCTCCTCTTTGTCGATCCACGGATCGATTGGCGCTCTCCCTGGAATGCCTCCTACCCCATCCAGGACCCCTCGCCCCCAACACCCTCCAGTGGCCACCGCTTCCTTTCTGTGCTCTCCTGTTTTGATCTGTGACTGCAGTGGCTTGTTGATGGCTCTTCCTGTGGCATTGATCTGTAATAAACACCCTCAGCACCTCAGAACAGCCTCAGAGCTTGCAAGACACAAGCAGTAACAGGAGGGATGGGGAAGGGATGTGTGGAGGGGAGGTGGGCGGCTGGGAGAAGGGGTGAACCGAGGGTCAGAGGCACAGTCAATTAACCAATGGCATTTATTGAGTACTTACTATGTGCTAAGCGCTTGGGAAAGAACACTACAGCTAATTAGTAGATGCAATCTCTAAAGGGATTCCCTTAGAGAAACAGAGATAGAACACAGGCCCGGGAGTCAGAAGGACTCCCGCCTCTGCCACTTGTCTGCTGTGTGATCTTGCACAAGTCACTTAATCGATAAAATGGGAATTTAATGCCTGTTCTCCCATGAGAAGCATGGGACACTTGTTGGCTAAGTGACCTTGGGCAAGTCCCTTCACTTCTCTGGGCCTCAGTTCCCTCATTTGTAAAATGGGGATTGACACTGCGAGCCCCACATGTGACAGGGACTGTGTCCAACCTGATTTGCTTATATCTACCCCAGTGTTTAATACAGTGCCTGGCACATAGTAAGTACTTAACAGATATCAGTATTATTATTGTTATCTACTCAGACTGTGAGCCCCATGGGGGACAGAGATTGGGTCCAACCTGATCATCCTGAATCTACCGCAGTGCTTAGCACATAGTGAGTGCTTAACAAATGCTCGGTTATTCTTAGATGGGGAAAGGCAGGTTCTTTTCAGCTCCCGGATTCTAGGATTTTCCTGGGCAAATCAGCCTTTAAAACCAGGAAAGGAAAAGCTGAAGGGCTGTGGGAGGACTCATCTGTGGGCAGCTGCCAGGATTACCCCAGCTCCGTCTGCCCTGCAAAGGTCAGAAGTCTGGGAATCACGGGTCTGGAAGAAAGCCCTCAGCCTTCCTTCTCTTCCTGACCCGCCCGCAGCAGCTGATTGTGAGCCCAGAACAAGGAGATGGGATTGGCTGGATGGTATCTTTCCAGCTCCAGCGGGCAAGGGGGTGAGGGAACGGGTAGGGGTGGCTGCTGAAATCTGGATCACCCTGCCACTTCATTCCTCTGTCAGTGGTATTTATAGTCCCTCCACTCTCCGAGCTTTAAGTGGCTTGGGCCAGATTTGGGGGCCAGTGGGACTCCCCCCACCCTCCACAGCTTGCTCTATGGAGGGGAAAGGCAGGAATTCTAGACTGCAGGAACCTAGGAATCCTCTATACTTTAAATTCATTATGGGCAGGGAACGTGTCTACCAGCTCTCTTCTAATGGACTCTCCCAAAGGCGTAGTACAGTGCTCTGCACACAGTAAGCACTCAATAAATACCTTTGATGGAATTTCATTTCCCTTGAGTTTTTTTCCTCTTCCAGGTGTGACTTGCAAGCCTATAGGGAGGGGGTCTCAGGGAAGATTGTGGGGTGCATAGGGGGACACCTTTTCTGAGCCCAGCCCACCTAGTTTTTTTTTTATGGTATTTTGTCAGGTGCTTACTGTGTACTATACTGAGCGTTGGAGTAGCTACAAACTAATCAGGTTGGACACAGTCCCTGTCTCATATAGGGCTCACGCCCTTAATCCCCTTTTTACATATGAAGTAAATGAGGCCCAGGGAAATGAGGTGACTTGCCCAAGGTCCCACAGCAGACAAGTGGTAGAACCCACGTCCTTCTGAATCCCAGGCCCACGCTCTATCCACTAAGCCATGCTTCTTCCCCCTCTCTTCCCCCCTTCCTTCCCTCTTCCTACCTCTCAATTCAATTCACTTTGATTATATTTATTGAGCGCTTGCTGTATGCGGAGCACTGCATTAAACGCTTGGAAGAGTACACTGTAACAGTAAACGGACACATTCTCTGCCCACAATGAGCATACAGTCTGGGGAAGGGCTCCCCTTCCCCCCTTCCTCTCCCTCTCTTCCCTCTGCAGAGATGAGAAGGATCTGCAGTGGCCTACAACGTGGAGGCATTTGCAGTTTATTGAAGCTGGAGTCCTGAGCTCCGGAGGGTTTCATTTAGCAGAAGCAGCCACCGGTTGGGCTGCCTACAAAAGGTCAAGGAACAAACACACAGCCCTGGAGTCACGTTTCAGGGGGTACATTTGTTCCCTGACATTTTCTGTGTGTGGATTGGGGGTGGGTCTGCCTCTCCCCCCTGTTCGCCCCCTCCCCATTTGGGGTGTTTCCAAGGAGAATCCCCCTGCCCCCCGAATGCAAAATAAAAGGGTGACTGAGAGCAAATGAATGAAATATGCTTTCCAGAAAGCAGGCCGAAAAGTATCTGCGCATTTTTCTGGGTTACATGACCATAGGTTGCTCCTCCACTTGTCTTCTCTGTGACTTTGGGCAAGTCATTTCACTTCTCTTTGCCTCGGTTACCTCATCTGTAAAGTGGGGATTAATAATAGTTTTGGGATTTGTTAAGCACTTACTATGTGCCCAGCACTGTTCTAAGCGCTGGGTAGATACAAGGTAATTAGATTGTCCCTCGTGGGGCTCACAGTCTTCACCCCCATTTTACAGATGAGGTCACTGAGGCACAGAGAAGTGAAGTGACTTGTCCAAAGTCACACAGCTGATAAGTGGCAGAGTCTGAATTAGAACCCATGACTTCTGACTCCTAGGCCGGGAGTCTTTCCACTGAGCCACGCTGCTTCTCAAGAGCGTGAGCCCCATTCATTCATTCATTCAATAGTATTTATTTGGCGCTTACTATGTGCAGAGCACTGGACTAAGCGCTTGGAACGGACAATTCGGCAACAGATAGAGATAAACCCTGCCCCCTGACGGGTTTACAGCTCCAGGTGGGACGGGGGGCTGTGTCCAACCCGATATGCTTGTATCCACTCCAGCGCTTAGTACAGTGACTGGCACATAGTAAGCGCTTAACAAATACCACATTAATTATTATTAATATTGTTATTATTCCCGAGGCAGTGAAGTCAGTGCAACAGGGAGGTGGGACGGTGCTTGGGACGTCAGCTGCGGGCCGTGCCCACCAGGGGGCAGCAGCCACCACCATTTCCTTCACCGCATTTCTGGCTGCAAGGTTGTAAAGTTGCAAGGTTGCAGGGCTGCAGGGCTGCAAAGGGTCGCACCGGATAGCACCAAAGGCCCTCGCTCATCAGGAGCAGAGCCCACACAGAGGGCACCTCCTGCTCTTCCCACGGGCGAGGCACCTCTCTGTGCCTCAGTGACCTCATCCGTAAAATGGGGATGAAGACTCGGAGCCCCACTTTCATTCATTCATTCAATAGTATTTATTGAGCGCTTACTATGTGCAGAGCACTGAACTAAGCGCTTGGGATGAACAAGTCGGCAACAGATAGAGACAGTCCCTGCCGTTTGACGGGCTTACAGTCTAATCTGGGGAGACGGACAGACAAGAACGATGGCACTAAACAGCGTCAAGGGGAAGAACATCTCGTAAAAACCGATGGCAACTAAATAGAATCAAGGCGATGTACAATTCATTAACAAAATAAATAGGGTAACGAAAATATATACAGTTGAGCGGACGAGTACAGTGCTGTGGGGATGGGAAGGGAGAGGTGGAGGAGCAGAGGGAAAAGGGGAAAATGAGGCTTTAGCTGCAGAGAGGTAAAGGGGGGATGGCAGAGGGAGTAGAGGGGGAAGAGGAGCTCAGTCTGGGAACGCCTCTTGGAGGAGGTGATTTTTAAGTAAGGTTTTGAAGAGGGAAAGAGAATCAGTTTGGCGGAGGTGAGGAGGGAAGGCGTTCCAGGACCGCGGGAGGACGTGACCCAGGGGTCGACGGCGGGATGGGCGAGACCGAGGGACGGCGAGGAGGTGGGCGGCAGAGGAGCGGAGCGTGCGGGGTGGGCGGTAGAAAGAAAGAAGGGAGGAGAGGTAGGAAGGGGCAAGGTGATGGAGAGCCTCGAAGCCTAGAGTGAGGAGTTTTTGTTTGGAGCGGAGGTTGATAGGCAACCACTGGAGTTGTTTAAGAAGGGGAGTGACATGCCCAGATCGTTTCTGCAGGAAGATGAGCCGGGCAGCGGAGTGAAGAATAGACCGGAGCGGGGCGAGAGAGGAGGAAGGGAGGTCAGAGAGAAGGCTGACACAGTAGTCTAGCCGGGATATAACGAGAGCCCGTAATAGTAAGGTAGCCGTTTGGGTGGAGAGGAAAGGGCGGATCTTGGCGATATTGTAGAGGTGAAACCGGCAGGTCTCGGTAACGGATAGGATGTGTGGGGTGAACGAGAGGGACGAGTCAAGGATGACACCGAGATTGCGGGCCTGCGGGACGGGAAGGATGGTCGTGCCATCCACGGTGATAGAGAAGTCTGGGAGCGGACCGGGTTTGGGAGGGAAGATGAGGAGCTCAGTCTCGCTCATGTTGAGTTTTAGGTGGCGGGCCGACATCCAGGTGGAGACGTCCCGGAGGCGGGAGGAGATGCGAGCCTGAAGGGAGGGGGAGAGGACAGGGGCGGAGATGTAGATCTGCGTGTCATCTGCATAGAGATGGTAGTCAAAGCCGTGAGAGCGGATGAGTTCACCGAGGGAGTGAGTGTAAATGGAGAACAGAAGAGGGCCAAGAACTGACCCTTGAGGAACTCCAACAGTTAAAGGATGGGAGGGGGAGGAGGCTCCGGCGTAGGAGACCGAGAATGATCGGCCAGAGAGGTAAGAGGAGAACCGGGAGAGGACGGAGTCCGTGAAGCCAAGGTGAGATAAGGTATGGAGGAGGAGGGGATGGTCGACAGTGTCAAAGGCAGCAGAGAGGTCAAGGAGGCTCAGAATGGAGTAGGAGCCATTGGATTTGGCAAGAAGGAGGTCACGGGTGACCTTAGAGAGAGCAGTCTCGGTAGAGTGGAGGGGACGGAAGCCAGATTGGAGGGGGTCTAGGAGAGAATGGGAGTTAAGGAATTCTAGGCATCGATTGTAGACGACTCGTTCTAGGATTTTGGAAAGGAAGGGTAGTAGGGAGATAGGACGATAACTGGAGGGGGAAGTGGGGTCAAGAGCGGGTTTTTTTAGGATGGGGGAGACGTGGGCATGTTTGAAGGCAGCGGGGAAGGAGCCCTTGGAGATTGAGTGGTTAAAAATAGAAGTTAAGGAAGGGAGGAGGGCAGGGGCGACGGTTTTAAGAAGGTGAGAGGGAATGGGGTCCGAGGCGCAGGTGGAGGGGGTGGCACTTGCGAGGAGGGAGGAGATCTCCTCTGAGGATACTGCAGGGAAGGATGGGAAAGTAGGGGAGGGGGTTGGTGGGGGGGAGGGGAGAGGCGGAGGGGTGATTTTGGGGAGCTCAGACCTGATCGTGTTGATTTTCGTGAGGAAATAGGTGGCCAGATCATTGGGGGTGAGAGATGGGGGAGGGGAAGGAACAGGGGGCCTAAGGAGAGAGTTAAAGGTCCGGAACAATCGGCGGGGGTGACGGGCATGGGTGTCGATGAGGGAGGAGAAGAAGCTTTGCCTGGCGGAGGAGAGGGCAGAGTTAAGGCAGGAAAGGATAAATTTGAAGTGTGTGAGGTCGGCTCGGTGCTTGGACTTTCGCCAGCAGCGCTCAGCAGCTCGAGCATAGGAGCGTAGGAGGCGGACGGAGGAGGTGATCCGGGGCTGTGGGTTAGTGGAGCGAGAGCGGCGGAGGGAAAGGGGGGCGAGAGAGTCGAGATGAGTAGAGAGGGTGGAGTTGAGAGCGGAGACCCGCTCGTCGAGAGTGGGAAGAGAGGACAGGGCGGCAAGGTGAGGCGAGATGCTATTGGAAAGACGGATGGGATCGAGAGAGCGGAGGTCTCTGTGGGGCAGTAGCGAAGATTTGCAGGGGGAGGGAGTGTGAGAGATGAGGCAGGTGAGAAGGTTATGGTCAGAGAGAGGGATTTCAGAGTTGGTGAGGGAGGAGATAGTGCAGCGGTAGGAGATGACGAGATCGAGGGTGTGACCGAGTCGGTGAGTGGGCGCAGTATGGTGGAGGAGGAGGTCGGCAGAGTCGAGGAGGGATAGCAGGCGGGCGACAGAGGAGTCGTCGGGTACATCCGTATGGATGTTGAAGTCTCCAAGGATCAGAGTGGGCAGAGAGAAGGAGAGAAGGAAGGTGAGAAAGGGGTCAAGGTGGTTGAAGAAGTCGGAGGTGGGACCGGGAGGGCGGTAGATGACGGCGACAAGTAACTGGAGTGGGTGGTAGAAGCGAACGATATGGGCTTCGAAGGAGGGGAAGGAGAGGGAGGGGGGAGGAGGGATAGTGCGGAAGCGGCATCGGGGCGAGAGGAGGAAGCCGACGCCTCCTCCCTTACCGGTGAGTCTGGGGGAGTGGGAGAAGGAGAGGCCTCCCACTTGTATCTACCTCAGCGCTTAGAACGGTGCCTGGCACATAGTAAGCGCTTAACATATACCATTTTGATGATGATGATGATGGGGCACTGGAAGCACCAGGAGGGAGATTTGTAGCTGGGAGAATGTATCAAATTAGCCTCGGGAGCCCAACTCGGGGGAGTCTGAGGGCAGGGCAGGGGATGAATTTGGAGAGGAGCTGTTGGAAGTCAAACGGGCAGTCACCAGCCTGTCAGGCCAGGGATTCTCACAATCCCATGGATCCTAGGGTGGTTTATCAATCAATTCCATTTATTGGATGAGTACTAAGTGTGGGCAAAGCTTTTGAGAGAGTACAGTGGAAACAGCGTGGCCTAGCAGATAGAGCATGGGCCTGGGTTGTGTTCCCAGCTCCGCCACTTACCTGCTGTGTGACCTTGGGAAGTCGCTTCACTTCTCTGGGCCTCAGTTACCTGTAAAATGGGGATCGAGACTGTGAGCCCCACGTGGAACAGGGACCGTGTCCAACCTGATTAGCTTGTAACTACCCCTGTGCTTAGTACAGTGCCTGGCACCTCCTAAGTGCTTAACAAATACCATTAAAAATAATTGGTGGGCATGATCCCTGCCTTCAAAGAGCTTACTATCTAGGCCTGTTATCCCATTTGATACTGGAGGCTCGCCAGTCTGCTTCTGGCACCAGGCACCTTTACTGTGTGGTATTTCTATTTTTAATTGCCCAGAAAATATCTAGTGCCTGCAAGTTCTAGAAAAGAACCTTATCATATGTGTCCTTATGACACCTTCACTTAGGTAACTTTAGGTTATTCATTCAATCGTATTTATTGAGCGCTTACTGTGGGCAAAGCACTGTACTGAGTGCTTATCTAACAGGTCAGTTGCTTGCCCAGTAATGAATCCCGATTGGTAGTCTTACCAGTTTGAAAACAAAACAAAAAAAAAGTGGCCAGAAATGGGCAAAGATATGAACACTAGTCATTCCCCAGGATCCAGAAATTCTGCTTTTTCATTTTTGATATTTTAAAATAATTTTTAAATTACACATTTTTGAGGTGGGTCAGCGTGGCTGGCTCTTCTTCCGAGCCTCAGCATCCCGGGGTCAGATTTCCGAGCCTCGGCTCAGAGGGGAGGTTGGCCACGAGGTGTCCCTCAGGGTCTCGGTGCCCTCTGTGGAGGTGAGATGCAAAGTAAACACACCTGGGTGGATGCCGGAAAGAGCTTCCTCAGCTGTGGTCTGTCCCCTGCGGTCGTCCCCTCCCCCTCGCCATCCGCCTCCCTCACCATCTGGAAGCAGCTTTCCATGCTGCCCACCCTGAGTCCGCCACCGAGAGGGTCCTGGGAGTAGTTTGCAGGCCGCAGCCGCTCCGGTCCGTGGCCCTGGCCCACGGCTCAGTCACGGACCAGGCCTATGGCCCAGCTTGGTTGTCTCCTGTGCGGTCACCATCTGACTGGCTGGGTCTGGCTGGGTGAGCTCCGAGTAGGGTAGGGACTGGTGGCTTTTGTAATAATAATAATGATGGCATTTGTTACTATGTACCAGGCACTGTACTAAGCGCTGGGGTGAATACTAACAAATCGAGTTAGACACAGCCCCTTTCCCATGTGGGACTCACAGTCTCAATCCCCCTTTTACAGATGAGGAAACTGAGGCCCAGAGAAGTGAAGTGACTTGCCCAAGGTCACACAGCAGACAAATGGCAGAGCCGGGTTTAGAACCAATGACCTTCCGACTCCCAGATCTGGGCTCTATCCACTCAGCTGTGCTGCTTCTCTGGCTTTTTTCTGGTTCCGTGGCTTAGACTCAGTGGTAAAGGAGGTTTGTGGAGGGGGAAAATGAGAGGTTTGTGGGAGGAAGGGGAGCCATTTAAAACTACTATAGGAATTGAAGCTTTGGTCTACCTTTGCCCCGATTTCCCCATTGAATTGTGCAGGCTTTGTCTCTTCCCTTAACAGGGCTCCCAGGTTCCTAGTACAGTGCTCTTTATTCATTCGTTCATTCATTCATATTTATTTTGCGCTTACTGTGTGCAGAGCACTATATAAGTGCTTGGGAGCATATAATATAACAATATAACACATTCCCTGCCCATAGCGAGCTTATAGTTTAAAGGAGGAGACAAACATTAATATTAAATAAGTAAATTACAGATATGTATATAAGCCATGAAGTCACTATGAATCGGAAACGACTCGATGGCATTTAATAATAAAAATACTAAATAATAAAATTACTAAATTTTATTTATTGTATTTATATTTTATTATAGTAAAAATACGAAATACTACTACTAATAATGATAATTTTAGTTAAAATACTAAATAATAAAATTACTAAATTTTATTTATTATTTACTAAATAATACTAATAATAATAAAAATAATTATTATTAAAAACATAAGTGCTGTGAGGCTGGGAGGGGAGTGAATGAAGGGAGCAAGTCAGAGTGATGCAGAAGGGAGAAGGAGAAGAAGAAAGGAGGGTTTAGTCAGAGAAGGCCTCTTGGAGGAGATGGGCCTTCCATAAGGCTTTGAAGCTGGGGAGACTAATCCTCTGTGGGATTTGAGGGGGGAGGGCACTCCAGGCCAGAAGCAGGACGTCGGTTGGAGGTTGGCGGTGAGATAGACGAGATGGAGGTGGAGCAAGGAGGTTGGCATTAGAGGAGTGAAATGCCCCTGACTAAGCCCCCTCTGCCTGGAGAGGGGCAGCCCATTCATTCATTCGTATTTATTGAGAGCTTACTGTGTGCAGAGCGTAGTACTAAGCACGTGGGCGAGTACAATATAACAACATATTCCCTGCCCATAATGAACTCACAGTCTGGGGAGGGGAGACAATAATATACATAAATAAATAAATGACACATATATATATGTGTGCTGTGGGGCTGGGAGGAAAGATGAGTGAAGAGAGCAAGTCAGGGCAACTCAGAAGGGAGTGGGAGAAGACAGGAGGGCTTAGTCAGGAAGGCTTCTTGGAAGAGTTGTGCCTTCAATAAGGCTTTGAACTGGGGGAGAACAATCATCTGTCTGATATGAGGAGGGAGGGTGTTCCAGGCCAGAGGCAGGAGGTGGGCGAGAGGTTGGCAGAGAGAGAGTTGAGATAGAGGTACAGTGAGAAGGTTGGCATTAGAGGAATGAAGGGTGCGGACTGGATTGTAGTAGGAGAGTAGCGAGGCGAGGTAGGAGGGGGAAAGTAACTGAATGTTTTAAAGCCAATGGTGGGGAGTTTCTGTTTGATGCAGAGGTGGATGGGCAACCCCTGGAGGTTCTTGAGAAGAGGGGAGACATGGTCTGACCTCCAGAAGCAGCAGAACTGTTCCACTTTTTAAACCCCCTTCCTAGCCAGCCTCCCTCAGGTGTGCCAACCGGTTGAGCCGGCCCTGGATGAACCACTCGGACACCTGCCGCCCGCCTCGGGCCTTCAGAGATGCCAACCACCATCCTGGCAACCTTCAAGATGAAAAACGATAGAGCTGATGGTGGGAACTAGCTGGGAATCTCCCCGCATCCATCCCCGCATCCATCCATCCCAAAGGGGCTCATGGTCTTATTATTAATCTAAAGGACGGTCTTTAGCAGTGTAGCCTAGTGGAAAATCCCATATGGGGCTGACAGTCTTATTCCCCATTTTGCAGATGAGATAACTGAGGCACAGAGGAAATGAAGAGACTTTCCTGGGTTACTCAGCACAGGGAGTAGAACTCAGGCCATTCTGACTCCCAAGCCCGTGCTCTGTCCACTAGGCCAAGCTGCACCTCTATTCAATCCATCCTAATATATATTTTTCTCCTATAAAGGCATAAATCTTGTATTAAATGCTGGAGAGAATAAACAGCTGTTAATTCACATACAATCCCTGGTCCACAGGGGGCTCAGGATGTAAGAGGAGGGAGGACAGACAGGCAGGGAAAAAAATGACAGGCCAAATGAAGAAGCAGCTCCATGCCATGGTCTATCAAATCCATTGTTCCTTCTCCAGGGACAGCAGCCAGATGTGGGAAGTATCATATGCTGGCTGCCCTTGTAGACAATCATCCTTCTGTTTAGGATGGAAATTTTTTTCTGTCTCCCCCATTAGAGTAAAAACACCTTGTGGACAGGGAATGTATCCTCTAGACTGTAAGCTCATTGTGACAGGGAATGTGTCTGTTATATTGTACTCTACCAAGAGCTTAATACAGTGATCTGCTCATGGGAAGCACTCAATAAATTGCTTCGGTTGGACTTTCTCAAGCCCTCCATGGTACTCAGTAAGCTCTCAGTAGATACCATCGACATTATTATTTTAGGGATGGATCATCAGCCATGCCTAACTTTCCCTCGCCCAGGAGTTGATCCAAATTCCTCTTTGAACCTACTGATATTTTCTGCCTGCACAACTTCCTGTGGTAACGAATCCCATATGCTTACCACCCGCTGTGTGAAGAAGTCTTTGCTTTTGTTTGTTTAAAACCTACCACCCTCAAGCTTGGGTGGCTGACTCCTATTCCGGTGCTGAGCGGTTTGGGACACAACAGTGCCTTGCTTGCCTGCCCCACCCCCTCAACTGTTTTGTAAACGCCCTTAATAATAATAATAATGATAATGGCATTTGTTAAGCAATTTCTATGTCAGGCACTGTACTAAGGGCTGGGATGGATATCTACCCCGGTGCTCAGTACAGTGTTCGGCACATGGTAAGTGCTTAACAAAGAGAAACAGCATGACCTAGGGGAAAGAACATGGGCTCGAGAGTCAAAGGACCTGGGTTCTAATCCCGGCTCTGCCATGTACCTGCTGCGTGACCTTGGACAAGTCCCAACTTCTCTGTACCTCAGGTATCTCAACTGTAAAGTGGGAATAAAGGCCACGAGTCCCACTGGTAGAGAGACTGAGTCCAATCTGATTGTTTTGTATCTCTCCAAGTGCTTAAAAAGTACCTTTAAAAAAAACAACTAAAAACTTTTGCCCTATAAGGCCGACGTCTGGTTCTCTCCGCTTAAGCACCTCTCCCAACTCTTTTCCTTTCCCTCTTCCTCCCCTCCTTTTCTTCCTTCTTCTCCTCTCCCAACTCAAAAAGAAAAGAAGAGAATATGCACAAAAAGACCCCCCCACACCCTCAACCGCACATACTCCCTCAAGGGGGAAGCATAAAACAAAGAGACATTTGAGAGCATCTGATAGAATTTTTGCTTGTCTGATTAAAAATGAAACTGCCTTGAGGGATGGGATTGTGGCTTTCTACATTTTATACAGCACCCCTTGAGAGACTACGGATACTGGAAATTTAACATGCCCCTTGGTTCCAGGAGTGCAGGAGCAGGGAAGAGGCAAAGTCTGTGTCCACTCCTTCATGCCTGGCATCCTCATCCCAGGTTCTTCCACCCTCACCCATTTCACTGTGTTCTGGCTTTAGGTCTCTAAGTTTCTGTTGTATTTTCCAAGTGCTTAGTACAGTGTACCACACTCAGTAAGTGCTCAATCATTCAATCAGTATTTATTGAGGGCTTACTTTGAGCAGAGGAAGGTACTCAGCTCTTGGGAGAGGACAGTATAACAGAGTTGGTAGACATGATCCCTGCCTTCAATGAGCTTACAGTCTAGAGGGGGAGACAGGCAATAATATAAATAAATAAGTGCAGTGGGGCTGAGGGAGGGATGAATAAAGGGTGCAAATCCAGGTTCACGGGTGATGCAGAAGGGAGTGGGAGAAGAGGAAATGAGGGCCTAGTTGGGGAAGGCCTTTTGGAGGGGATGTGCTTTTAATAAGGCTTTGAAGGTGGGGAGAGTGATTGTCTGTTGGACATGAAGAGGGAGGGCGTTCCAGACCAGAGGCAGGATGAGGGCAACAGGTCTTCCCATTCATTCAGTTGTATTTATTGAGCGCTTACTGTGTGCAAAGCACTGTACTAAGTGACCTGGCCCATTTCCATGCAGGCCTCTACCTCCAGCAATCAACCAATAGTTCTTATTTGAGCATCTACTAGATCCACTAGACTCTATGCTCCTCATGGGCAGGGATCAAGTTTACTGACTGTATCGTATGCTCCCAAGCAATTAACATAGTGCTCTGCACACAGTCAGTGCTCAATAAATACCATGGATTGATTTCTGCATGCTGAGTACTATATTAAACCCTTCGCAGAGGGCCCAAGTGCTTAGTCCAGTGCTCTGCACATAGTAAGTGCTCAATAAATACCACTGATTGATTGACTGACAGCTGATACAACCCTTCCCCTCAAAGAGCCAGCAATTTAGAGAGGAGTTTACAGACTGGCACCAGAGGTAGCTCCGTCCAGTGGCTACCAGCTGGGGCAGGGGCTGGAGAGTAGGAGAGGTGCCCTCAATCCCCCCCCCCTCCCCCAGCACCCCCCCCAGGAACCCAGACGACATTCCTGTCCCTCTTTATAAATAGCCCCTCATTTCCCCGTCAGGGCTGTCGGTCCGAGCTGCCGCCTCCGGGTGCGGGTGAGAATTATTACCAAATTTCCAGAGACTGTCTGAGTGTGGGAACTGGAGGAGAAAGCTGGAGTGAGTCCCTCTTTCATCCCTCCCATGTCTGCCAAGCATGGTTTCCTTTTGAATCCTTTAGTTTGTGCCAAATGAGGAAAGGGGGGGGGGGGATAGAGGGGACGCGGAGAGAGGAAAGAAAGAAAGAAAGAAAGAAGAAAAAAAACCCACAAGAATGTGTCCTGGTATCTGGCTTCATTCAAATGCTCCAGCCACTGTCAGGCCCTGAATATCTTCCTTATTCCCACTCCGACTTGGGAAAATGGAAGGGGAGGCGGCCGCGGTGACTGAGGGGAGCAAGCCACAACCTCCATTACCCAGACACAAAAAGAAAAACAAACAGATAAACAGTATTAGTGGCAGCGCCCGGGTTACTGCGGTGACTGAGAAAGGCCCGGGCCCGGTGAGGCCTGTCTGGCAGGAGGCTGCAGAGAGAGGTTCCACAGTGGGGTCCTGCCCCGGACAGCGGGGGGCGATGGGGGATGATGGGGGGCAAGGGGGAGGAGGCAGGCCCGTGTTGTCCCCCCACCCCCCCGACCCTGAGGTTTGGGGGAAAGGGACGGGGGGCGGCTATTCGGCTTCTCTCTGTGGGGACGCTCTGCCCAGACAGACGCCCCTGTGTCCGCCCTGTCTGTGGGGACAAAGGCGACTGGGGTCCGGCCGGGGGCCGAGGCGGGGAGGATGCTTTTCTCTGGGAGTTTGAAAAAAAGAAGCTTCTTTGACTCAAGGGGGGGCGGCCCGGCTTGATCCTGGCAAATTAATAATTTCCTCCTTGGAAACAATGAGGTGTGTGTGTATGGGTGTGTGTGTGTATGTGTGAGTGTGTGAGACTGGGACTGTTGCAGGGTGAGGGGTGTTGGAGAGAGGGGCAAGCAAACACACACACACACCCCTCCAGACCTGCCCGGGTGGAAGGGAGCTGCCTCTTTGGTCCTTTCCCAGATGTGTCTCCGGCAGCAGCTGCACATGACCGCCCCGGCGAGGGCCCAGCTGTGACGGCCGCAGCTGTCGTGTCCGGGAGGGGGCTGGGGGGGCAGCGCCGGAGGTTCCCATGAGGGGGGTGGGGGGCCGGGAGGGGGATGGGGGTCTGGGGGGATGAGGGGGAAGGGATCCGGCCAGGAAGAATGTGGGTCGTCGGGGGGACAGCCGGGGGAGAGGTGGAGGGAGGCCCCAGCGGGATGGTTTTCCTCTCTGGTTTCTTCCAAGGCTCCACCGAACTGAACGCTAAATATTAAACCGGAGTGTGCAAGCGGGAATCTGAAAGCCCCACAGGACAAACGATGCACATACTTGAGGTTTTCTGAGCATTAGGAGTGTTCCAAGGAATGGTCAGTATTGATTAAGGTGCTTTCAACAGGCTCACAAGTCATGGAGAGACCAATGCCAATGGACCGTGGGAGAGCTTCAATTTCGGTATGAGATATTTATGTGCCGTGGTGGGAAAGCGGCGAGCCGGGAGTTCCACAGGGAACCGCCGGGCCGTCAGGCTGTAGCGTGAACTTGGGTCGGTAGCTTTGGTCCAAGTGACTTGGAAGTGAGTTACACACTTCTCCCGCAACGACCCTCCATATCAACAGTACAGAGAAGCAGTTAGAGGAGTAGCGTGGCCTAGTGGATAGAGCCCGGGCCTGAGCGTTAGAAGGACCTGGGTTCTAATCCCTACTCTGCCTCTCATCTGCTGTGCGATCTTGGGCAAGTCACTTCACTCCTCTGTGACCCGGTTACCTCTTCTGTAAAATGGGAATTAAGACTTTGAGCCCCATATGGGACGGGGGCTGTGTCCAACCCCATTTGCTTGTATCCACCCCAGTACTTAATATAGTGCCAGGCACATAGTAAGCACTTAACAAATACCATGACTATTATCATCATTATTATTATTCTTATTATTACAAGGGAGCCACCTTAGCTCCCCATGGTCTGGTGGTGTATTTCCTGGCTGTTTGTTTTCCAGGCCTGGTGGGAGACGGGGATAGGTAACAGTGAGGCTAGAACTAGAATACACCCAGCCCTAATGGTTTGAAAACTGGACAGAGACACTGGTCAGGAGACCTAATTATAATAATAATAATGGAATTGTAATATTTGTAAGTGCTTACTCTGTGCTAGGCACTGCATTAAGTCCTGGGGCAGATACAAGGTAATCATGTTGGACACAGTCCCTTATTCACAGTGTAAGTAGGAGGGAGAATGGGTATTGAATCCCCATTTTACAGATGAGGAAATTGAGGCCCAGAGAAGTGAGGTTAAGTGATTTGCCCAAGGTCACCCGGCAGGCAAGTGGCGGAGCCGAGATTAGAACCCAGGTCCTCTGGCTCCCAGACCGATGCACTTTCCCCTAGGTCATGCTGCTTTCTCAGTGCTCTTTAATGCCATGCTCTTTGATCTAAGCAAGTTTGGAATTACTGATTATCTACTCCGGCACAGTGCTTGACACATAGTAATTATGGCATTTGTTAAGTGCTTACTATGTACCAGGCACTATACTAAGCCCTGGGGTGGATACAAGCAAATCAGGTTGGACACAGTTCCCATGTGGGGCTCTCAGTCTCAATCCCCATTTTACAGAGGAGGTTAACTGAGGCACAGAGAAGTGAAATGACTTGCCCAAGGTCACACAGCAGACAAGTTATGACCAACTGATTGCCAGGCCAGTGCTCTATCCACAAGTAATCGCTTAAGAAATGTCACAATTATTATTATTCCCTGCTGTTTTATACTGTCGGGAAGCAACATGGCGTAGTGGATAGAGCACAGGTCTGGGAGCCAGAAGGCCATGGGTTCTAATCCCTGCTCTGCCCCCCTCTTCTGTTTGACCTTGGGCAAATCACTTCACTTCTCAGAGCCTTAATTACCTCATCTGGAAAATGGAGATTAAGACTGTGAGCCCCACACGGGACAACTTGACTACTTTGTATCTACCCCAGCATTTAGAATAGTGCTTGGCACATAGTAAGCGCTTAACAAATACCATAATTTTTCTCCCCCCCTTCTAGACTGAGCCCTTTGTGGGCAGGGATTGTCTCTGTTGCTGAATTGTACTTCCCAAGCAGTTAGTAAAGTACTCTGCACACAGTAAGTGCTCAATAAATACGATTGAATGAATGAATGAGTGAAACTACCAACTCTTTGCATTGTACTCTCCCCACGCTTAATTCAGTAAGCACTCAATAAATACCATAAATTTGTTCCTTTAACATGCTATCTATTTTTTCCCAACTCCCTAGTGTTTGAAGGATCAATATTTGATAGCTTGATACTTTTAGAAAATTTACTTGTGGCAGAGGTTTTATTGCCCCACTTAGCAGGTTGACTTTAGAGGAACCGGAAGGTCTCTGCTCAATACCTGACTTTTCTACAATTTTTAAGTGACCAAAGATGTCATAACTTAGCAGCAAATAGGAGGAAAGGGGAAATGCCATGACCTAGTACTGCATTTGTGTGCCCATGCACACCAATTTATATATTTAATAATTAATAATTATGGTGTTTGTTAAGCCCTTACTATGTGCAGAGCACTGTTCTAAACACTGGGGTAGATACAGGGTAATCAGATTGTCCCATGTGGGGCTCACATTTTTTAATCCCCATTTTTACAGATGAGGGAACTGAAGCACAGAGAAGTTAAGTGACTTGCCCAAGGTCACACAGCAGACAAGTGGCGGAGCCGGGATTAGAACCCATGACCTCTGACTCCCAAGCCCGTGCTCTTGCCACTAAGCCACGCTGATCTGTTTCCCTTTCTGGACTGAAAACTCGCTGTGGGCAGGGGATGTGTCTGTTTAATGTTCTATTGAAAATTTAGCTCTACAATAAGCGCTCAATAAATACGACTGAATGACTGACCTTGCCCACTGAATTTCCTTTTTCACTCTAGCCAAAGCCTCTTCCCCCTTGTGAAAGCCCAAGAATTCACACTGCTGTGTACCCAGTGGGCCTGCCTTCAACACCCACTCAAAAAAAGTTGCTCACGCATCTTTTGAGAATACACGTTGTTCTCCTGTTGGCAGTTTATTTGTTCGTTATTTATATGCCGGGGTGGTACTACAGGTGGACAATTGTTCCAACTGGCAAGCTGCAAGGCAAAGAAACAAGATTGAACTTCCTGCTATTCAATTAGAGAAAGTGGCCATTTGTCAACGGGTCCCCGACGCCTTGACAGCAAAGAGACCCACCCAGCTCCAGCGGAACTCCCTCCTGGAGAGGGAAGGGGTCTCAGACTGCCGGATGGAAGGAAACTTGCCCAGTTGGAAGCCCCAGGGGGCTTGGAAGAGCTTTGGACGAAGCTCCGGGTGGACTAGAGTCTTGGGAAAATATTTGGACCAGTGGGAAAATGGCAGGGGGGAGGGGATGTCGTTGTGGGTGTGGGTGTGCATGCGTGCATGGGTGGGAATGTTCTTCTACGTGTGTGTGGGCATGTGGAAGTGTGTTCCTGTGTGTATTTGAGGGTGCGTACATGTGGGGGAGAATACCTGTGGGTAATTATGTGTTTATGTTTGTGGACATATGTGGGAGTGTTCCTGTGTATGTTTGTGGGTTTGTGTGTGCTTGTTGGTGTGTGGGAGTGTTCCTGTGTGTATTTATGTGTAGGTTTGGGAGGGCTCCTGGGTGCATATGTGTGTGTGTGTACACGTGTGTGCATGAGTGGGAGTGTTCCTGTGTGAATTTGTGTGTCGACAGGAAACTCCAAAGCCGACACTTGAAATGTGAAACTCTCTTGTGGTATCAATCAGTGGCTTTTCTAGCCATCCCAAGGGGAGAAAGGGGGGGACAGAGGCAGGGGAGCAAGGGAGGTGGGGAGTCCCTGACCCGCTGTTTGGTTTCAAACCCTGGCAACCCCTTATCCCTCGGCCTCTCAGTGATCTGGGGTGTTTCTCTCTCTCTCTCTCTCTCTCTCACGCACATACACACCCTCCCCATGGAGGATGTTGTTGACATGACTGCCAAGGGACCTTGGTGGCGGGCAACCCCAAACCCTCTCCTTGATTACTCACTGAGAAACCTAGCCCAGTTCACTGTGGGCTGGAACCCGTGATGCCATTCGATATATCAGTGAACCCTAGTCCCAGTCCCTTTTAAAACAGGGGCCCTGCTTTAAAATAATCATGATAACAATAATAATATAATGATAATAATGTGGTATTTTTCAGGCACTCACTATGTGCCAAGCACTGATTAGTGGCTAGATCATGGGCCTGGAATTCAGAAGGATCTGGGTTCTAATTCCAGCTCTACTATATGTCTGTTGTGTGACTTTGGGCCAGTCACTTCACTTCTGTGTGCCTCAGCTCCCTCATCAGTAAAATGGGTAAAGATTGTGAGCCCCATGCAGAACATAGACTGGGTCCAACCTGATTAACTTGTACCTACTACAGTGCTTAGGACAGTGCGTGGCACACAGTAAGCACTTAAAAATTCCATTATCATTATCATTATTATTATTATTATAATGGATACAGCATGGTTACAAGAAAATCGGGTTGGACACAATCCCTGACCTACATGGAGCTCATAGCCGTAAGCCTCATTTTACAGATGAGGTCAATGAGGCCCAGAGAAGTGAAGTGACTTTTCCAAGGTCACACAGCAGACAAGTAGAGGAGCCAGGTTTAGAACCCAGGTCCTTCAGACTCCCAGGCCCGGGCTCTATCCACTAGTCCATGCTGCTTCCTGTGTAAAAACCCAGCCCTGGCCTTGGGGGGCCCTGGTGGGGAGCAGGGTGGTGGCCATTTCAGATTTGGGCTTGCTGCTCAATGGGAGCCTTCATACAGAGAAGCCAGGGTTAGGCCATCACCATCTCCTGCGGATTGTACAGAGTTCTCTCTGGGGAGTTTTTCCCCATTACTAGGGATGGGGGAAAGCCACTTACCTTCTCTGGACCTCAGTTTCCTCATCTGTAAAATGAGGGTTAAATGCCTGTTCTGCCTCCCCCTTAGACTATGAGCCCAGTGAGGGATAGGGATGGTGTCTGATTCTATTTACTGCATCTCTGCCAGTATTTAGCACAGGGTTTGGCTCATAGCAAGCAGTTAACAAATACCACAATTATTACTATTAGGAGCCAACTGCACTGACCAATACTTTAGGTCTCAAATTGAAATGGAATCTGGACTGGATTCTAACCTTTGCCAGCCACTCGATTATTATTATGGTATTTGTTAAATGCTTACTATAATAATGCTGGTATTTGTTAAGCGCTTACTATGTGCAGAGCTCTGTTCTAAGCGCTGAGGTAGATACAGGGTAATCAAGTTGTCCCACGTGAGGCTCACAGTTATTCCCCATTTTATAGATGAGGGAACTTAGGCCCAGAGAAGTTAAGTGACTTGCCCACAGTCACACAGCTGACAAGTGGAGGAGCCGGGATTCGAACCCATGACCTACGACTCCCAAGCTCGGGCTCTTTCCACTGAGCCACGCTGCTAGTGCTGAGGTAGATACATGTAAATCAAAACTGGACAAAGTCCCTCTCTCACATGAGACTCACAGTCTAAGTGGGTGAGAGAATAGACTAATTGAACCCCTGCTTTACAGATGAGGAAACTAAAGCATAGAGAAATCCAGACCTCCTCTGCCCATCTGGGGCTCCCAAATTTTGCGAGTTTCCCAGTTTTTCATATTTGAAATCACTCCACGTCACTCCCGCAACGAGCACCGCTGAAGCTTCTCGTTAAGTGCAACAGGTAATGGGGTGTTGGAGGCCGGAGAGGAGAGCAGAATGTGGATGGCAGGATGACACCACCTGGAAAATATTAATTAAAATGAAAAGGAGAAGGAAAGCGGGACAAGGGAAGCAGCATGGCTCAGTGGAAAGAGCACGGGCTTTGGAGTCAGGGCTCATGAGTTCGAATCCCAGCTCTGCCACTTGTCGGCTGTGTGACTGTGGGCAAGTCACTTAACTTCTCTGTGCCTCAGTTCCCTCATCTGTAAAATGGGGATTAAGACTGTGAGCCCCACGTGGGACAACCTGATTTCCCTATGTCTACCCCAGCGCTTAGAACAGTGCTCGGCACATAGTAAGCGCTTAACAAATACCAACATTATTAAGGGTCCGTTTTGCTTCACCCCACTGGGTGAAGGAGGTCCTAGAGGAGAAGGAGCAGGTTGAATTTTGAAGAAAAATGAGCTCCCCGGCCCCGCACCCAACTCCACTGCCCCATAATTAAAATCAGCAGCAATGAGCTGTCTACTGCTTGGGAGAGGAATCCAAACAAACAAATTAAAAATCTTTTCCCAATCCCCCCAGTGATTGGTAGGGTCGAAAGCTTCCCTCTATTTCTTATTCTTATCCTGTTTTCTAATCCCTCTCTCTCCCTCCCTCTCCACTTCTCCAACAATCAATCAATGGTATTTATTGAGCACTGTATTAAACGTTTGGGAGAGTACTGTTTGCTCTTCTCTAGATGGTAAGCTTGTTGTGGTCAGGGAACACATTTAGCTCTGTTGTACTGAACTCTCCCAAGCACTTAGTAGAGTGCTCTGCACATAGGAAGAGCTCAAAAATACCTTGGATTGTTTGAATGATTGATTACAAGGCAACAGAGTTTATAGATATATGCTCCATATGCATATATATGGAGCATATATAGCATAAGCAGCGTGGCTCAGTGGAAAGAGCACGGGCTTTGGAGTCAGGGCTCATGAGTTCGAATCCCAGCTCTGCCACTTGTCGGCTGTGTGACTGTGGGCAAGTCACTTAACTTCTCTGTGCCTCAGTTCCCTCATCTGTAAAATGGGGATTAAGACTGTGAGCCCCACGTGGGACAACCCGATTCCCCTGTGTCTACCCCAGCGCTTAGAACAGTGCTTGGCACATAGTAAGCGCTTAATAAATACCAACATTATTATTATTATTATTATATACTCCATATATATGCTCCACATGGAGCATATGATCTCCTCCCCTTCTCTCTCCCTTTCATTCTCTTCCTCTCTCTCTTTCTGCTCTCTCCCTCTTCCTCCAACCTACAGATGCTTCTTTCAAATAACTGGTGTTCCCAAATTAAGTACTTTTTTTCCAGCTGGCTCTCCCTTCTGCATTGTCTACGCGCTTGGATTTATGACCTTTGGACATTTGATATTCTCCCCACCCTCAATCCCACAGCACCTGTGCACATATCCTGAAATTATATATTATAAATTATTTATTCCTATTAATGTCTGCCTCCCCCTCTAGATCTATTGCCAAATTGTACTTTCCAAGCACTCAGTATAGTGCTCTGCATATTGTAAGTGCTCAATAAATACTATTAAATGAACGAAAGAATAGATTATACACTTCTTATGGGCAGGAAACGTGTCTGTTAATTCTGTTGTACTGTACTCTCCCAAAGGCTTAGTACAGTGCTCTGCCCATAGTAAGCCCTCAATAAATATCGATTGATTGCTGCCTCTGTGAACCCATTCATAATTGTCTCTTCTCAACTGTAAGCTCCTTGCGGGCAGGGAACTGTCTGCCAACGCTGTTGCATTGTACTTTCCCAGGCTCTTAGTACAGTTCTCTGCCCACAGTAAGTGCTCAGTAAATACCATTGAATGATCCAGAAAATACCTTCTACTAACTATAACCACTTCTTCTCAGCAGGCTACACTTTTCTGTAGGAATGCTCTGAGGTAGAACATTCATTCATTCATCCATTCATTCAATTATAGTTATTGAGCACTTACTGTGTGCACAGCACTGTACTAAGCACTTGGAAAGTACAATTCAGCAATAGAGACAATCCCTGCCCACAATGGGCTCATAGTCTAGAATGGGGGAGACAACCATCGAAATAGGTAAACAGGTGTCAATAGCATCAATATAAATAAATAGAATTATAGATATTTAAACATCATTAATATAAATAATAGAATTATAAATATGTACATATATACACAAATGCTGTCGGGGGGGAGATGTAGAGAATATCTATAGAATACTTACCTTAATTTATGAATATATCTATAATTATACATATCCCATAATTCATTTATTCATATTAATGTCAGTCTCCCTCTCTAAATATTCTCCTTGCATGCTGGGATCATGTCCACTGATTCCATTATATCGTAATCTCCTAAGAACTTAGGCTGGTGCTCTTTACACAGTAAGTGCTCAGTACATATGAATGATTTTTTTATGGTATTTGTTAAGCACTATGTGCCAGGCACTGTTCTAAGCACTGGGGTACATACAAAGTAATCAGGCTGGACACAGTCCATGTCCCCAGTAGGGCTCACAGACTTGATCCCCCATTTTACAGATGAGGTCAGTGAGGCCCAGAGAAGTGAAGAGACTTGACCAGAATCACACAGCAGGCAAGTGGCGAAGCCGGGAAGTAGAGCCCAACTCCTTCTGAGTCGTGCTCTATTGAGAACCTCCAGGGAGTTTGGCACCATCCATTTAGGCCTGCCGTTGCCCTCAAGGAATTTACAGTCTAATAAGGGAACCAGAGCAGTCTCACATCCTGTGTCAAGTTCCCGGAACATCTTTGTTCTGAGGAGGGGGCAGGGAGAAGGCTCTGGAGAGGCTGTGGCTTTGTCCAGCAGGGAAGGGGATGAGATCTGAAGCCCTTTTCTTCCCCAATTAAGCCATGACAGCCCAAGAACATATGTCAGATTCCTCTGAGAAGGCCGTCTCCCCAGGAAGCCTTTCCGTCCAGAACTGCCCACACATGCACGCACACACACAAGCACACAAGGACACAAGCACATCCAGGACAGGGCTGGGGTTGAAGCCCACAAACTCTCGCCTCTGGCCTGCTAGGGGTGCAAATTAGAGGGGGGTTCCAGGCGGTGGAGTGGGGTGGGGTAAGGGGGTGGTGTTGAATGCGCAGGAACATTTTTACAACCGAAAGTAATTAACCGAATAAAGTCCTTTTTCTTTTTTTTTTTTCAAATTCGGTAATTAAAACCAGTCCTTTCTCCCTTTGTTTTCTTTCACAGCTAAGGGGATGTTTACTAATTTGCTTTACAAAGTGCCCCTTGTTGTGGGTCCAGAAGAAATGAAAGTTTGAAGTGGTCAGAGAAGAAAGCCTTTAGGACTGTGGTATTTCATGCCAGGGGGTTCATCTGTAGTTGCTTGTTTGTGTGTGTTTTCCTGTCTCCTCACGAGAACCGCCCCCAGAAAATTTTCGGCAGCAAAACCATCTAATGCCTGGTTTTTCAATCCATCAATCAATTGTATTTATTGAGCGCTTACTGGGTGCAGAACATTATAATGCCTCTGGCCTGGAATGCTCTCCCTCTTCACATCCAACAGAGAATTACTCTCCCCACCCTCAAAGCTTTATTGAAGACCCATCTCCTCCAAAATGCCTTCCCTGACTAGACCCTCCTTTCCTCTTTTCCCACTCCCTTCTGCATCACCCTTACTTGCTCCCTTAATTCATCCTCCCTCCCAACCCCATAGCATTTATGTACATAGCTGTAATTTACTTTAATAATAATAATTGTGGCATTTATTTAGTGCTTACTATGTGCCAGGCACTGTACTAAGCACCGGGGTGGATACAAGGAAATCAGGTTGGACACAGTCCCTGTCCCACATAGTGTTCTGGGTCTCAATCCCCATTTTACAGATGAGGTGGGTCTCAATCCCCATTTTACAGATAAGGTAACTGAGGAACAGAGAAGTTAAATGATTTGTCCAAGGTCACACAGCAGACCATTAAGCAGCTGGGATTGTCCTTTATATTAATGTCTGTCTCCCCCTCTAGACTGTATCTCGTAGTGGCCAGGGAATGTGTCTGTTATATTGTTTTATGGTTCTCCCCAAGTGCAGTGCTCTGCACACAGTTAAGCACTCAATAAATACAATTGACTAACTCTATTAAGCACTTGGAAGAGTACAATATAACAGTATAATAGACACGTTTCCCTGCCCACAGAGAGCTTCTCCTGCAGCTCATGAGGAGTCCTTGGACCAGAAGAGGCCCTGGCACCCTCCTGGAAAGCTCTAGCTCTTTGGCAGGGCAGGGACGCTGAAACTTCACCCACAGGATAAATGCAGAGATGATCGAGTTGGAAGCCTAAGGGAAAACTGGGAGTCACAGGACCAGAATTCTGATCCCTGGCCTGCCACTGGCCTGTTGTGGGTCCTTGGTGAGTCACTTCATCTCTCTGGACCTCAGCCACCTCATCTGCAAAATGGGAATAAGGCACCTTCTAGCCCTCTTAGACTGAGAGCACCAGGTGGGATGGGAATCGTGTCAGCTCTGAGTACCTTGTATCAAAGTGCTTAGCATAGTGTTTAGTACCTCCTAAGAGCATAATAAACGTCATAATGGTAATGATCTAGGGGTCCTAAATCGTACAGTTCTGACATTGAGGGGAATGCACATCATGATAATATTATATGTCCCACAGCAGGTGTTGGCTCTCTGGGGCTATTTTGTTTGTTTTTTTGTTTTGTTTTATTTTATTTTTAAATGGTATCTGTTACATGTTTACTGTTTGACAGGCATGACAGGCAGTAAGTGCTGGGGTAGAGACAAGGATGGACTCAGTCCCTTTCCCGCTTGGGCTCACAGTCATAATCTCCATTTTACAGATGAGGCAACTGAGGCACAGAGAAGTGAAATGAATTGTTCAAGATCACAGTCCCTGTCCCACTAGGGCTCATAGACTTAATCTCCATTTTACAGATGAGGCAACTGAGGCACAGAGAAGTGAAGTTCAAGGTCACCAGCAGACAAATGGCAGGGCCAGACTTTGATCCCAGGTCCTTCTGACTCCCAGGCCTGGGCTCTTTCCACTAGACCATGCTGTTTCTCCAAGATTCTTTTCAATCAATCAGTGGTATTTATGGAATTCTTATTGTGGGCAGAGCTCTGTACTAAGCACTTGGTAGAGTACACTCTGATAGACCTGGTAGATATATTCCCTGCCCACAAGGAGCTTACATTCTAGAGAAAATCCACTTTGCATATGCATCTGGGCTGTTTTTGTCTTTTTTCAGGTGTCATTAGTATTATGGCTCCTTTTTCATAGGTAAACATCAGATACCATCACCTTCCCATTTAGCTGACCCTCCCCAGTCCTCCCCAGCAGGATCAATCAATATAGGGTATTTACTGAGCCCCTACTTTGCAGAGCACTGTCCTAAGCACTTCATTCATTCAATCGTATTTGTTGAGCGCTTACTGTGTGCAGAGCACTGCACTAAATGCTTGGGAAGTACAATTCAGCAACAAATAGAGACAATCCCCACCCACAACGGGTTCACAGTCTACCAGTCGGGAGACAGGCATCAAAACAAGTAAACAGGCATCAGTAGCATCATTAGAAATTAATAGAATTATAGATATATACACTTGGGAGAGCACACTGCAAACAGCGTTCTGCACACAGTAAGCACTCAATAAATATGATACAGTTGAATTGGTAATTTATTTATTTATATGAATGTCTCTCCTTCCCCACCTCCCAGACTTTAAGCTCACTGTGGGCAGGGAATGTGTCTGTTTCTTGTTCTACTGTACTCTCCCAAGTGCTTAGTACAGTGCTCTGCACACAGTAAGCGCTCAGTAAGCATTATTGCCTGACTGACTGGTAGCCCTGATCTCCTCCATCAAGGAGTTTACAGTCTAGAGAGGGGTTGTATCATTTTATCCAACTGCTCCTAGAGATAATAATAATAATAGTAATGATGGCATTTAAGTGCTTACTATGTGCCAAGCACTGTTCTAAGCGCTGAGCACTGTTCTAAGCTCAGAACACTGTTCTAGGAGATGACTCTGAGCTACTATATCTTGCTTCTGAAGTGGCCCTGGCTGGCTTACATGCTAGGAAGCAGCAAGATAGAGTGGTTAGATCATGGGCCTGGAAGTCAGAAGGTCATAGGTTCTATTCCCAGTTCCACCATTTGTCTGCTTCTGGCCTTCCTGGCAATTATCTTCACTTATCTATGCCTCAGATCCCTCATCTGTGAAATGGAGATTAAGACCGGGAGTCCCATGTGAACAAGAACTGTGTCCAACCCGATTTGCTTGTATCCACTTCAGTGTTTAGTACAGTGTCTGGCACATAGTAAGTGCTTAACAAATGCCACAATTATAATTATTATTATTAGTATTATTTCCCCCCTCCCCAAGCTTGTTGTGGGCAGGGAATATGCCTGCTTATTGTTGTATTGTACTCTCTCAAGTATTTAGTACACTGCTCTGCACATGGTAAGCGCTCAATAAATATGATTCAGTGAATGAATTGATAAATATTTTTATTGGCCCTCCTCTTAGGAAAGGAAGAGCCAGCTTTTTCCCTTCCTGGTTGCCCCCGGGCAGGGAGGGTGGCTAGGTTCACAGGACTCAGCTCTGTTCTGTGCCTCAGTTACCTCATCTGTAAAATGGGGATTAAGACTGTGAGCCCCATGTGGGACAACCTGATTCCCCTGTGTCTACCCCAGCGCTTAGAACAGTGCTCTGCACATAGTAAGTGCTTAACAAATACCAACATTATTATTATTATTATTCTGTGTTAGCCCCAGTTTGAAGTGGAGATGTGGGGGGCAAGTGATAATACCTAGGAGTTTGGTGACAGGCGGCTGAGGAGAGCGCAGTTGTCGGAGACTCCTTCTGGAGGAGTGGCAGGCAGCCCACAGGACCCAGGAAGGACATGCTCTTATCAGACAGAATTCCTCTGCTCTGTGGGGAGATAATCAGTCCTTCCAAATATCCCTGGTCTGCTGGAGTTGAATGGCAATAGTAGCTGTGTCGGCAGTAGCAGAGGGTTTGTTTGAACAGCTACTGGGTGCAGTGCAGTGGTAGGGTGCAGGAAGACACATATTCTCTGCCCTCAAGGAGAGAAGAGAAGCAACATGCCCTAATGGATAGAGCCCGGGCCTGGGAATCCGAAGGACCTGGGTTCTAATCCCAACTCTGCCACTTGTCTGCAGTGTAACCCTGGGCAAATCACTTCACTTCTCTGTGCCTCAGTTCCCTCATCTGGAAAATGGGGATCAAGGCCGTGAGTCCCATGCGGGACATGGACTGTTTCCAACCTGATTAACCTGTATCTGCCCCAGCGCTTAGAACGGGGCCTGGCATATGGCAAGTGGTTAGCAAATACCATGAAAAAAAAATCCACCCCAGTGCTTAGTACAGTGCCTGGCACCTAGTAAGCACTTCACAAATACCGCATTATTACAATCTAACATGGCGGTGTGTTCACAAGGCAGAGAGGAGACCTGAATCTTTCTGCCCTCTGCCATTGCCGTGCTTAAAATCTGTGTCAAGTTCACTGGGCTTCCTTCCTTCATTCAGTCATTCAATCATATTTATTGAACATTTGCTATGTGCAGAGCACTGTACTAAATGCTTGGGGAGTACATTACAACAATAAACAGATATATTTCCTGCCCACAATGAGCTGAAGGTCTAGCGGGGAAGACAGACATTAATACAAATCAATAAGTTACAGCTATGGACATTAAGTGCTGCGGGGCTGGGAGAGGGGATGAATATAATAATAATAATAATAATGTTGGTATTTGTTAAGCGCTTACTATGTGCAGAGCACCGTTCTAAGCGCTGGGGTAAACACAGGGGAATCAGGTTGTCCCACGTGGGGCTCACAGTCTTAATCCCCATTTTACAGATGAGGGAACTGAGGCACAGAGAAGTTAAGTGACTTGCCCACAGTCACACAGCTGACAAGTGGCAGAGCTGGGATTTGAACTCATGAGCCCTGACTCCAAAGCCCGTGCTCTTTCCACTGCGCCACGCTGCTTCTCTAAATAAAGGGAATAAAGGGAATAAAGGGAGCAAGTCAAGGTGACACAGAAGGGAGAGGGAGAAGAAGAAATGAGGGCTTAGTCAGGGAAGGACTTTTGGAGGAGATGGGCCTTCAATGAGGCTTTGAAGAGAGACTCACTCGAAAAATGGGTGTGGTAAATCTCCCCCTACCTCACAGGGGACCATTGTAATGAGAAAAATGAAAAAAAAATTTGGTGTGAAAGCACTTCGGAAAATACATCTTTCCTTCAGTGTTCTCTTTCCCCATCGCCTGGGACAGACAATACGTTAGCCCAAAGGGATCCCATCTCCATTCTTCACCAGAGACTTGACTTTGGAAAACCGGCCATGGATCAGGTAGGAAGAAGAAGCTGTCCCAACTAAACACAGGCATGTGTGAGGTTAATTCAGAGGTGTTGGTTCATGAGGAGGTAAGAGGTCCCAGGGCTGCCGTTTCTTTATTTCAAACAGATCAGCCCCAGAGTCCTAAGCTCCAGCTGCTGTAACTTTTCACAGCTGGGAGCTCCGGAGGAGACATTTCCCAGCAGGAAAGGACAGGGGTGGTGATGGAAGGGAGACAGGAGTGGGCCCATGGGGAAGCAGCCTGAATCCATCAATCAGTCCATAGAATTTACTGAGAGCCTACTATAGGCCCAGCACTATACTATGCATTTGGGAGAGAGCAGTAGTTAGAAGGGAAGATCCCAGCCCTCCAAGCATTTTGCTGCAGGTCTGGCTCTGCCTCAGATTTGCCCCGCTACCTTGGGCATGCTCCTTATACAGTCGGTGCCTCAGTTTCTCCATCAGCAATAGGGGCACTATACCTGCCCCCAGCTTTCTCCAAGTGGATCTAATTAAACATCATTAGCCTTTGCCTGCTCAGAGAAAAGGAAGGGACCTGCCCCACCTAATAATAATAATTGTATTTGTCAAGTGCTTTCTATGTTCCAAGCACTATACTAGGCAGATACAAGATAATCAGTGCCCCCATGGGGTTCACTGTATAAGTAGAAGGGAGAAAAGATATGAAATCCCCATTTTGCAGATGAGGGAACTGAGGCACAGACAAGTTAGGTGACTTGCCGAAGGTCGCACAGCAGGTATGTGGCAGAGCTGGGAGTAGAACCCAGGTCCACTGGCTCCCAGGCCTGGGCTCTTTCCACTAGTCATGTTGCTTCTCCACTGGGCTATTATCAATACCAACTATCACTAGCATTTACTAAGTACCTACTACATGCAGAATCTTGTACTATGTACTATGACCTGTATGCAGAATTGCGTGGGGCACATAGAAGAAGTAAAAAGTTAAAGGAAGCAGCGTGGCCTAGTGGGTAGAGTGCGGGTTTGGGTGTCAGAAGACCTGGATTCTAACCCCAGCTCCACCACTTGTCTGCAGTGAGACCTTGGGCAAGTCACTTAGCTTCTCTGTGCCTCAGTTACCTCATCTGTAAAATGGAGATTAGGACTGTGAGCTCCAAGTGGGACGCGGACTGTGTCCAACCCAATTAGTTTGCATCTACCCCAGCACTTAGTACAGTGTCTGGCACTTAGTAAGTGCTTAACAAATACTGTGGGGGTTTTTTAAATCCTTCCCCTCAACAAGCTTGCAAAACATACAAACATGACCAAGGCCATTACTGGGTCAGGCAACGGTCAGTCAGTCAGTCAATTGTATTTACTGAGCACTTACCGTGTGCAGAGCACTGTACTAAGTACTTGGGAAAGTATAGTATGACAATCCATCCAGCTCAATTTTCAGTTTCTAGCAGAGGCTACATCAATCATTAATCAATCAATGGTATTTATTGAATGCTTACCACGAGCAACATATAACAGAATTAGCAGAAACGTTTCCTGCCCATAATGAGCTTATAGTCTAGAGGGGGAATCATTTGATGGTTGTGGTCTTTGACATCCATCCTTGTGTTTATGGATATATATCATTTAGCATCTCTAGCATCTTTATTTTTCCCCTTCCATGCCTCACTGTTCCTCTCCAAATATTACGGACTTCTCTTCCATGTATTTATTAATATATTTGAGAAGCTTCATGAGAAGCAGCATGGCCTAGTGGACAGAGCATGGGCCTGGGAGTCAGAGGACCTGGATTCTAATCTTGGCTCTGCACTTGCTTGCTGTGTGATCTTGGGCAAGTCACTTAACTTCTCTGTGCCTCAGTTTCTTCAACTGTAAAATCAGGTTTCAATCCTCCTCCCTCCTACTTAGGCTGTGAGCCCCCTGTGGGACAGGGACTGTGTTCAATCTCATAAACTTGAATCTATCCCAGTGTTTAGAACAGGGCTTGACACATATTAAGCGCTTAACCAATATCATAAAAAGAAGACCTTTACCTCTGAGGCCTAGAATGAATTGTCCCACATCATCCTGCATTCTGATAGCAGGATAATAATAATAATAATAATAATAAGTGGTATTTTTTGAGCACTTACTATGCGCAGAGCACTCTCCTACTACTAATAGTTTCATTGAGTGCTTGTGGTGTGCCCAGCATTGTGCTGAGCATGGGTAGATACAGGACAATCAGATCAGATTGCTCCTGTCCCACAAGGGGATCAGAGTCTGAGGTTTTTAAGCCCCAATTTACAGATAAGGAAACCGAGACCCTTAGAATTTTAGTGACTTGCCCAAGGTCATGCAGCAGGCAAGTGGTGGAGCTGGAATTAGATTTGTGCTTGGAAGCAGCCCCAAATAACAATGAACAGAGAATCCAGAGAGAGGGCCAGGGTGGAGAACAGGCAGTATTAATCCCATTGGGAGAGAGTCTTCCTGGGGGGAAATAGGTAACTCTCTTCCCCAAGTTATTCCCACACCATTTTCTGCATTCAAGACATCGAAACTTGCAGCACGCTGAGTGCAGAACGTCTTTCTGCTTGACGTACTGTGCAGACTGGCTTTTCCACGCACAGAACATCTATCAAGCAAACCCAGAGCTCAAGCTTCTAAAATGGCCGCTCGAAGATGGCAGTGGCCATTTTAACGTTACTTCCAAGTGAACTTTGGGGCCTTTGAATGAGCTACAGAGCTTCTTTCCCACCCACAGGCCAGACTTCCTCCAGGCCTCTCCCCGTCTCCCCTGACTGGAACCGTGACCATAGACGCTCAGGGTGGTGGTCAGCGGTCAAGCTCCCGGGGGGCCATTCTCAGCCGGGATCCTACAATTGCCAAAGGAATGGACTTGGTCCAACCCTTGTGGGAAGATGCTTGACATTCTGAAGGGACCTGCCCGGCCCAGAAGTATCCCGAGTTGTGAGGGCCCCGGGGAAGGGAGGCAGACAGACAGGCTCCCAGAGAGTCAGATGGGCTCTCCCAGCTGAGGAACCACAGACTTTGGTTAGAAATGCTGGAGTGGGAGGGAGAAAAGGGGGGAGGAGAGGAGGGAGAGAGGAAGGGAGGGAGAAAAGGAGGGAGGAGAGAAGGGAGAGAGGCGGGGGGAGAAAGGAGGAAGGAAAAAAGGGGAGAGAAAGGAGAGAGGAAGGAAAAAAGGGGGGAGAAGGGAGAGAGAAAAGGGGGAAGAAAGGAAGAGAGGAAGGGAGGGAGAGGAAGGGAGGGAGAAGAGGGGGAAGAAGGGGGAAGAAGGGAGGGGAGAAGGGGGAAGAAGGGAGGGAGGGAGGGGGAAGAAGGGAGGGAGGGAGGGGGAAGAAGGGAGGGAGGGAGGGGGAAGAAGGGATAGAGGAAGGGAGCGAGAAAAGGGGAAGAAGGGAGGAAGATAGGAGGGAAGATGGGAGAGAAGAAGGGAGGGAGAAGGGGGAAAGGGGAGAGAGGAAGGAAGGGAGAAAAGGGGGATGAAAGGAGAGAAGAAGGGAGGGAGAGAAGGGAGGGAAAATGGAGGAAAAGAGGGAGAAAAGGGGGAAGAAGGAAGGAAAGAGGAAGGGAGGCAGAAGATGGAGAAGAGGAGGGAGGAAAAGAAAAAGGAAGAGAGAAAAGGGGAGAAGAGAGGAGAAAGAGAAGGAAGGAGGGAGGGCAAGCGCGTGATGGGAGAAGTAATTTCGGGTTGGGAGGGCAGGGAGTCGGGGCCGGGACAGACCAGGGAGGAGGAGGGAAGCGGGAGGGAGCAATTTGTATCCTCTTCAGAGTTAACTTCTTCATCTCTCCCGGGGCTATGACCTTATCAGAACTCCAAACAGTGGCCGGTCAATGCCCTCCTCTCTCCCTCTTCGCCGCCGCCTATTGATTAATCCCCGTCAATAGCCCCTTTGAAAAGCAGGCCTCCGCCAGCAAAGGAGCTTAGAATAAGATGGTTTTCATCTGAATCCCAAGTCCCTGAATCGGCTCGAGCCCGGCCGGTCCTCGCAGACATGTGCACGGGGCGTGGAGGGGAGGGAGGGGGGCTGGATGTTGATTTTTCCCTGAAACAACTCGAGGCTTTTTTATCAGTCCCATCTCTTTCCCACGGTTTTCGGTTGCCAATAAGGTCACTGGGCCCTTTAAACCGAAGCTGAGAGCCGGGGGGGAGGGGGCTGGGGGTGTGGGGGAGGGGGAGAAGAGGAGGAGGAGGAGAAGGAGGGGCCGAAGTGTTCACACACTGTTCTTTTTCCAGGAAGAATCAGCGGAGCGAGAGGGGAGGGAGAGGGAGGAGAATTGAAAACCTGGGAAAAAGCTGAGCGCGGCCCAGTTAATCCATCACTCCAGGGGGAATAGCTCATTAACCCATTAAACGGGGAGGTTAAAGGCGTGCTGGGAAGAGGGGGAAGAGGGTGGGAGAGGGCGAAGGACGGGGGAGAAGGTTGGAAAGGAGCGGGCCCGAGAGGGAGAAAAGGGGGAGCAAGGTAAGGGAGTTTTTTTTTTGGTGGAGGGTGGGAAAAAGAAAAATAAGAGTTTGTGGGAGAGGAGCAATTGAACGACAAGAAGCCAGAGGATAGGGTTGGGGGGAGTTGGAGAGACAGCATTCCCACTCCCCAAAGACGGGTGGAAGCGATTTTGTTGTTGCTGATGGTTGTTTTTTTGCCAGCCAGACAAAGGAGCAGAGAGGGCTGGGGGTGTCACTGGGTGGGGGGGGGGGAAGTGGGAAGGAGGAGGGAGCTGGTCTCATTCAGGGCTGCCTCCTTATTCCGTCTGGTTTCAGCCCCCACCTCTTCCCAGGGCTGTGTGTGTGAGTGAGTGTGTGTGTGTGAGTGAGTTTGAGTGTGTGTGTGTGTGTGTGTGTGTGTCTGCACACACACCCCAGAGTGGCATTGGATTCGCTGCTGCTGACCATGAAGAGGCTGTGCGAGGAGACCTCTTCGGACACCGAATCGGATGGCATCATAGACGTGGGAAAAGAAGAATACAGGTAAGGGGCTCTGGGCTCCTCCAGACAATCCCCTCCTTCTTCTCCTTTCAGGCAGAGGTTGGGGGAAAGACTGTAGAGTCCGGGCTGGGGAGTCAGAGGACGTGGGTTCTAATCCCGGCTCCGCCACTTGTCCGCTGTGTGACCCTTGGGCAAGTCGCTTCACTTGTCTGGGCCTCAGTGACCTCCTCCGTAAAATGGGGATAATGAAGACTGTGAGCCCCACGTGGGACAACCTGATTACTTCGTGTCTGCCCCAGCGCTTAGAACAGTCCTTGGCATATAGGAAGGGCTTAACAAATACCATCATCATTATTAACAGCCTGATCTGGATGGAGGCAGAGGGTTTTCCCAAGATTAATCCAGCTGGCCCTTGAAAGACTCCTTAGGATAAGTCCAGCTTGCTTATTTGAGGAGAAAAACATTTCATTTTCTTTTCTGGCCTTTTTTCTCTTCTTTTTTTCTCTTTCCCCAGCCCCTTCATCAAAAGCTATTTTCCTCCACCATACACACTGGCTAGCTTTCAAAAATTATTTTACAGTTTTATAGGGTACCAGTTTAGGTGACCGTAAGCGCCCTGTGGGCGGGGAACGGGTCTACCAGCACTGTTATAATATTCATTCAGTTGTATTTATTGAGCGCTTACTGTGTGTACGGCACTGTACTGAGTTCTTGGGAAGGTATGCTATAACAACAGTCACATTACCCGCCCAAAACGAGCTTATAATCTAGAGGGAGGGAGACAGGCATCGATACAAAAAAATAAAGTATTATGCTCGCCCAATTGTTTAGTGCAGTGCTCCGCACACAGTAAGCGCTCAATAAGTACCATCGAAGATGATGACAACTTTAGATTTAGGTACTCCCCTTTTCTCTAGATTCCCCTACTAACAGGGGTGCTGTGGGCAGGGAATGTCTCTATTGCCATACTGTACTCTTCCAAGCGCTTAGTACAGTGCTCTGCACACAATAAACGCTCAACACATAGGACTGAATGAATGAAAACCCACTTGGGGAGAGCCCAAGTGGAAGTAAGCGTTACATCCTCTGGCTGAATAAAATCCCGGCCTCTCTGGGATGTGTTCTGTTCCCACCATTATCTGAAAGCCTATTGATACTAAATATAGTTAACATACAATTAGCTGCCTCTCTCCACCACCCACATTGTTTCAATCCAGTTCCCACAGTCGGAAGGGTCTAGTACAGTGCCAAGGACGGGAAGGGAATGAGCTGCTACCCTTTGAGACGATGAAGGAGTCAGCGAAATGCCCCCCGGGCTCAGTTTGACTTGTAAAATGGGGATTCCTCCTTCAATTAAATGGAGGTGAAGTTCCCACTCAAAACTCTGCAGAGGTGCTTATGTCATGTTAGGTTAAAGAGGTGGTGAGGAATGAAAATCAGACCCACAGGTGTTGCTGAATTGAGGGTGGACTTTGCATTGTTCTTTATCGTTTTTCTGCAGAGTTCCGAAAGGCACCCTGATAGTTTACGTGGTAGAATTATATGGCGAGTCGCTTTTCATTCAGACATTCACTCGATTGTATTTATTGACCGTTTACTGTGTGCAGAGCACTGGACTAAGCGCTTGGAAAGTACGAACTGCTTGGCACATAGCACTTAACAAAAACCATCATTATTAACTCAGCAACAGAGTCCCTGCCCATAACGAGAGGGCCCCTGGATTTTAGGGGCCGGTTTACAAGAGTCGCTGACACCGTTGAGCCCGTTGTTGGGTAGGGATTGTCTCTGTCGCCAAATTGTACTTTCCAAGTGCTTAGTACAGTGCTCAGCACACAGTAAGGTCTCAGTAGATACGATTGAATGAATGAATGACTAGTGTAGTTGTAAAGGAGCAGTTAGTAAGCTATTTCTACTTTGCAAGGTTTGGAAAAATCAGAAAATTTGTCTCCTTGAAGAGCGCTGCTTCTGTGCCCCCTGACAGTCCTTTTGCTATCAGGCAGAGGATGAATCTCCTTCTAGACTATAAGTTTCTTGAGAGCAGGGAACGTACCTACCAACTCTCTTGTATTGAACGCATCCAAGTGCTTAGTACAATGTTCTGCCCACAGTAAGCACTCAATAAGTAACTATTGATTTATTGATGGCGCTTGTCTATAAAAATATAACTTCACAACATATTTTGGCAAATCCAGATGATCTCAGAAGCTCTTTCTTTTCTAGTTAGTAATTCTGGTGCAAACTAAAGTGATTTGAACTCCTCTGCCTTTCTCCTTTGCCTTTCAACGCTCCACAGATACTTTATCCAAGGCTGAGAGGCACTAAGCAAACCTAATTTACAGTAATTCACTTGACCAGGTCGTGCATGCATAATGAATAACTGACTCAATTGTCCAACTCTTTTACACACAAACCACTTAACAGTGTAAGGCATCATACCTATAAACAACATTTGGAATTACTAGAATTTGGGGACAGTGAAGCTCATTTTTGATGAAAAAATATTTTTTTTAATTGTTTTTTGGACATTTGGCAAATGCAACCCTTCCTTTTCAAATTTATGGGAATTTTCAACTGAGGATGAAATTATTCCGTGAAAAATGATCACTCCATGACTCCGCATATATTTTAGCACCTGTAATCAATCAATCAGTTAATCATATGCAGCATGGCTCAGTGGAAAGAGCACGGGCTTTGGAGTCAGAGGTCATGAGTTCGAATGCCAGCTCTGCCACTTGTCAGCTGTGTGACTGTGGGCAAGTCACTTAACTTCTCTGTGCCCCAGTTACCTCATCTGTAAAATGGGGATTAAGACTGTGAGCCCCACGTGGGACAACCTGATTCCCCTGTGTCTACTCCAGAGCTTAGAACAGTGCTCTGCACATAGTAAGCGCTTAACAAATACCAACATTATTATATAGAAAGTGATTGGGCGAGTACAATATAACAGAGTTGGTAGATTGGTAGACACCTTCCCTGCCCACCTGCAATGAAATTTACCTTTCCCCTGCAAAAGCATATTAATAATAATAATGAAAACATTATTATGATTATGCGCTTACTAGGTCCCAAGTATGATGCTAAATGCTGGAATACATACAAAATAATTTAATGGGTCACAGTTCCTCTCCCACACAGGGTTCATAGTCTGAGTATGTGTTCAAAATGCACTCATTTGCACACATTGAACACCTTCACAACTAATGCCCGATCTCTTCCTGAAACTCTCCTTGCTGTGGCTGGAAAAACACCCAAAGGAACACCCACCAAAGCAGTCATCCCCTTCCCACCCCCTACTTCTTTCCCTGTTCATGAAACCTTGGATACTGAGACCTTGATAAATGTAGATCACTTGCAGGCAGATAAAACACTTTCCCTTTGAAGGAAAACTCTTTGAAGGCAAAGACCAAGTATCCTAGCCTCCTACACAGTTGTACTCTTACATGGTAGGTGGGCCAGAAATTCCACTGGTTAATTGACTGGCTTTCAGAGACCCATTGGGGAAAGAAAGCTTTTACTCTTCTTCTTGGATCTGTACAACCAGAAGATGCTGTAGGTATCGAGAACTAGGGATTGAGAGAATAGTGAGGAGCTGGGGCAGGAGAGGGCATTCTAAAGGAAAAAAAGACTTGGGTAGGGGAATAATAATAATACTAATAATCTGTGACATTTGTTAAGCACTTACTATGTGCCAGGCACATAGTGCTGGGGTAGATACATGATAATGAGGTCCCACAGTTGCCTGCTGTGTGACCTTGCACAAGTCACTGACAAGCAGCTTGGCTTAGTGGATAGAGCACGGGCCTGGGAGTCAGAAGGTCCTGGATTCTAAACCTAGCCTCCACTACTTGTCTGCTTTGTGATCTTGGGTAAGTCACTTCACTTCTGTGTGCCTCAGTTACCTCATCTGAAAAATGGGGATTTAGACTTTGAGATCTAGGTGGGACAGGGACTGTGTCCAACCTGCTTTGACCTCATGTGGTTCAGGAACAGTGTGTGACCTGATTAACTTGTACCTACCCCAGTGCTTGACACATAGTAAGCACTTAAATACCATAATAATGATAATAATAATAGTAATAATAGTGTTAGTTTCCCAAACTCTATCATATGGATATGATTTCCCAGACCTGTTTAAACATCTGAACTTGGAACTCTATTTCTGGTCAAGGATTTAGGGAGCCCTTGAAGCTGGGGCTTTAGGTTTTTTTTTTCTTTTAAAGAAACCATTCATTCAATCATATTAATTGAGCGCTTACTATGTGCAGAGCACTGTACTAAGCATTTGGGCAAGTATAATATGACATTAAATAAACAGACGCATTCCCTGCCCACAATGAGCTTACAGTCCTCCTCACCTCTCTTATTCTCCCATGCCAGTGTCTAGTGTTTTTCTTAGCTTCCTCTCCTTGACTCCTAAACAAAACCACCATATCTTTAAGAAAACATGAAAAACTAAAAGAAAAAACATTCCAGGTCCTGGACCTAGTTCTTTAGGTGATCCTTCCCAATATGCGTCACCACTGTGTACAGAGGAGGTCCTAACCGAAGAGTCTCATGTACTTAATGACTGTGACTTTTATCAAAGCAGCCTCAAATTTCTGGGCTCTGACAAAGTGCCCAGGCTGCAGTCCTGACTTCAGGAACTCTGACTCTACCCTGGGAAAGGCAAAGAAACGTGGGCTCATGGAAAGAACTACCATGAGAACGTCAACAAATTTACAAACTGAAAAACCAGAAAAATCATCGGTTGTAAAGGCACCCAGTCTTTACACTCGCACTGAATACTTTGTGGTTCTGTTGTCTTATACACCCTACCATTGACTTATATACCCTGCTATTTAAGCCCTAACTCCTGTGTATATTCACTCCTCCATCTTTTTCTTTCCTCTAAATTTTTTCGGTGTCTTTGTCTTCCTTCCTACATTGTAAATTATATCTGCAATTTCTTTATCTGTACTAATGCCTGTCTCCCCCCTCTCTGTAATTTATTTATTTATATTGCTGTCTGTCTCCCCCTCTAGGCTGTAAGCTCATTGTAGTCAGGGAATGGTTCTACCAATTCTGTTATACTGTACTCTCCCAAACGCTCTGCTCACAGTAAACACTCAATAAATGCTATTGATCGATTGATTGAGTAAGGTCTTTGGAGACAGGTGTAGTTTCTACTAATTGCGTTTATTAATTGTGAGTCCCTTGAGGGTCAGTTTCCTTGTTTAATTCCCACCTGTGTTCTTGTTCTCACCTTTTAGCACAATGCTCTGAACATAGTAAGTACTTAATAAATTAATATGCTCATACTGCAACTAGTCTTACAAGGACTAATTCAGATTCTATTGTATTTTCCCAAGCACTTAGTAGCGTGCTCTGCTCAGAAAAGGCACTCAGGAAATACTATTGATTGATTGTTCTCTCCCGTTTAGGGAAGGACAATTGTGGTTGTGTTGTTGCAAATGAGACCCCCTTAAAAGTGGGTATTCAGGAAGGCAGGAGGACTCTAGTGAGTTGGAGAGCATTTTGGTAAATATGATGAAGAAGACTGTTGTCTCTGTCAGGTGGTCCCACATAATTAACTAATAATAATAATAATGTTGATATTTGTTAAGTGCTTACTATGTGCACAGCACTGTTCTAAGCGCTGGGGTAGATACAGGGTAATCAGGTTGTCCCACGTGAGGCTCACAGTCTTAATCCCCATTTTACAGATGAGGGAACTGAGGCACAGAGAAGTTGAGTGGCTTGCCCACAGTCACACAGCTGACAAGTGGCAGAGCCGGGATATGAACCCATGACCAGTATTCCTCTGTGGGGTCTTTGCCCTAGTTTTGGACCTCTCATGTCAAACCAGCAGGGATTTTCTCCTTTAGCTCTTGGGCTAAGGCTGGGTCTGTATTGATTGAAAAAAAAAAAGCATCCCGTGAAGAAGGAAGGTGTGAGATTATGGCCTCGGTGGCATCTCAGCTGCCATTTGACAAAATTCCTAACACGACGCTGCTTTTAGCTGCTTCGTCCAAACTCACAACCCACCCTAGGGAGCGGTTTTGCCAGAAGTTTGCCCAGCACTTGAAAAACAGAGCTCTGAGGGCTAGAATAGATGGGAGTCCTCGTTTCTCACGCTCTCCCGGCTCCGAGTGAAGATCCAGTTGAGGCTGCCGTCAGAGCCCACCCACACTGCCGATCCTCCGGCCCTCGCTGCTGCTGCTGGTGGTCACTGCTGAGTAATCTAATACCTTTGCCCCCCATGACTGCCACCTCCCGTGGCCGAGGGCCAGCTCCACAGTGGACAAGGCCTGCGGTCCCGCGGAGGGGGGAGGGGGGCCGCGATCTCAAGCGTTCCAGGCCTCGTTCCGGCTGTTTTCCTCTGAAACTGAATCTCGTCTCTCAGGAGTGACTGCCATTTTTGATCGGATTACAGAAGCAGATTCTGGTAAATCCGACCCTTGGCCTCATGGGACCACTTTCAGGATGGGTGGACGCCTCTTTGTAAAGACTCTCATTATCCGGGTTTCTGTTGTGTTGTTTTAAAAACCAGGTCCTTTCATTCTCCCGGTTTCTGCTGGGTCGTTGGGCAAAAACGGTCCGGTGGAATCAAATAACCTTACCAACTTTGTAAAGGGAGTCAGTCAGTCAATCGTATTTATTGAGCTCTTACTGTGTGCAGAGCAATGTACTTCGCACTTGGAAGAGTACAATATAACGGACACATTCCCTGCCCACAAGGAGCTTTCAGTCTAGAAGGAGTTTAGAGTCAGAAATCGGCATGTTTCAGAGTAATTTGTTTTTTGTCACAGGTCAAGAAGAGGTTGTGTTTTGCCACTGACCTGCTGGGTATGACCTAAGGCAAGACACTTTACTGCTCTCTGCCTCAGTTTCCTCAACAGTAAAGTAGGGGTAAAATACTTGTTTTCCCTCCTTCTTAGACTGTTACCTCCAAATAATAATTACGGTATTTGTTAAGCACTTACTATGTGCCAAGCACTTTTCTAAGCACTGGGATAGATAAAGGTTAATCAGGTTGTCCCACGTGGGGCTCACAGTATTAATCCCCATTTTATAGATGAGGTATCTGAGGCACAGAGAAGTTAAGTGGCTTGCCCAAGTGGCAGATGAGTGGCAGAGCCGGGATTAGAACTCACATCCTCTGACTCCCAAACCCGTGCTCTTTCTACTAAGCCACGCTGCTTCTCCGAATGGGACAGGGATTGATCTCTGTCTATTTTGAATCTATTGCAATGCTTACCACAGGGCCTGGCACAGATCAAGCACTTACTAACACCATTAAAATAAAAAATAAGAAGTCCCATCTTGAGTAGGCCTCAGGATCCTAAATGTCAGTTTTACGCACCTGATTGACAACATTATTTCAGACCTCATCTTAGTTCCAGTTCTGTCCCCATATCCTTCCCCTGGCCTGAGTCACCTGGACAATCCCCAGAGAGCAGGTAGGCTGGCCTCATGGTTCAGCAGGTAGTAAGGAGCCACTAATGGGCTTGTGTTCTAGTCTCGACTCTGCCACTTAGCTGCAGTGTGACCTTGGGTGAGTCACTTAACTACTCTGTGCCTCAGGTTCCTTTTCTGTAAAGTGGGATTAATACTTGCTCTCCCTCGCCTCCAAACTGTGAATCCCATGTGGGACAGGGACTGTGTCTGACCTGATTAATATGTATTTACCTTAGTGCTTAAAATAGTGCTTGGCATATACTGAACACTTGAGAAAGAGAGAAGCAGCATAACCTAATGGAAAGATCTTGGGCCTGGGAGTCAGAGGATCTGGGTTTTAATCCTATCTCTGCCACTTGTCTGTTGTGTGACCTCAGGTAAATCACTTAAATTATCTGTGCCTCAATTTCCTAATCTGTAAAATGGGGATTAAATTTTGTATCTTCCTACATAGACTGTGAGCATCTTGTGGGACAAGAACTGTGTCTAACCTGATAACCTGTATCTACCCTAGTGCTTAGAACAGTGCTCGGCACGTAGTGAGCACTTCACAAACCCCACAGTTATTACTATTAGTATTAATTCAAATTCCCGTTATTATTATTACTATTATGATCATCTTCAGGTAAAAATTAATCAGGCAGACTTTGGGCCGATTAGCAAACCCTGGCAAGTTCCTTCACGTAATATCGTAACCTAAAATTTCTTAGCTCCAGGAATAGAATTTATTAATCACTTACTGAATACAATGCACTGTACTATGCACTTAGAAAATAATAAAAAAAAGATATGATCTGTCCCTGTAGGGAACTTAGGCTCAAATGTGCTGAATGGCAGTGAAAAGTACAAATTACAGACTGTCAGGGCTACTCAACCCATCAATGATGGTTTTTATTTTATTTTTTATGGTATTTGTGAAGTGTTTACTATGTGCCAGGCACTGTGCTAAGTGCTGGGTAGATACAAGATAATCAGGTTGGACACACTCCCTGTCCCATATGGGGCTCACTGTCTTAATCCCCATTTTACAGATGAGGGAACTGAGGGACAGAGAAGCGAAGTGCCTTGCCCAAGGTCACACAGCAGACAAGCGACAGAGCCGGGACTACAACCCACGTCCTTTTGACTTCCAGACCTGTGCTGTACCCACTAGGTCACACTGCTTCTCATTTAGCCTGATGTTAGATGGGCCAGATATAGGCTGGGCCAATATCCACAGCCTCCAATTCCTCTTCTTTTCCCTGCCTTGTCCAGACGGTCTTAAATGCACTCAACTGTGCATTGAAGGGATTCCAAGGAGTGGGGAAAAACCGAGCCACTTAGTCTACCTTAGCCTGAACACTTTAAACCTGTGAATGTTATGAATGGAAAACAGTAAAACAAACCTTTTTTTTTTTTCCCTCCCCACCATCTCCAGCCAAATATCCAGGTCTGTTTCCCCAACCACCACATCTCAGATGCAAGCCAGGAAAAAGCGGAGAGGGGTGAGTCCTGTTTCTCTCTTCCCGAAAACCTCATTTCGCTTTTGTACCTCGGGCACGACACGTAGGCAGTCTATTTCTCCGGGAATTTCACAATTTGTTCTGAGCTCATTATTGGGGTAATGGGATCTCCCTTGGGCAACTCGCATGGGTGGCCTGAAACACTGGAATCGAGTGGAGTGACACTACCATTGTGTTTGAGTCATGGGGGATGGGGGAGATGTGTGTGTGTGTGCTGTTCTTTTAGTCTCATCATTAAATATCATTGAAAAAATATCCAGTGAGGCCTTGAAAAAGCTCAGACATCAGAATCAGGGTTGGGACTATAACAATGAGAAAGGCTCATGTCCCATCCCTGGAATCCCAAGACAGCAGATGATTTTCTTTCCCTTTTCCCCCTACAATCTCACTCCCTCACACACTGGGCTGAACTCGGTTCCAGAGTTGTCAGAATCAGCTCGGCTGCCTTGTCCAAGATGGCTGCCTGAGGTACCACCAAGCCGCATGGCCTAATGGAAAGAGTATGGACCTTGGAGTCAATGGACTTGGGTTCTAATTCTGGCCCAGTCACTTGTCTGCTTATGACTTTGGGCAAATCACTTCTCTGCCTCAGCTGTAAAATGGGGATTCAATCCTATACCCTCCTACTTAAGGAAGCAGTGTGCCATAAGGGATAGAGTATGGGCCTGGAAGTCAGAAGGTCATGGGTTCTAATCCCCAGTCCTCTATTTGTCTGCTATATGACCTTAGGCAAGTCACTTCACTTCTCTGAACAAATACCATTATAATTATTATTATTATTAGGCTGTGAGCCCTCTGTGGGATAGGGAAATATGGGGAGAAATTATTGCTTAGAATTTGTTAGGTTTTTCTGAGATTGGCCGGGGAGGGTTCACGTAAAGACACAGCAGAGAGAGCAAGGGCTCAAGGTTTTTTAAAAAATAATATTTATTAAGCACTTGCTGTGTGCCAGGCACTGTACTAAGCGCTGGGGTAGATAAAAGGTAATCCAGGTAGACACAGCCCCTGTCCCACATGGGCTCACAGTCTTAATCCCCATTTTACAGATGAGGTAACTGAGGCCCAGAGAAGTGAAGTGACTTGCCCAAGGTCACACCACAGACAAGCGGTGGAGCCGGGTTTAGAACTCAGGTCCTTTTAACTTCCAGGCCCGGGCTGTGGCCACTAGTCCTCGCTGCTTCCTCTGTTTCTCACCTTGCTGTCATTCTCTTTTAGATTATAGAGAAACGGAGACGAGACCGGATCAACAGCAGTTTGTCTGAACTTCGGCGCCTTGTTCCCACCGCCTTCGAGAAGCAGGTACGTTCAGGGCGCCCTGCGATACTTGGTATAACTGTGGTATTTGTTAAGTCCTAACTCGGTGCCGAGCACCGTGCTAAACACTGGGGTAGGTTCGGTACGATCCGATCAGACTCGGTCTCTGTCCCTCACCAGACGGGTGAAAGACTCCTTGACCAAAGGCAATTCCCAACAGGATGTTATGATGTGGGAGGTTCTGTATGGTTTATTTGCGATCCGATTGGAAATAACTTCAAGAAGCTGCCTCCTTCCCTGCAAATTAAGGCAAGACTCAGCCTCTGTCTCTCTCTGTCTCTGCTTTCTATCTCTTCTTGTCTAGAGAAGCACTGTAGCCTAGTAGAAAGAGAACATTCCCGGGAGTCAGAGGACTGGGCTTCTAATCCCAGTTCCACCACGTACCTGCTGTGTGACTTCGAACAAGTCGTTTAACTTCGGGGCCTCAGTTCCCTCATCTGTAAAATGGGGAGTTCAATACCAATTCCCCCTCCTACTTAGACTGTGTGCCTCATATAGGACTTGATGACCTTGTACCTACTGCAGCGCTTAATACAGTGCTTGGCACATAGTAAGAGCTTAACAAATATGACAATTATTATTATTATTGTTATCTCTGCTTGTCTGCAACCCAAACTCCCACACTCCCACACACAAACACACACACACTCTCTCTCAGGGTTTTAATCCCTTGTGACTATCTGCCCTTCGTCATCTTGAGCATCCACAGTCAGGATTCCTTAGTTCCAGAGGGAGGCTCTTCGTTGGTTGTACATATAGCATTTGAGCACTTCTCCAACACTCTGACACTCGGCTTCTATTGCCTTCTCTCATTAGCCGAGGTAATAAAAATCTTTCTTCTGTGGATACCTTCGTCGGAGTAGTTCATTCATTCAATTGTATTTATTGAGCACTTAATATGTGTGCTTTGGAGAGTACAGTCTAACAATAGGCAGATGCATTCCCTGCCCACAATGAGCTTACAGTCTGGAGGGGGAGATAGACATTAATATCAATAAATAAATGACAGATATGGACAGAAGTGCTGTGGGGCTGGGAAGGGGGATGAATAAAGGGAGCGAGTCAGGGTGACGCAGAAGGGAGTGGGAGAAGAGGAAAGGAGGGTTTAGTCGGGGAAGGCCTCTTGGAGGAGGTGGACCTTCGATAACTCAATGACTCTCCTTCTGCTGGGTCTTCCCACCAGGGCTTAATCCAGAAATGAGGTGGCGGTCACCTCCTGCAGTCCAGCCCCCATTTTTGGATATAGTTGAGCCACCAGTTTCCTGATTCATTCAATCGTGTTTATTGAGCGCTTACTGTATGCAGAGCACTGAACTAAGCACTTGGGAGAGTACAATAAAACAATAAACTGACACATTTCCTGCCCACAATGAGCTTAGAGTTTAGAGGACTGAAGACCTCCAGTGCTTTTGATTTCTCTAGGGAACCCCCTCCCCTCCATAAACACACTCCCCCGGACTTCTCTGAGGTAGGGGAACCACACTTTATTTGTGTTAAATTGAGCTGTGAATAATAAGAAGAATGTAATATATACTATAGTTTTATAATGTAATAGAGTGATATAATGGAACAATAGTAATTATTATTAGTCTTAGTAGTACTGTGCTGGATGAATGATGTTGATTTCAAGGTCTTTAGCTGACAAAGATGAAAATCATTACCACCTCCAATGCTTTATTGTCCTCTGAGACACACACATTCCCCCTCCCTCCCATGCGTACACCATTCACAAGCTGAATAGCCTATAGGGAACATAGAGTCTTGAGATGATATAGACAAAAAGGTTAAGGAAAATTTAAATGGTAATCAATCAATTGTATTTATTGAGCGCTTACTGTGTGCAGACCACTGTGCTAAGCGCTTGGGAGAGTACCATGTAACTGGTAGCTGCTAAAAGAGTTAAAAATAGTTTCATTTGGCCTCAGGGCTTTCCTGTTTTAGAATCAGAGTCCACGGAAAACCTAGAATGTAGCAGGGAATGGTGGTGACACAAAAGGGGTTGCTTAGAACAGTGCCTGGCACATAAGCAGCATGGCATAGTGGCTAGAGCACAGGTATGAGAGTCAGAAGGTCTTAGGTTCTAATCCCGGTCTGCCACTTGTCTGCTGTGTGACCCTGGGCAAGTCACTCAGTGGAAAGAACACAAGCTTGGGGGTCAGAGGTCATGGGTTCTAATCCCGGCTCCACCACCTGTCAGCTGTGTGACTTTGGGCAAGTCACTTAACTTCTCTGTGCCTCAGTTACCTCTTCTGTAAAAGGGGGATTAAGACTGTGAGCCCCACTTGGGACAACCTGGTTACCTGTATCCCCGCATCGCTTAGACCAGTGCTTGGCACTTAGTAAGTGCTTAACAAATGCCATCATTATTATTATTATTATTCTCTGTGCCTCACTTCCCTCATCTGGAAAATGGGGATTGAGACTGTGAGCCCCATGTGGGACAGGGACTGTGTCCAACCCGATTTACTTGTATCTACTCCAGTGCTTAGTACTGTACCTGGCACATAGTAAGCACTTGACAAATACCATTATTATTAACAACAAATACCATAATCACCATAATTATTACTTAAATCAGTGGCATCCTCATCTCACTATCTTCCACCTCGGCCCTCAATTCTTTTTCCTTGGACCTTATTGGACTCCAAATCTCTCTGCTATTGATTTTTCTCTCCAGAATAAATAACTGAATGTACCACTGAGGTTGGGTAGAAATAGCCAAATGCTCTGGATTTTATGATATCTCATAGTCACGTCTTTTCCCCTTCCTCAAATGCAGGGCTCTTCCAAACTGGAGAAAGCAGAAATCCTACAGATGACAGTGGACCATTTGAAAATGCTCCATGCTACAGGAGGAACAGGTGAGTTTTCTTTCGAGGAGAGAGGGAGGTGAGAGGATATCCATTCCGAGCAGGAGGGCAGCTAGGGATTCTGAGGGCTCTGGGGGGAGAGTGATGCCTGGCAAAAAGGTCATTTTGCATTTGAGAAAACAAGGTTGAGGGAGTTTATCAAGCCCAGAGCCTCTGGTACAGCAAAGTCAGGTTTTCAGTTGTTCAGGTCACTCACCACTGACATAGGACCAGTCAGAGCCTGGGGAAGGATCCGATGTCCTGAAGTTATGGTTAGGAGTTAGTCTGCACCGTCAACAAGGATTTTAAACTTTGTAGTCTGTATGTGGTCATCTTGGGAGCAGATGCCTGCAAATGGTGATTATGAGGAATGATAGGAAATCTCTTGTCCTGGCCTAAATTACTACCATATTTTCTTAGTCCTTTACAATCCACGGATTCAGTTTATTCTTGGTTGCCCAAGAGTTTGTAGAATTCCTATTTACCCTTTAGGGGCTGCTTAGATGGCTCTCTACTAAGTGAGAATAATGAGCGATTCTGTAATAATTAATCAGATGTCTAAACAGCCATTCAAATATACACAAGGGACTACCTAGCTGGGATCTCAAGCCTGCTGTTTCTTTTTTTAATATATATGCTATTTATTAAGTGCTTACTATATGCCAGGCAATTTACTAAGTGCTGGGGAAGATATAAGCTCATCGGATTGGACACAATCTGTATCCCACATGGGGCTCATGATCTTAATCCCCATTTTACAGATGAGGTAGCGGAGGCAAAGAGAAGTGAAGTGACTTGCCCCAAGGTCACCCAGTAGACAAATGGTGAGCTGGGATTAGAATCCAGGTCCTTCTGACTTCCGGGCTTGTGTTCTATCCATTAGGCCACGGTGCTTCTCTGTTGCCATTAGACAAGGGAAATCAAAGGACTGCTATGACTAATAATAATAATGATAGTGGTATTTGTTAGTGCTTACCATGTGTCAAACACTGTACCAAGCACTGGTGTTGATACAAGATCATCAGGTTCCACATAGGCCTCACACTCAAAGTAGGAGGCAGAACAGGTTTGAATCTCAACTTTGCAGAAGAGGGACCGAGGCACAGAGAGTTAAATGACTTGCCCAAGGTCACAGCAAACAAGTGGCAGAGATGGGACCTTTCAAGTGATCCTTATGGGGAGTAAAGAAAGATCAGTCACTAGCATTCAGTCCCTCCTCCTCCACTTGTCTGCAGGGTGATCTCATGAGCCTCACAGCCTAAGTGGGAGGGAGAATGGGTATTCAATCCCCATTTGACAGATGAGGAAACTGAGGCACAGAAAAGTGAAGCGACTTACTCAAGGTCACAAGACAGGCAAGTGGCAGAGTCAGGATTAGAACCCAGATCCCCCGACTCCTGGGCCTGGGCTTTTTCCGCTAGACTACATGACGTGTTTCGAATCCTCGTGAAATTTGGCAAACTTTTGTCCACGAAACCCGCTTTGCTTGCAAGTTCCCGGGGTGAAGCGTGCCCTTCCTCCAGAGGCAGGATGATGGGCCACACGTTCCCGGGCTGTGTCGGGCATGATGTTGGATATGGGCCATTCTCCTCACAGGATTCTTTGACGCCCGGGCCCTGGCAGTGGATTACAGAAGCATCGGCTTCCGCGAGTGCCTGACTGAAGTCGTCAGATACCTGGGGATCCTCGAGGGACAGAGCAGCGCCGATCCCATCCGCATCCGGCTCCTCTCCCATCTGAACAACTACGTTTCTGAGATGGAGCCATCACCGGTGGCCGCGGCCCTCCTGCCCTTTCAGGCCTGGCCCTGGTCCTTCCTGCAAGGCGGGCCAGCACCCACCGGGCCTGCCAGCCGGGTCCAGGTGCCACAGCGGGAACCGGCCCCGGGCCTGGCTCTCTTGACTGCTTCCTCCCTCGCCTACCCCGGCCCGACTCCAAGATCGGCTCCTCTCCGCCGGCCGCCCGGCGCCGCCCTGCCCACCCGCCGGGGTCTCCTGCCTGGCCGGGCTGGCTCATCGTCTCGGAGGGGCCGGTCTGCCGGGGCACCGGCGGCCCCCGGCGGCCCCCCGAGGGCCACGGCGTCCAAGGACAGCCGGGTCACCGCGGCGGCGGCCTTCCTTCTCTCCTCCTCTGCCTCAGCCGCAGCGGCCGGGCCCCCGGCTTACACAACCCCGCCGGCCGTGTTGAATCCTTCTCCCCAGGGGTTGGCCGTCAGGGTTGCCGCTGCCAGACTCTGCCGCTCCTGGGCCACTGAAATCGGTGCTTTTTAATTTGGGTCATGGGGCAGGGGGGAGGGGAGGGATCTCTTCCCAAACTTCACCAGAGATACCGTCCTTCCGGGGAGGGTTTCCCACAGTGGAAGCCACTGATCTGAGATCAAGGGGAACGCCCAGCTGAGCAGCCTTCCTGCTTTGCTTTGTGGAAATAATAGCTCCTCCGAGACTCTCCTCTCTCTTTCCACACTCTCCCGCTTCTCCTCCCTTGTTCAGTTCCCCCTCAATCCCTTCCACATTAGCTCCCCCAGCTCCTAAGCCTACCCCACTTCCCTTCATCTCCATCCTCATTTATTTATACCTCCTCCATTTCAGCTTTACTGATAATCGTATTGAACTTAAATGGACTTTTCAGTATATGGCTACATTTCGCCCCAGCAGATGGGGAGTGAAATTTATCTCCAAGCCTTGAGAAAAAGTGCTCTCCTCATGCACGGATACAAGAGAGTCTCAAAGACTAACACCCACGTAGAAGCAGACGCCCCTTTATTCGGCGTTGGGTCTAATCGGGGTGTGGGATTCCGTTGAAAAAAAATTGGTTAGAGAAAAAGAAATAAATTGTTTCCAGGACTGGGGGCGAGACCGAGGCCTCAGGCAACAAATTCACATTCTCACACTGGTTTCTTGAGAGCTGCTGTCTCGGGGGCAGCAAAACACTGGCTGGTTTGTTCTCAGTTAAAAGCGTGCCATCGCAGTGCTAAGCATAAGCATACGATGTGTGGAGAAGTACGTGTGATTAGTTGTCCCTGCCTTGGAGCGTGTGGGATCGTTTGGGAGCTAACTGGACGTGCCCCAGGGCTGTACTCGACCCTGGCATGCTCTGCCCTCCAGGGAGAAGCCCAAGTGTCTCATAAGGTGCATTCGGGTTCCAGAGATCGAAATAAACAGATTCCCGGTAGGCAAGGCTGACATGCTCCTTCTCTGCCAAGTCTGTCTGGCTTCGGGTCATTTTAGATGCTAATGAGAGCCCTCATAAAACATGCCAGTTACCTTCTCGTCCTCCTCCTCCTCCTCTTTCTCTTCCTTCTCCTTCTCTTCCTCCTTCTCCTCTTCCTCCTCCTCTCTCCTCCTCCGGCACCTTCCAAATCCAGATCAATGTCAGCTTCGCAACTGTATATGTCCTATTTCATTCAACAGCTGAACTTTGATACCTAGGTATTCCAATACCTTGAAGGTTTCCAGAGACCAAACATTTCTCAGCAACATTCCCAACTCAAAAGGGGGGTGTGAAATTGAATTTCTAGCCAGAGAATTGGAGGTGTGGCATACCTGTAGACAGGAACCTGGTCTCGGATTTTGTGCCCCTGAAGATTTCGGTCAGTCTTCATCCACCCTGTGTGACTTTCTGTTTGTGGTTGTCATGGAGGAAGGGAAGGGGTGTATGGTAGTGAAATATCATGTACCCAAAAGCTGAATCTGTATTAGAGATTGAGATTCCTTATTCCCAAGACCAGTTTTCTTCTGATCCGGGAAGCCGATTCTGTCGCCGCAGCTTTGTGCTACCCTGAAACAGGAACAAACACCACAAAGGGACGGGAAGAGGAGAGCCGTCAGGAGCTTATTTGGCTAATATTTTCCTGGCCCCAGCCGAGTCAGGCAACTGGCGAGTTGCCTATTTGGGCATATGGTTCAGGGGTAGACCTCAAAACGGCTATGTCTGTGCCGTGGGGAGTTTCTGATGAAGGCACAAGAAAGAGACATTTTACTCGGCGGAGAGAAAAATCCCCAAACCATGCCTAGACCATAAGAAGGTTATATTGTACTCTCCCAAGTGCTTAGGACAGTGCTCTGCATACAGTAAGAGCTCAATAAATGCGATTGACTTATTGATGGCAGGGACTGTGTTCTGTCCATGTCAGTGACCCATTGCATTCACTCTCTTTGTGGTCACTCTCCTTCCCTGAAGTAGCTGTATAATCAAGGAAAGCCCCGTCATTCCTGATTATATTCCCAGGAAATACCCTTTCGGACCGTCGGCTGCAGCTTTGCCTCGCAGTTTACCGAGAGTAGTCACGCCTCACTTTGTTCTACGTAGAGTTGTTAAATGGTCAAGCAGCGGATCAAAATAAAGTCCTTCAAACCCCATGTTAACGTTGCTGTGTGTTTTAAGTCCAGAGGGCTGGGTTACCCAGGTAAGTTAGGGGATGAACAGCATCTTGGACTCAAAAGTTTAATTTTTTATTTGGGATAATAGGATGGGGAGAGGAGAGAGAAAATAAGCAGCAGTCGTAATTAGGGCACAAATAAGACTCTTAGGAATGGAGAAGGTTCTGGTCGGGGAGGGAGGGAGAAATTTGAACTAGCCCTGGAGACAGAAATAATGATGTAAAACAGGCAACTCTAATTCAGTGCGGAGATTGGACTTCAACTCTTGGAGCTAGGAGCCCCGCCGAAAAGGGAGAAGTGGGTTTATTTCCACAGTTACAATGACTGATTGAATTCACGATTGCCAATGAATTCCCGATTACTAGGTGGTATCCAAGACCTATCGATTTCCTGGTTACTGATTTGATTTTGGAAAGGCTGAACAACTTAGCTAATGGTGGATAGTTAGGTTTCTTTTACCTATATTGACTTTCAGTTCTCATTCTTAAATATTTATCCTCCCAATTTTATCCTGTTAATGGATTATTGATTGATTCGTTCCTTCAATCATATTTAATAAGCGCTTACTGTGTGCGGAGCACTGTACTAAGCTTTTGGGAGAGTACAATACATCAATAAACAGACACATTCCCTGCCCACAAAGAGCTTACAGTCTAGAGGGGGAGACAGACATTAATATGAATCAATAAATTACGGATATATTAATGCAATCCACTTTTTAGTGGCAGGTCAATTTTCCTTTCATTTGTAGGTTGGACTTGATAATAACATTCAAGAGACTAAACAGTTAGTGGTAAAATAACCACTTGTTAAAGCCGAGAATAATTCAAAAGGAAAAATATTCTGTAGCTGGTTTAGTGTGGGTAAGTCATTTTCCAGGGTCAAGTAGTAATCATAGAGCATTTATTGAGTGCCCATTGGGTCCCGGAAAGTATGAAACCAGCAAGTAACCCATTCCCTGCCCAAGGGGAGATTACACATTAATAAAAGAGATAGATGTAAAAGTATTTATGAACAGTAATCAAAGTAAATAAAAGCTGTGCATGGTGCTCTAAGAGGGTTGATATTTTAAGAGGTCAAGTTCAAACCAGATTCTTATCTATCACATGTAGAAGTGCATCTGATCTGCTGCTGTCTTTATTTTATTATTTGCATGCTGCGTGACCTTGGGTGAGTCACTTCACTTCTCTGTTTCCTCATCCGTTCTCTCTCCCCCTTTTAATGTAAGCCTCTCTGGGACAACCTGATCTAGTTATCTTGTATCTGCTCCAATGCTTGGTACAGTGCTTGGCACATAGTAAGTGCTTAACTGCAAATGACAATTACTATTATAATTAGGTCTGAATGAACAGCTTTAGGGACGAAAAATGCTATCCCCACTTTTTTTTTTCTTTTGCCGTGCTTTTCTTTCCACTTTCGAAAATCTAGAAACCTGGATAACCGATTTGGGTTCATTGATATTCTATTTTATGCATGAATACTATTCAATCTTATGAATCAAATTGAAGTTTGAAATTATGAACTAAGAGGAAAATATCCTGGCAGTCACTTAGAGCTTGATAATTTAGTAACCCAGCTTTTGATTACTAGAGATGTTTGTAATCCCGTTTCCCGTGGATGACTGAATTTCTAATCTGTGATTCACCTGCACCTTTGTTTATAGGCAGGTGTGTGAGCATATGCATATATGCACATGCATATGCTTATATATGTAATATCCTTAAAAGGTGCAGGGCCTGGTGGAGCTAACCCCATCACTTAATCAAAGTTGTTGAACACCTGCTGTGTGCAGAGCATTGTACTAAATTATTGGAAAGTAAGAGGATTAGAAGACATAATAAGAGAAGCAGCCTGGTCTACTGGATAGAGCACGGACCTGGGGGTCAGAAGGACCTGTGTTCTAATCCTAGTACTGCCACTTCTCTGCTGGGTGACCTCCCCCAGTCACTTCACTTCTCTTTGCCTCAGTTTCCTCATCTGTAAAATGGGGGATTAGGACTGTGAGCCCCATGTGAGACAAGGACTGCGTCTAGCCCGATTGTCTTGTACCTACCCTGGTGCTTAGAACAGTGCCTGACACATAGTAAGCACTTAATAAATACCATAGTTAGAGCCCGGGCTTGGGAGTCACAGGTCGTGGGTTCTAATCCCAGCTCTGCCACTTATCAGCTGGGTGACTTTGAGCAAGTCACTAAACTTCTCTGTGCTTCAGTGACCTCATCTGTAAAATGGGGATTATAATAATAATGTTGGTATTTGTTAAGCGCTTACTATGTGCCGAGCACTGTTCTAAGCGCTGGGGTAGACATAGGGGAATCAGGTTGTCCCACGTGGGGCTCACAGTCTTAATCCCCATTTTACAGATGAGGGATCTGAGGCCCAGAGAAGTTAAGTGACTTGCCCACAGTCACACAGCCGACAAGTGGCAGAGCTGGGATTCGAACTCATGAGCCCTGACTCCAAAGCCCATGCTCTTTCCACTGAACCACGCTGCTTCTCGTGAACCACGCTTGATTATGCCTGTGAGCCCCACAATCTCATTACCTTGTGTCTACCCCAGCATTTAGAACAGTACTTGGCACATAATAAGTGCTTAACAAATACCATCATCATTAATATCATTACTGAAAGCTTACTGTGGGCAGGGAATGTGTCTGCTAATTCTGTTGAATTGTACTCTCCTGAGAACTTAGTACAGGGCTCTGCACACAGTAAATGCTCAATAAGTACAATTGATGATCAGGGGAAGGGACCGAGAACCAGGAGCTGGGAAGCGTGTCTACCAACTCTGTTTTATTGTTGCATTGTACTCTCCCAAGCTTTTAGTACAGTGCTCTGAGCACAGTGAGTGCTCAATAAATGTAACTGATGGAGTGAGGCGACTGTGACTGCCAGTTCCTCTGATTTCTTACCACGGTTGGCTTCCCGAGGAAACAGGGAAGGACCGTCTCCTGTTCCCGCTCCAGCCAGGGACCATTGGAGCACCGAGGTGTCAGCAGTTGGAATGGCTTCTTCCTCCTTTCCCACAGTTTCAGCTCAGTTCTGCATCAAGCATGTCTTTGGATCTGTGCCAGTCTCCTCTGCCTATGGGTGAGTCAGTCAGGCAATCGTATTTATTGATCGCTTATTGTGTGCAGAGCACTGTACTAAGCACTTGGGAGAGTACAAATTAACAATAAACAGACACATTTCTTGCGCACAGCAAGCTTATAGCCTAGAGGACTCTGTGTGTGTGTGTGTGTGTGTGTGTGTGTGTATGTATGTCTGTCACCCCTGCCCCTCCTCTCTTCCCTCCTCTCTGCTTTCCTTTCCTGCTTTCTCCCCACTTATGCTTAGATTACTGGTCTCCACCTTTTTGCTGCTCTACTCCTTCTTTTGCTTTTAATGGTATTTAAGTGCTTACTATGTGTCAGGCACCATACCAAGCACTGGGGTAAATGCAAGCTAATCTGGATGGACGCAGTCCCTGTCCCACCTGGGACTCACAGTCTTAATGCCCATTTTATAGTTGAGGAAACTGAGGCCCAAAGAAGTGAAGTGAATTTCCCCAAGTCACACCGCAGACAAGTGGCAGAGCTGGGATTCAAACCCAGGTCCTTTGACTTCCACATCCGCGCAACCATTTTGGTTTTGAGAAAATTTGTCACTTTTTATAGAATCACACACAAACACGGTCCCAACCCAGCCACTGACTCATCAGAATTTGGCCTGCCATTTCATGTGTGTTATGAAACCGCGAAGAGATCACAGCCAATTGGACGGGAACTCATTAAAAGAATAATTAAAATCCTTTCCCCTCATTTCTAGTAGCAGTAGCAATCCATTAGATATATAATATTTCCACTGACAGTGAGTTCCAGCCAGGGGAGCAGGATAGAGAAATGATATGCAGAAGAGGAATTGGAACAGATGGAAATTACTTGGCCTGGAGAATGAAAACAGTAAAATAATATCTTCCAACTGCTAGATTTTAACAACATTGCTAGCGTTTTTGATCCATTCCTGCCTCCTACTGGCAGAGCCAAGATACAAGTGCAAATTCTGGAACTGACAGACATATCTGAATCCCCTAATTCCTGATTCGGGAAAATTTGTTCCTTCTGAATCAACCAATCAGTAGTATTTAATGAGTGCTTACTGTGCGCAGGGTACTGTACTAAGCGTTTGGGAGAGTCCAAATACAAAAGAGTTGGTAGATAAAATCCCTACCCCCAAAGGGGCTTACAGTCTAGAGGGGAAGATGGACAATAAAATTAATTAGTGATAGGGGAAATGGGAGAATATAAGCATATGCATGTAATAATAAATAGTAATAATTGCACTTACCATGAGCCAGGCACTGTAGTAAGTGCAAATCGGGTTGAACATGGTCCCTGTCCCACGTGGGGCTCACAGTCATGTTCCCCATTTTATAGCTGAGGTAATTGAGGCACAGAGAAGTGAAGTGACTTGCCCAAGGTTACACAGCAGACAAGTGGCAGAGCCGGGATTAGAACCCATGATCTTCCGACTCCCGGGCCCAGGCTCTATCCACTATGCCATGGGGCCAGGGTGATTATCAACCGCTTGAAGTGTACAGATCAGTGTGCCTAGGCAATACAGAGGGGAGAGCAGGTGAAAGTCAGAAGGGGTTAGAAATGTGATTTTTAGGAGGTTTTGAAGGTGGGGAGAGTGGTAGCCTGTCAGATATGAAGGGGGAGGGAGTGCCAGGCCCCTGGGAGGATGTAGGCAAAGGGCTGGTGGTGAGACAGGCAAGACCGAAGTACAGTGAGTAGACTGGAGTTAGAGGAAGGGAATGTGTGGATTTAGTGGCAGTAGGAGATCAGCGAAGTAAGGTAATAATAATAATTTATTAAGAACTTACTATGTGCCAGGCACTGAGGTGAGCGCTGGGGTAGATACAAGCAAATCAGGTTGGACAAGGTCCCTGTCCCATGAGGGCTCACAGTCTCAATCCCCATTTTACAGATCAGGTAACAGAGGCATAGAGAGGTGAAGTGACATGCCCAAGCTCTCACAGCAGACAAGTGGCGGAGCAGGGATTAGAACCCATGACCTTCTGACTCCCCTGCCCATGCTCTATCCACTAGGCCATGCCGTTTTTCAAGTGCCACTGTATAGCTTGGTGAGGAATTAATTACCTGAAGGATTAATTTTCAGTAAATGGTGCTCAGTCTTAAGGGACTCCTGCACCACAATAATGATAGCAGCATTCATAAAGCATTTACCCTGAGTCAAACACTGAGTTAAGCACTGGGGTAAAGACAGAAGATAATCAGATCAAACTCAGACTCACAATCTCAAAGGGAGGGAGGAAGTACCGGTTTGAATAATGGAACGGTATGGGGGAAATGACTAATATTAAAAAACAATAATCCTATTCTACTCTAGAGTTATACATGCAATGGTAGCCAAGTGTACTTAGGATCCGTTAAAAGTAAACTCTGAAAAAGACCCCGGGAACCATCTGTTTTTTTCTCCACACACTTCAAATAAACAGGGTTTAGTTGAAAAGACATTTTTACTGCCGGTATGTCTCCTAAACCACAGTAGATTCTATCGATTCATTCAATTCATTCAGTCGTATTTATTTAGTGCTTATTGTGTGCAGAGCACTGTACTAAGCGCTTGATCTTATATAATGCCCAAAAGATTGTGGGCACAATGCAGGATTATGCTAAATAGTCGAAGAGTGATCATTGCTGCTACATTTTATAGAATCATGTTAAAAAGGAAAAAAGGTCCCTTTCCAAGGATCAAGCTAAATTGAAAAAGCTATAAGAACGAGGTGGTAATTGCTTTAAGACACTTAAAGGTCCTTGAAGGTCATTTGATGAAGTTTCTGAATATCAAATTAAGAACATTAGCATAGATACGGGTGGATCACTGTGGAGCCTAGAAGCCAAGAAGGGATAATAAGGAAGGCTCCTCCTTTATTCTAACAGGGTTTTTTTTAAGCTCATTCAGAGTAGTCCAGCTTTCTCTTCTTATCTCTCTGTTCTTTTAAGGGCACATATTAAGCGCTTATTTAGAATTGGGGTCGATCCAAGCTAATCAGGTTGGACACAGTCCGTGTCCCATACAGCTCGCAGCCTTAACCCCCATTTTACAGATGATGAAACTGAGGCCCAGAGAGGCAGTGAGGCAGAGCCGGGGGAGAAGCAGCATGACTCAGTGAAAAGAGCCCGGGCTTGAGAGTCAGAGGTCATGGGTTTGAATCCCGCTCTGCCACTTGTCAGCTGGGTGACTATGGGCAAGTCACTTCACTTCTCTGTGCCTCAGCTACCTCATCTGTAAAAGGGGGGTTAACTGTGAGCCTCACATGGGACAACCTGATTACCCTGGATCTACCCCAGCGCTTAGAAGAGTGCTCTGCACATAGTAAGCGCTTAACAAATGCCAACATTATTATTTTAGAACCCAGGTCCTCTGACTCCCAGACCCGGGCTCTTTCCACTAGGCCCTGCTGCTTCCCGTGATGAATGGGAAAGTGACAACTTGCTTCCATTGGCAGATGTCGGGCTTCCTGGGCTTATTTCCAGAGAACCTTGTGACAGAGACTGGCACAGTCTCAGAAGTTACTTCAGGACGTAGCACCAGCGCATGGAAAAATGATTTTCTAAAAAGAGCTAGGCAGCTTCCTCGGGGAGGAGCTCTAATTAAAGACAAACCTGATCCTAGAATAAAGTGCTCACCTTTCAAGCCTCACCCAACAGTCTGAAATCTTTCAGAGCCACAAGAACCCCAGGCAGGGACGGAGAAAGTGTAGGGGAGGGCGGTGAGCGATAGTCAGAGGCTGATTGGAATTAAGAAAAAGATTCGAATGGAGGAAGCCTTGATATTATGATGAAAAACCTTTGCCCCTTTCAAACGTCTTTGGTCGGGATGGGGGAAACGGTGGCTCCTTGCCAGACCCTCTATCTCCCAGCTCTGTTATTTCCTCCAGTTTTTATTTTTAGCTGGTGTTCCTGGCCCACTGCCAGGTCCCTCTGGTTTTGTGGACCTTCAGGCCACAATGTCCCAGGAGAGAGTGTGGGTGGCGTTGCCAAAGTCTTCACCCCCATGGCTTCAATGGTTTCCTACCTGCCTAATAATAGTAACAATGGTACTTGTTAAGCACTTACTAAGGATAATAATAATTATACTATTTGTTAAGCGCTTACTATTTGCCAGGCACTATACTAAGCGCTGGGGCAGATACAAGCAAATCGGGTTGGACACAGTCCCTGCCTCATGTGGGGCTCACAGTCTCCATCCCCATTTTCCAGATGAGGTAAGTGAGGCGCAGAGAAGTGAAGAGAAACAGCGTGGCTTAGTGGAAAGAGCCCGGGCTTGGGAGTAGGAAGTCGTGTCTTCTAATCCCGGCTCTGCCACTTGTTAGCTGTGTGACTGTGGACAAGTCACTTCACTTCTCTGTGCCTCAGTGACCTCATCTGTAAAATGGGGATGAAGACTGTGAGCCTCACATGGAACAACCTGATTACCCTGTATCTATCCTAGCGCTTAGAACGGTACTCTGCACATAGTAAGCGCTTAACAAATGCCAACATTATTATTATTACCCTAGTGCTTAGAACAGTGCTTGGCACATAATAATAGTAAGCATACATAGTAAGTAAAGTAAGTAAACAAAGTAAGTAAGTTACTTACTTAAGTAACTCGTAAAAGTAAAAAGTAAAAAATAAGTTACTCATCTGCTCAACTGTATATATTTTCATTTCCCTATTTATTTCGTTAAGGTTCTTGTCTGTCCGTCTCCCCCGATTAGACCGTAAGCCCGTCAAAGGGCAGGGACTGTCTCTATCTGTTACCGATTTGTACATTCCAAGCGCTTAGTACAGTGCTCTGCACATAGTAAGCGCTCAATAAATACTATTGAATGAATGAACATAGTAAGCGCTTAACAAATACCAACGTTATTATTATTTTTAAAATTGAATAAATACGACTGAAGGAACAAATAAACCCAGCTCATTTGTATATATTTTTTATTATCCTATTTATTTTGTTAATGAGATGTACATGCCCTTGAATCTATTTATTGCTATTGTTTTTGTCCGTCTCCCCCGATTAGACCGTAAGCCCGTCAAAGGGCAGGGACTGTCTCTATCTGTTACCGATTTGTCCATTCCAAGCGCTTAGTACAGTGCTCTGCACATAATAAGCGCTCAATAAATACTATTGAATGAATGAATTTTAAAAAAAGGTGGCTGGGGGAACCGCGGGTGCGATTGAGTCCTCCACCGCTAGGGGCCGCTGCTGGAGGAGGCCGGGGAGGGAGGTCCCACTGGGCGGCTCTCAACCGCTTCCGGGTTGACGCCGGGTCACGTTTCGCCCTTTGACCTCGGCGGCGCGGCTATAAATAGGGGTCGGCGGGGGCCGGGCCCTTCTCTCTCCGCTCCTCGCCGCCGCCGGTGTCGGGCTCGGTAGCTCCCTGGCCTTCCCCTCCCCCCCTTCCCCTCCCCCAAAATTTAAAAATCCAAAAAAAAAATTAAAAATATTTTAAAAACCCTCTTTTAAAAAAAAAAAGAGCAGCGGGGGAAAACATTTTTGAAAACACCAAACCGCTGGAAAAGAGAGAAGGCGGCCGGGACACCGCTTCTGCCCCTCCGCCTGTCTGTCTGTCCGTCCGTCCTTCCGACCGCGGCCCTGCAGCCCTGACCCCAGCTTGACCTTTACCCCGGCCCCGTGTCTGGCCACCCGGGCCGACCGCGTGTCCGTCTGTGTGTCCGTCTTCAGCCTGGTGACCCTCCATCTCGTGTCCTTCTGTCCGGTCCCGGCCTGGTCAGCCTCCACCTCGTGTCCTACTGTCCGTTTTCAGCCCGGTCAGCTTCCATCGGTGTCCTTCTGTCCGTCTCCAGCCTGGTAACCCTCCATCTCGTGTCCTTTTGTCCGTCTCCAGCCTGGTCATCCTCCACCTCGTGTCCTTCTGTCCGTCCTCGGCCAGATCAGCTTCCACCTCGTGTCCTTCTGTCCGTCCCCGGCCTGATCAGCTTCCACCTCGTGGCCTTCTGTCCATCCCCAGCCTGATCGGCTTCCACCTCGTGTCCTTCTGTCCGTCTCCTGCCTGATCGGCTTCCACCTCGTGTCCTTGTGTCCATCTCCAGCCTGATCGGCTTCCACTTCGTGTCCTTTTGTCCGTCCCCACCCTGATCAACTTCCACTTCGTGTCCTTTTGTCCTTCCCCAGCCTGATCAACTCCCACCTCTTGTCCTTCTGTCTGTCCTCAGCCTGATCAGCTTCCACCTCGTGTCCTTCTGTCCGTCCTCATCCTGATCAGCTTCCACCTCGTGTCCTTCTGTCCATCTCCAGCCTGATCACCTTCCACCTCGTGTCCTTCTGTCCATCTCCAGCCTGATCAACTTCCACCTCGTGTCCTTCCGTCCATTTCCAGCCTGATCAGCTTCCACCTCGTGTCCTTCTGTCCGTCCCTGGCCTGGTCAACCCAACCGCGTGTTTGTCCATCAGTCTCCCCCTGGCCTGGTCAGCTTCCTCCTTGTGTCCGTCCCCCACCTGGTCAGCTCCACCGCGTGTCTGTCCACCTGCCCGTCCCTGGCCTGAGCAATCGCCGCCTCCGACTGCCCCCCTCGTCGGAAGAGTATTTACTGTTTCTTTTACTCGTATTATTTAAACCCCCGAAATCGAAGAGTTATATTTATAAGAGGAGAAATATTATTTAAAGAGAAAGACGTTTATATTAAAAAAAAAAAAGCCTTCTATTTAAAGAACTTATTTTGGGGGCCTTAGAGTCCAGGTTCGGAGAAATTCGGGGTGATAGGGAAAAAGCGTAGCTTCAAAAGGAATACACGGAAAAACAAGTTTTAGCCAGAAAGTTTGAAAACCGTGAAACACCGAGGAAAAGGAGAGGGGAGGTTTCTGTTATCTGGTGGCTTTTGAGACTCATATTTGAAGGTTTCTGTTTCTTTTTGGTGCACAGGACAGCCTTTGCCCCTGCCATCTGTCCTGTGGCCCACCAGAAAAAGCTTCACCCTCATCCCCCCAAATTTTCAGTTCATCACCAGTCACCACCCCCTTGCAGTGCAGATTGCTTTCTTGCATCGTCTTTTCCCTTCCTACCCTGATTCCCCACCTATCCTAACCTCTTAAATGTTCTTCTGCCTTCTCTAACCAGCTTCGGGTTAAGATTTTTTTAAGCAGATCGCCTCCTTTCCCGGTTTGGTTTTGATTTATTTTTCCCCCTTGCTCGTCTCCCTCAAAGACTGACTCCTGGCGGGGCTCGGGGTTTTGGGCGGTGGGGAGATGAGCACCACTGCCAGTAGCTATCCGATGGCATCTCTCTATGTGGGTGACCTGCACCCCGATGTCACAGAGGCCATGCTCTATGAGAAGTTCAGTCCTGCAGGGCCTGTCCTCTCCATTCGAGTCTGCAGGGATATGATCACCCGCCGCTCCCTGGGTTATGCATACGTCAACTTCCAGCAGCCAGCTGATGGTGAGTATGGAGTGTGTAATAATGCTGATAACCAGGGTATTTGTTAAGCGCTTACTACGTGCCAGGCACTGTAGTAAGCACTGGGGTGGATAATAGCAAATCAGGTTGGATGCAGTCCCACGTGGGGTTCACAGTCTCAATCCCCGTTTTACAGATCAGGTAACTGAGTCCCAGAGAAGTGAAGTCCCTGTTTCCCGTTCCACATGGGGCTTCCAGTCTTAATCCCTATTTTACAGATGAGAGAACTGAGAAGTTAGTGACATGACAAAGGTCACAAAGCAGACAAGTGGCAGAATCAGGATTAGAATCCAGGTCCTTCTGATTCTCAGGCTTGTGCTTATATTAAGTGCTGCTTTTTCATCCAGGGTGGCAGGGAGGGCTGCCACCATCTCTTTTGGCAGCGCCTCTAATGTGAATTTCTGAGGCTCAAAGCTACTTATAACTAAAACTCAAACCTGACAGTTCAGGTGACAACTTTTACATTGTTCCGATATAAGCAGAGTCACCCGTTTCTGTGAGTTGGGGAAGAAGTTAGACGAATCCTGAGTAGATAGCCGTCGGAGAACCCTGAGAAGGGGCACATCAACATTTATTGAGCTTTTATTGTAGGTAGAGCCCTGTACTAAACCAGTAGGAGAGGATAGTTGAGTTATACGTAATTTCTGGCATCAAGGACTTTATAATCTAGCCATAATGGCCTGAATGTGTTGAGGATGGGCGTGTTGAATGGGTGGCTGGAAATAATAGTAATAGTAACAGCATCTATTGCTATCCCCTCAGCACAGTGCACTGTACTAACCACTTGGGAAGTATTCAACAAGAAAGTTACCCATTTCCTGCCCACAAAGAGCTGAAACTCTGGTACCAAAAAACATTCTCAATCCTCCTAAACTGTTGCATTAGAGAAAATCCAGCAATGAAAGCCTCTTCTGAAGCAGTGGGAGACACCTGTTAAATGGTATTTACATGTTTATTGTGCCAGGCACCGGCCTAAACACTGGGGTAGATACAGAGTTGGGCACATCCACGTTCTACGTGGGACTCCCAATCTTAATCCCCATTTTGCAGATGAGGTAACTGAGGCCCCAAGAAGGGAAGCGATTTACCCCAGGTCACCCAGCAAACAGGAGGCAGAGCTGCGATTAGAACCCAGGTCTGCTGACTCCCAGGCGCGTCCCATGTCCACTGGGCCACGCTGCTCCTTTAACTCCTAGCATCTCCAACATGCTGATAGGGAAATTGAGTTAGCCACGGTCAAGATAACTAATCACTATCAAGTCCTTTCTGCCTTTCAACTCAGGATGAGCTCAATATAAGGGGAATAGCATGGACTTCTTTATTTTGGGGGGAGGAGGGGACACATGGGGATAAAGCCCTCTTCGGTGCATATTTTAGCTCAAACTCGTCGTTACTTTTGACCGAGAATTTGGTTGCAGTTAGGGGTAACTGTTGGATTTGTGCTTCTGCCAACACATAGCTCCAAGGGCCCTCTCTCCCTGCTATAAATAAATATCGCTGCCAAATCTGACAGACTAGGCCGAGTCGCCGTCCTCAGCGCCTTCTTGAAACAAGCTGCTACGTTTGTAAGTCCGGTCGCTTCTATCCAGTGGGGAAAGAAGGAATAAACCCTAAAGTTAGGGCCCAGAGGGGCCGCGGTGGATGGAAATTTCAAGATACGGCACTTACCTGAACGCTCTCTCGGGGTAAATATTCCTGTGGCGTTTTTCAGGAGCTGTGGGTTTTTCTTTCCCTAATGGCTGCAGTGATGTTTGAGCAGAATGTTCCTATTATAAATTGAGAAATAAGGGCGGTGGTTGTGAAGCGGGAGAAGGGGTGCAAATACTAGCCGGAGAAGCCTTTTCTGTGGCATTTTGCCCATGGGCGTCTGCTTCGTTCATACCGGCTGTTATCTGAAGGGCCAAGACTCGGTGCAGAAAAATTGCTCGCCCTGTTTCTCAGTGCCAAACAGCAACATGAGCCAATGCTTTCCAACAATGTGAACCCCTTACGCCTATCTGAGGTTATTTGACAGCTGGAACGATCAATCAGTGGCATTTATTGAGCACCTGGTAGAGTTCAGAGCGCTGTACTAAGCGCTTGGGAGAGTAAAGTAAAACAGTGTTGGGAGACAGTTGCTGCCCACGATGAGATCACAGTCTAGATGCTGAAGATTTGAGCTGCAGAAGCCTGGTGAAGTTTCTACTCACAGGTCCTTTTGACTCCCAAGATTGTGATCTATCCACTAGGCCACACTGCTTCTCTCGTATGCCTAGGAAAGTGCTTTGCACCAAGCTGGAGCTCAGATCCCTGTGAAAACCTGAGTGGACTTATGATTTCTTCGGGGCTGTTGGGTGATATATGGAAATAGTTCTGCAGATATGTTTGGTGTCTGATTCCTTTCAGTATTAGTGCAGGGCCCTGTACTAAGCGCCTTTTATTTCCGAACTTGGCTTCTGCCAACCCTGACCCCACCTTTTAAGGGGATTCTGATGACATTTGGCTTTAAGGCAATCAATGACATTTATCGAGCACTTAGTATGTGTAGAGCAACGTAGTAAGTGCTTTGGAGAGTTCAGAATAACAGAATTGGTAGACACGTTCCCTGTCTAAATAAAGTTCACAGTCTAGAGGGGAGGTAGACATTAGGAGATAGAGAAGCAGCTTGGCGTAGTGGACAGAGCCTGGGCCTGGGAGTCAAGAAGGACCTGGGTTTAAATCCCAGCTCTGCTACTTGCCTGTTATATGACCTTGGGCAAGTCTCTTAACTTCTCTGGGCCTCAGTTCCCTCATCTGTAAAATGGGGGTGAAGACTGTGGGCCCCAAGTGGGACAGGGACTTTGTCCAGCCTGATTAGCTTGTATCTACCCCAGCGCTTAGGACAGCACTTGACACGTAGTAAAGCGCTGAACAAGTACCACCAAAAAAAGGATTTGGAGCCCATGTGGGACAGGAATGTGTCCAACCGGATTAGCTTGTATCTATACCAATGCTTAGTACAGTGTCTGCTACATAATAAGCGCTTGACAAATACCCCCCAAAAAGATATAGACATTAATATGAATATTAATCAAGTCCCAAGTGAATGGTGACATTTCCTCTTGCGGCACTGAAAAGATTGGGATGATTAGTTTGGAATTTGCCATTGGAGTTGGAGATGCCAGCGTTACAGGGAAGTTCGAAGTGACCTGGCAAGACCCAGCTATCTGGAATTCTCTAGTCCCCACCACCATCCCCACCCACTTGCTCCATCTCAACCCTTTCTCCTCCCCTCAGCTGAACGCGCCCTGGACACCATGAATTTTGATGTGATTAAAGGCAAGCCCATCCGCATCATGTGGTCTCAGCGGGATCCTTCGTTGAGGAAATCTGGGGTTGGCAATGTCTTCATCAAGAATCTGGATAAATCCATAGACAACAAAGCCCTCTATGACACCTTCTCGGCGTTCGGGAACATCTTGTCCTGCAAGGTGGGTCCTGGTCATCCCCCGTATGCGTGAATCGGTCGTATTTGTTTAGCGCTTTCTGGGTACAGGGCACTGTTCTAAGCACTTGGGAGAGAACAGTATAACAGAGACGGTTCCCTGCCCACATGGAGCTTAGTGTCCTCACCCCTGGCTTTAAAGCACTCAGTGACCTTGTCCCCGCCTACTTCACCTCTCTACTCTCCTACTCCAACCCAGCCTGCACACTTTGCTCCTCTAATGCCAGCTTTGTCACTCTTCCTTGACCTCATTTATCTTGCCGTTGACCTCACTCACGTCCTGCCTCTGGTCTGGAATGCCCTCCCCATTCATCTGACAGACAATGACTCTTCCCCCCTCCTACAAAGCCTTATTGAAGGCACAGCTTCTCCAAGAGACCTTCCCTGACTAAGCCCTCTTTTCCTTTTCTTCAGTTCCCTTCTATGTCGCCTTGACTTGCTCCCTTTATTCATCCCCCCTTCCAGCCCCACCCTACTTATGTCCATATCTGTCATTTATTCATTTCTTTTAATGTCTGTCTCCCCACCTAGGCTGTAAGCCCTTTGTGGGCAGGGAATGGGTCTGCTTACTGTTCTCCTGTACTCTCCCAAGGAGTTAGTACAGTGCCGTGCACACAGTAGGTACTCACTAAATAAGATGGTCTTGACTGACCGAATCGCAGTCTCATGCCTGGCCTCAATCAGGCTGTTCTCCGCAGGCCCCGGACGACTCACTTTTTCTGTCCCATTCCCCATAGGTGGTGTGTGATGAGAATGGCTCTAAGGGCTACGCGTTTGTGCACTTTGAGACCCAGGATGCCGCCGACAGGGCCATCGAGAAGATGAACGGCATGCTGCTCAACGACCGCAAAGTGTGAGTGTCCCAGCCAGGAGCCACAACGATCGCATGTGACCCGGGACGCATCGCGGTATTAACAGGGACACCCAAGGCTACTGGTTCTCTCGGCCCAAGCCGTGGCCTGCCACCTCTCCACTACAGGGCTGGTGAGTCTCCCTGCCCAAGTCGAGGCCCGCTGTTTCTACACTGCTGGGCTGGTGGGTCTCCCTGCCTGGGCCTTGGCCTGCTACCGGTCCGGTCTGAGGATCAGTGGGTCTGGTTGGGTCGGTGCTCTGGGCCCATAATAATAATAATCTTGGTGTTTGTTAAGTGCTTACTCTGTGCAGAGCACTGTTCCAAGTGCTGGGATAGGTACAGGGTAATCACGTTGTCCCACGTGAGGCTCACAGTCTTAATCCCCATTTTACAGATGAGGTGACTGAGGCACAGAGAAGTTAAGTGACTTGCCCATAGTCACACAGCTGACAAGTGGCAGAGCTGGGGTTAGAACCCATGACCTCTGACTCCCAACCCCGGGCTCTTTCCACTGAGCCACGCTTATCCTTCCCAGAATGCTCAGATTGGTTGGGGGGGGGGGGCATTTCTGTGGATCATGGAGGCCTACTCCCCTTTGGCCATGATGGTGGGTAGGAGATTAATCACCTTTATTTAGTGCCTGCCATCAATCAATCATTTATTAATAGTTAATAATAGTAATGGTAGTTAAGTGCTTACTATGTGCCAAGCACTGCTCTAAGCATTGGGGTAGTGGAAGTTAGTTTGGACACAGTTCCTGTCCCATGTGGGACTCACACACTCTTAATCCCCATTTTTTACAGGTGAGGTAACTGAGGCACAGAGAAGTGAAGTGACTTGCCCAGGGTGACACAGCAGACATATGGTAGGGCTGGGAATAGAACCCATGACCTTCCAACTCCCAGGCCTGTGATCTATCCACTCCACCATGCTGCTTCCCTATAGAGCGCTTACGGTGTGCAGAGCACTACAACGCGCTTGGGAGAGTACAGTGTAACAGAGTTGTTAGGCATGTTCCCTGCCCATAGGGAGCTTTCAGTCTAGCCTGCCCTGCGCAGAGCACTGTGTTTAGCACTTGGAGAGGACAAACGGTGGCCTATCAAGCGCTTAATATGTGCCAGGCACTGTTCTGACCCTCAGGGTAATCAGGTCCAGTCCTCCATGGGACTCCCAGTCGAAGGTACAGTAGAGTTAGCCTGATTTTTGCTGTTGGAGGGTCTCCTTGTCTGCTTCCATTTGGCTGTGGTGCTTGATGATTTGTTCCTTAGGATGGGTAACTCTCTTGCTTGGGTCTCAACTTGCTGCCTCTTCCCAACGGCTTCTAGAAACATCCTCACTTCCGACCCGTCAGCCCACCGTTGACCCCCACCTTGGGTGCACCCTAGAGTTTCTCACGTGCTGTGGTTTGTTTCTCCCCCCAACTTCAGGTTCGTGGGTAGGTTCAAGTCCCGAAAAGAACGGGAGGCCGAGTTGGGAGCCAAAGCCAAAGAATTCACGAATGTTTATATCAAAAATTTTGGGGACGACATGGATGACGAACGACTGAAGGAACTTTTTAGCAAATATGGTAAGTTTGGGAGTTAACTGGAATTGTTGCCTTTTTTTACTCTAGTGTCTGCAGACTGTAAGCTCCTTGCGGGCAGGGAACGTGCCTACCAATTCTTGTTATATTTGTACTCTCCCAAGCGCTTAGGACAATGCTCAGCACACTGTAAGTGCTCAATAAATAGGATTAACTGATTGATAGTGATATCTTCTCCCAACCATGGCTCTGGTGCCGTCTTGGAGTCAGGTCGGAAATTCCAAGCCAGAGTCTCTTGAAAAACATTGCTGAGGTGTAGGTTGATGGGATGAAAGGGCTTTGGGGTTGGATTGGGGAAGAGTATATAGGTTTAGGTTTAGGCTTGATTTAATGATAATGAGCACTTACTGAGTGTTTGGAACTGTACTAAGTGCTTGGGAGAATACCACAGTGTGCAGGTACGTTCCTTCCCCTCAAGGAGGTTACTATGTAAACTCTGACATGGAGATTTTCTCCTTGAAGCGGAGGGCCTCGTGCTAACATGATTTCTTGGCAACAGGTAAGACCCTGAGCGTAAAGGTGATGACAGACCCCAGTGGGAAGTCCAAAGGCTTTGGCTTTGTGAGCTTTGAAAAACATGAGGATGCCAATCAGGTAAAACCGGCTTTAGTTCCCCACAAATTTTTGTTGGAAAGCTTGCGTTCGGTGCTGCATGCTGTGATAGAGCAAACAAGTTGGAAAAAGTCAGAAAAGCTAAGGGTCATGAGGAATTCTTAGCTACGTTCTTTCTCTTTATTGGAGGTGCCCAATTTTCAAGGCACTTTCACATTGCTGATCACATTTTATCCCTGTCAGGAAGGAGAGACCAGCACTACTGTCCCTCTAGACGTATCTAAGGAAAACTGAGGCCCATCCAAGTGTTATGACTCATAAGCTCATGCTCTTTCCACTGGACTGTACTACCTTATCCTGTGGGATCAAAAGGTTATAAAAGGGGAAGCAAATAACATGATGAACAAAAGGTGAGGCCCCTTGGAGTCTGAAGCCCGATGACAGTCAGTTGTCAGTGAAAAAGAAAGTGGGTTTGAAATCATTTCTGAGTAAGGTGGTTACTGCATTTAATGTTTCCATAGAGTGCCTTGCCCTAAGCCAATCTTTTGGTTTTACCAAGGTCAGTTTCTCAGAAGGGACACATGAACTGTGAAAGTCTTTAAGGACTAATTCTTATGTAATCCCAGCGCTTAGAACAGTGCTTGACGCATAGTAAGCATAGAGCAAATGCAGCCATAATAATAAATACTAAAAAGAATGAGGAGCCGTGAAGCTGGTCTAGACAGACTTGTTCGTCTTTTTCCTGAGCAGGCAGTCGAAGACATGAACGGGAAGGACATCAACGGGAAAATGGTATTTGTCGGCCGGGCGCAGAAGAAAGTCGAACGCCAGGCTGAGCTCAAACGGAAATTTGAACAGCTGAAGCAAGAAAGAATCAGCCGCTACCAGGTGAGGTGGCCAGCGTTCCCTCCCCAGTTGGATGGCCGGGATCGCCTTGGGCCAGGTGCCCAATGAAATGGTTCCTTTTCTCCTGCAAACTTCCGGGTGTTCGTTTTCCTTTGAAAATAGCAAAATTGTGAGCACACTTATTTCAAGGACATGTATAATAACGATGATAATGATGATAATTGGTTTTAGGCGCTTGCTATTTTTCAGTCACCCAAGTGCTGGGGTAGATACAAGGTAATCAGGTTGGACCCTGTCCCACATCATCTTAAGTGAAAGGAGAGGGTGGGTTTTTAATCTCCATTTTACAGACTAATAGTCTGAATGACTGGCCCACAGTCACATAACAGGTTGGTGGCGGAGCCGGGATTAGAATCCAGGTCTCCTGACTCCCAGCACCACGGACTGAAGAGAATCTGTCCCACTTTTCTGTTGCTGTAGTCTCCCAAGTACAGTGCTTTGAACACAGTAAGTGCTCAATAAATGCAATTGGATGATGAATGAAATTCACCCCAGGGCATAGCACAGTGCTCAGCCCTGATTGAGGGCCTAATAAATATCCTTATAATAACATCGCACCTAAATCTTTCCCACTCCTGTGACCCCGTGCGGGAGTGGTGACAAATGGTGCTACAGAATGGCAGAGGAAATCCAGACAGGTCGCTACACCGATCACCCAGGCACCTGTCCCTACAACTCTGCAACATGTGCTCCTCCGTTGGGAAGCAGTGTGGCCTAGTGGAAAGAGCAGACCCAATAGAGGCCTTTCGTTCTAATCCCGGCTCTACCAACATACCTGCTGTGTGATCTTGGGCAAGTCACTTTATTTCTTTATGCCTCAGTTCCCTCATCTGCAAAATGGGGTTTTACTACCCTTTCTCCCTCCTACTTAGACTTAGGCGGAACCCGATTGTCTTGTATCTACGCCGGCATTTAATAGAGTGTTTGGCACATAGAGCTTAACAAGTACCATCATTATTATTATTTCAGTGGTATTTGTAAAACACTAGCTAAATGTCAAGGACTGGACTAAGTGCTGGGAGAGAGACATGTTTATCAGGTTGGACATAGTCCCAGTCCCACATGGAGCTCACAGTCTGAATTGGAGGGAAGAGGGTTTAATTTTCAATTTATAGATGAGATAACTGAGGCCCAGAGAAGCAAAGTGACTTGCCCAAGGTTGCACATCAAGCAATTGGCAGAGCCGGGGAAGAGAACCCGGATCCTCTGGCTCCCTGACCCTTGTCCTTTCCACTAGGCTATGCTGCTTCTTCAACTTCTTAGTCTGTTAGGGATTCTTTGTTAAGTAGTTTGACTTGCTGAGTCCCCATAATTTTTTTAAATAGTAATGCTATCAATGTTACGTCTATTACCTGTACTGATGTTGCTTTTTTTGTTTTAGGGAGTGAATCTGTACATTAAGAACCTGGATGACACCATTGACGATGAAAAACTACGGAAGGAATTTTCTCCTTTTGGGTCGATCACCAGCGCAAAGGTATCATGGCAATACCCTTCATTCAACAGAAGCACAAGGGACAGGGGTTTGGGCGGAGGACCAAGCTCCAGAGATCCATTAGTCCAGAAGGCCTTGTATTTGGCCTTGGAGGTTGTGGTTTGGATCAGGAAGGGGACTGGGCTTGTGCCTTGTAAATTCAGAGCAGTTTTGGATGGAATAGATACCCTTTCTGCCATCCACTGGGAATGTTAACTCTGAATGTTTGGAGAGAAAGCAGTCCCTTAAATTTTCTTCTTTCTGAAGACTTACCTTGATATAAGAGGCGAGGTTTGTGGCGGGGCGTTCAAAGCCGGGCCGTGTTCTAGAGCCGGGATAAAGACCGCACCTGAATCTTTCCCGTGCCTTGCTGGGCAGTGTGGGTTTGGGGACAGATGGTGCTACACTAGCTGCAGAGGAAATCCAGGCAGGTTACTTTCCATTTACATTGCAACTTGCCTCTACAACTCTGCCACATTTGCTCTTCTGTTTTTGTAGTTGTGTGTTTGTGGTATTTATCTGAAAGCCATTTTTTGTTTTTATTTCTTATTAAAGACCCCCTGCCTTTTTTTTATGGTATTGAGTGCTTACTATGTGCCAAGCACTGGGGTAGGTACAAGGTCTCAGTCCCTGTCCCACACGGGGCTCGCAGTCTTTATTACCCATTTTACAGATGAGGTAACTGAAGCCCTGAGAAGTTAAGTTGCTTGCCCATGGTCACACAGACAAGTCGTGGAGCGGGATTATAAAACCCAGGCCCATGCCGTATCCACTAGGCCACACTGCTTCTCATTTCCAAGACCACTTCTCTAGAGGGAAGTTCATTTTATCTATTTCTGATGACTGTTTGCACCGAACCTCGGCAGAACATTATACCGAGCACTGGGCTGAGGCATAAAAGTTCTGACTACTGACCCTGTCCCCCCAGGGCAGCTTCAGCTCTAAAAATGAAGTGAGAAGAGACCTGTGAAAGAAAGAGCTGGGCAAATTTGGTTTTAAAACAAAAATTTCAAAAAGAAAAAGGAGAAAAGCCTCCTTCTGCAATCTGGCTCACCTCTTTGGGTCAGGCTCCCTGGCAACAGTGGCAGGAGGGTAGGTAAGTCAATCAGTTGTATTTCTTGAGTGCTTACTGTGCGGGGCACTGTAATGAGCCCTTGGGAGAGTACGGTATAACAATAAGCAGACACATTCCCTGACCATAAAGAGTTTACAGTGTAGAGAGGGGGACAGACGTTAATAGAAAGAGAGAAATGACAGAAACGGGCATAAGTGCTGTGGGATTGGGAAGGGGAGATGAATAAAGGGAGCAAGTCAGGACGATGCAGAAGGGAGTGGGAGAAGAGGAAAGGGGCTTAGTTAGGGAAGGCCTCATGGAGAAGATAGGGCTTCAATAAGGCTTTGAAGCAGGGGAGAGTCATTGTCAAATTTGAGGAGGGAAGGCATTCCATTTACACTCACTCCCTCGGTGAACTCATCCGCTCTCACGGCTTTGACTACCATCTCTACGCAGATGACATGCAGATCTACATCTCCGCCCCGTCCTCTCCCCCTCCCTTCAGGCTCACATCTCCTCCTGCCTCCGGGACGTCTCCACCTGGTTGTCGGCCCGCCACCTAAAACTCAACACGAGCAAGACTGAGCTCCTCATCTTCCCTCCCAAACCCGGTCCGCTCCCAGACTTCTCTATCACCGTGGATGGCACGACCATCCTTCCCGTCCCGCAGGCCCGCAATCTCGGTGTCATCCTTGACTCGTCCCTCTCGTTCACCCCACACATCCTATCCGTTACCAAGACCTGCCGGTTTCACCTCTACAATATCGCCAAGATCCGCCCTTTCCTCTCCACCCAAACGGCTACCTTACTATTACGGGCTCTCGTTATATCCCGGCTAGACTACTGTGTCAGCCTTCTCTCTGACCTCCCTTCCTCCTCTCTCGCCCCGCTCCGGTCTATTCTTCACTCCGCTGCCCGGCTCATCTTCCTGCAGAAACGATCTGGGCATGTCACTCCCCTTCTTAAACAACTCCAGTGGTTGCCTATCGACCTCCGCTCCAAACAAAAACTCCTCACTCTAGGCTTCGAGGCTCTCCATCACCTTGCCCCTTCCTACCTCTCCTCCCTTCTCTCTTTCTACCGCCCACCCCGCACGCTCCGCTCCTCCGCCGCCCACCTCCTCACCGTCCCTCGGTCTCGCCTATCCCGCCGTCCACCCCCGGGTCACGTCCTCCCGCGGTCCCGGAACGCCCTCCCTCCTCACCTCCGCCAAACTGATTCTCTTTCCCTCTTCAAAACCTTACTTAAAAATCATCTCCTCCAAGAGGCGTTCCCAGACTGAGCTCCTCTTCCCCCTCTACTCCCTCTGCCATCCCCCCTTTACCTCTCCGCAGCTAAAGCCTCATTTTCCCCTTTTCCCTCTGCTCCTCCACCTCTCCCTTCCCATCCCCACAGCACCGTACTTGTCCGCTCAACTGTATATATTTTCGTTACCCTATTTATTTTGTTAATGAATTGTACATCGCCTTGATTCTATTTAGTTGCCATCGGTTTTTACGAGATGTTCTTCCCCTTGACGCTGTTTAGTGCCATTGTTCTTAGACCGTAAGCCCGTCAAACGGCAGGGACCGTCTCTATCTGTTGCCGACTTGTTCATCCCAAGCGCTTAGTACAGTGCTCTGCACACAGTAAGCGCTCAATAAATACTATTGAATGAATGAATGAATCATTCCAGGCCAGAGACAAGGCGTGAGCGAGGGGTTGGCAGTGAGATAGGCGAGATGAAGGTATGGTGAGGAGGTTGGCATCAGAGGAGCCAAGAGTGCGAGCTGGGTGGTAGTCGGAGAGAAGATGGGGGAGGCTGTATGGTAACAAATCTAATTATTGCTGAATTGTACTTTCCAAGCACTTAGGACAGTGCTCTGCACACAGTAAGCACTCAATAAATCTGTTTGAATGAATGAGTCAATCTGTCAGTGGCCGGGAACCCCAGGCCTTAATGGTGACTGTCCCAGGGGTGGGACTAGCCCAGGATTCTTTCATTTCTTCTCTAAGCAATGTGGGCTAATGGAAAGATCATGGAACTGGGAGTCAGGAGACCTGGCTCGGAGTGCTGGTTCCGCCACTTACCTACAGCATGACCTTGGACAAGTTACTTTACTTTGGTGCCTCAGTTTTCACATCTGTAAAATGGGAATAAAATACCTGTCGATGTTATCTGTTGAGGACTTACTGGGTGCAGAGCATTGTATTAAGGGCTTGGGAGAGGTCAGTACAATGATTGGTTGCGGCGTTCTCTGCCCCCGCCGAGCTATCCTTCCTCCCTCTTTGACTGAGTCCCATGTGAGACGGGATTGTGACCGACCTGATGAGCTCCTTTCTACCCAGTGCTTAGTACAGGATGCTCTGCACGTAGTTTGTGCGGAATAGACTAAGTTCGCTGTGGATGGGGAAAGTGTCTGTTTATTGTTTTATTGTACTCTCCCAAGCACTTAGTACAGTGCTCCATCCATAGTAAGTGCTCAGTAAATACGACTGAATGAAATACTATCACTTTTTATGAAAAAGGTTGAGCATGAGCCAAACGTGCCCATTCGACACCGGATGTTCCTTGTTGTAGGTGATGCTCGAGGAGGGACGGAGCAAAGGCTTTGGCTTCGTCTGTTTCTCCTCCCCCGAGGAGGCCACCAAGGCGGTGACGGAGATGAACGGGCGGATTGTGGGCTCTAAGCCGTTGTACGTGGCCCTGGCCCAGCGGAAGGAGGAGCGGAAGGCCCACCTGACCAATCAGTACATGCAGCGCATCGCCGGAATGCGGGCCCTCCCTGCCAATACCATCATCAACCAGTTCCAGCCGGCCGCCGGGGGCTACTTCATGCCCGCTGTTCCGCAGGTGAAGCCTGGTTGCCCACCCCCAGGGAATTCCCAGGTCCCTGCCCAAAATCCTAGCAAATTTTAGTGAAAGGGTGTGAACCCCATTTAAAGTAGAACCAGACTCCAGTGAGCAGTCTGTGTCTGTAAGAGGGGGAAATGGATGTGGAATTAGTACCAGGGTCACCTAGCTACCTTTTATGGGACACATCATAATAATTGTAATAATAATTATGGTACTTGTTAAACTCTTACTATGTGCCAAGCAATGTTCTAAGCACTAAAAGAGATACAAGTTAATCAGGTTGGACATAGTCCCTGTCCCACATGGGGCTCACACTCTTAATCCCCACTTTTCAGATGAGGTAACAGGTCCAGAGAAGTGAAGCGTCTTGCCCCAGGTCACACAGAAGACATGTGGAGCAGCCAGGATTAGAACCCAGGTCCTTCTGACTCCAAGGCCCCTGTTCTATCCACTAAGCCATATTGCTCCTCTGGGTAAAATGGATATTAATGGGCATATGGGGGCATGGACTGCGTCCAACCAGATTAGCTTGTGTCTGCCCCCAAGCTTAGGACAGTGCTTGGCACACAATAATCGCTTGTCAAATAATATTAAAAAAAATTACGGCTTTGGGTTGGTGGAAGACTTTGCAACAGTTGCTTAGGAACTGACCTTAAGTGACCACATTTTCTCTGTTCTCCATTTAGGCTCAGAGTAGACCCACCTACTATGCACCCAATCAGATGGCTCAGATGAGACCCAACCCTCGCTGGCAACAAGCAGGGAGGCTGCAAGGTAAGCAGGGAAGGGACGGGAACGGAAAAAAAGGATTCACTCCAAACATCCTGTTGCCCTCATGAGTGAAGCAGCTTGATGTAGTGGAAAGAGTCCGGGCCTGGGAGTCAGAGAACCTGGACTCTAATCCCGGCTCTGCCACTTGCCTGTTGTGTGACCTTGGGAATGTCACTTCACTTTTCTGTGCCTCAGTTTCCTCAACTGCTAAATGGGGATCTGATACCGGGCCTCCCTCGTATTTAGACTGCGAGCCCCATGTGGGATGGGGACTCAGCTGATTAACTTGTATCTACTCCAGTGCTTAGAATCATGTTCAACATGTAGTAAGGGCTTAAATGGCATGATTATAGATGCAGAACAGTAGGATGAGGTGGGTCAGTGGTCTTGTGTATGTCCTGAAATACCATGCCCACCCCCCCGGTCTGGTATGAAAGGTAGTCTAGGCAGGTTTTTGAGCCAAGAAGACCAGAGGGAGTTCCTCTGGGCATCAGTCTGCCCTGTCAAAAATCAGTCTCAGGTGAACTTATCGCTGTTTCCCAAAAATAGGAAATGGGCATTGGACCACTGCAGACGGTCTGTCTGGATTTAGTTTTTAGGTTATCCCTTCGGGTAAACTGTTCAACGTGAATTTATCATTAGCCATTTTACCCTTGACCATGTTAACATCTGCCTTTCCGAAAACCAGTCCATACCAGTTGCCCGTTTTGTGACCGGGCAGTGAACGGAATCTATGAAAAAGCCATTGGGTTTCTTTTGCCTGCTTCATCAATCTTTTCTGGCACCTCAACTTCTCTCCCACCACTGGCTGCAATGGCAAAACTGAGACCTCCTTCACGACTCATGCTTCTGCCTCGATCTCCCCCCCCCCCCCCCCCCCCCCCCCCCCCCGCAGGCTTCCAAGGAATGCCAAACGCCATGCGCCAGTCTGGGCCTCGCCCAGCCCTGCGCCACCTGACCCCAGCGGGTAACGCTCAGGCCTCTCGCGGCCTCCCGGCTGCTCCCCAGAGAGTTGGTAAGTGGCGTCCTTCTGGGAAGTGACATTTTTCTCCCCAAAGAGGAATTTGCGAAGGATTGAAGCCAGGGCGGGATCTTCTTCTCACTGTCCCGCTGGCGGCTGGTCGGGCTCGAAGCCGGCTGGGGTACAATTGCGTTGGATTGTTTCCGCCCTCTACCGTGACGTGAGAGTCTTAGGATGGGAGATGTTACAGAACCAGCAGGGGAAATCCAGATGGGTGATCTTCCACCAGAGATAGAGATAGCCCTCATCTCTACACCTCTGCCATAACTCTTGGGTCCTGAGAGTTTAAGGGGCACAGCGCAATATATTACACTTTTCAGTTCCGCTGCAGTCAGGCCATTTGGCTGTGAGTCGGATAAACTCTCCCCCTTATTGGGGAGTAGTGCTACTTGTTGTCTGATCAGCTGGGCATCTCTTCACCTGGAGAGCTGAGTTGGAGTGCAGATGACCTGGGTTCTAATCCTGCCTCCCCCACCTCGGCTTTGTGACCTTGGTCAAGTCACTTCACTTTCCTGCCCCCTTTTCCTCTTCTGTAAAATAGGGATAAACGGGTGAGCCCCATGTGGGACGGGGGACCGTGTCCATCCTGATTAACTTGTATCTATCCCAGCACTTAACTAGTACCGTTATTATCGTCATCATCAAATGAGGTGCACCGGCACTGGCTTCCCGCAGGGCTCGCAGAAGCTCCCGTCTGTTTCTCTTTCCAGGGGTTCCTCCTGCCGCGCAGAATTTAGCTCCCCGCGCCCCCGTGGCGGCAGCTACCCCCCGGGCTGTCCCTCCTTACAAATACGCCTCAAATGTTCGCAGCCCCCACCCAGCCATTCAGCCTTTACAGGTAGGTAATGAAAGCGACTGGACGCGTGCCAGCCGAGGTCGGCTTGACCTGCGCTGTGGCTACGGGAATTTCCGCAGAAGTTGCCAAGTTATCCCTTTAGTGGTTGGAAATTAGGGCCCTTCTCATTGTGGGGTGGTTGGGTGTAGCCCATATTTCGCTCCTGAACGCCTGTAACCCTTTCTGTTCTTTCCCTCCCCACTCTGTGTTCACCAACAGGCCCCTCAGCCTGCCGTGCACGTGCAAGGACAGGAGCCTCTTACAGCTTCCATGCTGGCAGCCGCTCCGCCTCAGGAGCAGAAACAGATGTTGGGTAAGTGAGAAACCTTTGGACCCGAAGTCAAAGATTAGTACAGTCCTGGCACGGGACATCCTTTCTCAATGGGCAGCTCATTCAAGTCGGGCACTAAATTTCCGTTGAACAATGCCTGGGATCCCACCTTAAAGAAGCCATTTGGTAGTTGAATTATAAGAAATTGTGCTACTCAAGCATTTTACTGTGTGCCCAGCACTGAGGTAGATGGAAGATAATCATATCCGACACAGCCTCTGACCTTCTCTCTCCTCTTAGGCCCGCCCAACACGCACACACAGGATTCCCGGTCTCTGAATCCCCATTTTCCCCTAGACAGAGGGAAATGAAGTGATTCGGCCAAGGTGTCACAGCAGGCGAGCGGCAGAGTTGGGATTAGAGCCCAAGTCTCCCAATTCCCAGCACTGAGCCCTTTCCACGATGCCACACTGCTTCCTTCCCAGCTGGTGGCAAAATGCCTACGGAGTTGGCTTCTTAAAGTGACCTCTGCTGTGAACATCCTTGCAGGAGAACGCTTGTTCCCACTGATCCAAGCTATGCACCCCAGCCTGGCGGGAAAGATCACAGGGATGTTGCTGGAGATCGACAATTCCGAGCTGTTGCACATGCTGGAGTCGCCTGAGTCCCTCCGCTCGAAGGTCAGCCCGGCTCCCGTCACTGCCCGCCTTGGGTCGGCCTGGAGGGTGACTGGGGGGTGGGAGGTGGGGCGGGGGGCAGTCACTTAATCCCGAACAACCTTCCGCAGGTGGAGGAGGCCGTGGCAGTACTACAGGCTCACCAAGCCAAGAAGGAAGCAGCCCAGAAAGTGGGCGTGGTTGCTGCTACCTCTTAGATGGGGAAGGCTGGTAGATATACTCTCGAAACCGCATTTGTTGAAATGACAGACCTAAATTGAGGAAAACTGTAAAGTACTTGTCATTGTCTGGGCGCCTTTTGAATTTGTCTAGGGTGCTTCCATAATAATTATGGTACTTGCTCAGCGTTGATTTTGTGCCCAGCCCTGTTCTAAGCGCTAGGGTAGGTAAAGTTTAATCAGGTTGGACACAGTCCCTGTCCCACGTGGGGCTCACACTCTTAATCCCCATCTTTCAGATGAGATAACTGAGACCCAGAGAAGGGAAGTGACCTGCTCGAGGTCCCACAGCAGACAAGTGGGGGATCCGGAATTAGAACTCAGGTCCTTCTGACTCCCAGGGCCCGTGCTCTATCCAGTAGGCAGAGCTGACGGTAACAAATAAAAAGCAAAATGTCCGGACAGGGAGCATCCTGTACAGACACAGACCCTAGGCCCCTCCTGATAGAAAACATTGTTTATAAGTTGGGCTATTTCCAGATGTTCTAGTCTAGAGGAGTTTCTTCCCAAATTGGGCTACAAAGCAGGTCTCGGTTTACCGGTCAGTGAGATGGGTGGCTGTTACCTAGTTTTCAGAGATGTTAAGGGATTACCGAGGGGGCTTGGTGGGAAAATAGCTCTAAAGTGCCCTGAACATTTAGACAAAAGGTGTCCTATGAACATGAAGTGTTTATTGGTTGTCTCGTTATCTTTGCAGGACATGAAGAAGCCGAATACCCCCTTCGTAGATATTAGCTTAAGATGTGTGGAGATGTCTTCACTGTCCCGTAGATCCGAATGCCAAGAAATATGTCACCGAAGTTTTTTGCCATTTTTGTAAACTTTCTTTGAAAAGCCATTTCAGAAAGTCAGCTTGTGGAAAAGGTCTGGGCTTTCAGGATCCAAGCTTTTTGTCTGCAGCCGGGGCAGTGCCGACACCTTCCTCTTTTCTAAACAGAAGGAACTTTTCTGACTGAAAGTATTTTTGGGGATTTCGGTTTTATCAGGAGTTGGTTTTATTTGGACTCTCCAGTTTGTGAAGTCTCGTAAAGTTTCTCAATAAAGAAATAAAAACCTTCATTAAATTGCTTGTGTATTTTTATCCCTGCATCGTGCAGGCTCTGCTGAATTTATTTTATTTCCATCAAAAGGAAGTCTTAATTTTCACAGGAAGGAGTCTTTGGAATGGAGTAAATCAGTAAAACTGTCGATTTATTCCCTCATTCACTTTAATCTTGTCTTCAATGTCCTAGGCCAACCGTTTAGAACAATGTGCAGCCCAGAGTTAACGCTCATTTGAAAAGGTTTAGTGCTCTCATTTGAATGGTGTCAGCTACCTGAAAATGCCACATTAAACATGGCGGACTGTGAAGCAGAAAGTTCTAAATAATGCTGAGCAGTGGTCGTTAATTTTGCCTCAACCCTTACGCCCTTCACGGCATTTTTTCAACTTCACAAAAACGGAACCTGGACGGGAGGATACAAAAGAAAATTCATGGTGCAGGTGGGAAAGGATTTGGTTTAGTAGGAGTCATTGCATGTCTGGGATGCTTAGGGGTGTGTGTTAAGCACTCACTGCAGGGTACTAAACAGGAGATAACAGTCCCTCCACACATGGGACTCTGTATAGGAGGATAGGACAGGTATTAAATCTCCATTTTATTGATGAGATAAGCACAGAGAAGTTAAGTGACTTGCCCTAGGTCCCACACAATCTTTGGAGGAGCCAAGGTAGAGGACCATGCTCTTTCTGCAGGGCCAGGCTGTTTCTCAAGGCGCTGTGTGTTCCAAAGAGGAGAGAAATCCTGAAACAGTATGTCCAGGGATACTTAAAGAAAACATGGAGGGTGCAGTTTCATTAGATTATTCTTCACAAATGTGGATGGAAACAAGTTGCTTAAACAATCTCACATATTGACAGTGGCTGGCTTGAGGCATCACCTCCAAGGGGCCTTCCCTGATTAAGCCCTCTTTTCCCGGGCTCAATCTCCCTTCTGCGTTGCCTCTGCACTTAAGCTTATGTACATATCTTTAACATATATTATGAATTATTATATTAATGTCTGCCTCCCTTCTAGATTTTAAGCTTGTAATGGGCAGGGTATCTGCTGTTTATTGGTTTTTAGACGTTCAAGAGTTGGGGCTGGAAAGAGTTCAGTTGAGTGGGTGCTTTCTAAGGGCTTGACCCTGTACTAGCTGACTTTTGGGGGGCCGAGGGCTATTTGGGGCTACAGAGAGAGAGAGGAGGAAGGCCCCCCCTCCGCCCCCCCAATATCCTTCCTTGGGGAATCTGGGTGGGTTGGGGAGGAATGAGGAGATAAAGGGTTCCCTTTTTTCCCTCTGCTCCTCCACCTCTCCCTTCCCATCCCCACAGCACTGTACTCGTCCGCTCAACTGTATATATTTTCATTACCCTATTTATTTTGTTAATGAATTGTACATCGCCTCGATTCTATTTAGTTGCCATTGTTTTTACGAGATGTTCTTCCCCTTGACTCTTATTTATTGCCATCGTTCTTGTCTGTCCATCTCCCCCGATTAGACCGTAAGCCCGTCAAACGGCAGGGACCGTCTCTATCTGTTGCCGACTTGTTCGTCCCAAGCGCTTAGTACAGTGCTCTGCACATAGTAAGCGCTCAATAAATACTATTGAATGAATGAATAAAGGGGGGGTGGGGGGACCCCTCACCTCTACCTGAGGCGGGGCCCTGTCAGAAAGAGAGGGGCGGGGGAAGGGGAGGAGGCCCGGGTGGTGAGGGGATAAGGGAAGGAGGGAGGAGGCCCGGGCAGTGAGGAATTGAGGGAAGAGGCCCGGGCGGTGAGGGGATGAGGGAAGAAGAGAGGGAGGAGGCCCGGGCGGTGAGGAGAAAGGGGAGGAAGCCCGGGAGGTTGGGGGATGAGGGAAGAGAGGCCCGGGCGGTGAGAGGAAAGGGGGTGTGGGGGAAGGAGATGGAGGAGGCCCCGGCGGTGAGGAGAAAGGGGAGGAGGAGGGAGGAGGCCCGGGCGGTGAGGGGATGAGGGAAGAGGAGGCCCGGGCGGTGAGGAACTGAGGAAAGAGACCAGCTGGTGAGGGGATGATGGCGGAGGAGGAGGAGGGCCGGGCGGTGAGGGGATGAGGAAAGAAGAGGCCCGGGCGGTGAGGGGATGAAGGAAGAAGAGGCCGGGGCGGTGAGGGGAAGGAGGAGGGAGGAGGCCCGGGCGGTGAGGGGATGAGGGAAGAGGACGCTCGGGCGGTGGGTGAGGAGATGGAGGAGGCCCCGGCGGTGAAGGGATGAGGGAAGAGGAGGCCCAGGGGGTGAGGGGAAAGGTGAGGAGGAAGGTCGGAGGAGGAAGCAGCCCTGTTCCGGGGGAAGAGGCGGAGCCGAACTGCGCCGCATCATGGCCACCACCAAGCGGGTCCTCTATGTGGGTGCGTAACGGCAGCCCCGGGCCCGGAGGACCAGGCCTGGGGGTTCGGGGTTCGGATCCTGCGGGGTTCGGGTCTCGGGGGGCCCGGGGAGGCCGGCGGGCTCTGCTCTGTGCCCTTCTGCGGGGAAATTGCCTCCTGCGAGCCCTCCGCCCTCCATGCCTGTCCTGGCTCAAAATGGGGTCCCCTAGGATGGCGATTTTTGTTTTCTCACCCCTTAGGGACTCGAGGCTTATTCGGAAATAATATTTTTTAATGTGCAGGACTCTAACCATGAACCCAGTGGGGGGTGGATCGCTTAGTTTAGAGCAGTGCTTTGCACATGGTAAGTGCTTAACAAATACCAACATTATTATTAGCTGCGACTTTTTTGGAAATAATAATAATAATAGTATTTGTTAAGCACTTACTAGGGGCCAGACACTGTTCTAAGAGCTGGGGTAGATACAATAATAATAATGTTGGTATTTGTTAAAGCGCTTACTGTGTGCAGAACACTGTTCTAAGCACCGGGGGAGATACAGGGTAATCAGGTTGTCCCACATGAGGCTCACAGTCTTAATCCCCATTTTAAAGATCAGGTAACTGAGGCACAGAGAAGTGAAGTGACTTGCCCACAGTCACACAGCTGACAAGTGGCAGAGCTGGGATTCGAACCCATGACCCCTGACCCAAGCCCGGGCTCTTTCCACTGAGCCATGCTGCTTCTCAAGGTTGGACACAGTCCCTGTCCCACATAGGGATCACAATCCGTAATCCCCATTTTACAGATGAGGGAACTGAGGCCCAGTGAAGAGATTTTTCCAAGGTCCCACAGCAGACAAGTGGTGGAGGCAGAATTAGAACCCAGGTCCTTCTGACTCCCGGGCCCGGACTCTCTCCACTGCACCATGCTGCTTCTCTCAGAGCCCCATCGGTGACTTAAGTCATTTAACTGCTCTGTGCCTCAGTTCCCTCATCTGTAAAATGGGGATTAAGACTGAGAATCCCATGAGGGACAAGGGACTGTGTCCAACCTGTTTATCTCCTGTCCACCCCGCCACTTAGAACAGTTCCTGGCACGTAACAAGTGCTTATAACAAATACCATTTTTTTAAAAAAGTGATTGACATGTGTGAAGGTCAATTTGTTGAATATGCTGCATTTTCCTGCAACAGCATATTTTGCAAATTGGAAAGGAAACTGCAAGCGTTGTTTCTCCATGAAGCCTGAGCTTAGTACAGTGCCTGGCACATAGTGAGCACTTACCAAATACCATTAAAAAAAATCAGGAGGGTACTCCAGTCGTATTTTTCTTGGTGCAGTACCCTAAACTCAGAGTTTTGCAGCCCAAGGGGCATGTTGTTCATACTTACCGGGCTACAGTCCCCATGGATGGGGCTAAAATGAGATGCCTGTATAGAAGTGCCTTTATTTTCCTGGCAGGTGGGCTGGCAGAGGAGGTGGATGAGAAAGTTCTTCATGCGGCTTTTATTCCCTTTGGAGATATCACAGACATTCAGATACCACTGGACTATGAAACAGGTGAGCAGTGTTCCATGGCCACCCAACATTCATTCATTCAATCCTATTTATTGAGCACTTACTGTGTGCAGAGCCCTGTACTAAGTGCTTGGGAGAGTACATTACAGCAGTTAACCGACACATTTTCTGCCCTCCACTGATTTCAGCCTCAGGGAGAGAGGCTCAGATTCAGAGTTGCTTTCTTATTCATTCAGTCGTATTTATTGAGCACTTACTGTGTGCTGAGCACTGTACTAAGCGCTTGGAAAGTCCAATTCGGCAACAGAGACAATCCCTCCCCATTAGGCTCACAGTCTAGAAGGGTGGGGACAGACTACAAAGCAAGTGGACAGACATCAATAGTATCAATATAAATAAATAGAATTATATTCACATCATTAATAAATAGAATAATACATATGAACATATATACACAAGTGCTGTTGGGGGGAAGGGGGTTAGAGCAGAGGGAGGGAGTAGGGGCGATGGGGAGGAAAGGAGGAGCAGAGGAAAAGGGGGGCCTCAGTCTGGGAAGGTCTCCTGGAGGAGGTGAGATTTCAGTAGGGCTTTGAAGGGGGGAAGTTTGCTAGTGTGGTAGATGAGGAAGGAGGGCTATCCAGACCAGAAGTATGACGTGGGCCGGGGATTGACGGTGGGACAGGTACAGTGAGGAGGTTAACGGCAGAGGAACAGAGTGTGTGGTATGTGCACTCAATAAAGTTGTTACCACCACGATCCTCCCCGCTTCTGAGGCCCTCAACCATGGCATTATATGTTACTCCACTGTGGGCAGGGAATGTGTCTGTGTATTGTTACTCTGTACTTTCCCAATCACTTAGTACAGTGCTGTAAACACAGTAAGTGCTCAATAAATACAATTGAATGAATACTCTCCCTTTCTTTCAAATCCCATATTCAGTCTGTTGTCCTATCCTGTTGGCTTTTTGTCCATAACCTTTCCAGGATCTGCCCCTTCCTCTCCATATAGCCACTGTGCAATCTAGCCCTTGAATCTTACATCGCTATTCCCCTCTCCAGGACATACTTCACTCTGCTGCCAGAATTGTTTTTCTAAAACGACACCCTACACACATTACCCGTGTGGCTCATAAATCTCAAATAGCTATCCATTCCTCTTTGTATCAAGCAGAAACTTCTGACCATTACCTAGAAGGCACTTAATCGGCTGTGTCCCTCCTCTATCCACTCCCTTTTTCTGTTACACCCCAGCTCTCACTCTTCAGTCTTCTTAAATGAACCTACTCACTATTCCTTGTGCTCGTGTTTCCCACTTTGGCCTTCCCCCTCTGAAACTTCCTTCCCCTACAAATCCAACAGACCACAGCTCTTCCCATCTTTAAAGTCCTTCAAAAGTCACATCTCTTCAGGGAAGCCATATCCAATCAATTTCTAATCACCTCAGGTTATGGACCCAGCTGCTGCGCTTGCACTATTTCAGAACCTAAGCACTCCCAACTTTCCCTCGGTAATCGTATATCACAGTAATCGTGAGCTCCTAGCCCGTACACTTCATTCCTCTAAGCATCAGTTTGCTCACTGTGCCCCAGTCTCATCTGTCTCACCTCCGACTCCTTCCCATATCCTCCTGGAACTTCCTCCCCTGTCATTAATGCCAAACCACTACTCTCCCCACATTAAAGCCAAATTAAGGTTACATCTTCAAGAGTCCTTCCCCAGTTAAGCTCCCTTTTTTTTCCAGCTCCTCCCCTCTGCATTGTTTGCACTTGGAGCTGTATCTTTTGGGCATTTGATATTCACCTCACAATCAGGCCCTCCGCACTTATGTACATGTATATAAATTATATATTATAAATTGATTTATATTAATATGTCTCCCCCTCTAGACTGTAGGCCCATTGTGGGCAAAGAATGTGTCTAGCAATTCTGTTGTACTCTTCCAAGAGCTTAATATGGTGCTCTGCACACAGTAATTGCTCATAAGTACAATTGATGGATCAGTTACTTTAATTTTGGTGTGTTAAGGGAAAAGAATTGGGATATTGGGGATGGTCTCTTCTTGGCATTTGAAGCATTTTAAAAACTGCCTGATAGTATTATTTCTATAGCATCAAGTGACTTCTAAAGTGAAATTCTAATTTTGTTCTCTTTCTCCTGTGGTTGAACAGACGGTTTTTGTCTCTGTAAAGCAAATTCTATTCATATCTATTGTCACAGAAGAATTATTGTGCCGAGTATTTTGAAGTTCTAATACAATGCTGCGTAGACTGTAAGCTTGTTATGGGCAAGGAACCTGTTATCAATTCAGTTATATTGTACTTTCTGAAGTGTTTAGTACAGTGCTGTGCACACTGCAAGTGCGCAATAGATACGTTTGCATATATATTCAATTCAGTTGTAAAAGCAAAAGAAAATATGAGGGTTATGCCTGGTAGTGTGACAGTTCAAATTTAAAAAGGGCTGTTTGCATTTTTTGTTACGGCAAATGTCCTTTGCTTTTGGATTCTTTACAATCTTTGGGGCAGGTATTTAATTTTTTTATAAAGCCACAAATTTTAAAGGATCTCTTTTATAATCTTTTTCTTATAGAAAAGCACAGAGGATTTGCTTTCATTGAATTTGAACTGGCAGAGGTGAGACATGATTTTAAATAACTCCATACTGCGTTTTTCCCATTTGGCCTTTTCTTCAACTTACTGTTAATGGTTGGAGCCTTTATGAGCATTTTTCATTCACAGAACCATTGAAGTTTTTGTTTCCTTGATACTTCGTGGTTTGTTCTTAAGAGGCGTACGTGGGCTTCGTTTAAATTATTTTCCTTGTTTGAAGATAAAATCCACTTTTATAAATAAAACTCAAGTTTTTTTTTGTGAGGGAAATAGTTAATAGTTACTTTCCCACAATATTAAATGGTACTTACTTTGCTTTCCCCATTTTTACCTCCCCCCCACCAGATTTTAAGCTCCTTTTCACTCTGTTACCCTCTTCCAAGCCCATAGTACGGTGCTTGGCACAGAGCAGACACGCAATAAATACTATTAATTGAAATGCTTTTAAAGTGCATGACTAAGTGTTATGTGGCAATTTGATTTTCTGCTTGTTTTTCTAGGATGCTGCAGCAGCTATTGACAACATGGTATGGATTGTATTCCTTCTTTGTAGTTTTGTTTATGGACAGCTACAAAATTCTCTCTTTTCCTTTCCCACATAAATTGAATAGTAAGTGGCAGGCTCCCTCCACCTCCGGTTTAAAATGGAACTGAACTTTTTAAGATGTGAGAAACACTCGCTGTTATTTGCTTTTGTGTCTGTTCTGAAGACCTTGTGGTACTTGCCCCTATTCAATTTTCCCTCCCTTATTGTTTTTGGATTCTAAAAGTGATGGGGAAATTGGTTGCTGATGTGGGTTATTCTTTCTGAGAAATTCTTCATCTTGGGGTGAGTTGAAAGGCAATTCAGATCTTGGTGTTAAGGATCCTTTTATTTCAATTAAAGAAAAAACATCTTAGGACCAAGCTGTAGAGAAGGGGCTGGGATGTGCACCCCCGCTGCATTTTCTAATCATTAAAAGCTCTGTTTAAACTTGGTAAGGTAAAGATGAGAATAATAATAACGTCGATTTCGCTGCAGAATGAATCTGAACTGTTTGGAAGGACAATTCGTGTCAACTTGGCAAAACCAATGAGAATTAAAGAGGGCTCTTCCAGACCTGGTGAGTGAATAAATGACTAGCTGTAAAATGTCCCATGGCTCTGAAGGTTGTTTTCTTCTGTTGTTGTTTGTTTGTTTGTTTAAATGATTTTAGTTAAGTCATAAGTGTCAGGCACCGTACTAAGCGTTGGTTTAGGTACAAGATCATCAGGTTGGACCCAGTCTGTGTTCCATTTGGTACTCACAGTCTTAATCCCCATTTTACCGATGAAATAACTGAGGCCTAGAGAAGTTTCATGACTTGCCCAAGGTCCCACAGCAGACAGAGCTGGGATTAGAAGTTAGGTCCTGGCTCCTAGGCCTATGCTGTGTCCACCAGGCCATGCTACTCTTTATTTGTGTTGCTTTGCTGAATACCTGTTCTCTAGTAGGACGGCCTAGTAGAAAGAGCATAAGACTGGGTGTCAGGAGACCTGTGTTCTATCGAATCTGCTGTGGGACCTTGGGGAAGTCACTGAAATCTCTGGGCCACCGTTTCTTCATCTGCAAAATGGGGATAAACTATTTGCTCTCCCCACCTCCTCTGTGGGGCAGCATAGGAGCTCAGTGTTGATGCTGATGAGCTATAGCCTTCAGTGACGCAGAAACAATAATAATAAGGCTTTATCTTTGTGGCAAGTATACTTTTACCCTCCTCTGGGAAAGAAGTGTGTCCCATTTTTTCCAGTTTGCTTTTTTTTTGTTGTTTTTTTTAAGCACTTGCAAATGTAGTAAATAGGATTTTGCTCCCACTTTGTGATGTGAGGGTGGCCAATTCCATTCATTCATTCATTCCATCGTATTTATTGAGTGCTTACTGTGCAGAGCACTGTACTAAGCACTTGGAATGTACAATTTGGCAACAGATTGAGACAATCCCTGCCCAACAACGGGCTCACAGTCTAAAATGGGGAGATAGACAACAAAACAAAACAATTCCAGGAGCAGGCAGAAAGGCGTCTGTCCTTGGCTTAGATTTCTCTTTTATTCAGTTCCTGAAATTCCTTGTCTTTGGAATCCTCTCCAACTGCAGTGAGCACATTGGGCTGGAAGACTTTCTCCCTAGGCAACAAGGAACCCGCTTACCTATCTGGGATCGGATTAATCTCCCAACTCTCTCTTTTTCCTTTCAGTTTGGTCAGATGATGAATGGTTGAAAAAATTTTCTGGGAAGACACTTGAGAGTAAAGAGGAAGAGGGGTCAGAGCCTCCGAAACCAGAAACACAAGAGGTAAATAACAGCGTTAGGTGGTGCTATGCAGACTGGATAAGTCAGAGTGCCTTTGATCTTGTTCCTGGCAGGTCAGTGGACAAGTTGAGTGGGAAATGGGAAGAACTGGGGCGGGATGCTCATTAGAGGCATTTGATTGATTGGTTAATTGAGGATCTTTTCAATGGACAACTCTGGGAGTGACTCAAATCCAAGGGAAAGAAAAGTTTCAATTAGACTGATGTTCCCCAACCTGTTTCCTTCCCTTTCTTCCTGTTTCAAGTGATTATTTTTTAATTTTTTATTGTCACTGGTACCCAGTATTTGGCTTCCGATCGTCATCTGACAGAAGACGGGTACTTCTGTGGCATTTTTGGAGGATGAGCAAGGGCGGTTGGAGTGAGTTCAGGCAATAAGAATTTGGGGTTTTGAAGGAAGCCCTACCCTGGACTTACCATGGGTGTTCATTAAAGTTTTAAAGCGATGTTACATGTTTTTCCACAAAGGAAAGCTCAAGTTAATGACGATGGGATCATTAAAGCAGAGCTTACTTTGCTTCCCCAGGGAGAGCCCCCAGCCAAAAAGGCAAGAGCAAACCCTCAGGTTTACATGGACATCAAGATTGGAAACAAACCCGCTGGTCGGATCCAGATGGTCTTGCGTTCTGACGTTGTTCCCATGACAGCCGGTAAGAGAGACACCCCTCTCCTCTGCCCCCTCATTAGGAGAAACCTTCTTGGTGACTCTTTTTCGATAGATTCCCGTTTTGTGGTTCTGTAACTTGGTCTTTATCTTCCTTTCCTGTTCCCAAACCAGAGAATTTCCGCTGCCTGTGCACCCACGAGAGGGGCTTTGGCTTCAAGGGCAGCAGTTTCCACCGCATCATCCCCCAATTTATGTGTCAGGCTGGTGACTTCACTAACCACAACGGCACCGGCGGCAAATCCATCTACGGCAGGAAGTTCGACGATGAAAATTTCATACTGAAACACACGGGGCCAGGTGAGAACAGGGACCGGAGATTCCAAGTGCGTTGGAATGGGCCCGGGATTGTCGATTCATCCTTATGGGTAGTGAAGAAGCATGGTAGCTTTAAAATCAATGTTTTTAGCTTCATCACTTCCCCACCCCCCCACCTTTGGAACATAGGGATTACCTGGTGAGGAGCTAGTAATTCTGGGCTTTGTTTTTATGGGTTTTTTGGGGGTGTTAGTGAAATCTTTTAAGAGGAGGGTTGGGAATTTTGTGGAAGCGGAATGTTTTAACAGACTCTGGAAGTTGGGATTGAGAAAGCCAGAAACAGGGAGGACCACAGGGCAAAGGATGACTTCTGAAAATAAGGCCAATGACTTTTGACAAAAACCAGAATGCAGACAGCCGTCTGGCATGCGTTTCTTGGTTCTCGGACTTATCCGGTAATGATAGGGCTGCCCGATGTTTGTGATCTTCAGGCAGGGATCATTTTCTGCAGTGACCGTAGACTGTTGTGTGGTAAATCGGCAACTGACTTGCCTGCTGTCTTTCTCCCCAGGCCTGCTGTCCATGGCGAACTCTGGCTCAAACACCAACGGCTCCCAGTTCTTCCTTACTTGCGACAAAACAGATTGGCTGGATGGAAAGCACGTGGTCTTCGGGGAAGTGACTGAAGGCATGGATGTGGTGCGGCAGATTGAGGTAGGAAAGCAGGTGGAGTGAGGACCCCAGATTATATATTTTGGGCAGAGGGGCCCTTGATATTTCTTCCCTGTCACCCTTTCACCTTCCCTAAACTAGCTCTCCCAGCCGTTCATGCCTCCACAAGGTAGGAGGTGGAGTGATGCGGGTTCCATAGATCCATGCTAGAAGGCTTGCCCACTCCCTGTTTTTCCCTTTGCCCTGGTGACGGTCTCTTTGTTCCGTTCTTAGGACAGGCCCAGTTGTCCCCTAGTGGAGAAAATTTTCCTTTCTTCCATGAATTTATGTTCACTTTTTGTTTTGTTTCACGGTGACAGGCACAAGGCAGCAAAGATGGGAAACCGAAGCAGAAAGTGATCATCTCTGATTGTGGAGAGTATGTGTGAGATCGTCCTTTCCTTATGCTTCTGGACAGCGAACTGGACTGGGCAGGAAGGTCTCTGGAAAGAAACGGGCTAATGTATCTAGGTCGAGAAAGCATCCGTTCTTGCCTAAATGTTTTTAGAATGAATCCAGCTCTGAAGCTTAGAATGTACCATCCCTTCAACAGGCAACAGTTTGGGCTGGCTTTTGGGCACTTTATTACAGGGAGGCGATGAAAATAAAAATACATTTAGTGAATCTGCGGAACAAAGAGTGAACAGACAGCGTGGATACCAACTGGGCTGATTGATTCTCTCTTCTTCAGGGTTGTTTCTGGCCTTACAGAGCAATGAACTGCTTGGTTGAAATTTTTATTTTGTTAAAATAAATTGTAGGGTGTATTTTTGTTGCACATCTTTGTTTGGATTCTTACCGATGAAGTTGGGAAGAGCCGACAGTCTGCCGGGGCAGCAGTAAGCCAACCCAAAATGGTAAATGGTTTTCCCTTTTGCAGGTTAATGAGGAAAATGAATCCAGAGGAGCTGGTTAAAATAGCTATGACAATATTGATGGTTTTAATGAAATTCTAGGAACACACACCTTCCCTGATACATAAACATGCCTCACAGGAGTTTAATGAGCTGGGTTTGGTTTAGCTTTTGGCAGGTCTAGACTGGGAATTATGCTTTGATCACTTCGGTGGTTCAGGTTGAATGACACTGAAGGCCAGTCTTCAAACAGTTGTGATTGTGACTACCCCCTTTCTCATTCTCATTACCCTCCTGACTTCTGACACATTTTCTGTCTATCAGAACATGATTCAACTTGAGTTTTGAGTTTTGCCACGTTTAACCCATACATTTTCTTCCCTAGAGGCAGTGGTTATAAAAAGCAATGGCATTTGTCTGTTCTACGATTTTGTGACCCACTGTGGTCTGGGTCTTGACCACCTACTATACTAAGTGCTAAGGTAAATTTCACAGAAGCCCCAGACACCTTCCCCATAAGGATCTGACATGGTGCCTCAGTTTCCCCATCTATAGCCCCAGAATAATACCTTTCTTTGTCTTACAGGGCTGTTGGTAGAATAAACAAGGTCCTATATGTGAAAGTGATTTGAACCTTTTAAAGGAAAGGTACAAGGCATACTCAATCACCTAGTTACAACTTCTCAGGTCTTCAAAAACATTTTAATTCAATTTATCTCTTGGTGGATTGGAAAAGTGATTCCCCATTTATGGGCAGTAGCACTCTATATTTGACACCCCTCTGCATTGCTGTTTAAAGAGGGGGAAACCAAGAGTCTGGAGACTGACCAACTTGATTACTTTGTGCCTACCCCAGGGCTTAGTATAATAGCTAGCACATAGTAAGCCCTTAAATAATATTACAAAACAAAAAAATTTTGACAACTTGAAAGCTTTTACAATCCAGCCTCCATCACCAGACAGTTCTTCAACCTTTATCTTTCAGCCCAAGTTTCTACTTAATATCTTAAAAAATAAACTTCAAGTAGAGGGCTTCAATTCCACTGCACTGAACATTAAGGCTGTAAAGTCATTGTGGGCAGGGAAAGTGTCTGCTAATTCTGTTGTATTCTCAAGCATTTAGTACAGTGCAGAACATAATAAGTGCTTAATAAATACCATTAAGTTTCCTCATCTGTAAAATGATTAAATTCCTGTTTCCCCACGGCCTTAGATGGTCAACCCCATGGCATTAAATTTAAATTCCTCAGGACTTGCTTTTTAAATGAAGAATTGACCAGAGTAATAAAAGCCTTGATAAGAATATGTACCTTTTTGCTGCAAAAATGCTAAAGTACTGGGACAAAAATGGTCTTTCAGTACAGTGTAGCCTTTGAAAATATACAGTGCCATACTCTTCAAGGAAATGGGTATTTTCAATTTTGCCCAGCTTCAAAGTTTAATAATAATAATAAGGTATTTAAGTACTTACTATGTGCCAAGCACTGTACTAAGCACTGGGGTAGATACAAGATAATCAGGTTGTTCCGCGTGGGGCTCACACTCTTAATCCCCATTTTCCAGATGAGGTAACTGAGTCACCGAGAAGTGAAGTGGCTTGCCCAAGGCTACACAGCAGACAAGTGGCACAGCTGGGATTAGAACCCATGTCCTCTGACTCCCTCGCTGTTTCTCTAAAGTTTGCGTCCACCCAGGAGTTTTAGCACAGTGTCTGGGACACTAAGTGTGTAACAAACATTATTATTCCCAGCCCAGAGGCTTGACAGCTCCTGCTTCTTTCCTGCTCCATGTATGGCCTGAATCTCTCCCTTGGCCCTGGCTTGGTAGGTGCCCTGTGTAGGGTGGGGATGTGCAGCGGCGCTGTTAATAATAATAAAATAATAATAATTGTGTTTGTTAAATGTGTAATCTGTAACAGGCACTGTACTAAACACTGGGGTGGATACAAGCAAATTGGGTTGAACACAGTCCCTGTCCCACGTGGAGTTCCCAGTCTTAATCCCCATTTTACAAATGAGGGAACTGAGGCACAGAGAAGTGAAATGAGTTGTCCAAGGCCACACACAGCAGACAAGTGGTGGAGTGGGGATTAGAACCCATGACCTTCTGACTCCCAGGCCCGGGCTCTATCGGCCCACTCGGTGCATCTCTTTTATTCTTCTTCTTCTTGTTAAGCGCTTAGTATGTGCCAAACACTGTTCTAAACGCCTGGGTAGATACAAAGTAATCGGGTTAGACACTCAATCCACATTTTACAGATGAGGGAACTGAGGAATTGAGGCTTGGCCACTTGTCTGCTGAGGGACCTTGGGCAAGTCTCCGTGCCTCAGTTCCCTCATCTTTAAAATGGGGATAAAGACTGAGAGCCCCAAGTGAGACTACATTGACTCATTCGTATTTTATAAGCGCTTACTATGTGCAGAGCACTGTACTGAGCGTTCGTGAGAGGACAATATAACTAAACACAGCCCCTGCCCACAATGGGACTGTGCCCAATCTGATTATCTTTTATAATAATAACAATGGCATTTTTAAACGCTTCCTCTGTGCCAGACACTGTACTAAGCGCTGGGGTAGATACAAGCAAATGGGGTTGGACACAGTCCCTGCCCCACGCGGGGCTCCCGTCTCAAGTCCCATTTTCCAGATGAGGTAACTGAGACACAGAGAAGTGAAGTGACTTGCCGTAGGTCACCCAGCAGGTAAGTGGCGGATCCGGGATTAGAACCCATCACCTTCTGACCCCCAGTCCCGTGCTCTAAGCAGCATGGCTTAGTGGAAAGAGCCCAGGCTTGGGAGGCAGAGATCGTGGGTTCTAATCCCCGCTCCGCCACGTGCCTGCTTTGTGACCTTGGGTAAGTCACTTTACTTCTCTGGGCCTCAGTTCCCTCATCTCTAAAATGGGGATTGAGACTGTGAGCCCCACATGGGACAACCCGATTACCTTGGATCTACCCCAGCGCTTAGAACAGTGCTTGACATATAATAGGGAAGCAGCGTGGCTCAGTGGAAAGAGCCTGGGCTTCGGAGTCAGAGGTCATGGGTTTGACTCCCGACTCTGCCACTTGTCAGCTGTGTGACTGTGGGCAAGTCACTTCACTTCTCTGTGCCTCAGTTACCTCATCTGTAAAATGGGGATTAACTGTGAGCCTCACGTGGGCCAACCTGATTACCCTGTATTTCCCCCAGCGCTTAGAACAGTGCTCTGCACATAGTAAGCGCTTAACAAATACGAATATTATTATATTATTATAATAAGCGCTTAACAAATGCCACCATCATCATCTAATCCTCTACACCATGCAGCTCTACCCCAGCGCTCAATACAGTGCCTGACATGTAGTTAGCGCTTAACAAAGGCCATCCAAAAAAAAAAAGGCAAAGCAGCAGTCTCACTGAGCGGCTCACGTGGATTCCGGGCATAGGGACAGAGGTGGGACAAGAAAAAAATGTTGGTATTTGCTAAGCGCTTACTATGTGCAGAGCACTGTTCTAAGCGCTGGGGTAGATACAGGGTAATCAGGTTGTCCCACTCGAGGCTCACAGTCTTAGTCCCCATTTTACAGATGAGGTAACTGAGGCACAGAGAAGTGAAGTGACTTGCCCACAGGCACACAGCTGACAAGGGGGCGGAATGGGATTCGAACCCATGACCTCTGACTCCCAAGCCCGGGCTCTTTCCACTGAGCCACGCTGCTTAGAGCACGGGACTGTTCTAAGCAGTCAAGAAGAAAACCTTGGCAAGAAGAAAAGCTTGGCAAGGCGTTTTGCCACCCTCCCTCTTGCTGTAATAATCACCTGCCCCCCTCGGACCTGATCGTCTGCACAGGTCAGTTTCCCGGGGTGAAGTTGAAAAATGGCTTGGGTGCCTCCACTCTTGGTCTGGGAATTGCTTGATGGGCCGGTTTTTCCAGCAGCAGCATTCCCGAGAGGAGCTGCTTCAAATCCCCAGCAGGTGGGATCAATTCAGTGGCCCCAGGTGCTTCATCTTCATGCCCCCATTTTTCCAACGGAATGGCGACCGAAAAAGGAAAAGGTGAGTTCCTAAAGGGCAGAGGCTGGCTTTTCCCTTAACTGCCTACTAGGCCCGCGTGATGCACCTGTGTTCTGTACATGTGATTAGATAATAAGGAAAAGGATAGATTGGGAACGAAGGCCACGTGGAACGGAGTCCGTGTCCCACCCGATTATTTTGTATCCTCCCCCGTGCTTCGTCTACAGCGCGTCGCACAAAGTAAACGCCACGGTTATTCTTAGAACGACAAGATTGGAACAGTAGCCCTGTGATGACCCAGTTCCCCGTGATGGTTTGTGATCAAGCTTCTGATGTCACGCTTGCGGGTTTTGGGGAGATCTGAACCGTGCGGGGACTAAGGCATTAGAATAATAATAGTTATAGTATTTGTTAAGTGCTTACTGTGTGCCAAGCACTATCCTGAGCACTGAGAGGCAACGTGTCTAATGGATAGAGCACGGGCTCGGGAGTCAGAAGGTCGTGGGTTCTAATGTCTGCTCTGTGGCCTTGAGCAAGTCACTTTAACTTCTCTGTGCCTCAGTTCCCTCATCTGTAAAATGGAGATTAAGACTGTAAGCCCTGTATAGGTCAGGGACTGTGTCCAACCCGATTATCATGTATCTACACCAGCGCTTGGAACAGTGCCTGGAACATAGTAAATGCTTAACAAATACCATTATTATTATTTTTATCTCTGGGGTGGAAAAAAAATCAGGTTATTCTGGGTGGGGCTGACAGGACTTCATAGGTCTTTGAGGGGACCCCCACCATTTTAATGGGCTCCAGAGAGAGCTCTGTTTGGTTCTGACCAAATCCCATTAGAGCTTATTAAATACTAATAAGCCAAAGAAACATAAGATGAACATTGTGAGACAAGGAAAAAAGAGGAATCTTGAAGGTTATTTAATTCATTAATTCATTCAATCGTATTTATTTTGAGTGCTTATTCTGTGCAGATGACCCTACCAAAGTTTTTAAAGATTTATAGCTTGTATTTTTCTTTCCCTTGGCCTTCACTAAGGTATTGCAATATCTCTTTGGTCTCAACAGAGGGCACTAAGTCTCTATTCATTTATGTTTATATTTGTAGAAAAAATTAACAATGAAACTATTCTCTTACCACTAGACCACGCTGCTTCTTGCTGGCCTTAAGAATTCACCTAGGCCCTTTCCTTGTCTCTAGGCAGGACAACCTCTAAACCTTTCCAAACAATCGTGAATATGATGTAAATACAAATAAGCCAAAGAAGAAATTTTATGAGATGCTAATGGTGAACACAAAGGAAAAAAGAAATTAAAGGGAATATTAACTTGACCAAGGAGCTCAGGAAATTAATATATGGGATATGGAAGCATATGTTGTGAGGTAGGGAAATAGCATATTTTGGTTCCAGGACTAATGGGCTGATGCCTCCTAGGATGGCTACAAAAAATGCATGTACAAGAAGTCTGAAAGCTCTCAAACTGTAACAGTTTAGATTTTCCCATTACATTTGTATTTTGTGAGAGAGTAGTTGAAATGGAGACAACTATAACAGTGATATGTAATTATTTTTATAAAAGTAATTTCCACACCAGAAGAGCAGGACAGAGGCTTACATAAAAATCTTATGCTTTTGTAAAATACTTTAAAAGGAATGTTAATGGATTTGGTTCTGAAACAGGTAGAATTTGAGGAACTCTTTTTCTCTTATTGCACTCAAACCTGCCTTTGGACCTTTAAATTTTCCCAGTGTATTGTAGTGCAGTTTGTTTGGTCTGTGCCCTTTAATTTTGGATTTGGGGTGTTGAATCCTTCCTTAAAATGCACTTTAATGGGAATCGCATTATTTGTGACAGAAATAGCCTTTGCATTGTTAACTATATATTTGTATTTTCACTTTTACCTAAATCCTTATTTTCATGTCACATTTTGGCTAGGACATGGCAGAAATAATCCTTTCTGGATGCAGCGTGGATGCAGTGTCAGAAGAAACAGTCTTGTTCTTGCTGATTTACGCCTGTACTCAGCATTGGTCATGCTTGGTCATGGTGAGTACCTCAAAGGGAGTTTTCCTTAACTCAGGATTCTGCACCTCCCCATAATAGACGAATGGTGTGTATTTTCCTGAAGCCAAATCAAATATAAAACTTGTAAACTTGGAAAACTTGGAAAAACCAGATTCTCCCACTGTATCCCCAGGAGAAGGTGAGCACCTTTTTAAAATGTGATGTACTAGGCAATTTTTAATGCAGCCTTCCTGATCGGCATGTCATAGTTCAGTGATGTCCCTGGGAAACTGGAATTTTGCCAGGTTACCTTCTGTCATATGCAGAATTGTTCCAGGGGAAAAGTCATCTGCGCCTGGGGGGCAAAATCCAAGTGCCCAGAACAGTGGTGAGACTCCTGCTTCTTGATGCTGCTTCTGTAAATTTCACCTTACAATCAGTCAATTGTATTTGTTGAGCAGTTACTGTGTGCAGAGCACTTGGGAGAGCGGACACATTCCCTACCCACAACAAGCTTATAGTCTAGAGGGGGAGACAGATATTAGTATTCATAAATTACGGATATATACATAAGTGCTGGGGTGGGGGATTGTGGTGAATAAAGGGAGCAAGCCTGGGCGACTCAGAAGGGAGTGGGAAAAGAGGAAATAGGAAGGCCTCTTGGAGGAGCTATGCCTTCAGTAAGGCTTTGAATGGAGGGAGAGTCATTGTCTGTCAGATATGATAGGGGAGGTGTTCCAGGCCAAAGGCAAGACTTGGGTGAGAGGGCAGCAGCGAGATAGAGAAGGTCGAGGTACAGTGAGTAGACTGGCATTACAGGAGCGAAGTGTGTGGGCTGGGTTGTACTAGAGGAGCAGTGAAGTGAGGTAGGAAGAGACGAAATGAGAGCTTTAAAGCCGATAGGAAGGAATTTTTGTTTCATGCAGAGATGGATGGGCAACCATTGAAGGTTCTTGAGCAGGAGGGAAACATGGAGTGAACATTTTTGGAGAAAAATGATCTGGCCAGCAGAATGAACTAGGGAGAGACAGGAGGCAGGTTAGTCAGTAAGGAGGCTGATGCAGTAATCAAGGCAGCATAGGATAAGTGCTTGTATTAATGTGATTGCAGTTTGGATAGAGAGGAAAGGGCAGTTTTAGAGATGTAAAGATTGAATTGATGGGATTTAGTGATGGTTTGAGTATATGGGTTGAATGAGATAATGGGTAATGCCAAGGTTACGGGCTTGTGAGGCAGAAGGAGGGTGGTGCTGTCTAAGTGATGGGAAAGTCAGAGGGAGGCCAGGGTTGGGTGGATTGTGCCCAAATGTGCACTGTGAAGTAAAAAATGACCACCAGATACTGGTCTCTATGTCCTCCCTCTAGCCTGGAACTCCCTCCCCCTTCATATATGACAGTCCACTGCTCTCATTCATTCATTCACTCATTTATTGAGCACTTACTGTGTGCAAACCACTGTACGAAGCACTTGGGAGAGTACAATGCAACAACAAACAAAAACACCCCACCTTCAAAGTTCTCCTAAAGTCACATCTCCCTTCTGCATCGCCTATGCAGTTGGAGCTGTACGCTTTAAGCGCTTGATATTCACCCCACCCTCTCAGCTCCACAGCACTAATGTACATAGTCACAATTTATTTTGTCTGCCTCCCTTTCTGGACTGTAAATTCCTTGTGGGAAGGGAATGTACCCATCAACTGTACTGTATAAAACTCCCCCAAGTGCTTAGTTCAGTGCTCTGCATGTGACATTCAATAATTGATTTTTTATCTTGCATTTCACCACATATGAGTGATTAGTCCTCTCAAGCTTAGAAGCGAAGTAATGTGTGCACTGTGAACTCCAGTACAGTCAGAGGTGGCAGCATCCAGAGCTTCTATACCCCCAACCCAAAAAGGTTGGGAAGCACTGATTAGACTGCTGATTCCGTACTTTACTACAGCCAATTCTGGATTAGCAGTGATTATGGGGACCAGGAAAAATCCGAGCCCTTTACTCTAGCCAAAAATTTTAACTTTTGGCAGGCTCCCAAGGCTAATGAGGAACCACATCGATTGGCTTTGAGTTTCAGTTCCTTTCATTTCTCCTATCCATCTTCTGGTGAAAGTTCAGGTAAAAATGAAATGCCCAAAAGGTAGCCAGCAAGGAAGATACAGAGGGGAAACCAGGAGTTTGGATGATCCACAAACTAGATAGGGAATTCGTGAATGTTGAAGAGCTGAATTTAAATACAGTCATTTCTCTCATTTTGCAGTGGTTAGTACATTCTTGGAGAATCCCTTATTAAGGAAACCTAGGTGGTTGTACACAGCACACCTTAAATCACACTATGCATATGCATAACTTTCTTCCCACATTGCATTGTGTTCTCTCCAGGAACACATTCTTCCTATCTGCAGTGTGTAGCAAAAACTTGCATTTTGGGAGAACTGACTGTATCATGTATTTGAAAGAAAGAAAGTGATGCAGTTTCTAAAGGTGCCTCAGTTTCTGAGGGTAGCTTAAGGATATTGGGAGAATATGAGTCAAAGTGTTCCTTTGAACCAAGTCCAGGTTTAGCAGTGTGAGAGACAGTGTGATGTAATGGAAAGAGCCTGTGTCTGGGAATCAGAAAATCTGAGGTCTAATCCCAGCTCTACTGCTGGCCTGCTGGGTGGCTGCAGACAAGTCACTGAACTTTTTGAGTCTGTCTACTCATCTGTAAAATGGGATAATCTTGTCCTCCAGGGATGTTGTGAAGTTAAAGCGGGATAATTCGTGAGAGAGTGCTTTGGGAAAATGAAAGTGCGATTACAATTCATGGTATTTAGTACATTCTCAAACTTTGAAAATGTTGTCACTTTATTGGAGAGACTGCTAATGCCAATGCCGCAAATCATAACTTAATATATACAAATGTATATGCATGTGTATCAAGATATATACCCACGCACACGTAAATATACTTTAATTTTCATGAACCACAGATACTGTGCATTTAGACAGAAAATAATGCTTCAATCCACACAGTGTATTTTCATTTAACACAATTATGTGACATTTGTTGCACTCTGCCTCGTGATTTGCTTTAACAGTGGGATGATTAGAGGATAGTTGAATACTGAATTTGAACTGCCACAGAGAATAAACTTGATAATAGTCAGCTACTCAAAGCTTGTTTAGTCACAGTAATAGAGATGTCCTGTTAGAAGAACATTATACTTTAATGAACACCCTGGTTTCAGTTTGGATGCTTCTTGCAGTTTTTACGAGTATGGATCAACTGTTCTCTCTCTCTCTCTCTGTATTCTCCTACTTTGAAGTGTGTATAAATTCATATATATAGGACCTGTGTGTTCTCAACACTCCTGCCCCATATAATTTCATAGAACAGAATTTACTCTCCAAAATATGAGAACCAAGTTCATGTTGTGTTTACTTTCTTTGAAATCAGTGACTGTTCTGCTAGATTTGAGTACAAAAAGTATCACTTATCTTGGTCCAGTTATGAATCCAACAATAATAAGAGTCCAGTAACAAGATAGCCAAAAGCCTTGTAACAGAAGCTAATGGTCATAAACAACATTTATGATAGACACAAATCCCCCAATGGTATATAGTTGCATTAAGAATGGAAAGGTAGTTTTACATGCCTTTTATTTATAACTAGAGGTTTCCCCGTTCTGTATTTTGGCAACAATTACCTGTGATTCAGACCTGTTAAAATGTTTTTTTCCTAAAAATGCAGCTCACGTTTCCTCGGAGACTTTCAGTGACAGCCACATGATTTAACAACCATATTTCGGTGCTTTTTGAGGATAACGTTGTTGTTGTTGTCGTAATAAAGGACCGAAGTTGCGCTAAGTTTTGTGGGAGCACAACAGGCCTTGGGGACGGTTTCAGGCTTCATCAGGTGAACCTAGGGAGGCAAACACATTAACGTGGCTAGCTTTACTTTTGACGAACGATTACCAGAATACATAATCCTAGCAGGGTAGAGGACTTTTCAGCAATGAGAAACTAGCTGTTTAAAAGATCAACATGTGGTTTGAGATTTAGCAAAACGAAAAAGCTTCAAAAAACAGCCCTTACCTGTAAAAAAGGGTCCGATTGAATGAGTAGATTATTTTCAGCTTTCCTAAAAATATTTATTCTAAAGTTTTGGCAGGGCTTTGCCGCAGTTTACATTGGAATCCTTCTCATGGCAGCACTCTTGCAGGGCAGCCCATAAGTTAAACTGAGATTTCTGTGCAGCATTCTGTGTCGCTTAATAGACTAACCCCAGTTAGGAAAGACGCAGGTAAGGAAATACAGCTTTAAACGATTTTTATTTTGACTACTTGTATGTATGTAAACTATTTAATATTTATTATATGTATCTCAGGAGCAAAATCACTTAAAATTTACCACAGCAGTGTTTGATATTGAAGCCTGAAGCTTGCTGGGCAGATATTAAAGTATGGGTAATTTTCTCCTTTCTGAGTCATTCTTCTGGTGCTAAAATAATTCTTCCGGTAACTAAAACTTCATGTAATGTAAGTCTAGTAGCCTGACGATTACTATATAAAGAGGGGGGGACCCTAAGGCCCTGCCAATTGTTATTATTAAGAATCATATTTATTGAGCGCTTATTGTGTGCAAAGCACTGTACTAAGCACTTGGAAGAGTGCCGACACATTCCGAGCCCACAGTGAGCTCACAGTCTAGAGGGGGAGACAAACACTAATAAAAAATAAATATATAAAATAAATGTTACAGATATATACAGCTATATACAGATGTACTGTGGGGAAGAGAGGGAGGATGAATGAAGGAGCAAGTGTGAGCAGCATAGAAGGGAGTGAGAGAAGAGGAGAGGTCAGGAAAAGTCAGAATTTCTAATATTGGATGGTAATGTTTGGTTTTGAGTAGTCCTTGCTTCGGGCAGTAGGACTTGTTGCAATATGATTTTCTTAACTCCAGATGTCAAGCTGGGCAGTTGCATCGCTCTCCTTAGAATTTATAATTCTGACCTGAAACAAATATCATTCATAGTTCTGCGGAGTCCTTCCCTTCTCGTTACAAATTTTAAACTGCTAGGGATGGTTATTTGGGAGGATTAGAAATGCCAGTTCACAATTTGAGGAATAAAAGTGGTAGGCAATCCAAAAAAGAAGCCCCACATAGTGGAATACATCTTATTCCAAGGTATGCTATTGGAGGTTAGACTTTCTTGGCAGAAAGATGGGGGGGAAAAAGCATTGCTCTATACTGTATGCCCCCCCCCCCCCCGAAAAAGGTTGGATGAAATAAAAGTATGTCTACCATTAAAGTAAATCATACCTTTAGCTAGAATAAGAATTTATAGGTGTGTAGAAAATTACTCATGCTGATTGCGTTTGAGAACCCCAAACCAGCTGTGCAGATTTAAAATGTAAATCTAGCTTTCCATCAGTAGCTCTTTTTTGGTTGCATCCTTATTTTCTTCCAGTTTACCTTTTTCCAGATTCATTTTTAATTCTTTTCAGTATTTGAAAGATTCATTCGGTTGTATTTATTTAGCGTTTACTGTGTGCAGAGCACTTCCTTTGTAGGGCAGACCAAAATCCTGAAAACTGAAAGTGCAGGTACTAACCAGTGACTGCAGGATGGCGTGATTGGTTGCATTCATGCAAGAATCTAGAGGAAAAGCACATTCTCCTTCACAGTAATAGGCAGAATATCCTTGGGGTGCAATGACCCAATCCTAGAAAAATAAAGTTAATTAATCACAGTTCCAAGAACTTGTTTTTTAACCCGACACCAAACATCTATTCCTTCAATGGAATTCCTTCTTCAGGAACAGTCAGACGATAAATATGGTTATCCTTCAAACTCAAAGAAGATGCCAGTGATGTTGAAATTAGCCTAAGGGTGAATTGAGTCAGATTACTCTTTGGGGAGACTGTACGGCCTAATGGAAAGTGTATGGGTCTCGGAGTCGAGGATCCAGGTTCTAGCTCCAGCAGTGCCAGTTGCCTCCTGTGTGATCTTGGGCAAGTCACGTGACTTCTCTGTTTCTCAGTTTCCTCATCTGCAAAATGGAGTTAAACTACCCGTTCTCCCTCCTTCTTATCCAATCGTATTTATTGAGTGCTTACTCTGTACAAAGCACTGTACCAAGCTTGGTCTGTGAGCCCTGTGTGGGCCAGAGACTGTCCAACTGATGATCTTGTATCTACCCCAGTGCTTAGTATAGGTTAATAAATAACATCATTATAACAATAATAATAATGATGGTATTTGTTAAGTGCTTACTGTGTGCCAAGCACTGTTCTAAGCACTGGGGTAGATACAAGGTAATCAGATTGTTCCACGTGGGGCTCAAAGTCTTAATCCCCATTTTCCAGGTGAGGTAACTGAGGCACAGAGATGTTAAGTGACTTGCGCAAAGTCACAGAGCTGACAAGTGGTGGATCCGGGATTAGAATCCACAATCTCTGACTCCCAAGCCCTTGCCCTTTCCGCTAAGCCACGCTGCTTTTCTTATCTGGATCTTTCCACTGGGCATTAAATCTAAATGTGGATTCTGCTCTTATTTTGTCCTACCTTCCACTCAGTTTGCTTTTGAATTTTAGTGGGCTACATCTGGTGGGCTAATATATTTAAAACTCTTGGAAGAATTGATTAAGAAATAAGGAAAAAAAAATTACCAGCCATCCTAGGTCCTGAAAGCTAACATAGAGCTCATGCCTTCGGCAAACTTGCCTGCCATCAGTAGAATGAATATCATCTAGAGGAATAGAAAATTTGCAGGTCTTTCAGAATTCTCTTTTCAATCATTCACAGATATACTGACCTTTAAGATAGAGGAAGGGAGGATTTATTAAATTATTTAAGCCTGCCGTGACTGAATTGGTCAGGGCTCATTTTTGTTTTTTGAGTCATTAATCGTCATTTCTGTCCCAGTGTTTCACCCTCTTTAATCATCCCCTAGAAACTTCCATTGTTCATTCTTGCAGCAGTTCTACTGTTTTGTTTTGGGTTTTTTTTCTCCCCATAATTTTTCTTACCAAAAATTCCTGGGAGTTTGTTTGGGTGTGGTAAGTCATTTGTCTTTTTTGGCTGTCTCTTCTTCAGGTGTTTGACTGCCCGAGTAGCTCGGATTGGATTCTGGTTTGCCCTGAAAAAAGTGACCATAAAAGGTTGCTTGGAACGTGGGCCTTGCCGACCTAAGAGTCCAGCTAATCCGGGATCCACACTCTGTCCTGGGACAATCAGAAAAGAAAATACATTTTTTTCCGTGTAATTATGTGATTCATCTATTCAGCTAAAGGTTAACAATGAGGGAAATAGGGATTAGCCGGAAAGTCTAAGACATCTTTTACTTTTTCAGTAACCTCTGCGCTAGTTTTATTGACTTCCACACTGTTCTGCTAGTTTTGAACTGGTCCTTTTTTTTTTTTTGAAATTCCTTCTGTTTTCATCCCTGCCTGTCCCCATTTTTGCTCCTCCTTTGCCCAGTTTTGCGTTTAGGCATCCATTCACTGTAGTAAAAGTCCACTTTCCACCATTTTCAACAAAACAGTAGAATTGGGCTAGGAAGTCAGAGTAAATGGTCAGCAATCTGGACCAGGCTAAGGGTGAGGCAAAGATAATATTTGTAATAGGGGTACACCGCCACTGCTATTATTCACTGGTTACTAACCTGCTTTGATTTCCCCACTTTCCCCCCTTCCCTCCCCCGCTTGCCCGTCCACTGTTCTGAATCCATCAGGGTGGCTACACTATTTGAAGTGACTATGATGCTACTCCATTAGATTGTAAGCTTCGCAAAAGCAGGGATCACACCTTATGTTTCTGTATGTTCTCCAAGCATAATAATAATAATAATGTTGGTATTTGTTAAGCGCTTACTATGTGCAGAGCACTGTTCTAAGCAGTGGGGGAGATCCAGGGTAATCACGTTGTTCCAAATGAGGCTCACAGTCTTAATCCCCATTTTACAGATGAGGTCACTGAGGCCCAGAGAAGTGAAGTGACGCCCACAGTCACACAGCTGACAAGTTCTAGTATAGTGCTCGGCCTACTGTAAGTTCTTAGTACTATAAGTAATCAACCATTGGTATATAAGTGCTTTCTGTGTGCAGAATACTTTATTAAGCACTTGGGAGGGTACAGTGCAACAGAGTTGGAAGACGCCTTGCCCACAATGAGCAACATGAAGCAGCATAGCCTAGTGGAAAGAGCAAGGGCCCAGGAGTCAGAGGACCTGGGTTCTAATCCTGGCTCCAATACTTGTCTTCTGTGTGTCCTTGGGCAAGTCCTGCACATAGTAAGCGCTCAATAAATACTATTGAATGAATGAAAAGTCACTTAACTTCTCTGAGCCCCAGTCATCTTCGACTGTAAAATGGAGGTGAAGACCGTAAGCCTGTCTGAGACATGGACTGTGTCCAACCTGACCAGCTTGTCTCTCTTCCAGCTCTTAGTATGGTGTCTGGCACACAGTAAGTGCTTAATAAATACCATTTTTTAAAAATGAGCTTACAGTCTACCGATACCCCAGCCTGAGCTGCCAATTTAAAGATTTTTAAAAAGGAGCCTATGTGGTTTGGGGAAGAGAAGAGTGCTCCTTTTTAACCTCTTCAAAGAAAAAATGTTTCTCAGGGTGTGGTGACCCTGGAGGTGCCAGTCTCTTCCTCACCTTGAGGTCAGCCCTGGGAATTCTGACCTCAAGAACACTTCCCTTATGACTGTAACCCTTTCTTTCACTCACTACTGTCCTCTTTTATTGAATGCTTGCTTGCATGTGTAGAGCACTGCGTTAAGTACTTGGGAGAGCACAATAAAACAGAGCTGGCATATCCGTTTCTTGTCCACAACAAGCTTACAGTCTTGAGGGATATCATCACTGAAGGTCTTACTGTGTAAGGTTAATTCAGACCAGTTCAGTGTTCCCAATATATTCTCAGCAGAAGTCTGCCAGTATGGATGGTTTATTTTTCTGTTCCCTCAAATAGCCATACTGCCTCTAAAGAAACTATTTACATGGACTCTTAAATTTCTGATTGCATCTTGTGGAGGTTCGTGTTATGAATGTTAAAGTTCTTCAAGGTTCAGTTTTTGGAGTTCAGCTTTTATAAACTAAAAGCTATTGGAAAATTATTTTAAAAATAACTTACCAATTTTCCAAATTGAAATTCAAGAGCTATGAACTCTATTCAGAGCTAGTTAATTCTATCAAAATTAATCTAATCGGATTTCTAATGCCCTAGTTCAAGAAACTTCTGATAATCTGATACTAATCTTACCATCGTCAGTTTCTACATAAAGTCGCAGTCCAAGGTTATTTTTACGATTTAATAACCAGTGGTTGCTGGCTGCTGTGACATCAAAAACCAACCAGCCTTCATCACCAGCTCGAAGATCTTGTATATCTAACAGGAACAAATCAGATTCCCTGTTGAAAAGAGGTGGGGGGGGAAATAGCATCTCATGAGTAAGTTCAAGTTGCATTTCTAATGATCTAAGAAGGCACCTGAAAAAGCTTGCTTCCTTTGTTCCAGTAGTGTAAAGTTTTGAGGCTCAGACAGGTTCACATCCTGCTCAGTAGCCTCTGGTGGCTAATGCATCTATTCTGGAAAATTCTTTGGTCCGAAAATGATTTGGCTCACAGGAAAACCCTGGGAATTTGAAAATGATGAATATGGTCCTTCATATGGGTGCTTTATTAGGGAAGTATTTGATTCTTAATGTAAAACTGCACCTGTTAGATTGTTCCTTGATTATCTCATATATGCTGATGTGAAGAGTTTTGTTGATGTGACGAGTGAAACTTCGCATCTTGTAAATCCGGAATTCAGCTGCTGTCACAGATTCCCCTGTTGGAATTTGGGTCAAGTCGAATCTAAATTCTTTCCAGTAGGGTTTCTGGTAGAATATATCTCGGTCATGTTCAACTGGAAAAGAAAAAATTGGAAACATGGAGATACAAATGCAAGATAATGTAGAGGTCTCTACAATGGCTAGGCTGATAATTTTTAAAAACGTGTTACTGGTTGAAACATTTTAACATTTTCCAGTCATTTCATTTTTCAGATGTCTTTCACTAATTAGGCTCTATCAGTGATCAGTTTTTGTCTAAGGTGTGTGAGAGTATCCATTTATATGAGTGGCTTATTTTTTCATATAATGGGCCCGTGTTTATGCTTCTGCCCTGGCATTGGGTTGTTTAAATTATGAGCTACTCCTTAGCTTTCCATTAGATTAACTGGTAGACAGCTTTTTTTTAATCAATCGATGGTATTTATTGAGTGCCTACCGTATGCAGAACACTGGACTAAGCCCTTGGGAAAATACAATATAATAGATTTGGCAGAGGCGATTTCTGCCGAGAAGGAGCTTACATCCTACAGGAGGAGACCAACATTAAAATAAACTATAGGTAGGGGAAGTAATAGAGATATCTGGATAAGTGCTTAGAACAGTGCTTGGTACATCATAAATGCTTAACAAATACCATTATTATTATTATTATGTGCACAAGTGCCGTGGGCCGGGGTGAGTGTTAAAGTGCTTAAAGGGGTCCACAGCTAGTTGTATAGTGAGGGGAGGGCAGATAGAGGAAATGAAAGCTTAAGGAAGGCCTCTTGGAAGAGATGTAATTTTTAGGAAGGTTTCGAAGATGGACAGAGTGGTATGAAGGGGGAAGGAGGACATAGGCAAGGGGTCATCGGGATACATAATAATGGTAATGATAATTGTGGTATTTGTTAAACGTTTATATGTGCCAGTCACTGTACCAAGCACTGGGGTGGGCCCAAGCAAATCAGGTTGGACACAGTCTGCATCCCACATCGGGCTCACAGTCTCAATCCCCATTTTACAGATGAGATAACTGAGACATAGAGAAGTTAAGTGACTTGCCCAAGGTCACACAGATGAGCTCATAGTACAGAGAGTAGGTTGGCGACTGCTTGCCTTAATAGTTGGGCTAGACTGTTTTCTATTCAGGTGTGCGAACTGGGTATTACTTTACAAAACCAATCGCTCTTCAAAGAGAAACTGTAATAAAATTTGAATTTTGTTTACATTTTACTGGCAACATCACAGAGTGCCAGCCAAGAGGCTTAGGTCTGGCATTAAAATAATGGACATTTCTTAATTAAAGCAATCGATTTATGTGTCCTAGGGATAATTTTAATAACCTGACAAACACCCCTGAAAGCACTTCAGCCTTGAGATTTCCTCTAGCTTGGGATTTAAGACTCCAGCATTGCTAGACTGAATCTAGAGTCCTTTGGAAATGCCTCAACTCGGTAGTTTACCAGCTGAGCAGATACTCATGAAATACAGTGATGACCTTGGGTTCTAAATGACTTATGCCAAGAAACTTCCGGTTGCCCAAAAATAATAATAAAAAGTTGGCAAAAATTCTCTGCTGCTTCTATTTTTGGTTTGTTTGTTTACAACCCCGCACATCTAGATCATAAACGCTTAGAGTGGAGGGATCCCACTTACGTAAGAACACTGCATAAAGAGTTCTCTTATGATGCTTAATACCGTGCCACAAAAGTAAAATGATAAAGATTTATTGTGATATCGGCACCTCTGCTCAGCGGCCATTCAGCTTCTGCTAATAGCTAGAGTTAGGTGTGACGTAGAGGTGGGACCGATGAAGAAGCTGAATCTGACATCTGACTGTAACCTCATTGTGGGCAGGGAATGTATCTGCCACCTCTGTTGTATTGTACTGTCCAAGCACTTAGTACAGTGCTCTTCACAGAGTAAGTGCTCTATAAATACCTTTGATGGTGAGAGGACTTGACTGTGAACCCCGTTTGGGACAGAGACTGTGTCTGATCTGACTGTGGTGTTTCTAGCCCACTGCTTTGTACAATGCTTTAGACTGTGAGCCCCTTGTTGGGGAGGGGTTGGCTCTATTTGTTGCTGAATTGTACTTTCCAAGTGCTTAGTACAGTGCTCTGCACACAATATGTGCTCAGTAAATACGATTGAATGAATGAAATAGTAAACATGTAACATATTACTAGTATTATTAATAATGTAGTAATATAATCAGGAGCAGCATGGCTTAGTGGAAAAAGCACAGACTTGGGAGTCAGAGGTTGTGGGTTCTAATTCCAGCTTTGCCACTTACCAGCTGTGTGACTTTGGGCAAGTCACTTAACATCTCTGTGCCGCAGTTATGCCATCATAAAATGGGGTTTAAGATGGCCACGTGGGAAAACCTGATTACCTTATATCTACCCCAGTGCTTAGAACAGTGCTTGGCACATAGTAAGTGCTTAACAAATATCATCATCATTATTATTATTATTATATAAAAACCATTACCATCATTATATTCATGATGAATAATAAAATAATATAATGAAGGGGAGTGTAATATGCAATTATTGATAATTTATTGTGATATTTATCATTATACTTAGATTGGGTACTGTAGCACCATACTGCAGTATCGGCAGTTGAAAACTACTTTAAGTTTGTATACCATCGGTTTTTTTCTGGAGCTTTTGAAGCCAGGTCGATGCCACATTTCTTCTGCTAGCCTGTCCATAGTTCTGCTGGGCAAGGTGGGGAAGGTATTTCGATGACAGGAGGATATCCAGATAGCTGCCGCTTTGTGATTTGAAGTGGGGCAACCGCAAAGCAGGGGAGGTAGAAGAAATGCTTTAAAGATTCAGGAGAACATGATAGCTAATAAAGTGGGACAGCTGCAGATCTCAACCAGTGGCATTTATTGAGGATTTACTGTGTGCTAGGCACTGTGCTGAGTGCTTGGGAGAGTACACTGTAACTTAGTTAGTAGACATATTTCCCGCCCACAGTAAACTTACAGTTTACCTGAAAAACAACAGCCCAGATCCACCTGGAATGGAGAGAATGCCCGGGTCAGCTGTGTGACGGTGGGCAAGTCACTTAACTTCTCTGTGCCTCAGTTACCTCATCTGTAAAATGGGGATTAACTGTGAGCCTCACGTGGGACAACCTGATTACCCTGTATCTACCCCAGCGCTTAGAACAGTGCTTGGCACATAGTAAGTGCTTAACAAATACCAACATTATTATTATTTTTATAAAGCCCTTTGGGCAGAATCCAAGCCTGAGGCATAATAAAAAATACGCAGCAGATATGGTAAATGGTCGAAGTAGCCACAAACCAAAGGACAGTCATTGTGTGCACAATGTGGAAAGGACTATTGTTCGCACATTGGTCTTTCCAGCTACACCCACATTCACAGGTAATGATAATCATCAGTCGCGTCATCCCTGAATACAAAGGTCAAGTATCTTCCCTGCATCTTTGGATATTTATATATTGCTAAAGAAGGAGCTCTAATGAACATGAAATAATTTCTGTGTAATTGGAAAGGAGGGGTGAAGGATGGAGATTCCTCGGTGGGCGAAAAGTCACTCGAAGCAGCAAAGGGGCAGTCCCATTTAGTTGCAGGGAAAAGCAGACTGGCGGATCATTTTTGTTCATACCGTATTAGGGCGGAATCTGTAGAGAAGCATCTCGCCCAACCACATTGAACATAAAACTCTTTGTGCATATTCAGGGGCCTGGTGCACACTCCTACAGTTGTCCAGATCTGGAGAAGGGTTATATGGCGGGCTTTCCTGAAGCTTGCCTGCAACTGATCTGGGGGAGGCATTGGGTTCTTAAAGCAAGTCCCAGGTTAAAGAAGGGGTGGAGATCCTTGACCATAAACTCTACATGAAGTTGACAGAAACTTTAGTGCAGGATAAGGTAAGGAGGGAAGGGTGTATATTTTGATAGTGATATTAGGCCTTTAGTCTCATTCTGTTTATGATTATTGTGTTTGTTCAGTGCTTAATAGGTGTCGATCATTATTCTGAGAACTGAGATACAAGTTGATCAGGTCAGACGTTCTTGTTTCAAGTCATTAAGAGAAGTGAATAGAGAAGAAAACCTTTTCTTTTTAAGCTCCTTTCTTTGTATGCCAAGTATTGCTTCTCAGGCACACTATTTCCCAACAACTTAGAAAAACAGATTTTAGGGTCTCATTTGTACGTGAACCTGAAGAAAAAACATCTTGTGTCTTATTTACTTTGTGTGTTTCAGCCCTGAGAGGGGAGGGCATAATAGTATGTGGTTTGGTTACTGAGTTTGGGCTTAATGAAAACACCTCTTCTTGAATGTATCCTTTTGGTATTTGCCCCATGCAGGGATCCCCCAAAATATTGTGTTATTGTTGATTAGTGTGACTCATTTCATTCTTACCTGAAAACTGGGTGTCTCTTAATTTGATTTACAATTGGGAAGTCCCTCCCTGTATGTAAATAGTTACAGGTTCAGGAAGGACAAAGCTTGTATTATTTATTTAGCTATTTTTAAAGACAGTAGCAACCAAGGCTAGAGAAGCTTCCAGAAGAGGCTTGGTTTCACTAAAATTTGATGGGTTGGCTCAAAGACAAAATTTACATGAAAGGACTAAAAATTTCTACAACAGTTTTTTTTTTTTAAATATACGGTTTTCTCTTGCTTTACATAGGTTCTTGCTGCATGGGTTTGGATGAGGGCTGATTTTCTACCCAAAGTTCAATTTTTCATGGGGATGGTTCCGAGATCCACAGGCGAGCCTGCAGCTCGGGGAAAATGCAGGCGGAGTTGGTTCTCCTCGGGTCTGGTTTCAGACGGCTTGACAAAGCCTTCCTTGCAAGAGGTCTATTCAGTTGTGGCTTGTGGTGGGGGGGACTTTGGAGGATTGAGTTCAAGCCTCAGGAGGTTTGGCAGAGTCTACTGGTCCCCCTTTCCTCCCCCCTCTGCTAAGCCACAGCGGAAGAGAGAAGGCACGTGCCCATGTCTGGTCGGGGCACCACCTGTTTAACTGTGGCCATGGCTGTCTGGAGGGAAGGGCCAATTAGGGCAATTATTCCAGGCCTCGTACCCCAGGAGGCTTCCCCCTATCCTACCAAATGGGAGTCTGAAGAACAGCTGCCCTATGGGGGTGGTAGGAGAGGACAGCATGGCATAGTGGATAGAGCACGGGCCTGGGAGTCAGAAGGCCGTGGATTCTAATCCCGGCCCCACCACTTGTCTGCTCTGTGACCTCGGACAGGTCACTTCACTTCTCTGGGCCTCGCTTACCTCATCTGTAAAATAAGGATTGAGACTGTGAGCCTCAGGTGGGACAGGGACTGGGTCCAACCCGATTCATTTGTATCCATTCATTCAATCATATTTATTGAGTGCTTACTGTGTGCAGAGCACTGTACTGAGCACTTGGAAAGTACAGTTCAGTAACAAATAGAGACAATCCCTACCCAACAATGGGCTTACAGTCTAGAAGCATTCTACAAAGCACTGGGTTAGAAACACCACAATCAGATCAGACACAGTCCCTGTCCCAAATGGGGTTCACACTCTAAGTCCTGTCATCATCAAAGTTATTTATAGAGCACTTATTCTATGAAAAGCATTGTACTAAGCACTTGGAGAGTACAACCTCAGCGCTTAGGACAGTGCCTGGCACATAGTAAGCGCTTCACAAATACTGCAATTATTATTATTAATTATTAGGAGAAGTCTCACCCAGGTTACCAATGCTCTGCCTTCATTCTTTCCCTTGCCACCCAGTGGAGGCATTTCTCTGGAAATCTCCAGGGCACTGGGTTTGGAGCTAGGTGAAGTCTTGAGCCCGGGCCTGTTCAGAGTCCCACTGGGAGAGGTGGGAAAGTGGTGGTAGAGTATCAAGTGGGCGACGAGGAGATTAAGGGGCAGAATTTACAAGCTTCAACAATTCTGCCTGCTGCCCCTTCTCCCCAAAACTGAAAAGGTTCTGCACCGGATAGTTACTTCGCACCCCTCTAGAGATTCTCTGGCCATGCTTCTAGGGGGACCCTCAGGTGGGCTGAGCTTCACCACGCCCTACTTCATGAACCCCAAGGCAGAGGTCAGAGGGCTCAGCCCTGCTGTGCCTATGCAAATGCATGGCTTGTCTTTAATTTAGTCGATGATATTAATTTGAGCAGAGCTCAGGGTGAGGGGGCTTGGCTTAGTGTAATTCGTATAGCCCCATTTTATCAATGTGAAACTTAAATTTGGAGTACACTGATTCACTTTGCACTGGTTTTTGGCAGAATGTAACGCCAGTATTAATGGCAGAAACCTTTAATCAGTCTATCGATGGATATCTGAGTGCTTTACCATAGAGTCGCATTGAATGACATAAATAGGTGACTGTGGAAAAGTAAGCATTTTTTTATTGTTAAGTGCTTACTGTGTGTCAAATGCTGTTCTAAGTGCTGAGGTAGGTAAATAGATCAGACCCAGTCCCTGTCCCTGTAGGAGGGAGAACAGGTATCCCCATTTTTGCAGTTGAGGAAACTGAGGCACAGAGAAGTTAAGTGACTTGTCCAAGGTCACGCAGCAAGTAATCGGCAGATCTGGGATTGGAGCCCAGGTCCTTCTGACTCCCAAGCCTGTGCTCTCTCCACTAGGCCATGCTGCTTCTCATTTATCACTGCAGACATCATTTAGCTGAATGATTGACTTTCTGAAATTAAATATTTAACTTGTATATTGGGGTTCAGTTTTATAAGGGACTGTAAATTGGAGAATCTCCAGTCAAAAGATCATCAAACAACTGGGACCCATTTCCTGGGTAATTTGGGGGACAGGTTTTTGTCTGGATTGTCTAGATAACTCTCCCATTCCTCTGCTTCTTTTTGACTATGTAGACATTGGCTTCAATTTTTCAGGCTGTTTTTTAGGGCTCTCATTCTTTGTTTCAATTGGCCATTTAAAATAATGAGAATCTCCTAGAATCAAGTAAACAGAACGTTTATATAAGGGAAGTGAGTAATATAGCTCACTCTAAAACTGAACACTGAGATTTTAATTACAGTATGAATCTGTGTGTCTTTTAAAAAAAAAAATCTCCCTCCAGCTACTGGGCTCACCACAAGTAACGTTTTAAAAAAAGAATCAGGCAGGCCGGCTTGGGGCGGATGTGGAGAGTACTTCCTGTCCTCGTGGTGTGGGCCTGGCACCAAGAGATGGACAGCTGTGTTGTGGAAGGATGTTACGGAATACATTTGGTGAGGAGAAACTTGCATTTTGATCTCCCTTTACGGAATAGGAAGAAAAAAACACACACCCTATGAATGGTTATAGATTTACTCTGCAGTCTTAATAATAATAATTATATTAAGTGCTTACTATGTGCCAAGCACTGTTCTGAGCGCTGGGGGAGATATAAGGTAACCAGGTTGTCCCATGTGGGGCTCACAGTCTTCATCCCCATTATACAGATAAGGAAACTGAGGCACCGAGAAGTTAAGTAACTTGCCCAAGGTCATGCGGCAGACTAAATGGCGGAGCCGGGATTAGAACTCACATCCTCTGACTCCCAAACCCATGCTCTTTCCACTAAGCCACGTCTTCAACCTAATTTTGTTTTTCTAGAAAAAGACCACCTTGTCCTTCTGAAGGAGACCATTTCAAACACAATGCACTTAACTCATAAACTATTATTAAAGCTTATACTCCACAAATCGGCAGGTAATGTATTTGAAGAAATGTTTTCCATGATTAAATCATAATGGTTCCAGGCTTAGAGATCTTACACAAACAAAATTTTTGTAAGAGTTAAAAGAACTCAAGGCTAGCCCTACTAATATAACAATAGCAAAATTATTGTAGTGATCAAATCAAAAGTTGTAAATCTGGGTGCTATACATTTCTAGGCAAAAGGTTAATTTGGGGTTGGGGCAATTGAAATTGAGTTTTGAGATGGTATTCAAAGAATAAATTAAAAGAAAATAGTGTCATCGTGAAGGTTCTGTGTTTTGGACCTTCAATTAAACTGAAATAAAAATCCTTCATTTGGATCTTGGAAGCCAGTAAAATTCTGGGGAATTCTGGCCCAAGAAATCTTTTCACTGGTATGGGTTCCAGATAAGCATAAGATAGTGGGAAATTTGTCAGGAAATGTGATTTTTTTTAAAGTTCCAAATTCATTACATTTTTAACAAATCTCTCTAAGCCTTCCTAGTTCACTTACATTGGAACCCCTGCCCCACAATCAGCAAACTCTAGAGACAAGGTGTAAACAATAGAAAAGTCTTACTGGTACAAAAAATCAACAGTGATCTCGCACCATTTAGGAAGGTTTTATAATAGCAGTATAATAGTTTTATTTTTATAATATTTCTTTAGATATGGAGCAGTTAAAATGTCCTTGGGAGAAATATTATTTATCATTTACTATCATTTATTGAGCGTTTATTAGGTGCAGAGCCCCATATTAAGAGCTTGGGAGAGTACAAAATAACAGAGTGGGTAGACCCGCTCCCTGCCCATATTTGTCCTCATAACCACCACCTACAATTTAAGGTGATTATCAAAATGAAAGAATTTGTATGGGAGCGGTTTGCGATATGGTGGAAGTCAGGGGTTGAGCAAGGATTAGAACTAGGTCTTGTAGTGACCCATACCCTTCTTTGAATGTCAGCTCGGAACTAGAATAGAAGGAGAGAATTCATAATTGCAAATTCTCTGTCGTTTTACTCTCACGTGCGATTTGCTCTGGGAGAATGTTATACGTTGTAGGGGCTCTGAAAGGTTGGTGACTTGTATAACTTCCAGCCGGAAGCTATAGGTTGAGAGCAGCTTGTTGTGGGCCGGGATCGTATTTACCCACTCGATTGTACTGTAGTCAACCGAGTGCTTAGTACAGTGCTATGCAGATAGTAAGCACTCATAAATACCGCTGATTGATTACCTTTTGCCGATTGAGTTTCAAAGTATTCCTCTATAATGACTTGATTTTTAATTCAATATGATTTAATATGCTTAAGTGACGAAGAAAAGCCAGTATTCCAAAGTTGATGGCAGTAGTGAAATAAGGTAATGAAAATATTTAGATTCCTGTGGCATTTCCATAATTGATCATTATGCTCGAGTGAATTTAGGATTTAAAAATTAACCAAGTAGATTCATGTGCCACTTAAATTCATTCCATAGTATTTATTGAGCGCTTACTATGTGCAGAGCACTGTACTAATTGCTTGGAATGGACAATGCTACTTGAGAGCAGGGATCACGCATACCAACTCTATTGGGTCCTGCTCTCCCAAGCTCTTAGAAGCAGCGTGGCTTAGTGGAAAGATCCTGGCCTTGAGAGTCAGAGGACGTGGGTTCTTATCCCGGCTCTGCCACTTGTCTGCTGTGTGACCTTGAGTAAGTCATTTAACTTCTCTGGGCCTCAGTTACCTCATCTGTAAAATGGGGATTAAGACTGTGAACTCCATGTGGGACAACCTGATTACCTCAGTGCTTAGAATAGTTCTTGGCACACAACAAATACCATCATTATTATTATTGGTTATTGTTACCTGCTCACTAAATATCATTGATCATTGAAGTGAGCATGGCAGTCCACCAAATGGTTTTCTGAACATCTCCCTGGGTTGATACATCTTCAAAAGTACCCAATTTACGGTCAACGACTAATGTATTCACCTAATTGGATTTGTAAATTAAGTGCTGAGTAAAAGGTTAATAGAAGTAATTTTTTTCCCGTTCATTTTTTCGCCTGTACCTATAGCTTTCTTAAAATCCATGAAATTACAAAAAGATTTAGATGGATCTTATTAGTACATTTTAGATTACAAGGCCCTCCATTATGCTGCTCCCAGTTAAAATTTAGGGTATGTGATTTCACCCTTCCATATGAATGGATCAAAGTGATTTTCAATAATGCGTTCTTTCCAAGATGATTTTTAAATATCACAGTGGGAATAGATTTTTTCATAGGATGCCAACATCCCTGAAACTTGTTGAAAGATTTCCAGGAGTAGAAGCCCTAATAACCTTCTCAAGAGGTCTTGTTTTGGAGGTAAGTCAATAGAAGTGTGGTCATATTCTTACAGATGTACAAAATTAGCACTGTAGTTCTATAGGCACCTTTGTTTATTTTCTGTAAAATTTGGAACGACTAAAATAATGTTCAAAAAGACCAAGACTGCTTCCTCTTTGGGAAATCTCTAATGAGTTTACTTTTCTGGCTCCTTTTATGTGGTGATTGGAAAAATAAACAATTGGTAATCACCAGCATATGTTCCGTGTACATTTTTACTGTGTGAATGTATGGATGAATTCCTCTAAATGTAGCATTTCTGAAAACCATTGATTAACCAGACTTGTAATGGTTTTGGATAAAATCTCAGACTTTATGTTCTGGGGAAATTTCTATATTAAAATTGGTTTGTGTGGTTCTCATCAGCTGTCCTTTTTATCGGTGAATGTTACCGGCATGTGACCAAGTTCCAGTTTGATTTTCCAGGATTATATACTAATGCTTTTGGTGTCCGTCTTCACCCTTCTCATGCTTATTTAGGTTTAAAATCTAACTTCAGTCTCGCCAGAAAGAAAGAATGAAAAAATGTGAGTTCCCTTGGTTACCGAAGTTGCTCAAGTTTACTGTTAGCATTCAAAATCAGAAGAGGCTTATAGCAGGAGTTAGCTTTTCTTATGGTGCAAGCTTTCTTTTCCATGTGAACCGGGGAAGTGGTGGATAGCTTCCAGTTTACACAGCAGGCTTGTGACTGAAAGTCTCTAGGTATAAATGGCAAGTTTTGCCTTTAAGGATTTTTCCAACCTTTTAACTTTTAGGTTGGGACTCTTTTATTTGTGTAATGACTAGCTCCTTTTCTAAATTCCATATTCCTCCCAGTTTTTATTTTGATTCTTTGGAAAGAGGCTATTGATGATTTTGATTTTATTTATTTTTTATTTTTGGTTATGTTTGGTTTGCCTTATATTCAAAATGAAAACCGAGATCTGGATATGTAAATAGACTCTACTATTTCCCCCATTCCTAATCTATTTTAATGTCCGTCTCCCTCTGTGTATCGTAAGCAGGTAGAGATCACATGTACCAACCCTGTTTTATTATACATTTCCAAGCGCTTACTGCTGGGCTCTGCACACATTATGCTCTCATAAATACCATTGATTTATTGATCAACTGACAATAGCCAAAGATAATGATTGTAGGTAGTGTTTGAGAGTTTTTCTATAATGAAAATTTTCACACAATTTAAGAGATTGCCAGGGATTTTATACTTTTGCCCAGGTAAGCACAGTCGAACCCGTCTACCAACTCTCAGTGCTCAGTACAGTGCTCTGCACACAAGTGGCCAAAAAATACAATTGATTGTTTTTGATAGGTGCTTATAGCATCTGGTAACAGTATGGCCTCCCTTTCCTACTTCTGCATATTTATCATCTATTTATTTTCAGTCCTTAAATGGTTTCCACTCCCCAGAAATCTCTGCCTAGTTGAAAAAAATATTCAAGCTTCTATTTCCATGTTATTTTTAGTCTCCTCTTATTGTATACTTTTTGTGTGCTGTTCCTATAAACTACACTTCTGTTGTAATTACTAGTCCTGGAAGCTTCTGAATGGCCTGCATGACAATTTCAAACACTAAATTAAAAGGAAACACTCGCGTATTTAACCACATCAAGTGACCTAGGTCTTAAAATATATTGAAATGAGATGCATGAAGGATGCCATTCCTTTAGCTGAAACCAGGGGAAAAAATAAACCTCAGGAGCTTTCTAGAAAAAGAAAAGATTTAAAGGCATCTCTACTCTGTTATACTGCAAGGTAATTTGTGTACATAGTCTAGTCTTGACTTCTAGCTTTGAAAGTAAACCTTGGCTTCCTCTCATAGTGGATTTCAAGTTGCAGGGAAAAGCAATTTTTCCTCTAATTTCTCAGGAAAAATTTCTAAAGATAAAGGTTGGTCTTCTGTCCACAAACCAAGTGATCTCTTCAGAAAATATTAATGTGTTTTAATCTACTTCATGGCCTGCTGAAAACATAGTCTATTTAGAAGTGTCTATTTTCGGTGGCCTTTATTTCTTGCCAAGGATGGGTTTGGCTATGGTTTTTATAACCAAGAAGCTCCATCTTGCTCCAGCTTTATTATTCAGCCTAGATAAAAAGCTGCCTCTGGAAAAAAAAATTACGTGATAGAAATGTGGAACCTTCCGCCTTTTGGAGCTGGACATCTCCGTCACTTGTGTTTGGCCTCACTGCAATTGCATTTATTATCCAGGGTTTGGTAGAGTAGATTCAGATGTTCTTTTGCACCGAATGAGGCAAATGGTATTATTAGCAATAGAAAAATTAATTTCATTTCAGATTTATTATTCTCATTTTTAGATTGGAAGGCAGATGTTATTTGCTGCTGAGGCCCTGACTTGGAGCCAATATGAACTGCATTGTGGTCTCAGTTTCTTTTTGGAACCTGCCATGATTATGTCACAGCGGCAAGTGCCACCACTCCTGGCTTTGAGTCTCTGACCCCCAAATCCATACAGCAACTCTGGGTGAACCTGTTCACCCCCTCTAGGCCCAATTATATTTCCCTGCTGTCACGTGTGGGTTTGGGTCACGGGCCTCAAAATCTCATTCGAAGAAGTCCTGGTTTGATCTGTCTACCTTGGTACTTTTCTTGGGGTTTTAGAATCACCCCTGCTAAGTTCATAAAGAAGGTCCTGGGTAGTTCTCACTTCATTTTGATTTAATTGGCAGAAGAGAGCTGGGGAAGGGGAGGACGAGGTAAGTGAAATGGAAGGCGGCACTGGGACACTGAAACTTTCTAATGATACCTTGTCTTTTCAGGCATCAGACGTCAGGTGATACAAACTGTCTGTATTGGTAAAATGCTATCAATCAATCAGTGGTATTTATTGAGAACTTACTATGTGCAGAGCAGTGTACTAAGTGTTTGGGAGAGTACAATACAACAGAATTAGCAGACACGTCCTCTGCCCATGATGAGCTTACAGTCTAGAGGGGAACACAGGCATTAATAGGACATTAATTACTATCTGTTTAGTAGTCCTTTCTGTATTGGTTTGGCTTCTGACCCGAGGTAAGTTTAAAAAATAAAATAACTCTATTAGCTCTTAATAAATGGTGTAAGTTGAAAAGGTAAAGACAAAACTGTCGAATTTTATGATTTTTTTTTTCCGACCTTAGATAGTCATAGTCAAGGTTTCTTGTTACGTTATATGAACAATATGGGGTGATCCATCTCCTGGTCACTCTTGCTTTTTCAGGACCTCAGTGGTATTTATTGAGCTCTTACTGTGTGGGCAGAGCACTATACTAAGTGCTTGGGAGAGTACAAACTAACAGTATAACAGAGCTGGTAGACACGATCGATCCTGCCCATACGGGGCTTACTGTCTAGAGGGAGAGACAGACATTAATGTAAATAAATAAATAAATTAGAGATATGTGCTTAAGTGCTTTGGGGCTGAGGGATAAATAAAGGGTGTAACTCCATCTATGGCTTGTTGTGTGTGTGACGGCAGACAAGCTGTGTAAAATTGCTTTGTTTGAAAAAGATATTCCACTTTAAGGCCAATTTGAAAGGGACATTAAGGAGGATTAACAAGATGGCGTATGTGAAAACTTTAAAATGTAGTCATTAATTAATTAAGGGTCTACTCAGCCTTTGCATGGAGCCTTCTGAGTCTCAGAAGATTGGTGCTCATTAAAAAACATATTTGGACTTCCCGATCACCTGTCAAGTAAACAACAATTTATGTTTAGTTGGGAAAGCAAGTTGGCTCTTTGCAAAGTACTAGCCTGTTTTCGGTTTTAACTTGATTACCCAATCTTGTTCTGAATGTCATTCTCACCGACGGGGCCCTACCCACTAACAGTGACAAAGAAAGAAAACATCCTCAGTAGGTGCTTTGCTGCCCAGCTCCGGAATTCTTGGGTCATAAGTAAATCATTAAAATGGGTGGCTCCTTCAAAGATCCTGGACTTCCTAAAATAACCACTATGTGGATGGTAACTCCCTCAAGCCGCATCAGGTTTCGAATGTTGCTTCTTGGCCTCTTCCCTGACCTCCCCTGTGGTCTGGAGAGCAGGCCCTTTATTCTTTTTTCCATTGGGAAAATAAGGTACCTGGAATCAGCCTTAAATTCTATGTTTGAACATACCTGTGGCGTAATTAATCTGCCTTGGATTCTCTTATGCAGTGCAACATAAAAGATGAGTTCTCCTGGAGGCAATGGGTGTGGAAGGTTTGGGTGTGGGAGACTAGGTGTGGGTGTGTATGTTTTGGTATTTATATGGAAGTTAGTATTATAGTGGCATCTATTATTGTCAGGACAGTTCTCTGTCCCCATTTCTATCACCATCCTCATTGTGAAGGGGAGGGTGGTGGTGGTTTTAACCAGTTGTAAAGGGCTCCCAGGATTAATGTTGTAAGGGCTTTATCCTCTTTTCTAAAAAATATCCCCACCAAATGGGCTCTTTCAAACTTACAGGAATGCAAATAAAGGTAGATTTTGCTGTAGAATCTGAGTGACTGTTTTCTCAGTAGCGTATGCATTTTCATTAAAGATGCTTTCCCCTTGTGAAAATATAGAGCAAATTAGACCTTTGAATAATGAGTACTGTTGCATTAAGTTGGCTTATTTCTATATTACCTATGTACATATGTACAGAAACTTTTCTATCGTATTTGAGATCCATGTTCATATTTACATTTCATAATTGATTTCATAATCTACATGATCGTCTAGACTGTCCGGGCCCTTATACTGAGAGTTTTTTTCTTTTGATGATTACAAAAGCCCCTAAGGACAGAGCCTTTTCCTCCCAGTTAAGCCCTACTGTGGGCCAATAAATTAAAAAAAATTAGAAATTATGCTAAAGTTATCCTGAACATTTTTTTGTGTTGGAAAAGCATACGATTCTACCAGTAGATGTATGTGCACATTCAAAAGAGTGGAGGTTCAATCTTTTAATTTGATGGATTTCTTGAGTTTTTAATAAGGTTTTTATTTCCTTCCCAGCCTTTTTTTACCCTCTAGGTTCTTTTCTAACCAGATTTAGCCGAGCATAGAAATGATTTTGCTCAGGGCCAGGATTGTTAGATTTCTCACAGTAGCATCAAGGTGTTAAAGTTGGTGCCCAGGGTGACTCTGGGTTGTGTCCTTTTCAAATTTAAAAACAAATCCCGGTATCAGTTTAATTTTGTCTCCTTCAGAGCGTCCTCTGGATAAAAGGAACCTTCATTTAATGGAAATCTTACCTTAAATGGTACTAGAGCAACAAGTTCAGTTTAACTAGGACACCGGAGAAGATGTTGCACAGTAACCAGCCTGCCTAGATTCCAGCAATAATTAGCAACCTCTGGTATTTTGTTTCCAGTTTTGATTTAAAGCGTTAGTATTGCCGAGTTGTCCCATCCTGCTGGGGGACCTCAGGATTCCCCATCCCGGACTCCGAAATCTTTCACCCTTTTGATCTGTGATGAGGCTGCCCAAATCGACTTCGCTGGTTCATAACGTTTTGGGCATATTTCTCCTGGCCCTTATGCTTTTCACAGAGCTGAGAAATTGGGCTGTTTGCATTTTAAGCCAATCCTGGAAACAAAGAATGGATAAAGTCAATAACATCTGCTCCCCAGAGGGGAAAGGCTACTGTGAACTATTGCACCGCCTTACTGCTCAGCATCAAGCTATAGGTTTGTAGTTGGGCTAGATGAGCAGGGTTCTAATTACAGGAGGTTTCAAGTTTGTAATAAAGTAGGGTGGTTATGTTTTTTGGCAAATATAAAAAACACTGTTCCTGAAGTTTGCTCTCGAGAGTTCCGGTTCCATCAAAATTAAGTAATTACTAAGGACAGATTGCAAAATTTCCAGTTTGTAACAGTCACAGTGATGCCTTATATCCAATAATTATATGTAAAATAAACAGAGATGTCACTATTAATTTTTAATGACAGCAAAACCATAATATTACTTTAAGAAAAACAGAATTCTTTTGTTAACAGGTTTATCCAGTTTAACTGCCCTTGCGCTGATGATGATTTCCAGATAGAAAGCTAATATTACTGAATTATATGAGTTCCTGGGGCACAGTCATGGGAAGCTGGGAAACTGATGAAGCTGTAATATTAACTTTGTACAATTTTAGTTTTATGAATTGTTTTTTGTTTTGGTTTTGGTCCTGCGTAAACTCAAACCTCTAGACTATAAGCTCGTTGTGGTCAGGGAATGGGTCTGTTTATTGTTATATTTGCACTCTCCCAAGCGTTTAGTACAGTGCTCTGCACACGGTGCTCAATAAATCCAATCGAATGAATGAATAAATATCTGGCCTTTTATTCTGTCAAATGTTTTACTTATAACTATGATATGGAGTGGTCGAAATCTCAAGGACGTAGAATGTAAATCCATATGAATTAGAAACCTAATCCAAAAGGGAATCTTAACTTTTGATTCAAATAATTGCAGGATCAAACTGGCAGGTGTCAGCATGAAGAGATTTTTGCTCCTCAGGGACAGATTGATGCTATCTGGAGATATCGGAGTGTAAAACTGGGCCCCAAAGTAAGGGAATGAACCCAATGCTGAGGAGAAGCAAAATCCCAAAACATGGTGCCCCTTCCACCTAAGAGGAAACAGATTTATTGGTGTAAATGCAATTTTTTTTCTGTCTCGACTCTTCTCTGTAGTATGTAATAACCAATAGAAATGAAATCTAAGCATTAGACTCACGTAGTGCAGGAAAGAGAAAACTAAAGAAAAAAGATAACCTCGTGGCATTAAAAATGCAATAAAAACCATATTATAATCTGGCTGGGGAGGAACCAAGCAAAGGGCGGAGAGTTGAGCCACGGCAAAAAAGCCAGTGTCATCTGCGAGCCTTCAAAACCAATACATCAATCGAGCGTATGGCCAATCAGAACGAATGCGATCCCCTGGCTTTCGAAAAGTGGAGTTTGGAGTACTGTGGGTACCCAGCTCCTCCTTACTCTCTCAGCCTCCACCTTCCTAATGGTGTAGGGATTACTCTCGGAACGAACACTTACCCATGTTGACAAAGCTCATGACCATGTCTGCATGACTGATGACTCTTCCCAAGGGAGGACTCTGAGTGCTTAAGCTGGTCAGAACAGGTCTGGAGACTCCTCTGCTCCAAGCCACCTCGGTTTCACCCCCAACCTCTCCATCTTCTTCCTCGCTGGCCATGGCGTGGTATAGGTCCAGCATGAATAGCGGGGCCGAGGAAGGCGGTTTGCCCCCAGAGGGGGCTTTGGGCCGCGGCCTGCCAGGCAAGCCTAGAATGGACAGGATTTCCCGCTGCATTTCCCGCTTCTCCCGACCACTTAGTCTTCTTTGCAAGAAGCTGGAGGGATGGAGATGGTTTCGAAGGAAGCTACTGCTGCCCAGGTCACACAGGAGCCCGAGGACACCGAGCAGGACAATGGCTCCTAGTGGCTCCTTCCCGTGAAGGAACCCGGGGGAGAGTTGCATTTCCTTGCTTTTCTTAGGTTCTCCTCTTGTCTCTCTCTCCCTCACTCTCCTCTTCTGTTTTTCCTTTTTCTTCCTTTTAATATTGCTCTTTTCAAGAGTAGAGTCTGAGGTTTTTAACCGGGTGGGGTGGGGAGGGAAGGTAGGGGCAAGAGAGATGTATCACAAGCAGCCCATTCACTGATGGGCTTTGAAATCAAGAACTGGTGAATTGAAATGTTTTGTTAAAAAATAAACTAAGGTGTGAAGACTTATGGGAAATTAAGAAAAAAAAAGCTTGAAGCTTGTTCATAAAAATGGAAATGGTTTCCTAGTGCTTCTGGGGCTCAGAGTCCCCTGGCCAAACTCTTTCAAGCTTTCAAACCTGATTCGTTTCCTTTTTTCCTCCAGCTGCAAATTACACAAAGGACTGTTTATGAGGACCCCAGAGTTATTGCAGTTCTTAACCAAGTTCCTCAGAGGTAACTAAGCAACTTTTCTAAGCGATCTGAAGGAATTATCTTTCCAGGATGCATTGCAGCACGTTTTACACGAAGCAGAAGCATCATTCATTTTCCGTGAAGGTGCTAGAATTTTAATGCAGCCGTCTATATATGTCGTACGAAAGTTTGGCTGTTAGTTTTCGAAGAACCAAAAGCAGAACCCTCTTGGCAGGTTCAAACAGAGACAATTCTGGCTGAATTAGGAACCTACCTACTGGACATCCACATAGGTGAGCTAAACTGCCGACAGAAGAACCAGGTCAGGAAGACTCCCAGCGAAGGATGACAGGTGCGGGTGGCGGCCTCCGTAGTGGGATGCAGGATGCTTCCTGGTGGTAGGAGGTCTTTTTCTTGGAGGTGGAGGAAAATTCTGGCTGGGGTGGAATGGCTCTTGGCTCTGATCGCTAGATCTGGTTTACCTGGGGCATCGCAGTTGATCTCCGTGTCAGCAGCTGGATGCACGTCACCAAGGTGTCGGAATTAAATCGATCCCCCTCCAATTTCTGGCCTTCCCTCAGTTGCTGGCGGGTCTCAGGTATCTCGTGGATCCTCCCAGGACTCGTCCCTCCGGTTCGCTCCTGGTGACGGTTGTCTTGGGGAGAGGGTCCCTGAAGGGTTCTCTGGGATGCTGTGCCGTTTGGAGTGAGTCTTTGGAAGGCAGCTCCCTCCCCAGTCCCTTGCCTGCCTGTGCTCAGAGCTCAGCAGCACTACAAGTGCTGACTGCTTAGTGTAACAGCAGTAGCTACCAAAAGGCTCCTCCCATCCCTGCCCTCTCTCCTCCTATGCCTTGACAGCTGCCAATGAGCTTTATTTTCTGCACAGTGGAAGCAGCGTTTGTGCTGGACAGTGACCTGGGGGAGCCCGAGATCTGGGTGGTGTGGTGGGCAGAGAGGCCTTGGAGAATCCACTAACGACTGTTTTTATGGTCCCTCCAGTTTTAGGATTTTTCTCCCGGGCCTGTGGATAAACAAGTAAACAAGTATGTCCTTTTTAAAAGCTCATGCTCGGAATTAAAGATGTCCCACAAAGTGCAGGTGGAGACTTTGTTGACTGGGTTAGAACTCGAGCGTGGCTTTTCTTTAGAACTACAAGTTCTGCCCTGTGGTAACTATTTTGTGATGGATGTTGAAAAGCTGTGATTTTTAAGCTTTACCCGTTTCTCTTGCCCTCTACTGGAAGTCACTCTGTCCCGCTTTTGTGGAGAACAGTTCCCTCTGCTGGACTGGCGATGTTGACCCGCAGTCATTCTCAAATGACTACGACTATTTATTTCGCTTTTTGAAAGGCTTTGCACCTCGCGAACGGTGAAAATGGAATTGGCTATTTCATTTTCAGTTTTTCGCAGGGTCGTGAGATGCACTCCCTTCCTGGCTTGCTTTAAAATGCAAGTTCACCTTTTGGATAGAATCCCACAGAGTATCCATTTTATTTCTCCTAGATTTTGCATTTATATTAAAACTTCCATGGCCCCTGGATTTGAGGATGTTAGACGCCCTAAAAAGGCCTGCTTGGACTCAGCCACCTAATCGGTAAGTAAACAACTTATGTTTCTATTAGTTGTAGTTGAGTTATTAGGTCTGAGGGCCGGGCTTGCTGAAGTTTTAATTAATTTTTATTGTTGTTGTTTTGTGTGGGTTGAGGAATTAAAGAGTTTAAAAAAGAAGATGCTGTAGTTCTTTAGGAAGAGTTCGTTAAAGTAGGGTATCTGATTATTTTGGAAAGGAAGATAAAAGGATGTCCAAAGTTTCTAAAAATGTGTGGCTAAATTTTTTTTTAGAATGTTTCAAACTATATAAACATTTTGTATAGATGAATAGCAGATATAGCATAAGCGTACTTGTTTTCAGTTTCAGGAAAAATTCCAGGTGAGTTTTTTTGACTGGTTGTTACCTATTTGCTGCGTTATTTAATTTTTCAAGTTTTCATTGGTTTTTGTAGCCAAACATGATATTTTTTTCTCGGCATTCAGATGAGTGTTTTCGAGAGTCAATATAAATATTATCCCATAATGCAGTAACAGCAAGGCTGATTAGGTGTGTCTTTTCAATAACCAGTAGAATATCACAATACAGAACTGGATGTTAGAATTTTTAAAATGTCCTGAAATGACCTTTTCAGGATAATAACCCAGTTCAGTTTTAGATTTGGTCACGATCATGAAGTAAAATATGTTACATTATCTTGCGAACTCATGAGGCCATAGGGAGAAGCAGGCAGATAAAAATGATAGACCAAAATTCATTTTAAGGAAATAAATAAATCTTTCTCCCAGTGGGACCCAGTATTTTGACATTCATCCCTACTGAGTTAATTCATTCACTTGTATTTATTGAGCACTTGCTGTGTGCGGAACACGGTACTAAGCACTTAATATGAGTTAATATGGTCCTAGATGCTTTTGTTGGCTTTTGTTTGTTTTTTGGGGGGGATCCGTGGCCTGGGGAAAGAGGGGGAATGACCTTTCTCCAACTTTCAGCCCCTTCTTTATTTCTTCCTCCATCCCAGGGACTATTTCTTAACATGGTGCTGGGACTGCCCCAAATGCACACTTTGCTGGGGAGAGTAAGGACACCTGGGCTGTGAATCAGCAGGGTGGCACTGCTAACCCCCTGGAACCAGAGCCTCTCCTCTCTTCCCCACCCAGTCTGCTGCCTGAAACTGACTTGCTGACTTCTTGTGCCTTATCTATTTTTCCATTTTGGTATACAGTAAACAGCCATAATTTATTTTACCGCCTGTCTCCCCCTCTAGACTGTAAGCTCCTTGTGGACGGAGAACATTTTTAGCAACTGTTTTATGGTACTCTCCCAAGACCTTAGTAATAATAATAATGTTGGTATTTTTTAAGCGCTTACTATGTGCCAAGCACCTTTCTAAGCGCTGGGGTAGATACAAGGAAATCAGGGTGTCCCACGTAGGGCTCATGGTCTTCATCCCCATTTTACAGATGAGGTAACTGAGGCACAGAGAAGTTGTGACTTGCCCAAGGTCACAGAGCTGACAAGTGGCCAAGCAGGGATTAGAACCCATGACCTCTGACTCCCAAGCCCGTGCTCTTTCCACTGAGCCACGCTGCTTCTCATTGTACAGTGCTCTACACAGAGCAAGCGCTCAATTGCTGTGATGGATTGATATCTTTAGGCCAGGCAGACTCTTTGAATGTTTGGTCACCTCCAGTGTCTTTTACCCAAAGTTTACAGGAGTCGTCTTCAAGGTGCTTTTGATGATGGTTTCTTTACTGTTTTCCTTCTTGCTCCCACCTCCCTGTACTCCAAGGATTTAAAATGTCAGGGAGGTTTTTGGGGCTTAGTATGTTTAGCTATTAGTGAGATCGGTCCTCTCCCAGGCTACAGCTATGTGTAAACCTGTTATGACATTGGTGTGGAGAGATTCCCTACACATAGACGTGAACACACACACAGTCTAAAAGTGTAACAGGGGTAATAAGTAAGGACTGTTTAACCAATGTAACATAAAAAACTCAAAGCAAACTACTTATGTACTCTTAAGACAACCCAAGAGCTTAGGGAGAGAGGGTATTATCCTTTCTTTCCCTGATAATAATAATCACTGTGGTATTTGTTGAGTGCTTTCTACAGGCCAGGCACTGTACTGAAGACTGGCACACATACAAGCTAATCAGGTTATACATGAGCCCCGCCTCACATGGGGCTCCCCGTTTAAGTGGGAGGGAAAACAAGTACTGCATCCTTATTTTACAGAGGAGGAAACTGAGGCCCGGAGCAGTTAAGTGACTTGCCCAAGGCGACCCAGTAGGTAAGTGGTGTTTCTGGAGTCGAACCCAGATTCTCTGCCCCCACCCCAGGCCTGTATTCGTAACAGTAGGCCGTGTAAATCCCAGAATTTCTTCATCCGAGGTTCCCCTACCGCTGTTCTTCCTCTTTCATTTGCATCCCCCCTCCAGGCTGGTGAATGGGTTGGGTGGGTGTGTTGATGGAAATGAAGGAGCAGCACCCATAGCTAAGTGGGAGCAAGTTCTGGGTCCAAGTGAGTTGTACGCCTCATGTACCCTGGGCTCAAGTGTGACATAATCCAAAATGGTGGTACTTAAGGAGCCACAGGGTTTTAGCTGAGGTGAGTGCTTGGTCCACAGTTTCAGTTATGCATACAATAAGCTCTGGCGGGCCGAATTAGTTGTTTAGTAGAAAACCCTAAGTAAATAGACAATTGTGGATGTGTGGTGCTTTAGATGAATGATAAGATGTTCTATCCCTTCCTGTGATTTTTTTGCTCCTTCATATTTGTAATATGGAAATGGCGGAGGCTGCTGTCTGGTGATTTCTTGCAACAAGAAAATGTAACCCAAGCCCCGAGATTTACTCAATGTAAAGGGCTTTTATATTGTAACCAATGATAATGCCTTAATACTGCTGCATGGCAACTTCAGCTTTCAAATTTAATTGTTCTTAATAATTAATAATAATGAACTTAATAATTAGTTCTTGAGAAAGCTAGGGTTTGGCATAAAAGAAGAGGCAACACAGGTTACTGCAAGCGATTTTAATACCAAAATGTGTCTTGTTTTCAAACAGGTCATTGGTAGAGCTTCAGTTTCTGCCTCAATAACCAATTGAGAGACTCACACAGCAACGGGGTCAGAGCCGAAGAGGAAGAATATTGAATAAGTAGAGGGGAACGCAGGCCAGCCCCTTCCCACCCTCCTCACGGACTCGCACTCAGTTGTCAGAGCACAGAGAAGAACCACGGACAAGAGCGAGCGCGGACGTGCTCACCGGTGGGACTCATTTCGAGGATGAGCAACTGGGTAAGTTCAAATTTCAAGAATGGAGTCTGTGCACTCATCCCTTAAGTGCCTTTGAAGATGTGACCATTTAACTAATGAACAGGAAAACAGATGTCGGTAACTCATTGTGGATTTTTTTTAAAATGTGTCATCTTATATTAGATGGCTAAACCTAAGAGTGTTCTGACCAACCAGGATAGGGAGTTAAAGACCATTTATTATTATTATTCCACTCCCAATAAAGATCTCTTGGGTTTCAAAGCAGGCTTCTAAGCCAGTGTATTCAGTGGTAAACTTAAACCAGCGGTGTGTTTTGTCCTTTAAGTAGTCGGATATTGAGACAGTATGTTTTAAAGACAGCATTTTAATGAACTCCTTTACGGTATATAAGCATGTGCAAATTTAGTAATTCAAACATACTCCCCTTTCTTCAGCTAAAATCACATAACATTAAAAAAATGGAAAAAAGTCCTAAGTCCCCTCACCTCATGTTTCTTTCTGTTTGAGGTATCCAAGATTTACAAAAAAAAAAAGTTCCTTGAACACTGTAGGATTCAGGTTTTTTAATATAATTTATCTTGCTGAGACAGCAAGTCAAGTTTATAAAGAAGATGCATTTAGGAAATAATCCTAAAAGATAAAGCAGGTTCACGCCCCTGCACCGCGCAGAAATCCTATTTATAGGTTTTTTAAAGGTTTTTTTTTGTTCCTTTTTCTTTTTTTAAATGCACGATCACATCTTGACCTTTTTACTTGCTTTTTTTCCAGACATTTCACCTCTCGGCCCCCATCTGGTGTAGGGCTACCAGAAGGCAAATTTTATCTACATAAATATTCACATGAAAATAGTAACTTACAAAAAGAAAAACAAATAAGGCAGCTTCATAACACAATTATTCTTTTACACTTTTTAACAATATAATTTCTCCCGTTCAGAATAAATATACATCCAACGTACGGAGCAGAGTTAAAAATCCACACAGGTTTCCTTTGAGGGGCGTCTATACAGTATTATCTTTTGGGGCCTGGCGTTTTGGAGGTGGCAGTGGTAGTTTTCTTCGACATAGTGGGGATCTTGGAAGGTTTGGTTAAACCTCGCCGGGCACTGCCTTGGCACCCTGCTGTGCTACTCTCTGAAGTATCCGAACAGGCCGACTGCGTCTCCAGCAGGTCAAAGTCTGAGGCGTCGCTTCCTCGCCGGCTGCTGGCTCGGCTCCCCGTACGGCTTCCGGCACGACTGGTGGGGCGGCTGGCTGTCTTTTTAGGATCTGAAATCGAATAATCAATTCAGTGGCCGTGGCTTAAAAGAAAAACCAACCAACCCCCCCCCCCCCCCCCCCCCCCCCCGTTTGCAGCTAGCAAGGAATCCGACCCTGCTCTTACCCATACGACACCAGGAAAGAACTGCGCTTGGACTCTCAAAGCCAATCATTTTTGCAAAGCTAGCTTTCCCACCGAACCGCAGTCTGGACACTTAACATTTGATCCTGTTTTTGTTCCAGGACAGATGAGCCAGCCTCTGCCGTTGAGGAAAGCAGGGCGTGGATCATCTCTCCTCCCTGTCGGAGAAAAAGCTTCTCTCCCAGAGGCCTGACAGTCACCCTTGTGAAAGTAAGCAAGTGCCTATCTGCAAATGCTTCATGGCTGAAGCAGCTCCCATGGGAGAGCGGAGGCTGGTGCCTGGCCCCTTAAGTGCATTAGGGTACAGGTTGTTTCTTCTCCCTTCCTCTGTGCTGGATTTAATAGACAGAAACGGGAGGCCCCAGCCTTATTTTGTTGTTCTTTTCTTGGCGAAGGAGGGTACTCACCAGCCCGACTGGTCTTGGCCCCCGTGGAAACCGGGGAAGAACTATTGCTGGTATCGCCGGCGAGGGAAGTTCGGCTCGAATGAAAAGTCGGCCGCTTCAGCTTGCTGCCTGTTGTTGGTGTCACCTTGGGGGGAAAAACTGCATTTAAGGACCACGGTTTGGGAGCGATGAAGTACTCCCAGCGAAAGGTGGAGATTTAATCACCCCCGTCCTCCGTTTTTACCATCGCGTCTAAATATTTCCCAAGACCTTTCAGATAGGGTTATAGGCAAGACGGAGAAGCAAACCAGGGCAGCCCCAGCATCTTCAAAATAAAACGGGAAGAAGCTGGCTTAAAAGCAGGCTGTGAATCAAAATAATTTAAAGCAAAGAGAGTGGGGTGTTTAGTTGGAAAGAAAGGCCCCAGTTTCAGGAGAGAACCTTTCATCATAAATGAGGGTCTACTAAGGTTCCTCAAGTATAATTCCATTTCTGCAAAATGAGTCAGACAGGGTAGAGGAAGCATTGACCCGAGATCTTATTTTTGGCGGATGAGTTTTTGTATCACTACGATCCAACTGGAGTGGATTTTGTGCTTGACATTTCTCAGAATCTCATGAAACCGGGGCCAAAAAGAAGCAAGGACTGAGAAGCAAGACAAGCAGAGGAAATCCCGGGAATCAGGGAGCAGCGAGTTCCATCAGCATATGCTAAAAAAAAAGAGAGAGAGAGAAAAGAACCTTTGGGCTTAAACTGAGGCTGTGGAGGGGAGTTAAAGTAGCAACTTACCCACATGCTACATGTTCTAGGACATTTTTTTCATTTTTGCCCTGACAAACGTTGTACACTGCAAGGCATTACTGGAGCAAAAAGCAGCCAGTACTTTCTGGACAAGAGTAAGGTTTGGAAAACTACCCTACCCCAGAATATCAAGCGGCTGACATTATCAACCCAAGTTTGGAAACAAGGCAAAAGCTGTTCAAAAACTGCCCGATGGTTTAGAACTCCAGAGTTGTCTAAAATCTGAGCTTTTAAGCAGTTTTCGCTTGCCCCTCACCCTATAGGGTTTGAGTGTGTGTAGTTATCATTCGGGCCTTAGGTGCTGTACGATTTTGATATGAATCGAAATTTACCATTTAAACCTTGAAGACTGCCACTAGCCGTGCGCTGTAGTGGAATTTCAAGCGTTATTAACTCGGCTGTATGTACGATTAGTTCCTCGAGGCCTTTCTTCATGAATGATTTCAACTTCATGGAGAAAGCTCCTCACTCATGAGTCTTTTGTTTCATTTTGGGGGTTTTTTTTGGGAGGGGGGAAGGGGAACAAATTCCACCATTTAAAAATCAATTTTCAATCTGATTTCACGATTTTTTTTTTCTTCAGATCCGAGTTAGAAACCCCTGAAACACACCAAAGCTTGGATTAGCTACGGTAGCAAGTGCCGTTGAAATGAAGAGGAGCATCGAACACTATCTCAGGGAAAAGAAGCAGGGCTTCTTGCATTAGCAGTGGCCTTCTTTTGGTTTGTCCATTAGCCAGGAGAGCCATACTCTACCTCAGAGCTGGGTAGCGGGAAGTCGGAATAACTGTTGTCCCTGAGAGGGGTGCCAGCTTTACTGTTTACCAACCAGGGTTTGTCATAACAGCGAGAGAAGTGATGTGGAGTCTGTGAAATGGAAATCCAAAGGGAAGGGCGGAAATGATTGAAAATGGAACAGAAAAGGGCCAAAATGGGAACAGAAAACAAACAAAACAGAAAATACTAAATTTTAAAGGAACAGACAACAAAATAAAATGTGTATCAGCACAATGGGGCGGAAGGGAACAGGTAAACATTCCGCAACAGTTTTCTGCATTTCAAATCCATGACTCCAGTGAACGGGCTTGCCTCAAATCTGGTCGCACTGATTTCAGGCCCGGTTTCTCGAAATTAATGAAATCAGGAAGGTTCTCGGATATGAGAGAACTGAAAAACCAACACATTTTGCCCTAACAACCACCGTACTTAATAAGTAGGCCAAGTGGCCAAGTCCCAAATCTGTAAAACAAGGCAAAGGAACGGGCCGTTTTGGAAAAACGCTCCCCTGTTTTATCCACATTCCCTGCCCACCAGATTTCTCCATCCAGGCCATAACCTCGAGTAGACTTTCCTTAAAGAGAGCGAGCCAGAGGAGGGCAAGCCACTGTCCAACCCCATACCTGGTCCCAGTGGCAGGGGTGGCTGGGGGAGGACGGCATTGAGGTGCAGCTGTGGGTTGCTCTGACTAGCGCTAGAGCTGGATCGTGTAGGGACGCTGCCGTGAAGACGTTTTGATCTTCGGCCCGTGACCGGAACGGTGGTCATTCCCTGTGAGACGCCCTCCGGTAAAATGAATTTCTTCCCTAAGTTCCAGGTTAGTTTTCCTCGGCTGAAGAGAGGAAAAAGAAAAGAGAAAAAAGAAGAAGAAAAAAAACACACGCTGATTGTAAGCCTTGACCATCTTCCCCGCATTCTACAACCTGGAGTTGCAACCAAGATTTAGGCATGGTTAGGAGGAGCCCTCAAAACACTTAGGAAAACTCCATTTCCTCACACTAGGGGTTTTCTTCTTATGGTCCCTCAGCATGTTCTGAGAAAGTTATGTACCGCCACGGCTTTCTTGTTTGGCTGCAACACCAAAAATGTTTCCCACAGAAGCCGTTTTGGGAATATTTCTAGAGTCTTTGAAGTCATAGTCAAAATTCAGATGATCGGCTCGATGTACTGCTTCCCTTAAGGAAAGCAGATTGTGGGTACTACAGTGAAAATGAGAGCCCGGGAGTCCATGCAAATCTGAAGTGGGACTTAATACTTTACTCTGACAGAGGTGTCAAACAAAACATTACAGTTGCAAAAGGAGAGCTTTTAAATTGAACCGTTTTTGACGATTTTTTCCAGGTTCTCTAAGCAGTTGAAGGTTTGAGATAGTAAAAAGAGAAGCATACATCCATTGTAAACCACAACAAGAATCTAGATGGAGAGTGATAAGGCATGCACAGAGCCTGCCAATGAGTTTTTCTGAAAAAGAAGCAGTTTCCAATAAGAGAGGAACCAATGATGAGATTCTGGAGAGAGTTGGCCCTGAGCTTTCTGTCTTGTGTCCAGGGGAGACCAATGACTTTGGGGGTGTAATGGAGAGGGGAGGGGCTTGAGTTTCCTCCCTCCCAAATGAGCAGAGCTTTTCAATCTTACACTCACAACGCAAGGCTGGCTGAGTCGTTCCCAAGTCACCTCGAATGCTTCAAAGGATAAGCAGGGAAGAGTTTTTATGAAATAATTACCCCACTATTCACTGCCCATCACACTGATACTGAAGTGTGTTAGATTTTGGCAGTGAGAACATTTTCTCATGCAGGCAGCCAGCTGCAAACACCTACTACTTACTACATCCTCCAAGCAAATTTGGCCCCTAAGCAGAAATTCAGTTCTAAAGCATATTTAATGTGTTATGTCTGTGCGAGAGAGAAATAAGCAAAGAAATGTCAGTTCATCAATACCTTTCTGGTATGGAGGTATGTGTTCACAAGGGAATATCCAAGAAAGAGCCATTACAATATTGTGTCTGATGTCATGTGATTCTGTTGTAATACCCCCCAGTTCTACTTCTGTTTTTTCCTCCACTGACGTAGGGCTGACTTCTTAATGGAGGTAAATTGACTTTCACGACAGGCTATTTTAGCTAGTACTGAAAACGGGGGGCAGTTTGGAATCTGCTGCTCTGCTTTATAATGGTAGTGGCGGGACATATAACAAAGGGGAAAAAAAATTCAGTGCGGGCCTTAGTGCAGTCATGCCAAAGAGTCACAAACTGTGCACTGCATTCAGCCTGAGAAGGTGCCCAGCAAGGTAAGAGGAGTTACAATGCACACTACGGACACAGATAGCTTAATAATCTAGTTCAGAGTCCATCCCGTTTAAGTTCATGACTCAAATCTGAAGCAATCGGTCTTAGCTGCAAACCCTTCAGTAGTTTTTTTCCTAATTTTGGAATTCATTACCGCCGTCTCAGTCCAATTTACCCCTCAATACCTGAGAGCCGACCCCTAGATCTTCCGTGGAGAATTTATATTAATAAGCAATATAATTGGCGAAGTTTCTTTAGGGATGGTTTAGCCACTCAGGCAACACTTACCTTAAATCGAGATACTCCGAAACTGAACATAGGACAAGAAATCAAGTGAGAAAAAAGGGTGTAGGACTCAAGCGTTATTAAGTACAGGACGTGAGTCCCTCTTGCTTGTGCTTTCCGAGTACTTGATTTGACAGAGAGAGAGGAGAGTCAGAACGCACCACCTATTTCAACACTCCCCGGCTCCGTCTAGCTGAGCAGGTTGGGTTTCCATTTGCGGCAGGGGTGTGATTTGACTCACCTGGGTGAGGCGTCTTAAGATTCAAATAAGCCTAAGGAATCACTCATGGACAGGAAGTACCTGGCCCTACTTAGAGGAGGACGGCTCTAGGAGATGGCAGAAATAGACACTAAAAAGAGGCAGAATTCTTAGACTAAGGCAGTAACACAGGGCTGGCTACCTCTGCTATCCAAGAGAAGTTTACTTAGTAACCTCTGCATGCCAAGAACTAAACGACCGCCACTTTTCACAAAATGCCCTGTCCGGCAGTTCTTCTACATAGAAGGTTTATTAATTGTCTTTTGACAAGGACAGAAGAATTAGACTTACGGAAGTTGGGAGAACTAGGCTGATCCTCATCCAATCCTAATTTGCAAAATAGTTGAGATTTTTGTCAAGATTGTAACAACAAAAAAAATTCATGATCCAAATAGGCTCCCCCAGATGGCTCACGCAAAAGAAGCAGTGTGGCCTAGTGGAAAGACATGGGCCTGGGAGTCAGAGGACCTGGATAATAATCCCAGCTCGGCCCCTTGCTTGCTGTATGACCTTAGTTAAGTCACTTAACTTCTCCGGGCCTCAGTTTCCCGATCCACAGAATGGGGATTCCCTACCTCCTCTTCCTCCCTGTACCAGGTGGGGATAGGGACTGTGGCCGACCTAATTATCTTGTGTCTATCCCAGCGCTTAGTAAACTGGTTAGCCAATATCACAGATAGCCCTCTAGTCTCCTAACTCTGTTGCACTGTACTCTACCAAGCGCTTAGTACACATAGTAAGTGCTCAACCAATACCATTGATTGATTAAGCTCCTCGTGGGCAGGGATCATCTATACATAGTCTGTTGTACGCTCCCAAGCTCACAGTTCAGTGCTCTGTACACAGTAATCATTCAATAAATACCACCGACTGACGGATCGAGCATGAACATGTTTCGGTTCTTTTTTCCACAAACGACACCTCCATGACCCTATAATTCCGGAAGCATTTAGATCAGCCCTCTCCTTAAAGTTATCACACAAGCGCTTACTACACCGCCTGGCAAATAGTAAGCACTAAGCAAATGGAGAATGAAGTACTTCTACCCACTACTGTTTGATTTGCAATAGAAGGGTCAAAATTTCAACCACGCAGGCCCCCGCCGATGATATCGAACGGGGCAGCAAAGTGGGAAACTGATCTGTGCGCGTTACTAGCTGACGGCTGTAATGGAAGCTGCGGCCGTGCCGCGTTGGGAGCATTCCCCGAGCTCGGCAGCGGATGTTAGAGAGCCAGGGAGACATTCCACTAGACGAAGCAAAGCCATTCTCGCTAACGGGATGTGGGGGGTGCGCGCAAAGGAGAGTGACAAAGCTCAGAGGCCAACCTATCGGAGACTGACTGGCAATCGAAGAGCTGGAATCAGAGCGCTTTATTTTACTTCCAGGGTGGTGAACTGGAATGAAAAAATACACACAGACAAAGAGTCGGACAGAGAGAGCAGGAAAATGCAGCAACCGGTCAAGAGAGAGACAAGTTGAAAGAAAAAGGAGAGAAAATTTTCCACTTTCTGGGACGGCCAGGGGGGTGCTGGGGAGGAGGAATCGAGGACCAAAGGAGGAAAAGATGGAGTGGTCTGGAAACGTACTGCTAGCCTATCCTTTCCTATTGCTTCACATTCCTTTTCGGGGGGTGGTTTAACCGCTCCAAGTATAAACTGTAATTTTCTCTCAACTGGATAGAGCAGTGATTTCCACTTCATCGAAACCGGCATGAAGAACTACAGTCTTAAGCCTTTTAATGCCTCAAACTACTTCTAATTGTACTTTATATATTGTCTCAGGAAATGGGGATTCGTTGACCCAGAAAAAGGAAAACAGAGAGCAGAAAAGGAAAACAAACAAAGAAATTACAGGTAAGGGAGATTTTTCAACTAGGGGAAAAGAAAGCTCGAGTAGTGGGGCAACTTCTTAATGTACAAAATTTAGATGGGTCAGAGAGCAGATTGAAATACTCTCTGCCGGCATCGTAAACGACAACCTCATTCTTCGCGATGGCTGCCCCCTCAATTCCCAGCTTCCCTTTGTTGGGAAGCCTCAGTCAAGTTTCACCAGGCCTTTACTGGTCCTGGGAAGGTTTTTAACGAGAAAAGGGAGGCAGTACGGCCTACTGGAGAGAGCACGGACCCGGGAGTCAGAGGACCTGGTCTTATTCCTGGCTCTGCCAACTGCTTCCTGTGTGACCTTGCGCAAATCACTTCACTTCCCTGTGCCTCAGTTAACTCATTTGTAAAATGGGGATTAAAACTGTGAGCCCCATATGGGACAGGAACTGGGTCCAACCTAATTAACTTGTATCTACTCCAGCGCTTGACACAAAGTAAGCACTTAAATACCATTAAGAAATAAAAAACAGCATTCAAAAAAATAAAACATATCACATTCAGGTGTTCGTCGGGAAACAAATGCAATTTTTCTCTGCGCTTCCTTACCTCGGCAGGGGTCGTTTTTCACCAAAAATTCATCCAGCGCCATCCATCCGCCACCGACTCGGACCATCACGGTGCTCCGCAGAATACGAACCAGCCGCAATTGCTGGGAGTCACCAAACTGGGGGGGGGGGGGGCGCGGGGGGAGGCAAAGAGAGATCAGTTTCAGTGAAGGGCAACAACCCACAGGATCCCCGGCTCCTTTCCAAAGCCCACCGTATCCAGACAGAAGCACCCATGTTAGAGTTTGGCTTTCGCAGCACGTTGCGGTGAATTCAAATGACGATAATGAGGTTAATGAGAAAAGTCTCGGGCTTTCACAAAGCAGTTACCAATTCCTTTTTATAAACCTTTTCGATGAACGATTGCCTAAAGGGCAAATGGTGGGAGCCAAACTGTGATATATAAAAAAAAAAAAAAAACAAACCGAAACCTCACTAATTTGGCACCAGATTAAAAATCATCCTGTAGAAATCTGTCATCAATTTGGGGGACAACAGGATAGGCATATATTTATCCATCTATAAACATATATAAACACGTGCATGTGTATAAATATATATGGTTGGGAGTGTCTGAATACAGTACGCTATGAAGAGAGCATCGCCATTTCAAGTGGTGGCTCAGTCAAGGTGCAGGAAGCCCTTGCCTAAGCCACCCCACCTTCGTCGTCCCCATGAAATTTGGAATCAAGTCTCAGGTCCAAGAATCTCAGGGAGCCCCAAGCTTGATGCCACCAGCCGTGAAGCAGAACCGATCACCAAGGGCGATACTGTCAGCAAAATCCCCATTTTACTCCTCTCCTGCTAATTCACAATCGAAATGCTCACCAATCCTTCTCAGAAGCAGCAGGTTCACATCCTCATGACAAACCTTTACTAGGTGGACCATTTCAGCTCTCCTGCCTGTTGCCACAAATTACTTTTCAACCTACAGTCTTGAAGCTGCGAGGCCTAGTGGAAAGAGTACCGGCCGGGGGGGGTCTGAGGACCTGGGTTCTAATTTCAGCACCATCCCTTGCCTGCTGTGTGACCTTGGGCAAGTCACTTCACTTCTCTGGGCCTCAGTTCCCTCATCTGAGGGAACATTCAATCCCTGTTCTCCCTTCCCCTTAAGACTATGAACCCTTAATGATCTTGCATCTATCCCTGCATTTAGTACAGTGCTTGGCACACGGGAAGGGCTTAACAAATACCCCAATTATTATTCTTCCATAACACAGCTTTTCCTTAAGTGCTTTGGAGAGAACAGGATTAGAGAACCTTCCTTCGCCTACACAGCTCTGTAAGGATATGGCGTGGCGTTGAACGCTACAGCAGGCTCTTGGCCTAATGTGGGGATCCACCAGAACGTCGCCCTCGTGTGAGAGGGGGGCTGGTTGGACCGCCACATCTCGTGCCTGGATTTACGCTAACTTGCAGGTTGTCCCCGGGAGGTCGGAGGTGTGTGCCGCTGGCCGGGCCCGGAAAGGGGCGGGGGGCTACCGACTGGGGAAACTGACAGGAGAGAAGCCCTGCCCTGCTCTCTAAAATGACAGCATAAAGGTACCGGACTTCAGGAGAAGCTGCAAAGGAAGAGAGCGTCCACTTGGGACAGCCATTAAGGGTAGGCTGCATCTCCGCCAGCCCCTCTTACCTCTCCCTCCTGGAGAGAGTGGAAAACGCACCACCCTGGGTTCTAATCCTGGCTCTGCCCCAGCAAGGCAAGGCGCTGCACTTCTCTGAGCCTCACTTTCCTCATCTGTAAAAAGGGGATTCAATATCTGTTTCCCCTCCCCTTTAACACCTGTGGCATTTAAGCGCTTACTATGTGTTAAGCACCGTTCTAAGCGCTGGGGTGAATATAAACAAATGAGGTTGGACGCTGTCCCTGTCCCAAAAGGGGCTCACAATCGTAACCTGTAATCGTAACCAAATGCTATTATCAGTCATCATCCCCCCTCAATCCTTCCTGCCTGCCAGATTTTCACTACCTCTAAAGTTGTCAGCTCCTCCACCTTTTTGCTTTTTAGCTTCCTACTTTCTTTTAGTCATTTGATCTCTCTCAAACCCCATTCTACCCCTACTAGAAAAGCCTGTCCCAAGTAGAGGATCGCTGGGACTCAGTGATAATTGGTTAGAATCTCTGATCTACATTCATTCCCACTTAATCATCCTTTAACTCGATATGCAAATGCAAAGCATTTTCCCATCATTTTCCATGCATCTTCCTTTGGTTAGGAATTATACCCAATCTCCTTCAGAGGATAAGGAAAATTAGTTATAGTTGCTAAGTGGAGGTAACAGAGGCCACATTGTTTTGCGATTTTGGAATATTGATTGATTCAGATTCAGGTATACAGCCGATGTTTTGAAAGCTCAAGATCATTGACATATACAAGACGAGTGAATGGGTAGATACATCCCCTCTAGCTTTCAGTTATACAAAGTATGTAGAGAATTTCTAGGAGAAGTGAGGAGTCAGAGAACCAGCAGGAGTTCTGGGACTTCTTGCTTATGTATATATGTATTTTTTACAACCCCGGCTAATATTCGGAACACTGGAATATATCAAACTTCCCTGTGAATTGAGTTTCCATTCTCTCTGGGACCCTGACTGTCTGCAAGAAACTCTGTGAGCTTCAGCTCCTGACTGTCAAACCACCCCATCAGGTCAAAGCATCTTGGGGACGGCACGATCTTATTGTCAATGTCAGTGCAAATTTCTGAGTCCCAAAGGAATCCATATGAAGCTGTGGAAAAGTTAACAGGGCTGATCTTTGCCGAGAAAGCTCTGAAAACATCGATCTGTATACCGGCCTCTCCACCTAGCAACGTTACCAGATAGGACACAAGCACTCACAGAGCATTTCTTCCCATCACAGCAAAAGAATATCTAGTAAACACACAAATCATTCAATTAAAAGAGGATAGAGACCATCGCAAGGCACACTGTACCTGATTGCCAAGGAAGAACTATATAGAAAAAAATGTAAAACGAGGGGGGGGAAGAAAAACAGAACATTTTATAGGATTAACTCTGTACGTCATGGAAAAATCTTTCATTCAGCATACCAAAGTCACTAAAATAGCTAGTACGCTATTGGATCAACTGACCAAAATGAATTTTTCTAGATCTAAAGCAGAAAGCCCAACCCACTGCACTCAAATCTGTAGATGCATTTGAAATTTGATAAAGCGTAATATGGCTGCTGTTTGGATTTCTGCACAGAGGACTCGCAAACACTTACTGCACGCAGGAACTCTTTTTCAGCTTGTGGCCGATTCAATACGGGAAATATTGTCCCTGGGCGTAATTTCGAACGTAAACACGGTATCCCGAACAAACGCATTGTTTAGGCAAACATTTTCTACAGGCTTCTAAAAGTAAATTCAAGAATCTAAGGGAAAACTGGTTAGAAGGTCCAGGAAAGATAAAAAATAATGACTTTAACAACCGGTTTCTTTTTCTAGGCTTTCACAAATCACCACGATGGGCTTTTCAGTTTCCTCTGATGAATTCTTACGTTGACGCTGCATACATTTGCCTGTTTTCCTCTCTGAATACTGACCGCAATTGTGGATCTATTCAAATGATACAGGTGGGCACCATTTCCTGAAACACCTCAGTCAGCCGAGGAGAGGTTTACCACCCAATTCCAACGTATCCTCCTGCACCCCGTGGGCAGCCCTGGTGGTGCACCGCTTTCAATGGGGGAAGATGTTGTCAAGGGTGCCAGGCTCAGCTGACGAACAAGTGACGGGCACTTCCGGAGTAGCCAAGAAAACTAAAGCATTGCTTTGGTCTGGCCATATATGGTGGGGGCATGGATGGTCTGTAGCAAATCAGGAAATGCTCTTTGTCAGGCAGATGGCTGTCCTGACTTGGCATTTCCCCACATGAGGAACTGGGGGTACCTAGTTCTGGGGTGCCACCCACAAGGGAGAATTTCTGACAACGGAGGAGTGCACCCAACATTTGCTTCCCTCTCTAGACTTTGATCTCCGTGTGGGCAGGGAACGGTCGACTGTTACACTGTACTTTCCCAAGTGCTTAGTACACTACTCTGCATGCAGTAAGCACTCAATACATACCATTAACTGATAAAGCACCGTGGGCCCACTAGACCTGACTTGGGAGTCTTATGTGTTATCTTTTGAGTAAAAGTCGGTAACGATAAGAATTGTTAGCCTGTGAGCCTTCTCCAGTAAGGACCTAGGCGGTGAGAACCAGAAGACTGTGAGAGATGGCAACGTAAACCCTGAGCTTCTCTTCCTTACCCGGTATTTATTTTCGCCAATTTGCTCCACCTGGAACCTCTTCGCACATTTGCACTGAGCCACTTGTCTTGTGACCTTATGGAAAGAAAAAACAACCATCAGCGCCAGGATGGGCCAAATATATTTTCCAGATGAGCCCTAAACGAGCGGTTGTTACCCACGTTCTATCTCAAACAATTTCCCCCTTGGCTGTTCCACTGATTTTCAACTCAAGTTCCCCCAGCCCGACTCTCCGCTCTCTGACGTCAAAGGAGAGGCATCCAGAATGAGTTGCTGAAAATCCCTCCCAAATCCCTAAGCTACAAGTCAGTTAATAGGTTCAATCTTCATCTTTGCCAAAACCATGTCCCAGAACTGTAAAAAAAATGGGCTAATTAGAATTTCACTTCTGCTCCTTTCCTCCACCCACTTGTGGGTTCTCTGGGAACTGCCCTTGGGGTGGGGACTCCTTGTGGGGCTTCGCCTGCCAAGAACTCTGTTCTCCGCCCCCTAAGCACTTAAGTTGCCGCAACCCTCGTGGCAGGTTCTACGTAGAACTCGTATGTTCTACCTTCCATACCCGATTACTCACCCCTTCTGTAAGCCATCTAAGTGTCTGTCTCTCCCATTAGAATGTAAGCTCCATGAGGGCAGGAATCTTGCCTTTTAAATCTTGTCTTCTCCCAGGTGCTTAGCTCAGGGCTCTGCACCTGTGAGTGCTCAATAAATGCTCTTGACATCAAGCAGCGGGGCCAGCCTAGGAGCCGAGGCCCTCTTTAGTATACCGTGAGGTTGCGGGAACTGATAACCAAGCGTCCTGGCTGACGGTTCTTGGTCTTTAACTTCCCCAGGGCTCCTGAGCTATTCAAGTGGGCTGTTGTCAACAGGCGTCCTGCCCAGACTTAGTTTGACCCAGGTCAACTGAAGAGCTGCCGGCTGGACCGGGCCTGGAGCACCTGGCTGCAGAGTCTCAGGGCTCTGGTCGGGCCAGGTTGGGTGGGGGCCTGGGGGTGGACCGGCACCAGGTTGAGTTGGGGCTTCTCGGTCCGTGCCCAGCTTTGGCTGACCACCGTAAAACGGACCCGTTTCGTGACACGCAACCAGGTATTTTCCCCAGATTCAGAGGGAGACTGGTCAGAGCTGAGTGCTCGAGTGAGGTGGCTGAATTGGACTTCACTCTCTCCACGATAGCCTGCACTCATTCCCCTTAGGGCACAGTAAAGCTATATTTCTCTTGCGGCCCTTACTTAAGAATCTAATGGCCAACTCCCCGGTTCTTCTTAGCAGTCTTTTTTGATCCCCAGTTTCCAAAAAAAAGATGAAACGGACTATCTGATGCCCTGAGTACTACAACCCTTCCTGGACATCTCTAGACTGTAAACTCACTATGGGCAGGGAACATGTCTACCGACTATCTCATACTGTACTCTCCCAAACGCTTAGTATGGTGCTCTGCATAAGGTAAGTGCTCATTAAATACGATTAATTGATTGATACCAGTTGACACCCCCCAAGACTTATCCCTCGAATGAGAATCCCGTAGAAAGATGAGCGTCTGTGGTCTTCCGTACCTCATCTTCAATTTTGTCTGCATCTGTGGTCGGTCGGTAAGCATCTTTGTTGGGATGGAGCGCGGCCACAAATTCGTAGTAGTCAATGTAGCCATCCCCGTCACGATCAAAAATGTCAGCCACCGCGGTCATCTCTAACTTGGTCGTAGGAAACTCTGCGTTTAAAAATCAACTTGGACACTCAAGCTCTGAATAGGGACTTTTTGGGAATGCTAAGTCTAGTAGCCTTCCATTCTATTTAGTTGTCATTGTTATTACGAGATGTTCTTCCCCTTGACTCTATTTATTGCCATTGTTCTCGTCTGTCCGTCTCCCCCGATTAGACCGTAAGCCCGTCAAACGGCAGGGACTGTCTCTATCTGTTGCCGACTTGTTCATTCCAAGGGCTTAGTACAGTGCTCTGCACATAGTAAGCACTCAATAAATACTATTGAATGAACGAATGAATTCTTCTATCATCTTCCCAAGTCCTACCTAGGAGAACTAGAAGGCAGAAAGCCGAAAGATCTTTATTTTGAATCCCACCCTTTCTGGGAGTCATCTTGCTCACTTCAAAGTTCAAAGTGTTTTAAGCAGAAGAAGGAGCAGAGAGACCAAGGGGCTGACTGCTTTGGACTTCAGGATTTTGCTTTGCTCTCCCAGCCTCTAACATTCCCTCTGCCCCAACACCAGGAAGAATGGTCTTAGGACAGACTATACCCGCTCTATGGGGTAGAAAGGAGAGAAGGTGGAAAGCGGAAGGAACTCACTGGAGGCCAAGATCCCGTCGATAAATTCTTGCCGTGTGATTTTCCCATCCTGGTCCTTGTCGATGCGTCGGAAGAAATCCATCACCCGGGACTTCTTGTGGTTCATCCAGCGCATGTACTTCTTTCTCCAGACGTCAAAGTCGAAGTTGGCAAACTCCTTCAACTGAACAAAAACCACCCGCGTCCATGAGGCTCACCGGAACCACTACGGAAACGCCCCAAGCGGGATGAGAGCTGTTCAACGGTAAGGAAAGCCATGCAAGCCCTCTGGAGCCCCAGTGCTTCTTTTCGACTATCCCGCTGCCTTTCCAAAACCTGGCTTGGCCACGCCTTTGTTCGTGAGCTGGGGCAGGACAGGCACGGTAAACCGAACAAAGAGCCAGGGGATTACGCAGCACGCTGACACAGAAAGGGTACGGGGAGGGTGGGGGGAGGGGGGTGGTGTCCCCATTTTATCTCTTGAGAACGGAAGGCTTCTGCTCCGATGGAGCCTGATGCAAGAATCCCTCCAACTAGGGCCCTCGGAGCGGCTGAACCAGCAGGAGAGACCCCCTGATGTTAGACCCTCCTACTTTCCCAATCACCTCTGTGGGTGACTCCCCATTCCTGAAGAATGAAGAATTCAACGCTGCCCTCCTCCCTGCAACAGGCCTTTTGGAACAGGCCAGCTACCAGGCCGGCCTCATTCAAAAAGTTTGCACCTGCCTTTCGCGGAAAAGGGGTGTTCGGAAAGCAGAAGTTTCCTTTGCCGTCTTTTGACTATTTTGAGTCTAGGATGGCGGATTTTGAAGTGGCGGTTTTTATATCCCCAAGGTAAGGAGAGACAAGGGGAAACGGAATACAGTAACTCAACTGGCCTACAGAAAAAGCGCACGTACACACACACACACACACACACACACGCACGCGCGCACAAAAAAAATCCCACACTCACTTCTGGGCATAGCTGCTTTGTTACGCATAAATAAAGAAAGATCGAATTAGAGATTTCCTGAGAAATACAAACACGGCAGCTACTTGTTTTCGCAACATCCCAGGTTTCGTCCCCACCATTTAGAGAGACCTGAAAAACCACCAGGACTGTCAGAAGGCAGAATCTCGTCATTAGCTCTGGGTTACCGTTCACACGCCACTGACCGTGCAGTTTTCCCGGAACACAACTTCTGTTGAAGCTCAAGGAGCTGCTCCCTCTTGGGCCTTACCTCCTCCAGCCTGTCCAGGGCATCGTTCAGCTTCCGCTGCCGCTCCAGGGCAAGCAGCCACACCTGCTGCCAGCGGGCTGACAGCTGGTTGATCCTGGGATTTTTGGCTTCGGATTGTGAGAGAATTGGCATGGGCGGCGGCGTGGGCTGGCTCAAGGATTTCCCTGAATGGAGAGAAGAGAAACGGCCACGTTGGAGACCGGTACAGAGAGGGTTTCCGAGAGCCATGGGATAGGGGTGCTTCTCTTCGGGCTCAGTGGAGGTTTCCAGGAATGTTCTACTCCTAGCTGGGAAAGTGGACCGTGAAAAGGGCTAAAGGAGAGTGGGATCCTTTGGTCTGGAAAGACGAATTTGAGATGAAAAGATTCCTGGCCAGGGTGGGCAAGCAATATTTGGAACTGCTAGGAAGCAGCATAGTGTAGTGGAAAGTGCCTCAAAATCGGCTCCTCCTGAGCTTTGTCTTTCTGTCTTCATGTTCTCCTTGTGTTCAGTTTCATCTCTCCTTATGTATCTGTAGACATTCCCCTTTCCCCCTTTTTATTTTTAAATTGTAAACTCCCAGAGGACCAGGGAACAATGATTCTAATTCCCACCTATCATTATTATTATTTTGGTTTACCACTTGACTATGTGCCAAGCTCTGTTCTAAGCATGGGTTAGACAGTTAATTGGCTTGGACAAAGTCCTTGTCCTGCATGGGGCTCACAGTCTAGGTAGAAGGGAATTGGTTATAATCCCCATTTCACAGATGAGGTTACTGAGGCATGGAGAAGTTAAATGACTTGCCCAAGGTCAAAAAGGAGACAAGTGACAGAGCTGGGATTAGAATCCAGGTACTCGGACTCCCAAGTCTGTGCTCTATCCACTAGACCTCGCTGTTTCTCAAAGAAAGAATACCTGCACGCTCTTTCCCAGCACATAGTCTGGCGGACTGCACACAGTTATGTGCTTAATAAATACCATCACTATCTATTTACTCAGCACTCAGCCACCGTACATCAAGGGTCTTCTGACCTAACCCTAGATTTCAATTTAGCCTAGAAAATTTAGTTGAGCACAATGGCTCTCTGTCCTCACATCTGCAAAGTGATTATCCACACCGGAAATCTTTTCTGCTCACTCATTGCTGAACTAATGAAATAGGGAAAAGGATTTCCTAGACACTCTAGAGAAAAGCGATCCCCGCTTCTCGCTTTCTTTAGCGGACGGACGAAGCTTCCCCGGGGGTTTTGCTGGAGGAAGCCGGAAACTTACGGTTGCTGCGGGATTTCTCGATGAAAGGTGCGTGAGTCGGTTCTGAGGCTTTCCTTTTGTACGTCTTGGTGACTCGGTCCACATCCGGCTGCTTGCGAGTCATCTCCTCCATAAAGGCCTTTGGACACAAACGGAAATGTTTATTGGTCTACTGTACTCTCCCAAGCACTCAGTCCAGTAAATTCGACTGAATCACTGAATGAAACCAGGATTGTCGTTTACTTCAATTTGTCAACGGCAGCCTCAGTCAAGCGCTTACAGTGAGGGTAAGGCATTACAGAGATCTTCCTATCTATAATATACATCATTACTAATAGATTCCGGGGGGAGAGGGGGCGGGGGGAGAATAAAAGAGGAGTTGAAGTCCGGGGGTACCTGATGCTCAGAGATGAGGGCCTTGACCTGGTCGATGTTTTGGGGGGTTGGTTCCTGATCCCGTTGGATGAGTGTGGTCTCAGCCCACTGAATCCAGGCTAAAAGTTCTTCCAGCAACTCGGCGTTCGCCACCAGTTCGGAGAGGGCGGCCTCCAGCCGCTGCTGGTGCTGTTTGGCCCAGGTCAGGACCTGGTGAGGCGGGAAGGAGAAGCGGATTGTGAGCCTGGCTGGCAGGGATGCTCCTTGGGGAGGAGAGGAAGTGGCGTGGCCAAGTGGGTAGAGCCTGGGCCTGGGAGTCAGAAGGTCGTGGGTTCTAATCCTGGCTTATCCACGTGTCTGCCATGTGACCTTGGGTAAGCCACCTCCCTTCCTCGGTGCCTGTTACCTCAACTGTAAAATGGGGATTAAGACTGTGAGTCCCATGCCGGGACAGAGACTGGGTCCAACCTGACAAGCTTATTTCTACCCCTCTGCTTAGTACAGTGCCAGACACATAGTAAGCGCTCAGTAAATATCACAAAAAAATAAAAACTAAAAGGACAGCAACGGTCGCTTTGAAAGCCAAGGCAAGGAACCGGATGCCGTTGCGTAGGCGGGTTTCCCCCGGGCAGTCGGACTCACCTCCTCGAAGCGCGCTCGGATGACGGTGAGCCAGTGCTTGATGTTGGTGATGCAGTCGGGGTGGCACACGGCCAGAATCACCTCCCCCATCCCCACGGCCGCATTCACGTCCACTCGCTTCTCCTCCACTTTCTTCATGAACTCCTACACCCAAGACAGAGAAAGCCCGACCCTCAGCTTCAGGCACGGGAGAGAACAATTGCGCTCAAACCAGGAAAAGGGGCAGTTACCAGATCCTTCGACTGAATGTGAGAACTCAGGACCTGAAATAGGCTCACAGCTTTCCCCGCCTAACACCCGTCCCTCTTGCCTGGCCAGGCCTGGAGAAAGACCCCGGGTAGGGAGGAGGAAGCGAGAGAGCTCGCTCGGCTTCTTGCAGGTAGCTTCCCGGGTCAGGGAGCCCAAGCTAAGCGACAGCCCTGCCTGCCTCCCAAGAGCCTCCGGCCCCCTTTCCTACCTGTCCTGACCGAGTTCTTCACTTCCGAAATTGTACCCTTTGACAGTCTGGGGGAGACCGGAGGCGACAGTAGAGTACCAGTGGTCCAGAAACTCAGAACCGCCATGATAAAATTCTTAGCTCCAGTTAGCACATAATGGTAGGGAAATAAAACGGGGGCTCTGCGGGCCCACCCGAGACCAGTGATGACACTCTGTCAAATCTCCATCAGGCACCGAGGGCACAATCTTGGAAAACGCCCTGTTTGAGGAATCACCGAGCCAATGGGAAAGAGGGGGTTGGCCTCCAGCCCCAAGTCTGGAACTGCGAGTGGAGTCGGGGTCGATCTGACTTGCCCGACCTACCCTTGGGGACGCCAGGACTCCAAAGGCGGCCTGTGGGACACAGGATGCCCTTAACGTGGATCACTCCCCGTCCTGGGCAGCCGGTGATGGCGGAACCACGATCAAACTACCCGGCGGGGCTGTGCCAGGTAGAGTAGGTGAGACCGCACAGAGACCGGGACTCCCTGTGGAAGCCCCTCAAGCCCCTGCCCCATGGAAAATAAAACCAGAAGCTGTACTCGTGTGGCGTCCATATTTAGGACCTGGATGGCCGAGGGACAGTGGAGCACTAAGGCGGACAGCGCCCTCCTCTCGTTCAGCCTCCCGGGGCTAATCTGCATCTCCCCCTGACCGGTGCTGCTGCTCCTCGGGCTTCGTGCCAGGACCCGGGCAAACCCGCAGCCTTTGTCCCCTGGCCCATTCCCCCCGCCCCGCTGCTTTCACCTTGTGGATGTCAATGAGGGACTGCAACGCCTCGGTGTCATCGGGAAGCGCGCCTCTAAAGCGGAGGGTCTGTTCCGCTTCCGAGAGCCACTCCAGCAGCATGTGGACGGCGTTCCGAAATTCCTCGGCCTGGAAGCGAGACACAGAGCCGGGTCATTACATCTGTTCCGTCGTCGCCTCAGGGCACCCCGTCCCTCAACGCCGAGGAGCGGAGTCAAGAAAGGGCTTGTGACAGGGCCCAGCTACCATAGAAATGGGGGTAACCTCCGCCTCTCCCTTCCTTACGGACCGGCTGTGAACAGGGACTCGGAGACCGGGAGAAACATCTGATAACCTCGTGTCCCTCCAGAGTCCTCAAACCAATCTGCGACTGGGTTGGAGCCCGTGCCCAGGTCCGTGAACCCAGTCGACGCCTGAAATGGCCCGAACTCCCGACTCCGCGTCCCGGCCTCGGGCCTCATTATTTAGATCATCGTTCGGGTGCTATGCTGCTCCCCAGAGAGAAGCAGCGTGGCTAGTGGATGGAGGACAGGACTGGGAGTCAGAAGAACTTGGGTTCTAACCCCGGCTCAGCCACCTGTCTGCTGTGTGACCTTGAGCAAGTCACTTCACTTCTTTGTGCCTCAGTGACCTCATCTGTAAAATGGGGATTAAGACTGTGAACCCCACGTGGGACAACCTGATTACCTTGTATCTACCCCAGCGTTTAGAAGAGTGCCTGGTACATAGTAAGCGCTTAACAAATACCACAGTTGCTGGAATCCACCCCAGCGCTTAGTACACCGCACGCAATAAGCATTTATCAAATATAATTATTATTATTATCGCTCCTCCCTCCCTCCCTTTCACGCCGACCTTCCCGACACCGGTCGACCCTCACGTCGGCCGGGCGGCCGAGCGAGGACCGCAAAGCGGACAAGCCCTCTGGAGCCCCGCTTGGCAGCGGGCAGGGCTCTGACCTGTTTCAGGGCTTGCTCCAGCCTGGTCTGCTTGGAGACGGACAGCTTGCACACGGTGTCCCAGCGGGTGCTCAGCTCCTGCAGCTGCCCCTTGACCCAGGTGGTGTCGTCCCGACTGTTCTCGATCAGCTCCCGGCCCGAACGCTTCAGCACCTGCACGGTCCCGGTCCGCTTCCCGAGTTCCTTCTGAAAAACCTGTGAGGGGAAAGCCGGGCCCCCTCTGAGGTAGATGCTCGGAGCTTGGGACCGACTCTCCTCCCGGTTGAGGGAGAGGGGAGGGCAGGCAGCCAACTTAGGGCACACCAGGGGTTCCCCACACCTGAAAGATCGGCCCATTTCCCGCTTTTTCTGAGGGCTTACCTCTTCCGGCCCCCCCCACCTCCAAGACCCACTCCTCCCTCTTGCGTCACTTCGGACAGTTAGCAGAGGGTGTGAACCGAACTCAGTTCCGTCCCCAAGAGGGGTCCGCCCGCCTCTTCCCAGCAGCGGTGACCACGGCCCACCTTGTGAGCATCCATCAAGTTCATGACCAGGTCCAGGTCCCCGTGCACCGGTTGGTCTTCAGCCAGCTGAGGCTCCACCTTGTAAAGCCAGTCCACCAGGGCCTGGAGGGCGTCCATGAACTGGCCGGAGAACAGCAGGGCTTCCTCCAGTTTGTGCTGCCTGTGGACAGAACAGACCCAACGCCGGTCTCCCAGGGCTCGCCTAGAATGACCCGTCCTGGCCGCTCGCTGTCGGGGTCAAGCGCGGGTAAGGGCATCCTGACGGGAAGGCCGGGACCGGGGAGGTTGACAAAGGTAGCCGGCTCCAGGGAAGGTCTCCCTTCTGCTCCCATCCCGGGGCAGGTGCCTGGGGGCCTAATGAGATCTCTTTCCACCTCAAAGCACAAAGATGGAGCGACCGCGTCTGACGTGACATCAGCCGTTGTCCCTTGCTCCCTCTCTGTGGACTGATTTGTGGCTGGGGACGACTGGGCAGCTGATAGAGAGGGAAAGACTCAGCCTAGACACCCCTGCCCTCGCCCTCCCCGCCGCTCCCCATAACCGTGTTCCCTTCCCACCGTCTTCTCCTGAGGGCAGCGTGGGGAAGAGGGGCACTAGAGGTGATTTTCCTTTGGAGAACGCCACATTCTGCTCACCGCTCCACAGATTTGCCGCACACGGTGTCCCACTTGTCCCTGACTTCCCCCAGCAGATTGTCAAGTTTCTGGGTGTCATCCGGCAGCAAAGCCTTCTCTTTTAGGGCCCGGCCCGTCCGGATCGTGGTGTCGTAAACGGGCTGCTTGCCCCCGAGGGTCTTCTGAAACTCCTGGTTTGGGCAAGCACAACAGAGAAGATTTGGGGAAACAGCCTGGCCTAGAGGATGAAACACGGGCCCGGGGGGTCAGAAGGATCTGGATTCTAATCCCAGCTCTGTCACTTATCTGCTCTGTGACCTTGGGGAAGTCACTTCACTTCTCTGGGGCTCAGTTCCCACATCTGTAAAATGGGGATTAAGACTGAGCACCATGTGGGAAAGGGACTTTGTCCAAACCAATTTGCTTGTATCAATCCCAGCGCTTAGTACAGTGTCTGGCACACAGTAAGGACTTAATACCACCATTATTTGGGACTGGGAGATTTTCCTGACGGGGACTGAGATACCGCCGGACCTTCATCTGGTGTCCGACCTGGAGATCGGATTAAAGGGCCAGAGGCCCAACCGCTCCCAAAGTAGCAAGTGGTGACGTTCGCCATGCTTTTTATGGCTGTTGTCGTTTGCGGTGGCAAGCCGCATTTGCCAAACACCAGCAGCTAATTCTTCTAAACTCCCTCCTCCCAAGGAGAGTTTCCTGGGACCGCCCCGCTAAGGCAAGGTGATCGGCCGAGGCTCAACGGCCCACCGGCGCTGGGCGGGGTTCTGCCGAGCAGCTCCGCCCGCTGCTCGGCCCACAGCGCTGGGCCCTTGATTCTGAAAACTGAGCTGAATTGCGTTTTACTCCTCTCACCTTGTGCTTGGACAACTGCAACTTAATTTTGTCTGGGTCATTGGAAATCTCCAGCTCCGAGTCCAGGAGCTTCTCGGCATCCTCCAGCCAGTCGATCAGCTTCTTCCAGGCTTCGTGGAACTGAAACGACCCAAGGAGGACCGAGACTGAGGACCCGCTGACGATCCCATCATTCAATAGTATTTTTTTCATTCAATAGTATTTATTGAGCGCTTACTATGTGCAGAGCAGTGTACTAAGCGCTTGGAATGTACAGATCGGTAACAGATAGAGACAGTCCCTGCCCTTTGATGGGTTTACAGTCTAATCGGGGGAGACGGACAGACGAGAACAATAGCAATAAATAGAATCAAGGGGATGAACATCTCATTAAAACAATAGCAAATAAATAGAATCAAGGCGAGGTACATCTCATTAACAAAACCATCACCGGCCTCCAGATCGGAAAACCCCTCCCCAAGTGCTTGGAACAGTGCTCTGCACAAAACAGGCACTCAATAAATGTCACCGCTGGAGTGCCCGCGGAGAGCCCGGCCCCCACCCGTCCTGACCTGCTTGGCCCGTTTCCTCGCGTCGTCCAGGGCCCGGCCCCTCTCCACTGACCGCTGGACCACCTTCTCCCAGCGGGACTGGACGCTGACCAACAGGTTTTTGATCAGGACCACGTCCTGCTTTTGGCTGAGGAACTTGAGCTGGTTGCCGGTTTGGTCCAGCTCGATGATCTGGTCCCGGTGAGCGTTCACTTCGTTGGCAAAAACCTGCAACGACACAACGGCCCTCTGGCACCTGGAAAAAACCCCAGAAGGGCCCCGCCCCTCTTCTTCCCTACCCACCCTCACCAACCCACCTGCCCTCCCACCCCCATGGCTTTCCGGGGCACGGAGCTACCTTGTGTTCGTCGATCTGGCCAAGCACGGTGTTGAGGATCAGGCTGGGAGAGGCGGCCACGTTCAGGCTCTGCTCGGCCAGGGTCAGCCAGTTGATAAACTCTTGCAGGGAATTCTGGAATTCTGTGGCCAGGCTGAGAACCTCCTCCAGTTTGGACTGGATGTGCATGAGGGGAAGACAGAAAGGAGGGCGAGTCTGAGACCCGCAGTTCCCAGACAAAGACCTGCACTGAACGCTCGGGGCAGTGGGAACCGCAGGATGGCAGCTGCGGGACACGACTGGTTTTTCAAAAATGGTGGAGTGGGGCATTTTCAATCCAATGAGGAGTTCAAAATCCAAGTTACTTTAGAAGCAAATGGACAGGACCAGTCCTGGGGAGGGGAGGCTACCCGTGAGTCACAATAGGAGGAATCTGGCCTCCATCAGTCTCCTGGGCAACCGCCCTCGGTGAAAGAAATGTTAGTGGACAGAGGGCAACGGGTCCTCTTGGGGTGCCAGCTGCAGGATGGATCTTAAAATGGGGTTTCAGGAAAAAACTCAGCCTACCCTCCCTCCTTCAAAAGCAATTAACTTTTGCCCAGGGCACACTGGGTGGGGTCCCATGAGGATATACGTTCACTATCACAGGTACAAGGCGTTGGGGACGCTCGTGAGACAATGAGAGTTCCCCAGGCCTCTGACAGCATAGTCAAAGTGGCCAGAAGTGGTGGAATTGGTGATCTGCTTAGCCCAGAGGGTAACTCTGAGGGAGTCGGCAAAGCCTGGAGGCTGGTGTCCTTGGCGAACACCACCGGGAAGCAGCGTGGCCTAGGGGAAAGATTACAGGCTCGGGAAGCGGGGAACCTGGATTCTAACCCCAGCTCTGCCACTTGCCTTCTGTGTGACCTTGGGCAAGTCACTCAAGTGCTCCGTGCCTCGGTTTCCTCACTTATAAAATAGGAATGCAATGCCTGTTCTCCCTCCTACTTTGACTGTGAACCCCACGTGGGACCCTATTACACGGCACATACCCCAGTGCTTAGAACAGTGTTGGGCACCTAGTAAGCACTGAACAGATGCCACAGTCAAAAATAACTGTTATGATTTTTGGAGGGCAGATTCTTCCCCAGCTTGGGCTCCTCCACCTTCCTTCATCCTAGGCAAACCCATAATCAGTGGTGGCCCATAGCCGGACACATCCTCTCCCAAGAGAGGAAGAAGCACGTTTGACTCCCGCTGGGGGAAATAACTTTCACCTTGGCATCTAAAAGCCCTCAGGGTAGGCCCAGAGGTACTCGATGGCACGAGTAAAAGCTCAAAGGGGCACTCTGACGGTCCAGGCCTCGTTAAGAGGTCATCTCTTTCTCTCTCCTGGGAGCAAGAGCAGCAGGCTGGTCAACAATATACTGGTCAGCAGCACTACTGAGCACTTCCTGAGTGAGTCCACCCCTCCACGGTCGGTGACTCTAGGCCGGGGCTCAAGATGGACAGGAAGGACGTAACCCCGACACACTCAGCAGCTCAGCTGGTGCTCGAGGGTGACGCGGGGAAAGGCCCGACGCTCCGAGCGGGCAATCGTACGAAATGAATCGAAAACAGCAGAGAGAATCTGCGGACAGAGAGTGATCCATGGCAGGCCTCCGCCCTGCTGGCTCTAACGGTTCCCACCGGCTGGGGCTGGAGGCGGGAGAGTCTGGATTAGGCTCCGATCCCTTAATGGAAGACCCTCAAGTGGGGAGGGGGAGGAGGTGGGGGAGGCTGCCCCCTTAGAAGCACCTTTCTCTCTTCCATCTTGCTGCTGACCGCCTGCCACTTCTGCTCCAGCAGGGCGATGCTCTGTTCCGTTTTGGAGCCGGTCCCGGAGTCTTGGCGGCTCAGGAGCATCAGCCTGCCCTTGTCCAGGAGTTGACCGTACAGTTCTTCTTTGGCTTTCAACTGGGAGTGCAGCTCCTGGGGAGGGAGACGGGAGAAACCGGCAAGATCAATCGATCCCTCAACAGTATTTATTGAGTGCTTCCTGTGGGCAGGGCACTGTCCCTCCTACTTCGACTGCGAGCCCGATGGGGAACGGGGACTGTGACTATCCCCATTATCTCATCCCCATTATCTCTCATCCATCCCAGCACTTAGTATAGTACAGTGCTTCGCACATAGTAAGCACTAACAAATATCAACGGTTGTTTACTGAGCACTGACTATGTGTAGAGCGCTGTACGAAGCGGTTGAGAGAGGACAATACAGTGGAGTTGGTAGACACGTTCCCTGCCCACAACGAATGTACAGTCTACAGGGGACTACCATTCCACAGTGATTATTTTATTTATTATTATTAGGGTCAGGAGAGTACGGTGCAGTGGTTAGACTCTTATGCCTGGCCCCAGAGAGCCTTGAGTCTAAGGGATATGCAGAGACTTGGCTGCATATCAAACGACGGCCTAGCAACCCCGGGGACAGAGGCTCCCTTCAGATACTCGCGCAGAGGGTGGAGCCGAACGTCTCCTGGGACGAGAGACGAAGAGAAGGCAGGAAGTGGGCCGGTGTGTCCCAGGTCAGCGCAGGACCGTTTCCATTGTGAACTTGAAGGAAGTTGAAAACCCCTACCAGCCTTTCCTCTTTTAATGCCGGCCCGCTCTACACTGTTACTGGCCCCGGGCAAGTGTCCCTCTGCAAGGCCTCAGCACCACCCGCCTCGACAAGGGTCACACATCCTGATGCCAGGGTTGACGACCGTGGAGGTTTTACCAGGTGAGCGTCCAGTTGCTCCCGGGCCGTCTCTGGCAGTCCTCCCGTGGGTTTAGATGCCGACAGCTGGTTCTCCATCCGCGTCAACTCCAAGAGGAAGTCTTCGATTTCACTGTGAAAACCTTGGGCCTGTCACACAGGAGAGAGACGGTGAGTCAGGAGACCTTCAAAGTTCCGACACTTGCCCATCCCCACACAGACAGGTTGGTCGGTCGGCCCAGAAGATGCCATTTCTGACTCCGGGGTTACAGTCCAGCAGGGAGGGTGGGGTCCAGTTCTGGGTCGGAGGGCCCTTGTATCCCCCCGTTAACTGGTTCCTGGAATTTCCATCCTCTCTGAGGGAAAAGCACCGAACAAACCAGGGGCTCCTCCGTCAAACGGCGCAGACTAAATGTCTCTCTTACTCAGGAAGAAGAGCAGCGTGGCCTAGTAGACAGAGCTCAGGCCTGGGAATCAGAAGGACCTGAGTTCTAATCCCAGATCCACCACTTGACTGCGGTGTGACATTGGACAAATCACTTTACTTCTTCTCTGTGACCTCATCTGGGGATTAAGATTGTGAGCCCCATCTGGGGCATGGACTGTGTCCAACTCCATTAGTTTGTATCTACCCCAGCACTCAGTACAGTGCCTGGCACATAGTAAGCGCATAACAAATACCATTTTTAAAAAAAGCAGCTCGCCCTCGAGGGCTCGGGTGCCGTCTCTGTCACGGGGTGTTTCGGGGCCACCCTGTCCGGTGAGGCAAGGAATCTCGTCCCGGCCTGGCCCCTCGGGCCCCCACCTGCTGGAGCGTTGACTGCAGCTGCTGCTCTCGCTCCTCCGTTTTCTGCAGCACCGACTCCCAGCACTGGTTCATGGTCTCCAAGCGGGTCCTCAGGCTGCTGGCGTCATCCCCGGCGCTGGACTCCAGGAGTTCGTTGCCAGCCTTGTTTACCGTTTCCACCGTGGCCTGGTGGGCTAGGACGTCATTCTTTAGAACCTGCCGAAAGCCACGTGGGCGGACATTAGACTCGGTAGCGGGGCTCGCCGGCCGCATCCGATCTCACTCCCGTCTCGGCGACCCGGGCCGGCCCGCGCTTCCTGGGGGAACCCCGGCCGCCGGGCCGAAGCTGCTCGGGGGGCCGGTGGGGCTTCCGGCATGGGACGACTTACATGGTGCTTCGCTAGCTCCACTTCTATGACCTTGGGGTCCCCGTTGATGGGTCTCTGGGCGTCTAACAGCTCTTCGGTATGTGTCAGCCAGCCCATCAGCTCCTCCAAGGCGTGTTGGAACTGACCGAGGGCCAGCAGGGCCCCTTCCAGCTTGTGCTGACCAAGGGAAAGCGGAGGACCCCCCGTTAGGAGGGGGAAACCCAGAGAGAGGGTTAGGGGATGGGGGCCTACTGTCCGGACCCGGCCTCTCCCTCTGGAGCGTCCTGCCTTCTCCCCCGTTACCTGTCTTCCCGTGATCTTCTCCCCCAGGTTCTCCCACAGGTGTTTGAGCTCCGTCAGGGGCTCGCGGATGATGTCCCGGTCCGTCTCATCGGTGGCTTTCTTCAACATGAGCTCGCCCTGGTGGTTCAGCTTCTCCATCTCGATCTGTTGCTGGTACACTTCCGTCTTAAACTCCTGCCGGGAACAAAAGTCGGCAGCCGTGAGACCGAGGTACTGGCTCCCGGCTGAACCTCCGTCGGCCGAGAGCCCCCCGTCCCCGTCCCCAAGCCGGGACTCTTCCCTACCCGGGCTTACCTTCATTTCATTCAGCTGCTCTTTGACAGTGTTGAGGTCCGTGCCAACAGGCGGCATGTTGCAGAGTTTGATCACAGTGTTGTCCAGCCAGTCGAACATGGACTGAAAAAAAGACCCCACGGCAGTTAGGAATGTCAGTGTCCAGCGTCTGCACCAGGCGAAAGGGCAGGAGGATGAGGGGACGGGGGGATGGAGGGATGGGAGGAGGAGCTGGATCTGTAGCCAGGCCAAGCAAGCCCAAAGGAGGCAGCAAACCCAAGCACAACGTGAATGGAATGGGAGGTTCCGTGCCGGGGAGGCTTAACTCAGACCATTATCTTGGGAGGCAAGAATCCGAATGAGAGTCGGGGTCCCGAGGCATAAGCCCCCGGTGCTCACTTCCTGAGGGTGCCGGAGGCTGGGGGGATGGCGGGGGGGGGTCATTCTCATCTGCAAGACTGCTCCCGCACCCGCCTCGGCCACTGGCCCCGCAAGCTGGCGAGTTTCCTGGACCAGAGACATCAATCTCTGTCAACCTCTGCAGAGGGGCAGGGGAAACTAAAATGGCAGGTGGTTGTGTGACGAGGACTCCTTCAATCGCCCTAGTCTGAGATGGGTGCAAAAACCCAACTGCCTGACCAGATGTCTTTATCCAGCGTCTTCCCTGGACTGGAAAAAAAACCACTGACTTTTCCCACAGAAGCGATCCAGAACCGAGAGGTCCCGGGTAAGGCCGGCCCACTTTGCGTCTTACCTGCAGGGCATCTTGGTACTGCACGGCAGCCTGCATGGCCTCCTCCAGTCGCTCCAGCCTCTCCTTCCACATCTTGCTTAGATTCTCCCACGCATTATTCATCTGCAAGACGCCATTTCCTCAGTCCTTTCGCCCACGACGGCACAGGCCTTTTCCCCCAAGGTTTCTGCCACTCCCCGGCACCCCGACCCGGCCCCGATACCTCGTCGATGCTTTTTTTCACTTCCGGCTTTTCTGTTTCACCGCAGGCAAAAATGAGATCCGCTCCCAGGATGCGGATGAACTCGAGTTCCTCGTGCAGGCCGTCCGTTTCCTCTTTGATTGTCTGCACGGGACGGACGTGCTCGTCAGATCTCGCTCGTAGCCAACCGACCCAGGTGACGCTCAGATACGACCGACCCCGTCCCCCCCCCGCAGGCCTCACCTCGGCAGCCTCCACCTGCTGCTTGATGATTGACGGGTCGATGCCGGGGCTCTCCAGGTCGTGGACGATGTCCTGGGTGTCCCGGATGGTGGCCAGGAGGGCGGCCATGTCGAACCAGAACTTCTCGGCCAGCTCCAGAACGTCCAGGAATTTCATTTCGCGTTCTTCGGCCCGAGCTTTGATGTCCTCCCAGAAAAAGACCATCTGGTCCAACTTATCCTGGATTTCTGAGAGGGGGAGGAGGAGAGCGAGGACTCGTGGGTTAGGTGGCCACCTCGCCGACTGACCACCGTTCGACCCTAATTACGTCCATTAGCCGAGCCCACCAGAACAGCAAGCAGCTATGGCTATCGAAAATGGGCCTCAAGAAGCGGTGTGGCCTAGTGGAAAGAGCCCGGGCCCGCGAGTCGGAGCACCTGGGTTCTAATCCCTGCTCAACCACTTGCTTGCTGTGAGACCTTGGGCATGTCACTTAAATTCTCTGGGCCTCAGTTTCCTCAACTGTACCGTAAGCATTCGATACCCATTCTCCCTCCTACTTAGACCATGAGTCCCCTGAGGGACAGGGACTGTGTCCAACCTGATTAACTTCTCTCTACCCCAGTGTTTAGAACAGGGCTTGACGCATACTGAGCACTTTAGAAAAAGAAGGAAGAACCTACTTTAATGGTATTTGTTAAGCGCTTACTATGTTGCGATCACGGTACTAAGCTCTGGGGTAGATTCAAGTTGATCGGGTTAGACGCAGCCCACATCCCAAAGCAGCGAGCCCGGGCTCGGTAGTCAGAGGACATGGGTTCTAATCCCGGCCCCGCCACTCGCCTGCTGTGTGACCCGGGGCAAGCCACTCTGTGCCACAGTTACCTCATCTGTAAAATGGGGATTAAGACTGTGAGCCCCACCTGGGACAACCTGGTTACCTTCTATCTATCCCAGTGCTTAGAAGAGTGCTTGGCACAAAGCAAGCGCTTAGCAAAAACCATCATCGTTATTATTATTATCTTTTGTGGAGTTCACGGTCTTAATCCTCATTTGAAGGATGAGGTAATTCAGGCCTAGAGAAGTGAAGTGACTTGGCCAAGGTCCCAGAGCAGACAAGTGAAAGACCATCACTTTCCTGTCCATCTGCCCCTCTAGACCATAAAGTTTTTATGGGCAGGGAACTTGTCTGCTAATTCTGTTGTATTTGTACTCTCCCAAGCGCTTAGTACAATGCTCTGCACACAAGCTCCTTGAGGGCAGGGAGAGTGTCTACCAATTTTATTGTATCAAACCCTCCCGGGCGGTTAGGACAGTGCTCTGCACAAGGTAAGCGCTCAATAAATACCACTGATTGCCTGACTAGACCGCAAGCTCCTCGAGGGCAGGTCTCGTGTCTACCAACTCACTTGTATCGAACCCTCCCAGGCGGTTAGTACAGTACTCGGCACACGATAATGCCAACTATTGGCTGATCGATAAATCGATCGGAAGAGCACCTTTGGCGGCCAGATCCTTGTCGGGTCCCTGCGAGCGCCCGATCAGCTCCTCGCCGCGGCGCTTCAGGGCCCCGAAGGACGGCTGCAGCTTCTCCAACTCCACGGTGGCGTTCTTATTGTCACCGATGCACTCCCGGATCTTCTCCACTTCGGCTGGGATGAGCGGGGGCACCCGCAGGCGGGAGGAGAGGTTCTCCAGGGTCTCCAACATGGGCTCGATCTTGTCGTGGAACTGAAGGGGGAGGGTCCGTGAGCCTCTGAGCCCCTTACCGCTGCCCCCACCTCCCCGGCCGCCTGACCCAGACTCCCCCGGGACAACCTGCGCACTTGAAAAACCCAAGGGGCAGGGTGAGGAACTGGACTGAGCAGAGGCTTGGCCGGCGCGGGGTGGGCCCTGATCGGTCGGTCCAGCCGGGCTCCGGTCTCGGGCCACAGGCTGTCCACCCCGGCCATCAACCCCCAGACCGCAGTTTATGTGAGCTCTAGACTGTAAGCTCGTTGTGGGCGGGGAATGTGTCTCATATAGTTCTCCCCCGAGGGCTTACTACAATGCTCTGAACACAGTAAGCGCTCAATAAATACGACCGACTGATTGATTACATTTCTTTAAAAACTCCTCTGAGCTCTGGCCTCGACCTCTGTCCCCTTGGATTTTTCGAAAGGAATCCCAGGCATTTTAGCACTCTTTTGGCGAGGGCTAGGAATCTGGTCTCCTTTTCCTACCCTGACACAACGGGACCACGGGATGGGGATGAGTTCAGGGCCAGCGGGTACGCGCTGGGGGGCGACAGGGGTCGGCCACAACCAGACTTGTACAGGTGAGACGCACGGCGCTGGCCGTGCGGGCTGAGGAGGGACTCTCAGGAGGGAGAGCCGGGGGTGGAAGGACTCACGTCTCAACGCGGGCAGAGGGACCTGAGCACGGGCAGAGGGGAAGTGGTGGGGGCTGGGGAGTCGGAACACTCCAACATATGGGAAGGAGGCCGGAGGGGCCGCCTGAGCTATTTAGAACAGTGCTCAGTGCTTAGAACAGTGTTTGGCACCTAGTAAGCACTTAACAAATACTATCATTATTATTATTATTACTTTCTCGGGGAGGTGTCCGCCCGCTTGCCCACACCCTCTCTCCCAAACCGCCGTGGTTTTCATGTATTTGGGAGAGAGAGAAAGGACTGATTTTAAAGAAACAAACTGCACCCTGACCGCGGACAGAGCACGGGCCTGGGAGTCAGGAGGACCTGAGTTCTAATCCCGGCTCCGCCACTTGTCTGCTGTGTGACTTGGGTAAGTCACAGGTTTTCTGTGCTTCGGTTACCTCAACTTTAAAATGGGGATGAAGACCGTGAGCTCCACGTGGAACAGGGACTGTGTCCAAACTGATCAGCCTATATCTATCCCAGCGCTTAGAACAGTGCTTGACACATATTAAGCGCTTAACAAATACTACCATTATTAATATTATTATTATTATTATTATTAAAAGTATGTTCTGGCTCCAGAATCCTGTGAGTAAGGAGAATCCCACTTAGCTCCCTGCCCCGCCTCAACCCTGAAACCGTCCGTTCGAAAATGAGGTTTCTGGAGCGCCGGGCCCCAGCTGTCTCCGAGACCACCATCCTTCTTTACTAACGACGACTTTTCATTACAGCCCATCTCCCCCCGGACATTACTGTCCCAGAAAGAGAGAGCTGACGGTGAAGGTGGGCCGGGGGCGGGGAAGCCACCGCCCACCCCGAGGAGGGAGGATGGAAATGACTGGCTCATGGGTGACAGCCTTACCTCTGCGATCTGCGATGGGGGGCGCAGTCAACACAACAATGAAATGTGACGATGTGGGGAAGACAGGAACGGGCAGCAATACACACAGTGACACATTCCACAATGTGAGTGAGAGATGGGGCGGGAGGTGAGGGGGAAAAACTTGAGTTAGTACGAGAACCAACCAAGAGAAATGACCAAACGGGAGAATAAAATACCCAGACGGGACGAGATATATATATATATGTATATATATACACCACTCACAATAAAAATATTAGTTCCAACATATGGGGTTGCATGCTCCACTTGAAACTGCGGGAAGTGTTTGTGGGGGTCTTCCCAGGCCTTTGGGTTCCCCCTCCCTCCCCCTCGCCCTCTCTGGCTGTGTCCTTCCGGGTCCTTCGTCCGCCCAGTTTCTGTGTGACCTGTGCTTTCCAAGCTTGGGACTTGGGAGTGGCTGGGGTCTCCCGGGGGGCCCAGAGGCTCCCCTACAAGTCTGCTCTGGGATCCCCCGTCCTGCCCTCTTCTCCCCCCATGTGGGGCAGCTGCCGCCCACCCGGCCCTCTTCCAAGGGACCCGCAGGGACGGCCACCCTCCGTCCGCCAAAAGCGAATAGCGCGGGGCCGACCGCTCTGTCTCTGCCTCCCGGACGCATCCGCCCGGGAGCACCGGCTGCTGGAAAGGCCAAGCCCCGAAGAGGGAGGGACGTACCTGGGCCGACTGGGAAACCGCCTCGTCCAGGGCCAGGGCCCTCAGGCGCACCTCCTCTTTGATTCGGGCGTACACGGCTTCGGCCGCCCGGTACCGCTCTTGCACCATTTCCCCTTCCTCGGGGTTCAGCTCCTTCAGCTGGGGACCGATCTTGAGAAGCTTATCGATGTGAGGCTTGTGCTCGGCGATCGACTCCCTCAGTTGCTGGACAGGGGAAAGGAATTAGTGGACCAGCCCTACGACAACGACCTGTCGCTTAACGGACGGTACCAGCCACCATACGGCCGGCCTTCGGTTCGCCCGGGGCCAGGGCGCTGACCGGGGACGGTGGTAACCTAGTGCTTCTGGGAACTGCTGCACGAAGACCCCTAGACTCCACCCAATTAGAGGACAAGCACCTAGTACAGTGCTCTGCAAACAGTAGGGGCTCAATAAATACTACTGATGGATAGAAGGGACAGGAGAGGGAAGGGAAGAGGTGGATGGGGAATGGGAGGAGGGGGCCAGACACCAGGCTGGGGGCTTTTCCTGGATGAAGCAGCATGGCCTAGTGGATGGGCCTGGCAGTGTGCTTTTTTTATTACTGTACTATATTCTCCCAAACACTCAGTTTAGTGCTCTAAACACAATAGGCGCTCGATAAATATGACCGACTGAAGGACCTGGCGTCTAATTCCAGCTCTGCTGCTGGTCTGCTGTGTGACCTTAGACAAGTCATTTAACTTCTCCGCACCACAGTTCCCTCATCTGTAAAATGGGGATTAATACTGTGAGCCCCATGTCAGACCTGATTAGTCTGGATCTACCCCAACGCTTAGTACAATGCCCGGCACATAAGTACTTAACAAATGCCATAAAAAAGCAAAAAAAAAAAAAACAGGGTCGTGTGGCTCTCCTTACCCTCATGTCCTCCTGCTGCTGTTTGAGTTGCTCGTGATCGATAGCCGGAGGAGGCAGTTGGGCGATGAGGGTCTGCGTTTCCTGGATCCAGGGGTCGAGCTCCTCGTGGGTCTCCCAGAACTGGTTGACCAGGACCTGAGCCCGCTCCAGCCGGGCGTAGCGCTCCGAGTTCAGCTGGCTGACCGCCTCGTACTGCTGCACCAGCGACTCTGTTTTCTCCTGCGGCCGAGAGAGGGAGCGGACAGTCGGACACTCGCCCCGGGGCCCGGAGCCGGGGAGCCATGGCCGGCTACGGCGGGACTCAAAGGGCCGAAACGTGCAGGCTCGAGCTCGGCCTCTCCCCGGTCTTGGGATCCACGCGTCCGTTTGGGTACTCTAGACCGTAAGCTGGTTAAGGGCAGGGATCGTGTCTGCCAATTCTGTTGTACTGCATTCTCCCAAGCACTCAGTACAGTGTTCTGCACACAGTCAGCATGCAATAAATTCCACCGATGGATGGATAGCGGTACTAGCATTTATTAAGCACTTACTCGGTGCAGAGTTCTGAATTAAGGACTTGACAGATACTGTACTCATTATTATTATTATTATTATTATTATTACTACCATGTCCTGGAGGATGCCTACTCCGAGACCTGCCGGCCCACGCCCCGGGCTCTCCCGGGAAGGCGGCGGACTCCAGAGCAGGGACCCACCTGTAACATCGCCTTCTGTTCCTCCCCACACGTCCCGAAGATTTCATCCCGCTGACTGAAAAGCTCGTCCATGGAATCTTTGTGGCGGATGATGTCGATAGAGAAAGCCTACAGAAAGGAGCGTTCGGTTCAGAGTTTGGCCAGGCTGACAGAGGCATCTCCTGCCGCCCAAATCCTCCACTCACCTCCCACCACACTCCTCTCCTTTCTGAACCCTCCCAGGTGGGAACATCCCCCACAGCTCCCCACCCCAAAGGCCTTCAGGAGTGGGCGATGAGGGTGCGCTACACTTCAGGGAAGCAGCGCGGCTTAGTGGACAGAGCCCGGGCCTGGGAGTCAGAAGGACCTGGGTTCTAATCCCAGCTGCGCCACGTCTCCTGTGTGACCTTGGGTAAATCATTTAACTTCTCTGGGCCTCAGTTACCTCATCTGTAAAATGAAGATTAAGACTGAGTTCCATGTGGGACTGGGATGGTGTCCAACCTGAATAACTTGTATCTACCCCAGTGCTTAAAACAGTGCTTGGCACAAAATAAACGCTTAACAAATACCATTATTATCATTGTTGTTATTATTCTGAGTAAATCAGATCCTCCAGTCCTGGAACAGCCCAGGTTGTCCTCTGTCCATGAGACGCCATGGCCTCGTGGTAAGAGGCGGAGCTGGGAGTCAGGGGATTCGGGTTCTAGTCTCACTCTACCACATCTGCTGTGTGACCTCGGGCAAGTCACTTAACCTGTCTGGGCCTTGGTTTCCTCATCTGTAAGATGAGGCTAATATACATGCTCTCCCTCCCTCTTAGTCTACGAACCCCACATTCGGCAGGAGCTGGGGTATGATCTGATGATCTGCCCACCCCAGCTCTTAGCACGGTGTTTGGCTCAGAGTAAGAACTTACTAAAGCCCGCCGTCAATCCTCCCAAGCGCTCCGGCCAGTGGATTCGTGCCTCGCTAGTCCGCCCGCCAATCGGCTCCCAGGTCACCGGCTGGCTCCCCTACTGCCGTGAGCTACGACGGGGCGGGGCGGGGAGGGCTGGGGCGTCTGGGCCCGGAGCCCGAGAGCGCTCGCGGCCCGCACGTACCTTCTGGACCTGCAGCTGGGCCGTGGTCTGATCCTGTTCCAGGCGGATTGGGCCGAGGGCCGCCAGTTTCCGCTTGGTCTCCGCCACCCAGGCCAGCTCGGCGTCGGCAGCTTGCTCGTACTAGTTGGGAGGCCGGAGGGTTCCGGCGGGGCGGGAGGGGGAAGACGAGAAGGCTGTGTTAGTCGGGGCTAGATCTGCCACCCCTGCGTGCTTGCCCGCCATGCCCACGAGAGCCCAGGGGCACGCTATCTTGTAACCGACAAGTCCTCCTGGGGGGGGACCCCAGTCGGCGGGGATTCAGAGTGAGGGGGACGTGGACTCCTCCCCGCCAGACCGTAAGCTAGAGAAGCAGTGTGGTCTACCGGATAGAGCCCGGGCTTGGGAGTCAGAAGGACCTGGGTTCTAATTCCGGCTCTACCACTCGTCTGCTGGGTGACCTTGCGCAAGTCACTTAAAGTCTCTGTGCCTCAGTTACCTCATCTGTAAAATGGGGATCAAGACTCTGCACCTTATGTGGCACAGGGACTGTGTCCGACCCGATTATCTTGTATCTTCCCCAGTGCTTAGAACAGTGCCTGGCACTTCACCTCTCTGAGCTTCAGTTCCCTCATCTGGAAAATGGGGCTCGAGGCTGTGTCCAACTCGATTTGCTTGTACAGTGCCTGCCACGCAGTAAGCACTTAACAAATACCATTATTTTCTTTTCTACTCTAATTAATAGTATGAGATTCTCCTCAGCAGTAATCACAGAAGGGGGTGTGTGGGCGCACGTGTTTCTGACCTGCATGGGAAGAGACCTCGGCTGCTTCTCTCTGACCCTGCGTCTCACCAAAGGGTAGCCCGGCCTGTCCCACGTGGTCCAGCTCCCTCCCAGTGCTTTCCACCAAAGCCCGGCTCAGGCCCCGCCCAGCCCGAAAGGTCACTGGTTGCGCGGGTGACGATGACGGCCAGAGCTTCAGCTCACGCTGGTCCGAGGGTGAGCCGTGAAGCTCTCGCAGCTCTGGCCTGCCCCTGTAGCCCCCGCACGGGAGCCCGGCACCGACCTTACCTGCTGGGACCGCTGGATGGCCGCGTCGATTTCATCCACCCTCTGGCTAATGGTGTCGCTGACCGCTTTGTACTGCTCGTTGGCCTCCGAGACCAGCTTATCCAGGCCCTCCCGGGCTCGCCACGGCACCAGTTCCAGGAGGGCCCGGCTCACCTCGTTGACCGTGTCCAATACCAGCCGGTGCTCCATTACTTCCTTCTTCAGTTCCTGGTGGGGGACGGGAAGGGAGGGAGACAGAGACAGAGAGACAGACAGAGAGACAGAGAGAGAAAGAATGTGTTTCCAGGTCAGAAAGTGCTAAATAAAACCAAATTAACACTTCCACGGGGGAGGTGGGGGTGTTTTCTCTGTTCCAGATCCTGGCAGTGTTCTAACCTCTTTCCTCCTGTAAGATTAGCAGTGACTTACCAACCTCGTTTTTTTTTCTTTTTGACAGTCAGCTGTTATTCAGTTGAAACCCTGGCACAAGGTTCCAGGCCAGAGAGAGAGGTCCAAGAAGGGATGGGGCTGGCGGACAGGTCAGAGGGGGCTCCGTGACAGGGTTCCCAACCCCCCGGGACAACCCGTAAAGGCTCGTCCACGGGGAGGGACCCCCGGCCCTCTGGCGATCTGTGAAGAGGCTCCTCTCCACCCATGCAAACCCCTGAAAGCTGGGGTCCCCCAAGATTCCAGGCTGTGGGGTGGGGTGCTGGCTCCCCGCTGCCCTCGCCCCGTTCCGATACGAGTGATGTCACTGACATCTCGCAGTATCGTGCAAAAACACTCCAGTTTGATCCAATCCACCTCTTCCCTCTACCTCAGTCTACATTACTGCACCTCTGACTCGTCTCCCCTGTTAGACCAGGAGCCCTTGGATGGGAGAGACCGGCTTATTTTCCAGTGCCTAGATCCGGGCCTCGTGCCCCAGAAGTGCTCCAAAGGGCTCCTCGGGATGCTCTTTACTGCATGCTGTGTAAGTGCTTATGTGTCAGGCACCGTTCTGAGCACTGGGGTAGGTACAAGTTAATCAGGCTGGACACAGTCCCCGTCTAACAAGGGGCTCGCAATCTTAATAGGCTAGAGAACAGGTACTGAATCCCCATTTTGCAGCTGAGGAAACTGAGGCCCAGAGAAAGTACAGTGACTTGTCCAAGGTCACAGAGTAAGCAATTGCCAGAGCTGGGAATAGAACCCAAGTCTTCTGATTCCCAGGGCCTGGCTTTTTCCACCAGGCCACACTACTTCCCTTAATCTTTCAGAAACCTCCCCAAGCCTCGCTCACACGACTTCACCCAACCTCCTGACCCCGGCAGGTGGAAGAGGGGCCGAGATGAACTCCGTTGGGCCCAATGTATCCCCACCTCCAGAGGGGGCGGCAGAACCGGGACCAGAACCGGCCGCTCCCGCCCTCAACCGCAGTCCATCGGGATGGATTCTCCCGTCCAGACGGAGTGCGGCACGGGGTCCGGGGTTGGGGTCGGGGAGGCGCCTCACCTTCTGCCGCTGCTGGAACTGGGGTATCTGCTCCCCCGTGGGCGACTGCCCCCCGCTGGCCGCCAGCTCGTCCGCCACCGTGTTCATCCAGCCGGTCAGCTCCTCGTGGGTGGCTTGGAACTTGGTGGCCAGCTGCCGGGCCTGCTCTAAAGTCCGGAGAGCCTTGGAGCTGGTGGCCGTGATGTCCGCGTAGCGGGTCTTGATGCCGTCCAGCTTCTCCTGGATGAGCAGCACCTCTTCCCCTGGGAGAAGATGGTGAGTCCGTTAGTGCTCCGGTTTGCCGGGGCGGGAGGGGCGTAGCGTGGAGAAATGCACACCCGGGCAGCCGAGCCCCCCGAGGAAGAACCGCAACCTCCTCAGCCCCTACCTCCTCGTCAAGAGCCGACCCCAGCCTCTCCTTTGGCTGCCGCCCCCTTCCCACGGTCGGGGAGAGCCCATCCCTCTCCGGAAGGAAGTCAGTCCCCTTTCCGAGGTCCGCGAGTTCAGAGTGGAACGGCGCGGGAGGGAGGGATGCCGAAGCGACTCTGGGAATGACTGGGGTCAAGATCCCCGCCCGGGGCAAGAATGAGTATCCACCATCAACATCCACAACCAGATTCGTGGGAGACAACGGAGCCTCACAGTATCCCGAGAGGCTTCACAGGAAGTCGGGCCACGGGGTCAACAGGCCCCCGTCTCCTCCGGCGGCGGGGTGGGGGAAAATGGCTCCCGCCGGATGCGGGGGGGCCGCCGGGCGATTACTTTTCCACCCGGGGAGGTGAGAGGCTTTGCTCGCCCGGGATACCTGTGGTTTGCTTCAGAAGAGCTTGTCCATTCTTAATGGCCTGGTCTACATTCTTCTTCCGATTCACAATCTCCTCATTTAAAGCCTGAAAACAAGCAAGGAGAACTCACGTCACCCTTCCACGGAGGGCTCGGCTCAGGAGGGAGATGAATGTGGGTGGGGGGAAACCAGGCCTATGGGGAAAGAGTTCCCACCCTAGGTAAAGACCACCTAAACCAGCATAAAGTTGGCCGGGAAGAGATTTTTGGGTGCCTTTGGCTAATTTCCCTTGGTCACTCTAGGAATGAACGATCAGGAAGGCCTGTTGTAGCCACTACTGCTTGGTGGCTAATCTATGAAACAAAGGAACTCTGCCTTCCCCGAACTCCAACCTGCACTTTCTAAAGAGGAAGGCTGAACTGGAATTCAGCAAAAATGTCCTAGACTAGAATGGAAACTCCTCGGGGTGGGGAATATGATTTTGTGCTTCTTTGGCAATAATCTTAACTGTGTATTTGTACAGCACCTACTATGTGCCAAACATTGTGCTAAGTTCCGGGGTAGATGTGATACAATCAGACCAGCCATGGTCCCTGTCCTACAGGGGGCTCAGAGTCAAAGTGGGAGGGAGAACAGGTATCGGATCCCCATTTCACGGATTAGGAAACTGAGGTCCAGAGAAGTGAAGTGACTTGCCCAACATCACAGAGCAGGTGAGCGGTGGAGTCAGGATTAGAACCCGGGTGTTCTGGCACCCAGGTCCGTGGTCTCTCCAGTAGTCCACACGGCCTCCCAAGAACTTACTGACTGCAGGCACTCAGCGGATCGTTCGATGGTATCTATTGAGCGCTCACTGTATGCACAGCACTATACTAAGCACTTGGGAGACTATGAAACGAGAGAGTCGGTAGACACATCCCCTGCCCACGAGCTGCTTTACAGTCTAGAGGGGGACATGCCAGCGCTACGCCTGCTGTTATCCAGAGCTGGCTCAGGAGCCAGAAGGACCGGGAATCTAATCCCAGCTCTGCCAGAAGGACCTGGAATCTAATTCAGCTCTACTACATGCCTGCTGGGTGACCTTGGGCAAGTCGCCTAACTTCTCTGGGACTCAGTTAGCTCATCTGTACAATGAGGATTAAGACTGGGAGCCCCACGTGGGACAGAGACTGTGTCCAACCCCATTAACTTCTATCTACCCCAGCGCTTAGAACAGTGCTCGACAGACAGTAAGCGCTTAACAAATACCATCGTGATTATTATTAAGTACCATTACTATTATCATTGGTATTATCATTATTGACACCGAGAGGCAGTCAGGGTTTCACCCCCAGGCAGGAGACTGCCGACAAAGGATCCGGACCCGGCAGAAAGCCGATCCTGCCAGCTCCCCGGAGCCCAGATTGGCTCAGACCAAGGCTAGCCCAGCGACCCGAACAAAATCACCGCCGCCCGCACTGCCGCCCGCCCAATTCCACCCGGCATTCCCACCTTTAGGGGGGTGGACTGGTTGGCCGACCTGAATCCGACTCAACTCGGACCGTCTCCCCAGAGCGAGTCGGTCCGACCGCCAGACCCGCGGCAGACGAAGCTCGGCCTCGCTCTCGGAACCCCGGATGGCCGCGCCCACCCGCCGACCCCCTCGGCGCCCAGGAGAGGCCGGCCGGACCGGACCGATCCCCGCCCCGGGGAGAGGAGAGACCCAAACGGGAGCAATACCAGCTGGTCGGCGTGCTGCTTCTGCAGGACGTCCCGTTTGTAATCCTTAACCGACACCGAGCCCAGCTTGTCCTCAACCTCGGCCAGCCAGTTGAGCACCGCCACCTCTCCGTCCCCAAACAGCCGGGCGTCACAGAGCGCCTGCCCGAGGAGGGCCGCCCTGCGGCCGCACCGCTCCCGGACCTCCCGGTAGCGGGCCTGCAGCGCGTCCAGCCGCTCGGCCAGGGCGCCCCGTTCGGTCGGACCGGTCAGGGAGGAGAGCGAGCGGCCGACGCCGACCGCCAGCTGCACCCCCGCGGCCCGGCTCTCTACTTCGTCCTCTAAGGCCTGGAAATCCGGTCGGAGGGGAAGGGAAGGAGGGGGTGAAGGAAGACGGACAACAGAAACGAAAATGAATGAGAACAAAAGGCAAAAATGAAAACGTGCATGAATAATGAATAACTTAAATAACGAAACGGTAGTAGAAGAAATAAATAAATAAATAAAACAAATCACCACCCACGAGAGGGCATAAATCAAAGGCAACATTTAAGAACGATGAGATAACCTTTTGCTCTCTCCCTTCTCTTTCGTTCCAAGTACGCGAGAACTTTTCTGTCGTCTGAGGGGCAGGAAAGCCCCTGGGACCAACATCTCACCAAGCGGATCCTCTAAATCGTCCGGCAGCGTCCGGCCCTGCAGGCTGCTCTCGCTCCTAGCATTTCTGACGCTCGTCGAGGAACCTCCTTACCTTGTGGCGCACGATCTGTTGTTGGATTTTGGCCGTCTGGGTGCCGACGGGCTCTGAGTTGGCGAGTTTCTTCTCGGTGACGGACAGGAAGTCAGAAATGGGTTCGGTCGTCTCGTGGAATTCTTTGGCCAGGACCAGGATTTCTTCCAGTTGTCTCTGCCTGCGCACAGATGGAGAAACCTGCCGTGTCAGGGCTCCGGCAACCTCGCCGACGGCCCCGGGTTCTGTCGTTCGGAGGAACGCAGACGCAGGCCGGCAACATAGCTCCAGACGCCGGCTGGGCCGTTTGGATCGCGTGAGCCGGGAGTGCAGGCCCGATTAGACCTCTCCATGGATGCAAAAATAATAAATGACTACGGTATTCGTTAAGCGCTTCCTATGCGCCAGGCGCCGTACTAAGCGCTGGAGCGGATATAAACAAATTGTGTTGGATGGCCGCAGTCCCCATCCCACGTGGAGCTCGCAGTCTCAATCCTCATTTTACAGACGAGGTAACTGAGGCCCAGAGAAGTGAAATGACTTGTCCGAAGTCGCACAGCAGACAAGTGGTGGAGATGGGATTAGAACCCATAACCTTCTGCCTCCCACGCCCGCACCTATCCACTATGCCTTGCTGCTTCTCTCTCACGCATCCCTCATGCACGCACACATGGTCAGACCTCGGGAAAGGCCCCAGTCAACTCGGAAACAAAAACACCGGAACTGCCGCTCTCTCGGGTTTGTGACAGGGTTGTTCTCAAGACCAAAACGCAGCTCGCCTGCCCCTTAAATTGGATTCCCTCGGGTCAGAGAAAGAAACAAGAGGGGGAAGAAAACCAAACAAGAAGTTTGGCCGAAACAACACTTGATGATGACAGTTGTATTTGGTCAGCAGTTCCTTTACATTAGACACTATACTAAACGCTGGAGCAGACACAAGATGATCAAGTCGAACACAGTCCCTGCCCCACACGGGGCTTCCGGTCCAGGCCGGAGAGAGAACGGGAACTGATGTAAGCTTCTTGTGGGCAGGGAATGTGTTTCCAACTTTGTTGTACTGCCCGCTTCCTTGCGTTCTGCACAAAGTTAACGTTCAGTAAATACCACTGATTGATTGATGGCAGATGGATGAAAACCCTTCATCTCACATTCATCAGAAATCCCAATCCATTGAAAAGCAGTGTGGCCTAGTGGAAAGCGCGCAGGCTTGGGAGTCAGAGGTCGTGGGCTCTAATTCTGGCTCCACCACTTGTCTATGTGACCTTGGGCAAGTCACTTAACCTCTCAGTGCCTCAGGTTCCTCGTCTGTAAAATGGGGATTGAGACTGTGAGCCCCTCGTGGAACATGGACTGTGTCCAACCTGATTATCTTGTATCTATCCCAGAGCTCAGTACAGTGCCCGGCACATAGTAAGCGCTTAAATACCATTAAAAAAAAAATTTGGAAATGGCCAGATATGGCTGTGCAAAAAGACTGAACCGAAACTCTCCGGGGCTGCCCCTCCCAAGCGAGAGGGGGAGCAGGAGACATTTCAATCAGGAGTGCAATTTGCCACCCTAAGTTTTTTTTTTTTTTTAAAAGAGAAAAAAGGCAAGTAAGCACCCGCAACACCCGGTCACACACCCCGGAGAAGTGCGAGGCTGGAGATGGCGTGAATCGCAGGGTCAAACCATTTCCGACTCTACCTCAGAGTCTGAAGAGAAGCAGCAAGGCCTGATGGGAAGATCCCGAGCCTGGGAGTCAGAGGGCCTGAGTTCAAATCCCAGCTCTGGCCCTCACTCGCTGGGTGACTTCGGGAAGTCAACTGACCTCTTGGGGCCTCTGTTTTCTCCTCTGTATAATAGGGATTCGATACCTGTTCTCCCTCCCTCAGACTATGAGTCCCATGTGGGACAGGGACTACGTCTGACCTGATTATCTTGCATCTATCTCAGCGCTTAGTTTACAGGGCTTGCCACATGGTAAGTGCTTAACAAATACCTCAATTATCATTACAAAGTGAATTTCCTGTGCAAAGCCTGAGCCGCCCCATCCCAATGCCCCCCTCCGTAGCTTGGTTGGACAAGGGTCCATCAGTCCTGTAGGCTTGGACTGTCACCTCTTGGCATCATCAACGAAAACATACCGGCACCAACCTGGATAAGGCTTCCTCCCTCCCCGGCAATACCTCCAGGTCGTTCCCCACGCCACCCCCCCGCCCCCCCAAAAAAATGGTCTCTTGACTGTAAGCTCACCGTGGGCAAAGAATGTGTCCGTGTAATGTTATTTTGTACGTTGCCAAGCACTTAGTACAGTGCTTTGCAAACAGTAAGCGCTCAATCAATACAACTGAATTGAATATGTTGAACTAAAGCACCTCGGATCTTTCCTTTCATTCATTTTTCCACCTCTCCGCCCCATCTTCATTTCCTGTTTGACTTTCCTCGACCCTCGAGACCGTAAGCTCGTTGTGGGCGGGGGCGGGGAGTGTGTCTCCCAGCTCTGTTATATCGTACTCTCCCAGTAATAATTAATAAGTATGGTATTTGTTAAACGCTTACTATGTTCCAGGCACTGTACTAAGCCCTGAGGTAGATACAAGCAGCGTGGCTCAGTGTAAAGAACCTGAGCTTCGGAGTCAGAGGTCATGAGTTGGACTCCTGGCTCTGCTACTTGTCAGCTGTGTGACTGTGGGCAAGTCACTTAACTTCTCTGTGCCTCAGTTACCTCATCTGTAAAATGGGGATTAACTGTGAGCCTCACGTGGGACGACCTGATTATCCTGTATCTCCCCCAGCGCTCAGAACAGTGCTCTGCACATAGTAAGCGCTTAACAAATACCAACATTATTACAAGCAAATCGAGTTGGACAGGGTCCCCGTCCCACATGGGGTTCACAGTCTCAATCCCCATTTTCCAGGTGAGGTAACTGAGGCCCAGTGAAGTAAACTGACTTGCCCTAGGTCACACAGCAGATATGGGGTGGAGCGGCATTAGAACCCATGACCTTCTGACTCCCAGGCCTGTGCTGTATCCACTACGCCGTGAAGCTTCTCTAGCGTTTAGTACAGTACTCCACACCTGCTAAGCGCTCAATAAATCTGAGTGATGGATTGATTTTGTTCCCCTAGTTAGCCGGATGTCCCAACCCCAATTTCTGCCAGAGGCTCCCTGCCCGTCTCCACCCTGGCCAGCTGTGCCCAAGTCCCAAATCCCGCCACCTGCCACTTCGGCCCTTCCTCCTAGATTCCAGGAGCTTCCTTCAGTCTAACTCTCTTAGCGTCTCGCCCGCGGGTCCCCGAGAGGCAGAGGAGCCCCCTCCAATCTCCCCCGGACCCCGCACCCTTCTCTCTCTCCGTCCTCCGGAGGAGAAGCCGGTCCACTGTGTGAGCACAAAGCCTCTGCTGTTGACTCTATGGGCCCCGCTCTGCTTCTCATCTGCCGGGAAGGGGCACCGTGCCGGCTCTATTTGCCAAGCTCCGGAGGGTTTGCCAAGCGGGGAGGGAGGTATTTGCTGAGCAGAAAAAAGGCAGGCCAACAAGCGGACCTATCTTCCTGCGTCTCCGTGTGGGCGGAAACCCTACCCTCAACACATGGAGGGAAGTTTCACAGAATACCAATCGCATTCTAGAATTTTCTTGTAAAGATGAAGCGGTGAAGCATTTAAGAGCATCTGTGGGGTGCCGAGCGCCGCGTGGGAGCTTTGGGAGAAGCGGTATGGCCTAATGGAGAGAACACAGGCCCGAGAGTCAGGTCACGAATTCTAATGCCGCTCCACCATGTATCTGCTGTGTGACTTCGGGCAAGTCACTTTACTTCTCTGTGCCTCAGATACCTCATCTGGAAAATGGGGATCGAGACAGCGAGCCCCCGTGGGACAGGGACTGTGTCCAACCTGATTTGCTTGTATCCACCCAGCGCTCTGTACAGTGCCTGGCACACAGTAAGTGCTTAGCAAATACCCATATTATTAAAAGATCCAAAATGATGGCCTTCTGACATGTCCCCCATGAAAATCCCTGCCCCCTTTCTGCTACCACATCCAAAATGAAAAGATGGCACCTCAAGGAGTACGTGGGCCAGAGCCGAGTGGCAAGCGAGGACGGTGGTTCTGAGATGGGCACGGAGGTTTTGCAAACAAATCCAGTTGGGAGGCAAGAAAGGCACGGAGCATCTTGAGGGCTGAGATCAGATCTCTCCCTCTCTAGACTGTAAGCTCACTGTAGGCAGGGAACGTGTCTACCAATTCTGTTGTACTGTCCTCCTCCAAGTGCTTAGTACAGTGCTCTGCACACAGTATGCACTCATATACAACTGGTCAACTGACTGATCTTCTGCCCTGATTGCACTCTTCCAAGGCTCAGAACAGTGGTCAGCACACGGTGGGTGCTCGCTAAAAAATACTGATGGACTGAGCAGTGAAAGACTGGGTGGAACTGGGAACAAATGCACGGATGCCACTTCTGCCCAGGGAGTTCCATCAGTCACTCGATCAACGGTATTTACTGAGCGCAGAGCACTGTACTAAACGCCCGGGAGAGGACAATATAACGTTCCCTGCCCACGGTGAGCTTACGGTCCAGAGCTCAACCGCTGAGCTCCATCACCCGGCCGCTCCACCGGGCCCACCTTGGAGAGAGAAGCTGTCATTCAAATCCTTGGATAGCTCAGCCGATTTGGGATCTTTCCGGGATGGGAGCCGCGCGTTTTTCACTACTTATTCTTGAAAACTGGATTACAAATGTGCCTTGCAGCTTCCTCCTTTCTCTCCTTGGTGTTTGACTGTAACCTTGTTATGAGCAGGGAACATGACTTCTAATTCTGTTGTACTGAACTCTCCCAAGTGCTTAGTAGAGTGCTCTGCACATAGTAAGTGCTCAATAAAAAACAGTGAGTGATTGTCCTGGAAGAAACCAGGACCTGCTTGCACAGAGGGCCTGGGCCCATGTGAGATGACGATATGGATCCGGATTACTCTGGGAAGGAAAGCTGTTCCTGAAGGACCACTGAGTGCTGGTTGTGCTGGTTTACTGAGCATTTACTGAGTGTTTATTGAGCATTTATAAATTGATGCACCACAGAGAGCTCGGGATTTTTTATGGCATTTGTTAAGGGTTTACTATATGCCAGGCACTGTACTAAGCGCTGGGATAGAAACAAGACCATCGGGTTAGACACAGTACACGTCCCACATGGGGCTCACCATTTTAATGCCCATTTTACAGATGAGGGAACTGAGATATAGAGTAGTGAAGTGGCTTGCCCAAAGTCACACAGCAGACAAGAGAGGGAGTTGGGATGAGACCTTGAGTCCTTAATAGTAATATTGTTAATATTATTACAACAATAATAATAATAATGGTAATTGTAATATTGTTAATATTATTATTTACAATAATCACCATCACGGTATTTGTTAAACGCTTACTATGTGTCAGGCACTGTACTAAGTACTGGGGTGGATACAAGATCATCAGGTTGGACACAGTCCATGTCCCACATAGGGCTCATAGTCAATCGCCATTTTACAGATGAGGTGACTCAGGCAAAGAGAAGTTAAGTGACTTGCCCAGGGTCACACAACAGACAAGTGGCAGAGCCGGGATTAGAACCCAGGTCCTTCTGACTCCCAAATCCATGCTCTATCTATCCACTAGACCACGTTGCCCCTCTGAGAGTTCATCAGAAACGCGAAACATGTCAGAGGTGGAGTCCACCTCTCCGAAGCCAACCTTAAACTGTGGCAGGGCTGGAGTCCAGCTTCTCGGCCTGTGTGCCTTAAGTTCTTTTACATGAAAAAGACAAGCCCAAAGTCCAAATAATCTTATCATTACGTCACTTCACCCCATTAAAAAAGCTAAAACACTTTAAAGAAACCTGACCCCGAAGTCACCGCCAGTAGCAGTTCATCATTTCTGAACGGCCCTGTAGGCGTACAATGGAGCGAAAAAATGTTAACAGCTTTCTGTTTCCAAAGAGTTAGTCATAAATAAAAAGGGCAAAAAAAACCCCGACAACAACAACAACAACAAAACCCCAAGCTATTTCAAAAATTCTGAAAAAATAAAACGATCTTGTCCAAATTCCTTTTGATTTCTCCTGCGTGTTCGAGAACATGGCTCGGGGCACCGGTCCCAACCGTGCAGATTGTGAGCCCCCGAGGGGCAGGTACAGGGATCCATTCCTGCGCAGGTGTTCTTTCCCAGGGGCTAGTACAGTGCTCGGCACCTAGTAAACGCTTAACGATTACTATTATTGTTATTACTACTAGACGATTCAGCTCTGACCAGGCACCTGGAAGGCGGCGGGTCTTGATTAGGACCGTGCTGCCAAGCGGGACCACCATCTCCCTGTCGCTCCCGTGCTTCTTCTAGGTGGCGGTCGCCACGCCGGGTCGGTGCCCTCGGAGCGGATTTGGGACCCGTTCAACGCTCGGGGGGAACTCAGTTGACTTACCTGGCCGCGGCCTTGTGGAGCAGTCCGGCCCACCTCCCCTCGAGGCTCTCCAGCTGGCCGACGATCTTCTCCTGGTCGGCCGGCTCGGCCGCCTGGGCGATCCGCCCCCCTTCGGCCTGAATCATCTCGACGGTGGCCTTCCGGTCATCCAGGAGCCTCTGGAGCAGCTGTTGGGGACAAAGAGGTGGGACGTGTCACGGCCCTGGGCCCGTAGAGACGCCACACATACATACGCACACACATGCACCGTTCCGCATATGTGCAGATGTGTCTGTGAAGGTGACTAGACGCTAACATGACTGCCTTTGTTTTTAAAGATGGAGCTACATGAGGTAACATTCTTTCCTTGGACAGCGAGTCCCATCCGGGACAGGGAATGTGTCTGACCTGATAATCTTGTATCTTTCCCAGATAGTATTTGGCACATAGAAAACACTTAACAAAATTTTTATTATTAAGAACATTGCATATATTACAGTACTCAGAGAAGCAGCGTGGCTCAGTGGAAAGAGCCCGGGCTTGGGAGTCAGAGGTCATGGGTTGGAATCCCGACTCTGCTTCTTGTCAGCTGTGTGACTGTGGGCAAGTCACTTCACTTCTCTGTGCCTCAGGTCCCTCATCTGTAAAATGGGGATGAAGACTGTGAGCCTCACGTGGGACAACCTCATTCCCCTGTATCTCCCTCAGAGCTTAGAACACTGCTCTGCACATAGTAAGCACTTAACAAATAGCAACATTATTATTATTATTATTACTCAGGAGTGCTTACTATGTGTCATGCACGGGGGTAGATACAAAATAATCAGGTTGGACACAGTCACTGTCCTACATGGGGCTCACGGTATAAGTAGGAGGGAGTGATTAATTTCCATTAATTAATTAAGGAGGGAGATTTAATTCCCATTTTACAGATAGATACAGAGAGGTTAAATGACTGGTTGAAGGTCACAGAGCAGATTTATGGCAGAGTCAGGATTAGAACTTATATTTTTGACTCCTAGGCCTGGGCTCTTTCCACAGAGCCATGCTGCTTCCTATCATTATTGTAATTATTATTATTATGATTGTTATAATCCAAATGGCAAGAGAAGCAAGGGGTCCTCGTGGAAAGAGTGTGGGCCTGGGAGTCAGAGAACCTGGCTTCCCACTTAGCGGCTCTGTGACTTGACCTAGGATAAGTCACTTAACTTCTCTGTGCCTGACTTTCCTCTTTGCAAAATGGGGGTTCAATACCCATCCTCCCTCCTATTTAGACTGCGAGACCCTCGGGGGAAGGGACTGCATCAACCTCATTAATCGTATCTACCCCGGTGCATAGCACAGTGTCTGAAGCACAATAAGCGCTCAACAAATACCAAAAAAAAGAAAGAGAGAGAAAGGCTTAGAGGAACTGGCTGCCTGGTGAGCCAGGTTTGAGCCTAGCAAGGCGGGTAATATTTCGGGAGGATTGTCTAGCTCTGCCACCTCTGGGGTGAGCCTTGCATCCAGAAACTCAGTGTGCTGCTGAGCGCTACAGCTGTCTCAGCAGCAATCGAGCGACCCGCGATAATGGAAATCGGAGCAGCAGAGTATTAAGGGCTGGGGTGGATACATTACGATCAGGTCGGACAAAGACCCTGTTCCACCAGGGTCTCCCGGTCTAAAGGGGAGGGAGTAGGATTCAATCCCCATTTTACAGACGAGGGAACTGAGGCCCAGAAAAGTGAAGTGATCAGGCCAAGATCCCACAGCAGGTAAGTGGCGGGGCTGGGAGTAGAACCCAGGACCCCTGACTTCCAGTCCCATGCCAGTTCAGCTAGGCCATGCTGCTTCTCCAATATGCTGTGTTCGCTCCACCCGTCCCACTCCCCCGACACTTCTGGAGAACTTTTGTCTAAAGGTGGGGTATCACACACCAATCCGTCACCTAAAGCGGGAGCCTATTAATTCTTCCATCGTATCTGTAATAGAAAGTTTCCTTCAGCTTAAACTCTAAATAAGCTGTAAGCCTGGCCTCTTTTCCAGAGAAGGCTAGATCCCAAGAAAATAATAACCATTTTTCACTTTCCCTATGCCACATGCCTAGAATTCCTTAACTCCCATTCTCTCCTAGACCCCCTCCAATCTGGCTTCCGTCCCCTCCACTCTACCGAGACTGCTCTCTTTAAGGTCACCCATGACCTCCTTCTTGCCAAATCCAATGGCTCCTACTCCATTCTGATCCTCCTTGACCTCTCTGCTGCCTTTGACACTGTCGACCATCCCCTCCTCCTCCGTACCTTATCTCACCTTGGCTTCACGGACTCTGTCCTCTCCTGGTTCTCCTCTTACCTCTCTGGCCGATCATTCTCGGTCTCCTACGCTGGAGCCTCCTCCCCCTCCCATCCTTTAACTGTTGGAGTTCCTCAAGGGTCAGTTCTTGGCCCTCTTCTGTTCTCCATTTACACTCACTCCCTCGGTGAACTCATTCGCTCTCACGGCTTTGACTACCATCTCTACGCAGATGACACGCAGATCTACATCTCCGCCCCTGTCCTCTCCCCCTCCCTTCAGGCTCGCATCTCCTCCTGCCTCCGGGACGTCTCCACCTGGATGTCTGCCCGCCACCTAAAACTCAACATGAGCAAGACTGAGCTCCTCATCTTCCCTCCCAAGCCCGGTCCGCTCCCAGACTTCTCCATCACCGTGGATGGCACGACCATCCTTCCCGTCCCGCAGGCCCGCAATCTCGGTGTCATCCTTGACTCGTCCCTCTCGTTCACCCCACACATCCTATCCGTTACCAAGACCTGCCGGTTTCACCTCTACAATATCGCCAAGATCCGCCCTTTCCTCTCCACCCAAACGGCTACCTTACTATTACGGGCTCTCGTTATATCCCGGCTAGACTACTGTGTCAGCCTTCTCTCTGACCTCCCTTCCTCCTCTCTCGCCCCGCTCCGGTCTATTCTTCACTCCGCTGCCCGGCTCATCTTCCCGCAGAAACGATCTGGGCATGTCACTCCCCTTCTTAAACAACTCCAGTGGTTGCCTATCGACCTCCGCTCCAAACAAAAACTCCTCACTCTAGGCTTCAAGGCTCTCCATCACCTCGCCCCTTCCTACCTCTCCTCCCTTCTCTCTTTCTACCGCCCACCCCGCACGCTCCGCTCCTCTGCCGCCCACCTCCTCGCCGTCCCTCGGTCTCGCCTATCCCGCCGTCGACCCCTGGGTCACGTCCTCCCGCGGTCCTGGAACGCCCTCCCTCCTCACCTCCGCCAAACTGATTCTCTTTCCCTCTTCAAAACCTTACTTAAAAATCACCTCCTCCAAGAGGCCTTCCAGACTGAGCTCCTCTTCCCCCTCTACTCCCTCTGCCATCCCCCCTTTACCTCTCCGCAGCTAAAGCCTCATTTTCCCCTTTTCCCTCTGCTCCTCCACCTCTCCCTTCCCATCCCCACAGCACTGTACCCGTCCGCTCACTGTATATATTTTCGTTACCCTATTTATTTTGTTAATGAATTGTACATCGCCTTGATTCTATTTAGTTGCCATTGTTTTTACGAGATGTTCTTCCCCTTGACGCTGTTTAGTGCCATTGTTCTTGTCTGTCCGTCTCCCCCGATTAGACTGTAAGCCCGTCAAACGGCAGGGACTGTCTCTATCTGTTGCCGACTTGTTCATCCCAAGCGCTTAGTACAGTGCTCTGCACATAGTAAGCGCTCAATAAATACTATTGAATGAATGAACTTTCCCTTCAGTCATCTGCTCTTCACCCAAAGTGCTGTTTTTCTTCAGGCAGCAGAGGTAATTGTGTTAACTGAGTATTTACTACAGTTATTAGCCTAGAGAAAAATGCTCTTTAAATAATACTAATAAGCGAATCTAGGCAGCCTTTTCATTTATTAACTCCTTTATGGTATCTGTTAAGTGCTTACCCTGTGCCAGGCATCGTCCTGAGGGCTGGGGTGGATACAAACTAATCGGGTTGGACGCAGTCCCTTGTCCCACACGGGGCTCACAATCTTAATCCCCATTTTTCAGATAAGGGAACTGAGGCACAGAAAAGTTAGATGACTTGCCCAAAGTCACACAGCAGAGAAGCGGCAAAGCCAGGATGAGAAGCCAGGTGCTCCTGACTTCCAGGCTCATACTCTACGTACTAGGCCCGCTGCCTTCCTAGAGCTTGGACGGTAGAATCCTGCTGGCACTGCACTGACACTTGTCATTTTCCATAATGCTCTGGATAATAATAACGTTCGTATTAGTTAAGCGCTTACTATGTGCACAGCACCGTTCTAAGCGCTGGGGTAGATACAGGGTAATCAGGTTGTCCCACATGAGGCTCACAGTCTTAATCCCCACTTTACAGATGAGGGAACTGAGGCCCAGAGAAGTGAAGTCACTTGCCCACAGTCACACCACAGCTGACAAGTGGCAGAGCTGGGATTCAAACCCATGACCTCTGACTCCCAAGCCCGGGCTCTTTCCACTGAGCCACACTGCTTCTTAAGCAGTAAAATCCTGAGGTGCGGAGTATGAGTAATGAGAGAGAGAGAGAGAGAGAAACAGAGAGAAAGAGAAAAGGAACTCTACAGTACAAAGAAGTGGATGAAGTCATTCCAGCTGCCGAATGCCAGCCGTAATGAGCAGGCAGATGAAAATATCACCATGAAATCGCAGCTCCCGTCTCTCCTTTCAACCCCGTCCTAAATGAATGACGATTCTCCTACGAAGCTCTCAGGCGGCATTCCCCGCCACACCCCACGCCGCCGTGCTGTCTCCCGCTCCCGAGCACCGTTCCGGCTCGCCGTCCCGACATCCTCACTTACCTTCTGCTCTTGGATCTGCGCTTTCACCACTTTATACTCGGCAGACGGAGGCTTCTGATTGGCTATGAGATCCTCAGTGTCGGTCAGCCAGCTGAGCAAGGGCTCCAAGGCATCCTGAAACTTCCCACAGTGCAACAGGGCCTCCTGTAGCTGCGCAATCCTCTGTGCGACCTGCATCGTATGGACCAACGTGGGCAATTAGAGGGTGGGATTGGGGCTTCGGATTACCAGACGGTCACCTGGGTCACTACCTTTACTGGGATTTGGGGGCTTCGCACTTTGGTTTTTGGTTGACTTGAGGAACGCAGACTGTTGTCGCTCCTTTAAGGTCGGGGTTCACGCCGGACCGGCCCGGTCTGGATGCTCCGGTCCGCTCCCAACGACTGGGGGCCCGGGGACTTCCTCAGACACTCACCTTTTTGTTCAGGGTGTTCCACCGGGCGTTGATCGCCTCCATGTCGTGCTCCAGGCCCTGCACATCGCAGTTCTTCCCTGCGCTCTGGATGAGGCCCTGGCCAAGTCCGTTGACCTGCTGCAGTTTCAGTTGAAGGGGATCCACCTGCTCCTTCTGAAACATCTGGGCAACAGGAGAGAAATAGCCGGATAAAGGGAAGGCTGTCCCAACTGAAAGGGGCTCTTGGATTTGGGGAGGGGTGGGACAAAGCCCGGAGGGGAAGGGGGCCAGATCTTCCCTTCCCTGAAATCTTTAGTCATAGGGAAGGCTCCCTTCTCTAGGATGCAGCGTGGACTAGAGGAAGGAGCCCGGGCCTGGTAGTCGGAGGATCTGGCTTCTCATCCTGGCTCCACCACTTGTCTGCTGTGTGTGACCTTGGACAAGTCACTTCGCTTCCTTATGCCTGTTTCCTCATCTGCAAAATGGGGATTCGATGCCTACTCTCCCACCTGGACTGTGAACCTCCTGTGGGACGGGGGTCTATGTCCGATGATCAATTTATATTTATCCCTGTGCTTAGAACAGGGCCTGGCACATACTAAGCCCTTAACAAATACCACGATTAAATTAAGAGTTCTGAACTATGCCATTGCTTCTTCTCTGGCAAGGGTGCCTATCGTCCAAGTGTCAAGAATGTGCTCGTCGCTAGGCAAAATAGAGAACACAGAGAAACAGTGTGGCTACTGGAGAGAGGCCGGGTCTGGGATCCGGAAGGAACCTGGGTGCTAATCCCAGTTCCCTCACTTGTCTATTGTGTGACCTTTGGCAAGTCACTTCACTTCTCTGGACCTCAGTTCCCTCATCCGCAAAATGGGGATTCACTACCTGTGCTCCCTCCTACTTAGATTGTGGACCCCATGTGGTGCCTGGTGATCTTGTTATCTACCCCGGTGCTTGGTAGGGGTAAGCACTTGAGGAATACCACGATTAAATTGTTTTTGAGCTATTCTGTTGCTTCTATTCCGACAAAGGTGTCTATCGCCCCAGTGCCAAGAATGTGCTCGTCGCTAAACAAAACACAGAACCTGGCAGGGTTCCTAGTTAGTCCAGACTCCGCTAGTCTGTCGGGAGGTTTACGATTTAATGAGACAGGAAAGGAAGGAGGGGGGAAAACACACACAGGTGGACAAAGATGAGACTTTCCACAGGAGAGGCCTAGTTAACATTTGGCTTTATGATTTTTTCCACTTCTTACTCAGGACTCCATCATTGCAGGAAGTTCCCCCGCTCCACGGTTCAGCCCTGAACTTTTAAATACCCAACTTCAGAGGGAAAGGAAAGCAGTATCTTTCCAAAGGCCATCGAACTGACTGGGGCTCTTCGCCCGACCAAAAAGCAAAGGTGGAAAAGGAGAGCCGGTAGGTGAAGCGGGAGCAGCTTAATTCAACACCCACAAATAGCACTGTACTCTTTTGTGGCTGGTGACTAAGAAGCCTTGTGTAACAAAGGAATTTCTGAAAATGACAAAAATCAATCTGCATATTGTTCGGCTGAAACCTTCCCCCGTATCTGGCATGGAGTTTAGAAGTTCCTGGAAAAACAAGAGTGGTCAAAAGGAAAAGGGTGGAAAGTGAAATAAAGCTCCCTGCCCCACTCCCACCCACAGGATGCAGGAACAGACTTCATTTCCATTCAGGAGATAAGAGGCTTTATCGAAGCTCAGATCTCCGGTAATTACCCAAGGACAAGCCAGATCCCTGTGGTTCTGGATTCATTTCCTCTTCCCCCACAATGGTAGTGCTCAGCTCCAGTGAGGCTGGTCAGCCAGCCAGGGCAGGCAAGGGTACAGAAACAACCGCTAAAGCTTGAACCCCCTCTTCCTCTCCACCCCACTACCAGGCTTCCCCCCTGCAGGTTGGGAGAACACGGGTGGAGCCCCAAGACACGCAAAATCAAGAGATCAAGAGGGGTGATGGACCTCTTGGGCCTCTCCCCAGGAAGAAAAGCAGCTTAGCCCAGTTGGACAGACCCAGGCCTGGGAGTCAAGGGAACCCGGGTCCTATTCCCGGCTCCGCCATCTGTCTGCTGTGTGGCCTTCGGCAAGTCACTTCACTTCTCTGTGCCTGTTACCTCATCCGTAAACTGGGGATTAAGACCGTGAGCCCCGTATGGGACAGGGCCCGCCCCAACCTGATTAGCTGGTATCTGTCCCAGTGCTTAGCACAGTGCCTGGCCCATAGTAAGCACTCAACAAATACCGTTAACAAAAAAAGCTAGGCACGGGGAGAAGGGCTGACATTCTACCTTTCAAACGTATTTACAAGTATTCTGAAATGATAATAATAATGGTATTTGTTAAGTGCTTATTAGGTGCCAGGTGGACACAAGCAAATCGGGTTGGACACAGCTCCTGCCCGACCTGGGACTCACAGTCTCCATCCTCATTTTACAGATGTGCCCCTGTACTGGAGGTGCAGAGAAATGAAGTGACTTGCCCAAGTACACACAGCAGACAAGTCACCGAGCTGGGATTAGAACCCATGACCTTCTTACTCCCGGATTCGTGCTCCGTCCATTACGCCATGCTACGTCTCACTCTGGGTTCCCATTTCAAACCTCTCTGAGAGACTGCGGTTGACATTTGAAAAAGAGCGCGGCTTTCTTTCTGACGAGATAAAAATCGGAGTGGCGTTTCCCCGCCCCGAATTTCGTTGGCTCTGAGTGTTCTCGGGATGAAGCCCGGAGACCCTGGCACGGTTGGGTTACGGACTAAACAGTGCTGGGAAATATTTTCCGGGCAGCCCTCTCTGGTGGGAGTTGCTGCAATCAGGAGAGGCGAGGGCCACATGAAATAGAAAACTCCCCAAACACGTTTATCAGGTGGGGGGAATAATAATAATAATTACGGTACTTGTTAAGCGCTTACTATGTGCCAAGCACTGAAGAAAATGGGAAAGGGACGGATTAGAGGGAAGGAGCGAGAGGAGTGAGAGAAAAGGGGGAGAGTGAGGAGGTGGAGGGAGACAAGGGAGGAGGGAGAGGGTATTGAAAGAGGAAGAAAAAAGGGGGAAAGGAAAGATGAGAGAAAAGAGATAAAGGGAGAGAAAAGAGGTGAGGGAGGGAAAGGAGGAGAGGGAGCTAGAAAGGAGAGGAAAGAAAGTCTGACTGGAGGGGGAAGAGAGAGGAAGTGAAGAGAATGAGAGGAGGGAGAAAAAGCGGGGCAGAAGGGGGAAAGAAGAGGAAGAGAGGAAGGAGAGCGAGGACTCACTTGGTTTATCATGCCAGGCTGAGAAACCAAGCATGCCAGCGGTTACTGGACTAGTTAACTTCTTCCTTAAAGGTCCCTTTGGTTCCCCTCTATAATCTGCAAATTCATTTTTGACTCATTTTGATCCTGCCACTCAGACAGATGCTAAGAGGAGGGCTTTGAGTCAGAGATAATCTTCAGGGGGTCCAGTCCCCCAGCCTAGAGGGAGACACATCTCAAAAAGCCTAACAGCCTGGCATGTTTACAGAAGTTTCCTTCTCTTTGCACAGATTTTTTTTTTTAGAGGACTTCAAAACACGTTTAAAAATCACATCCCCAAACCACATTCTCTTTCAGATTGCCAGCACGGGTAAGAATTAGAGGTAGGCCCAAGGGAGAGATCTCACAGCTTAAAATTTCTCCCGCTTCGCAGCAGATTGTGATAGGAATGGTTAACTTCACCCAAGACGGCTTCTCTACCTGATGGAAACACAAAGTTTGCCATTTCTGTTTTAATGTGCAAATGAGTTTTGTTTTGTTTCAAGACACATTTCTAACAGCCGCCTTTGATCTAGCTCTACCTTTTAACTCCTTTGATGACCCCCACAGATGCAAGTTTTAGGGTGCTCTAGGAGCACCACCAGTCCACACTTCAAAGAGAAAGGGCAATTCCACAGGTGGGGCTGCTAGTTTGCCCTTCCCCCACTCTTTCCTTCCCTCCCCTCTGGCATCTTTTGGTTACAAACCCACAACGGATCTTCCGAGACCAAAGTGTTAAGCTCACAGTAGAGATGACCCCTGCCCAGCTTTGCTAGGGAGACCAAGGAATGCCTAAAACGGTGCCAGCCACTACCTGGGCCAGGCTGACAAAACTGAACTTTTAAAACCAAAATGCAGCCTCATCTCTGGAGATGATCCCTTATTGCCTTAGCCCTTATTCTTTCAGCTGTCCTTCACTGGCTCAATTGCAACGATGCCCTTCGGATCTGATAATAATAATGATAGTTACGGTATTCGTTACCTGCTCATTATGCGCCAGGCATTGTAATAAGCGCTGGGGGAGGGGCAGGGGGAAGAGAATACAAGCAAAACGGATTGGACACAGTCTCTGTCCCACATGGAGCTCACACTCTCAATCCCTGACCCGAGGCACAGAAAAGTGAAGTGATTTGCCTAAGGTCACATAGCGGACAAGTGGTAGATCAAGGATTAGAAGAACTCTTGACTTCCTGTCTCCGGGGCCTGTGGCCTATCCACTAGGCCACATGGCGATAACACTACCTGCTCATTGATTTTTGACCAATCTAGTTGTAAATATTGTTTATGTTTGCCTCCCCCTTTAGAGTGTAAGCTTTTTAGGGGCAAGGAACACGTCATTTCTTTATTTTGTATTTCCCACACCGAGTGGGCTGCTTAATAAATGCTGTTGCTACTTCTATTACTATGGCGATTTCTGAGCACCCACCGGGTCTAAGCAACACAATATCCACCACCACATCCACAGAGAAGCCACGACTGAACCAAGGGCCCAGGTGAGAGGGCTCTGTGCCCAATCTGTGGCGAGCGGCGGCCGACACGGAGTGCTTTTAAAATACCGAGGTACCTCTCTTCTCCCCTCCGCGCCCCTTCATTGATTCCTCTCGGCCTCGGTGTGTGGCTGACAGATGTATCTGAATGAGGAGCATTTATCGATAAGGCGGCTTCACCAGATTCCTTCCCAAACTGCCCATCTGTGGCACTACTTTATACCCTGGCAATCCAAACGGCTTTGAAGCGATTTCTTAATTTTCTCTGGAGGGAACACGCCGTACTGCAGAAAGTAGAGGAAGCATTTTACCCTGCTAAGGATCCTCTATTAAGCTCCCGACCCGTGACTGTCCTTTTCTTTCGGTTTTTTCTTTGCACGGGCTAATGTGGATGATAAATGGGTTTGCGCAGCTCAAAGTTGGCTGAAAGACCACTGGAAGGTGTGCCTGCCTCTAGCCAGAAAATTCATCAGCTGTCTACAGTCAATCAATCAATGGTATTTATTGAGCAGAGTAAAGGCCGCGGAGAAGACCGGCCCCTCTGAAGAATAAGGCTGGAGGAGAGCGAGAAGAGAACCGTTCCTGTCTTTCTCGAACGCAATTCTCAACCGGCATCGGCCACTCCCCCCCCTCCCCCCCCCCAACCCAAATGATTTCATGTCTGACACATAGAGTGAGCAACAAAATACCTCGTTATCTGGAACGAATCCATTGGTTTCAGCCAAAGGCCCCTCAGCCTGGAGCATTGTGGGACGTAGCCCTTTTACTCCCGGGGTAGGGAAAATGGGGTCCTCCGGGCCCGACGCCACGGCCGGGGCAGCCTCCTCCATGAAGGGCGCCACCAAAGCGGCCGTTTCCTCCAGGATGGGCACCACCGCGAGGACGGCCTCCTCCGGGATGGGCACCCCCGTGAGGGCATCCTCCTCAGCGCAGGGCACCACCGCAAAGGGAAGCTCCTCTACATCGGGGACGACCACCGGGGGAGGTTCCTCTAGGCCGGGCGCCACCACGAGGGCGGCCTCTTCTGTGACGGGCGTTGCGTCTATGCCGGGCATCACGGGGGCTGCCTCCTCTAGGCCGGGCACCACCGCGGGGGCGGTCTCCTCCGCGCTGTGCCTGATCCCGAGGGCAGCCTCCTCCTCGCTGGGCACCACTGCAAAAGGAGCCTCCTCTGGGTGGACCACTGTCCTGAGAGCAACCTCCTCTGCACCAGGCACCACCGCAAAGAGAGCTTCCTCCACACCGGGCACTACAGAAAGAACCTCCTCTATGCCAGGTACCATCACAGAAGGAGCCTCCTCTCTACCGGGCGCCACTGCAAATGCATCTTCCTCTGCAGCAGGAATTATAGCAATAGGGTCCTCTGCACCAGGCACCACCACAGAAGCGGCCTCTTCCGCAACAAGAACCACTGCGGAGTCGGCCTCCTCCAGACTAGGCACTGCCTCCTCCGGATCGGACACCGTGGGGTTGGCAGCCTCCTCTGGACCGGGCACCACCGAGGAACCAGCTTCCTCCGGACCGGTCCCCACCATGGAAGTAACCTCCTCCGGACCAGGCACCACCGGGGGGATGGTCTCACCAGGACCGGGCACCGCCACGGGGGTAGCCTCCTCCAGACCGGACACCGCCGAGGAGGCAGCCTCCCACAGACTGGGCACCGCCTTGGAGGAAGCCTCCTCCAGCCCGGGCACCATCACGGGGGAAGTCTCCTCCAGTCCGGGCACCATCACAGAGATAGCCTCCTCCGGAGTGACCACCACCACAGGGGCAGCCTCCTCCGGACTGGGCACCACAGCAGGGACAGACTCCTCCAAACCGGGCGCCACGGCAGGGACGGTCTCCTCCAGATCGGCCACCCCTGTGGGGCCGGCCTCCCCCGTGCCCGGCAAGGTTGCACGGGGCGCTCGGTCCTCGGCTGGAGAGAAACCGGGTTCCTCCGGCACCCGCACCGCCCCAGGGACCGTAAATGCCCGAGAAACCGGTGAAACCTCCCTTTCCTTTAAGCCATCCTCCTCAAAGGCCCGAGACCTTGAGTTTCTATCTGTTCCCACCATATCCATCTCCGTTAATCCCTCCTCCAGGTTTCGCTTGGCCTCGTCCCTTGGCTGGACCTTGTCTGGACTCTCCCGGGCCATTTGCATTTCCCCTTTGCCAACAACGGTCTCTTCTGGCAGGTCCCGACTCAGAGGTCCGGTCCTTACTCGTGCCTCAGAGCCCTGCTCTCGGGGGCCGTCAGGAGAACGTGCCCGAGACGGACCACGCTGATCCTTGGCTCCTCGAGTCTCCCCCGGGGCCTCCGGGCCCTCGACTCCGGCTTGCGCGTCCTCCTGGGACCACGGGTCAGGATCGTCCGCCTCGTTCAAGGAGGATGGGTCGGGCGTTTCGGAACCGTTACCTTCCTCTCTCCTTCCCAAACTGACCTCCTCTTTTGGCAAATAGGAATCCTGCAGAGGCTCTTGCTCCCCAGGGTCTGAGGTAAATTCTACTAGTTCACAGTCCAAGGCAGGATGAAGGGGCTCACCCTCCCCTGTCTCATCTTTCCTCCGGTCTGTCTGGGACCGACGTCCACCATGAATGGCCAAACCAGAAAGACTGGGGCCCGGGAACTCTTCTTCCTGAGATACGGTCGGGACGGAGATCGGTAACCCTTCAGCTACAGACCCTCCCGGAGGCTCCTGATCCGTGGGCAATCCCGGACCGTATTCTTTAGCGGCCCGAAGGCCGGAAGGCACTTTTTTACGATCCCCCGGGTTCACGGCTGCGGTTTCCCTTTGGGCGTCCGGCTCTGCGGAGTGCGCCCCGAGACCTCCCTCCCGGTCACCCTCTGGGGCGACAAAGTCCTGGCGATGAGGCCCGGGGTCCGAGTCCTTTACGCTTTCATCCGAGGGAGCTTCACGCCGCCCGGCTTCCGAGCCAACCTCCGCAAAATGACTGTTTATGGGCAATTTTCCCACATCCTGGGTGAGGGCCAGCCCCGCCGAAGAGGCTCCGTTTTCGAAATCGACTGCAGAGGCTCCTTCTTCTTCTTCTTCTTCTTCTTCTTCACTCAGACACTCCTTTTCAAGTTCAAGAAACATCTGCACCGAATCGGTATCGGAGAACTCCTCCGGGCCGGGAGGACTGAGGAAGCACTCTGAGTCGAGAGGGTCCCGGGAAGTCGCCTCTTCCGAGGCCTCTCCCGAGAGGTGGCCGCTGGAATCCGGAGGGGTCACCTGAGAAACCAAAGCCTGGGGCCCAAGGAGCCGTGAGCCACCCCAGCCCACCGGGCCGGAAGACTGCTGGTCGGCAGCCCCGGGGGCAACGGATCGTTCCCTCTCTTCAGAGATATCTGCCAAACACTTCCTCTCCTCCGCCGTCACCGGAACGGTCTTTCCTCGTTCTGACGGCTTCTCCTCCTCCCACTCTTCGTCGGCATCCATCATGATCCACCTCTCATCCTCCTCAAATTTCAGCTCCGAGGCCGTCTTCTCTCTCAGGGTGGGGGTGACGAGGCCGTCTATTTCCGGGTCGAGCAGCTCTTCGCTCAGGCAGGGCGAGAGGGAGGGCATCTCCACGGCGCAGGCTGCCTGGGCCGCTTCCCCGGGGAGGTAGTGCCAGCTACTGAGGCTTCCCTTGATGCAACTTTTCATGGTCCGGGGCCAGGTGGCACTCGGGAATCTTTGGTCCCGGGACAGGTGGGCGTCCCGGCCCGCTGAGGCGCCGGGCTCCGGGAGGGGCCGGCCCCCGGGCCGAGCACGCTCCTCGCCCGCCTGCCACGCCGAGTCCGGGCGGTCCCCTCCGGGGTCTCCCGCCTCCCGCCCTTCCCGGAGGAGGGCCGCCCCGGGCCCGGCCTCCAAAGTCTGGGTCTCCGACCGGGGCTCCCCCGGGGCCAGCCGCCCGGAGCTCTCCGTCGGCACGGAGCCGGGCTCCCTCTTCTCTCGCAAGGAAGGGTCGGAGGCGCCCGCCTCCGACACCTCGCTGAGCGAGGCCTCCATCCTTTCGGCGAACTCGGGGAAGTTCGGCGGCATGAAGGATTTCCACGACCTCCTGTTCACGTTGTCCTTCCGCTCGGCGTTGGGGCGTCTCCGCGGGGGCACCGGCGCCGTCATCTGCACGTCGCTGCTCAGCTTGAGGGCGTCGAATATTATCCTCTCGTCCAGCTTTTTGCTCTCCGGCGCCCTGGCCTCGAAGACGTTAGCGGCCGCCCCCAGGGTCCCGTTGCTGGACAGGGTGCTCGCGTCCGTCCGCTCCACGGTGTTTTTGGAAGGCTGACTGAGCTTGGACCCCTGGTCGATCTGCTCGTTTATCCTCATGGTGTCGTAGATGGACCGCTGAGGAACGTAGCAGTCCTCTATGTAGCCGTCGTCCTCGTCCCCCTTCCCCAGGCAAGCGAGGTTCCGCCGTAAGCAGTCTGGCTTGCTCAGCGGCTTACCCATGCTTCCCGCCGCTCACGGTAAACCGTCGACTCCGTCGGTGGCGGGCCCGTCCGTCCCAGAACGCATCCCGTGGGACTAGAGGCGGCGGCGGACCCCAAACGGGGGTCGACGGCCGTATCCCACGGTGTCCGCCCGGGAGCCCGGCCGGGAGGTCGCCCCCGGTCCCGGCGCCGCCTGGAACTGGGCCATCCCGAGGGGACGCCTCATGGTCAGCGGGCGTTCCCCGACGACTCCGGTTCGGAGAGGGGACGGGCGGGGGAGGTGCACGACGGGCCGCCCGATCCGATCCCCCGCCTCCGGGCGCGGCGACGGTCGAGTGGTGAACAAAAACCGAATCGGAAAAAAAAAAATCGACGCCCCACGATTCCTTTTATGGCTTCGGAAAGCGGAAAGGAGAAAAGTAAAGAAAAGCAACGGTCCCGCTTCTTGCAACTCCTTCGGGGGGGAACCCTCCGAGCCCGACGGGTCCCGCTCAGTTATCATCTACCCCCGGCCGTCCTGGGCTCCGGAAAGCAGCCGGTCGGACCCCCGGCTTTCTGAAGGGCGACGGAGGCCCCGTTCCTCCCCGGTTTTTCAGGTGTCGTAGTCGGGGCCCCGGCGGGCTCCGCGCATCTTCGCCCGAGCCGGTCCCGCCGAGTCCCGCCAAGCGCAGCTGGTCCGAATCAGCCGCTCGCTCCCCGGCGACCGGGGCCTCTTCCTTTGAACTGGGCCGGTCGGCGGCTGGTCCCGCAACTTTCCGGGCGGGAAGTTCTTCGTTCGGGGCCGGCCCGGGGGCTTCCCCTCGCCCAAACATCATGGCATCGTCGTGCGGCTCCCGGGCGGGCCACCATTTGGCTGCCGGGCTCCTCCTCCCTCTTCGTCGTCGTCGTCGTCGTCCTCCTCCGGCGGGCGGTGGGGGAGGCCGGGTCCCCCGGGCGGGGGAGGGGGGCGAGGCCTCCCCGGAGCCAGGTGGCCGGGACTCGGGGCTCACCCGAACAGTCGGGGGGCTCACCCGCCTAGTCGGGGGGCTCCCGCCGCCGCCGCCGAGGCCTAGCTGCCGGGGACGAAGCCTCCGCCGCCGGTGCCAGGCCGGGGCCCGCAGGTCAAGCGGCCGCCGCTTCTCTCCGGCTCCTCCTGCTCCTCCTCGGCCGGGCCCGGAGCCCCTCCCTCCCCGGTCCCTCCCTCGTCCCTCCCCCCGGCGGGTGGGCCGGGCCGGGCCGGGCCGGGCCCGCCCACCACCCCGCAGCTGTCACGGCCCCGCGCTCCCAAACTTCTCTCCGGGAACAAAAGGCTCCGCTCGGAGTCGAGAGGACGGGTCGGAGGGACGGGCTGGAAGGGCTTCCTTTCCTCCTCCTCCTCCTTCCCCAGGTCTCTCCCTCCTCCCCCGCCGCCCCGCTCGGCCCCCGGGAAGGACCGGCCCCGGGGCGGGGACGGGGGGAGGGGGCGAGATGAAGGCCGAAGGCGGTCAGGGAGGAAGGGGGAGCCAAAAGGGGCAGGGGGGTGCAAATGGGGGAGGGGGTGCAAAAAGAAGGGGGGAGGGGGGCCAGGAAGAGGCCCGAAAGCCAGGAGAGGCGGGTTAGGGGGGATGGGGCAGGAATTGCGGGGGGGGGGGGAATGGGTTGGAGGAGGGGGAGCCAAAAAAAAAAAGAGAAAAAAGAAGGTGGAAGGATTGGGAAGCGGGAAAGGAAAGGGCGAGGGGAGGAGGAGGAGGAAGGGGGCTGGGGGCCGGCCGCGCTGCGAATCCCCCGACAAAGGGAAGTCCCGCCCCGGCTCGGCTCGGCTCGGCCCCCCCCCCCCCGCCCCCCGTGCTTGGGGTCGGATGCTGAGCCACCGCCGGCGGCAGGAACCCCCCCCTCCCCTCGGCCGGGAAGCCCTCCCGGCTTCACCCGCCCCCCATCTTCCCCAACAAAGAAGCCGGCGCCGTTCCGGTCCGGCTCCTCCCGCAATGTCACCTTTGGGGCCGAAGCCGGATCCCCCGCCTCGGCCGAGGGTGGGACCCCGACACTCGGAAGGACCTTTTGGGGGGAGGGGGTGGGGGGGGATCTAAAGGACCACGCGACGCTCCCCGAACCAGACGCCGCGCCCCCAACCGAAGGGGGGGGGGGGCGGCCGGCGGGCCGCCTATGTCTCCGGGAGAGTTTTTAGGCTCGGCCGGGGCGACGACATTTATTGTCTCCCGCGCGGAGCCCCCGGCCCCTTTAAAGACACCCTTTAATTACCGGGCCGCGAGACCCGACCGCCACGGGGCTCCTCGGTTGGTTCACACCATTTTCCTTCCCGTTTTTGTCCGCTGCTCCCTTTGACGCATGTCGCCCTCGATGCCCCCACCCTCTCCCCAACAAACGGCCTGGTTTTTGGGGGGGGGTGGGGGCCTAACCGCCTTCTTCTCCCCCCCCAGCCCCATGTAATGGGGCTTTGTTTCCCGGCCAATGGGGTTGTAAATGGCAGGGGAGAGAGCGGCTGCCAATCCCGCCTCTCTCGTTGGGGCCCGCGGGGAGAGGCTCGTGGGAACCATCCAGATGCCCCGGGAGGCAGGGGATGGAGGGGAGACGGCCCCGTTGCCGAGCAACCGCCTCTTCCCGGGAAGGACCCGCCGGGGCCCGGGACGGCCGACGGCCCGGCTCCCCCGCCCCCGCCGCACACCTGCTCCGACTTCCTGTGCGAAACCGGGAAGGGGCACGTTCTGAGCCCTTGGCGAATGGCGCCGGGCCTCCTGAAACGACAGGAACGGCTCCCGTTCCCGTCGGGGGCCCGGTTGACAAGCCACCACACCACACTCGCCCCCGGTTTCGCCCCAGAGCTTTTCAAACGGTCCGCAGATAACCGCCCCCACCTAGCTGTTGGGCGAAGAGCTCGGGGGATGGAGGAGGGGGGTGCCGAACGCATCCCGGGAAGCTTGTCTGGAATCGTTCTCGTTTCTGAAAGGCAACAGTTTGTACTCTGAGAGGAGGATACGCTTGCCAAGCGTGGGGGGAGGGGGCGGCGAGAGAGGAGAGCCTGTTAAAATTCCAGGAGCCCGACTAGACCGAGAGAGCCCGGCCCGGCGAACGTAGACGACGTGAGCCTTTGGAAGACTTACTTCCATCGCTTCGCCAACGGCGGAGTGGGCCAAGGGTTCGGCGCGGGGCGATCTGGAGGCCGAAGACCGGCCCGAGGCGGGCCCCGGACGGGCGCTCCGCTAAAACGAGGCGGTGGGCGAAGGGAACGACGCAAATCGATCGCCCGGAAGGCCTCCGAACTGACCCGAGGCCTCCTCGGCATCCTCTCTCCCTCCGGGGGGGGAGATGGGTCGGCGTGACCTACGGAAACCTGGCCGGGGCGGGGTTCCCGAGGCTCTAGCTCCGTCCCGCCTCGCGTGGGCTCTCCGACCCACAGGCCGGAGAGGCCGTGCCGTCGGCGGAGCGCGGTGCCCGGTTCACGTTTAATAATCCGGCCCAGCTGAAACAACACGGCCCCGACTTCCTTAGGAAACTTTCGCGGCCCCTTCCCCCTACCAGATACACGCACTTCGCTGTTCATATTTTCCACACGCGCTCGATGCTCCCGGGCCCCTTCAGGAGGAGGAATCTGAGGAATTCGGGCTGGGGCTGGAGGGGCGGGGGGCTCGTTCTTTTATGAAGAATGATCTCGATGGACAAGCGCCCGCTTCGCCGCCGGGAACGCCTCTCCCGTTTCCCCACCTCGTCACCGGCCGCGCGGCCCAGTCCTCTCCGTGTCCCCTCCCCCACGAGCCTCGCCTTCACTCCCGTCCCAGTCCCCGAAACCGGCGGTGAATGGGAATCTACTCGGGAAAGGCCGGCTCATCTTTGGGGAGCATCAGACGGCGGAGTCAGGCCTCTAATCCCACTCCATCTGACAAAGACATTGAAATAACATTCCACAGAAAAGCCGAGAGATCTCCCTGTCGACGACAATCCGAGCGGCAAGCCAGGCTCTTCTGTAAAACCCCAAGTCTGGGAGCCCGGGACTGAGCTGCACTGGTTTGCTTGCTTCCTTCTCTCAGGGCCCACGTTGAGGCAAGGCCCCTGAGTTGCAATTTTTATCCTTTCGTATGTCTCCCTTCGGTTCTGGTATGTGGAATTCTGCCAGCCACAATCTCTGTTCCTGAAATAAATGGCCGATACAGCTTCCAGCCTCTTGACACTCCAACAGCCCCAACAAAAAAGGGTCTGTTCAGTTCACAACTCACTGGGACGTCAACCCGTTTCAAAGAAAAACACGGCGGGCGGGCTTGGGTGGGACCTTTCGGAGGCATTGCCCGTTTCAGCAGCAGACTGACTTCTGCCCCCGCGTTACGACCACTCTCGCTTCGGCCCGGTGGCGGGTCGGTTTTCGGAAGGCTGGTTGTCAGAGTTCGCCGTATTCGCTCTTTATTTCTGAATTCCTCGAGTGGAACTGGGTGGCAGATTTTTGTCCCTTGGTGATCTCGCCCAAAAGACCGGCCAAAGAGCATGTTCCACCCCCTCCTCCCCAGCCTGCCCCCCTAATTAAAGACAGTCTAGGGAAATTCTCTCGCACCCTATTGAGCGCCATGCTGATTTTCAAAACATGGGTCTCCCGCCACCACCTGCCCCAGAGAGATGCCGGGACTAGGAGCCCGTTCACGAGTTTCAATCCTAATACAGTAATGATAATAATAATAATCGCGCTATTTGTTAAGCGCTTACTGTGTGTTAGGCACCGTACTCAGCGCTGGGGTGGCTACAAGCCGATCGGGTTGGACACGGTCCCTGGCCCACGCGGGGCTCACGGTCTCAATAGGTTTTCCTTTCTTCAGTGCCTCTAAGGAGCGCTCAGTCTCAGGAGAGGATGGTGTGGGTTGCCAACAACTCTGCTCTAAGGGGTTGTGTTGGGTCTTGCACTTTTTAAATACACAAGTATCTTTCATCTGGAAACTTCTGCATTTTATACGCCTTATTTAGGGGCAAGTTCAGACTCCAATTTATTAGTCTGTGCTCGCAAGGATTCACTCCCCGTGGTATTTATACCTATTTTATATCTTAATAATGATAGAGGGCAGTAGAGAAAGCCAAACCCCGGTGCATGGTGTAGTGGATAGAGCACGGGTCTGGGAGTCAGAAGGTCATGGGTTCTAATCCCAGATCCGCCACTTGTCTGCCGTGTGATGCTTAGGCAAGTCGCTTCTCTTCTCTGGGCCTCATTTGACCTCATCTGTCAAATGGGAATTGAGACTGTGAGCGCCATGTGGAACAGGAACTGTGTCCAACACGATTTGCTTGTATCCACCCCAGCGCTTAGTACAGTGCCTGGCACATAGTAAGCGCTTAGCAAGAACAGTGCTTGGCACACAGTAAGAGCATAACAAATACCGTCACCATCAAACGGTTCACCCTTTACCCGAGCTTTCTCCCATTCAACCTCATGGGGCCAAAAGTCTTTCGAGAGTCTCTCAGCAGTGTTCACCAACTCAGCGTACGTATATTTAGGTGGAAATATAATTTGGGGAGGCCCGCATAATGCGGGCCCCATTGCCCTGGGGACGGCGAGCGTCCCCGAGGGACACGGGACATGTCTAATTCCCGGTGCTTAGTACGGTGCTCTGCCCACAGTAAGTGCCTGCCAACTGTTACATTGTACTCTCCCAAGTGCTTAGTTTAGTGCTCTGTAAGTACAGAGTAACTGCTCAATAAATATCACTGATCGATAAACTAGATTAGGGATAAAGGAAGTAGTAGGGGAATATTTACACAAGTGTGCTGGAGCTATTATTATTTTTACACATCCACATTCTTATTTAAGCACTTACTCATCCACATAACTCCTCTTCCATTCTCTTTGTATTTTGTATCTAGCCCTCCTGCTAGACTGTAAACTCCTTAGGGGCAGGGATTGTAGCTGCTAACTCTACTGTACTTTTCTAAGCGCTCGGTACAGTGTTCAGCACACAGAAGGTGCTCAGTACAACCTACTGATTAACTGGGACGCCCAAGGGACTCCCACCGGTATGTGAATGGAGGGGCTGAACCAGCTCCGCTCTTCTCCAGCAGACTTCCCACTCTCGGGCCCACCGGCCAGGACCAAGTCTAGAGAAGCAATACAAAAGGGCAGCCGGCCTCATCCAACCCACAGGCCAGGGGGAGGCTGCACCAATCTCACACAAAGACTGCCCACTCCCTTAACGGTTCGACTCGGGAGGGCAAAGAGGGTTAAAAAAACAAAGCTCAGGTTTTATACCCTAGTGACCAAAGAAAAGGAGTTATAAACATTGTTTACAGAGGCCCAGGACTAACTTAGGGTTCCCCCCCTTATCTGACTTCACAAACTCCCCTCGAAGGAGGTGAGGAGTTAATTCAAATGACAGTTGACCACAAAGAGGTGACAGGGGTGGGAGATCAGTTCTAGTTGATTTCTGCCTCACAGTTTGGAACATCCCAGAAGAGCAGCCAGTTACCCCAAATTGGATCATAACTGTGTTATTTGTAAGGCACTTTCCCTGTGCCGAGCACTGTACTAAACACTGAGGGGGGTACAAGATCATCAGCTCTCACGTGGGGCTCGCAGTCTAAGCAGGAACCAAGACGGGTAGAAATACCCATTTTGCAGATGAGGGACCTGAGGCCCAGAGAAGTTACACAGCAGATGAGGGATGGGGCCGGGACTAGAATCCAGGTCCTCTCGACTCCCAGGCCCGGGCTCTTTCCACTAGGCCACGCTGCTTCTCCTTAGAGGTGATCGATTTCCAATTTGGAAATTTCCCCCATCCAAGGGGACAACAGCAAGAGAACCAGGACATCTGGTGCACACACCACTTTTAGGATCTCATGTCTGCCTGAATCCTGGAGCAAGACACTAAGGAAAATCCCCAAAGGAAACGGTTCGGGAGGCTAGGATCGGGGCAGAGGGGCCTATGGCTGGGAAGACCTGAAGCCGGCACAAAGAGACAGTCTCCTTGTGGGCAGGGAACGGTGGACGGACTCCACTGTACTGTACTCTCCCAAGTGCTTAGTTCAGCCCCATGCGTACGGTAAGCGCTCAATAAATTACCATCAATCGATTGATAGGGGGCTTTTTTATAAAGTGCCCAGAGGCGTCAAGATCAGAAGACAACAGAACCCATCCGAGACCGCCGACCCGTGGCCCACGTCCTGCCTCTGGAACGCCCTCCCTCCTCAAATCCGACAGACAATTACTCTCCTCCATTTCAAGGCCTTACTGAAGGCACATCTCCTCCAAGAGGTCTTCCCACACTAGGCCCCCCTCTTTCCTCTTCTTCCATTCCCTTCAGTGTAGCCCTGACTTGCTCCCTTTGTTCTTCCCCGCTCCTAGCCCCACAGTGCTTATGTACATATCTGTCATTTATTTATTTGTATTGATGTCTGTTCTCCCCACACTAGACTGTAAGCTCGTCATGGGAAGGGAATGTGTCTGTTTATTGTCGTGTTGTACTTTCCCAAGCGCTTAGCACAGTGCTCTGCACACAGTAAGGACTCAATAAATACAATTGAATGAACGAACACTCTAAATGGGTTAGTTGAACAATAACTTTGAGAACCTTCTTTTAAACTTTGCCCGAGAGGATATCCCGCCATTTTTAAGGCCGAGAAGAAGTCGAGGCGGTCCAACCCCCTGAGCCGCCCTTCCACGGCAGAAGAAAATCTTGACAAGAAATAGGATGCATGTTTGGATTCGAAGTAATTAGTGGAGAAAAATGGAATTCGTGTGTTTCCAGGGGGAGCGTTCTGACAATTTTACCCTTGAGATCCAAACTGCAGCAGATCACAGGGATTGCACACTACACTCCGAGGTCACAATAACCTCCCAATAACCACTGAGTCAGAGAGGAGTAAAACTGAGTTAAGCTCCATTTCTCTCTCGGCTCCAAACATTTCATCGACTGCGACTGAAAAACAGGGTCCCTCTACTGTGGAACTAGAACTCTCAGTGCCAAATTCTCTGAATTGTTTGATAAAATCTGAGCGGGCAGGTAAAGTGTCCGATCGGTGGCTGAAAACTGCCGCAGTAGTATGGAAGGTCGATTACCCTAAAGGTCCGATTGGGGAAGATGCTGACGCTGTAAATTGCTGCAGTCTGAGGAAACCGAAAATGATAACGGCGCTGTGCGACGGCTAATTGAGCTGAATGAGGGGACCACAGGAGGGCTGTTGTGGGGAATTCTGATGGCGGGGGAAGCCACCCAACCGACGATCCGCCAGAATGTGGCGGTCGTATCCTCTAGAGCAAAAAGAAAGCCGGTTGGCAGGATACATAAACCAGGGCCAGATCAGTCTCATAGCAACGTAGTAGTCGAGGATGCTTTTTTGATGGGCGGGAGTGTAGTGTGCTGTGTGTGTGAGTTGGAGTCAAATGCGCATCTTGGCTAATAGCAATTCTCAGATTCGTCTTTTCCCTCCAAGGGGGAGAGGCAGTGTGTGGTTAAACACTGAGCGGGAGGCATGTTCTTCACAAAGACTGTTCGGATAATCTCAGTCAAACGGGCTGCGCTAGTTTCTCATTCATCCACTCGGATCGCTGCTGACATCAAACCAATTTCACGTCAAGCTCCAGCCCGCGCACCATTGCTTTCCCCCTCCCCCCACCTTTTCCCCCTTCAGAGAAAGAAAGAAGAACTGGACTGGTTTGGCATCGGGTCTTTGAACATGCCTGTGCTAGACACCCCATCTTTAGGCACAAAGCCTCTAAACCCACTGAGCTTTTTCTGGTGGAACAAAGAACTCGTTGTGGGAGTAGAAAGACGGCGAATAACCCAGCAGCGTGGCCTAGGGGCTACAGCACTGGCCTGGGAGTCAGAAGGACCTGGGCTCTAGTCCCGGCTCTGCCGCTTGTCAGCCGTGCGACTTTGGACGAGTCACTTCATTTCTCTGGGCTTCAGTTCCCTCATCTGTAAAATGGGGATTAAGACTGTGAGCCCTATATGGACAGGGACTGTGTCCAACCTGATTAGCTTGTATCCACCGCAACGCTTAGCAGAGTGCCCGGCACATAGGGAGCGCATAACGAATGCCATCGTAATAATAACCCAGAAACTCCTACCGTGGCAAGAATCAGAGTTCTACTAATCTCCAGCCACGGAATGAGAGGGACACAGCAGCCTGGATCAAACCCAACTCCCGTTGGAAGACAGATCCAACGTAAGAGCGGTGTTCGGAGAGCAAAGAGGAGCGTGTCTGCTCCCTTGGGATGGTCGAGGATAGGACGGCCGTCCGATCGGGCCTCGCCTTTTGCTGTCCCGACAGGACGTCCTCTGATCCAGCTGCCTGGGCCGCGGGTGAGACGCCACGGGACCGAGAAGCAGCGTGGCCTGGTGGATAGAGCCCGGGCCTGGGAGTCAGAAATATCTGGGTTCTAATCCCGTCTCCGTCGCTAGTCTGCCCTGTGACTTCGGGCAAGTCACTTCACTTCTCGGTTACCCCATTTGTCAACTAGGGATTAATTCTGTGAGCCCCCCCCGCCCCCCATCTGGGACACGGACTTGATTAGCTTCTATCTACCCCAGAGCTTAGCATTATTATTAGTAGTAAGGTATTTGTTAAGCGCTTACTGTGTGCAAGGCGCTGTTCTAAACTCTGGGGTAGATACAAGATAATCATGTTGGCATATAGTAAAGCGCTAAACAAATAGCAGGAAAAAACCCCATGCTTATCTCACAGTACTCCATTGAGAGCTCAGCCCTGATGCACACTATAAACAGCTCACTGCTCCCAGCTGGCGATGGGGTCCGATGCCATTCCATAACACGCCCAGCAGGAAACAGCCTGGGCAGAGGAGCTGATTGACTTCCACAGCAGGGACGAAGCGGTGGGGTGTGGCGGGCGGGGCCGCGCGGAGCGGGGGATTCTTCGGCGTCCGGCTCAAGCTGGTTTCCCCAGATCGCCCACCGTGCCCTATCGACTTTTTCTAACCCTGCAGAGGGAAACCCGTTGTGTTTTTTATACGGTGCTTGTCAAGCGTTTACTATGTGTCCAACACGGTTCTAAGCGCTGGGGTAGACTCAAGCGACTTAGGTTGGGCACAGTTTCCCATCAACTTTTACTAACCCTGCAGAGGAAAACCTGTTTTGTTTTTTTAATGGTGTTTGTTAAACACTTACTGTGTCCGGCACTGTTCTAAGTACTGGGGTAGACTCCAGTGAATTAGGTTGGACACAGTGTCCCATCAACTTTTTCTAACCCTGCAGAGGAAAACCTGCTTTTGTTTTTGTTTTAATGGTATTTGTTAAATCCTTACTCTATGTCAGACGCTGCTCTGAGTGCTGGGGTAGACACAAGTGAATTAGGTTGTCCCGCATGGAGCTCACCGTCTAAGTAGGATAATAATAATAATAATTATGGTATTTGTTAAGCGCTTACTATGCGCCAAGCACTGCTTGCAAGCGGCAGGGAAGTCCCTCAACTTCCTCTAGGGCGTTGACTTTACTTCATCAATAAGCCCACGGCTCCAAGACCAGGAGTGTTTTTTGGGAAATTCGTTTGAAGTGGGAAGTACAAAGCACTTATCCGCCTGTGTCTTGCTGCCAGCCCAATGGCCTCCATTACAGAGAGACTGGAATCGTCGCTCTCTCCGACTGGCCCACCATCTACTTCTGTGGGACCGGTTGCCCTCACGGGAGGCTAGCCAGCCGGCCGGCTGAAAGATTTCCCACAGGCCTCCCTAGTCCAGACATCCATAGCCTCACCTGTCTCAGCAAGAAATAGGTAACTTTCATCAACAGGAAAAGAATCCGAAATGTGCTCCCTTCCAAAGCCTCAGGTTTACTGGTATTACATGCCCATCTTGGGAGAAATTTGCCTTCCTGACCACTCCCATTCCTTTTCTTTTTTTTAAATGGTATTTGTTAAGCACTTACTCCGTGCCAGCCACTGTACTGAGCACCTACAAGTAGATACAAACTAATCAGATTGGACACAGTCCATGTCCCACATGGGGCTCACGGCCTTAATCCCCATTTTTCAGATGAAGTAGGTGAGGCCCAGAAAAGTGAACTGACTAGCCCCAGGTCACACAACAGACAAGTCCATCCTTCAATACAGGGCTGAGATTTCTTGGTTCAGGGAGTATAAGCTCCTCAAGGGACATGTCTGGGTTTCATTCCCACCAGGGTACCCTCTCTCAGTGCTTAGTACAGTGCTCTGAACATAGCAAGTGCTTAATAAATACTGTGACTACTGTTATTACAGTTCCTACAAATATAATGGAAATCTAACCTGGACCAAAAGCCTGGAGAGGCCTACAGCTCTGTAGATGGGGAGGGGGGCTACCAGGTAATAGTATTTCTATTGGCTACAGACGCTCTTTCCATGAAGGTCTCTCACAAATTTTCAAAAGACTAGATTTAGGAATTTTGATTTTGATCTCTCTCTCTCTCTCTCTCTCTCCCTCTTTCCCTCTCTCCTCCCCGTCCCCGATTTGGGTAAATCCACCCAGCAAGAATGCCACGCACCCCTTTGCTGAACCGATACAAATATTATTATTATTCCTTTGAGACTGTACGCTCCTCATGGGTAGGGAACGTGTCCTGCACTCTCCCAAGAGATTAGTCCAGTGCTCTTATAATAACTGTAGTGGTATTTGTTAAGCGCTTACTACGTGCCAGGCACTGTACTAAGCACTGGGGTGGTTACAGGCAAATCGGGTAGAACGGAGTCCCTGTCCCACATGGGGATCACGGTCTTAATCCCCATTTTACAGATGAGGGAACTCAGTGACAGAGAAGTGAAGCGACTTGCCCAAGGCCAACACAGCGGTGAAATGACCAAGCCGGGATTAGAACCCATGAGATTTCTGACTCCCGGGTCCGTGCTGTATCCAGCACATCACAGAACAACAGAATTAGCAGATCCGTTCCCTACCCACGACGAGCTTACAGTCTCAGCCATCCAATCAAATTTCTAAGCACCCGCCCCTGCAAAGCCCCAACTGAGTCTGGGGGAAGCCCGACCAAATAATGAATCCAATATCATCCGGCCCCGGCGGCCTTGACGATCCAGTTTCCTAAGAGCATCCCAGGTCTCTCGCGCTGTTTGTGGGAGTGACATCCCCATGGAAACCGGAGTCCTAACCCCAGCAGGGCCTCTGCAGATTAAAACTAAAAAAATAGAGCAACAGCCTAACGGTCTCTGGAAATCTACGGGGGCAGCCGTTGGAGACCCCGGAACCCGTCAGGAGGAGGGCAAGGGTTGGCAGGGAGGGGCACGGCATTCTGTCCTAATCAAACCATCTGGGGGGGGGGGGGGGAGGGAGGTTAACATTTGCAAAGCACTCAGGAAAGATAAAGTACTACTAAAAAAAAGAGGTGGGGGGGTGGGGGAATGCCAACATTCTTCCCATAGTTGTACTTTCCCAACCAGCACAGCTGAGACTGGGGTAACTCCTCCCTAAAGCCACCAAGTGGGGCAGCCTTACCAGAGCCGACCCAACGTGACTCTCATTTTGCACCCGGAACGTTAACCAAATGCCCTGATGGCCTCTCTCCAGGCAACCAATCGCGGCTCCAGGGACTGAAAAATGTTTCTCTTCCACGGAAACGCACCGTGGCCTAGTGGATACAGCATCGAGACTGGAGTCAGGAAGATCTGGGTTCTAATCCCAGCTCGGCCATTTGTCTGCTGGGTGACTCTGGGCAAGTAGCTTCATTTCTCTGGGCCTCAGTGACCTCATCGGGGAAACGGGGATTAAGACTGTGAGCCCCATGTGGGACATGGACTGATTAAATTGTACTTACTCCAGGGCTTATTACAGTGCCCGGCATATAGTAAGTGCTTAACAAATACCATTAAAAAAAACACATCCAAAAAACAAAAAAAATGAGCTCATAGGCTAGCACCGGTTCAGAGGCCCAGGACACTGATTGTCCTGAAACTCGGCTGTTAGGTTCCTCATTATAACTGTATTTCTTAAGTGTCAAGCACTGTCCTAAGGGCTGTTGGGAAGCCTACTGTTCCACACGGGGCTCACAGTCCAAGGAGGAGGGAGGTTAAGGGCGACATGGCTCAGTCATATCCGGATGGAGGAAACCAGATTCTTCCTGTCAGAAGGCAAATTCCGAGCACGCGTGCGTGCGTGTGTGCGTGTGGCGGGGGGGGGGTGGGGGGAGATGGGTGTGGGTGTGAGGGACGCATAAATATGAAGGACCTTATTTTCCAACATTTCCAACCCCTTTTGCCAGCAGGGTCAGTTGTAATTTATTCCCCGACTTCTTCTTCTTTTCCTTTATTTACAAGAGTCGGGGATTAGTCAGGCTTAAGCATGCACTCCCCCTTACCCTCATCCCCACTGAAATTCTTCAGCTGCCTAGACAGCGGGCTTCAGCGCCCCGTTCCTCTCTCCCCCAGCAAACAAGCCCTTGGAGCGGACAGCTTTCCCTGTCCCGTCGAGTTGTCCAAGGCCCCACCGCTCGGAATCCACCCACGTTTCCTCGGCGTCCCTCCTCTCTGGTGGGATTCACCTGAGCTGGGGGCCGGGTGCCTTTAAGATGATCGGGCAGCTGTAAGAGAAGGCGTTTCTGCTTTGCGCTGCTCGATGCCTTAAATACCAGATGGTGATAGTCGAAGCGGGTCTGGAAAGTGTTCAACTGGCCCCCTTTCTCCCACCTCCCTATCCACAGCTGCTTGCGGCTGGGGGGTGGTGGGGGGAGTAAGACTATAAAAGAGACACAGGGATTCTTCGGGGGGGTCGTAGAGGGGTTAAAAATACCACCAGCTGGGCGGGAGCTTCAGTCCCACCAGAGAACAAGCTCCGGATTGTCCCCTCCCTTTAAAGGCACAGAGCGTTGACTGACCCACAGTATTCTTCCCCAGGAAGTCTACGATCCTCCTCCAACTGCCCTCCTCCTCCCCAGCCGTTCCCTTTATGGATCCCAAATTCCGCTACAACTGCGGGGGAGAGGGTATTTTGGGGAGGTGGGCATCGGAACAGTAACCGAGTGCCCTCGGCCTCTCTCCAGGCAACCGATTGCGGCCTGTAAGTTCTAGACTGTAAGCCCAAACTGTTTACTGCTGTACTGTATTGTACTCTCCCAGCGTTCAGTACTGTGCTCTGCACACATTAAGCGCTCAATAAATACGAATGAATGAGGGAGAAGAATGGGCCGCGGGATGGTCCTTGCCTGACGTCATCTGCTGGTGAATACAGGTTTTCAAAAATCACAGGATCGGAGGAGAGGTTTCCATCTCAACATGTAACCTGAGTGGCCAACACCCAGACGCCCACCTGTGTCAGGTTGGACACAGTCCCTTTCCCACAGAGCGCTCACGATCTTAATCCCCATTTTCCCAATGAGGTCACTGAGGTCCAGAGAAGGGAAGCGACTTCCCCAAGGTCACACATGTGGCCGAAATGGGATTAGAATCCAGGTCCTCTGACTCCTAGGGCCAGGCTCTACCCACTCTGCCACGCTGCTCTCTAAGGGTCACCATCTTTTCGCTGCTCTCAGCTTAATCCTCATTTTACAGATGAGGGAACTCAGGCACAGAGAAGTCAAGTGACTTCCCCAAGGCCACCCAGCACACAAGCGATTCCGAGAACCGGCGTCTCTACCCACTAGGCTCCATCACCCCTGTAGGCTGCCAAGCAGGAAGAGAAGAAAAGGAAGATTCTTTGGTCTGGTAATTCACTAGAGCTGCTCAGAGAGGCAGTAGATAACAATGATAAAAATCAGTGTGGTATTTGCTAAACGCATCCTATATGTCAAGCACTACAAGTTAATCAGGTCAGATGGGGGCCCTGCCCCACTGGGGATTCCCGGTTTAAGTAGGAAGGAGAACAGGTACTGAAATCCTCATTTCATAGGAGAGGACAGTGAAGCTCAGAGGATTAATCAATGGCATTTATTGAGTGCTTACTGTGTGCAGAGCACACAAAGTTAAATGACTTGCCCAAGGTCACTCCACAAGCAAGTGGCAAAGTCGGGATTAGAAGCCAATTCCTCTGATTCCCAATCGTATTTATCGAGTACTTATTGTGTGCTAAGTCTTTGGGAGGGCATTCATTCATTCACTGTCCTATTTTTGAGCACTTACTGTGTGCAAAGCACTGTACTGAGCGCCTGGGAGAGTACAATATAGCAATCGACAGACTCGTTACCTGCCCACCAGAGAGCTCATAGTCTAGAGGGCCGTGCTACTTTTTCAATGGCTGGGCTGGCAGGAGGGGGTGGAGCACTGCTTGACTAGGAGCCTTTGGACTTTTCAGCCCCGAGGGCGGCAGGATGAAACTTGGAGCTGAGTTCAGATTTTCCCCGCGGGTGGCTCAGACCGGACCTTCCAGCCTACACCCTGGCCTTCCCCCAGGTGAAGTGAAAACCCGGTGGCAGGCTTCGACTGCCCGGAGGAAGTCTCCAGGGAGCTGGGCTCCTGTCCTGAGGGACATCGCGACTCGGTCCACATCCAGGTTGGCAGACACAGGTTTTTGTGGGTACCGCCCAAGAATACCGCTCTCAAGGAGGAGCAGCGAGGCCTAGTGGACAGAGCACGAGCCTGGGAGTCAGAAGGACCTGGGTTCTAGTCCCGACTCCACCACTTGTCTGTTGTGTGACCCTGGGCAAGTCACTTCACTTCTCTGGGCCTCAGTTACCTCATCTGTAAAAATAGGGATTAAGAGTGTGAGACCCAAATGGGACAGGGACTGTATTCAAACTGATTGACTTGTTTATACTCCAGCACTTAGAACAATGCCCGGCACATAAAGAAGTGCTTAACAAGTACCATGATTAATTAACTAATTAGGAAGGCAGCGTGGCCTAATGGGAGGCAAATGGGATGGGGATTCAGGAGCTTTGGGTTCTAGTCCTAGTTCCACTATTTGTCTTCTGTGTGACTTTAGGTGAGTCACTTAACCTTTCTGTGCCTTAGTCCCTTCATCTGTAAAATGGGGATAAGATACCCGTTCCCCCTCTTTGACCGTGAACCCCGGTGGGTCAGGGGTTCTGTCAAACCTGATTATCTTGTATCTTTCACGGTACTTAGCACCGGGCTTGTTGGCAGCTAATGAATAGCATCATCCTTATTATTAAGGTCTTTCCTGATGTGGAAATGTGGGGGCGGGGAGCAAAACCATGGAGAGGGGGCATGCCGTGAAACATTCTCTCGTTATATCCCGGCTAGACTACTGTGTCAGCCTTCTCTCTGATCTCCCTTCCTCCTCTCTCGCCCCGCTCCGGTCTATTCTTCACTCCGCCGCCCGGCTCATCTTCCCGCAGAAACGATCTGGGCCTGTCACTCCCCTTCTTAAACAACTCCAGTGGTTGCCTATCAACCTCCGCTCCAAACAAAAACTCCTCACTCTAGGCTTCGAGGCTCTACGTCACCTCGGCCCTTCCCACCTCTCCTCCGTTCTCTCTTTCTACCGCCCACCCCGCACGCTCCGCTCCTCCGCCGCCCGCCTCCTCGCCGTCCCTCGGTCTCGCCCATCTCGCCGTCGACCCCCGGGCCACGTCCTCCCGCGGTCCCGGAACGCCCTCCCTCCTCACCTCCGCCAAACTGATTCTCTTCCCCTCTTCGAAACCCTACTTAAAACTCACCTCCTCCGAGAGGCCTTCCCAGACTGAGCTCCTCTTCTCCCTCTACCCCTTCTACCACCCCCCTTCACCTCTCCGCAGCTTAACCCTCTTTTCCCCCCATTTCCCTCTGCTCCTCCCCCTCTCCCTTCCCATCCCCTCAGCACCGTACTCGTCCGCTCAACTGTATATATTTTCATTACCCTATTTATTTCGTTAATGAAATGTACATGGCCTCGATTCTATTTAGTCGCCATCGGTTTTTACGAGATGTTCTTCCCCTCGACTCTATTTGTCGCCATCGTTCTCGTCTGTCCGTCTCCCCCGATTAGACCGTAAGCCCATCAAACGGCAGGGACCGTCTCTATCTGTTGCCGCCTCGTTCACTCCAAGCGCTTAGTACAGTGCTCTGCACATAGTAAGCGCTCAATAAATACTATTGAATGAATGAATTCTCTGCTTTGGACCGAAATGAGAAGGGGGATTTCTGTAAATGTGAAGAGAGAGATTATGCCCCTGCTCAACTAATTGGTTCTGCATCTCTGAAATCTCACCCCAGCCCTCACCGGATGGTCATTTTCGGGGAGCTTAAGCGGAAGATGAAGGGGCCCCCTGAGCTCATTACTCATCTGCTGTTGTCTTCCCATCATGACCTGCCTCCATCCAAGTCTGGACCCTACTCTCACGGTCAGGAAAATCCAGTTTCCTGAAGAGATTAACCCTTGCTAAGTGGTTTTCCTTCCAGGCTCCAGAAAATGCACTCACTGGAGATTTCTGGAAGGATTCCCGCCATTCTGTTCCCAGCAGCTGGCTTCAGTGGCCCAGCCCGAGAGTGCGAATCATCTAGAGACCCGCGGCCAGTTCGGAGAGGAAATGGATTCCAGTCAACTCGGTGGTCTCTCGGAATCGGATGGCTGAATTAATAAACAATCCGGGGCGAATCCTTTCCCAGAGGTAGTGACTTTTCAGCCCTCCGATGGGAAAGGAAAACGGTTTCTTCCCACAGAATCGCCTCATCGCCTCGGTGGGGTGATCTGGGTCGTCACGAGCCGGGCCTCGGGTTTCCCTTAGCTCTGCCACCCCGGGGCCAGACCTGCCTGTGTTCACGAGCGGCGAGTGGAGGGCAGGGTGGTATGACTCGCTTAGGACGGAGGGTCGTGCCGTGATCAGCCTCGGAGGCTGGCCCTGGCGCTCCTCTCCAGAAGCTCCAGCACAGACCCGGGAGTCAGGAGGACCTGGGTTCTAATCCCGGCTCCGCCACGTCTGCTGTGTGACCTTGGGCAAGTCGCTTAACTTCTCTGGGCCTCAGTTACCTCATTCATCCACCCTCCCAGCCCCACAGCACTTACGTACATATCTGTCATTTATTTATTTCTATTAATGTCTGCCTCCCCCTCTAGACTGTAAGCTCCTCGAGAACAGGGAATGTGTTAGTTTATTGTACTTTACCAAGTGTTTAGTACAGCACTGTGCACATAGTAAGTGTTCAATAAATACAACTGAATTAAAGATCGAATGAATCTGTAAAATGGGGATTAAGAGTGTGAGTCCCACGTGGGACTGTGTCCAACTTGATTAACTTGTATTTACCCCAGCGCTTAGAATGGTGCTTGGCATATAATAAGCGCTTAAGTACAATTATTATCAATATTAATATTAGGTAACGTTAATCACCTCAGGGCCGAGGGCATCGGGTGGGGGTGCTGGAGCTCTCTTTTTACTGATCCTCACCCCCTGACCCTCAGCTGACTCACCGCTCAGCTAGGAGGAAAGGTGGATTTCCCCCCTGACTTCCTGCCTTCCTGCCCCGGCCTAGATGAGGCGGACTCGCTCTACCAATAGCCTCGGGGAGCGTCTGTTCTCCACCCTGGGGAGGGGAGGGAGACCCACAGATGCGATCGGAGCCATTTTGGGAGCTGTAGAGTATGCTGGGAGCAAATGTCAAGAGCCAGGACCCAGCAGGAAATGGAGGTAGAGAGGGAGGGAAGGACGGAGGGGGTCTGCAGGTCGCGATGAGCCGTGGAGCAACCCTGCGGTTCTAGTGATCAGATGCCCGGGCCTTAGCCACGGCGTTTGTTACCTGGGGTATTTGTTAAGTGCTTATTATGTGCCGCACACCATACCGAGTGCCGGGATAGATACAAGATCATCAGGTCACACATGGATGGGGCTCACAGTCTAAGGAGGAAGGGGGACGGGTACTGAATCCCCATTTTGCAGAAGAGGGAACTGAGGCACCGAGATATTAAGTGACTTGCCCGAGGTCACACAGCAGACAAGTAGCGGGATGAGAACCCAGGTCCTCTAACTCCCAGGCCACTGTTCTTTCCACTAGAGTCTTCGTCCCAGGAGATCTGAATTGAATCCCAGCACGGCCCCGGACCTTAGGCGACACATTAAAATAATAATAATAATAATGATGAATAATGATGACGATGATAATAATGACAGTGGAACTTGATAAGCACTTACGCTGGGCCATACATTGTAGATACAAGATGATCAGGGGAGACATAGTCCCTGTCTCACATGGGGCTCATAACTTAGGAAGGAAGGAGACCCAGGGAAGTTAAATGACTTGCTCAAGGTCACACAGTGGACAAGTCAGATCCTCTGACTCCCAGGTCCGCGCTCTTTCCACAAGGCCAGGCTGCTTCTCAGTTTGGCCTTAAGTCTCTGTAACTCAGTTTCTCCAGTTGCAAATTGGGTGAATATTTCCAGGCACACACTGCCTCACAGGGATGTTAATAATGTTGGTATTTGTTAAGCACTTACTATGTGCAGAGCACTGTTCTAAGCGCTGGAGTAGATAGATACAGGGTAATCAGGTTGTCCCACATGAGGCTCACAGTCTTAATCCCCATTTTACAGATGAGGTAACTGAGGCACAGAGAAGTGAAGTGACTTGCCCACAGTCACCCAGCTGACAAGTGGCAGTTCTGGGATTCGAACCCATGACCTCTGACTCTCAAGCCCGGGCTCTTTCCACTGAGCCACGCTGAGGTGAAAAAGCTTTGGGGAATAATAAAAGAGACACCATTTAAATTCTAGATACTATCTTAAGATCTGAACTGACAATTCAGTCCGGTCCAAAATGGTTCTGCGTAGGGCCAGCCCAGTCACCTCAACATCCTTCATTTCTATAGATGAATCCAAACACCTGGATTTGTTCGGCCCATGCCTGATCTTTCGTTTTTTAACGGTACTTGTTAAGTGCTTACTTTGTGCCAAGCACTGTACTAAATGCTGGGGCGGATATAAGACAATCTGGGTGGACAGTCTCTGTCTCACACGGGACTCGGTCTAAGAAGGCGGGAGTAGGATTTAATCCCCTTTGTACAGTTGAAGTAACTGAGGCACAGAGAACTTAAGTGACTTGCCCAAGGTCACAGAGCAGAGAGATCAGAACTCAGATCCTCCGACTCCCGGGCCCATGCTATTCCACGAGACCACGCTGCTTCCTTACATTTATCCTGGTGTCTAAGAACTTAATAAATGTCACACGAATTATCATGTAAAGCCATCCCTGTCATCCCAAGAATTCTTCGCCTCTATAAACGAATCCGAAGGCATTCGTGGATTTTTTTCTCCCTCTATGTACTCAGCCTGCTGCTGCCATCCTGGTTTGGTGGTCATACAAGGCAATCAAAATATTTAGATTCACATTTCCCATGGCACCGCTACATTTTCACTTATTATGCCAGAGCCAATCGAGGCTTTTAAAATGGCAGATTCATGTGCCATTTAATAACAATAATGCCGGTATTTGTTAAGCACTTACTATGCGCAAAGCACTGTTATAAGCGCTGGGGGGGGTAAAAGGTGATCAGGTTGTCCCACGTGGGGCTCACAGTCTTCATCCCCATTTTACAGATGAGGGAACTGAGGCACAGAGAAGTGAAGTGACTTGCCCAAAGTCACACAGCTGACCACTGGCGGAGCCGGGATTCGAACCCATGACCTCTGACTCCCAAGCCCGGGGCCCTTTCCACTGAGCCCTGCTGCTTCTCAATTAACATTTAACAAATGTTCCTTGAGGGCGGGGACTCCTGCCTAGCAAATCCGTTGGACTCTCCCAAGTGCTCCGTACAGTGCTCAGCACAGATGAAGTGCTCAATAAATCTCACTGACTGGTGAACTATCCAGCCAGTTTAACAGGGGTGTAAGCCCGGTGTGGGCAGGGATCGTCTCTAGTGCTGAAAATTGTACTTCCCAAGCACTCAGTACAGTGTTCTGCACCCAGTAAGCGCTCAGTAAATACGGCTGAATGAATGAATGTGGGCAGAGCTGGGAAGGGATTGAGAAGCCGCATGACCAGCAAGGAAAGAGCAAGGGACCGGGAGTCAGAAGGCCCTGGGTTCTAATCTCAGCCCTACCACTCGTCTGCTGTATGACCTGGGGCAAGTCTCCTCAGCCGTCCGTGCCTCGGCTCCCTCATCTGGAAAATGGGGATGAAGACTGTGAGCCCCATGTGGGACGAGGACCTCGTCCAACCCGATCAGCTTGGATCTACCCCGGCGCTTAGTGTACCGGTCGGCCAATCTTTCTGCTTTCGGAACCGCCCCGCAGCGTTCTCCCATTTTAAAAGCGGGCAGAAACTGAAAGCAAGAGTCAGGCCGGCGTTAAACCTCTCCCAGACAATAGCACACATCAGCTCGGGAATCGAGGCCTCACCCTCCTCCGAAACCTGGACAACGAGCCAAAACGCTGAACCTCAGTCCCCAGAAAGGGGTTGGAATGGTGTTTTCCTTCCTCGGCCCTTCAGGGTGTAAACCCGACCGACAGACACAAACGGATTTCTCTTCCTTTTTCATTGTCTGAACTTCCCATGATCTCAGAAGGCGCCGGTCCAGGAGAGTGTCCCTCCCTGATCACAAGGTGCTCCGTATTGTATTGTACTCTCCCGACCGCTTTAAAAATCAGCGTGGCCTAGCGGGTGGAGCACGGGCCTGGGAGTCAGAAGGACCTGGGTTCTAATCCTGGCTCTGCCCCTTGTCTTTTGGGTTCGCTTCATTTCTCTGGGCCTCAGTTTCCTCAACTGTAAAATGGGGATTAAGACTGTGAGCCCCACGTGGGACACGGACTGTGTCCGGGTTGATTAGCTTGCATCCACCTCAGAACTTAGTACAGTACTTGGCACATGGTAAGCCATAAAAAAGCCACTTAGTCCCGGGCTCCGCACATAGTAGAGAAGCAGCGTGGCCAGAGAAGCAGCGTGGCTCAGTGGAAAGAGCACGCGATTAGGAGTCAGAGGTCATGGGTTCTAATCCCGGCTCCGCCACTTGTCAGCTGTGTGACTTTGGGCAAGTCACTTCACTTCTCGGTGCCTCAGTTCCCTCATCTGTAAAATGGCGATGAAGACTGTGAGCTTCACGTGGGACAACCTAATAATTACCTTGTATCTACCCCAGCGCTTAGAACAGTGCTCAGCACATAGTAAGCGCTTAACAAATACCAACATTATTATTATTATTAGTATGCAGTCAGTAAGTATAGCCCTTTGATTGCTTGATTGGGAGGGGAAGTGGCTAAGGCCCCACTAAATCCTCCAGTCAATTAATCGATCGATCATTTGTGTTTACTGAATACTCAAGGCGTGCAGAGCACTGTACTAAGCCGTTGGGAGAGGATGAGAGGACAATATACCAGACACAATCCCAGCCCAGAGGGAGCTTCCCCGCCCACCACAGAGGCGACGTTCTGGAGAAGCTCCGGGCACGGGTCCCGCTTCATCCCAGCCGCCTCCCGATTTATGAGCTGCCATCTAGAGCGGCTCCTTGGAGTCATTCCTTTCCGGTCATTTCCCTCGGGTGGAACAGAAGATCCTTCTGAGCCCTCTCCCGCAGGCTTGCCCACCCTGGCCTGGCAAGTGTGGGTGGCTGGGGAGGGGGATCGACTCTGGAGTCAGGTCTGACCTCTGCCCGGTTCGGTCCGATCCCCCCGGGCTCTCCCCGTGCCGGCCCTCGGCCCAGGGCCCGGAATCTGCAGCGGGGCTGTCCGGCCCCTTCCCGGGATGACGGCTCCGCTCCCGGGTGGCCTGTGGCCCCACCCCATCACTCGGGGACCCATCCTTATGTTGAGGAGGAGGAGAAGGGAGAGGAGGAGAGAGCAGGGAGAGGAGGAGGGAGATGAGTAGGAAGGAGGAGGGAAGAAAGAGGAGGGAGGAAGGAGGAGGAGATCTGCCTGGAAGCCCTTAGTCTCTGCTGCTGGGATCATCTGTCTCGGACACCTAAATCCCTCTGGGAAGCTGGTAGATTTCCCAGGCCGGGGAGGTTTCACTGCGTACGGAGGCAGGAATAATGATAATAATACTAATTGAGGTATCTGTTAAGCGTTTACTATATGCCAGGCACTGCACTAAGCACTGGAGTGAATACAAGCAAATCAGGCTGGACACAGTCCCTGTCCCACAGTCTGAATCTCCATTTTACCCAGGAGGGAACTGAGGCCCAGAGAAATGAACTGACTGACCAAGGTCACGCAGCAGACAAATGGAGGGGCTGTGATTCGAAGCCAGGTCCTCCTGACTCCCGGGCCCGGGCTCTACCCACTGGGCCACACTGCTTCCCTCGTCCTAACTAGGTCCGATGAGATTCAGAACGGAGAATCCGCCCGTTGCCATGAGCCCGGCATATGGCTGGGAGCAGGGCGTCTCCCAAACTCCGGCCTCTCCGCATTCGTCGGCCGCATGGAGCCAGGCACTGGCCCCGTAGTCTGGGGTCAGTGACCACAGACAAAGCCCTCGGCCCTGCAGGAGCCCAACAGTCATTTATTGAGCGCTTACTGTGTGCAGAGCACCGTACTAAGCACTTGGGAGAGTACAATACAACAATAAAAAGACGTATTCCCCCCCCCCCACAACAGTTTTCAGACCGGAGGGGAGACAGACATTAATATAGATAAATAACAGATATGCACATAAGTGCTGTGGGGCTGGGAGGGGAAGGAATAAAGGGAACAAGTCAGGGCAACTTCCTCAGAAGGGAGTGGGAAAAGAGGAAAGGAAGATTTAGTCTGGGAGGGTCTCTCGGTGGAGATGTGCTTTCAGTAAGACCTAGAAAAGTGGGGAGACTAATTGCCAGTGGGGGGGTTCTAACATCCTGCAAGGGGTGGGTTGTCCGGGCTTGGAGCCCTGGGATCCGAGCCCAGCCTGGGCCTGGCCAGGTCAGTCAATTGGATTTATTGAGCGCTTACAGTGTGCGGAGCACCGTACCAAGAGGCTGGGAGAGTACAGTATTAACCATGGACCGGACACATTCCCCGCCCACAACGAGCTTCCAGTCTAGAGGAGCTTCCAGGGTAGAGGTGTGCAGGGGTAACAGGTTACATCCGTCCACGGGGAGTGGCATTAGCAGCGTGGCTCAGTGGAAAGAGCCCGGGCTTGGGAGTCAGAGGTCATGGGTTCGAATCCCGGCTCTGCCACTTGTCAGCTGTGTGACTGTGGGCAAGTCACTTCATTTCTCTGTGCCTCAGTTCTCTCATCTGTAAAATGGGGATTAAGACTGTGAGCCTCACGTGGGACAAACTGATGAGCCCGTATCTACCCCAGCGCTTAGAACACGCTCTGCACATAGCAAGCGCTTAACAAATACCAACATTATTATTATTATTATGATTGAAGAGCCCCTTCGATGCAGTGCACTGTATTGGACGCTTGGGAAAGTCAACAGGGAGAAGAGGCCAGTTCCCGGCTCCAGTTTCCGCTTGCCCTGGACCCCCACTTGCTGCATATCGCGTGCAAACCCAGCCTGATTTGGGGGCGGTGTCTTGGGGGTGAGGGCAAGGTGAGGGGAGGGGAGGGGCGGGACCCCAGCGCCCCGGATCGGCTGAGGACCCAAGCCAAATCAACCAGGGACTTGGGAGGGTAGTGCAGGCTGCCTCTGGATCTGTCCCCTTCCCCCACCCGCCCCCTCCGCCCTCAAGCCGGGCAGATCATTTCAAACAGACGGGACTTTTCACAGAACTCATCTGGAACATTTACAACTGCCAAGAGAAACACCACCTTATTTACAAGTGCCGCCTCTCTCTCTCTCCCTCTCTCTCTCTCTCTCTCTCTCTTTTAAGGTATTTGTTAAGCGCTTACTATGTGCCAGGCACTGTTCTAAAGGTAGACACACGGTAATCAGGTTGGACATAGTCCATGTCCCACCAGGGGCTCACGGCCTTGATCCCCATTTTACAGATGAGGATACCGGGGTGCAGAGAAGCGAAGCGACTTGTCCGAGGTCACCCGGCAGGTAAGTGGTGGAGCAGGGATTGGAAGCCAGGGTCTTCCGCCTCTCAGGCCCGTGGCTCTAACCACTAGACCGCGTTGCTTCTAGCCAAACCAACTGAACCTTCAATTCCTATTATCCCCAAAGCCCGGCCTGGCTCTGCTAAAACTACCTTCCCCGACGCACTTACCTTAAACTGAGGCCTCCTAGCCCTAGGAACCGCAATCAACCGATCAATAGTATTTTTTGCACGCTTACTACATGCTGAACACTGAACTAAGCCCTTGGGAGAGCCCCATATGACAGATTTGGTAGACATGTTCCCCGCCCACCGCAAATTTAGAGGGGGAGATGGACATTAATGTAAGCAAAATAAATTATGGATATAGATGTAAATGCAGTGGGGCTGAAGGAGGGGTGAAAAAAAGGGAGCCAATCAAAGTGCTAGGGCATCGGACAAAAATGACCCCTGGCAAACAGAGGAGCACGGATTGCTAGGCCCAGTCCCAGCCCCAAGCTTCGTAAGGTCCCTCGAGCTCCGGTCTAATCGAGAACACCGTGCTGGAAGCGTAAGCCGGACCGGAAACCCCCTGTGGGCAGGGAGCGTCTCCCATCTCTGTTCCACTGGACTCTCCCAAGCGCTTCGTCCAGTTCTCTGCACGCCCTAAGCACTCAGTAAACGCCACCGATCGAGACGGGTGAAAGGTAAGAGAGCAGAGACCCCGCAACGGCGTGAGGAACGGCTGTCCCCTCCGGGGTCGATTCAGTCGCGAGATGGAAAGTAACTGCGCCGGGGCACGCCCTCCCCTCATCGCCACCGTTTGCCAGGCCCGGAAACTCCTCTCCCTGTCGGCCCCGGAGAGGGCGAACTTCACCCAAGACAAATTTCAGGGCGAAGGACCGCGGCTTGAAAAACAAACACACGAAAGGTGACCGCCCTCCTCAAAGGAGGCATATTTCGAAATCGGGGTCTCTGAACTTACGGGTGGGTGGGTCTTAATGTCAGTGTTCTCAAGCTTGGGGGTCGCGAGCTCTGATATCCTCCAGCGGTTCACGGCAATAATTATAATAATTGTGGCATCTGTTAAGTGCTTACTATATGCCAGACACCGTACCAAACGCTGGGGTGGATACAAGCCAATCGGGTTGGACCCAGGCCTTGTCCCACATGGGGCTCACGGAATTAATCCCCAATTTACACGTGAGGGAACTGAGGCCCAGATAAGTGAAGTGACTCGCCCCAGGTCACACGGTGGAGAGGCAGCAGAGCCGGAATTAGAACCCAGGACCTTCTGACTCCCAGGCCCGTGCTCTATCGATTAGGTCACATCGCTAAAGCTACGTGGAATACCGCAAAGACCAAGAACGACGGAGAAAACTCTCAGCCCCGGGCTCATGGCGGGATCCCTCGACCTCCCCGAAAAGGCAGACGTCGGAAGGACGCGCCTCCGCCTCCGATCAGGAGAGGATCCTGGGACGAGGAACGGTACACTCCACCTGGCATGTCCAAAATAAGCCATGGAAATCTATCGCTTGTTTCACCAGTATGTATTGGACTGTATTCTCCCAAGTGCTTAGTACAGTGTTCTCTGCATAGAGTGAGAGCTCAATAAACACCATCGATGAGCCAAACCTCCAACCCGAATGAAAAAGCAAATCGGTAATCGTCGCTCTCAGCCACCCAGAAGGTCTCTTGACCCTCCTAACCCGGTGGTTTCAGCGGGACCGACGGGGTGAGAGAGCCGGAGGATGGGGAGCGGAAACGGAGGGTCACACAGTCGACGTCTCCATCCGGTCAGAGCTCTGACAGGACGGTCCGGAATCGAACGGGATTACCGCCGCGAGGTTGAAAAAGGGGAAGACCGACCTTAAAATCTGCCAGCTGCTGGTTAATGGCGTCCACCTCGGTGCCCACGACCCACTGCAGGGCCTCGCTCTCCTCGGCCGCCGTGGTCATCCGGTTCAGTTCCTTCAGCCTGTTGTAGAAATCCTCCACGCGGGCGAGGGTGGTCTCCAGCTGCTCCTGGCGGGTCCCGCCCCTCTCCATCAGCTTGCCGCACTGCTTGTTCAGCGTCTCCAGCTCCCTCTTGAGCCCCAACAAGTCCGGGCTCCCTTCTTCGTCCAGCATGCGCCGGCACTCCTCTCGGGCGGCCGCGACGTCCGCCTTGAGCCCCCGGACCCTCCCCGAGAACAGCCGGACGTCCTCGATCTGGGACTGGAGGCTGTCGGCGTCCCGGCCCACGGCCCCCATGCCGTCCAGCTGGTCGTCCAGGTCGGCCAGCTGGGAGAACATCTCGCGGACCCGGCCGTGGAACTGACCGATCCCGTCCAGTCTGCTCTCCATCGCCCTGCAGCCCTCGTCCACCCTGTGCCTCACCGAGGCGAAGTCCCGCTCGGCCGCCTCGGCTCGGTGCAGGAGCCGGGAGGGGCCCTGGCCGTCCGGAGCGTCCTCCAACAGGCCCCGGGTGAAGCGCTTCAGGTAGTCGACCTGAGGTTCCAGGGCCTGGAGGGTCTCTTGGTGGGCCCGCAACTTCTCCAGGTTCTTGTTGCTGCAGGCCTGGGGCCCCATGGCGTCCAAGAGCTCCAGCTGGTGCCTGGCCCCGTCCAGCTTCTTCTCGACCGTCTGGACGCTCTCCTGGAACTCCCTGAGCCTCTGAGCCATTTCCTCGAGGGACCCCGTCTTGGCCCGCAGCTCTTCGGTGACGGCGTCCACGGTGCGCTCCAGCGCCGCCTTCTCGTCCCGGACGTCGTCTTCGTCGGCCTGGGCCGAGTCGAGGAGGAGGTCGGCCGCGCCGTTCAGCAGCTCCAGCAAGGAGCGGCGCTTCTCCACGTCGCTCAGCAGGCCCTTGGCTCTCAGGAGGGTGGCCTCCAGCTGCGCCGGGTCCAGGGTGACCTGCAGGCCCGACATCTTGCCCTTACAGTCCTCTATCCACGGGACCAGGTCTTCCACGTACCACCGATACTTCTGAGCCTTCTGCAGGCAATCTTTGAGGCGGGCCTGCCGGTCCGCGGCGTGCTTGCCCAGCTCCGCCCAGTGGGATCTGAGGGCCGCCAGCTGGCCCTGCAAGGCCGCTTTCTCCTCCCCGGGCTGCACGGAGAGGAGGAGGGTCTCCCCCTCGGCCACGATCACCTCGTAGGAGCCGCTGTGCTGATTCAGGCTCTTCTGGAACTCTTCTTGCTCCTGGAGCTGGGCCTGCAGCCTCTCGAGCTTCGCCGAGGTCGGGCCGGCCCGGGCCTGCTGGTTCCGTTTGTCGTCCAGCCAGGCCCTCAGCTCGTCGAACATCTGCTGGAACTGCTGGGTGCTGGCGAGGGCCGTCTGGAGCCGGTTCAGGCGATCGGCTGAAAGGGGAGAGGATCCGGTGTTTGTCAAATCGAGACCGATCGAGCCGTCGTTTGATGGTATTTAATAATAACGTTGGTATTTGTTAAGCGCTTACTATGTGCAGAGCAACTGTTCTAAGCGCTGGGGTAGATACAGGGTCATCAGGCTGTCCCACGTGAGGCTCACAGTTAATCCCCATTTTACAGATGAGGGAACTGAGGCACGGAGAAGTGAAGTGACTCGCCCGCAGTCACACGGCTGACGAGTGGCAGAGCTGGGATTCGAACTCATGACCTCTGACTCCCAAGCCCAGGCTCTTTCCACCGAGCCACGCTGCTTCTCGGAGCGCTTACCGTGTGGGCGGCACTTAACGTTTAGGAGAGGCCAACAGGGAGGCGAACAAGCGCGGCTTGGTGGGTCGAGCACGGGCCTGCGAGTCAGAAGGACCCGGGTTCTGATCCCGGCTCTGCCACTTGTCCGCTGTGTGACCTCGGGGAAGTCACCTCGCTTCTCTGGGCCTCAGTTCCCTCATCTGGAAAATGGGGATTTTTCCCCATTGAACCCCACCGTGGACCTGTGGCCAGCCTAATTAACCTGTATCTACCCCAGCGCGGAGAACAGTGCTTGGCACACACTGAGGGCTTAACCAGTACCATAATTACTATCATCATCATTAGTGCTTAACGAATGCCGTTAAAAAAGAAAGTCGACAGACACGGTCTCTGCCCACAAGGAGCTGACCGTCTAGAAGGGACGATGGACATTGGAAACATTTTTAAAAGAAAAAATAAAGAGTCCGGGTCAGTCCATCTGACTGATGGGATTAAGGTCATGAACATCCCTGAAGGTTGGAGCACTGAGCTCCCATCCTGGCTCTGGCTTTCAGCTGAGAGGGTTTCCGCTCGTCTTCCCGCTCGAGGGAAGGAGGTGGCTGCGTTTAATAGCGTTCAGTAGATAACGGTAATGATGGAATCTGTTAAGCGCCTACTACGTGCCAAACACCATTCGAAGCGCTGAGGTAGATACAAGCTAATCAGGTCGGACACATTGCCCGCCCCACGTGGGGCTGAGAGTCTTAATCTCTATTTTACAGATGAGGGAAGTGAGGCACAGAGAAGCTAAGAGACTTCCCTATGTCGGGAGAAAAAGCGGTGGTGCTGTGTACCGAGCACCCATCGGGGGCAGAGCACCGTACTAAACGCTTGGGGAGGGCACCACATACAACTGGCACGTTCTCTGCTTGCGGGGAGGGTGTGCGTGTGTGCTTCTCAATAATGACGTTAGCCCGCCTGCCGGGAGAACGGCGGAGAGAGGAAGCTCACCGTTGACATCAGCAGGATCTACTGAGGGCTTATTCCGGGCAGAGCACAGTACTAAGCGCTTGAGAAAGTACAGTACAGTCGAGTTGGCAGATGCGTTCCCCGCCCACACGACCTCAGATAAATCCTGCTCCGAGTCACGTCGCTACGGGTTGCTGGCGAGCAACCTCCTCTCCTATGACTGTAAGCTCCTTGTGGGCAGGGTACGTGTCTTCAGACTGTTGCATTATGCTCTCCCAAGCGCTTAGTACAGCACTCTGCACCCAGTAAGTGCTCAACGAACCCCGTGGATCGGACCCCACGGAAGCATCCTCTCTGGAAGGGCCAGCCAGCCCGCAGATCCCCAGGCCAGGCGGCGTATCGCCCGCCCGCGCTTCTTCATCGCCCTCCTCCTCCTCCCCACCAGCCGTCACGCCGGGGATGGTTTCTCACCTGCCAGGTCTTCCAGGCCCTTGAGGGGGAGGGCGACCGTCTCCAGCCTCTTCCTCAGCTCATCCTTGAGGTACTGCTCCCCGATGAGCAGAGACAGCTGGTCGCACAGGGCCTGGGCCTCCGCGATCTCGTGGTCCAGCCTCTCCAGGTCCGACCGGATCTCGCTGGTCTCCTCCAGCTGCTGCTTCACCGCGTCCGGCTGGGCGCTGATGGCCGACTGGCCGCTCAGCTGCTGCCCGACCGCCTTGACCTGCTCGGCCAGGCCGCGCAGGAGCTCCTGGTACTGGGTGCTCTTGACGATCGCTTGGTCGATCTGGCTGGACCGCGAATTCAGCCGCTCCGTCAGCTCCACCCACTTCTGATTGATGCCCTCAAGCTGGTCCCGCGCCTGGCCGGTGGACGGAGAGGCGTCGCCCGGGCCCGCGAAGATGCCCTGCGCGGCCTGGTTCAGCTGCTCGTGCTGTTGCCTCCGTGCCTCAAATTCCTTCAGCATAAACTGAAACAGAAATAACCCGGAGATGTTTGGACGGGAGAGACGGATCCAAGGCCGTGTCCAAACAAAACGGGCCTCGGCGCTCTCCAAACCGGTCCCGGCCCCCGCCCGGAAATGAAGCGGGAAGCTCCGAGGCCCTGCCGACACGATCTCTATTTATAGCCACGGCCTAATAAAAACCTGTTTCTCAGAGGATCTCTGATTAAGCCTGCTTCACTTTGCTTCCTTATTTGTCCCACTCCGTTCCTCCGCACAGTGTTCACCGGTTACTCCGGGAAACGGACCGGAGGAGCTGCAATCTCCTCTTCCCTGCTTTGGCTCCGCCTTCCCCTGCCCTGGAATGCAGGGAGAAGGCAGTCCGAGTCAGGACCGAGAGTCCCAGCTTCCGGGCCCAGTTTTCTCCGCTCAGTGTCTCCCGTTAGGCGACTCGCGTTCTCGCCTCGGGGAGAGACAAGTTGGACCCAAAGAGATACACTGGGGAGGGCTGGCCCCCGGAATTACATTCTCAGAGAAGCCTTGGTTTCCCAGATAATTAGATGGGTTCACATCTGGCTGATTCACGCCAGCAAGCCCGGAGGCTGGGGGCTGGACCGGGTGTCCTCTTGAGGACCCTTTTTCAGTTCCGCGAGGTAAGGGGGGAGGCAGTTAGGCCTGTGGGAAGAGTTGGGAAGTGGGAATCTGGAGAGCTGCCTTTTCTAGTCCCAGCTCCATCCCCGGCTCGCTACGTCACACTGGCCAAATCGCTTAACCTCTCTGTGCCTCAGTTACCTCATCTATAAAACGGGGTACAAGTTGTCGGCTCCATCGACCTCTTAGGCTGTGACCCCCGAGTTGTCCGGGGACCGTCTGATCTGATTAGATTGGATCTATCCTAGTGCTTAGCGTAGGGCGGGTTACCTAAGGCATACTCTAATGGCCCGGAGATTAATGATGAGCTCTAGAGGGAAGGGGGTGTTGACCAGATCGAGAATGCTTCACGTGAGGACCGTGGCCAAAACAGAGAAAGCTAATGACCAGGCCCCGCAGGCGACTGCCGGGTTATCACGATGCCCAACGCCTGAGCATGGAATGCTTTACCGATCGGCGCAATGCAAGGACAAGTCACTGAGGCCACAGATGGCGGGGTGTTGGGACAAAACAGCTTGGCTTGGCCCCGGGTGGAAGAAAACCAAAAATCGGTTCGGCCCTTTCCACTCGGGACCTCCCCCCCTCCCCGGGGGCATCTCTCCGACCCCTCACCTGGACCTGCTGCTTCTGGGCGTTCAGCATGTTGGGGTCAATGGACAGGGGCCCCAACACGCTCATCATCAGCTCCTTCTCCTTCAGCCACGGGCGCAGCTGGGCCTCGGCCGCCTGGAAGCTGTCCAGCTGGTTTGCCGACTTCTCCAGCTTCTGCTGGCGGGCCACCGTCACCTCGTTGGCCCTCGCCCACCTGGAGTCTGCGGGGGAGAGGGGCCAAAGGTTCACGCCTTCATTCTGATCGACAACCTGCCCCCCTTCCACCTTGGCTTTCTACTCCCCCGTGATTCCTGTCTCATTTATCGGGAGGACTTGGAACCCAGCTTGATTTTTCTTCCTTTGCCCAGTTCTTCTTCCCCTACTTATATGTCCAAAGAGGAACCGGCCCCACCGGCCCCCACCCCATTCTCCCAGGTGTCTTGTGGTCATTGGTAGTGTCTGAACCCTAGGTTGGTCATCTGTCTGACCCTACAGTGGCCTTGCTTACGTTCACAGGGGCACTGGTCCCCTATGGCGCCTAAAGATTTCCATTTTCTATGTATCTGAGGCCCTTTAGGATGCTACATTTGCCTCCCAAATCTATTCAGAAAGGATTTCCAGACTGATTTTGGAATCATCTCAGGTTCCTGATCCCCACTTAGGTACTTTGATATTCCCCGCACACCCAACCCCACAGCACTCACGTACATATCCATCCGTAATTTATCTTAATGTCTGTCTCCCCATCTAGTCTGTAAGCTCCTCGTGGGCAGGAATCATGCCGACCTACTCCACTGAAGTGTCCTTTGTACCGTGTTCTGCACACAGTAAGCACTTAATAAATACCATTAGTAGATGGATGGACTTACTGAGCTCCTCCTGCATCTTTTTCCAGTTCTCTGCTTCTTGAGAGTTGGGGTATTTCTCCAGCAGGTCAGCCAGGGCTTCTTTTACTTTCTGGATCTTTGGGGAATTCTGTTCTAACTCGGCCAGGAAAGCCTGAAACGAAGCACATATTGGATGAGATTCCATACAGGAGGTCGTTCTGTCTGTGTAGACTGTTCAAATCAAGGGCCTGGGAAGCAGAAGGAGTTGAGTTCTAATCCCGGGGGTCCACCGCTTGTCTGCTGTGTGACCTTGGGCAAGTCCCCTCACTTCTGTGGGCCCCAGTTTCCTCATCTGTAAAATGGGAATTAAGACTGGGAGCCCCATGTGGGACAGGGACTTTGTCCAATCCGATTAGCTTGGATCCACCCCAAAGCTTAGTACAGTGCCTGGCACACAGTAATAATAATAATGATGGTACTTGTTGAGCGCTTACTATGTGCCAAGCACTGTTCTAAACGCCGAAAGATAATCAGGTTGTCCCATGTGGGGCTCACAGTCTTCATCCCCATTTTACAGATGAGGGAACTGAGGCCCAGAGAAGTTAAGTGGCTTGCCCAAGGTCACACAGCAGACAAGTGGCGGAGCCGGGATTAGAATCCTTGTCATCTGACTCCCAAGGCCGTCCTCTTTCCGTTACGTCACGTTGTTTCAAACGAAGTAAATTAGTAAACATAGTAAGTCGAACCAATACCGTAACTCCTCTCTGTGTCACCCCTGAACTTGGCCGTGGACCCCTTAAGCACTCTGTTACTCCCCCAGCCCCTCGGCACATATCCTTATGCTCTCTTTTTTTCCCCCATCTCTAGTACACTTTAGCGTTCATCTCCCCCGTAGAATGTGAGCTCCCTGTGGGCAGGGAACTCTACCGCACTGTACTTCCCCCAAACCCTTGGTACAATGTTCTGCACAGAGTAGGTATTCAATCAACATCACCGGTTGACTGATTCTGTCGCACTGTCTCCCAAGGGCTTAGTACAGTGTCCTGCCCATAGCGAGCGCTCAATAAATAACACCGATTGATTGACAATCGTGCCTGCTCTCGGGAACGGGGACACGGTACCTTGTTGTGCTCGGCTTGGGCTCGCACGGTCTCCGTCTTGGTGGGCGACGAAGTAGCGTCGAGGGCCTCCAGGTTGCGCTCCGTGGACTCCAGCCACTTCAACGCGGAGCGGGCCTCCTCCCCGACCTCCCGCATCCGGCTGAGCACGGCCAGCAGGCTGTCCCTGCGTCCCCGCAGCACGCCCCCCAGGCTCTCGTACTGCTGGTTCACGTCCGACAGCTCGCACTGGATCTCCGTCAGATCTGATCACACGGAAACGGGCCGGGGTCAGCGGATGGGGTCGGCCCGGAGCACGGATGGGTGGTGTGAATGAGCACGAAGCGCACACGGCGATCTGGATAAACGCCTTCATTTCTTAATCCCAACATCCCCAGAGAGGGAAGAGACTAAATGTACATCCCGCCGGCTCCTCCGCCGTTGGGATCTTAGGATTCTCAGAACCGGCGACTGGACCTTTGGCTGGAGGAAGAGGCTCTGCTGAAACCGAGGAACCCCCAGGTCACTGCAGCCTTGCCCCTCGCGGAATAACCCTACGAAGGTTTTCCTCTCTGATAAAAGTTCCAGCCTTCCAGGTGCCAGTTTTCTGCATTTGGGAATTTCTCTGGCTCCCACGCTTGGTTTGGGCCCCGGGTGGAGGAGAGACAGGCTGACCTACGAATTTCTCCTTCTAGTCCAGAAGGATTAGATTCGCAGGGTCAGATCTCCACTACGCCGAGGGCCGGATATCCTGTGGCACCGGAGAACCATTTCCTGTTTACTTACCCGGAGCCAAACGGTTCTCATTATCCTGCCCGGAGTAGCCTGTTGTTCTAGACTTGATTATTTATCCAGCTCCACTACTTTCAAGTGCCAGATGAATAGAACAAACAGTAAACAAAGCGGGTGGCGGACCCTATACCTCGCTTTCAATTTCAGTAGTTTGGAAATGACAAATGGACCACGTTCCGAAAGATCCAGACTAGAACTAGATGGGAAGCTCGTTTAGGGCAGGGATTGGGTCTACCAACCCCGTGACACTGTACTCCCAAGGGCTTAGTACAGGGCTCTGCCCACGGTAAGCACTCACCGAATATAAGTGATTGAAGGTTCCACTGTTAGAGCGAGTCCCGCTTAGAAACCGGAGGTTGTGGCCTATTGGCGTTCTGAAGTCCTTTCAAGCTCCGGATTTCTTTTTTTTTACAAGGATTTCTTTTTTTTTTATCAACACCTCCTCTCCCTCGCTTGGCCTACGTTGGCTCGGCGGGCCAACTGCCATCCCCGACTTCCCGCGGCTCGGCTGACCTACGACGCGACCTGTCCGAGAACCCGCGAGCCAGCCGATGGGAAGATTCGGCTGACTCGGGGTGGGCTGACAGACCCGCCCCCCGCCCCCCGCCCCCCCCCACCCCGGGTTTTCGCCCCGGGGATCACTCCCCCGCCGAGGCGGCCGATCCGCCCAGACCAACAGACACACAGGTGCGTACGTTGACCTCACACGGGCAACATGGCGGCGCTGTCCAGTGGGCACGCTCACCTTTGCAGGTGTGGTATCCGTTTACACTGCCTACAGAAGCTCCTAGAGCGGGCAGCACAGAACCTGAGCAGAAGGACAGGGATACAGAGGGCGAGACAAACGGGTTAGGAAGGCGGACACGGACCGGCCACGAGCCACTTGACTTCAACATGCCCGACAGCGACTACCGACGCGGTGCCTGGGCAACGAGCGTTTAACGAAGCACAAGACGACAGAACTCGAGGAAAGAGACAAGCCACTTCGGGGGCCGGGCGACTATCTTTTGTCCTGAGTGTTGATCCCCCCCCGAGCCCCGCCCCCGGATCGCTTCCTGAGAAGGGTCTACTTTGGCCTTCAGCCCATCTCGGGTGCAATCAATCCATCCATCGATGGTATTTATAGAGCACTCACTGTGTGCAGAGCACTGGACTAACAATAATAATACTAATGTTGTTAGGCACTTACTATGTGCAGAGCACTGCTCTAAGCGCTGGGCTAGATACAGGGTCATCAGGTTGTCCCACGTTAGGCTCACAGTCTTAATCCCCATTTTACAGATGAGGGAACTGAGGCACAGAGAAGTTAAGTGACTTGCTCACAGTCACACAGCTGACAAGTGGACTAAGCACTTGGGAGAGGACAAGGTGACAGAGTTGGTAGATATGTTCCCTCCCCACACTTGACATTATAATAATAATAATGATAATGGTATTTAAGTGCTCAACTATGTGCCAGACACTGCACTAAGCGCTGGGGTAGATAAAAGCAAATCAGCTCGGTCGCAGTCTCTGGCCTAGGTGGGGCTCACAGTCTCAATCCCCATTTTACAGATGAGATAACTGAGGCACAGAGAAGTAAAGTGGCTTGCCCAAGGTCACACAGCAGACAAGTGGCAGAGCTGGGACTAGAACCCATCACCTTCTCAATCCCAGGCCCGTGATCTATCCACTATGGCATAATAAGAAGAAGAAGAAGAATTGTATTTGTTAAGTGCTTACTATGTGCCAAGCACTGTTCTAAGTCCTGGGGTAGATACAAGCTAATCGGGTTGTCCCATATAGGGCTCGCAGTCTTAAATCCCCATTTTACATAAGAAGTAACTGAGTAACTGAGAAGTTAAGCGGCTTGCCCAAGGTCACGCAGCAGATGAGTGGCGGAGCCGGGATTAGAACCCACGCCCTCTGACTCCCAAGCCCGGGCTCTTTCCACTAAGCCAAGCTGCTTCTCTACGACAGGCCAAGGAAACTGTGGACTCGGCCCTGTCCTCCTACTTTTCCTCCTCCCGCCCTTAGCTCCACAACACTTCCGTCCTTACGCTCTGCCATTTCCCCTATCTGCAATTTATCTCGACGCCTGTCTCCTCCTATAGACTGCAGGCTCCTTGTGGGCAGGGATGGTGTCTATACAACTGTACCTTCTCAGGCGCTCACTGCAGTGCTCAATACGGTAGGTGCTCGATAAACACCATTGACTGCTTGATCCCCCGTGGGGCAGCCACCCCAGGGCCGCTTCCCCGACCCGGGCCGAGGCGCAGAGGGCCGACCGGCGGGAGGGCAGGCCAACGGATTCCGTTTCCTCGCCCTGTCCTTCCGGCTCCCCCGGCTGGACCTCACCTGTCTTGGCTTGGGTTTCGGGTGCGGTGATGTCCACGATCAGGTTCTCCAAGGCGGTTCCTCTGCGGTTGACTTCTTCCACTTGGGCCCCCTTCCCGGCCCAGCCCTCCAGGAGACCCTGTACAGAGACCAGAATGCAAGGCACCTGAGTACCGAACCCAGGCCCCGGGCCTCCCTCACCGGGGAGGAGGACCGCAACGGACACTCCCTGCTTGCCATTCCACGGTCTCGTCTTCTGCGGGGGAAAGAAAAAAACGCTCAACGCAGCCCTGGGTCCCCACAGGAAGAGGACGCCCATGAGACTGGGGGATTCCGCTCTTCTTGCCCCAGATTACCTTTGGTAAAACTGGAGCCCGGAGTGAAATCGAAATATTCACACAGGTAGACTACAGCAGAGAATGTCACAGATATTATTCCAGGATAATCAAAGTTGGGATGGCAACCAGCATTGAGGGCGATTCGGGGGAAAAACACGCTCATTGTTCATGATGGTTTTAAGAGCTTAGATGGGTTAAGCACCAAGCTCTGCAGAATCGTACTTTCCAAGCGCTTAGTACAGTGCTCTGCACACTGTAAACGCTCAATAAATACGATGGAATGAATGAATGAATTCAATAAACATCACTGATTGTTTGCCAAGCACTGGGATAGATATCAGTATCATCAGATGGGACGCAGTCCCTTGTCCTGCCCGGTGCTCACAGTCCAAGGCGGGGGGAGAGTAGGTATTTTTATACCCGTTTGCCAGATGAGGAAACAAGCCCAGAGAGGTCAAGTGACTTGCCTAAGGTCACACAGCAGGCCTAGTCAGAGAGCCGGGACTAGAACCCGGATCGCCTAGCTCTCGGTCCTGAGTCTTTTCACTAGGCTACGCTGCCTCTGCGGGTCGAGGATGTACAGCTCCGTCTAAAGGAGAGAGGCCTTTTGGCTCGTACCCTGTTCACAGTTCCGCATCTCCATCGGTGATCAAGAGGACCCTCGAGGCGGTCGTGACCACCCACCCAAGTTGTTCTGCTTAGAATGATGGCAACGAGAAACTGAGAGCTGTCTGAACGGGACCTCCTGGGCCTCCCCTCTCCCCACCTTCCAGTACCGCAACAACGAGCCGAGGAGAATGAACTGGGATCAGGGTGGGGTAGGGCAGGATAGGGTGAAGGGAGGGGTAAGGGGATGAAACAGTTTGACCAAAGATTTTATTAACAACGTAGTGGATAGAGCACCGGCCTGGGAGACAGAAGGTCACGAGTTCTAATCCCGACTCCGCCACTCGTCTGCTGTGTGACCTTGGGCAAGTCACTTCACTTCTCTGGGCCTCAGTTTTCGCTTCTGTTAAATGGGGATTGAGACTGGGAGGCCCGCGCGGGATAGGGATTGGGTCCAAATCGATCTGCTTGTATCTACACCAGCATTTAGTACAGTGAGCACTTAACAAATATCACCATTATTATTATTATTATTATTATCATTATTATTAAGTACTCTCTACCTGCCAACCATTTGCTAAGCACTGAAGAGATACAAGATAATTAGCTCAGACACATCCCCTCGTTTCACCATCTAAAAGGTAGAGGGAGCGGGTATCTTATCCCCATTTTACAGGTGGAGAAATTGGGGCCTCAGGAAACGCTTCAGGCCGGTTGCAGAGGTGGGCGTAAGAACCCGGTTTCCCAAATCGCGGCTCTGAGCTCTTTCCGCTAGGCCCCGCTGCCTTCAGTTTGAAAAATCACGGCTCCAGCCCGCCTGCTTGCCTCTAACCCAGCTCCTGACCCACTCCCACTCACCTCAACATGCTCAATCTGCTTTTCCAATTCCTGGGTCCCCACGGTGGCCTCTGCCGACGGCACGCTCCCCTCACACTCCTTCAGCCACTTCCTCAGGCCCCAGACCAGTTTCCGGAATTCATCCAGCTGCTCCTGGCAGGATGACGTTTCCTTCTCTCTGTCAACGAGAAGGCTGGGGGGCTCAGAGCGGCCAGAGCTCTGCAGGGACCGTCGCCAGGATCCGTCTCGGACCGACGCGAGCTGGGTCCCGGACGGTCCTCCCCATTAGGTCAGCGACTGCATTTATCGTGCGGCCCGGCACGGTACCAAGTAGTTGGGAGAGTTCCGTCCTGTAGACTGGAAGCTCCCGAAGGGCAGGGATCGTGTCCGCTGCGTTGTGCTCTCCCGAGCGCTTAGTACAGTGCTCTGCGACAGTCAGCGTTCAATAAATACCTTTACTTAAGGGATGCTCATCCTCTAGGAGCAAGCCCAACCTCTACACTGTTAGCTCACTGCGGGCAGAGAACCTGTCTTATCAACTGTTATATTGTGCCCTCCCACGCACTTAGAACGGTGCCCTGCACACAGTAAGCGCTCAATAAACACCACTTTCTGACTGACCGGTCGTCGGGTGAACTGGCCGGAAGGTGACCCCTGGCTCCCTATCGGCGAGAATCATCATACCCTGGCTCTGAGCAGACGGAGCTGACGTCTATCGTCCGTCACTCTGTGGCCTAAATGCTCGGGACAGGGAGGCGACAGGGAGGTCCCCAGGAAGGCCGAGCCTACCTTTCTCTGGCTGTTTTCTGTAGCTCGGTGAAGTCCTTCTTCAGCTTCTGCACCGTCTCCTGGTGCTGGGACAAGTCCGTGGAAATCCCGCAGCTGCTCAGCTCGCTGGCCAGGTGCTCTAAAGCGTCCAGGTTCTCCTGCTGCTCCCGCATTTCCAGATTCAGTTCCTAAATCAATGCATCAATAGTATCTGTTGAGCGCTTACTGTGTGCAGAGCACTGCAGAGTAGACTATAACAATAAACAGACACATTCCCTGCCTACAGCGAGTTTACGGTCTAGAGGAGGAAATGGATGTTAATAGAAAGAAAGAAACGACAGATCTGTGCATAAGTGCTGTGGGGCTGGGACTGAGGGGCGAATAAAGGGAGCGAGTCAGGGTGATGCAGAAGGGAGTGGGAGAAGAGGAAATGGGGGCTTAATCAGGGAAGGCTTAATGTGTGAGATGGTGTCCTCACCTGGATCTGCTGGGAGAAATGGGCGATGTCCCGATCGGGCTGGTTCCCAGAGGCCAGGCTCCGGGCCCTGCTGTCCGTGAACTGACGCAGCTTCTCCGTGAGGCGTTCGAACTGCTCGACCTTGGGCAGCAGCTCCTTGAGAGCGGCCTCCTTCTCCCGCTGCCGCCTGCACAGCCGGTCGAAGCGCTCGCTGGCCTCGGCCAGCTGGCCCCGCAGCCCGGCGGCCGTGGCCCCGTCCACCGTCTCCGTGAAGCGGGTCACCATCTCCCGCGTGGCCTCCAGGCTGCTCTTCTGCCTGGCGATGTCCTGCTTCAGTTTCTGCCACGACACAAACGGCCGGGCCCGTCAGCGCCCGGGGGGGCGCGGGGGCGGACCCGCTTGAGGGAAGGGGGTCTCCTCCACCTCACCTCGTCTCCCAGGCCCCAGAACGTTCCATCCGATCGAGAATTTGCCCGCACGCTTCCGGCCTCTTTGCCCAGGTTCTCCCTGGGGCCTGGCCTCCCTTTCCCATCCTCTCCGAAAGCCCGCCACTCTCCTCTCCTTCAAAGCCCTCCTAAAATCACATTTCCTTTCATTCATTCAATCAATTATATTTATTGAGCACCTACAGTGTGCAGACCACTGTACTAAGCGCTTGGAAGGTACAATTTGGCAACAGAATTCCTCCAAAAGGCCTTCCCCGACTAAGTCCTCATTTCCTCTTCCCACCCACCCCATCAACTCTGCACTTGCCTGGGTATTCCTGAAGCACTTTGATGCTCACCCCAGCCCCACAGCACTTTTTTTAAAAATGGCATTTCTTAAGTGCTTTACTATGTGCTGGCCACTGTACTAAGTGCTGGGGTAGATCCAAAGCTAATCAGGTTGGACCCAGTCCCTGTCCCAATCCCTAATCCCTCCGAGGCACAGAGGAATTTGCCCAAGGTCACACAGCAGAAAAGTCGTGGATCCAGGTTCCTCTGACTCCCAGACCCATGCTCTATCCACTGGGCCACCAGGCAGTTATGTACATATCCTTACATTCTACTATTTTCTCCATCTGTAATTTATTTTCCTGCCTGTCTCCCCCTGGTAGGATCACGTCTACCGGCTCTACCGCATCGTACTTACCGAGCGCTCCGTACAGTGCTCTGCACGCAGCAGACGCTCAATAAATACCGTTCACCGATCGACGGATCTTTATCGAGCCAACCTATTCCTCTAAACTCGTTACACAGATTTAGGTAGGAGGATTCTGTAAGATTCTCTCCGAGTCCCACAACCTGGGAAGAGGATCAACTCTTCTCCCCTTCGAACCTCTGCCGACCCGAGTCCCCAAGTGGACACGCAAACGCAGGTCTCCTCCCCGGGGGCTCGAGGGTGGCCGTCTCACCGTGTTGGTGGCTAGCGCTTCCTGGATGGCCGCGGAGGACATGCTGGCCACCTGCTCTCCTTCCAGGCCGCCCTCCACCTTGGCAATGGACTGCAGCAGGCTCTCCAGGCCCTCCTGGACGCTCTGAGACTGGGCGATGGCCTTCTGCAGCAGGTCCGAGCGCTCCGCCATCCGCCGGGACAGGCTCTGGAAGCGGCTCAGGATGGAGTCTGTGGATCCCGGTGGGGGGAGGAGGAGGGGGTTTGAGAGGGAGGAAAAAGCACACATGTGATTGGCCTCTGGGGAACCTCGATGCCAAGGGTCTGCAGCCAAAGGGGATTGGGCATCTCGGGACTACGTCACTAAATTTTGCTTTACCCAGACAGACTGAAAAGACGAGGGAAGAAACCTGGCTCTTGGGCCAGGTTAATAATACAAATTAAAAATAAAAAGAGAGAAAGAGGTCAGCAACCCCAGAAACAATTCACACACACGCAAGTACTTCAGTGAGACCCATTAGGTCAAGCCTGAAGGCAAAAGGGCCATGCCATCTCCCACCGGAAACACAGCGGCCTTCAGCTCGTCTCTAGACCGTAAGCTCATTATGGGCAAAGCACGTGTCTGCTAATCTTGTTGTACTGGACTCTCCCAAGCGCTCAGTACAGTGCTCTGCACAGGGTAAGCGTTCGATAAATATCGACTGATTCTGCCTGAGCCGGTGGCAGCCACTCTTACAGCTCCAGGGTTCCCGTTGCCCTGTCCTCGATTCTTTGGGTAACAGGAAGTCAGAGGACGAGTGTAGACGATCCCCAAGCCTGATCTTGGTAAGGTTATCACCCCGGAAACCCAGTGAGGCCAAGGAGAGCCTACTGGTGGAAACTAACCCTTCTCCTTCCTTCCTCTCTTCCCTTTCTTCTCCCCTCCTTCCCCCATCTCCCCTCTTCTCTCCCTCCTTAGTCCGTTGTTCTGAACACAGTGAGGGCTCAATAAATACCACTAACTGATCCTCACTGCCCGCTTACTGCAGGTTCTGCTGCAGACAATTCTCATCTTGGATCCATCTGCCACTCAATAGTTTGACCCCCAAGTTGTTTGCTTTTTTGTTTTGTTTTTTGGTGTTTTTAAATTCTCATCGGAGATCCACCAGCCTCTTAATAGTCTGATCCCCAAGTGGCCCACTTTCTGGTCTTCACAACCCCCGACTCTCAGGGCCCCTTGCCCCCCGTCCCCGACTCTGATAGTACCTGTGCCTTACTGAAGGCACATCTCCTCCAAGAAGCCCTCCTTGACCAAGCCCTCTTTTCCTTTTCTTCAACTCCCTTCTGCGTCACCCTGACTTCCTCCCTTTATTCACCCCCCCAATACATCCAGCCCCACAGTACATGCCTGTAATTTATTTATATTAATGTCTGTCTTCCCCTCTACACAGAAAGCTCATTTTGGGCATAGAACGTGTCCATTACGTTGTTATACTGTATATTCCCCAGCGCTCTGCACACAGGAAGCACTCAATATATTCATTCGTTCAATCGCATTTATTGAGTGCTTACTGTGTGCAGAGCGCTGTACTAAGCACTTGGAATGTAATAAATACGATCAACTGACCTGTGGTTTCCCGAATGTGGCTGGGGTCAGGGGCTGGCCTGCCCTCGATCTCCATCAGATCCCGGGCCGCTTTCTGGAGTTTCTCCACAGGTACCTGATGCTCTGCGAGGTCGCCCTGCAGCTGCTGCTCCAGCACGATGCAAGAAAAGAACAAGGACAGCCGGCATTAGCCATCCCCGTCTGGACTGGGGCACGCTACCGAGTTCCCGCCGCATCCCCAGGCTCCGGGGATGGGGGAAAGGGATGAGAATCAGGAATTGGGGTCTGATATCTCATCCTCCGACATATCGCCCATCTTGACCCCGTTTCTATCCTCTGAGTCTTCCCAGCCTCGCCCCAGGGAAAGATCTCCGACCCGGCCGCGCCTGCCGCCCGGAAGAGGGTCCGGAGCTCGGTTTACCTTCGTGCTGGCGAGCTGCTGCTGCAGGATCTTGGGGTCTGAGGCCACGGTGTCGGCCAGGAGCCTCTCCACCTCCGCTTCGCACTGCTGCATCCACGCCTGGAGCCCGTCTGTGCTGCCCTGAAACTGCTGATAGCGATCCAGCAGCGTGTTCAGGTGGGAGCCCAACTTGGAGCACTGCCGGGAGATGAGGTGGGGAGTCAGTCAGACGACTGTATTTACTGAGCGCTTACCGTGTACAGAGCACTGTACTGAGCGCATAACATCTCAACACTTTGGCACTCGCTACTCCTCACATCCGTCCCCTTTGAGCATTTCTTTCTCTTACGTGTGAATTATTCTACGTCTGTGTCTCCTGAAAGATTGCAAATTCTTTGTGGGAACAGAGCGTATCTTCTCTATTTTACTCTTCCAAGCATTTAGTAAAGTGCTCTGCACACGGCAGACATCCAATTCGTTCAATCGACTGACATTCAATCGACCGACTGACTAGGTGCTCATTTGATACCGTTAATAATTAAGGAGTCTGTTAAGTGCTTACTAGGTGTCAATCACTGTTCTAAGCCAGAAAATGCACTGTGGACTACTGGATAGAGCTTGGGCCTGGGAGAAGGACCTGTATTCTAATCCCGGCTCCGCCACTTGTCTGCTGTGTGACTTGGGACAGGTCACTTCACTTCTCTGGGACTCAGTTACCTCATCCGTAAAATGGGGATTAAGGCTGTGAGTCCCAGGTGGGACAGGCTGCGTCCGAACTGATCATCTCGCATCTATCCCAGGTTAGAACAGTGCTTGACACGTAGTAAGCGCTTAACAAATACTATTATTATTATCATCATTATTATGACTAAGCACCGGGGTGGACACCAGTTAATCAGGTTGGACCCAATCCCTGTCCCACCAGGGGGTCCCCGTTTAAGTAGGAGGGAGAACAGATCTCAGTCCCCATTTTGCAGTCGAGGAAACGGAGGACCTGAGAAGCCGAGAGATTGCCCAAGGTCACACGGCAGGCAAGTGGAAGAGCCAGGGTTAGAACCCTGGTCCTCTGACTCCCAGGTCCATACTTCGTCTACTAGGCCACGCTGTCTCTACCCCGACTGAATAATGAACCACTGGTTGGGCAGCAGTGGGCAAGAAGGACCACTGACACTCTTTAGCGTGGGGGTGGGCTGGCAGTTCCGAGGTGTCCCGCGGCTCTCCCCGGGCTCTGGGCTGAGCGCCCCGAGACGGTACCTTGGAGTGGAGAGCCGTGTAACGTCGAGTGGCGTCTTCCAGCCTGTCCTTCACCAGGACGCCGGCGGCGGAGGGTCCGGAGCCGCCCTCGGTGTCCAGGACTTTCTGGCCCGACATGGTGATGAAGCGCAGGTCCCCCTTGTGGGAGATGACGTCCTCGGAGAAGCTCCCCTGGCGGAGCAGCATGGGCCGCAGCAGGGAGGCCAGGTCGCCGTCCTCCCGGCGCATGCCCTCCAGCTCCTTCTCCGACTGCTCCAGCCACGTCTCGAACTCCCCGTGGTCCCGCAGGAATTTCCGCAGCTCGTCCCGCAGCGTCTGCACCTGCTTCAGTTCCGTCTCCGACCGGGCCAGGGAGGCCGAGTACCTCTCCTTCAGCTCCGCCAGCCTCCGCCGCAGCCGGGACCCCTCCTCGGGGCTCAGGTTGTGGCCGTGCTGGTCCAGGAAGGCCTGGGCCGACTGGGTGGCCAGGATGAAGTTCTGCTGCTGGGACAGCAGCTCCTGGTGACGAGCCTGAGGCGAGAGAAAGAGCGGGGCCGCAGGTCGGGAGGGGGATCCCGGCTTTTCAGCCAAACGCAGCTGGCTTCTACACCTCAGCATCAAAGAGGAAGAGGCTCGACCCCTAGGGTGCTGGGGAGTCCCCGTGGATTCTGGCCGTGAGCCCCAGGTGGGATCCGATGACCTTGTATCAACCTGCCCTCGACTGTAAGCCGGTTGTGGGCAGGGATCGTCTCTCTTTATTGTTGTACTGTACTTTCCAAGCACTTAGTACAGCGCTCTGCGCACAGTAAGCGCTCAATAAATACTCCTGAATGAATGAATGAGTGAACTTCACAAATGCCACAGTTACTATTATCAGCCGCTCCTACAGTTCCTCTGGAACCTATAAATGACCACAGCCAAGAATTGGAGCAGCAAGGACACTGGAATTCAATGCCATTATCCACTCTGTCCCTTCTGCGTCACACAGTCTCACGGCACTTACGTCCGTATCCCGAATTGTTTTATGTATTCATATCTGTCTCCCACTCTAGACTGTAAGCTCTCTGCAGGCAGGGAACGAGTCTCTAATATGGCTGTGTTGTTCTCTCCCAGGCGCTCAGTACAGTGCCCTGCACACGATAAGCGCTCAATAAATATGACAGGGTGATCTGGCGGTGGGTGGATGTGGGGAGGCGATGGTTAGCCCATGCCAAGAGCTGAAACCGCCCCCCCCCCCGAAGCAGGAAGAGGCACACGGGGACCCGTCTCACCTTCAGACTCTCGTACTGCTGGTCCAGGGCCTCCTCGGCTCGGTCCACGCCGCCCTGTCCGTCGACCGTATCCTGGCTCCCTCTGCCCGGCCGTCCTCCCGGCGTCTGCCCCGCTGTGGGGAGACTGAGCTTGGACGGGCCACCCGGGGACTCCAGAGAGGACACCCAGTCCAGGAGCGAATCGATTTTCCTCTGATTTTCCTCCAGCTCATTGGCCGCTTTAGTCTGAAGGGGGCAGAGACGGTTGGGATGAGAGAGATGCGTTAGGGTGGAAGCTCCTTGTGGGCAGGGAATGTGTCTCGGGCTTCTCTTATACTTCCCCGGGTGCTTAGTGCGGTGTGTCGCACCCACTGGGTGTTCCATCAAGCACTGCTACCGGTCCCTTATCTACTAGCAAGAGAAGTAGTTCTTATAGTATTAAGACTACGCATTAAGCGCCCATTAGGTGCCACGCACTGTACTAAGCACCTAGGACGCACTCCCTCTTCATACCCGACAATGACTCTCCCCACTTTCAAAGCCTTATTGAAGGCCCACCTCCTCCAAGAGGCCTTCCCGGACTAACCCCTCCTTTCCTCTTCTCCCACTTCCTTCTGCGACGCCCTTTATTCATTCCGCCGCCGAGCCCCGCAGCACTTACGGCCGTATTTGTAATTGTATTTATTTACATTCACGTCCGTCTCCCCCTCTAGACTGTAGGCTTATTGTGAGCCCGGAATGCGTCCGCTATATTGCTATACTGGACTCCCCAAAGCGCTTAGTACAGTGCTCGGCACGCAGTACGTGCTCAATTAATACGATTGACTGACCGACTAAAAAAGGGAAGTGAGAGGCTTAAACTCCAAATAAAAACCCACTCGGACTCTGAGGCAGATGGCTCTGCACATCGTAAGTGCTCACAAAAGAAACCACAGGTCGATTGACTGATTCTGTCATATTTGGAAATAACTCAAGCGTAAACTTGTGTTTTTAGTATCTCCTCCTGCTTCTGGGGGAGTTCTCTCCCATAACTATTTGGATTGAATTTCATTCCGTTTGTCTATGACACATCCGCAAACTACTAGGGTCAACTGGACAGCACAACAGGTGAAGATGTGACCCTCTCCCCCCTCTCCTTTTCCTTAATTGGGGGGGGGGGGCTTATTTCCTCTTCCTGTCCCCCCCAAGATCAGTGTCCAGGACCTTCCCCCCGAGTAGCTCCGCCCAGAGACGACCTTCTTTCATCCCCGTCCTGGACCGGGACCCCTCCCCAGCTGGACCTCATCGCCTGGTTACCTTTTCGGTCTCCTGCCGCACGGCCGCCGTCACCTCTCCGTCCAGCTCTTTCTGAGCAGTCTGCGTTCGCTCCCGCAGAGCCCGGTACTGCTCCTTGGCCTGGCGGAGCTTCTCCCTCAGGGAGGCCAGTTCGCTGGGATTTAACTTGGTGCGGTTCTCCTCCAGGAACTCTTCCGTGGCCTTGATGGCATCAGCGAAGGCACCGGCGTGGTCTTGGACATCTTTCTGCAAGTCCTGAGGACGTGACAGATAAGGATGGGACAGTCAAGCAGTGCTAATAATGATAGCGGCATCTGTTAAACGCTATGCACTGTATGATTACTACTACTAAAAATAACTGTCGTATCTGTTAAGCGCTTACTACGTGCCAAGCGCTCGACAAAGCGCTAGGATAGATAGAGGATCAACAGGTCCCTCACGGAGCTCGCAGTCTAATCCCCATTCTGCAGCTGAGGGAACTGAGGCACAGAGAAGTGAAGGTCACGCGCAGACAAGTGGCGGAGCCGGGATTAGAACCCAGGTCCTTCTGACTCCTAGGCCCGGGCTCTTTCCATTACTGGCTCTCTGATACTAAGCGCTGGGGCGGATCAGGAACATCCTTTTAATGAGATGCTCATCCCCTTCATTCTATTTATTGCTATTGTTTTTGTCCGTCTCCCCCGATTAGACTGTAAACCCGTCAATGGGCAGGGACTGTATCTGTTGCCGATTTGTACATGCCAAGCGCTTAGTGCAGTGTTCCACACATAGTAAGCGCTCAATAAATACTATTGAATGAATGAATATCCTCCATCTACCTCCTACCTGCCTCGCAGGATAGAGGAGGAGGCATGAGAAGGAGTCAGGAGAACTGAAACATTTTCTGAAAAAGCTCGTGCTGAGGTGTGTGGCGTGGGAATCGTAGCGGAAAGGGCATGGGAGTCAGAGGACCTGGGATCTAATCCTGACTCTGTCACTTTTCTTTTCCTCTTGAGTGCTTACTATGTGCGGAGCATTGTATTAAGCGCTTGGGAAAATACAATTCAATGGAGTTGCTAGACACGATCCCTGACCACAAGGAACTTACGATCTACAGGGGGAGAATGCTATTAAAACAAATTAACGTTGGTATTTGTTAAGCGCTTACTATGTGCCGAGCACTGTTCTAAGCGCTGGGGTAGACACAGGGGAATCAGGATGTCCCACGTGGGGCTCACAGTCTTAGTCCCCATTTTACAGATGAGGTAACTGAGACACAGAGAAGTTAAGTGACTTGCCCACAGTCACACAGCTGACAAGTGGCAGAGCTGGGATTCGAACTCATGACCTCTGACTCCAAAGCCCGTGCTTTTTCCACTGAGCCACGCTGCTTCTCGGCTAGGGGAAATAGTAGGTTATAAGGATATCCCCATAAGTGCTGCGGGGCTGGGGTGAGTATCCAAGTGCTTATAGGGTAATAACGATAAGAATATGATGGCATTTGTTAAGCGCTCACTATGTGCCAGGCAGTGTATTAAGCGCTGGGGTGGATACAAGCAAACCGGGTTGGACGCAGTCCCTGTCCCGCATGGGGCTCAGTCTTAATCCCCATTTTCCAGATGACGTAACTGAGGCCCAGAGAAGTTAAGTGACTTGCCCAAGGCCACACAGCAGACAAGTGGTAGAAGTGGGATTAGAACCCATGACCTTCCACTATATCCACTATGCCACGCTGCGGGAACACACCCAAAAGCACATTGGACCCGGGGACCGGAGGGGAAGGCAGACGGGGAACTCAAAGGGCTTCTCTATTCACTCATTCAATTGTATTCATTGAGCACTTACTGTGCGCAAAGCACTGTACTAAGCGCTTGGGAGAATACAATTCTAAACAGACTCACTCCCTGCCCGCTACAAGCTTACTCTAGATCGTAAGCTCCTTGTGGGCAGGGAGAGTGTCTTCCAACTCTACCCCACTGGTTAGTGCGGTGCCTGGCACATATTAAGTGCTTAAGTACCACAGTTATTATTATTACGAGAAGCAGCATGGCTACGAGAAGCAGTGTGGCTCACTGGAAAGGGCCCGGGCTTGGGAGTCACAGATCATGGGTTCGAATCCCGGCTCTGCCACTTGTCAGCCGTGTGACCTTGGGCAAGTCACTTAAGTTGTCTGTGCCTCCGTTCCCTCATCCGTAAAATGGGGATTAACTGTGAGCCTCACGTGGGACAACCTGATTACCCCGTATCTCCCCCAGCGCTTGGAACAGTGCTCTGCGCCTAGTAAGCGCTTAACAAATACCAACATCATTATTACTATTGATAACAATGATAATAATGACATTAACTCTTTTGTACTATACTCTCCCAAGTGCTCAAATGCAGTGTTCTGCCCACAGAGTGCTCGATAAATACCACGGCCTGATCGATTTGTTTGGTCTTTTCCACCTCAGGTGTTCAGATCCAGCACCGACCTCCAAGTCGCTCTGCTTCTGTTGCAGCGCGGACAGATCCTCCTTGCTGGCCGCTCTCCTCTGACGGTCCACCAGCGTCCTCTCGGCCTCGCCCAGCCAGTGGCAGAGACCCTCCAGCTTCTCGTGGCACACGGCTCGCTGCTCCTGCAGACTCTGGGGGGACGGCAAAGGGGGCAGAGGACAGTTAGTGCCAGCCACACCCCCGGCTGCAAGGCGGTTCTCTGAAAAGCAAAATAGGAGGGTTACCGCGGCGAGGACGCCGGGGAGGGGTGGGACGCAGCACAGGAATCGGGTCTGGCAACTCCCTCTCCTCAGACTGTTTCCGCAACCAGGGGGCACGGAGAAGGGATCCGGGTCTGAAATCCGTCCCGCCGGTCCACATCTCTCCCTTGGATGGTCCCCCTCCAATTTACCCAAATGACCAGTAGCCTGGGTTGTCCACGCCAGGCAGGGCAGGGATACCTCCAAATGGGAGATGATCCCCCATTTTCAATCTACTCCTCCCGCCGAACCGTCCGCCGGAGCCGCCTAAGAGCTGCCCGTTGGAAGCCTCGGCTCCCTCTACTCCCCGTGCCCGCCCTCTGACGGGCATCCCGGTTGGCCCAGAAATGGTCGACAATAGCGGGAGCAGGAGGAAAGCTCCGGGCCCCGACTGGCTGGCCGGTCTCTGAAAAATGGAGATTTGCCAAAGAGGCCGGATGTCCTAACCACCACCGGAGGGGACTCGAGCTCGGCGATCCCACACCCGGACGGCCCCGCGGAGCGAGGGAGGAGGAAGTCGTGGAGAGAGGCCTTCCGGAACCAGGCTGACCCAGCCCGGCGCCACCGCCCGCCGGCTCCTCCACGGGTCTGGGCCGGGAAGCCCAATCCACCCGGAAGCCCACCGGTGCTCACGGAAACGGTCAAGGAGAGCGGGAGAGGACAGCCGTTCCCGTGCTGGACCCCGTGGTCGGACCGCCCCCCCCTCGGCTGCATGACACGGAAGCGCCCGGTTGAGCGATTGAGCATGATGTGTGCGTCCCTGACCATCCTTCCCAAGCGGCTTCTCCTCACCAGCCTCTACGGCCGGCTGGTGCTCGGGCACCTTCACTTACGGACAGGTACCCAGCCCGGGCCTCTCTTTCACCGTCTTTAGGACGAGCGAGAGAGAAGGGCTCCGAGAGGGAACTCCTAAGAGCTCTTCAGCCACAGAGCGAGATCTTCCTGGGTTAGGATGGGTGCGTATTGGATCTGAAAGAAGCAAAGCAAACAGGTTAACGCACAAACACACAAACGCGCACACAAGCGCGCGCGCGGACGGCACAGCATTACTGACGGTTAATACACACTCGGGGATTAATAGTGTCTCCGGTGAGAGGGGCGGCGTGCAGTGACAGAAGGTCTAGGCTGCCCTGGTCCTACCTTATCCCACTGGGAATTGACCCACCATTCGCTGCCAGTGGGAAAGGAGACCCCGATTTCACTGGGTGCCGCCTAGGTCGAGCGGGGCCAGCTCGAAAAGGAAGCAGCTGCGGGGTCCTAGATTTGGGAGCTCCGATTGATGAGCCAAGAGGATTTATCTGTGATCCTGAATTGGGACATCATTCTCTAATCACGGTCAAAACTGGAATCTGGAGACAGGGATGGCTGTGCCTTGGGGCTTTCCCACCATCGGCTTAACGTCGCCCCTCTCTTTGTTTTCCTTAGCACCTAGCGGAAACGTCCTCGATGAGGTGGATCTCCCAGAGCCTCGAAAAAGCCCATCCTGAGTCAGAGCGCCAAGCCATCCAGGGCGCTCTGTTGTCTTGGAGAGGGAGAACGGGAGGCTTAGGGGGACGGGATGAAGCTTACCCTCGGAAACTGTAAAATCAAAGCCATCTTGTCACCACAGCGGCCCAGGCAGCATTTCACTGTGCAAACAGTTCAAAATTACACCTACCGCTCCAATGTTATTATTATTTTCAGTAATTATCCTTTTTAGTATGCCCCGTTGGGTTGGCAGTGAAAGCGTTAAGGGATGGAGTGGCTATTATTACTGTTTACACCATATTCCACCTGGCTCCCTCCGATGTCTATGGGTTTCTAAAAGCCCTCGTGTCCCATTCCTCTAGACCGTAAGATCCTTGAGGACAGGGAACACGTCTACCAAGTCTGTTATATTGCACTCTCCCATGTGCTTAGCACAGTGCTCTGCACAGAGTGATCGCTGGGTAAAAAACATCGAGTTTTATGCATGGTCTGGTGTCTACAGCACAGGCCCGGGGAAGCAGAAGGGCATGGATTCTAGTCCCGCCTCCGCCACTTGTCTGTTGGGACTTTGAGCAAGTCATGTCACTTCTCTGGGTCTCAGTTCCCTCATCTGTAAAATGGGGATTAAGACTGTGAGGCCTTTGTGGGACAGGGACTGTGTCCAACCCTGCTATCTTCTATCTACCCCAGAGCGTAGAACAGTGCCTGGCACATAGTAAGCATTTAACAAATACCGTAATTATTATAAAGAGAGGAGCCATAAAGGCACATAACAGAAACATTATAATGAAAATTTCCAAGACCAAGTTCAGGAAGAACAGGAAGAAAAGACAACAACCCAAGATCATGGAATTACTTCATCCTGGGACTGTGCCGGGAACAAAGACGAAGCTACAGCCCCGTCACTCAGATTAGCTGAGAACTTTGCCCACCTAAGAAGAATGACAATAGTAATAATAAGCCTTCGGTGGTATTTATCGAGTGCTTTACTGTGTGCAGATCACTGTACTAAGCGCTTGAGAGAAAACAATAATTCAGAGTTGGTGGACATGTTCCCTGCCAAAGATGAGCCTTTTTAAAATGATATTTGTTAAGAGCTTACTATAGTATGTGCCAGGCACTGTACTAAGCATGGGGATAGATAAAAGCTAATCAGATCGGACACAGTCCATGTCCCACGTGGGGCTCACAGTCATAATCTCCATTATATAGATGAGGGAACTGTGGCACAGAGGATTGAAGTGACCTGCCCAAAGGTCACAGAGCAGCCAAGTGGCGGGGAGGTGATTAGAACCCGTGACCTCTGACTCCCAGATCCGTGCTCTTTCCCCTAGGCCACATTGCTTTTCATCACTTATAAGAGGGAGGGGGTGACTCCATCTCTGTTCAGAGGCCCAGAGAGGAGTGGAGGCTTCCTAAAGGTGACACAGCAGTGGGAAAAAAAGCAGGGACTAGCTTCCTCCCAGTTCAGTGCCCTAGAACTACTCTGAGTTTTCATCAACCCAGTGTCGGGCGAGAACTCAAATATCGGCAAGGATGGGGCCTCCAAGGCCCCAGAGCGTGAAAGCACCGTGACGGACAGGATTCAGCCGCGTGGTTGGCCCAGCCTGACCTTAACCTGGGCCTCCCGCTCCACTTCCTGCAGGCGGGCGTGCAGAGCCCCCGACTGAGCGCTGGCCCGTTCCCAGAGCTCCCGGGAGGACCTCTGCAGCTCGTTCAGAAGTCGCAGCAGCTGGCGGCTCTGCTGGGGAGTCAGGTCCTGGGCGTGCTCCGAAATGAAGAACTGAATATCGAAAGCCAGGGTGTCCAGCTGGGATTTTCTTTCCGACAGGGGCTCCTTTAGGTCCTGAGGAGAGAGGGGGCAAGAGAAAGGGGGAGTGAAACCTCTTCCTTCCGGTAAGCCCTGGCTGCGGGAACCATTTTACGCTTCTATCAATGTCACCTTCTGCAGGCCCTCCAAAGGGTCTTCTCTCTAGGGCCCTGATTCAATCCACGGTATTTATCGAACGCTAACTGTGCACAGCCCTTGGGAGAGCACATTACAACAGCGTAGACACATTCCCTGCCCTGAGAGCGCTTACAGTTAATCGATCTATGGTATTTACTGAGCATTTACAGTGTGCAGAGCACACAGGTTTCTGATGGGCGGGGACCGGATCTGCCCGCTCTTTTATACTGTATTTATCCAAGCGCTTAGTACAGTGCTCTGCACACAATAAGCATTCAATAAGTACCACTGATTGACTGACTGACACTGGGGTTTTCCCATTAACCTGAAGCCCCAGACGTATTTATTTTTAAGCAGAAAGAGACAGACTAAACCCAGCCGATTCCAGCCCTTCAATGTGAAGTCATGCTGGGACTCACTAGATTTTTTTTATGGCATTCATTAAGCACTTACTATGTGTCCAGCACTGTTCTAAGCACTGGGGTAGGTCCAAGTGAATCAGGCTGAATAGAGTCTCCAACCCACGTGAGGCTCAGAGTCTAACTGATGAGGAGAACGGGTTCTGAATCCCCATTTTGCAGTTGAGGGAGCTGAGGCCCAGAGAAGTGACATGACTTGCTCAAGGTCACACAGCAGGCAAATGGGGGAACCGGGGTTAGAACTGAACCGGGGTTAGAACTCAGGTCCTCTGGCTCCCAGGCCCATGCTGCATCCACTAGGCCATGCTGCTTCCCTTCCTAGACTTCCCAGAGGCCTGAAAAATGTGGAGAATTGGCCCCATCCCAGGGACAGAAAAATCACTCTGAACCCAAAGGTAGATCAAGAGGCCCCCTCCCTCCCCACCCCGCCTCCTTCCCCATGAGATCATCCAAGGGGCGGGTGTGTTTACCTCGTACTGCTGGAGACAACGGTTCAGGCTGGTTGTGTCCAATCCCGTGACGGGCGCCCTGCCGTCCAGGGAGCTGTGAGTGTCGCTGACCCAGGCCGCCAGCGTGTGCAATTTTTCTTGGAGCTTTTCATGTTGGTCCGTGACTTTAGCCTGAAAACAAAGGCCAGAGTTGACTCGCTGGGCCACCCACTCCCCTCCCCCTGCTCACAACAGAAACAACCCAAAGCGAGGCAGACACGCCCTCAGTGAGCCGTGGGGGCGAGGGGAGGGCGTTGCTTACCCTCTCGGCTTCCGCCACGCTCCGGAGAATGAGCAACCTGGAGCTCAATGTGTCGCTCACGGAGCTGAAGGACTTTTGGAGGTTCTTGGCGTCTTTCTCCAGGGCCTTCAGCAGCTGGGCCGGGACCTCCTGGGGCTGGCCGGCCACAATCTGGCTCACGGCTTCCAGCTCCCGGCTCACTAGGGCCGACAGGTCGCTCAGCTCCCCATCCAGGGCCTGGCAGAAGAAGGGAGAATGAACTCCGGAGCCAAAGCGCTCACTTGGCCCCCTGACAGTTTCAAGTGAAGAAAGAGATCTGAGCTGTCCTCAGTACTGGTCTATTTTCACTTATTTACTTTTTATATAGTCATCTGAACACTCAAGTATTTGTTTAGTTGTTTGGTCCTAATGGGTTGGGGAAGCTTGGTACTTCAAACTTGTTCTTCTTCTGGTTTTCACCCTCTGTGAATATCCACAATGGGAACACATTAAGAAGGGGCATCTTTACTGTGCGGTTAAATAATGAAAATGAAAGCGCCCGCCTGACCGGAGACAGGGGGAGGGCCTAAATGACCTCTGGAGGTCCCCTACACCCAAGGATTCTCTAAGCGGAACGGATCGATCCATCTCAGCCTTTCTGCCGGGTTGGAGGGAAATCGAGGCCCCCCCACCTAACAATTCAAATGAATGTCGCCAGCCCAAGCCCTCACGTATCTACCAACTCTTATACTGACCTCTCCCAAGCGCTCAGTACAGTGCTCTGCACACAGTAAGGGCTCGATAAATACCACCGATTGATTAAGAGAGCTCAGGGGGGCCAGAGTGCTGGGCAGGGAGACTCTGGAACTCACCTCAGCCTGGCGCAGCAGACCTTGAAGCTGAGCCAGGTTTAGCTCGGCCGGCTGGATCTGTTTCGCCCTCATCTCGATGTCCCGGAGACGAGAGAGGTGGGAAACCAGCTGCTCATCGTGCTCCAGGCAGAGCTGTCGGCTGTACACTGTCTGTGGAGGGAGGGAGGGAGGGAGGGAGGGAAAGAGGAAGGCAAGAAAAAAACTCCTTGAGACGGGCAATTTTGTGGGTGCAGAGAGAGGGGCAAGAGGCGGCCCCGAGTCCTCCCCAGTGTGACCTGGCCCGGCTGGACGGCCCCGGACCGAGTCGTCCAATTCGGGGGGTTGGGGTGGTCTTAGTCTCAGGTGACAAACTGACCACTGGCTGGAGAAGACTAGGGACAGAGGCCCCGCGGGGAAAAGCCCCCTGTAGACTGTAAACTCGTTGTGGGCCAGGAATGTGTCGATCAACTCTGTTTTATTGTAGACTCCTAAGCGCTTTAACCAGTGCACTGCAAACAGTAAGCGCTCAATAGATATGATTGATTTCTTTTCTTGAGGGGGAAATCCCCAACTTTCTTTTAGTTTCCAAGGTACCTAATGGGGCAAATGGCCCAATGTGCCTCAAACCACATGACTTCACCAACTGCTCCAGAAATCAGAAATTCACAGTTGCCCTTTCTGATTACTTTCTAGCACATATTTTCTCTCAGACTGCTAGCAGCTCCTACCCAACTTTTCCAATCCAGTTCCGATTCACTTCTAACCCACCGGTCCTTTAAGCCACTGACTCAACCCATCGAGAGAATTTACTGAGCGCTTACCGTGCGCAGAACGCTGTACTCAGCACTCGGGAGAGTACGAGGGTCGGTACAGCCGATCCCCACCCGGAGGGAGCTTGCAGAATCCCAACAATTAATCAGTGGTATTGACTGAGCGCTTACTGTGCACAGAGCACTGTGCTAAGCCCTTGGAAGAGTACAAGAGCACTCTTTACTTCAGCCGGGGCAAAGTTCCAAACCTCAGGGCATCTCCAACTGCTCTCAAGGTTCGTAACACCCACTCAGGCTGGCAAAGACCCCACCCCACTAGAAAGTAAAGACTTACCCTCGTGGTCGCAGTGGGTTCTTGGCTGCAGTCCTGGCCTCTCTCTCTCTTGGGTGCAGATGGAGAGAGAGCTTGGTCAGCTCCAGAGAGCTTCGGAGGCATTTCTTGTGGCGTCTTCTCTTCTGGGTGAATGGCCTGGGAAGACCCCAGGTTGGCCTCTTTGTCATCACTTGCCTTGTGGGGGATCCCTTTCTTAGATGGGAGGGGAACTGGGAAGTCTCTTCCGGCCACGACCTGGGATGGGACTTTGGGTGTGAAGGGTTCGGAGGCACCGTCATCTCCGGTTGATCCCCCGTGAGTTCCTGGGGAGTCCTGGGCAGCCCTGGAGCCCTCTCGGTGGGTCCGTGTCCCTGCTGGGACCCCGAGGGAGGGTGGTAGACTGGAGATGTTCTCGTCAGCGGTTTCCTGGGTAGGGCCTTCCCGGTTCTTATGGATTTCGTTGGCACTCCCGCCGTCGTCTCCACTCAACCCGAAGAGGGTCCCCGCTCCTGGCCATCCCGGAGAGCTGGCTTTACCCGGGCCTGGTCCCGCACTTTCTTCTGCTTTAAGCGTTACGGAGCCCCGGACCCCTTCAGGGTTAGAAGTTGCACCTTGGAGAGACTTTCCTTCGGACTGAAGGGACTCAGAGAATTCCAGAGCTTTCCTATCTTTGGGTCTGGAAGAAACACAGGGGTTTTGATTACCTTGCGCTTCACGTTTGGGAGTCGTGTGGGGTGACACCTCCAGTTTAAGAGTTTGCGATGACATTGGATCTTGGGCTTCCTCTCGAGCAGTTTCTTGGGATGGGGACATCCCAGATCTTAGCGTCTCAGGAGAGGTTGACTCCCCTCGGAGTGGTTCAGTTACTCCTCGGAGTGACTTCCCTTCTGGTTTGAGAGTCATGACGGAACTCGAATCTCGGCCTGCCCCTCCAGGTGTTTGTAGGGGTCTGGGAGGAGCCAGAGAGCTGTGGGTAGATACTGTCTCTGCCTGAAAAGTAATAGAGACGCCCAGATCCCCGGATGTTTCTTGGACTGTTATGCCCTTGGGTTTGAGATTTATATCGCAGACCGACTCACATCTGGCTTCCTGCTTTTCAGCAGGAAGAAGGACTGATTTACACCTCCTCGTGCCTCCCTCGGCACTCGGCTCCTTCCCTCTCTCAGGAAGATTTCTTGAGTCACTCGGCAACACAAAGGATGAATCCCGGCAGGGAGTTTCAAGGTTTGGCTGCTGGTCTTCAGAAGCCAATTCCCCTCTGTATTTTCTCATGACTTTGGAATCTGAAACTGGCGAAGAGTTTTGTTCCTTTAGGACCTGCTGCAATTGCTGGTTTATTTCCCCTGGAGTAACTTTTGGCTCTTTATCCTCGTCCTTTGCTGGCTTCTCTTCTGTTGTTCTCTTCTGGATTCCAGGACTTTGAGGCTCGACGCTTTTTACACTTAAGCTCCGAGGTTTGGAGTCAGGCTGCCTCCCTGAAGCTTTGAGAGGCTGAGGACTTACCCCGCCCGCGAGGCCCTGACCATCTTGTCCCCTCTGACCTTGAGTCCCCGAAACTAAGTTGGATGAACTTCCCCTTACTTTCAGCCCCTTAGCAGTCCTATTTAAGCACCCCGTTTCCTGACCGCCTTTAGAAATCCTCCCTTTTCTCTTTCCCTCTGCGTGACGACTTTCACTTAACCACGATCCCTCTGCTTCCTCCTGGCCTTCATCAGGACTCGCTTCAAGAGCTTGGTGGCCCTCAGCCAACCCATTCTGCAAGTCACGCGCTTCAACTTCTCCTGGTTTCTCCGCTTGGAAACTGCCACCTGACCCGACAATCCCAATTTTAACCGTCACTGATGACTTGGGACTAATTAATCCACTTTCAGCAGCTTCCTCTAGGGCTAACCTTCGGCCACTAGCTTCGTCAAGCCTTCCTCCGGTCGACAACTGCCGAGACGCAATTCCTCTGACCTTTTCTTCACCTCCTGACTCCTGTTTCAGAGCAGATACCGGAGACAGCCTCTGGCGCAGAGCATCGCTGATGTCCACGGAGGGCCTTATTTCCAGATACCTCTGGCCAGACGCAACGTCAATCTTACACTTCTTGACAAAATCTGAATAGGGCACCAGCATGCAGTTCTCGGGGTCTAAAAGTCCCTGTTTCGCTTCTAAAGGCAGCACTGCCTCACTCCCACCAGATTCAGGTAACAGTCCTCCCTTCGGAACTTCAGGCGAAGTCTGGCTTTGGCCCACAACGGGATCCGCCAAGCTTCCGCCCTGGGCCTCCTTTGGAAAATCTGGGGTCACGAGATCTAGTGCGTCCACCCGAGGCAGAGAAATCGATTCTTTTGGTTCCGGATGAAAAGCCCGACCAAGACCCGTGTTCTCGACTTCCTGGAGCTTCTGGGCTAAGTCTTCATCGATCAAGCCATGTTTGACCGCGTTTTCTACCGAAAGCCTCATCCCAGACGGGTGGTGAATGATCCCTCCGTCTGCCACCTGTCGAGCCAAGAGACGAACGGCTTCCTCTCTCTCCAGAAGCCCTACCTCGATAGAACGGACAACCGTCAAAGGGGACTTGGATTTCGGATCCATAATTCCACTGGTTTCCATCTGTAGGCCGATCAGCCGTCGCCCGGTCGGGTGTTCGGCCCCTCTGCCTTTAGCCGCTTTCTCCAGCCTGATGAGCTCTTCCTGGTCCTCGCTGTCCACCAAGCCGAGGTTGGTGGCCAAAGTCACCGAGACTTTTTTGCCTCGCTTCAGGTCAACGATTCCACCGGTGACCACCTGACCCTCTAAGAGTCTCAAGGCCGTCTCCTTGTCCAGAAGGCCGACTCCCATCGCCTCCTTCACCGAGCGGACGGTGTTCGTGTGGGGGTCGAGGACTCCGCTTACGGCTTTGTCGGACGTGAGTACCTTCTCGAGAAGTTTCTCATCCATCAGGCCTTCGGCAATTACTTCCTCGGTCGTCAACGACTCAAGGGTCTGAGAGTCAAAGAATCCCCTGAACATCTTCAGCTTCCCCATGAGCTTCACCGCCGTGTGGCTAGATACTACTCCCCGGGCGATGGCCTCGTTGAGAAGGAGCTTCTGGCCGGTCTGCTCGTGAAAGATACCGCCGTCTTGGAGCTGTGCTGACAGCAGCTTCAAGGTAGCTTCTTCACTCGGTTCTGATGGATGTCTGGCTAAGGGAGGGCATCCACGAGAATCACCGGCCAAAGGGTCCCTCCCTTCCTTCTTTTCTTGCTGGGACCCGATACCACTTGACTTTTTCTCCCTTTTTCTCTTCTGAACTGGTTTCTGGGTTTCCTTTTTAAGGTGATCTGTTGTTCCTCTTGTCACTGACCCATCCCCCAGACCCTCTTTTCCCAGCAGGTAAAGATCCGCATCACCTTCTGACTTAACTTCGGATTCTGGATTCGGCGCTCTACCGCGCTGGAGTCCTGCCTCTTCGCCAAGGGAATTCAGTGGGTTTCCTTCTCCTTCATCTGCAACACGTGCTTCTCCTCTTTTGGATAGGCTCCCTTGCTTGCGTTTCCCTATCTTTCTGAGTTCCCTCCTTTGATCTGCAGGTAGCTCAGCAGGTGCGGGATGCTGGAGGTTTGACGACTGCGGTGCGTCTGTCTCCCCGGGGCCTACGGTCAGGCTGATTCTGGTGGTGGCCTTTAAGGAGCCTCCACTTGAAGACGTTTCCTTCTGATGTCTATCTGCTCCAGATTCCTCCCTTCGTGGCTCCGATTCAGCTTCAATTACGCTCTCAGATGTGTGGGAGCTATGGCTTTTCAAGTCTTGAACTCTCGGCATCGGGATCTTTCCGCGGCCCTCGGGAGGTTCCGCTGCAACTTCTATCAGGGTCTTCCTGCTTTCTCGTGACCGCTCCTCCCGGGAGTTCTCTCTCACAGAGGTCATTTGACGAGCCAGCGGCGCTGCGGTCACATCATCGCAGGGGCCGGGGCTCCTCACCTGTGCTGGGCCTTTCCCGTCCTCAGGAGCCCGAGGCCTCCGGCGCCCGGTTTCACACATTTCTAGGCCGGGGGTCCCCGATTCGCCTTTCCGGCTCGGTGTGAGAGCGTGATAAAGCTCCTCGTCCACCAGCAGCAGGCGGTGCCCGTCGTGCGCGTTGATGTAGCTGTGGGTCATCAGATGAAACATCAGTTTCTCGTCCTCGCTCTTCGGAAAGCCTCCGTCTTGATCTTCCCCAGATGGCGGGGTGGCCGTTGGGGCACCGATGCCCGGCTTGGCCCCAGCGGGGGAGTCTGCCAGTTGCAGGCTGGGTATCGCGTCGGGGAAGCGGATAGCCTTTAACCTGTCGACGGCATTTCTGTCCAGAACGCCCGCCTCGACCGCTTCCTTCCAAGTCAGCACCCCGGGAGATGGCGGTCTGTAAAGGGCCCGGATGGACCGCCGGTTACCGAGGATCTCCCAAACTAGCTCCGTCGAGAGGAGACCTTGCTCCAGGGCGTTGGCAAGCGGGAGGACCTCCCCTGACTCGGGCCACAACAGGCCCATGAAGGACCACAGGGATTCCAGAATTACCAGGGCTCTCCGGGAGGACACCAGGTCCTTCCCCACAGCCTCATCGATGGTCAGCCTCTGCCCCGTGACAGGGTCGATGACGCCGCCCCTCTGCACCTGCCTGACGAGGATGGCGCAGGCCATGTCCTGATCGATCAGATTCTGCCTCACGGCCTCCTCCGCCGTGAGCCTGTGCCCTGATCTGGGGTCCACGATACCCCCGGCCAGCAGCTGGGCTTCCAACAGGCGGACGGTGACCTGCCGATCAATCAGCCCCTCCTGGACGGCCCGGAAGAGGCTAACTTTCCCGCCGGACTTCAAGCTCACCGTCCCGCCTGCCAGCTGTTTGACGGGCAGGAGCCGAAGCCCGGTGTCCCCGTGGACGACGCACCTCCGCGTCAGATCCGCCAGGCTGATTTTCTCGGCCGTGTTGGGGTCTATCAGGTTCTTGCGGGACATCAGGCGGGACTGCAGCTTGGAGTGCAGCGGTGCCGGGATGAGGCCTCTGTGAAGGGCCTCGTCTAGGCTCATCCGGTCCCCGCCGGGGGTGAGGAGGAAGCCTCCGGTGGCCAGGTGAGTTTCTAGGATCTTCAGGCCAATGTTCTCGGAGATCCTCCCCTCTCCGACAGCCGCCACAACGGGAAGGAAGAGCGGGCCCTGAGCGCTCGTGTTCATCTCCGAAAACGCATCCCGCAGTTCTCGAAGCGACTGGAGCGTCTGCTGATCGATGATGTTCCGGGCCAGGCCGGCCTCTAACGACAGGGTCTCATTGGTCTCGGGGACAACCAGGCCAGCCGTGATAACCTGAGCCTCCAGCAGCACCAGCCCCGTGTCTTGGTCTATGAGCCCCTTCTGCATGGCCCTGAAGATAGGAAATATCTCCACTGTGCCTAAATCAATCACCCCGGCAACCGTTCCACTTCCCTGAAATGAAGACAGACAACGGAGAAAATCAAGCCCGAGGCCCAACGAGAGGGGGAAGAAGAGAGTCACTTGGGGAACTAGGGGGGATCCAAATGAGCCAAATTAGGGTCATCTCCGCTTCCTTCTTTAGACAAACCCAGACTGTAGAGCAGATCCCAAAATACGGGACGTGCACTTGAGCCTGACAGGACTAGGGCAAAACTAGAAAAACCCTCCCTACCCCTTATCGTTTGGGGTCTGAGGCTCAGCTTGCCCCCTGCAGCAGTGTCAGAGTGACAGACAGAAAAATCCACCTTCTTTCATACCACCGGCAAGCAGCAAGCAGCAAAAGTGTCGACATGGACATTTCTCAGGTGGGTTCTCTCACTCACTCACACTCTCTTCTCTCTCTCTCTCACACACAAACACACACACAAACACACAAACCCAGAGGCAACTGAAACCTCGTGCAGCTTTCATTTCTCCACCATCCCGGCCCCTCGTGCAGGCGTCTCTCGACCCGGTGGATTTGCAATGTCAACTGCGGTGGGATTAAGGCCGGGGGGGGGGGGGGGCGGTGGGATGCAATAGGCGGGGCAGAGCGAGCCCAGTGGGAAAGCGTCGAACCAAACCCATCCTCCACCTGCACACCCAGGCCCGGCAGCAACTGGGGACAGCATACCGGTCACTGCCAGCACCGGGCTTCCCTCCACCGACCCTCACCACCCTCATCGAGGCTAGCGAGATTAAAGCAGCGCCAGCGGGCAGCGTTGCAGAGAAAGCTAGAAGGAGCTGCTGGGGAGGGGGATGCCGAGGAGTAGTGGTCGTCGGGATTCCCAGAAAGGATAGCATCCAGAGGGACATACGGAAAGGTTATGGAAGTCGGGGTAGCCCTAGCTTTTGACGGCCACTTCCAAGATCTCCAAGGTCCTCTTGGAAAAGCGCCATCCCAAGACACCCGGAAACCCAGGCTGGCGATACGTGGAAGAAGTTCGATTCGGGGCTCCCATATTTCTCCCGCTCGCGGCAGGGCCCAGAAGAACGGGCACGGGGAACCCGCTTGAAGAAAGGGCCAAGCGTAACCAACTCCCTGATTCAGCCTAATCGCTCTAGAGGGTGGGAAGACAGCTGGAAACGGGGACCTCGGTCTCCGCAACGTCTCTGCCGGACCTAAAGACCTCACGTGTTCCTAAAGACCCTGAACAGGTACTGGGAGACAGAGGGAGAGGAGAACGTAAAAGGCTTTCACTTACCCGACTTGGCAGGGTTGCGCTCGGAGCAGCTAAGAGACAGAGCCTTTACGGAGCAGCTCAGCCGTATCGCACACACAGTGTAAGCTTGGGGTTAGCGTCCAGCATGCGACCGTTTGGTTTGTGCCAAACAAAAGAACCCCACACAGGTCGTCCTCTTTTTCCCTTTGTGCGGTTGTGTTTAAATTCCGGAGGGTTAGTGAAACTTTGTAAGCAAGGATGTCAGTTAATCAGAACAATACTTCACATGGGACACGCAAACGGTACAGGGAGAACACATCATGCTCAGTGGGTTGGCGCTCGGCAGCTTTTTGCCCATCGGGTCGGTCTGTTTTCTCGGTCCGTTTTACAACCCTCCGTGGTGAGAATCAGTTCTCAGCAAGCAAATGTTAAAACTTTCCACAGGCTCCCTTTGATGGTGAAGCAACTTGGCCACGGCAGGGAGACCGACTCTGCCCTCTAACCAGCCCTACGGGGGCATTTTTCGGTTCCTCTCTTCCCCATTGGGTGGCCTGCAGGAATGCCAGGACCTTTCCTTTCAGTCTGTGGTCAATTCACTGCCCCCCCCCCCCCCCCCCCCCCCCGGGTTTGGGATGGACCCGGCAAATTCTCTTTCAGGTGCTAAACATAGGGCGACCCGGGGGGTCCCCACTTAGAGGAGGTTGAATCGTTACCACGGTCCTTTTTGAATCGCAACTCCCAGGCCGAATCAGCTAGAAACTTGCCCACCCCCAAAATCCTGCCCACAGACTGGCCGTTGTTTCACAACAAAGGAAACGAGCGGGCAAACAGACGCACATATAAATATATATATATATAAAATCCATCAGACACATGTATATACGGTACATATACGCTTACATACACACATACGTGTATCCGGGAGTGTCATGCTTACGGGCATTTTGACTCATTTTGCCTGACACATGAGATCAACATGGAATGGAAGCTGGTGAGGACATGGGAGGACAGTGTGGGAAAGAGGGACCCGGCGTCTCAGTGAGCGATAGGTCTCCTTCAATCGGCTGCAGGCGACCCTTCCCCAGAGAGACGCCGACGACTCAGACAACCTGGCTGGTAAGCTGTCCCCTTGGCATGAACCCGGTGGCACAGTTCCCTCTGCCTTTCGGTGCCACCGAGTAACCCGGGACTCTCTTAACGCCCGGTGACTCAGACGCAGGCACGGGACAACGTGGCCCCGTCCACCCCGCCGCTCCCCGCTGTCTTCTTTCCCCGGCCTTTAGAAAGCAATCGCCCCACACCTAGAGAGCCTTCCCTCGGGGCCCTGCGTCTCACTGCCGTTGACCGACAGGTACGTCACAGAGTCCCGGGGTGGAACGTAGACCAGGGGCTGCTAATGAGGGATTAAAAGCCAGAGTCAACGAGTGGTGGTCACCGGACGCCCAACCAGCCACGCCTCGTTCACGCCCCATGAGGATGCAGCCAGATGGCACCGGATGGAACCCGTTTCTACCTTTTGCTCTGTTTCCTGGGCCAACTGGCTCTGAAGTTGCTGGAGCTGATCGGCGGAGCTATCGCAGAGCTGATGGTAAGTCTCCTTCAGGGCATCCAGCTGCTCAGAGATCTGCTCCTTTTCCCGGTCTGAGAGCCTGCAGGGTGGGGAGCACAAGCTCTTAAGTCCGAGAAGAGCTTTTATGCTGCTTCCTGGAACTCTAGAATTTGCTATTTGGGAACTACAAAATGACGGCATGGGAAAGGGCTGGTTCCTTGGGCCCGGAGGTGGCAACCTCTTCCCGGACGAGGGGCCCAATTTATTTTCTTTAGCGACCCCGAAGTCCGATAGCCTAAGGAACTTAAATGAAGTTTCTTTACCCTGGACTTAGAATTCGGATTCCCGATTGGATTCGGAGAACCTCTCTGACTTAGAAGATACTACAACTATAGCCCAGCCTGCACACTTTGCTCCTCTAACACCGACTTCACTGTACCTTGATCTCATTTATTTCGCCACCGACCTCTTGCCCACGTCTTCCTTCCGGCCTGGAGCTCCCTCTCCCTTTTGTATACGACAGACCACCGCTCTCTCCACCCTTAAAGCCGTATTAAAATCCCACCTCCTCCAAGAGGCCTTCCCCGATTAGGCCCTCATTTCTCCTACTCCCTCTCCCTTCTGCATCGCCTTTGTACTTGGATCTATAACTTTTAAGCCCTTGATATTCATTCCTACCTCAACCCCACTGCCCTTACGGACATAACCAATATTTATTTTAGTGTCCATCTTCTCCTTTAGATCATAACTGCCTTATGGGCAGGGAACGCTGTTGCGCTGTACTCTCCCAAGAGTTCAATAAATAGCACTGATTGATTGCTTGATATAGAGAGTGAACGAAAGGAGGCAGCTGACAGTACAGTTTCAGGGATGGACTATCTCCAGATCAAGTCCCATCTTCTTCAAGAAGCTTATCCTGCTTAACCCAGACCAGAGAAAGACTCCATCCCTACAGCTCATTTCTGAAATTCCAATATTTCTATCTCCACGTGTTTACGTGAACTGTCAGCTCTAACGGGTGGTCTCTGAAGGCAACCCCATGCCTGCTCTCTAATACGTTCCCTGGTTCAAAGTCCCTTTGGTGCTCAGTACAGACTTGCTGACCGGCTGACCCTGGATGCCTTTTCTATTTGCGTAACCACAATTACGGTTATGATTCCCTCCCTGATTGCCCGTTTCCCCTCCCCCGCCTCGAGCAGCCAGCCGCCCGGTACTTACTTGTGGCCATGTTTGGCCAAGAAGATCTGGGCCGTTTTGATGGCGTCGGAGATCTGCTCCTTTTTCATCGCCAGCTCCTCAGCAAGAGCCTACGGAAAAGGGGCCAGAAGGAAGTGAGAAAAGGAGCCTCAAAATGGCTCCCAAATGCACCGAGCGGGACAGAGGGGGAAGCTGAGCCTTGTCAGGAGATGTATGATTTATGATATATGGGTAGGGGATGGTGAGGACTGCTGTTAGTCCTACGATTCTGTGTCCTGCATGGGGTGCGAGGAACCGGAAAGGGGTGAGGGGAAAAAGACGGGGTCGTCTCACTCACCTGTTGTTCTGAGATGGATTTTTCGATGTCTGTTAGATCTCTGCCTTTGGTTTTTCCTTGGGTAGTCTGAGCCAGACTAGACACCCAGCCCAGGAGTTCCTTCACCTTTTCCACGTTTTCCTGCTTCTCCTCTTCTACCACTTTCTGGAACGGGAAAAGGAGGAGGACACTGCTAGGATGAGGAAGTCAGAGGGTGACGGAGTCAAGACAAGATGGACCCTCGGTGTAAAATACAAGGCATCTCCAGGAGCTTGGCTTTCTAGAGCCCAACAGAGGGGAATAAGCAATAGGGTAGGACACTGCCAGTTTGGGATTCAAAACCCCCAAGGGGGTCAGAACACTTCACATGCACTCCATCTCGTTTTCACAACGGACTCCATTTCACGAGTGTGGGAACGGAGACCTGGAAGGCTTGTGACTTGTCCAAGGTCACAGGGCCAGCCCCGGGGACCACCTCCTGAGATTCTCGCCCACGCTGTTTCCCCACGCTGGCGGAGTTTTGGGTTACCCTCGAGTCAGACCCGGACCGTGCTCACCTCCTCTTCCTCGAGCCGCCGGAGCGCGTCACTAATATACTTCACGTGCTGGGTCGTTAAGGTCACCAGCGCCGTGTATCGTGTCCTCAAATCCATGAACTACAATCACGAGAGAGAGAGAGAGCCGAGGGAGACCTCCAGGGAGAGTAGGAAGGGCGGACAGGCAGACGCTTCTGCTTGGCTGGACTTCTCTTCAGAAGAGAACTTGGCTGTGTATTCCTTATATATTTTGACAGTCACAACAACCCCATAACACTTATGTAAACAGTCGAATTTTCTACTACTTCTCCTGTCCGTAATCTATTTTAATGTCTGTGTTTCCCCAGCAGACTGTAAGCTCCCTGTGGACAGGGATTGGATCTACTTCCTCCGCTGAATTCATTCAATCGTATTTAGTGAGCGCTTTTGTGTGCGGAGCACTGTACGAAGTGCTTGGAAAGTAAATTCAGCAATCAAGAGAGACAATCCCTGCCCACGCCGGGCTTAGAGTCTAGAAGAGAGTAACTGTGATATTTGTTTAGTGCTTCCTCTGTGCCAGGCACCGTACTAAGCACTGGGATGGATACAAGCAAATCGGGTTGGACGCAGACCCTGTCCCATGCGGGGCTCACAGTCTCAATCCTCACTTTACCGATGAGGTAACTGAGGCCCAGAGAAGTAAATGATAATAATAAATAAATAATAAAGGTATTTGTTAAGCACTTACTATGTGCCAGGCACTGTACTATGCACTGGGGTAGACACGAGGTCATCAGGTTGTCCCTCGTGGGGCCCTGTGCTTCCCTCCCACACTCTGCTAAACTGTCAGCCTCGTGAGGGCAGGGATCATCCCTCCTAACTCTGTCGTCCTCTCCCAGGCCCTCTGCCCACACCAGGCGCTCGATAAATTCTATCGGCTGACTGATTAGTGATGGAGGCCCACTTCCCTCCGAGCGAGAGACGGATTCCCCACCTCTTGGGTGATGGCATCCGAAGACGAGATCATGCGACGCCGTTTCCCGGGCGATTTCTGCTGGGATTCCACAAAGGCTCTGTACGTCATCAGCTGGAGCTCGTAGTCCTGAGGGGAAAAGAAACGGCAGGGTGGTTTAGAGATTTCACTTTCAGCTTCCTAGATCTCGATCCCCATGCCGAACGGGGACCGCTCTCTTGAGAAAGCCTTTCGGCTCCAGCCTGTCAACCGAATAGCTTCATGAAAACCCCTCGGTGGGTTTCCGCCTTGAGGTTGGTGACCTATCTAATAACGTTGGTATTTGTTAAGCGCTTACTATGTGCCGAGCACTGTTCTAAGCGCTGGGGTAGACACAAGGGAATCAGGTTGTCCCACGAGAGGCTCACGGTCTTAATCCCCATTTTACAGATGAGGTAACTGAGGCACCGAGAGGTTAAGTGACTTGCCCAAAGTCACACAGCTGACAAATGGCCGAGCCGGGATTCGAACCCATGACCTCTGACTCCAAAGCCCGTGCTCTTTCCACTGAGCCACGCTGCTTCTCTAACCCAAGCTGCTTTCCCACAGGGTGTGGGGGCGAGTGGTCAGAACTCAGGAGGAAGAGAAGCAGCGTGGCTCAGTGGAAAGAGCACGGGCTTTGGAGTCAGAGGTCATGGGTTCGAATCCCGGCTCTGCCACTTGTCAGCTGTGTGACTGTGGGCAAGTCACTTCACTTCTCTGTGCCTCAGTTACCTCATCTGTAAAATGGGGATTGACTGTGAGCCCCACGTGGGACAACCTGATTCCCCTGTGTCTACCCCAGCGCTTAGAACAGTGCTCTGCACATAGTAAGCGCTTAACAAATACCAACATTATCATTATTATTATTATTATTATTATTAAGTGCTGCCCCTGGTCCCTTTCTGGACACATCTCAAATGGTGTGTGTGCGTGTATGTGTTTTGCACGGAGGGGCGGGGGCGGTAGTTACCTTTACAGTGGTGGAATATTGCTGAGAGAACTTCTGACACTGGTCCAGCTTGGCCTGATTCCTCTCAATTTCTGCTACCAAAGCCTGGAATAGAATTTCACCATTTATTAGAAAAGTGGCTGCAAATGAAAGAGTTTCTCCTTCTCCTCCAGCCCCAGGAACAGACCTTCTTCTTCTATTTCTTCTTCTTCTTATTATTATAATAAAGACACAATGGCATGTACGCTTACTGTTTGAGAAGCACTGGGATAGATGCATGGTAATAATCGGATCAGGAACAGTGTGTCTCTGGTGGGGTTCCCAATCTAATGTATCTTGTCCCAGTTTACAAGTGAGGGAACTCTGGCACAGAGAGATTAGGTGATTTGCCCAACGATCCCAGCAGATCATTGGCAGAACAGGAAATACTACCTAGGGCTCTTGATTCCCATTCCCATGCTCTTTCCACTGGACCACACTTCCTCTCTCTATCCCCACGAACATTTTCAGCTCTGATGAAACGCAACGTGCCCCTTGGAAAGACAAGCGTCCCTTCAGTCGGGGGGTGACGTCACCGCCCTCCCCACAGCGGCCGCTCTGTGGAGGTTCGGGCGAGTGAACTAATCACGGAAAGCCTCTTGGAGGAGGTGAAATTTGACAAGGCTTCAAGTTGGGGGGTCCCGGTCTCCCTCTAAATCCTCCCAGTCCAACCGCTCTAACGTGACTGGAGTACAGTCAAGAGGGTCGTCTCACACTGAAAATAAGCCACTACTTCGGGAGGCCGATCCAAATGGCGATAAGCTGGGCACCGTCCACCCCAGCCACACGCCGGAGCATCAGAGCCAAACAGTTCTCATCTCCACTACTGAGGAGGGTGTGACGGGCTTCCTTGCTTTTCCTTCATTTAAATGGACCTAAATACCAATCAGGCTGTGGGTAAATTCCTTTCAATCAATTGCATTTGAGTGCCTACTGTGTACAGAACACCGTACTAAGCGCTTGGAGAATATAATAGAAACTGAAAACGCACCCCACAGCCTTGGCACGGCCCATCTCCCACCCCGACCACCCGTGAGATGCCAATGAGACTTCAGTAAGTTGGGGAATAGCTAAAAAGATTTTTCAGCTAAGAGGGTTTCCTGGCCTTAGGCCCGAGAATAGCCACCCACCTCACAGGGCCCAAGCTTCAGCCACTTGACACTCACAGCTCAGTCCCGGCTTTGCAGGGAGAATAATAATAAGGATAATGGCATTTATTAAGGGCTTACCATGTGCCAGGCACTGTACTAAATGCTGGGATGAACACAAGCGAATCGGGTCGTACACAGTCCCCATCCCACATGGGGCTCACTGTTTTAATCCCCATTTTCCAGAAGAGGTAACCGAGGCACAGAAAAATGAATGACTTCGCCAAGGACACAGCAGTCAAGTGGAAGGGTCGGAATTAGAACCCAGGACCTCTGACTCCAAGGCTCACGCTCTAACCAGTGGGCCATCCCGCTTAAGGGATCCCACCCGGGTGCTCGGCCGGACAGAACGGTCACCCTGTCCGTTCCCTTGTCGATGAAGACCAGCCCTAGTTCTCTCTGGGTCTGGTTTCCTGGTGACCGTCAATGAAAACGAAGGCGGTCCCAGCCGAACACCGACCCTTCCCCGCTCCCCTCAATCAGAAAGAGCAGGCCTGCCTACCGTCTGCTGGCTGAGCTGTTCCGACAGCACGCGGCTGTCCTCCGCCTGGCCGGGCTTCATCACCTCCTGCTGGGCCGTGGTCTCCTCGATCCACTGGATCAGCGCTCCGTGGCAGGCGCGGTAATCCCGCAGCACTTCCTGGATGCTCTCCAGGTCCGAAGAGCTGGAGGCGGGGAGCCAAAGGGAGAGGGCTACTGAGTGCGGTGCCTTGCGGCCAGGGGGCGCTCAGTAAAAGTCTTTTCTACCAATAATGATCGCGGTACTCGGTAAGCGCTTCCTACGTGCCTAGCACTGTTCTAAAAGCTAGGGTAGATTCAAGGTAATCAGGATGGACACAGTCCCTGTCCCACAGGGGGCTCACAGTCTCATTCCCCATTATACAGATGAGGTAACTGAGGCATAGAGAAGTTAAGAGACTTGCCCAACGTCACGCGGCAGGCAAGCGGCAGAGCCGGAATCAGAACCCAGGTCCTCTGCTGCTTCCTATTACTGCTACTTTCATTCTAAGGTGGTGGCAACTGATAGGCTAACCCTGAAGGGGAAAAAAATCGCCGAAGAACGGCCCGATCAGGGCTGGGGAGATGGGGCTCGTGTTTCGGTCACTGCTGGTTATCAGCCCTGGGCTCAGAGGCTCGGGGAGAGGCGGGGGCACTCACCGGGTCTCCATCTGGACCCCGACTCTCTGCCAACGTTCCCGCAGCTGGGCGCCCTTCTCCTGATAGCGCTCTAGGTCCAGGCTCCGTTCCGGCGTCAGGCGGCACAGCTGCTCTCCCACCACCTTCGCCTTGGCAAGTTCCTCGTCCAGGGTGGAGAAGACCGAGCTCTTGTCCTTCACGTCGCTGAGCCATTGCTAGAGAAACAGACGGGGTTGGAGGGGAGGGGTCGGGCGGGGCTTCGACGTTACCTCAGGGTTGGGGGCGAGAGGGGCCCACGTGCACCCTCGGAAAAACGCTCATTCTGAAGGGAGGCGGAGAAGGAGTTGGGAGGAGTCAGCCCCAACGAGCCAAAGAGCTTTCACGATAGTACACAATTTTCTGTTTGTCTTCCGGGGTAGATTCTTGAGGGAAGGGATTGTGTCTTTTACCTCTATTATACTCTATTCTGCACACGGTATGAGCTCAAGAGACACGAGTGATTAAATGACTGCCTGACAGCTCACAAGAAGCACAGACCTGATGGAATATACTCAGAGAATTCCGTTCGGCCAGGGCTTAAATTAGGGCAGGAATATTATTATTATTATCATCAGCAAGAACGACAGTAAATATCTCTAGTTCGCATGACACGTTTATATTTCCAAAGTCCTTTCACCTTATGCCCTCATTTAATCCTCGAAACATTCTCGAGGATAGGGACAGGCAGGTACCATTACCGCCGATTTAAAGATAAGGAAATAGGCCTGGAGGGGAGAAGGAATTTCCTTGAGATCAATGAACAGATATTTATTGTGTCACTTGTACTAATAAGATCTATGGAAACTGAGGCCCAGAGTGGAGAACAGAGTTGTCCAAGATATCGCCCGGCGTGGCAGAGCTAAAACTCCTTCTGCCTCCATCCCCGGCAAGTCCTCGGCCCTGAGCCCACGAATAAGTAAAGTATCGAGCCGGTGATGGCAGGAGACCCCTTCATACTTGGGATTTCAATTTCCAATCATTCAATCGTATTTATCAGTACAGTGCTCTGCACACAGTAAGCACTCAATAAATACGACCGAATGAATGAATTTACTGAGCTCTTACCGTGTGCGGGGCACTGTACTAAGAGATTGGGAGAGTACAACATAAAAATAAACAGGCACATTCCCTGCCCACAACTTTTCAATTCAATCGCATTTATCGAGCGCGTAATGGGTGCAAAGCACTGTCCTAAGCGCTTAAAACGAGCACCACCCTGAAAGATGGGCGGGCGGGCCAGGGGTACGAATGCGCGGGGCCGGTTGTCCGGCGTCACATACCTGCAGTGTGGACCGGTGGGTCTGCAGAGCTGAGAGGTCGGCAGGCACCGCCTCTTCCTGACTCAGCTTGATCTCGTATCCTTTGACCAAGAGCTCGGCGGCCTGCGCGCTTCGGACTATGACGTCCACTGTCTTCAATCTGCGGGGCGAAAGAAAAGGTTGTAAAATGGACGATCCCCTGAGAGGGCACGAGACCCTCCCCCTCAACCCGGCACCAGCGGATCCTGAACCCAAACTCTCGGTGACTTGTTTCGTTGCGAAAATCTCAACCAAAGGCAATCCGGCTCCAAGAGGTTAAGTACATCTTGTTGTTAAGTACATCTTACTATTGTATTATCGTCGCATTGTAATCTCACAACCGTTAAAGACGGTGCTCCTATTATGGAATGAAAAACTGGATCTTATCTGTCCGATCCACGGACGTATTTTTAATTGGCTTTAATTTTTGCCTTTTATTTTGCTTTTAATTTTTATATCTTGGGGCCGATCGATCAGTCTCTGAGCTCGTTACGGGCAGGGACTGTCTGTTGTTGTAGTGAACTCTCCCAAGTGCTTAGTACAGTGCTTTGCACATAGTAAGTTCTCAATACATACGACGGAAGGAACGGCTGAATGATCCACACCTAGGAAGCACTCAACAAATACGGCCCAGTGAATGAATCTTGAGAGGGTGGGGCATGAGAGATCCAAGGGAGGGGAAGAGGAGCCTGGAGGCCAATTACTAAAAAGCACCAGGTTTCAGGGCTTTAGGCTTTAGCCTGGGGGCTGCGGAAAGGGAAGCTTTCTGTGGGAACTGGCTCATCCCCTAGACTGTAAACTCGCTGTCTACCAACTCCGTTGAACCGTCCTCCAGCTGAGCACAGTGCTCTGCATTCGTTCAGTCAGTCGTATTTATTGAGGCGCTCACTGTGTGCCGGGCCCAGTACTAAGCGCATGGAAAGAACGATTCGCCAACAAATAGAGACAATCCCTGCCCACAGGGGCTCACTGTGTAGTGAGCGGGGGAGACAGGCATCAAAAAAAGTAAACAGGCATCAGTAGCAACAATATAAATAGAATTGTAGATGTATACTCATCATTAATAAAATAGAATAATAAATACGTACATAGATACACAAAAGTGCTCAGTAGAGTGCTCTGCACTAAGTGCAATAAATACGATCGAACGAATGAAGTGCTGTGGGGTGGGGGGTGGATAGAGCAGAGGGAGGGGGAAGGGGCGATGAGGAGAGGAGGAGGAGGGAGGAGCAGAGGAAAAGGGGGGCTCATTCTGGGAAGGCCTCCCGGAGGAGGTGAGCTCTCAGTAGGGCTTTGAAGCGGGGAAGAGTGCTAGTTTGGCGGAGGTGAGGAGGGAGGGCATTCCAGGCCAGAGGTGGAATGGGGGCCGGGGGTCGAGGGCGAGACAGGCGAGAACACACAGATAGCAGTCAGTAAATACCTCTGATCGACTGACTGATACCAACGAGAACAACCGGGGGGACACTCCACCGAGCCCTGCCTAGGACGGAGCTCTGCCCATTCAAAATCTGCCAATTCCACCTTCCCGGCCTACTTTTGCTGCGATGGGAATCTGATGCCAATAGGTCTGACTCCCAGCCCCCAGGGAGGAGCGGATTCCCTACGTCCCCACGCCCGGCCCTCTCCCGGCCAGTTCCGGATCCAACCGGGTAGCACCGACCCCCCTCCCCTCTGGGTCTTAGACCGGAAGCCGCCTCACTTGTCCAGGTAGACGGAGGACAAGCCGTAGACGTGGTCCATCTTTTCCACCAGCAGGTTGAGCTCTGAGCGCAGCGTGGGAGCGCTGGGGCCCGATGGGGAGCGCTGGAGGAAGCCGCTGCATCTGGAGGAGACGTCGTCCAACTCCGACTTCAGTTGCTGCAGGTCCTCCTGGGTGCGCTGTCGGGGCACACAGAGGGGAAACCGAGGCTCAGACCCCGGGCCCCCACAAGTACGGAGAACCCGGGACCCGCCCGGCGGCACCGGGATGGGTTGGGACCAACAGCGTGGGTCCCGGGGACGGTTAGACTCCGACGTGGGACATTCCCCACGCAGCCTGCACGGGGGGGCCTCCCAGCCCTCCAAAGCATTTAGTACAGTGCCCCGTGCACCGTAAGCATTCGATAAGTACCACGACAGTGTGGCCGCGTGGAAAGAGCACTGGCCTGGGTTCTAGTCCCGGATTCGCTACTTGTCTACCGTGTGACCCTGCGCAAGTCACTTTACTTCTCTGTGCCTCATCTGCCAAACGGGGATTCAATACCTGTTCTCCCTCCTACTTAGACTGTGAGCCCCATGCAGAACAGGGACGGTGTCCAATCCAATAAACCTGTATCTACCCCAGCACTTAAAACAGCGCCTGATCCAAGGTAAGCACTTAACAATAACCATAAAAAAAAAATAAAATAAAAGCACGAGCCACGTTCCCTGTCTGCAAAGAGAAGGATCCCGGCCTAGTGGATAAAGCCCGGGCCCGGGAGTCAGAAAGACATGGGTTCTAACCCCAGCTCCGCCACTTGTCTACTGTGTGACCTTGGCAAGTCACTTCACTTCTCTGTGCCTCGGCTGCCTCGTCCGTAAAATGGGGATTAAGACTATAAGCCCCATGTGAGATGTGGACTGTGTCTAACCTGATTAGCCTGTGTCTGCTCCGGCGCTTAACACAGTACCTGGCAAACATTAAGTGCTTAAAAAATAACCGTTACAAAATACAGGAGCTTCCCATCTAATGCGGGAGACAGATCTAAAAAGCAGTTTCCCTAACCATGGCATTCTGGGGCCCTCTGGGGGGGCTGTGATTTTCCCCCAGGAGACCACACCACTTCTTCTCCAGCCCCACACTCCCGCCTCCCAGCTCTCGGGACTGACCTCCTGCTCGGCGACGCGCAGGGCGGCGTCCTGCAGGGCGTCTCCGTCCGCCCAGGAGCCCGACGGGGATTTGATTCGCCCGACGACTCTCCGCTCGCAGTCCTCCAGGTGGAGCCGGATGTTCTTCAGCTCAGAGATGTAGTTCTTGGCCACGGTCTCATCCTTATCCTCTGCAGAGCCCCCCCCCAAGAGCCCCAAGGCCCGTCAGAGACCCCGTCAGGGCCCAGCCCGGGGCCCACCTTCCTCGGCAGACCACGGAGCCCCCCTCTACCGGGGGTGGGGAGGGTGAGGGGCCCGCCGGGCTCTACGAGTCAAATCTGGGGGAGACGCCCCCGTTTCCCGAGGCATTTGGAATTTGGCGGTGATGGCCGACGGGGAAGGGGGAGTGTGACCCGGGAGGGAAAGGGACAGGAGGTGGCAGATAGGACCGCACGTGAGCAGCGGGCTTTGAGGCTCTCGGCCTTCGGAAGGTGTCCCGATACCTCTTCCAGGGGCGGGCAGAGTGGCTCGTGGCGAAAGCCCGGAAGACGCCCACTCTCGGGACGTCTCTCCGGCCGGCATCTGCCACCCGTCCCCCTGAATGCCGATCGATCCCTTTGTAAACTACCAACGGTTCCCCGCCGGACCCGGCTGCGAAGGCCCGACTGAAGGGCCAGCAAACCTAGCCGCTCCCTGCCAAAATCCCCGGCACCTGCCGACTCTGCTTCCTCCCACTCTCCGGTTTTCTGCCTTTGGAACGGTAAGAGGGTGATGGGCCGCTCTGTAGCCCTCAGGTCAGACGGAAACGACTGAGTTTGGACCGTCCCCCTGAGGAGCGGTCTTTTACCCCTCTCCCGCGGCTCCCTCCCTACCGTTCTCCACAGATTCCAGAAGCCGCTGGAAATGCTCCTTGCAACCATCCACCTCCTTCTCCAGGCGCAGGCGGTCAGCCACGGAGAAGAGCTCGGAGTCCCGGCTGTCTTGCAGGAAGTCCTCGTAGTGGGCCCGGAGGCTCTTCATGGTCTGATGGCATTCCCCGGGGGGCAACGATCGGACCTGGGAGGACGAGCGAGCGTTAACCCCCAACCTGGGGGCCCGGCCCAAGGCACCTCGGTTTCTCCAGGGCGCTCCTCTCCTCAGGCTCACAAGGAGTCAGGGAGCCAAGGCTCTCTCCTGGAATCCTGTAGATACCGTCTCTGTTCGGAAAAGCCTTTTTCCTTCGGTCTCACGTGCCTGAGGTTTTCCTGTGACTAGGGTTTTCATCTACCAATACTTTCAGCTTAAAGAAGACCCCAACCATGATAAAGTTTTCATTTTAAAGAATATTAAGAAAAGTCTGTGCTGTCCAAATTTCAGATTTACAAACACAAATCTAGGACCCTTTGAGCTTTGTTATTGTGAGAGTTAACTGTGTCCCCCGGATTCCTTCTCCCCACAGGGATTCTCAACCTCACTTTTCTCCAGTCAGTTCACAAAGCTACTTGAGGGCAGAGTTCTTTTAATAATAATGTTGGTATTTGTTAAGCGCTTACTATGTGCAGAGCACTGCTCTAAGCGCTGGGGTAGATACAGGGTCATCAGGTTGTCCCACGTGAGGCTCACAGTTAATTCCCATTTTCCAGATGAGGTAACTGAGGCCCAGAGAAGTGAAGTGACTTGCCCACAGTCACACAGCTGACAGATGGCAGAGGCGGGATTCGAACCCATGACCTCTGACTCCGAAGCCCAGGCTCTTCCCACTGAGCCAAGCTTTACTATTAAGTGCTTAGTACAATGTACTGCACCCAGCAGAAGTGCAATAGATATTATTGATTAAGGGTCTGGAGAAGCAGTGTAACATAACGGAAAGAGCACGGGCCTGCAGTCAGAGGTTCTGGGTCCTAATCCCAGGTCTGCCCCTTGTCTGCTGTGTGACCATGGGCAAGTCTTTCCATTTCTCTGTGCCTCAGTTCCCTCATCTGCAAAATGGAGATTCGATACCTACTCTTCTCCCTGAGACCGTGAGCCCCATGTGGGACTGTGTCCAACCAATTGCGCTGAATCTACTTCAGCGTTTGGCACAGCAGTGGGCACAAAGCAAGCGCTTAAATACCTCAAACGTTATAATTGCTGAAAAGCAGCATGGCCTAGTGGATAGAGCATGGGTCTGGGAGTCAGAACCACCCAGATTCTAATCCCGGCTCTGCCACTCGTCTGCTGGGTGAAGCCGGGCAAGTTACTTCACTTTCCGGTGCCTCAGTTACCTCATCTGTAAAATGGGGATTGAGACTGTGAGCCCCAAGTGGGGCACGATTCAATTACCTTGCATCTACTCCAGTGCCTGCTACATAGTAAGCGCTTAACAAATACCACTATTATCCTCATTATTATTTTCTTCTGGGAGAGTCCAGCTAGCCCTCCCCTGCGGTAGCCCAGAGGGGCTCTTTCTAAATCACCTTCTCCGGATTCCAGCTCTGCACGAGATCCAGGTCCTTTCGCAGGTAGTTCCAGGAGATGAGGCTCTTTGTGTTCACGTGCAGTTGATGCCACAGAGTCATCACCTTCTGATAGGACTGCTCCACCCTGAAAAGAGTACGAGACCCCATGTCCATATCTGTAATTTCCTAATTTATATTAGCGTCCGTGACCCCCTCTAGACTCTAAGCTCCTTGTGGGCAGAGAATGTGTCTGTTTATTGTCATATCGAACTCTCCCAAGCATTTAGCACAGTGTCCTCTAGACTCTAAGCTCCTTGTGGGCAGAGAATGTGTCTGCTTATTGTCATATCGAACTCTCCCAAGTGCTTAGCACAGTGTTCTCTAGGCTGTAAGCTGGTTGTGGGCAGGGAATGTGTCTGTTTATTGTAATATCGAACTCTCCCAAGCGCTTAGTACAGTGTTCTCTAGAATGCAAGCTCGTTGTGGGCAGGGAATGTGTCCGTTTATTGTTATATCGTACTCTCCCAAGTGCTTAGTACAGTGTTCTCTAGAATGTAAGCGCCTTGTGGGCAGGGAATGTGTCCGTTTATTGTTATATCGTACTCTCCCAAGCGCTTAGTACGCACCTCAGTTTTCCCAGGACGCCCCTCTCCTCAGGCTCACAAGGAGTCAGGGAGCGAAGGCTCTCTCCAGGAATCCTGGAGAAACCGTCTCTCTGGTCAGAAAACCCTATTTCTTTAGGTCCCACATGCCTGAGGTTTTCCTATGACTAGGGTTTTCATCTACCAATACTTTCAACATAAAGAAATCCCCAAAACAACCATGATAAAGTTTTCATTTCAAAGACTGTAAGCTAACTGTGGATGGGGAACATGACTGTCACCTCTGCTGTGCTCCCCCAAGCGCTTAATACAGTGCCCCGCGTGTGATAAGCCCTCAGTAAATGACCGACGCCCGCCATAGGGCTCTACCTGGCAACTCCTCTACTCCACAGCGACAAGATAAAAATCAAGGTGTCGAGCAAGACTGCTCACTTAATCCTCCGCACAACTGGATAGCGAAGGCAGACAGGATTTGAAAGAAGACTTCAAACACACCACATCAAAATAAAGAGATCAGCTGAGAGCAAGCAAGGGCATCGGAGGAGTTATAAGAACGTCTAAGAGTGGCGATCTAAGCTAATGCTCGGTGTGGCCTGTTTCTATATACGCGAGGGAAACCTTGCAGAAACTGGCCAGAGTTAGCCGTCACAAGGAGACGGTGACCCCCCCCGCCCACTCCTCTAAAGCAGCTTCACTGGGGTTCACAGTCCCCAATTCACGGTTGCTTTGAATGCCCCCCAAATTAATCTGAGCCGGTACCAAATAAGATCTGGGCCGGCTACGTGGGAGATGCCGGTGGGATCAGTTGGCAGATTTCCAGAACAAAGATACCGAAGGAGCAGTGTGGCCTATTGTACCGAGAACAATCCTGGGAGTCACCACGACCTGGGTTCTAATCCCAGTTCCGCCGCCTGTCTGCTGTGCGACCATGGGAAAGTCACTTCACTTCTCTGTGCCTCAGCTACTTCACCTGGAAAACGGGAACCCCTCGTGGGGCATGGATTGTGTCCAACCTAATTAGCTTGTATCTACTCCGGGACTCAGTACAGTGTCTGGTACCCAGTATGTGTTTAACAGACACTTTTTTTTTTTTTTTAAAGGCACCAGATGTGTGCTTAGCCTGCCCACCGTCCTATCATCTTTCCTCTCGAGCCACAGGGAAGAGAACAATTTTGTTTCTGAGTATCTAGGGGCCTCTTGAATGCTAAAGTCAAGAAAGGAGTGGGTTGTGATGTGGAAGATGGTCATTAACTCAGCAGCAGTGACCCAGAAAGCAGAAACTCCAGAGCAGGAGTTTCTCCCCAAACCTCATTTTAGGGACATTTATTCGGGAAGCCGTTCAGCGAGGCGCTTACTGCTTTGAGAACGGCCTTGGAAAGAAGAAAACTCTCATACGTTCAACAAGAGTGGAAGAAAGAGGAATCTATAACTCGCTTTATTCCCAGAGCAACTCCTAGGAAGATGGCAGGCTGCTAAAAAGTTGGGGCTGGTAAATTGGGGTGCTTACTTTCAAACCTTGCTTGAAGGTTTTCGAGGGGAAAAAAACGGTAAAGGATGTGGGGGCAATGCTAAGAGGCAGCTGGGGTGGAGTTGATTCTATTATACTTCCCCAAGCACTAAGTACAGTGCTTCGCACACAGGAAGCGCTCCATAAATTCCACTGAGTGATGGATGATTACGAATGCCTCTGTAACAGGGAATTTTTGAAAAGCCTATATAAATAGCTTTAAGATCAATTAATCAATGGATTTACTGGGTGCTTAATGTGGGAGTGCCCTGTACTGAGCCTTGGAAAAATACAACAGAGTTGGCAGATGTGATCCCTGCCCATGAGAAGCTTTAAAGTCTGCAGGGAGATCAAGATCCAGGGGCATCAGAACTCCCTTGAGGGAAGATGAGGTGGCCCAGTGGATAGAGCACGAGCCCGGGAGTCATAAGGACCTGGGTTCTAATCCCAGCTCCGCCACAAGTCTGCTGTGTGATGTTGGACGAGTCACTCAACTTCTCCGGGCCTCAGTTACCTCATCCGTAAAATGGGGATTAAGACTGTGGGTCCCACGTGGGTCAGGGACTCTGTCCAACCGGATTAAATTGTATCTCCCTCAGTGTTTAGAAGAGGGCTTGGCACACTGTAAGTGCTTAACGAGCACCATAATTATTATTATTAGTTAACTTTTTGGTGCCCGAGTTACCCCATCTGTCCCTCATCTGTCCATGAGGGATGTGGATTGTGTCTAGCTCGGTTAGCCTGTATCTACCTGAGCGCTTAATACAGTATCTGGCACACAATTAAGACTTAACGAACACCACAATTATTGTTACTCTTGAGGGAGATCAGTGAAAATGGGAGCCAACTCGGATCACCAGAATGAGACCCCGGCAACAGCCATCCCGAGCCCACGGAGATTACCTGTTGGCCATCTCAACGGCCTCTTTATTGGGCGGGGGGATGAGGAAGCACACGGATGGCACCATCGCCTCGTTTCCCGTGGGGCTGATCACCTTCCATTTGGTTCGGTGGGAATTATCTTCCAGGACACACTCGTCGTTCTTACAGATCGTGATCTGGGGAGGGGGATAAAGCAGGCGGGTTCCGATCACCGCGGGGCTTCACCCTGAGGCCTCCGGCCCGCGGCTCAGAGGCTCCGGAGGAGGGATTTCCGGAGGACGGTTTTCCGGAGGATGGTTTTCCAGAGACGCTGGGGTCACCGCGTGCTGAGGTTGGGTTTTTGAAACGGCTCATTTCCCACGTGAGTAATGTGTCTCCCTCTAGACTGTAAGCTCGTTGTGGATACGGAATGTGTCTGTTTATTGTTATAATGTACTATCCCAAACACTTAGTACAGTGCTCTGCACACGGTAAGCGCTCAACAAATACGACTGAATGAACGAATGTCCTGGGGGACGTCAGCAGGCTAAGGAAGGGCTGGGGGCCGCCCCTGGAAACGGGAACCCTGTCGGCTCCGACTCCCTTTGGAAAGAGAAAGTTAAGCCTCGGGCCGGGCCAGCAGGGAGTGCAGGATAATGACTCCCCAGTCTTCCCCTCTATCCTGGGAGGAAGGCCGGGAGCAAGCTAGTTTTGTGGGAGCCTAGACCTGAAGGAGCTGGATGAAGGCAGCCATGGGATCGGGAAAGAGTTGAGAACAGAACCTGGCCCCTTCTGGAACCTCGAAGAAGCAGTGCATCTTTGTGGCAAGAGTTTGGGCTTAAGAGTCAGAGGACTTGGGTTCTAATCCCGGTTCTGCCACTTGCCTGCCGTGTAACTATGGCCTAGTCACTTCACTTCTTGGCTTACTAGTTTCATCTTCCGGAAAATGGCGATAACATACCTGTTCTCCCTCCATCTTAGACCGGGAGACCCGTGTGGGATGGTGACTGTGTCCTACCTGATGACCTCATTTCTATCCCAGGGCTTAGTACAGTGCTTGGCACATAGTGAGTGCTTCACAAGTACCACAGTTCTTCTTCTTCTTATTACCCCGCTTCCCCATCCTCGCTCCATAAAGGAGTTTCTCCACCCACCTTTACAGCTGGATTCCTCCTCCCTTGTATCTCTGATTATCGGATTTCCAACCCAGTGCTTAGGTAGTGGTCAGCCCTTAGTAAACGCTTCATACCACACATTGATAAATTGCCTCTTCATCCATTCTCTGCCTTAGCAGTGAGGCACTCCCCCTCTGCTTTCCATCAACCACTAGAACTGTCCGGTCTTGCCATCTCTCCTCTTCTTTCCATCTACCATCTTCCCTCTTCCCTCGCGTCCTTCCATTGACAACTCAGATTCAAATCCCACGGCTTCCCGTGCGTACCTCAATCTGGCGATAGTCACAGATGGCCTTGACCGAGATGGTATTCTTCAGCATGTGGTCGGGATTCCTTGGCTTCAGTTGGACAATGGTCTTCGACCTTCCCACGAGACTGGCGATTGAACTCTTTGACTGAATGAGCTGCTCCTTTTCATCCTGTGAGGGGAGAGAGAAAGAGCGGGGGGGCATAAAGGCTGCTAGTTGAGAGGACCAACCCGGAACCAAGCAGAACCCAATGCCAATCCTGCCAGCCAGCGGAGGAATATGAGATAAACCCGGGATGGAGGGAAGAGGAGAACGTCCCCGTCTTCCCGTCAGCTCTGGGGCACCGGGATTTTTACAGGCCTTCTCCCGGTTCCCGTGAGCCATAAATTCGCATGCATAGGTCGTCGTCGACGGGCTTCTCGAAACGTAGCTTGCCAACCATCATACATTAGTGACAGTAAGCCAAGCTCTCTCTTGGAAAACTGGGGCATGCCACCACGTTAGGAAGAAGCTGGAGAGTTCAAACGCTTCGGTTTTCTTTTTAAGCGGTATTTGTTAAGCGCCTTCTAGGTAACAAACATTGTTCTAAGCACTGAGGTAGATGCAAGTTAATCGAGCCCCCTGTCCGACATGGGGCTCACACTCTACCTAGGAAGGAGAACAGGTATTGAATACCCATTTTTCCAGGAGAGGAAACTGAGGTCCAGAGAAGTTAAGTGACTTGTCCAAGGCCGGGCAGCAGGCAAGTGGCAGAGCCGGATTTAGAGCCCAAGTACTCTGGCTCCCAGGCCTGGGCTTTAACCACTAGACCACGCCGTTTCCCGTACTGCCTTTCTTGCTCTTAAGACAAACCCAATAACCCACCAAATTAAATCGTCCAAGCTCCGTCCCCCCCGGGTTTCACTGTCCGGAGAGAGCAAGCTCGAGCCGCCCATCGAAATATCTAATTTCTTCAACCAAGGCAGCCGGTCAAGACCCCCACCAAGGTTAAAGCAGTAAACTCGGCAGCCCGTGGGGCTTTTGGTCATCCATCAAAATTTAGTTTGGTTTCAGAGGAAGATCCTCCCCAGAATTGAAACTCTCCAACTTCTACTAACCCGATAGCCTTGTTACCTCAGGAGGAAATGGTAGAGAAGCACTGCCAATACCTAAACAGACTGACTGTGCAGCAGAGGATCGAGGTCTTGCCTCATTAACCAGGATGGGTCGGCTTGGACTTGAGGACTCCAAGCCCGGAGGGCAGGACGGACTGCAAGCTCGTCCTCTAGACCGTAAGCTCGTCGTGGGCGGGGAATGCGTGTTATACGCTGTTATACCCTACGCCCCCAAGCACTCGGTACAGTGCTCTGCACACAGAAAGTGCTCGATAAGTACACCACTGATTGATTGATCGATTGATGAGAGTGGATGGGATGAGCAGAGGGAGGGAAGGGGGGGAAGGAGGTAATAATGCCAGGAACCATCATCATAGAGGAAAGAATATTGAAGAAAAGAAATGCTTAAATCAACTACCTGTGCCTGTCCCAGGGAGCATGGTTGGAAGAAATACAACTTTTAACTCGGGAGTTAAGAGAAAAGATGGGAATAGGTCAAGGAGACACGGCCATCCTGTTCCACGTTTCAGATCTGGGCTCTCCGCCTCCGCTCCATTAAAGCAGAGGCGGCCGCACCCCAGGTGCCGGTTTCTGACCCCCTGACCCTGACCCCAGGGTCTCGGGTCCCAGAGGTCAAATCCTCGTCGGAGAAAGGAAACTCTGAAGACCACCAGAAGCCGGGACAGACGTTCCCCCGTCCCGAATTCCCGAGCGAACAAACCGAGGGGGAGACCCGGGTCACCCCGGGCCCCCGGTGACTCCGCCAGCCTGTAGCCCCCGTCCTGGAGAGGAGGGAACCGAGCCTTGGCCCTCAAGGGGAAGAAGAAAGATGACAATGAGCTCAGCAAAGTTACCCTATGTCGGGGGAGACAAAAGGTGGAGCCGGGGGAAGGGAGAGGAGATCAGCATGGAGAGGAACATTAGGCAATTAGCCCTTCCTGCCCTTAGTTAGTGCTGTCGCGGGTGGATTTCCATGTGCTTCCTCAGCTGAATGCCCACATCCATGTTTAACCCCTGAAGTATTACAGGATAAGGAGTCCGGACGAATGCCCGGACCAGAGGTTGTCTGCTCGGCAGGGAATTGAAGGTCGCAATCGGCGCTTCGTATTTGGATGCACTGCTCGCTCCCTAATAACTGTAGTATTCGTTAAACACCGTGTGCGTGCAAAGCACTGGGGGAAATAGGAGATCTTGTCAGACAAAGTCCCTGTCCTACTTGGGGCTCGCAGTCCAAGGGGGAGGGAGAACAGGTATTGAATCCCCATTTTAAGATGAGGAAACTGAGACCCAGCGGTGAGGTGGCACGTTCTAGCTCACACATCAGGCAAGTGGCAGAGCTAGGACTGGAACCCAGGTTCCCTGACTCCCAGGCCCAAGATCCTCGCACTAGGCCACGCTGCTTCTCTCTCAAGTCTTCCCTTTAGTGTCTACTGCCGACTGCTTATTTGTGGTGGTGTAGTAGGTGGTTTTCCACAGGCCTTGGGTGTCCAGCCTGGACTCCAGGTGAGGGAGACAAGAGAGACATTCCCGTCGGCTGTGGAGAAGGCCCACTCACGTTTAATAATGCCAACATCCCCGCACCCGACTTGATTACCAACCTTCAGGAAAGGATAGCTCGGCGGGCGAATGAGCCAAAAATAGATTTGGATTAAATGCTGGTCTATTTCGGGGCCTAAATCGATCGGGCGGAGGGGCCACTCGGCTCCCAAGGCTTTCAACTCCTGGCAAACCAGACCCGAATGGAGGCTGCGATCAGAACCTAACCTGCCGTCAGCTCGTCAGCTGACCTCGTCAGCTTCCTTGACGAGGAAGGAAAGGGGGAAGGTGCCTAGGGCCACCTCCTCTCTGCTCCAACACCCTGCTGCGCTCTAGGTATCATCACATTAAAAAAAAAATCAGACTGGGGCTGCGCCAGAAACCTCATTAGCAACCGTTGCTAGAAAAGAAGAGAGAAAGAGGGGGAGGAGGAGAAAGTTTTCTGATCTCAACCGGCCCGGCGGACAAGACTTTATCCAATCGATTCGTCCTGCGGTCGTCGGGAGGGTGAGCTCCTTGAGGGCAGGGATCGCATCTACCATCTACCGTCGCGCTCTCTCAAACGCGTAGTCCGCCCACAGTTAGCACTCAGTAAACCACACTGCCTGACTTAACGAGGGCGGCCCCGTCCCCGCCGGATGGAGCTTCTTTTCCCGGAGGTTCGGAGGGGGCCGGAAAGCCCCTCCGAGAGGTGAGGTGTAGGCTACACCCACCATGGAGTCTTGGAGCAGGTCCTCGAGGCGTAGCAGGCTGGTGTTGTGGTCGCAGGAATATTTCCGTTTGATGGAGTCCTGGAGGTTACGTAGGAACGCCTCCAAATCGCGCGCGTCGCTGAAGAACTGCAGGGAGACAACGGGGGCGGGGGGACGTGCAGTCAGTCAGTCGCATTTATTGAGCGCTTACCTCGTGCAGAACACTGTATTAGGCACTTGGGAGAGTACGATGTGACAATATAACAGACACCTTCCCTGCCTACGACAAACTTACAGGCTAGAGGGTTCAGAGAACCGGGATTGCGAGCCCTCCCGAGGGGCAGAGGACCGTGTTTAATCCCCACCCGTGTACTCTCTCCCAGTGTAGAGTGCAGTGCTCTGCACGCATTAAGCATTTCATAAATATCATTATAGTACCAGGAACCCCTGGCTTCCAAGGTAGGAAGGAGCCCCCCATTAAACAGAGCCAAATGGCTCCCAAAGTCATCTTCATAACCTGGGCTCAGCCAATACGAACCCCACCCTAAAGCCCCAGAGGAGTCTGCCTGTTTCGTTCTCGTTATCTTGGCTTCCGTTCACTCCCCTGTGAGGTGACGTCCCTGGGTCTGATGAGGAATAACATCTACGGTATTTAATATGTGCGCTCTCTGGGCCTCAGCGCTGGGCAAAACGCTGAGGAAGATACAAGATGATCAGATCGGACCCAGGCCCTCTCCCACAAGGGCTCACAACCTAAGTTTGGGACTGTGGGCCTCTCTTTCCCATTTCACAGACGGGTAAATTGAGGCCCAGAGCAGTCAAGTGACTCGGCCGTAGCTGTCGGTGGCAGAGCTGGGATTAGAACGTGGATCTACTGACTCCCCCCATCCCGTGCACTAGGCCCCTCTGCCTCCGGCCCCCACAGTTTGCAGGACTGAAGGGTCCCCGCAATTTGCAATAAGACGACGGGAGCCTGTTTGCGTCGGCCAACAAGAGGTGACTGGAGATCGGTACATCTGCAGGAGAGCCAAGAATCCCGGCACAGCAGCCCGTGCAGATGGAAACCACTTTCTTCACATCCCACTCTGGCTCTAACAACAATAATAATAATAATGTTGGCATTGGTTAAGCACTTACTATGTGCAGAGCACTGTTCCAAGTGCTGGGGTAGATACAGGGTAATCGGGTTGTCCCACATGAGGCTCACGGTCTTAACCCCCATTTTACAGATGAGGTAACTGAGGCACAGAGAAGTGAAGTGACTTGCCCATAGCCACACAGCTGACAAGAGGCAGAGCCAGCATTCGAACCCATGACTTCTGACTCCCAAGCCCGGGCTCTCTCCGCTGAGCCAAGCTGCCAGAGGGTTGTTTCTACAGTAGCGGTGATGGCTCGCGCTGAACCATGCGCACTCTCTCACCCGAACCTCCCGCCCGCACACCGCGAGATGGCCAGTGGGGAGAAGAGGTGCATCCGTATCATTCCCCTCTTAACCAGCTGTATTCTTCTGAGCCAAGTGGGCAAGTGAGCGGGAAATTCTCTCTCACCGTCGCTCACGGATGCCGTCTGCCGGTGTGCGGCGTCCTCTTCACGCAAGGACCACTACTGTGGCAGCGGTTCTGACGGCGACTACTGTTTATCGACCGAGATCGCAGCTGGGGCGAGCGGCCCCAGGCTACGTACCTGAAAGTAAGCGGTGTTCTCCTTCACGTGCTGCTCCACGCACAGGCACAGCTGCCTGATCCACTGCCACTGGGACTGGACGGCCGCACTGTACGCCTGCAAAAACACAGACCGACGTCGTCCCCCCGTGACCTCCACCCCAAACGGGTGTTAAACCCCCCACCCCGATCTAAAAGGACGGATGAGAGACCCGAGTGGCCCCGGGAAGGGTGGTTCTTGGCAAATGCCAGTGGACGGCTCTCCTGAGGGATGAGGCGGTCTTCCCCCTTCCCCCCACGCCGCACACCACGCGCGTTTTGAGGCGCTCTGGCCCCTCCCCACGCCCCACACCTCTACGGTCTGCTTGGCCGGGTGATTCTCCGAGGACAGCAGCTCCGCGGTGTCTTGGAGAGAGCGGAACACGTCTTGTTTCTCTTCCAGCTCCATCCGCAACTCCTGACGAGGGGACCACGCGTGGGTAAGCTCGCCAACCACGGATAATAATAGTGATAATAACAATAATAGTAACTGTGGTGTCTGTAAAGTGCTTACTATGTGCCAGGCACTGTACTGAGCGCTGTACTTAGGGCAGTGTTTGACACAAAGTGAGCACTTAAACACCATGTATATAGGTAAATATATATATATATATATAAAAGTAAGCTCTCAATAAATAACTTCCAATCATTCCATCGCACTTATTGAGCCCTTAATGTGCGCGAAGCGCTTGGAAGGGTATAATATAACAACAAATAGACCCATTCCTACCCATTAGCTCTGACTGACTGATTGCTCTAGGCAGATTCTCCTCCATGGACAAATGCCAATCCTCAGAACTTGACCTTTTCCCCCCCTCCCAACCGGGCAAAGGCCCGATTGAGTTGGCAAGGGCCTCTGGGACCCAGGCCGGGGTGGTTCGCCCAAGCCCGGCAGACCCGGCAGAATTTCTAGGGATCCGGCCCGGACTCACGGAGAAGTAATTCCTCTTGGCCGTGACGTTGGGATTGTTGTCGCTCCAATCGTAGGCCAGCTCCTCCTCCTCCTTCTCGTTCAACCAGATCAGCTCGGCCGTGGCTCTGGAGACAAATCTGTGCAGGCTCTCCAAGTGCCGCAGGCGGGAGCCGGAAGTCTCCTGCAGAATCGAAACGACTTGCGTTAAAGTCACGGGAGGGGGATTGGGAGCCACCTTCCGGAAGGCGGAAAAGCCTGATGGGCGGAGGGGTCGTGCTGGGGACTTCCCGGGAGCCCTGCCGGCCCCTTTTGCTCCAGAAAGGATAAGTCCCCAATTAATCAATCAGTGGAATAGACTGAGCACTTCCTGTGGGCACGCAGAGTACTAAACTAAGCGCTTGAGACGGTACAATCCAAAAGAGGCGGTGAACGTATTTCCTACCCGCAAGGCGCTTACACCCTGGAGGAGGAGCGAGCCAGGGCCCAGGAGAGAGCCAGGATTCTAGGGGGAACCTTAGGGGAAAAATGAACCCCCCGAGGCCGTTTAGGTTCTGGAACAGATTCCCTCCCGAGACGTGGGGTTGCTCGCCACGGCACCCGCCCCCTTCCGACTGAGTTCCCCAGAGGCGGGACCCAGGTCTGGCCGTGGCTTTGCTTTCCTCGGGAGAACGTGGGGAAGCGATCCAGATTCGGTGCCAGGCGACAGCTGGGAGCGAATCTGTTTGTTTGGAAACCAACAGGAGTAACAATTCCCGGCAAATCCTTTGGGAAGAGCCAGCGAGCGTAAGGATAGAGTCCTATGTGAATCGAAAGAAAGGGTCAGGGGCGGATGTGTCGGATCGGTCGGTAACTTGGTCCAGCCCAGGTCTTCGGTTCTTCCGTCGGGGAGCCCCGGGAAACGGCCTGGACCGTCTCCACTCACCATCAGTTTACAGTACTGCGTCTCCAGCTTCCCCAGCGTTTCAGCGTAGCTGGTGCGGAAATTCTGAGACATCTTGCCCTGAGGAGAGGGAGAGATGGGAAAATGCTCTGGAAAGTGGCCCGCTTTCCTGCAGAGAGACTAAACGAGCAAGGTCACGGGCTTTGTTTCAGCTCTTGGCGTGATAGCCGGTCACCGACAAGGACCAGAATCATGAACGCTAAGAGCTTCCTTCTCCTGAGGGATGAGGCCTAGAAGAAAAGAAGGGAGGCATCTTTGCCAACCACAAGAGTCACCGAGGGCAAAGCTGACCGTGGTACCCAACTCTGGTATTCTCCTGACCATCAGTCACTTCCCTGCTGTGTGAAAGTGGGCAAGTCACTTCACCGCTCGGTACCTCAGTTTCGTCATCTGTAAAATGGGGATTCCACACCTGTCCTCCCTCCCCATTAAACTGGGCATTCCAAATGGCTCTGACCGGATAATCTTGCATTTACCCCAGCGCTTAGTACAGTGCTCGGCACACAGTAAGCGCCTAATAAACGCCACAGTTCTTATTATTATTCTGACTAGGGGCCTTGGCACCTCCGTGCCTGGCAACAGATGCCTCCTCCGGGCAAACTCTCTCTGCCATCATCCGCCCGCCTCTCTCTCCGGGTCAAGAGTTCTCGCCAGCCCTCCTCGTTCCATCGGCGAGTCAAGCCCTCCGCTCAGAGCGGAGCGCCTCCGGCTCTGGGGCCTGGGGCCGGGTGCTCGCTCACCTCGTACATCCTCGCCTCCTGGACGCTGGAGCCCAGTTCCTCCACGCTGGTGTGGATGTGCTGCTGGGTCTCCAGCTGCGACTCCACGCTGGGGAGATCACTGCCCCACTCGGCCCTCTCCAGTTTCATCTGCGGACAGACAAGCGAAAGCCGCCGCCCCCAAAATGCCAGATCGGGGAGGTGCTCGGAGCTGAGACCCCGGGAACGGCAGGCTTCTGAACATTAGGAGATCCCAGCATGTGTGGTGGGGGGATCTGGGTCGTCTAACCCATTTTCTAGGCATTTTGCCTGACCCAGGAGGGGACCAAACTCCCTCTCCCATCAGCCAGATGCTCTTCTGCCCCTTCCGAGCTCCCATAACAGGAAGTGGAACTGGCTGGTCTCGAACCCCTAGCGTTCCTCTCTGGAAACTTCCTTTCACGAAGCCCAGAAAGAAAGGCGACAATCCGGGCAGAATCGGGCAGCAGGGACCGACTGCTCTTCACCCTCTTTTAGAATCAACTTAACCATCTGTCAGGCGACAGTACTTACCGAGCACCTACTCTGTGCAGAAGGCTGTACTAAGCACTTGGGAGACTGTGATAGAGATAGCACACTTACAATCCCAGCCCTCAGGGAGCTTACAATTCGGACGGGAAGACAGACCCCGAAATAACTCGCTGGGAGAAAAGAGCGGAAGTGGATAAGTACGAGAGGCAGTGCTTAAAAGGACGATATGTAAATATTTAAGGCCAAATGAGGTGAGGAAGCTATAAATAAGAGTCTCACGAGGTCTGGAGCGATGGATTTCGGGCACGTAGCGGGGCTGGCTTAGCGGGGCCAAGTTGGCCCCACTGAGTCAAGAGAAGCAGCGTGGCTCGGTGGAAAGAGCATGGGTTTGGGAGTCAGAGATCAGGGGTTCGACTCCCAGCTCTGCCACTTGTCAGCTGTGTGACTGTGGGCAAGTCACTCCACTTCTCTGTGCCTCAGTTACCTCATCTGTAAAGTGGGGATTAAGACGGTGAGCCTCACGTGGGACAACCTAATTACCCTGTACCTATCCCAGCGCTTAGAACAGTGCTCTGCACATAGTGAGTGCTTAACAAATACCATTATCATTATTATTATTATTATTATTAAGTCTCAGAGCAGTCACCTTCAGCCAAGGCGTATGTGGCAAGTGAAAGCCCACGGGATGGAGGAGGAGGAGGTGGAGCGGGAGGAGGAGTCAAAGCCAAGTCAAAACAACAGTCCAAGCCAACTGAAACGCTGGGTGATTCTGGCCAAGTGACTTGGGAGAGGACACTTTAACGGAGCTGGTAGACATATTCCCTGCCCACAGGGAGCCTACGGTCTACAGACCGTAGCGTTTCCCCCCCCCCCCCCCCGCCGCCCACCACCCCTCGGTGCTTCACCCACCTGCATCTCCTCCACCCAGGCCAGCAGCTCGTACACGAACCGCAGGTTCCCTTCGTCCTCAGAGGACGAGATGGCCACCAGCTCCGCCCGGGTCATGGGCTTCCGGAACCAGGAGGCGGAGGTGGTGTGAGTGCCCTTGGTCAGCGGCTCCGCTTTGGACGGGGCCGTGGTCAGGGCCGAGGGCTGCGTGAGCTCCAGGGTGGTGAAGTGGCCCTTCCTGTACAGGTTCGTGCATTCCAGCCGCAGGGTCACCAGCTCGTCCTGCAGCCGCAGGATCCTGGGGTGGGCGGGAGGGGGGAGGGGGGTGAGAGACGGGGGCGGGGGGGGGATCAGCCGCCACACCCGCCCCCCGGAGGACAAACCCACCCAAGGGCTTCCCCCTTCCTTCTCACGATTTGCTTCCGGGGACGCAAGCGGGACGGGGCAGCATAAGATGGGGCAGATTAAGAACGTGAGTCCCACGTGGGCAGAGACTGTGTCCAACCTCATTAACTTGTATCTACCCCAGCCCTTTAGAATAGCGCTTGGCACGCAGTAAGCGCTTAACAAGTACTATTATTATTAACCCAGCGAGGCTGAGGGACGAGCAGGGGTGCAGTCCAAAGACGCCCCGCTCACACACACAGGGGAAGAGGTCAGCCGGGGCTTGTGCCCACACCCAGGTCGGGAATCCGGCAGCCCCTACAGTGGGCAAGACGTCCTCCTCCCTCTAACCCGCTCACCGGAAAGCAAGCTCCTCCAGCTGGTAGTAGTTCTCATCTCGGAGGATCTGGAGGTCCACCTGCAGCTGCCTGATGAGCCCCTCGCCCTCCTGCAGGTACGGGACGACTTCCGACTCGTACTGCACCGACTGGCCCAGCTCCAGGTGGGCCGTGTCCTGTGGCGGGGAGGAGACGGACGGTTAGGGAGGGGAGGAGGCCCATCTGGTCGTTACCATCCACGTCTGTGGCTCCAACTCCTAGGTGACACCATTTTGGGGGTGGGGGCGGTCCCCTACCCCGCCGAACCGGACCATTCTGCCACCCCGAGAGGAAAGCGGGAGCCCGAGGCACGCACTTACAGCCTGCAAAGTGTTTCTCGCTAGTGTCAGTTTTTCTTCGCAACTCAGAGCACCGTTCTGGATTTTGTTCGCAATCTGTAGCAGCAATTCCAGCCTAGAATGAAACAAACCCATCCATCAACCAATCGGTGGTACCTATAGAGGGGCTACACGGTGCGAAGCACTGTACTAAGAACTTGGGAGGAGACATGAGAAGAAGACACGCTCCCCGGCCTCCAAGGAGCTTCCAATCTAGCGTGGGGGACAGACCCGGAGTCGTGTGGAAATCAGGAGGATAGAGGGCGGCCTCCGAGGAGCGTCCGACCTCACGCGGGGGATGGACGTAAAGTCGCGTAGGAACTAGGAGGAGGAAGGGCTCAGGCGGCCATAGTTGGTTCTGGAGGGTTGACTTGGTTGAATTCTTCGCTGACCTTTCCACCGCTGGTCGCAAGGACTTCTCTCGCTCCAGCATCTCGAGGATTAGTTTTCCCCACTCTTCTTCCACATCGTTAGGGTGATGGCCCTGGGGGAGCTGAATTCGCCCAAATTCAATCCAGACCTAGGAATCGGGAGCAAGCGGAGACACTCTTATCCTGAAGGTCCGGGAACAGCTTCTCCCGCGAGTCCCCTCCGGGACCGTTCATTATTTATTATTCTGGTAATCGTTAAGCGTTCACTATATGTCAAGCACCGCTTAGAGTGTTGGGGTAGATACGAGGCCATCGGGTTGGACCACGTCCCATAACCCCCCGTCATCCGTTTTCCACTGGGCCACAACGTATCTCAGGGCGGGAGCAGCCCGCCTTACCTCGAGCAGTTTGTACAGTTCCTCTATTCTTCCTTTTTCTCTCTCCTTGGCTGGGATCTCAGTTTCTTTGAAGTGTATGTACTGATTATAAAGTGCCTGCAGTGGGACACGGGAAGTCGATCAGTGGTACTTACTGAGCGCCGACTGTGCGCAGGACTTGGGCGAGGACAATTCAAAAGAGTTGGCAGACACCTTCCCTGCCCACAACCGGTCTAGAGGGGGATGGATTCAGGGTCCAGCTTTCCACTCTCCCTCCCCAACGGGCCACAGACTCCCAACTCTGACGTCTGTGTCCCGGGGTCCGGTCGAATCTTCAAACCCAAGCCACGCTTTACCTTTAATTCAACGGGGTTCTGGGGGAAGGATTTATCGGACATCAGGATCGTGTGCTGTTTGATCCAGGAGATGAGGGAGTCCACCCGATTCTGGTATTCCTGCCACCTGGAATCCACTTCCTGTTGGCAAAGGACTGGGTCAGAGATCCTCTGAAGAGCGATATTTACTCACCCAGAGAGGAAGACGTCCCAGCTATGTTTCGGTGCATTTTTACTCTAAGCCGGGTTTCCCGATCAGTCAACGGGATTCATGGAGGGCCTACTGAGTGCCAAGCACGACGCTAAGAGCGTGGGAGAGCACAAGAGACTCGGTAACTGCGATCCCTGCCTTCGAGGAGCTTACACTATAGCGGGGGAGAGGAAGATGCTCTCAACGACTAAATGAGAGGACCGAGAAAGAAAGCAGATACGTAGGCATGTGCTTAAATAACGGGATACAAGAGCTACAAGTGGTGGTGAATATAGAAGCACATCACTGGCGTAACAATAATAATAATAATAATGTTAAGCGCTTACTATGTGCAGAGCACTGTTCTAAGCGCCGGGGTAGACCCAGGGGAATCAGGTTGTCCCACGTGGGGCTCACAGTCTTAATCCCCATTTTACAGATGAGGTAACTGAGGCACAGAGAAGTGAAGTGACTCGCCCACAGTCACACAGCTGACAAGTGGCAGAGCCGGGACTCCAACCCATGACCTCTGACTCCAAAGCCTGTGCTCTTTCCACTGAGCCACGACTGAGGTGGCAATTGGGTGGGTAAAACCGGGGAGAGGACTAACGAAACGGTGATCGCTTCCTGCATTCCTCTGGACGGAGGGAGACTCCAGAAAAGGGGCTCTGAAGGCTTAGTTATCTGGGTTCCTGGATGGCTCGGGCTTGATCAGGGGCTGCGGAGTCCCTCGGCTGAGGCTTTGGGGCTGGGACCCTCAGAGTCAGAGTGCTCGGTGCTTCCGGCCAAACCCCCCAATCAAACCAATCGAGCTATTCAAGGGGCTGAGCACCCCGGGGCTCCCAGACAGTTCCTCAGACGCACGACCCTCCGCACCAGGTGGAATCGTATGACTGGAGGGCCGGGGACGATTTGGAAGGGGTCATTCCATCCATCCCCCTGCCTCCATAGAAGACACACACCCCTCCAGGCAGAAGACACTCTGGTTTCAAAGACCACCAGAGAAAAGTATTTTCCCACCTCAAACGGTCACGCATCCCAAAGTCTAATCTCTTTCACCAGCGGATTACGTGTGTGTCACCGCTTTAGACCGCCAACTTCCCAAGGGCAAGGACGACATCTTTGAAGGTCAGGACAGTGCCCGTCTGCGGGCTCGATCCATATTAAGCAATCGAGCTTTCCTTTTCACGGGGCAAAGGAAGTATTCCGCCCTCGCCGGCTACAGACCCGGTCCCCGGCAGGTCGGAGATGCCTCAGGCTCTCCACGTCACCACAGAAAGATTCTTAAACATTAAATGAGCCAGTTTGGGCCAGTAAATGGCCCACTTTTTCTGGTCTGAGTCATTTGATGCCAAATAACCACAAGCACGGGAGGACCGTGGGCAGGGGACCCAGTTGCGGGATGGGGACGTAAGAGATGTTCGAGGAGGGTGGGTCGTTGCGGGTGGTGGACACAGCCGGTTGCTCTCGAGGGCACCCGAGGTCTGATGTTCCCAAGCCCCCTCGGGTCGGGCGTAGTCTGGAGCTAAAATCTGCCCTTACCGTGGCGCTGATCCCTTCGCCTCCCTCGGGGACCTTGGGGAAGGCATCGTAGATCGAAGACACGTAAGTGATGACCGACTTTTCATCGGGCGATGGGACATCCACATCTGTGGGGGAGAACGAGAGGGGACGGAGTCAGAAGACCGGGACCGGGCAAAGGGGGCGGAGGGGAGCGGACGGGGCCGTTCCCCCCGATCTGCCCCAGGTCCCTCATCTCTCACCTTCGGCGTCCAGCAACCGCGTGACCCCGAGTCTCTCGGCCACTTCAAAGGCTTGCTCCAGGTTCTCTCGGTTACTCTGGATCTGCACCCTCTCCATGTCTACCAGGTCGGGTCTGTAAAAATCCCAACCGGAACGTCGGCCTGAGGCTGCCGGTACCACCGGATGCCGTGGGCGCGACTTTTCCCAGCCGGAGTCGGGAGGCTGGGGGAGGCGGGAAGCCGCCCCCGTCTCTATGGACCCTCCGGGGTTTCCGGCCGTTCTGGGGGGGAGGGGGGTCTCACGGAGATCCAGGACTCAGTCTGGGGGCAGGAGCATCTCGAGAGGCCAGGCAGACAGGGCCCTCCCACCCCACGACGTACCCCCATCCCGCCCCGTACCTGTATCTGTGAATAAGTGCATTGAACATCTTCCCGTCGCTCCAGCACGAGGAGAAGTTGGTGCATTTGATTCCCGTGTAGCCCGCGGTCACCTTCTGTGTCCACAGGAGCAGCTTCTCCTTGGCCGACATGTCCCCCGACTCTCCACTGATGTAAATGTCGGAGATCTACCGGGATACGTGGAGGGGAAGAGGGGACGACCTTCGATTACACACCTGTGTCCCACCGTTGGGCGGGGGCCCTTGGGAGTTTCCCTTCTTCCTGAAATATGCACCTCGCAAGAGAAGTGGGGGGTGGGTATCTGAGGTGTGAGACGCACGGGGTTGAACGGGGTCCGCCCCGGAAGGGCAGAGGTAAAACCACGGGGTCCCCTGGGTAAAATTATAAACGTCCGGTGTTGGGAGAGCAGTAGAGCAGCCACTGTGGATAAACCCACCCGAGGCCCACGGCAGTTTTTCGAACGACGGCATTCCACCCGAGGAGCCCGGAGAGTGGGGAACAGCGGCTCTCCTTTCCTCTTCTCCCGCTCCCTTCTGCGTCGACCTGACTTGCTCCCTTCATTCATCCCCCCTCCCGAAACCTATGTGCACGGCCATCATTTATTTATTTAGATTAATGTCTGTCTCCCCTTCTAGACTGTAAGCAGGGAATGTGTCTGCTTATTGTTGTATCGTACTCTCCCGTGTGCTCAGTACAGCGCTCTGCACACAGTAAGCGCTCAATAAATACGACTGACTACCCCCAGCGTGGTTCGTGGGAAGCGGCGTGACTCAGTGGAAAGAGCCCGGGCTTGGGGGTCAGAGATCATGCGTTCGAATCCCGACACTGCCACTTGTCAGCTGTGTGACTGTGGGCGAGTCACTTCACTTCTCTGGGCCTCAGTTACTTCATCTGGAAAATGGGGATGAAGACCGTGAGCCTCACGTGGGACAACCTGATTGCTCTGTATCTCCCCCGGCGCTTAGAACAGTGCTCTGCACAGAGTAAGCGCTTAACAAATACCAACATTATTATTATTACTATCGCCAGGAAGCCTCCCATCACCCAGTGCTGCGCGCCCGTCCCCCTCACTTCTCCGGCATCCCCGAGCTGAGGGGACTGAGGGAGCAAGAGGCCGGACAGAGGATGAGAGAGGGAGAACCAAAATGGAGTTTGGCTCTCGGAGCAGTTTCCGAAACCAAAGAGAAAGTATCCAGGACCCACAGCTGCCCTTTCAGGTGGCCCGTCTCTTCAGACGGCCAAGCCCCGAGTCCCAACCGTAGCTCCGTGTTTCAGCGTCGCCTCAGCGTCCGAATGGAAATGGGGACGCAGCACGGCGTAGCAGAAAGGGCACGGGCCTGGGAGTCGGCAGGATCTGGGTTCTAATCCCGGCTCTGCCGCTCGTCTGCTTTGTGACCTTGGGCAAGTCACCTAACTTCTCTGGGCCTCGGTTGCCACCTCTGTAAAAACGGGGATGAACACCGTGAGCCCCCAAGTGGAACGGGGCCTGCGTCCAACACGATTAGGTCGTATCCGTCCCCGCGCTTCGTAAAGTGGCGTACAGTAAGTGCCTAACAAATACCACGGAAAAAACCGGAGTGAACGCAGACTGGGTTTCAGCTTCCACGGAAGGAGGGCTGGGGTGGGGTGGGGATTCGAATCCAGGTCCTCTGACTCTCAGGCCAGTGGTCTTTCCACTAGGCTATGCTGAAACCCCTTAGCCAGAGTTTGAGCAAGGCCAGATGTTGGTTTCCTGACCGCCCCAGGAACGGTCCCGAAAAGTGGAGAAGCAGCATAGCCTAATGGAGGGAGCACGAGCTGGGAGGAAGGGGACCTAACCTCTAATCCCAGCTCCGCCACTTGTCTGCTGTGTGACCTCGGGCGAGTCACCTCATTTCGCTGGGCCTCTGTCACCTCAGCCGTACAAAGCGCTTGACAGAGTATAATACAACAGGGTTCGCAGACACCTCCCCTGCCCGTGAGTTGACAGTCCAGAGACGAGCTTACGGTATAGTCTCTACCGCAGTGGTCGGTACGGTGCCTGGTACGGAGAAAGAGCGTAACAGATACTACTTAAAAAAAACCCGACTCCAGTTTGGGAAGCACCGTGGTGTCAGAAACGCATAACCCGCCTCTGCAGTACAGCAGCTCGCTCAAGGCCCAGCTCCATCTCAATCCCCGGCCTAGCCGCAGGCCCCCTCTCATTAAAAATTCCCCGAGGAAGGGGCTGCTTCTCATCCCTGAGGGGGTCTTGGGCACGACTCGGAGAACCCTCCACGATGGCCAGGCTCTCCTTTCTATTCTCCGCGCCTCTCCTACGTGCCCGGGGCAACAACCCCTATCTTAAGGGAGCTCAGCAAATATCAACGGATGATGACGAGCGAGACCAAGACGGCGGGTAACAAAAGCGTTCGTTTTCTAGCGACGCCGGGGGCCGACAATGAGCACCCCCGGATTCCTTTCTCGAAAGGAGCCGTGAGCCCGACGGTCTCCGGTGGGCACCTCTGGGACATCCCCTCCCTGGCTCGGGGGCCAAAAACGATCACCGGAAAGGAGCCGTGAGCCCAACTGTGAGGAGCTCTCTCCTCCTCCGGGCGTCCCTGGGACTTCCTCTCCCCGGCTCAGGAGCCGAGGCGGGGGAAAGGGCCCACCCGCAACCGAAGTAGGGGAGGAGGGGCGGGAGCCGAGGGCCGGACTGCGCTAACGTCAACCCTGGGAGGCCGAGTCCGTCTCCTCCCGGCCCCTCCCAGAGCTCCGGCCCGCCCGTCATCTCAGGGAGCGTCCGTCCAGCGACGAGCCCGGGGCTGCGGGCCAGAAGGGAGGCCTGGGCCGAGCCCGGGGCCTTCCGTTTCCTTCGACGGGGCCCCGTCGGCATTGGGAGCGCACCCGACGGTCCTTCCGGGGAGGAGGGGGAGGTGGTGGAGGATTCTCACAACTTCCCTGCTAAGACTGGCTGGGCGTGGGCAAAGGGTGTGAGGTTGGGAGGCGCGGGAAGAGAGAAAAACGAGTGAGGGCACCGCCACTCCCCGACCCCCAGATCTCTCACCGACCCCACAGACGGAGACCACTGGCAGGAGGGGCAGCGGAAGCGTAATTGGTATGCCGCTGATCGCCCCCCTCTCCCCAGCCCGATGTGCTCATCCCTCCGAAAACCCTCTTCTGTCGGCAGCTACCGCATACGCTCGCTGCTTCGGCTTTAACCCTGCCCTGCCTGGAGAGGGATCTGGCGCGCATCGGCGGGGTGGCTACCGGCCCTGCCACCGGAGCAGACCGCTGAGACCTGAACTCCCCGATCTCCCGGGGTCACCTTCGTCCACGTCCACCCCGAACTCTTAGGAAGCATCCTGGGGCGGAGGGAAGCGGGTATCTTCCTGCGGCTGTTCTCCGAAAGGAGGGGACGGGGGGGGGATGGGGGTCTACGCCAATCAGAGGCTGCTCCGAAGGCGGTCTGGCAACGGGCGCTGCCAACTGGTCTAGCTGACTGTACCCGCCGGTCGGCCCAGATGGCCGCACCCTCCCTGACCTCCCGTCCTTCCCCGACTCCCCGGCTTAGCGGCGGGAAGGCCTCCCTCCTGTCAGCTGATGCAGCCTGGCTTCCCAAAGCCGGTGCCGCTCAGGATCTTCTGGGTCAGGACTCATCCGGAAATCCCAGATCTCTGGGTGTGTATGTGTGTGTCAGTGAGAGAGAGAGAGAGAGAGAAGAGAGACGGAGGGTGGGTGCTGGGGGTCAGCTGACTTCCACAGGAGCAGAGGAAGAGCATCCAGACAGAAACCTGCTCTGGACATCACTGGACGTCTCTGCAACCCTAGTCGTGTCGCTCTCTGTTCCCTTCTCTTCACACCCCACTGGACTGGAATCGATCAATGGCTTTTATTGACTGCTTACTGTGTGCAGGGCACTGGATTAAATGCTTCGGACAGTAATTAATGATAATAATAATGATGATGATAACTGGTATTTGTTAAGCACTTACTATATGCCGGGCACTGTACTTACCGCCGGGGTGGACACCAGTAAATCAGGTTGGACGCGGTCCCCGTCCCACACGGGGCTGGCCATCTTAATCCCCATTTTACAGATGAAGCGACGGAGGCACAGAGAAGTGACTCGACCGAGGTCGCACGGTAGATAAGTGGCGGAGCTGGGATTAGAACCCAGGTCCTTCTGACTCCCAGGCCCGTGCCCTGTCCACTAGGCCACGCCGCTTCTCGTGGTTTAAGGTTTCAAAGGAGCAGCTTCTTGAGGGCAGGGATCGTCGGGGGACTACTAACTCTCTCGTGCTCAGCCGAGCATTTGGTTTAGGGCTTTCAATCACTCAGTGGTGTCTACTAAGATCTTATTGTGTGCAGAGCGCCGTACCGAGCACTTAGAAGACTACAAAATAACAGAGTTGGTAGGGGCTCTGCCCACAGCAGGCATGGAGGGATCGATCTGCTCCGTGGGGGTCCTCTGCGATTCCCGGAGGAACCTGGCCAGGGAAAGGGCGGGGGACCCATTATCCACCGCGGCTGCTGATGGGGAATCCTGCTGAGGATGGCCCGGTAGAAGAAGCGTGGCCTAGTGGAAAGAGCTCGGGCCCGGAAGGCAGAGGACCTGGGTTCCGATCCCTGCTCCCCGCTTGTCTGCTGTGTGACCTCGGACCAGTCACTTCACCGGGCCTCAGTTCCCTTGTCTGCAAAATGGGGATTCAATGCCCATTCTCCCTCCTACTTAGACTGTGAGCCCCACGTAACGGCGGTATTTGTCAAGCGCTTACTATGCGCCAAGCACTGTCCGGGGGAGATACGAGGTGATCAGGTCGCCCCGCGTGGGGCTCACAGTCTTAATCCCCATTATACAGATGAGGGAACTGAGGCCCAGAGAAGTGAACTGACTCGCCCAAAGTCACACAGCTGATAAGTGGCGGAGCCGAGATCAGAACCCACCATCTCTGACTCCCAGGTCCGTGCTCTTTCCGCTGAGCCACGCTGCTTCCCCATGCGGGACCTAACTATCTTGAATCTACCCCAGCTCGTAGTACAGTGCTTGACAGATATTAAGGACTTAACAAATACCACGATCATTATTATTATTACTATTAAGGGGCCTGTGTTTCCAGAGCCTGGTGGCATGGTCCCAAAAGACAGATGGGTTCTGAGGCTGGTTTTCGTGCCAAGTTTTCAATCTGATAAAAACAACAACGGCAGGGGACGGGCATCTCCTCCTTGGTCTGGAAACCCCCTCCCTCCAACCTCGTTCCACCTTTCTGCGGGGCATCTTCCCCGGTCCCGGGGCAAATCCACCCCTCGCCCCCTACCCCAGCTAGGCTGGTTCTGCCACTCTGCCCCGACAGTCCTCTCTCAGGAATCTTTCCTTCCGGGGGAACCCCAAACACACTCTCCACACCGTGCGATCATCTTCTCCGACATCCCCAAGAGCCCCCCGCCAGGCACCCCTGAAAATCCAACGCTTTCCCACCGTTAGTCCACAAGGACGCCCCTAAATCCCACAGCGGCCGTCCTCTCCTGGCCGGAGAGGTTCCGCCACTTCAGCGGGGAGCAGCCTTCCCCATAAAGAAACTGACCCGCTCACCGGATGGAGATCCTTAGCTATTCCCACCTCCCACAAGGAAAAGTTAACTCCCTCCCCGTGCCGATACCCACCACGGGGTCTCCGAGGATCCGGGCCACCCCCTCTGCCAGCTTGGGGGCAGGACGCTCTCTGGGGGTGCGATTCCCCCCTTCTGCCCCCGGTCAGGGGGCTCTGCCAGCAGCCCGCCGCACTGACCTTACCCTGCCGGCTAGAGAGGGGGATGGGGGTTCGGGGGCGCTCCCCGCAAAAGCAACCGCCCACGGATCTTGGTTCCAAGCTCACCCCACCTCTCTGCGGGGTCCCCTCCCCGGTCCCGGAGGAAATTCACCATTTGCCGCGGGCTCCTCGGCCCCGATCCCTGGCTTTCCCTCGGGTCGCTGTAACCGTGTCATTTTCCCTGCTTTCGGAGCCCTGGGAGCTCTCACTGCAAGTTGCCACTTGCCCGGGTGAGCCCCCTCCCTCGGCTTGGCGCCTCGTCCCTCTCCTCCCCGAGCCGCTTGAGTCTCTCGTATCCGTCTCTCCTTCCCCGCAGGGCGGCAGTGGCCAAGCCAGGCAACTGGCTCTCCACGGACGCTCGTCTCCAGCCCGCCGACCGCGACGACCGAAGGGCCGCCGGGGGCCCTCCGCCTATCGACCCGGAACTCTCGCCCCTTCTCCACAGGCCTGCCCACGCCTCGCCCCGGCTCGAGGGACGACGGGTTCCGGCCTGCGCGGGGAACTTGGATCGTGGAGAGACCCTGGAGGAGCCGGCACTTCCTCCAGCCCCCGTGAAAGCAAACCCGGAGCGAGCCCCGTGGGCGGCAGGAAGGGGAGCGGGACGGCCTCAGCCTCGGTGACCGCAACCCTCTCTAGGAAAGGAGGGGGACGTTCCCGGGGGAGGCCGGCCGGCCTCACCCGCTCACCCGCCCGCCCCCCGTCCCGGGTAAACAGCGGGGCTCAGCCTGGGCTGCCGAGAGCCCCCCCCCCCCGCCAGGCCTCAAGCCGCCCGTCACAGGGGAGCCAGAGAAACAGGGCTGAGAAACGGGGTGACCGGGAAGTCGAAGGCCCCCATCCAGTCCAGCCGCTGTCCTTGGCCATCCGCCCCGAACGACAAAGCTCCAGAGCAAGAAGGGGGATAACTGAAACTCGTCCCGTTTCTCGGGCTCCGGCGCAGAGAGAGATGCAACGGGAGCCGGGGCCCTTGCCCACGGGGCCCCAGAGAGGGGCCGGGGCTCCCGCCGCCTGCGCGCCCACCCACCTCCTCCGGAGCCCTCCGGGGCGCATCGGCGGCTAACGTAGAGAAGGCGCCATCCTCCTCGGAGAGAGACGAGGAGCTCTTGGTGGCCCCGGCGGTCCCGGCCCGGTACTCCCGGGCCCCGTCGCTACCGTAGCCGGAGGAGGAGGGTGGGGCGGCACTGACGGTGGTGCCGCCGACGGACGACCCGCTCCGGGAAGCGGGGAGCGGGGAGCGGACCGGGCTCTCCGGCCCCGCCGTGCGGGCAGGCTGCCCGAGGGGTGCAGGGGCCCGCGGAGGCTTCTCAAACCCTTGGCTCCCCAGCTGGTCCCCCAAGGGCGAGGGCGTGGACAGTTCGGAGACCGTGCCCGGCTCCGCGGGCCAAGAGCCCGTCCTGGTGGCGCCGGAGACGCTGCCGGTGCCCCCGGCTGAGCTCCGACCCCCGGGGGACCCGTCCGGACGGCCCGCCGGCGGGGGCCGGTCCTCCCCGGGCCTGCCGCCGGCAGGGGTCTTCGCGGGTGGCGCGTCGGAGCCGGATCCCGGCCGGGTGCCCTCCGGGGCGGCACGGCCCAGAGCCACGCCGGCCTCCCCGGGCAGAGGCAGCAGCACCGCCCGTCCGCCTCCACGGGCCGCCGGCCGCCGGAAGGCCACCGGCCGGCTCACCGCCGCCTCGCCGGTCCTGGCGGCCGGGTTCTCCAGCAGGCGGGCGATCACCGTCCTCCCGGGCTCGGGGGAGCCCCCGATCCCTCCGGGGCCGGTCGGGGCCGGCAGGAAGCGAGCCTTCTGGATCTCCCCGTGAAGTTTCTCCCTCACCTGGACCACGAGCCCCCGGTCCGCCGCCTCGGCGGGGAGGGCGGGATCCCCGGTGTGGGAGGGGGCCGGCGGGGGGCTCCCCACGCCACCCTCACTCCGCCCCTGGGCCGGGGGGACGCTCGCTCTGAACTTCTCGAGGGTGTCGTCGTCCTCGGTGATCTCCGTCCCGTCGGAGGGCTCCTCCTCGGGGGACGCCTCTGGAGCGAGAGCCTTCTTCCCCCTGCGCTTTCTTCTGACGCGAACCCTCTTCTTCGGAGAGATGGGAGCCTTTCCCGCTTCCGTCCCCATCTCCTTAGGCTCCTTCACGCAGCCCAGAGAATTCCCCATCGCCGGCGCCTCGCCGGCACCGGTGACGATGCGGCTGGGCCGGCCCCGGGCTCCCGGATGAATCCCGGCCTCGGCTCCGACGGATCAGCTGCACATTTTCAAACCCGCCACTTCCCCTCTCTGCCTCTCCCTCCCTCCCGGGCCCTCCCTCCCTCCCTCCTTCTCTCCCGGCCGCTGCCGTTTTCAGACAGCCATCTTACAGGCTCGGAGCTGCGACGAGACACAAATTCAAAGCATCTCACTGCAGTTCAGAAATCACTTGACCTAAAAGCAGACGGAGCCCGGATTGGCTGCGGCTTTCTCTCTCCAAATATGAGGTAATTGGAGCACTGCCCTCGGTAACACAAACAGAAAGGAGATAGAAGGGGGTGGGGGGCTGAGGGGGGGGGGGGGAGAGCAGGAAGAGGGAGGAACGGTTGGGGTGGGGTGGGGGGGAGAACATGTAAATGAAGGAGGGAGGGGAAGGAAGGAGGAACACGGGTGAAGGTGACAGAAAGAAAGGAGGAGGGGAAGACAAGCTAGAGCGGGGAAGAAGCCGACGGGCTCGGCCTGCAAGAAGGGAAGATCCACGGCCGACGTGGGGAGAGATGCTCAGAGACGACCCACGAAATAGATTTCGGGAGGTTGCAGCCAGAGATCCGTGAAGACGCCTTAGGGGGGATAGGCATTTTTTTCCCGCCTCTCCTCCCTCGAAGGGAAGGATTGTGCCGGAACGGTCACACCCTGAACGGATTCCAAATTCTAGGCGCGCGCGCTCATGTGTGTACGTGTGTGTGTTGGAGGTGAGGGGCTTCCAGGGAGAAGGGAATCCATCCTCAAAACTGCCGATTGCCTTTTCCAGCTCTTTGCCCGACTGAGAGGTTTGCCGGTGTCGTACCCAACCCGGGCGGCAGACGACCCAGCTCCCGCGCCCGGGAGGGGACTGCCGCCGTCCAGGACCCCCGGACCGGAGACGCGTCATCCCGTTCCCGCTCTGGCCCCGACACAGACGTCGTGTGCGGTTTTGGTGGGAGGAGGGGAAGTAGGGAGGGCTCGAGCCCAACCACCCCTTCCCCTCGACCCTCCTAACCCCAGCTAGACTAAAACACGAAGCTCCTCGATCCTCTCTCTCTTCTCCGTCCCCACGCCTGGCCGACACCCCTGGCCCTGCAGCGATGGACCAAGAGCTCCTGCCCTAAGGCTGCTTGCCCCCCCATCCCCGGCCTCCCACTGGTCAGTCCTCCAGAGTCAAAAAAATAGTTTGGCACCCCCAGGGCATCCCTCTGAGGAGGTCAACCTTGAACTACGGGGGTGACCGGGGGCTCCGGCTGACGGGTGGAAAAATAAGGGGCTTATAGACGTGTCTCCTCCCTGCTCCGGCCGAATCCCACGGGGCGGCTCCTCCTTCAGGACCCTCCGAATCTGGCTTTGGCGGTGCGGGGAGGGCGTGGAGCGGAAGGAAAAGGCAGCCGACCAACCGGTAAGCCCCGAAGACGTCGGTGCCTGGCTGGTGCGCCTAAGGCGTTCCCCGGAGACTCGATGGCTGGCTCTCCATGCCGGGAATCTGACCCTTTAAGGCGACGAGTCCTAGACGCTTGTGCCGGGGAGACCCGAAGCGGGCCCTGCAACTGCAGATTTTGCCTCTGCTGACGGGCAGACTGCGGGGTCACAGCGTCACCTAGTGTCTCTCCGGGACCGTGGTGGTTTGGATGGGGGGCGGGGGGGCGGGGGGCGAAGGAAGGGGTGACGGATAAACGGGGAAAGGGAAAGCAGGGAGAGAGGACACCCCGTCAGACAACCTCGTGGCTCACTGCCCTCCCGTTGCCTGGATCCATTTTGCGCGCTACGTATCCGAACCCCACCATGCCACCGGCACGGGAGAATAATAATAATAACAATAATAATAATAACGTTGGTGTTCGTTAAGCGCTGTTCTAGGCACTGGGGTAGATACAGGGTCATCGGGCTGTCCCACGTGAGGCTCACAGTCTTCATCCCCATTTTACAGATGAGGGAACTGAAGCACAGAGAAGTTAAGGAGCGGCATGGCCCGGCGGAGAGAGCCCGGGTCTGGGGGGTGGGTCATAAAGTCATGGGTACTCATCCCGGCTCTACCGACTGCTTGCCGGGTGACCCTGGCCAAGTCGCTTGGGCCTCAGTTTCCTCAACTGTAAAATGGGATATCTGTTCTTCCTCCTACTTAGACCGTGCGCCCCGTGAGGGACGGGGACTGCGTCTGACCTAATTACCTGGCACCTACTCCAGCGTTTAGTGTTCGACGCGTAATAAAGCGCTAAATGAATACCACGGAGAGAAAAGGGCGGACCCGCAACGTTTTGAGCCCGCAATCCCGGGGGCTGGACGGGAGGTGGTGGGGCCCGGAGGAATCCCGCTGGTCAACTTCACCCACCGGCAACACTGGGAACACTGGGAACAGTTTCTGTTTCCCAGAGTGCCTGTGTAAAGCGCCAGGAATTACAGGGTTTGTACGAGTCTCCGAGCCAGTCAGCTCACTGCAGGGATTCTGAGAAAGGGACGGGATTTTCTAAATCACATAAAGACAGACGGAATTCCCGGAACCACCCGAGTTAGCTGCCATGATGGATTGGCGGTATTTATTGAGCGTTTACGGTGAGCAGAGTACCTCATTCCCCGAGGCTTCAAGGACAGGTGCTCTGTAGGCCATCCCCTAGGCTGACGACTGCAAGCTCCGTTGAGACAGGGATCACATCCACCAACTCTATCATACTGAACTCTCCCAAGCCCTCGGTACAGTGCTCTGCACACGGTTAGCACTCAACGACAACGTTGGTATCTGGTAAGCGCTTACTATGCGCGGAGCACTGTTCTAAGCGCTGGGGTAGATACAGGGTCATCAGGTTGTCCCACGTGAGGCTCGCAATCTAAATGCCCATTTTCCAGATGAAGTAACTGAGGCACAGAGAAGTTAAGTGATTTGCCCACAGTCACGCAGCTGACAAGTGGCAGAGGCGGGATTCGAACCCATGACCTCTGACTCCCAAGCCTGTGCTCTTTCCACTGAGCCACGCTGCTTCTCTACCAATGAGTGGCTGGGGAAATTGCTCTAAGCAGTCTGGTACAATCAGGCTCGCTGACATGGGGAGGAACTGGGAGTCTCCCCCTGAAGGCTGGAAGCTCGCTGTGGGCAGGGAATGTGTCTGATTATGGTTGCAATGTGCTCTCCTCAGCGCTTAGTACAGTGCTCTGCACATGGTAAGCGCTCGGTACATGCGATTGAATGACTGTGAGCCCATCATTTGGCAGGGATTGTCTCTTGACAAACTGCACATTCCAAGGGCTTAGTACAGTGCTCTGCACATAATAATAACGTTGGTATCTGTTAAGCGCTTACTATGTGCAGAGCACTGTTCTAAGCGCTGGGGTAGATACGGGGTCATCAGGTTGTCCCACGGGAGGCTCGCAATCTAAATGCCCATTTGACAGATGAAGTAACTGAGGCACAGAGAAGTGAAGTGACTTGCCCACAGTCACACAGCTGACAAGTGGCAGAGCCGGCATTCGAACCCATGACCTCTGACTCCAAAGCCCGTGCTCTTTCCACTGAGCCACGCGGCTTCCATAGTAAGTGCTCAATAAATACTACTCAATGACTGAATGAATAAATGAATGGGAGAACTGGATTCTAATCCCGGTTCTGGCCCCGGCCCGCTGAGTAACCCCGAGCAGGCCACTTAATCTGTAAGATGAGGATAACGCCACCTGCCTCACCACACCTGTACAAAGCGGGGACCGTGCCGGATCCGGTCATCCTCCCCCGGGCTCGGCACGGCACTCGGCACAAGGTAAGCCCTTAAATGCCACCGCTCCAATCTCCCATCCAGAAGCCCGCCCAGGGAGAACCCCGGCGGAGGCCAAGCCGAGGGACGGGAGTCCCCAACGGCCCCTCTCGACCAACGGCGGCTCGTCCCCGGCCACCCCATTTTCAACGACCAGTCACCCCTCCCACCCCCGCCCCCCTCCAGCCCCAGCATGACCCGGGCTCCGGAGAAGCGGGCAGGAGACGTCTGCGCTGTGTGCCGGCCGAGCAGGCGAGGGTCGACGGCCTTGGGAAAGGAATTTGGCCCCGGGGGAGCCCTGAACGGAAGAGGAGAGAGGTGGGATTCCAGGAAGCTCTGGGGAGACACACTCCAACACGGAGGCATTGTGCAAGCAGGAGGAGGAGGAGGAGGCGGCAGCAGACTGGGGCCGTCTGGGGCTGGGGGCGGGTACCTGGATCTCACCGGCGGGTCCACGTGTGGGTGGAGAGTAGCCCCCTCGGGGCAACGGCGGTGCCAATCCCGAGGTCCGGGGCGGAAGCGGCTTTGCTAATCAAATCTTTCCCCTCCTGGCCACGGAGGAAGCTTTGACTAACTTCGCCTCCCTCCCCTCCTCTCTGAGTTTCCTTCTTCCGGGACAAACGGTTGAGTTGCCTGCCTTCGGGGGGGTGGATTCCCCTGGCCTGATGCACATTTTCTGGGCCAGCTCCCCCAAGGAGGGCCACGTCGCAGGGCAGATTGCCTCTCGGGAGCCCAGCCGTCCCCCAGGGAATCCCAGCACGGGGCTAGCTCCCCACAAGGGACTCTTGCCCAGCCCGCCAGGCCCGCCCCGGATGACGGGTCGCCCCGAGACCGGCCCATAGCGCTGGCCTTCCCGGCGCCCAGTTAGGCCCTGCGGTTCCATCGGGAGGATTCTGGGAAAGGGGCCCCGGTTCCCCCGCTTAGCCTCCCCGTCGTTCGTCTCTGATGCCCGGGAAGCCACCACACCCCCCCGAGCGTGTCCTCGAGGGGCCCTCCCGCCTGGCGGCCCCATGTTCGTTCGGCAGGTAGCGCCGTCCTCTCCGGCGAGCGGCTGCAGGGGCAGAGAGCGAGTCCAGCCAACACCCCACGGACCCAGGCAGTCTTTCCAGCCAGGGGCACGGCAGACATCCCTCCCGCTCCTCGGGCCGCGGCCTCTGGGGCCCCCTCCCCGCCCCTCCCAAGTCCCCAATCCACGGGACGGACTGGCTGCGTCCCGGGGCTCCGTTTCCCTCAGATGCCACTCTGCGGTCGGCCCAGTTACGGGCACCCGAGCTCACGCTTCCACGGATGAGATCTCCAAAGAGTTAGCCATACAAAGCCTCCCCCCCCTCGCAACGTTCTCTAATTCCTCCGCATACGGCCTCCTCCTCCGGGGAAGAGGGCAGGAGACCCACGCTCTCCGGTTCAGCCGAGCCACCAAAAACCTCTAACAACCTGACTGCCGATCGAGGAGCCGGGGCAAAAGCGGGGCCGGCACCGACAAGTCGATCGTGCAAACGGATGGGCCGTCTGGCTCCGGGTGACAGCGTCTCCAAGCCCTCGATCCACCCCTCCAGTCGGTGGACCAACCTGGCTTCTAAGCTACCGGCCGGCGCCCGTCAAGCTCCCTTACCGGGCCGACCCGGTCTCCCCCACCTCCCCTTCTCTCTCCTCAGGCGGCCCCCAGGCGGAATGAGGGGCGCACGAGAGAACCGACACCCCCTACCTGGAAGTGGAGGATGATGGTCCAGATCAGGCCCAGGGTCAACTTGGGGTTCCCATCCGTGATGTCGTCGTTGCGAATGTTCACCAGCTTCACCTGGGATGAAGCAGAAGCCTCTGTCGAGCAATCCGTCGAGGGACTCAAACTGGACACCCCAGTGCCAGGCGCGGAACCAAGGTAGACGTTCCTTGCCCTCAGGGAGCCTACAGCCTAATGCCGTTGGGATCTCACCCACTCCTTCGAGGCACCAGGCCTGTGGAGGGAGGGCGGGGCGGAGGAAGCCCAAGGGGTCAGTTCTCTGGTATAGGATGGCTGGGGACCCCTGCTGCCACCTTAACTAGGCTGGGGGCCACAGCTCCCGACGAGAGGATCATCAGAAATACGCCGAGAAGCAGCGTGGCCTAGTGGAAAGAGTAGGGGCTTGGAAGTCAAAGGACATGGGTTCTAATCCCGGCCCTGCCACTTGTCTGTTGTGTGACCTGGGGCAAGCCACTTTACTTCTCTGTGCCTCAGTTACCTCATCTGTAAAATGGGGATTAAGAATGTGAGCCCCGCGCGGGACAACCTCATCACCTTGTATCGACCTTAGCGCTTAGACCAGTGCTCGGCACAAAGCAAGCGATTAACAAATACCATAATGATTATTATTATCAGGAAAACCAATCCCCCAACACAAACCCCCAACACAAACCAACCGGGGCAGAGGCCCGTCTGTCACCCAGGGGAGCTGGTGGGGTAGTGGTCTGATTAAATCCCTACTCAGAATGTAACTCGGTCAGGGCTCCCAAATCACATCACTCTTGTGCCCGCTCGAGCTGAGATTTCCAGGCATCTCCTTGAAACCACAGAGCCCTGACCAAGAGTCACCCCGTTCCCGACTCCAGTGAGGAAACGCCGGTGCCTCTCAAGGCCTTATAAGTTTCATTTGGCCCTTTGGAAGGCCTCTCGCTAACCTACCCTGGCTTCAGTAAACGACAAAGACACAGCAGCAGGGCTGGAGCAGTGAGTTGTGTGTGAGACCTGACGGGTAGGGACCCCGTGACCCAGCGACTCTGCTCAGCACAGTCCCAAACACTTAGAATAGTGTCCGACGACCGACTGATCGATGGACTCGGCCGAATGGTCGGAGGACCATCTCCATCTCCATCGGTCGGAGGCCCAGAGCGGAGCAGAGTCCTGTACTAAGCGCTGGGGAGAGAGAGTGAGGAGTTTGCCGATGGCTGGGCAATGGTGGAGGCTTTCGAAGACACAGAAGATGGGCACAGAACCGTGTTTCAGAAAACGGATCCGGGCAGCCGAGTCGAGTATCGGCTGGAAAGGGGAGAGACTGGAGGCAGGGAGATCACCGAGGAGGCCGACGCATTAGTCGAGTCGGAAGACGCCCCGTGACTGGACCAGCGTGGGGAGGGGTGGGGGGGGAATGGAGTTCATCCTGGGCACTGCTGCATCTGGTTAATGCAGGACTAGGCAACCTGGGAGAATCAATGTCCCTCCAGGAGCTCTGAGGCTGGGGGTCCTCAGCCCCACCTCCAATGGGGGTCCCCAACGAGGGAGCACCTGAACCAGGGCACGCCCCTCCCTTAGGAACACCCACTCTCGGAGTACGGCCCGAGACGTCCTCAGATCACGGCCCAAGGGATGGGGCCTTTACCTGTCGCTGCTTCAGGAAGTCCAGGGCGATCTGCACATTCTGCAGTCTGTGGAAACGCATCCTGCCCTTCTCCCGAGGCTGAGAGAGAGAGAAAGAAAGAAAGGGGTCATCGTCATCCAGTGCAGCTCTCCTCACTGCCCACCCGGGCCCCGGCCCCATCCGTTTGGCTTGTGGGAAACCTGAGGAAGGAGCCACCCCTGCTGGAGCTTTGTTATATTTGACTATAAACTCCCCCGGGGGAAGGGCCTGTTCTTTCTCCAAAAGGGGCTCCCGCCATTGCCCGGAATGATTCCAAGTGCAGCTAGCATGCCAGGGTCCTTTCTTTGGTGGTGACAAAACTAGCTTGCCCCCCACCCCCACCTCTGGACCGCTCAGGGATATGGGACTCAGTTAACCGAGTCAAGGCGAGAGCTTAGTGAGAACCAGAGGCCTCTTGCCTCTTCCCTGAAAACACGGGAAGACGTACACGGTGAGAAACAAGAGATATAGGGAAGACCCAGGGGAGGACGGGGGAAGCCCAGGGGCTGTAGGAGCTAATGTAGTACCAATCTTCCTACAGAAAAGATCTGATGGGTGTGAGCAGGTGGGGCAGGATGTGATCGAGATCAGAGGCACAGAGCACTACCCCTTTTAGGAGCAGGAGAGTTGTTGAGAGGGAGAGACAGGGAGAGACAGTGGGGGGGGAGGGGAAGGGAGGGAAGGAGGGAGAGAGAGAGAGAGAGAAAATTGGTAGTAATGGTGCTTATTAGTGCTTACTATGTGCAGAGCACTGTACTAAACACTGGGGAAAGAAACCAGCAAAGCAGCGTGGCTCAGTGGAAAGAGCACGGGCTTTGGAGTCAGAGGTCATGGGTTCGAATCCAGGCTCTGCCACTTATCAGCTGTGTGACTTTGGGCAAGTCACTTCACTTCTCGGTGCCTCAGTTATTTCATCTGTAAAATGGGGATTAAGACTGTGAGCCCCACGTGGGACAACCTGATTCCCCTGTGTCTACCCCAGCGCTTAGAACAGTGTCTGGCACATAGTAAGCGCTTAACAAATACCAATATTATTATTAAACCACAGGTGAAAATTAGACAAGGGCCCTGGCCTTCAAAGGGTTCATAATCTCAGAGCACAGAGACAAGGAGACAGAGTCTTTAAATCGCAAGCTCATTGTGGGCAGGGAATATGTCTGTTTATTGTTATACTGCACTTTCACAAGCACTTAGTACAGTGCTCTGCACAGAGTACGTGCTCGATAAATACAAATGAATATATGAATGCACAGAGAGAGTCAAATACATACAGACAGAGAGAGACATTGAGAGACAGAGAGAAAGAGAGGGGAAGTAAGAGAAGAGAGAGATGTGACTGCCTTGGTAGCTCTGAGCTCCAGACTAAAGGTACGTAGGCCCAAAAACAAAACTTTTCCATGGCATTTCTTGGTGGTGAGGGTGGGCACCTGTGGGCAATGCCCAGGGAAGAGATGAGCTTGTGCCAGGACCTTATTCCTGGGTGTTATCAGAGGTGTACATCCTAGCATCCCCAAACCTGCAACGTGGTCAGGCCCCTGGTATGTTTTGGACTCCCCGGCTTGAACCGGAGGGTCAGCCTGGCTCCGGCTGGCCTCAGCGCAATCCCCTCAACCAATCACTCTCTTCCTCCGGACGGGACCAGTTATCATCTGCCTTCTGCGAGCTCTATTATTCCGTGTGGGGAATGGGGCCGGGAAGGCATCCAATATCGGTCCCCGCGGCTTTCCCTTCCACGAGATCCCAGCTGCTCTGGCTGCAAATGCCCAGTCGACGCCCAGCCGCGGCCCAGGACCCATCGGGCTGCCCACCGGCAGGGTTGGGCCGGACTCTTGGGGAGATGCCCGCTGGAGTTGGTGGCTGAAAAATGGGGCTGGAAGAGCGGGGGGGGGTTGGGGGGGGGTTGGATCGCTGCCGGCCCCTACCCCTTCCAGGTGGGGGAGGGGAGGCACCATCGCGGCGACATTTCCTAGCAGGGAGGGAGCCGAACCGCGGCTTAGGGATGAAATAAGCCCTTAGCCATTATATCGCTAAATCCTCCGAGTGCGGTTGAGAGGCGGCGTGGCCTAGCGGATCGAGCACGGGCCTGCGAGCCAGAGGACCTGGATCCTAATGCCGGTTCCGCCACCTCCCGACTGTGTGACCCGGGACAGGTCACGTCACTCCCCCGTGCCTCAGTTTCCTCGTCTGTAAAGCGGGGATGAAATACCTGTTCTCCTTCCCCCCGAGACCGTGAGCCCCATGTGGGCCAGGGACCGAGTCTGACCTATCTTGTATCCACCCTGGTGCCTGGCACACAATAAGTGCTTAACAAATACCACAATTATTATTATCATCATTATTGTTAGCATGCCACCCTCCCCTCTGTACCACACCCACTCTCACACGCCCGGCGTCCCGTCAGGAGCCGCTTACAAATTAGAGCCCGACCGACAAGCAAGGTTAAATCCGGGCGGCTGTCCGTCCGCCAACCCGGTTCCAGATGTTAGTATCTGAGGCCAAGTATCCGCGTGCAGTGAGAGGGGTTAGCCGACAGCGGAGTCCCTTTGGAGTGAATCGCGTGGGAACTTTTCTCCCCGTTCAAGCCGGGTGCCCGACTCGGCCCAGAGGGAGCGAGAACTCGAGCCCAGAAGCCTCGCCGGCCCTGGAGACCTGGGAAGTTTCCGTTAGTGCTTAAGGAGGAGGAGGAGGAACGGTAAGTGGTTCAAGTCTCATGCCATCACACGACGTGGCCCAGTGCTGTCACACGGCAGGCCGACAGGGCAACCGCCCTCAGATAGTCCGGGGAGGTTGGAAACTCAGGCTTCCGGGACCAGCCGTCTCCTCGTCCCCCCCGCCACCACGCCGTCGATATCTTTGCGCCCATCGCTCTCGGCCTCCGAGCAATTCGTACTCCAGGATGAGCCGGCGGGGGCGACCGGGCAAAGCCTTTTCACCCCGCCTCTGTCCCCAGAGCCCCGCTGGAGAGGGGAAGGAGCGGGCTCGGCCGCCGGGCCGAGGAGGCCCGGACTATCTGAGGGCCCCGCCGAGTCGCGCTTGACCCCAGGAGGGGGTGACCTACTACGTCGTCCTCATCTTCCTCCTCCTGCTCGTCGCTGCTCGCCCGGCGCCAGGAGGGCATGCTCACCAGGCGGAGGGTCTTCAGCCCTGCCGGCTCCTTTGGCCAACCACCGTGGCACAGATGCGACACAACACAGGGAAATTCACAACACAAAACCAGAAGGAGGATGAATGCCACGCACCGGGAGCGACAGAGAAGGCAGCTAGAAATCGGCCCCTCCCCCTGCGGAGAACGAAGGCCGGAGCAGATGGCTCCGTTCGACACTTCTCCACACGAGACGCAGACATCTCCTGCCCGCCGGGCCCGCCACCCTGACTTCGCCACCCGCTCCGCCGGAAAAAAATCCGCTTTTGCGATTCAACTCGGGGAGAACGGGGTGGGAGTGGTGGGAAGCAGTGTGGTCTAGAGCACGGGCCTGGGAGTCAGAGGACCTAGGTTCTAATCCCAGCTCGGCCACTCGTCTGCTGAATGACCTTGGGCAAGTCACATCACTTCTCTGCGCCTCAGCTAAGAGGGGACTAAGACTGTGAGCCCTATGTGGGACAGGGACTGTGTCCAACCCGATTACCTTGTAACTACCGGCACTTAATATAGTGCCTGGAGAACGGTAAGCGCTTAACGAATACCACGATTATGATTATTGGAGGGTGCCGGCCTTCCTCCGATGGTTTTCTGGAGAATTCTGCAAATTCCTAGGGGGGGTTTCTGAAGCTGGGGAGAGTGAGACGGGGACAAACTGGATGACCGGAGAAGAATTCTGACCGGGATAAGGTCCCTAATCCGTTGCTCCCACTGCAGCTGTGGGAGCCACCGGGCCAGAGGAGAAGTAAAAGTCGACTTTCAACAAGGATGACCAAAGATGCCCGTCCAGTGAGCACCGCTGAGAGAAGCAGCCTACGCTCCTCTGCTCTGCACTCCCGGGGGGAGATTCTCCGTTGGGCCTACAAATGCCCAAAGGAGAGCTGAACTCACAACTCTGCGGTATTGTACTTTCCCAAGAACTTAGCACGGGAGCTCTGCCCACAGTAAGCACTCAATCCATCAACGGTATTTACTGGGCATACACTGAATTAAGCCGTTGGGAGAGCACATTACAAGAGCTGGGAGACAAAATACCACTGATTGACTGAAGGCAAACGGTGGAGAGAGGGGAGGGAGGGGTAGAGAACGGGATTTAAGACGCAGGAAAAACCAGGCTCCCACCCTTTCTCCTTTTACTCATCCCCTCTCCCAGCCCCACAGCACTTATGTCCTTATGTCATTTATTTCTTTCTATAAATGTCTGCCTCTCCCTCTGGACTGTACGCTCGCTGTGGGCAGGGAATGTGCCTGTTATATTGTTGTACTGTACTCTCCCAAACGCTTAGTACAGTGCTCTGCGCCCAGTAAACGCTCAATAAATACGACTGACTGCCTGACCCAATAGCCAAGGCTCCTCTCCGGCTCTGAGCCGGGCAGCTCGGCGCTGAGTAAAATCAACGGGCAGACAGGACCAGGCTGAGACACTTAGACTTATTAAGCTCGTTGTGGGCAGGGAATGTGTCTATTTACTGTTGTATCGTACTCCCAAGCGCTTAGTACAGTGCTCTGCACACGGGAAGCGCTCGATAAATACAACCGACTGACTGAGACACCACATAGCGGTGAGGCTCACGGAGTTGGAGGTGAGGGGAAAATCCCACTTTTCTAAAGGCCCAGTGTGGCTTCTTCATTCATTTGTTCAATTGTATTTATTGAGCGCTTATCGTGTGCAAAGCACTTTAATAAGCACTTGGGAGACTGCAATACAACAACAGACACATTCCCTGCCCATTCTTCACAGAGCTATGGCTAATTCCAAACCCGTGCTCTTGGTAGACCAGCTGGGAGAGGAAAGAGAGTGGAAATGGAATTCCCTGACGGAACACGAAGGAATGGGATCCCTACTGAAAGAGAGAGCGGGAGAAACCTCCAGGTTTGGGGACAGTGAGGCCTTTGTATCTATTTCCCACAGAGGCAAGAGCCTGCACAAAGATCGGGTGGGAAAACGGAAATCCCCGGCTTATCCCGAGACGGGATAAGACCCAGCTTAAAAAAAAAAAAAATCAGAACCACCTTAACTCAATATGAACGATACGTGAAAATCCACCAGCCCCTAAAGCGATCGTTTGGATTAGGAAAGAAATTTGTCCGCCGGCCCGGGGAGGCCTCATGGTCCGAACGAGAAGCGAAGAAGAGCTGCGCCGGGCCCGACGGAGCCACTCACCAGTTTGATCCCCGAGAGGACTTCCAGCAGAGAGATCAGGTTGTGGCCATCCCGCAGATCCTCGTAGAGATCGTTGATGTGCTTGCGCACCTGGGGAAAAGACAGGGAAGTGAGAGGTCTGGCAGCTCGGTGGTGCGGTTACTTTGCACTGGCTTTCCTCCTGTTTCAAAGGAATTCATCAGTGGTATTTATTAACACTATGGGGAAGCAGCGTGGCTCAGTGGGAAGAGCCTGGGCTTCGGAGTCAGAGGTCATGGGTCCGACTCCCGGCTCTGTCACTTGTCAGCTGTGTGACTGTGGGCAAGTCACAACTTCTCTGTGCCTCAGTTACCTCATGGGGATTAACTGTAAGCCTCACGTGGGACAACCTGATGACCCTGCATCTCCCCCAGCGCTTAGAACAGTGCTCTGCACATAGTAAGCGCTTAACAAATACCAACATTATTATTATTTATTAAGCGCTACGTGCAGAGCACTCTACTAAGCGCTTGGGAGCGTATGATATGATGACATAATAGACACATTCCTGGCCCACAAGCTTACAGTCTAGAGGTCTTCCTCTTCTATTATACCCTTCCAGATACTCTTCAATACTCTTGCAGCGCTTAGAACAGTGCTTGGCACACAATAAGCACTTAACAGATACCATCACTATTATTCCAAATACTTAGTAGGAGAGAAAGGGACCCATCTAATTCCCACCTGTGTTTTCTTTCCCCAGCACTTAATACAATACTCTGTACATAGTAAGCACTTAATCAATGCTATTATTACTAAGCACAGGTTCTCAAAAAGATAATAATGATAATTATTAAGCCCTTACTATATGCCAAGCACTGTGCTAAACTTTGGGGTAAATACAAAATAACCGGATTGAAACCTACTCATATTCCACCCAGGGCTCACTATGAAGGAGAAAACACGTATTTTATCTCCATTTTACAGAGAAGTTAAGGAACATACCCAAAGTCACGTGGCTGGCAAGTGAAACGTAAGTAATCAGAACCAAGGTCTCCTGACTCTAAAATCCTGTGCTCTTTCCATTTTTAAAAAAATTGGTATTTGTTAAGCGCTTACTATGTATCAGGCACCATACTGAGCGCTGGGGTAGATACAAGATAATCAGGTTGAGTCGGTCCCTGTCCCAAGTGCAGCTCACATTCTTAAGCTCCATTTTACAGATGAGGTAATGGAGGCCCAGAGAAGTGAAGCGACCTTGGGCAAGTCACACCGCAGACAAATGGCATTCATTCATTCATTCATTCAATCTTATTTATTGAGCGCTTACTACGTGCAGAGCACTGTACTAAGCGCTCGGAAAGTACAATTCGGCAACAGAGACAATCCCTACCCAAGAACGGGCCTCACAATCTAGAAGGGGGGCTCCCAGACCTGGGCTCTATCCACTAGGCCACACTGCTTCTAACTAGGCCACATTACCTCTACTTCAAATTATACAGATGGATCGATGGATGGATTCCTTCAGGCCCTCCCCGAAGCAGACCATTCTGGCAATTCAGAAGAGCCATTTAGCCTCGGGGTCCGAGGGATTGATTCACGTCCAGGAATGAATGGGATTCCTTTGCTCTATTTGGAAAGGAATGTGGAGAGGAAGGGCCAGGCCGAGAAACCGCCTGTCGGTTTATTATCCCAGGGGGTGGGGGGCCCTTCAAGAGAATTTTACCTCGATCTCCTCTGCCGTTCACTCTCCCCTGAGCTCTTTTGGGATTTACCCGACAATGACTCTCCCCATCTTCCAAGCCTCAGTGAAGGCCCATCTCCTCCAACAGGCCTTCCCGGACTAAGCCCTCATTTCCTGTCTACCACTCCCTTCTGCGTCGCCCAGACTTGCACCTTTTATTCACCCCTCCCTCGGCTCCACAGCACTCATGTCTATATCGTAATTGATTTCTATCGATGTCTGCCTCCCCCTCTAGACTGTAAACTCGTTGTGGGCAGGGAATGAGTCTACCAACTCTTTTATACTGGGATACTGCACTCTCCTGGGTGCTTAGTACGGTGCTCTGCACACAGTAAGCTCCCCCTTTCACCTCCCCTCAGCGAAGCCCCCTTTCCCCCTGCTCCTCCCCCTCTCCCTTCCCCTCCCCTCAGCACTGTGCTCATTTGTATATATTTTTATTACCCTATTTATTTTGTTAATGAGGTGTACATCCCCTTGATTCTATTTATCGTGATTAAGTTGTCTTGTTTTTGTCCGTCTTCCCCGATTAGACTGTAAGCCCCTCAATGGGCAGGGATTGTCTCTATCTGTTGCCGAACTGTACATTCCAAGCGCTTAGTACAGTGCTCTGCACACAGTAAGCATTCAATAAATACCACTGAATGAAGGAATGAATGAGATTCCTGGCCCAAGGCCAGAGAAAAAGGGAGACGCCTTGATGCATGATATTAATGGCACCTAATAATGCACGTGGATTTGTACCCTTTATTCACCCCACCCTTGGGCAAGCCACTTCACTTGTCTACGCCTCAGTTACCTCATCTTTAAATGGAATTAGATCCTTTCTCCCTACTGACCAGTCAATCATATTTATTGAACGCTTCCTGCGTACAGAACAGTGTAATACAACAATATAACAGACACATTTCCTGCCCGTGATGAGCTTCCTGTCTAGAGGGGGAGAAAGACATTAATATAAATAAATGATAGATGTTTACATAAGTGCTGTGGGGCCGGGAGAGGGGATGAATAAAGGGAGCAAGTCAGGGCGCCACAGAAGGGAAAAGGAGAAGAGGAAAGGAAGAATTAGGGAAGACCTTGGAGAAGATCGGGGCGTATGTGCCTGGCACTGGACTAAATGCTGGGATGGATACAAGCAAATTGGGTTAGACACAGTCCCTGTCCCAAAGGGGGCTCACAGTCTTAATTCCCACTGCGGTAACTGAGGCCCAGAGAAGTGAAGTGACTCGCCTAAGGTCACAGAGCAGACAGGGGTCGGAGCGGGGATTAGAACCCATGATCTTCTGACTCCCAGGCCCGCGGTCTATCCGCCAGGCCACGCCGCTCCAGGGGTCTGGAGCTGAACCCGCCTAGCATCCCCCGGGGTCGTAATAAACGGCATCCGGCTCCAGAAGCGAAGTCGGAAGCGAGACTCTCCAAATTCACTCATTTTCGATCGAATTATTTACTGAACGCTTAATGTGTGCAGAGCACTAAGAGACCCCGACGATCCTCCAGCTCAAAGACTTCCAGGAAGCAGAAACTGCTCCCTCCCTCTTGATGCTATCAGTCCTTCTCTCTAAACCTCGAAGGCCGCCTCCTTCCGAAGCCCGGGCTCTCCTTGCAACACTTCCTAAGGGCCAGTGCAAACGTCTGCGGGGTTTTAGTTGCCACACAGAGTTCAAGTGAGATTCGATCCTGGGGGTTGGGAGGTGGGGAGGTTGGTTCCTCTTCCTCCTCCTCCTTCTCCTCCTCCTCCTCCTCCTCCTCCAAAATGGAGGAGCCGGAGTCAGGAAGGAGAGGTGCACATCTAGAAGTGGAGCAACCACTCCGGGGGCGATGGACAGATGAACACACCCTCGTGTCCACCCCAATGTGCCCTTTCACCCAGAGCGACCCTCCGGCCCTCACCCTACCCCTCATCCCCACCCCCCACCCCCAACTTCCTGCCTCCGAGAAGTTTTAGCGTGGCTCAGCGGAAAGAGCATGGGCTTGGGAGTCGGAGGTCATGGGTTCGAATTCCGGTTCCGCCACCTGTCAGCTGTGTGACTGTGGGCAAGTCACTTCTCGATTCTATTTCTCTATTCTTTCTATTCTACCTATCGCGATTAAGGTGTCCCGTTTTTTGTCCTTCTGTCTCCCCCAATTAGATTCTAAGCCCGTCAATGGGCAGGGATCGTCTCTACCTGTTGCCGATTTGTACATTCGAAGAGCTTAGTACAGTGCTCTGCACGTGGTAAGCGCTCGATAAATACTATCGAATGAATAGACTTCACTTCTCTGTGCCTCAGTTACCTCATCTGTAAAATGGGGATTAAGACTGTGAGACTCACGTGGGACAATCTGATTACCCTGTGTCTACACCAGCGCTTAGAACAGTGCTCTGCACATAGTAAGCGCTTAACAAATACCAACATTATTATTATTATTATTATTCTCAGTAAAGGGCTGAGCCCCTGTGGCAAGAGGAGGTCAGATCCAGCCAAAGTTGAGCAAGGGCAAACGGCAGAGCCGGCAGGGAGAGAATCAGGGTGCCCTTGTGGATAGAACCTAGGTCACAGGACCTGGGTTCTAATCCCGGTTCTGTCACTTGTCTGCTGGGGGAGCCTCGGGCAAGTCATTTCACCTCTCTGGGCCTCAGGTACCTCATCTGGGAAATGGGGATTAACCCTGTGAGCCCCATGTGGGACAGGGACTGTGTCCAACCTGATTACTTTATTATCTACCCCAGAGCTCAGTACAGTGCCCGTCACAAAGTACATAAAACGAGAAAAAAAATGAGAATCTGTCTCACTAAGGGAGGATGAGATGGCCACCTGGCTCTTAGGCTTTTAGTTTAATATTCCTCAGTTCGGTATTAAAAAGGCACTTAGTAATAATGTCGGTATTTGTTAAGCGCTCACTGTGTGCAAAGCACTGTTCTAAGCACTGGGATAGACACAGGGTAATCAGGTTGTCCCACGGGAGACTCACAGTCTTAATCCCCAAACCGAAGCAGCTGTGGATCCGTCTGTAATTTATCTGTACTGATGTCCGTCTCCCCGTCCAGACTGTAACTCGTCGTGGGCAGGGAATATGTCTGTCTATTGTTATATTGTACTCTCCCAAGGGCTTAGTACAGTGTTCTGCACAGTGTAAGCACTCAGTAAATACGACTGAATGAACGAATCGACTGAAAGAATTTATTGAGTGTCTCCGGTGTGCTGAGCACATGCTAGCGAAGCAGAAGGGAAAGGTGGGGGGCAGAATCCCGTGGGGCTGGACGATAATAATAACTGGGGTAATCGTTAGGCACTTACTGTGTGCCAGGCACTGCACTAAAGGCTGCGGGGGATACAAGCCAATCATGTTCTTATACGGAGCTCACAGTCTTAATCCCCATTTTCCAGACGAGGTAACTGAGGCCCAGGGAAGTGAAAGTGACTTGCCCAAGGACACAGAGGAGACAAGTGGCGGAGCCAGGATTAGAATCCATGTCCTTCTGACTCCCAGGCCCGGGCTCTACCCGCTAAAACCCGTCTCCAAAGTCTTCTCTCCTGCTAATAATAATGTTGGCATTTGTTAAGCGCTTACTATGTGCAGAGCACTGTTCTAAGCGCCGGGGTAGACCCAGGGGAATCAGGTTGTCCCACGTGAGGCTCACAGTTAATCCCCATTTTACAGACGAGGGAACTGAGGCACAGAGAAGCGAAGTGACTCGCCCACAGCCACACGGCTGACAAGTGGCCGAGCCGGGAGTCGAACCCATGACCTCTGACTCCCAAGCCCGGGCTCTTTCCACTGAGCCACGCTGCTTCCCTAATGAATCTCTGTCTGCGAGATCCGGGGACGGGAAGGCGGAGGCCGGGAGGCAGTGGTCTGGAACCGGGCGGGCAGGAAGAGATGAAAAACCGTCTAGGGTTGAAGTGAGGCTCTGGCCGGGCTCCCACCCCGAACAGTGACACTCTCTGTTCCCTTCCTCTGCCTCTCCCTCCACCTCCCGCCGGCAGACGCCGACGGGGCAGGGCCCCGACAGGCGGCACCGGCTACAGCTCGCCGAGGCGAAGGGCCGAAAAGGAGCACCGGCTAGAGTTTGCGGGGGCAGAGTACCGACAGGGAGCACCGGCTACAGCTCGCCAAGCGGGAGGGTGGTTCCGGGGCCTGAACCCCCTCAGGGGCCTTCGGTTCCCACGGAGGATCACCCCGGCGGGCGAGCGGCACGGCCTAGTAATGGTAATGTTGCTATTCGTTAAGCGCTTACCATGTGCAGGGCACTGTTCTAAGCGCTGGGGGAGATACGGGGTGATCAGGCTGTCCCACGTGGGGCTCACACTTTTTTAATCCCCATTTTACAGATGAGGTAACTGAGGCACAGAGGAGTTAAGTGACTCGCCCACAGTCACACAGCTGCCACGCGGCAGAGCCGGGACTCGAACCCATGACCTCCGACTCCCAAGCCCGGGCTCCTTCCACTGAGCCATGCTGCCTAGTGGATACAGCCTGGGTCCGGGAGTCAGAAAGTCGCGAATCCCAGCTCTGCCACTCGTCTGCCGGGTGACCGTGGGCAAGTCACTTAACTTCTCTAGGCCTTAGCTTCCTCAACTGTAAAATGGGGACTGAGACTGAGAGTCCCTCGTGGGATAGGGACGGTGTCCAACCCGATTTGCTTGTATCCACCCTAGTGCTTAGTACCGTGCCTGGCGCCTAATAAGCCCTTAAATACCGCAATTATCATCATTCTCGTACCTACTGACTTGACTGTATTCTTCCAGGCGCTGAGCACAGCGCTCTGCACATAGTAGGGGCTCAATAAATCCCACTGATGGATGTCATTTCCTACACTGAATGGGACTGACTCAGAGGGCATTAAACCCAATTATTTGAGGGCTGGAAGTTCTATCCCTGACTGCCTCTGCCACACTGGGTGGCTCAGTGGAAAGAGCCCGGGCTTGGGAGTCAGGGGTCACGGGTTCGAATCCCGGCTCTGCCACCTGGCAGCCGTGTGACCGTGGGCGAGTCACTTGACTTCTCTGTGCCTCAGTTGCCTCATCGGTGAAATGGGGATGAAGACTGTGAGCCTCACGCGGGACGACCCGGTGACCCTGTATCTACCCCAGTGCTTAGAACAGTGCTCTGCACATAGTAAGCGCTTAACAAATACCAACATTATTATTATTATTATTGGGTGACCCCGAGCAGATCTTTTAACCTCTCTGTGCCTCTCTGTTAATGCTCCTGATACTACTGGCCTTGCCTAACAGAGACAAAGACTGATAGGATTAAATCAAGGTTTTCTTTCCCCAAAACGCATAGAGCACTTTCGGTTGAGCACTTTGTTGTGTCTTCCCCATCGCGTTGTGTCTTCTAGAGCCCAGAGCCTGTGGCTCCGTTTCCTCTGTAGCCCTCTGACCTCCTAGTTCTGCCCCACGGGGACCCTCAATACAGACTCGTCCGCTGACCTGGGCAGGTCACTTAACTTCTCCGTGCCTCAGTCCCCTCATCTGTAAAATGGGGATTAAGATTACGCGCCCCACGTGGGACACGGACTGTGTCCAACCCGATTCTCTCCTATCTACTCCGGTGCTCAATACGGAGCATGGAACTTTGCATGCGCTTAACAGATACCATTAAAAAAATAACACCACCACAGATGAGCTGTCAGCGGGACTTGTCCATCTATGGTTTTGCTCTTTACTTCTGGTTCTTCTCAGGGATCGGGGGGAGGGACGGTGGGCAGGGAATATGTCTGCTTATTGTTGTATCGGACTCTCCCAAGTGCTCAGTACAGTGCTCTGCACCCAGTAAGCGCTCGATAAATTCGATTGGATGAACGAATAAATGAATGCGTCTGCTTATTATCGTAGCATACTCTCCCAAACGCTTAACAAATACGACAACGGATGAATGACACGGCCGGTGCCGTTTTACCAGCGACAAGGCGAAGTGGAGGGGTGGGCCCAGAGTGGTTCCGGTCCCAGCCCTGAGGGATAATAATGTTGGTATTTGTTAAGCGCTTACTACGTGCAGAGCACTGTTCTAAGCGATGGGGGAGATACAGGGTCATCGGGTTGTCCCCCGTGAGGCTCACAGTCTTCATCCCCATTTTACGGATGAGGTAACTGAGGCACAGAGAAGTTAAGCGACTTGCCCACAGTCACACAGCTGACAGGTGGCAAAGCCGGGATTCGAACCCATGACCTCTGACTCCCAAGCCCGGGCTCTTTCCACTGAGCCACGCTGCTTCTCGTGGGCTGACGGCGGAGGAGGAGAATATCATCCGGGGAGGAACTTACCTTCATCAAGTGCTTGTTGACCCATTTGGTGAAGGTCTTCTTTTGAACCCGGTCCCGTTCATCTAGGAAGAAAACACAGAGGGGTCTTGGGTTAGCACCGGGCACCTGGAATCTATTTTCGTGTCCGTCTCCCCAGCTCTGATTGCCGGGCCCTACCAACTCTGCTGTACTGCTCTCTCCCAGGCGTTTAGTAAAGGGCTCTGCAAGCAGTACTCAATAGATGCCACCGACTGATCAATTAATTGATCGGAATTGTGGAGCCTGCCCTGACCTAATTATTTTCCCAGAGGCCCCCGGGGCAGATCTAGGCTAAGTTGAGCTCCCCGTGCCCGACCCCACCAGCCTCAGCTTAGGAAAAGAACACAACACATGCACCACCGCGGTTTGCTGGGCTTCTCGCTGTCGCCCCTCACCCATTCCACCCGTTCGGCTGGAGGAGTGATCTGCGTTTGGCGAAAGATGAACGGAATCAGGATAGCCGAATGCAAAACCTCAGAGACACCTCCCCCCCCCCCCCCCCCCCCGCCTTTTATGGTATTTGTTAAGCGCTTACTGTGTGCCAGGCACTGAACTAAGCAGTGGGATAGATACAAGCTAATCAGATTGGACAGTCGCGGTTACACACGGGGCTCCAGTTTTAAAGCCCCATTTTCCAGATGAGGAAACCGAGGCACAGGGAAGTGAAGGGACTAGTTCGAGGTCACAGAGCAGACAAGTAGTGGAGCCGGGATCGGGACCGGGTCCATCCGACTCCCCTTCTGTACATGCCAACGAACCAAGCCGGAAACTTTCAATGCCAGCCTCGTACATCAAACCGCTTGGGAATCTCGGAATCCAAGAGCTGAAAGGAATCTTTTCCGAGGGAATCTGCGGGCAGTAGCAGGGCCTAATGGAATGAGCACGAGGCCAGGAGTCAGAGGACCCGGGTCCTAATCCCGGCTCTGCCGCCTGCCTGCCTTGTGATGTTGGGCGAGTCGCTTCACTTCTCTGTGCCTCAGTTCCCTCATCTGTAAAAGGGGGATTGAGACTGTGAGCCCCTTGTGGGCCAACCTGATTACCTTGCATCTACTCCAGTGCTTAGAACAGTGCTTGGCACATAGGGAGCGCTTTAAAAATACCATTATTATTATCATTATAATCCTGTTGCTCCTCCAGGGCTCAGTACAGTGCTTGGCACATAGGAAGCACTTAAACACCACAGTTATTATTATAAGAACTTGCAGAGGCCCAGCCCTCTGCCTCCGAGTAAGGGAATGCTTAGACCATCTTGAGAGAGAGGGAAAGAGAGAGAGAGTGTGTGTGTGAGCGCGAGCCCGTGTGTGTGCTTCGGTTGCCTTTCCCATTGTTTACTCCGCCTGACAGACGGCAGAGTCTTCCTTCTGTCTGATTCTACGCTCTCCCGCCGCGGCCTCCCGTGGGGGGTTCAGTGCCATCTAGGAGTCAGCCAAGACGTCCGACCCTCTTCTTCCCTTCCCGACTCATCCTCCCCGCCACCCCTGTCCATCCACGTCTCACGGCGGCGGCCCGGGTGCTCCCCTTCCCGCTACCCCCTCCCGATCGCTTCCCGCGTCTCCCCCGGCTGCCGGCCCGAGAGAAGGCAGACACCTGTCACGTCCGCGTCGGGCCGGCTCCCAGACGCGCGATCCCCTGGAAGCCCAGCGGAAACGCGGCAGGCCGCTCCCGACTCCTTTTTGAGCCCGGACGTTGAGCTGGCTCGCCCGGCCGCGGGGAAAGCCGGCCCCGTGGCCGGTGACGCTTCCCGGCCTCCCCCGCGGCCCCTTTCGGCCCAGAGGAGGGTCCAGGGGCCCCAAGAGGCCTCTCTGGGTTGACAGCACGGGCAGGGAAACTCAATAGCCACCGGAGGTCAAGTCTCCCGGCCACGGTAACCCGAGTTCAACGCTGAGTGTCACTGACCGGGCTGGGTCACCCATGAAAGCCCCACGGCCACGGGCGGACCCCCGGCGCGGACAGTTGGGCCGTAAGCTCCCCGGAGGGTATTGCGAGGTATTTCCAACCCCTTAAGCCGGAGGATTCCCCATTGGGAGCTTCTCCGGGCAGCCCCATCCCTCGCACTGAAGTGCCCGGTCCAACAATAGGATAAGAGGATATTGTGGCGATGGGAACGAGATCTCTTAATGACCCAGACGGGCGATTCGTCAAACGGAGCCGCACAAAGCAACACACACACACAAGCACACACAAAGCCTGAACCAGAGGGACCCTCCCTAAGAAGAGGCGGCAGATCTCTTCTACCCTTTGATCGATCAGTTAATGGTATTTATTGACTGCCTAGTCGATCGTATTTATAATAATAATTATTATTACGGTATCTGTTAAGCGCGTCCTACGTGCCGGGCACCGAACTAAGCACTGGGGTGGATACAAGCAAATTGGCTGGACACAGTCCCTGTCCCACATGGGGCTCCCAGTCTCGATCCCCAATTTCCAGATGAGGTAACTGAGGCCCAGAGAAGTTAGGTGACTTGCCCGAGGTCACACAGCAGACAAGTGGTGGAGTCAGGATTAACACCCATGACCTTCTGACTCCCGGGCCCCTGCTCTTATCCACTGCACCATTCTGCTTCACATTGAGCACTTACCGTGTGCAGAGCACTGTACTAAGCACTTGGGAGGGTACAACGCAACAGATACATTCCCTGCCCACAAGCTTACAGTCTATACGGCGAGACAGACATTAATATAAATGCAGAGCACTGACTTAGTGTTTGGAGAATATAATACAATAGACATGACAGACACGATCCGAACTCACAGGAGTCTACGGGGGAGAGGGGACGTCGAAATAAATGATATATAGGGGAAATGACAGGGCATACGGATATGTCCGTAAGTGCTGCGGGGCTGAGGGTGGGGTGAATATAAAGTACTTAAGGGGTATAGGTCAAAGTGCACAGGTGATGCAGAAAGGAGAGCGAGTAGTGAAAATGAGGGCATAGTTAGGGAGAAGTGATTTTAGTAGGGCTTGGGGGTTTACTGAGGGGTGGTCGGTCAGATGTGAAAGGGGAGCAAAATCCAGGCCAGCGGAAAGATGTGGACAGGGAGTCAGCGGTGAGATAGCCAAGATCACGGTACAGAGAGTAGGATAGGGTTAGGGTGGAGTGTGTGGGTTGGGCCGTAGTAGATCAGCAAGGTAAGGTGGAAAGGGGGAGCCGACTGAGTGCCTTCAAGCCGACGGTAAGTTGTTTCTGTTTGATGCGGAGGTGGGTGGGCAACTATTGGCAGGTCTTGAGGAGGGGGTGACATGGACTCAAACAGGTGAGTCAGGAACAGTTAAGATGCCCTCGAGACGAGATTCACAAGAGATTCACCGGCTACAGTCCCGCAGGGGCCCGGGAATTCCTTCCTTCACTGTTTCAGGCCTCCGGGGGCCAGAGGGAACTGTGGCTTGACCGGTCTGGACAGGGATCCATCATCGGTAGCCTTGAGGAGAGACACCGTTGCCCTTCTCTCAGATGTCTTCTCTAGAATTCCCTAGCCTCTAAGCTCGTGGCGGGCAGGGAATACGTCTACCGATTCTGTCCGTACTGTACTCTCCCAAGCACTTAGTACAGTGCCCTGCACCCAGTGGGCGCTCCATAAATATCACTGATTGACTGATAGGATGCCTTCTCTAACTCGGCCCCCAACTAGGGTCCAGAGACACCTCTGGCATTCTCTTCGGGCAGCAGTCCAATGTCTGGGACCGAATTAAAGAGACGGTAGAGAGACGTTTAAATCCGAGGGATCGGCTAATGAAATCCTGTCAATCACTCAATCACTCAGGAGCCTGTGCAGAAAGGAATTCCCCTTCCCAGGAAAATCTTCTCTCCTGCTCGCAGCTGGGGAGATCAGAGGGTCTGGAAGCAACACAGCCTGCTCTTGATTCGGATGGGAGTGACAGGTTTTGACAAAGAGAACGGCTGCTGATCTTGAACCCCAGCGCACGGGGTCATCTTTTACTTCATTCATATTTATCGAGCACTTACCGTGTGCAGAGCGCTGTTCTAACCGCTTGGGAGGGTCCGATATAACAATAAACAGACGCATTCCCCTGCTCACAGAAGACGTGCTCTAAGGCAGGGCTTCACCTGACTGGAGATCAGAGCATTATGGACACCGATTCTGCCATTTTCAACACAGACTCAAAGGGCAAGGAAGGAGCCCGAGAGGTCATCTGAGGCATCCCTCTGCCTTCAGACGCTTCCCCGATCCACAGACTCTGGGGATAGGTGAGGGAAGTCGCCAGGCTGACCTATTATTAGACCCTGTAATGCCCTCTCAACTTTCCCTTAGCTCTGGGATTCCCCTTTCTTGCTCACGTATTTCAGAGGGAGGGAAGCTAAAAGAGAAAAAGAGAGTCCCAAAATAGCAACGTTAAGAGAAGAATTAATCAGATATGGATTTACAAATTGCCGGAGACTAGGTGGCAGTCTTTGTAAGCCAACACAAATACACACAGACTCGGGCTTCTCCTAATTCATCAGTTTCAGAAAATCCTCTTTGACTCCCTGCCGAGGCAGGGACTGTACGAAGAGAGAGAAGCAAGGAGTGAAGAGCTGCTGCAGACAAAAATCGCGGGGAGCCAGTACCCGGCTCTAACAATAATAATAATAATGATTGTAGGATTTGTTAAGTGCTTACTGTGTACCAGTGCTGGGGTGGATATAAGCCAGTAGGGTCGGACAAAGTCCCCGCCCCTCGTGGGGCTCATAGTTTTCATCCCCATTTTACAGAGGAGGTAACTGAGGCACAGAAGTGAAGCGACTTACCCAAGGTCACACAGTAGACAGCGTGGAGCCGGGATTAGAACCCATGACCTTCTAACTCCCAGGCCTGTGTGCTATCCTCCCTCCCCTAAGCCCAAGACCCTCAGGAAGGCAAAGGCCTCCTTACCCAGGGTGGGTTCGGAGTTTGACTAAAACCACCGTAAACCCATTTTCACACTTCCTTGTTACGATGGGGTCATTCTTAAAAAGGATTTGCCTTAATTTCCCCTGGTCCACATCTTCAAGGGGAGAAAATGAAAGAGATGGAGAGGGTTAGCAGCAGCAGATCCCAGAGGGGAAATTTCAATGATTGGTAAGAGAACCGTCCAGAGGAAGTCGGTCCAAACTGTCTCAGAGTTCACCGAAGTCATGAAGATCGGCCTGGCTGCATTGCTACCTGGTTCTGGGGTGAAGGGACAAACAGATGATAAAGATGACGATGGTATTCGTTACGCACTTACTACGTGCCAGCACTGTTTGAAGCGTTGGGGTAGACACAAGCTAACCTGGTTGGACTCAGTTCCTGTCCCGCATGGGGCTCACAGTCTTAATCCCCATTTGTCAGATGAGGTAACTGAGGCACAGAGAAGTGAAGTGACTTGCTCCAGGTCACACGGCAGACAAGGGCCAGAGCCGGGATTAGAACCCAGGTCGTTCTGACTGCCGGGCCTGTGTTGCTTCAAACTGGAGGGGTGATGATGATAGCGACAACAATAATAATAATATTCGTTAAATGCTTACTACATGCCAAGCAGTGAACTAACTGCTCGGGTAGATCCGGAATAATCAGGTTGGATATAGTCCCTGTGCTACACAGGAGTCCCAGGCTAACTAAGGGAGATAGCAAACACGTCCCCTTGTCCCCCGCTCCGCCGGGTCCTCGTCTCTGGCTGGAGAGAGCCGCCAGCAAGCCCAAGGTCGCAACCTCAAGCCTCTGATCCACCGTCTCCTCCTCAGGCTTCCAGCACAGAAGTGAATTTGGAGATTATAATCAACCAACTTTTGCTTCAGAATAAAAAAACCAGAAACACCTCACCGCAGAACCCTCCCTTCCCGGCGAGTCTACAGTTACCCTTGGTTTCCCGACCCAGCCAGATGCAAGAGCAGGCACAGAAACACCCACGTGTCTGCACCCCCACAACCCCACAACCTAAGCATAAGCCTCCAATGTGCCCGGCTCTGCCCGGTCAGACAGCGTGACTCCGTCCCACGAGGAGAAATGAGTTACCCAGGAAGTGCCTGCCCGCCCCACCACCTTCCAGAGCCACTTCTGAACAGGCCCAAAGGCTTTGAACCCCGGAAAGCACCAAAGCCAGTGAGTCACCGGGGAGCGAAGGCGACTCCGACCGCGAGAGGAGATGACTGGCATCGCCATACTGACCCATGCAGCACATTCGGCGTACCAAGTGGGCGTTCAGCGCTCGCTCCTCTCGGAAATCGGGCCACGGCGGGCTCCCGGGCCCTCCCGCTCGGACCGGGGCCACGCCGGCCGAACCGGCCATCTCGGCGGACGGGGGCCCCAGCGCCCTCTCCGGCTGCGACGGGAAAGGATCCGGCGGGGAGGGCTCTCGGTGGAAGCAAAAAGCAGCCCTCTTCGGTGCCCGGTTCTCAGAAGAGTCTCCACCCACCACTTCCTACCGGCCTCAGCCTCCTCCTCCTCCTCTTCTTCCCCTTGAAGAGGGGGCAGGAAGTTCCTCCCCAAGACTTCAAAAAACGGATCCGGCACCCCAAGGTGAAAACGGTCCCCGGAGTCTTCGAGCTGCACCTGCCCCGGTGGGAGGGGGCCCGGGTCGGCCGGATGTGGCAGGGAGAGGAGTTTTCCCAGTACAGACGGAGGAGGAGTCCAGACCCGTTCTTCCCGGGGTTCCGACCGGCTGGGAGTCTGGGGGAGCCTCCGGCTGCCCCCGGCTGGCGGGGCGGGAGCTCGTTAAGTCCCAGACAGGCAGCGGCCTCTCCTCTGTGCCCTTTCTAGGGGGATGCGGTTCGGGGGCGGCAAATGGAAACTTGCCAGGCCAAGTCAGAACCGGCCTGCCAGTTGCCCAACATCCTGCTCCAGGGGCTCTTCTCCTCTCCGGCGAAGCCCCATGTGGAGCAGCTGGGCCGGGCCCCTCCTTCCCAGGGACGACAGCAGGCCGAGGAGGGTCCGGAAGGGCAACCGACAAGCCGAGTGGCCAATGGCGTCCGCGACCGGTCAGACGCTCCCGGGCCCTGCCCTCCAGGTGGATCTAGGTTCCCACCCTCCTCCCCAGCTTCTGCGGTCCTCCTCAGAGCAACACAGTTCTGAAGCTGAGTGGCAAAGCAGATACCGTCAATTCCAGATGGGCAGGGGCCCTCCCTGTGTCCCACTGTTTTCCCCCAACACAGCCCGGGAATGTCATCCAAGCCACCCCAACCCCGGCCCCCCGGTCCTCATCTCCCGGGCACTTATCTGGGCCTCCAGCAATCCTTCGGCCCCGGGGGCGCGAGAGGGGTGGTTTGTTTGGTTCTCCAACTTGTTTTCCGACTCCTGGAGAACTGTACCAGACACGGGAATTTTGAAGAGCCACAGTGACAATGAAAGGCCTTTTCATTCGTCGGGCTGCGGGAACCGCCTGTCACTTCTTCCCCGGCTGCCAGGACCGACGTGGAGAGAGGGGAAAGGCTAGGCGGCTCGGCCCCCGGTCCGGCCAGCGCCGGTTGGAATCTCCAGTCCTGTGTCCTCTGACCGGTCGGGACAGATAACGGGACCACCGTATCTCTGGCCCGCTCCTCCGGCGCTTTAAATAGAAAGGCTGTTCTAGGCTAAGGCTGTGCTCAATCCTCCCCTCGCCAGCCTGGGTCAGGAAAGGGGGGGAGGGGGCGACAGGAGGGGGAGATGAAAGTCCCCGAAGGCCTGGGACGGTACGACTCGAAAACGCCAGGGACCCGCCCCGGGGGAATCTGGCTGGCGGCCGACTTCTGGACAGACTTTCTCCGCGTTTCTTTCACCCCGGGGGTCACCTCCGGCCGGCCCCGATGGTCCCAGCAGTCCCCACCTCCCACCAGCAAGGGGACAATAATCCCGTTACCGCTTACTAACAACATTAAGGAATCACCGCCTTATCCTTCCCCCACCAGCTAATCTTTTCCCAACCTCACCCTGATAACCTGTGACTGCCCTCCCCAGCCCCCGACCCGACGGGTGGGGCTTCCCCGGCCCTCTTTTTCCCCCCAATAGAAAGGAATTGAGAAGCAGCACGGTGTAGTGGATAGAGCCCAGGCCCGGGAGGCAGAAGGTCAAGGGTTCTAATCCCGGCTCCATCACTTGTCTGCTGTGTGACCTTGGGCAAGTCACTTCACCGGGCCTCAGTTCCCTCATCTGTAAAATGGGAATTGAGACTGTGAGCCTCACATGAGATATGGAATGTGTCCAACCCGATCTGCTTGTATCCGCCCCAGCACTTAGAACAGTGCCTGGCTCACAGTAAGTGCTTAACAAATACAAGCACCATTATTATTATTATTATTAATAACAGTAACTGCGGTCTTTGTTAAGCGCCTACACCGGGCCAACCGCTGTGCTAAGCACTGGGGAAGAGACAGAATAAGCAGGCAGGATTTCGTACCTGCCCCACATGGGGTTCCTAATCTTAGTGGGAGAGAGAATCCCCGTTTTATAGCGGAGAAAACAGAGACATAGACAAGTGACTCGCCCAAGGTCGCCCAGCGGGCAGGTGGTCGAGCCAGGATTAGAACCCAGGTCCACAGCCTCCCAGCACAGTGCTCTTACCACTGAGTTCCGCTGTCACTCTCCGCCGTCCTTGCTCAGGACCCCTGAGAGGAAGAGGTGTGGGATTCCGGAGGAGAGCAGGCCGAGGCCTGACTACATTATTAGCCAGTTGCTCAAGGGAGAGGAAGAGAGAGGTTTCAGGGGGCGGAGGTACGTCACGATGATCTGGAGCGGACGGGTGACCTCCCCTCCACCAACCGGGAAGCTCCGAGGAGAGAGAAGACATCGGAGGTGGGCAGAGGACAGAGATCCTCCGAGCTAAACGGGCATCACACACCAGTTGTGGACGCCCAGCTCTAGACGGCCGACGGGTCCTCGCTGCTCCCCGCGCCAACCCGAGCAGCGTGGCGAAGTGGATAGAGGACGGACCCGGGAGTCAGAAGGACACGGGATCCGATCCTGGCGCCGCCACCTACGTGCTGTGTGGCCCTGGTCAAGTCATTTCACTTTTCTGGTCCTCACTTACCTCACAGGTAAAGCGGCGATTGAGACTGTGAGCCCCCACATGGGATAGTGGCTGTGTCATTCATTCATTCAATCTGAATTACTGAGCACTTACTGTGTGCAAAGCATTCATTCATTCACTCAGCGGTATTCACTGAGCGCTAACTGTGTGCAAAGCACTGAATTAAGCACTCGGGAGAGTATAATACAACTACAGAGAGACACATTCCCTGCCCACAACGAGCTCACAGTCTAGAGGACTCCAACCCAATCTGCTCGTATCCACCCCAGCGCTTAGTACAGTGCCTGGTACACCGTAAGTCCTTAACGAATACTACTATTATTATTATTACCTCCCGGCCTTTCAAACGTGGAGGTTCACTGCCCTGATGTTAGCCATTCTTTCTGGGTAAAGGGTTCAGAGGGGGAGCTAAAACCAGGGTAAAGCACCATCTGTTCCCCCCACCCTCACTCCAGGTGTCCTTAGGGGAGGACATTCACCCCCCTCTCTGTCTCTGCCCTGAATCCCAGAGCCCCAGGTTCCTGGAGCTGGGGGAAGCAGGGGGGCCAGAGCGGGAAGACCACCTTGGAGCTCGGAGGCGAGCTTACCTGATCACAAGCTGGCCTTCTCACCGTGCCTCAAGAGTCCCTTCCCAGCCGGCCACCCTGAGGGGAAGACCGGTGCAGGCAGGCTCCCATTCGCACTGCCCCTCCGACCCCTTCCTCACGTGATCCCCAACGATTTGGGCCACCCCCCCCCCGCCCAACATATCCACCTGAGCTCAGCCCTCCCCGCTTTCAGAGTCTCAAATCCTCAAATCCTACCTCTTCCAACAAGCCTTCTCTAATGATCAGCGCACAGGTCCTTATCAACCCTTTTATTATGGTATTTCATTCATTCGTTCAATCGCATTTATTGAGCGCTTACTATACGCACAGCACTGTTCTCAGTGCTTGCTGGACAGACAGTAAGTGCTGAACAAATGCCTTCCAAAAAAAGTTTGGGTTGGTCTGTGGATTTCCATTCTCTACATCCCCATTTTCACCTCATAGGCCTCTTCCACGGTCCATCATCACATCACCCAGGCCACCTCCTAGACGGTCCTCTACCAAACTCCACCCCCTTTCTGGTTTCCTTTCCTGGGGCTATCTTTCCCCGCCCGTCGGTCCCCAAATTCTAAAACCTCGCTTTCACTTCCTGGCAACCGTGCCACCGAGCTGAAACAAAATGCATCCGCGAAGCAAGTGGTCTAGCGAGGCCAGGAGAGCTTACTGACACGCATCCCAGCCCCGAGGCATCTAGTGGGGAGACAGATTGGTGTATCGTACTCTCCCAAGTGATCGGTACAGTGCTCTGCACAGAGTAAGCGCTCAATATATATGACAATGAACGGAAGCTCTCCGTCGGAATGTTCTCCTTCCTTGGAAAGAGAGCTCCGGGAACAGAGGGCCGTGGGGACTGTTTTCAATTCTTCGGGGTGCTTAGTACAAGGTGGATGCCTAATCAATAAATCAACACGGGCCTTACATCCCACACAATAGAACCAAGAGAATGGACAGAAGCAGTGCGGCCTAGAGGAGAGAACACGACGGGCCTGGGAGTCAGAAGGGCCTGGGTTCTAATCCTGGCTCTGCCACTTTGCTGTGTGACCTCGCGCAAGCTACTTAGAGAAACAGCATGACTCAGGGGAAAGAGCACGGGTTTAGGAGTCAGAGGACATGGGTTCTAATCCCAGCTCTGCCACCTGTCAGCTGTGTGACTTTGGGCAAGTCACTTGACTTCTCGGTGCCTCGGTTACCTCATCTGGAAATGGGGACTGTCCTCATGTGGGACAATCCGATTACCCTGCATCTACCCCAGCGTTTAGAACGGTGCTCGGCACAGAGTGAGCGCTTAACAAATACCAACATTATTATTATTATTAACTTCCCTGCACCTCAAGTACCTCATCTGCAAAACAGGGATTAAGACTCTGAGCTCCACCTGGGACACAGACTGTGTCCAACCTGATTAGCTTGTATCCACCCCAGTGCTTATTACAGAGTGCTTGGCACATAGTAAGTGCTTAGCAAATATTATTAAAAGAGGGCCAATGTTGGTCACCCCCAGCACACCAGAGGAGTGGGAACCAAATGTCTCTCGGTCAGTATTTCATATTTCAGACAAGTAGGGCAGAAGAACTCGCTTGTGTCTAGGATGTGTTGAGGGCGTGTGGAGGGAAACGGTCTCAGTGACACATACTAATTGTGGCATTTGTTAAGCGCTTACTATGTGCCAGGCACTGTACTAAACACTGGAGTAGAAACCAGATCATAAAGGTGGTCAGAGTCCCTGTCCCGCATGGAGCTCATAATCTTAATCGCTATTTTCCAGATGAAGTAACTGAGTCCCAGAGAGGCGAAGCGACTTGCCTGAAGTCACACAGTAGACAAGTGGCAGAGTGGAGATTAGAACCCACGTTCTCTGACTCCCAAGGGCCAAAAGGAGCCAGAGTGTGGTTTCTGATGCCAGTCTGCAGCGAGTGTGAGGAGAGGAGCTAACCAGGAGACCGTGGGTTGTTTTTTGAAAAAAATGGCATTTGTTAAGTGCTTACTATGTGTCAAACACCGTTCTAAGTGCTGGGGCGGATACAATCAGGTTGGACCGAGTTCCTGTCCCGCACGGGGCTCGCGGGGCTCGCGGTCTAAATAGAAGGCTAACTGGAGAATGAGGAAAACGATCAGCTGACTGTCTCCTTCTTGGGACTTTGCCGGGGAACTGAGATCAAAAGTTAATTCAGTCAGATGGTTCGGCTGTGGAATGCCCGACCGGCTCGCTGGTTCCATCCGGGACAAAGAGCAGGGAGAGGCAGGCCGGCTGTGGCACGCGCCCCCGGCCGAGCTGCTGCCCTTCTCCTTCTGATCCGACTCCCGGCCCGGCCCTTCGACTCCCTAGCTCGGGCCCCACACCAAATTCAGAACTTCTTCCACTCCGCCCCGGAGGCGCCATGAAAGAGCAGCCCCCAAAACGGCCCAACCGCGGCCCCGGGGAGAATCTCCACTGAGGGAGGGTCCTCCCCGCTCTTCTGAGGAAGAAGCGGCGAGAGAGCGGTTCCCGCCTTCCTTCCGTCCTTCCTTCCTTCCACGTTTCGGGCACCTACGTCACTGACCCGGCTCCCTCTTGGCCGGCCCTGGCTCTGAGAGTGGATCCCAGGTCTCCGCGCCCCCCAGCTGGGAGAGCGGCACCCCGAGGAACCCTCTCTCCTTTCTTCTTCCGGGCGGCCACCCGGACTGCCCCGTCCCGGGCAGCGTCCGGCCGGCCCTTTAAGGCAGAAGGCGACGCGTCTCCCCCCTCCCCCTGCCGCCCCCCCAAAAGTCCCTCTCAGCTGAACGCCAGTCATCCGCCCCATTACCTTCTCTCTCTTTCGCCCGCCTCTTCCAGTACAAGACACCGGCAACTCCGAGAACGTGACTCAGAATAAAAACGGTCGGTGGAAAATAAACCGAGTCCAAGAGAGGCATCGCGGGCCGACTCCCGCCCCCGGCCGGTCAGAGATCCAGAGGTCCGGGTCCGTTCAGAAATGCCTTTCCCCGGAGGCGGCCGCCTTTGCTCCGAGGCGGGTACCGTCCAGGGCTAACATCCCAGGGGGAGGAGGGGCGCTGAGATGAGCCCAACTGAGTGCCGCTAGGAGTCAAAATGAAAGAAACTTCCTGACCGGGTCCCTGTCCTCTCTCCAGAGCCGGCTGCAGCTCCACTTACATCAGGCACCGTTAAAGCAGGGCTAGAGTTCCCCCTGGGTCCGACAAAGCCCGGGAAACTGAGCGGAGGGAGGGAGGGGAGGGAGAAGGAAGGAGAAGGGGGTGGTGGTGAACAGAGAGAGGCTGGCCGAGCGTCGGTTTGACTCAGACCTCTTTCTTCGGCATCCACGGAGACTGGCTCAAGCGAGCGAACCTCAGACCCCTGGAGGGGCGGGGAGGGGGCGGGAGGGGAAGTCACGCTCCCCAAGTGGATCCTGCCCCGCTGAAACGCCAGGCCCTGCCGACAGGATCCCGGTCAGTCGCTCACGGTGGGAGCGGGAGGCTGGGAAGACTTCCCCGCCCCGTTAGCATTTGCTAGTATTTGCAACGTGCTTACTCTGTGACAGGCCCTGTACTGGACGCTGGGGTGGACACAAGCAAATCGGGTTGGACGCGGTCCCTGTCACACTCTTAAATCCCCATTTTAAAGATGAGATAACTGAAGGACACAGAAGTTAAGCGACTTGCCCGTGGTCACACAGCGGGCGAGTGGCGGAGCCGGAATTAGAACCCGGGGCCTCCTGACTCCCGGGCCCGAGCTCTATCCGCTAAGCTCCGCTGCTCCTCCTGGTCAACGGCAAGCTCCGGTGAGACCAAGGCGACCACCTCCCTGCCACCCCAGAGGGGGTCTGAAGGGAAAGAGGGAGGTCAGCCACCCCAAGAGGATTTGAGAGGGGAGAGGAGAGGTTTGGCCCCTAGCCCCTGCAGGGGCATTGCTGCCTCAGTTTCCACCAGCCTCCGCCCGAGCGGCGCCTCCAGTGGGGAGTAGCGGAAGCGCTCGCCAATGGACTCGCCCAACCGGAGCCCACAGGAAAGAGGATTTTCATTCATTCATTCACTCAATCGAATTTACTGAGCACTTACTGGGCACAGAGCACCGTACTAACTGCTTGGAAAAGTACAATACGACAAGAAGCAGACCCATTCCCCGCCCACAGTGAGCTCACGGTCTGGGGGGGGAACGTCACAAGCGAGGACTTCTGCAGTCACCAAGTGAGCCCCAATTGGGCCAGAGTTCCCCCCTCCAAGGCTCGGAGCCAAACGGCCTCGTCTAGTCCATCTCCTCCCCCTTCCCCCCGAATCGGGCTCGGCCACCATGTCATCGCCCCGCGATGACGTCGAAGGAGCACTCGACTTCGCCTCTCCCGGACCCGGCATCCTCCACGGAAGAGTTGGGGGGAGGGAGTGCTGACAGCTTGTCTTCCTGCCAAACTCCAGCTATTTGTGGATTTCTATGGTGCCGATCACCATGGTATGTAAATATTTGGTGTCTTTTCACATTTTAACGGGGGAAAAAAAAACCCCAAAAACCCGGGTGGGTCTGCCCCTTCACGGTATACCCGTTCAGTGGGAGCAGCGCGGCCTAAAGGAAAGAGAACGGGCCTCGGATACCTCATCTGTAAAATGGGGATGAAGACTACGAGCCCTACGTGGGACAGGGCCTGTGTCCAACCTGATTAACCCGTGTGTACCCCGGCGCTTAGAACAGTGCCTGGCACATAGTAAGCGCTTAAATACCAGAAGAAAAAAAGAGGGAAGGAGCTTAACTCCAAGATTACAAGTCCCCACCATATCCCGGCCCCCCCAGGCCCTCGCCCGTCGCAAGCCTATTCTGAGGGCCGGAAATTGGCGTCATGCTCAAGGAGACTTTCCGGCCGATAAAACGGAGGTTTGGGCTGTGGGTAGGAGCTGCGACTTCCAGGAAGCGGTCTGTCGGTCGGAGTTGAGAAGAGCGAGAGAGGCGGGTTTTTCTGGCGGGGACCAAGATGGGGCCAGGGACTCCCCCGCCTAACGGGCCCAGGAGGGGCCCCCGACCGCCTCCCTTTCGGGACGCCCCAACCCCGCCCGCCAACCGAAGTGCAGCTTCCCGCAACCGTGAAACCCCAAAATCTCAGAACAGGGCAACGCCCCGAATCACTTGAACGTGTGGCTGGCGAAAGCCACCGCCGGCAGCGACGGCGCCGCGCCAGGGGGTCTGCCTGTGGCCGAGCGGTCCCGGCCCTCAAGGCTCCCAACAGGCTCAGACGGAGCAAGAGGCTCCTTAAAGGCTCTTGCCTGTTGTGTGACCTTAGGCAAGTCACTTCGTAGCCTCAGTTTCCTCAGCTGTAAACTGGGGATTAAACAGCCATTCTCCCTCCCCGCTTAGCGTGTGAGCCCGATAAGGGGCAGGGACGGTGTCTGTCCTGATTATCTTGTATCTACCCCAGTGCCACTGTTCGGCACGTCACATGTGCTTAATGAACACCACCGTTATTAAGAGTACTGAAACACCATCACCCAACGGTCTGAAGACTTCCGGCCACGAAGGGGTATGGCCTAGTAGAAAGAACACAGACCCGGGAGTCAGAGGCCCCGGATTCTAATCCTGGCTCTGCCGACTGCTTGCGGTGTGGCCTTGGGCAAGTCGCTTAACTGCTCTGTGCCTCGGTTTCCTCAACTGTAAAGTGGCCATTAAATACCTGTTCTCCCTCCTAGACTGTGAGCCCCAAGTGGTACGGGAACTGTCTGACCTAATTAGCCTGTACCCACTCCAGCTCTTACAAGAGTGTTTGACACATAGTAAGTGCTGAACGAATACCATTAAAAAAATTGGGAGATGACAGGCAGCCAAATCCGGTTCTAGGGTCGGGTCCCGGTCTCCTCCCCGGGCACGGAGCTGTCCCTGCTGGTGGGAAGGGCCCCCAGGCCCTAGGGAGACTCTTCATACTGGGACTCAAAATGGTTTTCACGGGATGTAATGGAAGCAGAGAGGTGCGTGCGTCTGTGTGTCGACATGTAACAAGGATGCCTTCCTTCGACAACGGATCACGCTCACTCACATCCCCCCTTTCTACCAATCAGTGCGATTTATTGGGCGTTTACTGCGTGCAGAGCACTGTGCTAAGCACTCGGGAGAATATAATACAGCAGAGTTGGTAGATCCGTTCCCTGCCCAGTGAGCTTAAATCGATCAGTGGGATTTACTGAGTGCTTGCTATGTGCGGAGCACTGTACTAAGCGCTCGGGAGAGTACGACAGACGCGTTCCCTGCCCAAAACACGCTTGGAGGGTTTTCAGGCCATATTTACAGAGCCCCTCGAGGCCGTGAGATTGGAGAATTCTCCAGTTTTCTTGTCATAATACTAGTAACTTCTCTGATGTTTAAGCACTTACTGTGTGCCAAGCACTGAACTAAACGCTGGTGTAAGTACAAGCTAATCAGGTCGGACACAGTCACCGTCCCACGGGGGGATCACAGTCTAAATAGGATTGAATCCCCATTTTTCAGATGAGGATAGAGAGAGAAGTGAAGTGACTTAGCCAAGGTCACCCAGCTGGCAAGCGGCAGAGCCGGGGTTAGAACCGAGGTTCTCTGGCTCCCAGGCCCGGGTTCCTTCCACTAGCCCCCCCACCGCTTCTCGTGAACTCATCCCAAGCGCTTAGTACAGTTCTCTGCGCACAGTAAGCGCTCAATAAATACGATCGAACGAATGAGCGGATAACCCAACGGCCTTGTCTCTTGTCTAACGGGAAGAACGCCTGTGTAAATGGAACCTGGTCTCTACTCAGGGCCAGACCTGGGCCCTGAGGGGTCCGGGGTCAGTGGAAGGGGTAGGTTTCGGGGGATGGGACTCGGGGGCTTGCCCCAAGACAGTTAGGAAAGTTGCGGAGGGAAGCGGAGGAGTCTCCCCTCCTCGAAGCCCCCACCCCGTCCTTCGGGCCGGGATTTTCCAAGTGTGATTTCAGAGCCGGTCCGGCCCCACATCTCAGACGTCTTTCCGCCGGGTCACCTCCGGCGCCGGCCGGCCCGGGCCTTCGGGGGGTTGGGACCCGGGAACGAGGCAGTACGGCTCGGTGGAAAGAGCACAGCCCTGAAAGTCAGGAGCCCAGGTGCTAGTCCCGGCTCTGCCCCTTGCCTTCCGGGTGACCTGAAGTGGCAAGTCACTTAATCTCTCAGTCTCCGTTTCCTCATCTGAAAAATGGAAAGAAAACACCCATTCTCCCTTTCTCATTCATTACCAGCCCCGCGTGGGACAGGGACTCTGTCCGATTTGATTATCTCACGACTACCCCAGCATTTAGCCCGGTACCGGCAGCTAATAAGTGCTTAATATTACTATTATCATTATGATTACTATTATTACCGTTGAGCCAGGAGAAGAGCAAGGCACACGGTCTAGGAGTCAACGCTCCTTGGGGTAGAGATAGAGCACCGGCCTGGGGGTCAGAAGGTCGTGAGTTCTAATCCCGGCTCCACCTCTTGCCCGCTGTGTGGCCTTGGGCAAGTCACTTCGTTCCTCTGGGCCTCGGTTACCCCATCTGTAAAATGGGGATTAAGACCTCGAGCCTCAAGAGGGATTTGCTTGTATCCACTCCAACGCTTAATAATGTGCTGGGCACATAGTAAACGCTTAACAAAATACCACAATTATTATTCCAGAGCTTAGAACAGTGCTTGGCCCGTAGTAAGCGCTTAACAAATACCATCATCGTCGTTATTATTGTTATCAGGCCCAGGGCCCGTCATCCAATGGTGTCCCGGCCTCAGAGGGTGGAAGACCAGGTAATCACGCATGATTATTTCAGGCAATGGGTATTTATTGAGCACTTACTGTGTGCGGAACACCGCCCTAAGCGTCTGAGAAAGTACGGTACCGACGATAAAGACACGTTTCCTGCCAACAACGAGCTTACAGTCACCAGGCTGAGACCCAGTGGCCCCGGGCTCAGAAGCGAAGAGCCACGGAGTAGGGACGCACCTCCTAGCCTGAATCCACTCCGGCCATTCTGTGCCCCCAACTGTGAGCCAGGCCCAGCCGAAGATAATAATAATAATAATAATTATTATGGTATTTGTTAAGCACCTACTCTGTGCCGTGTACTGTACTACGCGCTGGGGTGGATACAAGCAAATCGGGTTGGAAACCGCCCATATCCCACATGGGACTCACAGCCTTAATCCCCATTTTACAGACAAGGTAAGAGGCACAGAGAAGTGAAGTGACCTGCCCGAGGTCACACGGCCGTCAAGGACCGCCAAGATGATGAAGACGATGATGACCTTCGTTTGGTGCCCGGCATAATAATGTTGGTATTTGTTAAGCGCTTAAGATGTGCAGGGCGCCGGGGTAGACACAGGGTAATCAGGTTGTCCCACGTGAGGCTCATAGTTAATCCCCATTTTACAGATGAGGGAACTGAGGCCCAGAGAAGTTAAGCGACTTGCCCACAGTAACACAGCTGCCAAGTAGCAGAGTCGGGATTCGAACCCATGACCTCTGACTCCCAAGCCCGGGCTCTTTCCACTGAGCCATGCTGGTATGTGTCAAGCAGTGCTCTAAGTGCTGGGGTGGACGCAAGTTAATCAGGTTGGATGCAGTCCCTGCCCCCACCTGGGGATGACAGCATTAATCCCCATTTTACAGATGAGGGAACTGAGGCCCAGAGAGATGAAGCGCCTTGCCCAAAATCACACACACTGGACAGGCGACGGCGCCAGGAGTAGAACCCAGGGCCTTCCGACCCCCAGGCCCGGGCTCTTCTATCCACTAGCCCGGGTTGCTTCGGGCTTTAAGGAGGCCTGCCCCGATCCTGGCTCAAGACCTCACCACGGATGTGAGTTTTCCTTAAAAGGGCTGATCTCATCCCCGCTGAACGTACAGTCCGTCCGCTCTCGCCCGCCCGGAGCACGAGGCTGGATGTCCAGCCCAGCCGGATGCGTTGAGTCGGCAAACAAAACCGGTCACCGGCGGGAGGGGGAGGGAAGGGGGATATTCCCGGCCTCCGCGCCGGACCGCGAAGCTCCACGGACTCGGGGAGATAACGCTAATAATGACGATGGCATTTATTAAGAGCTAACTGGGTGCCGCGCACTGCGTTAACTCCTGACGTGGCTACGAGATCTAATTAGAGCGGACACAGCCCGACCCCACACGGGACCCGCGGCCTCACGGGAGGGGAGAGAGAGCAAATAGTGAATCCCCATTTTCAGACGAGGAAGCTGAGGCCCTGGGCGGTGACGTGACTCGCCCGAGACCACGCAGCAGGCAAGCGGCGGAGCCGAGACCGGAGCCGGAGTCTCCCGATTTTCGGAGAGAGCCGAGACCGGCGCCGTAGCCTCCCGATTTTCGGAGACGTGCGCGGGAGGGGGAGGAGGCCGGGGGGGTCGAGGGTGGGAGGGGGAGAAGGTGGAAGTCCTGGTCAGCGCTCTGAATAAACTCGGACAACCTACAAGTCCTCAAAAACGGCAGTCGGAGGCCCAGCACCACATCCGGAGATTGGTGGGAATCCACTGGGCACCGGTGAAGATAAGAGCTGGGCAAGCTGGGAAGCAGGCCTGGGAGTCAGAGGACCCGGGTTCTAATCCCGGCTCCGCCACCTGTCAGCTGTGTGACCTCGGGCAAGTCACTCAACTTCTCGGCGCCTCAATTCCCTCATCCGTAAAATGGGGATGAAGACTGTGAGCCTCACGTGGGACAACCTGATTACCCTGTATCTACCCCGGCACCTAGAACAGTGCTCGGCACACAGTAAGCGCTTAACAAATACCGAGGTCATTACTATTATTAGCTCGTATCTGGAGTGCCTGGCACATAGTAAGTGCTTAAATACCACGCGCAAAAAAAGACGGCCTAGCTAAATAATAATAACGACGATGATGGCGTCTACCAGCCAAGCACTGTAATAAGCCCCAGATAGAGATATAAAGATAGATATAAAGTCATCAGACTGGACACGGTCTCCCACTTGGGGCTCACGGTCTAAAAGGGAGACGGAATACTTAATCCCCACTTTTACAGAAGAGGAACCTGAGATCCAGGGAAGCGAATCCACTCGCCCGAGGCCGTCCAGCAAGCGAGTGGCGGAGCCGGAGTTAGAACCCGGGTCCTCTGACTCCCGGGCCCCTGCTCTTTCCACTAGGCCACGCTGCTTCTACACTGAAACCATCTGAGCCATGGAAACCAAGCTTTGCACACAAACAAACAGCTAATTTTAGCTCCCTGTCAGGCGGTGGTGCTAACTGGGAGCGAAAACGGGAAAGAATTTGCATCCTGGAGGCGGGGAGGCGAGGGCAGGGGGAGAAACCTGGGGGCAGCGATCCACATCGTTTTCGAGGGAGCCGGAGGAGGGAGATCCCGGCAGGAATGCCCTCGGAGAGCCCGGCGGGCCGGCGGCTCATCTTAATGACATCGGCGCCGCCCCCGTGGACCCCCTCGTCCCCCCCGGCCTGGGCGCAGGATTCATTCATTCAATAGTATTTACTGAGCTCTTACTACGTGCAGAGCACCGTACTAAGCGCTCGGAATAGACAATTGGGCAACAGATAGAGACCATCCCTGCCCAATGACGGGCTCACAGTCTAAACGATGAGCTGTCCCAGAAAGCACCGGCTTTTCTCCTGGCTTAATCCTCGTTTCAGTCCTCTGAGCGTGTTTCTGCTCTTGTCTCCACACGTCGGCCTCCCGCTCTGCCCTCGGCCGTCTCCTCCTGCCACTCACTCATCACCCACAGCATTGTCCTCCAGTTCTTCCCGTTTGGGCATTTTCCCTGAAAAGCAGCTGAGGATGGATCGAGAGGGAGGGGCTGAGGGACCCAAGGCTCCGCCACATTTGGATTCCTTCCCTCCTTCCCTCATAGCCGAGCACCGCTGGGTGGCCTATCACTCAACCGGCGCCATTTATTTAGCGTTTACTGTGTGCAGAGCACCGAACTGAAGGCACGGGAGAATACGATAAACCAAATCAGGGGCCCACAGTCCCTGCCCTTAGCTTCGTGGGGAGAGCACGGGCCTGGGAGTCGGGGGGGGACAGAAGGTCACGGGTTTTAATCCCAGCTCCGCCACCAATCTGCTGCGTGACCTTGGGCAAGCCGTTTCAATTCTCTGGGCCTCAGTTACCTTATCTGGAAAATGGACATGGAGACGGTGAGCCCCACATGGGACGGGGACTGTGTCCAACCCGATTTGCTTGCATCCACCCCAGTGCTTAGTACAGTGCCGGGCATACATCGTTATTATTATCATCATTATAATGAGTTTACAGACTAGAGGGGGAAGACAGACACTAGTGAAAGCAGCGTGACCTAGTGGAAAGAGCCCAGGCCAGCAAATCAAAGGACCGGGGTTCTAATCCTGGCTCTTCCACGTGCCTACTATGTAACCTTGGGCAAATCACTGAATAATAATAGTGATAGTATTTGTTAAGTGCATATTATGTGCCAAGCACTGTTCTGAGCTCTGGAATAGATAGAAAGGTTGTACCACGCTGGGCTCCCAGTCTTAATCCCCATTTTCAGATGAGGGAACTGAGGCCCAAAGCAGTGAAGTGACTCGCCCGGAGTCACCCCGCAGACAAGTGGCGGAGCCGGGATCAGAACCCACGATCTCTGACTCCCAAGCCCGGGCTCTTTCCACTAAGCCGCGCTGCTTCTCTAAACTCCCTCTATTTCATCATTTGCACAGCGGGGATTCATTCGCCCTAGTTTTCCCTCCTACTTAGACTCTGAGCCCCACGTGGGGCAGGGACTGTGTACCACCCGGGCTTGGGAGTCAGAGGTCATGGATTCGAATCCCGGCTCTGCCACTCGTCAGCTGTGTGACTGTGGGCTTAACTTCTCTGGGCCTCAGTGACCTCAGCTGGAAAATGGGGATTAAGACCGTGAGCCTCACGTGGGACAACCTGATGACCCTGCATCTCCCCCAGCGTTTAGAACAGCGCTCGGCACATAGTAAGCGCTTAACAAATACCAACATTATTACTATGATTATCTTCTAGCTACCCCGGCGTTTAGGGCAGTGCTTGACACAAAGGGAGCGCTTAATAAATACAACAATTATTAAGATTCCGGTCTAGTCCATAGGCCCGAGCCCATTCAGGACTTCGACGGCCCCACAGAGCCCCCTGCTGGAGAAAGACGGATGCTGGCAACCTGGGACGAGGGCGCCGCCTAGTGGAGACAACCCGGCTCTGAGGGAGGCGGGAGACCTGGGTTCGAATCCCGACCCCGCCCGCCCGCCGGTTATGTTTTTTAATAATAATAATGATAATGTTGGTAAGACTGTGAGCCTCACGTGGGCCAACCTGATGACCCTGTATCTCCTCCAGCGCTCAGAACAGTGCTCTGCACATAGTAAGCGCTTAACAAATACCCACATTATTATTATTAAGCGCCGAAGCAGCGTGGCTCAGTGGAAAGAGCCCGGGCTTGGGAGTCGGAGGTCATGGGTTCGACTCCCGGCTCTGCCCCGTGTCAGCTGTGTGACTCTGGGCAAGTCACTTAGCTTCTCTGTGCCTCAGTTCCCTCATCTGTAAAATGGGGATTAACTGGGAGCCTCACGTGGGACAACCTGATGACCCTGTATCTACCCCAGCGCTCAGTACAGTGCTCTTTACACAGTAAGCACTCAGTAGATACCACTGATGGACGAATGTCTCTCAATCAGCTTCTAATTCCCATCAGCGTGTTTGTTGGTGGTCACACAAACTGCCCGTTAACTCCTCCGCCTCCCCCGGCCCACTTCGGGACCGTAAACTCGCTGAGGGCAGGGAATGCGTCTGTTACATTGTGATACTGTACTCTCCCAAGTGCTCAGTACACTGCTCTTCTCCCCCCTTTCCCTCTGCTCCTCCCCCTCTCCCGTCCCATCCCCTCAGCACCGTACTCGTCCGCTCAACTGTACATCTCTTCATTACCCTACTTATTTTGTTAATGAGATGTACATCACCCTGATTCTATTTATTCGCTATTGTTTTAATACGTTCTTCCCCTCCATTCTATTTATTGCCATCGTCCTCGTCTGTCCGTCTCCCCCGATTAGACCGTGAGCCCGTCGGAGGGCAGGGACCGTCTCTATCCGTTACCGATTTGTACATTCCGAGCGCTTAGTACGGTGCTCTGCACATGGGAAGCGCTCAATAAATACTACTGAATGAATGAATGCTCTGCACACGGTAAGGCTCAATAAATACGACCGACTGCCCCAACGGGCAATTCCTCGGGCGTCCGGAAGCCCTGGCGGGAGGGCACTGGCCGGAGAGCACATCTCTCCGCCGGAGCCTCGTGCCTCCCCGCAGACTTTCCGCTGCCTGACTCACCCTGGCCCAGGGCGGCCCCGACCCCGGCCCCCGACCCCTCCGTCTGCAGCGTCAGGCCCGCTGGATCTGCCCGATGACTAATGCCCCCTCTCAGCTGCTGCCGCTGATTTACGCGGCACATGAGCTCTCCTTTTATGACTCGCACGGCCCCTGCCAGCCGTTCGCCGGGAAGAGGATACCATCGGCGGCGGCGGCGGCATCGTCATCATCGGGGGCCGAGGTCCTCTCCGGCCCCCCAGCGGGGGGCCGGCCTTGCAGCAAAGTGGCCAGGAAGGCCGCCGGGGAGTAAGCGGGCAGGACAGAGCGGCACCGGGGCGAACACGTGGGCGGCCCGCCGCGGCCTAGCCTCCTTTCCAGCCCCCGGCCCGCTTGCCCGGGCTGCTTTCTGTCTGGTCCCGGCCCCGCGGGAGGAAGTTCGCGGGGAGGGCGGCGAGCGGAGCCAGACACGCCGGGCGGATCCCCGCCGAGCACTTGGAAATAAGGACGGAAATCAAAGGCCCCATCCGGGCGGCCCTCAAAGAGTTTCGTTCCTGCTAGAAATCACAGCCATCAACGCATCCGGCACCCTGAGGGACGGTCCCCGTCAGAGATCAAACCGGCCAAGCCTAGACAGCAAGAGGAGGGCCCGCCCGGGCACATCCTGGGGCTCACCGGTAATGATCATAATGAAACCCGAGGTATTTGTTAAGCATTCGTTCGTTCGGCCGTAGTTACTGAGCGCTTACTGTGTGCAGAACACCGTACTAAGCGCTGCGGAGAGGACGATACGACAATAACCGGACACATCCCCTGCCCACAAAGAGCTTAAAAGAGCTTACTACGTGCCCGGCACCGTATTCAGTGCACAGACGGATAGGAGACGATCAGGACGGCCGCAGTCCTCGTCACAAGTGGGGCTGACGGCAAAACGAAGGGAGAGCGGGTTTTGAGTCCCCATGCTACAGATGGGGAAACTGAGGTCCAAAGAGGCGAAGTGACCGGCCCCAGGTCCCAGAGCGGACGAGGGGTGGAACCGGGATCAGAACCCGGGTCCCGGCCCCGGGCTCTTTCCGACTAGGCCACGCTGAACTGGCCACCGGCACAACTCGGAACCGTAGCTGGCATTCAGACCACCGATTAAAACGGCCAGTGTTTCTCTTTTTTTATTATTATTATTAATGATAATGATGGTATTTGTTAATCATTTAAGAACCTGGGTAGATACAAGTTAATCAGGTTGGACACGGTCCCTGTCCCACTTGGGTTCACGGTCTAAAGTAGGAGGGAGCAGGATTTAATCCCCATTTTAGAGAGGAGGTGACTGAGGCACAGAGAAGCGAGGCGACTTGGCCAAGGTCACACAGCGGACACGTGGCAGAGCCGGTATTAGAACCCAGGTTCTCCGACTCTCGGGCCCGGCCTCTTTCCACTGGGTCACGCTGCTTCGTTCCGCCTACGGGGAGAGTCGGGCCTGACTGGCACGAACCAATCCACGGACCTCGAACCATCGGGCTTGCAAGGGAGGTGTACTCTGCCGGGGGAAGCTCGTGTTTTTAAGGAGAATGACAATTCCGCTGGCAAATGAGGTTGGTTAAAAAGGGGGACCGAGACAAGGGTCCCACGAGGACCCTTAATTATCATTATTAATCATGACAATAATAGTATTGTTAAGCATTTACTACGGACCAAGCACTGGGAATAGACACGACATAATCGGGTCGTTCACGGACCCCGTTCAAGATGGGGCTCAGTCTGGCTTGGCGAGTCTCCCTAGCAACAGAACTGGCACTAGGGAAACCCCCACAATAACCCCCATGACCTCTGTGCGCGGGGGTGGGGGGGTTCCCTGGGCCCTCCGGCGTCAAAGGCTTCTCTGAACGCCATCAGGTGGGGACCACGTCAGGGAGGCTGGTGAGGAGGGAGGGTATACGTAGCACGCACTTAATTTTAACGTGCCTCCCTCCGTAGCCCGTAATCTCCTCGAGGGCGGTGTCTGTGTCTACCGGGCCTACGGGTTCGGACGGAGACGCAGGCTGAGGTGGGCATTCGGCGACCCGCCCGGCCGCGTGGTCACAACCCCGCCCCCGGCCCGGGTGGAACGACCCGCCTGGCCCGGCAAGGGTAAACACGTTCCGCCCAGTGCGTGCACGGGCCCGCTGGGGGCCGTGGTGCGGGCGGGCACGTGAGTGGGGCCGGCGCCGCCGGGGTGCCAGGGAAAAGAGCAGAGAGGACAGGTGACGTCCGGCGGGATCCGTGCCGTTCAATCATCCCGACGAAACGTGGCTCCCCCGGCCCCTCCCCGCAACCTCTCCAGCCGGGCTCCTGTCTCCACCCGCTCCTCTGACTGACATCATGCTGGCACCGGACTCTTTCGAATTCCTTTGATGCCCCGTGAGTCACGGGGCCCTGCCTAAACAGGTCCCGGCCCGGGGCCGCTTCCACTGCCGTCAATCCCCTGGGCCACCCCCGGGGCCGGCGACCGCTCGGCTGACGCCCCCGACGCCATCTTGGAGCCGCTGGGGAAGGAAGGTCCCGGAGTGGATCGGGCTGGGAGGGGGAAGGATGGCGGCGAGAGGGCAGTGCCGGCCGGAGGACGAGAGCTCTGTCCACGGGGACGTCTCTGTTTTTCCGCCGGAGCTGAGGGACGGCGAGGGTTGGGCGGATAAAGGCGATGTCAGGAGTGGCCGGGCCAGCCAATCCACAGGCCGCGCAAACCCATAAACGCTTTGGTTTCCTCACAAGGTGGGTCACCCTCCCCGGAGCCAAACCCTCTCGCTCAGCTGGTTCCTAACCCGACCCACCCGACCGCCCCGGGGCCCCGTGGCGGCGACGACGACGGGACCGCGACGGGGGTTGGAGGGAGGCCGGCCCTCCACCCGCCCCGAGACCGGAGGGCGGGGACCGTGGAGCCTTCGGGCTTCGGGCCCACGTCGCTGAAAAGAACTGTGATGATGATAACACTGCTGGTTAAGCGTCTTCTATGTGCCGGGTACATACTAAGTGCCGGGGTAGAGACAGGATAACGGGACGGGACCCAGGCCCGGATCCGCGTGGGGCTCAGGAGTCGAGGTAGGATGGAGAACGGGTAGCGGGTCCCCATTTTCCAGACGAGTAAACTGAGGTCCAGAGAAATGAAGCGACTTGCCCAAGGTCACACAGCAGACGCGTGGCGGAGCCGGGATTAGGACCGGGTCCTCTGGCTCTCAGGCCCGGGCTCTTTCCTCTAGGCCACGCTGCTGATAGAGGGGGTTCTAGGGTGGGAGAGTGACCACCCAATTCAAGGAGGGCACACTTGCTGGCCCGTTACCACAGCGGGGTGGGTGCCACCTTTCCAAGTGGGGCAGTTCTCGGAGCAAGGGCACAGCCGGACGTCACCGCGCCTTCTCCGGCCAAGAGCCCGTCGTCATGCCGCTCTCCGACCCGTCACGGGGCCGTGGTTGAGTGTCGGGGGGCTGGACGGGGACCACCCTACAGCCGGCAAGCAGGATGCGGGTTAGATTTCCTTCTGTGGGAGCGGGGGAGGGTCACGCTGAGCCTGCCACACTCTCTGGCCCCGTTCCCCCCCCCCCCATCGGCACGCCCGGTCGGGGACGTAGGCTGCGGCCGCAGGGCACGGCAGGGCGCATCTCCGTGAGATCTGGGGGCGACGGACACTGTTCTGCCCTCCCTCACTTCATAAACCATCGATGAGTGGGTTGCCAACTTTCAGGAAAACAATGGTACTTTGTTAAGTGCTTACTCTGTGCCAAGCACTGTTCTCTTAATCCCCATTTTACGGCTGTGAAGTAATTGAGGCCCAGAGAAGTGAAGTGACTTGCCTAAGGTCAAGCAACAGACAGGTGGCGGAGCCAGGATGAGAACCCAGGTCCTCCTGACTCCGGGGCCCGAGCTCTATCCACCAAGCCACGCTACGTCCATAACTCACCGATGCAAAAACACCCCCCACTCCCTGGGCCAAGGGGTCGATCGCCCCGGGGAGAAGTTTGGCCTGGAACCAGGTTAGCGAACCGAGGTCAGAGCCTTAACACTCCGGGGTTTGGGGAGAGCAGGAAGTCAACGCTCACTTCCTAGACTGTAAACGCGGTGTGGGCGGGGATCATCTCTCTTTACTGCCGAACTCTACTTTCCAAGCCCTTAGTACAGCACACAGTAAGCGCTCAATAAATACGACTGAATGAATGAAAGTGCTTAGTACAGTGCTCGGCACACAGTAGTGTCTCTCCCTACCTCATTTCCTACCGCGATCTGGCCCGCCCACTTCACTCTAATGCCAATGTACTCCCTGGATCTGGATCTTATCTAGGTCTTACCTCTGGCTTGGCACTTCTTCCCCCCTTGATATCCAAAAGACCGCCACTCTCCCCTCCTTCAAAGCCCTCCTAAAATCACATCTCCTGCACACAACCTTCCCTGACTAAGCCCTCATTTCCCCTGCTCTTTTTCCCTTCTGCGTCACCTGTCCACTTGAAATTCACCCCACTATTCGCATTTTCACCAACACAGCAGATGAATCTGCCCTCCGCTCAGCTTTCTGCTGAGACCCCAGCCCTACAGCGCTTACATACGTGGCTCGGTGGAAAGAGCCTGGGCTTCGGAGTCAGAGGTCATGAGTTCGACTCCCGGCTCTGCCACTTGTCGGCTGTGTGACTGTGGGCGAGTCACTTCACTTCTCTGTGCCTCAGTTCCCTCATCTGTAAAATGGGGATTAAAAGTGTGCGAGCCCCACGTGGGACAACCTGATTATCCTGTATCTCCCCCAGCGCTTAGAACAGTGCTCGGCACCTAGTGAGCGCTTAACAAATACCAACATTATTTTATTTACTTATATTAATGTCTGGCTCCTCCTTTAGACTGTAAGCACCTTGGGGCCAGGGAACTTGCGTACCCACTCTTTTACACTGTATTTTCCCAAGCTCCCGGTGCTCTGCACACAGTAAGCACTCAATAAATAGCACCGACCAATTGACTGTAAGGCCGTTTATGGGCAGGGAATGTGTGTCTGATAATTCTGCTGTATTGTACTCTCCCAAGGGCTTAGTACAGTGATCTGCACACAGTAAGGGCTCGATGAATACCACCGATTGACCGACTGTAAGCTCCCTCTAGACTGTAAACTCATCTGGGCAGGGAAAGTCTACCTACTCTGTTCTACTGTACTCTCCCAAGCGCTTAGTACAGTGTTCTGTACAGAGTAAGTGCTCAGTAAATACCAGTGATTGAGTTCTGACAACCTTCCTAATGGGGTGATCTGTCTACTTGTTTTATTGTCTCCCCCTTCTAGACTGTGAGCCCGTTGTTGGGTAGGGATTGTCTCTATCTGTTGTCGAATCGTATTTTCCAAGCGCTCAGTACAGTGCTCTGCACAGAGTAAGTGCTCAATAAATACGATTGATTGAAAGAATGAAGTGATAAAGAAAAGCTAGAGTCTCTGGAGCAGGGGGGTTGGGGGTTAGCAAACACCCACTTTAATAATAATAATCATGTTGGTATCTGTTGAGCGCTTACTATGTGCAGAGCACTGTTCCAAGCGCTGGGGTAGATACAGGGTGATCGGGTTGTCCCACGTGAGGCTCACAGTTAATCCCCATTTTACAGACGAGGCAACTGAGGCACAGAGAAGTGAAGTGACTTGCCCACAGTCACCCAGCTGCCAGGTGGCAGAGCCGGGATTCGAACTCACGACCTCTGACTCCCATGCCCGGGGTCCTTCCACTGAGCCACGCTGCTTCACTTTAGCCCAACACTGGTTCACTTCCCCCTCCTGAGGATGGAGGATGGGCTGGGCTTGTAGTAGTCACAGTCCCAGAGCCCAGGGCAGAGTGGGCAGGGAGGAGACGCTGGCCTTGTGGGTAGAGGAGGGATCTGGGAGTCAAGAATCCTGAGTTCTCATCCCAGCTCTGCGCTCAACCTGCCGAGGGACTCTGGACAAGTCACTTACCATCTCTCTTTCCCCAGCCGTAGACGGCGAGAATTAACGCGTCGGCCTCTCCCTGCCCCACAGGGATGTTGTGAGGCTAAAATGAGATCACTGATGGGAAAGTGCTCCGGAATAATGAAAGCTCTGTACAAATTCCACGAATTCATAATTCTGACATTGTTATTATAAATCCCTACCTGGCTGGGTGAAGGAAAAAGCATCAGCCTGAACCGTCTAAGCTCCTCTAGACTGTAAGCTCGCTGTGGGCGGGGAACGTGTCTACCAACTCTGTTGTAGTGTACTCTCCCAAGACGTTAGGACAGTGCTCTGCCCATAAGTCCTCAATAAATACGACTGTTAGAATCCGCCAAACTCCTCAAATCCGCCAATCACACTCCCCCCCCCTTCTAAGCCCTACTGAAGGCTCACCTCCTCCAAGAGGCCTTCCCGGACTAAACCCCCCTTTTCCTCGGCTCCCCCTCTCCTCCCCGTCGCGCCGACTCGCTCCCTTTGCTCTCCCCGCCTCTCCCCGCCCCACGGCACTCGTGTATATATGCACAGATCAATAATTCTTCTTATTTATATCGACGCGAGAAATAGCAGCAATGCAGGAAAAGACCCCTTACATTTTTCTCATCCTCCTGGCTCTCCCACCCTGTTCTCCGAAACCCCGGCGATTAACCTCCCGGGTGGAGAAAGGTTAGATCGGTGCTTTTCCCGGCCCCACGGACGAGGGGGAGAAACGGGCATCCCGGAGGGGGCGAACGGGCTGGGGGAGGGGTGTGCTGGAGATTGCCTCGTGCTAAAAATGGAACTCCGCAAAGGCAGGCAAGCCCCCGGTGGGTAGGTAAGACGGCTTTTAGTAATTGCCACAAGTAAACCATTTTCTGATGGTTTTCATTTCCCGCTGCCAGCCGAGCAAGTTAAAATATCACCGGAACGCAGTTTAATCATTCTCTCGCAGGCTCGTTTGGGATTAACTCCTTGAATGCCAACTGCACGGAGTGGGCTTCGAGGACCTCTTGTCCTGACCTTGACTCAGACGTCACCGCACCCTCCCCTGCCCAGTAGCCAGGGGTCAACCTCCTCTCTCCCTGACTCTAACCCAGTCTTCTTGTGGGAAGCGCCAAACTGACATCCGTGGCCTTTCCTGACCGACCGGGGGCTGACGGGCTAGCCAAACCAACAAGTGTCTCCCCCCCCCCGACCGTCAATTGCCACTTCCAGGTCTCTACATCCAGAGCGCAGTTCTGGAGTGGGAAGATAAAAGTCCAGGTAGGGGCAAACGGCACAGGAGTGGAGAAAGGGTGAACTGGGCGACCACCAAATCTCTTGAGCGCATCAGAGGGGAAGGAGGCAGCGAGAGGCCTGACCGTTCCAGTGGCTACTGGGGTCAGAGTCTCAAGCGCCCTTCCATCAGGGGTGTTTCTGCAGCACTGTTCTGAGCGCTTGGGAGAGTAAGAAACAGTAGAGTTGCTAGATATGTTCCCTGACCTCAAGGAGAAGCAGTACGGTCTAGCGGATAGAGCTGGGCCTGGGAGTCAGAAGGGGCTGGGTTCTAATTCCGCCTCTGCCGCTTGTCTGCTGGGTGATCAAGCCACTTCACTTGTCTGTGCCTCAGTTCCCTTAACTGTAAAATAGGGATTAAGACTGTGGACCCCATGTGGGCCCAACCTGAGTACCTTATTTCTAACCCAGTGCTTAGTACAGTGCCCGGCATTTAGTAAGTGCTTAAAAATTACCATTAAAAAAGGAGTTTACAATCTAGTAATAATAATTGCATTGCTTGTTAAGCACTTGCTATGAGCCAGACTACTAAGTGGTGGGCCAGACACCATATAATCAGGTTGGACAGGGTTAAGCAACTTGCCCAAGGTCACTCACACGGCAGGGTGAGTGGTGGAACCAGGATTAGAACCCAGTCCTCTGACTCCCAGGCCTGGATTCCTTCCACTCGGCCACACGTTGGTTCTCTCACACAGACCGCCGTGTACAAGGAGAGGACTGAATTTATTCATTCATTCATTCATTCAGTGGTATTTATTGAGCGCATACTGTGTGCACAGCACTGTGTTAAGTGCTTGCCGAATGACCGGACGGGTTCTGTCTCACCGTGGCCCGCAATAAATGCCATGCGGGGATCGGGAGAAGCACCGGGGTTCAATCAGACCCTTCCTCCCTCCCTCATGATGTCGACCCTCCCTCCGGCCGGTTCCCGGGGATCATTAAACCCCGGGGGGATCCCGGCTGGCGTGGGGCCGGCCGGGAAGGACCGGGCTGACCGTCCATCGCTGACTTCCTCCCTGACTGGAAAAATCAGCCAGTTGGAGCCTTGACCTCCATCATCGGGCCTTCAACAATGACACAGACGCAAGGGGTCGGTCTATTTCACCCCGGGGGTGGGCCTGGGGCGCACCAGCACCTCCCATCCACCCCGCTCTCTCCCATCCTGCCCGTAAACACGGAAGCACTGCCCCCTCCGTGCCCCCCAGAGGAGGAACATGCTTATCACGCCAACTTCCTCCGACCTGGAGGATTCGCCGCCGTGTCCCCATTCGTCAGAGTTCTGGCTGACGGTCCCACTGCCCACAGGAAATAGGAAAATAGCTTGGGAGGTGCCTACTCTTCTTAGCAGCCACAAAAGGGGAAGCTTGGTGGGGGAAGAGGCAGGAGGGAAAACCAGCCGGTGGGCCCCGCCCATTAGCATCAGGGGGATGTTTTACTGGGGGGGGGGGGTTGTGAGAGCAGGCCCATACCCCTCAAACTCACAGACTAGCCAACTTGCTCACTGTGCTTCATTCTTAACTCTCCGGCTGTCCCCTTCTTGCTCACATCCTCCCTTCTTCCTGGAACTCCCTCTCCCTTAGTAATAATAACGTTGGTATTTGTTAAGCGCTTATTATGTGCAGAGCACTGTTCTAAGCGCTGGGGCAGACACAGGGGAATCAGGCTGTCCCACGTGGGGCTCACGGTCTTAATCCCCATTTGACAGATGAGGTAACTGAGGCACAGAGAAGTGAAGTGACTTGCCAACAGTCACACAGCTGACAAGTGGCAGAGCTCGCATTCGAACCCATGACCTCTGACTCCAAAGCCCGGGCTCTTTCCACTGAGCCACGCTGCTTCCCTTCAAATCCTGCAGGCCACAGCTCTTCCCCTAAAATGGCAATTCTTCCGGGAAGCCCTCCCAGATTAATTTGTCGCCTCCCCATTCTATATCTCCTTCCAACGGCCACCGACCTGAGCGTGTGGGTCCTCCCAACTTTCCGGAGCCCTGACGATCGAATCTTACCTGCCTGATCAATTAAGCGCTAACTCGTACACACCACCCCGTTTTCTTCTTCCTCCTAGTTGTTAACTATTTGAGTGTCTGCCTGCCCGATTAGACTGTCGGCTCCTTGAGTGCAGAGACCACATCCACTGACTCTAGGATTCTCCCCTGAGCATTCAGGACAGTGCTCTGCACTCAATAGCCAGGCATTCCCAACCGCTGCTTCCTCAAAGCCTCTCTCCAGAGAGAACCTGGCATCCGAGGTCCCACCGGAAGCTCCTTGTGGGCAGGGATCACGTCTAAGCAACTCCATTGTACTGTACTTTTCCGACCGCTTAGTACAGTGTTCTGCACATGGTAAGTGCTCAATAAATACCACTGATTGATCGGAAGCTCCCACAGTCCGGCTAGCCGCATTTCCGTCTGCTCGAACGCAGCAGTCGACGCACCGGAAGCTTCTGGTTCTTTTTCAGAGGAGATAGGAGAGAGTGTCTCTCTTTCTCTCTCTTTCTTTCTTTCTCTCTCTACACACTCCCCACCCCCCACCCCCAGTTAGCAGTTAGGGTCAAAAAGGAAAAAATAACATCATCATCATCTGTCCTTTTAAAGCCTGCTGCAGATACTTTCCTGGTGTGTTTCCCACAGCTCACTGCTTAGACAGCTCTCCTACCCAGCTCGGAACTCCGGACCCTTAGATTACCGCTCCTCCCAACCCCCCTCAAGCCTCTAACCCCTCAGAACCGCCTCTACCAAAGTTACGGAAGGCTATGAGGTACATACCCTTGACCTCCACCCCTTCCAAGAACCCCTCTCCATCACCACCCCCCGGAGTTTGAATCCAACCTTGGCCTTACGGAGGGGCAGCCAAGCGGCTTGACTGCAAATGAGGTGGGGTCCCCGAGCTTGTCAGCGGAGAAGGGATACAGGCAGAGCCAGCCCAGAGGGAGAGAGACAGGGAGGGGAAGGCCAGATCCAGTTGCAGGCAGGATTAGACAGAGACACGGGCTGACGGCGAGAGGACACCCCCCACACACACACACCTCCACAGAAGCCTCGAGGCAGAGTCAAGAAATCCAAGCAGGCAGGTGAAAGAGAGGCGGGTTGGAGGGGACACCAGGAAAGGGGTTGGAAACTATAAACTGGGACGGGCAGGGAAGGGAGACGTGAGGGAAGGGGGAGAAGGTGAGGAAGAAAAGCAAAAGAGACAAAGAGACAGTGGGATATGAATGAACATGAATCGCTGGATTTGGGGAAAAAAAAAAGGAGCGGGAATGAGAGAGACAGAGATGAACGAGGTAAGTGGGGGAAGGTGAGGGGAGTTCTGGAGGCTGGACAGCAGAGCTCGCTTAGAGGTGAGTTTTATCATCAGCGGTGCCTTCTTCGGACATGAAGGACAGCTAGATTTGGAGGAGGATCTGAGTTGGGGAGTAGATTCCCCCTCTACTTGGGCCCCTTGCAGGGTTGTCACTGCCCTCTCCGGGGGGGGTCCCAGAGAGACCAGCAAGAAAATGAATTCAGCTCCGAGAAGGAGACAGCCAAGTCAGAGTCTTGTGTGTCTCTAGACTGTAAGTGTGTTGTGGGCAGGGACTGTTACTGTTTATTGAGAAGCAGAGTGGCCTAACGGAGAGAGCCCGGGCCTGGGAGTCAGAAGGTCATGGGTTCTAATGCCGGCTCCGCCACTTGTCTGCTGGGTGACCTTGGGCAAGTCACTTCACTTCTCTGGGCCTCAGTTCCCTCATCTGTAAAAATGGGGACTGAGAGTGTGAGCCCCACATGGGGCAGGGACTGTGTCCAACTTGATTTACTTGTATCCACCCCAGTGCTTCGTACAGTGCCTGGCACAAAGTGCTTAACAAATACCGTCATTATTATTACTCTATTGTACTCTCCCCAGCATCTGGTGCAGCGCTCTGTACACAGTAAGCGCTCGACAAACACAACTCTTTACAGTCCTCGGTGAACATACGGTAAGGACTCCAGAAATATCGCTGATTGATTAATTGATGGCTCGCTCCCTCTTCCCCAGCCCCAGGAATGTGAAAGCTTCTTACTCAACGCAGGGGGAGGAGGGAAGGCACTCCGGCTAGGAGCGAGTTGGAAACTACACGCAATGAGAGACAGGGAAAATGGAAAACGGAATCGAGCAGACCAGCGCATCCTCTGGGGAACCGTCAGACTGTGGCGGCAACGCGGGATCAGGATCCACACCAAACTAGCGACCGACGGAGTCGTAGTGTCGTCCAACCTCCTCTCCGGCTGTGAGACCCCACGCGGCCATCCTGCCGGGCTCCCTCAGGGGCCAAGCTCAAAAATCAATCGGCCGGACGACATCACAAACGATGAAGTTCTAGCAGGTAGTCAGTCTCCTGGCATCGAAGCTCTGCTCGACTCAACATGGCTAGGCCGGAGGCGGGGACACCGGGAGGGAGAATGAGTGATAGGAGGAAACCCCAAAAGCCACCGGATGGATAGCTGACTTGGGAAACCAAAATCACGAGGGCAGGGGAAGCATTTTGAAGGATGAAGGCTCGGATGCCGTTGCATCCACCCAAAAACCAGGAGCCAGGAGCTGAGGCCTCTCGGCTGCAAGCTCGTTGTGTGCAGGGAATGTGTCTGTTACAATGTTCTACTGTACTCTCTCAAGCGCTTAGTACAGTGCTCTGTACACAGTAAGCGCTCTGTAAATACAATTGATCGATGCCAGACCTGCGTGGCGCATTTCCAACAAGGAGAGTGGTTCGCTCTGACCAAAACCTGCCCCTGGAGAGAGAGAGAGACGAGGAGGCAAGAGAGAAAACGGTGCCAGGGGCTTACAGACGTTGAAGAGAATACCACAAAAGGGGGGCCACATTTTTACGTGCCCCATAAAGCCGAGGCCGCGAACCCCTAACGGCCTGAGCCTCACCACCAACGGTACCTTCTTTGGACACGAAGCAGAGCTTGATATAAAGGTTTGGGGGAGCATCTCAGTTGTTTAAGAGCAGGTTACCCCTCTACTTGTCCTTCCTTCCTTCTCTGGGGGTCCCAGTGCCACAAGGGAGAGGGACACCGCCCGGGGAGCCAGCCCAGTTGCCCCCACATCCAAAGCAGGGGTTCTTCGAAGGTGCTGCATTTGGGGGTTCTCCACTCTCACCCCCTCCTACCCCACCTTTGTCAACTGCTTGGGAAGGGCCCGCCCCGCACTCTTTCCCCACCCCACTGCACAGCCGCATCAGATCACATCGGACTTCGTTAAGCACTACGTTCCAGGCACCGTATTAAGCGCTGGGGTAGATGCGAGATAATCAGTTTGGACACAATCCATGCCCCACGTGGGACTCACGGTCTTGATCCTCAATTTACAGATGAGGTCACTGAGACCCAGAGAAGTGACTTGGCCAAGGTCACACAGCAGGTAAGTCGGGGAGCCTGGATTAGAACCCAGGTCCTTCTGCCTCCCAGGCCCAGGGTCTTCCACTAGGTCATGCCGCTTCCCTGGAACAGCCTCCCGGTCCAGTAAACGGCCCCCTAAATGGAAACTGCTACCCGTGGGGAACCCGCAGAGATAGGAATTGATCCCGTGGCTGCTAAGAGCCCTCTGGCCGACAGCCGTCCAACCGCAGGCCGGGGCTTCTGAGGATAGAGGTTGCAAGAAGAAGGCTAACGGCTCCATCCCCCTCTTTCTCGGCCTCCCCGCTCTCCTCAGCCCACCGCACTATTCGATTCCATTTCTCGCCGGGGCTCTCTCCTGCCGGCTTTCTTCTAAAGCCCTAGACAGAGGTGCCCTCTCTAGGATGTGGTTGGGATAATGATAGTAATGACATTTATTAAGCACTTACTACGTGCCAGGCACTAGTGTAAGCACTGCAGGACAACCAAACTAACCAAGTTGGACACAGTCCCCGTCCCACATGGGGCTCGCTGTCTGAATCCCCATTTTACAGATGACATAACTGAGGCACAGAGCCATTAAGTGACTTGCCCAAGGTCACACGGCAGACAGATGGCAGAGCCGGGATTAGAACTCAGTCCTTCTGACTCCCAGGTCTGGGCTCTCTTCACTAGGCAATGCTGCTTTCTGCCTCTCCCGGACTTGCTGCCCTACCGACACCGGAAGAGCAGGGGGCCTGTGACGACTGAGTGACCAACCAAATCCAACGTGTTCCGGCCCAGCCCTGCCCGGTGGGCCCAACCCAGTGGCCCCCCCCAGGGATGAGCCATGGTCAAGCGAGTCACCCAGAGAAATACCAGCCCCCCGGGCAACCCCACCACGCCGGGCTCTCGAACTCCGGGTTCCCGTCGGCAGCCTTCCCGCAGCAGCTTGAGGAACGGGAAAGAGGAGGGGGAGAGGACACTCGAATCAAAACCGCTTTTCTCCCAGGGAAACAAAAGCCCTCCGTGTCTCCACAGACAGGCCGGCTATTCTCAACGCCAACCAGAGTTTCTTTGGCAGAGAGAAAAATATGAAAACGTTAGGCTTGTGGGAATGGCCCGGGCACCGGGTATTTATGCTACGCTCCACGCGATCAACCCACTGGAACGCAAACACAGTAGGCCACTTAGTGGGCCAGCTTTCCCATCGAGAGCCCGGCCCGGGGTGGCCACGCCAGCTGGACCCCTGAGCCTGGGAGATGGAGGGTGGGGGAAGGGGCGACAGCGTTCCTGCCAGTCGGATCCCCTTTCCCTCTCTCCCCGCCCGGAGGGGAGCGGGTAGGGCTTCATCTGAGGTCAGTCGACGGGGCGAGTGGAGAGTCAGAAGCGTAGGGTTGGAAGGGAGACGGCGATACGTCACGCCGCACCTAGTCAGACGGATACACACCCGCTCAGACACGCGTCCGTGGGAAATCAAGTACTGACGCTAAGTAGGAGACGGTGAGACGTTCGGGGCAGATGGAGAGAACGCAGGGTGGGGGTCGGGGTGGGGCAGGTTAACCATTTTGGTGCTCTTGCTGAATCGGCAATCTGCTCCCTGCTAACGGAAGCAGGAAGTCAGATGACGGAGGAGCAGGCGGTCTGAATCCTCGCCCGAGAAATGACCACGCAAGCTCACAACCCATCATCCACCCATCAGTGGTATTTATTGAGCTCTAGACAGAGCTCTGTACTAAGCGTTTCAACTCTCCCAAGGGAGAGTACAGTGCGCTACATATAGTAAGCGCTCAATAAATACTGCTGAGTGAATGAATGCAAGTATGGGCACAATAAATACCACTGATTGATTAATCGGTCAGGAGGACGATAAGACCAAGTCGGCAGACACGAACCTTGCCCACGAGGAGTTCTCAGTCGAGAGGCAGAGCTTACAATCTAGAGAGAGAGAGAGAGAGGTGACACAAGACAAGTTCTAACGGGGAATTTGGGGCAGATGAGAAACCACAGGGCCTAGTGGAATGAGCCTGGGATGGGGGAGTCAGGAGACCCGCACTGGTTTGAATCCCAGCTCTATCACAGGCCTGCTGGTGTGACCTCGGGCAAATCGCTTGCCCTCTCTGGGCCTCTCGGAATAATAATGGCATTTGTTAAGTGCTTATTACGTGCCAAGCACTGTACTAAGCAAGTAGGAGGGAAAATGGGGATTGAACCCCCGTTGTACAGATGAGGTGACTGGCACAGAGAAGTTAAGTGACTTGTCCAAGATCACACAGCAGACAAGTGGTGGGGCCGGGATTAGAACCCTGGTTCTCTGACGCCCAGGCCTATGCTCCTTTCCCTAGGCCTCACTGCTTCCTCCTCGGTAAAATGGGGCTGCAGTGTCTGGACACCTGTTCTCCCTTCCTCTTAGGCTGAGAGTCCCCCTGGGGGGAGAGAGGCTGCCTGGTCTGATAAACATTTCACAAATACCTGACTATTATTAGAATCATTATCGCTAAATGTGTTTAGGGAAATGGGCCAATAAAATGGAAAAGGACGCCATGGGGGCAATTGGGGACTGCCTTCCCCGGAAGGCAGAGAGGAGAGAAGGGGCTCCAGAACCCACCTGAACTAGGCCCCGTCCACCAGGTATTGAAGAAAGCCCACCCCAAACCCCTTAACCCATCAGGGGTGCAGCTGCACGTGACTCGGCCCGGTCCCGGCAGGATCGCTCCCCCTCTGGACTACAAGCTCATTGAGGATGGGGAAAGTATCCAACAACCCTGCTACACTGTGCCCTCCCAAGTGCTTAGTACAGTGCTCTGCACACAGAAAGTGCTCAATAAATATGATCTGACTGATGGACTGAGCTCAAGCTAAAGAAGCCCACCAGCCTTCTGCAGTACTTCATCCCCTTGATTCTATTTATTGCTATTGTTCTTGTCTGTCCGCCTCCCCCGATTAGACCGTGAGCCAGTCAAAGGGCGGGGACTATCTCTGATACCGATCTGTACATTCCAAGTGCTTAGTACAGTGCTCTGCACATAGTAAGCGCTCAACAAATACTATTGAATGAATGAATACTTACATGCTTACCCGTCCTCGGCATGCAGATAGCTAGATTGTGAGCTCAAGGCCAGGGTCTGTGTCTAATCCCTACCTGGATACTCTCCCAGTGCTCAGTACAGTGCTCTGCACCAAATAAGTGCTAAATAAATACTATTACTACTCAAACATCTTGGGCAAATATTTTTCAGACTGCCTCCCCTGCTAGACTGTAAGCTCCTTGGGGACAAGGAATGTGAAAAGCAGGGTGGTCTAGCGGAAAGAGCCCAGGTCTGGGAGTGAGAGGACCGGCGTACTAATCCCGGCTCCACCACGAGCCTGCTGTGCGATCTCGGGCAAGTCGCTCCACTTCTCTGGGCCTCCGTGTCCTCATCTGTACAGTGGGGATTCAACACCCGCTCTCCCCTCCCATCGGCCGTGTGGGACAGGGCCGAAGGCACTGAGTCATTTCTGCCTCTCCGTCGGAAAGTCCCGGGCTGGTCCCTCTCCTTCCCAGCCGGGCCGAAGCCCTTGAGGAGGAGGGGGCGGCGGTGGGCTCGGGCTCCCCCGGCGACAGGTCACGGAGGCTTTCGTTTCCAGCTGCCGCGGTCAGTTCCTTCCCAAACCGGACCCCCGAAGGGCAGAGTCGGGGGAGGAATCTTAGGCATTTCTACAGAAAAAGCCTTTAAACCTCCCCCCGCGATATCCCCGGAGACGCACTCCACTGCAGCCCGACCTAATCCAGTTCCAAACATAAATTCCATCATCCGGTCGTTGGCGTCTCCCTGCAGGTTTGGCACGGAGGACCGCCTGAAATCCCGTCTCCTCCGGTAGGCCCTCCCTGATTAAGCTCTAATCTCCCAGATTCGCCCCTCCCGCCTGCTGCTTCTATGCCACAACCTCCCGAAGCACTTATGGATTTATCTCACACGCCCAATTACTTAAGCACTAAATAATGTACAAAACCCCTTTTCCTTCTTCCTCCTAGCTGTTATTTACTATAGAGTCTGTCTCTCCTGCCTCATTGTAAACGCCTTCAGGGCAGGGATCCGGACTACTGATGCCACTGCACTCTGCTAAGCACTCAGTGTCCTGCACAAAGAAAGTGCTAAATAAATTCTATTGTTTTGGATCAGAGACTCCTCCATCTCCTGTCCCCCTGGCTGCCCCAGGTCCCCCAAACCCTTTGGAAAGTTCCCCACTGGGAGGCGGGGAAAAGCAGGGTGGAAGCGGGACCCCCTAACCAAGGAGTCGGGTTTGCATGTCTTCGACCTAGCACGCAGCTCTCGCCAGAAGGAGCAATACCAACCTACTCACTGTACCTCAGTTTCCTCTAACGGCCGACCTCTCGCCCACGTCCTGCCTCTGGCCTGGAACACCCTCGCTCGTCATATCCGGCAGATAACTACTCTCCCCGCACATCTCCTCCAAGAGGCTTTCCCTAAGCCCTCCTTTCCTCTTTACGCATCGCCCTCACCCTTGGATTTGCTCCCTTTACCCACCCCTCCCTCAGCCCCACAGCACAGCCCCATATATACATATCCTCGATTTATTTATATTAATGCCTGCATCCCCTTCTAGACTGTAAGCTTGTTGCAGGTAGGGAACGGGTCATCCGAGCCTCTACGAGCCTCTCTGGATGGGGAGGAGAGTGTCGGGGGGAGACGGGGCACGTCTGAGAAGTAGGGGACCACCGGCCTGGGTGAACAGACCACTCTCCCCCTCGGGGCCGTTAGCTCGGACGGACACCTGGGGAATCGGATGTTGGCTAGGGTAGTGGCTAGACCACGGGACTGGAAGTCAGAAGGTCTGGGGTACTAATCCCGGCTCCGCCACTTGTCTGCTGTGTTGCCTTGGGCAAGTCATTCAACTTCTCTGGACCTCAGTTACCTAATCTGTAAAATGGGGATTGAGACTGTGAACCCCAGATGGGACAGGGATCGTGTCCAACCCGATTTGCCTGTAACCACCCCAGAGCTTAGTACAGCGCATGGCACACAGTAAGTTCAATAGTATTTATTGAGCGCTTACTATGTGCAGAGCACTGTACTAAGCGCTTGGAACGAACAAGTCGGCAACAGATAAATTGTAAGTGCTTAACAAATGCCACAATTATTATTATTTTTATCATTATCATTACGGTGGGAACCCCTAGCTACCGCAGGGGCTCCCAACTACACAAGGCTAGTAAATAGCCACCGGGCAACCCAGAATTCCCTAATTCAGGGAATCAGGTCCAGCTCACGGGAAACGCCTTGGGGGCCCCTCGACCAGCTGCCGTTGATCTAAATGCTTAGGTTTTTAGATGAGGCCTTTAGTTAAATTGTAAGCTCCATGAGGGGAAGGATCATTTCTAACGATTTTGTTGTATTGAATATTCCAAGCGCAGTCCTGGCTGCATACAGTCAGTGCTCAATAAATACCTCAGATTGATTGATTCTAGATCTAACTGCACTCCCCCGAGTGCTTAATACAATGGACCGCAGAGAGTACGCACATAATAAAATCCCATCGATTCATTTTTAGGCCTGAGGAAATAGGAGCTGTCCATCCTTGAATAAGGACGGTCCAAATGACTTTCAAAGAAGAGTCATTTTTCCCACCAGGGGGATTCTGGGCACACGGATTTGATGGATTCAGCTCTGAACAAACCTTGGCTCTGAGGGAGCCCCAGATGCCATGTTAATATAATAACAATAATAATAATCATCATAGTACTTGTTAAGCACCTACTGCGAGCCAAGCACTGTACTAAGCGCTGGGATAGATATGAGAAAATCAGGTTGGACCCAGTTCCTGTCCATCAGGGGCTCACAGTCTAAAAGGGAGGGAGAACAGGTACTGAATCCCCATTCTGCGGAGGAGGGCATTGAGGCCTAGAGAAGTGAAGTGATTTGCCCAAGATCCCACAGCAGGCTAGTGGCAGGACCCGGGTTAGAATCCAGCTCCTCTGACTTCCAGGCCCGGGCTCTTTCCACTAAGCCACACCGCTTCTTTTCACACTGCCTGTCTGGGCACCTTCCGGCCCGCCGCCGGCCACGGAGCCCCTCGGCTGAGGGCGGAGGCCCTGCGGTGTAGGCGATGAGGAAGAGGAGTGGTGGAGCTGAGGCGTGGAGGCAGACTACTCGGAGACGGAGACTTGCCCTAGTGTGGTGCTGTTTGTGCCAGGAATGGGGCGGGAACAGACACCTTGGCCGGGAAGCAGCGTGGTCCAGTGGCAACAGACCGGGCCTCGGAGTCGGGAGGACCTGGGCTCTAATCCCGGCCCTGCCACTTACCTGCCGTGGGGCCTTGGGCCAGTCAATTCTCCGTGAAAAACCTGTTCTCCCCTCCACTTAGACTGGGAGTCCCATGGGGGACAGAGACTGTGTTGGACCCGATTATCTTGTCTCTACCCCAGCGCTTAGTACGGCGTTTGGTATGTAGTAAATGCTGGACAGACACCACGATTATGATTATTATTAGAGGGAAGGGGGCGATCCTGGTCTGGAACACATGGCACCCTCTGCTAGTCCAGGTGCCGTACCGATTTCTCGGTCAACTCCCTGACTTTTCGACAGGCCTGGAAACGCCTGTGGGATCAGCTGGGGGAGAGGGTAGGGGGACTAGGATGACAGGGAATGATCTCTTCACTCTGGGCTGGGCCCCAAGCCTGAGCCAGTCTCTAAACGAGTCCCTGTCCACCGCTCAGCTAGGTATCCAGAGGCCTCTTTCGTCCAACCCCTTCCGCCCAGGGTGGGGCATGGCCCGATTCCACCACGAGCCCCCCTCCGCTCTCTCCAGCAAACCCCTGCCCCTTGCAGAGAAGCCGGTTTGCTCATCATCCTGCACGCAAACTGCATGTACTTTGCGTATCATTTACCCAACGACGAAATACGTAATAATCTCCCGGGCGGTCGGCCAGAACCGAAGCTGCGGTTCTCCTGCATCGGATTCGGCTTGGTGCCGGCCGCAGAGAGCCACCGGGCCCTGCGTCTGTGTGATCCCCTCCCTCCCTCCACCGACGGCGCGGACCACCAAGGATGGGGAAGAGACTACGAGCCGAGAGACTTGGAAGCGAGCCGCCGACTTAGAAATCTAAACCAACTGTCAATCCTGGCAGCTCAAGCCCCGAACGTGTGCCGGTCACTTCATCTCCCCGGGGCCGAGCTTCCCAACACAAGGAACAGCACGGCCTAGGAGAAAGAGCCCAATCCTGCGCGTCAGAGGACCTGCATTTTAATCTCGGTTCTGCCACTTGCCTATTGTGTGACCTTGGGCGAGTCACTTCTCTATGCCTCAGTTTCCTCAACTGCAAATTGGGGTCTCTATACCTGCTCTCTTTCCTATTTCATGAAGCTCTAAGCCCAATACTGATTTCAGTATAATGCTATAGACCACTTAAGCCTGTCGAGCAGTTAACGTGGGAGATAAAAATTGTTGATTTTGTGTTTGCTGTACTGATTAGCACAGACTTGTTTTGTTTTGTCTGTCTCTCCACTTCTAGACTGTGAGCCCATCGTTGAGTAGGGATAGTTGCCCAATTGTACTTCCCAAGAGCTTAGTACAGTGCTCTGCACACAGTAAGCGCTCAATAAATACGACTGAATGAATACATAGACTGTGAGCCCCCTGTGGGCCAGGGACCTTGACCGACTTGATTAACTTGTATCCACCCCAGTGCTTAGAACAACGCTTGCCACACAGTAAGCGCTTAAATACTATAAAATAATTTAAAAAGACAAAACAGCAGGAGGAGGAGGAGGAGAAAGGAAGGAGTAGCTTGAAGCAGCTGAGAAGAGGAATGAGCATGTGCCAGGATTCTGGAGAAAGACTTTGAGGTTGGGGGTGGGCGGAGGGGGTGTCTGTGATTAGGACATCTACGAGCTGCTGACAACGAAAGGGAAGGCAACTCTTTCCCAAGATTAAATGCCCTGGGTGATCGAAATCCAGGCCGGCCGGCCACCGGTTAGACCCAGCCTGGAGCCGCACTAGCCAGGACCTCTTGGGGAGGAAACCGGTGACCCACTTCGACCCAAATGACCTCCCCAGATGACCCGCCACCCCCATCCCCGAGTCCCTGAGATTCGGGCCACCAAAGAAACGTCGGCATCCTTGCTCCTCGCTCCGTAGGCCGGAGACGGTGCCCTCACTGCGCACATCCTCCTCCTCCTCTTCCTTTTCTCTCGCTTGTCTCCGGCCCCCCGCCCCGCCTTTCCTCCCTCACCGGTTAGTGGCAGATGGAGGGGAAGATCGATTTCCAGAAAGCACAAAAGCCCAAGCGCTAAGAAAGACGGAAGCCCCAGAGGCTCCTAAAACTCCCTGGTCCCTCGCTCTCGACCCCTTTCTCCCCTGCCTTAGAAAGCCCTCCGTCCTCTGTTCTGCCGAACCCTGGGCCTCCCTCAAAAGTCACCTCCTCCAGGAGGCATTCCCAAATTAACTCCTCCTGGGCAAGTCACTTCACTGTGCCTCAGCTTTCTCATCTGTAAAATGGGGAATGGTACTCCATATCCATTCTCCCTCCTATTTGGACTGTGATCCCCATCTGACCTAATTACCTTGTATCTAACCCAGTGCTCAGTACAGCGCTTGGCACAGAGTAGGATTTAACAAAAAGCACGATTATTATGTACATATCTGCCTGTTAAGCACTTTGATACCTCAACCCCCTCCAGCATACTTATGCAATTATTTTTCTACTCTACTCTTTTCCCTAAACTTCATCAATTTTAACATCTGTCTCTCCCTGTAGACTGTAAGCTTCTCGTGGGCAAGGATCTCGTCTACGAACTCTGTTGTAACTGTATTTTCCCAAGTACTTAATCCAGCGCTCTGTAGACAATAAGCAATCAAATACCACGGGTTAAGTGGTTGCAGGTTTCCCGGCTCTCAGCAGATGTTCAAGATGGAGTGGGTGGTTTGGGGGCTTTTTATGGTATTTGTTTGCTACACGCCAGGCACCGTACTAACTGCTGGGGTTGAGAGAAGCTAATCAAATTGGGCACAGTCCACGTCCCACGTCTCACAGTCTTAATCCCCATTTTCCAGATGAGGGAACTGAGGCCCAGAGAACTCACGTGACTTGCCCCAGGGTTACCCAGCAGACGAGTGGCAGAGCTGGGATTCAAACTCACGTTCCTCGACTCCCAGGCCTGGGTTCTTTTCCCTTAGGCCACGCTGCTTCTCATTCTGAGGTGGCTGACGGGATGGTGTCTGGAAAGGTGGAGGGGTTAATCTGGGAATGCCTCCTGGAGGAGGTGACTTTTGAGAGAGGCCCAGGGTTGGCAGAACAGAAGATGGAGGGCTTTCTAAGGTGTGGGGGGGAAAGGGGATTGAGAGCGAGGGTCCAGGAGCCTCCGGGGCTCCCATCCCTTTCTTAGCTCTTGGCTTTTTGTGTTTTCTGGAAATCGATCTGCCTTCCCACCTGTCTGCTAACTGGTGAGGGGCAGGGGGAGGAGACGAGTGAGAGAAAAGGAAGAAGTGGAGGAGGACGCATGCAGCCGGGCCACTCTCTCCCTCACGCTACATAGCTCATTCTACATACCACGTAGGAGGCCCGGGCTCCGTCCACCGGGCCACGAGGTTTCTCCTTGCCTATTTCCCGGGTGGGTGGGTGGGGAGATGTCCAGGCGGTGCCTCCGACGAGGGTGATGAGACTCCGTCTGGAGTCGGCAGCGAGTCACCGCCTACCCTGCGGCACAGAGCCCAGAAAGGTGGGGACGGCGACCGGACCCGTTGGATTGAATTGCACTTTCCAAGCGCTTAGTACGGTGCCCTGCACACGGTAAGCGCTCAATAAATACGACTGAATGAATGAATCACCTCCGATCTACTCCAGAGCTCAGTACAGTGCCTGGCACAAGGTAGGCACTTCAGAATCACCACTACAATAAAGGGAAGCAGGTCCACCGGGGTGGTGTTGGCTGGCAGGAGGCGGCAACAAGCTCTGTCCCTCTGTCATCCGCCTCCAGCTACCCATCCTAGCAGGGTCCTGCTCCCAAGCAGCGAGGCCTTCCAGATGGCGGGGTGAGCGCTGTGCCAGCTGGACGGAGCCCCGGGCTCCCCCGGGACAGGGGCTTCACGGAGCGGGGGCGGGAGGGAGAGAGGGAGGGAGCGCTGTCTCAGCGCAGAGGTTGGGGGCACACCAACTGAGCAGAGCCCTGGTTGGATGGGTAGGATCCTCCATGGCCTCTTTTCATCACTGAAGATGAAACTGCCCTAGCGGGACTGAAGAAGGACGAGGCCGATCTAAGCACTGGGGATACAAGATAATCGGGTCGGACACAGTCCTTTTCCCATACAGGGCTCCCAGTCTTAACTCCCATTTTATTATTATTAATAATAATAAAAATAATAACAATGATGATGGTGGTATCTGTTAAGTGCTTACTATGTACCAAGCACTGTTCTAAACACTGGGGTGGATACAAGGTAATCAGGTTGTCCCATGTGGGGGTCTCAGTCTTAATCCCCATTTTACAGACGAGGGAACTGAGGCACAGAGAAGTGAAATGACCTGTCCAAAATCACACAGCTGACAAGGGGCAGAGCCGGGATTAGAACCCAGGAGTTCCACCCTAGGGGTTGGGGAGGGGGTCAACGGGCAGCTGTCCACTCAGCCCCCAGAGGACGGAACGATTCCGGCTAGCCCAGCGGGGAGGGGAGGGAAGAGAAGATACGCCAGAGAGACGCTCTGGAAGCCAGGGGGCTCCAGGCCATGCCCAAGCTAGAGGCCCCCCCGATCCAAGGTGGTAGACTCTGGCTGCCTTGGGGATGAAGGTAGCTTACATTTCTTACCAGTTTTGTGGGGTCGCTGCCCTCCTGCATCCTGCCTCTTCCCTGCCACCCCAACCTCTGCCAAAGGATACGGCGGTGGGGGAGAAGAAAGGGCAAGATGGCACCCTGCTTTTTCAACTCTCCATGCCCTCTTCACTCCTGCGTCTCCAGCCGCCTTCCCCTATGAGACGGGGACTGTGTCCAACCTGATGGTCTTGTTACCCCGGCGTTTGATAGAGCGCTTGATCCAGAGAAAGCACTCAGAGATACCACACTTACTATTATATTATTCTAACTGCTCCGGCCACCCCAGCTCTTCTCCCTCCAGGTCAGCTCTCGCTCAGTCCAGGGGAACCCAGGATTCTTGTGTAACTGACCCCCACTTTCACACCCTTCCCGGATGCACACGCGGCGCAGCCCCTCCCCCCCCGAATGATGGGGTCTCCAGGCCGTGCCGGCCCACCTAAGCCAGTGGTCCCCTCTGCCCCGGACCGAGCCGCTCTAGGTGGGCCCGTGGGAGAGGGGGAGGGTAGCCCTAGACCTGGGCCCCCCCCCGGGGCCATTAGTTCTGCTTGACATCGGACCCCAGCCCCCAGCCCCATCGGCCCGAGGCGGCGTTGATCCCCGGCACCAGCTGCATCGGAGGGCGAGGGAAAGTGCGGCCGGGAGCCGCCCGCGGCGGGGGGGTGACGGAGCCGGACGAGGAGATACACGGTGGGCAGCTGCCGGCCAGGGGCTGGAATTAACCCTTCGAGGGCTCCAATTTCAAACCCCTGGGACTCGGGGGCCCGGCCGGGGAAACATTTGCCGGGCTGGCCCGTCCCTCACCGACTCGGGAATCTCTCCACAGAATCTGCTGGGGGTGGCGTGGGGGGAGGGACGAGGGGGAGGCTGAGGTTGTGGTGGGGGAGACCCGGCAGCCAGGAGCGGGGAAGAAGTTGGGGAGGACTCCTAGGAACAGACTCCAGCCGGGGTCCGTTGCAGCCCCTCCAAACTTATTTTTGTGCGTGTCTCTAGTAGGCAAGCTTCTCGAGGGTAGGTATCACGCCTAACTCTATCGCACTGTCCTCTCTCAAGTGCTCGGCACAGTGCCCTACACTCAGTAAATGCCACTGGTCGACTGAAAGCTCAGGAAGCTCATTCATTCATTCAACTGTATTAATTGAGCGCTTACTGTGTGCAGAGCACTCTACTAAACCCTTGGAAAGTACAATTCGGCAACAGATAGACACAATCCCTACGCAACAATGGGCTCACAGTCTAGAAGGGGGAGACAAACAACAAAACAAAACAAGCAGACAAGCATCATGAGGCCCCGACTCCAACAGAGCCCTGGCGATGACTGTCCGCTTGGCTTCTTGCTCAACTGGCCACCCAAAGTGCCAAACCGCTGGTCAGACTCTAACCCCGGCACCCGATGTTGTGGAGAAGGGAGATCACCCTCCCCCAGGTTAATTCCAGCCAGGTGAGCCTCCCGAGGGGCTCGTGCCCGAAGAGGGAGAAGGCACGGAGATACAACGGGGAGGCCGGGGTCTGCCGGGCAGCTCGGGGCGCCTGGACTGGGCTGCCTTGGGTCTGCCGGCGGGGCCTAGAAAGGGAGACGGTGGGCTAATTAGGGCTGGCATGGGGTGGCTCCAGAGGGTAACTCCACCACCGGGCTCCTGCCTTTGGGTGGGTGGTGTGCCCAGCTGCACAGAAGCGCCTCTTATCTGGGTGGAGGTGGGGAGCGTGAAGGAAAAAGGGGACCCCAGTCCAGGCAGAGGAAGAGCTCAGCCTTCCCTGGAGCCCTTGCAGGTCAGAGAGGGCTGAATGACCAGTGAAGCTCTGTCCCCGCTGGCCAGCCGATTCCCAAACGGGCTGGGCAAGTCAGCCCCAAAGCCCCCACCCCGGGAAGAGCTGCGGGGTGTCAGCCCCCGCTTCCAGGTGTGCCTCAGGGAGCCGGCAACAGAGTGTTTTTGACAAAAGTGGGGTGGGGACGGAGAGGAGTCTGGAGCAAGGGAGGCACCCCGACTTACTGTGGGAGCAGAGAGGAAGGGAACACAGACCCCAGCCCCAGAGGTCCCCTCTCTCCACAACCCAGGGGAAGCTCGCTGAACTGGACCCCAAGAACAGATTCCCAGGGTCGTTTCCCAATTTATTGAGCACTTACTGTGTGCTTCGCCTCCCTGCCTACCCAAAAGGCACCAAACCATCCAGGAGGTCACGGGAAAGCCTAGAGGAGCACACAGGTGGGTTCAGTTCCTGCAGAAACCCTCCACTGCCCCAACGGGGCTTCTGCCCAACCAAGTCCGAGCCTCCCCCAGCCTCCTCTCACAGGCTCCGTGCACGGCTGGCCAGAGAGCCCTAGGGAACATCATTTCCTTTCTTTAAAAAAAAAGTTCTCCTTCAAAGTCTTCCTTTAGCTGTTTCCAAAGGCTCCGTCGGCCCCGCCGGGCGTCACTCCCCCAACCCCCCGTCACCGGCCCGGCCCTTCTGGACTCTGACTCACTGGAGGCAGGGTCAGTAGAAGAGCTCTCACAGGAAGCCTGCCCACTCGGGGCCGGGAGATTCCCAGGCAAGGGCCTCGGACCTAACCTCTCCGGCCCAGGTCCCGCTTCCTGGCCGGGGCAGGGGGAGTCTCCTCTGCGACCCCTCCCAACCCCCGGTGGGAAGTGTGGAGATGAAACCGGGGTCTGCTCCCCTCTCTCGCGGACCAGCGAGCGTGTCGGTGCAGGGAGAGGGATCGGGGCGGTGACGAGGCCTAGAAATTACCTCTCAGGTGGTTGAGTCCCTCCAGGAACTTCTGGTACTTGAGCGCATTCATGGCCCCGCGGTGCTCACCCCCGCTCAGCGCTAAGAAGTGGACGCCATAGCGTGGTGACAGCTGAGAGGTGACAAAGCGAGAGAGACTCGGGTTTGCCTCGCCCTCCGCCACCTAGGAACTGACTGGACTTTGATCGCCCTGGCGAGTGATGTCACTCGGAGAGCCTCATTGCATTACAGCCCTTTGTGTTCCCTCATTTGCTGCCTGACCAGAAACACCTCCCCTAGCCCCGGCCAGCCCCCTTTTTGGACAAATGAGCCAGAAGACTACAACGGCCTCAGCCTATCGCACACCGCCTTCGGCCCGTAGCCCCCACTGGCCATTTCCACCTCCCCGGCCCGATCTGCCCTGGATCGCTCTCCTGCCAAGGGAGGGGGCTGAGCTGGAGGGAAGGGCGGGGGCACTTTCTCCTCTATCCCCGCACCTGGAGAAACGCGCCGGATCCCCAAGCACGGGAACCTGCAAGACGACCAAGGGGTCGGTCGGCTCTGACCGTCCGGCCGCGGGGGTCTTTCGAAATGCTTTCTACCCAGGAATAATAATAATCGTAATTATGGTATCTATTAAGCGCTTACTACGTGCCGAGCACCGTTCCACGTGCCGGGTTAGATACAAGGTAATCAGGTTGTCCCAAGGCGGGCTCACAGTTTTAATCCCCATTTCACAGATGAAGTACCTGAGGCACAGAGAAGTTAAGCGGCTTGCCCAAAGCCACACAGCAGACGAGTGGCGGAGTCCGTGTCCTCTGACTCCCAAGGCAGAATCTTTCCATTAAGCCATGCTGCTTCCCCAGCGTGCAAGGGGTGTGAGGAGTGGGATACTCGATCCAGTTGCCCTAACAATAAATTAGTTATTAAGCACTTTTTCATGGTACTTGTTAAGCGCTTACTATATGCCGGGCACTGTACTAGGCACAAAGTTGGACACAGTCCATGTCCCACGTGGGGCTCATAGTCTTAATTCCCATTTTCAGATGAGGTAACCCAAGTCACCCAGCAGAGAAGTGGCAGAGTCGGAATTAGAACTCAGATCTTTCTGACTCTCAAGCCCATGCTCTATCCACTAAGACACGTTGCTTCTCTGATAACACCATAATAATTTAGTGTTAAGCGCTTACTATGTGCCAGTCACCGTACTAAGCGCCGGAGTAGATACAGGATAATCAGGGTGGACATAGTCTCTGTCCTGTATGACGCTCACAGCCTAAGAAGGAGGGATAACCAGTATTTAATCCTCAGTTTTCATGCTTCCATTCATTCGTATTTCTTGAGCGCTCACTGTGTGCAGACCACCGTACTAAGTGCTTGGGAGAGTACACTATGACAAAAAACAGACACATTTCCTGCCCACAATGAGTTCATAGTCTAGAGGGACTCTGAGCGGCAGAGGAGGAAACCGAAACCCTGAGAAGTTAAAGGATTTGACCAAGGTCACGTACCCAGCAAGTGGCGGAGCTGAGATTGGGTCCTGGGTCTCCCATTAGGTGGACCTGACTAAGGCTGAACTGGCAGAATCCAAGAAACTCTGTTCTGCTCTTATTCCCGTCCACTCTCCCATTTCTCTTCCGGATATTCTCGGGAGAGAGAGAGACTGCAGCCTCGTTTTGCCCATCGGGGAACTGCAGACCAGAGAGTTGAGTAAGCCATACAAGGTCACACAGCAAGCTGGCCGTCAGCCCATCCCATTCAGTACAGTTTCGGGGATCACTCTAGGAGAGGGGACTTCTCTCCTATAGCGGGGGGGAGGTGGGGAGCAGAGGGTGGGGTCTAAGGCCTGGAGGGGATTTTTGCCTTTCCAGAGAAACCTGGGATCATGGCTTCCACCTCCCACCCTTCAGCTGGAAGTCTCCGGGTGGCTCCCCGGATGCTCGGGAGAATTATTTCCTGAATGTCTGCAATCACAGATGGGATGCAGGAGGGAGAAACGTCACCCCCAGGTGAGAAGAATAATAACAACAGTAATAATACTGGTGGTATTTGTTGAGCACTTACTAGGTGCCAAACACTGTACTAAGTGCTGGGGGAGATACAAGGCTAATTAGGTTGGACACAGTCCCTGTCCCACATGGGGCTCTCAGTGTAACTAGGAGGGGGAACAGAAATTAAATCCCCATTTTACAGCTGAGGGCCACAGAAGTGAAGTGCTTTGCCCAAGGTCACACAGCAGACAAGGGGCAGAGTCGGGATTAGAACCCAGGTCCTTCTGACTTCCAGCCCGTGTTCTATCCACTAGGCCACACTGATGCTCCTTGTCCCTGCCCCGGGACTCTCTATATTCTGGTCACCCCTGTTAGACCGTAAGCTCATTGTAGGCAGGGAGGAGGTGGGACCTCTCAAGCACTTCCCTAGCACAGTGCGCCGCACCCCATGCGCGCTCAGTAATTACCATCACTACTAGCCCTGCTCCAACTGGTCGGGCCCTCACCCGTGTCTCCCGGCCTGGACTCCTGCTGCTATCAGTCCATCAGTGGTACCTATCGACCACATCCTGGGTGCAGAGCACTGTCCCAAGCTCTTGGGAGAGAGCAACCCAATCGAGTTGGAGGACCCACCCGAGGGGCCCTTCTGGCCTACAGACGAGCGGGATCTACTGGCGGCGACGGATTTGGAAAAACAACCACTTGAGCTAAGTGTGTTTAAAAGGCAACACATGCTGGTCTGTCACTTCCTCTCATTTCGCCACTGAAATCTTCTGGACGGCATTTCATCAGATGGAAAATAATAAATAACCCGAGGATGTCTGGGATTGTTCCAGTGCGAGACTCTGGCAGGGGGCCCCGGGACCCACCCACAGATGGACGCTCCGGGGGTCCCAGGAGCTGGAGGCAAGACTTATAATAACTGTGGTATTTGTTAAGCACTTACTATGTGCCAGGCACTGTACTAAGCACAGGAGTGGATACAAGCAAATCAGGTTGGACGCAGTCCCTGGCCCACATGGGGCTCACAGTATTAATCTCCATTTTACAGATGAGGAAACTGAGGTACAGAGAAGTGAAGTGACTTGCCCAAGGTCACACAGCAGACAAGTGGTGGAGCCGGGATTAGAACCCATAACCTTCTGACTCCAGTCCTCCAGCCGGGGTGCAGTAAATCACAGCAACCCCACTGTCGCTTCGGCTCTTCTGTCACACGATCGTATTTATTGAGCAACTGTGTGCATACAACTGTACTACGCACTTGGGAGGGTAAAATATAACAGACACATTCCCTGCCCACAACGAGCTTGCGGTCTAGAGGGGGAGACAGACATTCATAGAGATAAATTACAGATACGCAAGTGCTGTGGGGCTGGGTGGGGGGGACGAAGGGAACAAATTAGGGAGATGCATAAGGGAGTTGAAGTAAAGGAAAAGAGGGCTTCCGCATCTCCAAGCGCACTTTCGACTCCTATAACAAATTTTCACACCCCTGCCATGCCTGTTATTCATGTACCTATCCTCTTTCGTGGTATTTGTTAAGCGCTTACTATGTACTAAGTGCTTGAGTAGATACAAGATAATCAGATCCCACACGGGGCTCACAGCCTACGTAAGAGGGAGAACAAGTATTGAATCCTCATTTCGCAGATGAGGAAACCGAAGCACCGAGAAGTGAAGTGACTTGCCCACGGTCACGCAGCAGGTAAGTGGTGGAGCTGGGATCAGGATCCATGTCCTCTGATTCCCAGGCCCGTGCTCTTCCCACTAGGCCACGCTATCTCGTTTTCCATATTTCTCCTGTCAACTATTTCAGTGAATGTCTCCCCAGCTAGACTGTAAGCTCCCCAAGGGCAGGGGGCCATCAATCAATCAATTTAAGTTGTGATCGCTTCAGGTGTGCAGAGCACTGGACTAAGCATTTGGGACAGTCCAACAGAATTGCTAAACACAATCCCTATCTTCTAGTATTAAGACTGTGAGCCCCATGTGGGACGGGGACTGTGTCCAGCCAGATTAGGTTGTCCCGCCGTAGAGAATAGTGTTTGTCAGACAGTAAGCCCTTAAAAAGTACAGTCATCATGAAACGTCCAATCGCTCTATTGGACTCCCCCAGGCGTGCAGCACAGCGCTGCACTCATGCTCAGTAAACACCCTGACACCAGGACAACGGGAGAGAATAAGGTGCGGCTTTCCGGCGCCCCCGAGCCCAACCCCGGGCAGGAAAGGCCTTGGGTTGAGCTCTGAGACTTCGGTCAGTCAGTCAGTCGTCTCTCCCAGACCGGCTGCCGATGAAGCAGACCCTCCCACGACCTCTGGCAAACCCTCGCAGCGGCTCCGACTGAGAACCGATGGCTCGCAGCCGGAGGCCAGTGGACCGTTTCCCCCCTTTCCAGGTTTGGGGGCACCAGGGCGAGCGGCATCGGGGGAGAGAGCCTTTTGATTCTGAAGGCACGGGGCCAAATGGGGAGAAGAGGGATTGCTGCCCAGCCGTCTAGCAGGCTGAGAGAAGTCAGTGGTGAGTCAGTCTCGGGGTGTCAGCCCCACGTCTCCACTGTTGTTTGGGCTGCTGGGCGGGACCTGCCTGGGGTGGGGTGAGGGGAGGTGGTGAGGGGCTTCTGGGGCCTCTGCACCACGTTGGGGAGGTGGGGGACCAGGAGGCTACAAACATCCCACCACTCCCCAAGGCACTCTGGAACGATCTCTCCCCAGCCCTTGGGAACGCAGTGTCCTTGCAAGGAGCATCCATTAGATTGTAAGCGGCCTTAGGGGTGAGGATCAGGCGTCTTGCTCTGTATGCACTTTCAAGTGCTTAGTACAGTGCCTAGACTGATAAGGCCCTCAGTGGCTGTAAGACTGCAGACTCGGTATGGACGGGGATTGTCTCTCTTTATGGCTGAATTATACTTTCCGAGCGCTCTGCACACAGTAAGCGCTCAATAAATACCATTGAATGAATGAATGCCATTGATTGACTGACTGACAGAGTCCTCAAACATGCAGGAGAAATAAGGGGAAGTTGTAAAGTCGCTTCAGAAGGGTTGATTGGTTTTAAGCTCCTCCCTTTAGACTGGAAGCTCCTCGTGGGCACGGAGCAGGCCTACCAAATCTGTTGTACTGTACTCTCCTAAGTGCTTAGAACGGTGCCCTGCATACGGTAAGCTCAGCAAAGAGGGTAGGGAGGCACTAAAGTCTTACGAAAAGCCTCCTGAGAGCCAAAACAGGTAGCTACATACACGCACACTTTCTCTTTCTCACACTCCGCTCCCCCGACACAAACACAAATGCTCTCATCCACACATACTCTCACACAGAAACACACACAAACACCTGTTGGTTTCTTCTGAGGCAAAAATCTACAAGTTGAAGGGGCAGTTGCCGGCCCGCGTACCCTCTCCCCTGACAGTTGCCCTCTCCCCAAATCGGCCGCATAAAATTTCTCCCGCGCCCCGGGCAACCGGGGATAAAAGCAGGTGCCAGATCCCCAGTGCTAGCCTGCCTATGACCAAGATGACTTGCCTCATTGTTTCCCGGCTCTGGAGGTGAGGTCAGACCGGGAGGGAGGTTGGGAGGTTGGGTTACACCTCATCCTTCTGCCTGATGGAGGGAAAAGGAGTCTACACCGGTGGTGGGGAGAGAGAGCCGGGGGAACACATGACAAAGCAGCCAACTCGGGCCTCGGTGGCTAGCTTAGGAAACTCCTGATGATGATGATGATGGTATTTGTTAAGCGCTTACTACGTGTCAAGCACTGTACTAAGCTCCGGGATAGAAACGAGGTTGTCAGGTTGGACCCAATCCCTGTCCCACGTGGGACACACAGCCTTAATCCCCATTTTACAGATGAGGGAACTGAGACGCAGAGAAGGGTCTTGCCCAAGGTCACCCGACAGGTGGCTGAGCTGGGATTAGGACCCAGGTCCTTCTGACTCCCAGACCCGGGCTCTATCCACTAGGCCACGCCGAACAATGGTCGGAACTAGTGGTCGGAGACGAGGCTCTGGGGCAGCTGACCACAGCCGGCCCCGGCCTGACCACCAGGCTCAAGGCTCTACCAGTTCTTCCACCGAGACTGCCCTGAGTCGAGCCCCACTGGCTCTGTCCGGGAAAAAGGGCCATCCGGGAGGGCGACCCCTCGGCACGGCACTTGTGTATAAATCTTTAACTCTGTTACGTCCCACAATCTGTAAGCCATCTTAGTCTGTCTCCCTGACTCGACTGTAAGCTTCCCGTGGGATGGTATCCACCAACTCTATTGCTATTATACTCTCCCAAGCGCTCAGTATGGTGTCCTGTACACGGTAAATACCACTAATGGATCGACGGTGCTCCAAGAGGTCAGGCCGGAGCAGCTCGCTCTGATATTGCCTCTTTGTACCTGTGGGGTTCTGGTCAGCGCAGAGGGTCCTGGAGCTCCATCGATTCCAGGCCAACTCAAGAAAGGGTCTCGGGCTGAAAACCCGCCCCTCTTCGCCCCCATCTCAGCCTGCGGGGAGGCAGCATGGTCTAGTGGAAAGTACTGGGGCCTGAATAATGAAAATAATAATTACGGTACTTGTAAAGCGCTTATTATGCGCCAGGCACTGTTCTAGACACAAGGTAATCAGTCCCTGTTCTACACAGGGCTCACAGGGCTTACACTCAATCCCCATTTTATAGATGAGGTAACTAAGGCCCAGAGAAATGATGTGACTTGCCCAAGGTCAGACAACAGACACATGGCAGAGCACCTGGGTCCTAATCCCGATTCCACCACTCTCCTGCTCGTAACCTTCGGCAAGTCACTTGACTTCTCTGTTCCATTTTCCTCCTCTGTAAAATGGGAATTTTACGTGTCGTCCCTCCTACTTAGCGTGTGAGCCTGAAGAGGGTCAGGGACTGGGTCTGACCTGATGATGTTCTATCTACCTCAGTGCTCAGTACAGTGCTTGCTACAGAGTAAGCGCTTAAAAAATACCGTCGCCACCATTACCCCCATATCCTCCTTCTCCACTCCCCTCCTTCCCACTTTGGGATTGAGCGGGTGCTGGGGCTGGGAGAGAGGCCCGCACCCGAACCCCGGCTAAAACCGTCAGGATTTCCGGTCCGACAGTTCTCCCGTCCTGACCGGGACAAGGCTCTCCCATGGAGGGTTTTCAACTCCCCTCTCCCTCCTTCTCAGTCAAGACCCCCAGAGCCAGTTGCCCTCCACGACTCCCACCCCCTCCTCTGTGAACTCTTATCTACTCGTGGGCAGGGAGCACGTCTACCCGCTCTGTTATACTGTACTCTTCCAAGTGCTTAGAACAGTGCTCCGCACATGGTAAGCGCTCAGTCAATACCATTGGTAGATCTCTCACCCTACTGCGAACATCACTGTTCACCCATAGAAGCGTGAGGGGCTTAGGTAGCCCCCCGAGATTGCACTGGGAGTGGCTGGCGGCCACCAGGAGACCTCATCCCCACCCTCAACCCTGCCGCTAAAGTTGAGGAGATGTTTCCGTCTGGCAGCGGGGGGTGAGAGGGCGGGGAGGGAAGTGTCTCGGTGAGGGAGAGCAGGCCGGAGAAACCACGGGCGGCCGAGCAGACCCGTCCTGGGCCAGCTAACCGGGGGAAGCCCACCGGAAGAGGAGCCCACCCAACGTTGGAGAGGGAGAGTAGAAAGTCTCGCTCCCTCCCACTCCACCCATGGCTCCTAGAGCCTCCGGCCACGGCCCCGCTACCCGCCGGCTTCCGGTGACATTCTTTTGTTGCCTCGGACCACAGGAAGGAGGAAAAATAAACGTTTGTGAGAAGTCAGGTCCGATCCCTAAAAATAGCACAATGGAATTTTCTTCCAAAGCTGCCTTTTGTGAATCAGCGGCGACTCAATAAAGAGAAAGAGAGACAAAAAGAGAGAATGTCTGTATGAGAAAGAAAGAGAGAAAAAAAGAGAGAGACAATGAGCAGAGACCCAGACACTTGAAGGAGCAGAAGAATGGCCCCAGATTGGGAGGGTGGAGAAAGTCTGTTCAAGGTAGGCCGTTGGCTCAGAAATACTTACTCAAAAGCTTTAAAGATTAAATTGTTTGTGTATGTGTGTGTTAAGATGGGAAGTGTGTACACACTCCAAGGGGATCCACTTAAAGCAGGCCCTAATTAAAGCCACAGCGCAGATTTGGGGGAAAGTTCCAAGGATCAAGGGACCCCGGGGCCCCACCTCTCTACCTGGGTAATCGCTGTGGCCTCAGTTTTCCCTATCAATGGTATTTAGTGAGCACTTACTATGCACACAGCACTCTACTGAGAGTGTGAGACAGTACGATACAATGGAGTTGGTTGGCCCGATCCCTAACCTCAAAGGCTTAGAATCTAGAGGGGGAGACGGACATTAAAATAGACAACACATTGGGGAAGTGGCCGAGAGAAAGGATCTGGACACAAAGGCTGGGGATGGGGCGAATTTCAAGAGCTTAAGGGGTATAGATCCCACCTGTTTGGGGGCTCGGGCATTTCGTGGAAGCAAAAAACACACACAGGCAGTCCTCTGAGGCATTAGGCAGAAGAGAGCTATAACCATCTAAGACAAGTAACAGAGCAAGTATCATTCAAACAGCCGGGCAACAAAGATGAATTGCCAAGATTTCTCTAGAACCTTTGCTATTTAAAATCCTAAAGTGCTTTCACCTCTCCTCTGAAAATCCCTGGAATACGGGTGGGTAGAAAGATGACTTCCGTTTTACAGAGCAAAAAACCAAGGCGCACCAAAGGCGAGTGACTTCCCCAAGGTCACTCAGCAAACAGGGATTCAAAAAGAGGTCTCCTACCTTCCAAATCAGCGGTCCTTTAGCCAGATTGTGCAACCTAAATGAGTCCATATTTACACACAAACACACAGAGGCATAAGCGTGCGCGCGTGCACACACACACACACACTCTCTCTCTTTCTCTAATGGAAGAACCAAGGGAGTGGAATTGGTCTGTTCACGTGTATATTGGAAAATTGGATCTAACCCTTACCCTACTGGGGCAGGGAAAAGAAAACAACCCGCTCTCTCCCTAAAGGTTTGGGCTCCCTTCCAATGTGCTCCCCCAGCCCCATGTGCCAGGTATACACAGAAGCTGCAATCTGCATTCACTCCAGTGGTTCCCAGACAGCTGGCAGCGGGCACCAAAACCAAGAGGAGTGGCTGACTGGTTTCTTCCACTGACTCCCACCCTCTCCACAGCTGCCACCCCAAGGGCCATGGGTGGGCACCGAGGGTGGAAGGGGGCGTGTTACCGGCCCCGGTTTGATTTTATCACCGAACCAAATGGGAATCTGGCCCCTCCAGACCAGTCTCTTCCCCGCCACAGATAACGATAAAGTAATTCTAAACATTGCTGGACAGTCCCGAGGTGACCACCTGGCTCCCTCTGGTCCTTTTGCCGGGGAAGCGCCTCAGCACATCACCAGACGTCTGCCGACGGGAAGCGTCCAAGCACAATTCGGAGCGGCCCCTTTGGACCGGGAGAGGCCCGAGCGGGATCCGGGTAACCGGAACCGATCCCTGGAGACTCAAAACCCCCTGGGCGCCGACTCCCCACCGGACGGGTGGCTCTGAGGGCCGACCGGAAGGTGCCATCCACCGGGAGCATGGCTTCTCCCAGGTGTAGTCTGTCAGAGTCCGGATCTCAAATGTTCGGGGGAGGGGGGGAGGGAGAGTGAGAGGGAAGGAGCAGGGAAGCCTGGGAAGGAGGGAGGGAGAGAGAGAAGGAGAAGGAAGAGTCTTGCCCAACCCTGACAGCTGATGAGATGGCCATGATGGGCCCAGGGTGGGGAGTGGAGGGGGTGCACGGCGGGGCGGTCAGAATGTTGAACTCTTCCCCATTATCCATACGGCCTCTTCTGCGGGATACCGGGCATTGCTCAACCATAAATGGAGCTGTCTGGGCTCCCCGGATCCCCTCCTTCTCCCAACCGTTTCTCCAGGACGCCTAGAATAACCCAGGCTTCCCAAAGCCAGGATAAGGGTGCATTCCCGGATCGGGTCCCGCCCGGTTCTATAGGGGTCCCCGGAGTCCGGCAGGTGGAGTCTCTCCCTCACAGCCCGGGGTTCGGGGAGGAGGGGGAAGCGAACGGGCCCCTCCAGCTGGGCTGCGTCGACGCGGAGCCCGGGCCGAGTATTGCTTCAGGGGCCGGCCCGGAAGAGGGAGAGCCAAGGGAGGTGACGGGAGAGGGAGCTGACGGCTTCTGGAATAGCTACCGGGCGGCCAGCTGTCCGGCCGGCTGCGGCATCTGAGGACTCTCCGCCCTGCGACAACTGCCGCCCCTAGCAGGAATCAGAAGCACGCCGGACAGCCGGTGGGGCCGAAGCCCCCCGGGCCACAGACCCCAGCTGTGGGAGCCGGGCCACTGGGCGTCGGGCCTTAACCGCGCACCGGGTGGCGTGGCGGCCAGAGAGGACGTGGGGCATCCCACTTTCCCGGGGTGGGGCGAATTCCTTTTTTTTAAAATGGTATTTGTTAAGCGCTTCGTTAAGCCACGCACTGTTCTAGGCGCTGAGGTGCATACGAGGTAACCAGGTTGGACACAGTCCCACATGGGGCTCACAGTCTTAACCCCCAATGTGAGAAGTAAAATGAGTTGCCCAAGGTTCCACAGCAGACAAGTGGCAGAGCGAGGATTAGAACCCAGGTCCTCCTGACTCCCAGACCTGTGCTCTATCCACTAGGCCACGCTGCTTCGCTGGCTTCCTCCAGAAAAGAGGCCAAGGGGAGACCAAAGGAATGTGGAAACTCAAACACCCTGACTCGAGAGGAAGCTGCAGGAATTTGTGCAAGAGAAGCAGCGTGGATAGAGCCCAGGCCTGGGAGCCAGGAGGACCTGGGTTCTAATCCCGGTTCCTCCACGTCTGCCGTGTGACCTTAGGCACGCCGCTTAATTTCTCTAAGCCTCAGTGACCTAAAATGGGGATTAAGAGTGTGAGCCCCATGAGGGACAGGGACTGTATCCAACCTGATTAACTTGTATCCACCCCAAGACTTAGAACAGTGCTTGGCACAAAGTGTGTGAACAGCACTGTGCTAAGCGCTTGAGAAAGTACAACAGAGTTGGTAGGCTCAATCCCTGCCTACGAAGGAGTTTAGAGTCTACAGGGGGAGACAGAGATTGAAATAGATTACAGAAAGGGAAAATGGCAGGGTAAAAAGATAAATTCATAAGTGCTCTCTCCCTCGTAAGAATGGAAGCTGCTCTTGGCAGGCAGGGAACATGTCCCTTCTTTGTTTTGAACTGCCCAAGTGCTTAGTACAGTATCTGGTGCCCAGCGGGTGCTCAATAAATGCTCTTGCATTATTGCACTGCTCCTACTTTGCTCTCTAGGAACTTCAGCCGCCAGGGACCAAAGGAAACACTAAGTCTGTTTATGAAACCCGAGTCGCCAAGGGGCTTCACTCTCTTTAGCCTGTTCCCCGGGTTCAGCGAACGTGAGACAAAGAGGGAGGTGCTCTGATCTGTGCCAGAGGCAGCGGGCAGAAGGCTCTTCGGCTTGTCGGACCCGCCAACCCACTGTGCCCCGCTGCCTCTCTGGGCCTGCCGGCTGGGCCGCCCAGTGGAGGTGGCCTGAGCTAGGAAGGGGAGCCCTGTCGAGCTGGTGAGGGCTCGGCACCCGCCGGAGGGAGGGGAAGCAGTGACTCTCGGGGAGTGCACAGACAGGTTCTCTCCCGCTGCACCTTTGGAAAACGAGCTTTCTCCATCATCACCGGCGTGCCTGGGCCCTCCGCCTCAGCCCACCGAGTCACAGACGGTTTTCCAGGCGCTACGATCCGTCAGACTCCAGGACGGCTGCCACGGCGGGTCACACAGGCTGGTCCCGGAGGACACTCCCAAACCTACTCAGCCACCCATCCTCTCTCCTCCGCTCCAGTCACGCATTCCCTCTCGCCTCTGAGACATCTCCGATCAGCAGTTTCCACAGGACACGTCTAAATCCGAACTCCTCGTCTTCCCTCGCGAACCGTCCCCTGCTCCAAACGTCCCCTCCCATCTCCGTCCACCACGCCACCGTCCTCCCTGCCCCAGAAACCCACAACCTTAAGGTCGCCTTTGACTCTTCGCTATCTTTAAAGCATCCGTTCAGCCCGTCGCTATATACGGTGGGTCCTCCTTTCTCCTTGATTCTTCTCGAATCCGCCCCTTCCTTTCCATGCAGACGGCCACCACCCTGGTTCAGCCTCTGGCTCTCGCCCGATGAATATACTGTATCCGCCTCAATTCGTCTCCCTACTTCGACCTCTCCCCTCTTCAGTCTCCCCAACGCTCCGCAGCCCAGATCTTCTTCGATCAATCAATCATTTATTGCGTGCTTACTGTGTGCACAGCACTGTACACAAGACAGCAATATAAAACATACATTCCCCACTCACGAGCGTACAGTCTAGATAATAATAATACGTACAGTCTAGATAATAATAATAAAAATGGCAGTATTTGTTAAGTGCTTACTATGCGCCACGATCTTAAATGACTTCCCAAGTTCACCCAGCAGGGAAGTGGCAGAGACAGGATTAGAACCCAAGTCCTCTGTCTCCCAGGCCCGTGCTCTTTCCACTAGGCCATTCTGCTTCCAAGTACTTACTCCACGTCAAGCAGTGTACTGAGTACTGGAGGTCGACACAAGATAATCAGGTCTGCCTTGCTCAAATCCTCCCCCTTCAAATCACTCAGATCCCAGCTCTCTCCATCTTCTATGCCCTTCCGAAACACCCCTTATCTTCTTGTCTCCAGGTCCTATCCTTCCAACTATCACCTCAGCATTTGTATAAACACACACACATATACACACACACACCCCTACAGCCTTTAAGTCCACATGGATTTACACTCTACTATTTAAGCAGCGTGGCCTAGAGGAGAGAGCACGGGCCCCAGGAGTCAGAGGACCCGAATTCTAATCCCGGCTCCACCTCTCGTCTGGTGTGTGACTTTAGAGAAGTCACTGAACTTGTCTGGGTCTCAGTTTCCTCTTCTGTAAAACGGGGGATAAAATCCTACTCCCTCTGGGCCTCAATTTCCAAATAGGGATTCAATACCCACTCACCCTCCCCATTAGACTGGAAGCCCCGTGTGGGACATGGCCTGTATCTGACTTATCTTGTATCTACCCCAGGACACAGTAAGCTCTTAACTATCGTTATTAGTATTAATGCATGCACACTTATATTCATTTATCCATCTTCCCATCCTCTTTCTTTCCCAACCCTTAAATAATTTTGTATCTGTTTCCCCCGCTAGATTGTAAGCTCCTTTAAGAGAACGACTGTGCACTTTAACTCTCTTACTCTTCCAAACCCTGAGTACAGTTCTTGGCACACAGAAGATTCTCAATAAATATTACTGACAGAACAGTTTCTTCAGCTCCCTTTCCTCCTCCCCTGTTCCTCCTCTTCTCCTTGTTCCTTTCACGAGGAGCGTTTCTAAGAAGGAACTTGGAACGCTTGTTAAATATTCATGGGAGAGTCATCTCGGGAGCAACTAAAATTACCACCCCAGCCACTTGCCACCCGAACGGGAAGAACTAATTCGACACTGTAAACCCCAAACCAGAAAATCCCCACAGGGAGGGAGAGAGGGTCGGAGATGGAAGCAGGAGGAATCGAAAAAGGTGACCGCCAGCGATGGGAGAGAGCCAGGCCCTGTTCCCACGACGATAATAGTAATAATGATGATGGTATTTCTTAAGCGCTTACTATGTGCCAAGCACTGTTCTATGCACTGACACTGAACTCTTCCTCAGGGGCCCTGAGTAGCTCAGACCATATTTACCCACCAGTTCATTTCTATGTCTCATGATGCCAGATTTCAACAAAGGGAAAAGTGGACTGGGTCGTCTGTGATGCCACAAACGGTTGGAATCTCACCTGTCCTCCCGTCGAAGCCTTAACAAAGGCACATCTCCTCCAAGAGGCCTTCCTTTACTAAGCCCTCTTTCTCTTTTCAACTTCCTTCTGCATCACCCTGATTTGCTCCCTTTATTCATCTCCCCTCCCAGCCCCTCAGCACTTATGTCCATATCCATAATTTATTCCTATTAATGTCTGTCTCCCCCTCTAGACTGTAAGCTCATTGTGGGCAGGGAATGTGACTGTTATATTCTACTCTCCCAAGTGCTTAGTACAGTGCCCTGCACTCAGTAAGCACTCAATAAATATGACTGAATGACTGACTGCCCTATCGGGTCCTCGACTAATCTCTGTCCCCGCTCCCCCATCTCTCTGTGGGATCCAGTTGGAGACTTGGGGGGGGGGGGGGAATTCCAGGAGGTGGGACCAGACAGACCTGACTGGACGGGCAGCCCTGGTCTGAGCTCCAGAAGTGCAGGGTGCAGGCTGTTGGACTGGTGGAGAGTGGCTTGCACAAGGCCAGAACCCACACGCCCAGAGAAGCTCCGGTCCGCTGGAGTGGGGGACGCTGAAGTTGGGACCCCGGGGCCCTAGGGCCAGACCGGCCCAAGCGGCTAGGCCTGGAACACAGAGAAGACCGGGGAGGGGTAGGGCTGGGAAGATCCTGGAATTAGCTCTGCCGAGGAAACAGACCAGGGTGACTCGCTTCCCGGCAGTCAATCAGTCAATGGTATTTAATGAGCACTTTCAGCATCCAGAGCACTGGGCTAAGCACTTGGGAGAGGATAATAAAACAGAATTGAGAGACACGATCCCTGCCTCAAGGAGCTTCCAATCCTGGAATCAGGGTTCATGGCCTAGGTCAGCCCCCCTGCTTGCTGACCTTTGAACCTGGATTATAATGTTGGTATTTGTTAAGCGCTTACTATGTGCAGAGCACTCTTCTAAGCGCTGGGGTAGATACAGGTAATCAGGTTGTCCCACGTGGGGCTCACAGTCTTCATCCCCATTTTACAGATGAGGTAACTGAGGCACAGAGAAGTGAAGTGACTTGCCCACAGTCACACAGCTGACAAGTGGCAGAGCCGGGATGCGAACCCATGACCTCTGACTCCCGAGCCCGTGCTCTTTCCACTGAGCCGCGCTGCTTTGACTCCTGCCCCCAGTATAGTAAGAGTAGCCACCCTTACTGCTCTCTGAGTGGGGGTCTTCAGGCTTTGAGTTGCACAAAGAGAGAGAAAACGTCTCCACCCCACCTTCTCCGCTCTGCCCAGACTGGCTAACATTTGCTCAGATCTAGCACAGCTCTTTGGGGGCACTGAAGAAAAATGTTATCAAACAGGAAATGAAAAAAGGAAATGAAAAAAAAAAATCCTCCCAGATTCATTTCATCCAAAGGAATTGTGAGAGGAAAATAAATCACATCCCAATATAGGTCACAGGCTGGCAGGCAGGAAATCAGCTGATCGCCATCACAGAGGTGCTAGGGAAATGACGGTCTCGGGCTGGATGCAGGAAAAGGGAAGCAGCATGGCCTCACGGAGAGAGCACGGGATTGGGAGTCACAAGGATCTGGTTTCTACTCTTGGCTCTGCCACTTGTCTGCTGTGTGACCTTGGGCAAGCCACTTAACTTCTCGTTGCCTCAGTTACTTCATCTGTAAACTGGGAATTAAGAGTATGAGCCCCACGGGGGACAGGGACTGCATCCATCCCGATTAACCTGTATCTACCCCAGGAATTAGAACAGTTCTTGGCACAAAGTAAGCGCTTTAAAAGAATCATAATTATTATTGTTATTATTATAAGGGAGCAAAATTTTCTCCAGCCCAAGCGAGCCAGGGCTCAGCCTCGCCCCAGCCCCACCCTGGACCGGGGCTTCCTAGTCCAGGAAGCTAGCCCAAAAAAGCCGTGTTGGTGGCCCGAGCTCTCGAGGTCCTCCGTAGCCCTGTGTCCATCCCCGGGTCACCAGCAGAAGGTTGCAGACCTGAGATCCAATGCCACGTTCGTACCCAGCGAGACCACAAGGCGCTTAGGCCGACAGCCCCATGATACCCCTCACTTGGGATCCTGCCTTCGCCCACTCCCATGTGTGTGGGTGGAGCAGGGCACCGGGGAGGGACGGTGGCTGGCCTTTCTTGTTTTGCCAACTGCAATCATCATAATAATAGCCTCGCACTTCTCCAATGCCTTGGCCTGAGGAATTCAGGAGGCTTTCCTTTTCTTTTCCCCCTCCCTCTCCCCATCTCCGTCTCGCTCCGTCTCTCTCGTTTTTGAAATCTAATTACTCCTCACCACCTCCTCCTGAGTGGGCAGGGATCACGAGCCCCATTTTACAGAGGGGCAAATTAAAGCCCAGGGAAGCTAAGTGACTCACGCCAGTTCGCCCGGCAAGCCGGAACTAGAACCCAGGACTCCTGACCACCAGTCCGGTGCTCAATCCGCTAGGTAGTTCTGCAAAAAAAATAGTTCCCCCCAAAAGGTCGCGGCCCCGATCAGATTTCCCCATTCCGTTCTTTTCTCCTAGTCATCCCCACCTCCTCCGCCTGCTCCCCACGTCCCCAGGCTAAGAGAATTCAATCGTCAATCAATCGGATATCCTCTAGACTCTAAGACGTTGTGGACAGAGGGAATGTTATGTCGTACTCTCCCAAGCGCTTAGCACAGTGCTCTGCACAAAGTGCCCGATACAGTTGATTTTCTGAGCACCGAATGTGTGCACGGTGCTAAGTGCCTGGGAGAGTCCTTGGGAGAGTAACCTTCACCACGCACGAAGCGCCGTGCTCCCACCCCAACCCTGAAAAAGGAATCCAAAACAGGCGAGTATGTGCCTCGCCGCCTGATTTCTTTGAGCCCGGGTCTCATTTTCACAGCCGCCCCCACCTTGCCTCTGTCCCGGCAGCCTCTCCCTGAGCCTCGCTCTGCCTGCTGTAAGGACTTCGTTTCCACGGAACCTGCCTCTTGGCAGGTTTTTCTTCCCTCAATCCCGTCTTTGAAACTGCAGCTAAAGCTGCCAAGCATTCCGGGCTGTAAGCTGCCCGATGGGGCGTGTGGGAACAAGCAGCGTTCCACCATGGGAGAGAACAGTTGGGTCAGCTCTCCCGGGAAGCTTCCGAGTGAGGACTCCACCCAGGGAAAATGCACACCTTTCTGCTCAGGAGGAACAATGAGGCGAGTGTCCTCGCTTGCTTCCCTCCCTCCCTTCCCGGAGGCCGGGGAATTGGGCCGGGTCCGTCTCGTCCATGCCGCCGGGATGCGGGCCCTCAGAGGAGCCTGGAGAGAGAGGGGTGAGGGGCAGCCTCGGGAGGCACCCGATGGGAACGGGGTCTCGTGTCCGACCGTCCCGGAAACGATGGCTTGGGAGAGCCAAACGAACTGCTTTTTGAAGCAATGCCTTGGACCCTGCAAGCGGCCACTCTCACAGGGCCCGGAATCGGCAAGTGGGGAGGAGGAACAGGCCGCCGAGCCCGGTGGCGGAGGGGCCCGCGTTCGTCGATCATTCGGTCATATTTATTGAGCGCTTACTGTGTGCAGAGCACTGTACCGAGGGCTTGGAAGAGCGCAATACAATAATAAATGGACACATTCCTTGCCCACAACGAGCGGAGTCGTGATGTGACCGCCCCAGCCTCTCCCGCAGCCTGAATCGACGTGGCTCAGCTTGGTGCAACATGGCACAGCCTGGCCCAGGTGGCCCGGCCTGGCCAGGTGGGGCACAGGATGGCACAGAGTGGCACAGCCTGGCCAAGTGTGTTCTCTTTCCTATTAAGACCGTGAGCCCCATGTGAGGTTTCTTTGTTTGTTAGTGGTACTTGTTAAGTGCTTATTATATTCCAGGCACTGTAGGCCACTAGGCCATGGGCAGGGACTGTATCCGGCCTAATTAACTTGTATCTACCGCAGCACTTAGAAGAGCGCTTGACACATAATAAGCACATATCAGATACCAATAAAAAAAAAAATGGCGCAGCCTGGTTCAGCGCGGCACGGCCCGGCTGTGGAAGAAGCCCAGAAGAGGTGACACATCTTCCCCTTCTCCACCCCCGCCCAGGCAGGTGGCAGAGGGCAGGAGGAAGGTGGTGAGGGAGGAGTGCGCAGTGTGGCTTAGCGGACAGAGCCTGGGACCTGGGCGTCAGAAGGTCCCGGGTTCTAATCCCGGCTCTGCCACTTGTCTGCTGTGTGACCTGGGGTAAAAGTTACTTCACTGGACTTCTGGTCCCTCATCTGTAAAATGGGGATTAAGACTGTGAGTCCCATGTGGGACAGGGACTGTGTCCAACCTGATTGACTATCCCAGCGCTCAGAACAGTGCTTGGCACGCTGTAAGGGCTTAACGCGTACCATAGCTATTATTACACTACAGGAGCTAAAACGGCCCGGTCTGGGACCTCCATATATTCATTCATTCAATAGTATTTACTGAGCGCTTACTATGTGCAGAGCACTGTACTAAGCGTTCGGAATGTACAATTCAGCAACAGATAGAGTCAATCCCTGTCCCCTCACCCTCCCTGGCCGGGCAGACTCCAGACGCAAGCAGCCACCCTCGGCCCTCCCGGGCTGAAGACGACAGCTCCGGGCTTGGGGGTGGTCCCCGGCGAGCAGCAACCGGGAATGCCGTCAGGGCAGGTGGTCGGCTGGGAGGGCCGGGGGGGGGGGAGGGGGCAGCCAAGGGATTTAGACCATTCCAGCAGCAACCTCTGCCGGTCGGCCAGAGAGGGGCAATGAGTGGGTGTCGCAGCGAGCAGGGAGCTCAGGCCACCTCCCTGGGGGCTGACCGACAGGGAACCTTATCCCCGGGGGACCAAAGAAAACACCCTGGATCAGCCTAGAGTGAGAACTCTCAGTCTGACCGACCCGGGAAGGCAGAACTCGTTGTGGGCAGGGAATGTGCCTGTTAATTGTTATACTGTCCTCTACCGAGTGCTTAATACAGTGCTCTGCTCAGAGTAAATCTCGATAAATGTGATTGAACAAAGGATTCCCACTGCGGGGGTTCCCCCAATATCCCAGCCACGGCTCCTGAAACCCTCAAGGGCCTCCTCCCCATCACCCTTCTCGGAAATCTCCTCGGAGAGCAGGCAAGACGGAGCAACTGTCCCACGGGGGGAGACGGGCGGCAGTGGCTAAACAGGCAGCACCAGAGAGGCCGGTCTGTCCGACCAGACGACCGGTCTCCCCAGCGCCGTCCCCTCACACGCCCGGACCTTCAGGCTTTTCACTAGGCCGATCCCCCAGGCCGCCTGCAGGTAAGTCACCTCCGGAGCGGGGGACCAATCTCGGGGAAGGGTTCTCCCCCATCCGACTCCAGCCCAATGCCCCCTCGTCCCTGCCACGACGGGACGCCCGCCGTGCTCCCAGAACCCAAGGCGACACAACCTGCCAGGCGGGTATTGCATGGGCGGCCGCTGCTCCTCCCGCCGGCCCACGCCCCGGCCCGACCCTCAGCCGGGGATGACCTCAGCGGCTGCGGAGCGTGTGCAGAGCGTGGGGTTGGGGCCGCCTCGCCCCTAAGGCCGAATGGTGCCAGTAAGACAACCAGGAGCTTGACAGAACCAGGGTGGAGGGCAGAAGGAGAAACCGAGATTCAACCACAAGCGCAAGGAGGGGCCCCGGCCCGAAAGCCTGCCTGCTTTTCTCCTAAGGAACTAAGAACTTTCTCCTCTCGCACTTTTTCGGTGGCTTGGAACCACCTCCCTTCCCTACTCCTCTCTGCTCAATGTGGCCTGGTGGAAGGAGCAAGGGCCTGGGCGTCGGTGGACCTGGGTTTTAATTTTGGCTCCACCCAATTACCTGGTGTGGAACCTTGGCCTTCACTGTTCTGGGACTCAGTTTCTATTTCTGGAAAATGGGGATTCAGTACCTGTTCTCCCTCCTCTCTTGGACCGTGAGCCTCACGAGGGACAGGGAATATGTCCGATCTGATCATTTAGTACCTACCTTAGTCCTCAGTATAGTGCTCGGCACATAGTAAGCGCTTAACAAATACCGCCATTACTATCATTAACCACATCTCTCCCCTCCGTGGCATGGACCAATCACCTCTCCGGTGAAGTCTTCCCTGATTAGCCCTCCCTAGCTCTGGTCATTTACAGCATCCTAGCCTCCTCCTCTCCCTGCCAGATCTTATACAAACCTCTGAAAATCATGGGTATTTGTTTCTGCTATTTGAACTCCAGCTTCTTTTAGGTCCTAGGCTGTGCCTTGCATTTTAAGTCTAATGGTTGAGAGGATCCTGAAGCTAAGAGGTAAAAACTAAGAGGCAGAAAACAGTCCTCTAAGACTGAAAGCTCCTGGTGGGCAGGAAATGTTTCTCCCACGTGCTTAGGTATTACTCTGAACACAGTAAATGCTCAAAAATATAATAATTATTATTATGGCATTTGTTAAGCACTTAGTATGTACCAAGCGCTGTTCTAAACACTGGAGTAGATACAAGGTGATCAGGTTGTCCCACATGGGGCTCACAGTCTTACTCCCCATTTTAGAGATGAGGTAACTGAGGCCTAGAGAAGTGAAATGACTTGCCCAAGGTCACCCAGCAGACAAGTGACAGAGCCGGGATTAGAACCCACATCCTCTGACTCCCAGGCCCGAGCTCTTTCCACTAAGCCACGTTGCTTCTCTAGTGAAAAGAGCGCGGGCTTGGGAGTCAGAAGATCCGGGTTCTAACCCCAGCTCCACCACGTGTGTGCACTAGGCACTTCTCTGTACCTCAGTTACCTCATCTGAAAATGGGGATTTAGACTATGAGACTTATGTGGGACAGGGACTTTGTGCACCGGCACACAGTAAGACCTTAACAAATACCATTTAAAAAAAAGTCCTCAAGGGCAAGGCCAAGCCTCATTCCCTTTCTTTCAGACCCTAGAGAGCCCGGTGCAGAGCTCAAGAAAAACAGATGACTGGCAAATGCCCTGGGCCATCTCAAAGACTCTGGCAGGAAATCTAAGGCTCCCAGTTTGCAATGGGTATCGGCTGGCCAAGATTGCCTGGTACTACCCTCCCACCCACCTTGCCCTTTGTCAACAACTCATCCGACGGTGGAAGGGGCTTAAAGCCGCCCTCCCCGCCCCTCGGTATGCCCTCATTCCGCCCTGGGGGGCGAGAGGGGGAGCGAACTTTGAGACGAGAGCGAGCCAGACTCAACTCCGTCACGGAAGTGGTTTCTTAGGATTTATACCGAGATCTTCTCAAAGGCGCTGTGGAGTCGGGAGGCTTTCTTGGGCTTTAAAGGCTCTTAGAAGGTTTTCCCCGGACTAGTGCTCACAATCGATAGTATTTACCGAGAGCCTCGGAGCACGGGACTAAGCTCTTGGCAGGGTACAAGAGAATTAGCGGATGGGATCCCTGCCCTCAAGAGGCTTACAATAGCCAGTGAGGGAGTCAGACACTAAAACGATTTACGGAAGGGAAGAAGGAGGCAAAGTGGATCTGCATATGAGTTGGGGCAGAGTGGATCGGGTATGTGCGATCTGCCCGGAAATGCTACAGGCAAGGAGAAGCAGAAAAGCAGCATAGCCTAGTGGATAGAGCATGGGCCTGGGACTCAGGAAGACCTGGGTTCTAATCCCGGATCCGCCACTGGTCTGCTGTGCGACAGTCTTAATCCCCATTTTACAGGTGAGGCAACCGAGGCCCAGAGAAGTAAAGTGACTTGCCCAAGGTCACCCAGCAGATACGTGGCAGAGCTGGGATCAGAACCCGCGTCCTCTGTCTGCCTGGCCCCTGCTCTCTCCACTAGGCCACGCTGTGGGATATAATGACAGCAGATCCTGCCAGAAATACGGCCCTGGAGGCTGTGCCTGGAGCTGAGAGGAAGGGTAGGGCTCCTGCCTTACAGAGGGTCCAGCTGGAGAAAAGTGCTGAGCGGGCAGCTTCCAGTCAGGCCTGGTCTCTGCCAGGGCGGAGCACACTGGGGAATTCATTCGTTCATTCAAATGTATTTATTGAGTGCTTACTATGTGCAGAGCAATGCCACCCAAACTACTCCCTGTGCTCCCCAGCAGCCTCTTTCACCAGCTTTCCGACCCGGGGTCCGGGACACACCCCAGGAGAGTCCCGGGATGGGTTCTTTGGCTCTTCCGGTCCTGCGGGGGCTGGGGTGAAGGGAGCTGATTGTCCCCACTCCCACCACTCCGCCCGGAGGGGAGCTTTGCGTTCCCACCTGAGCAGAAAGCCAGAGGGCGGAGGAGCTCACCTGTACCCTAATCCATCAACCAACTGTATTTACTGAGCACTTACTACGTGCAGAGCACTTGGGAGAGTCATCACCACCACTACTGGTATTTATTGAGCACTTACTGTGTGCAGAGAGCTATATTAAGCACTTGGGAGAGACATCGTAATCATCGCCAATAGTATTTACTATATATCAACCATGGTTCTAAGCACTGGGGTAGGTACAAGCTAATCAGATTGGACATACTCCCTGTCCCACACAGTAAATGCTCAATAAATATAATAATAATTATTATTATGGTATTTGTTAAGCACTTACTATGTACCGAGCACTATTCTACGCGCTGGGGTAGATACAAGGTGATCAGGTTGTCCCACGTGGGGCTCACAGTCTTAATCCCCATTTTACAGATGAGGGAACTGAGGCCCAGAGAAGTGAAGTGACTCACCCAAGGTCACACAGCAGACAGATGGCAGAGCCAGAATTAGAATCCTGCCTGTCCTAAATTCTTGGGGAAATACAACAGATATGCAAAACTCAAGAGTTTTGCCTTCCAAATGGGGGGAACGACAGGCCCCCGTAGCGAAAGCGGCTGAAACATCTTTTGATCGCTGCCGCACCAAGGACTCATGATGGGTCACTAAATCCAACGCCCTGCCTCCAGGCATACTTAAATCCAATCTGATCAGTTTAATAATACCCGTCCACCCCTTAGAGGTGCCATTTTAAAAAGGTCTATTTAAAACAGAAAAGGTTTAAGTCCAGAAATGTGTTGGATTCTACGCTCGACCCACCATTAATTCTCTTAGACTTTGTTCCCGGAGGCATCCGCTAGTGGAAATGAAATCAGATTAAGGAAGCATCCTTTTCTCTGGGCCCAGTGCTGCAATTCCTGCTTTCTGGGCCAGCCGCCCAAGGATGTCCTTGTTCCTGGATTCTGGCTGTGTTCAAAGACCTTAAAAACAAAAACAAAAAACCCCCAAAAAACCCACCACCCACCTCCTCCAAGAAACCTTCCCTTTTTGTTCCCCAAAACGCAAAGTTGTAAGAGCCCAGCAACCACCTGGGACAACAGATTACTTTACACCTTCAGCAGCACTACAACAACTCAGTAGACTTCCCCACTCGGGACTCTCTCAAGGTATCCCAGCAAGCAGCGTGGCCTAGCGGACAGAACCCGGGCCTGGGAGTCAGAAGGACCCGGATTCAAATTCCGGCTCTGCCACTTGTCTGCTCTGTGACCTTGGGCAAGTCACTTCACTGGGCCTCAACTCCCTCATCTGTAATATGAGGATTGAGACTGTGAGTCCCAATGTGGGACGGGGCCTATGTCCACTCTGATTAGCTTGTACCTACCAGTGCTTAGAACAGTGCTTGACGCATAGTAAGTGCTTAACAAATACCACTATTATTATTCACTGGAGCCTGTTTTATCCACTGGCTGGCTTTCTTCCCTCTCTCCTCAGCAGGGCCAGCCTGCCTGCCTGACTGAAGGGAAAGGGGATGGGGTCTTAACTCCCTCAGGACATAGGAAGCTCTCTCAGCCAGCTCTGCTCCTCTGTTTATTCACCATTTTGTTCCGCTCCATAGTTCCTCCTCCCCCAAAGGACTCTTTAGCTCAGCGTTCTCCTGTCTACTCAAGCCGAAGAGCGTCTGAGTGGCAGACCCCCGCCCCCTCCGCCCCAGGGGACCCTGAGAGGACCCCCCCCACCCTTCTCCCCACATTTTTCCTCTCAATCCCCTGTCCAGGCCTGCCTCTTGGTGGTCTGGACTGGATCCGATCTGAGGGACCCAGGGCCACCTCAGCGACCCTCTCCCACTTGCCTGAGGTCACAGAATAGACAAGTGGCGGAGCCAGGATTAGAACCCAAGAGCTTCTGACTCCCAGCCCCGTGCTCTATCTACTGGGCCACGCCACCCACCACAGTGACGGAGCAGCGCCTGGAGTGCCGCTTGTCTTCGGAGTGAAATGGAAACCCAGCCTCCTCGCTGCCAGTCAATCAATCCATGGTACGTACTGAGCATTCTTAGGGTATGCAGGGCACTAAACTAAGTGGGAGAGTAAAATAGAGCAGAGATGGTAAATGCCCACCAAGAGCTTACAGTCATCTCAGAAGATTCGCCGGCCACTTCTCCCTGGAGGAAAGGTGGGACCCTTTTGACTCTGGGTACCAAGGATATCAATTACGCTCTGCCAACTTCCATTTCTCTGGAGTGCGGGCTGGGCCCGGGCCTCTCCCTACAGACCTGTCCTAAATTCCTTTCCATTGTTCGTGTCCTAGGGTCTTCAAAGGAGCTCACTCTCATTCATTCTCTCTCTCTCTCTCACACTCACACACCCACACAAAGGAGGGCAAATCCATGTTGACCATTTCCAGTGATATTTCTTCAAGCTTGGACCTCCAAGCAAGGAGCTGAACTGTGGCAGGAGAGTCTAGGGCTCGAGCCCACCCTCCCACTATCCGCCCCCCTGCTGCATTTTCATTTTAAGAGTAAATTACTTCTCCAAATCCACCTAATCCGCTCAAACCTGAACACCTCCAACTATTTCCCCCTGGCTGGGGATGAGGGGGGCTGAGGAAAGCGGGGGAAGAGGCCTGGCCCCGGGGTAGTAGCAGCTTGGGGGGAGGTGGTCCTTCAGAGCAGTGCGTTCTGTGACTTTACCTCCTCGGCCCCTGCCCCAGCTTCAAGGCTTGAGACAGGGGTCAGGAGGCCCGGGAGAGGTCAGGTGGCAGGAATCAAAGCGTGGATGGAGAATCAAGCAGCCCAGTTACCCAGAAATAAACAAGGCAGCTGCAGAGGAGTAACAGGGGACCCTTTTCCCCAATAATAATTATGGTATGTATTAAGCGCTGGACACTGCTTTAAGCACTGGGGTAAATATAAGATAATCAGGTCAGACACAGTCCCTGCCTCTCCCCAGCACTTAAGAGGGAGATATTTGTGCCCCCCTTTACAGCTGAGGAACCTGAGGCAGAGGGAAGTGAAGTGACTTGCTTGAGGTCACACAGCGGGCAAGCGGGGAAGCCAGGATTAGAAGCCGAGTTCTTGGACTCCCAGGCCTGTGCCCTTTCCCTTAGGCTTCTCCGGTGAGCTACACCACCTCCCCACAGGCAGCCCCCGAGGTTCCCCCGACCAGTGGAGTCCCCTCATCCAGGGCGAATCTTCCCTCCAGATTCAGAAGACCAGAGGCAGCCCGCCAGCTGGCTGAAAGGGCAAGAGTGCCCCTCGTAACGGCAGGGCCCGCGGATAGGCTGCCCTGATGGAAAATCAACCATCGCCCACCGCCGCCGCGACCGGTCGCAGGACCTGGAGGAGGAATGATCGGGAGGAGTCGAAAGCGCCCCGGCCCGAGGGGGACGGCTGGCGGGGACAAATCTCCTTTTCTGTCTCGGTGGCCTCCCTAACACTGCGCTCCTGTCCCTGCCCCCTGACTCGGCCGCTTGTGCTGGAGCTGGAAGAGAAACACACGGCTCCATACAGGGCTCTGCCCGGCTGCCTGGCCCCACCAGGGCCCACCAGGCCCCAGGGAATGATAATAATAATAAGTATGGTACTTGTTAAGAGCTTACTATGTGCCAAATACTATTCTAAACACTGGGGTAGATACAAGTTAAGCAGGCCAGACACAGTTCCTGTCCCTCATGGGGCTCACACTCTTAACCCCGATTTTCCAGATGAGGTAATTGAGGCCCAGAGAAGTCGAATGACTTGCTCCAAGTCACCCAGCAGACATGTGGCACAGCCAGAATTAGAACCCAGGTCCTCCTGACTCCCAGGCCCGTGCTCTGTCCACTAAGCCATGCTGCTTCCCTCAGGGGATCCCCCAAAGAAGGCTGAAGTCGGGGAGATCCTGGAGTCACTGCCTCCCTCCCCTAGCTGATCGGCTACCAGGCCCCACCCAGAGGCTAGATCTGCCGGAAGGGGATTCAGGTCAGGGCAGTTTCCTATTCTTCCTAACAAAGCGGACAGTATCCGTCTGCCCAAGTTCGGTGGGTTGTCTCTGACACTGGCTCCGCTTCCTTCCAGTTAATGACAACAAACTGGGCAGTCAACGGGGCCTTTGTGAAGGCGCCCGACATGTCAGTCGAGGATCCCAAAGCACTTTAACCTTCTCAGCGACATGGTCATTTCACTCCCGACCTCCGCGAGGAGAGATTGCAAGGCAGTTGGGGGAGGGGAAAGGGAAGGGGGCCACGAGGTGTGGTCGCACTGGCCCCCTCGCCCCGGTGCCTCCTCCCGCCCGGCCCTGGCACCGACCCCGGGCTCCCGCCGACCCTGGCTCCCGATCAGAACCGGTGGTGTTTGTGTGCGTGGGTATTTACAGCAGATCTGGGATGAGTTTCGTCGTGTTTCCGAGATAAATGTCCCCAGAGGACAGGGGCCTTCCAGGTGTCCGCCCGACTGGAAACCGGAGAGCGCCGCTGCAGCCGCAGGTCAGCGGAGAGGGCGCTGCCTGGATCCGGCCCCAGACGGCCTGGCGACGGGTGAGAGAACAGTTTGGGTTTGGGCCGGTCGCGATCCGGGAGGGGGAGGGGGATAACTCATCTCCGGGATGGAAAATGAGTCCTCCGGGGGTTTGTTTCTGGACTTCCCTCTGGCCCCAACATCTGGGTTCATGGGGTGGAGATGGGGGGAGAGGAAACCAAGGGATCAAGCGGGGAAGCTAGTGGTGTCAAGCAGGGCCTACCCAACCACCACTGCCAGGTCATGTTTGACTGGGACCCCCACAAGCCAAGCCCAGAGGAAGCCTGGACAGAGTTCATTTCACTGGTTCCAGTGCTTAGTACAGTGCCTGGCACATAGTAAGAGCTTAAATATCACAATTATTATTATTATTATTATCATTGCTAATACCAGACCCCTCCACCTGGATCCAAGCTCTCAGAGCGCGGGCCAAGCAACTACTCCGTCCTCTCTCAAGAAGCGGCCAGAGCCCTCCAACTCAAATACCCAAGAGGCAGCCCCACCGTCCCCAACGCTCCCTGGGAAACCAAAGACGGCAGACCAATCCGCAGATTCGGCGGCTCAGATGGCAAAGTCCTAGCCCGTAACCGGTACACAGACCCCGAACTGTAAGACTGAGGAGGAGTCGGGGGGAAAGTTCCACAGAGCAAGCCGATTCCAAACACCTTCCCCTCTTAAACTGAAGACTGAGATGAGATCAAAGATTCTCCAAATTAGTGGGGACACACCTTCCACTCCCAGGGGTGATTCATGTCAAGTTCATCTGGGCTGGAGCTGGAATCTGGGCAGAGGGACATAGTGGGGGATGGGGGTGGCCCATGGGGCTCTGAGCAACATTAGCCAATATGGCTAGAAGAAGCCACTTGGTCTTTCGGATTCTCCTTTAGACCACCCCAAGGCAACGTCTCCTGAAGAGGAAGAAAATGGACCAAGCAGGTGACAAGGACAAAGGAAAGCTCTTTCTAGATATGAAGGTCAGATAGAGTCGGTGAGGGGAGGGGGGGAGGAGATGGACACCTTATCACAGGTATGAAAGGTAGTGATTATATTAGAATCGGGTGAGGTCAGGCTGGGAGGGCCCTGAGAACAGAATCCTCCACGTTCGCTGCTCCGCAGCCAAGACAAACAACCAGTGAGCAGCATCTTCCATTATGAGCCGCTCCGCCTCTCCCGACCAGAAACCCACCCCACCCTGCCTCCCCGGGCGCTCCCCCACCTGCCACCTCGACCCACAAACACCTCAGAGCTGCACCCCGCCGGGAGAGAGGGCCCCGAGGCTCACGACACCCCCGAATTAGGAATGGGGCACGTAGACTGAAGGTCTCCCCGAGGAGAAGGCACGGTCAGGCAGGCCCCGAGGCCCCTGCTCATCTCTGGGGATCACCTCAGTCAGTCGTGAAATGAGCATCTGCTGGGGACAAAGCGCTCTACCATATGTGGCCAGGGGTTCTGGAAAAGCAGAAAGGTCTAGCAGACACAGTCCAGACCTGGGAGTTGGGAGGACCTGGATTCTTGGCCAATTGTCAGCTGTGTGACTTTAGAAAAGTCACTTCACTGGGCCTTAGTTACCTCACCTGAAAAATAGGAGGGAAGACTATGAGCCCCAAGTGGGACACGGAATACGTCCAATCTGATTAGCTTTTATCTGCCCCAGCGCTTAGTATAGCGCCTGGCACATAGAAAGGGCTTAACAAATACTATAGCACATAGAAAGGGCTTAACAAATACTATATATTAAAAACAAAACAAAACAAAAATACAGCTCCTACCCTCGAGGAGCTTCCTGCCTAACTGAGGAGTTGGAGGCAAGCGCCACCTTGAAACACGAAACCTAAAGCCATCATTGCAAACAAAAACAGCCCCGGCACATAGGGAGCAAACCACAGGTGGATATTCTTATATTTTGCATACTTTCGAATTACCTCTCAACATATATTTTCATAACAACCGTATTTATTGACGGTTTACCGTGTGAAGAGCAACGTACTAAGCGTTTGGGAGAGTACGATATCAAAAAGGTGGCTCGACATAAGAGACGCATTTCCTGCCCACAAGGAGCTTACAGTCTAGTGAAGGAGGCAGTCGCTGACAAATAAATTACGGATAATAATAATTATGGTATTTGTTAAGCACTATGTTCCAGGCACTGTACTGAGCACTGGGGTGGATGCAAGCAAATCGGGTTGGACACAGTCCCCGTCCCACGAGGGGCTAACAGTCTCCACCCCCATTTTCCGGATGAGGTAACTGAATGGTGTGGGGCTGAGTGAGGGAGGAATAAAGGGAGTGAATCCAAGAGCAAGGGAAAAGAAGAAGGAAGTGGGAAAAAAGGAAATGGGGAAGGCCTCTTGGCCTTTCATATCCCTCTCTAAATGATCAGCTTCTTTAGGGTAGGAATCACATCTACCAACACTATTGTACTGCCCTTTCCCAAGCACTTAGCTCAGTGCTCCGCACCCAGCAAATGCTCAATAAATACCACAACTGACTGATCGCACTACTCACTTCCAAGACGCTTCCTGAGGGATCGAAGTAGATGCGAACCAGTTGGAGGGGGTGGGGGGAAGCACCTGGGAAAACTCCCTCGCCTTTGGGACCACCCCTCGCACCCCGGAAGGGAACAGCTCATGAAGATCCAGCTCAGAGGGTTTCCTCGGGGAAGCAGCGTGGTCTAGCGGAAAGAGCACGGACCCGGGAGTCAGAGGACAAAGGTTCTAATCCCAACCAACTGTAAGCAGTGTGACCTCAGGCAAGTCACTTCACTTCTCTGTGCCTCAATTTCCTCAACTTTAAAATGGGGATTCAATACCTGTTCTCCCTCTCACTTAAGACTGTGAGCCCCATGCGGGGACAGGGACTGTGTCTGACTTAAATCGACCTGTACCTACCCCAGCGTTTAGAACAGCATTTGACCCATAGTAAGTGCTTAACTAAACTAAAATAAACAAAGCAACCGGCACAGGGTCCACCAGTACCTGGAAGCTTGTCCCCATCAGAGAGTGGAGAACCTTGTCGCCGGGGGGCACCTTATCTCCCCGACCGTGGCAGGTGGGAAAGAGGCAGGAAACTCACTTCCTGCCTCTCTGGCCCCAACCCGCCGCTACCTGCTCAAGGGAACCGGAGCTTCTGAAGATATCCGAGAGCCCGTGTGCCAGACCACCCCTTTTCGTCACCGCAAAGGAATCGGGTTCATCTTTTCCAAACAAAAAGTCCCGCAGGCACTTTCCCGGCCGGGAGAGGTGCCAGGGGCTCAGCTGGCAGAGTCCTCGTCCGGGACGGAGGTGCTGAGCGACCCACCCTGCCCGAGCCGGTCCTGACTCGACCTGAACCTTCCCCGGCCAGGAGGCTCGGGGGATGGAGCCCAACCCAGGACGACTGGCATTCCAGCTCCGGGAGTGCGACCCCCGCCACACCTACCCACTTTCCAAAAGCTCTCCCAGCTACCTGAGTGGCTTAGAAAAGCTGGAGTCGAAACTGAGTTTGAGAGGGGAGGAGGTGCGTGGGCCTTGCCAAGACTCTTAAAGAGCAGAAAGGGAGTTCTTCCTGGCCAACCTCTCAGGCCACAGGCAACCCAAATGAACGCTCTGTCGGGACAGGAAGTCAGCTGACCCTCTGACGGCCTCTCGGTTCCAGAGGAAACGTCTCCGGAGGTAACCCGAACACCTCTCCGAGATGGGAAGGCACGAGAAGCAGCCCCTGGATCCCTGCACCAAACAAGATGGTTAATGACAGAAGCAGAATGACCTAATGGCCACAGCACAGGCCCGGGAGTCAGAAGGACCTGGGTTCTCATCCCGGCTCCGCCACTAGTCCGCTGTGTGACCTAGGGCAAGTCGCTTCACTTTCCTGGACCTCGCTTTCTTCATCTGTGAAATGGGGGTGAAGATTGTGAGCAACCTAGGTGGCTTGTATGCACCCCAGCGTTTAGTTCAATGCCTGGCACATAGTAAGCACTTAAATACCATAAAGTAATTATTATTATTATATCTCTTTTCTGGTGAGGGGAGAGCTCTCCTTACTGGGGAGATCCTGGTGCAACACCTTTCAGCTGAGCGTACCTGGCCTGTCTAAGGCTGGCCACAGACAGGCAGCTCTGATAATTCAGCTGTGGCTTGGTTTCCGCCTCCCCCCAACAGGGGATTTCCCCGGGGATTTCTGTAAACAAGTTTGCCCCTGGTGGGGGGAGGGTTTGGAAACTGAACAAGTGAAGAGGGACCATAAGAACGGTCCCCAGAAGCAAGGCACCCAGCCCATTCCCTAAGTGACTTTAGTAGCTGCCTCTCTGGCTACATTGGGAGCTCCTTGAGGGCAGGGATTGTGTCTCCTTACTCTATTGTAGGCTCCCAAGCACTCAGTAAGGTGCTCTGCACACAGGAGCCTGGAAGCTCTTTGAGGACAGGGATCGTGACTGCTAACTCTGTTTTAGGCTCCCAAGCATTCAGACCAGTGTTCCGCACACAGCAGATACCCAATAAATGCGATCAATGGATGGATTGGCACTGAGTCACCCCACAAGCAAGCGGCGGATGCTAGAGCCCCCCGCCGTCCCTCCCACACACACCCAACACATTTTATTACTTCAGAAGCAGGAACTTGGCCGGACCTTGTGATTTCCCGGCAGACCGACTTGCCTTGCTTTCTTCCCAGTTTCTGAACTAACGGGGTCCGTGTCCAGAAGGAGTAATTACCCTATTGTTCTGACCAGAAGTCCCCCTCCTACTCTGCCAACCGAATCTGGGGTCCCATTTAGAAAAGGAACTTCAAGATTGGTGCCGGAGGCTAGGCCAAGAAGTGACTTCAGACCTCCATTTAGGGTACACACACCAAAATCTCTAAGATTATATTCCAACCCTTTTGCTAATTATATTTCGCGATGCTTTGGCAGCTTCTGGGCAAAGACCTCAAAGGGTTTTATCCCCACCAAACAATCGCTTCCCCGGAGAAGAATAAAGATGGGGATGTTTAGGCCAGGAATTTCCTGCTGACCTGCTGAGATGTGAACCCGGGCTCCTGACACCCAGCCCTCTGCTCTACCTTCACCATGGCCGAGGGAAGCAGCGGGGCCTAGTGGATAGAGCACGGGCCTGGGAGAAGGACTTAGGTTCTAATCCCGTTGTCGGCTTTTTTATGGTCTTGGTCAAGTCACTTCACTTCTCTGGGCCTCAGTTACCTCATCTGCAAAATGGTGATTTAGGCTGTGAGCCCCATATGGGACAGGGATCGTGTCTAACCCAATTTGCCTGTACCCACCCCAGCGCTTAGAACAGTACCTGGCACATAGTAAGCGCTGAACAAATACCAAAATTATTATTATTATACCCTTGAACAATTCTGCACTTTCATCTCACAGGAGAACAGAAGCTAAGAGCATGCTGCCTACCCAAAACCTGTGACATTTGTTAAGCGCTTACTATGTGCTAGGCACTGTTCTAAGTGCTGAGGTGGACACAAGCAAATCAGGTTAGACACAGTCCCTGTCCCACATGGGGCTCACAATCTTAATCCCCATTTTACAGACGAAGTAACCGAGGCACACAGAAGCAAAGTGACTTGTCCAAGGTCACAGAGCAGACAGGTGCAGAGCCAGAGAACACAGATCCTTCTCTCTCCCAGGCCCACGTTCTATCCACTAGGCTACACCGCTTCTCTAAGCCCACAGGGAGTTTACCATCTATCGGCGGAAGTGAGTGCTTCTAGGGAAACCTCTGCCAGTAAAGTTGGCAGTTAGCTCCTCAAGGACGAGGTCGAGGCCTCCGTCTGGTGCCCTGCCACATGCCCTGGGCCCCGTAAATATTTGTTGATGACATTGCTCCCCTTTCGCTCTTAGTCCGGCCTGGCAATGAGACACTCTCTCGTCTGTCGGGTCCCGAGCCTACTGGAAACAAAACCAGTCTAACTCGGTTTGAACTGAGCTGGACAATGCCAATCCACCAATGCCCCGCATCCGATGAGGCCCACATTGATGTCGATTTGTACCTCCTTCCCCATGTCGAAACCCTGGTGGAGACTGCATAGAAGACTCTCTGGGGGGATAGGGGAGGATGGGACACCCCTATTCAGTATGGTCTGTCACTACATTGGCTGTGCCAGGTTGCTCTTGGAATTTTTTTTATGGTATCTGTTAATCGCTTACCATGTGCCAGGCACTGTACTAAGCACTGGGGTGGATGCAAGTTAATCAAGTTGAACACAGTCCTACATGGGGCTCACAGTCTTAATCCCCATTTTATAGATGAGGTAAATGAGGTCCAGAGAAGTGAAATGAAAGGCCCAAGGTCACACAGCAGACAAGCGGCTGAGCCTGGATTGGAACCCAGGTCCTTCTGACTCCCAGGCCCATGCTCTAGCCACTAGGCCACACTGCTTCTGAACTGAGATCACCCCTGGTGTACAGGAGATGAGTGTTTTACAACTCTGAGGCTTGACTAATAACGATCCTCTTCTCTCTCTATTATCTATCTCTACAGAAGAGGTATAGAAAGCCATGATGATTAATCAAGAGCCTGCAGGACTCCCCTCAACGCAACGGGAATTTGGAAACAAAAGAAAAACTAGCTTGGATGCTAAAATACCGTAACTCTAAACAAAAATCCACCAGGTTCTACACCCCCTCCCCAAAAGTGCTTGCTGCCGTATGGACACAGTCACAGAATTAACAACATGCCACGTGACTACCTCAACATACTGTCATCTTGGTCAGTCAAGGCACTCAACTTAAAATGGGAATGAATTACCTGTTCTTCCTCAACTCTAGATTGTGAGCCCCATGTGGGACAGGATCTGTATCCCATCTGATTATATTGTATCTACCCCAGTGTTTAGTATAGTGCTGGGCACATAGTAAACACTTTCTTAATACCACAATTATTATTATTTGAGTACCTTCTGGGTGCAGAACACTGTACTAGGTGATCGGGAGAGCGCAGTGCTAACATCTTAATAGCCAAGCCCTTAATGCAGTGCTAGGCATACAATAAGCCACTGATAAATAAATACCACTTATAATTGCACTGGACTGCATCGTCACAATCCCTGCCCTCAAGGAGCTTACAATCTAGAGGGAAGGCAGGCATTAAAATAATTTACAGACAGGAGAACAAAGGAAAAGTGAATATGACTACGAGTTAGCACTTAAGTAATAGGTTTTGTGAGATATGTAAGGTGAGGAAACCCTCCATTGCAGGGAGAGGGGAGAAGGTGGAGGATGGGAGGGTGGAGGGAACCATCCCTGTCCATGCTGAATCATCCTACCCAGCCCCGACCACGCTTGTCACAGACCTGCGGGGAAATGGTTGCCAGGCACAGTTCTGGCAAACCCACGCTTGACAACCATTCCCGAAAACAGCCAGGGGAGCGAGCCCGGTGCTTCTCCCGGGATGGACCCTGCCCCGGGGAAGGCCACCCTCCTTCCCATCTCTGCCCCTCCCGGAGCTGGAGGGGGTTCAGGGGCACCTGGGAGGGACTCTGAGTGCAGCGGGCAGCTGCGGACGCGATAGCGGCCCGGGAGTCCCCCGCTGCCAGCCGATGCCGGCGATTCTGTACCCAACTCAGAAGGGTGGGACCCGAGTTCCGGCGCTATCGGCTTCCCGTCTCCCTCCGTGTCCAGTTACTGACATTGTCCGGGCAAACCACCGGGTCCTGAGTCATTCCTCTCTTTTCTGCTCCACCGGAGATGGAGCAGGCAGTTTCCCAGTATTGGGGAAAGGGGACGACACCAATCACGGCTTAGCCTGTGAGTTCGTTATGGGCAGGGAAAGGGTCTGCTCATTTCATCGGACTGTACTATCCCAAGAGCTTAGTACAGTGCTCTGCTTATAGTAAGCGCTTAATAAATACCACCGATCGATGGATTAGCTGAGGCAGAGTCCGGCAAGTGCTGGAAGGGGTTTAGGGCCTGGGTCGCGGGGACTCAGAGCTCTCCAAAGACAATCATCACCCTGACAAGGTCGATGTCCTCCTGTCTACAGTGTTCCTCCCCTCCCCGTTAATCCCCTTCTGATTCCACCACTCGTCGATATTCCTAGATAGGTCTCCCCCATCGGAGTGGAAGCTCCACGAGGGTATCCGGTGCTTCTGCCATGCTTTCTCAAGCACTGGGTTCAGTGCACCACACTCGTTACAATTTTTACTATGACTCCCACCTTAGAAAAGAGGCTGAGGTCTGGGGAAGATCAACTTCCCATTCATTTGAACGCAGCTTGCTTCTCTTGAATCAGGGTGGGGGAGAAGTGGCCAAACTGAGGAACACAACTTAAAGAACTCGGAAGAGGGGGTGAGTCCCTAAATGAAATCAGGACCTCTAGACTGTAAACTCACTGTGGGCAGGGAACAAGTCTACCTGCTCTGCTGTATTGTACTCTCTCACGTGCTTAGTGCAGTGCTCCGCACGCAGTAGACGCTCATTAAAAACCACTGATTGACTGATTGAAGGAAGCCTGCCCCCTGCTCTCTCTCAGTTCCAAAGGCAGAGTCCCGGGGCCTCCAGACCTGCTAAGCCTGGTTTGAGGAAAATCATGATTCCGCTCAGCAGGTTTCCTTTCAAGGCCATTCTCTCTCTCTGGCCCCTCACCGGATGGGTTTTCTCAGCGTAGCCCTCCGTGGGGCCGAAACTCTTTCAGCATCTTTTTGTCTGACGGGCTCTCCTCCTCGAAATCTGTCACAGCTCGAGACTGCCTCAGAGTGTCCTCCCCCTAGAGAGAAGTGGTCCCGGTCAGAAACTCAGAGGGGGAACTTAGTGGAACTATTTATCTGAGCCGACGTCAACCTGCATTCTTTGTGCCGTGGTACCGCCAGCTTTTCTCTAAGGACAAGCGCCGGAGGGGGAGCTGACAGAAAACTTGAGGAAGGCAGGAAAAACTGGCGACTAACAGGAGCCACGGGGGAGGGAACAGGCACGGTTTCCAACGGTTCCAACTTAGCAGTCATTTCACTTCTCCGTTCCTACATTTCCAGGCAAAGTTTGAATGCCACGCGGAAGAAAAGCCACTTATTATTTTTTTTTTTTTTACAGCTCCGGCATTAGTTTCCCTTCACTGGGTCGGCAGCATAAACAAGGCCCCAGTTCCTGGGACTCTCTGAAGCAGAGCTGGGCATTTCAGACAGGCTGGCTGAAGCCAAGATGCGTTCAAAAGAGAGTGCTGGCTGTAGGATTGCTGGAAAAATGTCCCTGCCAATGGGAACTGATTTTCAATCCATCAATCAATGGTATTCACTCAGTATTTACTGTGTGCAGAGCACTGTACTCAGCGCTTGGGAGAGAACACAAAAGAGTAGACATAAATGATCCTTGTCTACAAGGAGCTTACAGGCTCGGGGGAAGGGAGAGAGAGACAGAATTAAAAATAAATTACAGGTGGATGTAAGCTAGTTGTGGGCAGGGAATGTGTCTACCAGCTGTTATATTGTACCCTCCAAGTGCATGGTACTGTGCTTGCACACAGTAAACACTCAATAAGTAATAACGATATTATTTGTTAAGCACTTACTATATGCCAAAAACTGTTCTAAGCACTGGGTAGATACAAAGTAATGAAATTGTCCCACATGGGGCTCACAGTCTTAATCCCCATTTTACAAATGAGGTAACTGAGGCACAGAGAAGTGAAGTGACTTCCCCAAGGTCACACAGCTGACAAGTGGCGGAGCCGGGATTAGAACCCACGACCTCTGACTCCCAAGCCCTGGCTCTTGCCAGTAAGTCACGCTGAAATGTGATCGATCGATTGATAGATTGATATATATACATACCTGCTTGCGGGACTGGGGGTGGGGTGATTATCAAAGAATTTTCCGAACCACCCACCACCCACTAAGGTGTGGCAAAGCCAGGGGTTGGCCTAGTAGCCCGGGAGGACATACAGCCCCATCGGCCACCTGCACTAGTAGAGAAATGGGCCCTGCAGTTCCTAACTCCCCACAACCCCAAATCTCCCTCTCAGGAATCAGTCGATGGTATTTTTTTGAGCACTGTTGCGCAGAGCACTGTACTAACCACTTCAGAGAGTATAATAAAACAGTATTGGCAGACATACTCCCTACCCACAACAAGCTTTTAATCTAGAGGGGGGTGCTCAGGAGTTCACCTGCAGAACTGAAATCTGGGCTCCAAGACAAATTTAATCTCTGCATTAAAAAAAAACCACACACAACACCTCATCACTCTGCTTTTTCCATCCACCAAAAAAGTGCACACTCACATTCTAGCGGGCTTCCGGACCCCTGCGAAACCAAGCGAGTCCCTATCTTCCTGGTAAGGAGAGGGAGGGTAAGAGAGTGAATCCCTATCTTGCTGGTGAGGAAAGGGGGGAAGAGAAGGGAGACTCGACCCTTCAAAAAGCCTCTGGTAAGTAGATGTGGGGGTCACCCAGAGGGGTGGGGGGAGGGGGGAGACGACCCTTCAAAAAGCCCCTTGGCAGCAGATGTGGGGGTCACCCGGGGCAATGGGGGGGAGAATGGAGACTCGACCCTCCAAAAAGCCCCTTGGCAGCAGATGTGGGGGTCACCCAGAGGAGGGGAGAAAGAGAAGGCACACTCGACCCTTCAAAAGGCCCCTTGTCAGCAGATGTGGGGGTCACCCCGAGGAGGGGGACCGGTGATGCTCCTACTCTTTCCCCTCAGTCCCCCCTCCCCACCCCATCGTCTCCTCCTCCTCCCCACTACCGGCTGTTGTTGCCCACCTCCAGCTGGGACCAGATAATGGGGCAAATAATACAATGAATGATTAAAACAAAAAAAAAAGGAAGCCATCACCTAGTAGACTGGAGCGAATCCAAGCGCTTATCTCAACTTAGCAAATGAATGAAGCCCCAGAAAAGAGGAGGATAAAGAAGGGAGACTCGACCCTTCAAAAAGCCCTTGGCAGATGGGGGGGGGGGGTCACCCGGGTGTAGGGGGAGACTCGATCCTTTAAAAAGCCCCTTGGCAGCAGATGTGGGGGGTCACCCGGGAGAGGGGGACTCGATCCTTCAAAAAGCCCCTTGGCTGATGTGGGGGTCACCAGGGGAAGAAGGGAGACTCGGCCCGAGCCTAGGGTGAGGGTGGGTGCGGGGGTCTCCTGGCTAGTTGTCCGAGGGTGGTCATGTCCCCCCGCCCCCGCCGACCACCTGCAGCAGGCCCCGTTTAAAGCGCCCAGGGGTGGGGGGTCTTTCCCCTCCCCTTTCCCCCTGGGGGGGGGGGGGGGGGCTGCTCCCACCCGCCCAGGCCTCTACTTCTCCTCGGGCCCCGGCCGGCCTGGCCCCCCAATTTCGGGCCTAAGGGAGGGGCCCTCCCGGGACCTGAAGCGGCGGGGTGGGGGAGTCTGGGGGGTCTGGGGGAGGTTGGGGCCCGGATCCCCCCGTCCCCCCGGGGCCCGGTACCTTTGTAGCGCTCCAGCACATCCTCGTAGGCCTGCACGAACTCCTTCTCCTGGCTCCGGTTGGCGGGGACCTGGCCGGGCACGTAGCCGGCCATGGCTCCCCCCGGACCCCGGCCCTTTGTGAGGGGAGGGGAGGGGAGGGCGAAGCCCCGGGCCCGCTCCCTCTCTTGCTCCTGCTTCTGCTCCGCCACCGACCGTGCCCCTGTCCGGAGCTGGCTGACCGGCGGGCCGGCCGGCTGGCTGACTGGCTCCCTCCCTCCCTCCCTTCCTTCCTCCCTCCCTCCCTCCCGTTTCCGCCTCCTTCTCCCTCTCTGTGTCCGTCCCCTCCCTCCTTCCCTCCTCCCTGCCTCCCTCCTCCCCCCTCTGCCCGCCCTGCCGGCCGCGGCAACGGCGGCTCCTCCTGTCGGGAACCACCAGGGCCCCCAACGGCTCCTCCCCTCTCCTCTCCGCCCCTCTCCTCTCCTTCCTCCCTCCTCCTTTCCCTTTCCACCTTCCTCCCCGCCTCCCCTTCCCTCCTCCTTTCCCTTTCTACCTTCCTCCCGCTCCTCCCCCCTCCCCTTCCCTTCCTCCTCTCTCTTTTCCCACCTCCCTCTCTTCCCCTCCCTCCTCCTCCCCCACCGCCCTCCCCCCTTTCCTCCCCACCTTTCTTCCTCCCTCCCCCCTCTCTCCTTTCCTACCTTCCTCCCCACCTTTCTTCCCCTCCCTCCTCCTCCCCCTCCTCCCCCACCGCCCTCCCCCTCCCCCCTTCCTTCCTCCCCACCTTTCTTCCTCCCTCCCCCCTCTCCTTTCCTACCTTCCTCCCTCTATCTCTCCTCCCTTCTCCTTCCCCATCTTTCTTCCCCTCCTCCCCTCCCCCCTCTTCCTTCCTCCCCACCTTTCTTCCTCCCCCCTCTCTCCTTTCCCACCTTCCTCCATCTCTCCTCCCTTTTCCCTCCCCACCTTTCTTCCCCTCCCTCCTCCCCCTCCGCCCTTCCCCCTCTTCCTCCCCACCTTTCTTCCTCCCTCCTCCTCTCCCTCCTCCCCCTCCACCCTTCCCCCTCTTCCTCCCCACCTTTTTTCCTCCCTCCTCCATCTCTCCTCCCTTCTCCCTCCCCACCTTTCTTCACCTCCTCCTCCCCTCCCCTTTCCTCCCTTCCTCCCCCCCTTCTCCTCCCCACCTTTCTTCACCTCCTCCTCCCCTCCCCTTTCCTCCCTTCCTCCCCCCCTTCTCCCTCTCCACCTTTCTTCACCTCCTCCTCCCCTCCCCTCCCCTTTCCTCCTCTCCCATCCTCCTCTCTTCCCCTCTCCTCCTTTGCCCCACCCTCCTCTCTTCCCCTCCCCTTCTTTGCCCCACCCTTCTCTCTTCCCCTCCCTTCTTTGCCCCACACTCCCCTCAGCCCAGAGGCCCTGAGCCCAGCCCTGCCCTGGCCCTCCTCGTTCCTCACTCAGGGGAAGGGATTGCAGGTGCGAGGGGATTTGGGGTGGGGGTGGGGAGGTGGGAATGGTCCCGGTGACAGGGTGGGTGGGGGGAGTTTAATCAATCAAGCAATCGTATTTATTCACTGTAAATAGAGCACTGTATTAGGCACTTGGGAGAGTATAATAGAACAGAATTAGTAGACATGTTCCCTGCCCACAGAGGATTTGGTCTTGAGAGGGTGGATGGCAGGGAGCAGACCACTGGCTCCTTAAATTGGAGCAAGTTTTGAGGTCAAGGAGTCAGGGCCTGAGGAATAACTGGGCCATAAAAAAACAGACCCCAGGGAGTCTTCTTCCAGAGGTGAGGGCTGGCACTGGGCAGAGAGGATTGAATGGGGCCGACCCCTCTTACTGTGGAGAGGGAAGAGAGAAACCTGGAAACTAGAGCAAGAGGCTTGACTCTAGCTACTGACAGAGAAAGAAATGCGGCCTGGCAGAAGAGCCAAACGTGAGAACCAGACAGGTGCTAGAGAGGGAGAGGGAGAGAAGTGGCGAGAGAAAGAGAAATATGGCTGAGTCAAGCCCACCTCAGGCCTAAGGCCACTTCTGGGTTTGAAAAGCAGTCAAGGACCACAGCCAGAGAGGCTGAGATTAACCCTGAACCCAGCCTGAATCCAAGCAGGAGGAGACAAAGGATTTTCAGAAGCAGGGGGAAAAAAAACCAGGATACAGAGTGAGGCAGGAATCCCAGGCCCAAGGATCAGAAACAAGCAATGAACTCAACAGACCAAAGAGTGGAGCAGGAACCTCAGAAACTAGAAGCAGAGGAAGAAATAAAATAAAAATTGTGCCTGGATGAATTGGCATGGGGTGGAGGTGGGGAGCAGCACGGGGGGAGGTAGGGAGAAGGGGGAAGAAGGTGGGGATGAATAGAGGAAGGGGACAAAATTCTGGAGAGAAAATAACAGGATTATTCAACTACGACAGTGATCTGAGCAGAGAGGCCGGATCAAGTGGAAGCAATGTGAGAACCTGAGAACTGAATCAGGACTAGAATAGAACAAAGAGCAGGATTCCGCTTCCTGGAGAATAACTGGTCACTGCAGGAGATTTATAAGGGAAAGAAAGCATCTCGTTTCCTTTCATTGGGGGCACTGGATGGGAGATGAGGGGGAGGGGAGAAACCAAACTGGGGGGGGGGGGGGGAATGGGAGTTTATTTTGGGGCCATTTCTGGGTGGTGCCTCTCAATAGACAGAACCACTGCTTTTCCATTCAGTTGTTGTTCATCTTTTTATTGCCGTTTTCCTGTGCCAGAAGCTGTTGGTGGAAAACTGCGGGAAATGTAGCTAATATTATTCACCCGTATCTGCCCCTTTCTGCAGTCGGTTAACCACGTCTTGGTGGGGAGGGTGGGGGGAGGGAGTCCCCTTAGCCTGTTTTGCAGGGGTGGGGAGAAGAGGTTGGAGGTGAGGAGGTTGGAGGCCTACAGAGCCAGTACTTACGGCCCTTGAGCAAGAAGATAAAACATTTATGCCCCATTGAACAGGCCAAATGGGGGCTCGGGCCTCAGTCTGGATTCCAGCTCTGGGCCTCTTAAGAGGATCTGCTGCAGCCCTGAGGCTGGGATCGTGCCGGTGCATGCATCAAACAGAGACAGGTATGCAGTACATGTTAATAATATTATTAATAACAGTAATAATTATACCGCACTCGTCAGAGACCAGGTGGGAAGTTGGCCACCCCATCCTCCTGCCCTCGGGCAGCCGATTAGACTGCAACCAATAAAAAGTATGGGTCTCTTCATCTTCCGCCTACTGATTATGTCAGGAACCCAAACAAGGGAGGGTAGCGACCAGCTTGAGAAGTTGTCAGAGAAGCAAACAGAAACGCCGAGGGGAAGGGCGAATATACCCACCGTCCTTCAAGTCCGTAGAGTCCAAGGAATCTCATGAGCAGAAGGAAGAGGAGAAGGGTCCTTTGAGGAGAGGCTTTTAAGAGCCAAGATCGGACGATAGTTGGTAGCAAAAGTGGGGTGGTGCAATCCTGGGAACCTTGACTGTTTCGCTCAAGTGCTTTGCCTTCTGGGATGCTAGGGAGTCCCACTTTTATTATCTCCTGCCCACTTTTGTACAGTTCCCTGATTCCCACCACAGTCTGAAAGTTGGAAAGGTTTGTAAGCCTCCCAGAAATCATTTCTCCTCCAGGAAACCTTCCTAGATTAAGCTCTCGTTTCCCCGTACTTGGGGCTACGGTAGATGCAAATTAATGAGGAGGGACACATTCCCTGTCCCACACGGGGCTCACAATCTAAGTAGGAAGGAGAACGAAGAATATACTTTGGGTTTGGGCTGGAAAAAGTCTGGGGTTCTCATCTCGCTTTTTGAGATTTTCTTTTCTTTTAGGAAGGGGTGGCTGCACTTGGGATTTCAGACTCTGAAAATTGCTTCCAAGTGGAAAGAAAAATGAAGCTTGAAGGACCCCTAGTGGGAGAAGATCGGTGGTGTAGGAAAAGAGAATCCAGATTTTTTTGTGACCTGCTTGAGTGGACAAGGGTGAACGTGGAGTTACTGCTCACCAAAACCCATGATACCAGGACGAGGGGACACCTATTAAAGCTTCAGATGGGTAGGTCGAAAATAAACCATGTCTCCCCCATCCTAAAAAAACCCTCTCTCCACCCCACTTCCCCTTCCAATTACCACCCTATCTCCCTACTACCCTTCTTTTCCAAGATCCTAGAACGAATCGTCTACACTCGCCGCTTACGATTCCTTAACTCCCATTCTCTCCTGGACCCCCTCCAATCTGGCTGCCGTCCCCTCCACTCTACTGAGACTGCTCTCTCTAAGGTCACCCTTGAGCTCCTTATTGCCCAATCCAATGGCTCCTACTCCATTCTAATCCTCCTTGACCTCTCAGCTGCCTTTGACACTGTCCACCATCCCCTTCTCCTCCACACCTGATCTCATCTTGGCTTCACAGACTCCGTCCTCTCCTGGTTCTCCTCTTATCTCTCTGACCGCTCATTCTCGGTCTCCTTCGCAGGCTCCTCCTCCCCCTCCCATTCTCTAACTGTTGGGGTTCCCCAAGGGTCAGTTCTTGGCCCTCTTCTGTTCTCCATCTACACTCACTCCCTCGGTGCCCTCATTCGCTCTCACGGCTTTGACTACCATCTCTACGCACATGACACACAGATCTACATCTCTGCCCGTCCTCTCACCTCCCTTCAGGCTCGTATCTCCTCCCACCTCCCACCTACCTGGATGTCTGCCCGCCACCTAAAACTCAACATGAGCAAAACTGAGCTCCTCATCTTCCCTCCCAAACCCTGTCCTCTCCCTGACTTCCCTGTCACTGTGGACGGTACTATCATCCTTCCTGTCCCTCAGGCCCGCAACCTCGGTGTCATCTTTGACTCGGCTCTCTTGTTCACCCCACACATCCGATCTGTCACCAAAACCTGCCGGTCTCACCTTTATAATATAGCCAAGATCCGCCCTTTCCTCTCCACCCTAACGGCTATCTTGCTGTTAACGGGCTCTCGTAATGTCCATCCCGGCTAGATTACTGTGTCAGCCTGCTCTCTGATCTTCCTTCCTCCTCTCTCTTCCTGCTCCAGTCTATTCTTCACTTCGCTGCCTGGCTCATCTTCCTGCAGAAACGCTCTGGGCATGTCACTCCCCTTCTTAAAAACCTCCAGTGGTTGCCTATCGACCTCCGCGCGAAACAAAATCTTCTCACTCTAGGCTTCAAGGCTCTCCATCACCTTGCCCCCTTCTACCTCTCCTCCCTTCGCTCTTTCCACCGCCCACCCCGCACGCTCCCCTCCTCTGCCGCCCACCTCCTCACCGTCCCTCGGTCTCGCCTATCCCGCCGTCGACCCCCGGGCCACGCCCTCCCGCGGTCCCGGAACGCCCTCCCTCCTCACCTCCGCCAAACTCATTCTCTTCCCCTCTTCAAAACCCTACTTACAGCTCACCTCCTCCGAGAGGCCTTCCCAGACTGAGCTCCCCTTCTCCCTCTACTCCCTTTACTGCCCCCCCTTCACCTCTCCGCAACTAAACCCTCTTTTGCCCCCATTTCCTCTGCTCCTCCCCTCTCCCTTCCATCCCCTCAGCACTGTACTGGTCAGCTCAACTGTATACATTTTCATTACCCTATTTATTTTGTTAATGAAATGTACATCGCCTTGATTCTCTTTATTTGCAATTGTTTTAAGGAGACATTCATCCCCTCGATTCTATTTACTGCTATTGTTCTTGTCTATCTGTCTCCCCCGATTAGACTGTAAACCCATCAAAGGGCAGGGACTGTCTCTATCTGTTACCCATTTGTACATTCCAAGCACTTAGTACAGTGCTCTGCACATAGTAAGCGCTCAGTAAATACTATTGAATGAATGAATGAATAAACATAAATAAATTCCTGTGGTAATCTGATTCTGGGCAAGTCACTTAACTTCTCTGTGCCTCAGTTCCCTCATCTGTAAAACGGGGATTACCGATATCAGCAGACGATATAAGCAGAAGATATCAGCAGGTTCAACGGGAGTTTGGATAAATTCATGGTCAGAGGATTACGAGAGGGAAAATTAGGTGATGGAGGAGAGAAAGGAGAGGCGTGTTGGATTGATGTCCAGGAGACCAACCGTCACATTTCCCCCAGCGTCCTGAGACCGAGGTTGGCTGCTGGGCTATAAGAACCACTGGCCTGGCCCACTACTACCTTTTTCATGATCTTATTGGGTGACCCCAGAATCCCTTTCTCACCATTGACTCTAAGCTCTCTGAGAAGAACCGAATGCTCCGCTGGAGAGACGTTAAGCCAGGTATAAAACGGGGATTAAGACCGTGAGCCTCCCGTGGGACAACCTGATTACCCTGTGTCTACCCCAGCGCTTAGAACAGTGCTCGGCACGTAGTAAGTGCTTAACAAATACCAACATTATTATTATATGGGGATTCATTACCACGGGACTTGTTTTGTTATGTTTCCTTTGTTAATGGTATTTGTTAAGCGCTTACTATGAACCAGCTACTGTACCAACCTCTGGGAGAGATACAAGCTAATCAAACTGGATAAAGTTCATGTGCCACATAGGACTCACGGTCTTAATGCCCATTTTACAGGATGAGGTAACAGAGGCACAGAGAAGTGAAGTGATTTGCCCAAAGTCACTCAGCAGGCAAGTAGCCGAGATGGAATTAGAACCCAGGTCCTCTGACTCCCAGACCCGTGCTCTCTCCACTAGGCCACGCTGCTTCCCAAGGTGGACAAGCAGAAGATAGCAGCAGGTTCAACGGGAGTTTGGATAAATTCATGGACAGAGGATTACGAGAGGGAAAATTAGGAGACGGAGAAGGGAAAGGAGAGGGGTGTTGGAACGACGTCCAGGAGACCAACCGTCACGTTTCCCCCAGCGTCCTGAGACCGAGGCAGGCCACTGGGCTACAAGAACCACTGGCCTGGCCCACTAATACCTTTTTCATGATCTTATTGGGAATCCCTTCCTCACCAGTGACTCTAACCTCTCTGAGAAGAACAGAATGCTCCGCTGGGGAGACGTTAAGCCAGGTATAAAACTGAAACCACGTTAATCCTGCCCACTGCCTTGTTGCAAACAAAGACACTGAGAACCCACTTGGAAGTGGCTGTTCACTGAACTGCAACTAGGTTTGAGAGAGCGCGAGGAACAAAGCTTCCCTTGGGGTGGAGCAGAGCTGGGATTCCTCCTCCTCGTCTCTGTCCACTAGGACAGGATTGGCCCAAATATTCCCATCCCAGGGTGGGACTGGGGTTTGTTTTGAAACGTAGGAGCCGGTAGCAGAATCGGTACAAGCTCGTTATGGGCAGGGAACGTGTCTGCTAATTCTGCGGTATCGTACTCTCCCAAACGCTTAGTACAGTGTTCTGCACAAACAGCATGGTGTAGTAGATAGGGCACGGGCCTGGGAGTTGGAAGGTCATGGGTTCTTATCCTGTCTCTTCCTCTTGTCTGCTGTGTGACCTTGGGTAAATCACTTCTCTGTGCCTCAGTTACCTCATCTGTAGAATGGGGGTGAAGACCGCAAGCCCCACGTAGAACAACCTGATTACTTTGTATTTACCCCAGTGCTTAGAACAGCGCTTGGCACATAGTAAGCGCTTAAATGCCAATAAATATGATTGACTGATTGATCTGAGGTGAAGAGACCTGGGTTGTCATCTACCCACCCCTTTTCAGAGAAGCAGCGTGGCTCATTGGAAAAAGCCCGGGCTTGGGAGTCAGAGGTCAGGGGTTCGAATTCTGGCTCTGCCACTTGGCAGCTGTGTGACTGTGGGCAAGGCACAACTTCTCTGTGCCTCAGTTATCTCATCTGTAAAATGGGGATTAACTGTGAGCCTCACGTGGGACAACCTGATTACCCTGTATCTATCCCAGCGCTTAGAACAGTGTTCTGCACATAGTAAACGCTTAAATACCAACATTATTATTATTTTCCTCATCCACTCTCCCCAGATACATTCTCTCTCCTTTCTTTCTTTCTCTATCTCTCTCTCACACTCTCCCTCTCTCAGAAATGATATGGCAGTACTTCTGGCTCTGGGAAAGTAGCCACCTCAGGCCACTAACTCCCTCAAGATCACCGTACTTGAATTTAAGCTGCTGGCCCAAGCCACTCAAACAGTAGTACTTGAGTGCTTACCACGTGGGCAGAGCACTGTACTAAGCACTTGGGAGAGTAGAGTGAGGCCAGTTGTATTTTCCCTCTAGTCTTTAAGCTCCTGGTGGGCAGGGATTGTGTCTATTTACCCGATTGTATTGTACTCTCCCAAGGGCAGTCAGTGCTCAGTAAATAGCACTGTTTGAATGATTATTATTAATAAAATAATAACGGCATTTGTTAAGTGCTTACTTTGTGCCCAGCACTGTACTAAGTACTGGAGGAAACGATCAGTTAATCAGGTCAGTTGCATTCCCTGTTCTACATGGAGCTCCAAGTCTAAATAGGAGGGATAACGGGTATTGATATGATGGAGTTAATAGACATAATCCCCGCTCTCAAGCAGCTTACGAACTTGCAGGAGAGACAGACACTAAAATGACAAAGAGAAAAAAACAATGAACCATAAGGATAAGTATATAAGTGCAAGGGGGTGAGGGTGGAAGCAGTATGGCCTAATGGATAGAACACGAGCCTGGGGGTCAGAAGGACCTGGGTTCTAATCCTGCCTCTGCCCCTTGTCTGCTGCATGATCTTGGGCAAGTCATTTAACTTCTCTGTGCCTCAGTCCCCTCATCTGTAAAATGGGGATTAAGACTATGAGCCCCATGTATCCAATCCCATTTGCTCATGCCTACCCCAGTGCCTTGCACATAGTAAGCCCTTAACAAATGCCACAATTATAATTATTATTATTATCCAAATGTCAAGGAGAACCCTAAATTGGCCTCTCTGGGATGCAGGTGAGTGGACCAAAGAGCTGGGCACAGCTGGGAAAATGGCAGTAGGAATCCCCAGCAGATCGCATCCTCAATACACCATTTTCCTCTTCTCCCACTTCCTTCTGTGTCACCTTTGCATTTGAATTTGCTCCCTTTTCTCACCCCTCCCTCAGCCCCACTGCACTTATGTCCGTAGCTGTTATTTACAGATTTATAATAATGTCGGTCTCCCCCTCTAAACTAAGCTCGTTGTGGGCAGGGAACGTGTCCACCAACTTTGTTATATTGCACTCTCCCAAGCGCTCAGGACTGTGCTCTGCATGCAGGAAGCACTCAATAAGTACGATTGATTAATTGAGTCTCCCTTTCTCAGTTCTCGCTTAGGCCTCTGAAGGCCTCAATAAGATAAATGACTGAAAGGCAAGGGCGTTCTTTTGTCTCTCTGAGGTTGCCGTAGAAAGTCAAAGAGAGTCCAGGGCTCAGATCGCCAGGGTTGATTTACTGTTACAGAGCTTCCCGCTCCGGCCACACCACCCAGAGCCCTAAGTTCTCCTTGGTTTTTTGCTATAGGTGAGAATTTGGGGCCCTTTAGAGAATTTGTGAACTGTTGGCTTGAAGCAAAAAATTCAATCTCACTAACGCTCTGGTTTCCCCATTCTAGCTTCGGTTCATCCTCTCTGACAACCGAAGGAACGCTCGTCTTCCTCTCCCTGTCATCCCTCCTCTTCCGCTTCAGAACAGCCGTCTCTTCTGTTCCTCAGGGCCTCCTCTGAGTTCTGAAGGACACCAAGAGCCCCAGCGCCGACCCCCAGGTGCCCAGAGCCGAGCCGGCCCGAGTGCTGCCCTCCCCTGCCCGGGAAGCTCTATTCCCTGTGACCGTGAGTCCCCGGATGGTGCCAGCAACCAGGAGAGGGAAGGCGGTTGCCACCCGGCAGCCCCCATCACCATAGCAACTCTCAAAATGGTTACTCAGCCATCTGGGTTACCACAGCAACTAGCAAAGCACTCTCCACTTCACTCTCTCTCAGCCTCCCAGCGAGCCATTTCCTATTCCTTGCTGAATGTGCAGGGAGTCTTGTTCCATCTCTAACCTCCAAATCGGCAGAGAGCGGCCCCCCGGGAACCAATACCCATAATTCCCTGAGCCCTGAGCGTCTCCTTCAAGGTAAGCCCAGGGGTCACTTTGGAGGGGTCGGCCCTGGTCGCTCTGCAATCTCCCAGCCTATCTGCCAAACTCAAATCGCATTCCTCAGAGCAAATGTAGTGCGGATGAGAAGACTCCAACAGGATTCCTCATCCACACCACCAGCCGGGAATGCTTTGCCCCCTCCCCACCTAGCTCTGCCCAGATAGAAGCCTCCGCCTCCTCCCTCTCTGGGGCCTGTCTGTTCTTTGGTCTCCCTGCCCCTGTCTCTGTCCTGGAGCATCTGCTGCCCTGAGGGTTTGTGCTATTTGGTTGGGGGGGGAGGGTGGCGGGGAGGAGGTGGGAAGATGGGAGAGAATTAGGACTTGAGGCAGTTTGAAGAGCTGTGGTTACCTGCCAGTCAGGAACTGGATCGAGGCACCCCGTCTTTTCACATCTACCCACAGAACAACCCTCAGCAGCCACCCAAGACACAAACCTGAAATGGGAAACAGTAGCTTGGGGCAGGTGACTGAGACTTCCCCTCCATTCCCCTCACCCAAACACAGACACCGGTACAAACCCTCAAGGCAGCAGAAGTCCTCCCAACAGAGACAGAGACGGGGCAGAAGCAGAGATCAAAAGCAGGAGAGCAGGTGAAAGTTTGTGTTTTTTTTAATGGTACTTGTTAAATGCTTACTTTGTGCCAGGCACCGTTCTAAGCGTTGGGGTAGAGACAGAGTGACCTGGTTGGGCACAGTCCATGTCCCACATGAGGCTCACTGTCTTAGACCCCATTTTACAGATGAGGTAACTGAGGCACAGGAAGTGAAATGATTTGCCCAAGGTCACACAGCAGATAAGCAGCGAAGCTGGAACTAGAACACGGGTCCTTCTGACTCCCAGGCCCGTGCTCTATCCGCTAGGCACGCTGCTTCTCAGTTGTTCCTCAGATCTCTCCCGACATGAGCAGGAGGCCACAAGCCTTCAGTCAAGCCAAGGTCCCTTGCAGGGAGTCCCTACCTGCTTTTTCTGTCCTGGAGAGGAAGGGACAGGAGAAAACGGAAATGATTCCTAATCTACTGGTCCAGAGATGCTCCAGAGGACCCCCACATTGAACAACATCCAGAATCCTCAGTAAGAGGCCCAGAGCCCACCAAGTTTCCTAGGGTCTTCTGGATCCAGGATGGAGCCCCAAAGTCCTCTGGTCATGAGAGAACGCCCCATGTGAAATTCAGCAGTCCTGTTCAGACCCAAGCCTACTACCCTCCAAGTACAGGAGGAAAACAGCGAGGTTTCCTTATCAATTGGAGGTGGCTTTTAGGGCTTAAACTATATAATAATAATAATAATTGTGGTATTTGTTAAGTGCTTACTATGTGACAGGCACTGTACTAAGCACTGGGGTGGATACAAGCAAAGTGGGTTGGACACAGTCCCTGTTCCACGTGGGGCTCACAACCTCAATCCCCATTTTACAGATGAGGTAACCGAGGCACAGAGAAGCAAAGTGACTCTCCCAAGATTACGCAGCAGACAAGTGGTAGATAGTCGGGATTAGAACCCATAAATTATATATAATTCCAGGGGGCAGTTTTCAGGGGTGTTTTGTTTTTTTTTTCAATTCTCAGTGGCCTCCGGGCAGTGCTGGGGTCAATGCTCGGGGGTCCGGGGGGAGGGGGCGATCAGACCTCCCAGCAGGAGGAGCGCCAGGGAGCCCCCATAAAGAGGAGCAGAGGGAGCATGGGGCAGTCGGAGAGCTGAGTCCTCTCCGCCCCATGTGGCAGCTTTCCTCACCCCTGTCGCCCCACAGCAGCAGCAGCTGGTCCCATCAATGATTACTGCACCCAGGAGGCCAGGGACTTGGGGATTTCAGGCAGAATGGATAGAAGCTCTTCCTGAAAAACTGTGCAAAAAATAATAAGTCTTTAGGATGCAAAACCCGTTCGCTTTTCTGGCGTGGAGCTGGGGAAGAACGTCTGGCCCAAGAAAGGACTCGCTCTTTAGGCAGGAAGGACAGGGAGTACAGACACTGAGGGTAAGGCAGAGCCCTTCCAGGAGCTGTCTGGTATGGAAATCACTTGGCAAATGTTGATTTCAGGATTCTCCCAAGAGCAGGTGACTGGATAACCTACTTGAGGCACTACGGTCACCCTATCCGGACCTCCATCCTGCTTCAGACTGGACCAGTTCAGGGCTGGGGTGGTGGTAATCTGAAAAGGCAAAGGGGACAACCGGAGCCATTGACACCGGTGCTTCCATCACTTCTTCCTTGGCTGACTGACGTCTCCAGGGCAGGGATGGGAATTTCCAACAAGACTAGAAAAGCATCATCTCTGGGCTAGAAATACCCATCCCACTTCTGGAAGAGCCAGTTTAACCACGCCAGGCAACTATGACTGTCCCACCGCCACCCACCACCATGGCTCACCGCCCACCACTGCCTGAGGATATCGGCTTGGGCAATTTGGGCCGAGAATAGCAGAGGCGGGGAGGGTGGCAAGCAGTATGGAGGGTTAAGGACCGTCGCGGGGAAGGTAAGTTGTTTGTTTTTTTTAATGGTATTTGTTCAGCGCTTACTATGCGCCAGACACTGTAGTAAGTGCTGGGGTGGATACAAGCAAATCGGGTCGGACACAATCCCTGTCCCAAATGGGACTATATCAGTCTCAATTCCCATTTTTACAGATGAGGTAACTGAAGCACAGAGAAGTGAAGTGACTTGTCCAAGGTCACACAGCAGACAAGTGGCAGAGCCGGGATTAGAACCTAGGTCCTTCTGACTCCTAGGCCCGTGTTCTATCCACTAGGCCACGCAGCTTCCTATCCCATCCCAATCCCTATAGCTACCTATCTTTTCCTCACTCTCTAGCATTACCCTTTCTCCCTCCCCTTACTCCACTCTTTCCTTTCTCTTCCAGCATCCTTTCCGCCGTCCCCCTTCTCGGTCCCTGCCCTCTCCGGACCCCTCCTCAACCCTCTTTGAGCCCCCAAATTCTGGTCACCTTATCTCAACAGGATGAAGAAGTGACATCAGCCCCTTTGAACATATTGAGACGCTAAGGCCTGAATAGGCGACCTGCTGATTCTGGTCATCCAGTTGATCAACAGGGAACCCAACTCCTGCATCTCCCATTTCCCTGTCGCCCCTTTCTCTTCCTTCAATCAAACCCCAGGGAAGCCCAAGAAGCTCCAGGCCACGGAACCCCATGAGAAGCATCCGTGGCCTAGTGGAGAGAGCACAGGCCTGGGAGTCTGAAGGATCTGGGTTCTAATCCTGGTTCTGAAACTTGTCTGCTGTGTGACTTCGGGCAAGTCTGGGCCTCAGTTAACTCATCTGTAAAATGGGGATTAAGACTGTGACCCCCTTGTGGGACAGGGACTGTGTCTAACCTTATTACCCTGTATCTAGCCCATCGCCTAGAACAGTGCCTGGCACATAATAATCGCTCAACAGATAGCATTCAAAAAGCCCCTTTTGCTTTTTGACTGACAGCATCCAGCACCCAATCCGAGAGCAGAGAACAAGAAAAGGGCGGGGGCTCCAGAGCTGCAGGCCCTCTCTGGACATCTAGGAGGAGACGGGAAACCTAGAAAATGTCCTGACAGTCGGCGAGACGAAACAGGCAAATCATAGAGTCAAATTAAAAGCCGCTCTTTATGGCAACGCTTGGGTGGATTGTGGATAATTAATACTGAGGCCAGCCTGGGTGCATTCATGGAAATTTTCCCTAGGGGAAGGAGGGTTTCCAACCACGCCGGGGCTTCAGAGTGAGGCTCCTTCCTCCAACACAGCCCCGAGGCTTATGCCCTGCTGGTTAATGAGAGTTGACAAGGTCTGGGCCTCCCAAAATAACAACGGCGGTGGTGTGGCGGGGCCCAAGTCTCCCCTCCCCTGCCCGGACCCAGGCAGGAGGTCCCGGCACCTCTCATGAGCCCACACGCGTTCTCCCCTCCCGGTTTCCTGCAGAGCCACAGCCGACGAACCACTGGGCGCTGCAGTAGCTCGCCCCACGCCTTGCTAGGCCTTAAACCTGCCTCTTGCCTCCTCCTCCTGCCTCCTCCTCCCCTTGCCTTCTCCTCCTTCTTCACCCTGCCTCCCCCTGCGTCTCCCTGCTTCTTGCCTCTTGCCTCCTCCTCCTCAATCCTGCCTCCCCCTGCCTCATTCAATCGCACTGATTGAGCGCTTACTGTGTGCGGAGCACTGTACTAAGCAATTGGGAGAGTGCAATATAATAACACATGCATTTCCTGTCCCAGTGAGCTCACAGTCTAGAGGGGGAGACAGACATTAATATAAAGAAATAAATGACAGATTCGGACATAAGTGCTGTGGGGCTGGGAGGGGGATGAATAAAGGGAGCAAGGCAGGGCGACGCAGAAGGGAGTGGGAGAAGAAGAAAGGAGGCCTTAGTCGGGAAAGGCCCCTTGAAGGAGATGTGCCTTCAATAAAGCTTTGAAGGCGGGGGAGAGTAACTGTCTATTGGATATGAGGAGGGAGGGCACTCACTGCCCTTTTGCCTTCTCCTCCCCTTCCTCCTCCTCCTCCTCCTCCACCTCACAGCGCAGGCACAGCACAGCATCCCCGCTGGGACCTCCGGGCTTCGCTGACCTCTGCTGTCTTTAGGGTTGTTTTATCGTCCTGCAGCTAATCTGACCCAGATTACGGTTCGATGAGCAGGAGCTGACCAGCTGGTGGGATGCTGCTCGGGGCATCTCCGCAGCTGCCACTGCCTGTCTCGGGAGGCTCCCGTATCAGCCGGGGCCCCCGACCGCTTTCCGTTGTTCTCTGCCAAGCGCTTCGTACAGTGTTCTGCACACAGTCATTTTTTTTAGGGTATTAGTTAAGCGCTTACTATGTGTCAAACACCATTCTGAGCGCTGGGGTAGATGCAGGTTATTTAGGTCAAGCACAATAAGTACTCAATAGATACCCCCGACCGATGGAAGAACCCCCCTTTTCTCTTGCGCACCTGGTCTCTGTTGGGTGGAAGGTAGGTAGCTTGGGGCCAAGGGGGATTGGTGCTGGGAGAGGTGGAAAAAGTGTCAGTTGGGCCTTTTAGCTGAAGGTGAGATTTTAGCCAATGAAGGGGGACCTCGGGGAGAGTCCTCAAATTCATTCGTTCATTCAATCGTATTTATTGAGCGCTTACTGTGTGCAGAGCATTGTACTAAGCGCTTGGAAAATGTCACTGACACTGCCGTGGCTGCCCTGGGCGGTGGGAAATCCAGCAATCATCTCCCCGGTTCAAGCCGGTGCTGAGGCCTTTGGCGAGGCGTGCCAACCTGGTTTGCCCTGAGGAGCGAGTTCCAAATCTCCCAACAGTGCCTATCCCTAATTCTTAAATAGAATCCCTAATGACTTAAATAGAACGAGCTGTGAAAATAGGGCGTTGCATCAAAACTGTTATCATTCTTCACTTGAGGATTTGCTCTCCTGGTTAGTTCTTGTTAGGGTACGGAGCAGTGGGACTGGGAACCAGGAATCCTGTGTTCCCTTTCCTCGTTCCCTTACGCTAAATTGCTGTGCGACCTCACATAAGCCATTCAACCTCTCTGGGCCTTAGTCTCCCCTTCTCTGCCTCACTGATGATGACAGGGCTGTTGCCAGATCGTCTCTAGACTGTAAGTGCTTTTTGGGGGGGGGAATGTGTGTTATATTGTTATATCGTACTCCCCCAACTGCTTACTATAGTGCTATGCACACAGTAAGTGCCCAATAAATATGATTGAATGAGGCGATGGGAACCTTTTGGGGAAAAACTAGCCAGCTCCCGGATACAAGGCGAAATCATTGACCTCGGTCCCGGGGTCCTCAGAGAGGTTCCCAAGAGTTCCGAGCCACAGAAGAGGGAATCCAAAGACAGCGCTCCTCTCTCCCGGCAGACTCTCTCGGTGTTGACTGAAGCTGGGCCGGCTCAGGAAGTCTTCCCTGCAGTATATGAACAGAGGAGTGAATGAAGGGATGGGCTACTGAACATGGCTGCCGTGGGGAGAGACAGAAAAGGAGACGGCAGGAAATGAAGATCCGGGAGAGGGGGATGGAGAAAGATGGGTGGAGGGGGCTGGGCTCAGAAGCTGGTAAGAAGGAAGATTGGGACAGAAAATGGAAGTGGAGAGAGCCTCATAGGGCCCAGGGTGTGCAATTTAAATAGTATTTTTTAATAATAAGGATTTGTTAAGCGCTTACTATGTGCCAAACACTGTTCTAAGTGCTGGGGGGGGATATAAGGTAATCAGGTTGTCCCACATGGGCCTCACAGTCTTAATCCCCATTTTCCAAATGAGGTAACTGAGGCCCAGAGAAGTTAAGGGACTTGCCCAAAATCACACAGCTGGCAAGTGGAGGAGCCGGGATTAGAATCCGTGTCCTCTGACTCCCAAGCCCGTGCTCTTTACACTGAGCCACCCTGATGTTAAGTGGTTACTATTACTCGTTTTCCAGATGAGGGCACCGAGGCACAGAACAATGAAGTGACTTGCGCAAGTTATGTGGCAGAGCCGGGATTAGAATGTAAATCCTTCTGACTCCCAGCCCCGCGCTCTATCCACTAGGCTCTCTCCCAGAGCTCCGAGCTCACGGTTCCCCTGATGTAATGCGCCTTCCCCACTAGCTTTTGGGAGCCACCTCAATACCCCAGATCCTCCTCTCCTTTCCCTCCTCCTTCACCCACCTCCGAGCTGCAGTCCATTTTGTAGGCAGGGAATGTGACCGTTTATTGTTATACTGTACTCTTCCAAGTGCTTAGTACACTGCTCTGCATAGAGTAAGTGCTCAAAAGATATAATTGAATAAATGAATGAATCCACAAATCTGGGGAGACCCCCCCCCCGCCCCCAACCCCGGAACCAGGTGAAGGGTCCAGGAAGTGCCTGGAAGAAGGGAAGTTCAATGTGTTTGGTAGGAGCCATCCCGAAGCACCCCCCTCCAGTGCCCCCCCTCCACTTCCTGACCCAGGGATTAGGGACAGGGAGAGGAGAATGAGGTCACAGCTGGACCACAGGTCCTAATGTGATTTCATTTCCTTTTCAAAGTTTCTAAATTGCTTTACCGCCACACAATATTTGACATCCATCTGACACGACCAGCCCCACCTGGGGTCGAAACTCACCACCGGTCCCATCGGAACTCCCCGGGAGCTCCCATCCCCGGGACAAAGCTGCCTTTGGCAGAGACCCCCAAGCCAGAATTTTAAAACGACATTAATATTTTAACACGACCTCCAAAACAGTGTCCCAACACTCTTTGCCTTTTTCTTCCTACCACCTGCAACCGAGCTGCAATTCACAGGTTATTTTTAATGTGAAATCTGCCTAAAACCACATTACCTGACATTCCTTCCCCTTCCGTAATAACAATTATTATGGTATTTATTAAATACTTTATTATGTGCCACAGCACTGTGCTGACTGCTGGGAACAATAATAATAATAATAATATTTATTTAGCACTCAGTATATGCTAAGCACTGTATTAAGCACTGTAGCAGGTATGAGAAAATCAGATCCAGTCGCTGTTCTACGTGGGGCTTGCCCTCTCAAGAGGTAGGGAGAGCAGGTACCTTATTCCCATTTGACAGATGAGGAAAGATGCCCAGAGGGGTGAAGTTTCTTGCTTAAGGGCACCCAGCAGACCAGAAGCAGATTTAGGATTAGAGAGAGCTGGTCTCCAGACTCCCAGATTCATTAGGCCACACTGCCTCACAGCAGGAACCAGTCCCTCCTCAAGTCAGTTCAAGGACTTAAAACTGTTCTGCACATAGTAAGCGCTCATTACTGTCCTAAGCGCTGGGGAAGATACAAGACAATCAGGTTGGACGCAGCCTATGTATCCACAAGGAGAATTTAATCCCCATTTTACAGATGAGGTAACTGAGGTAGCGCTCAGTGAAGTGCCTGGCACTTAGTGAGCACCTAACAAATACCACAATTATTATTATTATTTTATAGGGAAGTGACTTGCCCTTCGACACGCAGCAGACAAGTGGCAGAACTGGGATTAGAACCCAGGTCCTCTGACTCCCATACCTATGTTTTAATCATTAAGCCACGGTGGTTCTCCACTCTCTGCTGCTCTTTATGGGCAGGTAACCTGTACCTGTTTTACTTTCCCAAGCATTTAGTGCAGTGCATGGCATCCACTGGAACCTCGATATCATTAGAACAATTACCAGGCCCCTACGACAAGGATGGGACTATGAAAATATGGGACTGTGTCCAACCTAATTAACATGATTAACTTGTACCTTCCCCAGCATTTGACACAGAGCAAGCACTTAATAATACCAAAAAAAACACCAAACCACAAACAAGAACTCATGCCAGTGGGAGACAGACTCTGTCCTGCATCCAACCTCCTCCAGGCCCATGGCAAAAGAAAGAGGGACAAGATTGGAGGTGTCCAGCTTTCAGAACTCAAGCAGAAACCGTCCTGAGGAAATTTCAATTGGTTCTCTAGGCCCGGGGCCCCGAGCTCCACTAAATCCGTGGAGGCCTGGTTTCTGAGGCTGCCAACATCACACCCGACTCCCCACCCACCTTGGGGCATTTAGAGGAGGGGCAGCAGCACATCGTACTTCACAGGGAATCCAAGCTGGATTCTCCTGGCTCTTCCACCCCTAAAAGCAAGACAACCCTGGGCCTGCTAGTGGTCTTTGCACCAGCCCTCCCCGCCCTCCACCCCTCCTCTCTCGGTGCGAAACGACGCTTAAGCTACAGCCTGCTCCGGGGCCTTTCTCTTACCGGCGACTCGGACCACCGCTCTCTCCGCCGGGTCGAGCACCGAGTCCTGGCTCTTCCGCTTCTTCTGCTCGTGCAGGGGTAAGTTCCAGGGCAGGGTGTCCCCGGGGGGGCAGGGAGACAGGCTCCCCGACCGCTCGCTCCGGCAGGACCTCTCGCTCCGGCAGGACCTCTCGCTGAGGGTCTCTTCGTCCGAGGAAGACATCCTCGGTGCCGGGATGCTCAGCGTTGGAGACCTGCAGGGGAGAAGTTTGCAACTTGCTCAGACAGCCCAGCTTTGAGGGCAGAGCTAGGCCCGCCCCTCGGCATAGGGTTCCTCGGCACCGGACTCCAGGCTTCCGAAACAGACTTTGGGAATGGGCCAGCGTGGGAAGCTTGGGAAGCGGGGAGGGGAACTTCCCATCCCTTGGAAGGATCATTCTAACAGCCTGAGGAGAGGGGAAGGCCTGTGCAAGAATCACATCATCTGGAAGCTGATCAGGATTTATTCAGGACAAAAATCCAAGTTTCGTCTTCCCTGTGCCCTCTGAGCTTTGCAGAGCGCTTCTCCAACTGGAGATCTGTTTTTTTAAAAAGGGATTGACAATCCAGAAGGACCCGGGTTCTAATCCCGGCTCTGTCACTTGTCTGCTATGTGACCTTAGGCAAGTCATTTCACTTCTCCGGGCCTCAGTTACCTCATCTGAAAAATGGGCATTAAGACTGTGAGTCCCATATGGGACAGGGATGGTGTCCCACCTTATTAATTTGTGTCTCTACCAATGTTTAGAAAAGTGCCTGGCACTTAGTAAGTGTTTAACAAATTCCATTTAAAAAAATCACCTGTCCTGGATGGTTTAGGGATTCATCTGCTTCAAGCAGGGGACTGGATCAGATAACCTTTCAAGTGGGGGTAGAACAACAGTGATTGCCTCAGAGACTTGAGAGAATTCAGTAGTCTTGAACCATCCTCAGTGCTGAGTCCCAGGGAGTCCCTGTCCACTAAACCCTGAGGCTGGGCCCTAAACACAAAAAACGCAGCTCCAAGGGGCCTGGGACCAGTGGTCTCAGAGCTCAGAGCATGTTCGCTGGGGATCTAGGTAGCTTCCAAAGAGAACACTTTCACCCCCTCCTTATTCCAGTCATCAGGACTTTGGGTGGGCCGTGGAGGGGAGGGTCCTTGCCAGCTCAGGGATTCTTGGAATCCAATTTCTCTTGTCTTCCAAAAATCCTGGGAAGACCCCCAATCTTCACTTGTTTGTTTTATGGTATTTATTAAGCACTTTCTATGTGCCAAACACTATTCTAAGCTCTGGGGTAGGCACAGGTCAATTAGGTCAGACACGGTCCCTTTCCCTCACGGGGCTCATAGTGTGAAGAAGGAGGGAGAAGAGGCATTGAATCCCTCTTTTGCAATTGAGGAAACTGAGGCAAGAAGAAGTTGGTTTGCCTAAGGTCACACGGCAAGCAATATGAAAGAGCAATTGACAGAGCCGGGATCAGAACCTAGGTCTTCTGACTTCCAGGCCGAAGCTCTTTCCACTAGGCTACACTGCTTCTCAAGATTGCCACCCTGACCTAACCCTCTCCTGGAGGTTACAGGGCTGGTTTTGCCTGGAGGCAGGGGACTGGATGAGATGACCTCTCGGTTAAGCCCATTTTGAGAGGCAGGGAGGGCAGAAGGAATCTGGCACTGCCCGATGACCAACTGAATCCCTGGGTGAAGGATGGAACCTGAAGGGATCACTCCTTGGGGAGCCCATCGACCGGAGAGCCAACCGGTCACCCGCGAGAGCAAGGCAGACTGGGCACGAATGGAGTCCTCCGGTCTGCGGAGCTGCCGTTCGGCGAGGGCCAGATGGGGCCAGCTGGGGTGGCAGCAGGCCCCCTCGCCGTGCCAGCCACGGCCATCCAACCGCACAGCCTCGCTCCCAGCAGCGCTCTGCAAGACGGCACCGGCAGAAGGAGCCGCCGGAAGTCCGCCCCAGGCAATGCTCCCGGTGGGCAGTGCCCTGGCAATGTCAGCTGAGGTGCCCTCCTCGTAGTATCTGCCTCCCTGTCAGGGCCCCGTGCCCACGCCGGGGAGAGCCTGTGCGGCCGCCCCCGATGCCATGACCACCGCCCCCTTGCCCGTTCCTCTTCAGGCTAACTTCCACCCACATTCCGGTCTAGTCAGTCAATTGTATTTATCGAGCCCTTACTGTGCGCAGAGCACGGCACTGAGCACTTGGGAGAGTACAATATAACGGGCACATTCCCTGCCCACAACGAGCTTACAGTCTAGAGGGGGAGACAGACCTTAATGGAAATTAATGTATTGATTACAGATACATAAGTAAACGCTGCGGGGCTGGGAAGGGGGATGAATCAAGGGAGACCGGTAGACCGTAAGCTCCGTGAAGTCGGGGATTGTGCCGAAGCACTCTACGGTGCCCTTCCAAGCATCTGCTACAGTTCTGATCGCACAGGAAGCGCTCAATAAACACCACTGATCTATGGATTGATCGATGTGGTCGAGCAAAGGCTTCTGTGGATTTATTTAGTTTCTCTGTGTCTCAGTTTCCCCAACCGTAAAATGGGGGACAATAATGTCTGCCTTCGGAGGGGACGGACTGCGACAATTAACGTGAAAGAAATCTGAAAAGAGGGAGCGCCTGGCACGTTTATAATACCACGAATACAGCGATTTCTACAGTCCACTGGTCCTGAACCAGCAAAGGCCAACGAGGTCTCCCCAAACCTTGTGAACACCGGGGTGGGGGGGGAACCAAAGGGTTTGGTGGGGAGTCAGAGGCAGAAGAATGCAGCTCTATCTGTCACACCCTTTTCATCTCCAAAACGCCCTCTTCTCTTCCTACCCTGGGGGTCCAATTCATGATTCGGGAGCCCCTGTCATTTCCGACGCGGTAAGGAATGCCCAGCCCGGGGCCAAATGCCAAGCCCCGATTGCCGCCTCCCGTTATTCCCGTCTTCCTCCCCGGATCCCGTCTTCCCCTCCCCAAAACCTGGTTCCCCTCAAAAACGGTGTCGGGGACACGAGCATCCAAGGGAACCGGGCGGAACCGCCCATCTTGCCGAGTGCCAGGTGTGGCCTGGGGATGATGACAAAGAGAGGCGCCCCGGTTCCTTGGGCGCGGGCGGTGGGCATCCCCGGGCACCCAGGGGGAGCGGAGGAGGAGGAGGAGGAGGAGAGAAGGAGGAGGAGGAGAAGGAGGAAAGAAGGGGTCAGGACGAGGAGCTGCCTGGGGTGATGGGGATTCTTGGCGGGGAAAATGGGCTCCCGGGGAGAGGGACCCCTCTCGGAGGATGAACCGGAGCCAGAGCCGCCCCTTTCCCACGCCGGGTCCCCCTTCCCCTAGACCCATCCCCAACACGGTGACCCCAACCCCCTGGCTCCCCGTCCTTCTCCGCACCTCTCCCGCAGATGCACCCCCCGGGGGGACCCGCCCCACTTTTTCTCCCCTTGGCCGGGAGAACGCGTCCAGCCCGGGGGTTCCTGAGCCCGAGGGGTCCTGAGCCACACCGGGGGGGATCCTAAACCCGGGGGGGGGGAACCTTAGCGTCCGGAGGTGGGCGAGGGCGGGCCTGGCCCGCAGCCCCCCGCCCAGGCAGACGCCCTCCCCCTCCCCGCGCCCCCAAACCTCGGTCCGGAGGGCAGCGGAGGAGGGGCGGGGGGTGGTCACCGGGGGCGGACGGGTGAACCCCCCCCCGCACACACACACACACACAGCCCCCCAGGACCCTCCCGTACCCGCCGGACACCGCCCCGATGCCCCCGGGCTGCCCCTCGATGCCCCTCGACGCCCCCGGCGCGCCCCGCACCCTGGCATCCGTGCGGCCCGGGACACACAGCCGGCAACCTCCGGGCCCGGGGGCTGCCAACGGGGAGAGGCCAGGGCCGGGGGGCGGGGGGCAGGGCGGGCAGTGCGGTGGTGGCCGGGTTTTGGCCGGCGGGGCGGGGCGGGGCGGCGCGGGGCGGCGCGTGCCTTACCGGGAGCGGGTTTCGGTTTTGGGGTTCCGGGTTCCGGGGTTGTTCCCGAGCCGGGGCCAAGCGGCGGCTCCCACGATGGCCGAGCCCCCCGCCCGCCCGCCCGCCCGCCCTCCTCGGGGGGCAGCGGGGGTGGCAGCGGGGGTGGCAGCGGGGATGACAGCGGCGGTGGCAGGAGCTGGAGGAGCAGGAGGAGCAGGAGCGGTGGCAGCGGCGGCCTCCGGACCCGGCGCAGTCGCCCCGCCCGGCGATTCCCCTCCCTGCCTCCCTCCCTCCCTCCCTCTCCACGGAGCCCACACGGCCGACCCCTCCTCTTCTCCTCCTCCTGCTCCCTCCTCTCTCCGTCCTCCTGCTCCCTCCTCTCTCCGTCCTCCTGCTTCCTCCTCTTCTCTCTTCCCTTCCTCCTCCGCTTCCCTCTTCTCCTCCTCTCTCTATTCTCGTATTCCCTCTCCTCCTCTTCTCCTCCTCTCCTCCTCCCTCCTCTTCTTCTCTCTTCTCCTCCTCTCCTCCCTCCTCCTCTCTATTCTCCTCTTCTCCTCCTCCCTCTCCTCCTCCTCCCTCTCCTCTTCTTCCCTTCCTCTCCTCCTCGTCTCCTCCTCTTTTATTCTCCTCCTCTCTCCTCCGCTTCTCTCTCCTCCTCTCCTCCGCTTCTCTCTTCTCCTCCTCCTCCTCTCCTTCTCCTCCTTCTCCCCCTCCTCCTTCTCTCCTCCTCTCCTCCTCCCCCCAGCCAGTGCGCACGGGGCTCGGCGCTTCGCCTTCTTCTCCGCCCCCGGCCCCGAGTCCCCCCTTCTGGGTCCCCAGGCTGACGACCCCCGCCTCGGCCAGCGCCCACCTGGCCCCTTGGGCTGGGCCCCAGACAAGGGAAAGGCCCGGGCCGCACCCCCTCCCCATCCCGCGCCACTCATGCACGCCACTCCCCCAGCAACCCTCCCATTCCCCCCTACGACCCCATCCCTGTCTAGCGTCCCAACCCCCCAACCCCCTTCCACTGCCCCAACACTTCCACTGTTCCACTTCCACTCTCCACTCCACGCTTTCCCAGGGAAAGTTTGGAGGCTGAAAGCAGGCCTAGCCAAAGCATACTCCGTTCCAATTTTGGGGTGGCTAGCAGGACCCAGGATTTGGGGGCAAGAGCTTCAAATGGGAATTCCTTCATCCAATCATTTATTGAGCATTTGCTGTGTCCCGAGCATTGTACTAAATACCAACATTATTATTACTAAGCGCTTGGAAAGTACAGTACAGCAATAAAGAGAGACGATCCCTGCCCACAGCGGGCTTAGAGTCTACAGGCTCTCGGAAATGCAGGGCGAGGAAAGAGGTGAGCAGTCGTGGGGGATGTCGCGGGTAGGGCAGGGGTTCTCATCTTGGGGAGCCAGGGGAGGGAGAAGTCAAGGTGGGGATCTAAAGGGGTCTCCGTTGCCTGAAGCTGCAGGGGTCTAACATACAGTTCTTTGATGGTGGTTGTCAGCCTCATTCATACCCCGGGTCCTTCTCGCACCCTACTTCCTCTTCTCTTTCCCCCTCCTCCCTGCCTTTAAAGACCCGCTTTAATGCCCAGCTGGAGACCTATTAGAGACCCTGTAGTCTGGAGGAGTGGTGATGCGGGGAATGGTGATGAATGGCGTGTTGGATCATAGCATGGAAGAGTCGGAGGACTTTAAAATTAGCCAAAAACTTTCAGGTTCGCGCCCAGTCCCGGTGCCATAAACCTATGAATCAAAGGCAACAGGAGGACCTAACCCAGGCTCACCGGGCCTGATAGAAATTAGGCGGGGACTAAAGAAAGTCAGGCTGCCGATATTTAAGAATTTGAATAGAAACTCGAAGATATGCCCCCGCGCTTGGGTCTGTCCTTCGGGTCTGTGAGGTATTGTTGTCCTGAAAAGCAACGGCGTCCGGGATGCCTTGGGAGAGGAGTAGGACTCAGGAATCTCCAAGGCTGGTAAAACGATGACGGGGGCCGAGTGATATCCATCCCCCCCCCCTTTCCAATTTAAATGCAAATGATTAGAAAACCAAAAACTGCCAGATTTCCCTCCCTCCCCAACGTGAGTCGAAGTCCCTGCCCCCTTTGCCCACGCTCCCCATAAAGGGAGGTTCAAGATTGAAAATTAAAGGGACGCTGACATTCCACCTCACTTACTCCCTGCATCTCGCCCCCCCAAACTGGGGCCTTGAGAAAGAGGGAGAGAATGTGTTGTGTGTGTGTTTGGGAGAGTATGTATGTGTATGTGTTTGAGAGAAAGTGAGAGTGGGTGAGAAAGTGACAGTGAGAGAGAGAATGTGTGTGTGAGAGAGAGTGTGTATGTGTGTGAAAGCGAGTGAGTGGGAGAGAGAATGGAAGAGAGACAGAGAGAAAGAGAGGAGAGAGAATGTCTGAGAAAGAGTGTGTGAGAGAGTGGGAGAGAAAGAGAGGAGAGAGACAGAGAGAAAGAGAGGAGAGAGAATGTCTGTGTTTGAGAGTGTGTGAGAGAGAGAAAGTGGGAGAGAGAATGGGTGCCGAATTGTACTTTCCAAGCGCTTAGTACAGTGCTCTCCACACAGTAAGGGCTCAGTAAATACGATTGGATGACTGAATGAATGAGAAAGAAAGAAAGGAGACAGAGAGGAGAGAAAATGTCTGTGTTTGAGAGTGTGTGTGTCAGTGCGAGAGAGGGAGGGAGAGTGTGTGTGAGTGGGAGGGAGAGTGTGTGTGAGTGGGAGAGAGGGAGGGAGGAAGAAAGAGAGGGAGAGATAGAGAGAAAGAGAGGGGGAGCAGTCATCCCAAACTGGTCCTCTGTGGATGTGAGGGCTGTGAGCCCTGACGGGGAGTGGGGCTTTGACCCCGCGAGCAAAGCGAGGGCGGCGGGCGGAGAGCAGGGAGCGGGGAAAGGCGGACCCGAGCGGCCATTCTTCCCCGGACCACGGGCTCTCCCGGGGCTCTCGGGGATGCTGGGGCTCCCGGGGCTCTCTGCCAAACCTGCAGCGGGGCCATCCGCGCAATCCGGGCGCCCCGCTCTCATCCGGGGAGATCCTTGCGCCCCGCTTAGATACGGGGTCATCCATGACCCCCCCTTTAATATGGTGCCATCCGAGCGCCCCGCTTCCTTAGGGGGCAATCCATGCGCCCCGCTTAGATACGGGGCCGTCCTTGCGCCCAGCTACGTTGCAGAGCGATCCGTGCGTCCCCATTTAATACGGGGCGCTCCGTGCCCCCCATTTAATACAGGGTGATCCGTGGTCCCCATTTAATACCAGGTGATCCGTGTATCCATGCGCCCTGCTTAATACGGGGAGATGCATTTCCCCGTTTAATAAGGGGCGCTCCGTACCCTCATTTAATATGGGTGCTCCGTACCTCCCATTTAATACGGGGCGATCCATGCGTCCCCATTTAATGCGAGACGCTCCATGGCCCCCATTTAATACAGAGTGATCCCTGGCCCCCATTTAATACAGAGTGATCCGTGGCCCCCATTTAATACGGGGTGATCCGTGTAGCTATGCGCCCCGCTTAATAAGGGGAGATCCATTCCCCCCGTTTAATAAGGGGCGCTCCGTACCCTCATTTAATATGGGGTGATCCGTACCCCCCATTTAATATGGGGCGATCCCTGCCCCCCATTTAATACGGGGCGATCCGTGACTGCCCCCCTTCCCTAGGGGGCAATCCATACTGCTGCTTAGATTTAACTTCTCTGTGCCTCAGTGACCTCATCTGTAAAATGGGGATTAACTGGGAGCCTCACGTGGGACAACCTGATTACCCTGTATCTACCCCAGCGTTTAGAACCGTGCTCTGCACATAGTACGTGCTTAACAGATACCAACATTATTAACGTTATTATAGGGGCCTTGCGCCCCGCTTCCATTCAGGGCATGTCTGCGCTCAGCCATCCTCTCCTGCCTGAATCACCATCTGAAGACCCCACATTCCCCGCCACCTGGCACTACCCCTTAGCCTGCACTACCCCATACCCTGCACTACCCCCTAGCAGGCCCTACCCTAGTCCACTCTACCATCTAGCTGGCACTACTCCCTAGCCGACACTCTCCTCTAGCTGGCACTACCCCCTAGCCGGCACTGGCCCGGCCCCACACCCCCTGAAGAACGCTGAATTCCACCCCTCGAGTCAGGGTCGATTCTGTCTCCCCCGGGCTCCATTGGGCAAGGGGGTATTTTGGATCCGGATTCGCCCACGCTTTCCCCAACTCGGGGTTCAGGGCTCGCTCCTTGCCAGGGGCAGCGGGGTCTCCCTTGTCTAGGAGGAGGGCGAGCGGCCACCTCCCCAGGCTTGGGTGGGACAGAAAAGGACCCCAATCCCATCTTCTGCGAGAATAGCTTCTGCTATACTGAGAAGAGCTGCGAGAAGCGGTGTGGCCTCCCGGAAAGAGCACGAGCCTGGGAGTCAGAGGGCCTGGGATCTAATCCCAGCTGTGGTGAGCGAGAGTGACTCTATCTTGTATTATTGGACCCCGGGAGTAACAAGGCCAAAGGACGACTCCATTCTGTATTATTTGACTCCCAGAGCAATCCCCGGGCCGGGCTCATGACACTGGCTCATGACCCTGGCCCCGCCACTTGTCTGCTGTGTGACCTTGGGCAAGTCGCTTCACTTCTCCAGGCCCCAGTTTCCTCATCTGTAAAGTGGGATTAAGACTGTGAGCCCCAGCATTTAGAATAGTGCTTGGCACATAGTAACTGCTTTACAAATACCATCATCATTATTATTATGTGGGTCAGGGACTATGTCCAATCCAATTATCCTGTATCTACCCCAGCACTTAGTGCAGTAAGTGGCATATAGTAAGCGCTTAACAAATACCACACACACACACACTAGTGCCACTTCCCTGGATTACTCACAGATCATCCTGGCTTGAGAGAATACTACATAACAGAGTTGGTAGACATGATCCCTGACCACAAGGAGCTTAGAGTCTAGAGGATAATATCGGTCTTGGCAACGTGCTACACCCCTAAACACTCACGGCGCTCCGTGCCCTGGCAGGTACATGACAGGCAAGGGTGAGGGAGAGTGATTGGGCCTGTGCCAGCCACTACCACTGGAATCAACTCCTCTGTGCAGGTTCTTAATCCTGAAGTCTCAGGATCAAGGCTGGTTCACTGTTCCTGAGCAGAGACTCCATCCTCATCACTTGGATTTGAACCCTTTATTCACTCCATCCTTAGTATTTATGTCCATATCTGTAATTTCTTTTATTATCTGTCTTCCTCTCTAGGCTGTAAGGTCCTTGTGGCCAGGGAACTGGTCCACCAACTCTACTGTATTGTATGCTCCCAAGCACTGAGTTCGGTGCTCTGGACACAGTAAGCGCTCAATAAATACAATTGATTGATTAGTTCTCAAGATGCCGATGTAGCTAACCTTCTAGCGCCAGCCCGGGCTGCCAGACAGCTCATAAGATAGAGTGGCAGGGGGCCTCCAGCACATCAGATATTATTATTAATAATAATAATTGTGGTATTTATTAAGTGCTTACTATGTGTCAGACACTGTACTATGCACTGGGGTGGATACAGGCAAATTGGGTTGGACACAGTCCCTGTCCCACGTGGGGCTCACAGTCTCAATCTCCATTTTACAGATGAGATAACTGAGGCCGAGAGACGTGAAGTGACATGAGATAACTGAGGCCGAGAGAGGCAGCGTGGCTCCGTGGAAAGTGCATGGGCTTTGGAGTCAGGGCTCATGAGTTCGAATCCCAGCTCTGCCTCTTGTCGGCTGTGTGACTGTGGGCAAGTCACTTAACTTCTCTGTGCCTCATTTCCCTCATCTGTAAAATGGGGATTAAGACTGTGAGCCCCACGTGGGACAACCTGATTCCCCTATGTCTACCCCAGCGCTTAGAACAGTGCTCGGCACATAGTAAGCGCTTAACAAATACCAACATTATTATTATTATTATTATGAAGTGACCTGCCCAAGCCCACACAGCAGACAAGTGGCAGAGCTGGGATCGGAACCCATGACCACCTGACTCACAGGCCCACGGTCTACTCCGAAGCAGCTCTGGGACAATAGTGGGTTAGGAGGGTCCCCACTCTCCCGTCGCCCTAGAGGGCTCTAAGAACAGGGAACATTCACTCCAGACACGCTGAGCAAGGATCTTAGCCCTCTGATTCGGATTCTTGCAGCTTATTCCAAGCAGTTAATCATGGAGCTATTGTTCAGACCAGGGAATCTGGGGCTGGAACCTTAGCTACGCCTCCCTCTCTCTCCTTCCCGCCCTTCTGGGCTCTCCGGTTCTAAAGCGTTGCCCAAGTGATGCCCAAGGAATACAGTGCCCCCACTGCAAGCAGCAGGAGGGCACGGGAGAAGGGGGCACTCTGAGCCCTCTTGTGCCCTCCTGCTGCCACCTCTGGCATATGACACAGACCTTGCAGATATGGTCAAATATCTGTCACCCCACAGACATTTTTCACTTAAGATCCCCCTGATTTTCAGGATCAGGGGCTAATGTGCATAAGACAGGCTGCTTTGCCAGGCTCTCACCATCGTGATCTACAGCCTTTCTTTCTTGTCCCTGGCAAAGCCAGAGCCTCAAGCTTGCCAGGACCACCTCTTTTCCCTCATGAAGTGTCAGCTGCCCCTCGCCGGGGCCAGGACAGAAGTGATTGATGGTGGGAAGGTCGTCTTTTACTGGCCTCTTTCTCTGTGGGGCTCGGGGATGAGGGGAAGGCACCAACTCCTGGCTCACGAGTCAGCTCTGACGCCCAAGTGGGCTTGCCCCCTGATTGGCAATTTCCCCCCAAAAGAAGAAAAGAACGCTCTCCCGGATGGCCAATGACTGAGATGGAGGGACAAAAAAGGCCATCTCCAGGGCTGGTTCCCACCCCAATGTCTTCCAGGCTCCCCCCGCCTTGCTGACGGGCCACCAAAATGGAAATCTGTTATCCTTTCAGGAAGGCCCAGCTCAAGCCCACATTGGCACCGAGCTGTGGTCATCTCAGCCATAAATGGGTCCCGCTCCTAAGAAGCTTTCGAGTGCCGACGCAGTGTGTTGCACCCCCGCCCGACTCCCTGTTCACTGCATTTTATGCCAACGGAAAAACACAACGGGCAGGGAAGAGAGAGTGTGAATGGTACTCGGCACATGGATCCGGGATTAAAACCCAGGTCCTTCTGACTCCCAGGCCCCGGCTCTATCCATTAAGCCACGTTGCTTCCTGAGCTAAACCTCACGTTAAGGAAAGCTCAGGTTGGATACTCACTCGTTCTGAGGCCACCAAAGCAGTTTCTTCCATAACACGGCAGGAAAGGTATTTCCTAACAGAGTTCCAGCCCAAACACCGAGTGCAGACACACACTACAGTACAGCTGAGGGAACAGTGGCGCTGGGTGATTCTCTTGTAGTTCCGGGGCAGGAAGTGTCACCTTGGACCAGTCACTTCATTTCTCTGTGCCTCACTTCCCTCATCTGTAAAATGGGGATTAAGACTGTGAGAACCATGCAGGACAGGGACTGGGACTGTGCCCAACCTGACAACCTAGTATCTACCCCAGCACTTAGAACAGTGCCTGCTACATAGTAAGCACTTAAAAATAACCCCCCGCCCCCAAACACACACACAAAAAAAGGGTGAAGGAGCAGGGAACCATTAAAGCTTGACAGGGGACATGGAGGACAGACAGTTCTTAATAAATAAAATTGAAAGTCAATTTCCCAGAGCAGGATTCTGGACTGGAAAAAGCCAGCCCCCTGGCTGAGCCTGGAGTCAAGAGCATCTTGATTACACCTGGACTATTTGGTGCCTCTCCTTGAAAATGTCAGAGGTCAATTACTTTTATCTGAATTTAGGACTGGGAGACCCATATGGAAGGTTTTTGGCACCCAGCAGTGTGGGATTACAGGGATTTAGTCAATTTGTCCTGCAAAGGTATCAGCTGAACTCCCACTGAGTTTAGAGCAGAGCCCTGCAGCCTGTCAGAAATCAGTGAAGAGTAAGGGCTGTTCTTTGCTTTGGAGGATTTTACAACCGACTGGATGAGACCAGGATTAAAATGCAGATAAACTAAGCCGTGACTAAATTAAACTGAGAAGCAGCAAGGTCTAGTGGAAAGAGCACCGGCCTGGGAATCAGAGGACTTGGGTTCTAATTTTAGCTCAGTCACTTTCCTCTGTGACTTTGGGCAAGCTACTTCACTTCTTAGAGCCTTAGTTACCTCATCTGTAAAATGGGAATTAAGACTGACTCCTATGTGGGACAGGGACTGTTTCCAACCGATTATCTTGTAACTACTCCTGCACTAAATAGAGCACTTTAAAATACTATAAAAACAACAATGACCACAAAAACAAATAGGCAAAAGAATCAGCAAGGTCTAGTGGAAAGGGGCAGGGTGGCCTCGTGGAAAGAGGCCAGATCTGGAAGTCGGGAGGCCTGGGTTCTAGTCGCAGCTCTGACACTAATAATAATAATCGATGGCATTTCTTGAGTGCTTCCTATGTGCAGAACCCTGTACAGAGCACTTGGGAAAATACACTACAACAGAGTTGTTAGACACATTCCCCGTCCACAAGGAGCTTACAGTCTTAAGTAGGAGGAAGAACAGATATTGAACCTCCATTTTACAGGTGAGGAAATTGAGTCACAGACAGTTAACTGACACAGCCAGTAAGTGCAGAACTGGGACTAGAACTCAGGTCCTCTAGCTCCCAGGCCCAGGCTCTTTTCATTATGCTATGCAGCCATGCTACCCCAGCACCTCTTCTCTTCACTGGACTGCTGTGTGTCCTGAACCTCTCTGTGTCCCATTACCAAAAGAATAATAATAATATCTGTGTCCCATTACCATAATAATAATAATGCTATTTGTTAAATGATCACTAGGTGCCCAGTTGAAGCAGTGTGGCTCAGTGGAAAGAGCCCGGACCTGGAGGTCAGAGGTCATGGGTTCAAATCCCAGCTCTGCCACTTGTCTGCTGTGTGACCGTGGGCGAGTCACTTCACTTTTCTGTGCCTCAGTTACCTCATCTGTAATATGGGGATTAAGACTGAGCCTCACGTGGGACAACCTGATTACCCTGTATCTACCCCAGCACTTAGAACAGTGCTCTGCACATAGTTAAGCGCTAAACAAATACCAGTTACAGGATCATCAGCACAGATACAATCCATGATCCACACAGGGCTCACATTTAATCCCACTTTACCAATGAAGAAACTGCTAGTCACTTGTCCAAGGTCATCGTCTGTATAAATGGGGATAAAACTATCTGCTCTCCCCACCTCTTAGTTTGTAAGCTCCAACTGAGTCGGATCTAATGATCTTCACTCTATCCCGACACTTAAGCACATTGTAAACATTCAATAAATACCATTATTTAAAAATGTACAAAAGAAACCTAATTACTCACAGAACATAAATGCATGGAATTTTCAGAGCTATGTCTAAATGCTTAGGAGTGAGGGAACGAATGTAGCAAGGAGGCAGGCCAATAAAAAGGAAAGAGACATGTCACCTGAAGATCCCAGCCATTCACAGCCTCCCTCCTTCCTCCATGTTCCTATCAAACCCTGCCTGATTCCCTTTTACAGTCTACAGGGGGAGGCGAGACCTTAAAATAAATTACAGCTCGATCTGAATTTACTCTACTGTCTCCCCCGCTAGACTGCAGGCTCCAAGACAAGGGTCATGCCTACTAATTCTATCGGACTCTCCCAAGTGCTTAGTACAGTGTTGTGCTCCCAGTAAGGACTTAAGTATTTCTGATCGTCTAAATATCGATTGATATATTTAACACCGTACAGGAGGCCAGCTTAGAGTAGAGGGAGGCCTCAGCTGAGATAATCAATGAGCTTCTTGAACTGGGGTGAAATGGTCCCCCCTCTAGACTCTAAGCTCCTTGGGGGCAGGGAACACCTCTACCAACTCTGTTGGGTTGTACTCTCCCAAGTGCTTAGTACGATGCTCTGCATGTAGTAAGTTCTCACTCCTTGTGGCCAGGGAATGTCTGTTATATATCGTACTCTCCCAAGCACTTAGTACAGTGCTCTGCACACAATAAGTGCTCATTAAATACAATTGACCAACTGAGCGCTCAGTAAATACCACTTAATGATTGATTGAAAGCAGGTACTAGGGATAAGAGTAAGCTTTACTGGGGTGAGGGTCTGTTATGCTTGCAAGCTCTGGACCAATGTCTTTTACTTGTATGTAGTGTTTGGGGGGCATTTAACAAAAATCAAAATCTTATAATTAAAGACCTCTCCCCTCCTGTGACACTAAACTCCTCTATCATCAATGGTATTTATCAATCAGTGGTATTTATTGAGCACTCACTGTGTGCACATCACTGTAGTGAGCACATGGGAGAAGACAAAATAACAATAAAAAGACACATTCCCCTCCCACAATGAATTTACAGTCTAGAAGACTGTATTAAGTGCTTGGGAGAGTCCAATACAGTAGAATTGGTAGGCCCGATCCCTGCCTTCAGGGAGCTTACAATTTAGTGGGCAACTCTTGGTCATTATTAGAAATTTGGGGTTCTGAATTTTAGTTCATTTCCCAGATGAGAGATAATAGCTGTTTGGTCAGTTGGTTTTTTTTTCAACTTTTTATAGCATTTGGGGCCCCGGGCTGCTCTACCCATCTCCCCTCCCCACAGTACTTATGTATATATATGTACATATTTATTACTGTTTTATTAATGATGTGCATATATCTATCATTCTAATTATTTATATTGATGCTATTGATGCCTACTTGCTTTGTTTGGTTGTCAGTTTCCCTTTTCTAGACTGTGAGCCCCTTGTTGGGTAGGGATTGTCTCTATTTTTTGCCAAATTGTACTTTCCAAGTGCTCAGTACAGTGCTCTGCACACAGTAAGTACTCACTAAATATAATTGAATGAATGAATGGACCGAATGTCTACATCTGGGTGGAATCAAAGGGGAAAAGAACCCAGGAGAGCAGCAACCCTCGCCCATGGACCTTCTGCTGTGGCCACAGCTGAGCCCGTCAGTACCCTGCCCGCCCGGAAACTGTTGAGAGTCAAGTGGCTCACACCCACATTCCTTGAGGTTTTCAAGCCTCTCCACTCGGCGCTGAAGGGCTTTAGAAACCAGTGGGACTCAGGTGAGTGCAAAATGGGGGGAAATTTTCCCCTTGAACAACAGACTAGAAGATGCATCATTGTATCTCTGCTAGGATGCTTGGCAGGTGACAGAAATCCCTTGGAGGAATAAAGCAGTCTGGACTGCAGGCCAATCTTCCCATTACCTTGTCAGAATGAATGCCGACAGGCTGAAGCCTGAGGATTTCTCCTCATGGTGGGGAAATCTAGTCCTTTAGGCTGTGAGGGTCATCCTCTAGACTGTAAATTCCTTGTGGTCAGGGAGTGTGTACTAAGCTCCAAAGTGCTTAGTACAGTGCTCTGCACGTAAGTACTCAAATACTATTGATTAAATGCTGGTGAACTTGGCTTGGCCCAGATAATAATAGTGATATTTGTTAAAGGCTGGGCTTCATACAACTGATGCACATCAGACATAATGCCAGTCGCACAGGGAGGGCGGGAGGACAGGTACCTCATCCCCATTTCAATGAGGAAACGATGGCCCAGATCAGTGAAGTGATGTGCTCAAGGTCACACAGCAGAATGGCCTAGGGGATAGAGCATGGACCCAGGAGTCAGGAGGACCTAGTTTCTAATCCAGGCTCCACCACTTGCCTGCTATGTGACCTCAGGCGAATCAGTTAACTTCTCTGTGCGTTACCTTATCTGGAAAATGGGGATTAAAATTTAGCCCCATGTGGGACAGGGACTGTATCCAACCTGATTGGCTTGTACCTATCTATCCCAGCACTTAGAACAATGCCTGAAACATAGTAAGCGCTTAAATACCGTTATTATTATTCAATCATACTTTTTAAGCATTTACTGTGTCAAACACTATACTGAGCACTTGGGATAGTACATATAACAATAAACAGACATAGCCCTTGCCCACAACAGGCAGCAGACAAGTGGCAGAGCAGGAATTAGAACCCACGTCCTCTGACTCCCAGGCCCGGACTCTTCCTACTAGTGCACCTTGCTTCCCCAGAGACCAGAGCACAGGTCCTTATGACCCAAACTCAAGGTGGCCTGAGGGAAGGCCATACCCACGGAGGTCAGGCTCTGGCCATATCAGAGGGTCTCTGACTTTGAGCTGTCCCGACAGTGGCCTCCTACCGTGGACCCTGGAAACGACGGGATTGCCCAGCTCCGTCTCTCCAGGTCTCAGAACAGACCTCAAACATCCCCTGTGGGGAAGCAGCAGGAACTGGTTCGAGACCCACAGCTGCTCATTAAGTATCTAGAAGTGGCCACCTCACCTCACAATATCTAGTCAGACCTTCCCGCGTGGTCCTTTTGCTCTTCTGGATCAGAAGGTCTTCTTTCTCCAAGGGTTTTCCCACCACCCGTTCCGCTCCCCTCGGCTTCTTATTGGGGCCTGGGCGTTCCCTGGCACAGTGGCCCACGCCAGGTCATGGCTTTGAAAGATTAGCATTGTTTACGGACAATTCCCCTCCAGCGCCCTTCACAAACAATGGAGCAGACGAAGAGGGTGACCCCCTCCCACCGCACACGCGACTTTAACCCCTTGTCTGGTGAGAGGTTAGCTCCTCTTTCCAACTTGGTGGCTCAGCCGGTTTTCTCTTCAGCCCTGACACAAATGTGTACCCCCGGCAGGCCCCCCGTGCACCGGGCAACGTGACAGAGACCGAGGGAGACGGGCCTCGTGGAAAACATCTTCTTTCCCCGACAGCTGTTCTTCAAGCATGTATTTCTGGAGAGGGGACTCACGTTTCCCCTGATGGTACGTGATGGTCAGGGGCAAAATGGCATTTCCCCTGAGGATCCCCAGATGGCAAGGCAAAATGGGAACAAGCAAGGGATTCGCTTTATTTTTGAACCTTTCTGAGGGAAGATTCTCTTTCCCAAGAGACACATTAAGGGGCTGGCGGGGGGGTGGCTTGTTCCCCCCCCATCCAGCTGGCCCGGGAGTGGACCCTGCTGTTCAGGGCCGGGGAGCCTCCTTCCCCGTGTGGTGGTCGGGCGGCGTGTACGTCCCTTCCTTCATCAGCTTGGTCTTCTGATTGACGATGGCCTGCAGCCGTTTCAACTGCCAATGAGAAAATCGGTACATTAGGAGGGGTGGTCCGGAGGTGGGTGGACAGATGGGGAGAAGCGGTACGCTGTGAGGCACGTTGTGGGGCACGCTGACAGAGGGTCGGCAGGCCACAGAGGGCAGGACACGAACCTGTCTACCTACTCTTCTATTGTACTCTCCCAAGCGCTTTAGAACAGTGCTCTGCACCCAGGAAGTGCTCAATAAATACCACTGGTTGACTGAAGGTGGTCCTAAAGTGCGGGAGATGTTCCTGCCTCTGAAGACAGACTAGCGGCTAGAGAACTGTGTGGCTTAGAGGATAGAGCACAGACCTGGGAGTCAGAAGGACCAGGGTTCTCATCCCGGCTCTGCCACATGTCTGCTGAGTGTCCTTGGGCAAGTCACTTCACCTCTCTAGGCCTCAGTTCCCTCCTCTATAAAATGGGGAGAGAGTGCACCCCATGTGGGACAGGGACTGTGTCCAACCTGATTAACCTGTATCTATCCCAGGGTTTAGAGCAGTACTTGGCACATAGTATGTGCTCAACAAGAACCATAATTACTATTAGGACAGAATCCATCGGGCTCTTGTATATGCCACAGGAACCCCACAACCCTAAAATCTAAGCCACACAAGATTAGCCAGCATTTTATGTCAATTCCCTAGCCAGACCATTCCTGAGGGTCAATCCTGCCTGTGGCCTATTTAAGAATAAGCAAAAAAAAAAAATCGATAAATGCACACGGGCCCTGCATTGTTTTCCAGGTTGTTTCTTTCCAAAACGGCTCAGAAGATGGAAAAAGGTAAATGGCTTGGGGTAGGCCAGGCCTCCGAACGGTAACTGCTGCTGCCTTGATGACTATCGGCCTCCTTGCTTGACCTTCCGGACACCTGTCCCTCCCACTGCCTGGATCATTTTTCTGCAAAGATGTTCAGGCCACATTTCTCCACTCCTCAAGAACCTCCAGCGGTTGCCCATCCATCTCCGTTTCAAACCCCTCACCATTGGCTTTAAAGCACTCGGTCACCTTGCCCCTTCCGACCTCACTTCATTACTCCTCTGCCGCAACCCAGCCCACGCACTTTGCTCCTCTAATACCAACCAACTCACTGCACCTCCATCTCATCTATCTTGCCACCGACTTCTCGCCCACATCCTGCCTCTGGCCTGGAATGCCCCACCGTACTTATGTACATATCTGTAATTTATTTATTTATATTAATGTCCATCTCCCGCTCTAGACTGAAGTCTCGTCGTGGGCAGGGAATGTGTTTGTTATATCCTACTCTCCCAAGTGCTTAGCACACAGTAAGCCCTCAATAAATACGACTGAATGAATGAAAGATCCTAGTCCTGGGCTATAGCTTGAAGTGAAGGTAAGTGTTGGACACCAGTAAAGATCCCCAGCCTTTAGTATTAATCAATGGGTCACTGATATTTACTGAGCGCTTACTGTGTGCAGAGCACTGTACTAAGCATTTGGGAAGGTAGTAAATAACAGACTTGGTGGACATGTCCCCTGCCTACAAGAAGCTTCCAGTCTAGAAGGCCTCCCAAAGAAACAGTCATTCATCCTCTCCACCCCGGCATCCCAGCTCCGCCACCCTGCTTCCTCACCGTTTTCGTCCGATGCCAACACTCCATGAAATCGTCATATTCAAGCTTACACTCCTTCCTGGCTCGGGTGACCCCGATCCCGTAGGAACACTCAATCCACTCCTTCTCAAACGCGTGGCACGTGGCGGCTATCTTATAGGGCTGGGGCGCACTTTGGATGGTCATCCATTTGTCGACGTTAATGCCCAGTCGAGACTGAACGTCGAAGAACGGCATGGCTAGAGGGGGAAGGCAAGAAGAAAAGCCACATCAGGCCAAAAAGAATATTTCACGGTGTAGATTACTCCAATTCCAGTATTCCGTATTCCATGGAACCTATCCTAGTACCAAGCCGGTCATGTAGTAAATGCTTAACGTCATATTTTTTTAAAGCACTCATTCAGTCGTATTTATTACATGCTTACTGCGTGCAAAGCACTGTACTAAGGGCTCGGGAGAGTACAATACGACGACACAATCCTGCCCACAACGAGTTCACAGTTTACAAGGAGAGAGAGACAATGTAATATTACATATATGAGCTCATTGTGGGCAAGGAATGTGATGTTATACTGTACTCTCCCAAGTGCTTACTACAGTGCTTTGCACACAGTAAGCACTCAATAAATATGATTAATAGTATATAAACAGTTGCCTCAATCCCAGAAGAAAGGGCTCTAAGGGCTATAAGACCACGAAGTCCTCAGTGGTGAAGTTCTTGTAGTTTAGGATTTTGCAAATACAAAAAATTACGTCTGAGCCTCTTCCCCCAGGAGGTGATGGTACCGGGGCGGGTGGTGAGCTGACCCCGGAGAACCTTTTTTAGTGGAAAAGTTATTTGTTAGGCGCTTACTATATGCCAAGCACTGTTCTAAGTGCTATGGTAGATATAAGTAATCAGGTTGTCCCACGTGGGGCTCACAGCCTTCATCCCCATTTTACAGATGAGGTCACCGAGGCCCAGAGAACTGAAGCGCCTTGCCCAAAGTCACACAGTTGACAAGTGGTGGGGTCGGGATTTGAATCCACGTCCTCTGACTCCCAAGCCCGTGCTCTCTAATAATAATAGTAATAATGACGGCATTTGTTAAGCGCTTACTATGTGTCAAGCACTGATTTTGAGCCCATCATTGAGCCGGGATTGTCTCTATCTGTTGCCCAACTGTACCTTCCAAGTGCTTAGTCCAGTGCTCTGCACACAAAGTAAGCGCTCAATAAATACCATGGAATGAATGAATATAAGGTAATGAGGTTGTCCCACGTGGGGTTCACACTTTGAATCCCCATTTTCCAGAGGAGGTCACTGAGGCCCAGAGAAGTGACTGGCCCAAATTCACACAGCTGACAAGGGGCTGAGGGGGGAATTAGAACCCATGACCTCTGACTCCCAGGCCTGGGCTTTTTCCACTGAGCCACGTTTCTCCTCTTAATAACAATAATAATGGTATTTGTTAGGCGCTTACTGTGTGCCGGGCACTGTAGACCGTGAGCCAGTCCTTGGGCAGGGCTGGTCTCTGTTGCCCAACTGTCCCTTCCAAGCGTTTAGTCCAGTGCTCCGCACATAGCCAGCGCTCAATAAATACCACTGAATGAATGGAGGGTGATGAGGCTGCCCCACGTGGGACTCGCACTTTGAATCCCCATTTTCCAGATGAGGTCATTGAGGCCCAGAGCAGTGACCGGCCCAAAGTCACCCAGCTGGGCGGAGGCGGCATTCGAACCCACGACCTCTGACTCCCAAGCCCGGGCTCTTTCCACCGAACCACGTTGTTTCTCTCCCCCTTTTCGTCTGATAGGAGCCCGACCCGCCCCCGCCCGTCACCTGCAGCCGCTCCCGGTCGCCGCGTCCTTCTCCCCTCACGGACCGAGCGACCGCCCGCCCCACCCCTTTTACGACCAGGCCGGCCGTAAACCACGCCCGCCGTGCGACATCGCCGCCCCGCTTTCCGGCCCCCCCTCCCGCCCGTCACCATAGAGAGGAGCCCGGAAAGCCGCGCCCGCCCCCTAGTGGGGAGCGGCCGGTGATGCGTCGCCTCTCTGCCCGCTCCCGTGATGGGTTTTTTAAAACAGTATAATCATTCATTCATTCATCCATCCATCCATCCATCCATTCATTCATCATCCATCCATCCATCCATCCATCCATCCATCCATCCATCCATCCATCCATCCATCCATCCATCCGTATTTATTGAGCGCTTACTATGTGCAGAGCACTGGACTAAGCGCTTGGGATGTACAAATCGGTAACAGATACAGTCCCTGCCCTTTGACGGGCTTACGGTCTAATCGGGGGAGACAGACAAGAACAATAGCAATAAATAGAATCAAGTAATAATGTTGGTATTTGTTCAGCGCTTCCTATGTGCAGAGCACTGTTCTAAGCGCTGGGGGAGATACAGGGTCATCAGGTGGTCTCACACGAGGCTCATAGTCACCATTTTACAGATGAGGTAACTGAGGCCCAGAGAAGTTAAGTGACTTGTCCAAAGTCACACAGCTGACAAGTGGCAGAGCCGGGATTCGAACCCATGAGCTAAGACTCCCAAGCCCAGGCTCTTTCCACTGAGCCACGCTGCTTCTCTAATAATAACGTTGGTATTTAAGTGCTTACTATGTGCCGAGCACTGTTCTAAGCGCTGGGGAGGATACAAGGTGATCTGGTAGTCCCACGTGGGCCTCCCAGTCTTCATCCCCATTTTACAGATGGGGTAACTGAGGCCCAGAGACGTTTAGTGACTTGCCCAAAGTCACACAGCTGACAAGTGGCAGAGCCAGGATTTGAACCCATGACCTCTGACTCCCAAGCCCGGGCTCTTTCCACTGAACCACGCTGCTTCTTTTCATTCATTCATTCAATCGTATTTATTGAGCCCTTACTATGTGCAGAGCACTGTACTAAGCGCTTGGAATGGACAATTGGGCAACAGATAGAGACCATCCCTGCCCAAAAACGGGCTCACGGTCTAAACGGGGGAGACAGGCAACAAAACAAAACAGAACAAAACAAAACAAGTAATAAATATCACTTTATTTTATTAATGATGTGTATCTATCTATGATTCTATTTATCTATTTTGATGGTATTGATGCCTGCCTATTGTTTTGCTGTCTGTCTCCCCCTTTTAGGCTGGGAGCCCGCTGTTGGGCAGGGACTGCCTCTTTTGCCGAATTGTCCAGTGCTGTGCACACAGTAAGCACTCAATAAATACTATTGAATAATGATGATGGTATTTGTTAAGCGCTTACTATGTGCCAAGCACCGCTCTAAGCGCTGGGGTAGATACAAGGTAATTAGGTTGTCCACATGGGGCTCACAGACTTCATCCCCATTTTACAGATGAAGGAACTGAGGCAGAGAGAAGTGAAGTGACTTGCCCAAAGTCACACAGCTGACAAGCAGTGGAGGCGGGATTAGAACCCATGACCTCTGACTCCCAAGCCCAGGGTCCTGCCACTGAGCCAGGCTGTTTCTATGAAAAAATAGTGATGGCATTTGTAAAACGCCTACTGTAATAATACATAATGATGGTATTTGTTAAGTGCTTACTTTGCGCCAGGCACTGTTCTAAGCGCTGGGGTGGATTCATTCATTCATTCAATTGTATTTATTGAGTCCTTACTGTGTGCAGAGCACTGTACTAAGTGCTTAAAGCAAATCAGGTCGGACACAGTCTCTGGCCCATGGGCCCAGTCTCAATCTCCATTTTACACATGAGGTAACTGAGTCACAGAGAAGTCATTCATTCATTTATTCATTCACTAGTATTTATTGAGCGCTTAGTGTGTGCAGAGCACTGTACTAAGCACTTGGAAAGTACAATTCAACAATAAAGAGAGACAATCCCTGCCCACAACAGGCTTACAGTCTAGAAAGGGGAGACGAGTCAAGTGACTTGTCCGAGGTCACACAGCAGACAAGTGGCAGAGCCGGGAATAGAACCTTTGACCTTCTGACTCCCAGCCCTGTGCTCTACCCACTACATCACGCTGAAGCATTCATTCATTTATTCAATAGTATTTATTGAGCGCTCACTATGTGCAGAGCACTGTACTAAGCGCTTGGAATGGACAAATCGGTAACAGATAGAGACAGTCCCTGCCCTTTGACGGGCTTACGGTTTAATCGGGGGAGCCGGACAGACAAGGACAGTAGCAATAAGGGCTGTACGCTTGTTGTGGGCGGGGAATGTCTTTTATATTGCACTCTTTTAAGCTCTTAGTACAGCGCTCTGCACATAGTGAGCGCTCGATAAATACGTCTGACTGACCGACAGTGGCGAAAGCAAAATGAATGGGAGAAAGCAACAGCGAGGAGCGGGTTGTGCAGGCCCGAGGAGAAGGTCGTAGTCAGCCTTGATTCCTGAGGCAACAGGCAGCGACGGGGTCTCCACCTCACATTACCCAGTGGCTGGAAAGAGAAATATTCCCATTTAAATTAAGAAAGTTTTTCCCAAGCTGCTTTCCGACAAACTACTCCTTAACAGATATGGGACCTCCAAGGGACTCCTGTAGACTGGAAGTTCCCTGTGGACGGGGATCGTGTCTACCAACTTTATTACATTGTATTTATCAACGCTTAGTACAGTGATTCGCACCCAGTAAGTGCTCAATCAATACCATTAATTGACTGGTTGGCAGGACTGGCAATGTCAAATCCCACTTCCTTGCTCTGTCCCTCCTTTGCCGACCTTATAATGTTGGTATTTGTTAAGCGCTTACTATGTGCAGAGCACTGTTCTAAGCGCTGGGGTAGATACAGGGTCATCAGGCTGTCCCTCGTGAGGCTCACGGTCTTCATCCCCTTTTTTACAGATGAGGTCACTGAGGCACAGAGAAGTTAAGTGACTTGCCCACAGTCACGCAGCTGACAAGTGGCAGAGCTGGGATATAGGAGAACAGAGAAGCAGTGTGGCTCAGTGGAAAGACCCCGGGCTTGGAAGTCAGAGGTCATGGGTTCTAATCCCGGCTCCGCCACCTGTCAGCAGGGTGACTATGGGCAAGTCACTTCTCTGTGCCTCAGTTCCTTCATCTCTAAAATGGGGATGAAGACTGTGAGCCCCACATGGAACAACCTGAATACCTTGTATCTCCCCCAGCACTTAGAACAGTGCTTGGCACATAGTAAGCGCTTAACAAATACCATCATCATCATCATCATTATTATTATTAGCTCCAACCATTTAGGGGACAGCTACCCATCGTTCATATCTAGCCTCCATTCTGGCATATCTCCCCCACTAAACCTGGCCAAATCACATTCCCCTCCACCTTCGAAGCCCCTCTAAAATGGCACCTCTGCGGGGAGAACTTCTCTGATTAACTGCCCCCCACCAATTTTTTTACAGTATTTGTTAAGCTCTCCTGATGAGCCAGATACTGTACTAAGCCCTGGGGTAGATACAAGCTAATCAGGTTGGACACGACCCATGTCCCACATGGGGCTCACACTCTTAATCCCCATTTTGACAGGTGAGGAGACTGAGGCCCAGAGAAGCAGCAGAGTGTAGTGGATAGAGCACAGGTCCAGGAGTCAGAAGGTCATGGGTTCTAATCACTACTCCACCATTTGTCTGCTGTGTGACCTTGGGCAAGTCACTTCGCTTCCCTGGGCCTCAGTATGGGGATTGAGTCTGTGATGTGGGGCGGGGACTGCGTCCAACCTGATTTGCTTGTATCCACCCCAGCGCTTAACAGTGCCTAGCATAAAATAAGCGCTTAACAAATACTATTATGATGATGATGATGAGATTTGTCCAAGGTCACAGCATTCATTCATTCAATAGTATTTATCGAGCGCTTACTATGTGCCCAGCACTGTACTAAGCGCTTAGAATATACAATTCGGCAACAGACAGAGACAAGCCCTGCCCAGTGACGGGCTTACGGTCTAATCGGGGAGACAGACGGACAAAAACAAGATAACATAAACACGATAAATAGAATCAAGGGCATGTACACCTCATTAACAAAACGAGCGGCAGAGTCTGGATTAGAACCCAGGTCCTCTGACTCCCGGGCCCTCGCTCTTTCCACTAGGCCTCCCAGCTTCTGTCGATCCCCTGCCCTTATTGGCCGAGGCTCTCACCTGAGCTCTCTGCTGACGGTATTGTGGACCGGGGGTGCCGGGAAGCCGTTGAAGGTGGAGGTGAGGGTGACGGTGTAGGCGCCCATGTTCTCAAACATCAGCCAGTCCCCCACGTCCAGCTCGGGCAGCGGAATGTCATCCTGCGTAATCTTGTCCAAGTTGTCACACGTGGGACCCCACAGGGAGCAAGGATAGACAGGGAGCTCAGAGCTGATCTTCTGCACGGAGGACAAGGGAGGGCGGAGGAATCAGGTAGAGCTTAGGTAGAGCAGAGAAGCAGCGTGGCCTAGTGGATAGAGCCCGGGCCTGGGAGTCAGAAGGACCTGGGTTCTAATCCCTGCCCCGCCACTTGTCTGCTGTGTGACCTGGGACAAGTCGCTTCACTTCTCTGTGCCTCAGTTACCTCATCCGGAAAATGGGGATTGGGACTGTGAGCCACATGTGGGACATGGACTGTGTCCTACCTGATTAACTTGTATCTACCCCAGTGATTAGAACAGTGTCTGGTACACAGTACGTGCTCAACAAATACCACAAAAAAGGAAATAATAATAATTAAATAATAATAATATAAATAATTGAGGTATTTGGTAAGGCTACATGCCTTCCAACTCTATTATATCGTATTCTTCCAAGCACTTAGTACAGTGCTCAGCACACAGGAAGCACCGGTAAATACCACTGATTGACGACAAGGCCTGGAGAAACCTAGACTCTTAATTCGGTCAGAAAGAGACATTTTCAGCACGTCATCCCGATCCGCCCCCCACCATCCCCAGGTCTCTCCACTTGCCTTCATCACGATAGGTTTTGGTTCGATCTTTTCCAACGCAAAACTCTGGAAAGAGCCGTACACCCCATTATTCATATAGTACATAAATCGTTTGGAACCTGGAATAGAGGAGAAGAGTCAGGGCCCGAGCCAGGGTTGAAAAGCTACATTTGCCTTTCCTTCCCCTTACCAAGCCCGCTAAGTAAATGCACTGACTTTATTTACTTTTATTTATTTATAATGGCATTTGTTAGGTGTTTACTATGTGCCAAGCACTGTACTAAGCGCTAGGGTAGATATGAGATTCTCTGGTCAGACCCGGTCCCAGGCCCATGCAGGGCTCACGATCTAAGTAGGAGGCAGAGGAAAGGCCCAGAGAAGTGGCTCGCCCAACGTCACATAGCAGGGGAGTGGAGGAGGCAGGATTAGAATCCAGGTCCCCTGACTCCCAAGTTCCGTGCTCTTTCCATGCAGTCATGCTGTTTCAGCAGCACAAGACTCCACCGTGATGTGTGTGATTCAGAGTTCGTGGGGTCACACACGAGGCCTTAATTAAATATTAAGCACTTACTAGGTGTCAGCCACTTTGAGAGGTAAAAGATAACCAGATCGGACACGGTCCCTGAACCACACAGGGCTCACAGTCCAAGAAGCAGTGTGGCCCGGTGGAAAGGACGTGGGCCTGGGACTCAGAGGCTCTGCCACTTGTCTGCTGTGCGACCTCGGGCAAATCACTTCACTTCTTCGTGCCTCAGTCACCTCAGCTGGAAAACCGGGATTAAGACTGTGAACCCCACGTGGGTCATGGACTGTGTCCAACCTGATTAGCTTGTATCTACTGATTAGTTTAGGGCCTGGCACGTAGCAAGCGTTTAACGAATACCATAAACAAGGTTAAAAAAAGGAGAGCTGGTGTCTTTTCGTTTCCAGAGAAAGAAACGGAAGCCCAGGAGGGTTAGATGGCTCGCTGAGGATCCCGAGGATTAGAACCCTAGCCTCCTGATTCCGAGCCAAAAGATCTTTCCTTTAGCCCACGTCGCCTCTCTGGGCTTCAGTCAGTTTCACTGAACTCACCTGCATTAGTCAGCCTCCGTTGGTTTATTCATTCAATCCCATTTATCGAGTGCTTACTGTGCGCAAAGCACTGTACTAAGCACTTGGGAGAATACGATACAACAACATGGCAACCGGACCCACCTTCCTCCACCACCTCTCTCTTGGCTATGATGTTGACGGCGGCTCTGCACACGGACATGGCGTAATATTTCCCAGGTTCTGCAATGAGCTCCACCCCAGAGCCTTCTGGAAAATGCCGATCCAGGCTGGAGTTGATCACCTCCGCCATCTAATGTGGAGGGAAGGGCCGGAGTGGAGTTCTTCTTCCGATCGGCGGCAACCCCCCTAGCCACAGTTCACGGTTCCGAGGGGAATCCGACCCGGGGGACTAATAGTAAATATTTGGCCTTGCTAAAATCACACCTCCTCCAAGAGGCCTTCCCCGATTAAGCCCTCAGTTTCCCTTCTCCCTCTCCTTTCTGTGTCGCTGTGTGTCGATCTGTCACCGTTAAGCACTTCCTAGTCACAGCCCCGCAGCACTTGGGTACATATCTGTAATCTATGTATTTATTTTTATGTCTGTCTTACCCGCTAGACTACAGCGTGGCTCAGTGGAAAGAGCCTGGGCTTGGGAGTCAGAGGTCACGGGTTCTAATCCCAGTTCCGCCACTTGCCGGCTGTGTGGCTTTGGGCAAGTCACTTAATTTCTCTATGCCTCAGTTACCTCATCTGTAAAATGGGGATTAAAACTGTGAGCCCCATGTGGGGCAACCTGATCACCTTGTATCCCCCAGCGCTTAGTACAGAGCTTTGCACATAGTAAGCGCTTAACAAATACCAACATTATTATTATTAATCTTGTGGGCAGGAAACGTATCTACCAGCTCTTTCGCGTTATAGTCTCCCAAGTGCTTAGTACAATGCTTTGCATACAGTAAGTATTCAATAAATAGCATTGATTGATCGAATATCTGTGGAAGTACTCATCGGCAGCTCCGAGCCCCTCTAAGAGCTATCACAACCTGGAACCTGACAACCAGTCAAGACTAACCCCCCACCCAGTGCCTTCCAACTCCTCCTCCTTCCCCGCTTAACTCTCGATCGGCGGCCCTCTCACCTCCTCAAACGTGGGCACGAAGCTCTCGTTGCCCGGGAACCCGCCACCGATGTCCAGTAAACGCATCTCGTGCCCCTCTTGTCTTCCCATCTCAAACACCCGGTGGGCGTCCTCAATGGCCCGCCTGAAGGTTTGGGAGTTCTGGCAGCCGGAGCCCACGTGGAAACTGCACACACGGAAAGCAGTCAGCGTGGTCAGCCTCACCCCCGCATCCCCGATCGGGGCTGTGAGGAGAAAGTGGAGGACCGGGGAGGATTCCCTCAGGGAGCGCTCTCTCTCTCTCTCTTTCTCCCTCTCAGTCTCACCTGACTCCCACGACTGCAACGCCTAGTGCCCTCGCAGCCTCCAGCAGGCATGGGCAGCTCTCCAGGGGCGCCCCGAACTTCTCGCTCAGTTGGGCCAGGCTCTCCGAGTCTTCGGTCTTGATCCTGAGGACCATGCTGTGGGGAAAGGGAGGAGCGGGTCATTCTCTCAGGTCAGAAGACAAATGGAGAAAGGTTCTTGACTGCTCCCAGACACAGACCACTCCTCTTCCTGGGACAGCAGGTGAATGGTTCAGTACATTGTAAGCCTCAGTACATTTTTTTAATGGTATTTGCTAAGTACTTACGATGTGCAGGCACTGTAATAAGCAGTCGAGCAAATCCAAGCTAATCAGAGAAGCAGCATGGCTTAGTGGAAAGAGCCCGGTCTTGGGAGTCAGAGGTTGTGGGTTCTAATCCCGGTTCTACCCCTTGTCAGCTGTGTGACTATGGGCAAGTCACTTCACTTCTCTGTGCCTCAATTACCTCATCTGTAAAATGGGGATTAAGACTGTGAGCCCCATGTGGGCAACCTGATAATCGTGTATATACCCCAGTGCTTAGCACAGTACTTGGCACACAGTAAGCGCTTAACAAATATGATTATTGCACACATTATTATTATTATTATATGGTCCACTTTCCACATGGGGCTCATAGTCTTTATCCCAATTTTATAGAGGAAGGAACTGAAGCACAAAGAAGGGAAACGACTTGCTCAAGGTCATACAGCAGACAAGTGGGGGAGCCGGGACTCGAACCCAGATCCTTCTGACTCCCAGGCCCGGGCTCTATCCACTAGGACACTCTGCTTCAATACCCTAGATTCAAAGCCCTTGTTCCTTGCCTCAGTAGTGAGGTCTATATTGGCATCGTTAGAGAAAAGCCCCTTTCTAAGGGTGGACCAGAGGGTTCCAAACAATAAATAATAATAATAATAATAACTGTGGTATTTGTTAAATGCTTTCTATGTGCCAAGCACTGTACTAAGCGCTGGGGTAGATAAAAGATGATCAGCACAGACACAGTCCCTCTAGACTGTAAGGTCCTTACGGGCAGAGAACGTCTAATTCTGTTGTATTACAGTACAGAACTCTGCACATCATAAGTGCTCGATAAATGGGATTGATCGATTGATTGATGGGGCGCACAGTCTAAATAGGAGGGAGAATGGGTTTTGAACCCCCATTTTACGGATGAGGAAACTGAGGCACAGAGAACTTAAGCGAGTTGCCCAAGGTAGCCAGCAAACACCAGTGCCTTTTTCCTAGCACCTGGAGATTAAAGCCAACTGGGCAGTCGTCTTCTCTAGAGAACTGACCCAACCTTCCCTCCACCACACTTCAGTGTGGGGACCTGGACAGCTGAAGACATTAAGGAAATTTGCTTAGAGAACTGGCCTGCTGTTTGGCTTCGGGCAAGTCGCTGAACCTGTCTGGACCTCATTTGCCCCATCTGTAAAACGAGGATAAAAATAGCTGAAAACAGTTGGAATTTAAATTGAAAACTCCAGAAGGGACGGGATTGGTGTCTGATTGGATTGCTCTGCATCTACTCCTGCACTTAGCAAATAATGTTTGTGATAAATGTAAGAAGCGGTATGTTCTAGTGGATAGAGCAGAGCCTTGAGAGTCAGAAGGACCTGGGTTCTAATCTTGCCTGCTGTGTGACCTTGGGCAAGTCACTTCACTTCTCTGGCCCTCATTTACCTCATCTGGAAAATGGGGATTAAGACTGTGAACCCCATGTGACAGGGACTATGCCCGACCTGATTAGCTTGTATCTACCCCAGCGCTTAGTACGGTGCTTGACACACAGTCGGCACTTAACAAAATACCATCATCACATCACCATCATTATTATTATGATCATGAGTATTCTGTTTATAGTGGACCTAATAATAGAGGAATTCATCTTGAAGAACGTCAGTCAAACCACTGATCCCCAACCTTTTATAAAAGGGCGACTTGTCCACGGGTTCTTGAGGATCCCCACCCCGTCGGTGAAGGAGAACCCCCCCGACCTTTGGGAACGTATCCTCACCTGGCGGTGGGATGGAACTTGGCCACCTTGGTGAGCTCCCCCTCGTTGTCGAAGGTCATCAGCCGCACCCCGTGACTGGCCGCGAACTGGATGTGGGACGTCTGTTTGCAGGGGTTGGCGTAGATGATCCGGGCTGCTGGGACTCCCAGCTCCAACACCTGCTCCAGCTCCCCCTGAGCGACCCAGAGCACAGGGTTACACAGGCTCCTCCCTCTGCCCCCACCCACTGCAGTCAGCACCTGAGGTTGTGCCAGGGATCGGGGGAAATGGGGCTGGGGGAAGAGATTGACCAAGAGTAGAGGGGACCCTGCAACATGAGAGAAACAGCCATAATTCTTGGGTTCCCTTCCACGCTGGGAAGACGATACACAATCCACTCCGAACGAGAGATGGGAGGAGAGGGGAGGGTGGAGGTAGAGGACGTCGGCCCAGAAGCTTCACCACTGAGCCGTCGAGGAACTCTTCACTGCCAGCGAGCCCCTGGCCACTGGAAATTTCAGGCTGGCTCACGGGAGCAATCTGGCTGGATGTTCCTTCCCTCCGGTTCGACGGTTTACCTCCACGGTTCCACTTAGAAGTAGACTTTGGGCTCCCTGGTTATCGGATGCTAGCAGACAGCAGCAGTAGAAAGCAGGAGGAAGTGAGAGCAGAGAGTCCTTTCCGTGCCCTCAAGGGAGTTTAGAATACCAATCTTTAGCCCCAGAATGAAAACTTCCTCCTAAAATGGGCTTCTGCCCCAGCCCAGACCTAGTAGTCCTCAATTTGCTTCATGACCACCGGACCAAGGCACGACTTGGAGACTGAAGTAGGAGAGAGTCAGACAGAGAGGACACTGATGACGAATTCCCTAGGTTTTAGTGGATCTGGCCAAGGGGATCGAACGATCACTTAGGTACTACTTATAGTCCAAAACGTCTCACTTTCTGACCCCAACCAGGGAGAATCTCAGAATTCCAGTTTCCTGGATGAAGCTTCCAGGATTGGGATCAAGGATGAAGTTGGGTGACCACAGTAGGGGCAGGGGATGGGTCCAAGGCAAGACAGAGGTGCTCCGCCCCCCACCACTAGAAAGGGCAAGAAGTCCAGCTTCCCTCCCCGCCCCCACAGGCCACCAGGCCTGTCCCGTGGGGAAACCCGACCCCAGCCTCAGACTGGGACCCGTCACTTTCTGGCCACCCTGGGACCTTCGCTCATCCCCACGGTCCCTCCCCTTCTTCCCCAGGGCTGGTTAGAGCTACCTGGCTGGCACAATCAAACCCAGTGCCCAGATTCTTCAGGGTCTGCAGCGCCCAGGGGCTGTTGTTGCATTTCACGGCGTAAAACGGCGTCACCCGGGGCAGAGCCCGCAGGAAGCCCCGGTGTCTCCGGACCAGCTCTCCCAGGTCGGCCACCAAGAAGGAGTCTCTCTGCTCCTGCGGGAAGAAGTGTGAGGGGCCGGTTCTGGAGGAGTCTGGGGGGGCGGGGCAGAGAGACCAGCCACCGACACTCACCCCTGGGTATTGGGCAAGCAGGGACTGGTTCATCAGGACTCAAAGAGGACTAACGCAACCAGGGAGGGGACTGAGTAGTTCCTCCAATCAATCATTCATATTTATCGAGCGTTCACTGTGCAGAGCACTGTACTAAACGCTTGGTAAGGGACAATATAACAGAGTTGGTAGACACATCCCTTGCCCACAACAACCTTACAGTCCTTCAAGCCCCAGAAGCCCTGAACCCATCATCCTGGCCGGGACCTAGTGGAAAGACCGAGGGCCAAAGAGTCAGGAGACCTAGGTTCTAATCTTGGCTCTGCCACTTGTTTACTGTGTGACTGTGGGTAATTCACTTCACTTCAATCAGGATGGGGCAGACTGATTGAGTGCTTTAAAGCCGATGGTAAGGAGCTGCTGTTTGATGTGGAGATGGATGGGCAACCAGTGGAGGTTCTTGAAGAATGGGGAGATGTGGACTGAACGAGTTTTGAGAAAAATAATCTAAGCAGCAGAGTGAAGTGTGGATTTGAGTTGGAAGGGAGAGGGGGCAGGGAGGTCAGCGAGGAGACGGACGCGGTCGTCGAGGTGGGATAAATTACCAGGTGGCCTCTCCAGGGGCCAGCTTCTGCCTGGAAACCCTGAGCTTCCACTTCTTAAAGCTGGGTTAAGACCCTAAGGAGGTCAGGGGCCAGCTCTGTACAGTTAACATTGCGAGCTCCTTGAAGGCAGGGAATCTGCCTTGTTTCCATAACATTCTTCCAAACCCATAGTTCAGTGTGTGGGCCTCAGTAGGTGCTAAGTAAATATCATTGACTGGTGAATTATACAGAGACGAACACGCCTGTTAGATCCTCCCAGACTAGAGGACCCCACAGAAGAATTGGGGACCACTGTAACTCCTCTCTAGGCTGTAAGCTTCTTGAGGGCAGGGCTCGTGTCCAACAACTATGCCATGCTCTCCCAAGCACTTAGAATAGTGTTCTGCACAAAATAAACACTCAAAAAATTCCATCAACCATTTTCAGTTTTCACAGCGTGGGGGGAGGAAAGCGACACATCAATTATGGAACACCTCTCAAGTCTCATTTCCTTCACATGAGCGTAAGCCTTGAACAATGAAGCCCCTTACCGAGAGGGAAAGCTCTTGGATTTTTTGCTGTAGAAACTGTAGAGCCGACACGCCTTCTTCCCGAAGGATGAGGCCATTTTTCTCCTCACAGCCGGCTGCAATCCCTTCTTCCCGACCGGCCGTGACGGTCCCGGGAGGAGAGGTGCCTGGGAATTGAGACTGAAGTCCATTTAGTGTATCAACTGTGAGAGGCAAACAGGCTGATTCCAGTTCTGCATCTTTTAGAGCAGCCTCTCGGGAGCCTAGAAGTCATCTCGTCACAGACCCTTTCCCCAGCCTGATTCGTCCCTCATCCCCCCAGCGGAGGCACCAACCGGGGAAGGAATTTAAAAGAATAAAGTCCTCGAGCTTATACAAGCAGAGATTTTAGCCTTGAGAAGCTCTCTTTTCAGCCCTGAAATTTGGAAGTGTCCCCTTACGGTGACATCACTCTTGTAAGGTTTCTCAGGTTTCGCTGGGTTTAAAATATAAATGTCTCTCCCCCCTCCCCTCACTAGACTGTGAGATCCTTGGGGCACAGGCTATGACTTCTATAATTTTCCTTGGAATTTTCCAGCAGCACCAAATCCTTGTCCTCTACCTTCTGTCTACCCAAGTCCTATTAGAGAAGGGAAGTGGCATGGCCTAATGGATAAAGCCCAGGCCTGGGAGTCAGAAGGACCTGAGTTCTAATCCCGGTCTGCCACTTGCCTGCTGTGTGACCTTGGGCAAGTCAGTTCACTTCTCTGGGCCTCAATCCCTCATCTGTAAAATGGGGATGAAGACTGTGAGCCCCAAGTGGGACAGGGACTGTGTCCAACCCGATTAGCTTGTAATAATACTAATAATGTTGGCATTTGTTAAGTGCTTACTATGTGCAAAGCACTGTTCTAAGCGCTGGGGAGGATACAAGGTGATCAGGTTGTCCCACGTGGGGCTTACAGTCTTAATGCCCATTTTACAGATGAGGGAAGTGAGGCACAGAGAGGTTAAGTGACTTGCCCAAAGTCACATAGCTGGCAAGCAGCAGAGTAGGGATTTGAACTCATGATCTCTGAATTCCCAGCCCGTGCTCCTCCCACTGAGCCACGCTGCTCCTCTTGTATCCACCCTAGCACTTAGTACAGTGCCTGTCACATAGTAAGTGCTTAACAAATACCAGAGTTATTATTGTTAGATGCAAGCTCTTTGTGGGCAGGGAACATGTCCCATATTTGTGTTGTATTTTCCCAAGTGCTCAGTATGGTGCACTGAATCCAGTGGGCTTTCAATAAATACCTTTACTACTACTAGAGAAGCTACCAGCGTGGCTTAGTGGAAAAGAGCATGGGCTGGGGAGTCAGAGGTCGTGGATTCTAATCCCGGCTCCGCCACTGATCAGCTGTGTGACTTTGGGCAAGTCACTTGACTTCTCTGTGCCTCAGTTCCCTCATCTGTAAAATGGGGATTAAGCCTGAGAGCCCTACGTGGGACAACTTGATTACCCCAGCGCTTAGAACAGTGCTCAGCACACAGTAAGCGCTAAACGATTGCCATCATCATTATTATTATTACTAGTTTCATTTCCACCCCATAAGGCTTTAGCAAAAGATCGATTACTGACTGCAAGCTCTTTGAGGGCAGGGATCTATCACCATCTCCCAGTCTCTTAGTGCTGTGCTAGGCACACAGTAGGTGCTCAATCATTACAATTGATTGATTGACTCAGGGAGCGACAAGAATAAAGAGAACAGGGCCAATACTGCCATACTGATGTCGGTCCCAGGCTGAGGGCAACTTGAAATCCTGAAGGAGCGGACCGCCTGAGGGGAGAGTGGACTACAGCCTGAGGGGAGAGTAGACTCACCCAAGAAAGCGAGCTTGGGCGTGCACGTCCCAGAGAAGAGAAGACGACGGCGGCCATGTCGGGGTGGGCCGTAGAAGACTCGGGGACCTGGAACTGGGAAATTTGCACCCCGGCTGCCTTGGGCAGGAAATCCCTGGAATAGTCTGCTCAGGCAGGGAGGATGTGAAGTTCTGGCCCTCCAAATTGGATTTTTAGAAGGAAGATGGAAACTCCAAATGGGCAGAGCCATTTTACCTCACACCTTCCTTTAGGTTTACGGGGAGAAGGCGGGGCCCCTGTCCAGACGCAGATTTCGGTGACCTAGAGAGCGTGAGGGAGAGTTCGAAGGTCTTCCTCGAGGCTGATTTACTGTCCTTTCTGCTGCAGTGAAATCAAAAGGAGAAAAACTTTGGCTGGATGCCCCGCTCCCCCGTGCCCACCTCACCTGTCGCCGCCCGAGGAGGACTGCCCGAAGACGGGAAACTGGGCGGAGAGCGGAGGGGAAACTGAGAGGGTGGCTCTCCCGGGACTGGTCCTCCCTGCTCGGCCGGCCCTCGGTGGTCTTCCCCCACACCTCTGACTAAGCTGTCACGGAAGAATTGGCAGTGGATTTCGCTTCGGGTGGGATGGTGCCAGGACTCTGACAGCAGGACTTTTGCTCAAAAAAGTTAATGGCAAACTTGAAAGTTAGAACCTAGCAGTTAAGCAAATCTGTAGAGTCGCTTGCAAAAATTATTTATTGCCCACACGACAGGGGCCCAATTTTGGTCACAAACAGGGGCGAACAGCTGGAGGCATCCAGTTAGCGGGCACCAAAAAGGGGGAGGAAGGGAGACCCAGCAAGTCTCAGCGCCACAGAACAATCGATCGATCGATCGATCAATGACGTTTATTGAGCGCTTACTGGGTGCAGAGCACTGTACTAAGTGCTTGGGAGAATACATTATAACCGAGTTGATAGACAAGTTCCCTGCCCATAACAGGCTTATAATCTAGAGGGGGTGACAGACTCAATATAAATGAATAAATTACAGATATGTACGAAAGTGCTGTGGGGCTGAGAGTGAGGGGGGTGAGAAAAGAATGCAAATTCAAATGCAAGGACAACACGGAAGGGAGTGGAGAAGTGCTTAGTACAGTGCTCTGCACAGAGTAACCACTCTATAAATATGACTGATTGCTTGAACTGGTGTGAGAGTGGGAGGATGAGAGTGGGAGTGAGGATGTATGAATGGATCAGAGTTAGGTTTTGATTGGGGGAGAAGGGAAGGAGGACGGAGACGGGGAGGCAGCTAAAACAATACCAAGAAAAGGGGGAGTCTGAGTAAATCGGAATCCTCTCATTTGCCGCCAACTCACTGAGAGGAAGAAATGGTTCGTTGGTGGAAGGATTTTTTTGGGATTGCGTTAATGTCGTACTTTGCTGTGGAACAAACGGGAGGAAATAGGGACTGATAATATAACCCTGCCACCGGCAAACCACATCACCCACCAGCTCTCTTGGGTCTCTCTGTTACCTCCCATATACATGTCACTCCCTCTCTCTCATTGCCTTTCCTCATTTTTTCTCCCCTCTGTTCTCAGACCATTGAAAGCCCCCACCTCCGTGTACATCCTGAGCCCCGTTCCACTTTGAATCCTAGAAGATACGGTCATTTTAACTCAAAGGCACTCCCAGAACCAAAGAGCACAGGCAAAGATATTCCTGGAAAGGAGGAAGAAGAGGGAGACAGAAGCAGCCCGGCCTCGTGGGAAGAGCTGAGGCCTGGAAGTCAGAAGACCTGGGTTCTTTTCCCAGCTCTGCCAAATATTTGTTCTGTGACCCTGGGAAAGTCACTCACTCCTCCTGTTCTCCCTCCAGACTTAGACTGTGAGACCTGTGTGGGACAGGGATTGTGTCCAAACTACTTGACGTGTATCTACCCCAATACTTAGTGTTTGGCACGTAGTAAGCCCTTAACAAATACCATTAAAAAAATATAGATAAACCCAGAGAGGCAGAAAGGGTGAAGCTGACTACTGACCCATCAGTGCCTAATGCTTGCCATCCAGCTTGGAGACAGGAGGATGGACTAGATGACCTTTGGAAAACCTTTCCAGTTCCAGGATGCAGAATCACAATGTAACCATTGGGTACAAAGGAGACCCCTGGCCCAGAACAGTGACAGAAAATAATAATAATCATAATAATTTTGATATTTGTTAAGTCCTTATTATGTGCCAATCAATGTACTATGATGTGGGATACATACAAGATAACCAGGTCCCACATGGGGCTCATAGTCTAAGTAGGGGGGAGACAAAGCATTGAATCCCTCTTTTGCAGATGAGGGAACTGAGGCCCAGAAAAGTGGAGTGATTGGCCCAAGGTCACACAGCAGGTAAATGGCAGAACGCAGGTCCTCTAACTACCAGGCCTGTGCTCTTCTCATTCCCTACATTCCCCAGGGGTCCCAACCCCCCTTCCCCAGCTTGGGACCCAGTCTGGAGCTGTGACTGATCCACTGCATCTTCCCATCATGTGTTCTTTTCTTGTTTTATTGATCTTACCTGGCTAAAGCAGAGTAATATTGTGCACAGAAAACAGCAGTCTTGGGGTACAGGAACTGGGGAGTGGGCAAGGAGGGAAAGCTGTGTTTGGCATTGGGGGGTTAGGTAGTAAGAGGAAGCTTAGCTCTGGCCCGTAGACTGTAAACTTCTTGTGGGCAGGGATCACCTCAACTAACTGTTCTATGGTACTCAATCCAGTGCTTGGAACACTATAAAAGCAGTGTGGCTTAGTGGAAAGAGCAGGGGCTTGGGAGTCAGAGGTCATGAGTTCTAATCCTGGCTCCACCATTTTTCAATTTTTTGACTTTGGGCAAGTCACTTCACTTCTCTGTGCTTCAGTTCCCTCATCTGTAAAATGGGGATTAAGACTGTGAGCCCCAAGTGAGACAGGGACTGTGTCCAACCTGATACATTTGTATCTATCCCAGCACTTTGAACACCGCATGGCACATAATGAGTGCTTAACAAGTACCACATTTTTTTAAAATTGTATTTCCCAAGACCCTAGTCCAGTGCTGGGCTCACGGTAAGTGCTCAATAAATACAATTGATTGTTTGACGGACCATGAGTCTAACTTCACGTTCATTCAGCGCTCAGCGCCCTCATCCCCCTCCACTTCAGGAGTCAGGGCACCTCGGCAAGAAGGAGGACACAAACAACAGAAAACCTAATTGAAGGTAAAGCAGCTCCTCAGGCCACCCCCACAATTAGCAGATCTGCCCCTTACCCCTGGCCCACGTCCTGCCTCTGGCCTGGAAGGCCCTCCCTCCTCAAATATGCCAGACAGTGACTCTCCTCCTCTTCAAAGCCTTCCTCGAGAAGCCGTGTGGCTCAGTGGCAAGATCCTGGGCTTGGGAGTCAGAGGTCATGGGTTCGAATCCCAGATCTGCCACTTAACTGGGTGACCGTGGGCAAGTTACTTAATTTCTCTGTGCCTGAGTTACTTCATCTGGAAAATGGGGATTAACTGTGAGCCTCACGTGGGACAACCTGATTCCCTGTATCTACCCCAGCGCTTAGAACAGTGCTCTGCACATAGTAAGCGCTTAACAAATACCAACATTATTATTCCTGAAGCCCATCCCCTCCAAGAGGCCTTCCCAGACTAAGCCCACCTTTTCCTCACCTCCCACTCCCTTCTGCATTGCCCTGACCTGCTCCCTTTGCTCTTCCCCCGGGCTCCACAGCACTTAGGTATATAGCTGTAATTGTATTTATTTGTACAGTCTGTTTATTGGTATTGATGCCTCTCTCCCCGCTCTAGACTCTGAGCTCCTTGTGGGCAGGGATTACCACGGTTGATTGTCATGTTGTTCTTTCCCAAGCGCTTAGCACAGTGCTCTGCACTCACTAAGCGCTTAGTAAGTACATTGAATCCTGCCTCTCCAAAGGGCGAATTTTTTTGTCCACTTTTTTGTCTAAGTTTGGCCACTTTCCACGGGAGGCCCGGACGGACGCTGCGAGGTTCTTCGAGGGTCCAGCCGGGGGCGGCGTTGGATTAGGGACGGGCAGGGCGGGCGGCCGAAGAGGATCCGGGGGTCCTTGTGGATGAGGAGAGATGTGGAGTGGGCATCGGGGGTGTCTACTAGGGATGGGGGCTCCCTTTAGGAAAGCCAGTGGCTGCAAGGCAGAAAAGAGGCGAAAACCTCAAATGAACCAGAAGTCAGAGGGACCTGGAATCTAACCCCTGCTCCGCCCCTTGTCTGCCGGGTGACCCTGGGTAAAAGTCACTTCCCCAAACTGTACTTTCCCGGCGCTTAGTACAGTGCTCTGCACACAGTAAGCCCTCAGTAAATACGACTGAATGAGTGAATGAGCTTCTCCGTACCTCAGTTCCCTCATCTGTTAAAGGGGGATTGATTCTGTGAGCCCCCTGTGGGACAGGGACTGTGTCCAAGCTGAATAGCTTGAACTACCCCAGTGCTTAGTACAGCACCTGGCACGTAGTAAGCGTTTATAAATAGCTTTTTTAAAAAAGACTGTGAGTGGCTCGGTTTCCCACTGTCTCATTTCCATTTCTCCCCCAGTAGACTGTAACCTTGTTAAGAGCAGGGTACATGTCTATGGTATTGTGCTCTCCCAAGTGCTTAGTAAAGTGTTCTGCACATAGTAAGCACTCAACAAATGCCACCGATTGCTTGACCACCGCAGACATTATAAATACTCCTTTTTCAGAGGATGGAGGCTCAGTGGTAGTACTTAGTACAGTGCTTTGCACACAGTAAGTGCTCAATAAATCAATGCGATCGACTGACTTAGATTGTGAGCCCTGTGTGGGACAGGAACTCTGTTTGGCCTGATCATTCTTTATCTTCTCCACAGTTTAGAACAGTGCTTGACACATCATGGGTTCGAATACCGACTCTGCCTCTTGTCAGCTGTGTGACTGTGGGCAAGTCACTTCACTTCTCTCTGTCTCAGTTCCCTCATCTGTGAAATGGGGATGAAGACTGTGAACCTCACGTGGGACAACCTCATTCCCCTGTATCTACCTCAGCGCTTAGAACAGTGCTCTGCACCTAGTAAGCGCTTAACAAATACCAACATTATTATTATTATTATTATTTAACAAATACTGCCATCATCATCATCATTATTATTGGTAGTATTAATAATAATAATGTTGGTATTTGTTAAGCGCTTACCCTGTGCAAAGCACTTTTCTAAGCGCTGGGGGGATGCAAGGTGATCTTGTCCCACGTGGGGCTCACGGTCTTTATCCCCATTTTACAGATGAGGTAACTGAGGCCCAGAGAAGTGAAGTGACTTGCCCAAAGTCACACAGCTGACAAGCAGCGGAGCCGGGATTAGAACCCATGACCTCTGACTCCCAAGCCCGGGCTCTTTCCACTGCAGCAGCAGAGAAGCAGCACAGCCTAGTGGATAGAGTACGGGCTTGGGAGTCAGAAGGACCTGGGTTCTAATCCCAGATCCCCCTCTCCCCCACCTTGTCTCCTCTGTGACCGTGGGCAAGTCATCACTTCACTTCTCTGTGCCTCAGTGACCTCATCTATAAAATGGGGATTAAGACTGCCCATGTGGGTCAACCTGATAATCTGGTATCTCCCCCAGCGCCTAGAACAGTGCTTGGCATTTAGTAAGTGCTTAATACCAATAAAAAAGCAGTAGCAGTAGTAATAAAGCTCACCTTAGGTGCTGGCTGAGAGTGTAGTGGACAGATGGCATTGGGAAACCATTGAAGCTGGAGAACATGGTCAGCGAGTACGATCCCATGTTCTTAAAGACCAGCCAATCCCCCACCTCCAGCTCCGGCAGCAAGATGTCCTCCTGGGAAATCTTGTCCATCGCATCGCAGGTGGGTCCCCACAGGATGCAGGGGTAAAGTGGGGGCTCGGAGCTGAACGTCTGCACCAAGAGCACAGCGTGAGGGACTTGGGGGGAACCCATCTAGTGAGATCATCTACATTTCACTTAGAACAATAAGTCATAAATCGATGATTTACGATCGCTCCTTAAACCCCGGTCCCTCGCTTCCCCCTTGCCCCTTTAGCCCCCGTCTCTCTATCTCCACTCGCCGCAGGCTACGTAGGGGACCGGGATCCTGGTGGGGACGTCGCCCTCTGGGTTGCCACTTGCCTTCATCACGACGGGCTTCAACTTTGGGTCTTCCATGCTGGACATTTGGAACAAACCGTAGCAACCATCGTTGAGGTAATACATCATCTTCCTGCTGCCATCTTTGGGAGAGAAATCAACGTGGCACTTCACTGATCGGCCTTCTTGTCGGTAGATAATGATAATAATAATCGTGGTATTTATTAAGCGCTTACTATGCGCCAGGCACTGGACTAAGCACTGGGGTAGATGCGAGACAATCAGGTCCCACGTTAGGCTCATGGTCTAAGGGGGAGGGAGAACCGGTGTTGAATCCCCATTTTAATTCATTCAATAGTATTTATTGAGCGCTTACTATGTGCAGAGCACTGTACGAAGCGCTTGGGATGAACAAGTCGGCAACAGATAGAGACGGTCCCTGCCGTTTGACGGGCTTACGGTCTGATCGGGGGAGACGGACAGACGAGAACGATGGCAATAAATAGAGTCGAGGGGAGGAACATCTCGTAAAAACAATGGCAACTAAATAGAATCGAGGCGATGTACAATTCATTAACGAAATAAATAGGGTAATGGAAATATATACAGTTGAGCGGACGAGTACGGTGCTGTGGGGATGGGAAGGGAGAGGTGGAGGAGCAGAGGGAAAAGGGGAAAAAGAGGGTTTAGCTGCGGAGAGGTGAAGGGGGGGTGGCAGAGGGAGTAGAGGGAGAAGAGGAGCTCAGTCTGGGAAGGCCTCTTGGAGGAGGTGAGTTTTAAGTAGGGTTTTGAAGAGGGGAAGAGAATCAGTTTGGCGGAGGTGAGGAGGGAGGGCGTTCCGGGACCGCGGGAGGACGTGGCCCGGGGGGACGGCGGGATGGGAGAGACCGAGGGACGGTGAGGAGGCGGGCGGCGGAGGAGCGGAGCGTGCGGGGTGGGTGGTAGAAAGAGAGAAGGGAGGAGAGGTAGGAAGGGGCGAGGTGATGTAGAGCCTCGAAGCCTAGAGTGAGGAGTTTTTGTTTGGAGCGGAGGTCGATAGGCAACCACTGGAGTTGTTTAAGAAGGGGAGTGACAGGCCCAGATCGTTTCTGCGGGAAGATGAGCCGGGCGGCGGAGTGAAGAATAGACCGGAGCGGGGCGAGAGAGGAGGAAGGGAGGTCAGAGAGAAGGCTGACACAGTAGTCTAGCCGGAATATAACGAGAGCGCGTAGCAGTAAGGTAGCCGTTTGGGTGGAGAGGAAAGGGCGGATCTTGGCGATATCGTAGAGGTGAAACCGGCAGGTCTCGGTAACGGATAGGATGCGTGGGGTGAACGAGAGAGACGAGTCAAGGATGATACCGAGATCGCGGGCCCGAGAGACGGGAAGGATGGTCGTGCCATCCTCGGTGATAGAGAAGTCTGGGAGAGGACCGGGTTTGGGAGGGAAGATGAGGAGCTCAGTCTTGCTCACGTTGAGTTTTAGGTGGCGGGCCGACAGCCAGGTGGAGACGTCCCGGAGGCGGGAGGAGATGCGAGCCTGAAGGGGGGGGAGAGGACGGGGCGGAGATGTAGATCTGCGTGTCATCTGCGAAGGGATGGTAGTCAAAGCCGTGAGAGCGAATGAGTTCACCGAGGGAGTGAGTGTAAATGGAGAACAGAAGAGGGCCAAGAACTGACCCTTGAGGAACTCCGACAGTTAAAGGATGGGAGGGGGAGGAGGCGCCGGCGAAGGAGACCGAGAATGACCGGCCAGAGAGGTAAGAGGAGAACCGGGAGAGGACGGAGTCCATGAAGCCAAGGTGAGATAAGGTATGGAGGAGGAGGGGATGGTCGACGGTGTCAAAGGCAGCAGAGAGGTCAAGGAGGATTAGAATGGAGTAGGAGCCATTGGATTTGGCAAGAAGGAGGTGAGGGAACCGAGGCACAGAGAAGTTAAGTGACTTGCCCATGATCACGCAGCAGACAAGTGGCAGAGCTGGGATTAGAAGCCAGGTCCTCCTGACTCCCAGGCACGTGGTCCATTCACTAGGTCGTGATGCTTCTCTAAGAACTTACTATGTACCTAGAACCCTACCAAGCACTGGTGGAGATGGGAGATAATCAGGTTGAACCCAGTCCTCATCCCACACGGGGCTCACAGTCTTAAACCCCATCTTACAGATGAGGGAACTGAGGCCCAGAGAAGCGAAGAGACTTACCCAAGGCCACACAGCAGACAAGTGGCAGAGTAGAAGTGATTTAGACAGATTGAAACGATGGTAAAAAAAAATCAGATGAAAAGTAAAAGGAATAAGAAGATAGGGAACTGAGAGATAGAAAACGCCCCCCAAATTCAGGATGCGGAGAAGCTCTCCAGGCTCAGAGTCGACCGAGATCTGCTCCAACCTGGAGGTCAGAAAACACCACCCACCTTTCTCCACCGTGGCCTTCTTGGCAATGATGTTTAAGGCGGACACGTAAACCGAAGTGGCATAGTACCTTCCGGGCTCTGCAATGATCTCCGTGCCACAGCCCTCTGGAAAATAGTGGGCCAGCGCTGTCCTGATGCCCTCTGCCATCTGAGGGGGAGAGGCCATCGTAATAATAGTATTTATTAAGAAAGTACTGTGTGCCCAGCTCGCTTTGGGCAGGGAGTGTGTCCGCTAGCAGGATGGCGTAATGGCTAGAGCTCGGGTCTGAGAGGCAGAAGGAACTGGGTTCCAATCCCGGCTCCGCCACTTGTCTGCTGTATGACCTTGGGCAAGTCACTTTACCTCTCTGTGCCTCAGCTACCTCATCTGGAAAATGGGTATTGAGAGCGTGAACTCCATGTGGGACAGGAACGGTGTCCAACCTGATTATCTACTCTAGCACTTAGTACAGTTGTAAGCGCTTAACAAATGCCTTAAAAAATAGTTCTATTGTACTCTCCCAAGTGCTTAGTACAGTGCTCTGCACACAGAAAGTGCTCAATAAATACGATCGACTGACTGGCTGACTGACTGTGCTAAATACTGTGGTCAGTATAAATTTATCAAATTGGATGCAATCCCCATCACAAGGGGTTCGCAATCTAAGGGAGAAAACAGTGATTTAATCCCTATTCTACATCCCCTTTTGGGGGAGTAAGTAGCTAACAGGTCGAGGGAGACGTAGCCTAGATCCTCGCGGTGACGGAAGGAGCAAATGAGTCAGTTTGCCAATCATTAAATCGACGGCTCAGTTCACAGTAGAGGCTGAGAAGTGTTTCAAGTTCCTAAGAGGTAATATGCCATATAAACTATTATTGCCAACAACAATGAGGAGTAGCATGGCCTAGCGGAAAGAACACGGGCCGGGGAGTCAGAGAACCTGGGTTCTAATCCTGGCTTTGCTATTGGCTTGCTGGGTGATCTAGGGCAAGTCACTAAGTTCTCTGCGTCTCAGTTTCCTCATCTGTAAAATGGGGATTCAATACCTGCTCTGCCCCCTCATTAGACTGTGAGCCCCAGGTGGGCCAAGGACTAGTGTCCAACCTAATTAACTACCCCAAGGGCTTAGAACAGTGTTGGACACATAGCGAGCACTTAATACAATAATAATCATAACAATAACAATATCCTCTCTAGGTGAAATAGATTTCCACCATACTGTTTAATAACGATGGCAATAATAATTGTGCTATTTTAAAGTGTTTCTTAAGTGTCAGAGAACTGAGATGAACTTCGGATAAGTAGGAGATAATCAGATCGGACACAGTTCCTGTTGGACGGCCTAGTGGAAAGAGCACGGGCCTGTGACTCAGAAGGACCTGGGTTCTAATCCCTGCTCTACCACTTGTCAGCTGCTGTGTGACCTAGGATAAATCACTTCACTTCTCTGGGCCTCAGTTCCCTCATCTGTAAAATGGGGATTGAGACCGTGAACCCCAGGTGGGACAGGGACCGTATCCAACCTGATTTGCTTGTATCCACCCCAGAGCTTAGTGCCACATAGTAAGCGCTTAACAGATACCATGATTATTATATGGGACTCACAATCTAAGAGGTGGGGAGAGGAGAAATTATTATTATTAAGGTATTTGTTAAGCTCTTATCATGGGCCAGGCACTGTTCTAAGCACTGGAGTAGATACAAAGTAATAAGGCCAGGCCGAGTCCCTATCCCACATAGGTTTCGCGGTCTAAGTATTCATCCCCATTTTACAGATGAGGGAACTGAGGCTCAGAGAGGTTAAATTACTTGTCCGAGAGCTGGAACTTTTTCTATCTGGGTTCACTATGAAAACAAACTGCCCCGCTGTTTTCTGTTTGTTGGGGAACTTCCAGACCTTTTCTCAAGCACTCTCACCTCCTCAAACGTGGGCACAAAGCTCTCAGTGCCAGGGAAGCCACCACCGATGTCCAGAAAATGCATCTCGTGTCCCTCTTGTCTTCCCATCTCAAACACCCGGTGGGCGTCCGCGATGGCCTCCTCATAGTTCTGGACCCTCTGACATGCAGAGCCCACGTGGAAGCTGATGAAGGGGTGACGGTGTCAGGACAAGGGCAGTTGGCCCGAGGGCCCCCCACCCTTTTGGCCCCCACACCCTATTCAGCAGAGGTGTCGTCAGATCAGTGAGGAGGAAAATTTATAAAGAGAAGCCCCAAGTAAAACCAGACCTCATCTCCTAGACTGTTAGATCATTGTGGGCAGGCAATGTGTCTACTGTTCTATTGTACAATCCCAAGCACTGAGAACACTTTTGCTTTGCACACAGTAAGCTCTCCATAAATACGATTGAATTAAAGATGTCCTTTCTTCCAAGGCTGCAGCAGGGACAGGACTCAAATAACTTTCGTCGAGGGACGAGAAGGTGCTGTAGGGAGCGGGTGGCCATCGTGGGTCAGAGTCTATGGGCCGGGCAGCAAGAGAGGTGGGTGGACCCGGATGGGCCCGCCGGTGGAAACCAGAGGAGGGCGTGAGGAGGGGGACGACCACCGGCACAGAAAAACCTACAGGTCGGGTGCCCATCCCAGAGTCCTCCCCTTGAACCAACATCGACGTGGGCTAGACGGTTATCAGATCCAACCTTTTTCCCGTGAGGGAGTGCCGGTCTGGGTCCCAGCCTCCCTGGGGCCAAGGAATGAAGCAGCTCTGAAGAGCAACAGCGTTGGCTCGTCGGAAATGGGATCTCAGAACATCAGGCAGCAATCGAATTGTACATTCCAAGCGATTAGTACAGTGCTCTGCACATAGTAAGTGCTCGGTAAATACTATTGAATGAATGAATGAATTAATCCTGGTGAATCTTTGTCCGGTTGGCCCTCAGACAGGGGAAGATTAGGGAGATCCCTGGACAACCCCCACCAAAAAAAGGACCTCACTCAGGATGCCAAAGGGCAGCCCCCCAGGCTCCTCCCCTCAAAAGGTCAAAAAAAAAGGAGTTCTTACCAGACTCCTATCACGGCAATGTTTAAGTTCCTTGCTACGGCCAGTAAGCGTCTGCTCTGCTCCAGCGAAGCTCCGAACTTGGTGCTCAGAGGATGTAGGCTCTTACTGTCTTCTGTCCTGATCCTGAGAACCATCCTGCAGCCAAAATGGACGAAGGAGTTGGAAGAGGGAACGGTGGGGTGAGGCCGCCCAGTGCTACTGGTTGACGAAGACAAAGGGACCTGGAAACGTTCATTGGAAAGACTGGGATTTGGAGCCAAGTGGAGGATGGGACGTTTGGGACTTTAGGGGTCTGGCAGCACGTTGACGAGGAAACGGAGACGTCATCCACGTACCTGGCGCCGGGGTGGAACTTGGCCACCTTGGTGAGCTCCCCCTCGCTGTCGAAGGTCATCAGTTGCACCCCCTGACTGGCCGCGTACTGGATATGGGACGTCTGTTTGCAGGGGTTGGCGTAGATGATCCGGGTCGCTGGGACTCCCAGTCCCAGCACCTGTTCCAGCTCCGCCTGGTCGTAATAGCAGTCAGTCGATCAGTCAGTCGTATTTACTGAGCACTTACTGTGTGCAGGATGCTGTGCTAAGCGCTTGGGAGAGTACAATAGAAGAGTATAACAGACACATTCCCTGCCCATAATGAGCTTATAGCCTAGGAGGAGAGACGGTCATTAATATAAAGAAATAAATGACAGATATGGGCACAAGGGCTGTGGGGCTGGGAGGGGGGATGAATAAAGGGAGCAAGTCAGGGAGGCGCAGAAGGGAGTGGGAGAAAAGGAAAGGAGGGTTTAGTCAGGGAAGCCCTCTTGGAGGAGATGTGCCTTTAATGAGGCTTTGAAGATGGGGGAGAGTAGTTGTCGCTTATGAGGAGGGTGGGGTGTTCCAGAACAGAGGCAGGACATGGGCGAGTGGTCTGTGGCGAGAGAGCAATAGAAATGGTGTTGATTATTTGTACGGGCAATTCACTGCCCTAAGCGCTTGGGAAAGTCCCACAGAAACAGGAGAAACAAGCCCTGCTTGAGGGAAGCTTAATCTACAGAAGAAGACATTCAGTCAGTTTGCATTTACTGAGGGCTCACTGTGGGTACGGCACTGTACCAAACTGTTGGGAGAAGCAGCGTGGCTTAGTGGAAAGAGCACGGGCTTGGGAGTCAGAGGTCGTGGGTTCTAATCCTGTCTCCTCCGTTTGTCTGCTGTGTGACCTTGGGCAAGCCACTTAATAATAATAATAATGTTGGTATTTGTTAAGCGCTTACTATGTGCCGAGCACTGTTCTAAGCGCTGGGGTAGACACAGGGGAATCAGGTTCTCCCACGTGGGGCTCACGGTCTTAATCCCCATTTTACAGATGAGGGAATTGAGGCACCGAGAAGTTAAGTGACTCGCCCAAAGTCACACAGCTGACAAGTGGCCGAGCCGGGATTCGAACCCATGACCTGTGACTCCAAAGCCCGTGCTCTTTCCACTGAGCCGAGCACTTAACTTCTCTGTGCCTCAGTTACCTCAACTATAAAGTGGGGATTAAGACTGTGAGTCCCACGTGGGACAACCTGATTACCTTGTATCTACCCCAGCGCTTAGAACAGTGCTTGGCACATAGTAAGCACTTAACAAATACCATACCATTTCCAAAGAGTGCAGTTAGAATCCATAACTAAGAGTGCGATTGATTATATGTGGACAGGGGAAGGTACTGTGAGGTGAAACCCTACCAAGGATACTCCAGAGCTCCCCAGCCTTCCCCTGCACCCCTGGAAATAGAGGAACCCCTCTCCCAGCACAGTTCTGGGTCTTGAGCCAAAAGCCGAGGGAGCCACTGAGTTCCTGAGGAAAAGGAGAGGAGATGCCGATCTCTCCAGCTGGAAGATTTCCTTCTGCAAAGATCCCAAACAGGCCCCAGCGCTTAGAACAGTGCTCTGCACATAGTAAGCGCTTAACAAATACCAACATTATAGGCTAAGCCACATTTTCCAACAGGCCTCCCCTCCTCTCCTGTTTTTATTGTCCCGCAAGCTCCTAAGTGGAGAGCAAGCCGTTCAGATTTCCCATTCCAGATTCGATGCCAAAGCCAAAAGGAAGCGAAAGGAAAGACGGGACGACTCAATCTGCGCATTTCTTTTAGAAACGAGTTTCTTTTAGAACCCTAGGGCCTTCCTCACTGCTTCTTCCAGGAGGGAGGGGCATGAAGTTAGACCCCAATTCTGAGAAGCACTGTGGCTAAGTGAAAGAGAATGGGCCTGGGGAGTTGGAGGACCTGTGGTCTAATCCTGGATCTGCCACTTTTCTGCTATGGGACCAAGGGCCTCAGTTACCCCAGCAGTAAAATGGAGATTAAGACTGTGAGCCCCATGTGAGACACGGACTGTGTCCAGTTTGATTACCTTGTATCTACCCCGGTGCTTAATATAGTTCCTGGCACATACTAAGTACTTAACAAGTACCATTAAAAAGAAATGGAAATTAAAAAATACAAAAAAAAAAATAAAACACCCTTCCCTTCTACTTCTGTTCGCTCTGGTTTGAGTGTAAGTCTCAGGTCTACTGGGCCTAAAGAAAACCTCCAGAGAATGTGCTGTCTCCTCCTCCTCCCTCCACCCCGAGGCCCCTTGGGGATTACCTGGCTGGCACAGTCAAATCCGGTGCCCAGGCTCTTGAGAATCTGAAGCACCCAGGGGCTGTTGTTGCATTTCACAGAGTAAAATGGCATCACCCCGGGCAGAGCCTGCAAGAAGGCCTGGTGTTTCCGGACCAGCTCTCCCAGGTCGGCTACCAAGAAAGGGTCTCTCTGTTCCTGTGGGAAGAAAGTCATCTCTGCCCCTCCCGACCCTCCTGTCCCCGGTCCATTGCTCAGAACTCCCCGCCGTTACCATCCTGGAACGACCCAATCCTAATCCAGAGCCTGCCTTAACTCCTCTAATGCCAACCTACTCACTGTACATCGATCTCATCTATCTCACCGCTGACCTCTCGCCCACATCCTGCCTCTGCCCTTGAGAGCCTTCCCTCCTTACATCTGACAGACAATGACCCTCCCTTCAAAACCTTATTGAAGGCACAGCTCCTCCAAGAGGCCTTCTCTGCTTAAGCCCCCCTTTCCTCTTCTCCCACTCCCTTCTGCGTCGTCCTGACTTGCTCCCTCCCAGCCCCACAGCACTTAAGTACATGTCTGTAATTTCTTTATATTCACATCTTTCTCCCCTTCTAGACAGTAAGCTTGGTGTGGGCAGGGAATGTGCCTGTTATATTGTTGTGTTGTACCCTCCCAAGCTCTTAGGTTCAGTGCTCTGCACACAGTACGCGCTCAATAAATCCCACTGGCTGAATGAGTTTGGCACTGCCAGGCACCCTCAAGAACCCTCTAGGACCCTCCACCCAGTACTGCCCCCAGCCCCTCCCCAGTCTCCAGATTGGCAGGGCAACTGGTCCCGATCAATCATTTGAATTCATTGGGTGTCACTGTATGCAGGGCACTTTGCTGAGTACTTGGGAGAGTATAATAGAAGAGAGTTGGTAGACACGTTCCCTGCTCACGGGGAGCTTACAGTCAGCGCTTAGAACAGTGCTTTGCACATAATAAGCGCTTAACAAATACCACCATTTTTATTATTATTAGAGGGGGTGATAGACATTAACGTAAATAAATTATGGATATGTACATGGGTGCTGTGGGGTTGAATAAAAGGAGCAAGCACAAAGCACAAAGGTGACACAGAAGGAAGTGGGAGAAGAGAAAATGAGGGCTTAGTCGGGGAAGGCCTCTTGGAGGAGAGGTAGTTTTAGGCGGCTGAAACATAGATGTCCCAGGGGCGGCAGATAATCTCCTCGGACCCTAGGGACGGCTCAGCCTCAATTCAGTTGAGGGCAGGATAGCCTAGTGGAAAGAACATGGAACTAGATGTCCAGAGACCTACGTTCTTGTCCCAGCTCTGCCACTGCCCCGCTATCTAGTCACTTAATCTCTCTGGGCCTCCGTTTCATCTACAAAATGAGGATAAAATACCTTCTCTCTCCCTAGGGGGTGAATCCCTATGGGGCTCCTGCCCTGAGGCAGGAATAGGGGTTCTCTTACTGAGCAGGAGAGATCTCCGATCTTCCGCTGCAGGACCTTCCAGGAAGAGTCTCCTGGCTCCAGGACATGGAGGGGTTCCCGTTCTTCTCTGGTGTCAGCTGGGCACCCTGTGGGCCGGGGGCAGGCTTCAAAGGCTTGGGCAGAGCCTTGAGGGCAGACTCTAGGAGAAGAAATGACTTTGAAAATGGCCACCCGCTGCAGAGAGCCCTGGGGATTACAATGCCCATAGAATAGGACGCCCTCTTGGAGGATTTTTTTTAAAATGGTATTTGTAATGTGCTATGTGCCAAGCACTATACCAAGTGCTGGGGTAAATACAAGTTAATCAGGTTGGACCTAGTCCCTGTCCTACATAGGGCTCACAGTCTTAATTCCCATTTTACAGATGAATCACCATTTTACAAATGAAATCCCCATTTTAGAGATGAATATAAATGTAGTATTTTACAGAGGATATAATCCAGTTTAGGGGAAATGGCTCAGCCCATCTTTGGGGTCAACGGTGCCCCATTGCCCCCCAGATACGGTTTTCTATTCCTCCCAAGCCAACCCCCTAATCATCCCTCACTCTCAACTCTCCCACCTCTGCCTACACATTCCCCCACCCTAAAGCACCTCCATCTCTTCCTTTTTTTTTAAAGTCACCTCCTCCAGGAAGCATTCCCTGATTAATCCCACCACCTTCACCCTTGCCAGCCCATCAGTCACTATTTATTATTCCTTCAATTGTGCCTATTATTTATCTATTTTTGCTTGCTCTTAACTGTTGTATTTTTCTAATGATGCATGTCAAGCACTTACTAGGTGCCAGGCCCCTCACTAATCGCTGAGGTAGATACAAACTAATCGGGTTGAACATAGTCCATTCACCACATGGGGCTCTTAATCCCCATTTACAGATGAGGTAACTGAAGCACAGAGAAGTGAAGTGACTTGCCCGAGGTCACACAGCAGACAAGTGGTAGAGCTGGGATTAGAACCCAGGTCTTTCTGACTCCCAGACCTGTGCTCTTTCCACTAGGCCCGGCTCCTTCTCCAGTTGAAAGAGCAAGTCTTTCCCAGCTCTGGACTCTGAACTCACCTTTTTGACATCGCTCTTCTTGGAGGTGACCGTCCTGGAGAGACAGATTGAGACACTGGGAGATTATCCATTCATCAGTGGTATTTATTGATCGCTAATTATGTGCAGAGCACTGTACTGAGTGCTTGGAAGAGTGCAAGTCAACAAAATTAGCAGATACGCTCCCTGCCCATAACGAACTTACAGTCTAGAGGAGACAGACGTTAATATGAATAAATAACTGATGATATATAATTTAAATATAAGTACAAAAGTCCTGCGGGTTTGGGGGTGGGACGAATATCTAATGGGTCAATTATGGGGCAGGAGGAAAAAGTTAAAAGCAAGAACATGAGCTAAGGTCAGTGGGACCTTTTTTGTTGGACAAAAAGAATCTGTAGGAAACCGCGAGTTCGAATCTAGTAGTCCAACACCCTCCCACTTTCATTTCCTCCTCCTTCCTACCCCCAAAGAAGGCTTTGAAGCAATGTGAATGCCCCGCTGGAATTTTTTTAAAATGGTATTTGTTAAACATTTACTACGTGCCGGGCACTGTACTAAGAGCCGACGTACGGACAAGCTGATCGAGTTGAACGCAATTCCCGTCCCCCATGGGGCTCACAGACTGGGGCTCACAGTCTCAACCCCCGTTTTAGAGATGAGGTAACTGAGGCCCAGAGAAGTGAAGTGATTGCTCAGTGTCACACAGCAGACAGGTAGCGGAGCCGGGATTAGAACGCAGGGCCTTCTGACTCTCGGGCCCGAGCTCTGTCCTCTAGGCCGTGCTGCTTCTCTACTTGTCTACTTGCTGTTGAGTCTATGTGGGTTATAATCGCTCAGTGAGCAAGTGAACCCCTATCTGGTAAAAACCCCATAAAGGTCATCTCCCCTCAGCCTATGACAGTGCCAGATGAGTGTGCCTTGTCACTGTCTCCCATCGGGGACCCGGGCAAAGGGTAGGGCAGAGACTTGGTCCAGGGCATCGTACATACCGTGCTCGAGCTGCTCTCTGTCTTGCTGCCTCGGTGGCCAAATGCAGGACCTGGTCCTCCCATCTCCTGGAGCCTTATATGTGCTCAGCCTTACCTTCCTCAATCTCACGGGCACTAAGCCAACATTTTGAGGCGTTAGCCTCAGGTGGGGCTTATCTCTCTGCACCCTGGGAGGCAGTTAGGTAAACTGACAGGACGAAACCTACCCTAGCTAGGGCAGTTGAAATGCTGGCCAGATTCGCTTCCCATCACAAATCGGGAGGGTTGAGTCAAACTCAGGGGTGTGAGGCCCTTGGAAGACATCGATGTGGGATGGGGGAATACCCACTTCCTGGAAAAAGCGGCCAGCCCCCTGCATCCCAGCCGGGAAGATGATGGGCATTCCAGGTGTCTCTGAACAGAGAAGGCTGAGGAGGAGCATGGCCCAGTGGATAGAGGAATGGCCTGGGAGTCAGAAGGACCTGGGTTCTAACCCCGGCTCTGCCACTTGTCTGCTGGGTGACCTTGGGCAAGTCGCTTCACTTCTCTGTGTCTCAGTTTAACCTCTCGGGCAGGTGGTTTAGCAAGCCCGTGAGGCCTGGCGGCACCTCTAAAATCTGTCTTGTCAGGCTAATGCCTCCCCAGCTCCACTTGGGTGGGACAGAGAAGAGGATGACGTGGACCCCTCTCTAGAGCAATCTTGGCATCCTCCCTACCCATTCTTCTCCCTCCCCAAGCACAAGGAATGTGGGAACAGGTGAGGCTGCTAAAGGAGATCATCATCTAGGCTATAAGCTCGTTATGGGCAGAGAACGTGCTTGCTAATTCTGGTGCATCATCCTCTCCCAAGCGCTTAGTACAGTACAGTGCAAAGATTAGGTTCTCAATTATGCTTACTGTTGTATTGTACTCTACCAAGCACTCAGGGAAGTGCTCTGCACACAGTAAGAGCTCAAAAACTACGATTGAATGAATAAATATGATCGATTGATCAGTGCTCCCCAACCATTAATAGAGAAGCAGCATGGCTTAGTGGATAGAGCACAAGCCTGGTAGTCAGTAGATCATGGGTTCTAAACCTGGTTCCAGCACTTGTCTGCTATGTGACCTTGAGCAAGTCACTCAACTCTGTGCCTCATTTCCCTCATCTGTAAAACGGGGATTGAGACGGTGAGCCCCATGTGAGATAGGGTCTGCGTCTATCCCGATTCGCTTGTATCCACCCCGGAGCTTAGTACGGTACCCGGCACTCAGTAAGCACTTAACAAATACCACAGTTTTATTTTATTTATTATTTTTTAATATGCAACCCAGTGAGGCAGAGTAGGTAGGGCAGGTTCACTTTAACTCTCCTCTTCTCTCTGTCTTTGAGGGTGAGGGGTCAGGGAGGGGGCACTGCTCAGAGCTGGGAAAAAGGAGATCTCTCCCCTTGCACCCCACATCATTTGGGGGAAGAAGAGGCAGGAGCAGTCATTTGGGGTTTTTTTTAACCTCTACTTGCCATAATAATAAATAATAATGACACTATAATAAATCAAAGCCATGGGTTCTAATCCCGGCTCTGCCACTTGTCTGCTGCATGACCTTGGGCAAGTCACTTCACTTCTCTGTGCCTCAGTTACCTCGTCTGTAAAATGGGGATTGAGGCTGGGGAATAGGGAAGAGGGGATAGGGACTGTGTCCAACCTGATTAGCTTGTATCCACTCCAGTGCTTAGTATAGTGTCTGGCACGTAGTAAGCACTTAACAAAGATCATAATTATTACTATTATTACATTATAATTATAATGATTATATTGTAATCATTGATATAAATAAATAATAATGTTATCTGTCAAGTACTTACTACGGGTCAAGCCTGGTGGTAGATATGACATAATAGGATCCCTGTTCCACATTGGGCTCACGGGATAAGGGGGAGGGAGAGTAGGTATTAATCCTCATTTTTCAGATGAGTACACTGAGGGACAGATGATTTAAGTGACTCGCCCCAAGTCACATCAGGCACGTGGCAGAGCCGGGATTAGTATCCAGGTTACCCTAGTAATAATAAGAATAATAATCGTGGTATCTGATAACCACTTACTACGTGGCAGGCACCATAAAGGCCTGGAGTGGATTTAAGCAAATCGGGTCGGACCCAATCCGTGTCCTACACGGGGATCACAGCCTCAAACCCCCATTTTCCAGACGAGGGAACTGAGACCCAGAGAAGCAATTTGCCCAAGACCACCCCGAAGACAAGACATCGAAGACAAGACAGACACACAGTACCAGCTCTCAGCATTGTACTCTCCCAAGAATTTAGTACAGAGCTCTCTCTGCACACAGTAAGGGCTCAGTAAATTCCATCAATTGATCGATCTGTACACACGTTTCCTGCCCACAAGGAGCTTACAGTCTGGAGTGGAAGACAGCTATTAGCCAGCAGAAATGCCTACCATTCATTCGTTCATTCGTATTTATTGAGCATTTACTGTGTGCAGAGCACTGTACTAAGCACCCCTGCTAGTCCGGCTCCTTCAAACAAAAAAAATCAATGGTATTTATCGAGTCCTAACCCTGTGCGGAGAGAGCAATGTACTGAATGCTTGGGACAATACAGTACCAGGTCTGTTGTATTGTTCTCTCCCGAGGGCTTAGTACAGTACTCTGCACACGGCAAGCACTCAATAAATACCTGATTAATTGGCAAACACGTTTCCTGCCCATAAGGAGTTTAAAGTCTAGAGAGGGAGACAGACATTAACCAGCAGAAATGCCTACCAACTCCGCTAGAACAGCTCCTTCACTCAGTCAGTCAAAGGTATTCAACAAGCCCTCACCATGTGCAAAGAGAGCACTTTATTAAATGCTTGGGAGAGCACAATTCCAGCTGTGGTATTGCTCTCTCTCAAGTGTTTAGTACAGTGCTCTATGCAGGTAAGTGTTCGATAAATACCAACAATTGATTGGTTAAAAACGTTCCCTGACCAGAAAGAGCATAGAGCCCAGATATTAAAATAAATTATGGATATGTACCTAAGTGCTGTGGGACTGAGGGAGGGCTGGAGTCTCTTGCATTCCCACGCCTCAACTTTTCCCAGGAGCCCATGTGGACACGGGCCTATGGTTTTTGCAAACAGAATGGAAGATGGAAGTCGAAAGCATAGTTGGTTACTAACACACCACTTCTAGTCAACTTCTAGTTAAGAGAAGAACTTTCTAATCCACTGTTCCCAGTTGAGAAGGTGTCTGATTCCCGTCTCCACACTTCACTCCTCTAATGCCAACCTCCTCACTGCATCTCAGTCTCATCTATCTTGCTGCTGATCTCTTGTCCACATCCTGCCTCTCGCCTGGAAGTCCTTTCCTCTTCGTAACAGACAGACGATCACTCTTCCTCCCTTCAAAGCCTAATTGAAGGCGCATCTCCTCCGAGACGCCATCGCCCACTAGGCCTTAATTTCCTCTTCTCCCACTCCCTTCTGCATTATCCTTGCACTTGGATTTGCACCCTTCATTCCCCCTTCCTTTTGCCTCACAGCACTTACGTCCATATCCATAATTGTTTTATTTATATTAATGTCTGTCTCCCCGCCTTGTCTGTAAGCTCATTGTGGGCACGGAACATATCTACCAACCCTGTTGTACTGTACTCTTCCAAGTGCTTGGTACAGTGCTCTGCACACGGTAAGTGCTCAATAAATGCGATTGAATGATTGATTGAATAGCTCCTCCCAAGCCCAACTGTGTGACCTTCTGTTTGACTACGGGCACCAAAGTAAAGCACCAGGAGAAACACTTAGAGCCTTTTTTAGTTGGTAGTCATTAGATAAATAATTTTGAAATTTACTCTTCAGCATCAGTTTCTGCTCTACATACTTCTGTCTTGGGGAGGGGTGGGGCGGAGGGACTGTTTGTGCCAGCTTATAGGACAAAAGGGCACAGAAGGAGAAAGAGAAAGGGCAGAAGTTCCTAGTACTAACTGGGAAGTTAAGTGCTTCCTAGGTGTCAAACACTGACCTAAGCGCTGGGCTAGATACAAGATAATCAGGTCAAGAGAAGGTCAGTCCTTCAGACTGTGAGTCTCCTGTGGGGAAGGGGCCGTGTCCGAATTGATTATCTTGTTATCTGCCCTAGCACCCAGTACACTGCTATGGCACAAAGTAAGTGCTCAGCAAATACCACAATTATTATTATTATTAGAAATGTCTATTCATTCATTCAATAGTATTTATTGAGCGCTTACTATGTGCAGAGCACTGTACTAAGCGCTTGGGATGAACAAGTCGGCAACAGATAGAGACGGTCCCTGCCGTTTGACGGGCTTACAGTCTAATCGGGGGAGACGGACAGACAAGAACAATGGCACTAAACAGCGTCAAGGGGAAGAACATCTCGTAAAAACCGATGGCAACTAAATAGAATCAAGGCGATGTACAATTCATTAACAAAATAAATAGGGTAACGAAAATATATACAGTTGAGCGGACAAGTACGGTGCCGTGGGGATGGGAAGGGAGAGGTGGAGGAGCAGAGGGAAAAGGGGAAAATGAGGCTTTAGCTGCGGAGAGGTAAAGGGGGGATGGCAGAGGGAGTAGAGGGGGACGAGGAGCTCAGTCTGGGAATGCCTCTTGGAGGAGGTGATTTTTAAGTAGGGTTTTGAAGAGGGAAAAAGAATCGGTTTGGCGGAGGTGAGGAGGGAGGGCGTTCCGGGACCGCGGGAGGACGTGACCCAGGGGTCGACGGCGGGATAGGCGAGACCGAGGGACGGTGAGGAGGCGGGCGGCGGAGGAGCGGAGCGTGCGGGGTGGGCGGTAGAAAGAGAGAAGGGAGGAGAGGTAGGAAGGGGCAAGGTGATGGAGAGCCTCGAAGCCTAGAGTGAGGAGTTTTTGTTTGGAGCGGAGGTCGATAGGCAACCACTGGAGTTGTTTAAGAAGGGGAGTGACATGCCCAGATCGTTTCTGCAGGAAGATGAGCCGGGCAGCGGAGTGAAGAATAGACCGGAGCGGGGCGAGAGAGGAGGAAGGGAGGTCAGAGAGAAGGCCGACACAGTAGTCTAGCCGGGATATAATGAGAGCCCGTAATAGTAAGGTAGCCGTCTGGGTGGAGAGGAAAGGGCGGATCTTGGCGACATTGTAGAGGTGAAACCGGCAGGTCTCGGTAACGGATAGGATGTGTGGGGTGAACGAGAGGGACGAGTCAAGGATGACACCGAGATTGCGGGCCTGCGGGACGGGAAGGATGGTCGTGCCATCCACGGTAATAGAGAAGTCTGGGAGAGGACCGGGTTTGGGAGGGAAGATGAGGAGCTCAGTCTTGCTCATATTGAGTTTTAGGTGGCGGGCCGACATCCAGGTGGAGACGTCCCGGAGGCAGGAGGAGATGTGAGCCTGAAGGGAGGGGGAGAGGACAGGGGCGGAGATGTAGATCTGCGTGTCATCTGCGTAGAGATGGTAGTCAAAGCCGTGAGAGCGGATGAGTTCACCGAGGGAGTGAGTGTCCCTCACCTCCCACACCGAGGGAGTGAGTGTCGGGGCCGTGTCTGAATTGATTATCTTGTTATCTGCCCTAGCACCCAGTACACTGCTATGGCACAAAGTAAGTGCTCAGCAAATACCACAATTATTATTATTATTAGAAATGTCTAGTTTCTAGCATCCTCTAGACGTCCATCGGTAGAGAAGTCGGCATCATCCCAGGCGGGGATGTTTGCCGTCGGGAGGTTGCAGAATGTGGACAGAAGGGAAGCGGGCAAGGGATGGAACTAGGACAAGAGACAAGTGGGTGGTCAGCCCGTGGGGTCCGCACAGAACGCAGTGGCCATTCCGGGCAGGGAAATGCTGGCAAATGGAGGGTCGTCGGCGAGAGTGCAGCATCCTGGCCGCCTATCCCGCTGCCCCCTTGTTGAGGAGCCGATAGGAGGGGGCGGCCCGGAGCAAGATGGTGCCAATGTGGGGCGAGGATCCCGGCGGGGCGTGGCGGAGCTGCAGGGCCTCAGACCCCCTGAAGAGAAAGTCTGGTGTGGACTTCATTTTGGAGAAATATACTTGGTGGGTTAGGATGGGGGTACTTGCGTTTAGTACAGTATCTGGCACATAGTAAGCGCTTAACAAATACCACCATTACTGGGGGGCATCCTTTGACCCAGGTCCATTGTGGGTCTCCCTCCCTCTCTCCCTGGGCCCGGATGGGCCTGGACTTCCACACCGTCCTTGAGAGGTCAGGAACATTTAACCCCTGTTCCGTTTCGGGAAGCGGATCCAACCCAAATAATTTTTTCCACTGCTGCTTCAGGGGATGACTCAATTCTGGAAAGGTCACGGTGGGGAGAATCTCAGCTCAGTTATGATTCTCACCTCACACTCTTTCACCTACCAGTGTTGCTTTATCCCTCAGGGGTTCATGGAACATGGGAGCAGATTCATCTTGAAATAAGCAGCAGCGCTCCAGGGCCTCTGGAGGTAAAGCAGGAGGGATGGAGGGAGAGGGCGGTGTGGAGAGGAGAGGAAAGAAAAGGTGAAAGAAAGACGGGAGAAAAAACATACACACATCCCTCCAGAAAGAGTCTCCTCACTGCACAAATGTCTCCTCTGACTGGTGCCACCAACAGACAAATTAAGCCAGTGACCCTGAGAAGTCATCTACCATGCAATCAGTGATATTTATTGAGCATTTAGTGTGTGCAGAGCACTGTTCTAATCATTTGGGAAAGTATGATACAATAGAGATGGTAGTGTACCAGCCCACAGGGAGCATACAGGCTAGAGTCTGGTGCCAGGCCAAACAAACTGGCCCAAGTTCTCACACTGCCTTGGTAGCAGCTGTAAAACCAAATCGGTGCCACTTTCCCCCACTCTCCTGAGCCTCCAACTCCGGGACAGGGCGTAGGGCCTGGGTGCGGGTCACCACGCTTGGCGAAGAATTGAAAGCCTTTAGCACAGCGCCCGGGGCAAGTCCCCTTCAACCAGCCCACCCCTGGCTGCCCCCGCCCCCCGCCTGAAATAAACTATAAAAAACTACACCTTATCCCTGCCCTTTGTCCATCCCCGTCCCCACCTCTTGGGAGGACACAAGAAAAATTTCCCTTCCAAACTGCTCTCTTTCACCCTTCTCTTAACGTTGTTCCAGGGAGATTCCAACTCCCTGGAGATCCTCACCACTTAGTTTCCCCTGAGGTCTAACCTAAGTCCCTGATGCCGCTGCAGAGCTCTGTCAGAGCACTCTCGGGTAAACCGGCAGAGGTTGGGACATTTCTGAAGCAAATGGCCAGGCTCCTTTTTAAGAGAACAATCCTCCCACTCCCTGTCCCAGGCCTAAACCCTCAAAGCAAAGAGTTCTGGAAGCAGAGGTCTGTGGGGTTCGATTAATCAAGGGTATTTATTGGGCCCATGCTTTGCGCAGAACACTGCACTAAGCGCCTGTTCAGTTATCATCCTCAGGTTTCATGCTGGAACATTATACCGGTACTCCCTGCCCTCCAGGAGCTTCCAAGCTAATGTGGGAGGAAGAAGAGGATGCAGACAAGCAAAGAGATGAATAAACAAAAAGCAAGTGCGAGAAAAGCTCTAAACAAACACATGGGTAAATGAGTCGTTAATATTACAGTAAACGGATAAGCACATAAGAAGGATGAGGAAGAGAAAATCCTGTTTGGGAGAAGTTCTAGGAGGCAGCCAAGTCAGGGGGAGTGATGGATCACTTTCAGCTCCTCCTTCCCGTCCTAAATCAGTCAATCATATTTACTGCGTGCTTACTGTGTGCAGAGTACTGTACCAAGTGGTCAGGAGAGTACAATATAACAGAGTCTGTAGATACGTTCCGTGCCCACAGTGAGCTTGCAAGCTTAAAGCAGCAGATGGACCATTTCCAGCCAACCTCTAGAAAAACAGCTTGGTCTAATGGAAATGGCAGGGACCCGGGAGTCCGAAGGACCTGGGTTCTAATCCCGGCTCCGTCGCTGTCTGCTGTGTGACCTTGAGCAAGTCGCTTCACTTCTCCGTACCTCAGTTCCCTCCTCTGTAAAATGGGGATTAAGTCTGTGAGCCTCATGTGGGACATGGATGGTGTCCAACCTGATTAGCTTGTATCTACTTCAGCGTTTAATTCAGTGTCCGGCACATAGCAAGCATTTAGCAAGTGCCACTTAAAAAAGAAAAAAACTAAAAACCTCTGCAGCTCTGACCTCTCCCCTCCAGTGGATTTTAATAAGGCTCAGTTCCCTCAGCCTCTCCTTTCCCTGAGCTGAAGTTAAGCCCCGGGGGGGGGGGGGGGGGGAATGCCGGAGAGAGGGCAAAGTGAATCTTGAATGAAACAATTGGAAATCCCCCGCTTTTATGTGCTCCCACACTTCCTGCTCCAAAATCGATTCTCCTCATTCCTTCCACATTCCACACCCACCCACCTCTCTCCGGCCAGCCTAACAAGCCCATTTTCCGTGAACGTCAGGAAAAAAACCAAAACAAAAAAGCTTTGAGACCGTGGAGGGAAGGAAGGGGGAAGAGTCTTTGACCCGCCCATCCCTTCCAGCACCCGCTTCAGCCAGCTCTGGCACCTTCGCTCGGAACCACAGCGGGGTCGTGCCTCTCCCTGGGAATACGGGCCTGAGAGAGGGGAGGTAAGCAGGCAAGGAATTGAAAAACTCACGTTATTACAACCTAGGAGATGCATCACTCACAAAAGGTCCGCCCAAGCCCAGCGGCAGGGACTCCTACCCGTGGGCCACTGAGCCCCATGCGCTGGAGAGGAGGTGCACACACGGTTAGTTAGAAGGAACAGGATTTATGTTGCATACTTCAACTACAAGGATTTTTAGACTGGTCTTAAGGGGCAAAACGCTAGAGGCAGGGTGGGGGTGAGAAGGACAAGCGTTCTTTCCACCCTCACCTCCTTTCCCCCAATAAGGAGCCTCCCCTCCCCTCCCAACCCTCTCCCCAACATGGCGTTACTAGCCCCGTCCAAGGGCCGCTCAGATGATGCTGGTCGGGGTGAAGACTGGGGTCACACACAGCACGTCGGCGATCTCCCATCCGCAAGAAAGCGGCTTGCACCTGCTCTCGCGGTCTTCCTCCGCCTGCAGGAGTTTCCTTTGCAGAGCTTCCCTGGAACGAGAGGCTGGATAGGAGCCCAGGTCCCCTCTTCCCCTGCCCGAGGAAGAGACCCTGTTCCGCCCGCGAGGCCCAACCCAACGGCAGTGCGGCCCAGTGGACGGAGCACGGGACTGGCAGTCAGAAGTGGATACCGACCCCTTCTCCGTCGCCCTGTCTCGCTCCCTTCATTCACTACCATCCCCGTGGCCCCACAGCGCTTGTGTACATATCCGTAATAATGTCTAGACTGTAAGCTCGCTGAGGGCAGGGAATGTGTCCGTTATAATGCTGTGTTGTACTCTCCCAAGCGCTTAATACAGTGCTCTGAATACGGTAAACGCTCGATATGACTGATTGAGCACTTGTCTGGGAGTCGGAAGGACCTTGGGTTCTAATCCCAGCTCTGCCACTTGTCTGCTGTGTGACTCTGAGCAAGCCATTTCGCTTCTCTATGCCTCGGTTAAGTCATCCGTAAAATGGGGATTAATGCTGTGAGCCCCAAGTGGGACACGGACCGGGTCCAACCTGATTAGTTTTTATCTACCCCAGCGCTTAGAACGATGCTTGGAACATAGCACTGAAAACTGTAAAAAAAGAAAACAACAACAACAAAAAAACAAGACCCGAGTTCTAATCGGGGCACCACCACTTGTCTGCCAGGTGACCTTGGGCAAGTCACATCACTTCTCTGCGCCTCAGTTACCTGGTCTGTAAAATGGGGTCTAAGACCGTGAGCCCCATGTGGGACGTGGACTGTGTCCAACCTGAGTAACCTGTATTTACCCTAGCGCTTAGTACAGTGCTTGGCACATAGTAAGCGCTTAACAAATAACATTTTAAAAAAACAGCAGATGGGGGAGCCAATAGGGACAGGCCACGGGGAGTTGATGGACAGCCTCAAATCTCAGAGACAAGAGTCACAGTCCGGAAGGAGAGGGGAGTCTGATGGGGAGGTCCTTGGGACCTCCTTCCTTCGGTTGCATTTATTGAGCGCTTCCTGTGTGCAGAGCGCCGTACTCCTCTCATGCTGCTTTGCGGTATTCCAGAAAGGAGTTTTGTCGAGACTGGAGTGGGAGAGGAAGACGGTGGCGATACGCTCATCTTAAGAGGCCGAATGGGGCCCTCCTCGAAGAGGGCCTGATGTCGACCCTTCCCCTGGCTCATGGAGCTGGACGGTCCAGCCAGAGGGCGAGCTAAGGACTAGCTAATCAGCCTCCCTGACTGCTCCTTTTCTCAGCTGGCTGGCATTCAGCCAGATCACCAAACACGGCGAGGGCTTGGATTGCCTCCCCGCTCCCACAGGCCCCACAGCCTGGAGGCCACACTTTTCCCGCCAGAGGTGAACCTCCCACCATTCGACTACACTGAAGACTGGCCTCCCTAGAGAAGCAGTGTGGCCTAGCGAGCCTGGGAGTCCGAGGACCCGGGTTCAACGTCGGCTCCACCAGCGTGGGACCTTGTGCAAGTCACTTCGCTTCCCTGGGCTTCGGTCCCCTCGGCTGCAAAATGGGGATTCGATCCCTGTTCTCCCTCCTGAGAGTGTGAGCTCCACGTGGGACCTGATGATCTTCCATCTCCCCCAGCGCTTGGTACAGTGCTTGGCACATAGAAAGCGCTTAAATACCCCAGCTGTCGTCATCGTCATCGTCATTACCTCCTGCAAGGCCCCTGTTTAAGTCATCGGCATGGAGGAGCCAGAGCAGGCCCCGTTTCTCCAAGCCTGACAGAGCAGGAGGGGAGGGGTTCGACCACCCACCGCCCAAAACCGACTCTGGGGGGACGGGACCCTCCTCAGGGGCGGCTCTTCCCGCCCCCCGCAGCGGACGCATCTGCGCCCCGGACTGCAGCCTCCGCTTAGCCGCCGCAGACCACCGCTTCCCTCTCACCAGGGCACCCTGGACATGGTGTAGACGATTCGCCTGGGCCGGGCCGCGCTGAACGGGGAGGCCGGGCCCGCGGTGTAGGCGCCCATGTTCTCGAACGTCAGCCAGTCGCCCACTTGCAGGTCGGGCAGCCGCAGGCCCTCGGCGATGGGTTCTGGTCCGTCGCAGGCAGGCCCCCAGAGGCTGCTGCTGTACAGGGGCTGACCGGGGTGGGGTTCCTGCACGGACGGAGAGGGCACACGTAAGACCCCCGAGCGATGCCATCGCCGGGGCCGGCCGGCGGGCCGACCGACCCAGTGTTCTGTCGGGAGATGCCGAAGAAGGAAAACTATTGCGTCGAACTCTCCCAGCGGCTTTTTTTTTTTTAATCATATTTGTTAAGCGCTGACTGTGTGCCAGTCACTGGGGTAGACACAAGATAATCAGATTGGACACAGTGCACGTCCCACATGGGGCTCACGGTCTTCATCCCCGTTTTTCACAGATGAGGGAACTGAGGCACAGAGAAGTTAAATGACTTGCCCAAGGTAGCACAGCAGACAAGTGGCAGAGCTGGGACTAGAACCCAGGTCCTTCTGACTCCCAGGCCCGTGCGCTTTCCACTAGGCCATGCTGCTTCTCCAAGGGCTTTGTTCAATCATATTTATTGAGCGCTCACTGTGCGCAGAGCACTTTCCTCAGCGCTTGGGAGAGAACAATGTAACAATAACCAGACAAATTCCCCGTCCACGACAAGCTTATAATCCAGATGATGAGCTTAGCATTGTGTGCTTGATATACACTAAGCGCTTAATAAATTCCACTGATTGGCTGGGGTTTGTTAAGCGCTTAGTAAGTACCGAGCACCCTACCGTACTAAGTCTGGGGGTTAGATACGTGATAACCAGGTCAATCAATCAGTGATATTTATTGAGCATTTACTGTGTGCAGAGCATTGTACTAAGCACATGGGAGAGGAATAGAGAAGCAGCGTGGCTTAGTGGGAAAAGCACAGGTTTGGGAGTCAGGTCTGGTTCTAATCCCGGCTCCACCACTTGTCTCTTGGGTGACCCTGGGCAAGCTACTTCACTTCTCTGTGCCTCAGTTCCCTCATCTGGAAAATGGGGATGAAGACTGTGAGCCCCATGTGGGACGACTTGATCACCCTGTATCTACCCCAGCGCTTAGAAGAGTGCCTGGCACATAGTAAGCGCTTAGCAAATACCATCATTATTATTATAATCATAATATTAATAATAGTGGTGGTATTTGTTAATTGTTTTCTATGTACCACTCACTGTACTAGGGACGGGGGTGAATGCAAGCAAATTGGGTTGGACACAGCCCCTGTCCCACATGGGGCTCACAGTCTTTAATCCCCATTTTACAGATGAGGGAACTGAGGCACAGAGAAGTTAAGTGACTTGCCCAAGGTCATACAGCCGACAAGTGGCAGAGTCTGGATTAAAACCTAGGTCTTTTTGACTCCCAGGTCCGTGCTCTAGCCGTTAGAACAATATAACAGAGTCAGGAGACACGTTCCCTACTGTCCCCCACCTGGAGATCACAGTCTAGTAGGAGGGACAGTACGTACTGAATCTTCATTTTTCAGATGAGGAAACTGAGGCTCAGAGAAGTTCAGTTAAAATCACCTCTCCTCCGAGAGGCCTTCCCCGACTAAATTCTCATTTCCTCTTCTCCCACGCCCTTCTGCGTCGTCCTCGCACTGGGATTTGCTCCCTTTATTCACCCCTCCCTCAGACCCACAGCACTTACGTCCACATCCGCAATTTTACTCATTCATATTAATGCCCATCTCCCCCTCTTGCAAGCTCCTTGTGGACAGGGAACGCCTATACCAACTCTGCATACTGGACTCTCCCAAGCGCTTAATACAGTGCTCTGCACACAGTAAGTGCTCAGTAAAAACCACCGATTGAATGACTAAGCACTGAGACCTTAACCAACTAACCTTCTGCAGGACGGGGGCAGGGCAGGTGTTGTCAAAGAGGACAGAGTTGAAGGCTCCATAAACACCATCGTTCACACGGTACTTGATGCTCTTGGGAGCGACACCGCCAGCACCTGTGAAGGAGAAGCAGTGTTGCCCAGTGGATAGAGCACAGACCTGGGAGTCAGAGGGACCTGGGTTCTAATTCTGGCTCCGCCACTTGCCTTCTGGGTGTCCTTAGGTAAATCACTTCGCTTCTTTGGGCCTCAGTTCCCTCATCTGTAAAATGGGGATTAAGACTGGGAGCCCCACATGGGACAGGGACTGTGCCCAACCTGATTTGCTTGTATCCACCCCAGTGCTTAGTACAGTGCCTGGCACATAGCAGTCGCTTAACAAATACCATCACTATTATTATGATTACAGTGCCAGCGATGTAGTAAGCACTTAACCAACACCGTAAAAAGAAAATTACCCAAGAATACTGGGCAATGAGAGGAAGGGGCCCCCATGCAGATGGCGAGGGGTGGCTAACTCTGCTTGATTCAGGCAAAGTCTCTCTTGGGGGGTCTTCCCACCAGGCCTCGGCCCAGCACCTGGTGACGTCTCCTCGCCTAACTTACCGTCAGAGCCAAGGTGCTCTGATGGGATGTGTTCTTTGGCAATGATGTTGACAGCCAGGGTGAACGAAGAGGCCACATAGTAGCGCCCAGGCTCTGCAATGATTTCCACCCCACACCCTTCTGGGAAATACAAATCCAAGGCGGAGTTGATCACAGAGGCTAGCTGGTTAAGGGGAGGAAAAAAAAGACGCGGGGAGGGAAAGAGAAGAAAGACGGACAGTTTTACTTCGCTCCTGACATTCTCACGGGCCTGGCTGTCAGATGATTTGGGTTCTAATTCCGGCTCTGCCACCTGTCTGCTGTGTGACCTTGGGCAAGTCACTTAACTTCTCTGGGACTCGGTTTCCTCACCTGTAAAACGGGGATTAAGACAGTGCGCTCTATGCGGGACAGGGACTGTGTCCAAGCCAATCATCTGGTATCTCCCCCAGCGATTAGTACGGTGCCTGGCACGTAGTAGGCGCTTTACAAATACCCCAATTGTTATTATTATTCCCTATTTGCTGTCACATTTTACCTCTTCAAACCTGACCGTGGAGTTTTCCGGGCCGGGGAAGCCACCGCCAAGGTCCAGTAGGTGCATCCTGTAACCCAGCTCGGCTCCCATTTCGAACACTAGCCGGGCATCTGCTATGGCCTGCGTGAAAGCCTGAGGGCCGCAACAGGCGCTGCCAACGTGGAAGCTAGGAGGGAAGAAACCAACTCCACCGTCATCTATTGAAGCCCCTGCAGCTGCAGCGACTGGGCTAGAAATTTGGAAGCTCTCCTCAAAGAGGTTACAGTTTAATGGAGGAGACAGACCCGAGCTATAGCTTTGCCTTCCAACCCTCAAAAAAAAAAAATATAGGAAAAATATCTCCTTTTCCCTCAACTTGACAGGAGATAGGCACACCTCCCTAGGTCTTTTTTACCCCCACCATCGAAACTAGTTCACTACTTCTGCTCCAGCTGAATTGTACTTTCCAAGCACTTAGCACAATGCTCTGCACACGGTAAGCGCTCAATAAACACGATTGAATGAATGAACGCACACAGTAGATGCTCAGTAAATACTACTGATTGATTGATGTGGATTCTCTGCAAAGAAAGAGAGAGACTGGCTGACGTGGGGAGCTTGCCAACAGTCAGAGACAACAGGGGAGAGAGAAAAAAACAAGCGAGCCTGGTTCTTACCTTATGCCAATTACTTCCACATTCATCTTCTTGGCGGTTTCCAGCAGATGTCTGCAGGACTTCAGCGTGGCTCCAAACTTGATGTTCAAGTGAGCGGGAGATTTAAATTCATCTGTGGCAATTGATAAAACCATCCTGTGGGGAGAGAGGCCCCCCTTCTCCTCCTTGGTGCGGGCTCTACCTTCCCTGTCGAGCCGGGGAGGAAAGGAGAGAGGCAAAGGAGGGGGAGGCTGGTTATCAACCTCTCACCTTCTCCTGCTCCTGGAGGAGTTTGCTGAGTTTACTCAGTAAGGGTGGAGAAGCAGTGTGCCCTAATGGATAGAACATAGGCCTGGCAGTCACAAGGACCGGGGTTCTAATCCCAGCTCCTCCACTTGTCTGCTGCGTGACCCTGGCCAAGTCACTTCCCTTCTCTGTCCCTCAGCTCCGTCATCTGTAAAATGGGGATGGAGACTGTGAGCCCCAGGGGGGACAGGGACTGGGGCCCAATCTGATTAGCTTGCATTTACTCCAGCGCTTAGAGTGATGCCTGGCAAAGAGTAAGCACTTAACAGATACAAATATAAAAACAATTATTAGTAGTAGTATTATTAATTTGGCTTTGAAGACCCACCCCACTGGATTTCCCACCCGGTCCTCCCTAAGTAACCGGCTGTCAAAAACTAGCATTTCCTAGCTCCTAGAGTCCAGGCAGAGCAATGCTGACAATCTGGGGGACTTCTGAGCCAATCAATAATAATCATAATAATAACTGTGGCATTTTGTTAAACGCTTACTAGGTGCCAGGCACCGTACTAAGTGCTGGGGTAGAGGCAAGTTAATCGGGTTGGACACAGCTCCTGTCTCACATGGAGCTCAGAGTCTTAATCCCCGTTTTACAGATGAGGTAACGGAGGCACAGAGAAGTGTCTTGCCCAAGGTCACACAGCAAACACGTTGCAGAGCCGGGAATAGAACCCAGATCTAACTCCCAGGCCCGGGCTCTTTCCTCTAGGCCACGTTGCTTTCCAATCAAGAGACCCACGCAAAGGCACACAGGAAAAACAGCCTGTCTCCATCACCTCAGACTTCTTCTTCAAGTCCTATTAGGCCAAATAGCGACAAGGGGCTGCTAATGAATCCCCCAAGCTTGAAGAAGAGGCTAAGGTGAGTTCTGTTGATTCTTTAAACTGGTTTTCAGTCAACCGTGGAGCCGTGCCAATACGATTTGGTGATCAATCGATCAATCATATGGGCTGATCCATCATACTGGGGCTGTAAACTATACGGCCATATGAGGGATTCTAGGGCGTTATGCTGTCAGTGACCGAAGGGCCATGTTCCCATGGGACCTATGTCCTCGACCAATCTACCTCCACAAACCCAGCAGCATGGCCTAATGGAAAGAGCTTGGACCTGAGAGTCAGAGATCCTGCGTTCTAATCCTGGCTCTGCCAATCGCTTGCTGTGTGACCTTGAGCAAATCTCTTAACTTCTCTGTGCCTCCGTTTCCTCACCTCTAAAATGGGAATTAAATACCTGCTCTCCCTCCTACTAAGACTGCGAGCATTATGTGGGACAGGAACTGTGTCTGATCCGATTAACCTCTACCTACCCCAGTGTTTGGCACATAGAAGGCGCTTAGCAAATACCATAAAAAAAATCCACTCTGGTGACTAGAACCCATTTGGCCACCCCAAGTGTCCCCCAGGAGCCCAACTTTCAACCTACCTGGCCCCGGGGTAGCGCTTGGCCACTTTTGCTAGTTCCACTTCATTGTCAAAGGTCATCACCTGGACCCCGTGCCTGGCAGCGTATTTGATGTGTGAGATCTGTTTGCAGGGGTTGGCGTAAATGATCTTGTGGCCAGGGACTCCGATGCTCTGCACCAACTCAATCTCTTTCTGGAGACAAAAAAAGAGGGATGTGAAGAGGGGCAGGGGCCGCCAATGCCTTGCCATGAGAAGGGAATATAGGAGATATTTAGAGAAGGGCCTAATGGGAAGACCGTGGGCTTGGGAGTCAGAGGGCGTGGGTTCTAATCCCGGCTCCGCCACTTGCCTTCTGTGTCACCCTGGGCAAGTCACTTCACTTCTCTGGGCCTCAGTTACCTCATCTATAGAATGGGGATTAAACTGTGAGCCCGGTGTGGGACAGGGACTGCGTCCAACCTGATTACCTTGTACCTACCTCACCGCTTGAAAAAATGCGTGGCACATAGTAAGTGATTAATGGATACCAAAACTATTATTATTATTATTATTATTATTATTATTGTTCCCGGGCAGAGATCTGGGGGCTAGTATCTATTTAGGCCAGAAGGGGGCAACAAAGACTTTAGTGGTGATTTCCAATCCCTTTAAAAAAGGCGATTATTCTAATTTTTCTAGTGAGAGAAATTAACCCGACAGGGCAAATTCCCTTGACAGCTGGCAGAGTTAGACACGCAGAGCCCAAGTCTAACCCTATCTGTATCGTGGTGAAGGCCAAATCTCCTCCCGGCCGGAGCAGGAGTTACCGCCCACTGATTCAGGAGTTTAAAACCACAAGGATGAGCCAGCATTTAGGCCTACAAACAAGCTCAGCATGTGTAGTCATCATTCCTCATCACAGCCCGGCAACGGGAGGGGGAGGGGAGGTGTGAGGAAGACGAGGAAGGGTGGCTGGATTCTCCCAGGTCACTAATAATAACAATAATTAGTAATATTATTATTATAGTTAAGTGCTTGCTATGTGCCAAACACTGTATTAAGCACCGGGGTAGCCCATATGGGGCGTACAGTTATCATCCTCATCAATTGTATTTATTGAGCGTTAAATACGTTAGAGCACCGTACTAAGCACTTGGGAGACTACAATTCAACAGAGTTGGTAGATACGTTCCCCGTTCACGACGAGTTTACAGTCCCGAGGGGCAGGCAGACATTAAATACGTGTATAACTAAATAATTTACAATATATAATCTAAGAAATGATGATTATGGTATTCGTTAAGTGCTTACTATACGCCGAGCACCATTCTAAATTGTGGGTTAGATATAAGGTTACCAGTTTGGACACCGTCCCGGTTAGGATGTAGGATTTAATCCCCATTTTACAGATGAGGAAATCGAGCACAGAGAAGTTAAAAGACTTGCTCGAGGTCAGACAGCGGGGCCAGGATTAAAACCCAGGTGCTCAGATTCCTACGCCCGTGCTCTTTCTACCAGGCTACTCCGCCTCTAAGTAGGAGGAAGACCAGGCAATGAACCCCCCTTTTCCGGATGAGAAAACTGAGACACAGAGAATTCATTCATTGAATCGTATATATTGAGCACTTACTGTGTGCAGAGCACCGTACTAAGAGCTTGGGAAGGGAAGTTAAGGGGCTTGTCCAAGGTCACCCAGTCAGCAAGTAGGGGAGCAGGCCCTCTGTTTCCCACTCCCAAGTTCTTCCCACTTAGACCAACTCCGATGGGGAGCCTAAGAGGAGCAAGCGGTCCACTCAACCCCACAGCTCATTTTCCTCTCTTCCCTCCTCCCATCCCCTGGTTCCCGTGACTCTTACTTTACTAGCGCAGTCGAATCCGGTCCCCAGCTCTGCCAGGGTCTTCACCACCCCTCGGCTGCCGTTACACTTCACGGCATAGAAGGGCTGGACGCGGGGCAGGGCCTTCAGGAAGCGCAGGTGCTTCCTCACCACGTCACCCAGGTCTGCCACGAAGAAGGCGGCGACGTCCCCCTAGGCCGAGAGCAAGGCCGTGAGCGGCGACACCGCTCGCCCGCCCCCGACCCCGACCAACCGATCGAGCCCTTCCCGAGTGCGGACCGCCGTACCGAGCGCTCGGAAGAGCACGGTAGAACCGAGCTGGCAGAAGTGATCCCTGCCCACAAGGAGCCCTCCGCTCTGGGGTAAACTATCGTCCAAAGAGCGAGAGGGGCCTCCGGGCTCTAGCTCTGGACGGAGCACCCGGGAGAAGCTCCGAGGCCCAAGGACCTTCCTGGATGCCGCCGGGGTCCTCGGGCTCTCTCTCCCCTCCCGTCCCTGCCCAGCCCAGGGCCCGGCCCTCACTCACCCCCCGCGAGCCCTCCAGGGTCAAGCTCTCCAGCAGATCTCTGGTGGCGAGGTCGCCCTCCTCCACCATCACGAAGTCTGATTCTTGCAGATACCCGGCCATGGCCGGGAGCCAAGGGGGACGCCGGATGGCTCGGCTCCCGCCGTATAAAGTATGCAACATACTGGGGGGGAGGGGAGAGGGACAGATGGAAGTGAGCTCCCCTCTCCCACCCAAGCCCTTTACCATCTTTAGAAAGACGGCTCGGTCGATACGCGGCACGGGTGCCCTCTCCCTCCCGCTCCGGCCCAGAGCCGCGGCCCGTCCGGCCCTTCCACTCGTCGGCGGGGAAGAGGACGACGGGACACCGCCGCCCCCATCTCTTGGGATGGAGGCTTCCGGGACGGAGTCGGCAAGGTCACGGGACGGTGACCTCCTGACCTGCCCTGCTGCCAAAGGGGCTTCTAGGGAGAGGGAAGAAGAGGCAGGTTGCGCAGATGGGGAACCAACGGGGTGGAGAGAAGCCGCCTCGTAGGGGAAGGACACTCCAGGGGAGGAGACGGACGCATCCGGTGACCTCGGACCGGGCGGACGGCGCGGTCGGGTGGGGGTGGGGGGAGGTCACGGACCCAATCTGCCCCGCCGCCGGCCCCCAAGACATCCTCCTTACCGACCCCGTCCTCCTTCCCGTGGGAGCGGTCGGGTGTGATGCTAGGGGGGCTGGCAGGTGAACTCGGAACTTTTGCAACACCCCGAAGAGTAGCTGCTGCTGGGGGGCCGAGGTCCTTCCTGGGGGGGGGGGGGAGAAGGAGAATGGGAAGGTCACGGGGAAGGGGAGAGGGGAGGAGAGAGCCCCGCGCCCTGCCCAAGAGCATCCCTCCTCCCCCTCTCTCCCCTGCCCCCCGCCCCCCCGCCCCCGGACTCGCCTTAAAACGCATTTACACGGCTTCTTCTGCCCATGGGTCTCCTAAAGCGGATGAATGGGGTCCTCGGGCCCCGCCGGTCCCCGCCGCCGCCCCCCCCAGCCCCGCGGCCCCCCGCAGCCGGGCCCGGCCCCGCATCCCCCTGACTCACCCGTCGCCCGGGCAACGGGGCCCCGCCTTGCCATTGGTCGGCGCCGACACAAAGCATCCTCCTCCCGGGCCCCACCCGCGCCCGCCCCCTTGGAAAGAGGCCCGGCCCGGGCCCGACGATGGCGTTTGGGAAGCGCTCACTATGTGCCGAGCGCTGTTCCGAGCGCCGGGGACCGTACGAGGTCATCGGGTGGGCCCGCGTGGGCCTCCACCGTCTTAATGCCCATTCGACGGAGTCAGCCCGTCCCGGGGCAGGGATGGTCCCTGTCTGTTGCCCAGTTGTCCGTCCCAAGCGCCGACCACGGTGCCGCGCACATAGTAGGCGCTCGCTTAATACTATCGAACGAACGAATGAAGCGGCTCGGCCACAGTCGCGCGGCTGACAAGTGGCGGGGCCGGGATTAGAACCCGTGACCTCGGACTCCCGAGCCCCGGCTCTTTTCCACCGAGCCGAGGGCATGGGTTCCAATCCCCGCTCCGCCGCTTCTCTGCTCTGTGGCCTTGGCCAAGTCGCTTCGCTTCTCTGGGCCTCGGTCACCTCATCTGGAAAATGAGGATGAAGACTGGGGGCACCAGGCGGGACGGGGAATGTGTCCCACCCGATTTGCTCTGTTTCCACCCCAGGGCTTAGTACAGTAGCACTTGGTACTCTGGCACGTAGTAAGCGCTAACAAACACCCTCATCGTTATTATTATTATTAATCCCGGCTCCACCACGTGTCTGCTGAGCGACCGTGGGCCTCAGTCACCTCATCCGTAAAATGGAGATTAAGACTGTGAGCCCCGTGTGGGACGACCTGATTACCTTGCATCTACCCCAGCGCTTCGAAAAGTGCTCGGCACGTAGTGAATGCTTAACAAATACCATCGTTACTGTTATCATTATTGTTATTGTTAATCCCGGCTCCACCATCTGTCTGCTGTGCGACCTTGGGCCTCAGTCACCTCATCCGTAAAATGGAGATTAAGACTGTGAGCCCCGTGTGGGACGACCTGATTACCTTGCATCTACCCCAGCGCTTAGAACAGTGCTCGGCACGTAGTGAATGCTTAACAAATACCATCGTTACTGTTATCATTATTGTTATTGTTAATCCCGGCTCCACCATCTGTCTGCTGTGCGACCTTGGGCCTCAGTCACCTCATCCGTAAAATGGAGATTAAGACTGTGAGCCCCGTGTGGGACGACCTGATTACCTTGCATCTACCCCAGCGCTTAGAAAAGTGCTCGGCACGTAGTGAATGCTTAACAAATACCATCGTTACTGTTATCATTATTGTTATTGTTAATCCCGGCTCCACCATCTGTCTGCTGTGCGACCTTGGGCCTCAGTCACCTCATCCGTAAAATGGAGATTAAGACTGTGAGCCCCGTGTGGGACGACCTGATTACCTTGCATCTACCCCAGCGCTTAGAAAAGTGCTCGGCACGTAGTGAATGCTTAACAAATACCATCGTTACTATTATTATTATTGTTAATCCCGGCTCCACCATCTGTCTGCTGTGCGACCTTGGGCCTCAGTTACCTCATCTGTAAATTGGAGATTAAGACATTGAGCCCCGTGTGGGACAACCTGATTACCTTGCATCTACCCCAGCGCTTAGAAAAGTGCTTGGCACGTAGTGAATGCTTAACAAATACCATCGTTACTATTATTATTATTGTTAATCCCGGCTCCACCATCTGTCTGCTGTGCGACCTTGGGCCTCAGTTACCTCATCTGTAAATTGGAGATTAAGACAGTGAGCCCCGTGTGGGACAACCTGATTACCTTGCATCTACCCCAGCGCTTAGAACAGTGCTTGGCACGTAGTAGCGTTTAACAAATACCATCGTTATTATTATCGTTAAGGAGCGAGGAGGCCAGAGGGCCTGGGGAGAAGTCATCAGCCCCACTCAACAGAGAACAGATATAATAATAATTGTGGTATTTGTATTTACCTCATCTGTAAAATGAATTGGAGAAGCAGCGTGGCTCAGTGGAAAGAGCATGGGCTTTGGAGTCAGGGCTCATGAGTTCGAATCCCAGCTCTGCCACTTGTCGGCTGTGTGACTGTGGGCAAGTCACTTAACTTCTCTGTGCCTCAGTTCCCTCATCTGTAAAATGGGGATTAAGACTGTGAGCCCCATGTGGGACAACCTGATTCCCCTATGTCTACCCCAGCGCTTAGAACAGTGCTTGGCACATAGTAAGCGCTTAACAAATACCAACATTATTATTATTATTAAAATGGGGATAAAGACTGAGCTCCATGTGGGATTTGGACTGGGTCCAACCTGATTAGCTTGTATCTAGCCCAGCACCTAGTACAGTGACTGGCACAGAGTAAGCACTTAACAAATCCCACAGTTATTATTATTATTATTATTATTGATCCCAAAGAATGACTCAGCCGTTAATCAAACTATCAATGGTATTTATTGAGCACTTTGTGGAGAGCACTTTCTAAAAGTCTGGGAAAGTACAACATAACAGAGTCAGTAGACACGTTCCCTGCCCACGAGGAGCTTACAGTCTAGACGGGGAGACGGACATTCAGAGAAATTACAGATACGGATGACAGTACTGTGGGGCTGAGGGAAGGGCGAATAAAGGGAACAAATTCATTCATTCATTCATTCAATAGTATTTATTGAGCGCTTACTATGTGCAGAGCACTGTACTAAGCGCTTGGAATGAACAAGTCGGCAACGGATAGAGACAGTCCCTGCCGTTTGACGGGCTTACGGTCTAATCGGGGGAGACGGACAGACGAGAACAATGGCGATAAATAGAGTCACCGAGGACGAGGAAGACGCAGAAGGGAGAGGGAGGGCTCGGTCGGGGGAGGCCTCTCGGAGGAGGTGTGATTTTAATAAAGCTTTGAAGGTGGGGGGGATTGACTGTCAGATATGAAGGGGGAGGGAGTTGCAGGCCAGCGGCAGGTCGCGAGTGACGGGTCGGCAACGAGATAGAGGAGACTGCGGAACGGCGAGTAGTCTGGCGTTAAAGGAACCAAGCGAACGTTCTGAGTTGTAGTAGAAATTTCTTCAAGATGCTACATACACTGTGACTTAGAACTGTGGTTCCGGGTGGAGGAGAATTCCCTGCTAGACTGTAAACTCCTCGTGGGGAGGGATTGCACCTTGCTCTTGTATTGTCCTCCCCTAAGCACTTAGTACAGTACTCTGCACTGAGTAGGTGCTCAATAAACATTACCGATTGACCGGAGAGAAGCTGGTAACCAACAAGACCAAAGCAGAATGTAACTGAGTTTACCCGTGATCTGCCGAGAACGTAAAATCCTAGAGGTATAGGACTGCGAGGGACTCACGAGATCAACCGGTCCAGCCTCCAGTCCCTGGGCAGGCGGATGGGTGACTCCGTCGGTCATTCGTATTTTTGGAGCGCTTGCTGTGTCCAGAGCACTGTACTAAGTGCTTGGGTGGGAGTTTAGTCTGTTTTTTAACACTCTCCGGGGAGAGGGTCACGTGCCCTGCCTCCGTTGGATCTTATCCCCACTGGGGTGCCAGGAAGGAGCACGTGCCTAAAGTCAGAGGACCTGGGTTCTAATCCCAGCTCCATAACAAAGTAGGGAAAGTCATTTGAATTCTCTGTGCTTCAGTTTCCTCATCTGTAAAATGGGGATTCACTACCTGTTCTCTCTCCAACTTAGACTGTGAGCCGCAGGTGGGAGAAGGACTGTGTCTGACCTGATTACCTTGTATCTACCCCCATGCTTGATCAATTGGTTGATGCTTAGTACGGTACCTGGCACATCAGAAGCACTCATCAAATTCCCAAATTATGGTTATTTGGAAATTCATCTTTACTTCCAATCAAAATCTCTCCTGCTACACTTTAAGCAACTTGCCCGTTTCTTTGACCTCCTGGCAAACAGATTCCTCTTCTTCAAAAACCTTTCCTAGGCCAGAAGACAGTTGTTGTTCTCATCTCCAGACTAAACAGCCCCAATTCCTTCGACTTTTCTTCCTTGGATCTACTTTCCATTTCTTTAATCATTTTTGTGGTCTTTCCCCAGATGTTCTTTAGTTTTTCCATCGCCTTAAAAAAATGCAGTGACCTAAACTTGACACAATACCATCGTCAGACTCTGATCGATGCAGTAGTTCGGCGTGGGCTGAAAGCCTGGGGCCCGGCCCAGCCCAAACTCATTCCGGATGGGGAACCGAAAGGGCCAAGTAAGGAAGGTAAATAAACATTTTAAAAACACAGTGAAATGCCATCTCAAAGCCCATGGTAGAGCCGTGGGGTTTTGGGAGACCACCAGCAGGGAGATCATCCAAGTGGGCAAGAGGGGAATTCTTCTCCTTGAGCAGAGTTTGGGAAAGACTGGAGTACCAAGAGGCAGTCTAAAAAACAACAGTCGGCTCTGCAGGGGGAAGACCTATCGGTACAATTAGTGAATGTATCTACTAAGCACTTACCGAGCACAGAGCACTGTACTAAGCGATTGGGAGGGTACGATAGAGCAAGTAGATACAAGATAATCAAGCTGGACCCAATCCATCACCCACAAGGGGCTCACATTCATAATCCCCATTTTACAGATGAGGTAACTAAGGCGTAGAGAAATTAAGTGACTTGCCCACGGTCACACATCAAACAAGTGGTGGAGTCGGGATTAGAACCCAGATCTTTCGATTCCCAAGCCCTTGCTCCTTCTACTAGGCCATGCTTCTTCTCTTTAAGGGCAGAGACCATGTCTGGTAATTCTACGGTACTCTCCCGAGTAACTAATACAGTATTCAGTTCAAAATTCAATATTTACTTCTGATGATTTGTCCCTCTCGCTGCCGACTCATTGCTCACATCCTCCCTCTGGTCAGAAGTTACATTTTCTCTAAGAAGTCTTCCTGACTAAGCCCTCCTTTTCTCCCACTCCCTTCTGTGTCGCCCTGATTTGCTCCCTTTATTCACCACCCGTCCTCAGCCTCGCAGCACTTGCGTACATATCGGTAATTTATTTTTAATGTCTGTCTCCCCATCTAGACTGTAGCTCTCTGTGGGCAGGGAACGTGTCTACCAACTGTTATATTGTCCTTTCTCAAGCATTTAGTCAGTGTATTGCACATAGTAAGGACACAATAAATACGATGGATCAATTGACGCAGTAGAATTATTAAACATACGATCCCTGCCTTCAAGGAGCTAGCAGCGTGGCTCAGTGGAAAGAGCACGGGCTTGGGAGTCAGAGGTCATGGGTTTGAATCCCGGCTCTGCCACTTGTCAGCTATGTGACTGTGGACAAGTCACTTCACTTCTCTGGGCCTCAGTTACCTCATCTGTAAAATGGGGATTAAGACTGTGATCCTCACGCGGGACAACCTGATTACCCCGTATCTACTCCAGCACTTACAACAGTGCTCTGCACATAGTAAGCGCTTAACAAATACCAACACTATTATTACTATTATTAACAATCCAGCAGTCTTATCTCCTCTGCAGACCTCTTGAGAGCTCAAGTTTCTCGACCCTTCCTTGGGGTCAAGAGGCCTTTGTTTTGTTCAAGTCTTCAAGTCAGCTGGGTCACAGGAGGGCTTTCCCCTCAATAAACATCTGACTTTAAGCTTTTCCAGACAGGGTGTGCAGTTTTACTATTAATGATACAAGCATTTTCTAGGAAACAGGCTTGTTTCATGGAAAACTGCCTTTGCCATAATGATCTCAAAACAGCAGCTGCTACTGGAAGGCACTCAGGATGCAGAACTACACTTAGGTGATTGGATTTGCTCAATTAAAGAAAAAAGTCTTTCAGTGTTGTAGTTAACAGTAGATTGGTGGGCTTAATAATAATAACTATGGCACTTTGTAATCACTCCCTATATGACAAAGACTATGCACTGAGGTAGGCACAATATGTGCAGATCAGACAGCCCCTGTCCCAAAGGGCTCATAGTCTAAAGGGGAAGGAGAACAAGTTTTTAATCTACATTTTATAGATGAGGAAGCTGGAGGAAAGATAAATCACTTACCCAAGGTCACAGAGCAGGCAAGTGGCAAAGACAGGATTGGAACACAGGCGTCCTGACTCCCGGGCCTGGGCTTTATCCACCAGGCATACACTAAGGATGGGTGAATTAGTAGCTGGAAGAAGAAACTCGGAAGAGGCAGGTGGGGCCTAGAGGGTAGAAAATCAAGTCAGGAGGCTCAGAAGTGACCTGCTCTGGACATAAAACTCAGAAAACAGGCCTCCGCTAGCTAAATAAAGCAGAGAATTGTTGCAATTATCCACCTAATTAGGCTCAGATTCTCCCTTTTGCCAGTGCCATCTAACTGAGGCTCCTCATCTTTGGGCAAATTATAATGATGGTATTTGTTAAGCGCTTCCCAAGCACTGTTCTAAGCGCTGGGATAGATACAAGGTAATCAGCTTGTCCCACATGGGGCTCGCAGTCTTAATCCCTATTTTACAGATGAGGTAACGGAGGCACAGAGAAGTGAAGCGACTTGCCCAAAGTCACACAGCTGACCAGTGGCGGAGCCGGGATCAGAACCCACGGCGCCTGATTCCCAAGCCCGTGATCTTGCCACTAAGCCACGCTGCTCCTCTACAATACAAGTGTGCGAAGTCGGGAGGGAGTGTTAATACAGTCGACTTCATTTCTTTTCTAGGAGATGACTTGACTGTGGACCTTTGGGGAAAATCCGATTATTTCGCAATCATTCTCTAATCAACATGTCATTCTTGGCTCCTGTCTGTCTGGGACTTTTGCATTTATTCCAGAGTAGGGAGCTTCACAGGGATCAGACCTGAAAGGAACATTTCCTTTCACACTCTCCACTGACTTTCCCAGCTCTTAGTCCCTCTAAAGGCAAAGAACGGATAGGTTCTCGGGGCCTCTCGGGGAAGCGGGGTAGAGTGGAATTGTCCCGGGGTGGGGGCGACCGCTTCGGGCCTACGGGAACACCACCGGCAGTTGAGGCAGCACGCTGGTGATGCGCAGGAGGTAGGAGGGCAGGCAAGGGGCGGGAGAGACAAGAGCAGCTCCAGCTCATCCTGTGGCCCGTTGAGGGTGATGGGAATGCCGCAGATTCTTGGACTGTGGGCCCCGACCTCCGGGCACATGACAAAGAGTGGAACTTCCACTTTGGCTCTTCCTGGTTATTTAATAGTATTTACTGAGCGCTTACTATGTGCAGAGCACTGTACTAAGCGCTTGGAATGTAGCTGCAGTCGACCACCAGCAGTGCCACCTGCTCTGGCAATGAGCCAGATTGCAGGGGAGGCAAAGTGGGGCACAGAAAGGAGACGGGAAAACAGGTCTAAGGTTCCTACCTTTCCAGCCCTTTTGGCCACTAAGGGAGTGGCTCCCCCCGACACCCATTTGGACCGGCTTGTTTTGTGCTCGCCGGCAGCTGCACCCTCCCCTCTCCCATTTTATCGATGTCCCCGTTCAGCCCAGGGCCTTGCTCCCGAGCTGCTGAGCCACCTTGGGCAAGTCACCTCACCTCGCTGCCTCAGTTTCCTCATCTGAAAAAAAGGGGATTCCCTACCTGTTCTCCCTCCTACTTAGAATGTGAGCCCTCTGTGGCACAGGGACCGTGTCTGACTCGATCGGGCCCGATCCCAGTATTTAGTACGGTGCTTGGCTCCTAGCAAGCACTTAAGACATATTATTTTCGCTATTATTATTATTACCTTTTCTCCTTTCTACTTGGGCTGAGAGCCCCGTATAGGACAGGGACTGAGTCCACCTTGGATAAGTCAGTTCCCTTCTCTGGGCCTCAGTTTCCTCATCTGGAAAATGGGGATTAAACCCGTGAGCCCTACGTGGCACAGATACCACAGAAAACCCTGATTACTTCGGATCTATCCCAGCCTTGAGTACACTGTATAGCATAGAACTAAGCCCTTAACAAATACCATGATTATCATTACAGTGCACTGTGCTAAACCTTTGCTCCCCCATAAACCCACCCTCCCGTTCCAGCTTCCCCGAGGAGACGGGGAGGTGGATCCCGCTGAGTAAAGAGATCTGGGCCCCAGCGGCAGATGCCGGGCACGCCACTGCCCACAAGGTGTTGCAGAGAGATAATTTAAGGGCAGAATTTCAGCTATTTAACCCTGCTAGCTGACAAGGGCCCCAGCTCCAAGCTAGTTGCTCCACATCTGTAATTTTATTCACATCAGTAATTTTATTTACTCATATCTGTAATTTTACTTATTTGCTTGATGTCTGTCTCCCCGCCACCTCCCCTCCACCACCAAAGACTGTAAGCTCTTTGTGGCCAGCGAATGTCATCGCTTATTGCATTATTCTTTCCCCTAGTGCTTAGTACAGTGCTCTGCACATAATAAACACTCTATAAATGCAGTTGAATGAATGAATGAACAACCCATGCTCCCTTAGGGATAACCCTGCCTATCTTCGGCCCCTTTAAAGCAGGGTCCGTTCCTTGAGGGAGAAAGAAACAGGTTTCTGCGTCCCTTGCTGGCTTCGGCCTTCTGCTTTGTTTGTTTAGAGAAGCAACGTGGCTCAGTGAAAAGAGCCCGGGCTTGGGAGTCAGAGGTCATGGGTTCGAATCCCGGCTTTGCCACTTGTCAGCTGGGTGACTGTGGGCGAGTCACTTCACTTCTCTGTGCCTCAGTTCCCTCAACTGCAAAATGGGGATTAACCGGGAGCCTCCCGTGGGACAACCTGATGACCCTGCATCTCCCCCAGCGCTTAGAACAGTGTTCTGCACAGAGTGAGCACTTAACAAATACCAACAGTATTAGTATTATTACAGAGAAGCAGTGTGGCTCAGTGGAAAGAGCCCGGGCTGGGGAGTCAGAGGTCGTGGGTTCGAATCCCGGCTTTGCCACTTGTCAGCTGGGTAACTGTGGGCAAGTCATTTCACTTCTCTGGGCCTCAGTGACCTCATCTGTCAAATGGGGAATAACCGGGAGCCTCCCGTGGGCCAACCCGATGACCCTGCCTCTCCCCCAGCGCTTAGAACAGTGCTCTGCCCAGAGTAAGCGCTTAACAAATACCAACATTATTAACATTATTATTCTCTGGGCCTCAGTGACCTCATCTGTCAAATGGGGATTAACCGGGAGCCTCCCGTGGGCCAACCCGATGACCCTGCCTCTCCCCCAGCGCTTAGAACAGTGCTCTGCCCAGAGTAAGCGCTTAACAAATAGCAACGTTATTATTATTATTAGGAGCGGCGGCTCCCCCAGCACGGCCGGCCCTCCCGCCGGCCCTCACGGCGGCGGGCGGGGAGCGGCTACCCCAGGGCCGACCGCTAGAGGGCGCCGGAGCCACCCTCCCCTCGGCCACCTCGGCGCGCGCTGGCCCCGCCCAGCCGGAGGCGGTGCCTCCCTTCCGCCCAATGGGAAGCCGGCGCCGCTCCCTCCCCGCCTCCTCATTGGCCGGGGCGGGCGGGGCGGTCTGACGGACGGGGCTGGCGGCCAATGGGAGCGCGGGAGGGGAAGGCCGGGCGGGAGGCCGGGCTGCGTGGCTCGGCAGTGCTGGAGCAGGAGGAGCGGCGGGGCGGACATGGCTCCCAACGTGGCCGCGGCCGAGCGGCCCCGGGACCTTCGCGGGGGCCTCCGGGCCGTGCTGCTGGGACCCCCCGGGGCCGGCAAGGGCACCCAGGTGAGGGCCGCGCCGGCCTCCTTCCCCCTAATCGGGATCCTGCTGGCCTTGCTTAAGCGCTTACTGGGGGCCAAACACTGCCTCTAAGCGCTGCGGGGGAGACAAGGTCATCAGCCGCTGCCACGTGGAGCTCCCGGCCTCCACCCCCCCCTTTTGCAGAGGGGAGCACCGAGGCCCGGACGGGAGGCTCCCGGTCTTCATCCCCATTTGACAGATGAGGGCACTGAGGCACAGAGAAGCCAACAGTGGCGGTATTTGTTAGGCGCTTACTGTGTGCCAAGCGCTGCGGGGGAGACAAGGTCATCAGCTGCTGCCACGTGGAGCTCCCGGCCTTCCCCCCCCCCCCCCCCCATTTTGCAGAGGGGATCACCGAGGCCCGGAGAAGTCTAGTAATGTCGGTATTTGTTAAGCGCTTACTCTGGGCAGAGCACCGTTCTAAGCGCTGAGGGGAGATCCAGGGTCATCAGGTTGGCCCACGGGAGGCTCACGGTCTTCATCCCCATTTGACAGATGAGGGCACCGAGGCACAGAGAAGTTAATGATGTTGGTGTTTGTTAAGCGCTTACTGTGTGCCGAGCGCTGCTCTAAGCGCTGGGGGGGGGGGGGGGAGATACAAGGTCATCAGCTGCTGCCCCGTGGAGCTCCCGGCCTCCACCCCCATTTTGCAGAGGGGATCAGCGAGCCCCGGAGAATAATAATAATGTTGGTATTTGTTAAGCGCCTACTATGTGCAGAGCACTGTTCTAAGCGCGGGGGGAGATCCAGGGTCATCAGGTTGGCCCACGGGAGGCTCCCGGTCTTCATCCCCATTTGACAGGTGAGGGAACTGAGGCACAGACGGGCCCACAGTCACCCAGCTGACCAGGGGCGGAGGCGGGACATATATCCGTATGACGGCATTTGTTAGGCGCTTACCATGTACAAAGCACCGTTCGAAGCGCCGGGTGGATACGAGGTCATCAGGTGGGGCTCACAGTCTCCATCCCCCTTTGACAGATGAGGTCACTGAGGCTCGGAGAAGTGAAGCGACTTGCCCAAAGTCACCCAGCTGACAGGTGGTGGGGCCGGGATTCGAACCCGTGACCTCGGACTCCCAAGCCCGGACTCTTGCCACTGAGACTGTGAGCCCGTTATTGGGCAGGGATGGTCTCTCTCCGTGGCCCAGTTGTCCCTTCCAAGCGCTCAGCCCAGTGCCCCGCACACGGTCAGCGCTCAATAACTACATTGCATTGAAATTAGAACCCATGACCTCTGACTCCCAAGCCCGGGCTCTTGCCACCGAGCCCCGCTGCTTCCGGGCCGGCGGGACTGGCCCGAGGTCAGCCGGGCCCGGGACACGGAGCCTTTTCTTTTTAATCCTCCTTCAATCGATAATAATAATAAGGATGGCGGTATCTGTTAAGCGCTTACGGTGGGCCAAGCGCTGTTCTAAGCGCTGGGGGAGAGACGAGGTCATCAGGTGGTCCCACGTGAGGCTCCCGGGCTTCATCCCCATTTTATTCTTTCATTCAATAGCAGTTATGGAGCGCTTACTACATGCAGAGCACTGTACTAAGCGCGTTGGAAATATACAATTCGGCATTTGATAGAAGAGGTCACTGAGGCCCAGAGAAGTGAAGCGACTTGCCCGAGGTCACCCAACTGACAAGCGGGATTAGAGCCCATGACCTCCGACTCCCAAACCCGGGCTCTTTCGGGTGCTTCTATCGATCGATCTTCAGGAAATCAATCGATGGCATTTATTGAGCGCTCACTGTGTGCGGAGCACTGTGCTGAGCGCTTCAGAGAGTACATTAATCGACGGAGTGGCCTAGTGGAAAGATCCCAGGCTTGGGAGTCGGGGGTCGCGGGTTTCAATTCCGGTTCCACCACTTGTCAGCTGGGTGACCTTGGGCAAGTCACTTCACTTCTCTGTGCCCCAGTTGCCTCATCTGTAAAATGGGGATGAAGACTGGGAGCCCCTCGTGGGACCACCTGACCACCATTTATAATAATGATGATGGTGTTTGTTAAGCGCTCACTAGGTGCTGAGCACTGTTCGAAGCGCTGGAGGAGAAACGAGGTAATCAGGTTGTCCCATGAAGGGGCTCCCAGGCTTCATCCCCATTTTACAGATGAGGGAACTCAAGTGACTTGCCCAAAATCACACAGATGATCGGTGACGGAGTCGGGATTAGAACCCACGACCTCTGACTCCCCAGCCCCGGCTCTTTCCTCTAAGCCTCGTTGCTTCTCTTAAAAGGTTTGCTCCCAATGTGGGGCTCGAACCCACACCCTGAGATTAAAAGTCTCCTGCTCTACCGACTGAGCTATCTACCCCAGCACTTAAAACAGTGCTTGGCACATAGTAAGCACATAACAGATACCATCATTATTATTATTATTATTGTTATTAATGGTATTTACAGAGTATTTTCTCTGTGCAGAGCACTGTGCTGAGCGTTTGGGAGAATACATTAATCAATGGTATTTATTGAGCACTTAGTATGTGTAGAGTGCTCTATCAGGAGTACAATAATCAATGGTATTTATTGAGCACTTCTAATAATTATTATTCCGATATTTAAGTGCTTACTATGTGCAAAGCACTGTTCTGAGCGCTGGGGTAATACAAGGTGATCCGGTTGGAAGCAGTCCGTGTTCCACATAAGGCTCCCGGTCTTCATCCCCATTTTACAGATGAGGAAACTGAGGCCCAGAGAAGTGAAGTGACTTGCCCAAGGTCCCACGGCAGACAGCTGGCGGAGCCGGGTTTAGAACCAATGTCCTCCGACTCCCAAGCCTGTGTTCTTGCCACTAGACCATACTACTATGTGCAGAGCACTGTACAGAGCACTTGGGAGAGAACATTAATCAGTGGTGTGTATTGAGTGCTTGCTATGTGCAGAGCAGTGTACTGAGCGCTTGGGAGACCGCAGTGATTAATCGGTGGTATTTATCGAGCACTTCTATGCGGAGCAGTGTACTGAGCACTTGGGAGAGTATTCATTCATTCAATAGTATTGAGCGCTTACTATATGCAGACCACTGTACTGAGCACTTGGCATGGACAATTCGACAACAGAGACAATCCCTGCCCATCGACGGGCTCACAGTCTAATCGGGGGAGACGGACCAATAATCAGTGGTATTTATTGAGTGCTTACAGTGCAGAGCACTGTTCTAAGCGCTTGGGAGAGTACGATACAATAGAATCAACGGGTGCCTGTATGTAAAGTGCTTGCTACATGCCAGGCACCGTACTAAGCGCCGGGCTAGATACAAATTGGGCATGGGTTCTAATCCCGGCCCCGCCACTTGGCAGCCGTGTGACTTTGGGCGAGTCGCTTCACTTCTCTGGGCCTCAGTGACCTCATCTGGAAAATGGGGATTAAGACTGCGAGCCCCACGTGGGACAAGCTGATTACCTTGTACCCCCCCCCCCCCCAGCGCTTAGAAAAGTGCTTGGCACATAGTAAGTGCTTAACAAATGCCATCATCATTATTGTGTTTAGGAAGTTTTGCTTTAATGCTTTAATGGTACTTGTTAAGCGCTTAATATGTGTTAAACACTGTTCTAAGCACTGGGTAGGTGCAAGCTTGACACAGTCCCTGTCCCACTTGGGGCTCACAGTCTTAAGTAGGAAGGGGAACAGGAGGGAGGAAGCAGCAGGACTTGATGAATAGAGCACGGGCCCGGGAGTCAGAAGGTCATGGATTCTAATCCTGGCTCCTCCCCTTGTCTGCTGTGTGGCCTTGGACAAGTCACTTCACTTCTCTGGGCCTCAGTTACCTCACCGGAAAACGGAGATTGACACTCCGAGCCCCTCAAAGGGACTGGGACCGGATCCAATCCGATCTGCGTGTATCCACCCCACTGCTTAGTACAGTGTCTGACCCTTAGCAAGTGCTCAACAAGTACCACAATTACTATTATTATTAGGTTTTTGAATCCCCATTTACAGATGAGGAACCAGGCACAGAAAAGTTAAGCGCCTTGCCCCGAGGTCACACAGCAAGCAATTGGCAAACCATGCGAACCCAGGTCCTCTGACTCCCAGGCCACACGGCCTCTCAAAGAAGCAGTTGGGTCAGGGTGGACGATTGGGGTCGGGTGGCTAAAAGGATGGATAGAATCCTCCCGGGACTTGGGGCCTCTCCGTTTACGGCGCTCCGGGTACGGGTTGTCACGTACGAATCCCTAGAAAGCCTTAGCGTGAAATGTGAGGAGTTTGGAAATTAGAGCAGGTGAATAGAGCAGGTATTGTACTCTACTTTAGAGTCTAGCACTTTAAAACTGTCGACGTCCTACCAGACCACAGCGAGAGACAAGGAGCCCGATAAATGCTGCCGATGATTTACAGTGGATTTGTTTTTGGGAATTAATGGGCACCTTGGGGTGCAATTAGACGAGTGAGGAAGGACAGACCCTTTCCCCGCAAAGCTCTTCTTTGTACGTCTTGGTGCCGGGAGTTGTCCCTGAGCACGCCCGTTACCTGATACCTCGTGCTCCGTTACTGTGAGAATTACACCCGATGTCGACGCTAACAAATCCCTTTTAAATGTAGAATGATTTACGCACACGCAAGTTTTTGCTGTGGGAGGCTGCCCCTGAAGCCGCGTGGCTCAGTGGAAAGAGCCTGGGCTTCGGAGTCAGGGGTCATGGGTTCGACTCCCGGCTCTGCCGCTTGTCAGCTGTGTGACCGTGGGCAAGTCACTTCACTCCTGTGAGCCTCACGTGGGACGACCTGATGACCCTGGATCTCCCCCAGCGCTTAGCACTTAGTTCTCTGCACTTAGTAAGCGCTTAACAAATACCAACATTATTATTATTAATAAATACGATGAAATGAATGAGTGAATGAAATGCTTTTTCCCCTTCTCGGTTCTAACCCCTCCGGTCCCTCCCGACTCCACAGTTAATGGCCTGCCCACGCAGGCCGCAGCGTTCGCCCCCTTTGCTGGCTCACTAAACATCGCTCACCCTGTGGGATGCCAGTGAGTCAGGGCAGACTGCCCTGAGGACTTTGCACCCCCGCCGTCACCTTGGACTCTGGCAAATTGCATAACTGTCTTCTGTTTCTTCACCCAAAATTGTCGCAATGATTCTGACGTACTAAGCAGGAAGGTGCGGTGGCTAAACTAATATCCTTCGCTCAACGGGTCCAAGCTCCTCCTGCAGTTCGCTGGAATCTCTTTTACGGGGTCCCCGGCTGGGGAGGGAAAACTGGAGTGGCGCAGTGGAAAGAGCACGGGCTTTGGAGTCAGGGCTCAAGAGTTCGAATCCCAGCTCTGCCACTTGTCGGCTGTGTGACTGTGGGCAAGTCACTTAACTACTCTGTGCCTCAGTTCCCTCATCTGTAAAATGGGGATTAAGACTGTGAGCCCCACGTGGGACAACCTGATTCCCCTATGTCTACCCCAGCGCTTAGAACAGTGCTCGGCACATAGTAAGCGCTTAACAAATACCAACATTATTATTATTATTATTATTGGAGGCCTGAACAGAGGAGTTGTTCCGTCCCAGGTTACTGTGGACTGGGGAAGCAGCGTGGCTCAGCGGAAAGAGCCTGGGCTTCGGAGTCAGAGGTCATGGGTCCGACTCCCGGCTCTGCCACTTGTCGGCTGTGGGACTGTGGGCGAGTCACTTAACTTCTCTGTGCCTCAGTGACCTCATCTGGAAAATGGGGATTAACTGTGTGCCTCACATGGGACGACCCGAGTACCCTGTATCTACCCCAGCGCTTAGAACAATGCTCTGCACATAGTAAGTGCTTAATAAATACCAATATTATTATTATTATTATTAAGCTCCTCGTGGGCGGGGAATGTCGGTTTATTGTTATATTGTACACTCCCAAGCACTTAGTTCGAATAGTGCTTTGCAGACAGTCAACACTCGGTACATACGCCTGAAGCCCCAGGGGTCCATATCCACCAAGAATAGGGAATCAATCAGTGGTATTTACTGAGCACTTACGATGTGCAGAGCACTGTACTAAGCACTTGGGAGGGTACAGCACAACAGAATTAGCAGACCCGTTCTCTTCCCACCACGAAATTACAGCCGAGAGGGATATGTGCAATCTAGCGGGGAAACAGTGTGTTCTAGTGAATAGAGCGGGGGCTGGGAGTCAGGGGACCTGGGTTCTAATTCCGGTTCCTCCACTTGTGCCCTGTGTGATCTTGGGCAAGTCGCTTCATTTCTCTGAGCCTCAGCTACCTCATCTGTAAAATGAGGATTAAGACCGAGCCCTGATTATCTCATATCTACCCCAGCACTTGGTATAGCGCCTGACCCGCAGCGGGTGCTTAACAGATACCGTTAAAAAATAAATATGGCCCTGATGTTTTCGGGTCAGTTTAGGCAGCTTAGGGGACTCTTAAAAATCAGAAAAGGCTACATTCCGTCCTGACCCCTCTTTTCTGTGGTTCCTCCTTCCTGACTCTGTGACCAAGCCCAACCCCTCCAGAGCTCCTAACCCCACCAGATCCAGCCTCCATTCACGCTGAGAAGCATCGTGGCCTAGTGGGTAGAGCCCAGGCCCAGGAGTCAGGAGGATCTGGGTTCTAATCCTGACTCTGCTACTTGTCTGCTGTGTGGCTTCGGGCAAGGCAGAGTGGCCTAGTGGAAGGAGCATGGGCCTGGGAGTCAGAGGTCCTGAGTTCTAATCCCAGCTTTGCCTCTTGTCTGCTGCGAGACCTTGGCCCAGTTAACTACTCTGTGCCTCCATTTCATCATCTGTAGAAATGGGGATTAAGCCCTCCTCCTTCCTACCTAGACTTAGCCCCATGTGGAACAAGGACTATGTCTGAACTGATAACCTTGTAGATACCCTAGGGCTTAGAAGAGGGCTTGGCATATTGTAAGCGCTTAACAAATGCCATTATTATTGTTAATATTCTTCTATGTCCCTCAGTAACCTCATCTGTAAAATGGGGATTAAGGCTGTGAGCCCCATGTGGAACATGGTCTGTGTTCAACCTGAATATTTTGTATGTTCTGCAGCGCTTAGTACAGTTCCTCGCATCCTCGCACATAGTAAGCGCTTAATACCACCTTTTAAAAAATGTCGGCACCCAAGGACGGGGACGAACGAACAACTCTTTTGACGGCGGGAAGGGTAACGATCTCACAGTCCTCTTGGAGGACCAGGAAGTTTTCTACTTTACCGAGTTATTGCTTCCTTTCCAAGTAGTTCTTGCCTTGCCTTATGCCGTCCAGTCGTTTCCGACCCATAGCGACACCACGGACACGTCACTCCCTGAACGCCCCGCTCTCTGCAGTCGTTCTGGTAGTGTATCCACAGAGTTTTCTCTGTAAAAAATACCATTTTACCATTGCCGCCTTCCGCACGGTAAACTCGAGGCTCCGCCCTCGACTCTCTCCCTTGCCTCTGCTGCCCAGCACGGGTGAATTTTGACTCGAAGCACATTGCCTTCTACTCGCTAGCCACTGGCCAAGCTAGGAATGGACTGGGTAGGCCTCTGCTTGACTCTCCCTCCTGTAGCCGAGACTGGTCGAGGACTGGAAACTCTCCCAGTGCGAACTTGAGAGGGGGCAAGAAGTTCTAACCTCCAGTCCTTTACAGATTCTCCGCGTTCTTAACTCTTGGGACTTCCAGTTCCCAAGCAGGTCCCTTTCCTTAGCGCATTCTAACACCCTTGGTTGTTTAAAAAAAAAAAAAAAAGAAAACAATTCCCTTGCTGGAGGCTGACTCCATCTTTGGAGAAGACAGGTGCTCTGCTAATTCCCTTTTGGCTTTTTTTTACCCACCCACAGGCTCCCAAAATTGCTGAGAATTACTGTGTGTGCCACCTGGCAACTGGGGACATGCTGAGGGCCATGGTGGCCTCCGGTTCCGAGCTGGGCAAGAGACTGAAGGAGACGATGGATGCTGGGAAGCTGGTAGGTTGATCCGTCAACCGGGATCTTAAGCTTGTCCTCGCGCTAACGACGATCACTCCCTCCACCTTCAAAGCCTCGTTAATAGCGCATCTCCTCCAAGAGGGCTTCCCCATCCAAATCCTCCTTCCCTCTTCTCCCACTCCCCTCTGCACCGTCCTCGCGGTTGAATTTATACCCTTTATTCACCCCTCCCTCAGCTCCACAGACCTCACGTCTGTATTCATAATTTTATTTATTTATATTAATGTCTGTTCCCCCTCCCTCCCAGACTGTAAGCTCGTTGTAGGCAGGGAACGAGTCTACCAACTCGGTACATTATACACTTCCAAGCGCTCCATAAAGTGCTCTGCACACAGCAAGCGCTCAATAAATTCAGTTGATTGATATCGGTGGAGGCGTTCTGAAAAGCAAAGGTGCCACCTGATATCTAAAAAATGCCAGATATGCCTGTTGGGAGGGGTTTCCCCCCCTCAGTCACTGTGCACCTATTGCATTCAGAGCACTGTACTCAACGTTTGGGAGAGCACACTCGAATGAGTACACGTGATTCCTACCCTCAAGGAGCTTACAAGGCAGGGGGACGAGACAGACACAGAAATAAATTACAGATAGGAGGTAGTAAGAGTCTAGAGAAATATAATAATAATGATATTTAAGTGCTTACTGTGTGCCAAGCACTGTACCTATGTTTAAGGCCTATGGGAGAGTGTGAGTACTTGAGTGCTTAGGTGGCCCGCAAGGGCTTAAATGGCAATTGAGGCCCCTACTGGGGAGAGAATACAAATTAGGGAAGGCTTCCTGTTGTTTTTCATTCATTCATAGTATTTATTGAGCGCTTTTTGTCAAGTGCTTACTGTGTGCCAGGCACTGTTCTAAGCGCTGGGGTAGGTACAGGCTCATCCGATTGGACACGGTCCCTCTACCGCATCGGGCTCAGTCTTCATCCCCAATTGACAGATGAGGTAACTGAGGCGGAGAGAAGTGAAATGAATTGCCCGAAGTCGCACAGCAGACGAGTGGCGGGGCTGAGATTAGAACCCAGGTCCTTCTGAGTGCCGGGCCTGTGCTCTATCCATTAGGCTACACTGCTGCTTCTGCTGGGGCGATGGAGCAGTGGAATTTCAAAAGGGCTTTGAAGATGGAGGAGAGCCGTGGTCCATCTGCGGAGAAGGGAAAAAGAGTAAAAGAGCCTGTTGATGGGAGTTGGCCTGGGGAGAGCTGCCTTTGGAGGATTCTGGACGTTCGACCTATATCCTGTAGCCTCTTTCTTTTGGAGCGTTTGAAAACTTTCCCGACTTATTTCGTAAATTAGTCAAAATTACTCTGGCGGAATCAGCCAAACTCTTGAGCCAAAAATTAGAGAGGAATTAGGAGACCACAAAAATGTGCCCTGGCCTTTCCCACCCTTTTAGGATCCTGGCAGTGCTACGTTTGAGGGCCGTGATCTGTCTGACCTGACTGCCTTGTGCCTCTTTCAGTGCTTAGCACTTAATAAATTCTTAGACTGTGAGCCCCATGTGGACGGGATTGTGTCCAATCCGGTTATCTTATATCTACCCCAGTACTTCGTACAGTGCTTGGCACACAGTAAGCGCTTAAAAAATAGAAACAACATGGCCTAGTGGAGAGAGCATAGGCCTGGGAGTCAGAAGGATCTGAATTCTAATCCCAGTTCCTCCACTAGCCTGCTATGTCACCTTGGACAAGTCACTTTCTTTCTCTGGGCCTCAGTTCCCTCATCTGTAAACGGGGATTAAGACTGTGAGCCCTAGGTGGGAGGTGGACTCTGTCCAACCTGATAAGCTTGTATCTACCCCAACGCTTAGAACAGTACCGGGCACATAGGGCTTAAGAAATACCATTAAAAAAAAATACCCCCCGATTCAATGCCAGAATATTAACGAAGAGCCGTGGCCTGCAGGAGAACCGTTCTAACGCCTGTGAAGCCTGCCATCAAATGTTTATTAAAATTATTTCTTGGGCTTCTTTTAGGCCAGCGGGTCAGCATTCCTTTGCCTGGCTGGGCTAGAAAGCACCGGAACCTCTTTGGAAGCCCTAGCCTTTGTATGATGGTACTGTCACTGTGCTGTTCAGGAGTTCAGCTAGAGTTCAGTTTTTCTATCTGGATTGAATTTAGGTCCAGCAAAAACACAGAGGCCAGAGGACAATGAGGAAAATCCAGTCCTTCTTTGCCCTTTGTCCTCAATCGCCACATTGTCCACTCTCTGGGAAAAGATTGGCCGTCGGGGATTCTGCAGACACATGGAGTCTTGAATCCCGGTTTAGGCTCCTCCGGTTTCTTTTCGTCAGGGTGGCCTTGAGTCAAGTTGGAAGGCCAATACTGCAGACTTTAGTGTTTGGCAGAAAATTGGGAACAGAGGGAAAACTGGTATGTGGCAACGATATTGCTTATCTCCAGCTTTCCTTGCAGTTTGGAAGCCCGAACTTTGTCCCTGACCGCCCAGCTGGCTCTGGGAGATAAGAATATTAACTGTCAAGCTTACCAGCCTCCAACACACAGGTCAAAGAGATGGCAGCTTTCTATATTCTCAAAGGGGAAAAAGTTTCCACAAATCTGGAATTGGCTTCCATTGGAGTTTTCAGCAAGACCTTCCATAGGAATTTCTTTGTAGCTTCCTTTGAAGTTACAGAGTTTGGCAGTTCTGAGGCCGCTGGCTTGCGTGCACAAAATCTTCGAGACATCTAGACTAGAGTCTTCATTTTCAATCATTCGTTCAATCACATGTATTATTCATTCAGTCAGTCGTATTTATTGTGCGCTTACTGTGTGCGGAGCAATGTACTAAGCACTTAGGAAAGTACAGTACAACAATAAACAGTGACTGTCCCTACCCACAATGAGCTCTCCCAGACAGGCATCCAAATCCCCCAGGAGCTGCTCAGGTTGCAGCCAAGAATCAATACAAAGGACGGTTGTCACTTCAGGTGCATAATCTCCAGGGTGATTCCTTCCCTATCACACTGCTCTTCGTCCCCTGACTGAGTGCTTTGGGACACCCAGAGGTCACCTGGGTTAGGATCGAGTTTTCTCTGTTTAATGATCGGTAATTGGGCGGCCTGGGTTACCTGGGGCAGGTATCGACCTCTTTGGCGGGGCTAAAGCATGGCTCATGTTTCCTCTCTCCGACTTCCAGGTGAGTGACGAGATGGTGGTGGAACTGATCGAGAAAAACTTGGACACTCCTGCTTGCAAGAACGGCTTTCTCTTAGATGGCTTCCCAAGAACCGTGAAACAGGCGGAAATGGTATGTTAGCTTGGGAGGAGACACCTCCCCCCGCCCCGGCCACCCCCAGTCCAATTTCAGGGGCCTGTCGCTTTCAAGAGAGACTCTTGGCTGGATCCAAGCCGAGGGGGGCCCGGGAGGAACCGTTAGGATAGAATTTGCCTGTTCTCTCTTGCAGCTGGATGACCTCATGGAGAAGAGGAAAGAAAAGCTGGATTCCGTGATCGAGTTCAGCATCGCAGATTCTCTGCTGATCCGCAGAATCACTGGAAGGTAAGGTCCCCGTTCTAGGAAACTGCCGAAAAACTAAAGCCTCGAAGCTCGCCTAATCCAGCCTCACCAACAGATGACTCAATGGAGCCATTATCGTCAGTGCGACGGGCTAGGATGAGAACCTCATAATAGAGAGAAGGAAACAAAGCCTCTGTTGTGGCACTTGATCATCTCTGGCTGGAATGAGTATCCGGTAGAGCGAGTGTTTGGGGGCTTTTATATTCTATTTCGAGTTCTTGTGCTACCCTATCAGCCATTTCGATAAACCCCTCTCCCCCACACTTTGGGTAGACCCGTTTATTTGGTGTTCACCATTTGTGTCTATCTTCTCACTCTGACCGATGGTAGATCTGGCAGCCGGTGCCTGCCCATCTCACCGAGAAGATCGTAAGCTCCGTGGGGGCAAGGACTTCTCTTCCACTGCTGCCCGACTCCTAGTCCAGAGTCTGGTGCTCAGGTGTTCAGTAAGTGCTGTTGAGGATAGTGACCCAGGAGAGAGGGGGGTGTTGATCAGACTTCGCCATCCCTAGCTCCTCTCCCAGAAGTAAATACGGCAACCTCCGGGCTCTGGAAAAGTGGTCACCTCGGGCCCTTTCCCGGGCATGTCGCCCAAGCCCACAGCTACTCTATTTTAAGCTGCAGAGCCAAGCAGGTGACCCACTGGGCTCTCATGTGATCCTTTCCCCATCCTCAAAAGCTCTGGGAGTACAGTGGGGCTGCCCCAAGGAGCTCCTTGTCTCATAAACCACAGTCCATCCACTGTCCCACTTGTTCTGGATGCATCCCCATTGGACTGTAAGCCTCTTGAAGGTGGGGACTGGGATTTTTTACTTCTTTGGTATATTCCCAAGCACCTAGTACAGTGCTCTGAATACAGAAGGTGCTTGCTGAATGCTGCCTTTCCTTACTGACTTACTGAATCCAGCTGTTTCAGACGTTTAACTCCCTCCTCAAATCCCTTGTCCCTCTGCCTTCCCCCGAATCTCTTTCTCATAATGGCCTACCCACTTTTTGATAAAATTGAAGCGTGATCTCCCTAAAATCCCCCCTGCTCCTCTCCAGGCCCTTCCTCCTCCTGCCACCTCTGGCCGTCCCATCTTTCCCAGCAGTATCTCAAGAAGAGACGTCTTGCCTCCTCTCAAAATCTTTCTCCTTCACCTGCACCTCTAGCCCCATCCCTTCGTAATGTTTCCCTCACTTTCCAGTGGCTTCTTCCCCACTGCTTTCAAACATGCTCAGGTATTGCCTACCCTAAAAAAACCCCTCCTTTGATGTCTCCAGTTATCACCCCAAATCCCTCCTACCATCCCTCTCCAAACTCTTTGTGCGAGTTTGTCTGCGTCCACTGCCTCTGCTTCGTCTCTTCCAAGTCTCTCCTCGACCCCCTCCAGTCTGGCTTCTGCCCCCTTTGCCCCATAGAAACTGCCCTCTCAAAGGTCACCAATTACCTTGCCATCCAATGGGTTGTATTCCATGCTTATCCTCCTCAGTCTCTCAGTTGCCTTCTACACTGTGGACCCACCCCCTTCTCCTTCAAATATTATCCAAGCTTGGCTTCACTGATACTGCCCTCTCCTGGTTCTCCTCCCACGTCCCCGGCCGCTCCTTCTCCGTCTCTTTTGCAGGCTCCTCTACTAGTGGGAACCCCTCAAGGCTCAGTTCTGGGTCCCCTTCCATCCTCCATCTACACCCACTCCCTTGGAGAACTCATTACCTTCCACGGCCTCAACCACCTTCTCTACACGGCTGATTCCCAGATCTCCCTCTCCAGCCCCGACCTCTCAACTTCTCTTCGGTCTCGCTTTTCCTCCTGCCTTCAGGATGTCTTTAGCTGGATATCCCGCCGATGCCTCGGACTTTTAACGTGTCCAAAACAGAACTCACCTTCCAACCCAAACTCTAATCCTTCTGGTGGCTTTCCCATCGCTGTAGAGACCACCACCATCTTCCCTATCTTACAAGTCTGTAACCTTAGCATTATCTCTGACTCATCTAACACTCATATTCAATCTATCACAAATCCCATTGGTTTTACCTTCACCAACATTACTAAAATCCACCCTTTCCTCTCCATCTAAACGGCTACTATGCTGACCCAAGCACATATCACATCTCATCTTGACTTTTGCGTCAGCCTCCTTGCTGACCTCCCTGCCTCTTATCTCTTCCCACTCACTGTGAGAAACCCTCCTTTCCTTTTCTCCCACTCCCTTCTGAATCTCCCTGACTTTCTCCCTTTATTCAGCCTCCCAGCACTTATGTACATATATGTAATTTATTTAAGGTCTTTCTCCCTGCCTAGACTCATTGCGGGCAGGGAATGTGGCTGTCATTCTATCTGTACTCTCTCGAGCGCTTAGTACAGTGCCCTGCACACGGTAAGCGTTCAGTAAATACGATTTTTGACTGACTGACTGAGCCTCACTCTCATCTGTCTCACTAATGATCCTTTCCCACATTCCGTCCGATGTGGCATTCCCTCCCCTTTGATATATGCCGGGGCACCACGCTCTTCACCGTCAAAGCCTTATTAAAATCACTTATCTTCTAAAAGACCTTCTCCAATTAAGTCCTCTTTTCTCCATCACCCTCTCCCTTCTGTGTCACCTCTGCCCTTGGACCTGAACCCTTTAAGCACTTGATTTTCACCCCAACTTTAGCCCCACAGCACTTATAAACTGTAATTTATTTAATGTCTCCCCCTCTAGACTGTAAACTCCTTGCGGGTAGAGACGATGCTTATCAACTCTGATGTATTGTACTCTCCCAAGCATTTAATACGGTGCTCCACCCACAGTAAGTGCTGAATTAACCCCCAATGATTGCTTGTCTGATGGTTGACAAGCTGAGCTTCGTGATAGATGAGTTGGCGTGATTCAGCTGAGCCAGAATCCTTTAATTCTGACCGCGTGATTCAAATTTGGGAACCCGCCCCAGGTGGGCTACCTTCTGGGGGCAGTTGGAGAGGGAAAAAGAATGTCCCTCACTCATATTTGTTTCCCGCTCTTCAGACTGATCCACCCAGCCAGCGGCCGCTCCTACCATGAGGAATTCAATCCACCGAAGGAGCCCTTGAAGGATGATGTAGGTGAACTCCGGGGACAGAGACCGTCCTCGGACCAACTCCGTTATGTTGTATTCGCCCAAAGGCTTAGTAGAGCGCTCTGCGTACAGTATGCGCTCAATAGATGCGATATATTGATTGATCCTTTGAAACTTGCCAACTCTTCGGCCCTTACTCCGTGAGGCGGTGGTCTTTTTCTTGTGATGTGTGTTATGTGTCAGGCACGGTTCTAAGCACTGGGGGAGATACAAGGTAATCAGGTCGGACGCGGTCCCCGTCCCATATGGGGCTCAAAGACCTGATCCCCGTTCTACAGATGAGGTAACTGCGGTACAGAGAAATTCAGTGAGTTGCCCAGGGTCACCCGGCAGAGAAGTGGCGGAGCTGGGATTGGAACCCAGGTCCTTCTCCCAGGCCCGGGCTCTCTCCACTAGACCACGCTCCCTGCCTGTCCCCAGCAGAGGGCCAGCAGCTTGTCCCTCAGCCGAAAGGACACCAGGGTGGGAGCGTCTAAGGGGAAGGAAAGCTGCTTTGAAGGGAGGACTCCAGAGAGGGGATGGGAGCTCCTGCCCTTTGGTCGACAGCCTCTCTTGCCTGGGCTTCTGCCCAGAGAAATCAGGGTCCTTTAAATCGAACCCCGAGAGCAGAGGTAGGGCACCCAGAAAATTCCCAGCTTACAGGTGCCATTGCCGGAGGAGCAGCGTGGCCTAATGAAAAGAGCACGGGTCGGGGCGACAAGGTACTTGGGTTCTGATCCCAGCTCCACCACGTGCCTGCTGTGTGACCTCGATCAGGTCACTTAACTTATCTGTAAAATGGGAATTCAATACCTGTTCCCCCTCCTAATTAGATGTGAACCCCGTGCGTGACGGACTCTTTCTGATCTGGTTACGCTGTATCTTCCCCAGCGCTTAGAACAATGCTTGAACATCGCAAATGCCACAATTATTACTATTAAGTCGACTCTCCCGCCTCCACTGGCCAGTTTAGCCTCCCTCAGAGCCGAGTCCCTCTGGGGACGGGGAGGGGGCTACTTAGAAGCCTTTCCCTTTTGTGCCCTATGCAAGAAACAGCTGTCAATCACAGATTGACAATCACAGATCGAAAAGGAACAGGGTTGAGCAGAGCCCGCGACAGGCCCGGTCTCCTCACCGCCCTCTCATTGTCCGCAGATCACCGGCGAACCCCTGATCCGGCGTTCAGACGACAACGAGGTGGCTTTGAAAACGCGCTTGAAGGCGTACCACACCCAGACCACCCCCCTGGTGAACTACTACAGCAAAAGGGGGATCCACTCGGTCGTGGATGCCTCTCAGTCTCCCGACGTGGTGTTCGCCAGCATCCTGGCCGCCTTCTCGAAAGCGACATGTAAAGACCTGGTTATGTTTGTCTAGCGTTCGGTGCGGGCGGAACCCTCTTGCTCCTTCTTTCTGCCTCTGCTCTGGGGAGGGCGAGAGGGGGGCTTGGAGACCGCCGTTAGAGGTGGCGATTAAATAAGCACTTAACTGATGGTTTTTCCTCTGGCATGGCTGCCTGTCAGCCCGTCTGTGCGTATACGGAACCGTGAGAGAGACAGCCTCTTCTGCTCATCAAGGAGGTTTCGGGGGTTGCTAAGTCAGCTGTTCGCTTCGGGAGCCAGGATTCGCCGAGGCAGAAGCGAAAGCGATTCTTCCAGATCCTTTCCTGGCATCACAGTTCCGAAAAATCTTGAGTTTCTGCCCCTGTTGGGTGACCCGGTCTGTCAGAAGCCTGGAACTTGGCCACGGGACTGGAGTTCATGAGGTTGGAGGATGTGATGGGCAAAGTCTCTATCCTGGACTGTGTGAGGGGTTGTTTGCGTTGACACGAGCTCCAAGTTCTTCCTCTCTTTGTTTCTTTTTTTTGTGTGTGTGTGTGTGTGTATCTAAGTGAAGTAGCAAACTGTTACTGACCCAGTGCTTGGAAGACCTCGTTGATGAAAAGGTGTAAGAAAGAGGTAGAAAAGGTGTAAGGAGGAGCTGGGGTTGGTGGAGGAGCTGGGGTCGGTCGCTTACTCTTGAGGGCAGCAGAGGCTTTAGAACCAGCTCTCCAAGGTAATATTATATGGTAATTGTGGTATTTGTTAAGCACTTCCTATGTGCCATGGATTAAACTGAGCACTGCAAGCTAATCAGGTCCCCTAGGGGGCTCGCAGTCTGGTTCAGAGGGAGAACCCCCACTTGGCGGATGAGGGAACTGAGGCACAGAGACGTTAAATGGCTCACCCAAGGTCACCCAGCAGACGAGCGGCAGCACCGGGATTAGAATTCAGCTCCCCTGACTCGCAGGGTGGGGCGCTTTCCGTTAGGCCACACTTGTAACGTGGAGGAGGAAGACAGAATTAATCAGGATTAAGATGATCCAGATCACTTCTTAAACCTTCAAGCTGAAGAGTTGAGGAGGCCTCGGAGGAAAAATCCGATTCCCCTTGGTGGATGGGGGAGTGATTTGGGAAAGGTCTGTCAAGTTGACGTCTGAACAGACAGTGGTACGTATTTAATGTCTGCCGGTTGGCACTTAACTAAATACTTAAGGGACAGTACAGTGAAGTCAATAGCCACGGTCCCTGCTGTAGAGGAGCTTACAGTCTAGCGGGGGAGACAAGACGCTAAAACAATTTACAGATTGGAGGACGAAGGCAAAGGGGATATCAGTCGTGTTTACGGAGGGCTTACTGTGTGCAGAGCACTGTGCTAAGCGCTTGGGAGAGTACACTACAACAGAGTTGGCATGTTCCCTGCCCACAACGGGCTATGTACATGAGTTAGCACTGAAGTATGTATGATATATACATAAGTATTAAAGGAGTGAACAAAACCCAGATAATTGTCGCTTTCGTACTTGAACTGTCCCCTCCCTCTCCCTTCCCCAGCAGAGATCCCTGCCCTTATGACTAACCTCGTCACTAGTTGGCATCGTAGGATGCCCCTGCCTCGGTGGCACTAGCCGTATTTCGAAAGGTCGAACTGCGTACTTCGACATTCAGATATAACAGTGCCATCTGGAAAAATCATCACCGAGTCAGCTGAGCCGATAGATAGTAACACAGGCTGGTCAGCCTGCTGGGCCCGCTCAGAGGAAGGGGTCATTTCAGGTGTACCGTCCCCGACAGACCGGAAATCTTTCCCGTATACGGCTTCCGACCCTCGTGGGTTTCACCCCATCCACCTGAGCGTTCCTCCCCCCCTCCGTCGCTCGGTTTGAGTGTCTCTGTGGAAACCGAAGGCCTCTTCTCTCTGGCTTTTTCCTCTGAAGACAAACCCCGCCCCCGCTCTTTTCACCACTGATACTGAAACCCAGCCTGGCATTGTGTACTTTGGAAAGCACGTGATTACCAAGAAGGTGGAAGGAAGAAGGAGATGAAACCAAAACAGTGTGTTCGGCCCCTGCGACGGGGGTTGGGGTTTTCCCAGAGCTGTTGAGCAGTCATTTCCCCTCAACGGCCCCAGAGCCGGGGTTCTCTTGAGGGGGCGACTTGCAGGTGCAGCAGAACTTGTCATTTCTAGACGGGGGGTTTTCCTTTTCACCGTTTGCTAGCTGGTGACGGTTAGGTCTTCCCTTGGAAGTGAATTCCCTGCAGGCTGACTGGTTTAGATCGCATGGTTTCCCCAACGGGTTCCTTCCAGAGAGCTTAGCATTGCTGAATCCGTGCCTCTGTTCTTGGTGAGCTCCCCTCCCCCCTTTTCCTAGTAATCTGGGAGCGGATCCTCTTAGCTTTTCACCCTATGGGGACTCTGAAATCCAAACCCACGGGGCCTGAGCGACCTTCTGTCATGGAAATGTCGCCTAACTGTATTTTGCTGTTGTTGCTTCTGACTTCCAGCTGGTTCTTGTAGGCTGGCCTCATTCTGATTTATCTGTGGGGTTCTTTTCTGTTTGGTTGGTTTCTTCTTTTTTTTTTTTTTTTGTTAAACGCATCTTGTTTTCTCTTTGTTTCCCCTGTGTTTCAGCCCAGTGATTCTACAGGCCAGTCAAGACCACGCCATTTGCCTACCGGCCTCGATGGAATTCCGTACTTTAATGCCGGTCAAGGGGGAGGGGGAATCGGGGTAAGAAGGTGGGGGGCTGGGAGGGGGGCATGAGGTGGGACACATGAGTATTTGGGGAGGAGGCACCCGCGTGGGTGTGTCCTTCATTCGGAAGGGAGTATTTTTAAAGAAAATAAAATAATCATGGGGAAGAAAGATAAATAAAAAGAAAGCCTCAGGGCCAGGGAGGAGAGAGAAGAGGTGGCGTGGTATCCACAAACCCCCCGGGGGAAATATGTCCACAGTCAGTCTGGACCAGCCAAAGGCACAAGACCTCAGCTGTTATTTAAGAACCTCGTAGACTGCCTGCCCGATGCCCCGAGCTGGCTTTGGTGGTTGAGTTTAATTCCCACACAATGTGACTAAACAAAAAGTCCTGCATTTGGAAGGATGTGGGAAATGGGCTCACCCAGAGGGATTGGCCAGGGTTTAGTTTGGAACTAGCGCCTAAGAGTGAGGGTAGAACAGATCATTCCGTGTTTTTTTTTTTTTCCCTCTTTCCCTTCCAACCCACCTCAGAATTTGCTAATTCTGCTGATCTGGTGGGGAGGAACCATTAGCAATTATGGAAACAGTGGGGATCCTGTGTGCTGCTGTGTGTAAGGGATTGCTCTTTGACCATTGAAAGCCACATCGATCCAAATTCTTTGAGGTTCCCCCAACCCACGTGGCTGTCAGCAGTGACAGCCGGGTGTGTGTGTGTGTGTGTTTATGCAGGTGTGTATGGGTTTAACCGGGTGCCTTTCTTAATTGACCAAATAACTGCCTCTTTGGCCTCTGAAGCAATAAAATGTATTCAAAGTTTGTATCCTCTATAATGTTCTCTTCTTTGGAAGCTGGGGGTAAGCCAGTCAGGGGGAGGAGATGATGACTTTGGAACTTGCGTTTTATTTGTGGGCATGGCAGCTCCTCCCCTCTTTGCCGTGAAATGTTGAAGTCCAAAGGATCCTGGTTGAAAAACCAACCCAAAACGAGTGAGCTTATATTGCTCAGCGCTGAGAAAAACCACTTGACCCCTTGGGGGTGAGGATGGTGAGTGGCATTGCAGCGTGGCTCAGTGGAAAGAGCCCGGGCTTTGGAGTCAGAGGTCATGAGTTCAAATCCCGGCTCTGCCACTTGCCAGCTTTGTGACTGTGGGCAAGTCGCTTCACTTCTCTGTGCCTCAGTTACCTCATCTGTAAAATGGAGATGAAGTCTGTGAGCCCCACGTGGGACAACCTGATTCCCCTGTGTCTACCCCAGCGCTTAGAACAGTGCTCTGCACATAGTAAGCGCTTAACAAATACAAATAACCATTGTCTGCCCCGTGATGATCTAATGTAAATAGGGAAAGGCTGTTCCTTCTAAAAATCGACATCGTTCTATGGGGAGATTTTACCAAACCAGATACTGAATTCCTCAGGAGTTTCATTTTTCTCTAACAAATGTCAAAATTCCCTCCTTGGGCCTGGTAAATCACCAGTTTGTTTATGATGATTTGCTAAGCGCTTAGTATGTGTCAAGCACTGTACTGAGTACTGGGGTAGAGACAAGTTAATCAGGTCAGTCACAGTCCCTGTCCCGCCTTGGGCTCACAGTCTCAAGTACAGGCACTGAATCCCCATCTTACAGATAAGGAAACTGAGGAAAAGTAAAGACCCAAGGCCACATAGCAAGGAAGTCATGGAGCAGGATTTAGAACCCAAGACTTCTGACTCCCAGGCCAGTGCTCTTTCTCCTAGGCTCCTTTCCTGTATATTGCACCATATGCATGAGCTCTCATCATTCTTTAGACAGAAAGTGAAGCTGACTGTGGGGCCGTTGAGAAACGGCAAGTTTTCTTGAATGTTGGAACTCTGTTTACGATTAACCCAAGTTCCATTTTGGGTTTGTTGGGTCATCCAGATAGAAAAAAGGCTGACATAAGTAATGATGTGGTGCCTGACCTCTTCCCCTCCTATACCTGTGAGTTTTGATGTATGAAGTAATTTCCTTGCTGGTCAATTCCTCAGTGTCATATTATATTGGTTTTTCTGTGGTCCTTCAGTTCTCACTGTCTAGTTCCAATCTAGTACATTTCTCAGCCTTGCCTGCCCTTCTCCCCAGCTCCCCGAGACATCTAGCGTCTTGTAGCCACGTTTCCATACTGACCCGCACTAGTTTCAGATTCGGAATGGAACAACGGAATGACTAGATTTCAAACTGGATCAAGACAGGGAGTGACACTCCTAAGCTGCTTCGTTTCAGTCCCTGCTTGCAAGAGATGGAGTAAATTCTGCCATTCTGTCACAGAGCGATGTTTCATTCTTAACTGCTCTGTCACGGTCCACCCACTGAAATGCTACAGTATTGGAATCGTTTTTGTGGGGCTGGGAACTTATTCTAGCCTTCTAATAATTGTACTACTTATTGAGCATCTACAAGGTGCAATGTACTATACTAAGAGCTTGGGAAGTACAAAGCAGAAGTGGCACATTTCCCTCCCCATAAGGAGCTTACATTCTGTTAAGATACAAAATATCCATTAGAGAAATCAAATACTTCAATCAATCATATTTATTGAGTACAGTGCCCCGCACATAGCACTCAATAAATATGATTATTTACTGAGCGCTTAACTGTATAGAGCACTTTGCTAAGTACTTGGGAGTGAGTAACGTTTGGCTGGAAAGAGAGGTTTTCTGGGCCAGACCTGGAAGGCAAAGGCTTGGGGGCCAAAACTGGAACGAGAAGGGTTCGGGGCCAGGCCTGGAAGGAAAGCTAGGGGGCCAAATCTGTAACAACGCAGAGGGGTGAGAAGACGAGGCATTTAAAACATTCACAATGAAGTAACCAACAATGTCGTGATTGGGTTGGCTCTTTGGTATTGTGGTGTTTGTTAAAGCGTTTACCGTGTCCCAAACACTGTTGTAAGCACCGGGGTAGATACAAAGTAAACAGGTGGGACACAGTTTCTGTCCCACATGTGGCTCACAGTCTTAATCCCCATTTTACAGGTGAGGGAGCTAAAGCACAGAGAAGTGAAGTGAATTGCCCAAGGTCACACAGCAGACAAGTGGTGGAGCCGGGATCAGAACCCATGTCCTCTGACTCCCAAGCCCATGCTCTTGCCACTAGTCCATGTTGCTCTTTGTGCATCAACTGCTAGTAGTAGTGATGGGGTTTATTAAGCACCTACTGTGTGTAAAGCACTGTACTAAGCACTGGGAAAGAGCAGGTTTCATTTTGTTGGGTGCTAAACAGAAAGGTTGCCGACCCCTGTCCTAGAGAAACTGGAACAGGTCTAAGTGGCCAAAACCTACCTAAGAAACAGAATGCTTTTTCCAGCTAATGGTTTGAATTATTCATGAGTCTAGCTTGGTTCTCTGGTGCCTGTGTTGGAGGACTGCATTGTTTTGTGGTTAGATTTTTTGGTGCAATTTAGTAATGATCTTTTATCTTGACTAGGGCAGACTACAAAATACCACTAGAGAATTAGAGTCCTTTGAAGAAGGGGGGGGGGGGTGAAGGGTGGGCGGGGTAGGTATTTGGAGAGAAGGGAAGAGGTTCAGAGAACAGAAAAAGCCAATCTTCCCTGACGTGGCTAACTCAAATCCAGGGTTGCTATCCCGCCTTGACTACTGTGTCAGCCTCCTCACTGCCCCCCCCCCCCCCCCGCCTCTTGTCTCTCCCCACTCCAGTCCATACTTCACACTACTGCCTGGATCATTTTTCTATAAAAGCTTTCAGTGGGTGTTTCCTCACTCCCTTAGAACCTCCAGTGGTTGTCCATCCGCCTCCGCATTCAACAGAAACTCCTTACCCTTGGCTTTAAGGCACTCATTCACCTTTACCCCCTCTTATCTTACCTCCCTGATTTCCTACTCTAACCCAGCACTCTCACTTTCCTCCTCTAATGCCAGTTTATTCAGCGAACCTCAAACGACTAGCTCACCGTCAACCTCTCGCCCAGGGTCTACCTTTGGCCTGGAACGCCCTCCTTCATATCTGACAGACCATGACTCCCCCACCTTCAAAGCCTTATTAAAACCACATCTCCTCCAAAATGCCTTCTCTAACTAAGCCCTCATTTCCCTTACTCCCTCTCTCTTCTGCATCATCCTTGCACTTCGATTTGTACGCTTTATTCACCCCACCCTCAATCCCACAGCACTTATGTACGTATTATTTATTTTAATGTCTGCCTCCCCATCTAGACTGTAAGTTCCTTGTGGGCGGGGCACATATCTACCAAGTCTGTTATATTGTATTCTCCCAAGCACTTGGTACAGTGCTCTGCACATGCCCTCGATAAATACCTTTTTCTTTTTTAAATCTCTAGGATTGGGGGGATAGGGAGGAAGACCTTCTGACAGGGAAGATTCAGGTCGTTTAAGCTGTGTGTCTTCCAAGGAAGGATTTCTAGGGTGATCTAGAGAAGCAGCGTGACTTAGTGGAAAGAGCATGGGTTTGGGACAGAGGACGTGGGTTCTAATCCTGGCTCTACCACGTGTCTGCTGTGTGACCTTGGGCAAGCCACTTCTCTGTGTTGCAGTTCCATCATCTGTAAAATGGGGATTAAGCCCCGTGTGAGACCTGATTACTTTGAATCTCCCCCACCGCTTAGAGTGCTTAACAAATACTATTCTTATTATTATCATTATTGTTAATAAGGGAAGAAGCTGGGCAGCAAAATGAAATCATAAAGGCCTCCATTACAATCCGAGTCCAAACGCTCCCCAGCAGACAAGATCGAACTCCACTTATGCCCAGCGGGAACGTGGCAGGCAGGGCCAAGAAGCAGATTGATCCTGTGCCAACTTCTCGCTGTAATCAATCAGGCAACCAAGAATTCCCACATGCACGTTCTCAACCCCAAAGTCTCAGGCCAGAGGCTCATCTATCTCGTCACCGATCTCTCGTCTACATCATTCATTCAATCGAATTTATTGAGCGCTTAGGGTGTGCAGAGTACTGTACTAAGCAATTAGGAGAGTGCAATACAGCAATAAAAGGACACTTTTCCTGCCCACAACAACCATACAATCTAGAGGACAAGCTTACGTCCTGCTTCTGACTTGGCACGCCCTCCCTCCTCACGTCCTACAGAGATTTACTCTCCCCGCCTTCAAAGCTTTATTAAAGGCACATCTCCTTCCAGAGGCCTACTCTGATTAAATCCTCCTTTCCTCTCCTCCCACTCCTGTCTGCATCACCCTGACTTGCTCTCTTTATTCATCCTCTCCCCCAGTCCCACAGCACTTATGTCCATATATGTCATTTATTTCTACTGATGTCTGTCTCTCCCTCTAGACCATAAGCTCGTTGTGGGCAGGGAATGTGTCTGTTTATTGTTATACTCTTCCAAGTGCTTAATACAGTGCTTTGCACACAGTAAGCCCCCAATAAATATGATTGCCTGACATCGCTGTCGACGGGAGAGAACCGGTCCGAGAGCCGGGAGAGAAGCGGTCCGAGAGATGGCACGATTCAGGATGGGGTGGGGGCTGTGAGACCAGCGGGTTTCCCTCTGTGGGCAAGAAGCTCTGAGAACACATGTTCCTCTGGGTTTGAGACTTTCCCAGACTTTCTCATTTATCGATTAGACTGTAACCTCATTCTCTAAACCATAAGCTCATTGTGGGCAGGGAATGTGTCTGTTACATTTTTATATTATTCTCTCCCACGCGCTTAGTACAGTGCTCTGCACTATCTATTGGGATGTAATGGTGTGCCCAATTCTCTTTGAAAACTAGAGTTTGATTTCAGTCTAGGTTGCTATTTCCCAGGTTGCCGTTACTATTCCGTTCATTCAATCGTATTTATCGAGCGCTTTCTGCGTGCAGAGCACTGTACTGAGTGCTTGGGAGAGTTCAACCTAACAATAAATACCAACTGCATCTGCGTAGCCCTTGACAGGCCTGCTAATTTTTAACTTGGCACATCAGCATTTTCCCACAAGGCCCCTAAATGTGCATCCAGCTGTTAGCAGATGCTGCAGTTATTTCTGCCTTATTGCTATTTTAGAGCTTATTTGGTAATGGCATTATCAACGAATTTTGCTCCACTGGAGATACAATAATGGTGTTTTCTGGACCCCATAAAAGGATCGTGTGGAGCCATTAAATCTAGACTGCTGCTTTACTCCACTCTCAAAATTGTCAACTAATATTGATTATTATGACCTAACTCTAGATCTCACTGGGTTTTACATAAGAAGAACAGTGGAACGGAAAGAGACCTGGGTTCTAATCCCACTCTGCCACTGGACCCATGTGTGTCCTGAAGCAAATCCCTTAATCTTTCTGGGCCTCAGTTTCCTTTTCTGTTAAAATGAGAATGATACCTATTTTCTCCAACTCTTACACTGTCAGCTCCATGTTGGGAAGGGACTGTAAGGAATCTGTAAATATTAATTGAGAATCTTGGACCTACCTCAGCTTTTAGCACAGTGCCTGGCACCTAGACTGTGCTTAGTAAATGCCATTATAGTCATTGGAAGTCGGAGGACCTGGGTTCTGCTCCCAGCTCCACCACTTGTCTGCTGTGTGACCTTAGGCAACTCACTTAACTTCTCTGTGCCTGTTGCCTCATCGGTATAATGGGGATTAAGACTGTGAGCCCCAAGTCCAAACTGATTATTTTGTACCTTCCCTGGTGCTTAGTACAGTTCATGGCACAGAGAAGGCACTTAACAAATATCATTTAAAAATACACACATTTATATATGTTTCTCTGTCCATTAGGTCTATATCTTCAGGGTGTGTGCTATCTGAAGGAGAACTACCAATCAGTGATATTTATTGAGGACTTACCGTGTGCAGAGCACTACACTAAGCATTTGGGAGAGGATAATACGGTAGAGTTTGGAGATGTAAAACCTGCCCACAAATAGCTTACCTACTAGAGGGGGAAACGGACATGAAAATAAATACAGATAGAGGAAATGACAGAAGAGAACGATTTGTGCCTAACTGTTGTGGGGCTGAGGGTGGAGTGAATATCAAGTGCTTTAAGGGTACAGATCCAAGCATACACCTGAATGGGAGAAGGGAGAATGAGTAGGAAAAGTGAGGGCTTAATTGGGAAAACTGTCTTGGAGGAGATCTGATTTTAGGAGAACCTCAAAGGTAGGGAGAGTGGTGGTCTGACTGATAGAAAGTGGGAGGGAGTTCCAGGCCAGAGGGAGGATGTAGGAAAGGGGTCAGCAGTGAAGGAAGATTTGAAGGGCCTGCATCTGAATTGTAATGAATAGGACTGACCCATCATGCAAGGATTTGTGATGCACTGGGCCTCTGGGGTAGTGTCCTCCCAACCTCTTAGTCCAGTGGGACTAAGCCCACACTTAACCCACCATATACTCTCTATAAATATCATCGTCATTGTGGGAGAGGTGAATTCTGCGTTGTTTCGTGGCTCAGTGGAAAGAGCCTGGGCGTTGGAGTCAGAGGTCATGGATTTGAATCCCGGCTCTGCCACTTGTCAGCTGTGTGACTGTGGGCAAGTCATTTAACTCCTCTGTGTCTCAGTTACCTCATCTGTAAAATGGGGATGAAGACCGTGAGCCTCACATGGGACAACCTGATTCCCCTGTGTCTACCCCAGCACTTAGAACAGTGCTCTGCACATAGTAAGCGCTTAACAAATACCAGCATTATTATTGTTTCATAGGACAGGTGGAAGTGTTAGCTTCAGCACCATTTCTGTCTCACTTCCATGGGAGGGGAGCAAAAGAGGAGGAATCTAACACTTTGGTATTTGAGGGTCTGTAATTTGAGTCTCTAGACCATAAGCTTGTTGCAGACAGGGAACGTGTCTACCAATCCTGTTGTATTGTACTCTCCCAAGTGCCTATTACAGAGTTCTGGACACAGCGCTCAATAAATACTATTGATTAATATCCCTTCACTTTCAGTAATTAGGGAGGGTTGAGGGAGCTGGGGTCCTGGTTGACTCTTTATTGTCTCAATCAAATCTGTTCTTTTCCCCTTAAAGTTAGCTATGTGTCTCTAAACTGCCGAGAGGAAACCCAATTCTCAAGAATTGGGAGTAGATGGGGTCGGGGAGGGGAAAAAGACATCTTGTGGCTTTCATTCGATAGTACAAGAAAAATGTAACAAAATAAAGACAAGAAAAAATGAGTGTCAGTTGGAAACCAGAACAAAATGTTAAGATTTACAGGGCATCCTTCCAAGCAGAGTGGTTTTCTAGATCTGCATTCTGTCTGTCTCTTTATGGCATTTGCTAAGTGCTTACTATGTGCCAAGCACTGTACAAAGCCCTGAGGTAGATTCGAGCTAATCGTGTTGGACGCAGCCCGTGTCCCACATGGGACTCCGTCTCGATCCCATTTTCCAGATGAGGGAACTGAGGTGCAGTGACCTGCCCGAGGTCACACAACGGACAAGTGGCAGAGCCCGGTTTAGAACTCAGGTCCTCAACTCGCAGGCCCGAATTCTATCCCCTAGGCCGTGATGCTTCTCAAAATGTCCAGGCTCTCCCTCCCCTGCAACATGCTGACGCCAAGAGAGGCATCCGCAGACATCCCTAAATGGCCTTGTCCACGTTCAGTGCCGAGGGGGTGCTTTCTGCTCTTGGCAAGGCAGCGAGAGTCTACTCCCTCTCAGAGGCCCGTTTCTCCAGATGTTGTCTGACTGCTATTCGCTCCCTGTTGCGTGTGGAACTCCCTTTCCCCAGCCACATCTGGACCCCGAGCTGGGCAGAGCCCCCGCGATGGTGACGCTGCGGAAGACGACGGAGGTGACCGGCGGCAGATGCTGGAGGCGGAGTCGGGCCAGAGACCGAGTCCTGGGGGTGATTCTGGAGGCCTGCCAGGCGGGTGGCAGGCGGTCAGTCAGTTAATCGTATTTATTGAGCGTTTACTGTGTGCAGAGCACTGTACTAAGCACCTGGGAGAGGCGTGCTGCAGTGAAACGCTCAGTCAACCGTATTTATTGAACACTTACTGTGTGCAGAGCACTCCATTAAGCGCTTGGGAGAGTACAGTAGAACAGACACATTCCCTGCCCACAACAAACCTCACCATTGACCTTAAAGCAGTCAATCACCTTGCTTCCTCCTGCCTCACCTTGCTACTCTCCTACCCCGATCCAACCCGCACGCTTCCCTCCTCTAAATGCCAGCCTTCTCACTGTGACCCGATCTTGTCTATCTCACTGCCGACCCCTCTTCCACATCCTGCCTCTAGCCTGGAACACCCTCCCTCCTCAAATCCGACAGACGGTTACTCTCCCCGACCCCATTCAAAGCCCTATTGAAGGCACATCTCCGAGAGGCCTTCCCTAACCAAGCCCTCTTTTCCTCTTCTCCCATTCCCTTCTGCATCGCCCTGACTTGCTCCCTTTTCTCATCCCCCCCTCCCAGCCACACGGCACTTACGTCCGTTATCTGTAATTCATTCATTTCCGTTAATGTCTGTCTCCCCCTCTAGACTGTCAGCTCTCTGTGGGTAGGGAATGTGTCTGTTTATTGTTATATTGTCCTCTCCCAAGCTCTCAGTGCAGCGCTCTGCCCACAGCACTCAATAAATATGATTGAACGATCGAATAACGGATTGTCCGCACGCCAAAGCTCCGATTGACAAACTCGCTGCCCCAAAGTAGACGGTAAGGGGCGCTATTCTTCACACCTAACCAATCCGGTCCCGAAGATCCTGGACTTTGGGATGAAGGGAGACACCCCGCATGCCCTGCCCCACCCCCATTCTTTCCCAAGGCAGATGATCCAGTCCCAGTCCAGCCACAGACGGGCCTTGGGAGCGGCTTAATAGAGCTGGGAGGCGAGGAAGTCTTAGAACCTGAGTCATGGGATAAAGGCCACAGATCAAAACAAGTCACCGGACTGGCAGGCCCTTTAGCGTCCTGGCCAGGTACAAGCTGACCTCTGGAAAAGCCCACATTGTTCCAGGCCCGTGGTCCAAAATCCACAGGCCTTTCTTCAAGCCCGCCTGCCCGTCTGGTGCGGAGTGAAGCCCCTGGAATGTGAGCAGCCTGCAGTCCTGCCCAGTTCCAGCTGTTCCTAGTTAGGAAACGGGACCTGAGCCACAGGAAGTTCCCAGCAGGCGCTGGGCCTAGTCTCTGGCTCCCGGTCTTGCTTCTCCTGGCCTCAGAGTGCCCAGCCTTAGCCAACTGGGGCCAGTCGCTTCCTTCCATTGCTTGACTGCTAATCGTGGGGCTGGGAGGCAGTGCAGCCTAGGAGAAAGACCTGGGTTCTCATCCCTCAGAGCTCACCTCCTCCGAGAGGCCTTCCCAGACTGAGCTTCCCCTTTTCCCTCTGCTCCCTCTCTGCTCCCCCTTCACCTCCCCTCAGCTAAGCCCCCTTTCCCTCTGCTCCTCCTCCTGTCCCTTCCCCTCCCCTCAGCACTGTGCTCATTTGGATATATTTTTATTACCCTATTTATTTTGTTAATGAGGTGTACATCCCCCTGATTCTATTTATCTTGATTGTGTTGTCTTGTTTTTGTCCGTCTGTCTCCCCCGATCAGACTGTAAGCCCATCGCTGGGCAGGGATGGTCTCTATCTGTTCCCGAATTGTACATTCCAAGCGCTTAGTACAGTGCTCTGCACATAGTAAGCACTCAATAAATACTATTGAATGAATGATTGAATCCCAGTTGTATCACTGGCCTGTAGGGGCCAGTCAATTTCTCTGTGCCTCGGTTTCCTCATGTGTAAAGGGATAAGTTGCCTTCCCTTTCTACTTTTTAGACTGTGAGCCATTGTGAGGCAGGGCCTTTGTATGATCTGATTATATTATATCAACCCCAGTGCTTAGCAAATGAGAAGCAGCGTGGCTCAGTGGAAAGAGCACGGGCTTTGGAGTCAGGGCTCATGAGTTCGAATCCCAGCTCTGCCACTTGTCGGCTGTGTGACTGTGGGCAAGTCACTTAACTTCTCGGTGCCTCAGTTCCCTCATCTGTAAAATGGGGATGAAGACCGTGAGCCCCACGTGGGACAACCTGATTCCCCTGTGTCTACCCCAGCGCTTAGAACAGTGCTCGGCACATAGTAAGCGCTTAATAAATACCAACATTATTATTATTATTATTAAGTGCTTAATGAATACCATACCTAATTTGGGCTGCTGATCCGTAACGTTGTTTGGAGCCTCCAGGGTAGATAAATAGTAAGATGGCAGCGTGGCTTAGTGGAAAGAACACGGGCTGGAGAGTCAGAGGTTGTGAGTTCTAATCCCGGCCCCACCACTGCGCGACTTGGGGCAAAATCACTTCACGCCTCTCTGCCTCAGTTACTTCATCTGTAAAATGGGGATTAAGATTGTGAGCCCCACATGGGACAACCTGATAACCTTGTATCTATCCCAGCACTTAGAACAGTGCTTGGCACATAGTAAGTGCTTAACAAATGCCATCATTATTATTATTATTATTAAATGGGGAGGTCTTCTGGAATGTAATGGGGAGTGATTAGAATGTAAGCCCTTGTGGGCAGGGAATGGATCTAGCAACTCTGTTATATTGTACTCTCCCAAGCACTTAGTACAGTGTCCTGCAACACAGTAAGCGCTCAATAAAGATGATTGATAGTGAAAGCAATTGAGCCTGATTAGAGCCCCGCAATAAAAACCAAAATCCCCTCAAGGTCCTCTCTCTTTCAGCGTCATCTCATCTCTTGGGTCTTCCCATTCGGAGGGCGCCCGGAACCCCAGCTGAAAAGCCATTCTCGGATGGAGGGAAGGAAAGGCAGACGGATGACGGCAGGACAGGAAGCCAGACAGCCTCTCCGAAGGGGAATTCCCAGCTCTGCCACAGCCGTCTCCTGTGACCAGAACCCGCCTGCCTCAGTTTCCTCTTCGGCGGAGGGAGGGCAGACCGCCGCTGGGAGTAGGGGGATGCCTTTCGCGGGCCCGTCGTGGGGGGCTAATGAATGTTTGCCCGACACTTTGAAGATGAAGAGCGCTTATTAGAGAACACAGCTTGAACGTGCCCGGCATCTGGCTCGATTGCCGGGCCGAGTGTTAGTGAGATCTTGTTTCGACTTGACAGGCGGAGCACACTGTTGTATGTGGAGCACATTGGAAGGGGAAGTGGGGAGAGGGTACGTGTGGGTCATTTCTGCAGAATCATTTTCTGATGCTTGATTTAAAAAAAAAACAAAACCCTACGCTGGGGAGCTTGTGGCAAAGTGGGGAAATACATCTTGACTCAGTTTAAAATAATTGTTAGAGTTTAAGAGGCTGTAGCGCAGGGTTCAAGTCTTGCTTTTATTATAAAGTACTTTCCCAAATGCTTAGGACAGGGCTCGGCCCACAGTGGACGCTCAATAAATGTTACTGGCTGACTAGGTGACTACCCCTGGTCCCTCTGGGCTGTGTGTTGTGTAATATATTGTCACCGGGGTGTCGGAATCGGGCAGGGTCTGAAATATCGCAAGGAACAAGCGCTTTATGATCCTATCAGAGACAGAAGACCCTGCAGTTCTCAGTCCCCTAAGATATGGTCAAATACCCTGACTGTGGAGTAGTCCTCTTGCTAAAGGAAGCTATTTATCAACTGTGGTTCATTGCATCAACAGGAGATTTCTCTCTCAGTTCTTTGCATAATCTTCTTAGGGGTCAGGGTGAGGACTTCGCATTTACCCTCCTACCACTCTCCTCCCTTAGCACTGGTCAGTGCTGGGAATGATCTGAATCGACCAGTGGATTCAGCGGTGGCTTCCCCCTTAGCAGCTGGAGAAGAAAGCTTCCTTCGGTCTGACTGAGGGTACTGGTCTCACCTCTGCTTCCTCTGAGAAGAGGCCGTGCTTGGCTAGGAGCCAGGGAAAACCCCCAACCTGCCTTCCCCAGAACTCTTCTCTGAGCTATGTTTCCCGGGCAACAAGGTAATTTCCTTGGAAGCCCCAGGTAGGAGGGTGGCGGCCTCTCTGGTTTAACTCTGGATCTCTCTCTTTCTCCCTCTCTGGCTCCGGCTCTTGTCTCTCTGTTTTAGGCCTGCCTTTGAAATTGCCTACAGGGCTGTTTGTGAAGGAAATGGAGAGAAATGTTTCGTGGGTGGGTGGGGGTAGGCCTTATGTGACTTCTTTCTGATCTCACCACGTAACCAGAAGCTCCTGCCTAGAGCAAGGGGATCTCCAATGGATTTCCCTGTCTGGTGGCCCCGGTTGGGAATGGAGTAGCCTGGCCTTGCCCCAGAAAACTGCATCCCAGAGAATCAAGAATCCCTTCCACCACCAAGCCAAAAAAGCTATTCTGAGGGCCCCGTGGAAAGACTGGGGAGGGGGGAGGGGAATCAATCGATCAGTAGTATTTACTGAGCGCTTACTGTGTGCAGGGCACTGTATTAAGTGTTTGGGAGAGTACAAACAAAAATATAATAGACACATTCCCTGCCCACAGGGAGCTTACAGGCTAGAGTGGGAGGCAGACATTACGTAAGTACATAAATGACAAATATTCATTCATTCATTCAATCATATTTACTGAGTGCTTACTGTGTGCAGAGCACCGTACTAAGCACTTAGAAAGTACAGTTCAGCTACAGAGACCATCCCTGCCCACAATGGACTCACAGTCTAGAAGCGGGGAGAAGGGCAACAAAAGAAGAAAACAGGCTGTAAGCTCGCTGTGGGTAGGAATGTGTCTGTGGTTATTTTGCCCTCTTCCAAGTGCTTAGTACAGTGCTCTGCACCCAGTAAGAACTCAACAAATAAGATTGAATGCATGAATGAATGCTGTGGGACTGGGAGCGGGAGATGAACGAAGGGAGCAAGTCAGGGTGATGCAGAAGGGAGTGGGAGAAGAGGAAAGGAAGGCTTTGTCAGAGAAGATCTCTTGGGAAAGGAGATGTGCTTTCATTAAAGCTTTGAATGGAGGGAGAGTAATTTTCTGTCGGATATGAAAAAGGAAGGCGTTCGAGGTCAGAGGTGGGACGTGGGCGAGAGGTCGGCGGTGAGATAGATGAGATCTAGGTACAGTAAGTAGGTTGGCATTGGAGGAGCCAAGTGGCTGGGTTGTAGCAGGAGAGTAGTGAGGTGAGGTAGGAGGGGGCAAGGAGATTGAGTGCCTTAAAGATGATGGTAAGGAGTTTCTGTTTGAAGCGGAGGTGGATGGGCGACCACTTGGAGGTTCTTGAGGAGTGGGGAAATACGGACTGAATGTTTTTGTAGAAAATAATCCGGGCAGCAGAGTGAAGTGTGGACTGGAGAGGGGAGAGACAGGGAGGTCAGCAAGGAGACTGATACAATAATCAAGGTGGGATAGAATAAATGCTTGGATTAATATGATAGCAATTTGGTTGGAGAAGAATGACACTGTGAAGGCTGAGCCGAGAGAATTTAGTGATAGATTAAGTATGTAGATGGAATGAGAGAGAGGGGAGCCAAGGATAATGCCCGGTTTACGGGCTCGTGTGACAGGAAGGATGGAGTTATGGTCTAGAGGGATGGGAAAGTTAAGGAAAGGACAGGGTTTGGGTGGGTGTTAGGTCTGGGAGACAGCCGGCCCTCCAAGTAGTGATGTTTTGAAAGTAGGAGGAAACGTGAGATTGCAAAGAGTAGAAAGATCAGGGCTGGAGATGTAGATTTGGGAATCATCTGCATAGAGGTGGGAGTTGAAGCCATGGGAGCCAATGAGTTCTCAAAGGGAGTGAGTGTAAATGGAGAATAGAAGGAAACCCAGAACTGAATCTCGAGAGACACCCATAGTTAGAGGGTGGGAGGCAGAGGAGGAGCCCTTGCAAGAGATGGAGAATGAACAGCCAGGGAGATGGGAGGAGAACCAGGATAGCGTCGGCGAAGCCGCCGAGGTTGGATAATGTTTCCAGGAGAAGGAGGTGGTGGAAGACAGCTGAGAGGTTGAGGAGGATTAGGATGGAGTAGAGGCCATTGGGTTTGGCAAGAAGAAGGGGAGAGTCAGGAAAGTTAGTCCAGGGGAACCGGGGGAGAAGAGGCAAGAGAGATCTCATCTACGGAAAGCCCATCTCTCCCCGGCCCACGACCTAGCCCAAGGGAGAACAGGTCTCCCATCCTTCTGATCTCAAATTCCCCTGAGCCTGTTCTCTTCTCGGCCCTCCTGTCAGACCTCGGGAACAGCAACCGGCTGGCTGTTGATTGGGGAGAAACTCCAGATGTAAGAACAAGAATTTCTGTAAGCCAACATCCTTGTTGTGTAAGTACAGTAATGATATTACCAACCTGTATTTCTAGAGAATTTTCTTTCCAAATTGCTCAAAGACCTTTCAAGATGATTATCTCATTGGTCTCCTCACCATCTCTGGGAGGCTGGTTATTTCCAAAGTTTTTTTTTTTTTCCAGGAGAGATACCAATATCACTAGTGACACCGTGATGATGAGTCTCTCTTTGAGGATGGATGTACCACCCTCTGACCTGAAACTTCAGGGCCGAAGACTTACTTATGTGAAGATATTGATTCTAGTGGTTTTCCAGGTGTAATTCATATTTCCCTGATTAAGCCCTCCTTTCCTCTTCTTCCATTCCCTTCTGTGTTGCCCTGATTTGTTCTCTTTATTCATCACCTCCCACCCACATCCCACCAAACAGCCAAGCAGCATAGCACAGTGGATAGAGCACGGGCCTGGGAGTCAGAAGGTCATGGGTTCTAATCCCGGCTCTGACATTTGTCTGCTTTGTAACCTTGGGCAAGTCACTTCACTTCTCTGTGCCTCAGTACCTCTTCTGTAAAATGGGGATGGAGACTGTGAGATATGGGACAGGGACTGTGTCCAACTCTGTTTGCTCATGTGCACCTCTGGGCTTAGTACAGGGCCTGAAACATAGTAAGCACTTAACAAATACCACAATTATTATTATTATTTATTTATATTAGTGTCTCTCTTCCCCTCTAGCCTATAGGACTAGGCTGTTGTGGGCAGGGAGTGTGTCTGTTTATTGTTATATTGTAGACTCCCAAGCGCTTAGTACAGTGCCCCGCACACAGTAAGCACTCAATAATCAACTGACTCACTGACACTTTCTCGGCCCCGCCGGTCGTGTTTCCATTGGGGCGTGAAGTGCCATCGAGCAAGTACATCGCAGGGCTGGGAATCAGAAGACCTGGGTTCTAATCCTGACTCAGCTACTTACCTGTGGTATAACCTTGGACAAGTCACTTCACAGCTTCGCACCTCAGTTTCCTCACTTACAAAATAAGGATAAATTGTCAGCTCTTCCCCCCTCTTAGATTTTGAGCCTCCCATGGGGCAGGAACCGTGACCAGGCTGATTAGCTTGTGTCTATCCCATCACTTGATACAGTTCTTGGCACGTAGGAAGCACTCAAAGAGCACAATAATAATAATAATAATAATGATAATGGCATTTGTTAAGTGCTTACTATAAGCCAAGCACTATTCTAAGCCCTGGGGAGTATACAAGGTAATCAGGTTGTCCCCCATGGGGCTCACGGTCTTAATCCCCATTTTCCAGATGAGACAACTGAGGCACAGAGAAGTTAAGTGACTCGCCCAAAGTCACACAGCTGAGAAGCGGCGGAGCCGGGATTAGAACCCATGACCTCTGACTCCCAAGCCCGTGCTCTTTCCACTGAGCCATGCTGCTTCTCTTAATGATGATAATAACTAAGGGCACAGCTAGCCAGTCAATCAATCAAATTTACTGAGCACTTATAGTGTGCAGAGCACTGTACTAAGCACTTGGGAGAGCACAATACCACAATAAACAGATACATTCCCTGCTCACAGCCCCCAAAGTCAAAACTAGAACTAGAGTCTCCCGCTTCCCTGGTCAAGCAGTGTGCCTTAGTGGGTAGAGCACGGGCCTTGGAGTAAGAAGGACTTGGGTTCTAATTCTGGCTCCATCACTTGTCTGCTATGTGGCCTTGGTCAAGTCATTTCACTTCTCTAGGCCTCAGTTATCTCATTTCCAATCCAATTTGCTGGTACCCACCCCAACGCTCAGTACAGTATCTGGCACATAGCAAACGCTTAACAAATACCCCAATTAACAGCAGGGCAGTGGTCCTGTACTCAGCGGTAGTTCTGGGTTCAAACCCCTTAGGTAAAATCACTGTGCTGTTTGCTTTCCTGAGGGGGGCATGACTTGATTCTGTTTGCTCACTTGTTTGCTTTAGATAAGCGTGGAGGTTGTTTATGTCCCTGTTGGTTGGTTTCCATTTTGGGTCCCTGTTTCACCACTGGCTGAGAAGAGTCTAAATTCCAGGTCAGTGATGTCCTTTTAAAAAGGTAAGAATACCGGTTTGGACCCTGAGCCTGGGCTGACGGTCTAGAATGGGGGGTAGGAAGGCTGACCTGGCCCTTTGATCACCCCCAGTCTGGACCCAGGCTCCGGGCCTTGGTCCAGAGCTAAGACAATTCCCCGGGCTCACCTGCTCCTGGTAAAAGAAGCCGGACAAGTCCCTCTCTCAGCCTCCCCACCACCCCCTCATCGCCCTTAGCAATGGAGGACCTCCACTTCCCCTTCCCGTCTCTGGTCCCCTGTCCTTTCTCTGCTCCCCATCTCACCTTTTGAACTCCGGTGCAGCCCACATCTGAGCAAGAGGCTACGCGCTGGCCGGAAAACTTAGATCTTTAAAAAGAAAAAACTCCCCTGTGACACACCCACCATCTTTCCTGTGAGTCAGGGCTGGGCCTCGCTCATATCGCAGCCGAAGAGAAACCCCTCTTGTTGACTGGGGACTCTAGACTGTAAACTCGTTGTGGGTAGGGAATGTGTCTATCATTATAACGTACCCGCCCAAGCACTTAGTACGGTGCTCTGCACACAGTTAGCACTTAGTAAGCAGATCCCAGATCTGCCACTTGTTAGCTGTGTGACTGAGGGCAAGTCACTTAACTTTTCTGTGCCTCAGTTACCTCATCTGTAAAATGGGGATGAAGACTGTGAGCCTCACGTGGGACAACCTGATTACCCTGTATCTACCCCAGCGCTTAGAACAGCGCTCTGCACATAGTAAGTGCTTAACAAATACCAACATTATTATTAATAATAAATATGACTGAATGCATGAAGTGCTTGAATGAATGACTCTACAGGGGCCGGCTGGAGACCAGATAAAGGAAGGATCCAGTTTTCCACAGGTTCAGGATTTCCCAACCAGGCCCTGAAATGCCTCCCTGTGTAGCAGTTGTAATAAATATATTTGGAAAGCATCCATGGGATACAACACACTGTATTAACTGTTTGGGAAAGCACAACAAAAGCACAAGGTGCATTCCCTGCCCTCAGAGTGCTTATACACTTAGCAGAGGAGGCGGAGGACCTAAAAATATTGACAGCCGGAGTTATCAGAATGATTATCTGTATATATTTAAGTGCTGCCAAAGGGATAAATTCATATGTAAATGCTAGAAGTGGCTGATGGGTTGATATGACGTGAGTGGAATGGTTCTTGTCCTGATATTAATAATTGTGGTATTTGTTAAAACCTTACTATTTGGCAAGCACTGTACCAAGAACTTGGGTAGAAACAATATAATCAGATCCCAAAAGGGACTCACAGTCTAAGTGGGAGGGAGAACAGGTATTGAATTCCCATTTAGCAGATGAGGGAACTGAGGCACAGAGAGGTGAAGTGACTTGAACAAAGTCACACAGCTGACAAGTGGCGAGCTGGGATTCAAACTCGGGTCCTCTGACTCCCAGACCTGCACTCTTTCCACTAGGTTGGTGGTCCTCTTTCCATTTTTATTTCAGCCTTTTCAGGAGGCATGGAGGACCCCAGTTCTTGGGCAAGCGTGATAACTGTGGGGCCACGGTAGATATATGCTCCATTACATAGCAGTCAATCAGTGGTATTTATTGAGCACTTCCTACGTGCAGAGTACTGTACTAAGCTCTTGGGAGAGCACAATACAACAGAGTTGGTAGACACATTCTCTGCCCATGGTGAGCTTAAATTCTAGAGGGGGAGATAGACATTAATATAAATTATTTGTTTATAATATATAATTTATAGATTTGAATATATGTTTGGAAAGTCTCTGAGCACCTGTTGGGACTCCATACCCACAGGATCTTGTGTGTGTGGCCCGGTCAGTCATCTCTCCTGTTCCCTTCCTCTTCTGCCCCCATCTTTGCAGAAGTTTGATTGAACCCAGCTTCCTGTCCCCATCCCCGTCACTTGGTGTGAGGTAACCCCCAAATTTTCAGCCCTTGATGACTATACCTCACATGACCCTGTTCCTTGTCTGGGTTCTGTACTCCATGATGAAGAAGACCTGGCTTCTAATCCCCATTCTGCCACGTGACTGCAACATGTCCTTGGACAAGTCATTTAACTTCAGTGTCTCAGTTTCCTCCTCTGTAGAATGGGAATTAAATGACTGGTTTTTTCCCCCTTAATCTGTGAGCCCCATATTGGCTGAGTCCAGCCTAGTGCTTAATACAATACTTGGCAAATAGTAAGTGCTTACATCCACTATTATTTTTATTATCATTATTATTATTGTCTGGTGCCCAGACTCAGTTGTGTACATTCAATAAAGATGGGAAATGGGAATCTGAAACTGAAAGAGGAAGTAGGATTAGCCCAGTCCAATTAAAAAATGTTTTACATCTTTGTTATGAATTACTAATCTATTAATATTAAGCACTTAGCACAGTGCTCTGCACATAGTGTGTGCTCATTAAATATGATTGATTAATTGATTAAATTGTTCCCAGGACATAGAATTTTAGTTTAACCTAATCCTTAACCTCCATGACTCTATTTTTAAAAATAAGGGTTAAATCTGGAAAAAAATCCCAAAAGTTTTCATTAAAAATTTTGCCTCACTACTTTCACTGCCAGGATGGATTTGAATTAATTTAGAAATTCAGCCCAATTTTCCCACATTCGACTCAAGTCAATTTAGCACACTTTTGTGATGGATCATCCATATTTCTACTCTTTCCAATAGAATCAACATGCATTTCAGAACGTGATTTCTGGAGAGAGCGATCATTTTTAAGCCCATCTTCTTTTTTTTCCCGAAGAATTTCCCTTGTCCCCTTTCAGTGAAGAGTCTGGTGTTTCCATGGTGACGGGTGCCCATGGCCAGTTTTTGCTTCTCTTTGTAGTCTGGGTTTTCGTTTTACTTGCTCTAATGCAGAGCCCTCACGGCAAACCCAAGATTTGTGCATGGCTCTATTTTTGATTGACCCTGGAGTCCAGCGCCCTGGTTCTGTGAAGGGTCTTAGCATGGTTGTAAAGGCCAGTGGGAAGGCGGGAGTCCACTGACTGTGTGCAAATGACCTGTGCAAATGCTGTGAAGGAGTAATAAGAATGAAGAGACATTTGTCAGGCAGATGTTATTGTACGGGAGCAATTACACCAAAAGCTAAACTAAAACCTGACATTTTAAGAAATTTAAGGTAGTCATCCAGCCAACTTCAACAAATAATCTACCCCCAAACAGTTGCTTCTGAATTCCTTTTTTTTTAAAACTTCACAATGAAGGGCAATAGCACTCTAATCACTAGTAGTTGGAAGAGTATGTTTTAAGTGCTTACTGTGTGTAGACCAATGTACTAAGTGCTGGGAGAAAATACACAGGTGGGAAATAAACACGTTCCCTGTCCTTCGTGGGGCTCGCTGTCTAAAAGTTTAAATGGGGAGACGGGATTGGAGACAGACATATTAGCGTGGCCTAGTTGAAAATATGGCGTACTGGATAGAGCACGGGCCTGGGAGTCAGAAGATCTAATCCCGGCTCCGCCATATGTCTGCTATGTGACCTTAGGCAAGTCATCTCACTTCTCTGTGCCTCAGTTACCTCATGTGTAAAATGGAGAATAAGACTTGAGTCCTATGCAGGGCAGGGATTGTGTCCCAACTCAATTTGCTTGTATCCACCCAGCTCTGAGTAAAGTGCCTGGCACATAGTAAGTGCTTAACAAATGCCATAATTATTATTATTAAAAACATGAGCCTGGGAGTCAGAAGGCCCTGGATTCTAATTCTGGCTCCGCCGCTTGTCTGCCGTTTGACCCTGGGCAAGTCAACTCACTTCCCTGGGCCTCTTTTACCTCATTTGTAAAATGGGACTTAAATCCTTCTCCCTATGACTTATACTCTGAGCCTTAGGTGGGCTAGGGACTGTGTCCAACCCGATCTGTATCCACCCCAGCACTTAGGACAGTGCCTGGCACATAGTTAAGCGCTTAACAAATACATAATAATTATTATTATTATTATCTACTCCAGTGCTTAGAGCAGTGTGTGACATAGTAAGCGCTTTACAGATGCCATAAAAAAGGAGTGATGAAACAGTAAAACACAATGACGAGCTGCCCACAACGAGCTTACAGCCTAGAGGGTGAGAGCATACTCTCCCCAGTGTTTAGTACAGTGCTGTGCATGCGGTAAGTGATAAATAAATATGATAAACTGACTACAATGCAAGAGAATTAGCGGACATGGTCCCTGTCTATAGCAAACTCACAGTCTAGGAAGGACTGGACGTTTCACCACTGGAATCACAAGGGCCAGTCGGTGAGTCAGTCGATCGTGTTTATTGAGCACTTAATGTGTGCAGAGCACTGCACTAAGTGCCCTGGTCCCAGAGCTAAGCTGGGACACAAAGTCGGCCCAGCTAGGCTGCTACGGGAGCGACGCATCGGAACAATAAAACTCAGTGCCTGGAAAATCAGAGGAAAGCGGGCCAGGGTCAGACTTTCCTCTTTGCCTCACCTCCGGTTGGAAGAGTTCTCTTTGCTCTCCCTGGACTCTGGGACTTTCCAGGGGAGATCCAAAAAATGGGTTAAGGAAAAGGGCCCTTGCTCTAAAGGAGCTTACAGTCCAATTGGGAGATAGACATTAAAATAAATTACAGGGAAGGGAAGCAAATGAGTATAAGGAAATGGACCTAAGAGCTATGGAGGAGGGGATTGGAGGGCGGGGAGGGGAATATTTAATTGCTTAAGGGTTGGGACTATCAGAGGTATTTATTGAGCTCTTACTGTGTGCAGAGCACTGGATGACTAAATACACAGGAGAGGCAAGAGGGAGGGAAAATGGGGTGAGAGAGAGAAGTTTTTCAATCTCAAGAAAAGCAGTGTGGTCTAGTGGAATGAGCATGGGCCTGGGAGTCAGAGACTCTGGTTTCTATTCCTGACTCCCCACTTGTCTGCTGTATGATCTTGAGCAAGTCATTTCACTTCTCTGGGCCTCGGTTGCCTCCTCTGTAAAGTGGGGATTGAGACTGTGAGCCCCACGTGAGACAGGGACTGTCTCTGACCCGATTAGCTTATAACTACCCCATTACTTAGTACAGTGCCTGGCACACAGCAAGCGCTTAACAAATGCCATTTTTAAAAAACTGTATATATATATATATAATTGCCTGGTGGCCTGGTGAGGGATAATCATGCACATCCTGGGCTCAGAGCCCAGAGTGTTTTGCACACTTTCATTAAGCTTCACCTGTCTCTGAGAGGCAGGTGGGGGTTATCATCTGCATCCTGCAGGTGAGGCAGGGAGCTGGTAAGAACTGACTTGACAACCAGGCTGTCACCGAGTGGGGTTATCTGATCTGCTCAAGGCCAAGCTGGTGACAAGCAACAAGCTACTCTCCTACTACAACCCAGTCCTCACACTTTGCTCCTCCTGTTTAACCTTCTCACTGCCCTTCAATCTCATCTACCTCGCCGCCGACCCCTCGCACACATCCTGCCTCTGACCTGGATCGGTCTCCCTCCTCAAATCTGACAGACAACTTCTCTCCCCGCATCCAAGCTTTACTGAAGGCACATCCCCTCCAAGAGGGCTTCTCTGACTAAGCCCTCCTTTCCTCTTCTCCCACTCCCTTCTGCGCCACCCTGACTTGCTCTCTTTATTCACCCCCCTCCCAACACCACAGCGCTTATGTCCGTATCTGTCGTCTGTTTCTATTAATGTCTGTCTTCCCCTCCAGGCTATGAGTTCATCGTGGGCAGGAAATGTGTCTGTTTATTGTTATATTGTACTCTCCCAATTGCTTAATACAGTGTGGCTCAGGGAAGCAGTGTGGCTCAGTGGAAAGAGTCAGAGGTCATGGGTTTGAATCCCGGCTCTGCCACCTGTCAACTGTGTGACCGCGGGCAAGTCACTTCGCTTCTCTGGGCCTCACTTACCTCATCTGTAAAATGGGGATGAAGACTGTGAGCCTCACGTGGGACATCCCGATGACCCTGTATCTCCCCCAGCGCTTTACAAATACCAACATTATTAATACAGTACTCTGCAAACATTAAGGGTTCAATAAATACGTTTGAATGGACGAATGAACAAGCTCTGGCCTGGTAGCTCAATCCGCCGTGTGGCAGAGGCTCCCTTTGGGAGGGCCAGGGGGGCCAAGGCGGACCAGGTCAGCCGGAACCTGAGGAACCTGGAGAGACAGAAGGGCAGTCCCTGCTCCCTGACAGCCCCTGGGATGCTCACTGTTGAAGCAACATGGCATAGTGGATAGAGCACTGGCCTGGGAGTCAGAAGGTCATGGGTTCTAATCCCTGCTCCGCCGCTTATCTGCTGCGTGACTTCGGGCAAGTCACTTTACTTCTCTGTGCCTCGGTTACCTCATCTGTAAAATGGGGACCTCACTTGTCCCACCTGGGGCTCACAGCCTTTAATCCTCATTTAATGTAATTTGATTGACGGATCAGATTACACAGCTCCTTTTCTCTGAAGAGTCCAAGGCCTCAGATGTTTAGAGATAGATGTTTAATCCCTATTTTACAGATGAGGAAACTGAAGCACAGGACAGTGACTTGCCCCATATCACACAGCAGCGAGAGATGGAGCTGGGATTAGAACCTAGGCCCTCTGACTCCCAGGCCCATACTCTTTGCAAGTGCTTAGTACAGTGCTCTGCACAAAGTAAGTGCTCAATAAATACGATTGAATGAATAACGTAGGCCAGGCTGCTTTCCTTGTACTCTCTCAAGTGCTTATTACAGTGTCTGCACACAGTAAACGCCCAATAAATATCACGGATTGAATGATTGGGTCTCTCCACTATTAGCATTTAGAGATGTTTAATGGGGGCCAGGGACTTTGGGGAAATAGGAAATGAAGTACCCCTTCCACTGACCACTCCCTGTCTTATGTGCTACATGCTCTATGCATGTTCCAACTTCCCTGAGAACTCCCATTTTAAGTCAATAGGACTATTAGGTCACAAGGGAGCCCACAATCAGCACACGAACAATTACACAATTGCACATGGACATCCTTGGGAAAGGTGAGTTTTCCCTCAAGACCATAAGCCCATTATGGTCAGCGAACATAGCCACTAATTCTGTGGTATTGTTCTCTCCCAAGGGCTTAGTACAGTGCTCTCAGTACAGTAGTAGACGCTCAGAAATTGCCACTGATTGATGTTATAGCAGAAAGAAGACTGAGGGTCATCTTGACTCACAAGCTGCTTGAGTCACCAAAGTTTAGAATCTAGATAACGTCATTCCTGGAACGAGATGGTGTAGAGTCACTTACTTTGAAAAGCAGCATGGGCTAGTGGGAAGAGCAGGTAACTTGGTTCTAATCCCACCTCCCTGATTTGTCTGCTGGGTGAGTTTGGGCAAGTCACTTAATTTAACTGTGCCTGTTACCTCATCTGTAAAATGGGATTAGGACTGGGAGCCTTATTTGGGACGTGGACTGTGCCCAGCCTGGTTATCTTGTATCTGCCCCAGCACTCAGTACAATGTCTGACATGTAGTAAGCATTTAACAAATACCATTAAAAAAAAAGATAACTGGCACAATTAAAACTTTTCCACCCCTAGATTGATTAAGTGGTGTCTATCAGGGGACGAAAGATAGATTAGAAGAATTGTCTTCCCAATTGGAAGTGCTTGATGGAATTAAAAAGGAAAATGAGCCCAGAGTGACTGGATCAGATTTATCTGTTTAAGAGGAGGGAAGAAGACTGTCAGCTTTTTCCTCTTCCAGATTTCAGGCTGCCTTTGAGGGATTCCCATTTTTAACCAAGTGGGGTTAGAGAGACAGTGGGATGGTCAAGACATAGCAGGGAAAGGGGAAGCAGCCTAACGTCTCTCCACCGGACTCATCGTACCCATCTAGTCAATCGGTAGGATCTATTGAGCACTTACTTTGCACAGGGCACTGTGCTAAGCGCTTGTCCTCACATATGGGGACTTGATAAATGAATGTCACTGGCCACAGCCTGATCCTGAGCACCAGCAGAAACCAAGAAATGAAATGGAGGAAGGCAGCGGAGCTGTTACATTACATAACAAATTGTGGTATTTGTTAAGCGCTTACTATGTCCCAAGTGCTGGGGTAGATGCAAGATAATCATGTCCTGCCTGGGGCTCACAGTCAAAGTAGGAGAGAGAACAGGTATTAAATCTCCATTTTGCAGATGAGGGAACTGAGGCACAGAGAAGTGAAGTGACTTGCCCAAGGTCACGCAGGAGATGAGTGGCTGAGGCAGAATTAGAACCCAGATCCTCTGATTCCCAGGCTCCTATTCTTTTCATTAGGCCAGGGTGCTTCTCTATGGTTACAGGATTCTCTCCATTTCCCCCCCACCGCACCCTACTGCCGTCTCCTCAGAGAAGCAGCATGGCCTAGAGTCTAGAGCCCAGGCTTGGGAGTCAGAAGGTCCTGGGTTCTAATCCCAGCTCCGTCACCTGTCCGCTGTGTGATCTTGGGCAAGTCACTTCGCTTCTCTGCGCCTCAGTTCACTCGACTGTAAAAATGAAGATTAAGGCCGTGAGCCCCAGGTGTGACACGGACTGTCTTCAAACTGATTAGCTTAATACAGTGCCCGGCAAGCAGTCTCAATCAACTGTATTTATTCAGCAATTACTGTGTGCAGAACACTGCTCTAAGCGCTTGGGAGAGTACAAAATAACCAAGTTGGCAGACACATTCCCTGCTCACAATGAGGTTACAGAGTAGAGGGGACATAATAAGCGCTTCACAAGTACCACTTAAAAAAAAAAGAGCCAAGGAGCTCTAGAGATCAGTGACAACCACGGGAATAGTTCGGCCCCTGTGTCTATCGCAGAAAAGGCCCTAGATTAGAATAATAACAATAGTAATAATAATAGTATTTGTTAAGTGCTTACTATGTGTCAAGCGCTGTTCTAAGCACTTGGGGAGATACAAGCTAATCAGATTGGACACAGTCCATTTCTCACAAGGGGCTCGCAGTATTAATCCCCATTTTGCAGATGAGGAAACTGAGAAGTTAAGTGACTTCCCTAAGATCACACAGCTGACAGGTGGCAGAGTCAGAATTAAAACCCACATCCTTCTGGCTTCCAGGACCGTGCTCTAGCCCAAACCCATTGTGTCTAGGTTGAAACCAGCCTAGGTAGGATTCCCCTGGCCAATAGCAATAGTATTTATAGAGTGGCTACTAATACTAATAATTATGGTACTCGTTAAGGGTTTACTATGTGCCAAGCACTGTTCTAAGTACTGAAGTAGATACAAGTCAATCAGGTTGGACACAGCTCACACTCTTAATCCCCCTTTTTACAGACAAGGTAACTGAGGCCCAGAGAAGTTAAGTGACTTGCCCAAAGTCACACAGCAGACGTGGCGGAGCCGGGATTAGAAACCAGTTCCTTCTGATTTCCAGGGCCGTGCTCTAGCGACTAAGTCACGCCGCTTCTCTAGCCCCGTTGCTTCTCTACTGAGTGCAGTGTACTGTATTAAGCGCTTAGGAAAATACAACAAAAACTCAAGTCACGTTCCCTGCTCACAAGGAGCTTACGCTCTAACGTGGGGGGACCGACCCATAGATTTCTGCAAGTAATGGAATCAGAATAAATCATGAGTACCTTTTCAAATGAACATTCACGTACACCCGAATGCTGAGTTTTGATATAAATGAACGCATAAGCACAGTTCCTGTTTCCAACTCCATCCCCTTCTCCTCGTCCTTCTGTCCATCCGCGGGACTGAGATTACTTGAGGACCACTGTTCCTTTAAACGGGGGCCTTGGACTCTTCAGAGAAAAGGAGCTGTGTAATCTGATCAATTAATCAAGAGCATTAGACACGGGGCTTTCCACCAGATCCCAAAATCATCACAATGTGTCACCATCAGCATTTCCTTCCCCAAAATCACCCTTTCCCCCTTCTTGTCTGAGTCTAAATTCATATCGAGAATGAGCCGTCCAAACTGAATCCCGGAATTAGTGAGTTCCTCCCTTCTCAGGAATGTTCTCCGAATATAGCCCCAGCCCTCGGCATTCGGTGAGCAGAAATACTGAGTCTGGGCTTTTTCCATCAGAGGAACTTACTGAGAAACTACCGAGTGGGATTTAGGAAGGAGTAACAGAGGTAAGATACATTCCCTGCTCTCAAGGAGCTTACAATCTAATGGAGGAGGCACACTCCCCCTTCTCCAAGCCCTACTGAAAGCTCACCTCCTCCAAGAGGCCTTCCCAGACTGAGCCCCCCTTTTCCTCTGCTCCTCCTTCCCTCCCCATCGCCCTACTCCCTCCTCTCCGCCCCACAGCCCTTGTATATCTATGTACATATTTATTATCCTATTCATTTTTTAATGACATGTATATACCTATAATTCATTCATTCATCCAATAGTATTTATTGAGCACTTACTATGTGCAGAGCGCTGTACTAAGCGCTTGGAATGTACAAATCGGTAACAGATAGAGACAGTCCCTGCCCTCTGACGGGCTTAGAGTCTAATCGGGGGAGGCGAACAGACAAGAACAATAGCAATAATTCTATTTATTTACATTGATGCAACTGATGCCTGTCCACTTGCTTTGTTTTATTTTTTTTTGTCTGTCTCCCCCTTTGTAGACTGTGAATCCACTGGGTAGGGATTATCTCTATTTGTTGCCGAATTGTTCTTTCCAAGAGCTTAGTACAGTGCTCTGCACAAAGTAAGCGCTCAATAAATACGATTGAATGAATGAATCAATCAATCATTAGTATGTATTGAGTGCTTACTGTGGGCAGAGCACTGTACTAAGCACTTGGCAGGAATAAAATATAACAGACACATTCCCTGCCCACAATGAGCTTACAGTCTAGAGGAAGTGTTTCCAGGCAGTTGGAGGAGCAGTGTGGTTTAGTAGAAAAAAACACAGGTCTGGGAGTCGGAGGACGTGGGTTCTTATTCCGGCTTTACCAGTTGCTTGCTCTGTGATTCTGGGCAAGTCACTTCACTTTTCTGGGCCTCGTTTTCCTCACATTGCAAAATGGGGATTTAATATCTTGTCTCCCTCCTATTTAAACTGTGAGCTCCTTTGGGAAAGAGAGTGTTTCCAGCTGTATCTACCCCAGCACTTAGAACAGTACTCAACACATAGTAAGCGCTTACCAAACAGAACAGTGATAAAAATAATAATAGTGAAAGCAGGGGGAAGAACAAGATTAGAACAGGGATCATTTCAAAGACGACTCCATCAAAGAGCTGAATAAATCATCGAATACACAGATAACTCTAATGACGGATCTTCTAGTGGACAGAGCACGGGCCTGGGAGTCAGGAAGACCTGGCTTCTAATTCTGGCTCTACTACTTGTCTGTTGTGTGACCCTGGGCAAGTCACTTCACTTCTCTAGACCTCAGTCACCTCGTCTGTAAAATGGGAATTAAGACGGCGAGCCCTAGGTGGGACAGGGACCGTGTCCTACCTGATCTACTTGTTCTACCCCAGCGCTTAGTACAGTGCCTGGCACATAGTAAGGGCTTAACAAATACCATTAAAAAAAAAGACTCGGCCAACCTGCGGCAGACGGAGCACAAGACACATGATAACATTTCCCACCTCTCCTGTTGGGAGCGGGATGATTTGGAAGAGGCCAGAGGACAGGGCGGGGAAGGCCAGTTTTCTGAGGTTTGTGTTTTGAGCGGTGGCCACAGCCTCGCTGCCCTATTTTCCTCCCTCTTGTTTGTCTAAGTTCCACACGGAAAACAGTCTGGCTCGGAGTTGATTCAGAGATTCCTTAGGTCGGGTTTAGCCTCCTACCAGTGGCGATCCCCACCCCCCGAGCGCAAACACGTGAAATGCGGGAGTTGTTTGCCACGCTTCAGGAGGAGAGAGCCAACGCCAGGCAAAGTCCACGTTCTCTCCGTGGCGGGGACAGCTTTCACTCTTAGTTATTAACAATAATAATAACTGGCGTGTAAAAGTGCTTACTGTGTGCCAGGCGCTGTACGAAGCGCTGGGGCAGAGACGAGAAAATTGGGTTTGAACACAGTCTCCGTCCCACATGGGGCGCACGGTCTTAGTCCCCGTTTTAGAGATGAGGTCACTGAGGCCCAGAGAAATGAAGTGCTTCGCCCAAGGTCACACGGCAGACAGAGGTGGAGCCAGGATTAGAGTTAATCAATCCATCAATCAATATTTATCGAGCGCTTACTGTGTGCAGAGCACTGTACTAAGCGCTTGGGAGAGTACGCCCAGGTCCTCTGACTCCCAAGTTCTTTCCCTCTAAGCCTCTGTTATGTCGTTCACAGTTGAGAAGCAGCATGGTTTAGTGGAAAGAGCCCGGGCTCGGGAGTCACAGGTCATGGGTTCTAATCCCCGCTCCGCCACTTATCAGCTGTGTGACTTTGGGCAAGTCACTTAACTTCTCTGAGCCTCAGTTACCTTATCTGTAAAAATGGGGATGAAGAGTGTGAGCCCCATGTGGGTCAAGCTGATGACCTTGTATCTACCCCAACGCTAAGAACAGTGCTTGGCACCTAGTAAGCATTTAACAAATGCCATCATCATCATCATCATTATCATTATTATGGGGGGTGGGAGGGTTGTCGAGCCAGCCGAGGAGACCCGGAGCATTTTCAACCGGGTCCCAGTCCCCTGCTGGAGGAGCGACCCGTCTCTCCCCTGGTTCTGTGGCGTTTGGCAGCCAGGACTGTCATTTGTAGGGAAGTGGTTGGGTGACGGCGTTAGGACTCCACCCTCGTCTGGGAAAGATGCTCCGGAAGAGGGGCTGAGTCAAGCTATCGTTCTCGTGCCCCGGGTGTAGGCCAGGCATTGTGGACTCTCCCTTCCCCCAGTCTTCTTCTTCTACTTTGCGATAGAAGCCTTCCTCTGTCCAGGGAGGAGGCAGTGGGTCACAGTGGCAGGAAAGGGAAGTGGGCACTAGGGTGAAAAACCAAGTCAAAGGGGTTCATCTTGCCACATCTGCTTTAAGGCAGCGTGGCTAGTGGGAAGAGCCCGGGCCTAAGAGTCGGAGGGCTTGGGTTCCAATCCCGACTCCTCCACTTATCCATCAACCGATCGTATTTATTGAGTGCTTACCAAATGCAGAGCACTGTACTAAGAGCTGGGGATAAAGCACTTATCTGCTGGGTGATCTTGGGCAAGTCACTTCGCTTCTCTGGGTCTCAGTTCCCTCATCTGCAAAATGGGGATTCAGTAGCTGTTCGCTCTCCTACTTAGACCGTGAGCCCCATACGGGTCCTGAGCATCCTGTATCTACCCCAGCGCTTAGGACAGTGCTTGACACATAGTAACTGCCTAAGAAATTCCACAATTACAATCACTAAAGTCCATCTCTCCTAGCTCTCTCTACCTCTTTGATCGTGAGCCTTTTTATGGTGCTAGTACGGCAGTTAAACTGATTATCCTCTATCTTCCCAGCGCTTGGCTTTTCTAGACTGTAAGCTCACTATGGGCAGGGAATTTGTCCGTCAGATGTAATATAGTACTCTCCCAAGTGCTTAGTACAGTGCTCTGCACACAGAAAGTGCTCAATAAGTACAACTGAATGAATGAATGCTTACTAGGTACCAGAATAATAGTAGTCATAAAAATTATTATTGTTACCCATTTCTTTTGAATGAATGAATGCTTAATAGATACTATAATAATAATAGTAATCATATTATTGTTAATAATTTTTATTTTTAAGCACCTTTTTTGACTGGAACTCTGACTGTAGGAAACGCAGCTGAAAGTTCTTTGATCAAAAATGTGCTCGTCGGAACGCAATCCCCTTGGACTCTCCTTTGGCAAGCACTGTGGAAATTCTCCACCACGAAAAATCTGGAGCCTCTCGGTGGCTGATTTTCAGACTTGAGGCTTCAAATATGTCTGGACCCTTCCCTGAACTGAAGCCGGGAAAGAGGAGCCTGGAAGCCGGCAGGCTCTTCTGGAGCTCAGGAAAAGGCTGGGAGAGAAGCAGCGTGGCCTAGTGGGTAGAGCACGGGCATGGGAGTCAGAAGGGCCTGGGTTCTAATCCCGGCTCTGCCGCTTGTCTGATGTGTGACTGTGGGCAAGTCACTTCACTTTTCTGGGCCTCAGTGACCTCATCTATAAAATGGAGATGAAGACTGTGAGTCCCAAGTGGGATGGGGACTGTGTCCAACCAACCTGATCTGCTTGTAACCACCCCAGTGCTTAGTTCAGTGCCTGGCACGTTGTAAGTGCTTAACAAATACCATCATTCTCATCAAAAGATGGGAGAAGGCGGGTCGGGAGGTTGACCTTCGGCCCACATGATGCTTCATTCCCCTTGGGCGTTCCCGTAGCTCCACGCTGGACCCTCTCCCTCTCGTGTTCTGGTTCTCAGGCTGAGCCGGCCGGGCTGCCGAGTCAGCGGATTGTAAGCCGTTTGGGGTTTGTGTTTTCTCTTTGTTTGGTTTTTTCACAGAGGTTCCAGATGTTTTCTCTATCCATCTCGCGGGTTTATGTGTGTGGCTGTCCCTGGAGGTGAAGCCAGCCCCTCCTCGTGCTGAGATCCAGGCCGGCAGATAGAAAACGTGTCCAGACTTGAGGGATATCCCTCGTTCCCAGAGGCGTGTGAGCTCGGACCAGGGTTCCCACTGAGATCAAAACCCCCTAAAATCACATCTCCCCACACTAAGCCCTCGATTTTTCTTATCTGCCCTCTCCTCTGCGTCAATTACGAACTTGGCTGTGGACTCCTTAAGCACTTTGATACTCACCCCAGCCCCCTGGTCACTTCACTTCTCTGGGCCTCAGTTACTTCAACTGTAAAATGGGGATCAAGACTGTGAGCCCCATCTGGGACTGCGTCCAACCCGATTTGCTTGTATCCAACCCAGCGCTTAGTATAGTGCCTGGCACGTAGTAAGCGCTTAACAAAAAGCACAGTTGTTATTATTTTTATTATTATGGGAAACGCTGTTTGCACCTCAAATGACTAGATTGTCCCTGGGAGTAGATGACTCCGGGCTAGGATGTCAGGTCACTTAGGAGTAAAGCGGTGGAGAAGATTGCTCTCGGAGAAGTGGCCAGGATACATCCTTCGTCATCAGCGACTCGAGCTCCACCATCCGTCCCCGCATCCTTTGCCGAATCAGCCTTAGGGGTTCCAGACAGCAAGGGGAGAAGGTCATCATCCACACTGAACGGTCAATGTTTGAGCATCTGAAGCACAGTTATTATTATTATTATTATTGCTGAATGCAGCACAGTGCCGCTTGGGAAATAGGCCAGGATGCATTTCCTGCCCTCAAGGAGCTCTCACTCAAAAAATGCCTTGGGTTGTTCTCTTTCTTATTTCCCAAATCCAGGCATGTTCCTCACACCGCTGGAGTCAGAAGCTCCTTGGAAGGAGGAAAAAACAATGGGAAAAATGCTTTTCTCGGTAGGACGGATAAAAATTGGAATCTCCTGAAGCAGGACAGCTTGAGGTTCCTGAGAAGGAGCCGACCCGGCTTGATTTCCGCACGGTGGCCGAGGGCAGCTTCTACAAAAGAGTGAGACTTCCTCTGTCGTGAAGAAGAAATCTCTACTGTGAGCCAGCGTCACATTTTGGATTAATGAGCCTATTCCATGAGTCACCCTTTTGAAGGAAGCCAGGCTGAAGGTGCTCCAGGTGGCTTCAGGTTAAAAGCCCTTCCTGAACTTCAAGGGCACCTGCTCCATTCGGCATAACACGTCTTTCTCCTCTTTTAAAGAGCAGTCAAAAGGCCCCCTCCTCCAAGAAGTTTTCCTTATTGATCTCAATCATTCTCCAACCTGCCAGTGCAACCATCAGTCGATTAGAAGTATTTATTGAGAACCTTATGGGTGCAAGGCACTGTACTAGGCACCTGGGAAAGTACAATAAAAGTAAGACAATTCCTGCCCTCAAGGAGTTTGCAATCTAATGGGGAAGGCAGAGAGAAGCAAATTAATCCCAAATAATGGGAACAGAAGGTACAGAAGGTGATAAGAGCATATAGAGGGGAAGGTAAATAGATGAATAAATAATTTATTAATAAGTGGAATAGTAGAAAGGTATTTACATAAGGGCTCACGTATATAAGTAAGTCCTAAGGGGCTGCTGCTGGTCTGTGTGGGAAATGAATAAGGGAATGCTTCCTTGAGAAGGTGAGATTTCCAAAGGGCACTGTAGCCTGGTAGTTTAAAGGAGCAGGGAATTCCAGGTAAGAGAAGGGCGTGACAAGAGGTCAAAGGTAGGAAAAAGGCGAGGCGATGAAGACGATCAGTTTGGGAAGAGTGAAGAACGTGAGCTGGAAAGTAACTGGAGCAGATATGTAGGAGGGAGAGAGTTGATGGAATGCACTGAAGCCAAAGGTCAGGAGTTTCTCCTTGATGGAGAGAGAGAAAAATGTAGCTACTGGAGTTTTTCAAAGAGTGGAGAGACATACTGAGCAGGATTTACAAAGATGACCTGGGAAGCTGAATATAGGATAGAATGAAATTCAATCGATCAATTAATCAGTGGGCTTTATTAAGCACTTACTAGTGTTGTACTAAGCGCTTGGGAGAGTACAACACATCAGAGATGATAGAAACATTCTCGGTGATAGGGGGAGAGGTTGAAAGTTGAAAGACCAGTAGTGAAAAGGCTAAGGGAGTAATCTAGTTGATGCCTCAGGTTTGAATCAGGATGGTGGCCTTTGGGTGGAGAAGAAGGAACAGGTCCTGGAAATATAGGAGAGAAAAAAATGGCAGGATTTAACAACAGACTGAATGTGGGAGTTAAAAGTCAGCAAGGAGTAGAAGACGACGCCAAGCCTGGGATTTCAGGCCAGGGAGAACGTTGATGTGGCTGATTGTGAGGGGAAAATTGAGAGGAAACCTAGGTTGAGAAAGGAAGAGGGGGAGTGCAGCTTTAGCTACGTTTAACTGGGGGTGCCAGTATGTCATTTACTTGGTGGTGTCCTCAAGGCAAGAGGAAAATGCAAGATTGAAGAGCAGGTGAGAGGTTGAGGTTAGTGAGGCAAATGTGATAGCTGAGTAGGTGCAATCTTTGACCCACTCCTTTTCAATTAATTCTCACAATTAGTATAGCGATTTGTAAATATTGATGTTAGTTGTCTGGGCGTCCATCTTGTCTCCCAGATTAGAGATAGGACATAGGGACCATTTTTATTCTTGAATGAGACCTTTATACAGAGATGATCCGTCTCTGATTTTATGTTCAGTCGAGGGCAGACTATACCCAGGGAAAAGTCTCCTCTCTCTCTCCTCCCCAAACCATTTCTCCTTCTTCTCTCTCTCTCCCCCTCCCTCTCTCTTTCTTTTCCCCTCTCTCTTTCCCTCTCTCTTTTTCTCTCTCCCCCTTCCTCAGATCACTTCTCCTCAGGGAGTCATAACTGGCCTTAGAAAACACAGCTCCAAACCCTCATCAAATTTGCACTTGGAATGCTGAGATGTGATGGTGAGGAGAAGGGGACTGTGTTCCTCTTTTTTTGTTAGGCAGGATCAGAAATGGCTCCCCCATCTCCTCTCCTCCTTCTTGCAGCTCTACGGGCGAGTTAAGAGCAGAATCGAAGGTAAAGCTGTGTTCAGGGCAGGGAAGCACAGACTGTGAAGCCTGCAGCCAGTGCTTCCGAGAGGAAGATTGGAGCCGGTCGTGACTTCTAGCGCTGTCTCGGATGCTGCTGCAGTGCATACAGAGTTGAGTGACACAGCAGGGGAGGGCAGCGCTGGAGAGACCTCCGGTGAGGGAGGGCGCTGAGGGATGCCCTTGCTTTTCCTGGAAAGGCACAGAGGAAACAGAAAAGACAACCAGCTCCCAGGATACGCATCCGGACGTGCTGAGGAAAACCAAATACGTGTCTGCTGGAGGGAAAGCTTAATATGTGACTTGTAGTCACTAGTGAGATTAGTATGGATCACACCACACCAACTCCTGCGTGGTGTATCTTTTGACAGTAGGCAGATGCTCCTAACCAATTTAGAGACACAAAGCAACGCGCTCACTGCTTCTTCCTCTGCCCAGAGGAATTCCTTGAGGTCATCGTCTCTCTGCCATGCCCTGAGCTGCATCTCTGGTTGTTTAACCTTTCTGTAGCAGGAAAAGGAATAGACACCACATTAGCAGCTGGGTGGGGTGTGAGTTTCTGGGTAGGTGTACTGCAGTTAGTACAGTAAGGCAGCAACAATGTGGGTTAAATCCTCAGGTCAGAGCTTTGTCATCCCAGGCTCTGAGCAAGTGCAAAGCAGTTACTGTTCTCGTTTCTGAGTACACGCCAGGGCAAGGAAGCATATTTTGTTCGTTCAGTTTTTCGGGCAAACAGGTCTTATGACAAATTGGTTTTTCTGCAGAAGACAAGTCAGAATTTCCAGGGCAAGGCTTGGAATTTTCTGGGCTTCTCACGGGTTAATATTTTCAGACTTCTTCCTGAACCCTCTGTACCATCAGAAATAAGGGTCTCCTAGCCAAAGATGAAGATAGGAGTAGCCTAGAGCAGCAAGGTGTCAAATTACTGCAGATGAAGAGAATCTGGGGACACAACGTGAAGAGGGAGGCTTTGTGGAAACCTTTGAGCAGGGCATGGCTAAATCCTAAAGACCATTCTGGGAAACAGAGGTTACATTCATTCATTCATTCAGTAGTATTTATTGAGTGCTTACTATGTGCAGAGCACTGTACTAAGCGCTTGGAATGTACAATTCGAATGTACAAAGCGAATGTACAATTCGGCAACAAATAAAGGCAATCCCTGCCCAATGACGGGCTCACAGTCTAATCGGGGGAGACGGACAGCAGAGCAAAACAGAACAAAACAAAAACAAGACAATATTATCACGATAAATAGAATCGAGGGGATAAACACGTTACACCAAACATGAGCACTAGGAGGGAGAGGCAGAGGCGCGTGTCCCATTGTGGGGACAACTCAGCTCTTCTCCAGGAAGTCGGGACGGATTCAATACTGCCAAGAAAAGTGGCTTTCTTCTGCTCCCATGTCTCCCGTCCCTCGGTCTCTCATCCCACCCTTACCAGTCAATCACATTTATTGAGTACTTACTGTGTGCAGAGCACTATACTAAGCACTTGGGAGAGTACAATATAACACAGTCGGTGGACACTTTCCCTGACCTCAAGGAGCTTAGAGCCTAGAGGGGGATACGGACATTCATGCAAATACTTTTTTATAGTACTTGTTAAGTGCTTACTATGTGTCACACACCGTTCAAAGCACTGGGGTAGATACCAGTTTATCAGGTTGGACACAGTCCCTGTCCCACATGGGGCTCACAGTTTAATAAAAATAGATAAATAATAATAATACACTATATTAAGATCAGCTCCTGGTGCTGGGATCGTCTCTATTGCTGAATTGTACTTTCCAAGAGCTTAGTACAGTGCTCTCCATAGAGTAATAACAATAAGGATGGTATTTGTTGAGTGCTTACTTAAGCTCTGTTCTAAACGCTGGAGTAGATACAAGGTCATCAGTTTGTCCCAGGTGGGGCTCCCAGTCTTCATCCCCATTTTCCAGATGAGGTAACTGAGGCCCAGATGAGTGAAGTGATTTGCACAAAGTCACACAGCTGACAAGGGGCAGAGTCGGGATTAGAACGCACCACCTCTAACTCCCAAGGCCGTGCTCTTTCCCTTAAAGCCATGCTGAAGGAAGGAAAGAAGGAAAGGGAAAGAAGAAGAAAGAAAGGAAGGAAGAGAAGAAAGGGAAGAAAGAAAGAAGGAAAAAGCAAGAAAGCCTGCACGAGAAGCAGCGTGGCTCAGTGGAAAGAGCCCGGGCTCGGGAGTCAGAGGTCATGGGTTCTAATCCAGGCTCTGCCACTTGTCAGCTGTGTGACTTTGGCCAAGTCACTTCACTTCTCTGTGCCTCATGACCTCCTCTGGAAAACAGGGATGAAGACTGGGAACCCCACGTGGGACAACCTGCATCTGTCCCTGCGCTTACAACCCTGCTTGGCACCTAGTAAGCGCTTAACAAGTACCATCATCCTGATCATTATGGCAAGCGCTAAAATAATATTATCGCTAACATTAAGAAATACGATGATTATAGTAAGAACGAACGAATGAATAGAGCTCCTCGATAGGGCGGAGACCACAGAGGCCCACTCAGCCTCGCCTTCAAGATGGCTTTTGTGAGGCGGCTCCGACCACGTGACCGGGGGCGGCCCCTCCCTCCCTCGGCCAGGCGCCGTTGGGGAGGCGCGCCTGCGCAGTGCGCCGGAGGGCGGAGGGGGGGCGCGCCTGCGCAGTGCGTCGGGGGCCGCGCGGGGCGGCGGCTATTTAGCCGTTTGGCCGAGGGCGGCTCGGCTTCTGGGGGAGGCGGGCGGAGGGGCCGGAGGCCGCCGCTGAGGAGAAGACGAAGGAGGAGAAGAAGAAGGAGGAGGACGCCGCCATGGGCTCCGAGAAGGACTCGGAATCCCCGCGTTCCACCTCGTTCCACGCGTCCGGCCCGGCCCCCAAGTGCCGGAGCGGCGTCCGGCGCCGGCGCCTGTCCTTCCAGAGCGTCTTCTCCGCCTCAGCCCGAGCCCGCCGGGCCCGCGCCAAGCCCCAGGCCGAGCCGCCGCCCGCGGCCGCTCCCCCTCCATCCCCTCCTCCTCCTCCTCCTCCTCCTCCATCGCCTCCTCCTCCTCCTCCGGCCCCGGTGACCGAGGCGGGCCCGGCCGAGCCGCCGCCGGAGGGCGAGGGGGCGGCGGCGGCGGCCGGTCCTGAGGAGGAGGAGGAGGTGGAGTGTCCGCTGTGCCTGGTGCGGCTGCCGCCCGAGCGGGCCCCGCGCCTGCTGAGCTGCCCGCACCGCTCGTGCCGGGACTGCCTCCGACACTACCTGCGGCTGGAGATCAGCGAGAGCCGCGTCCCCATCAGCTGCCCCGAGTGCAGCGAGCGGCTCAACCCCCACGACATCCGCCGCCTGCTCGACGACCCCCCGCTCATGCACAAGTACGAGGAGTTCATGCTCCGCCGATACCTGGCCTCCGACCCCGACTGCCGCTGGTGCCCGGCCCCGGACTGCGGGTGAGACACCCCCGTCGCCCACCCCCAGACCCCGCCACGGCACCGGGGCCGCCTAGTGAGCCCCTCCTCTGGGCTGAGCGTCGGGGACGGCGAGCCCTTCCTGGCCGCAGGGCGCCGTGCTAAGCGCCACGGAGAATATACTCTACCGGGTGGACTCACTGAGCTCCTCCTGGCTGCAGGACGCTGGGCCGAGCACCTGGGAAGGGTGTACGCTATCAGTCGTACTTACTGAACCCTTATTGGGTGCAGGACACTGGGCTGAGCACCTGGGAGGGTGTACTTTATCAGTCGTACTTACTGAACCCTTATTGGGTGCAGGACACTGGGCTGAGCACCTGGGAGGGTGTACTCTATCAGTTGTACTAACTGAACCCTTATTGGGTGCAGGACACTGTGCTGAGCACCCGGGAGGGTATACTCTATCTGTCGTACTAGCTGAACCGTATTGGGTGCAGGACACTATGCCAAGTAGCTGGGAGAGTACACTATATCAGTCGTAATTATTGAGCCTTTATTGGGTGCAGGACACTGGGCTGAGCACCTGGGAGGGTATACTATATCTGTCGTACTAGCTGAACCCTTATTGGGTGCAGGACACTGTGCTGAGCACCCGGGAGGGGATACTCTATCTGTTGTACTAGCTGAACCCTTATTGGGTGCAGGACACTGTGCTGAGCACCCGGGAGGGGATACTCTGTTGTACTAGCTGAACCTTATTGGGTGCAGGACACTATGCCAAGTACCTGGGAGAGTACACTATATGAGCTGTAATTATTGAGACTTTATTGGATGCAGGACACTGGGCTGAGCACCAAGGAGGGTATACTGTATCGTACTAGCTGAACCTTATTGGGTGCAGGACACTGTGCTGAGCAGCTGGGAGAGTACACTATATCAGTTGTAATTATTGAGCCTTTATTGGGTGCAGGACACTGGGCTGAGCACCTGGAAAGGTATACTATATCTGTCGTACTAGCTGAACCTTATTGGGTGCAGGACACTGTGCTAAGTAGCTGGGAAAGCATACTATATAAGTGGTGATTATTGAGCCTTTACTGGGTGCAGGACACTGGGCTGAGCACCTGGGAGGGTATACTCTATCATTCGTACTTACTGAACCCTTATTTTGTGCAGGACACTGGGCTAAGCAGCTGGGAGACTATACTATATCAGTCGTATTTACTGAGCCTTTACTGGGTGCAGGGCACTGTGCTAAGCACCTGGGAGAGTTCACTATATCAGTAGTACTTATTGAGCCTTTATTGGGTGCGGGGCTCTGTGCTAAGCAGCTGGGAGAGTATACTATATCGATCGTACTTATTGAGCCTTTACTGGGTGCAGGAAACTGCTAAGCACCTGAGAGGGTATACTCTATCAGTCGTACTTACTGAACCCTTACTGGGTGCAGGACACTGGGCTAAGCTCCTGGGAGAGTATACTGTACGAGTCGTACTTTCTGAACCCTTATTGGGTGCATGACACTGTGCTAAGCAGCTGGGAGAGTATACTATATCAGTCATACTTATTGAGCTTTTACTGGGTGCAGGGCACTGCGCTAAGCACCTGGGAGAGTTCACCATATCAGTAGTACTTACTGAGCCTTTATTGGATGCGGGACTCTGTGCTAAGCAGCTGGGAGAGTATATTATATCAGTTCTGTATATTATAATTGGGTGCAGCACACTGGGCTAAAGCATTTGGGAGGGTATACTGTACCAGTTGTACTTACTGAACCCTTATTGGGTGAGGACACTGCTAAGCGCCTGGGAGGGTATATTATATCAATCGTACTTATTGAGCCCTTACTGGGTGTAGGGCACTGTGCTAAGCATCTTATAGAGTACACTAAATCAGTCGTACTTATTGAGCCTTTACTGGGTGCAGGGCACTGCTTTAAGCGCCTGGGAGAGTACTCTATATCAGTCGTACATACTGAGCCCTTATTGGGTGCAGGGCTCTGTGCTAAGCGCCTAGGAGAGCACAGTATAATAGAGTTGGTAGACCCGTTCCCCGCCCACAGTGAGTTTCCAGTCTTAGAGGGGGAAGCAGACGTTAATTCAAGTAAATACAAATAACAGAGTGGGTTAGCCACATTCCCTGCCCCCATTAGGCGCCCCCATTAGCCAAATAAACCCTTCCCCCACTTTCCCCCAGCCAGGTAGGCTAGACGCCGTGGGCTGTCATTGGGAAGGGAGTGGAGGAGAAAGGCATTCATCCTTTTCTTATGGGGGAGGAAATGCTACCTCCCTGGAATGAAGTTACACGGAGGAGGTGGTGGGATGCTAAGTGGCTCTAAAGAAGTGGAAATTATCTCCTTCCAGGTTGTTGCGAGGTTGTGTGTTGAGGGCCCTACGTAGAGGAAGTGCTTTTTTCTTTAATGCTCAACACACGTTTCAGTCTGTGTAAGGTTAATGGGTAAAAATGGGCAGGAGTGACATCACTGGATGCAGCTGTGTGGAGCATTAGGCCTGTGAAGGGGGTGCTCACCTCTTCTCTGTATCTTGCCATCAGCCCCTGCTGGAGGTGGCCGTCTGCAGCCGAGAGAGGCTCAAGTGATGGGAGTGCAGGATTGGAGTCAATGTCATGCCCCGACCTTGGGCAAATAGCATCATCGCTTCCCGTCTCTGTCCGCTCGTGCTGAAAACCCTTCCCGCCCCACCCCTGACCCGGGTCCTTGGTGGTCAGGTGCGACGTTTTGCCGGATGTTTCTTGATTCTTACCGGAGAGTGGGTGAGAAGGGGACCCTGGGTAGTGTCAAGACTGAATGGAGTGGAATTCCTCCATGTTCTCAATAGTGTTCTGTCACCTCGGGGGAAAAAAAGCAGAAGTAGTGACAAAGACAGGAAGTTGTTGAGGTGTCTGATCTGGGTCTGTTCCCTTTCTGTCTTCACCTGACCTGTTGGAGTCGGGTGTGTTGCCTTCTCTCAAATAAGTTCCTTTCCCTGTCAGTGTAGAGGGGTTTAAAAGTATTTTGAGGCACTATGGTCAGAGGTACCGGGTCTGGGTCTGACCTCATCCCTGTACGGTTGCGATAGGAAACATCCCCCAGGATGTGCGTAGGGTTTTGGGGTCCCTTGCCTTGGGAAAAGGGTTTTCGAGGCTTGGGGAGGAAGGTTACACTTTGTTTGTGGCAGTCAAAGTTCTCAGGAACTCTTCATTATCCTACTTTCGATTCAGAGAATATGCTGTTGTCAGAGGCATAGGAGCTGAGACTTTTTTTTCTTGTCTGGTATTTCCAGGCAAGGAATTGAGGAACTTGGATGCAGATCTATGGGTTAGTTGTCAAGGCTGACCAAGTGCTTTGTGACTCCAAGAGCCATTTTTCTTTCCTGCTGAGACGACTTCTAAATATTGACTTGCCATCTCACTGGTGAAAACAGACAATGAGCCTGTAATATCTTTGTTGTGTGAGATAGCAAAATAAGTTGAATCACAGTTGATTTAATACTTAATTGGTTTACTCAGGAAATACTTTGTCTTTATGCATCAGGTGTCACCTTGGGATGGGGAAAATCTCATTTTACTAAATGGGACAATTTTTGAATAATCCACTTAAAGGCATCTCTTTTGTAAATCTCAGAGAGAGGTTTGGGATGGGTTATCTGTGACATCCTATTGATGTTCCAGCAAGAATTTAGAAAGTGAAACTGCTGCAGCATTCAATTACTGCCTATTTATATTGAATTTTAGTTCAGTCTCCCCTCCCTAGATGGTAAGCTTTTTGAGAGCAGGAATCATGTCTATTCTGTCGTATGCTCTGAAACACATAGTCGGGTGCTCTGAGTAGGTGCTCAATAAATACTTATTGACTGGTTGATTCAGAAAGACACCGGTTTGATGTATAGCTGCCCTTCGAGTCAAGAGGATGCTGCAGATGCTAGCCACAGGAAGCAGCAAGGCCTAGTGGATAGAGCAGGGCCTGGAAATTGGAAGGATCTGGGTTCTAATCTCGGCTCTAACCACGTGGGCAAATCACTTGGCTTCTCCAGGCCCCAATTACCTCATCTGTAAAATGGGGATTAAGACTGTGGGACAGAGACTGTGTCCCATCTATTTAGCTTGTATCTACCCCATTGCTTATAGTGCTTGACAAATACCTTAATGCTTAAAAAATGCCATCATCATCATTACTATTATTAGATAGGGGTTTTTTCCCTTTTTCTGTTTGTTTTTTTGGCAAAAGTGCAGGTCCAGTGGCTGAGACCAGTAGGGGTCTGACAAACCTTCCTGCACGACGGGTGCAAAAAGAGTGCCCGATGGTTGCATTTGTTGCTTCTAGAATTTGGTGAAGTTTTTGAATCTCCCCACTGTTGTCCTTTGCCCCAAGATAGTTGCTCTGTTTTCGAGTTTCATGTGCCAGGATGATCTCTCTTGCTCAATGTAATCATGTTAAAGTGAAAGCGTGGAAGCCAGATGTTTGTTCAAGCACTCAGTACAGTGTTTTGTACTTGTAAGGGCTCAATAAATATCATTAATGGATAGTTCTGGTCCCATTTGAGGACCTGGCTTGTCACCTGTTGCTGGCTTGCACTCAACCTCTTGGTTGGCTTTTCTTTTCCTATAAAATACAGCTGGGCCTAGTTTGCAACTCCGGAATGTGAGGCTTAATTAATGCTTGCAAAAAAAGTGTGTGGAGATCTTCAGTGGAAGGTGTTATGTAAATACCAAGTAAGCAGTAGTAAAAATTTGTCACTTCCTGAAGAGAAGTATTGGAGCAGAGAGTTCCCTGGGGATTTGGCCCTGGGTCTTGCTGCTGCTTTAATATAGTCCTTCCCCTGTCTTTCAGGTGCAAAAGGATGTCTGATCCTAGGTCATAATTGCCTTAGTTTCCTCTGGGTCAGAGTGGCTCCTTGTTTGTTTTTTTTTTTCCCCCAGTAACCGTGCGAACTCAGTCTGGCCCTCATTACTGGTTCTGGTAATGATGAAGCCCCAAATACCAGAAAGCACGAATTAATGGAAGACAGATCTTACGCCTTGACCCCTCTAGACTGTAGGCTTGTTGTGGGCAGAGAACGTGTCTACCAACTCTTATACGCACCCAGATGCCTAATTCAGTGCCCTGCTCACAGTAAGCACTCAAAGTAAATAAGATTAACTGATAAACCACCGAGCCACATTCTGAATCCAGAATGTCGAGCCAAAGCTCTAGGCCCTCCTGGCCACCCAGCCCCACAGTGCACAAATTACTGGCCTTCTCCATCCTGTCCAGAGTGGGAAGGTAATCATATAGAGAAGCCCTTTGCAGTATTCTGTGTCTTGTCCATTTGTTCCTTAGAGTTTCAATGACTGCTTCGGACCCAGGGCTGAAAATAAGTCTGCTGTTGAGTGCCGTTCTCTCTGCTGATCTTGCTTGGGAACTGCTTGCTAATGGTCCAGACCCCCTCAGAAATTGGGGGGAATTCTGTTTTCAGTAGTTGTGGGGAGACCTGTATGCTTCAGTATCAGAGCTAGGAGGCCAAAATCTACCTGTCCCTATCTTATGTAATAACTTCTGTTTAAGGGCAGAGATTGAAACCTTTCCCCTGTGGGTTCTGTACTTTCTCACCATGGTGGGTCTTGATACTCTAAAGCCCTTTATTTCATTTTGAGAATCGTCTCTGGTTTGTACTTAAGTTTGGACATGAGTTGAGAAGTCAGTCTGAATCACCAAAACCAGCGGACAAATGCTTTATTAAACATATTAACTTGGAAATGGAGAGCCCAGCCTCATCAAGATTAGGGGTCAAGAGCTCTTAGCCACCTCCCCAGGGCATTTCCAAAGTCTCGTCTGCCGACAAGATGGAATTCTATATGGGAGGAATGACTCCTTGAATTTTTTAAAGTGCCTTTGTGCCAGCGCTTCCCTGAAAATTTCATTATTCTTGGAACTGTGTAGTGAAATGTGGAGAGGATATGTGTGTAGGGGGGTGGGGAGGCTTGTCTATAAAAATGAGGAAAATGGGATCAAGGACTTAAGAACTTAGAGACAGTCAACTCAGACTTGAATCCTAATCTCTTGGGGCAGGACTCTTTCTGAGCTCCTTGAGGACTAAGTACTGTGTCTAATTCTCATTTTTGTGCTCTAATAATAATAATGTTGGTATTTGTTAAGTGCTTACTAGGTGCAGAGCACTGTTCTAAGTGCTGGGGTAGAACCAGGATAATCAGGTTGTCCCGCGTGAGGCTCACATTCTTAATTTCCGTTTTACAGATGATGGAACTGAGGCACAGAGAAGGTAAGTGACTTGCCCACAGTCACATAGCTGACAAGTGGCAAAGGTGGGATTCGAACCCATGGCCTCTGACTCCCAAGCCTGGGCTCTTTCTACCGAGCCTCGCTATTTCTCTAGACAGCGAGTTCATTGTAGACAGGGAATGTCACTGTTTATTGTTGCATTTTACTTTCCCAAGCGCTTAGTACAGTGCCCTGCACACAATAAGCACATAAGAAATACGACTGAATGAAGGAATGAATACTGTGACGACCCCTACCGCCTCTGAGGAATCAGTCAGTAGATACCGAGAAATTAAATGGAGCAGCTTGCACTCACCCAAACTGAAATACAGTGTTACGCTCCTGGTGAAGCACCGCAAAACCAGTACACCCTTCCAAACCAGAAACACTTCAAAACTAAATTTTCCTTTTGAGAGGAAAGATACTTGAATTGCTTCCACCAAACTGCCTAAGAAGACGGCCTGGTTCAATTGAGAAGGCAAGCGTGGATTTATGGCATAACAAGTGTCTACCGTATTAATCCAGCCAAGATATCACGTCTCAGAAAGGCCTCCGCACATGTCAGGATATCAGTCTGTCAATCAGTAATAGCTTCTGAACCACCTGCCCTCAAGGATCTTACAGTTTAGAGGACAGGGAGCGTTGTCTACCGACTCTGTCGTAGCGTAATAATAATAATAATGTTGTTTAAGTGCTTACTATGTGCAGAGCACTGTTCATTCAGTAGTATTTATTGAGCACCTACTATGTGCAGAGCACTGTTCTAAGCGCTTGGAATGAACAAGTCGGCAACAGATAGAGACAGTCCCTGCCATTTGACCGGCTTAGGGTCTAATGGGGGGAGACAAGCACTGTTCTAAGCGCAGGGGTAGATACAGGGTCATCAGGTTGTCCCACGTGAGGCTTATTTTACAGATGAGGTAACTGAGGCCCAGAGAAGTTGTGACTTGCCCACAGTCACACAGCTGACAAGTGGTAGAGCTGGGATGCGAACCCATGACCTCTGACTCCCAAGCCTGGGCTCCTTCCACTGAGCCACGCTGCTTCTCTCCCAAGCGCTTAGAACAGTGCTGTGCACACAATAAGCACTCAATAAATACCATGTTTGAGGATGGGCAGAAGAGCCGGGCAGAGCTCTACCCTGAGAGTGGAGCAGGGAGGAGCGGGAGAAGAGTTGGGCATAGGATCTGGCCACGACAAGGCACTCTCGGCCTCCCCCTGACTCCCCTCAGCCAGGTTGCTCCCCCGGTTGTGCTGTCTGCCAAGCCCCCTCCCCTCCGCCCCTAGCCGACTACTTCCCTTGTCTCCTCTCTAGACAGGGCCTTAGACTTGGGTGTTAAACAAAACCCACAGGACAGGCGTGAAGTGGACTAGGATGGTGTCTCCTGCATGGTGGTCGTGGTGCTGATAATAATAGTTGTGGTATTTCTTAAGTGTTTACTAGGCATCTCGCACTGTTCTAAGTGCTAGGGTAGGTACGTGATGAGGCCAGGGTTCCTGTCCCACATGGGGCTCTCAGACTGGGAGGGAGACCGGGTATTGAATTCCCATTTTACAGTTGAGGAAACAGGCCCAGAGAAGTGAAGTGATTTGCCCAAGATGCCCCAGCAAGCAAGTGGCAGAAGCGGAATTAGAACCCAGGTCCCCGGGCTCCTGGGCTCGGGCTCCGAGAGACTAGAGACCGTGCAGATGCATTTTCAGTTTGTTGGAGAGTTTAAATAACCTTTGCAACCATATGTCTGTTTTCCCAGACCAGCTATGACTGGGGAAAATGGGTGGGTCTCGCAGCCCTTTGCAGGCTACCCTGCATAGTATCTTTGTACAGCCAGAAATCCCATCTTAGCATCGGTTTTTAAGACGTCTGACCACACTGTCCTTAGGATTTAGTGGTGTGGTGGTGGTTTTTTTCTTTAATCCTGGTTTCAGAGCAGGATGTGGCAAGCCTTAGACAGGGCCGGGTTTTTTGTGACACGGCAATGGGTCAGACGGTGCCGGCACCTGAATCGAACTGCGTCGAACGCACGCAGAGAACTTTCCGCCGATTCTAGAGACCCGGAATCTTCAGCCGTACAGTTTCTGCAGTGCAGCAGCTGCAGTCTGGCCGCTTGTGCCCAGGTGCGCTCCACGGGGCCGACCAGGTGACCGGCAGCACGGCGGCCACACCCCTTTTTTCTTTCCCAGGCTCTTGACTCCCTTCATAAATAGGTGGCTTAGTATGACGCCGCCTAGGAAAGTACAGACATGGCACGTTTCCTTGACAACAGCAGTCCTTTGGTGCATAATGGAGATCTTCCTACTAATTCTGACTTTCTCCATCCCTCCCCCGAACCGGGCTGAAAACCAGCCAGTGCCGCTATTTGGTGCCTGTCACGTTGTAGCCTTCGTCGAGCTTTAGAAAATTGCTACACAAAATGAGGGAAAAATTATCAGTTTCACCGGGGAGAGAGGGGGAGAGAAGTCTTTTCTAAAAATGGATGCGTGTGGAGATTCGTTGCAGTGCTCTCACCGCTGCTCCTCCGGAATCGCCTCCTTCACTGCTTCCTGACGAGCAGCAGACCCGAACAATTGGCCAGAGCGGAACTAAAGAGGGTGGGAGGACGGCAGGCAGGAGAGCTGTCTGGCCATGACAAGGTGGACCGGTGGGACGTGAACCGAGCGACCGAGGTGCTCGGCCCAGTCTGCGGCGTAGGGAGGTGGTTTCGGACGGCAGTGAAAGAGGAGAGGAAGCCTAGCGTTTTGGTTAGGTTTTTTTGGGGGGGAGGGCGGGGGGGGGGCGTTGTTCAATAGCTGGGGCGAGCCCAGGAAATAGGAAAGCAGTGACTCATCGATGATTTACCAGGATTTGGATGCAGTCACTGAAAAGGAAAACATGTTACTGTGACCTAATGTGGGCTTCCCACAAAGCGTGCTGTGCCACGGGGGCAGAGCAATCCAAGGAGCCGTATGTGCCTCTTTGAGCCAAGCTGGACACTGAGAACCATTCTTTTCTGACTCGCCTCCACGTAGCCACCTTTCCATTTCCTTTTTCCATCTAGCTGTAATTATTTGTGCCTCTTTCCCCCTTCCGTGTTCTTCTGCAGACTGGGCAGAGCACCTCAGTCACTTGGTCCTCATAGAGTAGGAGCTCCTTGAAGGCAGGGATGGTGCCTTTCAAATTCCGTTGTCCCTGCTTAGGTACCCCGGGGCAGTGCGGCCCTCAGTAAATGCTCTTGGTTGATGGATTTGGTTTTTCATGGCTTGGGAATTGGTCTAGCCGGGGTAGCCATTTACCGCCCCATTTATTTTTTTTATCTTTAACGTCCATTTCATCTCCAAGACAAGCTACGTGGGACATGTATTGGCAATGCAGCGATGAGAAGTGTCGGTTCATTTTTAGAAAGGGTTTTTCGCGGGGCTTTGAGGGTGATGGGTGTTTCTTTGAGTTGGGATGGGGGGGGTCCATTCAGCACCCGGCCTGGCCTGCAGGCTGGCTTTCAGGCAGGGTGGGTTGGTGCTTCAGCCATTTTCCAGGGGCACATGGGTCTGACTTGCATACTCCATAGCCCCTCTCTCTGAGACAGGAAATTAGAAGTCAGGGCGCACGGGAGAGGGGGCTAGCTCTGGACCCTCTAGACTGTAAGTTCATCAGGGGCTGGGTACCTAGCTGTTTATTCTCTTCTATTGTACTCTCCCAAGCGCTTAGAACAGTGCTCTGCACACGGTAAGCACTCAATAAATTCCATGGATTGATAGGTTGGTTTTTCGGCCCAGGTTAGTGTCCAGTGCAGAAAAGATTTATCAGATTCCACAAGGTCGTCAGGTTAGAAGGGAAAGGGTAGATGTAATATGTTGTACTACTGCAGCAACTTTTCATTGCAGGCAGTCAATTCACATCTTTTTCTATCAGAGAACTCTTTTGCTACTGCTGTTTAATGGCATTTGCTAAGCCCTTACTATGTGCCAGGCACTGTAATAATGTTGGTATTTGTTAAGCGCTTACTATGTGCCGAGCACTGTTCTAAGCGCTGGGGTAGACATAGGGAAATCAGGTTGTCCCACGTGGGGCTCACAGTCTTAATCCCCATTTTACAGATGAGGGAACTGAGGCACAGAGAAGTTAAGTGACTTGCCCACAGTCACACAGCCGACAAGTGGCAGAGCTGGGATTCGAACTCATGAGCCCTGACTCCAAAGCCCATGCTCTTTCCACTGAGCCACGCTGCTTCTCACTGTACTAAGCTTCACACTGTACTAAGCACTAGGATAGATACAAGGTTGGACACAGTCTATGACCCAAATGGGGTGAAGCCTTAATCCCATTCATTCAGTTGTATTTTTTGAGTGCTTACTGTGTGCAGAGCACTATACTAAACCCTTGGGACAGTTTAACAATAAACAGACACATTCCCTGCCCACAACAAGCTAACAGTCTAGAGATGAGCTTACACTCCGGAGGCTAAAGTCCCCGTTTCAGATTATAATAATAATAATAAAAGCGCTTACCATGTGACAAGCACTGATCTAAACACTGGGATAGATACAAGGTAATCAGGTTGTCCCACCTAGGGCTCAGTCTTAATCCCCACAAAGAACTGAGGCACAGAGAAGTTAAGTGGCTTGCCCGAGGTCACACGGCTGATAAGTGACAGAGCTGGGATTAGAACCCATGCCCTGTGACTCCCAAGCCCACGCTCTTTCCACTAAGCCATGCCGCTTCTGTTGATAACCAGCACTCCGTGCTGGCTTAGTGGAAAGAGAGGATCTTGAGTTCTAATCCTGGTTCTACCACTTGTTTGTCCGGTGACCTAGGCAAGTCACTTCACTTCGGTGCCTCGGTTATCTCTTCCATAAAAGGGGGACTAAATCTTCATCCTTCCAGCTTAGATTTTGAGCCCCTTGTGGGACAGACTGTGTCCGATCTGATTATATTGTATCTACACCAACGCTTAGTACCGTGCCTGGCACATAGTAATTCCTTAACTAGTGCCATTAAAAAGCAAACAAACAAAAGAAAACCATGCTCCTCACTTTTTAAAATCCTCTAATGGGGCGAGCCCTGGGGTTTCCTTCCTTCAGATGGTGGAACACCACGGGGCTGGGAAATCTACCTAAAACTCCTAGTTTCGAAGGTGGGCAGTGCTCATTTGCATCCCCTTGCCCCTGTCTCACAAGAAGAAAAAGAAAGATGCGGGTTTTCCAGAGGGCAGGTATCTGCGGTGATTTCTCCTGCTTCCTTTCCAACACAAGGTGGCCGTGTTTGATTTGAGCAACCGTGTTGCACGGAGGTGGGGAAGCTGCACCCAAGCTCCTGCCGGATATGAATCATTTGTAGGGTGACACAATCCCCAGGGCTCTCACCCCGCTACCTTTGAGAAACCATACTTGAAGCTGAATTCTACAGAGGGGTGGCTATAAATGAATAAAGCCGTAAGGATGCTTTCTCATTTCAGTCCCGCCACCGAGCCCTTGAACAAGAGGCCGAAAAACTTAGCCTGAGAATCTGAACCCCTGACTTGAATCCAGGCAGAAGCTTCCGTGTGCGATCTGGCTGACAGGTTGGGGGTTTACCCGCTTCTCCTGGAACACCCAGGGCTTTGGGTCCCCGCAGGTTTCCCCGGGTCGAGGAACACACGCGCTGTGTGAGTCCAGCTCTGTCCACCCACGGGCACGGCGGTTTCTTCTGACCTCTGCATCTCATTGTATCGGGTAGGCGCGGGCGGTCGGAAGAATGCTCCCTAATTGTGCCACCGCGTTGAAACCCAAAGTGGAAAAGGTGCATCCGAGCAGCATGGAAGATTCTTCCTTTGAGATTCTTGCCACCTGAACCAGTGATGGCCCAGGTGTCCAGGTGATTAGAGCCAGGTGCCTACTTTGGCCAAATAGACTCTCCACTTGCCATCACCACCACCACCATCATCTTACCATTTCTTCCTCCCCTTTTTCCTGGCCTTTCCTTCAAAGGATCCTTATTGGACTTTAGGATTTTAAGCACCAGTTCGGCTTAGGTGAGGCACCCAAAACGCTGATAAGGGATTTAGTTCAGCATGTTTCAGAAGTTACGAAGATCTCTAGGAGGGTCTGATTGGGCCGAGTAATTGAACATCAGCAAGAGAGAATCTGTGAAAACAATTCTTGGTACTTGGTGGTACTAGATTCAGAACTCTAGACTGAAAGCTCTTTGCGGGCAGGGATTCTGTCTACTAACTGTGTCGTAGTGTACTGCAGGAAAATACTCAGTGCTTACCATTGATTTTATTGGGAAGGGGCAAGTGAAAATCACATATGCGGTGTGTTCTGATTTCTTTTTTTCCTTTTATTTTAAGAGCAATCCAAGCATTCTTGTGGGCCAGGAACAGAAAATGGGTCTAAACCTTGGACTTGGTGAGCTGGTGTTCTCGGCCACAGAAGGTTTACAGGGCTGATAGGAGACCTGAGTTCCAATCCTGACTTCACCACTTCCCTGCCGGCAACCTTGAGCTAATCACCTCCCTTCTCTGCACCTCAGTTTTCCCATCTATAAAACGGAGAGTCATTATCCGTTCTCTCCCCCCATCCTGAGACTGAGAGTCCCAGTTGGGACAGGGACGGTGACCAGATGAATTACCTTAAGTCTACTCCAGGGCTTAGGGCAATCCTGGGTACATAAGAGGTATTTAACAGACATCACAATTGTTATTATTACTATTATCACTGGTGCCTGAAAAAATACTCCTCCCCTCTTAGGCATGGCCAATTTCCATCTGCACCCGTAAGAGAAAGGCAGCAGGGAAGAGAAGCATCGTGACCTAGCGAATAGATCACGGGTCTGAGAGTGAGAAGGACCTGCTGGGTTCTCATCCGGGCTCCACCACTTGTCCGCTCTGTGACGTCACTTAATTTCTCTGTGCATCAGTTCCCTCATCTGTAAAAATGGGGATTAAAACTGTGAGCCCCATGTGGAACGTGGACTGTGTCCAACATGGTTAAGCTTGTATCTACCCCAGCGCTTAATACAGTGCCTGGTACAAAGTAAGCCCTTAACAGATACCAGGAAAAAATGGGGGGACTTCTTTGGGCGGAAGTAATTGGGATAGCAACCTAGTTTGCTTTCGCCTCCTCTGATAAAAGTAGCGCCCATCAATCCCCGAGTAATAACTAGCAGGGTCTTCCCTCTCAGACCAGGAAGTGCGGCTGACCGAGATGGCGGTGATTTATTCAGTTCTCCCCTGTGGCTGTTAAGGGAACAGATGTTCCATCCCATGGTGCAAAATCTTGAGCCCGTGAAAACGCAGCATGATGAGGAGAAGAAAATGGTGTTGATTTAGCTAGTGAGACTTCCGTGGAGCAGGGTGCCCCTGTAGTAAAGTAAAACTACAATTTTTTGGCGGGGAGGTGGGAGGTGTCAGGAAATATCTAGGTTTAAAGCAACATCTATCCTCAGTGGTTCAGGACTCTGGGACTCTGGCTGCGGTAGGAAGAAGTCTTTGACCCTTCTCCCCAAAGCACGGCTGTTAGACAGTCGGCCCCCAGGGGTCGGATAAAGGTTTTTCCTTCGTTGCCTTTGTTGGGGGGGGCATCTGGTTCGACAAGTGCAACGGGAATATCCCTGCCTCCTGTCCTCACAAGATCAGTCTCACTCTTCTGGTGTCCCTTCCTCTTCTCTTCCCCAGTTATGCTGTCATTGCCTACGGCTGTGCCAGCTGCCCAAAGCTGACCTGTGAGAGGGAAGGCTGTCAGACGGAATTCTGTTACCACTGCAAGCAAATATGGCACCCAAACCAAACGTGCGACATGGCCCGTCAGCAGAGGGCCCAGTCTCTCCGCGTTCGGACCAAGCATACCTCAGGCCTCAGTTACGGACAGGAATCTGGACCAGGTATGATTGACGTGGGGACCCCCTCGGTGTCTCTCTCTTTCTCTGTGTGTGTGTCTCTACTTCCCTTCAGTTAACCATACAGAAGTATTAGTTTCAAGCTGCAATAGAGTACCCATCTCTTAGACAACATGCCCTGGGTTCAAAGTGGGTATGTATCTCTTGCCCCCAGCCCCCCCAGGGATCAGTTTCCTCTCCCACCTCCCTCGCAGCTTGCGTCAGCTAATCAGTTCTGTTAAATACCAACACACTCCTCTGTCAAGTAGTGTGGGGCCCAGGGAAAAGTTGAGGCTTTTTCGTCTCGAGACTGGCTCTCCCCATCTGGCATAAGGGCTTGGATTCTTTGAGGGTCGGACTCTCCGGTTCTACCGCTGAGCTTATTTTGGATTGCCAAGCTGAACAGAAAGGGGTTTTACCCAAGCGAAATATGAACCCCGGGTTCTGTTCTTGCTAGAGTCCAGAGTATCACTTGACTTCTGAAGCGGTGTAGAGAATGCCGGGAGTTTGATTCCTTTCTCTAGCCTAGTGTTAGTTATTAATTTAGTATGCAAAATGCCACACATCCAAATCTAGCCTTGACAGGTAAGAGGCAGGAGTCTATTTAAAGGCTGAAAAGGACTTGCTGGTTAGAAAAACAGATTTTATTTCACCGATGTCATCTGGGGAAAACTCAAAGGAAAGATTTCAGCGTTCACTTTTTCCTGGCAATCCCACCCGTAGTCTTCGCTGTAGTGCTAGTTCCTGGCTCACTGTGCACGTAACCACCAGGAATTGGCTCCCGGCGGCATTTTGGTGGATGGTTCCTTTGTTTCTCCCGTTCATTTGGCAGTTTGAAAATGATAGCGGCTTGGCGGCCCGCTGAAGACCCTTTGTTCCGCAAATAAGAATCCTGTTGCTGAGTGAGGCTGAAATTGTATTAAAATAAGCACTTCAGGTACACTTTCTTCTGACCAAGGAAGTCCAGTTCCATACAACAGACTGTTTGTTCTTCCTTTGGGCTGCTAATCTTCTCCAGCCCGTTTGCGGGAGGAAGCTGCAATTCTAGGGACTTTCCTACTCTCTCCAAGAAAGCCCCCAGGCCCCGAGAGGTTCACCTTGTCTGAAGTGGCAGAGTTTTTTTGTTTTGTTTTGTTTTTTATGGAGTGGCTCTTCCCGAAGCCTGGCCCAGCCAGTCCTCCAGGGCAGGGTGTTTCTCTGGCCCCTATTCCGGGGGCGAGGGTGCATCGTTTGCCACTTCTCTTCTCTCTCCCTGTAGCAGATGACATCAAGCCCTGCCCCCGGTGCAGTGCTTATATCATCAAGATGAACGATGGGAGCTGTAACCACATGACCTGTGCCGTATGTGGCTGTGAATTCTGTTGGCTGTGTATGAAAGAGATCTCCGACCTGCATTACCTCAGGTGAGACGGAGGGAGCGGGATGGCAGAGGATTGCCCCGTGGATGTTTTTTCTCTCCCTGTGCTCGTGGGGTTGGGTGGCACTAGAGGGAGAGCGGAGTCAAGGCCCAGGGAGGCTTCATTTCCCCTGAGACATTAAAACACTCTGCCAGAGCAGGAAGGGGGAGGCAGTCCAAGCTGCCGTTTGGGAAGTCTCTGTTCACCTCCCATTACTATTATTATTACTGATGTTGTTATTGTGGTATTTAAAAGTGCCTACTTCATGTCAAGGTCAGGTAGAAACGAGTTGATTAGGTCCGGCACAGTCCCTGTTCCACTTGGGGCTCACGGTCTAAGTAGGAGGGGAGAAACAGGCATTGAATCTGCATTTCACAGTTGAGGAAACAGAGGTCTGGAGACGTTAAGTGACTTGCTGCAGATCACAACAGGCAGCTGGCAGAGCTGGGATGAGAACCCAGGTCCTCTGACTCCCAGGCCTGTGCTCTTTTCCCCGAGGCCACACTACTCCCCTGAGCCTCGGCACAGAAGACTGGCAAAACAGGCGGTTTGGTGAGAGATTCCTCTCTGATATATTTGGCCTTCAATTGATTGCCCCACTTGATCTCTCCACAGTCCCTCTGGCTGCACCTTCTGGGGCAAAAAGCCGTGGAGCCGAAAGAAGAAGATCCTCTGGCAGCTGGGCACGTTGATTGGCGCTCCAGTAGGCATTTCCCTCATTGCTGGCATTGCCATCCCTGCCATGGTCATTGGCATCCCCGTTTATGTGGGCAGGAAGGTAAGTGAAGGCCTCGAGGCCTGGTGGATAAAGAGTTAAGGGAGGTGTGACAGGGAAGCTGTGAGTCTGGCTGGTTTTTGGAGAGAAATAACACCAATTTCTTAAGTGGACCCCCCCCCCCTTTTTATTTTTTAACCCTCAAGAGGATTTCAAGTGCTTTCTAAACAGCCTGGGCCAAGTTGGAGACTGTTGCAGAGGCCATTCCTCTGAGCTCTCCCACTTCCTAGTGGTGCCTTGTCCCTTTTTTTCAGGAGCCAAAATGAGGTGTGGCCCTTATCTTCATTCATAGTATTTATTGAGCACTATGTGCAGAGCACTGTATTAAGCGCTTGACTCGGGGAAGCAGGGCAGATCTGGGGAGTCCAGTCCCATTGCCCCTCTTAAAAACACATACCCACACCTTGCCCACCCCAGCCTTGAGAAAGGGATGTGGGTTCGGGGGTAGAGAGGGGAGACATTCTGAGCAGGTAAAAGCCCCGACCAAGAAGGCTGCTATCCCTTCATGTGTTCGTTCTTTTTTCTTCTCCCAAAAAGATCCATTTCCTGATCTGGATTTTCTCCTCACTCCTTAGATCCACAGCAGATACGAGGGAAAGAAAACCTCCAAACACAAGAGGAATTTAGCCATCACTGGCGGGGTGACCTTGTCGGTCATTGCATCCCCAGTCATTGCTGCTGTCAGTGTCGGTAAGCTGGCGGGACCTGCGTGCTCCTTCTCTTACCCGCCCCTGCTTGGCCATGCCCCTTCCCCCAGTCTGGGTTTTGGGATACTTCCTGTGCCTCATTTCTAGTGTAAATTAATCCAGGTACCAGAGGGCAACCGGAAGCTCTCTAAAGCCAGAGTCTTCTTGCGTTATGGCCAGGGGAGGGCATTTCCTCCAGTGTTAAAGATGAAGCCTGGTAGGATTTTCTAAATTTCTGGCAAAATGGGATCAGAATCTCCCAAGGAGGGTCACCTTTGAATTTAGTATTGTGCAGTTTAATTTATAGGTGGTGATGATGATTTACTCAAGGTCTACTCTTTGCTAAGCACTATGCAAAGTATCGACGCGAGTACCGGATAATTGGATCGGACTCATATCCCACCCCACGTGGGGCTCATGGTCTAAGAGGGAGGGAGAACAGGTATCTTATCCCCATTTCAGAGAGGAGGAAATTGAGGCCTAGCAAGTTGTGATTTGCCCAAGGGTGTGCAGGCAAGTGGCAGAGCCGGGACCGAGTGCTCTTTCCACTAGACCCACTTGGTGATCAGCTCCTTAAGAACAGGGATCGTAGCTACTGACTCTGTTGTACTCTCCCAAGCGCTTAGTACAGTGTCCAGCACAGAATGAATACTATCAATTGAGCCACTGGGGAGGCTACGTGACCTTCAGTAGCGTAGCCTTTGGAGATGGTGGTTCTCTTCTAGTGCGGTTTGGAAGCAAGCGGGGTTTCTGCTGTCGAGTTGAGTATGTGAGTTCAAGTGCAGCTGTACCACTGTCGGGTAACCTTTTGATGTTTTACCCTCTCTTGATTAGGTATTGGTGTCCCTATCATGCTGGCATATGTCTATGGTGTTGTGCCCATTTCTCTCTGTCGTGGAGGGGGCTGTGGCGTCAGCACCGCCAATGGAAAGGGAGTGAAAATCGAGTTTGATGAGGATGATGGACCAATCACAGGTAAGGAAATCACCTTGTCCGGGCTTGGTTTTACTCAGACTTGATTTTTTAAAAATCCAGTGCCATCTGTGGACAAATTGTTATGGGATTAATTGGGCTGGATAATGAGCTCTAAAGGGTGTTGGAAGTATTTTTAGCTTTGAGATTGTGTGTGAGATTGATTGAGATCCACACACCTATGCCAGAGTTAGTAGGTTAATTCCTCTGTCACTTGCTACGTTGTGGCAGGAGCAAACTGGTGTGAACACAGAACGGTTAAAAGTGTGACCAATTAAGCTAATAACCTGCAGCTTATAGCCTAGGAAGATCCTGAGCTTATTTTTTTAAGCTTGTTACTAGAATCCTCCTTTTTATTGCAATGCACAGAGCTTAAAGCACTTTCAAGCCACTATGTGTATGTGCCCGCACATAGAAATTAGCAGAGAAAGTGTGTGTGTATGTGTGAGAGAGAGAGAGATGCTTCCATCTGGAATCTCCAGAATGAAGTTCTCACCTCCCCAGATTAAACTCCAAACTCTGAAATGTGTTGGTCCCTATCCCAGTGGCAGATGCCTGGCGAGCCCTGAAGAACCCAAGCATCGGGGAGAGCAGCATCGAGGGGCTGACCAGCGTGCTGAGCACCAGCGGGAGCCCCACCGACGGGCTCAGCGTCATGCAGGGCAACTACAGCGAGACGGCCAGCTTCGTGGCCCTCTCCGGGGGCACGCTGAGTGGCGGGGTCCTGTCGGGCGGAAAAGGAAAGTATAGCAGGTGAGCGAGCTGGCCGCAAGCGGGTGGGGGAGGGGGACTGCAGCCGGGCCTGGCACCCGGGGCCCTTAACCTGACCTAAATTTGCTCTGCTCTTCATCCTCAGAGCGTTCATCTCCCCAAAGGAATTGGTGCGTTTCCCAATGCCTTAAAAAGAAATCCAGAGGGGAGGGAGCAGGAGGAAGGGGGCTGGGGGCGTGGCCAAAGCAGAGGGAAGAAAAGCCAACGGAGGCGGCAGGAGTGTGGTACCTCGGGCCCCCGCTGACCCAGCTAGTGTTTCCCGGCACCGGCTTCCTCTTGCTGAGAGCTCTTAGTGGCAGGGGAGCCCGCCTCCACAGTCGTGAACGTCTACTGCCGGGTTTCCTTAAACCTCCCCTGGAAATCGGCAGACAGGCGCATAATTGGAGACCGACTTCCAGGCGGAGAGGGAGTACAGCTCAACCAATCCAGCTGTTCCAGTTGCATGGAAATCCTCTCGGGAGAGGAAGCAGATGAGTCAGAAGGGTTTGACCGTGAAACCCATCGGGGGGAAATAGCAACAGTGGAGTCGAGTGTTCGACAAAATGGTGCCGGACTCGAGAAAGGGGATGGTTTCCACTTGCCTAGTGGGTGTTTGGCTCGAGACAGCTGAGGAGGTCGGGCTCTTCAGACCTTTTCAGCTCTGTAGAGCAGTGGTGGCGGGGGTTGTATCGGCCCTCACCCAACTGAGAGCGAGGGGAAGACCGGAGTAACACAGTTGGCAGGTAACGGGGAGGGAGCCTAGGAGGCGGTGTGGCCCGGCCTGCCCGGTTCTGGCCTTAACTGGGTCCCTTCGCCATCTTCCCAGGTTAGAAGTTCACGCCGACGTCCAGAAGGAGGTGTTCCCCAAAGACACGGCCAGCCTTGGCGCTATCAGTGACAATGCGAGCACTCGTGCTATGGCCGGTTCCATAATCAGTTCCTACAACCCGCAGGACAGGTATGCGGATCGGGGAGCGGGCAGCACCCGTTAGGATCCTGCGGAGCGGTGATGGTGCGGGGGTGAAACTCTCAACATTGCCTCCTGGATATGCTCACCAAATTGACCTGGGAGTCATGGACACCAGAGTGGGGTTCCATGGGGTCAAAGGTCTCTGCTTTTCTCATTAGCTCTTGTTTTTTTGGTAGGGGGAGGAGGCAAGGAATGGGGCTTTGTAGCAGAATGTGGCAGTGAAAAGCGGTTTTAGCCACATGGTTCTCAAGGCACTGGGTTCCCCATCCCTAATAATAGTAATCACTGTGATATTTAAGTGCTTAATATGTACCAGGTACTGTACTAAGTACTGAGGTGGGTACGAGCAAATCAGGTTGGACACAGTCCCTGTCCCATGTGGGGCTCGCAATCTCAATCCCCCTTCTACAGATGAGGTAACCGAGGCACAGAGAAGTGAAGTGACTTGTCTGAGGTCACACAGCAAACAAGTAGCGGAGCCCAGATGAGAACCCATGATCTTCTGACTCCCAGGCCCGTGCTCTATCCGCTACACCAGGCTGCTTCCCTGTAAACTCCTCGTGGGCGGGGATCACGCTTAGTCCAGTGCTCGGCTCACAGAAAGCGCCCAATAAATACCATTGATTGAAATCCGGGATTTCAGAGTCTCATTGGTCTTACCTTAAGGCTACTACCAGCCAACTGAGGGCCCCATCTCTCGGTTCTGCCCCATCTTTTATTTATATATATCGTATTTGTTGTGTGCTTACTATGTGTCCAGAACTCTTCTAAGCGCTGAGGAAGATAGACAAGTTTATCAGGTTGGACACCATCCCTGTTCTACATGGGACTCGCAGATTGGAGGGAAGAGGATTTAATCCCCATTTTACAGTTGTGGAAAAGAGGCCCAGAGAAGTAAAGTAGTTTGCCCGAGGTCACCCAGCAAGGAATTGGCAGAAGCGGGCTTAGGACCTAGGTCCTCTGACTCCCGGGCCCGTGCTCTTCGCTCTAGACCACGCTGTTTCCCTTCGGAGTAGATGTTGGTCCCCCCTTTAGAGTTCTCTGTGCCACCCGGCAGACGGCTGGGATTCCTTCGACTGGCCTTTCGAGCCTTTAAGATATTGAGTGAGTTCTCCTGCCAGTCAGGCCGTCTACAGACTCTCCCCCACTCATCAGAGACACCGCCCTTCCTTTCAAGTGCGGGGGTCGGGCTCTGTCGGCCCACATGTTTACATCCTGTAACGGTGAAAGTTTTTTCTGAAATAGAAACCCAGCCTCGTTTCCCGTCTTCAGTAAAGCCGCTGCTTTATGAATAACCGTCTGCTCCGTCCCTGACCCCCGGTATCAGTGGCACCGAAACGTGACTCAGACGCCCCGGTTCCTGACTCAGCAAGGTGGGTTTTGTCTCCTCAGAGAGTGCACCAATATGGAGATCCAAGTGGACATTGAAGCCAAGCCAAGTCACTACCAGCTAGTTAGCGGGAGTAGCACCGAGGACTCGCTGCACGTTCAGGCCCAGATGGCAGAGAACGAAGAGGAGGAGGAGGAGGAAGAGGAGGAGGCGGCGGCGGCGGCGGCTGGGGAGGGCCCCCCGGCCTGCAGACACCAAAGCTGTGACCGAAAGGACTGTGTCGGCAGCAAGACGTGGGACATCACCCTGGCCCAGCCCGAGAGCATCCGCAGCGACTTGGAAAGCTCCGACACCCAGTCGGACGACGTGCCCGACCTCACCTCCGACGAATGTGGCTCCCCCCGCTCTCAGACTGCAGCCCGTCCCCCCAGTCCAAAGGCCAGAGGGGCAGAGAGCCCAAGGGCCCACGGTGCCCCGGCAGAAGGGCGCAAGGCAGAGGAGAGCCAAGGCAGACTATGAGATGGAACTCTACCGTTCCGAGAAGCACACTTATCGTAATTGCATCTTTCGGACACTTTTTCTCCCTCCCTCACCCTCAACTGCGGTTTATGCTATTTTATTTCAGATATTCTGTGGTCACAAGTTCTGCCCGGTGTGAATCTGAGAAAGATGCTATTGCCGATGAGATCACACCTGGAAATTTTACCCCTCTCCTCTGCCCCCTTCCCCTCGTCCCTCTCCCCGGCCTCCCCCCCGCCTCCTTTTTTTAATTTATTGGTTAACTGCTGGTGGTGATCCGTGAAGGTGTGTAAGAGTGTACATATGTATGTGTGTGTATCGTATGTATGCAAACATATTACCGAAGGACACGTTTTAATAAAGATTTCTGTCGTATTTCGACTCCCGTTGCATTTTCCTGAGGCGGCGGCAGGAACCGCGGAGCCCAGGGCTTCGTCGAAACGCGGGGACGCCACGGGTCCGTGCCCCCTGGGAGATGGACGGATTGCAACGGGGAAAGAGTGATTCCCAACGAAAAGGGAATGGCTGTGAGTACGGAACCGGGGGCGCCAACCCGGCCCCGTTGCTGGACGGTGTCATTTGGTTGCCCCAAAGGGAAGGGGAACACCCCCGCGCCGCGCCGCGGAAGGATGAGTCGTCAGGCCTGGCCTAGCCTGCCCCCTAGAGATGGATTTTGGTCTTCCCAAGAGAAGTCGAGCCTCACCTCACCGTAATCATGCGTGCCGGAGGAGGGGGCGGGTTTCTGGCGTGCAGCTCTGCAGAAGATCCCTGCATGGACGCATTGAGGAATAGCAAGTTGGGGGAGAGAAGTAAGCATTCCCTGCTGGTGGGAGGAAGCACGAAGTCCGGGCGCAGAATGGGCACCAAGCCACGATCACCCCGGGATCCAGTCGGCATCTTGCGCTACTTCTCCCCCATCCCGCTCTGGGATTTGAACTCCTGCCTCCTCTGGCCGTCCACCGAGGTGGGCCGGTCGACGTCTGGCAGACTTGCAAAGCCGGGGACAAGCGGACAAGCAACCTTCATCTTAGCGGGGCCAGTTGGCGGTCCCCATCCGGCCGGGCTGGAACTATACAGAGCGAGGGTGAGGAACGGGGGAGGATCGAACAAACTGCAACCATCTGTTTGAAGGTCTCTCGCCACCCGGGGACCACCGGGAGACTTACGAGCCTCTGGTTTGCGAAAACCAGTTAGTGGTACTTCGAGTTCGGAGCGCGTAGGCATGTTCGGCCTCCCCACTTTGAGCCTGCGTTGCCTGGGCTGTTGCCAAGTAGGGGTAGGCTTCACCGGTGGGCTTAGTGTGGGGGGCGGAAAGAGCGTCAGACAGAGTAACACCTGTCCCCGCGTTCTACCCAGGTGCAGGGAGTTGTCCAGGTACCCTCAGTGTTTGAAGATGACGCTACTGTCGGTGAAACGTATCTGTCAACTAATGAGAGAATCCTGTCATCACGAGAACGATGGCTTGAATTTTCCAGAAGAAGCGAGGGATCGTGCAGAGCCAGTCCTAAACCACCCCCAAGCCGGTCTCCCTCTGAAAGGTAGGGATGCCGCCTAAGGCCGATGAGCAGAAAAATCTCAGTTCTCTGCAGCGAGAGTCTGCCGTCGTCGAGGGAAGTATGCGCGTCCCCCAGATGGGTTACCGGGTGGCTTCCTCTTAGCGAGAGGGCATGGAGATGATGATAATTGTGGTACTTGTTAAATGCTTATTATGTGCCAGGCTCTGTTCTAAAGGTTGGGGGAGGTACTAGCTAATCAGGGATCCGGAAGAGAGCTCGAGTGGAAGAGTGAGTTGCAAGGTATGGCTTGATGGACTAGCCGTATTTACAGCTGAGTATTCGCACCACCCTCAGACCTACAGCACTTAACATGTCTATAAATTATTTAATTTAGTGTCTGTCTCACCTTCTAGACTTTAAGCTCACGAGCAAGGAACACGTCTACTGACTCTGTATTGTACTCTCCTAAATGCTTAATCCAGTGCGCTACGTGCAGTAAGCACTCAATAAATATGATCGATTTTGTGGATATGTGCGATGTTGTGGATGGCACCAGCTGGGACACGGTGGTACATTTTGGCCATTATTGAAAATCAGCGTGGCCTATTGGCAAAGAGCACAGGGTTAGGAGTCAGAGGACCCGGGTTCCAATCCCGGCTCGGCCATTTGCCTGCTGTGAGACCTTGGACAAGGCGCTGCATTTCTCTGCCTCAGTTTCCTCATCTTTAAAATGAGGATCCAATGCTTGTTCTCCTTCCCACTTACACTGTGGATCCCATGTGGGATAGGGCCCTTCTCTGACCTGATTGTCACGTATACACCTCGGCACTTAGGATAGTGCTGGGAACATAGTAAGTGCTTAAAAGACACCACGATTATTATTATCCCGGAGCTGGAGGAGAAATTGAGGTTCTGCATCACCTCCCATCTGCGCTTGGATGGATACAGGGTGACGAAAGCTCCATTGCCCAACCGACACAGTTTGGAACCACTGGGTGCCGTGGTCAGGTGTTTAGGAACACGCTCTGTTGAGGAGGGTGATGGGGTAAGAGGATAGAAACTCTCAGGACATAAACTAGGGCAGTGAGTGTGTGGTACGTGGCTGACAGGAGAAGGGAAAACAGAGAACCAGCTTGCCATTTAATTTTCAAGATAACAGGATTTTAAAAGCATGCAGCAACCCCAGGCTGATGAATAACTTATGCAAGTTGGTCTGTAGGATATATCCATGAATATAAAAAGCTGAGGTGTGGGACAATGCATGCAAATATTAATGGTCCCAGGCAGTGGAGCATGGGGGATTTGAAGAGATTTTCAGATTTTTTTTACATTCTCTTTTGGCCTGAGGGCAAGCCCAACATTATTAATACCCAAAATTAACTTGCACGGGATGAAGCGCCGTGCAAACAAGATGCCTGCCTAGAAATCTTGACATTCACACTTTAAGTGATTGGCAGCCTAATTTACACATCCAGACCCCTCCCAGTTCATCAATCAATAGTTGGGACTTCCCACCGGGGCAAAGTTCTGCGTGCTTGGAAGAGTATAATCGAGTTAGACGAAATGCTCCAGCTAACGATCCTGCTGGGAAGAAAGACTAAATTTTGGAAGCAGTGTTATAGGAGTATTTATTAAGCGCCTACTGAGTGCAAAGTACTGTGTTGAGCTCTTGGAGAAAATATCCAGGTGGGAATTAAACACAGTTCCTGCCCCTCGTGGGGTTCACAGTCTGAAAGTTTGTGGAGAGAGGAGATTAGAGAGAGACTCAGCAGGAGTGATGAAACGTTAAAACACAACACAAACAGACAAAATGGACTCAGAGTCGATGTGCCCTAGGGGAAAGAGCATGGACCCAGGAGTCAGAGAACCTGGGTTGAATGCCAGCTCTGTCATTTGCCAGCTGCGTGACCTTGGGCCAGTCACTTATTGGCTCCGTGTCTGTTTCCTCATCTGCAGAATGGGGATTGGATACCTTTTCTTCCGCCTACTTAGACTGTGAGCCCTGTGTGTCCCACCTGATTATCTTGTATCTACCCCAATGCTTAGTACATTGACTGACACACAGTGCTTAACAAATACCACTATTCTTATGATGATGATGATTACAGGAGGAACAAGAGACTGGGAAGATGGATTGGTGGATGAGTAATGGCTCGTAGCAGGGTAGATAAGTTGCCGTGTGCAGAAACTCTAAGAGTGGGTGTCTACCAACTCTGTACTCTCCTGAGCGCTTAGTATAGTGCTCTGCACACAGTAAGCATTCGATAAATACCATCGATTGTGAATACAGAAGTGCCCTTGGGAGGAAGTTGGGAGGAAATCAATGATATTTATCGTGCCCTTTGGGCACAGCACTGTACTAAGCACTTCGGAGAGTTGGCAGACACGATCCCTGCCCTCAGGGAGCTTACAGTCTATATCGGCTGAGATCTGGACAGATGTAAAATGAATCCAGGAAAGACCTTTGGAGGAGATAGGATTTCCGACGAGCTCCTTCTCCATCCCATCGCCACCCTCGTGCGGGCAGGTGGAAGTAAGTCAAAAATGAATGGTGTCGGCGGATGAGAGCCCCCCACTGAGCTTCCGGCCTCTCAACTCTGCTGAACCGAAAAGCAGAGAGCCACCGGCAAATCTCCTTATCGCTAGTCAGCTAATGAGGCAGATATTAGTGCTTTTAAAACAAAATTTCCGTAAAACATTTCCAGCCCGCTAGTTCTCCGGCCGACCGGGTGCTGGCTTCAGGGGCTGAGGCTCCCTAGTGGAGCGAATACTTTCACTTGAAGTAAAATCCCTTAATCAGGAGAAAGCCTGAGTCTTGACTTTACAGTGAGATTAGGGTGGAAGGCCGAGGCTTAGTGATGAGGGGATCTCGGGGCTGGGGACGGAGACGGGGAGACATGAAAGAGCTTAAAGGGGAGGTGATTAAGGGGGAGGAGCATGCCGTGGCCCCAGTCCTGGATGGTCAACTCGGAATGGCCGGAGAGGTGAGATGGCCAGGAGGCTAAGGCCTGGCTACCCCAGTGTTTAGAACAGTGCCTGGCACATAGCCTTAGTAAAGACCATTAACCAAAAAAAAAAGACTGGTTGAGCCAGAGGCCTGCTAAGCTACCCCAAAGCTCTGACCTCGATTTACTCCCTCTCCACCCTGCCATGGCCACGGCATTGGAGAGAGGTGGGGCGAGGCACAGCTAGAAGACAAAAGAGGGAACTGTTGTAGTCCTGAGTTGTGGCGGGAGAGAAGTTAGGGGCTGGAGGAATGATTGGAATGTTTGCTAATTCGTTTCAGAGTTGGGGAGGTTGGGCGAGCGGAGAGAGCAACACCTGAGTCTGAGCGATAATACAGACCCATCCAAGGTGGGAGCTACCTTTTCAGGGAAGGCCAGAGGTGTACAACTCCCTAATATTGAGAAGGGTTTGTGACACCCCCTGAGGTGCGAGGTGGCCTTAAGGAGAAAGAGGGGTGAGCGGGTCAGGGAGGGAAGTGGAGAAGCAGGGATTGAGGCCCAGAAATGAGATCCAGAAGGTGTGGTAAGTGAGGAGGTAGCCCACCTGCCTGGAGCATGGAGAATCACCCTAAACCCGAGGATTTAGCGGAGGCCGAACCAGCAGTGGCCAAGCGGAACAGCAGCTGGTGTGATCTCGCTAATAGGGGTTTGGCCCGGTTTGGATGTATTTAGTAGGTCAGCAGGAGAGCGGGCACCAGCCTGCCGGATGCTTGGGCGATGTTCGATCGCCCTGGCCTGCTCAGGCAAAGGGCTGGATATTGGGAGGGAAGAAATTCTGGGGTCTGGCCCGGTCATCGATTCATCAGCCAGTGTTACTTATTGAGCACTTATTGAGTGCAGAGCACTGAACTAAAGCGCTTTTCCCAGGCCAAGCCCCTGTTCTACAGATGCACAAACTTAGGCAGAAATTGCCCATCCATCCCCGCCTCGGCCCAGTTCCCCTCCCCTGCCGATCCAGTTTATGCCCTTGAGACCCCAGTCTGTCAATCGAATTTGTTGAGCACTTACTGTGTGCAGAGTACGGTACTAAGCTCTTGGGAGAGTATAGTATAACAATATAATTGACACATTTCCTGGCCACAACAGACTTACGGGCTAGAGGGGGAGACAGACATTAATAGAAATACATTAATAGAAATAAATAACAGATATGGACATAAGTGCTGTGAGCCAGGCTCAGCTGGATGATCTGGGGAGGGTCTTTGGACCCTGGTCCCCCTGTTCTCCCCTCCTTCCTCCCTCTCAGTCTCAGGGCCCAAGACAGCAAGATCTGGGCTGCGGCCCAGGGCGTAAGAGATCTGCCCCATACCCAGGCTCCACTACTACTAATGATGATAAAAATTAGTCAATCGTATTTATTGAACACTTATTGCAGATCACTGCACTAAGTGCTTGGGAAAGTACAATATAACATATTCCCTGCCCACATTGAGTTAAGAGCTTACCATGTGCCAAGCACTGTATTAGGTGCTGGGGCAGATTCAAACAAATCAGTCCCTCCATAGGGTTCACGGTCTAAGCAGGAGAGAGAACAGGTATTGTATCCTCATTCTGCAGATGAGGGAATTGAGGCACGGAGAAGTAAAGTGGGTTGCCCAGGGTGTCACAGCGGTCACCCTGGCGGGGTCAGATTCAGAACCCAAGTCCTCGGACTCCCAGGCCCTGCTGCTTTCCCGATTCCAGTTTCCTCAGTCAATCAATAGTATTTATTGAACACTGTGCTCAGAGCACTGCTCTAAGTATTTGGGAAAGTGCATTACAGTAAGACATGATGCCTGCCCTCAAGAAGGTTACAGACTAGAGGGGAAGACGGACATTTCCGAGTCAAAATCTGCTACCAGATGGAAGCAGGGAAGGATTGAAGGCCCATTAGCTGTTGATTCTCTGAGGGGGTTCTTCCGGGTGCCCCTTCTCCGTGCATAGACACGCATGCACACACTCACACAGACACACAGAATAATGAGATCAGACTCAGCGTGGATACCACTGGGTTTGGAAATCAGGCTCCAGACTTCTTTTTGCGAGCCCAGCAGAGAGCGGAGGCCAGGCGGAGATTAGCCCAGCCGGGTGGGTGTAGGACACGTGAGGAGCCCAGCATCCAGCTGGGAGCCAAGAGACGAGTGTCGCAGTCGGGTTCAACCGTGATTCCCTGCGTGACCTTGAACGAGTCACTCGACCTCTCTGGGCCTCAGTTTCTCCAGCTGTAAGATGGGGCTCATAACCGTAATCCCTGCCCTTCCCTGCTCCCCCCAGGGACTTGGGGAGCACAATAGAATCATCGGATTGGAGAGGAGGGGAAAGCACAGTAGAGATATTATGAAGGGGGAAGAGAGCCAGGGTGTTCCTTCCAGATCATCTACTGGGCTACCTCACCCTCTCCTCTTTCTTCCGGGGTCTGATTCCTCACAAGCCCCTTCCAGAAAGGGCCCGGGGAAATGTGAAACCTCATTAGAGTCGAGCTGAGCAGTAGACAGTGGCGTGGGAGCAGCGCCATAGAGGACAGAGCTGCGATCCTGGAGCCGCCAGGCACCAAATGCAAATTGCAGAGCTGGGCGGCTGGATGGCCGGGGGCAGGAGGGGCTCGGCCGTCCGTCTGCCCGAGGCCTCTAGAGCAACCAATTGAGTGGCCGGATTCGATGGCTCCTGCCCCACCCCCCAACTCCCCGTTACCGGGCAGAAGGTGGTCATCTCGGGTTTGCTCCTCTCAGGCTTGAATGCAGCCCCGCTGGGGAGCTGAAGATGCAGCCCGGAGACCAAAGTGGGATCCGGGAGGTTGGCGGCGGCCTCGCCGGGGCCAGTTCCCCGGGAAGGACCGGTCCATTAATGACAGTCCCTTGGGATCCAGACCGGGACCGAAGGCCCCAGATCCATCAGTCGAGTCGGGGTCTGGCTCTCTGTTCCCCAGATTTGGGGTCGGTCCAAGACACCCTGAGTTGTCCCCCCACTCAACCACATCACAAGGACACAAACTCTGGAGAAGCATGGCAGGAGTGTTGTGGTAGGCCACCCTGGCCTCCTCTGGGACCCTTGGGTTCTGGAGCTGGTCCTCTCCCCACTGGGACAGACGCAACAACAACACCTATTACGGTATTTAGCATCCACTAACTGGGCCGAACACTGTGCTGAGCGCTAGAATCGATACGAGATAATCAGATTGGGCTAAGCGCTCAATAAATACAATTGATTGACACATTCTCTGCCCCACCTGACCCTCACAGTCTAAGAAGGTGAGCCAGTATCTCATTTTTCATTTTACAGATGAGGACACTGAAACCCGGAGAGGTTAAGGGACTTGCCCAAGGTCATGCAGCTAGCCGGGGGTAGAGCTGGAACTGGAACCCAAGTCTCCTGGCTCCTAGTCCCACATATTTCTCAAGAAGCCATAGCGACAACCTCAGAGAGGCTGGGGCGACCTCCTTTCTGCCCCCAAGATGCACAAGAATGCCCCCTCAGGGCTGCTATTTCTGGCTCCTGGTCGGGGCATCGTGGGGAGTCCAGAAAGTGGGGAACAGGTCGGCCTAGGGGGAGCTTATGACGCATACACACACACACACACATGTATACACACAAGGGAAAGTTGGGGGAGAGAGAAGACTTGCCTCAGTGTGGATGGGAGAGGAGCGGGTTGCCCGCAGGCTGGAGAGACCAGGAAAGGCTGGGAGAGGCTGACATACCTAGATAACTAGAGCAGGGTGACTGAAGCGCTGTGGGTGGGGTCTGAGCCGTGAATCATTCCTCCTAGGGGCCGGGGAAGGTGGAGTCGGGCCCTTTGTGTCGGCCCGGCCCGCAGAGCTGGTCAAACAGGAACCCGAGATGCAAAGGAGGTTTTGAGCCACCGGGGTTTGGCAGCAGGAGGTCGATGGGAGAGGAGGCGCCCGGGCCGAGGGGACCCCGTTGTACGGGAGAGTCGGGGGCTGCGGACTGGGCCAGGGAGACCGAGTCCCGCTCTGGGCCCTCGGGATTCGGGGAGGATGGGCGCTGAGGGCCGGAAGGGCGCCGGGAGAGAGGAGGCCTGCTAACTGGGACCCTCTCGGGAGGAGCAGCGGCCTACAGGCGCCGGGCGAGTCAGGATGTGTCTGCGTCTGGGTGAGCTGTTCCCCCCGGCCGGGCCTGGCTCGGCCGGCGGCTGGTGGAAGGGCGGGCAGAGATGGGGAGCGGGAGCCTGGGTCTGGGAGGCCCACTTCACTCAGGCCCCCTGACAATAGCCGACGATGGGGACTCTGCTAGGAACTTGGGGAGGAGGAGTTGCGAGAGGGAGAATTTAAGGGCTCCGGGAGGGTCAGGCGACCTGGTGACCTCCTGGCATCCCCCATAACGCTCCCTCTGAGCTGCTCTCTCTCGAGGACCCCTGGGGCCTGGAGACCCCTTCGCATCCCCGCCCCCCGACCCAACCCCAATACTCCCCTCTGCGCTGCTCAATAGACAGGTTCCCCAGGGTCAGTCCAGGTGCTACCACCAACCTGCAGATCTGTGGGGGACAAGGCACTGGGCCCTGGGGAGACCTGGCCCCCGGGAAGCTCGTCTTCAGGCCCCCACTCCCTCTTGAAGGCGGGCACGAGGAGAATCCAGGGAGGGAAGAAGTGGGAGAGGATCCTGCGGAGAGGAGGGGCACGGAAGCGACAATGGGGCTTACCAGGAGCACACCCGGGGTGTGGGGGTGCAGTCACGGGGCCCCCCCAACCCGGCTGCTGTGAGGGGGAGGCTGTGCGTGAAGCGGTGGGGGGGTGGGGGGTGGGGATTGCGGGTCCCAGCCGCTGTCAGCTCCCTCTGCCCTCCCCCTCCCCCTGCCGTTGCCGCCGTTGAGCTGGGAGCCGTGGCTGTGGCCGAGAGGGAGGGAGCGTGTGCACCGTGGGGAAGTGACACAAAGCTGCCGTTCCCTTCATTGCCTCTCTCCCACGTCGCTGTCACCGCTGCACCCTCGATTGACAGCCGCGGCAGGGAAAAGCGATGGGTGCGGGGTGGGTGCCACCCTGGCAACCCAAACGGGCCGACCCAGCCCTGCCGAGGCGCAGGCCGGACCTGCGGGGGCTGGGTTGGGAGGGGACCAGAGAAGAGCGAGAGGGGCCCGGGGAGGCCCGAGGATGGGCAGCGTTCTGGTCACTGGGGAGGAGGGTGGTGGGGACGTTGGGGGTCGGGGTGCTGGAATGTGGGGGTGGGGGCAGGCCGGGGGAGAGAGCACCCTGCTGTTTGAGGACTGGTTAATCTTTGAAAGAATCTGCTGCTTGCACAAAGTCCAGCCGCACACGGCCTCCCCGCCTGACGCCCCCATCTTCCCGTCTGCGTCACCCGCTTCAACCCTCGGCCCCCCGCCCCCCGCACCACACAGGGAGGTTCTGAGGGCCCAGCGGCTCTTCCCTCCCTCCCGCGCGTCCCGGAGTCTGGGACGGGAGGACCCCCTCGGCCTCAGGACCCCTCCGTCCCCCCAGCCTCGGCCTCGTCTCCTCCCGCCAGGTGGGAGGAGCCTCGGGGCCTACCGGAAGATCCTGATGAAGACGGGGCTGGTGCTCATCGTCCTCGGCCACATCAGCTTCATCGCGGGGGCCCTGGTCCACGGCATGGTGCTGCGCTACATGATGGACACGCATGACGCCGTCACGCTGCAGTACTCCATCTCCAATATCCTCGCCGTGACCTCTGCCCTCTTGGTACCCGCCCATCTGGCCCTGGGGAGGCTGGTAGCGGGAGCCCTGGCTGAGATGCAGTAGGACCTAATGGAAAGAGCATAGGACTGGGAGTTGCAAGATAAGGGTTCGATCTTCTTCTCTGGCCCACGGTTTCCTCATCTAGGAAATGGGGCTAAGATACCAGATCTTCTCCCATTTTAGACTGTGAGCCCCAGGCGGGTCAGTGATTGAGTCCAATCCGTGACCCAGAGTAAGCACTGGGCAAGTGGCCATGAATATAATTATTATTTTGGGGTGAGAACAATGAGAACTGGTCAATCCCAGCTCTGGCAGTGGCTGGAGGTAAGTACGCTGGGCTCGGAAGGTGCCATTTTCAGGAGGGGGTCTTGGGTCGGGAGGAGAGGATCGTCTTTGGTGTTGAAGCCCAATATCCTGTGGGGAGAATTTAGGGAAATGGAAGGAGGATGGGGAAGGGGGTTACTGGCCCTCCAACCACTGGGCCCCAGGGGGTGATGGAGCAGCCCCTTAAGGGATGGGAGAACTGGGTCTGCCTCTGATGCCCATCTCACCCCCAGAGAAGACCCCACCATGGGCTTCCTTTGCAGATCATCTCCTGTGGCATCACAGCCATCGTCCTGTCCCGCTACCTCTCCCGCACCCCCCTGGTAAGGATAGGGACTGGGGTACGGGCGGAGGCTTTGTCCGAGGGGGAGAGTTGGATCTGGGGGAGAACAAGAGGGAGCTTTGCTGTAAAGCCTCTGCAGGCAGTGGTGATGTCAGGCCTGGGATCAAGGTCAGGGCTGGGGCTGGGGCCACTGGGGGCGAGGGTGGGATCTGAGGGTATTTCTACCTGCTGGGCAGGAGAAGGAAGGAGGGGCTGCGGGGAGGGTGTAAAGTGCCAGGAATGGCAAGGTCTCACGATGGAGCCCTCGTGGCTTGGTTCCTTGCAGGCCTCGGGCCCTCGGCTGGGCTCGCATTCACTCATTTATCGAGCGCTTACTGTGTGCAGAGCACTGTCCTAAGCACTTGGGAGAGTACGATACAACGAGAAACACATTCCCTTCCCACAAGGAGCTTACGGTCCAGGGTTTACAGGAGGGAGCTCCCCCGACAGGGGTGGGGCTGGGGGCGCGGGGGGGTCTCTCTCAAGAAGAAAAGCTCGGGCTTCGGTGAGCTGCGGGGTGGAGCCCTGCTGACCAGTCTCCTCTCCCACCCTTTGTCTCCCTGTTCCTCTGCCTCCAGCGGTGGGCGGTGTTCATCATGAGCCTCACCAGTGCCCTCTTCTCGGTGACCTGTGCCCTAGGGCTCCTGGCTTCCATCGCCATCACCTTCGCCAACCAGGGTCAATCCCTGCTGGCCACCTGCTCCTTCAGCAGCCCAGAGCTGGCACAGTTCTCGCCCGACTGCCCCTTCGACCCCACGCGCATCTATGTCAGTGCCCGGCGATTCAGGGGAGGGAGGACCGGAGGAAGGGAGGTCGGGAGGGAGGCCAGGAAGGAGGGGAAGAGGAGGAAGAGAGGCTGGGAGGGAGGCCAGGAGAGGCGTCCACTGCCTGGAGGAGGACATCATGCCCCAGACGCACCTAGACATCATCCACCTTTCTGGCACCTCCCGCCCGCAGAGGCAGGGAGCCTGGTGACTGGAGAAGGAGGAGGGACAATAATAATAATTATTATAATACTTGTTAAGCACTTACTTCACGCCAAGCACTGTTCCAAGGGCTGGGTAGACACAAGTTAATCAGGTCGTACACAGTCCCTGTCCCACATGGGGCTCACACTCTTAACCCCCTTTTACAGATGAGATAACTGAGGCCCAGAGAAGTGAAATGACTCACCCAAGGTCACACAGCAGGCATGTGGCAGAGGCGGGATTAGAACCGAGGTCCTCTGGACTCCCGAGCCCGTTCTCTTCTCATCCACTAAGCCACGCTGCTTTTCAGGACCAGGACCAGGCCTGCAAGACTGGGTGGGGTTGCTAAACCGTGCTCCGGGGAGCTGTTGAGCTTGAGAACAGGCGGGGGATTTGGCGGCTCTCTCCGTACCCCACCACCTCCGCCCCCCGTGTGCTCCAACAGAGCTCCACGCTGTGCCTGTGGGGCATCTCCTTGGTCCTCGAGGTGGCAGAGAGCATCTTCAGCGTCCGCTGTGCCCAGCTCATCCACCAGCTGCTGGAGCTGAAGCCCTGGTGGGGCAAAAGCAGCACCAGGATGGTAAGAAAGCCCTCCCTGCAAACCTCGACCCCTGCCGCGCCCCTCCAGCCCTGACCGAGCCCTCGCCTCCCCCTGGGCCCCCGTCGCCCCCCATCTTTGATCGTTTCCCCGGCATGTTTGCAGCACCCAGACTCCTCAGGGGAAACTGAGGCTCAGAGAGGTTAAGCCGCTTCCCCGAGGCAATGGCGGTGATGGATCCCCCCGGGACTTGAGCCCAGATCCCCCGACTCTCGGGCCTCACCCCTGGACGGTACCAAATGGAGAGAGGCAGCCCCGGCCCCTCGAAGGAAAGAGGAGAGACAGGGTGGGTGCATTCAGTGTTCTGAGTTCCACGGAGCTGGCACCGGGACCGATGGGCGAGGCCGAGACCGGAGACATGCTGGCTGTGAGGTCGTAGGCCTCTCCCTGGGGTCTGACCCCAGGGGACCCCTTAGGGGTGACGGAGGCCCCGAGGGCAGCCCCCTCCCTCCCTCATCTCTTGCTGTTCTCGGGTCTCGTTCCCTGGAGGGTCTTGGGGGGGTGGGGGGTGGCAAGGGGGGGAAGGCGTGGGAAAAGGAGAAGCGACGGGGCTGGGCCGGGGTCCAGGCGGCCGGGGGGACGCCGGACGCTTATGGCCTGCAGGTGGGGGATAGTCCCCTGCTCAGATCCAGGCGGCCGGGGGTGGGGGGCTGGACTCTTATCACCTGCAGGTGGGGGATAGCCCGGAGCTCAGCGAAGGCCGAGACCTGCTGAGCTGCTCCAGCTCAGAGCCACTGGCCCTCTGAGGGGCCTCCCCCGCCCCCTGCCCCCCACCCCCAGGCTCCTCGACGACCCTGGCTGTGCCCCCTCCCCCCCTGCACGCCCGCCGCACTGACCGACCTGCCCCCCCCCGCCCCTCCCCTGGCCCCTCTCCCCCAGGATCCCGCCCCGCAGCCCTCCTGACCCAGCCCGGCCACTGTCTGGACCCCCAGAGCCCCCAGAGACGGTCGCCCGGCCAGCTGCACTGAAACAAGACTTTAATTCTGAAGTTATTAAAAAGAACAAAGAAAATCTGAGTCGACATGCACGCGCGCGGCGTGGAAGGGGCTGGGGGCTGGGGGCTCGCCTGCCTCCCCCCTCCTCCGGGGTAGGAGACAAGGAACCAGAGGCCCGGGAAGGAGAAAGGGACGCGAGGGAGGAGGTGGGGGGGGATTAGGGAGGGCGTGTTCTCACACACATGGAGGCTGGGGAGTGCGTGTGTGTTCGTGTGTCCGTGTGCGAGACGAAGTGCTCGGAGGTGGCGGGGAGGGGCTGTCCTGAGTGAATCTCCACCCCCCGCTCTCCTGTCCCCCAGATGGACCGCAGATTCCTCGGTGGGCTTTGTTCCCTTTTGACAATATCTTCGCTCCCCACCCACCTCCCCCTGCAACGGCAGCTTTGGGACTTGACAAGGTGGGCGGAGGCCGCGGGTGGGGAGAAGGAGGCCCCGGGGGAAGAGGGGTGTGGCCGTAGACCTGGATACTTGGGTCGGAGTCGGGGGGGAGGGGGCGGAGGGCGGTCTGCAGGGAGTTTCCCTTCCTCCTCCGAGCGAGGGAATTGGGGCGAGGGTGGACGGGAAGCCAAAGAGGTGGATCCTGTCTAACTGGGACTGCCGGACTCTCCGGCCGCCAGTGGAAGCTTCCTGCTTCCCTTCTGGCCCTGTGTCCTGGAAGGAAGTGAGCGTGTGTGTGTGTGTGTGTGTGTGTGTGTGTGTACGTGTAATGGGACACCCGGGCCTTGAGGGGCACGGGAGTAGGCTGGCCTCTGGAATGGGCACGGCTCTGCCCTCCCTCTCCAACCCCTCCGCCCCCCGCAACCTCCTCAGCTCCGAGGGGGAGGCCTGGCCTGGGGGGAGGCTGATAGGCCCGAGGAGACGATCCCCCCTGGCCCTGCCTCTCCCACAGTGGTCCTCCCGAAAGCCCGTGCCCGAGGTGCCCAGCCCCGTGCCCTCCACCTTCCCCTTGCCTACTGCAGGATGGAGGAATAAGGGGCGGGGGGCGGGGGTCTCTCTGTCAGATGCCTGACCCAAACCAGCTGAGCCCAGGTGCAACCGCCGCCTCCCCCGCTTTTCTCCCCGCCCCCAGGCTGGTCCCGTCAGATGGGAGCCTGGATCCCCTCCCTCCCTCAGCCAGCCGGGGGGCAGCTGGACCCCCATCCGGCCCTCTCCCTGGCGATCCGGGCCCCTGCTCCCCGGGGTGGGGGGTTGGGGAAGACACGATCACAGCCACGGGGTGGGGGGTGAGGGGCGCGGGGGTGGGGGGCGGCTGCCGGGCCGTGCGACCCCGGGAGCGAAGGGGAAGCAAAGACGGGGGGCGGGGGAGTGCGGGGGAAGGGGGTCTGGGGGTGCGGCGCGGGGAGGGGGGAGGATTCCCAGTCCACCCCTCCCCCTGAGGCTCAGAACTGGGAGGCGCTGCTGGGGTCACACTGGAGCAGCCGGACTATGGACGGGTCGCTCTTGGCGCCTTTGATGAACTCCTCCAGGGACAATTTGCCTGGGTGGGAGAAGGAGAGCGGATCTCAGCTAGGCCCGAGCCACCCCCGCACCCGGCAGCGCGACCACCCCCCCCCCCAAACCCCACCCCAAAGACCCCCGTCTGCAGCTTGGGACCGATCTGGGCCTTCCCCTTGATTTCAGAGGGGAGCGGAAAAGGGAGATGATGATGATGTTGGTATTTGTTAAGCGCTTACTACGTGCAGAGCACTGTTCTAAGCGCTGGGGAAGATACAGGAGAATGAGGTTGTCCCACGTGAGGCTCATTTACAGATTTTACAGATGAGGGAACTGAGGCACAGAGAAGTGAAGTCACTTGCCCACAGTCACACAGCTGACAAAGGGCAGAGTCGGGATGTCACTGACCGGTAAACCTTAGCCCCTCCAAGTTCCTGCACCAATCGATCAGTGATCCCCCGATTAGACTGTGAGCCCGTCACTGGGCAGGGATTATCTCTATCTGTTGCCGAATCGTACATTCCAAGCGCTTAGTACAGTGCTCTGCACGTAGTAAGCGCTCAATAAATACTATTGAATGAATGCATGATACTTAATGAGCGCTTACGGTCTGCGGAGCATGGTCCTAAGCCCTTGGAAGAGTACACTATAATAATAATGACGCGCTATGTGCCAAGCACTGTTCTTAACTCTGGGTGTAGATACAAGGGAATCAGGTTGTCCCACGCGGGGCTCACAGTCTTAGTCCCGATTTTCCAGATGAGGTCACTGAGGCACAGAAAAGCTAGGCGGCTTGCCTAAGGTCACACCGCAGACAAGTGGCGGAGCAGCATGGCTCAGTGGAAAAGAGCACGGTCTTGGGAATCAGAAGAGGTGGGTCCTAATCCCGCCTCTGCCACTTGTCTACTGCGTGACCTTGGGCAAGTCACAACTTCTCTGTGCCTCAGTTACCTCATCTTTAAAATAGGGATTGAGACTGTGAGCCCCACGTGGGACACCCTGATCACCTCATATCTACCCCAGCGCTTAAAACGGTGCCTTGGCACATAGTAAGCGCTTAACAAATACCATAATTGTTATTATTATTACTAACACAGTTGCTCCCTGCCCACAATGAGCTGACAGTCTAGAGCCCATCTCCCCCAATCGAACGCCTTCCTCGCTCCCGTCCCCCTCTTCCCAGCCCCCGCCACAGCTTCCAGCCGGGGGAAGATCTTTTCCGCAGCCCCTCCGCCCCGCGTTCGGTCAATCCTCTCTCCCGCACCGGGGCGAGGGGCTGGGATCCTGGGCCACCCCCTGGAGGGCTCCGCGGCCCCCCTCCCCCAACTCCCCGAGTCCCCCTCTCACCATCGTTGTTGGTGTCCATCTGGCGGAAGATTTTCTCCGTCCTCTTCTCCGGGGTCGACTCATCCTCGGGCATCTTCATCACGGAGGAGACCATCTTATAAATGGCCTAAGGAGGGAAATGGGTGGGGAAGAGAAAGGGGAGGAAAGAAAGAGTCGCGGGGTGGGAGGGGTGGTCAACCAACTGACAGCCCAGCCGGGAGAAGCCGGAGTGAGCCCAGAGTCAAGCCGGGAACAGCCCCGGGGGGCGGGGAAGGGGCTGGAGCCCTGGGGGAGGGTAGAGCATCCTTAAAATAGAGCTGGGTTGGATCCCCAGGCGTTTTCCGGACCTGCCGCAGGTGAACCGCCAGCGGCGTTGACCTGATTAGCTGCGGATCTGTCTGCCCCAGCGCCCCCCCGCCCACCCCTGCAGCAGGCACAGGGTGCCGCCCCAGATTTTGGGGGTGGGGGCAGGCGACTCCTGACTCCCCGACCCTTCCCCATCCTCTTTCGGACCCCCGCAGTGACCGGGAAAACCCCAGGTAGATCGGGATGCGAGCTTGCAGTACCGACCGCAACCAGAAGGGGGCGGCGGAATTCCCAGGTGACCTTCCCCGTTCCCGGCTCTGCCCTCGGGAAAGGACGAGGACTGGGGGGCTTTGGAGAGGTCTGGAGCCTAAAGGTTTTGGGGGGGAGGGGGATCTTGGGGGTCCAGAAGTTGGGGGTTGGGTTGAGGCAGGGCCTCAGGAGAAGAGAAAGCGGGGAGTCCGAAAGGCGGTGGATGTCTCGGCCTCGCACTCACCCCAGCTGGGAGAGCACGATGGGAGGAAAGGAGCTGGGGGGGGGGGGGATGGTGGGAATTGGGGGGGGGGCGCCCAAGACTTTGGACAGTCCGTGTATGGCATGCAAATATATGCGAGAACGAAATGCAAATGAGCATCTGCTTTTAAGTCAACAGCTTGGGCACTTTTGGGTGAGAGGCTGGCAGCGCCGAGGAGGGAGGTAACAGACGGAGGCTGAGGAAGATGGAGATAACAAGGAGAGGCCGGGGGAGGGAGAGAGGAAGGTGCACGGGAGATGGAGGTTTCAGAGGAAGGTGGCGGGGGTGGACGGGGAAGGGAACGGGAAGAGGTCAGGGGTCAGGGGCGGGGCCCGGCACCTGGACGATTTCTAGCATCTCCTCGCGGCTGATGTAGCCGTTGCCGTCCAAGTCGTACATGCTGAAGGCCCACATGAGTTTCTGCTCCAGCTTGCCGCGGGAGGTGACGCTGAGGGCGATGATGAACTCCCGAAAGTCGATGGTGCCATCCCCGTTGGTGTCGAAGGTGCGGAAGACGTGCTCGGCGAACTTGGAGGCGTCGCCGTAGGGGAAGAAGTTGGCGTAGATCTTCTTGAACTCCTCCACGTTGAGGATGCCCGTGGGGCAGTCCTTCAGGAAGCCCTTGTACCACTCCTGCAGCTCCAGGTCCGAGAACTCCGTGTTCTCCCGCAGGTCCTGCAGCATCTCTGGGCGCAGCTTGCTGTTCTGCTTCCCCATGGTCGCTCCAGAGTCCCGGCCTGCTGCCCAAGGAGAGGCGATGGTGGGTAGGTAGGTGGGTGGATGGGTGGGTGAGGGAGCGGACAGAAGGCGCCCCCGGCCCCTCTGCCTCCTTCCTGGGAATCTCTCCCTCCTTCCCGGGTGGGGACGGGATCTCGGAGAGGGGGGACGCGCTCGGCCCCGGTGGGGACCGGCGACGTCCAGCCTCCCTGCCCACTTCCACCCTTCTGACTTCTCGCGACCACTCCGGTTCAGTCTCTTGTCGCCCCCCACGGCCAATTCCTGCCCCGCCCGGGGACTCCCAGGGCAGGAAATCTCTCCCAAGGCAGGAAGCCGCTCCCCTGGTCCAGGGTGGGGCCGAGTGGCCTGAGGGACTGAGACGGACAAGGAGTGGCCGGACATATTCTTCCCCCTGCTTTCTGCCCAGTCTCTCCCTGCCGATCCAGAGGGACCCAGGAGAATTGAGGGGGGGGGGGGGAAGTGCCTAGAGGTCGGGCCCAGAGGAGGGAGGGAGGGGGAGCCTCCAGGGGAAAAACAACTATCATTGCCCTCCAACTCCGTAGCGTCTAGAGCCCGGGCCTGGGAGTCAGAAGGTCATGAGTTCTAATCCCGGCTCTGCCACTCGTCTGCTGTGTGACCATGGGCAAGTCATCACTTCATTTCCCTGTGCCTCAGTTACCTCACTTGTAAAATGGAGATTGAGACCGTGAGCCTCATGTGGGACAGGGACTGTGTCCTACTGGATTTGCTTGTATCCATGCCAGTGTTTAGTACAGTGTCTGACACTTAGTGAGCGCTTAACAAATACCATAACAATGATAATTATTATTATCTGCACTGTGTCGAGCACCGACCGAGTGTGAGCACACAAACGTGGGGATATGGGTGTGAGCGTGTGTGTATGCGTGCTTGTGTCTGCATGCGTGCGGCATCGCGAGGAGCCAGAGCCGTTTAGCTCAAAGAGCCTCAGTTTCCCCACGTGAGAAAGGCCACATTTCATCATTATCTGGGACTCCAGAAAGAATAGATCTGAGTGTGAGATTCCCTGGACATGGCTCCGTGTCCCTGGGTGGGACAGAGTGTTTGCACCCGTCTGTGGGTCCATGGGGTGAATGAAACCGTGTCCACGCTTGGGGCACTCGAGGCAGGTGTGTATGTTTAACTGTAGGGTTACTGGAGGCATGATAGAGTGTGTGTATGTGTGTCTGCTGTATTTCCTGACCTTGACCTCTACCTCCTGATCCCGACCCCTCACTTCCTGACCCTGACCCCCTACCCGCCCGTGTCCCTTCCGGGACAAGTTGGGCGAGTTAGATTCTGGGGCTGGGGGCGGACCTGGGAAAGCCTTGGTTGAGGGCCCACCGGGAAGGGCCGGAGAGCTACAGAATTCTTACCCCTTTCTCCTCCTCTCCCTGGGGGAGAATCTGCAGGTATCTGGATACCCACGGTGGGGGGGGGGGGGACGAGGAGGGGACAAATTCGAACGGGGCAGCGCGGGCGGGGGTGGGGGTGGGGATGGAGAAGAAAGGGGAAGGGCGGGTGGGCACCGCCTGGAGCCCCTGGGAGAAGTTGGGAGGGGTCGAATGAGGCTGCAGCTAAAGGGTGGGAGGCAGAGTGCCTCCCCCTTCTCTTCCGAGGAGCGCCTCGTGCGAGGCTCCCTCAAATTGGGTCAGCCCATCGAGGGGCAGGAACCGGTGGGCAGAAACCGGTGGGCAGTAGGGGGATTGAACCTTTCCGGGGGAGGAGGCGGGAAGGAGGGAAGGGAGGGAGGGAGGGGAGCGTCGCCCTGCGCTTGAGGATCCGAGCCGGTTAGACAACGATGGGGAGCGCGAGAGGGAAAGCTGAGGGGTCCCTATGGGCCGCCCCCGGCACTCCCTCCTCGGCAGGTTTTGACTTCATCCCTCCCCGGGGGGAGAGGGAAGGGGGCTCAGCCCCAGCCCCCCGCTTCTGTCCCCCTGGAACCCTTCAGGACCCCTCGCCCCCCGCCCCCCGACGGGTCCTTGCAGTGATGAGTCTCGGGGATGGTGAACCCGACCCTTCGGGCAGTTCTCCCTCGAGTCTCGTTCTCCGTCGCCCTCAAGGTCTTCCCCTCAGGACCTCGGAGAGCCCCCCGGCTTCCTCGTGCCCCCCGCCCCCCGACCCAAGGCGGAGCTGAAGCGCCTCCCGACGGCTGACACCGGCTCGCCCCCTCCCCCGGGGCGGGAGGTCCCGGCGCAAGATGCGCGCCCACCCGCAGCCCGACCCCCTCCCCGCCTTCCCACCCCTCTCTCCATCCCCTGCGCCCCGGACCCGGGCCCGATAGGGAAGACGGGCTCCAGTCGGAGCCCCGGGGGTCCCGAGCCGCTTCTCCCCGCACCCCCGGGATCCTGGAAAACCCTTCCTCCCTCGGAGCCCCCAGCCCCACCCGGAGCGCGGCCCCACTCACCCAGACGCGAGCAGACACTGCGCAGAGAAACCGGGCTCTGCAAAGAGAAAGGCGGGCGGGTGAGGACGGCCGGAGGGGCGGGACGGGGGGGAGCCCGAGGCCCCGGGAAGAAGGAGGGAGACGCCCCCCGCCCTCCTCCCCGTCCAGGGGAGACCCCCTCCCCCCGTTCCCCCTCGGCCTCGTCTTCCCCCGGGCTGGGTCCCCGCCCCTGGCCGGCTCCGAGGACTCCCCCGTCTCCTCCCGCACGCTCCCCGCCTCGGTGGGAGGGGGACGCCGGGCTCTCCGCTCCGGTCCTTCGCCGCGCTCCCGAGGCAGAGCAGAAGGGGGCAGGGGGAAGGAGAGAAGATGAGAGGGTCGACCGAGAGAGAGGGAGGGTCCGCGGGAGACGGGGAAGCCCGTTCCGAGAGCTCCCGCAACCCGAGCATCCCCAGTCCCCCGCACCCCGAGCATCCTCAGCCCCCCGCAACTGAGCATCCCCAGCTCCCCGCAACCAGAGCATCCCCAGCCTCCGCAACCAGAGCATCCCCAGCCCCCTGCAACCCGAGCATCCTCAGCCCCTCGCAACTGAGCGGCCCCAGCCCCCCGCATCTCGAGCATCCCCATTCCCCCGCATCCGGAGCATCCCCAGCCCCCCGCATCCCGAGCATCCCCAGCCCCCCCGCATCCCGGGCATCCCCGGCCCCCCTCAACTAGCTCCCCGGGGAGGGCGGTGGGAGTGGCCCCGGGCAGAGCCCCGGGACCCCCTCTCCTGAGGAGGGAGATCATGGGCCCCCCACCCCAGGACAGCCTCCCCACCCCCCACCCCCCGCCCCCGCCAGCTCCATCCATCCCTTCCCACCCGCTCCAACCCCAAAGGGAAGGACCCGCGTGGAGCCGGTGCCGCCCCGGCCCAGCCCCCTCCCCCGCCGCCGGGCAACTTGTGGCCCCCTGGTCCGCCGCCTTCTCCCCCCCACCCCCTCGCCCCCCTACCCACCTGGCGCTGGACCCGCTGGTTCTGCCCCCGGGGCCGGTGGGCACTGCCCAGACCAGAGGCGAGGCGCCTCCTCTCCCGGGTCCCCCGCTTCCCCCGTCCCCCTCGCCCCTCGCCCCTCGCCCCCCGGGTCTGGGCTCTGCGGACCGCTCAGCCCCGGCCCCGGATTTAATAGCGGAGTCTTGGCGGGCCGGGCTGCTGCGGGGCTCGGCACCTCCGGGCGGGGGCGGGGGGAGGCAGGGGGAGGGTCTCCGAGGCTGAGCCCACCCCCTCCTTGTCTCCTCCCTGCGGCCCGCCCCTCCCCTCCCCTTCCCCCGGGGGGCCCACCGGACCTCCTGGTCTCCCCTCCGCGCCCCGGCTCCGGGGAATCGCCCTGCCCGGCCTCTCCACCTCGTGCCCAAAGAGGCGGGCTGGCGCCGTCCTGGGAGCTCCTGGGGGCGAACGCCATGTGAATGGCACGGGAGCGGGGGGAGAGAGAGAGGATGAGGAGGGGGCCGAGGGAGGCCCTCAGGATACCCTCAGGATGCCCTCGGGATGCCAGGGCGCCTGGACGGTAAAGCGCACTAATAATTAGAGTAATAATAGCAATTATGGTACTTGTTAAGTGTTCACTATGTGCCGAGCACTGTTCTAAGCGCTGGGGTAGATACAAGGCAGTCAGGTTGGACACAGTCCCTGGCCCACACAGGGCTCACAGTCCTAATCCCCATTTTATAGATGAGGTAAGTGAAGTGACTCGCCCAAAGTCACAGAGCAGACCAGTGGTGGAGTCGGGATTAGAACCCATGACCTTCTGAATCCCAGGCCCATGCCCTATCCAGTAAGCCACACTGCCTCTCAAGGGATCCTCTCCCTCGACCCTCAGTAGGTGTTCACTCGGCCTGCTCCCCTTAATGTTGCCCTGTCTCCTGGGACCCTCCCCACCTCCTTGCCTTAGGGATCTCAGGGTCTTGAGTGTGTAAGGGGGTAGAGGAATGTGAAGGAAGGGTCCTTCCCGCTTCAGACCCCACCCCAATCCTACTGCCCCCAACCTCCTTTCTCCTCTGCCAGTCTTCTGGAGCCTCCAGCCTCAGCTCTGGCTCACAGGGGACAAAACAACCCTCTGCCAGGACGTGGGGGGGGTTGTGAAGGGGGGAAAAGCAGAGGTCTTCGACCAGAGGGAGGGGTCTTTCAGAAGTACTGTGAGCTCCACGTGGGACAACCTGATTACCTTGTATCTACCCCAACTCTTAGAAAGGTGCTTGGTACATGGTAAGCATTTAAATACCATCATTATTATTAGTATTATTTGCCAAGCACTGTACTAAGTGCTGGGGTAGATACAAGATAATCAGGTTCCACCTGGGCCTTACCGACTAAGAGGGAGAACAGGTAGGAAATCCCCATTTTGCAGATGAGGGAACTGAAGCACAGAAAAGTTCAGTGACTTTTGACTTGAAGCAGGATGGCCTAATGGAAAGAGCATGGGCCTGGGAGTCAGAAGGACCTGTGTTCTAATCCTGGTTCCCCTACTTGTCTGCTGTGTGACCAGGGCAAGTCATTTAATTCTCTGGCCTCAGTAACCTCAGCTGGAAAATGGAGATTAGGACTGTGAGCTCCGGATGGGACAGCAAATGTGTCCAAACTCATTAGCTCGTATCTATCCCACTGCTTAGAACAGTGTCTAGCACACAGTAAGCGCTTAAGAAATACCTGAAAAAAAGACTTGCCCAAGGTCACACAGCAGATAAGCGATGGAACCGGGATTAGAATCCAGGTCCTCTGACTCCCAGGCCCAGGCATTTTCCACTAGGCCACTCTGTGTTTGCCACTTACCCCTGAGGGTGGGTGTCCTGACAGTAGTCACTGCTCCTCCGCTCTTCCCCCCTTCAGCTCCCACTGACCCTCTCTCAAGGGCCTGTGGCCTCCAGGGCCAGGGTTCAGCTCCAGAAGAGAGGGGCCAGAGGACACTGGGCAGAGGATGCCAGCCTGCCACCTGGTCAGCCGATGCCAGGGAAGCCCCGAGCCTTACTTCTCCCCATCCCATCACGATGTCCTGGGTAGGTGGACAACTGGGCTAGAGTGGAGGAAGATGGGATGATCAGATTTCCCCACCCCACCCCCAGCCCCACAGTATTTAGTCCACAGCCTTATAGTCTATCATCTCCCCTTTCTATAAATTATTTTAATGTCCATCTCCTCCTCTAATAATAATAATGTTGGTATTTGTTGAGCGCTTACCATGTGCAGAGTACCGTTCTAAGCGCTGGGGGAGATACAGGGTAATCAGGTTGTCCCACGTGAGGCTTACAATCTTAATCCCCATTTTTCAGATGAGGTAACTGAGGTACAGAGAAGGGAAGTGACTTGCCCACAGTCACACAGCTGACAAGTGGCAGATCCGGGATTCGAACCCATGACCTCTGACTCCCAAGCCCGGGCTCTTTCCACTGAGCCATGCTGCTTCTCTAGACCTTAAGCTCCTTGTGGCCAGAGATCGCGTCTTCCAACTCTACTGCACTGTCCTCTCCCGAGCGCTTAGCACAGGGCTCTGCTCACGGTAGGTGGCTCGATATCGATTGGTTGATTGATCTCCCTGCAGAGGGATCTGGGTCAGCTAACCCTCCGCCCCTCTCCCCGCCCCCAGAAAGGCCGGAATCTGCTGCCTCGAATTCAGCACGGGCTCAGCCAATAACCTGCCTCCACAAGGTGCCCACGGAGCCAAGGCAGCCGTCACGCGTGGGGGCCAAGCTGTACCGGGCCATGGCCGGATGGCTTGGGAGAGGGGGTGGAGAGCCATCTCACTCCAGTGAATGTCAGGCCCGGCAGGACCCGGCAGCTCAGTGGTGGGCAGGGACTGTGTCTGTTACATGGTTGTGTTGTCCTCTCCCAAGCAATTAGTATAGTGCTCTGCGTACAGTAAACACTCAATAAATATGATCGATTGATTGATCGATTGGTGGCCCGAGCAGGCTGGGGTTGGATGGATGGATGGATGGATGGATGGATGGATGGATGGATGGATGGGGAGTGGGAGAAGGTGGGATGGCCAGGCTGGGGGCAATAAGAGGGGAGGGAGGGAAGGTTGCCCGGGACAGACTCTGCTGGTCCTGGCAAAGGGGCCAGGTTGCCAGTGAGGGGGCACTGGATCCCCTCCCCCTCAGCAGCCCCCGTGGCATCCCTGGCGGTGGCCCCCAATGCCCCCCGCCACCCTGGCGGCCCCCAGGGCCCTCCAAGAGTCATCACTCTGCAGTTTGCAGGCTCGGGTGTTGCTGGTGAGGCAGCTGCCAGAGTAACAGTGTCCATCCTCATCCTCACATCAACCTCCCGCTGACTGCCCAGGACCATCAGCGGGGACCCCTGTCCAAGGACCCCGGCCTAGCCTCCTGGGTCCTCTCCAAGTGGTCCCAAAAGCTTCTTGGGTGGAGTTTGGTCCCACCCAGCCAGATGGGGGCAGGGGAGGGAGAGGATGAAAGGAGAGGGAAAGAAGGTAGAGAAGCAGCATGGTCTAGTGGATCAAGCGGGTCTGGGAATTAGAAGGACCTGGGTTCTAACCCCGGCTCTGCCACTTATCTACGGTTTGACCTTGGGCAAATCACTTCTTTGCTCTGTGCCTCAGTTGCCTCATCCGTAAAATGGGTGTAAATGGGCATTAAGACTTGAGCCCCATGCGGGGCAGGGACTGTGCGCTCAACTGTATATATTTTCGTTACCCTATTTATTTTGTTAATGAATTGTACATCGCCTTGATTCTATTTAGTTGCCATCGGTTTTTATGAGATGTTCTTCCCCTTGACGCTGTTTAGTGCCATTGTTCTTATCTGTCCGTCTCCCCCGATTAGACTGTAAGCCCGTCAAACGGCAGGGACTGTCTCTATCTGTTGCCGACTTGTTCATCCCAAGCGCTTAGTACAGTGCTCTGCACATAGTAAGCGCTCAATAAATACTATTGAATGAATGAATGAATGAATGAACTGTGTCCAACCCTATTAGCAGGTATCTATCCCAGAGCTTAGAATAGTGCCTGTACATAGTAAGGGCTTAGCAAATACCACTAAAAGGAGAAAAGGAGAGAGGGAGAGGGAGGAGAGTCTTCTTGGAGGTTTCTGGGTCCTTCTCTCACCTGCATCCAATCTTCCGCCTCCTCTCCTAGACAGACATCTCTCTGGTTCTTAAAGATCTGATCAATCGATGCTATTTATTGAGCACTTACTTTATGCAGAGCGCTGTACTAAGTGCTTGGGAGAGTACAATACATTAGCAGACACTTTCCCTGCTCATTGCAAACTTACTGCCTGAGAACACCCATAGTCAAGAGTGCTTACTAGAGTCTCACTTTGATCCATCTTACTGCAATGTAAGTGAATTTACTCCAGGTGCACCTCCGGAAAAGGAAGAGGATGACTTAGTGCCCCTCCTTTTTTTAAAACGGTATTTGTTAAGTGCTGATTATGAGTCAGGTACTGGGGTAGATACAAGTTAATCAGGTTGGACACAGTCCCTGACCAAAGTTCACAGTCTTAGCCCCCATTTTACGGTTAAGGTAACTGAGGCATGGAAAAGTGAAGTGACTTGCCCAAGATCATACAGCAGACAAGTGGCGGAGCCAGGATTAGAACCCAGGCCCTGGATCTAACCCCTTTCTTGCCAAGGAACCTGGAGCCGCTGGCTTTTACATCTCAGAGGAGGGGAGAGAGGAGGATGGGGCTGGCTTCAAGGGCAGAGGAGCAGAGAGCTGCCAGGCTGATTCCCCACACCCCCCCCACACCACCCCCAACCTCCCATCCCTCCACCCCGTCACCCAGAGCCTCTCACAACAGCTTACAGCACCCCCAGGGTGGACCAGGGCATCTTAACTGAATGTGTCTATTTCTAGTTGTATTGTACTCTCCTAAGCACTTAGTACAGTGCTCTGCACACAGTAAGCGCTCAGTAAATACCATTGAACGAACAAATGAATGAATGAATGAATGAATGAATAAATAAATGAATGAAAAGGACCATCAGCTTCTGCAGGATCTATTTGTCCCTCTGCCCCTCATCTTTTGGGTGTTCTGCCCTGAGGATGAGACTTGGACAAGAGGCAGCTGGAGAAGAGGCTTCATTCACTTTTTCTATTTCCTTTGACATTCCCGGGGCCAGGATGGGGTGCGGGTGGGGGGAGCGATATGCAAACGCAGGCAGAAGAAGATGCATATTCATATTTGGGGAGCCCTGGTCCTTTTCCCGGCCAGATCCAGGGAAGGAGCAGGGAGTGGGATTGGAGGGGAGGAGCAGTTAGGAGAAACAGGCTCAGTCCTTCCCCCTGTTCGAAGAAGGGGCCGGAGGTGGTGGTGGTGGGGAGGTCAACCCAGCAGATCCCTCTTCCTTATAATAATCATAATCATGGTAGTCGTTAACCGCTTCCTATGTGCCAAGCACTGTTCAGAGAGCTGAAGGTGAGACCCCCCGGCAAGCCCCCTCAGTCCCTGCCCCGCGCAATCTCCCCAGACTGGAACGGTTTAGAAATAATGTCGGGAGCAGATGGCCGGGCAGATGGACGAAGAAGCCCCCTCGGTCTGAATTACACAAACAAACATTTATAAAGTGATTAAAATCGCCGCTCCGGCAACGATGCTCGAGGGCCACGGTGAGGGGCGAGGGGGGAGCCGAGCGGCCCTCGCCCCCCGGTTGGGGGGATCGGGGGAGGCCCCGGGCTCGGGCCCCTCTGTCTTCCCCTCCCCCCGGCTCCCATCTCTGCTCCGTCGCGGACCGCCCACGGACCAGAGGGGAAGACGAAGACGCTGTCCCCGGAGCCGGAGGCTCAGCCAGAGGGAGACGGCTGGTCGTGTTCCTCCGAGCCTCGAAACGCCTGTTCCCGAAGATGTTGCTCACGGAGAAGCTGAAAGACTCAGCCCTCCCTCCGTGGGTTGAGGGGGAAGGGGGCTGTCACCCGGCAGAGCTGACACCCTCCTTCTCTGACATGAGAAGCGGCCTGGCGAAGTGGCTAGAACCCGGGCCCGGGAATCCGAAGGTCATGGTTCTAATCCCAGCTCCACCGCTTGTCTGCCGAGGGACCTTGGACAAGTCACTTCGCTTCCCTAGGCCGCAGTTACCTCATCTGGAAAATGGGGATTGAGACTGGGAGCCCCACGTGAGACGGGGACTGTGTCCAGTGCAATTTACGCGTATCCACCCCCGAGTTTGATACAGTGTCTGGCACATCGAAAGAGCTTAACAAATACTATTATTATTATTATTCTCAGGGTGGGAGAGATATATTCGGCCTGATGAATGTGATCCTAGGGGGCAGGGGGCTGGGTGGGGGGCTCACTCCAGCCCCAAAATCTGACACAACAGGGCCTTATCCTGTTGCCGATGCTGATAGAGATGAGGAGGATTACGGTATTTCAGTAGTCTAACGATGTGTCAGGTACTGTTCTAAATGCTGGGGTAAATGCAAGTTAATCTGGTTGGACACAGTCCCTGTCCCATATGGGGCTCACAGTTTAAGTGGCAATCAATTCATGGTATTAATTGATCCTCAACCCCAGAGCCCTTATGTGCACCTATTTAAATTATGCATTTAAAATTATTGATTGATATTAATGTCTTTCTACCCCCTAGACTGTAAGCTTGTGGTGGGCGGGGAAATGTGTCTGCCAACGCTGTTGTATTTCAACTCCCCCAAGTGCTTAGAACAGTGCTCTGTTGTCAAAAAATACCATTCATTGATTAGTATTTATTGAGCGCTTACTGTGTGCAGAACACTGTAATAAGGGCTTGGAAGAGTACAGTGCATCACAGTCCATAGGCACGATCCCTACCCACAATGAGCCTACAGCCTAGAGGACAAGAGTGAGGAAAGAATTGAGGAAACTGAGGCACTGAGAATTTGTGACTTGCTCAGAGTCACATAGCAAGCAAGTGGCAGAACCAGGGTTAGAATCGAGGTCCTCTGCCACCCAGGCTTGTGCTCTTTCCGCTAGTCCACACTGCTTCCCAGCCTATTCCATCAATGGACTCAGTGGAGAGTGGGTCCCTGTGATGTAAAATTCAATTGTATCGATGGAATTTTTTCAATGGTATTTGTTAAGCATTTACTACGTGTCAAACACCGTTATAAGTGCTGGGGTAGGTACAAATGAATTAGGTTGGACACAGTCCCTGTCTCCCATCATGTCTACATACCATGATTGATTGGGAGACAGCGTGGTTCAGTGGAAAGAGCCCGGGCTTGAGAGTCAGAGGTCATGGGTTTGAATCCCGGCTCTGCCACTTGTCAGCTGTGTGACTGTGGGCAAGTCTCTTCACTTCTCTGGGCCTCAGTTACCTCATCTGTAAAATAGGGATTAACTGTGAGCCTCACGTGGGACAACTTGATTAACCTGTATCTACCTCAGCACTTAGAACAGTACTCTGCACATAGTAAGCACTTAACAAATACCAACATTGTTATTATTATTAATAAGAGTATTTATTGAGAGCCCACTAGATGCAGAGCACTGTGATAAATGTTTGGGAGAGTACAGTACAAAAGGGTTGGTAGGCGGGATCCCTGCCATCAAGGAATTTATGGTCTAGTTTATGGCAGTCAGCAGTACTGGGCCAGTTCTGAGAAGCAACATGGCCTATTCATTCACTCAACTGTATTTACTTAGCGCTTACTGTGCACGGGGCACTGTACTAAGCGCTTGGAAAGTACAATTCAGCAACAAATGGAAACAATCCTTACCCAACAATGGGCTCACAGTCTAGAAGATAGAGCCCAGGCCTGAAAGTCAAGAGGATCTGCGTTCTAATGCCGACTCTATCCATTGTCTGCTGCTTAACCTTGGACAAAACCTCGTGTCGGCCAGGAGCTGTGTTTGGCTTGATTATCTTGTATCTGCCGCAGCTCTGCCAATTGCCTGCTGTGAAACCTTGGGCAAGTCATTTAATTTCTCTATATCTCAGTTTCCTCATCTGTAAATTGGAGAGTCAATACTTGTTCTTCCTCCTAATTAGACCGTGAGCCCCATGTGGGACAGGGATCGTGAGGATTCTGTACCTACTCCGGCCCGGTCCTGGCTGTGCCCCGGGCACTCCAGATGTTAAGATAATAATAATAATAATAATAGTATTTGTTCAGCACTTACTATGTGCCAGGCACTGTTCTAAGAGCTGGGGTAGATACAAGGTAATCGGGTTGGACATAACTCCGTCCCATACAGGGCTCACAGTCTTAATCCCCATTTGACAGATGAGGTAACTGAGGCCCAGAGAAGTGAAATGACTTTTACCCAAGGTCACACAACAGACTTGTAGCAGAGCTGAGATTAGAACCCAGAACCTTCTGACTCTCGGGCCCGTGCTCTATCCACTAGGCCTCATTGATACTTCCAGCCCACCTACCCATCAGATCCCTACTTGAAAAATCCAGACTAGGCCAGCATCCTAAAAGGGAGAGGGCAATAGAGGGTGAAAACTCCCAATCCCAACAGGGCGAGGGAATTAGGGAGAGAGGAGGAGGTAGGGGAGGGATGCTGAAGAGAATGAGGAGAAAGAATGGAGAGCAAAGGGACTGACTAGGGGGGAGGGAACCGCTCAGAGAATCCAGGGCTGTGACCCGCCCCCGGGCTGGCCTCTCCTCCGGACCCCCCAGAGCCCCAGCCCCTCTCCCCCTCCCCCGCCTAATCTTCGTATCTATTTTAATCCTGGGGCTGGATGTCAGTTCGGGGCTGACGCAGGCTGGGCTCAAAGCTTCCCATTTTCGGTTCAAACCTGTCCCTAAAACCTCAGTAATCTCTTCCCCGGGCCCGGGGCCAAGAGGGAAATGGAGATCTCGGGCCTAGGTCTGGGCACCCCCTGGCAAGTTGGCGTGGGGTGTGGGCATGGAGTAGGCATGGAACATGAGCCTGGGGAGGATGGGAGTGGGCACAATTTAGGGAGCAGGAGGTGGTGCCAGGAGGGCCAGGCCCTTCCCTTACTCCAACCCTCTTCCCTCTTTCCTTCACACGTCTCCTCTTCTCTGCTCCCTTTTCTCCCATCCCTCTGACCACTGCCTTGGTAAAGGGGTTTATGCCCCCTTCTGGGCCCTCTCCAGGCCTGACCCTGGCAGTGCCCAGCAGGAGACCCAGAAAGGAAAAGTACCTGCAGGGACAAGGGCAAGGACAGAGGCAGAGGCAGGGTCTGCCTGGAAATGCCCCTTGGAGCTCTGGAGATGCAGAGGACAGGCACCCCATCCTAATCCTGCTCCTGAGGAGGAGAACCTGATCCAGTGGAGCAGGAGGCAGCTTAAGGCTGGAGCTGCTGGTTCTGGGCCTCTGTGTCTCCCTGTCCCTGCCCCTTTTTGCTGTCTCTGCCTTTGAGCCCTCCGCCACTGCCTCTCTGTCTCTCCCTATCGCTGTTCCTTGACTCCATCTCTGCCTTTGGACCCTCCAGCATCGGGTCTCTGTCTCCCCCTGCCTCTGACTCTTTGTCTCCGTCTCTGTCTTTCGGGCCCACCAGCACTGGGTCTCTGCCTCTGCGCCCCGGACCCCTGTGTTTCTCTGAGCCTCTCCTGCTCTGTCTCTCTGTCTCTGCGTTCTCTGGGTGTCTCACTCTCCAGGGAGACCTGCAGGTATTTCCTCCGTTTCCATGGTGACTGGGAAGCGGCTCTGGGCTCTTCTCCTGCTCCGCACGGGCTGCTGAGGAGCTCCTGGGGGTGATCCCAGCCCCAGGGCCCACTCGCACATACCCGATATCATGTATACACATTCCAAGGGTGTCCCTTTCTGTCCCCAACACACACACACACAAACACACACACACTCATATCTCACGTGCACACATATTAGATGCACACGGTAAGTGACAAGCAATGTGCTAAGCCTTTGGGCAAGTACAAGATAGATTGAAAACTCCAGTCCCTCTCCTGTGCCACACAAGACTAACAGTCTTAGAGAGGGAGCAGGTATTTCATTTTCTATCTCCTATCTTATTTATATTGTACAGGAGGCTGTTAGGCCAATCAGAGGGTTGGTATCGGGTGGAAGCTGTGATGAGCCGATTTGTACATTCCCAGCGCTTAGTACAGTGCTCTGCACATAGTAAGCGCTCAATGAATACTATTGAATGAATGAATGAATGAATGAGCACCCTCCCTCAGCCCCACAGCACTTACATACAGATCTGTAATTCATTTATTTATGTTAATGTCTGCCTCCCCTTCTAGACAGTAAGCTTCTTGTGGATAGAGAACACGTCTACCAACTCTGCTATATTGTACTTTCCCAAGTGCTTAGTACAGTGATCCGTATAGAGTAAGTGCTCAATGAATATGATTGATGATTGATGGGTAGCTCCCTGCCTCTCCTATGTAGTCTTCAGAGACACAAGGGTCTAAGTCCCACATAATAATAATTATGGTACTTATTAAGTTCTCACTGTGTGCCAAGAACTGTTCTAAGCACTAGGGCAAATGCAAGTTAATCAGGTAGGACACAGTCCCTGTCCCACATGGGACTCTCAGTCAATCCCCATTTTACAGAGCAGGTAACTTAGGACCAGAGAAATGAAGTGTCTTGCCCAAAGTCTCACGGCACACATGTGGCAGAGCCAGGGATTAGAGCCCAGGACCTTCCGACTCCCAGGCTCGTACTCCATCCACTAAGCCATGCTGCTTCCCTGAAACGCGGTTCTCTGATCAGGAATTGAATCCAGGTCGCGGCTGTGAGAGTGCCAGATTCTAACTTCTAGACCACCAGTAAACACATGAGTCCTGGGAGAGTCTGCGGTTCGGCCTGGGGTTAGAGTCCTCGCCGCTCCTCCCTGGTTGGGATGGGGGGGGGGGCTCCCCCTAAACTCTGGCATCGGGGTCTTTGGGGGGGAGGGGTAGACAGAGGAAGGGCTGGTGGAGGACAGGGATTAAACCCAGATGCCAGCCCAGCCGTCAGGTCCACGGCTGTTTCAGGGATTTGTGGCCTAATGAAGTTTCCTGGAATCCCAGCCCGGCGTTGGGTCCGGGGCCTGATCCAGCCCGGAAGCCGCACTGATTCCCCAGTGGGGTCCGGGGCCAGGCAGAGGGGAGAGGCCACGGTTGGGAGACCCTGCCCCCCTCCTCCCTGCCCCCCACCCCGGGAGAGTATTAAGGCTGCTTAACTCTCACCTTGTTGGGAAGCGGAGGTCAGAACCAGGTGAGGGTGGGTCTCAGGGGCCGGGGGTGGCCCTCTTTCTTGGTCGGGGGGTGCCCCAATTTGGGGGGCTGATGCTCAGACAGCCTTATTGAAGGCACATCTTCTGCAAGAGGCCTTCCCCGATTAAGCCCTCCCTTCCTCTCCTCCCACTCCCTTTTGCATCACCCTGACTGACTCCCTTTATTCAACCCTCCTCCCAACCCCACAGCCCATATGTATGCACCTCCAATTTATTTATTTATATTAATGTCTGTCTCCCCCTCTAGACTGTAAACTCGTTGTGGGCGGGGAATGTGTCTGTTTATTGTTGTATTTTACTCTCCCAAGGGCCTAGTACATTGCTCTGCACACAATAAGCGCTCAGTAAATAGGACTGACTGACAGAAGGGGAGGTGTGTAGCACTGGGGAGTGGAGGGGGGGTGAGGATGTTCTATCCACCAGGCCATGCTACTTTTCATCGAGGGTCTCAACGGAGGCTTCTCTCTCCGGGTGAAAGGAGAGTAAAGGCCTGGTGGGGTGGGGGGAGGTGGCTTGTCCGGTTTGGGGGAAGCTGGGAATGGGGGACGGGATGGGGACTGAGGACAGGGATGGGGAGAACCGGGACCGGGGAATGGAAACCAGGATGGGGGAGCCGGGAATGGGGACCGAGGTGGGGAGGTGATGAAGCCCCCCGCCGTACTGGGTGGTTGCTCCTCCCCTCTCCCTGCAGTCTTCGCACGTGCTCCCGCCGGGGCCCGGGGGTTGGGAAGAGAGAGAAAGAGTAGAGACGGGAGGTGAGAGGTTTGGAGCCTCACACGAAGAGGGGTGAGAGATCGGGGTAGCCTCCCGGACCAGGAGGGGCGGGGGGCTTGGCCTTTGGGGGGAGACCCCTCCCTCTGGCCCCCTCGTCTCCCCGCCTCTCTATACCTTCCCACCGGGAGTCTCCTCTCTGGCTGAGAGCCCCCCGCCCCCCTTTCCTGGCCAAGGGTGTCCCCAAAGCACCCCCCAGTCCCGCCCAGCTGGATGGGGAGCGGGAGCTGGGCTTGCTGACAATCCGAAAGGCATGACAATGAATGCCACGCAAAGGATGCGCAGAACAAGATGCAAATTAGCGTCTGTGATTCCGGAGTCAGCAGCTTGGGGACTTGGTGTAACAGGCCTGCAACCTGCCTGCGGGAGCCTCCCTCGCCCTCCCTCGCCCTCCCTCGCCCTCCCTCGCGCCCCCACCGCCTCCTCCGACCTCCACTCCCCACCCTCAGGTTCTCTGGGGGCCTGGGGGCTCCAAGAATCCCAACCCCCGGGGAAGTGCAGGCCCCGGGAGGCTCGGAGGACCCAGGCGGGACGAGCTCCCAGCCCCGGCCCAGGCGGCGCAGGGGGCCTGGGCCTGCGGGTGTGCGCGGTGGCCAGCAGGCGGCAGTAAAGAACCACGTTTCAGGGTCCAACCCGGCTGACTCCTTCTCGCTCTCGCTAAGACCCCCGACCACCCCCCCAACTCACACCCACACACCCCTTCCCACCTGTCCGACTGAAAGTAGGGGGACAAACATGACCTCTGGGAGACCTCCTCTTCCACACTTATTAATAATAATAATAATGGCACTTGTTAAGCGCTTACTGTATGCCAGGCACTGTTCTAAGCGCTAGGGTAGATAGAAGGTAATAATAACGACGGCATTTGTTAAGCGCTTACTATGTGCAAAGCACTGTTCTAAGCGCTGGAGAGGTTACAAGGTGATCAGATTGTCCCACATGGGACTCACGGTCTTAATCCCCGTTTTACAGATGAGGTAACTGGGGCATAGAGAAGTCAAGGGGTTTGCCCAAAGTCACACAGCTGACGAGCGGCTGAGCCGGGATTTGAACCCATGACCTCTGACTCCCAAGTCCGTGGTCTTTCCACGCTGAGCCACGCTCCACTCTTATCAGGTGGAGAAAGCTCCTGTTCCACATGGGGCTCACACTCTTAATCCCCATTTTACAGATGAGGTAACTGAGGCACGGAGAAATGAAGTGACTTGCCCATAACAGACAAGTGGTGGAGCAGGGATGAGACCCCATGACCTTCTGACTCCCCGGCCTGTGCTCTATCCACTAAGGCATGCTGCTTCTCAATATTTCCATACTTCCTCCCTCCCACCCAACTTCCCTGATTGTGTCCCTGCCACCTTTTTCCCAGAAGGAAGGAAGAGTCTGGACAGCGTCAGTGCCCGAGTCCCCACGGTCTGTTGGAAGTCAGGGCCTCAGGAGCGTCAGATACCAGAATAAGGGGACGGGGGTCACAGGAAAGAAAGGGGGTAGGTGAGGAGGGGCAGCAGGATGAAGGAGAAGCTGCCCCCCCAACCCCCATGTCTCGAAGACAGAGGAGCAGAGCAGATCTGGGTTCTAATCCCTGCTCTGCCACTTGTCTGCTGTGTGACCTTGGGAAAGTCATTTAGCTTCTCTGAACCTCAGTTAGCTCATCTGCAAAATGGCAATTATGACTGTGAGCCCCATGTGGGATACGGACAGTGTTCAACCTGATTAACTTGCATCTATCCCAGCACTTGGTCTAGTGACTGGTACAAAATAAGTGCTTAACAAATTCCACAGGAAAAAAAAATAAAGGAGGGAACCAAGGCCTCGGCCTCAGCTGGGAGAAGGTGGGAGAGGAGGAAGGAGGGAGTGCATTTCTGGTCCATGTGGAGGTTGTTTCTGGTGTCAGTATATGGGGGAGAGTGTGGTGCTGTTGGTGTGCTCTTAGTGTGTTTTTCTTGTGGATGTGTGTGCACCATTTGCGTGTTTTTTTCTGTGTGAGTACCTATTCATCTGAGTGTCTGTGTGTGTGTTGGTGGGGGGGGGGCGGTTATCCAGGCTCTAATATTCCTGAGGAGGTGAGAAGTGTAAAAGGAGACCCAAACCAAGGCATGTCAAGGAACATGTCTTCCAGCTCTGTTTTATTGTACTCTCCCAAACACACAGAAAGTGCTCAATAAATACCACTGATTGACTGATGGATTGATGGCAGGGTCCGGTTTCTGACACGCTCCCTTTATTCATCTCCTCTCCCAGCCCCACAGGATTTATGTACATATCTGTAATTTATTTATTTATAGTAATGTCTGTCACCCCTTCTAGCCTGTAAGCTCATGCGGGAAGAGAATATCTCCATTTAATGTCGTCTTGTACTCTCCCAAGCGCTTAGTACAGTGTTCTGCACAGAGTAAGCACTCAATAAATACGACTGACAGAATGAATGAATAAATGAGTTCTCCCCATGAGAAGCCCGAATTCAGCTCCTAGAGGGACCGAGCTCCTCAGAACCAGTTACAGGCCTGGGCCCAGCTCTCTGATTCTTCCCCAGAAACTGCGCATGCATGATACCCCAAAATGCTCTCACAGCAACTGTCTCCGCTTGATTCTTTCCTTCAGGCCAGTGAGCCTCACTGAACCGATGAGGAAGTGGAAGTCCAGAGAGGCTAAGTGACCTGCCCAAGGTCACACAGCCCGCCAATGCCTCTTGAACCTGGGGCTCTTGCCTCCATCTTTCCAGTGGTTTTAACCCCTCCATTCCCATGAGGGAACTGTTCGGGTCGGGAGCTCTCCCTCTCCTACTCAACCCCCCCGGTAAGGAGGGGGAAACTAGTTTGGATCAGCCAGTCCCTGGAGCCTTGACCAGGCCCAGGCTAAGTCTGGCTTCTCCGCTCTGTCTTGAATCACAGCGACTGCCCCTCCCCCTACCCGGGTTCCCGGCCCCTCCGGCTGGCCAAAGGGAATAGGAAGAGGGAGGAGAGCAGGAGTGTGGCGGGGAGGGCTGCAGGGAAACTGGGCGAAGCAGATCCCGAAGAGTTGTAAAAGGGAACTAGGTGAATTAGGTTGGGTCCTTCTTGTCTCCTTTCCTCCAGTGAGGCGGCTCCTCCGGCAGATCCACTGGCTTCCCGAGGGGCCCCAGCTCTCCTAACCCCTCCCGAGGGGACCTGGGCCAGATGAGATCCAGAGTTGGGAGGAAGGGGCAGGAGTTCTGAAACTGGAACCGGTTGCTGGGGGCAGAGTTTAGGGGACCCAGAGGGCAGGGCAGAGGGGAACGACAGAAGGAAGGTTATGTGAGGTTTCTCCTTCCGTCCTTCCCTCCTGTACGTACCTTGGGGGCCCTGTCCAGAACTCTGCTTCCTCCCCAGCCGTCCACCAGTGGTGCCCGCCCCTCACCTCTCTCTTGGAGGGTGGGTGGGTGGGGGAGTCCAGAGGGGATACACCAGGGTCCGCGGGCCCCGGGGGAGGGACGGGGAAGGAGGAAGGAGAGGGAGGGGCTGGGAGGGACCGGGTCCTCCCCTGGCTCCTCCTCCTCCTCCTCCTCTTTCGCGGCCGCCCGGCCTGGGTCTGGAGCGAGCAGGGAGCGCTCCCGCCCCCTCGGGCCGCCCTTAAAGCCTCCTCCTTCCCTTCTCCCTCGCTCGCCCGTCCGTCCTCCGGCTCGCCCGTCCGTTCCTCGGGCCCCAAGCCGCCTCTACGCGAAGAGGGACCCCAAGTTGCGGGGGTCCGGGGAGGGTCCTGAGCGGCTGAGAGGCGGCGTAGAGAGGGAGCGGAGCGGGCTAGCGGGGGCGGCTCCGGCGGGATAGAGGCTGACCGCCGGGGACGGACAGACGTGGATGCAGCAGCAGCAGGAGCAGCAGCAGCAGCAGCAGCAGCAGCAGCAGCAGCAGGAGCATCCGGAGCATCATCCGGAGCATCATCCGGAGCAGGAGGAGGAAGAGCGGGCGGGCGGGCGGGGCAGGACCTGCTGTCCGCGGTGCTGAGATGCGGGCGGCCCGGGGGCAGCGGGCAGCGGGAGGGAGCCGCCTGTGAGCAGCCCCCCGGCCCGGCCCGGCCGGGAGGAGCCGGGGGGTGGGCTGGGCTGGGCCGGGCCGGGCCGGGCCGGGCCGGGCCGGACGGGGGGCGGGGGGCGGGAGGGGAGCGGAGACCGCCCCCGTTGCCCATGAGGAGGCGCGATGCGGGCGGCCCGGGCCCCAGACGCCTCGCTGCTCTACATTCACGCCGCGCTGCTCGTCTACTTCAGCTATGCCAGCCTCTTCCTGGTGGAGGCGGGTAAGTCGGGGGGCCGGGGGCCGGGGGCCGGGGGCCGGGGGGCCGGGGGGGGGCGCCGCTCCTCTGCCTGCCCTTGGGGTAGAACCCGGGGGGAGCCCGGGGGGCCCGGGGCGTCCCAGCAGAGAGGGGATGGGGGCAAGGCCGCCTGCCCGCCCGGCCGGGACGGGAGCCCCGGGGGCTGGGAGACCGGGAGCGCGGGAGCGCAGGAGCACAAGAGCCCAGGGGCACAGGAGCCCCCGGGGCTGCGAGTTCAGCACAGGAGCACAGGAGTACAGGAGCCCAGGGGGCCGGGAGACCAGGAGCGCAGAAGCACGGGAGCACAGGGGCACAGGAGCCCCGGGGGCTGGAAGCACAGCACAGGAGCACAGGAGCCCCGGGGACTGGGAGCACAGCACAGGAGCCCCGGGGGCTGGGAGCGCGGGAGCACGAGAGCAGAGAAGCACAGGAGCCCCGGGGGCTGGGAGTACAGGAGCACAGGAGCACCGGGGGCGGGGAGCACAAGAACATCGGAGCACTGGGGGCTGGGAGCACAGGAGCACTAGGGACTTGGAGCACAGAAGCACTGGGGAGAGAGGGCCGGGGATTCAGAGAGCTGGGAGGGCTGGAGAGTGGGACACGGCATCCAGAGTCAGTCGGAGACGGAGGCTGGGGGCCGGGGACTGAGGCAGGGGTTGGGCCTGGGGGCTGGCTTCTAGGACCGAGGACTGGGGGCTGGAGCTGGGGCTGGAAGTTGAGGGCCGTGACTGGGGGCTGGAGACTGGGAGTTCGGGGCCGGGAGAGGGGGCTGGAGCTGGAGGCCGGGTGTTCAGGGCCAGGGGCCGGGGGCTGGGACCGGGGACTGAAGTTGGGGGTCCAGGGCCCGGTGTTGGGGCTGAAAGTAACTCCCCGGCCACGTCTATCTGCCCTGTTGTCGGTCACTGTCTCTCTCAGGCCTCCGTGTTCCCTCCCCGGACCCAGCTCTGGGCCTGAGAGTGAGCCAGAGCTGTGCTTAACTCGAGGGTTAGAAAAGGCGCAGGATTCAGGGCTGGTTTTTCAGGGATTTTTTTGGGGAGTAGGGTCCGTCAAGGAGATTCTCCCTCCATCCCCATAGTGAGTCCCTTCCCCCCTCCTCAGTTCCTGAGCACACACGGCCTCCGGGTCAAGCGGATCCAGGGACAGAGGGACATCCCAAGGCCGCTCCCCTTGCCCGCTCATGAGCCCCTCCTCCCCACCACTGTCTCTGCACTAATTCAGCAAAAGAAGGGATCACTAAATCCCTCCTGGGCAGCTGGGCAAGCGCATGTGATTGTGTGTGTGTGTGTGTGTGTGTGTGTATGTGTGAGAGAGAGAGAAAGAGAGAATACATGAATGGGTGAGTAGGTGTCTGTGTGTTGTTTTGTGTGGGCCTGTGTTTTGAGGAGGTCCAGAAAGGGATGTTTGATAGGGGGCTGGTCACAAATAGGAAAGCATATTTTCTTCCTCTCTCAATATCTGTCCCCCTATATCTCTCTCTCATACACACACACACACAAACACACACACACTCACACACTCACACACACACACCCCAGCAGCAGCAACAGCAGCAACAGCAGCAACAGCAGCAACAGCAGCAACAGCAGCAACAGCACCCTGACTCCTCCAGGCCAGCCTGAATGTGGCAGAGATCTTAAGAAGGAAAGGGGACCAGAGGAGGAGATTCCAGCCCCCTCATTAGACCTCCAGATCCTTCAGCCCATCTTTGTACACTGTAGCCTCAACCTGGCCCCAGCCTTCTGGAGGAGTTCCTGGCCTGGAGGAGCCCTGCGCCCCCACCCACCCCAGCAGCTTCTCTTCCTAGCAGACGGGGCAGGAGGATGCCCTGCCAGATCCATCCAGAGCCCCCTCCTCTCCTCTCCCTCCCGGTCCGGTCCAGTCCCCAGCCCAGCTGCATCTGCTCTTTCAGGGACTCCTCCCTCGGGGTTGGTTTATTAATAATAATAATGATGACGATGTTTGTTAAGCGCTTACTATGAGCCAAGCACTGTTCTAAGTACTGGGAAACAAGGTAATTAGGTTATTCCAAGTGGGACTCACAGTATTAATCCCCATTTTATAGATGAGGTAACTGAGGCACAGAAAAAATAAAGGGACTTGCCCAAGATCACACTTTTTCTCCCACCACCCGCCCTACACATGCTCCTGCAACCTCTGCTGTTTTGCCCTCTGATCCAGGCTGATGGGAGCCCCTGCAGCCCTTGGCCAGCAGGGAGGGGGCTTGCCCGAGCTTCTCCCTCAGTCTGGAGGAAGGCTTTCCCAACTGTAGAGGAGACTGAGGCCCAGGACCACTGGCCCTCACCCTCAAAACGATTATTCCTCTTTCTGGAACTCCTGAATGGGGCCGTATGGGGCCCCGGTAGCTCCCCTGCCATTTTAATTCCCATCCCTCCCCCTAGGCAGAAGAGCAAGGAGGTCAGCCCAGACCATTTCTTGCCCAGAGGGGCAGGAATAAGGGAGCCCCTCCACCCTTGAGGTTGGAGTGGACACTGCCAGGGACCCAGGGAGTCCAGGCTGGAGTCACACTCTGAAGTTCCCTGGAGTTCAAGATGGGGGGGGGGAGTGGGAGAGGGAGGAGCGGGAAACGCTCCCCCAGGTTCCCGAGACCCTGTCGTCTCTTCCAGGTGCCACCAAGCCTGTGGGAGACGGGATGACTCAGGTTTCATCTCTCCCCCGTGCTCCCACGTCAGCTGCCTGAGCCCTTTGACCTTTTTGATGCCAAGGTCAATGGATCAGGGAAGGTCATAGCTTCTCCAGGGTCAGGCCCCAGGCTCCCATTTGACCTTTTTTCTCTGACCGGGGTGGGAGGGGGGATTGGTGGTCCAGGATGAGGTCTACGGGCCCGGGGGAGGGAACGGATTGGTGGAGAGAGACCTGGGCTCTGTCCTAGGACTGACGCAGGCTCCTCCCCACAGTTTGCTTGGCTGCCAGGGAGCCCCAGCTCAGCCCCAGCCCACGTGCCTCCGTTATGAATCAGCGGTGGCTGTCCCCAACCGCTCCCCTGAACCTGGGCCCAAGCAGCCTTGACCCCGAGCCCATTCCTTTCTCGGCATGACCAGAGTCCGGAGTGGTGTCTCAGGAGCCCCTTACTGTCCTCTGGTCCCTGTCTGGTAGTGCCCACCCCAGTCAGGAGGAGGCCCATACTGCTGCCCAGCATGAGGGACTCCTAGTCTGGAGGCTGGAGCAGAAATTTTGTGGTTGCCACGAGTCCCTCTCCCAGCCTCCAGATAGCAGGGACCTTGCCCCCTCTCCCCACATCTTCCCTGGGATGAAAACAGGGGGGTGGGGTCTGGATGGGACCCTAAGCCTCTTATAATAAGGCTAGAGAGAGCTGGGGTGAGGTCATGGCATCAGGGTTGAAGGGCAGGGCATCAGGGTGGAGCAGCCAAGGGTGAGCCACTCCCCAGCCTCCCCTTGAGATCCCCTCCCACCCGCTGACGTCAGCAGTCATAAGTACAGTGCTCTGCACATAGTAAGTGCTCAATAAATATGATTAATTGATTGATTAATAGATTCAGCAGCCTCCCTCGAGGGACGGATGACAAGGCATGTCCCAGGCCCCGGGGTCTACCCCAGGGACTGAGCAGTTTAGGACAAGCCTGGGCACTGCCTCAGTTTCCCCTCCTGTTCGATGGGGCCAGAGACCAGCCAGGGGTCTCCTGAGATAGATCAAGGTAGCCAGGACTTAACCCCTGCCTTTTGATTACTAGACATTTCTGTCTCTCTCTCTGAGTCTCACTCTGCCTCTCCTTGAAAACACCCTGTGGACTCTTTCCAAGGCCACGCCAACATGCTCTCTGGCCTGATCATTACACTGTGGGGTCAGTCAGCTGTGGCCAGGAGAGAAGATGGGGCAATGTGGGAGGATCCATCCGGGATCTCTGAATCTTTACATTTCTTTTTCTCCGAGATTCTGTCTGTCTCTCTCTCTCTGACTCTCCGGGTTTTTGTCTGTTTGAATCTATTTCTCTATATATTAGTCTCTCTGGGTCTTTGCCTCTTTTTTCATCTCTGTCTCTCTCTGGGTCTCTCTGGGGATGTTTCTCCACGTTTCTGTCTCTGTGTGTCTCTGACTCTCTGGGTTTTATCTGTGTGAGTCTCTTTCTCTATTTCTGTTTCTCTGGGTCTTTACCTCTCTCTAGGTCTCTGCCTCTCTCCGGGTGCCCCTGTGTTTCCATCTCTCTAGGCCTATTTCTCCACGTTTCTTTCTCTGCGTGTCTGACTCTCCGGGTTTTTGTCTGAGTCTCCATCTCGCTGGGTCTCTCTATCTTTTTGTCTGTCTGTCTCTCTGTCTCTGAGCTCCTACCTCTCTTTGGTTTACTTTCAGCGTTTCTCCAGCTATGCCTGGATGTTTAATCTACACAGAATCTCCTCCCCACTCCCTTCCTTCTGACCCCATTGGGTGGGCTCCCTCTGGGTGAGTCCTTGAGATCCCAGACTTTGGTGGGGTGGGGGAGAGCGACGGCTAGAAGAACAGCTGCTTCAGCCCCCGCTCAGATTCTTACCTCGACCATCTCTCTCGCTCCAGACAGTCCCTCCGCCCCGGTCAACGTCACCGTGAAGCACCTGAAGGCCAACTCGGCCGTGGTGAGCTGGGACGTTCTGGAAGACGAGGCGGTGATTGGATTTGCCATCTCTCAGCAGGTATCGTGGAGGCCCGGGGCCGGGGGCTGGAGAGAACAGGGACGGGCGGAGGGGAGGGGGCTCTGGAGGGAAGGGAAGGGGGTCGCTGATGGAGGGGAGGGCGGAACGGTGAGGGAGAGAAAAGGGGGGAGGCTGAGGAGGGATGGGGCGTGCAGGAGAGGCGTGGATGAGAGAGGAGAGAGGAACGGGGTCGTCGGGCAGGGGGAGGCACCAACTTTGCTCTGGCCTCTGCAGAAAAAGGACGTGAGGATGCTCCGCTTCATCCAGGAAGTGAACACGACGACGCGGTCGTGCGCGCTGTGGGACCTGGAGGAGGACACGGAGTACATCGTCCACGTGCAGGCCATCTCCATCCAGGGCCAGAGCCCCGCCAGTGAACCGGTCCTCTTCAAGACCCCCCGCGAGGCCGAGAAGCTGGCCTCCAAGAACAAAGGCAGGAGGGCAGGGCCAGAAGGGGCGGGGGTGGGGGTGGGAGTGGGGGTCCGCATCTCCTAAAGACGTTAGTTCCGAGCTCGTGGCCTGAGCAACGGCCTGCACCGAGTCTGCTGAGTTGGACTAGCGCCGGCCCCACTTCTCTCCATCCGTCACTCTCAGCCGGCACAGCCTAGAATATAATAGATCAGACTCCCTCGCCTTTAGCATCCTTAGCCGGATTGATGCTACTGGGACCGCGGGGGTTGGTCTGGGGTGGAGAAAGCCCGGTGGGCTCCCCCTGGCCCAAATCCTTCCCCTGCTACCAACACACCCCCAGAGCGGGCCAGCTCCTACCCCTGGGGCCCTGGCCACAGTGGAGGGAGCGAGGTGGGAGTGTTATAGGAGCCTCTCTTCCTCGGGCCCGGCCTGTGGCTAAGGGGACGGAGGTGTAGGGACCCCCGGGGGAGGGGAAGACTGGGGAAGGGCAGTCTTGGGGGGGGCGGGCAGGTGGGGAGAGGCCAGGAACTCAGAGTCCCTCTCCTGCCGGCAGACGAGGTGACGATGAAGGAGATGGGGAGCAAGGACCAGCAGCTGAGGACGGGGGAGGTGCTCATCATCGCCGTGGTTCTGTTCATGTGGGCGGGTGAGTTCTGCGGGTGAGGACCCCCCCACCGGGGGCCTCATCCTTCCCCCTTCCCCTCCCCCTCTCAATACCCCGACTCCATGAAACAAGGAGACCACCTTCCCCCCACCTCCTCCCAGAAGGACCCGTGAAAGATTTGGAGATTCTTGGCCGGGGTAACCATGGGACCCCAGGGGTCCTGTCCCCAGCTCCCCTCCCTCCTGTCGCTCCCTCCCTCGGTGACTCAACTGCAGAAAAGCTATGGTCCCTGTTAAACGCTTACTCTACGCCAAGCACTCTTCTAAACTCTGGGGTAGGTAATCAGGTGGGACACAGCCCCTGTCCCTCATGGGGCTTATACTCTTAATCCTCATTTTACAGATGAGGTAATTGAGGCCCAAAGAAGTTAAGTGACTTACTCAAGGTCACAAAGGAGACGTGGTGAAGTCGGGATTAGAACCCAGGTCCTTCTGATTCCCAAGCCCGTGCTCTATCCACTAAGTCACGCATATAGCTGGGAGCCTCCTAGCTCCACTTGGGAGGTCTCTCCAGAGGGGAGCAGGTGGGCAAGGGGGGGAGGGAGAGGGAGAGGAGGGAGAGGGTGTATTCCGGGGGGAGATGAATGACAGGGCTGGGAGGCTTCTCAGAGATCATCTTTTGCAGTCCCCTGCCTCCATGCCCCCCGAGGGCTCTGCTGTGGGAGCCCAGCTCCCTCCCAGCTCCCTTCCCATCTCTCCTCCCTTCCTCCCCACCTATAGGAGTCATCGCCCTCTTCTGCCGGCAGTACGACATCATCAAGGACAATGAGCCAAACAACAACAAGGAAAAAGCCAAGAGTCCGTCGGAGAGCAGCACCCCAGAGCACCAGGGTGGGGGCCTTCTGCGCAGCAAGGTGAGGGTCAGTGGGGTCAGCAGGATCAGTGGGGTCAGCCGGGTCAGTGGGCTCAGTGGGATCCAGCAGATCAGTAGGGTCAGCAGAGCCAATGGGCCTAGCGGGGGTCATCCAGGACCAGTGAGGTCAGGGAACTCAGCAAGGTCAATGGGACGAGTGGTGTCAGGGGCCACCAGAGACAGCAGGACCAGTGGGGCCAGCAGGATGAGCCAGGGCCAGTGGCTTCAGGGGGATCAGTTGGCCATCAGGGTCAATGGGGGCCAGCAGGGTCAATGGGGTCAGGGGACTCAGCAGAGCCAGTGGGGTCAATAGAGCCAGGACCCCACCCATTCCAGCTCCGGGTGGCCTGGAGCTGTGGGGCCTGGAGAGCAGAGCAGGATGCTTCTGGCCCAGGGACCGGAGAGACCCCAGCTGGGTTATTAACAATGATGGTATTTATTAAGTGCTTACTTTGTGCCAGGCACTGTTCTAAGCACTGGGGTAGATACAAGATAATCGTGTTGGACACAGTCCCTGTCCCACATAGGGCTCACAGTCTTAATCCCCATTTTACAGATGAGGGAACCGAGGCACAGAGAAGTGAAGTGACTTGCCCAAGATCACACAGTAGACAAGTGGCAGAGCCGGGATTAGAACCCATGACCTTCTGACTCCCAGGCCTTGCTCTCTCCACTAGGCCATGCATGGGTTGATGCCATAGGCTAGGGTGGGGAGGATGTTGATGGAGAGGAGCCTCACAGCTCCAGCCACCCCACCCCATCACTCTCTCCCCCTTCTGGGTGGGACTTCCCCAGATGGGGAAGACTCTTGGGAGTCAGAAAGCCTCCTCTGACCCCACCCTCCCCTCCCTCATATCATTCTCCAGTCTCGACCCCTCTCCCACTAAGAGGAATCAGCAGACCAGGGTTCTAGACTTTGCTGTGGTATTTGGACAAGTCCCTCACGTCTCTAGGCCCCGGTTTCTCCCTGTAAAACAGACCTGATCATCCCTGTCCCTCCACTGGAATGGTGAAGATAGTGATATGACAACTGATGCCTGAGCTTTTTTTCTCTTTCTCCGTCTCCCCTGCCCCTTCACGCTCGGACTTTCTCTCTTCCTCCTAATTCTTAGGTCTTGCTCTTCCCCACTAAAGCTTCCACTCCTGCCTCACATCCCCCTCCCAGGCCTTGCTGGTAATCTACAAAATGATCCCTGGATAACAATAATAGTATTTTTTAGTATTTTTAGTATGTACCAAACACTGAACTAAGTGCTGAGGTAGGTACAAGATAATCAGGTCAGGCACAGTCCCTGTTCCATACAGGGCTCACAGTCTAAGTAGGAGGGAGAGAGAACAGGCATTGAATCTACATTTGACAAATGAAGAAACTAAAGCACAGAGAAGTGAAGTGACTTGCCCAAGGTCACTCAGCAGGCAAGTGATAGGGCAGAGATTAGATCCAGAGATTAGATCCCAGGTCCTCTGACTCCCAGATGTGTTATTTCTACTAGGCCTCTTGGCTTCTTTGGCTGAAGGGAGGAGGAGGAGGGTGGGAGAATGGGAAGGAAGGAGGGAAAAAAAGACATCAGGAAGTAAGCAGTGAACCTCCCTAGAGGCCACCTTCATTTTCAGTTGACCATCTTTGGCCTTCCAGGCCCAACCCAACCCAAGGAATTCTTCCTGTCCCATCCTCTCCCCTGGTCTCCCTCTGCCGGGGTCTCTTCCCCCTGACCTCCCCACCTCCAGGCCAAATGCTAGACCCTCTGCCTGGCCTGGTGGATCCTGGAGACTTCTCTCATTTGTCTTCCCACCTCCCCTCCTCTTCCAGTTTCCCAAACAAAAGCCCTCGGTGAACATCATTGAAGCATGACTGCCTGCCTGCCTGCCTGCCTTCCTGCCTGTGGGAGAAGGCCTCCCCGCTCCCCTGCTCCGTCTCCGCACATCCCGGGGGGCCGGGGGGACCGGGGGCCCACAGAGCAGCTTGGAAAGAGCACACCCACCGCTGCACATTCCCGACCCCCCGACCTGTCCCATCCTGGGGGTGGCGGCTCCACAGAAAGCCTAATCCTGCAAAAAAAAAAAAAAAAGAATGGCCCGACCCTGAGGAAGAGAAGGCTCTGACAAGAGTCCGGTGGGCTGGGCAACCCCAGAAAGCTGAATCCTGCAAAAAAAAAAAAAGAATGGCCCAACCCCGAGGAAGGAGAAGGCTCTGAAAACGCTCCAGTGGGCCGGGTTACCCCATGTCCGGCTCCGGCTCCCCTGGGACCCTCCTCTTGCACCGGACCAATCTTCTGCCTTCTGCTCCCTTCAGGCCTGGTCTTCCCTTCTGGGGAAATGCACAACACACAATGGTTCCTGCCTTTCGGTCTTCACTCCCTAGGGACCGGACTGAGCTCGGCCCTGCCCGGCTTCCGACTCACACCCTTGCGACTCGAGGTCTGGGGACACAGAAGCGGGAGGAGGGATTGGGGGGGTGTGGACCCGATGGTCTTTCATTTCTTCTCCGAGGATTCCAAGGCTCCTCTCTGGGTGAGGGCATCAGGGGTCTGCCACCATCACCCCATCTCACCTCTCTGTCTGTACCCCTGTGCCCCGGGTCTCCTTGTCTCCATTACTAATGAGCAGACCGGGACCCCCAGCTCCACCAGAGACCAGAGGGGAAAGCAGGGGTGAGAAGAACACACGAGCCCGGCCCTGCCTCTCCATCTGTGGAGTGAAATCCCGTTGGTCCCATCAACCCGGAAGCCTGGTGGCTTTGGTTAGAGGCCCAGCCTGGACTGGGCCATTAACTGGCTCTTTCCTAGGGCTTGGAGAGCACTGGGAGGGTTGGGGCAGGGCAGGCCTGGCTTCCTCTCTCTCCCCGTCCCACCCCCACCCCCGATCACCCTCTTCGCCTCATGACGCCATCTCGTCCGGGGTTGAGGGAAAGCCACTGCCTGATGCCAGGGTTGCACCTCCAGGACCTGGAGGTAGAGCAGGACCAGGGGGCCTCTTGCTCTCCTGATTCACATCCAACCCCCCGTGGGGACCACACGTCCAGGTTGCCAGCGAGCGATGGGCCTCGCGACAATGGGTAGGGGGTATGGATTGAAGACACCAAAGGGGAGAGGGGTCTAGACTAACTGATCTAAGGTGCGAGGACCCTCTCTACCTTGTGTGGCACTTCGGCCAGACAGTAAGAGGCAGGCCAGCGGGCTGCGGGTCTCTGCCTATAGACAGAAGCTCCATCTCGACAACCTTAAGAAGCTCTCACTAGCCTAGGCCTTCACCGTCTCGATCCTTCTCTTCAGCCTTCCGGGAGCAGTGCGCGTGGGAGGGAGGTGGCGAGACTTAGCCCGAGGAGGGATTTCAACATCAAGGGCTTCCCCAATGCCAGCGAGGGAAGGGAGGGTTCAAATCCATTGTCGTGTAACTTCCATCCTTGCTGAACGGGGCTAGGAGGCGAGCCTCCTTAGGGGAGAGGGCAATACCTCTTGATCCAGTTAGAGCAATAACCAATTTTTAATGTACAATAAAAAACAAAAAAGCACAGAGAAGGGGCGTCCTGGCCTTTCTTTCTCCCGCCCCCCCCGCCCCCGCCACCCTGTCTTTCCTGCAGCCTGCACCGCGCGTGATGGATGGATGGGGGAGGAGGCGGAGCTGATTTTGAAGGAGAAAGAGTCGATCGTTTCCCTCCATCTCCTCTCGCGGCGCCCGGGGAAGGTGCCCGCCAGCAGGACCCGGAGCTGAAGTGGAGCGGAGCCTGAGGCGGGAGGATGAAGGGGGGAAACTGGGACAGATGGGGGTGGCATGTGCAGGAGGAGAAAATAGCTGCTCCATCATCATCTTAGGGGAGACAGGCCCCCGACCCCCACTGCCAAGAAAGTCAGGTGGGGGGACGGGAATGGGGAGAAGAGAGGACTGGGGGAGAGAAGGAGGTCTGATTCTGGGGGTGCTGGATTTCTGAGATACAGACTCCCCACCTCTGGTCATCCCATAGGGCTTGTGTTTTCAAGAGAGAGGGAGGAGGGTGAGGGAGAAAAACAGGAGCCCAAGGTAGCTCTCCCTGGTTCAATATTCACAGCGCGCGGTTCCTGGCAGTAAAAGGAACAACATTATGTTCCGCCCGGCAGACTGTAAGGTAGAGTAATGATGCTGTTAGCAAGAGTCGCTGGGGGCCTGGGCGCCTCCGCTCCCTGCCCAGAAAGAGAGCAGGCGAGAGTGCCACCAGGCAGCCAGGCAGTCAATCGTATTTACTGAGCACATCCCGTGTGCAGAGCACTGTACTTAGCACTCGGGAGAGTACAGTGTAACAATAAATTGATACATTCCCTGCCCACAGTGAGCTGACAGACCAGGGGACTGCGGCCAGGCAGGTTGACCCTCGGGGGTGGGGGCAAGGCCAGAGACTCCAGTGTGTCCCCAAACCCTCCCAAGGATGGGGTTGAAGAGTGGGGGTTAGAGCTCCACTGGAGAGGAAGGAAACAGAGCCTAGGCCTAGGAACCAGGCCCCGCTCTGCCATTTGCACACTGTGTGACCTTGGGTAAGTCACATAGCTTAGATTATGAGCCCCATGTGGGTTAGGGACGGTGTCTGAAGTGATCAGCGTGGCTCAGTGGAAAGAGCACAGGCTTGGGAGTCAGAGGTCATGGGGTTCGAATTCCGGCTCTGCCACTTGTCAGCTGACTGTGGGCAAGTCATTTAACTTCTCTGTGCCTCAGTTACCTCATCTGTAAAATGGGCGTTTAGGTTGTGAGCCTCACGTGGGACAACCTGATGACCCTGTATCTACCCCAGCGCTTAGAACAGTGCTCTGCACATAGTAAGCGCTTAACAAATGCCAACATTGTTGTTGTTGTTGTTGATCATCTTGTGTCTGCCCCTTAATACAGTGCTGGGCAGATTAGTAAGCGCTTAACAAATGCCATCATCATCCTAGCTTCTCTGTACCTCAGTTTCCTCACCTGCAAAATGGGAATTAAATATCTCCTGCTTAGACTGGGTGCCCCCTATCAGAAAGGGACTCTGACTGATCCGATTGTCTTGTCTCTACCCCAGTGCTTAGTAAAGTGTTTGGCACATAGCACTTAACAAATACCACAGTTATTAATATTATTATTACTATAAGGAAACATAGTGAATAGAGCATGGGCCTGGGAGTCAGAAGGTCATGGGTTCTAATCCTGGCTCCTCCACTTGTCTGCTGTGTGGCCTTGGTCAAGTCGATTCACTTCTCTCTGCCTCAGTTCCCTCATCTGTAAAATGAGGATTGAGACTGTGAGTCTCACATGGGACAGGGACAGTGTCCAACCCAGTTTGCTTGTATCCACCCCAGTGCTTAGTACAGTTCCTCTCACATAGTAAACGTTTAACAAATATCACAATTATCATTATTATTATCTATCAGTCTTGGGCAGCCCAGGGGAATGTTGTACTGGGGTTGTGGGGGCTGGGAGGCAATAGAGAGGGTGTCGGGAAGACCTGGACCGCTCGGCCTTCGCTTTTCCGCTCCTCTACTCCCCTCCCCCTTAGGCCCGATGTGGAGGCGGGATGGTGGTGAGAGAATTACGGCACTCATTTAGCTCGTTGCCGGGAGTGTTTCGGTAGGGAGGCTGAGAGTGCACAAAGCGAGGAGAGAGGGAGCACTTAGAGCTGAAATTACGGCTGCTCGCTCCTCGGTAAAACCCTCCAACCTCACACGATCTCATATTTCCTCACTTTCCCGCTGCCGTCGAGGGCAGGACCGAGTGCAGGGATGGGGCAGTTGGGTGAGGGCGGGGGGTGCGGGGGGTCACGGAGAAGGCACACCTGTGCTGGCTGCTTTGTTCTCTCCACAGCCAGCCAGCTGCCCTCCTGTTCCCCGGGCGGGGGAAGGACAGGGCCCGCGGACAGAGACAACCCCCTCCCTGGGTTATTTTTGAAACCGCAGATGCCACGCGTTGTTGTATTCAGATGGCTCGATTGCATGAGAGAAGAAATGGCCCCCAGCGAAAACTCCCATTTTTCCATCAAGCCTTTTATACAAGAGCTATATGAATGCAGCAGGAACGTGCTTTTGGGGGTCGTGCAGGGGAGAGGCAGAGGAGCCTAGACTCCCAGCTGCCGAGAAGTGTGGCAAGTCATCCCGTCCAGTCCCCCGCCTCGAAGCAGCTCTTAACATAGGTTCAGAGCATCCTGCCCACAGGACCACAATTTGGAGGGGAGAGAGGATGGTGGAAAATCAGGAGTTCTGATTGCAGGAACACAGTCCTGGCTGATCATTTAATGTGTTCTGAGGCACTCAATCAGCTCTCCCCCTCCTACCTAACCTCGCTTCTCTCCCACTACAACCCAGCCCGCACACTTTGCTCTTCAAACATCAACCTACTCACTGTACGTCGATCACATCTCTCTCGCTGTTGACGCCTAACTCAAATCTTCCCTCTGGCCTGGGACTCCCTCCTCCTTCATACCTGACAGACTCGGCTCTCTCCATCTTCAAAACCCAATTAAAATCATATCTTCTCCAAAAAGGCTTCCCCGACTAACCTCTCATTTCCCCATCCTATTTGCCCTTCCTTCCGTGGCATCTATTTGCACTTGAGGTCTGTGATCTTACACACTGTGACATTCATCCCACCCTCGGCCCCACAACAGTTATGTACATATCCTTGCACTCCGTCGCCTTCCACTATCTATAATTTATTTTAACGTCAGCCTTCCCCTCTAGACGGTAAGCTCCTTGAGGGCAGGGATTGTTCTTACCAACTCTATTGTAGTGTACTCTCCTGACAGCTTAGTCCAGTGGTCTATACACAGGAAGCCCTCAAAAAATATATCTGTAATTTATTTATTTATTTATATTAATGTCTGACTCCCCCTCTAGCCTGTGAGCTCGCCAGTGGTAGGAATGTGTCTGTTTGCTGTTATATTGTACTCTCCCAAGCACTTAGTATAGTGCTTTGCATACAGTAAGCGCTCAATAAATATGATTAAATGGAGTGAATAAATACCATCTATTGATCACCCCAAAAATACCCCCAAAACCTCACTCCCTGGTATCACCCACTATCATTGGCTTTGAACGAGGTCTGATGGTTCACACAGCCAAGATACTGGCTCGGGACTTTTCATTAATCAGTAATGGTATTTATTGAGTCCTTGGGAAAGTACAATATAATTCAGTTGGTAGAAGTGATCCTTGCTCACGAGCTTAGAGTCTATCGTGGGATGCAGATGTTAAAATAGGTTAAGGCTAAGGGAATTTTAATTTAGGCTGGTCCAGCTAACGCTTTGTATGATTTCAGAACAACTGCCTGCTCCTGCCCTCACCATCCCCACCGCCGCCCCCGATAAACTCGTCCTCTAGACTTTAAGCTCGCTGTGGGCAGGGAGTGTGTCTGCTTCTCGTTATATTGTACTCTCCCAAATGCTTAGTATCTATCTATCTAGTGTTCTGCACACAGTAAGCCCTCAATAATTATGATTGAGTGAATCCCCACCACCACCCCTGCCATCCCCCCACAACCCCCCACCATCTCCACCGCTGCCTCTGCCCCCACCTTTTCCTTCTAGGAAGCAGGGGGAAGCAGCTCAACAGGTGCCAGTGGGAGCCAGGAGGCGCCAGGATCAAGGCCAGAGTCCCATTTGGGAGCTGAGAGGGAGCACCCTGGAATGAGAGCCTAATGGTGAAGAAATTCCATGAGAGGGCCTGGAACTGGTGGAATTCGCCCCCTCAACAGGTGTCGGGAAGGCCAAGGCAGGGCTGCTCAGCCAGTTGAGCGGCTGGCTGGCTGGCTGGCTGGTTGAGGGAGGTGGATTGGAGCAAAGTTTGCACCTAGGGTTACAATCCAGCCTGAGACACAGGCACTAAAATAATTAATTACAGACAAGAGAAAGAAGGAAAAGGGGGACTTTACATGAGATTATTATAACTATCAAGTGCCGACGAGTCATTTCCGATTCACAGCGACTCTATGGATATACTTTCTCCAGAAAGTCCTGTCTTCTGCCATAATCTATAACCTTGCTAATGGTTCTTCCATTATCGTTGTTATGATACATGAGATTAGTGCTTAAATAATATGGTGTGTATGATACGTATGTAAGCGTTTTGAGAGCTCGAGAGGACTTCAAAGTTTCAGAGGTGCAGAAGTTCTAGAGTGGCACTGGTGGGCATATAATCTAGGGAGATTTTAAATTAGTTGGGGAAGGCCTCCTGGAAGAGGAGATGTGATTTCAGAAGGGCAAGTGAGGTAGAAAGATGGACATAGGAAGTAGGGGAGGGGAGTCCAGGTACCTGGGGGAAGAGGGAGGTAAAATGTGGGGTGTGTGAGCAAGAAGTCAGCAGCACGAAAGCAGAAAACAAGGACTAGTGGAAAGAGCTCTGTCAGTTGCCTGCCGTATGACCTTTGGGCAAGTCACTTCACTTCTCTGGGCCTCAGTTCCCTCATCTGTAAAATGGGGATTAAGACCGTGAGCCCCATGTGGAACATGAATTGTGTCCTAACATATTAACTCTTGTATTTATCCCAGTGCTTAGTACAGTGCCTGGCACTTATTAAGTGCTTAACAAATGCCATTTAAAAAAATAAGGACTCAAAATATGATGGATTGATTGAAAGAAATTGTGGGCCACCCTTAGTCTTATCACGCCTATGTCTCCAGGGATGGGATTCTAGTGTCTTATCATACGGAGTCAAGACGATATTCCTCTGTTCAAATGAACACCTTCTTGCAGCATTTAAATCCATTGGTTCCATGGTCTGAGAGATTCAGAGAGAGGAAGGGGGACAGAAAAACCTGTTCCCCTTCCGTGCTGCTGAGACCGCTGGCATGAGGCAGTGGTGGTGCGGGGTTGGGGGAGACAAGATGAGAGAAAGGAGACCAGGCAAGATGCAAACCCCAATCTCCTGGCCCTAGCAAATGGGGGCTTGGCACCGGAAGCTTGTTATGGGTAGGGAACATCTGCTATATTGTACTCTCCCAAGTGCTTAGTACAGTTCTCTGCACACAGTAAGAGCTCGATGAATACGGCTGATTGACAGGAAGGAGCTACTGACTTGGCTTTCTGTCTTCATGGGATGTTTCCTTGTCAACGGCGTTTCCTTGTCAGCTCGATCAAGTCCTTAGAGTGATTAGTTCCCCCTCTAGACTGTAAACCCATCAAGGGCAGGGAAGTTATCTACCAATTCTGTCATATTGTGTGGTCCCAAACACATAGTACAGTGCTCCGCACCCAGTAAATGACAAATGCAATTGATTGATTGGGATAATAATAATAATTGTGACTTTTTTAAGAGCTTACTATGTGCTAGACACTGTACTAAGATCTGGGGTGGTTACGAGAAAGGCAAGGTCGGACACAGTCCCTGTCCCACGTGGGGCTCACTGTCCAAATAGGTGTTCCTTAATGGGCTGGCCACAGAGGAGCAAATGGCTCACTTGACACTGGGAAGAAGGTGCAAGTCCTCACCTTCACCATCACCCTCTACCCTCGCCCACCCTCAGCCCCCGGCCCCAGGCTCAGAGAGGAAGCCGTGATGGGTTTGGGGGATGTTTTTCTCTTTGCCGAGGAATACCGTATTCACTGTAGGGGAACAACTTTTTCCTCCCCCAGCCCAACAGATTCAATTAGGCTGCCAAATCTCAGGAGAAACAGGGGGCTGTGAGCAGAAAGGGAATGTGACTGTCACATTCTCCAGCTCTCCCATCATTCATCTGGTTTGGCTTCTGCAGGAGCTCCTGTTACAAAGTCCACCCTCTCACACACACACACACACTCAAGCCACACATAAACACACCACCGCACACGAGCAACAGCACACAACGCCGGAATGAGCGGCAAACCATTGTCCTCTCACCCCTCAAGGGCTTCTGGTGACGCGAGGGAGGTCTGCTCGGGCGAGGAATCGGACTGCAGTCTCACCTCGGACAGCTGCGACCCCTGTGCCCTCCCCGTCCCCGAGTCTGGATTTATCTCCCGCCCTTCTGCGGCCCACAGGGCCAGTTTTATCAGCTATGCCCATCGCTGCCCCGTCAAATGAGTGAAGTACTGAGGCTGGCTCCCTCCAGAAACCACTGTGTTTTCTGGAGGGCACTTCCTCCTCACTTCACCTGGTGGAATCCAAGACACCCGGGCCCAGCAGGCTCTCCGAGGGGGGACTTTAGGGCTGGTACTCAGAAGGCAGTCGTGGCTCCTCTTCCCAAGATGGCAAAGGGCTCCCCCACGCAGAGGGGTCGGCTCCTCACCAGCAGTGAAACCCGGCCTGACTCCACAGACTGACCCATCCGGGGCTGGGCCACAGCTTAGTGCAGAGGCCGACGGTGGAAGTCCAGCGGGAGGCACAGTTCTGTTAAGAAACAGAAGATTCGACTTCTCTGTCAACCATTAAGTCAGTTTTGTTTTTTGGGTTTTTATGGTATTTGTTAAGTGCTGATTTACAGAAGCAGAGTGGCCTAGTGGATATAGCATGTGCCTGGGAGTCAGAAGGACCTGGGTTCTAATTCCAGCTGTGCCACTTCTCTGTTGTGTGACCCTGGGCAAGTTGCTTTACTTCTCTGTGCCTCAGTTACCTCATCTGTAAAACGGGGATTAAAACTGTGGGCCCCACGAGGGACAAGGACTCTGTTCAAGACAATTTGCTTGACTTCACCCCCACACTTAGTACAGTGCCTGGCGCATAGTAAATGCTTAACAAATATCACAGTTATTAGTAGTATTACTTTTTTATTATTATTGTTATATGTCAAACATGTTCTAAGCACTGGGGCAGGTGTGAGTTAATGAAGTCAGGCACAGTCCCTGTTCCACATGCGGTTCACAGTCTAAGTAGGAGGGAGGACAGGTATCCCCATTTTACAGATGAGGAAACTGAGGCCCAGAAAGGTGAAGTGGCTTCCCCCAGGTCACACAGAAGACAAGTGGTGGATCTAGGATTAGAACCCAGGTCCTTGTGACTTCCGGGTCCAGGCTCTCTCCAGTAGGCAACGCTGCTTCAGTTTCCCAAAATGCATCATTCCAGGCAGCGCCTGGCCTCCTGAGAAGACTGGGGGGAGATGGATCGGGGTTGGAGGGAGTCTGCAAAGAGCAGCTCGCCGCCCCGGTTCGGTTAAGAGGCAGATGGTATGAGCCACAGTGTCCAAAAGTACCTTTGGCTGGCGAGTGCTGAGGCGGCCACGACATTTCTTTGGCAAGGAAAAGAGGGGAAGGAAAGACACCTGCCCCATGGCCCTCCCGAATCTGAAGGTGGGCCCAGCTGACAGGAATGGGCACTGGGCCCCCCGCCCGCCCCACCAGCAAAGGCTGCAGGAAGCAATTCAGCAGGGCAGCAGGGAGCTTGGCTCCCCCTCCACGACGGGAAGCGCTCAAGCTGTCAGCAGAAGCCCCCGCGTCGCTGCCTGGAGAGACCGAGGTGCCCTTTTCCTTTTCCCGTTTTTCCCTTCCCCTCCTCTGTTACGCCCTGGAGAAGTTGAATGAGATTTCTGTTTTTCCATCCCCGTCACTTCCCAGAAATGCCAAATGCCTGGTGGATCTATTTTGTAGGTGTTTCTATGTGTCAAGCAGCGTTCTAAGAGCTGGGATTGATTCAGGTCAGTCAGGTCGGACACAGTCCCTGTCCCACATGGGCCTCACAGGCTACGTAAGAGGGATGACAGGTATTGAGTCTATTTTGAAGACTGAGGAACTGAGGCTTAGAGAAGTGAAACAATTTGCCCAGGTCACACAGCAGGGAAGCGGCAGGGCCAGGATCAGAATGCAGGTCCTCCCACTCCCCTGCCTTAATCCTGACTCTGCAATTGGTTTGCTGTGCGACCTTGGATAAATCACTTCACTTCTTAGAGCCCCAGTTCCTCAACAGTAAAATGGATTCAGTACCGTCCTCCTTCTTACTTAGACTGTGAACCCCATGTGGGAAAGCGACTTTGTATGACCTAATTGATTTGAATCTATCCAGTGCTTAAAACGCTGCTTGACACATAGAGACCTTGAGCAATTCACTTCTCTTCTATGGGCCTTAGTCACCTCATCTGTAAAATGGGGATTAAGACTGTGAGCCCCAGCTGGGACATGGACTCTGCCCAACCCAATTATCCTATACCTACCCCAGAACTTATTATAGTGTGTGGCACATAGTAAGCATCTAACAGATACCATCAAAGAAAAAATGAGGACTTAAGGAAGCCCACTGAGACTAGTTGTGCTCTGCAGGGGATTCTCTCTAAAAGAGTGGTTGTTCCTATCAAGAAAGAGAGAGCAGGAAACAATATAAATAAGGGTAATGAGTGCTGAGTGTGTGTGTAGGGGGTGTGTGTGTGCACGTGCATGTGTGCACTTTGCACAGAGTGAATCCCCAGAAAACATTTTAAAGGCTTCATTAGCTGGGGACAAGCCAGATGTCAATTTCAAATCTCTTCTTTTTATGCCATTCGAACACCTTTATTTTCCTTTCAGTTCAGTAGCATCCTTTTGGCCCCAGCTACCTATTTAGCAGCCAAGTATTTTATGACTCTGGAGGTCTAGAAACTCCCCAGTGAGCTTCCTCAGGGAGCGATGGCTAACCCAAGACCAGGCAGAGAGAGCAGCAGGGGACAGTCAGAGCATCTCCGGTCTCCCCCTGTCGCCGTCAGCCCACGGGGCTTCATCATCTATCCCAGCTGGAAGTGGCTCAGGGCAAGGGTGCTCCCAATCAGAATGAAATTCCCAGAGCAGATAAATAGCCGCGGGAGTCCCACCACACTGGGTTGAGGGAGGTTGAAACTTTGTTGGCTTGGAGGAGTCATTAGTTAGGTATATTTATGGAGTGTTTATGGTGTGCAGGGTACTGTACTAAGTGCTTGGGAGAGTACAGTGCAAAATAAACAGGTATATTCCTTATCCACAGTGAACTTACAGTCTAGCACTGTGCCTAAGGGCTTTCCCAATGACTGTTAGTTACTTGGTCAGTCAAGTGTATTTATTCATTCAAGAGTATTTATTGAGTGCTTACTATGTGCAGGGCACTGTACTAAGTACTTGGAATGTACAATTGGGCAATAAAGACAATCCCTGCCTAATGATGGGCTCCTTTATTGAATCCTTGCCATGTGCAGAGCACTGTGTTAAGCACTTGGGAGGGTACCATTGTAATTAGTATTTATTGAGTGCTTGCTGTGTGTAGAGCACTGTGTTAAGTGCTTGGTAGAGTACCACTGAACAATAAAAAAGACATTCCCTGCCCACAATGAGATTGCAGTCTAGAGGGGGAAACAGACTGATAGGGAGTATAGAAATCCCCTAGGAGAGAAGATGCAAAATCCTTTCAGATTGGCTTTCTCAGCCCAGGGCTTCTTTCTGCCTCATCTCAGAGGTCTGGAGGATGGCCCAGCTTTGGTGATTTTATTCGCTAGGGCAAGAAATAGAGATGGCTCAGGACAGAGCTTGGTCTCAATTAAGTTTGAGTAGACTAGTTAGCATGGGGTTGTGGGCCAAAGAGTTGCTGGAGGATCCAGGAGTGGGGCACCCACAAAAGCTGCTGCCCAAATGGCCAGCTCTTGGAAAGGAGTGGATGTCTTGTCTGCTGGGCATCAGGAAGTGACGAGAATCTGCCTGGCTTCCAGATGATGGAGACGGCCTTCTGATCAGGTGCTGTGGGTTGGGCTGGGAATTTCAAGGAAAAATTGGAGGCAACATGCAGTACCTGTCTGCCAGCAGTGAAAAGGGAAACCGAGCCCTGGAGAAGTGGACCACCCCCGCGTGGCCTTGAGTAGACCTGCTTTCACACTCAAAGTGGATGAGGGGCTGTGTCTGGGAGGAGTTATTGGGGCCCAAAGAGCCAAGCTTCTTAATAATTATGGTATTTAAGCACTTAGTACTATGTACTAAGGCACTTCTTAGAACTCCCCTCACTGCCAGAGGGTGATGGAAAGAAGTGGGGTGGAAGCATCAAATTTAGTATCCTCAACCATCTGCCCTTTTGGCTCATGTGCCCAGGTTAGAGCAAACCTGATTGTCCCTGATCATTTATATTAGTCATAAATGAACACATGAATAGTCCCCCTGGAAGGAAAACTTTTATTCAGGATAGTTTTTTGCTGCTGCGAGTCCTGGTTAGGCACTAGTCCCATTGGGATTTCCAAGGCACGTCATCTCCAACCACTTAAAATCTCTCCTGATGGGGTCTTGTCCGTTTGCCGGTTTTGCTTGGCTTTTTCCAAGGGCTTCTGAATCCTGGTAGGTCGCCGATGTTTTCGTTGCTGATCCGTTTAACCTGAAAGGGAGGTGGGAAACGGCATTTCCATTTCAGAGCTAAGGAGACAGAGGCTCAGGGAGGTGGAGTTTTTGTTTGGGTTTTTACAAAGCTGCTTCCATAGCCTGGCTCGGGAGGGGACCCGAGGCTGGGGTTGCCACAGCCCATCCTGGCAGTCTTCTAGAGGAAGGAATAGTGTCAAGTCCCACTCAACGGCAACCAGAGGACTCTAAATTGGCTATTTGGTGGCAAGATGGGGGTGTGATGTGGAACCATCCCATCGTCTCCAACCTTAGAACTGACCTAATTAACTTGTACCTACACCAGTGCTCACTACAGTGCTTGCTACACAGTAAGTGCTTAATATCTTTTTTGAAAAAAAAAAATCTCACCTACCTGAGGGAGATGCCCAGTGGTTACTGCCCTCTGCAGTCCTGGGCCCTGAACTCAGTAGAGGTCACTTTGTCCACTGAGTCTCCCTGGTCATTTAAGGAAGCTGTAATTCCCAAGAGTCAGTAATTAGGTGCTGGTGAGGGAACTAATCAATGAATGGTACAGATGGAGTGCTCACTGTTTGTGGAGAGCTGTACTAAACGCTCAGGAGAGTACAATATTCTTGTTGCTCGTTGTCTATTGTGCTTGCCCGAGCACTTCTTGCAGTGCTCTGCATACAATAAGCGCCCAATAGAAATCACTGATTGATTGTAGGATTTGGTAGTAGATTCTGCCTCTCACACAATCCCAGCTTCCCAGAGGTTTCCCAGGTCAAAGGGCCAGCTTTGCTTTGCTAAGGGAGATGCAGGAAAGGAGGTGCACTCCATCACCCAGGTCTCCAAATGGAAAGGTCAATGGTTCCCAGGCTGCACGTGGGGTCGGTTAATCCATCGACCAGTGGTATCTATTGAGTCCTCACTGCATGCACTGTACTAAGCGGTCCATTCCTGGAGCCGTTCGTATCCCCCGGCTCGCCAACCAAGACCGGTCCCACGCGCCTCAGCCCGCCCCGCTGAGAGGAAGACGCACAAACTGGCCTCTCAGGGAGCCGTTCAATCAATTTTCGACAGTGCTGATGGCAAGAGGCCTCATCCTGCAACTGCGGGAGGTGAGCGTTTGGCAACAATACAGAGGAGAAGCGTTCTTCCATGCTGCTCAGGACGTGCAGTGGCGGAGTTAATGGCCTGAGAAGGCAGGTTTGCGGCAAGCAGATGTTTGGGTTGGGCCAAGAGGAAACCCATTAAGGAGAGAAGAGGTGGAATGGATAAACAGAGCCACACCTTCCCTCGGCCCGACTTCTCGTCAGTGTCTCGAATTGATGGGACCAACGAGCAGCCCGGGAGAAAGCTTGGCACCAACACGGGCTACAAGGCAAACCTCTTAACTGGCGGAGAGGAGGCTGCCGGCCTTCACTGACGATTGCAACCAAGGGGGTGGAGCATCTTCTGAAAAGACATTCTCCAAGATTGACTTGTAATGGGGCCTCAAACCCTTTGCTGATGTCTGGCAAGTAACTTCTGGCTTCACCCTCTGTCTTTCTCTCTCTATCATTGTGAAAACCTCCTATTGATGTTTGTAACCACCTCGGGTGGTACAAACCGGTCTGTTACCTAAGCTGGGCACACGGAGGCCACATCCTGGGGACTCCCAGCCGATGTGGGGTGATTCAGTTCAGCTCCGCCTAGGCACCTGTGCCTCCATCTTTCATTCCTTCAATCGTATTTATTGAGCATTTACCATGTGTGGAAGCACTGTACCGAGCACTGCACAAAATAACAATAAACAGACACTTTCCCTGCCACAGCGAGCCTGGTACCCACCACCAGGACCACCCACCCTCCCTCTCCCTCTGACACCTAATTTTAGAATCGCCCGCCAGGCCCCGCTCCAAAGAGCTTATCACCCGCCTGGGCATCAGGGTTCTAAAACCAGCCCAGGGTGAGGAGGGGGAAAGTACATGTTTGAGAAGCAGCATGGCCTGTGGCTAGAGCATGGGTCCTGGGAGTCAGAAGGACCTGAGTTCTAACCCCAGCTCTGCCACCTGTCTGCCATGTGATCTTGATCAAGTCATTTCACTTCTGTGCTTGTTACCTTATCTGTGAAATGGCGACTGGGACTGTGAGCCCCATGTGGGACAGGGACTGGTGTCCAACCCCAATTTGCTTACTATCGCACTCCAACGCTTAGTATGGTGTCTGGCACTCAACAAATACCACAGTCATCATCAAGTAGCCCTGGGGGTGGGGATGTGGTTGAGGGCCTCCAGGGGGCAAAACAAGATTTTCACCTCCACAACCAGCTGAGTAATAATAAAAACAATAATTATTATTATTATGGTATTTAAGTACTTATGTGCCCAGCACTGTACTAAGCACTGGGATGGATACAAGCAAATTGGTTGGACACAGTCCCTGTCCTATGTGGGGCTCACAGTCTCACTTCCCATTTTATAGATGAGGTAACAGACACAGAGAAGCTAAGTGAGTTGCCCAAGGTCACCCAGCAGACCAGTCAGGATTAGAACCCATGACCTTCTGACTCCCAGGCCCGTGCTCTATCCACTACACCATGCTGCTTCTCTCAGTGGGGGTGGTCAGCGACGCGGATGACAGACAAATACTGTCTCTGTCCCTCGTGGGGTTCACGGTCTACATAGCCTGGGAGGATCCCCAGGGCTCATTTGTGCAGTGAAACACAAAATGCAATCCATGAGGAGATTGAGGTGTTTCCCCAGGCAGCCTAATTTGGAGGCCTGATGGTTTCTGCTCCCTCTCATTAGCAGCATTCTCAAAGCCAGGTAATTCTGGCAATGGAGTCGGCAAAAAGTTGCAGAATTGTTCTCTGACTGTTTTGCTTCCATGGTGTCCTAAGCAGCATTCTGAGATCTCTCACCAGCACTTTGAGGTCTTAGGAAGATGGACACATTAGTTGTGTTTTTGAAAAATCCAGGCCATTTCCTCTGCCTGCAGAATCCCCCCAAGAAGGAAGCAGATCTGAGCTCCCGTCTGATCTGGAGCCCCAGTTGCAATTCTAAGGCAGGGCCTCCCCAGCCTAAAGCCAAGGGAGCAGTTGGCAATTATCCAGTTAATGTGATCAACGTAGTCAGCCAAATTGCCAAACGGTCGGCCCCAAAGCGGATCTTTTTTTGGCCTGAGTGATTTGTTTTGGCTCCCTACCAACCTAAATTCACCAGGTGTTGCCAGCTCTCCCCTTCTCTCTGTGCCATTTGGTCCATTGATGGGTGCCAATTTTTAATCCTGAGGCTGGGTTTGAACGGAGAAGGGGGACAGATTGGGGAGCATTGTGGAAACTGATTGAACGGCATCATGAGAGGGCAGTCTCTGCAGCTTTCCTCTCAGTGACCAGCGTGAGTGCACGGGACTTGTCTGGTGGGGGGTGGGGACGAGTGGCTCCAGGATTGGGCAGCTTAGCATTGCAGCGCTTAGTACAGCGCTCAACACAGTCTGTGTGCAATTGACTCGATGCCAAGAGCCAGCTGGGAACGAGGCAAATAGGCCAGAAGGAGCTGGAGGCAGCCTGCTGAAGTCTTCCTTTTCCTCTTCCGGTATTTATTGAGCATCTACTATGTGTCAGGCACTGTACTAAGCGCTGGGGTAGATGCAAGTTAATCAGGTTGGACACAGTCCCTATCTCACATAGGATTCACAGTCTTAATACCCATTTTAGAGAGGAGGCAACTGAGGCACAGTGAAGTGACTTGCTCCAGGTCACACAGCAAACAAATGGTGGAGCTGGGATTAGAACCCAGGTCCTTCTGTCACCCAGGCCCGTGCTCTGTCATTGATGATCTCCAGCCTCACCCAACCTAGTTCATCAAGGGTGGGGTCTCATGTGATGCAGTGAAATTCTGAACAGGCGTTATGCATTTTTAATTTGAAAGGGAGAGAGAGAGGCGATGATTAGCTTGTCTCTCGCATGCTTCCCTGCACTACTTATGCTGCATTCAGAAGCCAGAAAGCCCCCCCCCCCAACTTAGCTACGCAGCTGTTCCCACTGCCCCATCGAGAAGCAGTGTTATCGGCTGCCCGAAACCCGCGACCAGCTACAACTGCCAGCTGATGGAGGCGCCAGAAGGGAGGGAGGGAGAGGCCATCTTTGGAAGGCGAGGATCTGACAGCCGCTTTGGAGCTTTTTTTTTTTATGGTATCTATGTACTTGTTTTGTGCCAGGCACTGCTGGGGTAGATAAGCTAATCAGGTTGGACACAGTTCCTGTCCCCCGTGGGACTCTCAGTTTTAACCCCCATTTTACTGATGAGGGAACTGAGGCCCAGAGAAGTGAAATGAGTTGCCCGGGGCCACATAGACAAGAGGTGGAACTGGGATTAGAATACGGGTCCCTTTTTTTGTTTTTCCTTTATGGCATTTAAGCACTGACTATGTGCCAGGCACTGTATGAAGTGCTGAGGTAGATACAAGTTAATCAGGTTGGGCTCACAGCCTTAAATCCCCATTTTACAGATGAGGTAACTGAGGCCCAGAGAAGTGAAGTGACTCTCCCAAGGTCACACAGCAGACAAGTGGCAGAGCCGGGATTAGAACCAGATCCTTTTTACTCCCAGGCCCGGGCTGTTTCCACTAGGCCACGCTGCTTCTCTGCCACTTCAGTTCCGCCCACATGGCCCCTTTAGGAATTGCTCATCAGCTGGGACTTAGGGAGACTGGCATGGAAACCGCTGTCTCGCCAGGACCGGGGTATTTGTCGAGCCCTCCCCCTCCCCACCCCACCTCGATTTGTAATGGCTTCTAATGAATTGGACAAAAAGGCCCAGTCTGAAGAGCCTGGAAAGTCTTCACAGCTTTTCGAGAGCTTCGGCCCAGGTGCCAAGCAGAAAGAAAAAATTGGCAATATCCGGCTTGGGCTTTAAACGCCGCGGGCCAAACAGAAGAGGAAACGGTCTCTCACCAAGCACCACTCGGCCCCCTGAGCACTTCAGCAAGGAGCTTTCAAGCCGCCCACGTCTAGTACATATTTTACACATAAACCCCGCACCGAACAGCAGGTTTACATTCATCAACAACACGGTGGATCGCGGAGCAACAAGATTCTTACATCCACGCGATGCTGACTGAAGAACCAGCCAGTGGCATGCCTGGGATTACCCTCTGGATAGTGGCTCAGTGGAGCCGCCCCAGAAGCCAGAGAGCTCAGACTGAGGAAGACCCCGTGGAGTGAGCGTTACTGGACAGCTCTGTGGGGAGCCAAAAATCCGACCCGTCCCAGGGCTCTGGATCACAGCGTCCAAGGCCAGACTGGAGCTGGTCCAAGTTGGAGGTGACCCGAGGATGAAGTGGAAGTGGCCCAGGGCGCCTTTCCAGGAGGCAGTGGCCCTGTGGCCCAGGCGGTGCTGCACCCAGGGGCTGCTAGGAGTCAGAAGCGAGCGACTAATTGTGCATGGGTGTGCCCAAGCATGGCCGTGGAGTCAATCCTATCTGGTCGGGGCAGGATCCTAGCCAGCCAATCAATCACTCAATCCAGGGGGTTTGCTGACCCCTCGCTTGGGTGCAGAGCACTGTGCTAAGTGCCTGGGAGAGTACGATGCAACAGAGTTAGTAAAAAAAAATCACTGCCCTCAGGCCTGCCCTAGAGAAGCAGCGTTGCCCAGTGGATAGAGCATGGGCCAGCTGGGTTCTAATCAAGGCTCTGCCATTTGTCTGTTGGGTGACCTTAGGCAAGTGATTCATTCAATAGTATTTATTGAGCGCTTACTATGTGCAGAGCACTATACTAAGCGCTTGGAATGTACAATTCGGCAACAGATAGAGACAATCCCTTAAATCACTTTGCTTTTCTGGGCTTCAGTTCCCTCATCTGTAAAATGGGGATTAAAACTGTGAGCCCCATTTGGGATGTGGAATGTGTCCAACCTGATTAGCTTGTATCTACCCCAGCGCTAAGTGCAGTGCTTAACAAATACTATTTGGATAAAAAGGAGCTTACAATCTAGCTGGGGAGGTAGACACTAAAATAAATTACATATTGGGAAAGGAGCAGAGCATAAGGATATGAAGTGTGGGGGTGGAGATGAGGTGAATAGCAAATGGCGTAGGGGGAGACGCAACGACTCAGGACTAAAACATTCTAAATGGGGGCACAGAGGGACATCCAAACCGGCCCTATCCGGCTTGGGGGGGGGGGCGAACTTGACCCCATCCAGGGCCCTCCTTTACTTACTCGAAAAGCTCTTCAAAAGCCTCCCCCACCCAGCCCACTGGTACCTTGGCTAGGAGCCTCTGACTTGGGCATGTTAGTTGAGACACCCTGAAGACATAACCTCTTCTTGGTTTTCTCATCATCTAGTGCACCTGCTTGACTCTTAACCCTTAAAGAAATAAATCAGGAAAGGAAAATGATGTTATTTCATCTAAACAGTGCCTCAAAAAGAAAAGAATCCAGACAGAGAGGCCACTCCACCGTGGGGTCAGGCCAGTTTTTATTTGAGTGCTATTTTCTGGAGGAAAATTACTTTTTGTGACTCAAATCTGTCTCACTTTCAGACTCAAGCAAACATTAGCCAGGACTAGGAGGGATCTAGAGAGACTAAAATGTAAGCTCCTTGTGGGCAGGGACCGTGTCCATCAACTCATCCGTACTGTACCTTCTCAACCGCTTAGTACTGTGCTCTATAAACAGTATAACACTCAAGAAATGTCATGGGTGGATTGGAGGCCACGGACCACTCGTCCCACCTCAGACTTCATCCTGGTTAGGCCAGCTGATGGCCCTCCGTCAGACTAGCTGGGAGTCTTTCAGGTTTTCGAGGCCTCTGCCTTATCCCCCTGCCTCCCTAACCCCCTAGGGGTTGGTTTAAAGTCTCAGAGCTACCCCGCCCCCGCCCCAAGCAGTAGTCAAGTGAGTGGCTTCTGGCCCAAACGGCTGTACTCCCCAGATTACCAGATCACCCAGGATTAACCTCTTGTTGTTTGGCTTGCCGTGCCGGGCGGCAGCTCAGAGCCAGTCTCCTTGGCATTGGCTAGTCCGTGAGGTGACCGCATTAGGGCTATGAGGAACCGTGGAGTCCGTGGATGTTTTTCAAAGCCTTTTTATATTTGCTCCCTGCAGACCTGGTGATGCCAATGATCACCCGTGGTCACAGTTTTAGGATCCACTGGCAGAAAACCACACTGAGGAACACTTTACTCCCCCATATTCCCAGGGCTTGGCATTTGAAGAGAAAATAAGAGGCAGCTGAGAGGACATTCCAAAGCAAGTAGGGAAAAGGAGGGGGAGTCAGTTGGAAACAGGATGTTTATTTGGTGTTTTTAAGACCAGTCCGGGGGCCAAACAAACTAGGTCTCTCCATAAATGTAAAATCTGGGGTTGTCCATTACTCCTGAACTGGGAGGGAGAGACAGGGCAAAGAGGGATACAAGGATGCAATTTGGAACCCACTTTAAGAAAGCACCTCGTCCTTAAAATATGCCCAACTTCTCCCAAGGGAGGACATTTGGTCCTGGGGTTGCTTCTGCACAGAGATCCTTTCATTATCCCTAGAATTATAAGATGCAGAGGGGACAATCAGGTGTCTCCAATCTGAACAGCTTAAAGCTGAACAGCGTTAAGAGAAGCAGCGTGGGTCAGTGGAAAGAGCACGGGCTTGGAAGTCAGAGGTCATGGGTTCAAGTCCTGACTCGGCCACTTGCCAGCTGTGTGACTTTGGCCAAGTCACTTAACTTCTCTGGGCCTCAGTTCCCCCATCTGTCAAATGGGGATGAAGACTGTGAGCCCCACGTGGGACAACCTGATCACCTTGTTTCCTCCCCAGCGCTTCGAACAGTGCTTTGCACATAGTAAGCGCTTAAAGAAAGGCCATTATTATTATGATGATGATGATTCCCCACTTTAAGCGGCTCCAGAGGAGCACCTGTGCTGACACTGCCATCTCCTGGCCATCCAGGGTATGGACGGTAAGAAGGAAACCAAGCCGGGTGAGGGTCAAATTCGGACTTTTCTAAAGGCCAAATTTCAAATTCAATAAACAGCAAGGTCCAGGTCTATCCGAAAAACAACTCCCTACAGCTTTATAGATGCTCTGATCCATCTTGGGCAGGTGTTGAGCGCGCCAGTCTCTAGACCGTAAGCTCGTTGTGCACAGAGAATGTGTTTATTGTTCTATTGCACTCTCCCAAGTGCATAGTACACAGTAGGCACTCAATAAATACAACTTAATGAATGAATAAATAGTATTGCTATCCTTAAACGACCCCTTCCCCAACTCTCTCACTGAGCCAGATCTCTTACAACTAGGCCGACCAGATTGTTTTTGTCGATAACTGGGCCATAATTCCAAGTTGGTCTGTCTTCCCCTTTCCTCTCAGGGAACAGAGGGCAGAGACCCAGGGAAGTGTGGGGCACAAAGTGCCGGTACCTTCTGGGAGAGCACTCCCAAGTTCCAAAATGCCACAGAACCTAAACTGGGCAAAGACAAGGGCATCCTCCATTCTGGGCACAGAATTTCAGGCCCTTGGAAGGAACTAGCAGGTGAGCGTTGGGGCAGGGTTGGCTACCCATTTCAGTCTGAACAGCTGCTAAACTGGGACAGTTGTATTTGTCAAATGACCCGAGGCAACCTTCAAAATCCAGAATTGCCTTGGCTAATTTGAGGTGTGTGGTCAGCCTACCTAAAACAGGAATGAAGAGGAGAAAAGGACATCCACAGATGGCAGGAAAACAAGGGGGGAACATGCTGCTTAGAGACATTTGGTAGGGGTGGGGGTCGCTATAGGGTTCCCCGGGGAAGCTACCTCACTTTGGGTTGGGGAACTGGAATGATTCTGCCCAGTCTTCTTTCACCGGTCCTCTCCTCCCCAGAAACATTGTGTAGGACAACCGGCTTTCATCATAGAAGAGAAAATTGAGGGTGGGGGGAACATGGAGAAACATGAGGGAAAAGGTGCATTAGATCCGAGCAAAGGAAAACTCATTCTTTGCAGCCTCATTCAGGACAGGTGGCTTCAGCCTCCTAGGGGCTTTCCCAGGCTCTGGGCAGACCTCAAGTGCCATGCCTTGTCACTGGGTTTGGATACCCCCAGCCCTGGGCTTTCCCCATATTTTAGGGCTGGGGAAGCTTCAGTGTATCCCCAGAGGGTTGCCAAACATCGTGCAAACACAAGACACCATGGCTGCATGGCAGCGCCTCCAAAAGTGTCCGCTCAGAAGTCACTTCACTTCTCTGTGCCTCAGTTACCTCAATTGGAAAATGCGGATTAAGATTGCGAGCCCCACATTGGACATTGATTGGGTCCATTCTGATTAGCTAGTGTCTAACCCAGCGCTCGGTAGTGTCTGGAATATAGTAAGGGCTTAACAAATACCATTAAAATTGAAAAAAAAAAGGAAGTTAGTAAGCAGACTGGCCCCGAAGTGACTAAAGATTGGCGGCATGAACTTACTCTGAACGATGAAGCCAGGCCTGCCGCGAACCTTGTCGTCCCCTCGGCCTCATGGCTGATGCCGCTGCTTAAAGATGGTCTCACCGCGGCTGAACTGGGGCGTTTGGATTTCAGTGCACTCCTCACCCGCTCTGAGGTCTGAGAGCACGAGGGAGCCATTTCCTTGCCATTCAGAGTAACCGCGTCCAAGCCGATCTGTTGAAGGCTACAGTCAGAAAGACAAGAGGGATTTCCTGGAGACTGGGCCCCGAGCTGAGGCGGTTCTCCTCCACTGGGAACGGTGCTACGACTCAGCTGCTGGAGGGGCAGGCCCCGAAGGGTCTTCCAAATTTAGGGCAGAAAGGCAGCATGAACCGAGCACCGGGTGGTGAGTCAGGAGACCCCAGTTCTAAGCCCACCTCTGCTACTGGCCTCGTGTGGCAAGGCATTTAACTGCTCTGGAACTCAGCTTTTTCCTATGTAAAATGGGGTTAAGATTCCTGCTCTCCTTGCCTCTTAAACTGTGAGCCCCATGTAGCCCCATGAGAAGCAGCATGGCCTAGTGGATAGAGCACAGATCTGGGAGTCAGAAGGACCTGATTTCTAATCCTAGCTCTGACGCTTGTCTGCTGTGTGACCCTGGCCAAGTCACTTCTCTTCTCTGTGACTCAGTTACCTCATCTGTAAAATGAGGATTAAGACTATAAGCCTGGAGTGGGTAGGGAATGTATCTGTTTATTGTTATATTGTACTCTCACAAGCGCTTAGTACAGTGTTCTGCACACAGGAAGTGCTCAATAAATAGGACTGAATGAAAAGACTGTGAGTCCTATGTGGCAAAGGGACTGTGTCCACCCTGATTATTTTGTATCTACGGTGCCTAGAACATAGTAAGCACTTAACAAATACCATAAAAAAAAAAGATGGGGACTGAGTCTGATCTGATTATCCCTAAATTCTCCGGTGCAACATAGTAATAGCACTTTAGTAGGCACTTAGTATTATTTTGAGCTGATCCCTCTATACCTTCAAGTAGAAGAGGGACTGTGTCCAACCCAGTTACCTTGTATCTACCCCAGCACTTAGCACAGAGCCTGGCACATAGTAAGCCCTTAACAAATACCCCCATTATCACTATTATTGTAATACCTGAGTGGAATTTTACTTAGGTCCTGATCAGCTTTTCTCCCTTGGAAAGTCTCTTTGTCTTCTTCCTCTTCTGGGCTGGCCCATCCCAAGCATTTTAAGCTACTGCAGGGATCCCTGGGCCCACCTCCGTCAAGACGGTCCTCACGAGCTGCTGGATTCAGGGCTGGGACTACGGTCCTTTTCCAAAGAGCCCTTTCTGGTCTCAAGGGTCGGTTCAACGGTTTGATGGGAATCGGCTTCTGACCATCTGGGCTAGTGATCGGAGGTAGCCTGAAGGGGATGGCCTGCCGTGCTGCTGAGCTCCAATTTAGGCCTGGGGCGTGGTGAGGTAGCTCAGAGCAACTGTTCCTCTCTGCCCCCACAACCAGGCCATCGACATCGTTTCCCAATCCTTCTCTGGGGAAGGACTGCTTGTCTTGGGAGTGGTCGTCCTTCAGGAGTTCCTGGATCTCTTCCTCGGTGTAACTGAAGGGGTCGTCATCCTCTTCGCCATCGGGGAGGTCCAAGAGGGTGTCGTCTAGCCCATCTTCATCCTGTTCAAATGTACCCCGAGAAGGGACTGAGACAGGGCCTTTGGGCAGAAGAGAGGGGGTGACGGCCTCCTTAGGCCCCAGGTCATCTGAACAATCAGAGGAGTTTCCAGAGAGGAACAATTCTAGGGGAACCGGCGGCAGTTTCTCAGCGGGACGGGGGACACCATTCAACCGATTCGGACATGGCTTTTTGGGAGCCTCTTGCTGGGGAAATCTCTCTGGCAAATCTAAAACCCTTTTGGCCCCAGGGAGTGACACTTTAAAAGGGATTTTAACATCCTGCATTGAGCTAAGGGCGGAGGAACGGTCTTCCATACTGTTCGGGAGCTGTTTGAGCGCTTTTTCTCTTTGCCGCAAGAGACCAAAGGAAATCAGCTTCCATCTACGCTGAGGCTCCTGCTGGTTGCTCCTTCCAGGAGAAGTGTCAGAATGACTGTTTCGCACCTTCCTGCGGAGACACAAAGGAAACTGAAAGATCCTCTTGTCATTTTCATCTTAGCTAATTGTGACGGGTAGCATGCTGTACTTGAAGTTTCTCCTTTTGTTCATTTCGATCTTGATGTTAACCCCAGAGAGACTACCACTGAGAAAGGCCTTGAGGGTCTGCGGCTGTCCACTCCATAACTTCCGTACCTCCCCTGACGGATCCAGAGTTACGTCCTCTGAGGGCTAGGATAAAACACCCAGAGAAGGGAAGCAGCTTGGCCTAGTTGATAGAGCATGAGTCTGAGATTCAGAAGGACCCAGGTTCTAATCCCACCTCCGCCACTTGTCTGCTGTGTGACCTTGGGCAAGTCGCTTCCCTTCTCTGGACCTGTTTTCTCATCCGACAATTGAGGAAATGAACTCCTACTTAGACTGAGCCCCATGTGGGACAGAGACTGCAGTGCTTGGCATATGGTGTGTGCTTAACAAATGTCATTAAGAGTTAAAAGATAGAATTTCACATATCCCATTTCAGTGTCTTGCTACTGTATGGCAGATGCTGAACTATCAGGCTCTTCAGGAATTGTGAAAATGTTCTGCAGTTCATTATCTCAGTATTCTCTCTTCTCCCTCTCTTCAGAAATGCCTAGTTTTCCATCTCAAACTGATGCAGTACAGAACGAACACTGGGATAGATACAAGATAACCAGGTTCCATATGGGCTCACGTTCTAAGTAGGAGGGAGAACAGGCACTGAATCCCCATTTTGCAGATGAGGGAACTGAGAGGCACAGAGAGGTTAAGTCATCTCCCCAGGGTCACCCAGCAGGTAAAAGTGGTGGAGCTGGGAAGCCGGTCTTCTGACTTTCAGGCCCGTGCTCTTTCCATTAGGTCATGCTACTTTCCTACTTTCTCAAGTGCTCAGTACTGTGCTCTGCACACAGTAAGCACTCAATAAATGCCATTGATAAATTGAACTATTGGAAAACTGTTGGTTTCAGAGGCAGTGGAAGCCTAGGGGTGATTCACCTTTTCAGGACTTCAGAGAAACCTTCCCTGAAAAGACCAGAAAATGCCACGCTGGAATTAAAAATCACTACAAATCAAAATCAGACAAATGCATTGTTAGCTTGTTTGTAAGCTCCCTGCGGCCTGGGATCATGTCATCTAACTTTACTCTCCCAAGCATTTAGGACAGTGCTCTGCACACAGTAAAGGGTCAATAAATGTAAATTGATCAGTTGTAAGACTGATTATTAGATCTTGGGCTCTTTTTTGCTCTCATTTGCTTGGGGGATACTAGCACACTTCCAGTATGTCCCCCCTCTATTCAAGCCAGGCCAGGACCATGAAAGTATTTGACAAATTTTAGAGATTTGCAGAACTGGGACACCTGTGCCTTATTATGTCAAGCTACAAATCTACTAGACTAGGTACCATATTATTAAATTTAAGAGTCAGAATTAAGATCTAAAAATAAAAAGGACAGGTGGGAAGAGATCTCCCAAAATAGAAAATCTCGCTGCTTTTCTCCTTGTTTGCCTTTAATCACTGTCGTACCTGTCCATAGACAATCTCAACACATGCAGCTCTTGTCATTCACTTGCTGGGCATTTTAGACAAGTCGAGTCCTTTACTAAAGTGTTTGAAAATGGGGATGTTCTGATTTTAAAAGCATTTATCTTCATCTGAGCCTGTATATGAAGTACATTTTCTTCTCCTGATTCTGCCTTCAGTAGCCTAGGTTTCTGATAACTCTTATGGCCTCTTCAACTATTTAATAATAATAGTAGAAATAGTAATAATAATAGTGGTATTTGTTAAGGGCCCAATAATAATGTACACAGCACTGGGGTAGGTAAATAGAAGCAGCTCGGACACAGTCCCTGCCCAAGATGGGTTCCCAGTCCTGTCCACCTCCCATTTTCATACTTCGCTTTGCTTCCCTCTCCTCTCAGTGGTTCACTAGTCTGACCCACATCCAACCCACGTCCCGCCACAGTGGAGAGAGATGAAACAGTCCTAAGTAGGGAAGTGCCTGCTGGGGCTATGGCATCAGTAAAGATTTTGGATCATAGGATCACGTAAGGCATCTCATATGATGGATGAGCACAGCAGGAATCTTGAAAATCAGCTGGCTCTCTCACCACTGACTCTTTGCCCATGGCTTCCTTTTGGCCTAGAACTCTCTCTCTTCCCCTTAATATATGACCGACCACAACGCTCCCTACCATCAAAGACATTTCCTCTAAGCAGCTCATTATGGGCAGGGAATGGGTCTGCTAATTCTGTTATACACTCTCCCAAGCAGTTAGTACAGTGTTCCGCACATAGTAAGTGCTCAATAAGTACCAGATCCTTCCCCAACTAAGCCCTCATTTCCCCTACTCACACTCCCTTCCGTGTCGCCTATGCACTTGGATCTGTACCATTTAAAGCACTTGATAGTCACCCACCTGCAACCCCACGGCATTGATATACATATCCATAATTTTTTTAACATGTCTCTCCTTCTAGACTGTAAGCCTCTTGTGGGCAGGGTACCTGTCTACCAACTCAACTCTGTTGGCTCATAGTCTCCCAAGCACTTAGTACAGTGCTGTGCACACAATAAGAACTCAATCATTATGATTGATTAATTGATTAATTGTGACCCTGCCAGTTTCCCTGCTCATTTCTGGTTTCTAAGCATACCCCCAAAACACTTATGTAATAACTGTGGTATTTGTTGAGTGTTTACTTTATTGAAAAGCATTGCACTAAGCACTGGGATAATAACAGGATAATCAGGACCCATACGGGGCTCACAGAGTAAGAAGGAGAGAGATCAAGAATTGAATCCCCATTTTGCAGATGAGGGAACCGAGGCACAGATAATCAGTCAATAGTATTTATTGAGCACTTATGTGCAGGGCACCATATGGCATTTGGAAGAGTACAATAAAACAGACAGCAGGCACGTTCCCTACCCACAGAAAACTTAGACTCTAGGAGTTAAGTGATTTGCCTAAGATCTCACAGCAGATAAGTGGAGGAGCTGGGATTAGAACTCAGGGCCTCTGACTCCCAGGCTCATGCTTTCCTCACCAGACCACACTGCTTCCTCATGTACTTATGTACATATCTTCTTAATCTCTTGCCTCCTCCTATAGTTTATTTTAGTACCTGTCTCCCCTGCAATGATAAACTCTTTAAAGGCAAGCTTAAATATTTATTAATTCTATTGTACTCTTCCATGCACTCAGTACAGTTCCACGTCATAGAAGATGCTCAATAAATGTGATTGATTGTACCCACTGCCCTGGTGGAAACACAACTGACAGAGAAAAAGGAATGCAAGTTACATGCGATACACTAGCACCATAATCCTACATACAGGTTCTTGGTCCTTTTGATTTTTGTGACCGAAAAATCTACATGATTTACTCTATCACCTTGACATCAGTTTAGAGAAGCAGTGTGGCTTAGTGGAAAGAACCCGGGCTTGGGAGTCAGAGGACGTGGGTTCTAATCCCAGCTCCACCACTTGTCTGCTGTGTGACCTTGGGCAAGCCACCTCACTCCTCTGTGCCTCAGTTCCCTCATCTGTAAAATTGGGATTAAGACTGGGAGCCCCACGTGGAGCAACCTGATGACCTTGTATCTACCCCAGCGCTTAGACCAGTGCTTTGGTACATAGTAAATGCTTAACAAATTCCATAATTATTAACAAATGCCATTATCATCATCAATAATAATAATCATCATCTATATTTAATAGACACCCAGAAAGCCCAAGGTTTATAAACCCGATACTCAACCAAGGCTCTAAAAATGTGGTGCTTGACAAGAAGAAACATTGGAAAAACCAAAAGCCTGAGCAATCACTGTTGGGTTTAAGCAGCAGGACATCATTTTGCGGTACCGTAGGCTTCCATGAAGATCAATCTAAACTCTAAGACTCCAGACGGTATTGGGCTTTATCAGATAGTCCCAATTTCTCTCACATCCTGAGTCTGAGAGGAGGCGGACAAAGGGAAAGCCGAAGGGCTTTTTTTTTTTAACAAAAATGAAGTTAAAAACATATCTGACAGGATTAAACCTAGAGCTGGGATGGTTTAAGAGACTGATAAAGGCTGATAGAAGGAGAAGAGGTGATCTGCAGAATGGCTGATCCGGGGTTTGGAGCTCAAATCGCTTAGACTCACACTTCCCCATGCTCAGGCCCTCCAGTGGATCTGAATCCATATTCTCTGAAGGGGAGGGGAAATTGGAGGAAAGGAGTTATTATTATGCAATATTGAAGAGAAGCAGCGTGGCTCAGTGGAAAGAGCAAGGGCTTAGGAGTCAGAGGTCATGGGTTCTATTCCCTGCTCCGCCACCTGTCAGCTGTGTGACTTTGGGCAAGTCACTTCACTTCTCGGTGCCTCGGTTACCTCATCTGTAAAATGGGGATGAAGACTGTGAGCCTCACGTGGGACAAGCTGATGACCCTGTATCTACCCCAGTGCTTAGAACAGTGCTCGGCACATAGTAAGCGCTTAACAAATACCAACATTATTATTAGAGCAGCATGGCTCAGTGGAAAGAGCCTGGGCTGAGTCAGAGGACTTGGGTTCTAGTCCCAACTCCTCCACTTTTCAGCTGTGTGACTTTGGGCAAGTCACTTCACATCTCGGTGCCTCAGAAGCAGTGTGGCTCAGTGGAAAGAGCCCAGGCTTGAGAGTCCGAGGTCATGGGTTCGAATCCCGGCTCTGCCACTTGTCAGCTGTGGGACTGTGGGCAAGTCACTTCACTTCTCTGGGCCTCAGTTCCCTCATCTGGAAAATGGGGATCAACTGTGAGCCTCACGTGGGACAATCTGATTCCCCTGTATCTTCCCCAGCGCTTAGAACAGTACTGTGCACATAGTAAGCGCTTAACAAACACCAACGTTATTATTATTATTCCCTCATCTGTAAAATGGAGATGAAGACCGTGAGCCTCACATGGGGCAACATGATGACCCTGTATCTACCCCAGTGCTTGGGACAGTGCTTGGCACATAGTAAGCCCTTAACAAATACCACCATTATTATTATTATTTGTTAAGTGCTTAGTAATTAAGTGGTTGCCCAATAATCAGGTGAGACACAACGCCCGTCTCACATGGGGCTCACTGAGTTCGGGGCTGCCGCAGAGGGTGGCGCACCAGCGACTGCCCAATATATAAGATGGGTTGATTGATCGATCCATTGATGACTCGAGCTCTCCTGGACATCCACCATCCCCCAGAGGGGAAGGGAGGGAATATGCCTGACGAAGAAGGGTTTTGACACCCAGTGTCTCCATCCCAACATGGGCAACCACCCCCAAGGGCAGGAGACTGAAGTCAGGATGGGAAGAAGGCGAGGTCCATCGCCCTTGACCCGTTCTCCTCCACCGCCTGGCCTTCACCTCACGACGCAGGAGGGGGAGAAGCAGCCTCCGCCGCCATTTTCTCCTTGGGCCCGGTCGCTTTCCCGCCCTCAGCGCTGAGAGGTCCTCGGCCCGATGATTGACAGAAAACGGCCCCCCTCAGCGAGACCCCGCCCCCCGCGCGCGCCCCCCTGCGCGCATGCGCGGGCGGCGGCGGCGGCGGGGCGAGCTCGGGGGAGGGGGGGGGGGAGAATCGATGCGCTCGGTTCTCTGCTCCTCCCGGAGCGAGGCAGGGCTAGCTGAGCGCCGAGCCCAGCTGATGCAACCCTGCGGGCCCCCACGTGATTGACAGACGGGGGTCCGGTGGGGTGCGGGGCCTGAGGGGCAGCGACGCCAGGGGCAGTTGGGGGGCGGTGGGAGAGGGGGAAGGGAACCCAGCTGGCAGCAGCGGGTCCTGAGACCTGGTCCCGATCCTCCCTATTTCCCCTGCACAGAGTGTGCGGGACAATGGGGGACACGCTCAGCCCCGAGGAGAAGCTGCACCTCATCACCAGGAACCTGCAGGTGGGTCAGGGCGATGGACCACCCCTGCTTTGCCCTCCCGAGCTCAGGCTCCCGGCCTGGGAGGAGCCCCAGCTCCTTCATTCAGTAGTATTGATTGAGCGCTTACTATGTGCAGAGCACTGGACTGAGCGCTAGGACTGTACAAATCGGCAACAGATAGAGACAGGCCCTGCCCATTGACGGGCTTCCCATGCAGGGGTCGAGGCTTTGGGTCTCAAGCCTCTTCCTCCTTCTTGGACTTACGCCTCTCTCCCCTTGTGGGGTGAATGATGATGATGATGGCATTTCTTAAGCGCTTACTCTGTGCAAAGCACTGTTCTAAGCGCTGCGGAGGTTACAAGGTGATCAAGTTGCCCCATAGGGGCTCACAGTCTTCATCCCCATTTTCCAGATGAGGGAACTGAGGCACAGAGCAGTTAAGTAACTTCCCCAGAGTCCCACAGTTGACAAGTGGCGGGGTCGGGATTAGAACCCACGACCTCTGACTCCCAAGCCCGGGCTCTTGCCACTGAGCTATGCTGCTTCTCTTGTGAAGAGCCAGGCACTTTCGCAGTGAGTCCCAGCAGTGGGAATTGGCCGTGAGTTCAGGAAACAATGGGACAACAGGCGCCTAGTCGTCCTTTTTTCACCTTCGAGGCTCCTGGAAAGGACAGAGGCTGGGGTACGAGGACCCAAGAGGTCAGGCAGGGTGACCCCTGAGCTGGGATTGCTAGGGGTGCCCCAGGACCCCAGAAGGTCAGACCGGGTGACCCCTAACCTGTGATTGCTGGGGTGCCCCAGGATCTCCAGGACCCCAGAAGGTCAGACCGGGTGACCCCTGACCTGGGATTGCAAGGGGTGCCCCAGGATCTCCAGGACCCCAGGAGGTCAGACCGGGTGACCCCTGACCTGGGATTGCTAGGGGTGCCCCAGGACCCCAGGAGGTCAGACCGGGTGACCCCTGACCTGGGATTGCTAGGGGTGCCCCAGGACCCCAGGAGGTCAGGCAGGGTGACCCCTGAGCTGGGATTGCAAGGGGTGCCCCAGATCTCCAGGAACAGACTCGAAAGCCAGGGCATTGGCACCAAAAGCAGATGCAGTCGGATCTCAGGGACTTCTGGTTCCCCGACAGGAGGTTCTTGGGGAAGACAAGCTGAAGGAAATCCTGAAGGAGCGGGAGCTAAAGGTCTACTGGGGAACAGCTACCACGGGCAAGCCGCATGTGGCCTATTTCGTGCCGATGTCCAAGGTCGCCGATTTTCTGAAAGCAGGATGTGAGGTAAGAGCTACTGCTGGAGGCCAGTAATTCTGGAAATAGCCATCGTGGGTGGGAGAGGGGAAGACCTGTTAGTGATGGAGGAGAACTGATTCGGAGCAGTAGTGTTGGTGTTTATGTTGGTTTTATGGTATTTGTTAGAGACTTACTATGTATCAAGCAATATTCTAAGTGCTGGAGTAGGTACCAGCTAATCATACATTCATTCACTTATTCAGGTTGGACACAGTCTCTGTCCCACATGGGGTTCACAGTCTAAGTTGGAGGGAGAAGGATTAAATCCCCATTTTTAAAGTTGAGGAAACTGAGGCACATAAAAGTTAAGCGACTTCCCCATGGTCACACAGCAAGTAATTGGCAGCCCCAGGATTAGAACCCAGGTCCTCTGACTCCCAGGCCCGTACTCTTTCCACTAGGACACGTTGCTTCTCTATTTATAAAATGCCCAATGTACTAAATGCTTGGGAAGATTCAGTCAACCAATCTGTAATTCATTGAGTACACTGTGTGCAGAGCACACAGACTGTGTCTGATCTGATTATTTTGTACCTATTCCAGGGCTTAGAAATAGTAAGCACTTCACATCACCATTATTATCATCATCTATTTATACCCACCTCGTTGCACCATGGGCATATATATATTTGATTGAACATTGGATTTATTCAGATTTCGCTGTTTATAAATAGGTCTGTCTTCCCTGTTAGAGCTATAAACTCTTTGTGGGCATGTCTCATGCTTCTGTTATGTCTAATAAGTCTGGTGTATTGTACTAAGCATAAGTGCTTAGTAACAATAACTGTGGTATTTTTTAAGCACTTACTGTTTGCCAGGCATTGTACTAACTGGCTGGGTGTGTACAAATCCCTGTCCCACATGGGGCTCAGTCTTAATCTCCATTTTACAGATGCACTGAGGCCCGGAGAAGTGAAATGACATGCCTAAGGTCACACAACAGACAATAATAATAATAATGATGGTATTTGTTAAGAGTTTATTATGTGCAAAGCACTGTTCTAAGCACTGGGGGGATCCAAGGTGATCAGGTTGTCCCACGTGGGGTTCACAGTCTTGATCCCCATTTTACAGATGAGGTAACTGAGGAACAGAGAAGTTAAGTGATTCGCCCAAAGTCACACACCTGACAAGTCGTGGCGCCAGGATTAGAACCCATGACCTCTGACTCGCAAGCCCGTGCTCTTTCCACTGAGCCAAGCTGCTTCTCTGGTTGCAGAGCTGGAAGTAGAACCCAAGTCTTTCTGACTCCTGGGTTTGTGCTTTATCCACTAGGCCATGCTGAGAACTTAATGTAATAATAATAATAATGTTGGTATTTGTTAAGCGCTTACTATGTGCAGAGCACTGTTCTAAGCGCTGGGGTAGACACAGGGGAATTAGGTCGTCCCACGTGGGGCTCACAGTCTTAATCCCCATTTTACAGATGAGGGAACTGAGGCACAGAGAAGTTAAGTGACTTGCCCACAGTCACACAGCTGACAAATGGCAGAGCTGGGATTCAAACTCATGAGCCCTGACTCCAAAGCCCGTGCTCTTTCCACTGTGCCACACTGCTTCTCTATAATGTTGGTATTTGCTAAGCGCTCACTGTGTAGAGAGCACTGTTCTAAGCACTGGGGTAGACACAGGGGAATCAGGTTGTCCCACGTGGGGCTCACAGTTTTTTAATCCCCATTTTACAGATGAGGTAACTGAGGCACAGAGGAGTTAAGTGACTTGCCCACAGTCACACAGCTGACAAGTGGCAGAGCCGGGATTCGAACCCATGACCTCTGACTCCAAAGCCCGTGCTCTTTCCACTGAGCCAGGCTGCTTTTATGCAGAGTGCTGTAATAAGCCCCTGGGAGAGTTCAATATAGCAGAGTTGGTAGACCCATTCCCTGCCCATAGCCAGCTTACGGCCGAGAGACTATATTAGCTGACCGCTCCACTTGGGCCTTCTCTTCTAGGTGACGATTCTATTTGCTGACCTCCACGCCTACCTGGACAACATGAAAGCCCCATGGGAGCTGCTGGAACTGCGCACGTGCTACTACGAGAATGTGATCAAAGCCATGCTGGAGAGCATCGGGGTCCCCCTGGAGAAACTGAAGTTTGTCCGAGGCACCGACTATCAGCTCAGCAAGTGGGTGCCCAGACCCCTCACTGCAAAGGTGTCCCTGTCCCACCCAGGAACTCTAAGCAGGAGGGCCGATAGCTGCTTTCCAGCGGCCCTCAGCCTGAAGAGATGTTTACCAGTCCTCCCCACCCTTAGCTGTCTCACAGCCCTGAGGCAGCCATTCCGATTCTGTCGGTTATGTTTTTGTGTAGTATAAAAATCCTCACTCCTTGACACCTGCCTTTTATTTCCCTCCGGACTTCTTTTGTATTGTCCTTCCCCCAAGTGCTTAGGACAGTGCTCTGCCCATAGTAGGTGCTCAGTAAATACCATTGATTGATTTAGGTCTGACTTGCAGAGTCATCCAAGTGAGGCCCTGTGCTGTCAGGGAGCTAGTCCTGAGGATGGCTTTCTCTCTGACCCACAAATTCATTCATTCATTCACTCATTAATTCAATCATGTTCATTGAGCGCTTACTGTGTGCAGAGCAGTGTACTAAGTACAGTACAGTACAGTATTGGCAAGCTCTGGGCCCTGCCCACCACAGAGATTCCAGGATATGCAAGAGGAAGGCCTGGGAACAGGAGATTAAATTGCCATCAGACCGACTGCCCGTCCCAGGCAGCGAGAGTGGACCCAGGGAGTCAGGAAGAAGGAGGTTGACCCCCACGTAGCTAATAACTGCTCTCTCCTGTCTTCTACAGGGAATACACCCTGGATGTTTATAGACTTTCCTCTGTGGTCACCCAGCATGACGCCAAAAAAGCTGGGGCTGAGGTGGTGAAGCAAGTGGAGCATCCTCTCCTGAGTGGTCTGCTCTACCCAGGACTACAGGTACCATCGATGGTGTTTACGGAGCATTGACTACGTGCAGAGCACCTTACTAAGCACTTGGGAGAGTACAGAACTGCAGAGTTGGCAGACACAGTCTGTGCCCACAAGTCCAGAAGGGGAGAGACAGGCATTAATATAAAGAAAAAATTTATAGTATATAATTTAAAGATATGTACATAATTGCTGTGGGGTTGAAGGCGGCTTGAATCTCAGATGCCCAAGATCACAGAGGTACAAAGAGAAAAGGGGAAGGGGCGACAGCAGCTCCATTGAGCAAAAGAGCAAGGAGACGACACTCAGCTTGGAAGACTGAGGTTTATGTGGGCGTACTAACACCCGCTGACTCCTCCTCAAGACTGGACAATTGGGATAGGTCCATCTATCCATTCTCAGTAGTTTTTCTTTTTCCTAGTAGGTGGCTGAGTGGTTTTCACTCTTGGGTTTCTCTTCCCAGGCCTTGGACGAGGAGTATCTGAAAGTGGATGCCCAGTTTGGAGGTGTGGATCAGAGGAAAATCTTCACCTTTGCCGAAAAGGTAAGCTCCTGTCAGTCCATTGATCAGTCGATAGAATGTGTCGATAGCCTTCTTTGGGCAAAGTACTGCATTAAGTCCTTGGGGAATAATTATATAATAATAATCATGGTATTTATTAAGAGCACTGTTTGGAGCACTAGGGCAGATACAAGTTAAGCCGGGTGGACACGGTCCCTGCCCCACAGGGGCTCACAGTCTAAGAGGGAGTAAGATTTAATCCCCATTTTACAGGTGAGGCAACTGAGGCACAGACAAGTGAAGTGACTTGCCCAAGGTCATACAGCGGACATGTGGCAGAGCCAGGATTAGAACCCAGGTCCTCTGATTCCCGAACCTGGGCTCTTCCCACTATTCATTCATTCAATAGTATTTATTGAGCGCTTACTATGTGCAGAGCACTGTACTAAGCGCTTGGGATGAACAAGTCGGCAACAGATAGAGACAGTCCCTGCCGTTTGACGGGCTTACAGTCTAATCGGGGGAGACGGACAGACAAGAACAATGGCGATAAACAGCGTCAAGGGGAAGAACATCTCGTAAAAACCGATGGCAACTAAATAGAATCGAGGCGATGTACAATTCATTAACAAAATAAATAGGGTAACGAAAATATATACAGTTGAGCGGACGAGTACAGTGCTGTGGGGATGGGAAGGGAGAGGTGGAGGAGCAGAGGGAAAAGGGGAAAATGAGGCTTTAGCTGCGGAGAGGTAAAGGGGGGATGGCAGAGGGAGTAGAGGGGGAAGAGGAGCTCAGTCTGGGAACGCCTCTTGGAGGAGGTGATTTTTAAGTAGGGTTTTGAAGAGGGAAAGAGAATCAGTTTGGCGGAGGTGAGGAGGGAGGGCGTTCCGGGACCGCGGGAGGACGTGACCCAGGGGTCGACGGCGGGATAGGCGAGACGGAGGGACGGTGAGGAGGTAGGCGGCAGAGAGAGCGGAACTAGTCCACACTGCTTCTCTGTGTACTAATGGGAAAGCCCAATAGGTTCATTTAGAACTTTCCCAAAATAAAGAAGAACAGAAGGCAGGGCCCAGCAAGAGCGAATCTCACTAGGGGTTGGGGCATCAGAGAAATGTGGCTCTGAAACTTCATCAAGGTCTTTACTGGGGAGGCTTCTTAGATCCTCCTTTGAGATTGTCGATTATTTGTGATTACCACTGATGCTGGACTTGGTGGCAATTTCAGTTTGTCTTTCCCAGAACGATGGGGTCCCAGGACTGGGTCACCTCCATGGGGTTTGAGCAGGATCACCCTGTTTAGTGGGACAGGGGTCAAAGGGGGACCAGATTGCAACTGCCCTTGTCTATGACAGGGTGGGGATCAACCTGGTCCTTAAGGTCCCGCTTTCCCCTGTCCTTGAAGAAGCCAGTTTCTTGGGAACAAAGTGGAATAGGCAGCAGTGCTCAGGGCTTCTAGGCCTGACGTGGAGGGGCAGACCCTGCTTTCTTGTGCCCCCCACATCTGCCCGGGACCCTACAGAGATCAGTTACTAAGGTGTTGAGCTGATGGAATAAAGTAAACGGGGCTCCCTCTCTCCGCCTTCTTTCTTTCTTCAGTACCTCCCCGCCTTGGGCTACTCGAAGCGAGTCCACCTGATGAACCCGATGGTCCCCGGATTGACTGGCAGCAAAATGAGCTCTTCCGAAGAGGTTGGTTTTTAGATTGTGACTCCTGAGCTCCGGGTGGTAAATTCCCTGCAGGAAGGGAAGTGGGAAAGGAAGAAGGGGACCAGGGCACTACAGGAAGGTCCCTAGGGGTCCTGCCCTAGCAACGGGACAAGTGACTGCCAATCCAGCCATTCAGTCAGTTGAGAGTATTTAATGAGCACCTACTATGTGTGGGGCTCTGTACTAAGCTCTTACACAGCACACGAGTGACAGAGCTGGGACTAGAATCCAGGTCTCCCGACTCCATGTGCCGTGATATTTCCATTAGGCTTTGCGGTCTTTGTCTTCCTGCTGAGCGGCATTGTATACGGGACTGCCTGGTAATTCCTCACTCCTGCTCCGTCCCTCCTATTGTGGGAATTTTCCTGGGTCTGTTATGTGACATTTGTCCACTCGAGCATAGAGAGCAAGCCAAAATGAGCATCGTCTATTTCCCCTTGAGGGTAAGATCCAGGGACCACTGTGGGGAGTCTAAAGTAAGAGGAAGGACCTCTACTTTGGTATCGGTGGAATGTGCTTGTTTTTTCCTTCTGCCAAGTCATCCCCTTTCCCCCACTCTGGTTGCAGGAGTCCAAGATCGATCTCCTAGATCGGAAGGAGGATGTGAAGAAGAAGCTGAAGAAAGCCTTCTGTGAACCAGGAAACATCGAGACCAACGGAGTCCTGTCCTTCATCAAGCACGTCCTCTTTCCGCTCAAGTCAGGTGAGGCCCTCGCTGTCTCTCAGGAAAGGGATGGATCCACTGAGGCCTGAGAGGTGAGCTTGACTGGCGAAGACCAGACCCTGCTACCACACAGCTCCCGGGCCCCAAATGTCCAGATAATCTCCGAGGCCATGACCACCCCGTTTCTCTGCTCTGACCCCTGGGCCGGGTGAGACCTGGAGTGAGCCTGTGATCCATCCATTGTTTGCCACAGAGTTTGTGATCCTCCGCGATGAGAAGTGGGGAGGGAACAAGACCTACACGGTTTACCCAGACCTGGAGAAGGACTTTGCGGATCAGGTGAGGTTGGGAGAGAAGCCGGCAGGCGGGGAGAGGGGGCCGAGCTGCACCACGGTGCCGATGACGCAAGTCCGGACAGGTGTTGGCATGCAGTATTCCGGTTCCGGGCAGCTGACGTTTCCGAGTGCGGCACAGTCTGTACAAAGTTCTGCCGCGGGCGCTGAGGGGAAAGCAGGGAGAAGACATGGTCCCTGACCTTAGAAAGTGTACGTCGCCACACTCCCCGGGGAGCCCCTGCCTCACCACCACCCACACACACCCCCTGTGGCAGGTGGTGCACCCGGGGGATCTGAAGAACTCGGTGGAAGTGGCCCTGAACAAGCTCCTGGACCCCATCCGGGAGAAGTTTAACACACCAGCCCTGAAGAAACTCTCCAGTGCTGCCTACCCCGACCCATCAAAGCAGAGTAAGTTGAGGGGCCGGGGTAGGGAAGGGCACTGGGGCATTCAGGGTTGTTGGGAAGGAGGCAGGATCCTGTTCTAGCCTGCCAATATAGGGGCAGTGCCAAGAGCTGACAACAAAATCAGGCACTGGTGCTGTTTGCCCACTTGCCTGGTAAACCTTGGGTGTCCTCAGACCGTGCTGAATAGATGCTGCCTGGCTTTCTCCCTCTCTGCTTTTCCAAAACAGGCAGGAATATTCTCCAGTGGCCCCCACCCCCCTCCCTGAGCCCAGCATGCAGTTCTCTCTGGTCAAATGAATGCTGGGAATTGAAGTATTTTGGCTCTACTCCTGCACTGAAGAGGCAGCAGCTGCAAACGCTTCCTTATTGTTGAACAGAGCACAGCCCCAAGAGTCCCCACCCAGGCCCTCTCCAACCCAGTGGGCCCTCTATCCAGCAGGGATCAGAGAGATACCAAACAAGTTCTCTCCCCATCACTCTCCTCTCCTCCCCAGAACCAGTTGCGAAAGGATCTGGCAAGAATTCCGAGCCGGAGGAAGTAATCCCGTCCCGGCTAGATATCCGGGTGGGGAAAGTGGTCAGTGTGGAGAAGGTACGTGTCAGGCACCGGGTGTCTGCTAAAAGCGAGGAGGCGGGGAGGGCACACGTCAACAGCCCCTTGGCCAAGAGGGCTTGGCTGCCACCCATCCGCTCTCCCGCTCTTTCGTCAGTCTGACCCCTATTAAGCGAGATGCGGGCCTCTGCTCCTGAGGAACTTGGACTCCAGGGGAAGCCGCTTCTAATTCCTTTCCCTGTTGGTGATCCGGTTCCTGTTGCATCCAGGGGAGGCAGACAGGAGGCAGGGAATGATCTGTTCCCCTCACGGGAGGGAAAGTGACTCACCTAAGGTCATCCAGAGCGTCCTAGGTGTTTGGTATACCCGGCCCGGCCTCTGCCCAGAAAACCATCCAGCTTAGCAACCAAGCTCCGTTCTGAGCCAGCAGAAGTGGAGGAGATGAGGGAGAAGCCCTGCTTACCCATCACATCTGACCCTGCGTTCCTCAGTGTCTGGTTCAAACTAGTTCCAGGATCTTATCCGTACATCATTCCACTGTCACTTTGCCCTCCCTTGGGGAGAACAGCTCAAGGAGGGAAGCGGAGAGCAAGGGGTAGGGGGAGAGAAGAGATTGTGCAACAGGGCCCTGGGCCCTGTGGGTTTGCAGAACCTTTTCTATCCACCCTGGTTTTATTGCTACATGAGCGTGATCTTCCAAACTCCTTAATCCAGCACCTTGTCCTGGCTCCAAGCTATTGCCTCTCCGCATTCCCCGGCTCTATGCTGTCATGTCAGCAGGCCTCCAGGCTAAAATTCTCCTCCCCCACCCCCCAGGCCCAAGGTGGGACAGAGGAACCTAACCAAGGTCATGGTGGGGGGCCTTTCAAAGTCTCAAAAGCAGGAGACATGATTGTCTTCTGTTTCAGGCAGCTTCTGTGGTCTCTGGGCCCCAGATCCTTTCTGCCCCTGAAGGAGCCATTAGGCTTATCTCCCCCGGAATCCAGAGTCACACATAAAAGCGGAGAATTTCTCAGAGGTTATCTGGAACTCCTGCAGCCAGAGACCTGAGGCAAGGGGAACTCAGGTGACCCCAAGGGGTGAGGGTCAGGGTGTCCGCAGCTGGCAGGGCCAGCCCCTTCTCCCTGGAGGAACAGGCCCGGCCGAGTCGGGGAGTGAGGTGGTGTCCTGCCCATGTGGGCTGGGACCAGCGTTGGTCTTTGGCTTGGCAGCACCCGGACGCCGACACCCTCTACCTGGAGAAGATAGACGTGGGGGAAGCGGAGCCGCGGACGGTGGTCAGTGGCCTGGTGCAGTTTGTGCCCAAGGAGGAGCTACAGGACCGGCTGGTGGTGCTGCTGTGCAACCTGAAACCTCAGAAGATGAGGGGAGTCGAGTCACAGGGCATGCTGCTCTGCGCCTCCACGTGAGTGCCCCCGCCCCGGTGGGCTCCATCCACGGCCAAGGGGACCAGAGGAGAGCCAGGAACTCACATCTGCTCTCTCCATTTGGATCATTGTGGACCCCGTGGATAGTGGATAGACCACGAGCCTGGGACTCACAAGGTCATGGGTTCTAATCCCGGCTCTGCCACTTGTCTGCTATGTGGCCTCAGACAAGTCACTTCACTTCTCTGTGCCTGTTACCTTATCTGTAAAATGCGGTTTGACCAGGAGCCCCATATGGAACAGGGACTGTGTTCAGCCCAATTTGCTTGTATCCACCCCAGCGCTTAGTACAGTACCTGGCACATAGCACTTAACAAATACCACAGTTATCATTATTATTATTGTTACGGATTTGACCCAGGCCTTTGAGAAGCCTGCATTTGGGTAGGCTGGGAAGCAGCAAGCAGATTTTGGTGTTTGGAACAAATTCCCCCTCCTGTTCTTGTTTCGAACCTGTTGTAATACAGGGTGCCCAGTTTACTTCCCACCCCCAAGGGTTGGGGGTGACTTTCTCTAGGATGTGTATAGAAGTACAGCTGGGTAGGGGCGCCGGGGAGAGAGGTAGGGAGGGAGGGGTCATCCTCTCCTAACAACCGGTGTGTTGCATCTCTTCCCAGAGACGGGGAGAACCGTCAGGTGGAACCCCTGGACCCTCCGCCCGGCTCATCCCCGGGGGAGCGGGTGTTTGTCGAGGGCTACGAGAACGGCCAGCCGGACGATGAGCTCAAGCCCAAGAAGAAAGTGTTCGAGAAACTGCAGGTATAAAGTCACAGCTACCTTCCATCACTAGACCCCAGTCCTGACCCTAGCGGGGTTTGGGGAGGAGGGATAAACTTTGGGTTCGCAGCTCAGGGGCTCAAGATGAAAAGTCTCAGCAGAAAACCCCTTCCAGTCAATCAATCAAGGGGATTTATTGAGCATTTTACTGCAGAACACTGTACAATGAGTACCAGTCCATCTGCAGAACAAAATACACCAAGGGGTTAATAGAAACAAGCTCCAGGGAGGGCGGGGGAGGAGGCGGAGTATGCAGGTGGGCTCATGGAGGGCAGGGAGGGCCCTCCTCAGGAATTCCTCCTCAGGGGCCCTTCACATCACCTTCCTCCCCGGTTGTCCCCAGGCTGACTTTAAGATCTCAGAGGACTGCGTCGCCCAGTGGAAGCAAACCAACTTCATAACCAAGCTGGGCTGCGTCTCGTGTCGATCCCTGAAGGGGGGGAGCATCAGCTAACGAGCGCGCAGCCTCTCCCTCCACCCCCCCTCCACCTGCTGCCATCTTGCTGTCTGTTCCTTCTCCCGTCTCCCGTCCACTGGCCCTCCCCTGGCACTGGGACTCCACATTTGAATGTCCCAAGTTGAGTTGGAGACACCCCTCTGGCCAGGGGCTCTGAGCATTACGGTTATCAGAGGATGGGGCTCAGCAGGGGCTACCCCGGGGCGGGAGGTTGGGGGGCTTGATCCAGCCACCTATCATCCTGTTGACCCCTTCAGAGGGGCTGACCGGAGGGAACCGGTGGACTCCTCAGCTGACTGAGGAGATATCTGATTTCGGTGTAACTGGGGAAAAAATTATAAAACCTAAGAAACACTGTGGATTTTCAAATCAGAAAAATACCCACTCCCGAGCCACCCCCAGAGGATCCCAGCTTTGCGGCTTGGGCTACGCCTCCGGCTCGGCTCTGGCGTCGGGAGCGAGCTAATTACAGCTCCTGACCGCTAAAAAGTGGGGCCCGGCAAGGCAGAGAAGGCGGGTCCCTGAAAGAGCGATTGGAAAAGATGGCTGTCTCCCAGGAAGAAGATGGGGGATCAGGGGATTCAGTACCCTGGCCCTTCCATAGCGCTCTGCCTCCAGGTTGGGAGAGGAGAGGTCCTGTTGGTCTCTTTTGACTCAGGGGCTTGTGTCAGCCCCAACTCTGCCTGCTTCCCCTCCCTGAGTCTGGTGTGGATTCATAGCCTCATCGTGGTGTATTGGATTTCTTTTATTATTTTTTAAGAGGATGGGAGCCTCCCTCTAATGCATCTTAACCTGAATCATCCCTGTAATAAAACAAAATAAAAGTGTCCAGCCAAGAGCACTTTGGGTGTGTTGGTGAAGGTCTGCGCCTGTGGAGAACCGGCGTTGGTGTCCAGCCCCAGAGCTGATGAGTCAGGGTTTCCAAATTGTACAGCGGCGGTGTGGCTACTTGCTAGGTGACTTTTTGCCCCCTTCAAGAAAGGTGACGGCTATTCCCCGGCCCCGCGCCAGCCACCTTCTCGTTGCTCCGAAGTGGACGGGTGGGCCCGGCTGCTTGCAGTTTGGACAGCTAGACCCGACAAGGTGGGCGGGTGACTTCCCTCCCAGCCCCCGGCCACTTCCCCCTTTGTTCAAAAAGAGGCAGCGATGACCAAGTTTTAATCATAGAATCTTTAACATCTTTGAAATGAGACACGTACAGTTTTTTCATTGAGTCTGGAAGGTTTCCAAGGCAGATGGGCTGAGTTTTATGGTGGTGTTTTGTTGTTTGTGTTTTTTACAATCAAATCAAAGCATGACCCAAAGTTTAAAGAAATATATATATATGTATATATATCTTTATATCTAACTTTTCTACAGAACAAGAAATAGACATAAAAATCAGAGGCTTTTGGTCTCTTGGATAGTGCTATATCCAGCTTGGTTCCACAGGAGGGGAAAGCGGAGACATCTTTCCCCACCCTTCCCCAACCACCTTGCCCCCGTCCAAGCCAGGAGAGGCCGAAGCCACCAGATGTGCTCAGAGGTGCCCCTGGCCGAGGGTCCGTGGCTCAAGTAACAGAAAGAGGACTGGGTGAGTAGGGGAGACGGGGTGCCCCCCGGGGGGGGTTTCCCTCATCCTACCACAACTAGGATGGAGGGACCAGGGCAGTGCACACAGCAGTGGTCAATTCTCTCCTGTTCCAGCAGGCCCCAGGCTAGTTCTGCCCCTGGCACCTGCCAACAAGCAGTGAAATGCTCACAGGAGAATAGTAAAGGACATTGGTTTGCAGCTCAAGAACGCTTGGGGAGACCTTCCTAGAGTTCCCCTGAAAGGCTTGGACCGAAGCTTGCCCTCGCTCAGTAATTGGATATAGGGTCAAAAGTTGGAGTGTTGGTGCGGGGAGGAGCCTGGTCCACTGCTAATCAACAAGCTGGGCTGTTTGGGGCTTTAAGCCCCTCTCTGTGTATCCTCCCTCCCTTTCAACACCAGACCTGGGGGTTTCAGATTTCCATTTTCCCACTGAGGTATCAATCAGCATCATTCCAGACTCAAGCATGTGCTTCAAACAGCTTCAACACTGCCCCCAGGGTTGAGCCAGAGGGGATAAGTTTAGTCACACTAGACTGCCCCCCTTCCCAGCTTCATTGCAAGGCCTTCCCTTCTTCCTCCATCCCACCTTCCCCAAAGGAGGTGGAGGCCATTGCCCTGATCAGCTGTGGCCTGAAGGATGGGGAGGCGGTTGGAAAAACACTCCGGGCAACCTTGGGGGGAGGGGGAGGGGACCACCCTCCCTCTTGGGTCTCTCCCCCTAAGTCCTGGCCACTTCCCTCCAGATCTACCTCCAACCCTCCCTTCTCTGCCTCAACCCCAGCTCTCACAAAGGCCGAGTGAGCCCACCCTCCCCGCCACACGCGGGGCTCCATCACCGTGGGCCTGACAGCTGAGAAACAGCAGGGTGGCTCGTGGAGAGGTGAGGCATGGCAAGGGCTACTCCCCTTCCCACACCTTTTGTGCTTTGGGTCCCACATACCCTCTTCTTCCTGCAGCTGCCAGCGTGGCACCCACCCTCCGTCCAGCCAGTGTCCCCCAAGGTCCACAAGAACGCCGCCGACCAGTCGAGCCAGGATGGAGGAGGCCGCTCTGGATCCCGCGCTGCTATGTAAACAGGCCCGTCCAGGGGAGTGGGCCGGGGCGAGGCCCGGGCCCCAGCGAGATGGCATCAGGTAGGACCTAGGGGTGGATGTCCAGAAGGCCCTCCTGGGGCCGGGTGCAGTTGGCTTTGAAAAGTGCTTTGATTCCGGACTCTTGGTATGTGCATGATTACAGAGCTCATTCTCTCAAACATCAGAAAGGGGAAAAAAAGAACCAAACACATTTCTCAACAAAAAGGGGGGCGGAAAGAAAGATAAAATAAACCCCACACGGAATGGCGTTCTGGAGGCGTCCGGCCGTGCCTGCGCCCCTTCCCTCCCGCCTCGCCCGCCAAAATCAGCAAACGGAGCGTCAAGGGTTGAGGTCGCAGGAGACCACCCCCCACCCCCACCCCCGAGGCGGGCAGGGGGGTCGGGGTCCGGGCTTGGAGTCCGTACAAAATAAAGCTGCATTATTTCAGAAGGGGAAACCGACACCGTGTTTGCATAAATACCGAAGGCCGTCGGAGGCTAAGGCTGGAGTCTTCTTCCTCTTTATTATTGTTGAAAGTGTCCAGTTCTCCCCTCATCCTCTGACCTGCGTAGGTCCCTGAGAGAGATTGTGTTCCTGCGATTGGTCAGCAGTACCAGCGCCGGGCGGTCAGGCGGCCCTTTTCCATTTGTCTGGTCAAAGAAAGGTGAGGAGTGGGGGTTGAGAAGGGCGGTGGGCAGGAGGGGTCGATCCATTCCCTCCCCTCGCCCCAGGCCTGTCTCCAATCAGCCGATCAATCAATGGTATTTAAACCCTCTGGAAGACGGGAAGTGCCTCAGCAGTCTACTCTGGCGGTCAAACATCAAGGTGGTGGGTGGGTTAAAACCGCTCTGGGCTTCTCATCTCGGAAGAAAGCTACCCTCCTGCTGCTCCGGGGCTGCTCCAAGAGGACAGTCTCCTCCGGCCGGGGACTCGGAACAGTATTTGAAGGAGAGTGAGTGTTTCAAAAATACCGTGATAAAAAGGCCTGCTTAGAGGTGTGGGTTTCCCAGGAGCCACCGCAAGGGGTTGGAAGACGGCTTCGGGTGCCCGGGGTTTCGTTTTTCGCCAGTGGGATGCCCCCGCCCGCCAGACCCCATCTTCCTCCACCCCCATCTCGGGTGGGATGGATCGTGCCCCGGCAGGGGGGTCGGATCCCAAGGCCCGGCCCTTTCCGAGGGCCAGGGAGGGGAGAAGGGTCAAGAGGGCAGGGGGGGCCGGCAGGACCTTCCCCGCACCCTACCTGGCACGGGAGGGCCGCCCGGCTGCACAGCGTCGCCGTTCTCCGCCACCTGCGGCCTAGTCCTGACCTCTCCGGGGGGCCGGTGGCCGTTGGGCGGGGAGGCCTGGGGGGAGGCCCGGGGGGCCCCGGCCGAGGGCTTGCGGGCCACGGGCGGGGCGGCCTTGCCGGGCTGCTTCTGCGGCGAGGGCCGCCGCTCGGAGAAGTTCCGCAGCTCGGCCACCAGGTGGCGCTGGAGGTCGGCCGGGGCCTGGGGCGACGCGGGCGACTGGGCCGGCGGCTTCTTGGCCCCTTTGGCGAAGATGAAGCTGGCGGTGGTGGCCTGAGACTTGGGCGGCGGGGAGGCCTCCGCCTCCGTCGGCCGCCCATTGGCCCGGGGCCCCTCGTCGGGAGGCAGGCCCGAGGCCTCGAGGCGCACGGCAGCGTGGAGCGGGTGGGAAGGCACGGGGTCCCGGGAGGGCGGGCAGCCCCGCACGGACAAGGCCTTCCGCAGAGGCTTCTGGGGGGCCGCCTGCCCCTGGCCGGGCGCGGAGGGCGGCGCGGCCTGCCCCTCGACGGCCACCGAGCGCAGCCGCACCATCTGCAGCAGGGAGGGCGTGACGACGGGCGGGCCGGCGTCCTCCTTGGGCGCCGGGCCGCCCCGACCCCGGCCCCCGGCCTCCCGGCCGGGCTCGGCCCGGGGCCCGCCCGCCGGGGACGAGACGGTGGCGGAGAGGGAGCGCGAGGCGGCACCGGGCTCGGGGGCCGCGGGGGGTTCAGGCACTGTGGGCCCCGGCCCCTCGGCCGGCGGGAGGGGCAGGGTGGAGAAGTAGGCCTCGTCCGGCGGAGGGAAGTCCGCCATGGTGAGGTCTTGCTCGTCGGGGGCCGGGGGAGGAGGAGGGGGCCAACTGGGGTCCTGGGACATCTCCCCGTTCACCTCCTGGGGGGCGGCGGGAGGGCCTGCCGCTTCCCCCTCGGTCTTCCTGGAAGGCGGAGGGGGTGGGTGGTGAGACGGAGGGGGGAGGGCGGGGGGACGCACCCTTGGAGGTCGCCGGGGGAGCCCCGTGGCTCTGCCGGGAGCCGGTGACCCCCGAGGGGTGGGGACGGGGCGGGGGCGGAGGCCGGGACCGCCGGAGGAGTTGGAGCCGGAGCGGAGCCCTTGGGCTTGGAAGGAGGCGGAGAAGGGGGCCGGGACCTTGGGGTGCGGGGGGATGACAAACTGGGAGGCGGGGCTGGCGGAGACCCGGGGGGGCCCGGTTGGGGCTGAGGAAGTACCCCCGTCTGGGGGCGCCGGGTCAGAGGAGGAAGAGCTCAGGGAGGTGAGGGACGAGGAGACCGACGGCCCGGGGGACTGTAAGGAGCACACCCGCTCGGGCTTCTGGGGCTGGGGCCGCCTCTTGCCCGGAGAGGCCCCGGGCGCCGCCAACAACTTGAGGGGCAGAGTGGGGTGCCGCTCTGGCTGGAGTAGCCGCTGGAAGGGGACAGGGTGCGCTGGGGAGCCGGGGGGCGCTGGGAGCCGGCAGGGGACAAGCCAGGGGCGGGGGGGCCCGTCCCCGCGGCAGCCTCCCCCGCCATCGGGCCCCTCTGCGGCTGCGGGCCCTTCCGCTCGGACTTGGGGGACGGCCCCAGGGCCCCGTCGGGCAAGGCGTCCCGCTGGTACAGGGAGTAGGTCCGGCGGGGCGGGGCGGGCGCGCGCTTCAGCTTGCGCAAGGACACGCTCCGGGCTGAGGAGTGGCCGCTCTGGATGCTGGCCGTGTCTGAGCCATCCGCTGCGCCGCCGGCACTGTAGCCGGGGCCGGCCGCGTACCTGAGATCCGCCGCAGAGGGCGCCGCCGCTCCGTGCTCCGGCCTCCTCGGCCCCCTCCTCCGCTTCCCCGGCGCTGCCCGGGCGGCCCCTCGCCCCGGCCTCCGAGCCCCGCGAGAGGAGAGGGTCGAGCCGTCGGACACGATGGTCTCCGTCGACTGCGAGTGGCTCCAGTTGTCGCTGGAGGAGGAGGCCCGGCGGCTGCAGGGCCCAAGGCGGAGAAGCGGGAGAGGGAGTGGACGGAGGCCGGGCTGGAGACCAGGCTGCAGCGGCTCGGGTGCGCACGCTGCAGCGGCTCAGGGCCACCACGTCCACCGTCGGAGGCAGCACCGCGTTGGGGATGATCTTGGACAGGTAGGTGCCCTGGGGCGAGATGGACATGGCCGGGCTCGGGGGCCCGAGGGGGACGGCCCGGCCGTGGTCATCCCGGGCACGGCCAGCGACTTGGGCCGGACCTGGGGCGACAGCTTGGCCGCCGTCTTGCGCCCCACGAGGCTGTCGTCGTAGTAGAGCCGCTCGATGTGGCGCTGCAGGGCCGCCTCCGACTCCCCGCCGACCTCCAGCGCCTGCAGGGACACCCGGGCCCCGGGCCCCCCGCCCCCGGCATCGCCAGCCGGCCGTCCACCGTGGGATGCGCACGGCCTCGCCCTCGGCCTGCCCGTTGGCCAGGTGCGGGGGCCGGGGCGAGCCGGGCGGGGGACGCTCCTCTGGCCGGGGCCGCGGTGACCGCCGGGGTCCCGGGCGTTCCTCCAGCCTGCGGGCGGGAAGAGAGGCGGAAAGAGCGAGTCGGTGGGGCGGCACTTCCGCTGGCACACTTCGGCTGCCGCCCCCGGGGCCCCCTCCCCGCCGCACTTACCCAGCTCATTCTGCACGTGCTGGGGCAGCCCCATCACCGTACTCCTCCGCTCCCGCCGACGCCGTCCCCCGGACTTCCCCGACGATTTGGGGAACGAGTCATGGGGCCGGAAGGTGGAGCCTGCAAGGCGGGTGGGAAGGGGTTAGAGGAGACCTCCGTCATATCAGAGCCCCCTGTGGGACCCGAATGTGTTGTACCTGCCCCGGCGCTTTAGCACGGTGCTTGGCCTATAGCAAGTTACTTCTCGGGGCTTCAGTTACCTCATCTGTAAAATGGGGTTTAAGACTGAGCCTCATGAGGGACCTGGACTGGGTCCAACCCGATTTCCTTGTATCTACCCCAGCGCTTAGAACCGTGCCTGGCACATAGTGCTTTACAGTGCTGAACAAATGATTATTTAGGGTTCACCCAGGGTCACCTAAGATGCCGGTTCTGAGGGTAAAGACTGGCAGTCAGGGAAATGGGGGCCGTCCTGCCCAGACCCACGGGGGCTCTTCCCAGGGGACCCCGAGAACTCCGCCCTGTGGGAAGGACCGGGCCGGGGCAGAGGCCGCCCAGCACCTTTGCGTTGGATCATCTCGGAGCGGATGGACAGGGCGTCCTCGGAAGTGGTGTCGGTGTTGCAGGATGTGCTCTGGCTGCAGAAGGAGATGTTGTCGTCCTCGGGGCCCACCTGAGAAGACTGCGGGGGTCGGGGGGGTGGAAAGAAGCAGCTCAGCCTGGGGATGGCTCGGGAGCACCCGCGGCTAGGGAGCCGGAGAGCGGCCGGGGGCAACAGGCAAGGTGGGGAGGGGTGGTGAAGCTGGGGGACCCAGGTTGGGGGGGAAGAGGAATGTGAGTGTGGTCATGGGGGCGAAGGCATTTCCCCAGGGCCCTGTGGCTTCCAAGTCCGTGCTGGGACAGAGCGGCACCACTCACCTGGATGCTCTCCGTGTCTCCGCGCTCCCAGCCACCCTTGTTCTGCTTCTGTTTTTCTGAAAGTTAAAAGGGCAGAGTTCAGGACCACTGAAGATGGGTGGAGGGTGGGGATAGACTGGTGCGATAGGGACAATGGACCAGCCCCCTGGACACCCCGAGGGGAGATAATAGTAATAATGATGATGGTATTTACTAAGCGCTTACTTATGTGTCAAGCACTGTTCTAAGTGCCGGAGTAGACACAAGCTGATCGGGTTGGACACAGTCCCTGTCCCACATGGGGTTCACAGTCTTATTCCCCATTTTACAGATGAGGTAACTGAGGCCCAGAGAAGTGAAGTGCCTTGCCCAAGGCCACACAGCAGATAAGCGGAATTAGAACTAGGTCCTTCTGACTGCCAAGCCCATGCTGTTTTTCAGGGCTGGGGATGGGGAAAGAGGAGGGGGTGCCCACTGGCATCCTGTTGTTCTGCCCCTTTCCTTGGCCAGAACTGCCCAGCCTTGACCCCTCCCCTTCCAGAGCCCAAGGGGCTCAGGCTCTCTGAGTTCAGAGTGACCTACAGGCCTGCCTCTGTCCAACTGGGGGAGGGAGGCTGGAGGGAGAGGAGCTCAAATCCCAGCTCTGCCATTGTCTGCTGTATGACTTTGGGCAAGTCACTTCACTTTGCTGGGCCTCAGTTACCTCATCTGTAAAATGGGGATTGAGGTTGTGAACCCACCATGGGACAGGGGTTGTGTCCACTCCGATTTGCTTGTATCCACCCCAGCGCTTAGAACAGTGCCGGCACATAGTAAGCGCTTAACAAATACCATTATTATTAATATTAACTCAGCAAGGCAGGAGGCAATGGAGAGGCCCTGGGCACTTGAGCCTGGTTTGCCTCAGCAAGGAGAGCCCCCTCGGGTACAGGGAGTGCAGCTGTAAAGGGCAGGAATCAGGGTCCGAAGAGGGAGAAGCGGGGAGGGGAAAGCGCAGGCACCTTGGTGTTGCAGAGAGCGAAGACCTTCTTGGGCCTGGATGTGCAGTTCCTCCAGGTGGGGTGGACGGCTGCTGGGGAAGAAGACATTGTCCTGGAGCTCGTCCCCCGACGGGCCGGACACACTGAGCCGCTGCTTGTTCTCGGACTTGGCAGAACCTAGGGGGAAGGGGGAGGGGAGAGGAGGGAGAGAAGGAAGAAGGGGGAGGCTGGAGCAGCATCCAAACACTCAGCTAAAAAGTCAAGTCAGTCGTACTTAGTGAGCACTTACTATTATGCAGAGTACTGTGCTAAACGGTTGGGACACTACAACAGACACATTCCCTGCCCATAACGAGCTCAAAGTCTCGAGTCTTGGGTATCCTTCTTTAAATTCATGCTCCCCAAGACCCACCCTTCTCCTGGGGAGGGTGGGAGAGCTGCCCCCAGAGTTAAAGCCAAACCGACTGATGGGCCCGACAAGGAGAGCCACCTAATCCGGCACTGAGTCAGTCCCGATGGGGCCCGGCGGAGGGTAGGGAGAGAGAGGGGAGGGATCGGATGGGATACCAGCCCAGGCCCAACCCCACCCTGGCTCCTCAATCCCGGTACCTCTACTTTCCCACGGGTTCTTCACTGCGCCCCACCCACCCACCCAAGCTCGACTGGAGGAGGGACAATGTCAGGCTACTGACCGTCCAGCCTCGATTGCATTGCGCGAAGTCTCACTGTGGACACACCCACAACACATCCCCGTTGCCTGCCGTGTGCCCTTGGACAAGTCACTTCACTTCTCCGGGCCTCGGTTACCTTTGGGGATCGAGACTGGTAGGCCCGTGTGGGACGGTGACTGAGTCCAACCCGATTTGCTCGCATCCACCCCAGGGCTTAGTATAGTGCCTGGCACATAGTAAGCACTTAACAAATATCACAAGTATTATTATCATTATTATTGTTATTAATAACCTCCCCGCGTCCCAGGGCTTGGAGCATCTATTTTCCATCATCTGGTGGAAAGGGGATGAGGGGAAGCAATTTCAGCTTGGGTAAACGTGTCTGCCCCTTTAATGGAGCCCAGAATAAGCAGAAGCTCCCTGGGGATGGTCATGTGATTTTCAACACTCTTCTCTGCACCTAGCGCAGAGATCAAATGAGCAGCTCTTAAAGGGATAGGCCCAGGCCCTCCCCACAGGGGCTGGGGTCAGTGGGGACCACTTCCCTCAAATACAATAACACCCCCCTCCAACACACACACAAGTGGAACAGCAATTCAGCGGTGCCCTTGACCTAGCATGGTGCTAGGAATCCCATTGTTTGTAAACTGTTTAATGTGTGGCTTCCCCCACTAGATTGTAATCACCACGTGGGAAGAGACTACATTCATTCAATCCTATTTATTGGGCGCCTTACTATGTGCAGAACACTGTACTAAGCACTTGGGAGAGTACAATGCAACAATAAACAGACCTATTCCTCGTCCACAATGAGCCCTATTCTTTCAGAAGCTCTACCCAGTAGACAATAAATTCTACTGATTGATGATGATACGACCCCAGCTCTTGGCCCTCCTTTATCAATCGTATTTATTGAGTGTTTACTATGTGCAGAGCACTGTACTAAGTGCTTGGCAGAGTACACTATAACAATATAACAGAGTTGATAGACACCTTTTCACTTATGAGAACGGGCCAGCGACCGTGCTGATCCTTTGCAGACTCTGAGATAAAGAATTGTCCTTCCCTTCCGACAGCTCAGTCCCACCCCTCATCATCTCTTAATAACAATAATTATGGTATTTGTTAAGCGCTTACTATGTGCCAGGCCACTGTACTTAATTGTGCCCGTCTCTGTCCCCAGAAGGAACTCGGGGCCTCTTCTCCCCATTTCCCAGATGGGGAAGGTGAGGCAGCACAAAAGGCAGGAATCAGAACGAGGAATCATCTCCACAAGCCCTGGGACACTGACTGAACCGTGGGATGGAGCGGAAGAAGGTAAAGGTAAACTGAGGTCAGAAAACCCGAGAGGCACTGGCGGAATAGGATGGCTCCGGCACCCCCTTCTTAGAGAAGTAGCGTGACTAAATGGAAAGAAAGAGCATGGGTTTGGGAGTCAGAGGATGTGGGTTCTAATCCCGACTCCGCCATTTGTCTGCTGTGTGTCCTTGGGCAAATCGCTTCCTCGGTTACCTCATCTGTAAAATGGGGTTTAAGACTGTGAGGGCCACTTGGGACAACCAGATTACCTTGTATCTACCCCAGTGCTTAGAACAGTGCTTGGCACATAGTAAGCACTTAACAAATACCATAACAATAATTATTATTATTCCAGGCGACACTACAAGTCCCCACCCCATCCTCGTTGCTGATTCTCCATTGTTGTCACCTCTTGTTTCTCCCTCCACCATCCTCCCGCCTCGCTTTCCCCAGGGGCGAGGCTGGTAGGGAGAAAACAGCCTTGGGGCGGAGGCTGCCTGCCTCCGTACCTATGTACCTATCTCTCCCCACCACGGACTCCGGGTCCCTGCTCAGCCCCCCAGGTGGGGGGAAGAGAGGGGCGGGCCGGCGCCCCTCCTTTTTCCCTCCTCTCCTCACCGCAGGTGGGGAAATCAAGTCCCCAAAGTCAGCAGGGCTGGAGGAGGCGACCAGGGCACACAGAAGGCATTCGTCATCCATCAGTCAATCAATGGTATTTATTGAGCGCTTACTGCGTGCGGAGCACTGTACTAAAGCACTTGGAGAGTACAATAACGACAGAATTCAGCATCTTCATTCGCAGCAGCAGAGGCATTTCTAGCCTGTGGTCCCGAGTCCTGCCCTGGGCTTTGAGGACAGGCAAGGATCCCTGCCCAAGGCAGGGGACACGCAAGGGAAGTTTAGGATGAGATCCCAACCCCCGGCTAACTGGGGGGGCGGGGGGGGGGGCCGATGATGTACGGGACTTAAATTTCCTCCTAGATCCCACTGCCTCTCCAACCTAAGGGCCGCGCCCAAGCCAGCTAGGGATTCGGCGCGCTCGCCCAGTCCTTGCCCGAGCATCCGTGGTCCCCAGTGCCCTTGCCACTGCCCGCAGGCCTGCCCCACCCTTTGGTGGGGGGCCCGAGCACGACGGCGGCCCCCAGCCCAGGTTGAGGTCGCTCTGCACCCCTGCCCACCTGCCCGCCGCAGCCACAATAGGGCTCAGCACCATGGACAAAAAGAATCCTCCGCTTCACTGCCCCCTCAACCCCCAGCCCTGGACAGATGCCCAGGAGGGGGGAAGGGGACGCCGGATTTAGGAGGAGGAGCAAAGAGGGGTCAGCGCCCCCCTCCCCACCCCTCCGGCTCCCCAAGGGCTTCTGGCTCCTGCCAAGGAGGCCATCTTCAGGGACATCCCCCCCTCCACTCACCCTTCTTCTTCAAGAGCCCCAGCAAGGAGGGGAGGTGCCTGCCCAGGAACACCACCATGCGGCCACCGGGCTGGGCCTATTGTGCCCGCGGCCGGGGCCGGACCTGCGGAGAGGCTGGGGGGCGAAGGCTCCTGGGGCCTGGGGGAGGGTCTGCCTGGCCCCACTGCGCCAACTCCAGCTCGGCCCCTCCCTCGCTCGCTCCGTCGCTCGCCCAGCCGCTGCAGCCCGGGTGGAGACGGCTGGGAGGCCGGACCCCTCCCCCTTCGGCCCCTCCCCCGCTCCCGGCCGGTCACCGGGGGCAAGGACTGGCCCCGGACACGTGCCGCCCTCCCCCAACCCCAGGACTCCCGTTCGAGGTCGAGCAACGGGGAGGGGATTAGCCCCAAAGGGGGTTGGGATGGGGGGAAGCTCCCAGCGACCCCTCCCCCCTTTAGTAGGGAGAAATTAGGTCTCTGGAAGGAGTGGGGGAAACTGAGGCATGGAAATTGAAGCATGAAAATTGAATAATAATCATGGTGGTATCTATCTGTTAAGCGCTTTTTTGTGATAGGCACTGTAATAAGGATAATAATGGTATTTGTTAAGCACTTACGATGTGCCAGGCACCATACTAAGCACTGGGGTGGATACAAGCAAATCGAGGTGGACTCAGTCCCTGTCCCACAGTGGGGCCCAGTCTCGATCCCCATTTTACAGATGAGAGAACTGAGGCACAGAGAAGCCAAGTGACTTGCCCACGGTCACATGGCAGACAAGTGGCAGAGTGGAGATTGGAACCCCTGACCTTCTGACTCCCAGGCCTGGGCTCTGTCCACTACACCAAGAGTTCTTTCCCCACCTCCCGGCGGGGCAGGCCGATAGTGGTCCCTACGGGTGGAGGAGGGTTATTATCTGGGTATGGGGGGCGGGGGAATCGAGGGGAGGGTCGCCGAGGGGACTGAGGAATTTAAGGGGACTGAGGAATTCGGCAGGGCAGGCTCGGGACTAGTTCAATCGCTCCCCTCGGGCTGCTGAATATTCAAGAGGCCGGAGAGGGGTGGTCAAGGCTGTCATCTGGCACACGGAGGGGCTGCAGCTGCTGCCCCAGGAGGGGGCTGAGGGGTGGTCACTCCACATTCCAACAAACAGGCTTGGCCAAACCTCTCTGGGCCCAAGATGAAGCTCCCTCTTGCCCAAGGGCCATGCCTTCCTGAAGCAGAGGTGGGTCATTCATTCATTCAATCAGATTTACTGAGCACTTACTGTGTGCAGAGCACTGTACTAAGCGCTTGGGAACAGATAGAGACGATCCCTGCCCACAGCAGGCTCACAGTCTAGAAAGGGTCCATCCCCCCAGGTCATGTCCAGTGGGAGAGACTGCTACCCAAGCAGCAGGGCCTAGTGGAAAGAGCACGGGCCTGGGAATAATAATAATAATTGCATTTAAGCACTTACTCTGTGCAAAGCACTGTTCTAAGGGCTGGGAAGGATACAAGGTGATCAGGTTGTCCCACATGGGGCGCACAGTCTTAATCCCCATTTTACAGATGGGGTAACTAAGGCCCAGAGAAGTTAAGTAACTTGCCCAAAGTCACACAGCTGACAAGTGGCTGAGCTGGGATTTTGAACCCACGACCTCTGACTCCCAAGCCCGTGCTCTTTCCACTGAGCCACGCTGCTTCTACATCAGAGGACCTGGGTTCTAATCCCAGCTCCACCACTCCTCTGCTGTGTGAGTTTAGGCAAGTAGCTTCACTTCTGTGGACCTCGGTTACTTCATCTGCGCAATGTAGACTGTGAGCCTCATATGGGGCAGGGACTGTGTCCAACCTAATTAGCATGTATCTACCCAGCACTTAGAACAGTGCTTGGCACATAGGAAGCACTTAAGTACCTTTTTTTTTTTTTAAAGAGGGTGAGGGGAGACAGGCGACTGGTTCCCGACCCAGGCCTGGATCAGGAAGGGGCTCTCGGGCCTGGCAGGTGTGTGGGGAGCGGGGGAAGGGAGTCTGGAGAATCGGGTGGCCTGTGTTCTAATCCCAGATCTGCTACTTGCCTTCTGGGGGACCTTTGGCAAGTTACAACTTCTTTGAGCTTCACTTTCACCTAGACTGTAAGCTCATCATGGACAGGGAACATGTCTACCAACTCTGTTGTATTGTACTCTCCCAAGTGCTTAGTACAGTGCTCTGCACACAGTAAGCACTCAACAACTGGTTGGTCGATTTCCTCATCTTCAAAATGGGGATTTAATACCCGTTCATGCTCCCACTTAGACAGGGACTGTGTCCAACCTGATTATCATGTCTCTACCCCAGCACTTAGTACATAGAAACTGCTTAACACCACAATTCTTTTTTTATTATTGCCCCCGCAGCCTGCAGCAGGGTTGGGTAGCAACTCCTGGCCCACCAGCCCAAACCTAAACCACCCTGGTCATCCTGGCTTCTCTCCTCCCAAGCCCTCAAGCTGATCTGTTCACAAATGTCCCCCCGTGGCTGACACCATTCCTAAGTGATGAACTGGAGAGGTTGGTTGGGGTTTGGTGGGGTGGGGGCAGCTGGGAGGGAGGAGAAAAGCAAGTGGTCAGTGCCCAGCTGTGCCCATACCAGCAGTGCCCTTATACCCTCCCAAGGAGCATCCAAAACCTGTGCTCACTCACCATACCCATCATCTGTGCAAGCACACACACCAACAGAACACAAACACATTCATCCTGAAGACACTGAGAACTATTTTTGCACGCTCACACACACCCTCATCATGCATATATAATTCATTCCTGCATCAGAAAAATGATCCCTTGGACAATGGAAGTCCTAGGGGAGTCCCTGGTGGGCAAGGGTGTAAAATCCACTCCCCGAAGTGGGTGCTGGGTGGGGGGCAGGAAGCCAGGATTGCAGCTGAGGGCTGTGAGCAGGGAGAATGGGAATCCAGAGACAATGAAGAGGGAGGTCAGATTGCGAGGAGAGGTGTTCAGGGATGTGGTTGGATTGGAGGCTGCTGGAAGCAATTAGTCACCCGGACCCCATCCCCCAGATTCTGAAAGCTGGGAGCAGGGCCTTCCCAAAGCCCACTGGCTGGAGGCCAAAGCTCGGGGAAGCAGCTGATTCTGGAGCCAGCTTTCTGACCTTGCAGAGCACTGGAAAAAGTACTTGGGAGAGTGCAACAGTATTAGCAGACATGATCCCTGCCTTCAAGGAGCTTACAATCTAGAAGGGAAGATTGACACAAAAAAATCAATTGCAGGTAGAAAGATGTGATAGAGTATAAAAAAATGCATGTAAGTGCTAGGAGGAGGGAGGGTGTGCCCAAGTGCTTGGGTGGCACGGAGGGGCTGAGGTGGCAGTTATGGGGGAAATAGGGTGGGAAGATGAATGATTAATCAGGCAAGACCTCCTGGGAGAGATGTGATTTCAGAAGGGCCTTGAAGAGGGGGAGAGCAATGGTCTCTTGGATGTGAAGGGGGAGGGAGTTCCAAGGCAGAAGGAAGGGTCAGTGAGTCAGTCAATCATATTGATTGTGCTCTTACTATGTGCAGAGCACTGTACTAAATGTACATTCCCTGCCCACAAGCTGAAGTTGTTGACGGCAAGATTGAGGAGAGTCAAGGGGCAGTGAGTAAGTTAGCGTGAATTCCTCTCCAGCTTCTAAATCCAGAGAAGGCCCCACCAAGACTTCCCAGCCCTGCAATACAGACCCCTCTCCAACAATCTACAGTGGATCATCATCATCATCAATAGTATTGAGTGCTTACTGTGTGCAGTGCACTGTACTAAGCACTTGGGAGGTTACAATACAACAGAGTTAGCAGGTGTGTTCTCTGCCCACAAGGAGCTTACAGTCTAGAGGGGGAGACAGACATTAATATAAATAATTTGGTTGAGACACATGGTTCATTAGAGCATGGGACCTGAAGCAAAATCATCACTAGGTCAGATGTTCTGTCTTCAACAGTGGCAACGGCATAATAATCATTATTATATTAATCTATAGATGATATAATTACACTATACAATATAAAATAGTGTAATTATACATTGTATTACATTGAATTGCATATTATACAATATACTGTATTGTATAATGTAATTTAATGTGTATGTTGTAATTTTATTATGCATTGTATTATAATAATTATAGCATTTATTAAGTGCCTACGATATGCCAAGTACCAGGATGGATAAAAGATCATCAGATCAGACAGTGTCACTGTCCCACAAAGGGCTGGCACAAGCTAAGAGATAGAGAGAGCGAATATCAATCAATTAATGGTTTTTTTGAGCACTTACTCTGTGTAGAGCATAATACTAAACGCCAGGGAGTGTACAATGAAAAAAATTAGCAGACATGTTACCTGCCCATAACGAGCTTGCAGTCTAGAGGACATCTTATCCCTGTTTTACTGATGAGGAAACTGAGGCCCAGAGAGGTTAAGTGACTTGTCCAAGGTCACGGCACAGGCCATTGACAGTGTTGCTGGCTTCATATCCTGCGCTCTGTCCCCTAGGACATGCTGCTCCCTAGGCTTGGGAGGAATCACATGATAGTTGCTGTCCTGGACATTCACGCTCACGATTGGAAATAAACTCTCCAACATTCCTTACTTTCCCTCTAGTGATCCATTATGGACTGCTTGGCCATGAATTGACCCAAACCCTTCTTGAATCTGACTTCTGCCTCCAGGGCTTCTGTGTCCGTGATATCATAAACGGACATGATATCCTCTCAGTCTGTGAGGCCTTAATCTTTCCAATCTGTCCCCAAATACAACTCCTCAGTCCCCCTGAGGAAGGGGAGAGCAAGAGGTGAAGGGTGTGGGGGAAGGGGGAGGCAGAGATGGGACAGACTTAACATTCCTGAGCTGGGGGTAGGGCATAGCTCTAAAAGGCCGCAGTCCCAAATCAATCAATCGAATTTATTGAGCGCTTACCGTGTGCAGAGCACTGTACTAACCGCTTGGGAAAGTATAACAGAGTTCGTAGACACGTTCCCTGCCTGCAACAAGCTCACAGGTAGGTGAGGGGAGGGGTTCCTGATGCTCCCTAAAGTGGGGGACTCCCCTGCCTGTCTTCCCTCTCCTCCAGCAGGGAAACTCCAAGTGCCCACCCACCCATAGACCTCCCACACTACCCAGGGGCTTGGTTGGAGCCTCTCCCTGCCCTTTATGTGCCTTATGCAAGTTCACACACCAACAATCATCCGTGTATACATTCCCGGGGAAACACATGCACACACACAATCCTCACAAACAACACAATAGGCATGCATGTTTACACACCTCTAACCAGCTACTCAGTACAAACACATACCTGCATACACACCTGTGTACATGGAGCAACCCCACCCCTCCTCACGAACCCACCCGGGTGTCCTGCCCACAGAGTCCAAAGATACCCAAGATCTATACGGCTCTAGGGCCTGGTCGGCAGTGGTCCCCAATGTCTAGGCGATTTTAGGACCTGGTGTCGACGGGGTGTCGGCACGGCCTCCCCCTGCCTTGGAAACTTTCTCTGCTGGGCCGGTGCCCCAACCTGCCCCATTCCTGAGAACACCTTGGAGTGGAGCAGGACGGGTTGGGGGAGGGGAGCCCGGAGCACCCAGCACCACTGACTCAGGGGAGTGGAATGAGAGGGTGGGGAGAGGGAGAAGAGAAGCGGAGTGAACGGGAGAAAAGGTAGAACACGGAGAAGGAGCAGGAAGTCAGGGAGGTGAAATGGGGAGCAGGGAATTTTCTAGTGACACCTCCTGGCTCCCACTACCTCCAGACCCAAGCCCCCGGCCCCTGTCTGGGATGACCCAGACTCCTCAGCCTCTTCCTCTCCTCCACTATGGACTCTTGTCCCTTCCAAGGCTTCAGTTCTGTCTCCCACCCACTTTTCAACTCCCAACCCCATCAGCCTGCACCCCACAACCTTAGCCGCCAGGAAGTGCGTCATACTTATGGAGACCATGGGTGGGAGGAGTGGGGGGAACAGGGGCAGGAGAAGCAGAGCTGGAAATTAAGCAAGTCACTTCACTTCTCTATGCCTCAGTTCCCTCATCTGTAAAATGGGGATTAAGACTGAGAGCCATTATGTGGGATAGGGACTGTGTCCAACCCGATTATCTTGTATCTACCCCAGTGCTTAGAAACAGTGCCTGGCACATACTTGGCGCTTAACAAACACCAATACTGTTATTATTTCTATCAGTGATAATAATAATAACAATAAATACCACTGGTTGATTGATTCTCTTGGGGGTAGGGAGAAAACCCGAGAGAGACCCGTCTTTCCCCTCACCCTACCTACACGCTGGGAATTTCCTCTCCTGTCTCAGCTGCCCTAACCTCCCCCTCCCATCTCTCACACAGGCCCGTCAGAGCTGCCCAGCAGGTTTTAAGGTAAATATCAACCTTGGGCTTCCCGGTAGTGGCGATGGGGCAAAGGGGACCCCGGAGCCTGCCAGAGAGACATAGCCTTTAGGCCGGTCCCGAGATTCCCTCAAACGCCACATCCCCTGGCGGTAGTGAGACCCCCCGGCAGAGGCTTAGGCCGGGCAGGCCCCAGCTCTGCCAATCTTGTCCAACCAAGTACCCTTCTTGCAGGGGACACTGTTTCCTCTGAGGTGATCAACTCCCCCAGCGAAGCCCTAACGGAGCCTCTATGGGTCTCCTCGCTGATCGGAGGCAGTACACTCCGCTTCCGGTGTGGGCACTCCACAAAAGTCAAGTGCAGCTAAGAGCAATTAAGATAAGGAGGACTGGAGGGGCTGATATGGGGACACTCATTGCAGCAGCGGTTGTGGGCAGAGAGGTTGGCCGAGAGGTTGGCCGAGTGCTCCCAACGTCCGGTCCTCCCACGCGGACCCAGATCCCGGTGACACCCGCGCCTCACGCCGGGCCCGAAGACAGGCCCCGGGGGTCTGGGGTGCAGCCCACAGTGGGACGGAGGAGAATTGGTGGGCCTGGAGCCCAGGCCCCTGCTCTCCTGACCCCTCTATTTAATGGTACTTGTTAAGTGCTTACTCTACATGCCAAGCACTGGGATAGAGCCAAGATAATCGGGTTGGACACGGTCCATGTCCCACTTGGGGTTCACAGTCATAATCCCCATTTTATAGATAAGGTAACTGAGGCCTGGAGAAGTTCAGTGACTTGCCCAAGGTCACAAAGCAGACATGGGGCAGAGCCAGGATTAGAACCCAGGTCCTTTTTGACTACCAGGCCTGGGCTCTATCCACTAAGCCATGCTGCTTAATTGTGGGGCTGGCGCATGGGTACATTGGGGGACATCGGGGGGGGCGAGGGGAGGTAGGAAGGCAGGTAGGGAGCCACGGCAGCAGCACTGCAAGATTCAGCATGTCAGATAGAGAAGGCGACGGGCGGGAGGGCGGGCTCTCCTCGGAAACCGGATCTTATCTTCCAAACCAGCCCCTGTTGGAGACCCTCCCTCCCTTTTCACCTATCTCGAGTGAACCCCCCCGCCCCACCCAACACCTCACTCACCCCCACCCTCCCAGTCTGGCTCCTCATGGATCCAACTGTCCGGGGAGGGCAGGGCCCCTTATCGGAGGTGCCCAGGGTGGGGTCCCCCAGTACAGGACTGGGAAATCACGGGGCTCAGGGCCGCCCAGGGAAGGCAGGAGCAGCCAGCCGGGGGAACCCGGGGGCGGCAAAGCCCAACAAGAACAGACAAGCAGCCCGGGCTCGATCATCATGAGGTCCCTCTACGGGAGCCAAGGCCCGGGCAGGACTCCTCTCCCTGCCCGCCGGGCCCCACCGCTCGGAGAGGAGAGGCTGCCTGGGGAAGCCTCCACACCAGGCCGGGCAACCTGGGCACTGGCCCCGACTTGCTGTGTGACCTGAGGTCAGACCCTTCCCTTTCTGGGCTGCGGATTCCTCAACTGTCCAATTGGGGGAACAGACCCAATCCCTTCTCTACCCCCCAGGTTCCAGTGGAGGAGGAGAAGATGCCAACCTGCCAGAAGGGATGGAGAGAGGCCAGAGAACTGATGTCCTCCTGCTCAGCGAGTGTCCAGCCTGGTAATTCCAGAGGGAAATTGGGAAATTGTTATCAGCAAGGTGACCCATTTAACTCCTACTTAATTCCCTTAAGAGGGGGAGAGCAGGAACACCCCCTCATATCCAAGACCCATGAGAGACAGGACCCCTCTAGACAGTAAGCTCAATGTTGGCAGCGAATGTGTCTGATTATTCTAGACTGTAAGGTCATTGTGGGCAGGGAATGTGTCTGTTTATTGTTCTCTCCCAAGCTCTTAGTACAGTACTCTGCACGTTGTAAGCGCTTAATAAATACTGTTACGACCACCCTTCCCCACCATCTTTTCCCAGCATCTTGCAAGCAGAAGCACAAAGCCTATTCCCAGTCCCCAGGAACCCCAGCATGGCATAGTGGATAGAGCACGGGCCTGGGAGTAAGAAGGTCATGGGTTCTAATCCCAGCTCTGCCACTTGTCTGCTGTGCGACCTTGGGCAAATCACTTCACTACTCTGGGCCTCAGTTACCTCATCTACAAAATGAGGATTGAGACTTTGAGCCCCACATGGGACAGGGACTGTATCCAACCTGATTTGCTTGGATCCACCCCAGCGCTTAGTACAGTGCCTGGCCCATAGTAAGCACTTAAATACCATAATTATTAGTAGTAGTAGTATTATTATTAAACCCAGCCTCACCAATAACCTGGCCAACAGGGGACCCCATCCAACTCCCACTCCCCCCAGGATGGGCAGGGCATCCATCAGCTGCTCCTGGACACCCCCCCGCCCACCTCTCCGCAATGGCAGGGGTTTCAGCCTGGCAGAGGCAGCTGCCGCCCCAGGGAGAGGAACCTACAGTGGGAAGGCGGTAGGGAGCGGGGCCGGAAGGGAGGAGAGGTAGGGAGAAGGGAGAAAAGAGACACAGAGGAGGAGGAGGAGGAGGGTGAGTGACGCCAGGACTGGAAAGCCAGAGGAGCTGAGGGGGCGGCCGGAACCAGGAGGTGGGAGCCCCAACAGGGGAAATGGATTGCTTTCATTTTATGGAAGGAGGCTGTTCCCTAATTAACTGCGGCAAGGAAGCACAGAACCTAGCGGAAAACGCCTCCAACTAGCACCTCCACCTCCTCTCCTGGTGTAGGGGAGGAGTGGAGAGGTCTCCCTCCCCATACTGAGGAGGGAAGAGGTCCGGGGGAGGGTCCTTTGCTCAGGCCCCCTAGTTCCCCTTGCGCTCCTCCATATACATAAGCCTGACCTGCCCCAGTGCAAATTCCTGAGCTTTTCAGCTTTGGTTGGGTTTCCATGGAGCCAGCGCTGAGGACAAACACAATTCGCTTCAAGCTTTTTTTCTCCTCCCAGCTACCTGTCTCCCATCCACCGCCCCCACCTCCCCGAAGAAAAGATACTCTTGACACCCCCCCCCGCCTTTCAGACCTTCAGTCCCAATTCCTCCGGCATGGCCCAAGACCAAGGGAGGGATCTGACCACTGGAAGCTGAGAGCTGATGCCCGCATTCCCTCCTGGGGAACGTGGATGGGGGTGGGTGGAGATAGGAGAGGGAGGACAGAGTCTCCTAAAGCTGAGGAGGGGGTAGGGTTGCAGGCACGGATACCCAATCCCATCTCCCTCCTCAAACCCTCACTGCAGCTCTCACCCATGTCTCCCCATCTGCAAGGTTAGTGGAGGAAGGGGAGCATAATCTCTTCCAGACAGAAATACTTTCATTCATTCATTCATTCAATCATATTTATTAAGCGCTTACTGTATGCAGAGCACTGTGCTAAGCACTTGGAAAATACAATTTGGCGACAGAGACAATCTCTACCCAACAAGAGGCTCACAATCTAGAAGTGGGGAGACAGACAACAAAACAAAACAAGTAGACAGGCACAGATTTCTCCCCTTTCACAGGTGCTCAGCTCCCCATTCACCCCAACTCCAACCCCAGCTCCCATTTAGCCCACTTCTCAGAGGACCCAGAACGGCTCTCCCCCTGCCCTCCCCTGCCCCAGCTGACAGGCCTGGACACCTCCTGGACTCTGTCCAAAAACAAACCCCCTGCAGGGTTGATAAGCAGGAGCCTCTGCATTTTTGTGTCTCATGCATTTCAAAGCGGAGGACCGTGAAGGGGAATGACCAGGGCTGGGAGGTCCCTCCGACCAGTTCCTCCTCATCCCTTCTCCCTGAAGCCCTACCTCAACCTATCTCTTCACACCCCCTCTTCCTGGAACTGCAAGGCACGGGGACTGATTAAAAGAGGATGAAGTTGGGTGTGGAGTGCCTCTGGATTCAGGATCCTCAGGGATTAAGGAGTCTGACTCCTTGGATGGCTCTTTCTTTCTTCCTACCCTTCCTTTTACTAGCCTGGAAGGATCAGCCCAGGCTTCTCGGATAAAGTATGGAGAATTCACTCTAGGGGGCTGGGACAGGGGAATAGCCTATTATAGGCAATTGTCCTAAGGGGTACCTCCTTTTCCCTGTAGCACCACTTTAGGAGCTGAGCCTGAAAACCTTTGAGTGGACACAATCATCTAAGAAAATTCCTAAAGAGAAGTAGGCTGTTCAACTGTGGGGGGACAGCAGGTATTGAGGGTCTCCCCCACTCAGTACAGGTGGCTCCTCCATTGTAACCTGCTGGTGCTTAGCCATTAATTTTGTCCTGCAAATATACCAGAACTTCACTGTCCCACTCATGCTGTTCTTGTTCACCCTCTCATCAGAAGGAACTGAAAGCGCACAGGCCTGAGAGTCAGAGGTTCTAATTCCAGCTCTGCCACTTGTCTGCTCTGTGACAATGGGAGAATCACTTCACTTCTCTGTGCCTCAGTTACCTCACCTGTAAAATGGGGATTATGACTGTGAGCCCATGTGGGACATGGACTGTGTCCAACCTGATTAGCTTGTATCTATTCCAGTGCTTAGTTCAGTGCCTGGCACACAGTATGCATTTACAAATAACATAAACCACCCCCCCCAAAAAAAAACTCAATAGGACTCTACTTCTTGGCCCATTCTCCTGGAAAAAAAGTGTCACTTGCACTGAGCAAGTGGCTGAATGCTGAAAATATCCTTCTTCAGGTGCCTCTCAGGCAAAACCTGGTTTCTTTTGGGATCCCTGGCTGAGGGAGGGGTACCTGCTGCTCCCTGGCATCCTATTCATGCTTTGTGCCCTGCCAGCTCAAAAAGAGGCAGCAGGAATTGGACAGGAGGATTTTTGAGGGAATGGAGGGAGGGCTCAGGAAAACACAGCAGACTCCCAAGAGGCCTAAGACTCCCTTGTCCAAGGGAGAGGCCCCATCTTCCCTGCCAACCCCAGAAACAGCCCCAAGCCTACTCATGTTTCAGCTCCAGGGAGAGAAGGAAAGACTGGGAGGACACCAGGAGTAAGCAGGGATCCCTCCTGGGCCTGGACATCTTCAGAGCACAGGAAAGGGAGAGCACAGTATGGAGGAGGAAAGGCTGGGAAGACACCTGGAGTAGGCAGGGATCCCTCCTGTGCCAGGACACCCCGAGAGCACAGGAAAGACAGGGCACAGTAGTTCTGGCTCCCACTTTCCTGGAAGGTGTCCAAGAAGAGTCCCTGGGGCCTGCCTAAAGCCAGGATGGCAGAAGGGCCGGCGGGGTGGCTGGCATCATGGAAAGGGAACCGGGGTGGAGGGGTGTCCGGGACACGGGGGCTGCCCCCCAAGGAAGGCTGGGGCGTGGGGGTAGCTCCTCGGAGACCCAATCTGATGCACGTTTCTGCCAGATGGAGCAAGGCCCTGGTTGCCTCTGACCTCCAGTTTCGCCTCTCCGGTCCTCCCTTTTGTTTCCCTGGAGCTCGCATGCTTTCTGGGGGCCCGTGTGTGAATACGTGTGTGAGAGAGAGTGTGCTGTGTGTGTGCATTTGCGTGGGTGTGAGTCCGGCCCCAGACAATAGGCCCCGCGGACAGGATTGCCTCGCTGGGCCCTCGGCGGGGACTGTGGAGGTGGGCAGAAAGGCTGCAAACCCGGGCTGGGGGCTGAAGGGGTTGAGCACTGCCCTGACCGTGGGGTGGTCAGACCGGCCGCGTCCCCAACCATGCAGAGGGGCTCCCCGGGGCCTCGAGCTGGCACACCCCAGCGCGCTCGCCCGGCAGCCTCCGGGCATTGGGCACCCCTGCAGCCCCAGAAAGCCGGTCGGGGAGGGATCCACCAGGAGGACCCCAGCGTCCCCGCTCCCCCCGGCCCTTCTTACCTGCCCTCAGCTTCCCAGGCCGCCGAAAGTGCCAAAACGCCCGGGGCTTGCCCCCCGGGGGTCTCCGCTTATGGTGCGTGTTGCCCATGGTGGGTGCGTGCCAGCCGCCCGTGCCCCACCCCCGTGCCAGGCGGCCGAGCCGGCCGGGGCGCTACATGGCGGGGGGCGAGCCCACCTCCCTGCAGCCGGCGGGAAACTGGCTCGGGGAGTGCGGGATGGGACGCGTGCGGGTGCTGTGCGGTGCGATCCGGTCCTGGGCTTCGGCTCCGCCCCTGCCCGGCTGCGCTTTTCTCCTGCGTGCCTCGGTACAATCGCAGCCCGGGGAAGGAGGCGGGGCCTGTGCGGGGCGGGGCGAGGAGGAGGAGAGGAGAGGGGAGAGGAGGAGGTGCCCATCATCTGGACGCACCCCCCGCCCGCTCCTTGCCTACCCCCTGAACCCTCCCTGCCTCCCCTTCTTCCTCCTCTTCTCATTCCATCACTGTCGTATTTACTGAGCGCTGACTTTGTGCACAGCACTGTGCTAAGCGCTTGGGAGAGGCCACTAGAACAATAGAGACACGTTTCCCGCCCACAACGAACTCACAGTCTAGAGGGGAAGAGGGACACCGATAGAAATCAATAAATGACGGATGTGGACATAAGTGCTGTGGGGCTGGGAAAGTCCGGGCGACGCAGGAGGGAGTGGGAGAAGAGGAAAGGGGGGATTAGTCAGGGAAGGCCTCTTGGAGGAGATGGGCCTTCAATAAGGCTCTGAAGGGGGGAGAGTAATTGTTGGATTTGAGGAGGGAGGGCGTTAAGGGGAGAGGCCTCGAAAAGGGGCCCCCGGTGGGAACAGGCCCCTGGAATATTTGCTGGCTCAGTTTCCCCACTGGAGGAGCCCGGGGGGAGGGATGGGGAAGAGGAGGGGGTGGGGCGGGGTAGGGAGGAGCTCTGGGACCAAGAGGAGGAGAAAGAGGGGAGTGAAGGAAGGGACAAGCGGGCCTAGGGCATCCCCAGCTCGTGGTAACCTTGGGAAAAGTCACAGTTCAGGTGGCACCGGCATCGGGCGCTTTGAGACCACCGCAGAAGCATAAAGACGGGGATGAGGTAAGGCGAAGGTCTGGGGAAAATACCCGCGGCATAAAGCCATCCTGGTATGGGGGGAGAAGGCAGATACCAGTACCCTGGGTGGATATCCAGTTCACATGCACATTTGCCACCCCTGCCTGCCTCTTCTGTCAGCCTCTTCCAGAGGGCAAAAGGGTGGTCCTGGGGCTCCCTGGCATTGCCAGGCTGGAGAGGGTGGACCCACCAGACCCAGCGAGAATGCATGAGGTCAGCGGTTCCCCAGCTCCGGGGCCTGAGTACAATAACCTCTGTGATCCGGGTGGGTTTACCCGGCATGTGACAACACAAGCTGCTGAAGCTCGGCAACTCTGCTGAGAGCTGGGTACGGGAGGGTACCACTGGGGAGTCCCCGCGGCCCGAGGGTCAGGGGGACGAGGTGGACCAAGTTATAAAAAAAAAAAAAGATTTCTAAAGTCTAACCATAATCCTTCTTGTTACAATCAAAATTCATACTTGTTCTGGGAAAATTGTTACACAGACTGAATGACCCAAGTGGGAAGACCCTTCCAACCCTTAAATAGGATGTCCTGGGGTCTGAGGGTTAGCATTCACAGCCCAGGAAGGGGTCCCATCAGGCTCCAGAACTGCACATGAGATAGAGGGAGGAGAGAGCGGGGGGAGGTAGTTCAGATGTTATCCCAGAGGCGACTCCTTTAGGGTGAGGGTTGAACCTACACCCCAGGAGAGGCAGACCTACACACCAGTTTCAGAACCAAAACGTAACCTCCACCTTGTGTCTCAAGATTCCCTCCCCACCTCACTCCAAATCTGGATTATGGACAAGATCAGGGTGACCGGTGCCCTGTCTCCTCAGCCCCACACCCACACTGCAGAGCATCTGGGTGATCCTGAGTCATCAAGGAAAGGGGCCGGGTCCCTGGGGAACTGAGATGGAGCCCTGCCACCCATCTCTGGGCAGACTCCACACCAACTTCCCCAGCAGCAAGCCCCCCTTCCCATGGTCTGGAGAAAGGAGCCCCTATTCCTTGGGGACACCCCTAGATCAGAACAATTTCCCCTCATCCTTCCCCTTACTTGGGTAGTTCTAAGATGGGCTGGGGGGTGACCACAAGGTTGTCTTAGGTGACTTTCCTCAAGCCCCACATCTCCCCAGGTGGCCCTGTATGGTCCAGGGTAGCTTGTCTTTATTTTCCAAGGCCCAGGAGGGGGAAAGTCCTGGGTCCATCACTTCCAGGCTTGTTCTGCAAGGGGAGAGGTTAATTCAATCAATTAATTAATCAATATTATTAACTGAGCACTGTAATATGAAATCTCCCCCTTCCTGACTATAAGCTTCTTGTGGGCAGGGAACATATCTACTAACTCTGCTGTAGTATACTGTCCTAAGCATTTAGTCAATACTCTATTCACAGTAAGCTCTCAATAAATACTATTGAGTGATTGATGGATTGTTATGGGTAGGGAACGTAACTGCTAATTCTTTTGTATTGTACTTTCCCAACCAGTGCTCTGTACATAGGAAGTGCTCGATAAGTACCATTGATTGATTGACGATTGAAAGAGTATAATAGAATTAGTGGACATGATCCCTGCCCTTGAAGAGCTTACAATCCAGGAGAGGAGAGGGGAATTATGAGCAATTAAATACTTAAGTGTCACGGAAGTGCCAAAACAATTGACTGAGAGTTGGAGGCTATAAATGGGGAAATTGGAAATTAATCGGGAAAAGCCTCCTGGAGGAGATGTGATTTCAGAAGAGCTGAGAAGACGGGGAGAGCAGTGGTCTGTCGGATATGAAGGAGCCAAGAGTTTGGGGCAGGAGGGAGGACTTAAGAAAAAGGTCAGTGATGGAAGAGTTGAGAACAAAGCACGGTGAGCAGGTTGGGTTGAGGGGAACAAAGAGTATGAGCTGTCGTGTAGTGGAAGAAAAGAGTGCATAAAAAAGAAGGGAGCGTTGACTGCCTTGAACTCAGTGATCAGAAGTTTCTGCTTGATGTGGAGACGAATGGGAAACGAATGAAAGTTTCTGAGGAATGGGAAATCGTGTACATGGGTAGGACATGGGTTCTAATCCTGGCTCCGCCACACATCTGCTGTGTGACCTCGGGCAAGTCACTTCACTTCTCTGAGCCACAGTTACCTAATCCGTAAAGTGGAGATTGAGACTGAGCCCCATGTGAAACAGGGACTGTGTCCAACCCCATTTGCTTGAATCCACCCCAGTGCTTAGTACAGTGCCTGGAACATAGTAAGGGCTTAAAAAATACCATTTAAATTAGTATTTAGGACTGAGGTCCTGAGCCATTGATTCCAAGGTCTGATATAGACCGGCACCGGCTATGTCTTCAGAACCAAACAGGACCCTAAAGCTCAGGACCTGACCCTTGAAACATTCCCACCATATCCTGAAGCAGCATGCTCCAAATTACCACCACGTCCCGGAGCAGGGAGCTCCCCACCAAGTTCTAGAACAGCGAGCTCCCTCTTCCCACCACGTTCCGGTGTAGGTAACTCTTGTCAATATCCAGATTGTTTTCCCCATACCAGTCTTCCCCTCACCCCCCGCCTAGGCCCAGAATCCAGCGGGTGGCGACAGATGAAATATGATTTGCCAAAAGGAATCTTTGCTGCCATGGGGGAGCAGCCTGTGACTCTTGGTGTCTGCAGGGAGTAGACACACCTCTCTTTGTTCAGCAGACAACTCACTTCCAGCTCAGGCCGGTCACCAGATTCCCTGCTGCACGGATTTGGCTAAATGTCACTGTTTGTTCCTCCATGATTAAAGCTCCAGCAAACTCATTCCCAGAGAGATACAGAAGTATACCCCTGCTCAGGGGCCCCGGGCTGGAGTCAGGGATCTATCAGCAGCATGGCCTAGTGGATGGAGAATGGGAGTCACAGGACCAGATTCTACTCCAGTTCTGCCACTTATCTGCTGTGTGACCTTGGGCAAGTCACTTCACTTCTCTGAGCCTCAGTTCCCTCATCTGCAAAAGGGGATTCAGACCGTGAGTCCTATGCAGGACAGGGACGGTGTCCAACCCTATTAGCTTGTATCTACCCCAGTGCTTAGAACAGTGTCTGGCACATAGTAAGTGCTTAATAAATACCACAGTTATCATGATCAGCTTTTAAAGTCTTCTGGCTTCCCAATTGCCTGGAGGTCATCTCTGCTGGGAACACCCCCGCCCCGTGCTGCCCTGTCTGGCTCCCCGCCAGTCCTCTGCCACTCCCTCCCCTGACAAAGTTTATTTTCTCTGTAACCAATACTGGCTTTCCTCACCTTCCCCCCGACCCCCAGGATCAGATTGATCCCCAAAATTCTCTGCAGGTGTAAAGTTCTTTCCAGGGAATCCTCTCTGCTGCTGCTCTCTTTCCACTAGTGTAACCTATGAGCCAGGGTACTTGTGTTCTAATCCCAATCCCAGCTCTGCCATTTGCCTGAGGTAATAAAAATAATAATAATAATGGTGCTTGTTAAGCACTTACTATGTGCCAAGCACTGTCCTAAACGCTAGATACAAGTTAATCAAGTTGGAAACAATCCCTCGGCAAATCACTAAACTCTTTACCTCAGTTCCTCATCTGCAAAATGAAGATTACCTATTCTTTTTCTGCCTTAGGCTGTGAGCCCCTGTGGGACAAGGAATGTGTCCAATCTGATTAGCTTGTCTCTGCCCCAATGCTTAGCATAACATAAGTGCTTAACAGATTATTATTTTTAGGCCAAAACTACCCCCACTTCCTCTCTGCTTTCAAACCCCTTCATCGGCTAGTCCAAGATTCCCTTCAAACAGCCTGTCAGGTTCCTTGCACACAGACCTTATCTGGAGGGAGTAATCTACATTAGTTCACTTGTATTTATTAAGCATTTACCATGTGCACAGCACTGTACTAATTGCTTGGGAGAGTACAGTCTAACAATAAACAGACACATTCCCTGCCCACAATGAGTTTACAGTCTAGATGCATGCAGAGCACTGTACTATGCACCGGGGAAAATACACAGGTGGGAACTGTACCCCATCTGCGGCCCCCAAAGGGCTCAAAATTTAAGAATATAAAGAGGGAAAGGACGAATGGACCGGAAGGGTGGTGAGCCTTTCGGGAGGCCAAGGAGGGGAATGATTCTGCCACAGAACCCCTCGCCCAACCTCTGTAAGAGAGGAGCGGGACCCACATGAGGAGTTGAGGGCCACTGCCCTGAGCACGCCTTCCTGGCTGCTGCTGTCCCAAACACTTAGTAAGGTGTTCTGCACACAGTTAGCACTCAATAAATATGACTGACTGAATGAATGAATGTTACTGCTGCCCCTAACAGTGGGGAGTGGAGGATGATGCCAAGGGAGCAGCACTAGCTGAGCACCGCCCCATCGGCCTGTCTGAGCCTCTGCCAGAGTCGCCTCCCCCAGGCTGGTGGTAGGAAAGGGGCCGAAAGGAGTCACAAACCAAAGGTCAACCTGAAACAAGCTCGATTACCCTCCCCGACGGTCTCCTCGATCTTCGACTCTCATTCCTGAAGACGAATTGGCCCAGTCTCCCCCTCACCTGGCCGCCCCAGGCCGGGCCTCCCCTGTATCCAGTCTCCCCGCAAAGAGTTAACTGGGCCAACAGCCACCCACCCCACCCCCCACAGGTGCCAGCAAAGATTAGAGCGATAGGATTTATTTCTTTTAATAAGCAGAAGAGGAGAACTTGGCCCGGCTGGGGAAGAGGAAACAATCGGGAGAACAGGAGGTGGCAGAGGGAAGGAGGGAGGGTCCCCGGTCAGATGTGGAGAACGCAAAGAAATGACAACCTCTGGTCGGGGGGATGGGGAGGAAGGGGCAACATAGGAGAGGGCAACGGGGGGGTTGTGTGGGCACGTGTGTGGGTACCCGAGCCTGAAAAGCAACCCCTCCGACCTACCGCCCAACGAGCCTGGTGCTACCCGATGCCCCGGCTGAGGAGGGCACCGGGATGGGGGTTGGGAGGAGCTGGCTCCATGGCTGAGTCATATAGGGAAACTGGAGTTTTCCAGACCCGCGTGAGTCCAAGATGGCAAAGGGACTCATGGGGCCACCTAGCCCATCCCCCTGCCTCCAGGCTTCCCAGGAAAACCATGCTCCGTAAGCCCCATGAGGAATATATTTCAGGATCTCTGACACTCAGGAAGTTCTTCCTGACATCTAACTATAATCCCTCCTGCTGCAATTAAACCCATTTCCTCTGTGGGAAGGGATTATTAAGAGCAGGAAAATACAAGTGGGTTTTCTAGCCAGTGGTGGGTCTCTCTCAGTCACCTCCAACCTCACCCTTCTCCCTAGGACCTGAGCCCTCTTTCCTTCTTCACCTCCTCCTTCTCCTGTCATTATCTCAATGACAGAGGGCCTAGCCTGAGAGGGAGCTCTTCTCCAAAAGGAAACCCATGGCAAGTCCAGACACAATCTCACAACAGGCTTTTCACTCTCCCTCACTCCCCTCCTCTTCCTGCCCTGAAACCTTTCCTTCTAATTCTCTGCTCTGGGGATGATTAAAGGACACTCTGGAGGGTAAACACAGTCCGTGTGGGACGGGCCTGGCCCTGACACATACCCGCCATTTCCTGAAACACATCGACCTCAGGCCCTGGGGTGCGGCTGGTCGGGGGGGCGGTGCAGTTTCGAACCCCCACCCCCTGGTACCTCCAAACTCAGACGGGGGATGACGTCCAAGGGGCAAGGAGGAGATGAGGCGGGTTGGACATCAATGTCAAATTCTTCTTCCCTCCATGGGCCCAGCTAGGTAGGGGCAGCCATGACACCCAGTCCAGGAGTCTGAATGACACATCTCCTTACCCCCACAGATCCCATCTGCCCATCACCCCACAGCCAGTACCAGTCCTCCCCCGCCCCCAAATGCTAACAGATTTCAAATGAGCAGGGGCACAGTCTGTTGGGATTCACTCCCCCCATTACCTAGTTCCTCATAGAAATAATGGTGGCATTTGTTAAGTACTTACTATGTGTCAAGCGATATACTACACACTGGGGTAGACGCAAGATAATAAGGTTGGACACAGTTCCCATCCCTGATGGGCTCACAGTCGAAGTACAAGGGAAAACAGGTACTGAATCCCCAGTTTACAGATGAGGAAACTGAAGCTCGGATAGGCGAAGTGACTTGCTCAAGGTCACACAGCTAGCAAATGGTGATGCTGGGATTAGAAACCAGGTCCTCTGACTCCCAAACCCATGCTCTTCCCATTAGGCTGCACTTTCTTCTTTTTATGGTACTTGTTAAGCAGTTACTATGTGCTGGGCACTGTAACTAAAATGCTGGGGTAGAGACAAAATAATTGGGTTGGACCCAATCCCTGACCCACATGAGGCTCACAGTCTTAATCCCCATTTTACAGATGAGGGAACCGAGGCACAGAGAAGTGAAGTGACTTCCCCAAGTCCACACAGCAGATAAGTGGCAGAGACGAGATTAGGACCCAAGACCTTCTGACTCCCAGGCCCGCGCTCTGTCCACTAAGCCATGTGTCTCGTGCCAGACCCCCCTTTCCCAGCCCTGACCGGATTTTTCCCCCAAGGCCTGGCTCATGTCACATTTCTGTCTTTCCATGTTTTGTTTCTCCAGCTACCACCCCAGCACTTCTGCACCTGAGAACACCCTATGAATTTAGCACGAATCCACACACATGTCCACTTTTCTCTCTCTAAATTATTTTAGTGTCTGACTCCACTAGACTTTAAGCTCCTTGAGGGAAGGAATCATGTCTACACTGACTCTATTGTTCTCTCCCAAACGTTTAGTATGGTGCTCTGCACATAGTAAGTGCTTAACAGATATTACTGACCGACTGATTGTCAGTTCCCTCGGGGGCAGATAGACAGAGGTCACAGTATAGGAGGTCTCTCTATAAGATCTCTCTGTAAGAGCCTAGGAACAGTAAGAAACAAGGACTCAGGTCTCTGTATAAACTCCTATACCAACTCACTGTCTTTTCCGTCCAATAATGGGTGAGGGGCGGAGGGATGGGGCGGATTAAAATCCAGAAAGCCTGGTTCCATTCCCAGCTTCCCCACTGGCAGGCTGAGTGCCCAGGGTGACAGTTCACAGTTCATGACCACGCTTCCATGCCTCGATTTCCCCATCTTGGGACCACCTCTGGGGCTTCTAGAAGAGGCTGCGACCCCAACCTGTCCCTGATAGTTACGGCAATGATGTCATCGGAGGAGCTGGACTGAGATCATTCTGTGGTCACCCCTGAAGATGCCCAGGTCGGGAGAAGGGAGGGCCCTCGATCTAGGCCCCGCGATCCCAGCGAGGTGGCTTTAAATGCGACTGGGTGGGGAGGGCCAGAGAGTAAAGAAAGGGAGCCAAGGGTGAGGCCGTTGGAGGCCCTGGCTGACTCCACGGGGAATGGGTGGGTTGGGGGGTGGAGGAGGAGGGGAACCGCCCCGCACGATGGCACCCCAAGCCACGGAGATCTCCTCCCACCCTTCAATCCTCCAAGAGAGTGGGTCTCTTAAGGGACCAAACACAACCTGGGGCTTCGGGGCTCCGCGGGGCCCAGGTCGGCCCTACCTGGCAAGGTTACTCACACAAGTTGGCAAAGCTTGCCCCTCCCCACATTGCGCAGCACCTCCCCTCGGGGAGGGGGGGGGTTGGGGGGCGGTGCCAGGTGCTGGCAAAGGGCCGGGCCCCCGGCTCATCCCTCCCGACTGGTCTCCCCAGGTAAACTGGCAGGCAGCCAGGCTCCGGGGCCCATGACCCCCTGACTCAGCAATCGGCCGGCCCGACCCACGGACCCAGGCTGGCACACAGTGTGTGTATGTGGGGAGGGGGGACGAGGGGCAGCCTCTGGAAGCTCCAACTCTTCCCGGACTCTCCTGTGGTACCCCAAAACTCCAGCCCCCGGCCTCCAGCGGTGGGGGGTGGGTGGGTGGGCGTGACTGGCACCTCCGCCCAGCTGGGAATGGATGCCACGAGGGGGTCCGCGAGTGGGGCGGAGAGGGACGGGCCCCGCGCCCCAACTCTTCCAGCTCAGCTACCCCCGTCTTACCTCTGCCCTTGGCCTTGCCCTTCTTGGCCTTTTCCTCCTGCATTCTTGGCCTTGGGGGGCGGCTCGGCCCCCTCCCCCCGGGGTCGCCCCCTGCCCCTTCTTCTTCCTGCGCTTGCCCCGGAGCCAGCTGAAGGCTCGACGGAGGCCGGAGGTCTTGGACTTCTTCCTGCGCGGCGGTCCGGCCGGGGGCCCCGCGCCCTCCTTGCCCGGGGGACCCCAGGTGTCCTCGGCCGCAGGTGCAGCTGGGGGGCCCGCGGAGGACATGGCCGGGCGGGGGGCGAGGGCCGGCTCAGGCCCCCTGGGGCGGGAAGGCCATGCGGGGCGGGGAGGCGGCCTGGGTCCCCAGCAGCAGGCGTCGCGGGAAGGGAGCGGGGAAAGTTTGGGCGGCCGGAGGGAGCGGCCGGCGGGGGCGGGGAAGGGGGCGGGAGGGGCCGGGGGCGGGGGGTGGGCGGCTCCCCTCGGCCCCCCGCCCCTTTCCCCCGCCCCCTCCCGCCCGCGGGCCCCGGGCCCTCCTGGGTTGCCAGGGAGGGGCAGTCGGACCCCCCCTTGGTCGGGATCCCCGACAGGTAAGGGAGAACCCCCCCCGGACCAACCCCCGGAGGAGGGGCAGGGGAGGGGTCCCATTCCCAAAGACACTGGGGGGTCGGTCCTCCGGGGGGAGGATCCGGGGCAGGAGGCGGGCGCTACTCCAGGACTGGCTCTCGGGAAGGGGATGGAGGGAGGCTCGGATGCCTGGGTTTGGGGGTTTGGGGGGTTTTTCTGGGGGAAGGAGGGTGGGTTTCGGGATACGTTTCCCGCGGTGGGGGGCAGAAAAGGTAGTTTGGGGTTCGGCTGGCTGGGGAGGGGGCGGATCCTATTGCACGCGGAGGGGGGAAATCCAGAGACGGATGGACAGACGGACAGACGGACCCTCATTTATCGGGCAGCTTGCCCAACGCCAAGAAACGCCCCCCTTCCTTCCCCCTCCTCTCTTCCCCTTCTCCAGAAAAACCTCACCCCCCACCCCATCCCCACCTTCCCTATCCCCAAAGGGGAGAGCCCCTAACCGCCCCCCTCGACCCCAAGGCTGAGGACCAGACTCCTGCGTCCCATTTCCAGTGCCCTGAGGTGAGTCTTCGTGCCTCGGTTTCCCCCTTGCCGGAGAGGGAGCCCTTAGGGCAGCTTTGGGCCTGCTAAGCGGTGCCCCGCGTGCCAACACAATCACCCCTCAGTGGGACGTCCCACAGCCCCCGCGGGGAACGGGAGGCCTAATTAATTAGCGCTTGTAAAGTGCTTTGAGATCCTGCAAGAAAAAGCCCAAAGGGTTTCGAGGGAAGGTGGGGGAGGAAAGAGAGGGTTTGATTGTTCCTGTCTGACTCCCTTCTCGCAGTTCCCCTCTTGCTCCGGGGCACGAGATGGTGTCAGCCGCCTCTGCACGGATCGTCCTCCTCCTTCTCCTCCTCCAAAAGCCGGGAGAGAAATTATCAGCCATCATCCTGCCCGGTGGGGTGGGGGCGAACATCTGCTGGGAGGAGCCATAAACAGCAGTGTGGCCTAGTGGACAGAGCCCGGATTTAGGAACCAGGAGGTCATGGGTTCTATTTCCAACTCTGCCACTTGTCTGCTGTGTGACCTTGGTCAAGTCACTTCTCCTAGACCTCAGTAACCTCATCTGTAAAATGGGGATTAAAAGTGTTAGCCCCACGTGCGACAGGGACTGTGTCCAACCTGGTTAACTGTATCTACCCCAGCGCTTAGAACTGTTCATGGCACGGAGTAAGCACTTAAGTACTGTTATTATTATTAAGTTCCTGCTAAGGCTGGTGATCCCACTGAGCAGAGGATCAGTCAGTCAATTACATCTTTTGGGTGCTTACTGCATGCAGAGCACTGTACTAAGTGCTTGGGAGAGTACAATGTAACAGAGTTGGAAGGCACATCCCCTTATCCACAAGGAGCTTACAGTCTAATAAATATATATATAAATTACAGATGTGTACATAGGTGCTATGGGTGGAGTGAATAAAGGGTATATTGTCAAGTATAAGGGTGATACAGAGAGGAGTGTGAGAAGAGGAAATGAAAGCTTAGTCAGGGAAGGCCTCTTGGAGGAGATCTTTTTAATAAGTATTTGAAGGAGGAGAGAGTGATTGTCTATAGGATATGAAGGGGAAGGGAGTTCCAGGCCAGAGGGAGGACATGCATGAGAGGTTGCCATGGGAGAAGAGACTGAAGTCCAATGAGTAGGTTGGAGCAAAGGGCACCAGCCGGGTTATAGTAAAGAATCAGAGAGGTAAGGTAAGAGGGGGCAAACTGCTGATTAAGGAATACTCAGATTTGCTGTTAGCAGGCTGGGGGGAGTCCGATAAAAGGGAGTCCTGGGCCTTATCACCTTTTCTGTCCTTCTCCCCACCAAACCCCAAGAGAGAAATTAATAAAATCAGCACCTCTACCCCTGGCCTGAGATGCATCCTATTTGCCATGGCTGAGCAGGCAAGTGACTATCTGCAAGGCTGGTTTACGGGGTTGAACCAGGGAAGAGATGAGACCAGTCGGGTCGGGGTCGGGGGAAGGAATGGGAGTGTCTATGTGTGACTCATGGAGTCCGGCTATCCGGGTCTTTTGTAGTGTTTTATCCGTAGCATTTAGAGTTTTGTTCCCTTATGGGACAGAACAGTCTGGAGGCAGGGTGACCCTTGACGTCCTGGAACCCGAGAGCCAAGTCCGGTGGGGACTACCAAAGCCAGGCCTTAGCTGCAGAAGGAAATGACAACTCTCCCCACGCTGACGCTGACGAGTGAGCAGGATGCACCCGGGGGCAGCTGCAGAAGGAATACAGGATATGTTTGACTTCTCCTCACTCAGGGTTGGGTCCACACCAGCCTCCAAAACTTCACTCTGCAGCCTCTGACATCTACATCGCCCTAATGATCTCCCTCTACAAGGGATAACACCACTGGCCCAGGTTTGCCCAGGTGGGTGGAGCTCACACCCAAATGAGTCAGATGAATCCCCGTGTTTGTCCGGTGGAGACCCAACCCCAGGGTCTTGCCTCAGGTAGCTCTCTGTCTCTCTGACTCTTTCTTTCCCTCCTTCCCCAGCATCTCTCTGCCTCGCATTCCCCGGGGAAGGTTCCTGAGCAGGGAGCGGCTGCCGTGTGTTGCTCGGAAAGGGCTCGTGTATGTCACGACTGCTGCCCCGGGTCGGGCCTGGGCCCGAGGCTTAGTCATTGTGATTGTGCAGATTCAAAACGTTCTCACCGCTGACGCCCCCTGGCTTGAGTTTTGGACGGGGAAAAAAATCCATTTTCCCTCTACTTTGCCATTTTGTGTCTCTAATAGAAAAATAAGCCAACGTGGAGTTGCCTGTTTAAGATGCCCAGACGCCCTGCCCCTTGCCATCCCGAGGATTCCCCCTGGGAGGAAGCAGAGGAGAGAAGAGGGCGGGTGTCCGGCGGGCGTTGACCAGCAGGCTGGCTTCCCCCTTACCTCCCGATGCACGTGCAAGATGCTTTGTGTCTCCGGCGGGGCCTGCTCGTTGTCATGTTTATCAGGAATAACAACAGTCCGTCACCATGCAGGCACTGAAACCTGCCTAGAGTCGGTGGGTTGGAGTTTCTGAAAGAGACCTCTAGTGACTGGTGCAAACTAGCACTGTCCTCCCCATCGTCATTTGTATCTACTGAGCTCCTACTATGTGCAGAGAACTGAATTAATGCCCACAGAGGGGAAGCCAGGCTGAAGTTTACCCTTACCCTGGACTTCTGTGTCTTTGGCACCTTGTGGACCCGGGGGGGGGGCACCTATTTTTTCTTAATGGTATTTGTTAAGTGCTTACTACTACTAATAATAATTCTGGTATTTAATGATGGTATTTGTTAAGTGCTTACTATGTGCAGAGCACTGTTCTAAGCGCTGGGGTAGACACAGGGGAATCAGGTTGTCCCACGTGGGGCTCACAGACTTCATCCCCATTTTACAGATGAGGTAACTGAGGCACAGAGAAGTAAAGCGACTTGCCCACAGTCACACAGCTGGCAAGTGGCAGAGCTGGGATTTGAACTCATGACCTCTGACTCCAAAGCCCGGGCTCTTTCCACTGAGCCACGGTTAAGGGCTTACTACATGCCAGGCACTGTACTAAGCACTGGGGTGGATACAAGCAAATCAGGTTGGACATAGTCCCTGTCCCACCTGGGGCTCACAATCTTAATCCCTGTTTTACAGATGAGGGAACTGAGGCCCAGAGCAGTGAAGTGGCTTGCCCAAGGTCACATAGACAAGTGGTGGAGCCGGGATTAGATCCTGACCTTCTGACTCCCATACCCGTGCTCTAACCATTATGCCATGCTGCTTCCCGTGTACCAGGCACCGAATTAAGCGTTGGGGTAGATACAAGCTAATCAAGTGGGACACAGTTCGTGTCTCACATGGGGCTCACATTCTTAAGCCCTGCTTTATAGGTGAGGTAACTGAGCCATGGAGAAATGAAGTGACTTCTATTATCATTATTAATAATAATAATTGTGATCTTTCTTAAGCACTTACTATGTACCAAGCACCGTACTAAGCACTAGATATAGAGGAATGAGATCAGACACAATCCCTGTCCCACAGTCTAAGAGGGAGGGAGAATGGGTATTGAATGCCCCATTTTACAGATGAGGAAACTGAGGCCCAGAGAAGTGACCTGACCTGCTGAAAGTCACACAGCAGGCAAGTTACTGAGCTGGAATTAGAACTCAGGTCCTCGGTGTCTCAGGTCCATGCTCTAGCCACTAGGCTTTCCCCCTCCCCGCTCTACCTCCTTGTCCCATTCCCCTTAGCAACAGCTTGGGGCTCTCATCCCTAGGTTGGGTGATAGCTCAGCAAATAGGCCCTTGAAGTCATTCTGCTGTGGGGCCCTTTTCCTTTGGCCTTGGGGAGAAAGAACCCCCAAAAACCCTCTGGCTGGGCCTGATCCTGCAGGGATGGGGAGTGCCTGGGCCTGACGAAAGAACAGAGAGATTTGACCACAAACACTTTAGAACACCCTGGAGTGAACAAAGCAAATCAAATCAATCAATCAATATATCAAGTGAATTTACTGGATGCAGAGCACTGTACTAAGCCTTTAGAAGAGTGCAATATAACAGAGTTGATAGACACATTCCCTGCCCACAGCGAGCTTACATTCTGGAAGAGGAGACAGACAAGTAAATAAATTACAGATATGTACATAAATGCTGTGGGGCTGAGGGAGGGGTGAATAAAGAGAGCAAATCTTAAGTGCAAGGGCAAAGTAGATCGGAGTGGGAGAAGAGTATTTCAGGGCTTAGTCGGGGAAGGCTTCTAAATGCAAATGACTTGATTTGAGAAGCAGCATGGCTTTGTGGAACAAACACAGGCCTGGGAGTCAGGGACACGGGTTCTAATCCCAGCTCTACCACTTGTCTGCCGTGTGATCCTGGGAAAGTCACTTGACTCCTCTGTGTCTCAGTTTCCTCATCTGCAAACTGGGAAGGTTCTCTCCCCATTAGACTGTGTTCTTTCCCTACTGGCCTTTGAGACAGAAATTTTGTCTGACCTGATTATCTTTTATCTACCGTAAACTGTGAGTTCCTCGAGTGACAGGGGCCACGTCTTCCACCTGTATACCCTTGTCCAGTGCTCAGACCAGTGCTTTGCACACAGTACACATATAACAAATACTATTACTACTATCCCAGTGCTTCATAGTGTCCTTGGCACACAGTAAGCGCTTAACCAATACCACCGTGATTGTTATTATTATCGCCTGGGCCAGGGCCTTTCTACAAGGTGGTTGCGTGGGGATAACTGTCCCTTTAAATGGCTGAACCGTCCCAGTGGCATTGGGGAGAGAAGGAAGGGTGCCAACAAACCGCTTCCTGGTAGGGCAGGGTCCCCAAAAGGGTGCAGTAGGAAATGCCAAGCAACCAGGGGGCCGGTCTGGGGAGGAGACCCCAGAGGACAGTGGGAGCAAAATTAGGAGGAGGGAGGTCATGGGGTGGGAGGGAGTTGCCAACATCCTCTCCCCAGGAGGAGCGGTGGGATGTGGAGGCCCAGGTCAGCCGTGCTCCCTCTGTCCCCTCGCCCTGGGCAGCCAGGTCTCCCCACTGGGTCCTAATGGCTGGATACCTCGTGGGCAGTGATGCACAGAGGGATGGGCTGGCTCCCAGAGGCAGCCAGTTCCAGCCGCCCAGATTAATCATTACTCAGCCCTAGGCCGATCAGGCGTGTGTGTTGTCCTGTGTGCTGGCCTCTCTCCCCTCCCCTTCCCCCAGTGCCCACTCCCTCCCCTCCCATCCGTCCACCCGCTGGAGCCCAAAGTCCACCCTAGAGGCCTGCCAGCACCACGCGACCCTAGAGAAAATCACCAACATCACCAACGTCCGGGGCTGAACCCTGAGGCCTGTGGATGATCTTTAACCCCCAGGCTACAGAACTGGGGCGGGGTGGGGGACAGGAGGGGTCAAGACACCAAAGTGTCTGGGGCCCGAGCCCTAACGTCCCTGCTACCCCCCACCTACTGGGTCCCGTAACATTCTGCTCCGGCCCCAGGGTGGTCCATCGTTAGAGGCACCGGAAAGCCCACCCTGACCCTCGGTGAGCCCTGAGCTGGATCCCTGCCCAAGCTTCCTCTGGTACTCAGGGTTGGCATGGTGCCCTCTGGGCATCTGACTCATCCCGGCTCTGCCACTTCTCTGCTGTGTGACCTTGGGCAAGTCACTTCACCTCTCTGTGCCTCAGTTACCTCATCTGTAAAATGGGAATTGAGCCGGGAACCCCCATGGGGGACAGGGACTTTGTCCAACCCGATTTGCTTGTATCCACCCCAGCGCTTAGTACAGTGCCTGGTACACAGTAAGTGCTTAACAAATACCGTAATTACTATTATTATTATTCCCTCTCCAAGCACTGCCTGGTTAGGATTCTGTCACCCAGAAGAAGTGGAGAGGGTGAGTTCCCATGCCCCCCTTTAGAGAGTGTGCCCCCCACACCCCAAGGCCCAGAGAGGTAGGGAGAATAGCCTAAAGTTACACCGCCAGCCAGGGCTTAGGGAAGAACCCAGGCATCCTCCTTCCCAGTCCAATGTTCCGGGTGTCTCCTTTGGGCTCTCAAAGAGGATGGAAACTGGGGAGCTGCCTCTGGGGCATACCAGGGAGAAGAAAATAGTTTTGGGGGGGCTTTGTGGGGTTTTTTTGTGGTATTTGTTAAGCACTTAGTATGTGCCAGGCACTGTTCTAAGAGCTGGGGGAGATACAAGGTAATCAGGTCAGACACAGTCTGCCCCACATGGGACTCACAGTCTTAATATCCATTTTACAGATGAGGTAACTGAGCCACAGAGTGTTAAGTAAATTGTCCAAGGTCACACAGCAACCTAGTGCCAGATTTAAGGCACTCAATTATCTTGGCCCCTCCTACCCGTCCTTGCTACTCTCCTACTACAACCCAGCCAGCACACTTTGCTCCTCTAATGCCAACCTAGTCACTGTAGCTCGATCTTGTCTAACTCGCTCATGTCCTACCTCTAGCCTGGAACGCCCTCCCTCTCCATATTTAACAGACAATTGCCTCCCTCTTCCCCCCCAATCCCGCTCAAAGCCTTATTGAAGACACACCTCCTCCAAGAGGCCTTCCCTGACTAAGCCCTTATTTCCTCTCCTCCCACTCCCTTCTGTGCCACCTTTGCACTTGCTTTTGCATCCTTATTCACCCCTCCCTCAGCCTCACAGCACTTGTGTATAGATCCATAATTTATTTATATTTATATCTGTCTCCCCCTCTAGACCGTAAGCTTGTTGTGGGCAGGGAACGTGTCTGCTATATTGTTATATCATACTCTCCCAAGCATTTAGAACACACTCTCCATACTGAGCGCTCAATAAATATGATTGATAGACAATGGCGGAGCTGGGATTAGAACCCAGGTCCTTCCCAGTCCCAGAGCTCTAACCACTTGGCAACTCTGCTTCTCCTAAATAGCTGGCATCTTGTTGCGAAGTCTTGTGTCAGGATCAATATTTGGCATGGTGTTGGGAGGCCCCTCTGCCCCCTCCCTCTACCTCTGACCCATGCTGAGGGCTTCCTCTGCCCCCTCCAGCCCCACTTCCTAAAGGAATTTACCTCTCTCAGCTACCCACTAACAACAATAATTACATAACTGTCTTTTATAATCCAAGCAAACATCAGTGAAGGTGAATTTCACCTTTGAAACAACAATAATTATGGTATTTATGAAGCACATACTAGGTGCTAAGCCCTGGGGTAGTTACGACATAATCATTTTGCGTACATCCCTTACTCCACACAGGCAATCTAAAGGGCAGAGAGAGCAGGTATTCTTTTCCCATTTTACAAATGGGGAAAGTGAGGTCCAAGAGGTTAAGTGACTTGCCCCAGGTCACACAGAGTTGGGGCCAGAACCTGTGTGCCTCCACTGTGTAGCGGGGGTCAGGGCAGCTGCCATTGTGTTTATTTTTTGGCTTTGTTTTTTCATATTTATTAAGCACTTACTCTGTGCCAGGCACTGTATTCATTCATCAGTCAGTCATATTAAGTGCTTACTGTATGCAAAGTACTATACTAAGCACTTGGGAAAGGAGAGTACAGCAATAAACAGTGAAATTCCCTGCCCACAACTAAGCGCTGGGGAAGATAGAAGCTAATCAGATTGGACACAGTCCATGTCCCACATGGGGCTCACAGTCTTAGTCACCATTTTCCAGATGAGGTAACTGGGGCACAGAAAAGTTAAGCAAGTTGCTCAAGGTCCCAAAGCAGACAAGGGGCAGTGCCAGGATTAGAACACAGGTCTTTCTGACTCCCAGCCCCGGGTTCTTTTCACAAGGTCACAGTGCTTATCCTTGGGTTCTCATCTTCCCTTCCCTGGGCCACCTCTGCATTCTCTGTCCTCCCCCGTGGCAGTCCACAGTGGCTGGAGCAGGGGCAGCGAGTTCAGGAGTGTCATGTCTGCACCCCCGACACACACACACACACCCCCAGCAGTGAGGGCCCCTAGCAGATGCCATCTCACACCCTGAACAAACTGAATTTCTTCTTCGAAGCCCCTTTCCCTTTGGCCAACTTTCAGATTTCTAATGATTGACCAGAACCCTATTATCGAACTGTCACGGGGTTTCCTGTTCAGTCCAACTAGGCCTGATTGGGCCAAGATATGCATGCATGAGAGAGAGAGAGAGAGAGAGAGAGAGAGAGAGAGAGAGAGAGAGAATGTGTGTGTGTGAGGGGTGGGGGGCATGCATGTGCAGAAACAGAGTGACTTTATAAACACCTGCCCGCCCCCTACCCCGTGTCGACATCTCAGTCCTGTTTCCATAACAGAGCCTTTGATAGCTATCACTAGAACCAAAAAGAAGCTACCAAGAACACATCAGTAACCTTGGGAAAATGTGGTGCTTCCAGTACTGTGACTTTCTGCCCCCAAACCTGGAGAGAGCCGGGTCCTGGTGACCCACTCACCCTGAGCCACCCAAGCCCAAACAACTCCAGATTATAAACTACCGCATGAAGGATTCAGGTTAGATATTGAAAAGAACTTCTGGGCAGGGCAGAAGTGGGTTGACTGAGCGAGACAGAACAATCCAAGTCAAGATACAAACTGCAACAGGAGGGATGAAGGTGAAATTTAGGAGGATTTGTTGTTGGGGCAGGAATGGGTGACTGAGAGAGGCTGCAGAATCTCCAACCCTACCAATTCATCAGGGAGATTTATTGAGCACTTAGAGCACTGTACTAAATGCTGGGGAGAGTACAATATAACAGCTAGAACAGCTTTGCTAGACATGATCCTATCCGGAGATCTTTCTTTTCAGTCAGAGGAGCTCATTGGCCTGTGTTCGGGGGAATTTAGTGTGGAAACAGGGGATTGGACAAAATAACCTCTGTGGACTCCAGGAGCATAAGTGTCCACACCCCAGCTGTGGCCTGCCCAGCTCAGAGTTCACAAACAACTACCTCAGCAGTCTTCCCTGGGGCCAGGCAGCAGGGGAGGGGAGAGTGTGTAGGTCAGGGTCAAGGTGCTTTCTGGATTGTCTCACTATTTTTCACCCTGTTGACAAAACTGGCGATGTTGGAATCCTTCTCTTTCATAGGCAGACACACACACAAACACACACACACTTTCTCTCTTTCGCTCTTTCTTTCTCTCTCTTCCTTGAACACAGGCACAGAGCCCACACTCAGGTAAAGGGCAAACCAAGCTGTTAAATGTCAGTTGAGCTGAATTTCTCAGTCTCCTTTCTCCGCTCCCATGACTTCTTTCCCTTTTCAGGTCCCTCACGTGCCCCTCCCACCACCCTGCCAAACCTCCTTGCCCTTCCCTACAACCCCCATTCTTTCCTCAATCAATGGTATTTATTGAACACTTACTGTGTGCAGAGCACTGTACTAAGCACTTGGGAGAGTACAATATAACAGATAGATTCCCTGCCCACAGTGAGTTTCCCCACTTTGTAGATGAGGCCCAGAGAGGTTTAGTGACTTGCCTACAGTCACCCAGCAGGCCACTGGCAGAGCCAGAACTAGGCATGTGCTCCTTCCTTTAGGTCCTGCTAAGTCAGAGGGAAAAGCTTGTGAAACCTTCACCGGCAGTTTTCAGCGAAGTAAAGCTCTGCCTCAGGTCCTTATCTGATCTCCTGATGTGCTGAGCTGTGAAGGCTGGAGAAAAGGGAGGAGGGAGGAGAAAATCCAAGGGGTCTTTCCTTTCTCGATTAGCCTGACTATCCTGAGCTCTGTAGCCAAAGCCTGTTTTCCGCCGGGTTGAAAGCAGTGGGGCAGACACTATGACCTCTGATGGACCCTCCAGCCCAAGGCTTCTGGGATGGCTCACCCAGGGGAACGTCCTTCTGTCTTTCAAAACTCTGCTAGAAGCTGTCTTCCTCCTAGAAGCCTTCCCAGATTAACCCCACTTCACTTCAGGCCTCCCCCAGTCTCCCCCGACCCCAGTAATCCCTGAGCATGGGATTTCTCTTTACGTACACCTATAGGTCTCTGTATGTCGGCATTCACCTCAAAAAACCCCACTCCTGCCTCAAGCATGGCCCCACTCCCCAACTCTTAAGGTAAAGGGCCCCCAGACCAGATGTTGCAATGCCCTCAGGGTGGCTGGGGTTTGTTCAGATTTTTTTTAAGGTTTTGTCCTCCTTCCTTCAGGTTCGTTTTTCCATGATCCGAGTCTGGGCCCTTCCTTCCCTCCCTATTAGACTGTCAGTCTTGATGTTCACTACCACGGCCAAGGGGAGATTAACTACTGATGACACTAAAGATACCCTAGATGTCCCTTTTCCCACACACCCCAAAGGTCTTTATGGAAGTTTCTGTGTCAGTGGGGGGCATCTGTGTCCCCCCCAAGTCCCGTAAACTCTGCAGTTGCTTCTGAGCCACGGGGCTCAGCGAGCAGAGCAAGCATGGTCAAAAATTAAAATGCCGGACACAAAGGCATTCGGTGCAGGCTCAGTACCAGACCAGCTCAAAACCGGACTGTCCAGTATGAAACTGGGTGGTTGGCCACTCAAAGTCCGGCCTAAAACCCCCAGGATGGGGTGGGGGCCTCTCACTCAGTTATGGGGACTGGTAGGCTTTCTGGCCCTTTCCAGGGGTTTCTGTCCGGTTGTTATTGTCTGGTTGTTACTGCTGTTCATTCATTCATTCAATTGTATTTATTGAGCGCTTACTGTGTGCAAAGCACTGTCCCAAGCACTTGGGAGAGTACAATATAACAATAAACAGATACATTCCCTGCCCACGATGAGCTTACAGTCTAATGGGGGAGACAGTAATATAAATAAATTACAGGTATATAAATAAATTACAAATATAAATAAATTACAGATATCACCCCATCTCCCTCTTCCCATTCCTGTCCAAATTCTGCAAACCGATTATATACATCACCTGCCTCCACTTTCTCTCTTCCAACTTCTTTCTTGACGCTCTACAATCCCTTTCCTCGCCCTTGACTCTGTTGAAATTGTGATCTCCAAGACTGCCAGTGATTTCCATGATTGGCATCATTTCCATCATTGGAGCTCACAGTCTAAGAGGTTGGGAAGTCAGGCATTTTATCCCCATTTTACAGATGAGGAGACTGAGGCACAGAAAGGTAAAGTGACTTGCCCAAGGTCACACAGCAGGCACGTGGCAGAGCCAGGATGAGATCACAGGTTCTTGACTCCCAGAACTAGGCCACGTGGCCTTTGTCCTCCTCCCTCCCTCACCCCCGTCCTTTTCCTCCACAACCCCATCCTCCAGTCTCTTGCCAAATCTTCCCATCCGACCGGGGGTGAGTGGGGCAGGGGTGTAAGACGGGGGCAGGGTCTTACACCCCAGAGCCGGCTCTGTCAGAAGTGAGGAGCCCGGTTCCAATCGAGGCCTCGTGCCAGCTTCCACAGCCAGCGTGGCCCGGGGAGGAAGCTCCCTCCATCCCTCTGGCTGCATCTCCCATTGCCCACACTAAAAGGTCCCTTTCATTATGTCTGCTGGCCTCCCCGGGCCCGCAGACAAACACGCAGGTGGTGGCGGCAAGGCCAGCGACAGCCGATCCAGGCTGCCCTCTCTCAGGGGCTCCAGCGGGCACCCTGAACTGGGTACCCTGCACTGGGCATGCACAAAGCGCTCCTATTGTACGGAGAGGAACGTTCCAAGCTCTCCAGGGACACGGGAGGGAGCGTGGGAGTTGGGGGATCTGGGTTCAGCCCACTCCTGCCTTCCCTCTCCTTCTTCCTCCTGCCTGCCCCACTGCACCGTAGCTGTAATTTATTCATTTCTATTAATGTCTGCCTCCCCCTCCCCTTGACTTGTCCAAGGTCCCACAGCAGACAAGTGGCAGAGGTGGGATTAGAACCCAGATCCTTCTGACTTCCAAAGCCTGTGCTCTATCCCCTAGGCTATGCTGCTTCCCCATCCTGCACCCTGATCCTAGGTGGTGGGCAGAGGTCAGGGACGTCCTGGACCCAGGTCCGAGCTAAGCCCAAGGGACCCGCACAGGACCTCAAACAAGCTCAGGGCCCAGGGAAGGAGCCAACAAACCACAGTTCTGTCAGCTTCCTAGTTTCATCTCAGTATTACTGGTTGCCAATCTTGCCCCCTGTTAGCGATTCTCCTGCCTCCAAGCCATCTGAGCCAGTTCCCCTCTGTGGAACATTCTCAGGCCTCTTTTTTGCCAAACCATATCTTCCTTCTTTCCAGATGCAACCAAAACAGAAAAAAACTCCTCCAGGAAGCCTTCCCAGATTGACCCTGCCTGTTAATTGTCTTCTGAGCACCTTCGCCCTACTCTCTCCTAATTGTGGGTATCTTCTGCTGCTATTTATACTCTGAAAGTTTTGTTGATTTTTTTTGCATTGTGTCACTGCCTAATTGCAGGTGCATGTGTCTGTGGTCAGCCCACCAACTCCCACTAGCTGCTCCTTCAGGCACGACCCATGTCATGTCCAAAAGAGTCCAGTGCACAGGGGGCAGGGCCCAGCACACCCTCAGGGCAGATTGGCGACTGGCTGTCCAACTGATGGTGGCTTGGAAATGGATCCCAGATCAAATTTCAGAGAGAGAGAGAGAGAGACTGAGTGTGGGTGTGAGGAAGATGCAAGCAAGAACCATGCACTGCAAGTAATCCCACCCCAGTATCTAGCCCTGCCACGCAGATAGCAGGATCATAGCAACCCCCTTCACAAAACTCCTCATAGTGATCCTGTGGGAAATGAATTCCAAATCCCAAATCACTTGACTTCCAGCCAGAGGGACTCCCCACAGGGGAGACCCAGCCCCTGAACCCTGGACTCCTCCCTCCAGAAGGAACTAGAAGTGCTTGTTGTGACCTGGAACAAGCTGCTTGGGAGACCCAGCTGGGTGCCAGAGCCCAGACGGGGCCTTGCCTCCTTCAGCCGCCACCTCCCACACACACCCCCAAACTCAGCAGGGCAGCCAGGAGCCAAAGACCACCGAGGCCACGGGAGAACAGGTCTGGGCAATCCGGAAGACTGGTGACTTTGGGGAGCCCAGGCTTCCTCCTACCCCTCCCCAACTCAGACCCGTGGAGACACCCCCCAGGGGAAGCAGGGGCCTGGGGGAGGGGGCAAACTGAGGCAGAGGCCAACCTAGCAGGGGTGGGGGGATCCCTGAGCATTTCAGCAACAAATTGAAGAGCCCCAGAGGGATTCAAATCAGCATGCAAATACAGTTTTGTTCCTTTTGAGAAAACAGCTTATGCCAATAAGGGAACAACATGCAAATAAAATGTCAATTGAATGTAAATGAGCCCCTTCTTTTTCTAGAAGCCACAGCACCCCATGCATCAGGCTTGTAGCCTTTTCCCCCATGTTCCCATCCCCATCCCCTCTCTCACATCTGGGTCAAGATAAAAATAATAATAATAATGGTATTTATTAAGCGCTTACTATGTGGCAGACACTGTACTAAGCACTGGGGTAGATACAAGCAATTTGGACTGGACACAGTCCCCGTCCCATGTAGGGCACACAGTCTCAATCCCCATCTTACCGAGGCATAGAGAAGTGAAGTGATTTGCTCTAGGTTACACAGCAGACAAGTGGTGAAGCTGGGATTAGAACCCATGACCTTCTGACTCCTAGGCCCGGGCTCTACCCACTGCACCATGTATATATCCTTCTACCTACCTTTTCCCCTACTACTCTGTGCCTCAGTGACCTCATCTGTAAAATGGGGATTAAGACTGTGAGCCTCACGTGGGACAACCTGATTACCCTGTATCTACCCAAGCGCTTAGAACAGTGCTCTGCACATAGTAAGTGCTGAACAAATACCAACATTATTTTTATTATTTGTATTTCTTTCAATGTCTCTCTCCCCCTCTAGGCTGTAAATTCCTCCTGGGTAGGGATCGTGTCTACCAACTCTGTTGAATTGTTCTCCACCAAGTGCTTGTAGTATTCTGCACACACAGGAAGCGCTCAAAAAATGCTTTTGATTGATCCACCCACTCTGGGGGGGTCAAAGAGGGACCAGCATTGGTCGCTGGGAATGGAGCCTAGAGAGGGAGAGTATCAGCCCAAGGACGGGCAGCACATCACTGGCCTTGGAGCCCAGATGTGCTCCCTCCACCCAATCTCTCCGGTCCCTTCCTGCACCCCCCCCCCACAGCCCCCCAGGAGAAGATACCTCGGGGAACTCACGACCCAAAGAGGCAGAGCCAACCATGCCCCCAACGAGGTGGGCAGAGGGGGTGAGGGAGCAGATGGAGGCAGGAGGGCATAGCTGTAGCCAGGCCTACACTGCAAGGGTGGGGGGAAGGTGCCGGGGAGGGGGATGGGGCGGGCCAGGGGAGCCGGGAGAAGAGGGAATCGATTGAAAGTGCTCTGAACAACAGTGGGAAGAGCTAAAGGCTTTTCTGGGGCCGTTCCATGGCTCCCGGCCTCCTCGCCAGTAGAGCGGATGTTGTGATACCGCAGAGCCCAAGGAGACGGACCCCTCCCCTCCACTCCCCTCCTCTCCCTCCCGCCCCTCACGCCCCCTTGTGCCAAGGGAAAAACAGAGAGAATAAGAACAAAGGAGAAAAACTGGAGAGCCCCACCCTCTGCATGGGTAACAAGGCCGACATGACCATGCGACCTGCATTCCCTCTCGCCACTCCCTCTCCCGGCTCCCCTGTCTCTCCTCCCCACCAAAACCCACCCCCAGGTCCACTGTGACTTGACCTTTCTTCCCCCATCCCTCCCCATCCCAGCAGCAGGGCAAAGGAGGCAGAGAGGAGTCCATGCAGAGTCACTGGGCTTCATGAAGGTTCCCCAAAACCTGTCAGCACCCCCATCCCAGACAGAGATACACCCATACATCCCAGATCCCCTTCACCCCCGTCCTGGGGCACGTTCACGCAAACTCCAAGTCCCCCACTGCCGCTGTCTCCGGTTAAGGGGGGACATATACAGAGTCCCAGAATCCCCCACCTCCCACAGCGAGGGGCAAACACAAAGGCTATTCTACCCCAAACCCCCAAGTCAGAAATGCAAATATATAAAGTCCCAGATTCCCTGCTTCTGACTAGAAGGATAAAAAGTCCCAGGCTTTCCCCTCTCCCCTCCGACCCACTCCGCCTCCACACACACACAAAGTCAGGGGTACACACGTACAAAGTCATTGACTACTCTGCCTTCTGTGCGTGCACAAAGGGCCCAGACTCTCCAGCCCCCATCCAGGGACCCCATATACTGAGAAGGAGTGTGGCCTAGTGGATAGAGCACGGACCTCAGAGTCAGTAGGACCTGAGTTCTAATCCCAGCTCTTCCACTTGCCCGCTGTGTGACCCTGGGCAAGTCACTTCACTTCTCTGTGCTTCAGTTACCTCACTGGTAAAATGGGTTTAAGATTGTGAGGTCCATGTGGGACACAGACTGTGTCCCACCTGATTACCCTGTATCTATGCCAGTGCCTGGCACATAGTAAGCATTTAACAAATACCATAAAAAAAATGGACCCAGAGCCCCAAACCCACCCTCACAGCCTGGGGAAAACCGAGCCAATGGAACAGGCCCACTGTCAGTGAGTCAGCCAGTCAATCGTATTTATTGAGTGCTTACTGTACTAAGTGCTTGGGAGAGAACAGTATAACAATATAACAGACACATTCTCTGCTCACAATGAGCTTACAATCTAGCGGGCCACTGGTGAAGGCGGGCTAGTCACACAGCCTGCGTGGGAGCCCAGTCACAGGGACACTGAGATCTGGCCAGGAAGGGCCAAGGGGTGGAATCCTGAAGCAGGAAAACCCAGCTCTGCCCCATCCCACACCCCAAGCTAAATTGGGCTAACTTCTCGAGGCAGCTCCTTGCCAGTCTCTTCCCAGCTCCATTCATGGAGGAAGAGACAGCAGCTCCACTGCATCCCTTTGGCTACCAGGCTCCACCCCAGCCCCCTCCTGTGCTCTCTGTTTGGTCCACTGCCCATCCCCCTCTCCCTCCCACTTCTCCATCTCACCATCATCCTCTCGCCCACATCCTTCCTCTGGCCTGGAACACCCTCCCTCCTCATATCCGACAGACAGTGACTCTCCCCCCCCTTCAAGGCCTTATTGAAGGCACATCTCCTCCAAGAGGCCTTCCCCTACTAAGCCCTCCTTTCCTCTTCTCCCACTCCCTTCTGCGTCACCCTGACTTACTTCCTATTCATCCCCCCTCCCAGCCCCACAGCACTTATGTCCCTATCTGTCATTTTATTTATATTACTGTCTGTCTCTCCCTCTAGACTGTAAGCTCACTGTGGGCAGTGAATGCATCTGCTTATTGTTCATTCAATCCATTGTATTTATTGAGCGCTTCCTGTGTGCAAAGTACTGTTCTAAGCGCTTGGGAGAGTACAATATAACAGACACATTTCTACCCACAACGAGCTCTATATTAAACTCTCCCAATCATCTTAGTAGAGTGCTCTGCACACATTAAGCGCTCAATAAATACGATTGACTGACTAACTGACTGAGTGATTCTGGCTGGGAGAAGCCAGAAATCCGCAGGCAGTCGTCTCCATCCTCCCACGTCCCTGTCCTTTGCCTTGCAGGCTGGGGGAGCAAACCAGAGTCTGGGGGAGCAGATGAGGGGCTGGGGGAGCAGATGGTGTCTCGGGATGGGAAGTGGAGGTGTGGGCCAGGCCCGGGCTCCTGTGAGGATGCGTTAACCACAATGGACCAGGCCACAAGGCTCCGGTTTCTGCCAGCTGCCCTCCCTATCCCGGCCCCCGTTTCCTCCCTTTCCTACCGAACCCCTCCACTCTTCTGTCCGGGACTCTCTTTCTGGGCCCATCTCAGGAGACCCAGCCTAGAGCTCAGTCAGTATGCAGTGGTAATAATAATAATAATCGTGATATTTGTTAAGCACTTACTATGTGCCAGGCACCGTACTAAACGCTGGGGTGGATACAAGCAAATCAGATTGGGCACAGACTCTGTCCCAAGTGAGGCTCACAATCTCAATCTCCATTTTCCAGATGAGGGAACTGAGGCCCAGAGAAGTGAAGTGACTTGCTCAAAATCACACAGCAGACAAGTGGCAAAGCCGGAATTAGAACCCAGATCCTCTGGCTCCAAGGCCCGTCTTCTATCCACTAGGCCATCTTCTCGTTGTGAGGGCCTTTTGTGGCGCCTTACTAAGCACTTGGGAGAGGACAGTACTACAAAGTTGGAAGACACATTCCCTGCATACAAGGAGCTTACAGTTTAGTCAGTTCCCACGTCTCCTATTGTGAGTTCATTGATTCATTCTATTGTATTTATTGAGGGTTTACTGTCTGCAGAGCTCTGTACTAAGCATTTGGGAGAGTGCAATACAACAATAAACAGAAACATTCCCTGCCCACAAGGACCTTGTGCCAGACACCGTACTAAGCGCTGGGGTGGATACAAGCAAATCAGGTTGGGCCCGGTCCCTGTCAGCTGACTTTCAGTCCTGCCCTGTCCCCACCCCCTCCTGGCTCGATAAGAGGCAGAGAGAAGAAGCCTGGTGATGTGGCAACGTTTGCTCTGATGATTTTTTTAACCTGCAGCAGAAGCCTGACACACCCAGTACCTGGAAGTCAATGAAAGAAACAGGAATCTCTGGGATGCTGCTGGGTGTGTGCAAGATATGTGAGGCAACCCCTTCTGAAGATGGGCCAGAGAAGCAGCCTGGCCTGCTGGGAAAGAGCCGGAGCCTGGAAGTCAGGGGATCTGAGTTCTAATCTCCGCTCTGCCAATTGGTTACTGTGGGATCTTAGGCAAGTCGCTTAACGTCTCTGTGCCTCAGCTTCCTCAGCTGTAAAATGGGGATTTAACACCTGTATTCCCTCCTACTTAGACTGTGAACCCCATGAAGGAGAGAGACTGTGTCTGACCTGATTCGTCTGTATCTACTCCAAAGTTTAGAACAGTGGAAGATGCATAGTAAGTGCTTAACAAATATAACAATAAGAATAACAACAAAAATAAAAATGTGAGCCAATCGGGACAATCTGACCTGATTATATTTGTACCCACCCCAGTGTTTAGTACCATGCTCGGTGCATAGCAAGTGCTTAACAAATACAGTTATTATCAGGGTGAACCAGAAGATAGCAGATTCTAGAGGGAAAATCTTGGATTCTAGACCTGTTTTTGCCACTGACCTGCTGGGGGACTTTCTGCAAGTCACTTACTCTCTCTGGGCCTCAGTGTAACATGGGACTAGGAGATTCTAGCCCCACTGCAGCTTCTGGGCAACTGAGGATGATACTATTGAGGCATTTAGGGTGTTCGGAACTACACACCGGAGAGGTCAGAGTCCTTGGTTCTACTGGTGTAATATCCATCAACTCCTGCAGCCAGCATCAAACCTGGGGGAGAGGACCTCATTTTTAAAGGGACTAAAGGCTGAGCTGAAGTGCTTTGATTTCATATACTTCATGGTTTATTAGGATTTGCTAACAGAGAAGCAGTAAGAAATAGTGGATAGAGCATGGGCCTGAGAGTCAGAAAGACCTAGGTTCCGAACCTGACCCCGCCGCTTGTCTGCTGTGTGACCTTGGGCAAGTCACTTCACCTTCTCTCAGTCTCACTTCCCTCATCTATCAAATGGGGATTAATAGTAATAGTGTTGGTATTTGTTAAGCGCTTACTGTGTGCAGAGCACTGTTCTAAGCACTGGGGGAGGTACAGGGTCATCAGGTTGTCCCATGTGAGGCTCACAGTTAATCCCCATTTTACAGATGAGGTAACTGAGGCACAGAGAAATGAAGTGACTTGCCCACAGTCACACAGCTGACAAGTGGCAGAGCTGGGATTCGAAGCCATGACCTCTGTCTCCCAAGCCCGGGTTCTTTCCACTGAGCCGCACTGTTTCTCTAAGTCTGTGGACAGACTCTGTCCAACCTGATTATCTTGTATCTACCCCAGCACTTAGTATGGTGCCTGGTATATAGTAAGTGCTTAACAAATACCATCATTATTTTTATTTGCTTAACAAGCATTTGCTTCTTCCCCTGAGGAAAAAAAAATGCCCTTCCAACGGTTTCTTCTTCCTTTAGGGTTGTTTGTTTTGCAACAGCTGAGCCTTCCTGAGCCCTGTCAGGTGCCCCCAGCTGCGAACTGCAACCTGGGCGGTTGAAGGGAACAGAGAGAAAGGGCCACAGCAGGAGGCCAGATGGTGCCCTCTGCGATTGGAGGGCCAGGTGGGGAGTTGGCATTGCCTTGGTCCTAAGATGGGCAGAGGAAACCAACTTGATCTGGCCCTGCCTCCTTGTCTGTCCCCCTGCTGCATTTTGAACAGAAAGGCTATTTTTAAAAAAAACCTCTTCCTCCAAAAAGCCTTCCCAGATTTCCCCTTGGGTTCTTGTCACTTTGGCCACTCTAACTCTCCCCTTATCCTTTAATTAATTAGTACTGTTTATTGAATGTCTTTTGTGTGTTCAGTACTGTATTATTACATTGTGAGAATGTAATAATGATAATAATAATGGTATTTGTTAAGAAAACATAGAATAGAAGAAGACAGGATCCCTGACCACAGGGAGTTTATAATCTTACAGTCTAGACCATAATAATTCATAATAATTAATGGTATTTCTTAAGCACCTACTATGTGCCAGGCACTGTACTAAACGCTGGGGTGGATACAAGCAAATCGTGTTGGATAAAGCCCCTGTCCCACATAGTCTTAATCCCTGTTTACAGATGAGGTAATGGAGGCACAGAGAAGTAAGTGACTTGCCCAAGGCCACCCAGCAGACAAGTGGCACATCTGGGATTAGAACTCATGACCTCCTGACTCCCAGGCCCATGCTCTATCCATTACGCCATGGGGCTTCCCACAGATACACCAGGCAAACTATGTAAATGTGATTCAGTTGTAGTTGGATCTTTTCGGCTTCTGTTTCTGAAACTTGTGCTTTACGTCTGTTTGTCTGGACCTGTCTGGCAGGAAACTTCTGGAGGGTGGAGACCGCGATGTCTTCGTTAACTCTCTGCAGGCCTAGGAGGCTTTGTCCAAGGCAGACAATCTCTGCAGTTGACAATCACCGCAGCGAAGCAGTATGGCCTAGCGGAAAGAACACGCACTTGGGAGTCAGAGGATGTGGCTCCTAATCCCGGCTCTGCCACAGGTCTGCTGTGTGACCTTGGGCAAGTCATGTCACTTCTCTGTGCGGGGATTATTATGAATAATAATAATAATAATGATATTTGTTAAGTGCTTACTATATGCCAAGCACTGTTCTAAGCACTGGTGTAGATACAGGGTAATCAGGTTGTCCCACTTGGGGCTCACACTTTTAATCCCCATTTGACAGATGAGGTAACAGGCCCAGAGAAGTGAAGTGACTTGCACAAGGTCACTCAGCAGACATGAAGACTGTGAGCCCCATGTGGGACAGGGACTGTGTCCAACCTGATTAACTCGTCTCCACCCCAGTGCTCAGAATAATAATAATAATAATGTTGGTATTTGTTAAGCGCTTACTATGTGCAGAGCACTGTTCTAAGTGCTGGGGTAGATACAGGGTAATCTTTAATCCCCATTTGACAGATGATGTAACTGAGGCCCATAGAAGTGCAGTGACTTGTCCAAGGTCACACAGAAGACATGAAGACTGTGAGCCCCACGTGGGACAGGGACTGTGTCCAGCCTAACTCGTCTCTACCCCAGTGCTCACAACAGTGGCTGGCCCACAGTAAGCGCTTCACAAGTACCAGATGAAGAACGATAATGTCTTCATAACATAATAATCTAATTATATTATTATTTTTATTGTTGTTATTATTATGATCCCGCAGTCGGATCTTCTGCGGGCTGCTGCAGCTGGGGGACGCCGAAGTCCTCGCAGAAGGTGGGAAAGGCCCAAAGTCCAGTTGTTGAGCCGACAGAAGTCATGATCACCAAGGTGCTTAGTTGCCCCCACCCCAATCTACCCCACCCCAATCTCCCCCACCCGGGCGCTTTCTGAGCGCACTGCGCCCCCAAGTGGTTGCAGGGCGGAAGGAGCACTCATGAAACTCAAAGCACCACAGGGACCTGGACAATGTAAGGCAAAATCATCTCTCTACCCCCTGCTCCTTCTCTCCTTTCTCCCACTCCCATCCAGACAGCGGCCTGTTTAAAAGGAGCAGATCCCTAAAACACCCTCTTGCTCCCATGCGGGAGGCAGGCGGATGGGGGAGAAGGCCGGTGGTTGCGGGATTAAAGAGCCGGCCCGGCGCAGTGGGTTCCAATTCTGCCTTGGCCACTCCTGCGCTGGGTGACCTTGGACCGGTCCCTAGGTCTCTCTGAGCGTTAGTTTCCCCCTGTGGAAAATGGGGCAGAGCTATCCCAGGCCTCCCCGGGACCGTGGGGAGAGGTGAGATGGACTAGACTAAACAGGGTTGGCAGGCACTTTGGGGATAGCGAGTGCTGCCTAATGGCTATAAATAAACGCTGCCCATCTGATGAGGGACTAAAAAAGGAAGACAAAACTGAAAAGGAAAATCTTGGCGAATGTGGGAAGAGGTGACGAAATAAGATAAATGGGAGAAAATGCTGCTAAACGGAGCCTTTTCTCTTCCCCGGCCTCCGCTGCCTGCTGAAAACCACCCCTCCTCCACACCCCCAGGAGGCAGCCACTTCTGGGGAGGAGCACGGGTCGGTGCCAGCTTCCCCAAAAGGGAGGTGGAGGACACTGGGTCCATTGACACCACTGAGGCTGGAGTTCCACCCTGAAGCGCTCCAGTTAGGGGACAGCGGGTGACTCCAGGGCAGGGTGAGAAGAGGGCAAGGGCAGAATGAATGGACTGATTCACTCTCCGGAAGAAATGAGAGAGAACTGTGAGTCGCCAAACCCTTCCTCAAGGGTCATAGCCATCTCAGGGCAAGCTGAGGGTGTCCAGGGACGCTGGAAATAATTGTGGTATCTGTTAAGCGCTTGCTATGTACCAGACACTCTTCTAAGCACTGGGGTAGATACAAGATAATCGGTTTGGATGTAGTCCCTACCCAACATGGGGCTCACATTCTTAATTCCCATTTTACAGATGAGGAAACTAGGCCACCCAAGGTCACACAGCAGACAAGTGGTGGAGCAGGGATTAGAACCCAGGTCCTTCTACCTCCCAGGTCCTTGATCTAGCCATTAGGCCATACTGCTTCTCGATAGCCAGGGGGCATCAGGACCCTGCCCCTGGGGAGTGCAGAACCAGTGACTGGTGGGTGGAGTGAGGGGAAGAAGCATTTATAGCATGCGTAAAGTGGTAGAAGGGTAGAAGAATTGATTCAAGCACCCGAGGAGGAGCTGGAAGTCAAGAAGTTCAGAAGCAGGGAGGCCTAGTGGAAAGAGCCCAGGCCTTGGAGTCAGAGGACCTGGGTTCTAATTCCTACTTTGCCAGTTGCTTGCTGTGTGATATCTTGGGTAGGTCACTTAACTTCTCTGTACCAGAATTTCCTCAACTGTAAAATGGGGATTAAATCCTACGCCTTCCTACTTGGACTGTGAGCCCCACTGGGGACAGGGACTGTGTCCAACCTGGTAAACTAGAATATATCCCATTGCTTAGAACAGTGCTTGACACATAGTAAGCACTTAACAAATACCATGAAAAAAAAACCCAAGTGATGGGAGAGTGTAAAATCTTAAAACCCTCAAACAGAGACTCGACCCACATCCTCCACCCCTAAATTAACATCCGCCCAAGATAGAGATTGAGAAGCAGCGTGGCCTAGTTGATAGAGCAAGGGCCTGGAAGTGTAAAGGACTTGGGTTCTAATCCCCGCTCTGCCACTTGTCTGCTGTGTGACCTTGGGCAAGTCACTTAACTTCTCTTCACTTCAGTTACCTCATCTGTAAAACAGGGATTAGTACTGTGAGCTCCACGTGGAACATGGAGTGCATTCAACTGTCATTAGCTTATAGCTACCCCAGCACTTAGTAGAGTGCCAGGCATATAGTGAGCATTTAACAAATACCCATCCTGTCCTAGGATTCTGTTCCTGGGGCCCTCTCCCTTGCCCATTCCATTTCAGGGGTCCATAGTGACCTCTGATTTACCATTTTGGTCTCCCAAATAATAGTAGTAATTAGGTCTGTCTCCCTTTCTAGACTGTAAAACTCATTATGGGAAGGGACATGTCTGCTAATTCTGTTGTATTAAGCTCCCCTAAGCACTTAGTACAGTGTTCTGTACATAGTAAGCACTCAATAAATACTATTGATTAATATTGTTATCAGTGATAATAATAATAGCATTTGTTAAGCCCTGTATTAAGTGCTAGTAAAGATACAAAATAATCCAGTCAGACATAGTTTAGCCTGGAAGCTCGCTGTGGGCAGAGAATGTGTCTGTTATATTGTACTCTCCCAAGAGTTTAGTACAGTGCTTTGCACACAGCAAGTGTTCAATAAATAAGATTGACTGACTGTAATAGTTCCTGCACCCACCATGGGACTCATACTCTAAAGGAAGAAGGAGAAGAGGTGTTTCAGCCCTATTTTACAGAGGAGAAAACTGAGGCCCTCAGAAGCAGTATGATATAGGTGGATAGACCATAGGTCTGGGAGTCAGTAGGTAATGTGTTCTAATCCCAGCTCTGCCACTTGTCTGCTGTGTGATTTTGGTCAAGTCACTTCACTTCTCTGTGCTTCAATTCCCTCATCTGTAAAATGGGGCTAGAGACTGTGAGCTCATGTGGGACAGGGACTATGTCCAACCCAATTTGCTTGTGTCCACCCCAGCACTTAGTACAGTGCCTCGTACCCAGTAAGCAGTTAACAAATACCAGAATTATTATTTGTATTATTATTATTATTTTAAGTGAGTCGGTCCAAGGTTACACAGCAGACAAGTGGTGGAGTCAGAATTAGAAGCCAGGCAGAGAGGCTACCTCTCTGCTGCCCCAGGAGGTCCACGTGGGGGGGATTTTTCAGCGACACAGTTCCAAGCCCTTTCCTGATAAAACTCCCCAGCTGGTGCTGTTTACAGAGCAAAGTCCAGGCTATTCTGGGGACTGCAGTGGGGAGAGTCTATTTTTCTCATTGACATGGATGTGGACCACCTCCTCTCTTCCTACCCCGCCTCCCTTCCAGGTTCTCCCTCAAAGTCCCCCCTCCCCTCCCCAAGGCCTCCTCTGGCTGTCTCTTGGACTCGTCCCTGGGCCTCTAACCACCGACGCTGGGGATATCAGGTGTGACGACCCCTGTCAGAGTCCCCCCACCCTTCTCCCGGCTGCCAGTCGCCTAGCGACCTTCCCAAAACAGAAGGCAGCAGGCCACTGTCTCTAGTTTCCTCAACCTCCTCCCTGGAATAGTTTAGGGATAAGTCAGAAAATGATGGCACTCGGCAGACTCCGAAACGGCCTTTTCAGTTCCTGCCATACAAGGCCGGATTGGCCCAATTTATCCCCCTCCAACGTTAGACTGCAGATGGGTATAAATACACTCGCACACGCACTCGCACACGCACTCAAACTCCCGGCCTTTCCAAGCTATCAGCATTCCTCAGCTATTGAGTCAAAAGTCTCTCCCCAGACAGAGAAGCCAAATGGGGAAAGAAAAAAAAAAAGGCAGATGAGTTGGATAGAGGAAAATGATTTTTTAAAATATATTTATTGAGTGCTTATTGTGCAAAGAGCACTGTACTGAACACTTGGGAGAGTACGATACAACAATAAACAGACACATTCCCTGCCCACAAGGATCTTACAGTCTAGAGGGGGAGACAGACAGACATTAATATAAATAAGTAAAGGACAGGTATGTTCATTTCCTGGAGGAAAGGCTCAGCAAGTGAATGGGTGGCAATGGGAGTGGCTTTGGATGGTTCAGGGAGAGTTTTGTAGGGAGCTGTTCTAGATCCAGAGCCTATAGGCATCTAGACTGTAAGATCGTTAGGGGCAGGGAACGTGTCTGCTAATTCTGTGGTATTGTTCTCTCCCAAGTGCTTAGTACAGTGCTCTGCATATAGTAAGGGCTCAATAAATACCATTGATTGGTTGAAACCTGATCCTCATACGAGGGGAGGGAGGGGGCAATTAGAGGGTTGGGGGAGCTGGAGGGTGGGTGGGAGTTTGCGTATAGCCCATCATCATCATCAATGGTATTTATTGAGTGCTTACTGTAATAATGTTGGTATTGTTAAGTGCTTACTATTTGCAGAGCACTGTTCTAAGCGCTGGGGTAGATACAGGGTAATCAGGTTGCTCCACATGAGGCTCACAGTTAATCCCCATTTTACAGATGAGGTAACTGAGGCACAGAGAAGTTAAGTGACTTGCCCACAGTCACACAGCTGACAAGTGGCAGAGTTGGGATTCAAACCCATGACCTCTGACTCCCAAGCCTGGGCTTTTTCCACTGAGCCACGCTGCTTCTCTCTGCAGAGCACTATGGTGAGATCTTGGGGGAGTACAATACAACACAGTTGGTCGACACAGTCCCTGTCAACAAGCTTACGGTCTAGAGGGTCTAGTGGAAAGAGCATGGGCCTGGGAGTCAGAAGACCTGGGTTCTAATTTCTAGTCCCAGCTCCACCATTTGCTTGCTGTGTGATCTAGGGCAAGTGATTTAGCTTCCCTGTGCTTCCATTTCCTCATCTGTAAAATGGGGATTAAATCCATGTCCTCCCTCCCACTTAGATTGCAAGCCCCTTGTGGGACTGGGACAATCCGATCTGACAATGCTTGGCACAAAGTAAGTGCATTATTCTTCTTCTTATTATTCTGACAAATAGCCCCATTCTTGCTAAGGGGAGAGGTAAAACTAGACGATGTAGCAATCGTAGAGAAGCGGTGTGGCCTGAGGGATAGAGCATAGGTCTGGGAGTCAGAAGGACCTGGGTTCTAATCTCAGCCTCGCCACTTGTCTGCTGTGTGACCTTAGACAAATCATTTCACTTCTCTGTGGTTCAGGTATTTCATCTGTAAAATGAGGATTAAGACTGTGAGCCCTATGTGGAATATGGACTGTGTCCCACCTGATTAGCTTGAATCTACCCCAGTGCTTAGAATGGTGCCTAGCACACAGTAAGTGCTTAACAAATACAATAAGAAAAAAACCCCAGGGGAGCAGATTCAGAGTTTGGGGCCCAGCACCCCTCCCACTTCCATGCCCCAAGCCATGTCACCCTCTTTTCTGCCTTCTCCTACAAAAACTCATTAGAACTGCTGAGTTATGGCCGAGAGGATTATAAACCACGTAAAACAAGGTCGAAAGCCTAGGCTCCCCAACACCCCAGCTTCCTCACAGCACAGACTATAAAGCATAAATACCCTGTTGGGGCTGTTTACACATGTCTCCTTCCCACTTCTCCAGTGACGGGAGGGAGAAATGGGGTGTCAGCGTTGAGAGGATCAGAGAAGATTTTAGAGAGCCCTGCCCGACCCTGGCACTCTCCCCAGGTTCCGCCACCGCTCACCATGTCAACTGCCCTGCGGGTGAACAAGATGGCTGAAATAATAATAATAATTGTAGTATTTGTTAAGCGCTTACTATTTTCCAGGCACTGTATTTATTAAGTACAGAAATCCCACAAGCAGCATGGCCTAGTGGAAAGAACCTGGGCCTGGGAGTCAGAAGACGGGTTCTAATCCCAGCTTTACGACATGTCTGCTGTATGACCTTGGGCAAGTCAGTCAGTCATATTTATTGAACACTTACTGTGTGCTGAGCTCTACTAAATACTTGGGGGAGTACAATATAACCATAAACAGATTCATTCCCTGCCCACTGAACTTACTTAACTCCTTCTTGCTTCAGTTACCTCACATGTAAAATGGAGATGAAAACTGTGAGCCCCGTATGGGACAAGGCCTTTGTCCAACCCGATTAGCTCATTTCTACCCCAGCACCTAGAAAGGTGTTTGGCACACTGTAAGCGCTTAACAAATACCACAACTATTATTATACCTCTTATTATTAGACTCACAGTCCCCATCCCCATTTTACAGATGAGGTCTCTGAAGCACAGAGAAGTGAGTTGACTTGACCAAGATCACACAGCAGCCAAGTGGCCGTGATTCCCAAGCCTGTATTCTAGCTACTCCACCATGCTGCTTCTCTGCTCGGGTCGCCCCCCACCCCACATCAGACCCTCCTCCGTGGGTAGGGCAGGCAGCTGGGAGGAAGATAATACTAATGAGGGTATCTGTTAAGCGTTTACTATGTGCCAAGCACTATTCTAAGCGCTGGGGTAGATACAAGGAAATCAGGTTATCCCACGTGGGGCGCACAGTCTTCACCCCCATTTGACAGATGAGGTCACTGAGGCCCACTGTGAGCCCGTCGTTGGGCGAGGATTGTCTCTGTTGCCGAATTGTCCATTCCAAGCGCCTGGTTCAGTGCCCTGCACATCGTAAGCGCTCAATAAATACGATCGAATGAATGAATGGACTCGCCTCCGGTCACACAGCTGAGTGGCGGAGGCGGAATTAGAACCCACGACCTCTGACTCCCAAGATCGGGGTGTTGCCACTAAGCCACGGTGCTTCTCGACAGCCCCGGGGCCTGGCAGGGGAGTGAGAGGGAGAGAGAGCCCCCCTACCCGCCCCCGAGCCGGGGGAGGCCCGGGCCTGCCAAGCTGATGCGGGGAGGATGCGGGGAGGATGCGGGGGCCGCTGCTGGTCTCCTCCCCCCTGGGCCTGGGCCTGGGCCTGGCCCCGGGCCCAGCCGGCTGCCAAATGGGCGCGTCCCAGGCGGCCGGAGCCCGGGGGGAGGGGGAGATCCGGTGTCGGGCTGCAGCTGGCATTGCAGCTGGCGGAGGGGGGCGGCCGGGACCGGGCGGGCCAGGGCCGGGAACCGGGCGGCCCGGGGGATTCACACCCCCAGCCATGGCCAGCGCCAAGCAGGCCCACCGGACACCCCCCAGGGACGAGGCGGGAGCCCCGGAGAGGTAAGGGGGAGCTGGGGGGGACCCCCACCCCGAGGGAGGCCCGAGACCCCGCGGTGACCCTCCCACGTGGGCCATCCCCGACACTCTTCCCACGACCCGCGGCTTCATCTGGCCGCACCCACCGGCCAGCGCGGAGTTACACCCGTAGCCCCCCTCCCCGGGCCCCCTTGGTGACCCACCCCCACCCTCCGCCTTCGTCCCGCCTTTCTCCGGCCTTAGGGTCCTGGTCCTGGGTGGGTGGGGGGCTGAGGCCCAGGCTGCAGGGGAGGGGAGGGGTGCTGTCGGAGGAGAAGCCCCCCGAGCCGGAGGATGGCCCCCACTCTGCGCCCTGGGGTCGCGGACTCGGTAGCAGAAACGACAGGGTGGGGGGCACAACCCCATTCACGCCCGCCTTGTCGGGGTCATAGTCACACCTGTTCCGGGCAGTCAGCGTTTCCATAAATGTAGGCATTGAAACATGCTGCTCTCAAAACTCTGGCCCTCCTTCCCCGTTTCCCCCCTCTCCCTCCCTCTGGCCTCTTCTTCGTCTCTCCATCTTCTCTCTCCCTTTCCCTCCCTGTCTCCCTCCTCCCTGTTGCTCTTTCCTTCCCTTCCCTCTTCTCCCTGACTCCTTCCTGTTGCTCTCTCTCTCCTTTACACCCCCCACCCCCGTCTTTCTTCTCCTTTCTTCTTGTTGCACTTTCCCTTCCTCCCTTCCTTCCTTCTTCTCCTCCCCGTCTCCGTCCTGTTGCTCTCTCTCCCTCCTTCACCTCCCTGTCTCCATTCTCCCTTCTTCTTGTCACCCTTTCCCTCCCTCTCTCCATCCTCCCTTCTTCTTGTTGCTCTTTCCCTCCCTCCTCCCTGTTGCTCTCTCCCTCTTTTCCTTCCTGTGTGGCCTTGGGCAAGTGACTTCACTTCTCTGTGCCTCAGCTACCTCATCTGTAAAATGGGGATTGAGACTGTGAGCACACAGGGACAGGGTCTGTGTCTGACCTGATTTGCCTGGATCCACCCCGGTGCTTATTACGGTGCCTGGCACAAAGTAAGTGCTGAACAAATGCCGTTATTATTATGATGATTATTATACCCTCCTTCTCTCCCACTTCTCTTCCTTCTCCACCCCTCCCAAAGCAGTGTCCCAGACCGGAATGTCTCCTGGGGTCAAAGGCAGATTGGATTTAGGGAGGGAAAGGTGTTGGCTAGTGAGTTAGAGCCAATTAGCCTCACCCACCTCACCCAACCCCAGTCACCCAACTTCTCCCTAGAGAACGACAGCTGCGTAATTGTTTCTCTAGATCCTCCAGTTTAACCAAAATGTTAACAAATCCAACCCTCGCCGACTCCCCTGAGGGAATGGGTCTGCAGGGTAGGAGAGGAAGAGAAAAGCCAAGTTGCTTTGCAACTGGAGAGGAGGGTTTACCCAGGATTTGGGTTTGGGATGAGGAAGGAGATAGAATCTGGCAGCTGGAAGTGACCTCAGGAAGTCATCTGGCCCATTCTGCTGTCTCCGATTAGGGGTCCCAAGGGTCCAAAACCAATTGGGCTTGTTCCCATGAGTCCTTAAAAATAAAAAAAAAGTCTTTAACAAAACAAATAGCAGCATTCTTGTGGTACCCTGAAAGAACAAGAGAAGCTGGTCGGGTTTCCCATTATCGTCACGCCCAGCAGTGTGCCTTAGTGGAAACAGCATAGGTCTGGGAGTCAGGAGATCTGGGTTTTAATCCCACCTCCACCATTTGCCCACTGCGAGACCTGGAGCAAGTCACTTTAACTTTAAATACCATAGTTATTATGATAAACACTTACTATGTGCCAAGCCCTGAACTAAGCACTGGGGTTGTTACAGAGTATCAGGTTGGACACAGCCCCGGTCCCAAACGGGGCTCAGTCTACATTGGAGGAAGAACAGGAATTGAATCCCCATCATATAGAGGAGGAAATTGAGGCAGAGAGGTTAAGTGGCTTGCCCAGGGTCACACACCGGACAAGTAGAGGAGCCGGGATTAGAACCAGGTCCTCTGCTTCCCAAACTCCTGCCTTTTCCACTGGTGGTAATGTTTCTTTTTGCCTCAATTTCCTCATGTGTACAGTGGGTTTTAAGTACCCGTTCTCCCTCTCCCTTATCCAAGGAGCCCATGTTTTAATGGGGACTGTGTCCTATCTTTTTTTTTTTTTAAGGTATTTGTTAAGCTCTTACTGTGTGTGTAACACTGTTCTAAATTCTGGTGTAGGAGGGACACAGTCCCTTGTCTCGCATGGGGCTCACAGTCTAAGGAGGGAGAACTGGTGTTTTATCCATATTTTACAGTTGATGGTTCTCATATCTACCCTAGGGCTTAGTACAGTCATTGGCACATAGAAAGTGAAGCAGAGTGGCCTAGTGGAAAGAGCATGGGCCTGGGAGTCAGAAGGACCTGGATTCTAATCCCAGCTCTGCCAATTGATTGCTGGGTGACCTTGAGTGAGTCACTTAATTTCTTTGTGCCTCAGTTTCCTCATCCGTAAAATGGAAATTAATAACCTACTCTCCCTCCTACTTAGGCCGTGAGCCCCATGAGGGACAGAGACTGTGTCTGACCTAATTAACTTTTGTTTACCCTAGCGCTTAGAACAGTGTAAGCTCCTTATGGGCAGGGAACATGTCTGCTAATTGTTATGCAGTGCTCTGCACATAATAAATGCTCAGTAAATATCACTGATAGAGTGTTTGGCACATAGGAAGCACCTAACAAATTCCATAAAAGGAGCTTAACAAATCTTCCATCTTCTTCCTTATATCTTCTTTTTCTTCTATCTTCTCCTATCTTCTTCTTTTCCTTATTTTTTATTCTTCTTCTATCTTTTCATTATTTTTATTCTTCTTCTATCTTCTTCTTTTCATTATTTTAGTAGCTGATCCCCATTCCACGGCAGAGAGACCTGTTTCAAGGGATATGAGCAGTCCTTTCTTCTTGCTCTCTGACCCTAGAACTGTCTTTTGCAGGCATTCTGAAATTCCCACGGCAGAGGGTCACCCTGACCCTCAAGAGGAGAAGGTAGAAATGCCTGAAATCCGGGGTCCATCGGAGCCCCTGGGCCCAGAGGAGGCCCTCAGCCTTGGGCAACGGGCTCCGGAGGAGACCCTTTACCTGGAAGAACACCTTTACCCAGAGGACAACTTCTTCTTCGAAGACGACACTTTCCTAGGGGAGAACTTCACCCCAGAGGCCTTCTTCCCCGGAGAGCCGCTCTACCTGCAGGAGACCCTCCACCTGGAGGAAACCCCCATCCTGGGGGAGACCCCCCATCTGGAGATCCCCACCCTAGGGGAGACCCTCCACCTGGAGGAGACCCCCGTCCCAGAGGAGACCCTCCATCTGGAGGAGACCCCTGTCCCGGAGGAGACCCTCATCCCGGAAGAGACCCTCCACCAGGAGGAGACCCCTACACCGGAGAAGACCCTCCACCTGGAGGAGACTTCCACCCTGGGGGAAACTCTCCAACTGGAAAAGCCCCCCACCCCGGGGAAGGAGGAGGAGGAGGGGGGCCTGAGCCCGGCGGATCTGGAGCTGATGGAGCTGCGTTTCGAGGAGTGCATCGAGGCGGTGAGGGGGCTGGAGGAGGAGCGGGAGGAGCTGATCCATCAGCTGGTGGCTCTGCGGGAGCCGGCCCTGCGGGAGGTCCAGCAGGCCCACCTGGCCATCCTCAGCGCCTACAAGCAGCAGGCCCAGGTGGAGCTGGAGCGGGACGGCCTGCGGGACCAGATCTGGGCCATCAAGCAGAAGCTGTTCAAGGTGACCAAGGAGTGCGTGGCCTACCAGTACCGGCTGGAGAGCCGGCGGCAGGACGTGGCCCAGGCGGCCGCCCAGCGGGAGGAGCTGACGGGCCGGGCGGCCCAGCTGACTGAGGAGCTGGCCCAGCTGCGGGCCGCCTGCCGGGAGGAGACGGAGCAGGCCCGGAGGAGGCTGGACGCGACCCCGGCCCCTGCGGACGGTCACCTGCTGCAGGAGAGCCGCCGCTTCTCCAGCCAGTTCGAGAGCTTCCTGGCCCAGAGCCGCCAGGGCCTGGAGGAGCAGTACGAGCCCCAGCTGGTGAGGCTGTTGGAGCGGAGGGACACCGGGGCCCAGGCGCTGCAGAAGACCCGGGCCGAGTTGCAGGGCGTCCGGGAAGCCCTGAGCCCACTGCGGGGAGAAGCTGAGCGGCTCCGCTTGCAGAACCGCAGCCTGGAGGAGCAGATCGCCCTGGTGAGGCAGAAGCGGGACGAGGAGGTGATGCAGTATCGGGTAAGGGACCCAGGAGGCCGGACCCCCTCAGCGAGAGGCGGCCGGGGGAGGAGGGGAAGGGCAAGGGGCGGGAGGTTGGGTTTGTCTCTCATCCATTCATTCATTTGATCGTATTTATTGAGTATGCTGAGCACTATATTAATTGCTTGGATGAGTACAGGACAACAATGAACAGATCCATGCTCTCCTCAGGGCTTGGGAGGATATTAATAATAATAGTAATTATGGTACTTGTTAAGTGCTATATGCCAAACACTGCTCAAAGCACTGAGGTAGATACAAGGTAATCAGATTGGACAGAGTCCCTGTCCCACATGGGGCTCATGGTCTAAGTAGGAGGGAGTAGGGTTTTAATCCCCATTTTACATGTGAGGTAACTGAGACACAGAGAAGTTAAGTGATTTGCTCAATGTCACACAGCAGACAAGTGGCAGAGCAGGGATTGGAACCCAGGTCCTCTGACTCCCAGGCCCGAGCTCTTTCTATTAGGCCACAGTTTTGGAAGCATCAGTTGGCTAAACTCCACCTCTCTCCAAATCCCCCCTTTTTTAATAGTATTTGTTAAGTACTTACTGTCTGCCAGGCACTGTACTAAGCAATGGGGTAGATAAAAGATAATCAGATTGGACAAAGTCCATGGCCCTCATGGGGCTCACAGTCTTAATCCCCATTTTATAGATGAGATAATTGAGGCCCAGAGAAGAAAAGTGACTTGTCCAAAGTCACATGGCAGACAAGTGGCGGGTCAGGATTAGAACCCAGGTCCTTCTGACACCCAGGCCCATGCTCTTTTCACTAGGCCATGCTGCTTCCCCCAGGACAGAAGTAAGGGAAGGGACTTTTAAACTGCAGCAGGAGACACTCAGATTAGACAGAGCCCGTTCCTCCCAGTTGAGGTCCAGGGTCCATTAGGCCTAGGGTTGTCCCTCATAGCAGTAACGTTATGTTGGAGGGTCCGTGAGTTGGGGGTCCGGCATCTTTGACTTTTACTCTTCCCTTAGACATCTTTTAAGGACTCCTTATCCCTGTCTTCAAGGTTAGGAGGGTTTTGAAGGTGGAAAGAGTGGTGGTTAATCAATCCGTCATATTTACTGAGCATTTATTGTAATGTGTAGTGCACTGTTCTGAGCACTTGGGAGAGTACACTGTAACAGAGTGGATAGACATGTTCTCTGCCCACTTCGAGCTTTACAATCTAAAGGGGAAGATCTGTTAGGAAGGGGGAGGAAGCTTTGGGCCAAGGGTCAAGGTTCAATGAGGTCAAAGTTCAATTAATACATTGCCTTTAAGGGAGCCAAATGAGTTGCTTGGGCTTCAACAGGAAGTCAGCCATTGGAGGTTTATGAGGAGAGGGGAGATGTGGACTGAACAATTTTTTTAGAAAAATGATCCAGGCAGTAAAGGGGACTGGAGAGGGGAGAGAAAGGATACAGGGAGGTCAGCAAGGAGGCAGAATGTGATAAGCGCTCGGAGCAGAGTGGTAAAAGTTTGAAAGAGAAGAAGGGGCATGTTCTAGAGATGGTGAGAAGGTAGAACTGAAAAAATTTGGTGGCAGATTGAATATGTGGGTTGAATGAGAGAGATGAGCTGAGGAAAATGGCAAGATTAAGAGCTTGTGAGCCAGGGAGGATGGCAGTGCTGTCTATAATCATGGGAACTTCAAGGGAAAGACAGGCTTTGGGTGGAAAGATGAGTTCCATTTTGGACTTGTTAAGTTTGAAGTGTTGGTGAGGCATTCAAGTGGAGATGTCCTGAAGGCAGGAGGAAATGTGGGACTGTAGAGAAGAAGAGAGGTCGGGGCTGGAGATATAGATTTGGCACAGAATGAGATGGTAGTTGAAGCCGTGGGAGCTAATGAGTTCTCCAAGGGAGTGGGTGAAGATGGAAAATAGAAGGGGACCCAGAACTGAGCCTTGAGGGACTCCCAAACTTAGGGAGTAGGAGGCAGAGGAAGAGCCAGCAAAAGGGACCGAGAAGCAGCCAGAGAGATAGGAGGAGAGCCAGAAGAGAACACTGTCAATGAAGCTAAGATTTAAGAATGTTTCCAGGAGAAGAGGGCGGTCCACAGTGTAGAAGACAGCTGAGAAGTTAAGAATAAGGATGGCGCAGAGACCATTGGATTTGGCAAGAGCACTGTACTAAGCGCTTGGCACTGAACTAAGTGCATCACTACCATCCTCCCCAGCTTGCCAGTGGCAACCAGAGCCTGACCCAGCTCTGGAGAGCCACTCTAAGACTGTAAGCTCATTGTGGGCAGGTAATGTATCTGTTATATTGTTATATTGTGCTCTCCCAAGTGATCAGTACAGTGTTCTGCACATAAGTGCCCAAAAGATACCATTGATTGATTGATTAAGGGTATGTTGCCTGCCATCTAGCAGGGTGGAATGGGAAAGGAAAAATCCCTGAACTGGGAGTTCCCAGCATTCAGAAATGGTATTTATTGAGTGTTTACTGGGTGCGAAGTACTGTACCCAGGCGCTTGGGCGAGTACAGTGTAACAATAAACACCCACATTCCCTGCATGCAACGAGCTTACAGTCTGGAGAGGGAGACAGGTATTAATGTAAATAAATTACAGATATGTACAGAAGTACTGGGGGAAGGGATGAATAAAGGGAGCAAGTTGGAGGTGCAGAAGAGAGTGGGAGAAGAAGAGGGCCGACTACCCCGAGAGCAATGGGGTGGTTTGCCTATAGCTAAAGGAGGAGCCTGTGTTTTCCTGGGTGAGATGGGGAGAAATCGGTAGCCGCCAACTGCCAGGCTCTGCATCCGCCCCACCCACAACCCTTTTCCCAATCTGTGGAAGTTCTACCCAGGGATCTGGCATCGAGGGACCTTGCCCGGCTCACTGGACAACTCACTGGGGGCAGAACCCCCAGTGGTTTGAGCACCTGCTCTAAAACCTCAGGAGCCCAGGGGCTGTTGGAGCTTCTCTGGAGCCCACTAAACCCCCAGATCACAGCCTGCCGAAACCTTTGTATTTCAGCACAGCTCCCAGAATCCTTTGTTATCTGGGGGGCGGGGGCCTGGACCCACAGAATCAAAGCCTGCTCGGGCGCTAAGTGCTCCCACCCCCGCCCTCCCACCCCCAACGCATCCGGCCAACGGCGCTCAAGATTTTCCCCATCTCCTTCCCCTCATAAAAGCTTGCGACAGATTGCCAAGAGCCGGTGGGCCCACACGGACGTGGGCGGAGGAGCTAAGAGCTCCGGCAGGATGCCCATGAAGATTACTTGACCACCTCGACCCAGTTCGTCTTTCCCCACCCAACAGGGTGGGGGTTGGATGGGCAGAAACGCTGTGGCAGGTGGCAGAAATGTCCGGCATACCACCCACGGCTGGCCAGCGCTCATGATATCCGTCTCGTTAGCCCGCCTCCGTCCTCTCGCTCATGCTGTTCTTCCAGCCCGGAGCTCCCTCCCCAACAGAATCTGACAGACCATAGCTCTTCCCATACTTAGAGTCCTCCTAAAATCCTACAAGTCTTCCCCAATAAACTTGCAAAACCCTGAGTTCTAGCAACCCAAAACCTCCCTTGAACAGCTAAGGAGCAGCATGGCTTAGTGGAAAAAGCCCAGACTCAGGAGTCAGAGAAACTGGGTTCTAATCCCAGCTTTGCCACATGCCTGCTGTATGACCTCGGGCAAGTCGCTTAACTTCTCTGGGCCTCATTTGCCCCATCTGTAAAATGGGGATACCTGTTTTCTTTCCTACTTAGATTGTGAGTTCTGTCTGGGGACAGGAATGGTGTGTGACCCGATTATTTTTTATTTTCCCCAGTGTTTGACACATAGTAAGTGCTTAACAAATACCACCATTATTAGCACTTCTGGATTTATTTATACCTTCCATCAACCCTTATGGATAGATGTATAATCGACTGTACAGTGATCTCTTCTGATTATACTATCTGAAAATATTTTGTTATCTGCATCTCCTATTAGAGTCCAAGCTCCTTGTGGGCAAGGAAAAGGTCTGGGGCTTCTGGTATACTTTCCCAAATCCTTAATACAATGCATCACATCCAGTGGTTGCTCAATCGATAATGAAAATGGCATTTGTTCAGCACTTACACTGTGCTAAGTGCTGGGGTAGTTACAAGGTAATGTGGTTGGACGCAGCCCCTGTCCCACATGAGGCTCCCAGTCTAAGTAGGAAGAGATCAAGTATCAAATCCCCATTTGACAAATGAGGAAACTGAGGCACACGGAAGCTGAGACTTGCCCAAGGTCTCACAACAGAGAAGTGGCAGAGCCAGAGTTAGAATCCAGTTCCTCTGACACCCAGGCCCGTGCTCTTTGCACTAAGCCAAGCTAATTCCTACTGCTGCTAATTTCCTCTGAGGGGACTTGATACTAAAAAGCAGTAGGCTGATGTCAGGCAGATAAGGTGTGGCAAATGATGATAGCCTCATCAGTGGGTCTTCTAGGTCCGGAGTGTCCATAACTCCCAGCTCCCTAGGGGCCCCAGCAGCTCTGAGCCAGACCCTCCCTTTATTCATCCCCCTTTCCCTGCCCCACAGCATTTATGTACATATCTGTAATTTATTTCTATGAATGTCTGTCTTACCCCTGGACTGTAAGATCACTGTGGGCAGGGAGTGTGTCTGTTGTTATATTGTGCTCTCCCAAGTGCTCAGTACAGTGTGCAATATGACAGACACATTCCCTGGCCACAGCGTGCTTACAGTCTAGAGCTCAGCACCCTAGAAGGAGGTCTGAAAAATTTCTGCTTCCTGGGGGGGTGGCGGGAGCCATGAAACAAATCCTGCAGACTCTGAACTGAAGCAGAAATTACTCCATTATTAGAGTGTAAGCTTCTTATGGACAGAACCCCTTTAAGCTCTTGTACTTCCCAAGTGTTTTGTACAGTCCCTTGGGCACTGCAAACAATACATACCTTTACTCCTACTTACTGGCCATGCTCGATCGATTAGTGGTATTTATCGAGTCCTACTATGTACAGAGCACTGTACTAAGCACTTGGGAGAGGACCATATAACAGAGTTGATAGACACATTCCCTGCTCACAAGGAGCTTACAGTCTAGAGGGTACTGGGAGATTGCAAGGAGAAGCTCCTACTTTTCTGCCTCATATCCTCTTCTCCCATTCCCTTCTACATTGTCCTTGCACTTGAATTTGCATGCTTTTTTCACCCCTCCAGCATTTATGTACATATCCACAATTTATATTAGTGTCTGTCTTCCCTTCTAGACTGAAAGCTTGTTATGGGCAGGGCATCTGCTTGTTTTGTTGCGTTGTACAGTGCTCTGCACTTAATAAGCACTCAGTACATACCATTGATGGATTGTACTCCACCAAGCACTTACTACAGTGCTCTGCATATAGTAAGTGCTCAGTAAATACGACTGATTCTTCCTCCTCTCAAACTCTTGCTCATTAGGAAGGTTCTTTGTTCTTCTCTTGCAGGAGCAGATGGAGGAGATGGAAGAAAGGCAGAGGCAGCTGAAAAACGGGGTTCAGGCCCAGCAGCAGAAGAACGAAGAGATGGAAAAGCTGAGGAACAGCCTAACCCAGGAGCTGTCTGCCTATAAGTCAGTTGTTATCTCTCTTGGAATTTCACAGAGCTTGGGAGAGGGAGGGTTTGAGGAGAGGAGGGAAGGAGGTAGAGAGCAAGATGGGGAAGGGAGTGGAGTTAGCCTGCAGGATGGTGAAAAGGGTTGAAGTTAGATTGCAGGACAGGGAGGAAGGGGGTGGAGTTAGCCTGCAGGATAGTGGAAGGGAGTAGAGCTAGATTGCAGGATGAGGAAGGGGGCGTGCCTTAATGGATAGAGCATGGGGTTGGAGGTCAGAAAGTCCTGGGTTCTAATGTGACTCCCCAACTTGTCTGCTGTGTGACCTTGGCACACTTCACTTCTCTGTGTCTCAGTTACCCCACGTGTAAAATGGGAATTTAGACTGTGAGCCCATGTGGGACATGGACTATGTCTGACCTGATTATCTTGTACCTATCCCAGCTCTTAGAACAGTGCCTGGCACATAATGAGCACTGAACAAATACCATTAAAAAAAAGGTAGCCCCGTAGATTATTGGTGGAAGAGGGTGGAGTTAGCATGCAGGAAGGTGGGAGGGGGTGGAGTCATATTGCAGGACAGTGGGAGTGGGCGAGGTCAGATTGCAGGGTGGGGGAAGGGGTGGAGTTAGTCTGCAGGGAGGTGGAAGGGGGTGGAGACCGATTGCAGGATGTGGGGAGAGAAATGAACTAAGCCATGGGGTCTTGCTCAGAGGCCGACAGCTGAGAGAAGGAAACCGGCTTTGTGTTTCTGAAGGGCCACCCTCTCCAAGAGCCCGGGCCAGCCCGAGTCGCCCACGGGCCAGCCCGAGTCACCCACGGCCCAGCCCGGTGGAGTTGGGAGCGAGTCTCAAGGTGATCAGAGGGTTGGGGGCGGGTGTGAAACCTTTAGCTAGCCTGTCCCGCTTTAGCCACCCACCCAGCTGATGCAACACTAACTCCGATTCTTGAAGCATATACGAGGGAGCAAGGCAAAAGTCAGTCTCCTTCAGGCTGCTTTTCCTCCCAAATGCCCGCTCTCAGCTAACATGCCTGTGCTTATTAAATCCAAGCTCTGGGGTTGATTCAAGATGATCAGGTCAGATAGACTCCCTGCTCCTCATGGGGCTCACGGTCTGAGAGGGAAGAACAGGTGTTTAATCCCATTTTACTGATGAGGAAACTGAGGCCCGGGGAGGTTAAGTGCCTCACCCAAGGTCACACAGTAGGAAAGCAGCAGTATCTATAAGAAGCAATCAATTAGAGGCTAGCTAATACTGTAGTCTTGCCCCAGAAAGAGTGGATAAAGTGTGGATTACCTGCAAAAATGTAACACTCATTGCCAGTCTGATCTGGCTGGTTTTCCTCTCCTATTTCACTGGCATAGATTTATAGAGTACATTTCCCATTTATGAGGGTTTAATGTGCGCCTCTTCTCCTCACAGGGGCTGCCTAGAAACCTACGGCCAAATCCTCAACCTAGAAACAAAGGACAACCAAAGCTGTTAGCGACGGAGTTTCAGGATCCCTGTTGGAAATGTTTCTTTTGTGGCAGCGAAGGAACTTGCCCTCACCAGCCCATCCTAGAAAGGGCACAGGTACTGGGGCCGACTCATTTCAAAAGGATTCGCGGCAGCTTCCTGGGAGCAGAACCCCAGACGATCCTTGGTTTGGTTCTGGTTCGTAGGGTGCCGACATTGCTCTCCAGTAGCAGAGAACGGGAGGATTTATCTGCTGTTCCCCTGGGGGGAGCAGAAAGGAATCACGTACCCACTGGCAAAAGGACACTTGTGAGAGGAATAATAGGTGTCTGCCTTGCAGTGTTTTGGAAAGTATATCTTGCCTTATTTTACTATTCAAAAACAGCAGAAGCTTGCCCCAAGCAAAAATGTCAATGAGGGAGCCAATTTTAATTAAGTGGGGCTTTTTAGTTGGATTTTTTTTCTGTTTCACAAGTGTTTGCCTTTAAATAGAACCCTCTTTGAAAGTTGGGTGTTTTGAAGGGCTCAGTTGTATTCCGTGGTGCACTTACAAGGAAAATACAGAATGGTATTCTTATTTCCGTCAATAGTTTTCCATTTTTACCTATAAACATCACCTGGAAGAAAAGGATCCAATTTCTGCTTTTCAGTTCAGTTTGTGGTGGTTCAGATGTCCTCAAAGAAGGCTCAGCTCCTTGAGGTGACTTGAATTACAGGGCGGCAGGCTTAGCTAATAAAACTGAGGAGTTGGCGGTGAGCCGGCCACGCCATCCAGTAACAGTTCCTTGAGAGGGAAGTCCTCAATCAATCAATGGTATTTATTGAGCACTTACTATATGCACTAAATGCTTGGGTACAACAGAGTTAGCAGACATGTTGCCCACCCATAGCGAGCTCACAGTCTAAAGGGGGAGACAGACATTAATGTGAATAATTTATAGTCTATAATTTAAAGATTATATACACAAGTGGTTTTGGGGTGAATATCAAATGCCCAGAGGTCTCAGATCCAAGTGCATAGGCATTAGAAGGGAAAGCGAGCTGGAGAAAAGAGGGCTTAATCGGGGGAAGCCTTAATAATACTTTGAAGGGGGAGAGAGTGGTGGTCTGGAGTAGATGGAGGGGGAGTTTCAGGCTAGGGGGACTTGGGAGAGGGGTTGGCAGAGTTAGATGAGATTGGGGCACAGTAAGTAAGCGGGTGCTAGAGGAGCGGAGTGTGCAGTCTGTAGTGGGAAGTTAGTGAGGTGAGATAGGATGGGGCAAGCTGATTGAGTACTTTAAAGCCTAAGGTAAGCGGTTTCTATTTGTTGCGGAGGTGGATGGGTAGCCTCGAGATGGAGGTTCTTGAGGAGCGCGGAGACATGGATTGAACATTTGTGTTGATAAATGATCCTCAGGGCCCTTTGGTGCCCAACCCTTGAATGCAGACCCCACCCAACAGCCATCTAATAATAATGTTGGTATTTGTTAAGCGCTTACTATGTGCAGAGCACTGTTCTAAGTGCTGGGGTAGATACAGGGTAATCAGGTTGTCCCACGTGAGGCTCACAATCTTCATCCCCATTTTACAGATGAGGTACAGAGAAGTTAAGTGACTTGCCCACAGTCACCCAGCTGACAAGTGGCAGAGCCGGGATTCAAACCCATGACCTCTGACTCCCAAGCCCAGGCTCTTTCCCCTGAGCCTGTAGCTCTTCACTGGACTCCCAAACTTTTTCCAGCTTCCACTACAGCCTGAGCTCTAACAGCTTGATGGGTCGGTTGACTGACAGCTGACCTTGCTCTGAAAAAAGCCACAAACATCCTTAGGTGAAAAAGGCACAGGCCTGGGAATCAGAGGAACTGGGTTCTAATCCCGGCTCCATCACCTACCTTGGGCAAGTCCCTTAACTTCTCTGTGCCTGTTTCCTCATCTGTAAAACGGGGATTAAGTATGCATTTCCCCACCCGCAAAGCTTGGAAGCCCCATGTGGGATAGAGACCATCTGACCGTATTATATTCATCCCAGCACTTAGTTCTAATGCCTGGCACAGAAAGATATCATCATTATTATTATTATTAGGGAGAGAGGGTAACATTCTATCAGAGAAAAATCAGTCACCCCCCCATCCTAATCAAGTGCTTGTGTTTCTCCCTCCCTTGAAGGGAGCAAGCTCCTTAATCAAAATTCCTAGAAGATTCTTCCGTTCCTACTGATGATGATGATGATGATAGTAATAATAATAATAGTACTTGTTAAGCACTTATGCGCTGGGGTAGACACAAGTTAGTCAGGGTGGACGCTGATGTCTCAACTGTTTCTGAAGCCAAGTACCTATGTTTAAATGCAGCTAGGGGCCTAAATGAAAGACAGAAGAGTGGGGGGTTTATGTAGAAAAACAATTTATTATTCCATTGTAAGCACTTACACATAGTTAGTCACGGAGAGTAACAGACTGCTGGTGGGATAAATCACCCAATAGGGAGATAGATGGTGTAAAACTAGTGGTCGAAGACTAACTCCTAAAAAAAAAAAAAACCCCAAACAACGACAAAATAAATGAAACAAAAAAAAAAATTAAAGGGATTAATTTAATTTTGTTTTTCTTCTAAAACAAATACCAGCTGCCCATGCTCTGTTCTCAGATTACTGGACATCCTGCCTGTGGTACATCTGTCAGGTAAAAACATACACCTTCTTTACAACTTGGAGGCCCCAAGTTTTAAAAACCATTTCACAGAAAGGAAAGAAATAAAAGGTAAAACACAGCTCAAGAAAACACGAGAGCAAAAATATATGCCAAGTGAACAAATGTTTACTGCCGTTACAGCTACAACATTTCAAACTGCTGTGGTCTCCCACCAGAAGAGGAGCAAGGTGGGGAGAAGGGGAGAGAGTAAAGGAGGAGAATCTCCAGGGAAAGTCAAGGCAGTGTAAAACGGAAATCTCTCTATATATAAAAAAATTAATAATAACAATAAGGTTTCTGACTGGAAAAGACAAACCCAGCAGAAGCCGGAGATGTAGACTCAGATCAGGGCTCCCGATTCTTTGAGTCTATCTAACGGAGGAGGAGACTCTGTTCCTCTCTGAATAAACCGGAGATCAGGTTTGCTGACAATTCGCCGCACCAGAAATGGCACTAGCTCAGACCCTCCCTTGGCCCAATTCCTCCCCCCCTCACATCCTGACAGTGAGCCCAAAAGACTGGCTGTTGTGGCGTAGAAAGAGAATAAAAAGAACTGTTCCACTTCAAGTGGCCGTTTTAGAGGCTGGTAAGAAGCGCCAGGGAGAGAAGTTTTAAATATGGCGGGATCTGTGGTGCCGGAGGGCTGGGCCCCTCCGTTAATCCTCAGTGGACACTCACTGCTTGGGTCGACAGCGCTGTCGCTGGTACCTACGGAAAGATGGCTGAACACAAAGTCTGTGTGTGTCTCGAAACCAGTGTTAAAAAAAAAAAAAGGAAAAATCAATCTCGAGCTCAGGGTTGGAAGAGAGGGGAGACTAAAAATCAGCAGGAGGCAGGCGCACCTAGGACCCCTGCCCTTCCGGATCCACGCTGCCCTCGGGGTCTTCGTCGTTGTAGATGTTCTCAGCCTGGACAAAAAACAGCAAAGGGAAGGCTGTGAGCATTTGGTGAAAGGGAGATTTTCCCGGATCCCCGACCAAAGAGAGAACGCTTCTCCTACAAAAGTGTGTGTTGGATTCTTTTTTTTTTTTTTGTCCCCTCAGGCGATGAGTGTCTTGGACCCCCTCGGTCCACTTACTTTGGCTCTTTCTGCCGTCATGGGCTACGTGTCTTTGGGGGCCGAGCAGAAGACAGCTCTAGCCGGGCCGATGGTCCACCCACACCAACTGCTGAAGCCACTGAGGATTTCCATTTTGCTTTAGGGAGCTTCATTCCCTTCCACAGAACCAAACTAAAACGGGCTCTGCAGGCCTTAACTCCTCTGTACAGTCGCAGCAGCGAGCGATACTCTTAGAATCCCCTGGCAATCAGAGAACGCACTGATGCAAAGGACCTTTGCAAATGGGTAAATTAGGACACAAAGAAGAAACTTGCCCAAGAAGATAAAGCAAGTCCCAGGTTTAGCTTCGGTCCAGCTCAGGAGTCCAACTTCTGGACTGGCTCTAGTCAGACGGGGCATAGGAATGACGACAGGTGACAAATGACCCAGTGTGGCCTAAGTGGAACGAGCACGGGCCTGGGAGTTAGAGGGCCAGGGTTCTAATGCCAGCTCTGCCACATGTCTGCTGAGCGACCTTGGGAGGTCACTTCACTTCTCTGTGCCTCAGTTACCTCATTTGTAAAATGAGCATTGAGACGGTGAGCCCCATGTGGGACAAAGACTATGTCCAAATTGATTAGCTTATATCTCCCCCAGCGCTTAGTGCAGTGCTGTGCACCTGGTAGGGACTCAAACACCACTGATTGACTGACTGACCCCCGCAAAGTACCAAGATGTCAACAAAACTCTTACCATCTGCCAGACTTGCATGATATTGTCTTCTGATACAGAACAAATTACCCAAGGCTCATTGGGATTCCAGGAGAAATCTGATATCTTGGCTGTGTGACCACCATGAATGAACTGAGAGGGAAGCAAAACAAAGACATTTAAAATAGGAGAAGCTCAAGTCCTGAACTCTTTTCGCAAAGGTTTGGGAAGCAGCGAGTCCTAAGGGATAGAAAGCAAGGACCTGGGAGCCTAAAGGTCCTGGGTTCTAATCCTGGCTCTGCCACTTATCTGCTGTGACTTTGGGCAAATCATTTCACTTCTTTGTGCCTCAGTTCCTTCATCTGTAAAATGGGAATATTCTGAGTCTCGTGTAGGACAAGGACTGTGTCCAGCCTAATGGACTTGTATCTATCTCAGTGCTTTGTATAGTACTTGGAACATAGTAAGCGCTTAACAAATACCATTAGTAAAAGAAATTAAAAATAAGAAGTTTAACTACAGAACCATACCAGGAGTTCAGGGGGACCATCTTCTGCATCTTCAGGTGACTGCTCCTCTCCAATTTTACTGTGGTAAAAACAAAGTGAGGGAGTGGAATGGGGGATCAAAACCAAAAAACTTCTTTCCAGGAAGACAGTTCCTTGTGGGCAGTGATCATGTTTACACTCTCAACTGTACTTACTGAGGCGCCTAGTACAGTGCTTGGCACACGGTAGGTGCTCAGTAAATACGACTGTGCGATTGAATCTGTTTAGGAAGCAGACTAGAGTGACCGCTCCCCTTCACCCCCCAAGAAAAATAGAAGAATCACCTCAAGTCCCAAACATTTAGTCTGCGGTCAGTGCCGCTGGAAGCCAGAATGGTTTCATTGTGAGGAGACCACTGGACCTGCAGGAATGATGAAAATAAAAACGATTATTGACTGCGGGGGGGGGGATCAGAATTTCAATGGAGAAAACTGAAGATTTTTCCCCCTGAATTATCTCGCCTTCTAATTTAGTTTCAAAGCAAAGCCTGTTCCGATAGCTTAAATAATTGTGTTCACAACTCAAGAAACTTGGGATAGTGACCACTGTCGGTTTGGAAGCCTGGATCGGTGGGGTGGGAAGTGAGAGACAATAATGAAAAAAAGAGCTTTCGATTCCACAGAATGGGGGTGAAAGCAGAATTCTATTTTTGTTAGGTGGCTGGAAGTTTTATCTGCTCACAGCCCTCATTTAATTGGCCCTTTAATCACCTCTAAAACTCCTTTCTTTGTTCCTAGCAGGGATCGTTACGGCTTAGTTTCACCACCTACTTTTTCCCCAACACCACAAGTTTGGCTTATTCCCCTGTCCCTCTCTTTTTGAAAATCCCAGTTCCCCAAGTCAGAAAAATAATTCCTCTGTTTTTAAAAGACTCTAATGTACCAATGGATTAATTTTATCCTATTTTCCCCTATCGATTTTTTTCAATAAAAATGAACTGCCAGAGTCAAAGTTTTCGTCGATAGAAAAATGGCAAAAACTCAAGACAGAGGTCTTCCAGATCAGTGTTTTTTCCTTTTTTTCCCCTTCAATTCTAGTAATTATTCAAGGAAAAAACCTAGGGAGCAGAGAACAGGGTACCCGATAAAGACTACCAGGGGCCAGGACTGTCTTATCAAAACTGATTCTACCACAAAACACATTCAGCTGTGACTCAGACCCTGGGCCTTCATGACACCCAAAAGTCAACTAATGATGAGAGGACTATTAGTTTCCCTTACCTGGAATATTTCATCTTTGTGGGATTCAAAGGAGTGCAACTTCAATTTCAGATTTCTTAGGTCCCACAAGGCAACAGTCTGGACAGGAAGAAAGGAGACAACATTTTCATTAATGAGAAAAAGCCCCGCTAAAAAGACCTCAGCTCATCTGTCCCGGAAAGGGGTTGTTTTCAAGACAGGCATTAGAGGAAGAGAAAAAGGCACACCTTATCGGCTGACCCGGTGGCGAGGATGAACTCGCTGTAAGGATTGAAAGAGAGGCAATTCACTTCAGCGGTGTGGGCGTCCACCGAATGGCTTGGTTTTGAGGTGTTATTGGACCGGGTGTCCCAGCTATGAAGAGGGGAAGCAGAGAGAGGAGGAAAAAAACAAAACAGAGGGTTAGAACCGGCCCCCTGAGGCCCAAGCGACGGAGTCCACTCCAGAAACAAGAGAGGAAGACCACCAGGCCACAACTCCACTTACATCATAAGCTTCTGGTCATCGGCCACCGACCCAAACAGAGACTCATGGAGCAGGTGCCAGGACACGTCCTCAACTACAGCCGTGTGCCCAGTGAAGATGGTCTTTGCATCCACCACTTTGCCTTCCTTGGGAACGGCGCTGATGTCCCACAGACAGATGGTCTTAAAGGAAAAACACACCTTGAGATAGAAGGATGATGCTCACCCCCCCAAAAAAACAAATGGGCCGAGACCACGCTGGGGCACGTCCCCGGAGGGAAGGCCGGGGATCCATGGGGCACTCACGTGGTCATCCGACGCGCTCAGGAGGTGCCCGCTGAGATTTGGGTTCCATGACAGCCCGTAGCCTTCCTTCTGATGTCCACGGAGGCGCAGGTCTGGGTTGCACTCCCCAGAAGGGTCTGCAGAGCAATGGGGAGCTGCGGAGAGCTGCTCGGGAGCTTGCCGGCTCCTTCGGCCCACCGCGGGCCAAATGGATGATCCCCGCCTAAATCCCGGTCTCCATCGTGAAACCCAGGCAACCCGCCCCTCCTTCATTAAAAAGGGCTCCCGCTCCCCAGAAACGGCACCATTCCTTGGGGTGGTTCGGCTGGAAGAGAGTCCCCTCAAAATGCTGGGGGACAACAAGTAATCCATAAAACAATCAGAGGGACTTTCATCTGGGGCAAGAAGGATGCTGTTTTTACCCTCCCAATGGTAGGGAAGCAGCATGGCCTAGTGGCAAGAACACAGGGTTAGGAGTCAGAGGACATGGGTTCTACTCCCGGTTCTTCCATTTCTCTGCTGTGTGATCCTGGGCAAGTCACTTAACATCTCTGTGCCTCAGTTCCCTCATCTGTAAAATGGGGATTAAGACTATGAGCCCCATGTGGGACAGGGACTGTGTCCAACTCAATTACCTTGTATCTACCCCAGGGCTTCGAACAGTGCCTGGCACATAGTAAGTGCTTAACAAATAACAAAAATAATAATTGTGATATTTGTTAAGCACTTACTATATGCCAGACACTATACTAAGCGCTGGGGTGGATACAAGCAAATCAGGTTGGACACAGTCCCTGTCCCACGTGGGGCTGACAGTCCCAATCCTCATTTTACACGAGGTAACTGAGGCCCAGAGAAGTTAAGTGACTCGCCCAAGCTCACACAGTAGACAAGTAGCAGACCCCGGATTAATGTTATTAGATGCTCTCCCTCTACCAAGAATAATTAGCTGCTACACTGGGATGAGAGGCCTTTGTGGGCAGAGAATGTGACGGCTTATCGTTACACTGTGCTCTCCCAACCGCTTAGTACCGTGCTCTGCACACAGTAAGCGCTCAATAAATACGACTGAATGAATGAATCGCACAGTGACGCATTCTTTTGGTGATTCTCAGGACCTGGACCCTGTGGCCCAACTGAAGAAGGGTTGGGAGACAGTACCTGGCTTGGAAGGGTGCTTGGTGTAGTCAAAGACGAGGACGTCGCTTGATGGGGTTTTTGTGGCAATGATGCAAGGGTTCTGAGGCATGTACCGGGCCCGGTTCACCTCTCCTTCGTGGTTGATCTTGATCTCAATTTCGATCTTCCCGCTTACGGAGCCAAAGCCTCCAAATTCTGAAGGAGAAAGGACAGACCGTTATAAAACGTCCAAGTCTTACCCAGAAGGGGAAGCAAGAGGTACGTGCTGGACCTGAGTACTATAATGCTGGTTTTCCTTAACGCGAAGGTATTGTGAGAACCCAACTTCCACATTATAGAAGAAATAAACGTAATTTCCATCAACTACAAAGGATCTAAGTAAGACTTCATTCCAAATGTAAGGTGTACCTTACGTAGTCCACAGAAAATAAGACACAAGACCTCATTCTGAATGCTAAGATGTGCCTTTAAAAAAAATGGTATTTAAGCACTTACTGCGTGTCAGGCATTGTACTAAATGCTGGGGTGGAGAGAAGTTAATCATTCCATGTCCCACATAGGGCTCACAGTCTTAATCTCCATTTTACAGATGAGGGCTTGTGCACACTACCAAAAATGAGACTAAAATACTTCATTCTGAATGCCAACATCCTAGTAGAACTTTTGATGAAAGCATTAACAATTTTGCATATTAACAAAGTACCCAAACTCCCACAAATTAAAATTCCCCCAAAGGACTTTTTAATGAGTGTTAACACTGCCGGCCTTAGGGATCACGGTTCCTCTCAACCTCTTCTTTTTCACAAATTCTGGTTTGAATTTTTAGATAGGAATAAAGGTACCCCAGGCATGAAATCATGATGGTATAGGGAAAAGAAAGATAGCTGTTATCCTGCACCGTGCAGTTGAGAGATCCAGTCCTACCCTCAAGGAGTTTTCGATCAAATGGAAAAAGTCGTAGGGTCATAAATAAGCTCCTTTATTTCCCCTATCTGCCCTCCCCTCTGCTCTGACTATAAACTTGACTGTATCCCCTTAGGCACTTTGAGACTCACCCCAACTCCACAAAACCTATGTAAATACTCTTACACTCCACTATTTCCCCTATCCCTAACCTATTTTAATGTCTGCCTCCCCCTCCAGACTGTAATCTAGTTTTTTATGGTATTTGTTGCATACTTACCATGTTCCAGCGACTGCACTGAGCACTGGGATAGATACAAGCCAATTAGGCTGGACACAGTCCATGTCCCACATGGGGCTCACAGTCCCAATCCCCGTTTTACTGATGAGGCAACCGAGGCACAGAGAAGCCAATGACTTGCCCACAGTCGCTCAGCAGACAAGTGGCAAAAATGGGATTAGAACCCAAATCCTTCTAACTCCTTCTAAACTCCCAGGCCCGTTGCCCTATCCATAGGCCATACGGCTTCTCATAATAGTATGTGAGCGCTTACTGTGGGCAGCGCTCTGTACTAAGCGCTTGGTAGACATTCCCCACCCATAAATTTACAGTCTAGAGGATTGACTGAAATCACCCCATAGACACTAGAAAAAAAAAGTTAAAAGCACAATTTTAAATGATACCACACACAAACAGGCCAACGTTTAAATGGGTAAACAACCAACTGGACTGACACAAGACAGCCGACATGGCTAATGGGAAGGTCTGACTGGGAAAGGGATTAATCAGAAAGACTCCTGGGGCGGGGGAGGTTCAGAAGGCTTTTCAGGATGTGGTCTGACGAATGAGAGGGTAGGAGAGCTTCTGGAGGCAAAAAGCTGCCTTCATTTCCCTGCCTAACCCTTCCCTTCTGCATTCCCTACACTCAGGTCTGTTCAATCCTCTCCCAACCCCACAGTACTTATGTCCAGCTCCATCTGTACTTTTTAATGTCTCCCTCTCTAGTCCGTAAACTCCTTGTGATCAAGCATCGTCTATACCTACTCTGTTGTACTGTACTCTCCCAAGCGCTCCGTACAGAGCTCTGCACACGGTGACCGCTCAATAAATACCACTGTTGACTGAAGGGTTTGGGTCCCAGATGGGAGTTGGGAGCAAAGTTAACGTGGAAGGGACAAAGAGTGCGAGGGAGGCGTGAAGTGGGGAGGAAAGAGGGTCAGAGTCTTTATGTTTTGTGAAAACAAAAGACACTACACAAAGGCATAACCCCATTTTTATGAGACTGGATCGATTGTGTTCCCTAGTACAGTAGCAAAGAGATGGATGTCTAACATTAGGCAGCTGCTTTGGTAAACACCATGAATAGCTGAAGACCTGAGATTTTCTGGCAAGTAAACTGAGACAGTCCTGAAAAGATGACTCTCCACAGAACTCCACAAAATGCCACCTAGAAATTGGCAGACACCCTTCCTTCATTTCTTTCGCTTTTAAATCAGTGGCATTCGAGCACTGGCTTTACAGAGCACTGTCCTAAGCATGTGACAGAGTACAGTACAATGAAGTTGGTAGACACATTCCCTGTCCACAAGGAGCTTAGAGTCTAGAATTAAAAAACTTTTTAAAGTGAAACTAACGGGATTCACATGCACTTATTTTTAAACTACAAGTCACTCACAAAATGAAATTAGACAACACTTGCAGTGACGCAGGCACACATCTCAAGGAAAAAAATGGCCTTTCACAGAAGGTACAGCCAGTACCCTAAAATAGAGGTCGTAAAAGAAAATTGTCCACACCTTTAGAGACTATGTTCAGATTTTATAATATTAATATTACGCCGGATCAAAAGTTTTCTTTATGAACACATGCATTCCATTTTTGGAAAAAATTGGAACTCTAGCGAGACACAACTTCAATTGGTCCTCCTCGGCAGCCTGACTGCCAGAAACCTATGGGTTTTAACTCCAAGTTAACACGGTAGTCATGACAGAGGCTTCCATTGCCCCCCCAGATCAGTTAAGTCTAAGACCTTGGAAAGTACCCCAAAAAAACTATGTGGAGGCCCCGACTCATAGACCTGCAGAAAAAAGGGACCAGAGACCCTCCCCAGGGAGCCTCTGACCTGGATCACCACGGGGTTGTCTCTTGGCCAAGCATCGCTGTCCGTAGCCTCGCCTGCGGACTAAAGGCCATCCTTCCTTGACTGCCCTTTTTGCCCCCCTCCTTCCCCCTTCCCCCATGGGGCGGGGGGGCAGGGGGGAAGGAGAGAGAGAGCACACACAAAGACCTCATCTAAAACAAATTAAGGCAGAAAGATTTCCTTTTCTGCCAGTAAAGAAGACTGCTTCCAAATCAGTTTTACTTATAAGAAATCAGATTGGTCCTGTATGTTTAAAACATTTTAAAAGAATAGAGAAAATTTGACAAGAGGAAAAGACTACTCTTCTTCTAGCAGAAATAATACTGGGGAAGAGAGCAACTGAATTAGGAAGACTGAACCAAAAAGGACCAAAGAAGAGGACTGAACCAGAAGAAATCCCAACCTAGAGGTTGTGATAATTTTGAACAATTAACTGTCTAAAGACTAAGGAATTGACTTGGGGCCTCTTGTCTATAGCTGTTCTCTGCACTTCCTTGCCAATGCTTAGTACAGTGATTTGCACACAATAGGCACTTAATACACTTATTAATGAGACTCAGTAAATTCTTTTATTGGAGGCAAGTTTTTGGTTTCCTTTCCAATCCAGTCCCAAACCTCTAACCCTTCTCCCAATCCATACCCTTTGACCAGGGGCCCAGTATGCTGACCTTTGTCATCAGAGTCTATTTAGCATTTGGCTCAATGCCAAGTTATCAAGGCCCAAGAGACTACCTTTGACAACTTCTGGCAAGAAGAGGCCCAGGAAGCTGGAGCAGAGGGATCTATCACAGGACGGGGTTGGGGAGACGGATTATGCCAATCCGGGTGAACCTAGGTAATGCAAGCTTGACATCACTGACCTGACCCCAGGGGATGTGGAAGGTTTGGGTTGTGGGCGCCAATCTGACAACCTTTCATTCTGAAGCGCAGGCACTAAAGAAATAGCAGGCAATCAATGGTATTTAGTGAGCACTTACTTTGAGCTCAGCACTGTACCTTTTAAGCGCTTGACAGAGTAAAATACAATACAGTAGCAGAGAAGCAGTGTGGCCTAGTAAATAGAGCACTGGCCTGAAAGAAGGACCTGGGTTGTAAGGCCGGCTCTCCTACTTGTCTGCTGCATGATCTTAGGGAAGTCACCTAACTTTTCTGTGCCTCAGTTAACTCATCTGTAAAATGAGGATTAATACTGTGAGCCCCATGGGGGACAGGGACTGTGTACAACCTGATTATTCTGTATCTACCCCAGTGCTTAGAACAATGCCTGGCACAAACTAAGTGCTGAGTACCATTTAAAAAAAACACCCAAAACCAAAGTAGGTAGACAGGATCCCTGGCCACAAGGAGTTTACAGTCAAAAGGACAACCCAAGCCAAGTTCACAATTTTTGGGTTCTCCTAAAGGTTGAACAAAAACAAGCTTTAAAAGCCTACTGCCATCTTCATTTTGTATTTAGAACCTGGGAACCTGTGACTTGTCTTTATGCAGTGAAGTCATTTGTGGAATTCATTTCCAGTTTGTACGACTCCAGTGGAAATACCCAGTCCAAACATCCCCCTACATCCTCTACTTCCTCCACTGTTAGGGTCAAGTGTTGCTACAGAAAGAGGAAACTTAATACCAATAACTGGGCTATTTGTTAAGACACTGGATACGATCCAATTGTGCCTGTCCCACTTGGGGTTCACAATCTAAGGCAGAGGGGAGAGTAGATACTGAATCCCCACTTTACACGAGGAAACGGAGCCATGGAGAAGTTAGGTGACTTGCTCAACGTCACATGGCAAAGCAAGTGGCGGAGCTGGAATTAGATCCCAGGTCTCCTGACTACCAGGCCCGGACTCTTTCCACTAGGCCAGGATGCTTCTCCTAACAGAGCCTGGTGGACTAAATGAAATACGGAAATTGTTGACCGAGAATTGCCGTTGTCTCAAACTCCCAAAGAGCAGATCTACCACTGTTCCGACTTTCTGTGGTCCCAGGACTCCTTACCAACCCTCCTTACTCCAGGGAGAGAACGCATCTGTGCCACTGAGCAGGTGAATAAGTGCCCTTCCCCGAACCCCCCGAAGCTCCTACCTCCTTTTTCACTGTCGTAATGGGAAGCATCAAACTGGGCATCATCATTGGGCAACTGCACGCTGGCTATCACCAGGTGGTTCTGTTCGTCCGACGTGTGGGTCCCCAGGACGAGCCGATGAATGCTGAAATCCTTACCTTCCGGTCTGCAACAAAAAAAGCCGGAGGCGTTGACAAAAAATACTAAACCTCGCTGACAGAAAAAGACAAGGGACGGAGGTGATCTATACTGGGCGAGACTGAGAGGGAATGAACACTCAGGCAAGTTGTGAACAAACATTGCATTCTGGAAGTTCGGAGGGCAGTAAGCAAATGAAACACGTAGTTAGGATGAATCTCTACCCCAGAATTCCCTCCCCCTAACTTCTATAAGGGAAGCAAAAAGAGAAAGCACTTCACCAATCCTGAGAGTACATGCTGTTCCTTCTTATCCTTTACTGTGGCTCTTGTCACCCTACTCAATGCTCTCCATTCCCCGCAAAATAAATCCTAACTCCTCCTCTTTCTCATGCAACAGAGCCGGACCATTCCTTTGCCAGATTTAGCCATGAAGAGAAGTCACCAAGAGGTAGACACTTAAATGGTGTGTTAAGAAAAGAACAGAGAATACCCAATTCTGAGCTCTTTATTTCAGCTTCAGCTCCACATCAAAGAGAACCTTCTCACCATCGCCTTTGAAGCACTTGATCACCTTTCCCCCCTATCTCACCTTGCAACTCGCCTACCACAACCCAGCCCGCACACTTTGCTCCTCTAATGCTAACCTACTCACTCTACCTCGATCTCGGTCTATCTCACCGCCAACCTCTCACCCACGTCCTGCCTCTGGCCTCTTCATATTCAACAATTACTCTCCCCACCTTCAAAGCCTTTTTGAAGACACATCTTCCCTAAGAGGACTTCCCTGATGAAGTTCTCCTTTCCTCTTTTTCCAGTTCTTTCTGCATCACCCTGACTTTGCTCCCTGTTATTCATCCCCCCTCCTAGCACTTATATATATCTGCAATTTTATTTATATTAATGCTCATCTCCCCCCTAGACTGTAAGCTCGTTGTGAGCAGGGATCGTGTCTGTTATATTGTTCTCTCCTAAGTGCTTAGTACACTGCTCTGTAAAATTGAGCGCTCAATAAATACAACTGACTAGTTTGTGGATGTCTGCTGTGGTCAGAGTACTGTTCTAAGCTCTCAGGAGAGCATAATATGGTCAGTAGCCACAATCCCTGCTCTAAAAGAGGCTTACAATTAATGAAGGAGGTAAAATTATATTTAGGATGGGAGGTAAAGAGATGTACATGAAGGCTCAAAGAACTGGAAGAGGAGTTTGAAGGCAAATTACTCCATTTGCTAGATACTAGCCGTTCTCCAGAATTTTAGCACGTACTTCATTCATTCATTCGATCGTATTTATTGAGTGTTTACTGTAAGCACCATACTAGGAGCAGATTGAATACACAGCAAGCATGAAATTCCTTGTCTTCAAGTTGCTTATCAATACAAAAAAGGATGCTCAGTGTTAAACATAGAGGAAACATGCAAATTAAAATGGAACTAGGGGTCCAAAGGTCTGCAAGAAAACTAGGGCTTAAAGAAAGTGACAAGGAAGCACACATTTTAAAAAATGTCAGCCAGAATTCCCAGCCTCGATCATCAATCTTCAAGGTATGGATGATTCTCGCTTTCAGAGGCAATCCAGTGGTAAGTAGGGGGACTGGGGAGGTCTTTTCACACCCCCACCTGTGTGGCTGTAACAGAAATAAAACTGGTTGACTGCACATTGGAAACACTCAATAAAACGGACTGTAAAGGCAGCTTCCACATCAGAAATCCTCGTTAGGACTTCTGATACACAGTGTTGCTAAGTTCACGTCGTAAAATTATGGCGTTTTACCACCCGGGGTATGACTTACTTGCAACTTGGACACAGTGGGGATGGGACGTGTGAAAAGAGACTAGACTAGTGGCCCTCAGCACTGCAAAGCAAAATGGCTGGCTGGGGTTAGCAGGCAGTATGGAGCTCCAGAGATTCCCTTAGGTGTCTTGAAATGGGAACAACCACCTCTTTAATAAATTAACTTGACTTTAAAGGGGGGAAGAGAGAAATCAAGAGCAGGGGAGCAGCCGTAATGAATCCTGACCTCCCCCACCCTTGCTCATTTCTTCGCCGGAGGTCCACATCACCTGGTTACATCTGGAAGCCACTGTGCAGTCAGGCTTGGCCACTCCAGGGCATGGGTCATCACTAAGTCGTAGAGGAAGGGGGTGTTTTTTTTCCATATTTTATACTCTTCGTTGATCACACGTTCCTCTACTGCATCATCAAAGGCTGCTGGAAATCAGATAAATGAATGGAGTGAGTCTCTGGGAACAAGTGTGCAGTTGGAGGAGGGAAGGGGGGGGAAATCATCTGAGCTCCAAATCCCAGGGGGGTCACTCCCCCTTTTCCCACCTTTCGGGTGCAACCGGGACGACTCCCAGCCTTCATTCATTCAGTGGTCTTTTTCATTCAATCATATTTATTGAGCGCTTACTGTGTGCGCAGAACCTTCTACGCTTTCCTCTAGAAGGCAAGCTCCTTGTGGGCAGCGGGGAGGGGGGGAAGACAGGATGTGTCTACCAACTCTTCTACTGGACTCTCCCGAGCGCTCAGTACAGTGCCCTGCGCGCGGTGGGCGCTCAATACATGCGATGGAGTGCTCTGCACGTGGTGATCGCTCAATAGATACCATCGATTAGACTGTGAGCCCGTCATTGGGCAGGGATTGTCTCTATCTTTTGCCGAATTGTTCATCCAGGCGCTTAGTCCAGTGCTCTGCACATAGTAAGCGCTCAATAAATACTATTGAATGAATGAATTGATTGGTGGATGGATGCTTAGCCCGCCTCGGAGGAGCCTTGGGCAAGCCCCTCCGGCGAGGGGGGTCAGGATGGGATGTTCCTGGGCTGGGGGTGGGCCTGGAGGGGGTGAGTCACCCCACAAATTTATCACCCATTCACTCAGCAGTATTTATTGAGCACTTACTATGTGCAGAGCACTGTGCTAAGCACTTGGCCTGGACAACTGGGCAACAGCTAGAGCCCAGCCCTGCCCAACGACAGGCTCCCGGTCTCAAGGGGGGAGGGAGACGGGCACTGTGCTAAGCACTTGGACTGGACAACTGGGCAACAGTTAGAGCCCAGCCCTGCCCAACGAGGGGCTCCCGATCTCACCTGGGGAGGGAGATGGGCAAAGCCAAACAGAACATCAAGATCAAGAGAAGGGAATGCCTGCCTCGTTAACAAAATAAATAGGGTGATAAATAACAACAAAATAAATAGGGGGGTAAATAATAACAAAATAAATGGGGGGATAAATAATATTAACAACATAAATGGGGGAAAAATAATATTAACAAAATCAATGGGGGGGATAAATAATATAAACAAAATAAATACGGGGGTTAAATAATATTAACAAAATAAATAGGGGGGATAAATAATGCTACCAAAATAAATTGGGGGGATAAATAATGCTACCAAAATAAATTGGGGGGATAAATAATATTAACAAAATAAATAGGAAAAATAATATTAACAAAGTGGGGGATAAATAATATTACAAAATAAATTGGGGGGATAAATAATATTAACAAAATAAATGGGGGCGTAAAAAATATTAACAAAGTAAATGGGGGGATAAAAATAATATTAACAAAATAAATGGGGGGATAAATATTAACAAAATCAATGAGGGGATAAATAATATTAACAAAATAAATAGGGGGCTAAATAACATATGCCAATGGAGAGGAGAAGGGAGCAGAGGGAAAGGGAGGCTGAGTGTGGGAAGGCCTCCTGGAGGAGGTGAGGTCGGTGGAGGGGGGAGGTGTTGGGGTGTCGGCCCCTTATCGGGGGGGGGTGTTCCCCGCAATGGCGGGGGGGGTCACGCTTCCCTCCCGCCGGACGGAAAGAGCCCCCCGAGCCGGGCCGGGCCGCCCCGCGGAGCCCCCCTCACCTTCCTTGTCGGCCATGGCTTGGGGGGGTCCCGGGGTGGGGGCGGTGGGTCCGCGCGCGCGGCCTCTATTGTTTCCTGCCGCCCCTGCGCGTGGCCCGAGCCGCGCACCTTCGCGCCAACACCGGCCAATCGGAGGCCGCCGAGCGGCGCGGAGGGGGGGCCGGGGGGGCGGGGGCGCGGCCGCCCGGCCGCCGGCCAATCAGGGCCCGCCTCCGGGGGGGCGGCCGCCCGACCGCCGGCCAATCGGGGCGCGCGGCGGGCCCCGCCCGGAGCCGGCTTCGGCCGCCGTCGGGCGGTGCGCGGCCCCGATGGCGCCGGGGGTCGGGGAGGCGCGCGCCCCCCCGCGCACGCGCGCGCGCGCGGCCGGGAGCGACCCGGCCGGAGGGAAAAGGGTCGGTCACGTGGCAGAGGAAGGCCAGAAGCGCCCCTCACGGCGGCCATTTTCCAGGTTCGGGATGGACCGGCCTCCTCGGCCTGTCCACCCACTTTGGGCTGGTGCCGTCTCCCCAGCGTGTAGTACAGTGCTCCGCACACAGAAAGCGCGCCCTAAATACCCCTAATTCATTGACTGATCAACCCAGGCCCCCTCTGTGGTAGTGTACCCTCATAAGCGCTTAGTACAGTGCCCCCCACACAGTAATTGCTCCCTAAACACCCCCGATTGATCAACCGATTGATCCATCTAGGCCACCTCTGTGGTAGTGTACCCTCATAAGCGCTTAGTACAGTGCCCCACACACAGTAAGCGCTCCCTAAACACCCCCGATTGATCAACCGATTGATCCATCTAGGCCACCTCTGTGGTAGTGTACCCTCATAAGCGCTTAGTACAGTGCCCCACACACAGTAAGCACTCCCTAAATACCCCTGATTGATCAACCGATTGATCCATCTAGGCCACCTCTGTGGTAGTGTACCCTCATAAGCGCTTAGTACAGTGCCCCGTGCACAGTAAGCACTCCCTAAACACCCCCGATTGATCAACCAATTGATCAATCTAGGCCCCCTCTGTGGTAGTGTACCCTCATAAGCACTTAGTACAGTGCTCTGCACACAGTAAGTGTTCTAAATACCCCTGATTGATCAACCTGTTGATCAACCTAGGCCACCTCTGCTAGTGTATCCTCATAAATGCTCAGTACAGTGCTCCGCACACAGTAAGCGCTCCCTAAATACCTCTGATTGATCGACCGATTGATCAACCTAGGCCAACTCTGTGGTAATATACCCTTATAAGCGCTTAGTACAGTGCTCCACACACAATAAGTGTTCTCGAAATACCCCCGAATGATCGACCGGTTGATCAACCTAGGCCACCTCTGTGGTAGTTACTCTCATAAGTGCTTAGTACAGTGCTCCACACACAGTAAGTGCTCCATAAATAGCCCTGATTGATCGACCGATTGATCAACCTAGGCCACCTCTGTGCTAGTGTAATAATAATATTGGTATTTGTTAAGCACTTACTATGGAGAAGCAGCATGGCTCAGTGGAAAGAGCACGGGCTTTGGAGTCCAGAGGTCATGGGTTCGAATCCCGGCTATGCCAGTTGTCAGCTGTGTGACTGTGGGCAAGTCACTTCACTTCTCTGTGCCTCAGTTACCTCATCTGTAAAATGGGGATTAAGACTGTGAGCCTTACGAGGGACAACCTGATGACCCCGTATCTACCCCGTATCTACCCCGTAATAGTGACTTTGGGATTTGTAGGTACTTACTATGTGCCAGGCATTGTAACTATAACCATGACTACTATTATTCTTATTATTCTCCTTAGGGAAGGGAGGAGGAGCAGAGGAAAAGGGGGCTCAGTCTGAGAAGGCCTCCTGGAGGAGGTGAGTGCTCAGTAGGGCCTTGAAGAGGGGAAGTGTGGTTGTTTGGCGGATTTGAGGAGGGAGGGAATTCCAGGCCAGAGGTAGGACGTGGGCCGGGGGTCAACGGCGGGACAGGTGAGAATGAGGCACCGTGAGGAGCACTTGTATATCTTTGCATTTATCATTCTATTCATTTTATTAATGATGTATATAGATCTATAATTCTATTTATTGCTATTGATGCCTGTCTACTTGTTTAGTTTTGTTGTCTGTCTCTTCCCCTCTAGACTGTGACCCCGTGGAGATCGTCTCTATTTGTTGCCGAATCGTACTTTAGAAGTGCTTAGTACAGTGCTCTGCACACGGTAAGCGCTCAACAAATACGATTGAATGAATGAATGAATGGTCTGTCTCCCCCCTTCTGGACTGTGAGCCCGTTGTGGTGTGGAGATTGTCTCTGTTGCCGAATTGTCCTTTAGAAGCGCTTAGTACAGTGCTCCACACACAGTAAGCGTTCAACAAATACGATTGAATGAATGAATGGATGGTCTGTTTCCCCCCCTTCTAGACTGTGAGACCGTTATGGTGTGGAGATTGTCTCTGTTACCGAATCGTCCTTTAGAAGCGCTTAGTACAGTGCTCCGCACACGGTAAGCGTTCAACAAATACGAATGAATGAATGAACGAATGAATGAATGGTCTGTCTCCCTTTTCTAGACTATGAGCCCGTTGAGAGGTAGAGATCGTCTTTATTTGTTGCCAAATCGTACTTTAGAAGCGTTTACTACAGTGCTTCACACACGGTAAGCGTTCAACCAATACGATTAAATGAATTAATGAATAGTTGAATGGTCTGTCTCCTCCCTTTTAGACTGTGAGACCGTTGTGAGGTAGAGATTGTCTTTATTTGTTGCCAAATCGTACTTTAGAAGCGTTTACTACAGTGCTTCACACACGGTAAGCGTTCAACCAATACGATTAAATGAATGAATGAATGAATGGTTGAATGGTCTGTCTCCTCCCTTCTAGACTGTGAGACCGTTGTGAGGTAGAGATTGTCTTTATTTGTTGCCAAATCGTACTTTAGAAGTGTTTAGTACAGTGCTCCGCACACGGTAAGCGCTCAACAAATACGAATGAATGAATGAATGAATGGTCTGTCTCCCTTTTCTAGACTGTGAGCCCGTTGTGAGGTAGACATCCTCTTTATTTGTTGCCGAATCGTCCTTTAGAAGCGCTTAGTGCAGTGCTCCGCACACGGTAAGCGCTCAACAAATACGATTGAATGAATGAATGAATGAATGAATGAATGAATGAATGAATGAATGGTGTGTCTCTCCGCTTCTAGACTATGAGCCCGCTGTGGTGTGGAGATTGTCTCTGTTGCCGAATCGTCCTTTAAAAGCGTTTAGTACAGTGCTCCGCACACGGTAAGCGCTCAACAAATACGATTGAATGAATGAATGGTCTGTCTCCCCCCCTTGTAGACTCTGAGATCGTTGTGGTGTGGAGATTGTCTCTGTTACCGAATCGTCCTTTAGAAGCGCTTAGTACAGTGCTTCGCACACGGTAAGCGTTCAACAAATACGAATGAATGAATGAATGAATGAACGAATGAATGAATGGTCTGTCTCCCTTTTCTAGGCTGTGAGCCCGTTGTGAAGTAGAGATCGTCTTTATTTGTTGCCACATCGTACTTTAGAAGCGCTTAGTACAGTGCTGCACACATGGTAAGCGCCCAACAAATACGATTGAATGAATGAACGAATGGTCTGTCTCCCTTTTCTAGACTGCGAGCCCGTTGTGAGGCAGAGATCCTCTTTATTTGTTGCCACATCGCACTTTAGAAGCGCTTAGTACAGTGCTGCACACACGGTAAGCGCTCAACAAATGCGATTGAATGAATGAATGAACGAATGAATGGTCTGTCTCCCTTTTCTAGGCTGTGAGCCCGTTGTGAAGTAGAGATCGTCTTTATTTGTTGCCACATCGTACTTTAGAAGCGCTTAGTACAGTGCTGCACACACGGGAAGCGCTCAACAAATGCGATTGAATGAATGAACGAATGAATGGTCTGTCTCCCTTTTCTAGACTGCGAGCCCGTTGTGAGGTAGAGAGCCTCTTTATTTGTTGCCACATCGTACTTTAGAAGCGCTTAGTACAGTGCTGCACACACGGGAAGCGCTCAACAAATGCGATTGAATAAATGAATGAATGAACGAATGAATGGTCTGTCTCCCTTTTCGAGACTGCGAGCCCGTTGTGAGGCAGAGAGCCTCTTTATTTGTTGCCACATCGTACTTTAGAAGCGCTTAGTACAGTGCTGCACACACGGGAAGCGCTCAATAAATACGATTGATTGATTGATTGATTGACTGAGGGACGTCGTGGCCCTTGAAGGATTGTCCTCCCGTGGCGGGGGGGGGGCGGGCGGAAGTGACGTCACGGCGGCGATGGCGCAGGAGCAGGAGGACGTGCGGGATTACAATCTGACCGAGGACCAGAAAGCCGTCAAGGCCAAGTACCCCCCGCTCACCCGCAAGTACGAGTGTAAGTGTCCCCGCTCACCCCCGACAGACAGAAGACCTGGGTTCCAATCCCGCCTCTCCCCCCCCCACCTTGCTGTGTGGCCTTGGACAAGTCACTTCCCTTGATGTTTGTTAAGCCCTTACTCTGTGCAGAGCACCGTCCTAAGCGCTGAGGCAGATACGGGGTCATCAGGTGGGCCCACGTGGGGCACCCGGGCTTCACCCCCATTTCATAATGGTGGTATCTGTTAAGCGCTTACTATGTGCAGAGCACTGTTCCAAGCGCTGGGGGGGGGGGGATACAAGGTCAACAGGTTGTCCCCGTGGGGCTTATAGTTTTTAATCCCCATTTGACAGATGAGGGAACTGAGGCACAGTGAAGTGACTTGCCCAAAGTCACACAGCAGGCAAGTGGCGGAGCCGGGATTAGAACCCACGTCCTCGGACTCCCAAGCCCGGGTTCTCTCCACTAAGCCGCGTTGCTTCACTTCTCTGGGCCTCAGTTTCCCTCACTGTAAAACGGGGATTAAATACCTGTGCTCTCCCCATGTGGGACCGGGACTGTGACCGACCCAATTAACCTGTACCCACCCGAGCACTTAGAACAGTGTTTGGCACATAGTAGTGGCAAGAGCACGGGTTAGGGGGGCTGAGGACATGGGTTATAAACCTCCCTCCGCCACTTGTCTGCTGTGTGACCTTGTCCAAGTCACTTCACTTCTCTGTGCCTCAGTTCCCTCATCTGTAAAATGGGAATTAAGACTGTGAGCCCCATGTGGGACAACCTGTTTACTTTGTATCTACCAGTGCATAGAGCACTTTACAAATACCATCATTATTATTAATAATAACAAGCACCGTAAAATATTTACTGAGTACGTACTATGTGCAGAACATTGTACCAAATGATTTCCCCCCCATATTCCCTCCAGCCGTTATTATTATTATTAATAAGAAACACTTAGCACTTACTATGTGCAGAGCATTGTACTAAAAGCTTTTTCCCCTCCTGTATTTCCTCCAGCCGTCTTGGGAGTCCCAGGGGTGGGGAAGACCCAAGCAGGATTCAGTCCGTGCCCCAAGAGGGGTCTTCAGTCTCCTAGAAGCTACCCCAAGGGACTCCCCCCCACTCCCCCATTCTCTGCTGAGTGAGAAGCCTAAACCCTTTGGAAACATTATTAATATCATTTTTTAAATGGTATATATTAAGCACTTGCTGTGTACCAGGTACTGTAAGTACTGAGGTGGATAGAAGTTAATCTGGTTGGAAACAGTCCTTGTTCCACATGGGGCTCATAGTCTTAATCCCCATTTTACAGATGAGAGAACTGAGGCACAGAGAAGTGACATGCCCAAGGCCACACAGCAACAAACAAGTGGTGGAGCTGGGGTTTCCGTGGTTTGCCTGCCTGCCTGTCTTATTAAAACCTCTCTGTTTTGATGATAATAATAATAATGTTGGTATTTGTTAAGCACTTACTATGTGCAGAGCACTGTTCTAAGTGCTGGGGTAGATACAGGATCATCAGGTTGTCCCTCGTGGGGCTCACAGTCTTAATCCCCATTTAACAGATGAGCCAACTGAGGCACAGAGAAGTTAAGTAACCTGCTCACAGTCACGCAGCTGACAAGTGGCAGAGCCGGGATTAGAACCCATGACCTCTGACTCCCAAGCCCGGGCTCTTTCCACTGAGCCGAACAGATCCAGGCCATTTTATGGAGAAAAGGCCGGGAATTGTGGTCTTCCGGAGAATAGCAGCTTGGCCTAGTGGAAAGAGCACGGGCCTGGGAGTCAGAAGGAACTGGGTTCTAATCTCGGCTCTTCCATTTGTCTGCTGTGTGACCTTGGGCAAGTCACGTCACGTCTCCGAGCCTAGTTACCTCATCTCTAAAATGGGGATTAAGACAGAACCCCATGTGGGACATAGTGTCCAACCTAATTAGCTTGTGTCAACCCCTGTGCTTAGAATAGTGCGTAGCACCTAGAAAGCAATTAACAAAGATCACCAAAAAAAAAAAAAGGAGAGAGTTTTGGTGCTGCCTTTTAGTACGGTTTTCAACTGTTTCCCTCAGTAGTAATGATAATTGTGGTGTTTGTTAAACGTTTATGATGTGGGAAGCATTGTGCTAAACACTGGGGAAGGTAGAGTATAATCGGATCAGGCACGGTGCTCGCCCCACCCGGGCCTCACAGTCTAAGGGCGAGAAAGGTAAAAAGTCGGGGTGCTTAGAGGTGATTAGACTGTAAGCCCGTCTAATCACGGCAGGGCAGGGATTGTCTCTATCTGTTGCCGAATTGTACATTCCAAGCGCTTAGTACAGTGCTCTGCACATGGTAAGCGCTCAATAAATACTATTGAATGAATGAATGATGAAATTTATATCGTTTTGTTGTCTGTCTCCCCCATTTAGACTGTGACCCCATTGTTGGGCAGGGATTGACTCTATTGCTGAATTGTACATTCCAAGCTCTTAGTACGGTGCTCTGCACACAGTAAGCGCTCAACAAATAGGATTGAATAAATGAATGAATGAATGAACAGAGTTGGTAGGTATGTTCCCTGCGCACAACAAGCTTAAAATCTAGAAGGGGAGGTAGATTTTAATATAGGTAAATATCAGGTAATAATGTTGGTATTTGTTAAGCGCTTACTATGTGCAGAGCACTGTTCTAAGCACTGGGGTAGACACAGGGGAATCAGGTTGTCCCACGTGGGGCTCACAGTCTTTAATCCCCATTTTACAGATGAGGTGACTGAGGTGCAGAGAAGTTAAGTGACTCGCCCACAGTCACACAGCTGACAAGTGGCCGAGCCGGGATTCAAACCCATGACCTCTGACTCCAAAGCCCGTGCTCTTTCCACTGAGCCACGCTGCTTCTCCCCATCCCCAGGTATGGGGATAAGCGCTGTGGGTGTCAGGAAGGGGTGAATAAAGGGAGCAAATCCCGTCCAATTGATTGGGTCAGTGAGTCCAGAGCAGCTGACCCTTCTGCCCTCTGTTCAAAACTTTCTGACTAATCAGACACTCATCTATGTGTCAGCGATGCCCAAATGACTAAGGTCTGCCCTACCTCACATTTCAGCAATGACTGGAGGTTCCACTCAATTGATTGCCTGTTTATTGAGAGCCCTTTCCTGCCTGCACTGTAAAGAACACCTAATCTTTACCCTCTAGGATGTGACACTCATTTTATAAACCAGCATAGCTCAGTGTTGATTAGTTGCTTAGATTGGAGAAGCAGCGTGGCCTAGGGGAAGGAATGCGGGCCTGTGAGTCAGAGAACCTGGGTTCTAATCCTGATCCCACCATTTGTGGGCTGTGTGACTCCGAGTGAGTCACTTAACTTCTAATAATTATGGTGTTTATGGCGCTGACTTCTCTACCTCAGTTCCTTCATCTGCAAAATGGAGATCTAGGATCTGTTCTCCCTCCTACTTGGACTGTGAGGCTTTTTTTTTGTTTTTGTCATGGTATTTGTTAAGCCCTTACTATGTGCCAGGCACTGTACTAAGCACTGGGGTAGATAGAAGCTAATCAGGTTGGACACAGTCCACGTCCCTCATGGGGCTCACAGTCTTAATCCCCACCTTACAGATGAGGTAACTGAGGCTCAGAAAAGTGAAGTCGCTTGCCCAGGGTCACAAGAAGACACCTGGCAGAGCTGGGATTAGAACCTAAGGCCTTCTGACTTCTGGACCTGTGTTCTATCCACCAGTTCATGGGTTATCCGGTATCTATCCCAGTACTTAGTACAGTGCTTGACACGTAGTAAGCACTTAACAAATATGACAATTGTTACTAATTATTGTAAGTTTTCCGAGTTGGTTAAGATAATTTAATTGAATATTCACTCAGGGTTGCACAGACATTCCAGGGCAATAACCCGGGTAAGGGCCAGTTTTGGAATCATCACCAGTGTGCCATTTTGGAAAGAGCAGATCAGGGACTCAGAGGACCTGGGTTCTTATCCCACCTCTTCCACGTGTCTGCCATGTGACCTTGGGCAGACAGCTTGGGCAGAAGCTCAGCAGCAGAGGATGGAGAGTTTTTTTGGTTTGTTATGGTATTTGTTAATGGCTTATTATGTGCCTCAACCAAACTGTGCCATCTGCAAAATGGGGATTAAATCCTACTCCCTCCTACTTAGACTGTGAGCCCCAAGTTGTACAGGCACCGTGTCCAACCTGATGAACTTGTATCTACCCCAGCGCTTAGAACAGTGCTCAGCACATAAAACACACTTAACAAGTAACATAATTATTGTTAATTATTGCTATTATTATTGTGGTCTGACTGGTATTTTTCCCTCCCTTAGATCTGGATCACACAGCGGATGTGCAGTGAGTATTTCTGGAATCTGTGAGTCTGATCATTGTGTGTATTCCACTAAAAGTCTGGTTTTGAAGTGAGTTGGCAGAGAGAATCCACTGATTGTACATTAATGGTATTATTTCTGTGGTCTTCATGACCATTTTCCCTTCAATATATATATATTTTTTTACTCTAAGCCGGGGTGGGGAATTATTTGTGCTAGCGAGCCACTAACATTATTACAGAATAATAGGTGCTTAGTAAATATTATTATTATTATCCTGGGGAAAACTAAACCCGTTTCTACCATCCATTAGCCCAGATCCAGCCCATGGAGTGGGGCGCATCGGTTGACTGGCTGTGACCCCCCATCTAAATCTAGCACTTGAAAAATTCTTATTTCTGGGCTTCTTTTCCATCGCTCTGAGTTCATACTGGTTTGTATCACTTTGCTCCTAAACTGTCTTGCGACGGACTGAGGTAACCCGAATGTGTTATCCATAGGTTACATGCTTGGGGTGACACTCTGGAGGAAGCATTTGAGCAATGTGCCATGGCCATGTTTGGTTACATGACAGACACGGAGACCGTGGAGCCATTGGATACAGTAGAAGTGGAGACAGAAGGTAAGAAGAAAGGACTGTTCTAGAACTTGATCTCTTCTGAAGAAAGACTAGACTGTAAGCTCGTCCTCTTGACTTTAAGCTTCAGTAATGATGGTATTTGTTAACCACTTACTATGTGCCAGGCACTATACTAAGCAATGGGGTAGATACAGGCTAAGTGAGTTGGACACAGTCCCTGTCCCCCATTGGGCTCACGGTCTTAATCCCCAATTTACAGGTGAGGTAACTGAGGCCCAGAGAAGTAAAGTGACTTGCCCGAGTTCACACAGCAGACTCCTGGCAGAGCTGGAATTAAAACCCAGGTCCTTCTTAACCCCAGGTCCATGTCTATCCACAAGGCCACACTGCTTCCCTACTGTAATCTCGCTGGGGTTAGGGAACGTGTCTACCAACAGTATGATATTGTGCTCTCCCAGGTGCTTTACCCACTGCTCCGCAAACAGAAAGCGCTTATTAAATACGATCGGTTGGATGATTGGAAGGAATTGCCCTGTGTGTAAATCAGGTAGTGACTGCTTGCTTTTGAACATTTAACCTAGTCTCATCAAGGAGTGATCACAATCAGGCTGACCCGGTGGGCTTGGCCCCAAATCAGTTGAGGCCACTTGGGGCCCTGAACTGATTTTCAGGGGGACATGCTGTTTGGGGGACTGATGAGACTTGTAGTCCAGTAAAGTCACAAGGACTTGGATCCCATCTGATTCCTCGTCTGTTGGAATGTCCCTCCCTCTGTTTCCCCCGCATCCAGCAAGACCCAAAGGCTTATTTGCCTAATTTGCCTAATTGCAGATTCCCAGTGCCGGAAAATTTGCCTAATTGCAGATTCCCAGTGCCGGACTCTTTCCACTGGACCAACAGCTGGGCTAGGGTTGTCCCATTCTGACAACTTGGGCAAAAGCTCGGCAGCAGAAGAGGGAGGGTTTCTTGGGGGTTTATGATATTTGTTAATTGCTTATTATGTGTCAAGGACTGTTCTAAGCACTGGAAGGGATACAAGTTCATCAGTGGTTGGGCACAAATTACTGTCTCACATGGGCTCATGGTCTAAGTAAGAGGGAGAACAGGGATTTGAATTCCTATTTGGCCGCTAGACTGTGAGCTGTTTGTGGGCAGGGAATGCATCTGCTTACTCTGTGGTACTTTACTCTCCCAAGCACTTAATATAGTGTTCCGCACACAGTAAAGGGCTCAATAAATACCAAATTGATCAATTTGGCAGTTGAGGCAACAGAGACATAGAGAAGTGAAGTGACTTGCCCAAGGTCACACAGCGGGCAAGTGGCGGAGCCGGGATTAGGCCCCCTGGCTCCTAAGCCTGTGCTTTATCCACTAGGCCAGGCTGCTTCCAAGGGTTGAGAAAAAGAATTGACTTTGCCCGTTTGTGGTTTGGCTCTTTAGGACATGATTTGCTGTCCCTCCTTTTTCACTTCTTGGACGAGTGGCTCTACAAGTTCAGTGCTAACGAATTCTTCGTACCACGGGTAAGCAAAGTTTTGCTCGCTGCTGTTTTCTGCCAACATCACCTCATGGATTGATTTAAAATTAATCGACAGCATCCAGCCTTTCCATTTCTATAAACATAGGAAAACAATGCTAATTACAAGCTAATCTATTCTCTGTGAGATGGTGCAGCGTTCGAATTTCCTGTACCTTCATTCCTTAAACAACTGGAGGCTGCTACCAGAAAACACTTGTCTAATATTACATTGATATTAGATGATATAGATATGCTAAATTATGTTTGGTCCTGGTCTGTTTATGATCCTTTGCCACTCCCCCACCCGCATCTTCTTTCTCTCTAGGAAATCAAAGTGCTTCACATTGATCGAATGAACTTCAAAATACGGTCAATTGGGTGAGTTGGCAGAGCTTGTTTAGATGACCGATAGGTCCTGAAATAGGATAAGATAGGATCTGAAAATTCCTAGTGGACAGTTTGGGAAAGTAATCAAATGGAAACTAAATCTAAACCTGAGGACTGAGGAACAGAAGCAACTAGTATCCTCTTTAAGAATTTTGGGGCCCCTTCCCCATGATGGGTGCAAGTTATCTAATCGACACCACAGTCTGAGCTCACACAGGAACATTATTGTATGACTTCTCATTTAGAACCTGGATGTTGCTATTGAATTAGGCCCATTGTGTGGATGGAATAGCGGACTAGGGTTATTGGTTTGGTTTTTTTTGTGTGTCTGTGTGTGTGCATTAACGTACACACAGGTGTTTGGCTCAAATAGAATTACTCTCCCCCTTCATCCCTCACAAACTGGAGGTCAGCATTTTTGATAAAGTTTCCGTGCTAACCCTGTTTAAATTTCCAAACTGTTAACCATTCCATATACTTCTGAAGCCAAGAAACTACAGTGAAAATATTTGCAATCAGGCAAACCCTAATTGTTTTTTAATGCCTTTTCTAATTTAAGGTGGGGAGAAGAGTTTTCTTTGCCTAAGCACCCTCAGGTATGTTACAGTCCAGCAAACTATAAATATCAATCAGTCGTATTTATTGGGTGCTTACTGTGTCTCGAGCACCTGTACTAAGCGCTTGGGAGAGTACAGTATAACAAAGTTGATAGACGCGTTCCCTGCCCACATTGAGCTTACAGTCTAGACGGGGAGACAGATGTTAACAGGAATAAATAAATTACGGTTATGTACGTAAGTGCTGCGGGGCTGAGGGAGGGGTAAATAAAGAGTGCAAATCAAAATGCACGGGCAGTGCAGAAGGGAGTAGGAGAAGAGGAAATGAGAGCATAATCAGGGAAGTCCTCTTGGAGGAGATGTACCTTCAATATGGCTTTGAAGGTGGGGAGAGTCATTGTCGCATATGAAGAGGAAAGGCGTTCCAGGCCAGAGGCAGGACATGGGTGAGAGGTTGGTGGTGAGATAGACAAGATCAAGGTACGGTGAGTTGATTAGCATTAGAGAAGCAGGACAGTATGATGCATCAATCAATCAGTGATATTTATTGAGCTCTAAGGCTTGGGAGAATACAATACAGTGGAGTTTTATCCATATCAACAGCATTTATTGAACACCTGCTGTGTCGAAGACTGTAGAAGACACAATTTCTGTCCTCAAGAAACATACAATCTCATGTGAGATAGTTAATCTAAAGTATCATCAATGATGTTTATTGAGCGCTTACTGTGTGCAGGGTACTGTACTAAGTGCTTGGGACAGTACGGTTACAATAGTTTTGATAGCCACATTCCCTGCCCCCAATGGGCTTACAATCTAGTAGCCCCAGTTATCTTCCTGCCCATGAATGCTAGCTTTTCTGACTCCTTTCTTGCTGGCTTAGGATTACTTGTTCTGAATTCCTAACACTGGAGCTATTGAGAGCCACATACTGATTGAAGTTGACAGTTCGCTTGAATGAAAAGAATGTGATTTCAATTGATAATATTTATTATTCATTTGTTCAGTCATATTTATTAAGCACTTACTGCGTGCAGAGCACTGCGTTAAGGGCTTGGAAAGTACCACATAGCAATCAGAGAGACAATCCCTGCCCACAACGGGAGGGTAGAGTGCTGGACTAAGCATTCGGGAGAGTACAGAAAAATTAGAGGACCTGATCCCTGCCCTCAAGTTGTTTGCAGTTTAGCAGGGGAGACAGATACTAAAATGAATTAGAAGTAGGGGGAAGTAACAGAGTTTATGGTTTGTAGATAAGTGCTACCAGTGGGATGGGAAATGCTTACACAGGTTGATGTGGAAGTACTCACTGTTTTTGCAGATAGGGAATATGTTAGCATGTTTGAGAGCACTGGGAAAGAAACCATTGGAAAGTGAATGATTGAAGATGGCAGGAAAGGAAAAAGGGAGGGGGCAAGAGTTTTGATAAGGTGGGAAGGGATGGGGTCGGCAGTCCTGGCGGAAGGGGTAGATTCTGGGAAGAGGCAGAAGATTTCGTCGTGAAATCCTGCTGGGAAAGACGGGAGAGTCGAAGAAGGGGCAGGAGGAGGGATTGGAGAGGAACAGTGGAGATTTTAGGGAGATCATGTCTGATGACTTCAATTTTATTATTACAAGTAGAGGGTCAGGTCATTACATGCAAGGAATGGGAGAAGCAGGGGATTTGAGGAGGGAGTTAAACATCTGAAACAGCTGGCACAGGCAAGGGGCATGGGAGTCAATGTGGATGGAGAAATAATGTTGCTGAGTAATGAGACCAGCAAAGATGATAAGTTTCCAAGGAGACTGTGATGGGGTTGAGTGTGGAGAGGAGATTGGGGAAAGATAATCAGAGCAATAGATCATATAACAGCCGCAGATTGCGGATCTGCCTTCAAGTCTCCCCGGTGCTATTTCTAATATATACTTTGTCATTTTTTTCCCATCTTTTCTCCATCACTCCTTTCACTCCAGGGCACTGAAGTCAAGGCGATTACTTATTCAGCGATGCAGGTCTATGACGAGGAGAAGCCAGAAGTGTTTGTAATCATTGATATATGAGTCCATAAAGAAAGGATTCCGAATGGAACTGCTCTTTCTAGACCTTTGAGGAAGAGAGAATTCAAGAGATGCAGTAACACTAAGAATAATTTGGTGATGGACTGTTCAGGAGCCTGGATCTCCTGTGTTCCAAATGTGTTTCTGGGGAGAAAGGATTGTAGTCCCCAGATTGCTTGACAACTGATGTGTTTTTCAATAATCCTTTCTTTAGTGACTTGAGTTGGATCATGAGGACTGCAGTATGAAATTATTATGCTTGTTAGGATAATTCTAGATTGGGATAAGGGAAAGACATATTTTTTTAATATCCTCTCTTGATAGCCCAAAAGATCAGGAAGGCCATTTCAAAATGTTTAATTTATTTATATATAAAATTTTTTAACGTGCTACCTCTCCTATACTGTTTTCAGCCCGGCATTTAAGATTAAAGTACAGTGCTACCACATTTTAACTAGCTTCCTTAGGGCTTCAATTTGGCCTTAGCTTTTCTCCCAGTCTACCTTTACACTAGGTTCATTACCATTCTCGGCCAAAACATCCAAAATCCCACATTCCCAGTCCAGGCTGGCTTAAGTAAAAAGTTCCTTCCCAGCACCAGCTGGGAGGGAAGGAGCAGAGCTCCAGAGAAGTAGGATCGCCTCAAGGCTGCTGTCGGGAAAGGGAAGGAGGGGAAATTCACATACCCGATTTTGACCAGCTTAAGTTTCACTCAGCAGTATTTATTGAGCACGTACTTTGTGTAGAGCATTGTACTAAGCGCTTGGGAGAGTACAATACAACAGACACATTCCCTGCGCACAATGAGTTTACAGTCTCGAGTTTCTTCCTCTGGGTACCCTCCCATGAACAAAATTTTTGTGCTTTTTTGAGGTGACGGGACACACTTTTCAGCTTTCTCTAGGTTCGGTTTTTCACTCAATCGTCTTTGAGTGCTTGCTGTGTGCAGGGCACATTGGCTAGTACACACTAACAGTGTAACAATTGGTAGGCACATTCGCTGCCCACAACGAGCTTACAGTGTAGAGGGAGAGACAGACATTAATATAAATAAATTACAGATATGCATAAAGACCTGTTGGGTTGCAGGGGGGTGTGAATAAGGGGAGCAAATCAGGGTGATGCAGAAGGGAGTGGGAGAAAAGGAAATGGGGCTTAGGGAAGGCCTTTTGGAGGAGGCATGTCTTCAATAAGGCTTTGAAGGTGGGGAGAGTAATTGTCGTACGAAGAGGGAGGGCGTTCCAGGCCAGAGGCAGGACGTGGGCAAGAGAAGATGAGATTGAGGAATAGTGAGTACAGGTACAGTTGACTGAAAGTCTTCCACCATGACTGTTTCAGCCAAAACTTGATTCTTTTCCCACAGGACTAGGGCTTCTTTGTGTATAATAATAATAATGTTGGTATTTGTTAAGTGCTTACTATGTGCAGAGCACTGTTCTAAGCGCTGGGGTAGACACGGGAATCAGGTTGTCCCACGTGGGGCTCACAGTCTCAATCCCCATTTTACAGATGAGGTAACTGAGGCCCACAGAAGTTAAGTGACTTGCCCAAAGTCACACAGCTGACAAGTGGCAGAGCGGGGATTCGAACCCATAACCTCTGACTTCAAAGCCTGTGCTCTTTCCACTGAGCCACGCTGCTTCTCAGTGTATCAGTCCCTCAGGAGTAACAACAGGCCTTAACTGCCACTGTTAGAGACACTCTTGGGCTGGGTGGGCCATCGACCTGACCCAGAAATCAATCAATCCTACTTAGACTGCGAGCCCCATATTGGACAAAGACTGTGTCCAACCTAATCAACTGGTACCTACCCCAGCGCTTGGTACAGTGTTTGACACATAGTAAGTGCTTAACAAATGCCATAAAAAATATAAATAGCATTACGTGGGCTCCGGTGTTCAGAGCACAGAACTTAGCATATGGAGAGGTATAATGGAATTATTCATTCAAACTAATTATTGAGTGCTTACTTTGTGCAGAGCACTGTATTAAGCGCTTGGAATGTAAAATTCGGGAACAGATAGAGACAATTCCTGCCCAACAATGGGCTCGCAGTTTAAACGGGGGAGACAGACAAATTAGAAGACAATCCCTGGCCTCAAGGTGCCTCAATCTAGCACTGGTAGTGGCCTTGTTTACATTTTGAGGAATGAGGACCCACTATTCATTACTCCATTCATTCTAAAGTATTTACTGAGCACTTACTGTGTGCAGAGCACTGTACTAAGCGCTTGGGAGAGTATAACATCAGGCACATTCCCTCCCCCCAAAACAAGCTCACAGTTTAGAAGTGGAGGCAGACATTAATATAAATAAATTACAGCTATATACGTGTGTGCTGTGAGGAAGGGAGGGAGGATGAATGAAGAGAGCAAGTCAGAGTGAAGAAGGAGTGGGAGAAGAGAGAAGGGCTTAGGGAAGACTTCTTGGAGGAATGTACCTTGCATAAGGCTTTGAAGTGAGGGAGAGCAATTATCTGTCTGATATGAGGCATCCTGGAGCTAGTACGATTAGTTAAACCAGTTGTCATCACTCCAGTTTCAAAGTTTACCTCAGGAGTACTTGGTCGCAGATGGAAACTGTTAACTGACAAGTTTCACCTTGTGTAAGACTCTTGTACTGTTTTTAATACCTGAACATTAAAAATAATTTACCACTGGGTGGTGCCATAGCTTTATGTAGTATTCTTCAGATTTGTGCTCTAACAAAGAAATTGGTTTGGTTTTTTGTAGGAGATATATGTAGTCCTACTGAGGCTAAGGAAAAGAAGGAGGGAAGAGGCGCTTCTGTAAATTAGGTCCGGAGCCCATTGATGAATGTGAATGCCCCAAGGAAGTGGTTTTATTAAACTGCCCTCCAAATCGAATTAGTAGTGGAATTATCAATCTTATTTTCTTCTTGAGAAAACCGAAACCCCTCCGCCTGTATAATTCCCACATACTATAGTAGATGCAGAGGACCGAGCGGAGGCCCAGTGTGGAAATGCTGAATGTTTCTCCTTTTTAAAAAACACGACAAATGCATTTTGTTCTATCTTGGGTCAGCGTACAAGAGAGAGTTTTTTTAATGTTTGAAAAAATACTTTTCTGGAAATAGCTTTTCTAAAATAAATGCCCTAAAAAAGGATATTTGTTGTTTTAAGCTCAGGAAAGATTTGGGGGAAGAAAACAGGACAACAGCTTTTGCCTTGTAAAAAAAAAAAATAAATGTGTCATTGAAGAGCCTAGCCCACACATGTAATACATGTACTCTTTTGGAGTACTTGTCATCAACTCCGCTATGGGCTGGGCCTTCATGCAGAGAAACAGCATGGTGTAGTGGATAGAGTCCGGCTTGGCAGTTAGAAGAATCTGGGTTCTAATTCCGACTCCACCACTTGTCTATTGGGTAACCTTGGGCAAGTCACTTTGCTTCGCTGTGCCTCAGTTACCTCTCCTGTGAAATGGGGATTAAGACCGTGAGCCCCATGTGGGACATGGACGGTGTCCAACCTGATTAGCTTGTACCTGCCCCAGTGCCTGGCACATAGTAAGCACTTAACAAATACCATAAAAAAGATGACACATACCCTGTTTCCCGACGCAACCTGGAGAGGTGGAAGAAGGGATTCAATTAACGTCTTTTTTTTTAATTAGGGAAAAAGACCTATCAAAACTTTGAGAAGGCTCTTTTTTCCTTCTAGCTATTTTATTTGTATAAAAGGATAAGGTAAGCAAGGACATAAAACAAGAAATACTACCTCTTAAAAATAAGATATATTCAGCATCATTTATTAATTTTTCCCTTCCATCATCAGTTAAAAAAAGTTGACACTTCAAATAATTTAAAAATTTGCTGATGGAACTGGTTTGCCTAGAGATGCCGACATCAGATTAGCAAAACTTGGTAACTGTTTTAAGTAATCAGCGTCTCACTTTTGAAGTGAACTGATTTTATCCAAGTTTTTATTCTTTTACCTGAAGTTTTGATCGGTAGCATCTCTGAGCAAAAAGATTAGAAATAATTTCTCATTTTAGCCAGGTGCTAAATTCCATCTGGAAGCCTAACATGAGCTGAGGTAAAACAAATCAATTTTAGTACTGAAGAGAAAATGAAATAATCTTAGTGGCCCAGTCTATACAGCTAAGCCAGAGAGAAATTTTAAATAAGGTATCAATCATACTGTTTGAGTGCCTCCTTTGTGCAGAGCACTCTGCTCAGTGCTTGGGAGAGGGTAATATAACAGAGTTGGTGGAGATGGACATTAATGTAAATTAATAGATTAAAGTACCGATAAGTACGTATGTGCTGTGGGCCTGAGAAAGGGGTGAATAAGGGGTTCGAATCGCACGCAACGGTGACACGGAAGGGAGTGGGCTGCCTCCCCGACCGTAAACTTATGGGCAGGGAATGTCGTTGTTTATTGTCATATTATATTTTCCCAAGCACTCGGTACAGTCTTCTGCACACAGTAAGCGCTCAATAAATACTAATGAAAGAACGAAAGGAAATGAGGTCTTAGTTGGGGAAGACCTTTAGGAGGTGAACTGTTTTTAATAAGGCTTTGAAGGTGGGGAAAGTGGATCAGCCGGTCTGATCAATCATATTTATTGAGTGCTTACTGTGGGCAAAGTGCTGTACTAAGCGCCTGGGAGAGTACAATATAACAACACATTCCTGCCCACAAAGAGCTCAGAGTCTAGAGGGGGAGACAGATATTGATATAAATAAATAGATGTGAAGAGGGGGATTTCCAGGCCAGAGGCAGGATGGGGGCAAGGTGTCGGCAGTGAGATAGAAGTACAGTTTGCCAACCATTTTTTATTATTATTAGCATTAGTAATAGTAGCATTACTGGTATTTATAAGAGTTTACTATGTGCCAACTGTTTTACTCGGCTCTGGGTTAGATACCGTGGGCGGGGAATGTGTAGTTTGTTGTTATATTGTATTCTCCCAAGTGCTTAGTACAGTACTCTGAACACAGTTAAGTACTCAATAAATAGGATTGAATGAGTACGTGATAATCGGGTTAGACTCGGTGCCTGTCCCACATAGGGCTCACAGTCTAGGTAAGAGGGAGAACATATATTGTCGAATCCCCATTTCACAGGTGATGCAGCTGAGGTCCAGAAAAAGTTAAAGTGACTTGCCAAAAATCACAGAGCAGGTAAGTGGGAGACTCAGGATTAGAACCCAGGTCCTCTGACTGGATTTTACGTATAACCTTTTTATGGTCTTTTTTAAGTGCTTACTGTGTGCAGAGTAAGTACTGGGATAGATACAAGCTAATCGGGTTGGACAGTCTGTGCCCACATACGGTTCACAGATTGAATCCCCATTTTACGGATGAGGTCACTGAGGCGCAAAGGAATGAGGTGACTTGTCCGAGGTCGCAAAGCAGACAAGTGGCGGAGCTGGGATCAGGTCCAGGTCCTCTGTCGCCCAGGCCTGGGCTCTTTCCACTAGGACATGGTGCCTCCCTTCATTCATTCATTCATTCAATAGTATTTGTTGAGCGCTTACTCTGTGCAGAGCACTGTACTAAGCGCTTGGAATGTACAATTCGGCAACAGATAGAGACAATCCCTGCCCAATGACGGGCTCAGTCTAAATGGTCTTTAAAGTCTAAATTATTTAAAGTCTTTAAAGTCTAAAGTCTTCATTTTTTTATCCTATTCATTTGGACTGCTATTAAGGGCCACAGCCTGGATTGGAGAGCCAGGCATAGGGATGCTGGGGGTGAAAGAGACAGTGAAGCAGAATGGCCTAGTGGAAAGAGCGTGGGCCTGGGCATCGGAGGACCTGGGTTCTAATTCCAGGTCTTCCAATTGCTTGCTGTGTGACCTCGGGCAAGTCACTTAACTTTTCTGGGCCTCGGTTTCCTCAACTATAAAATGGGGATTTAATATCCGTTCCCCCTCCTACTTAGATTGTAAGCCCCATGTGGGACGGGAATTGCGTCCAACCTGCTTAACTTGTATCTTCCCCAGCATTTAGCGCAGTGCTTGACACACAGGAAGTTTGTAACACAACAATAATAAAAAAAAATGGGCATTCAGTGGTTCAGAAACAGGTTCTCTTACCTGACGGGCTTCCTTCTGCTTCCTTATGGGTATGATCTACTATGCTACTTTACCTTTGATTTTGGTTTGTTTTCGAGCCCAAACTTCATATTCAGTAAATTCACAATTAAGTCAAAAAGCACATAATCTACTTAAGAAAAGCTTTATTTGTTCCTAAAATTCATCTTTTGAATAGTGCTTAGAAAATACTGCTGTTTAATTTGGAAGGAAGAATTTTTCAAAGAAAATGAAAGAACATCAAGGAAGCAGTCCTCAGAAAAGTTACAATACATAAACTGGCCTGCTGTAAGTAATATAATGCTGTAGTGTCTCTGGTGTGATTGCAGAAGCAAGAATATTTCATCTATAGATTACACATCATCAAAGTTTGGGGATGCCTTTTTTATCAAAAATTTGTCTTAGTAAGGAAGGAGTCTTGAAATATTTTCAAATTTTTACAGAGTTTGAATGTTTTTGTGAGTTCAACGTATGTGGATGGATTCTGTTGAGGTTCTAATGTGTAGTAATGTCAAGTCTAGATTCTGGACTTTTAGAAAGAGAGTGGTTAAAAACCTTTAAAAATGGGTCACGATCCTCTGAATTACCTACGAAAACTAGAATGTTTTTAGCTTCTTGCTAAAGAATACCTTTAAAAAGACATTTGAAAGAATTACCTCTCAGGAACTTGTTTGCTACAATCAATTGAAATGGCCAGGTTAATCAGTTAAAAAAAATTCCTGAAACAACAAAAGATAACAGAAGTATTGTATAAAATCCCCTTATGAAAATAAACTTTAAACTCATTAAACACAAACATTTTTACAGGATAAAAAATAAGATTATACACTGAAAGTTCTAATACATTAAAGCAAAGAACCAGGAGCCAAAAATGTCCTGCTGCCGTTTCCAGATATAGAATCAGACTGTACCCAGGTGGTGAGCTTTCTGCACCAAATCCAAGGATGCAGAGCTTTACTACCAATTTCTTGTAAAGCGCTTTTATGCGGTTGAGTCTGTTCAGCCAAAATGTATGCTGTCATGATTTGTTGGATAGAATAATAACTATGGTACTTAGTAAGTATTTGCTACACACTAGGCACTATGCTAAGCACTGGAGTTGATACAAAGTAATGGGATCGGATGCAGACCCTGCCCCACAGACTAAAACGGAGAGAGAATATTTTCTCCCCATTCTACAGATGAGGAAACTGAGGTACAGAGAAATAACTTGCCCAAGATCCCGCAGTAGGTAAGCGGCCGGACCGAGAATAGAACGTGGTACCCGACTCCCACTCCTGTGCAGTTTCCACCGGGCTACTGTGGAATTAGGGGGCATCCTTTCACCACTGCACATCAATCAGTGGTTTTATGAGCCTTTAAATTGATGCAGAGAGCACTTTACTAGGCGCTTGAGAAAGTGCAGTACAGTAGAGTCGGTAGGCACGATCCCTACCCACCCGGAGCTCACATCTGTGGATTCCATGTGGGGGTGAAAGAACTGGTTTTGCACCGATGTGCGGTGTCACATGAGGTGAGACATGAGGTGAAAACCTCATGACACGTGAGGTTCCTTAAGAACACAACCTCCTTATTGAAGGAGAACAGACTGACTGTCATGAAGAACCCATTAGGATTAAATGGAAACATGCAGCTAGACTCCATGCTCCTGGAGGGCAGGAATCATGCATACTAACTCTGTTGGACTCTTCCAGGCGATCGTACAGTGCTCGGCTCACATCTGGCAATCAAGACAGGTAATATATAATTTTCACACTCTTTTGCCTTAAAACCAGAGACAAGAGATAGAGAAGAGAAAAAAATGTTGTTCTAAGAATTCTGAATACTATGATTATGTGAATGTCTAACTCTCAGATATTTAATGGTACTCCTGGCCCTTGGTTCTCTTTCCTGCTGCCTTGGTTTTTGTTAGCATCTCTTCCGGAAAGTGAGCAGGGAAAGGAGAGAAAACTCAACTAAGTCATTTAGCTACTTTTGAATTTTTTAAAATTAAACAGTACTTGTTCAGCACTTACTATGTGCTAAGCAGTGTACTAAATGCCGGAGGAGATATGGGATAATCAGGTTGGACACGGTCCCTGTCCCCCATGGGGCTCGCAGCCTGAGGAGGATTTAATCCCCATTTTACAGATGAGGTAACTGAGGCACAGAGAAGTTAATTGGCTTGCCCAGGGTCACCCAACAGATCAAGTGGCGGAGCTGGCATTAGAACCCAGGTCCTTTGGACTTCCCAGGCTTGTGCTCTGACCTGAAGCAAGGATCGTGGGCACAATCCATCCACCATTTTGGGTTCCCACATTGCACACATATTCCCGTCACCTAAGGGAAGTCAGCAGAAATTTGAAAACAGTCAGGATGTGGATAGCTGTAGCTAACAGAGTACTCAAGAGTGATTGTACTCATAACAGTCAATCTGTGGCCCGAAACTGGTTTGCTATGTACATAAACAAGAGATTACCAATGCCAGCTATATTCAGATACTTTTAGAGAAACTAGGGTCAGACATATGGTCTGGTAAAGTAGAAAATATAGTCATTCTAATCTCAATTCCGCTGTCACTTTGCTAGGTGAAGGAAAAATATTTTAAATAATTCTTTGCCTCAGTTTCCTTGTTTCTGAAGGGGGCCTGCCCTCCTTCAGAGGAATAACTGGAAAGAAAATTGTAGAACACTTCACAAAGATAAAAATCTCATGCACTAAAGAAGCTAAATATTCACACTGCACTGAATAATAACATTAAAAATGGAAAAAGTTTCATTAAAGTCTAAGAAATCAGATTTAGTGCCTTAGGGGAGTTCCGGATATAATAGACCTAAGTTTTTAATATCACTGAAGCCATAATTTACTGGTACTGTTTCTTTTCATACTTTTTTGTACATTTAGCTATATGATTTGTGAATTTAGAAGCCTTGAAAAATGCAATAATACATTACTCGATATGACTTGTCTTCAACCAACTTTGAAATATTGAATTGTGCCCTGAACTCGCATCCACGTGATAGGCTAATTTTTCTACTGTCCAGCAATAATTTGGCCAATTTTAAACCATTAGCAAGACCATCTTTAATTATTTTAAGAGACACTGTTAATAGTTTTGAAAGGAAAAGTTAGAAACTAGCTCAACCATCCTTAAGAAACAGGAGTTAGTTGGAGAACTTCCTTCTTGGATGTGAGCATTCAATTAGAAGAGAACTTCAGAAGTAATTTACCTCCCCCTCTTGCTTCCAGATAGGCTGCATCTAAAATGAAGAATTTATACTCATATTGTTTTTGCAGAGTACCTAGTACACAGGCCTAAGCAGTCAAGACGGAAATCAATTCCAGGGTCCTCTGAGTTCAGGAAGTGGTAACTAGAACAGTGCTGCTTTGTCAGACAGTTCTCCTGACATTTCTCCACATATCATCATCATCAATGAGTGCTTACTGTGTGCAGAACACTGTACTAAGCGCTTGGGAGAGGACACAACAACAGAGTAGGTAGAACCGTTTCCTGCCCACAATGAGCTTACAGCCCTATACAATGGGTTTTTCAGACATTATAACCCCCACACTTCATTTTTCCAAATACATTGTTCCAAACTGTCCTGAAAAAAATTAAGACGTTCCAATCTACATCAATTCATGAGAAAAACAGAAGCATTGGAATAATGACTATTTTAGGACTACCTTTTGTAAGGTAAGTTATGCAAAGTTATGGCAATACATCAACATTTCCTCTTTTCCTGTTGTTCTTAAATTCTGTCCAAGTGGCAAAACTCTAGTACTTACTATTTTAACCTTTTAGTAGGGGATGGTTCTTGGGCTGGGGTTAGGGGAGGACCCTTGATAAATTTCATCAGGAGTCAAGGGGTGGTATTATTTCCTAAAAGGAAACAGAATGTTACATGCCCCACTGCTGACCCTCAGCATATGGACATGCTAACGACCATGCTGGGATATTTCAGTTTGCATGCAGAGAGCAGAAGAGCATATAAAGGAATTCAGATAAAAGCTTTATTTTAAAGAATGAGAGAGCGCACATGCCATCACTACCTGGTTTGTAGAAGTAAAGATCCATCTGTCATCACAAACCTGACTGTAAGTAAGTTGTTCCCTTCTTACAATGTAGGAAGAGGTACCCTGTTTCAGAAATAATCCTGTTCTGATCATTTTCTAGGGAACTGGGCCTTGCCATTTCTTGGAGCAGCAAGTAACTAGAGAAATTTCAGGCAAAGCTTCAGAATCAGTAACCTGGAACAATATTATCAATTGACCTTAGAATACTTTTTGTAATTCAGATCTGCAAACCGGTAGCAAATCTGGGCCTTATTTATGCAAATATCACATGCCTTTAAATAATACAGCTCCTTTTTATACCAAGTTTGAGAGAAGGAGCAAATCCTGGTGCCATTTGCTATTAGATCATCTCTCTCAAGGTGTTCTTTAGGGTCAGTTAGGGGACCCAGGGGAACCCAGGCTTTCCTACATCCTCAGGCTTCAGGAGCATAGTGAAAGTCAAAAGACCAAAACTCATCCCCGGGGCACCTGCTGAATCTAATTACAGCTCTGTATTTGTCTCCTTCCTGATAGACTTGGATAAATACTGTTCTACAAGACATGCTTACTCTTTCTGGAGCTGCAAGGTAGGCTGGAGTCATTTGAGTCCCTTTCCAACCCTTCTTTGGGTGGGTTCCGGGATCAGAAATTAAGAATTTGAATACCACACCCACACACAGTCTGTGTGTGTGTTTTTTTTTTTTCAAGGATATAGATCATTTAAATAAAAATGTAGGTCTCCATTTTTTCATTCCTATCACGTAAAGATCATTAGATAGCAAACTCCAACATGCTGAAGGAGTATTTCACGTTTGAAGTAACTCTTGGCAGGAATTACAGTTCCCACCTTCGCTGTAGCAAAAGGCATAAAAAACATGGTTAAAAAACTCTACTGGTCATGTGAATACTTGAGCAGAGTGGTTGCTTTCAATACACAGCTATTTGGGGGCACCCACGGGGAGGGAAAATTGCAATTTATCTGGCACCAGACTCTTTCGTTGGCTCTAAAACTACCTCCTGGTAATCATTACTTCTGTTCTAGCCACTCATGCTAAAACTGTTCATAAAAGATTTAATCATTTACACAACTCAGTGTCTTCATTTATAGGAATTTATATTAGGGATGATTTAAAATGGGTGAAAAATACTAGATTAAGAGCTGCACAAGGAGGGGGGGTGACAGCATCATGTAATAGTACATGAGTAGAATTCTCTCCCCTCAGTCAATTATAAGGAAGATTAAAGTGGTGATAACGCTTGCAGTGACTTTTATCTACCCCAGCACTTAGAACAGTGCTTGGCACATAGTAAGCACACAACATATACCACAATTATTAATTACTATTTTATGAAGTTTACTGGCATTCTTAGTTTGGTTCTTTAACAGATTGTTCTCAGCACCGGATCGAATATTTTTGCTAGTGGTTTCAGAAGAAAGTCTTGAGGAATCCCCAAAGGAAAATCTCGCCTAACAGACTCTACTTGAAAATGAACGATCCTGCTATAACCAACCTCAATTCAACATCCTCTGCCTTTTACAAATATGTTACTCTATAAAAATTTGGTCCGTACTTTAATACCCTTTTGTCAATCGCTTGACCAGTACCTCTATGGTTAAAGCAAAGAATAACATCATTTCCAGCCATTGTTTTCTATAGCTGATAGCCCTGACTGCATAGAAATAAAATCCAAGTGATCATTCATACAGGCACAGTTTTCATACATCGTTGATCTCTAAAAGCAGATGAAAATACTGTCCACTGTACACCAAACCATGGTGCCCATTTTGGAATAACCACTTTCTTCAGCTCTGAAATTAAGGTAAAGATTTTATTAATGCAATGAGGTGGGTGGCAAGGCTTGTTATATGCTTTCCTCCTTTTCCACCATGAATATACTGTGATAGCTTATATATAGATATATAGGTAGATATAAAAAAAAATCACCCCTTTGGAAAAGGGCCTTTTTCTATAAAGTAACAGGTTTCGCTGTGGCAAATGTATAATGTTTTACATGGCCAAGTCCTTGTGAACTAGATCTTCTGTCTAATATTTAAAAGAGCATTGCTCTAATATAATTCAGAGATCACCTATCCCATCCATCATGCCAACTTTAGCTGGGTCCGTTCCAAACGCAGTAAAACGCTGGTAAAATAGAACATAGTTCAAAGAGGACTCAGTGTCCTGTCCATAAATGCATGCAAGTTAGATCAAGTCATTAAAAAACAAGCCAATACGACAGTTGCATTAACCCAGACTCTGGTTTGGAAACGTATGGGGGAGGAGAGGAGAAAAATATTAAGTAGCAGTAAGAGAAGACATGCGAGCTTGGTTTGCTCCCGACTACCTAATGTTGGGCTTAATTTCTTTTTCTTCTTCTTCGTCGTCACTGTCGTCGACCTGTTGGATAACCAGGTCGGCAGAGCCGTCTTCTACGATTTCCACGTACGATCTGCTCTCCTCTCCACGCAAGTGCCACCTCGAGCCCTTCTCTCCGTCTGAAGAGGAGGCAACAGACTGTTCAGCGTCCAAATCGATGGGCACGCTGTCAATACCAGCTTCTGCCAGGCATTCGTTACACAGTCTGTAGCGCCTCGTGCCCTCCTGTACCACCTGTCCTGTTAGATCGGTCACGTGGCGTTTGCACTTCCTGCAGATTAGCTTGCAGGCCTGGTGAATCTGTGGAAAGATTTCATTATATTTATGATTTCTCCAAAGCAGGCAGCTCTAGCAGATAAATACGAGAAGCAGCACGGCCTAGTGGAGAGGGCACAGGCCTGGAAGTCAGAGGGACTGGGGTTCTAATCTGCCGCTTCACTGCGGTGTGACCTGGGGCAAGTCACTTCACTTGTCTCTGCCTCAGTTACCTCATCTGTAAAATGAAAACTGTAAACTCCACGTGGGACAAAGACTGTGTCCAACCTGATTATCTTGTATCTACCCCAACACTTAGAACAATGCTTGCCGCATAGTAAGCGCTCAACAAAAACCATCATTATTATGTGTTTTTTTAAAAGCAAACCACTGATGGTTGACTGAAGTTGGGGTTACAGGAATCTTAAGAGACAAGCTCCCACACTCCTCCCCCACATGCAGATGTACAACGTTGGGTTATTTCTGTGTTAATTCAAGCATCAAAGTCCTCTGACGGTGACTGAGGAGGACTAAGACAAAGGAGCTTAAACTTGAACAGCTCTAGATTCTGGAAATTTCATTAGAGGAAAAAATTCATTCTAACCAGATATTGCTTTGGCCTTTTTTTTTTGGTTAACATTCTTCTCAAATTCAGTTTGGATATAATCCATGTCCCATCTGGGGTTCACAATCTTAATCTCCATTTTACTAATGAGGGGACTGAGGCAGAGGAGTGAAGTGACTTACCCAAGGGCGCACAGCAGACAAATGGGCCTGGACTCTATCCACCAGGCAACGCTGCAACAACATAGCAACAGTGGTTGCTATGACTGAAATTCAAATAAAGGAAAAAAAAACAACCACTGGAACACAGGGAGATAGGGAAGGAGTGGGTGGAGTGCAGAGGTGGAGGATCAGGAAGTCTTCTAAGAAAGGGGGATAGAAAGGGAAGTCAGAATTTGGCAGGATGTGGGGAGGATTTCGCCATCATGCTAGGGCTGGTTTGGAATGGAACCTAACATGTAAGTCTTCAGAAAAACACACCTCCCCCCCCATACAGTAACATTCTTGAAAACCATAAGTACCCTGGGATACCCCATTACTCAAACTGCTTACATTTCCAAGTTAATTTTTTAAAACTTTACACTTGGGAGTAAATAAAGCCCCCTCGGGAAGTCTGCCTGCCAAAATGCAAATATTTAGCAGTGAAATAAACACGGATTTGGCATGCAGTGTAGCAACTTTTGATTTTACAGCTCGTTCTGATAATTCAGATGGGAGTTGAAAATCAGGCCCCAATATTAAAGTTTTCCCAATGCACATAAAGAAGTGAAGAGAACCAAGTGGTAATTCATACATACTGTTCGAAAATGGCTACTTAGGTGATCCAGCCTGCTAAATCTTTTTCCACAGGCCTCGCAAGGATAAGGCCTTTCCCCAGTATGACAGCGAAGATGGCGTTTGAGATCCGCTTTCCGCTTCACCACGTGGGTGCAGAACGGGCACTTGAATCTCATCCGAGGCAGATCATCTGTTTAAAGACAAATTTGTTAGTGGTTGGAGTCTTCATATCGTCATTCTAGTAACATACCATTAGCCCAAAAAACTTGCAGGGTCTCGGGAGCTAACATCAGACCACATCTTTATTGATCAAACAGTCAAAAAGACCCATACTACTTAAATGGAGAACTATTCTCTAGGCAAAACATTCTGTGCAAGTAACTAGACTGTAAACTCAGTAAGGGCAGGGAATGTGTCTGCTAACTGTTGTACTCTCCCAACCGCTTAGTACAGCGCTCTGCACATAGTAAGCACTCAATAAATACCATGGATTGACCGATTTGCAAACGTGGCCTAGAGGATAGAGCACAAGCCTGGGAGTCAGAAGGACCCGGTTTCTAATCCCAGCTCGGCCACTTGTCTGCTGTGTGACCTTGGGCAAGTCACTTCTCAAGGCCTCAGTTACCTCAACTGTAAAATGGGGATTAAGACTGAGAGCCTCATTTGGGACAGGGACTGTGTCCCAACCCAGTACTGTGCCTGGCGCGTAGTAAGCACGTAACAAAATACTCTAGGGAAAAAAAAAGCAGATTTCTCTGACTTTGAAAGCACTTGGATTTATACCCTTCATTCACCCCACCCTCTGTCCCACGGCACTTACGTCTTGTCTTCTGCTGTTGACATATCCATAATTTATTTTAACATCTGTCCTCTCCCTCTACACTATAAGCTCCTTATAGGCAGGGAGCATGCCTACCTTTTATAATGTATTCTTCCAAAAGTTTATTACAGTCTTCTGCACCCAGGAAGCACTCAATAAATATGACTGTTTGAACAGCAGATTGATACTATGTGCTTTTAATACTGCAGACTTCATAATAGGGTAATCATCTACTCTTTCTTTCCAAAAGCCTCAATTGATGTTTCAAATGACTGTGTTCATCATCAGGGCAAGATAGTATTAAGTTTACAAGGCTAATTATTACATTCCACTCAGAAACACTGTTAAAGTTAAGAATAAAGTAGCTTGTTTAGAACGAATTGCAAATATTTGTTAATCATGTTAACATTACCCACACTGAGAAGAACAGATGGACTGATTCAAAGAAATAGATCTATGATCTATTCTTCACCCTTCACTAATAAGCATCCGTAATCAGAATTTAAAAATTCTGATTCACTACAAACTATTCTCCTACTGGAGGCAAGTGAAACTAGTTTCTACAGCCAGAATTTAAATGGGGAAAAAATAAAACAGGCATCGGCTCAATCCAAGAAGTCACCCTTTCATTTAAAACGCGCAATACTTCTTAACGCGGCCGTTTCCGTTTATGCGAGAAGCATCATGGCCTAGCAGATACACCATAGCCCTGGGAGTCAGAAGAACCTGTGTTCTCATCCCAGCTCTGCCATTTGTCTGCTCTGTGACCTTGGGCAAAGCCACTACATTTCTCTCTACCTCAGTTACTTCATCTGTAAAATGGGGATAAAACTTGTGGGACATGTACTGTGCCCAGCCTGATTAGCTTGTATCTAACTCCAGTGCTTAGTGCCCGGCCTAGAGTAAGCGCTTAAATACCGTTAAAAGAAATTTTAAAAAGCAGCTGCTCCTGGTGGGCTGGGAACTTGTCACGTAATTCTGTTCTGCCCAAGCACCTAGTCCAGTGCCCTGCACACCAAGAGGGCTTAATACAGTGCAGGGCATAAAGTACTTAAAAAAAATACAATCCCCCCCCCAAAAAGAGGGCACTTAATACATGCTACTAAACATCACTGGACAGGGATTGTCTCTATCTGTTGCCAAATTGTCCATTCCAAGCGCTTAGTACAGTGCTCTGCACATAGTAAGTGCTCAATAAATAAAGTATCAATAAATACTATTGAATGAATGGATATAAGTACACCATGCAATTTTGCCAACTTGTTTTAGATGACAAGCACATAAGCAATCTCTATTCTGAAATTAGCCCTTGAAGATGGATTACTTGAAATCTTATGAGCTCATTAAAGGTTCACCAGCCCATCTCACACTTACCCTTGTCCTGGTGAAGAGGCATCTGATGGTGAGGACCATCAATCCCCTGGAGGAGTACAGGACCAGTGCTGAGGCATGAATCATTACATGCTCACTCTCTGAAATTTTCGGCTCCATTTCATTTGTTTCTGACCTGTGGTATATCGCAGGCCTTCCCTGACTTGAGCCTCGTTTCCCCTATTTGCTCTCTCTCTTCTGTATCGAGTACTCCTTGGTTCTCAACCCTTTTAAGCATTCTGATGCTCATCCTAACCCCACAACAGTTATGTCCGTATCCTTATATTCAACCATCTCCCCTATCTGTAATTTATTCTAATGCTCATCTCCTCCCATAGAATGAATGTGGGCAGGGATGGCATTCGTGGCCTAGTGAATAGAGCCCGGGCTTGGGAGTCAGAAGGTCATGGCTTCTAATCCCAGCTCCGCCACTCCTCTGCCACTTGTGTGACCCTGGGCAAGTCACTTCACTGTGCCTCAGTTCTGTAAAATGGGGATTAAGAGTGTGAGCCCTGTGTGGGACAGGGACTGTGCCCAACCCGATTAACTTGTATCTATCCCAGCGCTTAGAACAGTGCCTGGCACATAGTAAGTGCTGAATAAATACCATAATTATTATTACCAACTCTATAATATTGCACTTCCCAAGAGCTTAGTACAGTGCTCTGCACATACTAAGCACTCACTAAACACAATTGATCGATAGATGGTAATTTTCCAGGCTGCTCTATTTTTCACCCGGGACACCAAGATTGTTCACTGGATAAACACGATCAAAAGTTCATCGGTTAACAATTCAACCATAATCCCACTAAGGTGGGAAGGGGGTAAAATCATCCCTTATTACCTCTGTTTTCTCAGGTTCTCAGTGACCATTACAACGATGCTACAGGAGGTCAAGAAAAATCCTGCCCCCCTTATGAACCCTGTCTATTCCAATCACTGCCTTGGATAGCAGAAAAGCTAGAGAAGGTGTAGGGGGAGGAGGAGATAGACGTAAAAGATCGTTATTTACCTTCAGTCCAGCTGCCCATCACACCTAAAATTAAGGGCATGTTAGCATAGGATTCATCTGCCTTTGGAGATTTGGAAGCAGACCGAGGGGATTCGTGTTCTTGTTGGGACCCTGTTAAGTTTCTAGGTGTAACATCACATCCACGATCATACTGGTACCCACCATGGGTGGAGTCCACTTCCGCATCAATTTGCTCTTCCGGTTGGGGGTTGGGGCCGGCAGGCTCGGAAGCGCGATCTTCCTGTTTACTTGTCTTGTAGGGAGGAACGTCAGAAGACTGCGGCAAGGCTAGGTGCCGGGTGGACTTCTTATTGGAATCTTGCCTCTGCTCATGCTTGGACAGCGGCGGCTGGACGTTCCTTTGGGAAGGCGGGTAGTAATTGTAATTGCTCCAGGAATTCCCACCCATGGCGCCCGTCCCTTGATCGGGGCTTAGGTGAGGATGAGGAGGGCTGCTTTCGGCTCTCCAACCAGGCCCGTAGAAGGAGGCTCGTTCCACCCCGTTGGAATTGGCGTCTTTGTCTGACAGACTGAAATAGCGATCCTTTTCTTTCTCGCTAATGTCCAGTGAGGATTTGATGAAGGTCTTACAGACGCTTATGACGTCGGTCATCTGAAGGAAGCTGGCGGCCGACATCACTTCTATGACATTTTGACCGGTCAGCGAGAGTTTGCCCGAATACACGAAATCCAGGATCACGGTAAAAGTGTCGGGAGAAAAGGCCTGAAATGTAGCCGTGGTAGGCTGACTGGTTTCCTTGGAACTCTGGGAAAGAAGCATTTTAAAGTAGCCGCTGCTAGCAAACAGCACGTTCCGATGGGCTTTGAAGACCTTTCCTTCAACTAGGATACTGCAGTCGCAAAACACATCTTGCCTGCGCTGCTCATTCAGTTGCTGCAGAAGGTGAAACTGATGAGAAGAAATCTCCATTCTAAAGGAGAAAAGACAAGGAGCGTTAGCTAAAAGACGATTTTAGAGGCGATACTTCGTGCCTCGGAGTGACAGGATTTATCATCGCCCGGCCCCTCCTTCAGCTCATCATGTCCTATTCCTGTACACTTTATTCTCCCAAATGGAAACTGGACAACACGCTGTGAATCCTTCCTAACTATTGTTTCCGCCCACCTCATGAAGCAGCGTGGCCTAGAAGGTAGAGCACAAGCCTAGGAGTCAGAAGAACCGGGGTTCTAATCCCGGCTCTGCCACTTGTTTGCTGTGGGACCTGGGGCAAATCACTTCACTTCTCTGTGCCTCAATTCCCTCATCAGCAAAATGGGGATCTAGAGGAATCTCTATCCCACTGGAGAAGCTGGGTAGTTTTTGTAATTAAGGGAACGTCTTAAACTTGCACAGAGGTGAAAAAATGCAAATTTCAGGGAAGAACATTAAAAATTCTTCTGGTTATTTGGGTGATTGCGATTAAACCAGCAGCCAAAGATGATCTACCACGCCATGGTACTCTTCAGCCAAATATCTCCAAACCAAGTGAAGAAAATCGAAGCAGTTATACTGTAAAATCGAAGCAGTTATACTGTAAATCAGGAAAAGTAAACCACAAACAGCTCAGGAAGAACTATATGGGAAATACAGATGAAAGTACCTTTTTTTTCCCCCTTATACACCCCAATATTTGCTCTCCTCCATTAAGAGGCAATGAGAAACAGTATGGCTTAGTGGAAAACATCTGAGGCCTGAGAGTCAGAGGACCTGAGTTCCAATCCCAGAATCACCCGTTGTCTGCTGTGTGACCTTGGGTAAGTCACTTCACTGTGCCTCAGTTACCTCATCTATGAAATGGGAATTAAGACTGTGAGCCCTACATGAGATATAGACTGTGTCCAACCCAATCAGCTTGTATCTACTCCAGTGCTTGGTACAGGACTGCTCACATAGTAAGAGCTTAAATAGCATTAAAAAAAATGGTCTGCCATACAATTCCAAAGCTTAGTACAGTGTCTGGCACATAGTTATGTGTTTAAATACTATAAAAAAAATAGGCCTGTCGTACAATTCCAAAGCTTAGTAGAGGGACTGGCACATAGTAAACACTTAAATACCCCCCCTTTTAAGAGGTCCACTGTTCAATTCCAAAGCATAGTTCCCACAGAAATCAAATCACAAATATTCCATGAAGTCTTAATGGAAGTCGTAAGCGGTGATACTGTAACAAAATCACTGTCCTGTTCTCTACTGTAAACTAAATGTCAGTAGAACAGATAACTCTAACATAAGACATTTTGGCTGCAACCCTAAATTCCCCACTTAATAATAATGTTGGTATTAGTTAAGCGCTTACTATGTGCAGAGCACTGTTCTAAGCACTGGGGTAGACACAGGGGAATCAGGTTGTCCCACGTGGGGCTCACAGTCTTAATCCCCATTTTGCAGATGAGGAAACCGAGGCACAGAGATGTTAAGTGACTTGCCCACAGTCACACAGCTGACAAGTGGCAGAGCTGGGATTCGAACTCATGACCTCTGACTCCAAAGCCCGTGCTCTTTCCACTGAGCCACGCTGCTCCTCTGAAGCAATACTGCTAGAAATCCCGCCAATGTCAAGAGTCAGAGAAGACTTTCATACCTGGGTGTTTTTCAGCTAGCACGCTTGGAGCCCCTTTTAAGAATAAAACTTGGACAGCAACTAAACTGGACACGGCGAGGGGAGACTCAGGTCTGGCTCGGCTTCTTGTAGAGCAACTCCGATACGGAGCTACGAGAGCCACTTCTGACGTACTTTTGGTGCAGGAGATAAAGGGCTATCTGCCGACAGGAGACCGGTAAATATTCCTGTAAGAAATTCAAAGAACATTTTATTGAATACCTTTTCGAGGCAAGGGAAGAAGTGTGAGTAGTCGTTTAATCCAGTTACACTGGAACCCATAAACATATCAGCCGGTTGAAATCATTGGGTTCTAAATTGGCTGAGAATGGCAATGTTGAGTTCTGCATTATTTAAAGGTGGTCATTGCTTAGAAGTACAGGTCTTGAGCTCTTTGAAGGATGAGTTAAAGAGAAAACCCAAACACCCTTGAATGAATTGCTCTCAACAGCATTTACTGAGCACTTACTGTGTGTGCAGAGTCGTAATAATAGCATTTATGCAGGGCCCAGGATTAGGCGCTTGGGAATGCACAATGGATGTATAATTGTGTCTTCCCTTGAGTAGTTTATGATCAACTGTTATACTGTATTCTCCCAAGCGCTTAGTACAGAGCTCTGCCCAGTTAAGCACTCGATAAAAACGATGGATTGGTGATCTAAAGGGGGAAGTGAATGGACCAAAATTTCCAAACGTAGACTAGGTAAAAGAGCAAGAAGAGAGGTATAGATGGCAAGAGCCAAAGCAAGCAAATAGCTAACGGATTCATATGAGAGGTATAGGGGCTAATGTGACAAGACTACAAAGGTTGCCCATCCACCTCCGCAAACAGAAACTCCTCACCATTTGTTTTAAAGCATTCAATCACCTTGCCCCCGCCTACCTCATCTTGCTACTCTGCTACTCCCCCCAAAATGCACAATTCACTCCTCTAACGCTTTCTCACTGTACCTCCATCCCGTCTATCTTGCTGCCGACCTCTCGCCCACATCCTACCGCTGACCTGGAATGCCCTCCCCCTCCTCAAATCCGACAATTACTCTCCCGTCTTCAAAGCCGTATCTCTTCACCAAGAGGCCTTCCCTTCATTCATTCATATATTTATGGAGTGCTGTGTGAAGAGCACTGTATTAAGCGCTTGGGAGGGTACAGTGTAACAAAACAGAAACATTCCCTGCCCACAACTTCCCTAAGCCCTCCTTTCCCCTTTCCCTCTTCTGTCCTCATCGCCCTGTCTTGCTCCCTTCATTCATCACCCCCCCCCCGGCCCCACAGACCTTACATACATATCTAATCATTTATATTAATGTCTGTCTCCCCCCTCTAGACTGTAAGTTCATTGTGGGCAGGGAATGTTTCTTTTATATTGTACTCTCCCAAGCACTAAGTACGATGTAATCCCGTCAATGGGCAGGGATTGTCTCTATCTGTTGCCGAATTGTACATTCCAAGTGCTTAGTACAGTGCTCTGCACCTAGTAGGCGCTCAATAAATACTACTGAATGAATGACCAACCAGTGGGTCCAGAGATGGGAGAATCATGAGCTAAGTATGACTTGGGGTGTGTAGGAATGAAGCAGTGCAGCCTAGGGATGCAGCCTGGGCATCAGAAGGACCTGGGTTCTAATCTCAGTTCTGCCACTTGTATGCTGTGTGACCTCTATATCTCAGATACCACATATGTCAAAAGGAGATTAACACTGTGAGCCCCATGTGGGTCAGGGACTGTGTCCAACCCAATTTGCTTGTATTGATCCCAGTGCTTTACTTCAGTGACTGGCACATAGTAAGCACTTAACAAACACCACCTTTATTATTATTATTGTTACCTGCAGTTTGGTTCCTATACTGAAGCTTCGGGTGGGACTTGGCCCCACATTAGGCCCGGCCTTGTCGACAGACCATGTGCCTGGGAGTCAGAAGACCTGGGCTCTAATCCCAGCTCCACCACCTGCCTGCTGGATGACTTTGGGCAAGTCATTTAACTGCTCTGTGTCTCAGTTTCCCCAACTGAGAACTGCAAAATACCATTTATTTTGCATTTATTTTATATTCTCCTATTTAGACGCTGAGCCCTGTGTGGGACTGGGACTATATTCGACCTGATTAACTTGCATCTATCTCACTGCTTAGAAAACATAGTACTCAACAGATACCATAAAACAAACTGAATCCCATGTGGTATAGGGAAAAATGTACACCCTGATTAATTTGTATCTCCTCCAGCGCTTGTTACATAGTAAGCACTTAACAAATATGATAAGGGTTATTAAATATATTCCTTGGCACATGTCAGTGAGGGCAGCCCAGTACCCATACTACCCCGGAATGCCCCATTTCAGGTGACTGGATGCTGAAATCCCATACCTCTCCCAACAAAAGCTGGGGGAAGCAGGGTGGTAAAATGGGTATTAAGACTGTGAGCCCCACATAGAGCAATAACTGTGGCCAATCTGACTGGTTTCTATCTACCCCAGAGTTTAGTACAGGGCATGGTGCTTAACAAATACCATGTGAGCCCATTATTGGGCAGGGATCGTCTCTATCTGTTGCCGAATCGTACATTCCAAGCGCTTAGTACAGTGCTCTGCACATAATAAGCGCTCAATAAATACTACTGAATGAATGAATAACAAAAAAACAACAAAAAATGAATGCCTTGAAACAGTTCAAACAGTAATGGACAACTCCAGCATTTATTCTTTTGCCGGAGCTCTGTTCCAGACCATTCTTCCCTAATTCACCATGCTGTTACGAATTTAAAGTTTTTAAAAAAAATGTACATAAAAGATCATAAATTCCATTCATCTGTAGTTCAATAGGATTTTTTTTTTTTTTTTTTACAAACTTCTGTCAGTTGGGCAAAGTTAGATGAAATTTTTTGGACTAAAACATTCATTGAATAGTATTTATTGAGCGCTTACTATGTGCAGAGCACTGTACTAAGCGAGTGGAATGTACAATTTGGCAACAGGTAGAGAAAATCCCTATCCAATGACGGGCTCACAGTCTAAATGGGGGAGAAAATACACTTAAATTTGGGATTAATAATGTGAGTAAGGGCGACGGTAAAAATCAGAAGATGTAACCGATTTAAAAGCTCTATCCTTGTGATAAGGATAAAATACTTCATTCATTCAATAGTATTTACTGAATGCTTACTATGTGCAGAGCACTATACTAAGCGCTTGGAATGTACAATTTGGCAAGTTAGAGACAATCCCTGTCCAATGACAAGCTCACGGTCTAAACGGGGGAGAAAATACACTTAAACTCAGGATTAATAATGTGAATAAAGTGACGGTAAAAACCAGAAGATGCAATCGATTTAAAAGCTTTATCCTTGTGATAAGGATAACATACTTTATTCATTCCTTCATTGAATAGTATTTAGTGGGCGCTTACTATGTGCAGAGCACTGTTCTAAGCGCTTGGCAGGGACAATTTGGCAGCAGAAAGAGACAATCCCTGCCCAATGACGGGCTCACAGTCCAAGTCTTTATATAGATAGAGATAGAGATATATAGATATATAGTCTCTCTCTGTCTAAAAAATTGAGTCTATCATATATATAATAAGCCTTTATACATATTATAAGTCATTATATATATATGTCTTTATATATCTATATAACGGCTTTATATATATATAGTCTTTATATGTCTTTACATATATATTTTATGTCTTTATATGCACGTCTTTATCTATTATGTCTTTATCTATTATGTCACACTCTTTATATAAGGATACCCCGTATCTCCCCCAGCGCTTAGAACAGTGCTCGGCATATTGTAAGGGCTTAACAAATACCAACATTATTATTATTGTTATTAAGTATTACTCAGATACCCTCCCAGGAGCTACTGCAATTTTATCCTTCGGTTCTCCCGGGAGTCCACCAATGGAAGGGGTAAGCGGCTTTTTATTTTTTACAATCGAGAGTCCGGGCGCGCCTCAAACGGCCCTCATTCGCCAGGAAGGGGTCCACCCGCCGCAACGGGGCCCGCCCGGGGCCCGAAGGGGCTGCGGGGGGCGGCCGAGGCGCTGAGCGCCCGCCCGCCTCCCCATTGGCGGAGCGGAGTGTCCGCCCGGAGCGGGCAGCCAATGGGAAGGCGTCCGGCCGGCCCGGCCGCCCGCCCATTGGCGGAGCGGAGTATCCCTCCGGAGCGGGCAGCCAATGGGAAGGCGGCGCCCGCCGAGCGTTGGGCGGCGGCGCAGTTCCCGCGGCGGCCGGCGGCGGCGCTGTCCCGCCCGGTCCCGTCCCGTCCCGTCCCGTCCGGCGGGCGGTGCCCGTGGTGCCCGTGGTGCCCCGCAGTGGGCGCGGGCAGGGCTCGCCCGCTGCCCCCCGCCCCGCCGCCCCCCGGTGCCCCCCGCCGCCCCCCAGCCCCTCCCCGCCGCGCCGTCTGCAGCCCTTCCTCCCTCCCTCCCTCCCGCCCGGGGCTGCAAATGGCGCCCGTGCCCCCTCGCCCACCCCCGCGCCGAGCCAGCCGGGCCCCCTCCCCTGCCCCCTCCCGCCTCCGGTCCCGGGCAACAAATCCACCCCCGGGCCGGACGGCCCCCCTTCCCCCCCCCCCCCCGGGGCAGAGCGGCCCCGCGCCCCGGCACTTACCGCGCTGGGCGGGCTGCGGGGGTCGGGCCGCGGGGGCCGGGGGCGGGCAGAGGGGCCGGGCGGGGAAGGGGGGGAGGGCAAGGAGCGGCCCCTTGCGAACCCCTTGGGTGGCGGCCCGAGCCCCGGAGCCCCAGCGGGCCACAAACAAAAGGGGGTTGGTGACGTGGGCGTTGGGCAGGAGGAGGGCGGGCGCCGGCCGGGCGGCGGCCAGGGGGCGGAGGGGGAGGAGGACGAGGACGGGGAGGGAGGGAGGGAGGGAGGGCGAGCGGGCGGGCCCGAGGCCCGGGGACACAATTAAAGGGGCAACGCACCCAATCCGCCCACCAACCGGCCGCTTCGCCCACCGTCCCGACCCCCTACAACTACCCTCCTCCTCCGCCCACCCCCTTGCCCTCCTCCTCTGCCCCCCTCCCCTGCCCCCCTCCCCTCCCCACCTTCTCTGCCCTCCTCCCCCTCTGCCCTCCTCCTCTATCCACCTCTGCCCTCCTCCCCCTCTGCCCTCCTCCTCTATCCACCTTCTCTGCCCTCCTCCCTCTCTGCCCACCTCCTCCTCTGCCCCCCTCCCCTCCCCACCTTCTCTGCCCTCCTCCCCCTCTGCCCTCCTCCCCCTCTGCCCTCCTCCTCTATCCACCTTCTCTGCCCTCCTCCCCCTCTGCCCACCTCCTCCTCTGCCCTCCTCCCTTACCCACCTCCTCCTCTGCCCACCTTCTCTGCCCTCCTCCCCCTCTGCCCTCCTCCTCCCCTACCCACCTCCTCTGCCCTCCTCCCCCTCTGCCCTCCTCCTCTGCCCACCTCCTTCCCTGCCCTCCTCCTCCTCCGCCTCCTCCTCCTCCGCCTCCTCCTCCTCCGCCCACCTCCCCTGCCCACCTCCTCGATTCGTTCAATCCCATTTATTGAGCGCTTACTCTGTGCGGAGCACTGGGCTGAGCGCTTGGAAGGGACAGCTGGGCAACAGAGAGAGACCATCCCCGCCCATCCACGGGCTCGCGGCCTAATCGGGGGAGGAGGCAGCCGGCAAAACTAAAGAGAACAAAACAATTCGTCCGGCGTCAACATCATCCGGATAGAGAGAATCATAGATATAGACACATCAATAACAAAATAGAGTAATAAACAATATCTACAGCGTGGCTCGGTGGAAAGAGCCCGGGCTTGGGAGTCAGAGGTCGTGGGTTCGAATCCCGGCTCTGCCACTTGTCAGCTGTGTGACTGTGGGCGAGTCACAACTTCTCTGGGCCTCAGTTCCCTCATCTGTCAAATGGGGATGAAGACTGGGAGCCCCACGTGGGACACCCTGATTCCCCTGTGTCTACCCCAGCGCTTAGAACAGTGCTCTGCACATAGTAAGCGCTTAACAAATACCAACATTATTATTATTATAGACAGATATGCACGGTGCTGTGGGGAGGAGAAGGGGGAATGGGGAGGAGGAGCAGAGGGAAGGGGGGGGGCTCGCCGCTTAGCTGGGTGACTTTGGGCCACTCACTTCACCTCTCTGGGCCTCAGTTGCCTCAACTGTAAAATGGGGATGAAGACCGGGAGCCCCACGTGGGACACCCTGATCACCTTGTATCTCCCCCAGCGCTTAGAACAGTGCTTGGCACATAGTAAGCGCTGAACAGATACCAACATTATTATCATTACTTTGTGCCAAGCACTGTTCTGAACACGGAACCCTGTTCTCGGGGGATTCAGTGGTCGTGGGTCCTAATCCCAGCTCCGCCCCTTGTCAGCTGTGTGACTTTGGGCAAGCCGCTTCACTTCTCCGGGCCTCAGGTATCTCGTCCGAGAAATGGGGATGAAGACCGTGAGCCCCACGTGGGACAACCTGATCACCTTATATCCTTGCAGTGCTCAGAACGGTGCTTGGCATTTAGTAAGCGCTTAATGATGGTAATGATAATGACGGTATTCGTTAAGCGCTTACTACGCGCCAAGCACTGTTCTAAGCGCTGGGATAGATACGAGGTCATCAGGTTGTCCCAGGTGGGGCTCACGGTCTTCATCCCCATTTTACAGATGAGGGAACTGAGGCACAGAGAAGTTAAGCGACTTGCCCCAAGTCACACAGCAGAGAAGTGACAGGGCCGGGATTAGAACCCACGACCTCTGGCTCCCAAGCCCGGCCTCTTTCCACTAAGCCATGCAGTGCGTAAATACCGTTATTATTATTGCTAACAATGATAATGGAAATAACATGAAAGGATGAACCAATCAGTGGCATTTATTGAGCGCTTACTAGGTGCTGGGCATCGTACTAAGTGCTTAGGAGAGCACAATACAGCAGAATTAGCAGACACGGGCTTTCCCTGCCAAGTGATCAATCACTGGTATTTCTTGGATGCTTACTACACGTAAGCATGTAGTAATGCTTAGGAAAGTACTAATACTAATCACTGTACTAATCGCTTAGGAAAGTACAACAGAATTAGTGGACACGTCCGTGTCCATAACGAGCTTAGAGTCCAGAGGGGGAGATGGACATTAATATAAATAAGTGATTTATAATATATAAAAGAAGAGTTTGGATCCCAGTGTAGTTTCATGGATGATTAGCTATGTGTGTTTCAAGGACTGTGTCTAACCCGATTTGCTTGTATCCTCCCCTGCGCTTAGTACAGTTCCTGGCACACAGTAAGCGTCTAACAAATACTACAACTATTATTATTATTTCAGGGCCATATCAGTAATCAGTTTGGTAGGATGAAGAACCATGGCGATGTCTGTTTTAATTGTAATAACTGGTTCCTCTCTGTTGTGTTGGGAATCCTGTTCAAGATGTAGTTCCGTTGTGAAAAGAAGGTAAAGGAGGAGGCCATTTCAAAGGTTTCTTCTTTTCCTCTTTCCCCATCACTGCCCTTGGGTTTAGAATTTTTAAAAGCCGCATTAGCCTACAGGAAGGAGCACAGAACTGGGAATCACAAGCCCTGGGTTCTAATCCTGGCTGCGCTGCTGACCTGCTGAGTGGCCTTGGGCAAATCGTTTCACTTTTCCGGGCCTCAGTTTTCTCATCTGCAGAATGGGGGTTAAATACCTATTCTCCCTGTCCCTTAGACTGTGAGTCCCCTGTGGGATTAGGGACTGCAAATTATTCCAGTTGTACTAGATTTCCTCCAGGACCACAGTACAGTGGTTGGAACAGAGTAAGGGCTCAACAACTACCATTATTGATATTATTTGCAGTTTTTTCAAAGGCTGGAAAAATGTAGTTGCTTCCAGACCCTCTGATGGAAATTCCCCTAGAAGACTTGAGTTCAAATCCTCATCGTCTTCACGTAATTTAAGGTGGTCTCTGTGAAATAAATATAAAAGATGAGATCATGATACATTGAAAAAATTCAGTGTAGGAAGAAGGAATAATAATTTCACTCCAGTGGGTGGGGATCATTTTAGAAAAAGCCAGGTCAGAGTCTTGGCTTGCCTGTCTTCCAACAGAATATCTTATTCTTCTGTCTTCTTTTGAAAGACATCCATTTTAAGACCCAAGTTTTCAGGAGAGGCCAGTGTTACTTGAGAAGTACTGTGAGTTTTCCCCTCAGATATTTACATCTGATCTAACCAGAAGTATTAACATTTGACAAACATAGCCCTTTTTCAAGATCTTCCAGCTGTGATAACTGGTTGAAAGAGTGGGTTTGGTTGGGCATTTATTCTTTTGTTTCATGAGCTTATTTTTTATGGTATTTGTGCCAGGCACCGTATCGAACGCTGGGGTAGATACGACCTAATCAGGTTGGCCATAGCCCACATTGGGCTTACAGTCTTAAGCCCCATTTCCCAGATGAGGAAACCGAGGCTCGGAGAAGTGAAGCCTTTTGGCCAAGGTCTCATAGCAGACAAGTGGCAGAGCCGGGATTAGAACCCAGGTCCTTCTGAGTCCCAGGCCCGGGCTCTATCCATCAGGCCGTGCTGCTTCTCTTGCATATTTGCGTATTCGACCTGAGCACCTACTGCAAGCTGAGGACTGTACTTAAATTGGGAGTAGGCCAGCATCACGGAAATTGGGAACTCTTTTTCATCTTCCCCTCAAGAGCCTTAAAGATGTCAAGATTTTAATACCCAATTTGCCCAAGCCTGCAGAGAAGCAGTGTGGTCTAGGGGAAGGAGCATAGGCTTGGGAGTCAGAGGACCTGGGTTCTAATACCAGTTGTGCCACTTGCCTGCTGGGTGACTTTGGGCAAGTCACTTCGCCTCTCTGGGTCTCAGTTCCCTCATCTGCAAAATGGGGATCCAATATCTGTTCTCCCTCCTTTTTAGACTGTCAGCCCCATGCGTGACCTGAATATCTTGTATCTACCCCAGCACTTAGTACAGTTCCTGGCACAAAGCAAGTGCTCAACAGATAACACTATCATCATTGTTATTGTCATAATTAAGCCTGGTCCTTCCAAGGTGGGGCCGAGAACCCGGGACATCGGGATCCGCCTAGCTGCGAGTGGGATCAGAAGTAGGACCGTATGTCCAGATGGCCGTCTGAGTGGCTCTGCCAGGCAAATGTTTGACTTACATGTGATCTGTTCCAGCAGGGTCTTGGAACAACCGCAAACATGCCAAAGCCCCGGGACTGTACGTGCGCCAGTTGTTCTCGTTGCCGCCGGTTATAATCCCAAACGTGACCCAAAACTACCTGAAGAAGGGAAGAGGTAGAAGGGTTTCAGAGCCCAGCTCAGGTCAGGTGTTCTTTTTTCTCCCCTCTAGACCATAAATTTGTTTCGGGCAGCGAACGTGTCTACCAACTCTGTTATATTGTACTCTCCTAAGTGTTTAGCACAGTGTTCTCTGCCTACAGTAAACGCTCAATAAATCGATTGGTTGATTACCATCTCACTCGCAGGGAAAATAGGTAAAACTGAAGAAAGCAGGTGCCTTCAAATCACTCAGGGGCTAGGAAACATTTGCATAACACCTGAAAAGACATATATTTGCTAAGGTGATGATGTTGGTATTTGTTAAGCGCTTACTATGTGCAGAGCACTGTTCTAAGTGCTGGGATAGATACAGGGTAATCAGATTGTCCCATGGGAGGCTCACAGTTAATCCCCATTTTACAGATGAGGTAACTGAGGCACAGAGAAGTTAAGTGACTTGCCCACAGTCACACAGCTGACAAGTGGCAGAGCTGGGATTCGAACCCATGACCTCTGACTCCCTAGCCCAGGCTCTTTCCACTGAGCCATGCTGCTTCAGGGCTTAAGAAGGCTGTGATAGACCCCAGGCCTCGGGCTGGGGAAGGTGCCGGCTCCTGGGGAGAGGGAGAAGATTGCCCTGTTTTAATCCCCTTTCCTGCCAAACCAAGTAGCCCCAAAGTGAGAGAGGTGCTTAATTCAGTGTCTGGCACATAGTAAGCACTTAAATACCATAAAAAGAAAAAAAGAAAGGAAGGTATATGGTCACATGAGTGTTGGACAGAAACATCCCAGGTCTGGAGGCAAAATTAAACGGATTTCAGGCATCGACCAGCAGCTTCACCCAACTGTCCTTGTCCCCAGATGCACAGACTCCTTCCTCCATAGCTGTGGACCTATAGGGGGTTTGTGTGACAGGAGCACTATGGCCTAATGGATAGAGCACAGGTCTGGGAATCAGAAGGACCCGGGTTCTAATCCCAGCTCTGTCTTTGGTCTGCCGTGTGACCTTGGGCAAATCACTTTGCTTCTCTGTGCCTCAGTTACTTCATCTGTAAAATGAAGATTAAGACTGTGAGCCCTATGTGGGACATGGACTGTATCCAGCCTGATTAGCCTGTTTCTACCCCAGCGCTCAGAACAGTTCCTGGCACACAGTAAACGCTTAACAAATGCCATTTTAAAAAAACAACACTTTACTGTATTTGTCAAAGAGGGAGGGAGGGAAGGAGAGAGGGAGGGCAGTGGCAACAGCACTGAGGGATGGAAAAACCCCAAGATCAATTACCACTGGTATTTATTGAGCGCTTACTGTTTGCAAAGCAGTATACTAAGTTCTTGGGAGAGTACTAGAGAGTTGGTAGCCTGCAAATAGTTTTCAATCAAGCAATGCTGTTTACTGAGCATAGACTGTGAGCCTCATGTGGGACCAGATTATTTTATAACTAACCCAATACTCAGTACAATGCTTGGCACATAGTAAGCACTAAATACCAAATTGTTATCGTTATTATTACTACTGCGTGCACAGCGTTATACCGAGCAGCAGCAGAGTTGGTAGACACGATCCCTGCCCTCAAATAGTTTACATTCTAGTGGGAATCTAGAATTCCAAAATGCCTTCCCCGCCTAACATTCTTTTAAGGCTGATATCTGTGAGATAGGGCAAACTACACACTTCATTTCTATTTTCCATGCCACAGAGAACAAGTAAAAGTCCACAGGCATACGGCGATAGCTTGCGAAAGGGCTGACGCAGCTGCCGAGACAGACATTCGAACTGTGTCACACTAGGAATCAGCCTTCCTTGGAGAATGAAAACAAGATCCTGCCAGGGGCCCCCAGTATTTACTTCCAATTCCTACTTCTTACAGAAGAGAGAAAATACCGCTTTTCAGTCGTTCACCAACAATAACCAAACCGCCATCAGAGACACAAAATCCCCTTTCACCCCAAATTGGGGAATTCAAGAAAATGCAGAAAAACAGGAAGCTGAGCTCCTTGCTAAAGGGTCGCATGAGAAATGACTCCAACTCTAAACGTTGGAATGATTAGCTTCTTGAGGACCAGGTCTCTTCTTTAAAGTAGGATAATGTCCCCTGGAACTGTGCGGGACATTCTGTAAGTAGGTATACACTAAAGTCCCATTGGTACTGGTGATGGTATTTGTTAAGCATTTACTATGTGCCCAGCACTGTTCTAAGCGCTGGGGTAGATACAAGGTAATCCGGTTGTCCCACGTGGGGCTCACAGTCTTCATCCCCATTTTCCAGATGAGGTCACTGAGGCCCAGAGAAGCAAAGTAACTTACCCGAAGTCCCACAGCTGAAAAGTGGCGGAGCCGGGATTAGAACCCACGACCTCTGACTCCCAAGTCCGTGCTCTTTCCACTAAGGCACGCTGCTTCTGAAATAGAATAGAAAAAGAAGCCATTTTCTGACCTTTACACTAACAAGAGATTGAAAGACAAGGTAGGGAAAAGGGGGAAAGAGAATGGTAGCTGGGTTCTACTGGGCCATTTCCTGCCCATCGCAAACACTGCCTTTTGCAAGTGTTATTTTAAAACTATTACCTAAGCAGGATCACTTGTTAACCCCACCGCTCGAGCTGAATATCTGAGTACTGCATCTGGCAAAAAAGCATTTATTTCACCCCATCCTCAACCCCACAGCACTTACGTACATATTTTTAAATGATATACTACATCATATATACTTATACATTATAAATGATTTATTTATATTATTGACTACGCCCCCTGTAGACTGTAAACTCGTTATGGGCTGGGGATATGCTTGACATAATTCTGTTGGATTGTACTCCCCCAAGCGCTTAGTACAGTCCTTTGCACATAGTAAGCACTCAATAAACACCATTGATTAATTAGGAGAAAATCAGTTGCAGCCGGCAGACCAGTTGCAGTTGCAGTCTCCACACCAAGACCTTTCTGAAGACACGTAATTAATTCCTATTCTATTTTCAGTTTCAATAGGTGCGTCCTGGGTTAAACACACATCCTGAAAGAGGCTGCCTTAGGTCCAACATTTTGGACATGTATTAGCCGCCTTTTTCAATTATTCAAGGTATTTCAGCAGCAGCAGCTACGACCCTCAAACAGATGGAAGTTTTAATTTCAAGAGGCAGTTTGAAGAACATCTCTAGACTGAAATCTTCTTGTGGGCAGGGATGATGTCTACCAATTTTCTTGTTCTGTGCTCTACCAAGTGCTTTACTCCGCACACGTAAGCACTCAGTAAGTACCTTTGATTGAACATCAAGAGGTTAAAAGAAGCAGAAAAATGATTCCTCAAAGCAATCAGACTGGTCAACCCTGAACAGAAACTGTGCCCTTTTTAAAGATGAATTTGGATGGCAGATTTCAATATTTCCAGATTATTCATTCAATTGCATTTATTGAGTGCTTACTATGTGCAGAGCACTGTAGACTCCCTCCCCCAGGGATCGGCCATGGTACAGTAAATTGTTTATCTAGAAGACAGCATTAGGTTTTGAAAGTCCTAATATACAAGGATTAAACTCTTCTTCCAAAAAAAATACTGTGCTAAAACTAATCACATTTATTTAATATTTACTATGTACAGAGCACCATATTAAGCACTTGGGAGAGTACAATACAACAGAATTAGCAGCCACGATCCTAGATAATTGAATAGATAATTTATAATACAGTAATTTAAAGATATATACATAAGTGCTGTGGGATTGGGGGGTGGGGAGAATAGGCTATTGAAAGTAGGGGTCATACAGACCGAGCAAGTAGCTTATTCATTTATTCTTTCTCCAGTTTTCAATTCTTTAGGTAAAAAAGAAAATTCGACTACCTACAACAATGTAAACATATTTAGTACATAAGCAATTTAACATACAATAAAGACAAAGTCAGAAATACATCACTGTAGAAAAAACAGTTACAAAAAGCACTTAGATGTGTCCCCACCCCTTTAAAAAAGAGCAAGTTGTGGCTGTGGTGATGAGTTTATAAATTCCAACTTTGGTTTTTCTTTTTTTAAAAGTTTTTGTGACACAAATACGCTCGACTGGGGGACAGAGTCTCTTGGAACCTCGATGGCCAAAGATAGAGGAAGTCAGCCTTACTTTTCTTCTGATTATCTGTGAAAGGTGCCAAATGGTAAAAGTCCAGAGATCTTTTTTCTTCCTGCTTTTCCGTTGTCCGCCGATAACATCTGTTTTTCATATTGCACACTGTTGTCTAAGAATTAAGCATCATCTTTAGTTGGAATCTAAAAGCTTTCTAGTTCCTTTTGCCCACAGTGAAAAAAGAGCCCCCGATATAGGAGACATATTGGCTTAAGAAGTCACAGACCAATGCGTCTACCAACTTTGTTACACTGTATTCTCCCAAACGCTCAGTACAGTGCTCTATCCACAGTAACCACTCAGGAAATATGACTGATTTTCCCTCTGCTCCTCCCCCCTCTATTCCCCTCCCCTCAGCACTGTGCTCATTTGTATATATTTTTATTACCCTATTTATTTTGTTAATGAGGTGTACATCCCCTTGCTTCTATTTATCGTGATTAAGTTGTCTTGTTTTTGTCCATCTGTTTCCCCCGATTAGACTGTAAGCCCGTCGAGGGGCAGGGATTGTCTCTGTTGCCGAATTGTACATTCCAAGCGCTTAGTACAGTGCTCTGTACATAGGAAGCGCTCAATAAATATCATTTAATGAATGAATGAAATAATAACATCAAAGAGTGTGGCTGTCTTTATGTTCTGGTGGTTTGTCGGTTACCCCACACTCGACTTTGGAATGCCTAGCACTTTGAGGAAGTTTCCAAAATCTCAGGTCACAGTTAGCCAAGATGCAAAACGCAAACCCAAAGTATTTAACACGCATTTTACACACAAGCTAAGTAGGCCTGTTGCTGAGGAATTATTCAGGTAACATAACCAGAATTTTAAAAAGTGTTGGGGTTTGCAAGCTTTTTCTGCCTAAGCTTTTCAATTGATCAAGTATGGCATTAACTTCAGATCCTAGTAAAGCGCAAGGGAAATAAATAGGCATTGAAAATAAATTAGGCATTGAGGAAAGAAATTATGCTAGGCACTAGGCAGCGAATAATAATATACTGTGGTCTGTAAAGGTGTTGCTTTACTTTCAACTTTCAAAACTGATTTTAAGCCATGCAGGCAGAAATTTAGTTAGAGAACTACTTCCTTATTTTTAAGGTTGCTTTAGAAAACTATTAAAGAACACGTTAATTGTGTTTGACAGTCCTAAATATAATTCTCACCCCAGCTTGTGGAAAACCTTTCAATATAATGAATAAATCTATTTTGATCTTAATAGTTTAATAATTAAATGACTTTACATATACTTAAAATGAAAGGAGACACTATAGTAGAGATGTTTAAAGAGACTTTGGCAAAGTATTCTGGCAACAGATATTTCACTTTGAAATCGCGAATCAATATGAGTTAATGGCTGGAGATTACTTAATAAAAAGGATGTTCTCACTCCAGTCTTTCCTTGACTCAAAGACAATGCATATTTCAAAGCTTTAAAAATGTTTTCTCTCCAATAGAGCACAGGCGACAAAGAACGCCATTGTAGTATATTGGCTAAATATTACTTTGCACGTCAAAGATTTCCAATAAAGGAGGTGATCAACAATGGGATCATAGTTGGGTTAGACCCATTAGAGATGCTGTTGGGAGGGACCAGGTCTACCAACTCCACTGTTGAGAAGCAGCGGGCTTAGTAGCAAGAGCAAGGGCTTGGGAGTCAAAGGACACGAGTTCTAATCCTGGCTCCACCACTTGCCTGCAGTGTGAGCTCGGACAAATGACTTAACTTCTCTGTGCCTCAATTACCTCATCTGTAAAATGGGGATTAAAGTGTGAGCCCGCATGTGACAACCTGATTGCCCTGTATCTATCCCAGTGCTTAGGACAGTGCTTGGCACATGGTAAGCGCTTAACAAATGCCATAATTGTTATTAGTAGTAGTAGTTGTACATTTTTAAACTGTTCTGTCTTCAGCATTCTCTTTTATGCTAAGATAGAGAACCCCGCAGTCTTACCACTCTATTTTTGGTTTATTTCAACAACCCAATGGCACACTCACCTGTCAGGATAGGGATTTAATTTTCCCCCATTAGAATGTCCAAATTAAAACCAATAAAGCTGCCTACTCAAAGCAAGTATATTCTTCTGCACTCCTTGGATTCTAACCTGCCGGTGGGTAAGGACATAAGCATTAGACGGTACTGATGTGGGGGGCTGCTATTAGGGAACAAAATGGCAGCCCATAAATTACCTATATTTTATATACTAGCAGAGTGGCTCAGTGGATAGAGACCGGGCTTGGGAGTCAGAGGTCATGGGTTCGAATCCCAGCTCTGCCACTTGTCAGCTGTGTGACTGTGGGCAAGTCATTTCACTTCTCTGTGTCTCAGTTACCTCATCTGTAAAATGGGGATTAAAGCTGTGAGCCTCACATGGGACAACCTGATTACCCTGTATCTCCCCCAGCGCTTAGAAGTGTGCTCTGCACATAGTAAGCACTTAACAAATACCAACATTATTATATATTATCTATTACACAGCCACATATGGGTCTGCTCCTTCTATCTCTGAAATTACATTACGTAGGATGACATCGAAGATGGACTACGATCTTCTGCGGGGCCCAGACCTTCGACACAGATCCCAGCAGACCCAGTTCTTACTCTTTCGGAGGATGTTCTAGACAAGTGTGATTGGCATCCAACGTCTGCCTCTCTTTAATGCCCTTGCCTTACTCCCAGTATGGGTTCTGAGAGGTCAGGCAGGACTGGAGCCTAAGGCTGAGTGCTCTTGGGGATGCTTTTGCACAGTCTGGCTTTATCAGTAAGGTATTTTATTGATACTTATGCCCACTGACAGGTGCTTTACTCACTCTATATCTCCCATTGGTGCTTGAGGGTCGCAATCCTTTGAAATTTACTCAAGCTGCTCACCCATCCCTAGGAACACCGAGGGACCAGCCATTACCGGGATCGACACTTCTCCTCGTTTCGACAGTCATCTTTTTTTTTTTTTGGTGGCATTTATTAAGTGCCTACTATGTGCCAAGCGCTGGGGTAGATATGAGATAATCAGATTGGATAAAGTCAATGTCCTACATGGGGCGCATGGTCTTAATCTCCATTCAGTGCTTAGAACAGTGCTTGACACATAGTAAGCCTTAGCAAATACCATCATTAATAATAATAATCATCATCATCTTGGTAATTGTTAAGTGCTTACTATGTGCCAAGCACTGGGGTAGATACAAGGTTATCAGATTGTCCCACGTTGGGCTCACACTTTTAATCCCCATTTTACAGATGAGGTAACTGAGGCACAGAGGAGTGAAGTGACTTGCCCAAGGGCACACAGCGGACAAGTGATGGAAACAGAAGTAGAACCCAGGTCTTTCTGACTCCTAGGCTCTGTCCACTAGGACTTGCTGCTTCTCATCTAAAGCAAATATTCCAATGACACATTTCTTTGGGCCGACTGATTTTAAATTCCTGCCCTGGTTAATGTTGCTTCCTAGGAAAGTACTCTGGGAAACAATCCCTGGGAAGCAACATGGTATAGTGGGTAGACCGTGGGCCTGGGATCCAGAGGACCTGGGTTCTAATGCCGACTCTGCCACTTGCCTGGTATGTGGGCGAGTCACTCAATTTCCCTGAGCCTCAAGTTTACTCATTTGTAAAATGGGTCTGCCATATCGGATCTCCCTCCTACTCCAATTGTGAGCCCGATGCGGGATGGGATAGTACCCGGCCTGATTAACTTGTGTCTCCCACAGGGTTTAAAACAGTGCTTGACACATAGGAAGTCCTTAACAGATACTATTAAAAAAAAAAACCATAGGGAAAAAAATCCCCAAAAGTAACTCTGGCTGAATCAACATGGAAAGCTACAGCTCTTCTGCCTGGAAGGAGATGATGGGATTCTTGACATGAGTGTTATTGGCGGGTTCCTTGGAGCCTTCATTTTTGATGACCTTGTGACAAATCAGACATATTCAAGAGTCACTTTACCCTCTAAGTCTGAGGGGTAACCAAGTTTTTTTTTTTTTAAATCAAGAGAATTTTAACATCAAGTTAAATTTTCAGTTCGTCACCTCTCAAGTGTGGAGTTTTGAGCGGTCCATCCTAGACCCTCCCTTAAGGTTGCCATCAATTTGCCATCACTCAGGGTGATAATCTGGTCCAGACCCACTTGGGCAAAATACCTGGAATTAGCCAGCTAGCTAAATTAGCCAGGAATGAAGGATCAGGCAGATGGCCTAGTAGACAGAGCACAGGACAGGGAGTCAGAAGGACTTGGGTTCTAATCCCTCCTGTGCCTCTGGTCTGCTGTGCAACCTTGGGTAAGTCCCTTAACTTCTCTATGCCTCGATTACCTCATTTGTAAAATGGAGATTTAGATTGTGAGGCCCATGTGAGACATACGCTATGTCCACCATGATTATCTTGTTACCCCAGGGCTTAGTACAGTGCCTAGCACATAATAAGCACTTAATACCTTCTTTAAAAATTTTTTTTTAAAAAGCCTTGCAGAATATCTCCAGTGGCAGTAATGTGCAAAACTCCTGCATGGATGTCTAGAGCACCGTATTCAATATTTTCAATAGATCAGTGGTATTTATTGAGTGCTTACTGTGTGAAGAGCACTGTACTAAATGATTGGGAAAGTACAATACAACTGAATTGGTAGAAATTACCAGGCCTACCCTAGGGACAGGCGTAAGTGGTCAGTAAGGTGCATTTTTCTATAAAGCAGAGACTATATTCTCAAGATACTTGCATTACGTTAAACCAAGGGACAAGGCTGCTTGCTTTAATCAGTGGCTTGCTCATTAGTTTCTTCCAATGCTGTGTTTTCTCCAGACATGCAAAAGCAGTAAGACTGTTCCTCAGTTTCCCCCCAACATCATTCCAGCTGAAATATGTAGCAAAAGCCCACGTTACAGGAGAACTGCCTCTCTTACCATCCTCCCCAACAAGCAGCAACAAGCATATATTACAAACAACCCCAAAAAGTACAGAATTTTATTACTTCCAAAAATCATTTGTTTTGAAGGCTTCCCTTTGGAGAGTAGGGAACTTTTTGCAGACTATGAATGACGGATTTTGGTGAAAAACAACAAAACCTGAAACAAAGATTATCCCTCAAAAGCAAACAAACCAACTGAGCACATCTCTGGCCACAAGTAAATAAAGTGCATCCTTTTCTAGAACTTTTAGTACTCAAAAAAAGGTTGGACTGTAGATCGACCACAAATAAAAGTGCAAGGCAAGTCACGACGCGTAAAGGGAAGCTGCAGTCTCAGCGATTAACTCTCGAACCGGAATGTAACGGGAATTTTTCTCCTCCACTCCCCTCTCCCAATCCTTTATCCCAAAGTTACACAAGACCTCACAGGGATCATCCCGCTGTCTACACACGAGAGACTCACGAAACCCAAACTAGAGCTCCAAATGAAGAAGGCCGTCTTTCTTTCCGCGCATCTTTCCAACTCTGGAGTTCTGTGCCATTTCGTCAGTTTACTAGCCGGTGTATCAGAGTAATAACCCCACACTAATCCACGAGAAACTAAAGCCACCAGGAAACATCTTCAAGCCCATCTGTCGACACCATATCCAATGGCTACTGGCGGCCACGAAAATATTTACACCAAAGTGGTATCTCTCCTTCACTTCAAACAGGGAGGAACCCCAACAATATCTCATAGTACAGTACAGCTAAAATCATTATATACATTCCTATCCCACCCTCCCTGGGGAAGCCTGCACCCCGAGACTAGAGCTACCCCAGGGCCCCATGTCGGTTTTTCCCCACAGACAAAAATCCTCTTCTGTTCCTCAAGTCCAAATCGGCAGTTAGAGAAGATCTCTCCATGAAGTCGGACTGGTTGGGCAGAAGAGAAGGGACGAGATCCAGGATATCTAAATCACTAATGGTCTGTGCTGACATAACGGCTACCGTTTATAGAAAAACATCACCAACTCCATTTAACCACACATCCAAAGCAATCAGAAAGATCTGGAATACAGACTACAATTACATGGACGGCGACTTAAAATAAGTAGACAAATTAAGCTGATTATCTGACAGCCCAGATAAAAGATGCTTCCACTATCCTGAAAGGGCAAAGGACTCAGTGATCCAGGAGTTATTACTAAACGGCTGTCGTTCCGAAGTTAGTGTGCAGAAGAAAATAAAACCCGGCCAGGGGCGTAACAGTCTGAGACAGTATTGCAGAAGTGACGTTTATCTGGGGGAGGGGAAAAAAAACAACCACCCAAAACTTGCAAGTACTAAAGGTCACCTCTCATTCTCTCACATTTTGATATTCTCAATTTATGAAAGGGTCTGTTCGAGGCGTGGCCTTATGCTCCGATCGGAGGGAAAGACACTCCAAGAATAAAACGCGACTTAAAAGGAGCGATCATTCCTGTCTTAGGATACTTCCCTCATTCTAGTTGATCTTGCAACTTTTGCGTTCTAGTTACCCCATTCAAGGATCAAAGTGTCGCAAACCGGGATCGTAACTTTATTACGGGGAGAAGTAGGACTGAGGTAGAAAAGTTGTTCGCACACATCTGATGTGACAACCCAGAAAACAATGAAGAGCACCCAGCTAAACCAACGGCTTTGCATCTAACTTTTCTCTCGTTTGAAAGATCTCTCTTAAAACGGTTGGTAAGTCTGTGTTTTGCAGAGGGGTGTGGGGGAAAAAGGATTTCTTGGCTGTGGTTGTTTTTAGTTGCAAATTTCTTCCGTTGTCAAAGGTTGGTGTGTTTCTCACTGTGCAGTAAGTCCTCGATGGCTTTATTTCTACCCAGAAACTTTATGGTCTCTGGCTAACTCCAGAAAACTTACACTTTTGTTTTGGATCGAAGGGGCAGAAAATAAGCTTCACTTTCCAAAACCGATTTGAAACCTATTCCAAAACCCTAATTCTGTAAAAAAAAGAAAAAGAAAAAAGCAAGAGCCTTGGGTGTTTTGAATTAAGATGTAAGAGAGGATGTCAAAATATAGTGAGACAGGGCTTTTCTGCCCAAGATTCCTCTAGGAGCAGAACTGAGTTGCCTTCATAACAATAATGGACAGAATCCAAGATGGAGGGGAGGGACCAGTGAAGTTCATCCCAATTTTCCTCCAGCTTTTTAAGAGAGTTTAGAGGTGATTTTGAACACAAAACTTGCTTATGGAGGCTTACCCAAGTTCTCTTCTTAGCCTATCGTAAAGATGCTTTCTGAAGAAGTCCCCCTTTCAGCTTGCTAAGCTACCAGGGAGAGCAGCTTTGAGAAGCTGGGCCGATCAGGTCCCCCTCGGCCTCATTTTGATAACTCCGATGTGATTTAGAAATCGCAAGAAGCTTCAAGATCACAATGCCTGAAACGGGTCCAGTTGAAGCCTGAAGGGCAGCCTCACATAAAATAAACTGAAAGACTCCATTGCCCCCTTCTAGGAGCTAGCCTTAAGGTGGAGCCCGTAAGCAATAGCTCTTGCTTGTTGAAATAGGCCTAACTGTCCAATTTTTTAAAATTTTCCTTCCAGATTTTTGCCAACTTGTAGATCAGTTTGCCCCAAACTGTCACCCTAGTGAAATTTGAGATTGAGAAGGTGAAACGGGATTAGCAGGGCCCAGATGAGTCTGCGACGGAAATTTACTCTTGCCCCCTGTGATGAGAAAGGAGGTGGTCTCTCTCTGACATTAGAGGCTGTGGCAGTGAAGCAGGAAGAGTCACGGTCTGAGAACAAGCTGGGAGGTTTTCCCCTCATAATGAGGGTTCGCGCTGACAGCGGGAAAGAAGAAGCCCTGGACGCTGGCCTCAGTTCACACTGTATAAACTCCCTGGAATTTAGTGCACATCACGGAAGAATTAAAAACCACTTGGGAATCCGAAAAAATCCAACCCCTACCACGTAGGCTCCATCTTAAACGGGGCTCTGTAACCATTTTAAAAACCCCGTCTCTTAGGGTCCCATTCGACTGGGTCGACGCGTGGCTCCGAACCGGAGCGGACCTGTGAAGACCGGAAATATTCCCGGTCCCCTCCCCAACTGGTCGCTACATGAGCGCATCTCGGTCCGACAGGCCCCGGAGGCCGCGGTGTTTGTCGTCGGAATCGTCTGCGGCGGGGTCGTTCTCCTCCCCGGACTCCACGTAGATGGGCCAGTCGCCATCCGGGTCGCCCTTCTCCTGACTCTCTGAGGAGGTTTCCATCTGGCTGAGGTTGACGGGCGCCGAGTCGTCGTGGGTGGTCGTCACGCACGTGCAGCTGTCGCACAAGCCGAATCGCCGCAGGCCCGGCGACAGGCTGCTGGTGAAGGTCCTGCGGCAGCCCTTGCAGATGATTGGCCGGTTGGAGCGGTGGACCTAAAGAGGCAAGTTTCGGGGTCAACCTCGGCCGACATTTTGGCTCCTCTGTCCTCTTGCAGGAGACCACGTTCCACCCACCCGAGCCCAGTCTTTCCCTCTAACGTAAGGCACACCTCAGTCAGTCGGTCGGTCAGTCGTGGCCTGGTGGGTTCGGCCCGGCCCTGGAAGTCAGAAGGACCTGGCTTCTAATTCTGGCTCTGCCACGTGTCTGCTGGGTGACCTCTGGCAAGTCACTTCACTTCTTTGGGTCTCAGTTACCCAAAGTAACTGTAAAATGGCGATTAAGATCGTGAGTCCCACGTGGGACAAAGACTGATTATCTTGTATCCATTCCAGTGTTGGAATAGGTTTCAAATTGGTTTTGGAAAGTGAAGCTTATTTTCTGCCCCTCTGATCCAAATTCAGACCCTGGCACTTGGGAAGTGTTTACCAAATACCATCATTATTGTCATTATTCATTATTAATAATAATGATAATTATATTTGCTAAGTGCTTACTTTATTATTATTATTGTTTACTGGGTGCAGGGCACTACAATAAGCGCTTGAGTGAGTGCAATATAACAGGCACATTCTCCGCCCACAATGACCTCACAGGGGAGGGGGAAACAAACATTAATAGAAATAAATGACAGATAATAAGGCCTCCTCCAAGAGGCTTCCCTAAGTCCTCATTTCCTCTTCTTCCACTCACTCTGCGTCACCCTTGCACTTGAATTTGCTCCCTTTATACATCCCTCCGTCCGCCCCACAGCACTTACGTCCATATCCGTCGTTTATTCATATTAATGTCTGTCTTCCCGTCTAGACCATGAGTTTGTTGTGGGCAGGGAACAGGTCTACCGATCTGTTATACTAAACTCTCCCAAGCATTCAGTACTGTGCTCTGTTTATAGTAAGCGCTCAATAAACATGATTTGATTAATAATGCACGTGAAATCAGAGGCCTGCTTCCCTCATCTCTGTTCCTCACAAATTCCCCATTTCACTAATAATAATAATGTTGGTATTTGTTAAGTGCTTACTATGTGCAAAGCACTGTTCTAAGCACTGGGGTAGATACAAGGTAATCAGGTTGTCCCATGTGAGGCTCACAGTTAATCCCCATATTACAGATAAAGGGACTGAGGCCCAGAGAAGTTAAGTGACTTGCCCACAGTCACACAGCAGACAAGGGGCAGAGCCGGGATTTGAACCCATGACCTCTGACTCCCAAGCCCGGGCTCTTTCCACTGAGCCACGCTGCTATGCCTAGTTCTTCCGCCTCCAACTCCTGGCTCACCCCCTGTAACTTTCTTCCCCTTCAAATCCCCAAGACCTCAGCTCTCTTCATCTTCCCAGTCCTTCGGAACTTCCAGCTCCTCCGGGAGGCTTTCCAGGATGGATGTTTCTTCTCCCCGGGTCACATCCTCCCAACTATCATTTCAGCATTTCTGCACCACCATTGTTATCTCAACCACCCAGAGCACTTTGGCCCATGAAGACTTCAGCCCATCCGATAGGTAAATGATCTTGTCAGATGGTAAACTCTCAGAGGCAGGGATTGCTCTCCCAGCCCCTTATAATGGCTCTGAGGTGACCATATGCTGTTTAATTACTTGTCAGCCTTTCCTAAAAACAAAAGGATCAAACAAACACTTATCATCAGTTTTAACTTACTCCAAAAGGGATGATAAAGGATACACTTCAAATCTCCTTGGGGGGGGGGGGGTCTTTCCTGATTAATCTGGCACATTCCCACCTATTTATCCTTCTTTACTTAAGCACTTGGGTACTCACACCCTCCCTCAGGCCTGTTGTGCGGCCATAAAATATCTTTATACATCATTGCCCGTCTCCCTTGCTTGAGCTCAAGGATCGAGTCTCCAAACTCTACTGGGCTCTCCCAAGCACTTAGTACAGTGCCCTGCCCAGAGTAAGTGCGCAATAAATGTTACTGATTGAAGGACTGACTTAGTTCCAGGCCAATCTAGGATGGTTTGGAGCTCAAGTCGGGGCTGGCTCAGAGCCTCTGCCAATTTTAATGCCCTACCAACCCATCTTCCAGGTCGGTAAACACGATCCTTCCTCAAACCAATGCTAATCCAGTCAGTCCTTTGTCCCCAGAGCTTGGAAACAGGTGTTTAAAATACTGTTGCTCTTCGTCGGTGCTCGAAGAGCAGCAGATAATAATAATAACGGTACTTGTTTAGTGCTTACTATGTGCCAACCACTGTTCGAAGCACTGGGGTAGTTTCAAGTTCATCAGGTTGGCCACAGTCCCTGTCCCGCGTGAGGCTCCCACTCTTCACCCCCATTTGCCAAAGGAGGGAACTGAGGCCCAGAGAAGTGAACCGACTTGACCAAGGTCACCTGGCAGGCATGTGGCCGAGGCAGGATTGGAAACCAGGTCCTTCTGACTCCCAAGCCCGTGCTCTATCTGCTAGGCCACGCTGCTTCTCAGACCCAGGTCCGGCCCCGCCAGTGTTGCCACTTACGCTCAGGGCGTGACTCCGCAGGTGCTCCTGGCGTGTGAACCTCTTGCCGCACGTTTCACAGGGATACGGCCTCTCCCCAGTGTGAGAGCGGATGTGCCGTTTGAGGATTCCCTTCTGTTTGGCCGTGTACGGACAGAACGGGCACTTGTGCAGCTTGATGGGCACCACCAGCACGTCACCTATCGAGAGGAAGTTACAGAACTTAATAAGCGCTTTCTATGTGCCACGCTCTGGTCTGGACGTTGGGCCGAATGCAAAGTAAACCGATCGGATACGTACGGTCCCCGTCCCACCATCTAGGAAGGAGGGAGAACGGATAGCGTATCCTCATTTTGCAGATGAGGAAACGGAGGCACAGAAAGTTAAGTGATGAGCCCAAGGTCCCACTGCAGATGGGATCGGGTCTCCCGACCCCCTCCGTCCCGTGCTCTTTCATTAAGCCCTGCACCTTCCAAAGGAGGAGGACGCTTCAGCCACTTGTGGAAAGGACACCAGTTGCTGGTGATCTGAGACTGGGATTCTAGGTTGGAAGAAGGCAGGGAGACTGCCTACATCTAATACACTTTTAAATACCCTCAAGCAGTTAACCCACCAGGCGTGGCCCCTCTTTCTACTGGGTCAGTACCGCCCTTGTCAAAAGTGTCCCTTTCCAAATAGTAATAATAATGATAATAATACTTGTGGCATTTGTTAAGCGCTTACTATGTGCCAAGCACCATACTCAGCGCTGGGTTAGGTACACAATAATCAGTCCCACATGGGACTTACAGTCTAATGGGGAGGGAAGACAAGTACTGAATTCCCATTTTGCAGATGAGGGAACCGAGGCACAGACAAGTGATCTGCCCACGGTCACCGAGCCGGGATTAGACCCCAGGTCCTCTGACTCCCAGGTCGGTGCTATTTTCCACTAGGCCACGCTGCTTTCCCTCTATAAGACTCCAAGCTAAATCCAATAGAGTTGGAATACTGAGTACTTCACACTATCGCTCTCTTGGCCCGGAAGCTTATAAAAAGAGGATCCTCGAGGGAGAGGAAAAATCGGTCTCATACTGTGATCCTTCTCTACGGCGCTTGCCCAGGCTTGGAAGACTCTGCTGATGGTTCATTGATCTTGGAAAAATCGGGATATGTCAAATTGAAAAAAAAAAATCAGTTAACGGTGTTTATGAGTGCTTCCTGTTGGCAGAACAGTGGACTAAGCATGTAACAGATGGTAATACCACAGCGTTCAGTAGACGTGATCCCAGCCCATGAGGAGCTTACCGTCTACGGGATAATGGGCCGAAGTACAGGTGCCTCTTTGGTGAGATTCTTCGAAGAGAAGGAGGGTTTATGCTGCTGACACTATAAACTAGTTTCTGGCCTCTGCTTGGTCTGGGTTCTAGGGATGATTTTGGAATTACACAAATGGAATCACAGCTGGGCCGCTTTGGCGATATCACCAGACAAAGTTGCTGTGTCTCAGCACACAGTTAAGCTAAATGAGAGGCAGCGTGGACACAGCGCAGGCCTGGACGTCAGAGGACATAGGGTCCAGTCCCGGCTCCGCCATCTGTCTGCTGGGTGACCTCGGGCAAGTTACTTCACTTTTCTGCGCCTTAGTTACCTCATCTGTAAAATGGGGATTAAGACCGTGAGCCCTAGGTGGGATAGGGACTGGGTCCAACTTGATTAGCTTCTATCTATCCCAGGATTTAGTACAGTGCCCGGCACATAGCAAGAGCTTAGCAAACATCATTTAAAAAAAAAAAACCTAAACCATCCTGCGATTAGTATTTTTAAATCAATTCATCTTTGGAAAAGTATTTTTCCACAGCAGCAATTTTGATATCTTACAACAAAATTTTGACATTTGATCCGGTTGCAGGTGAGAGACTGTTTTTCCTGGGACTTCGAGAGACTAAAAGGCACTGAATTGGTGACAAATTTCAGTTGCCCTCTAAGTGGGGCAAAAAAAAAAAGCTCTCAAGTAAAACAGAAACACCACACCGTGGACTGATACAAAATACGAAGGACCATTTTAGCAAATCTGAACAAATCATTGATCCCGTCACTGTCTTTCACATGTTCAGATGTGGCTAGTGATGTCAACAATATGTCTGATGATTAAGACTTGAGTTGATATCCTGGTTTATTCATATTTATGTACTTTCAGTCACACACTCTGCCCTCGGTGAAATTCGCTATCAATGGCATCTTCTTGGAGGACAGAGTATGATCACTCTCTCTCATTATCATGATGACTGTGTGCAGTCTACTGTACTTATTGAGCGCTTACTGTGTGCAGAGCACTATACTAAACACTCGGGAGAGTACAATATAACAGCGAGCTATATATGCATACCTTCGAAGGTTAAAGTGCATAAAATGAAAAACAGAGACCCTTCTTTCTGCTTGAATTTACAATGTTCTTTCCTCGTAATGAAGGGACAGCAGCCACTAATTTCACTTGCTAGGATCTAGTCTAGTTTTGTTTTCCGTTTTTTATGATATTTAAGCGCTTGCTATGTGCCAGACACTGTACTAAACACTGGGGTAGATTCATTCATTCATTCAATCACATTTATTGAGCTCTTACCGTGTGCCAAATACTGTACTAAGTGCTTGGGAGAGTACAATATAACAATAAAAAGACACATTCCCTTCCATCAACAAAACAAGCTATCCCACATAGAGCTTACAAAGTACTGTCCGGGAAACGTCAGCAACACCAAATGAGCAAGAAGTCGTCTCCTACCGCCGTGACGCCCAAGACCTACCCAACTGGGCAAAGTCCTCGGGCGGCTCAGACGGCCTCACCTGCGTCCTCTCCGTACCAATCCGTTTGGACGTCCATCACCGAGCTCACGGCCACCCCCGGGTCCTCCGGGCCCCGGGAAAGCTGGTGGGCCACGTCGTCTTTCCTCGGGGCAGCCCCGTGGCGCAGCAGGGCCTCCAGAAACTGTTTCATGTGATAGTTATTGCAGGCCACGTCCACCGCCTGGCCAGAGGGGAGTCCCTCCTCCACCACCTGCTCCAGGGACAGCGGGGCGGGGTACGGCAGCTGGAGCCGCTCCCCACCCTCCCCTTCCCCTTCCGAGTCCAATTCGACTTTGGGTTCCACCCCTATGGACGGAGCGGGGAGGGCGCCGGCGGGACCGCAGCCGAGGGGGTCTCCGGCCACCGGGTCCGGGGGCCGACCGCCGCCGGCATAGTCGGCACACGGAGGATCCCTCTGACGGTCGGAAATCTCCTCCCCGTCCGGGGACGGGGAGATGGAAACGGGACAAAGGCCCTTGGGGCCAGAGAAGGGACCGTCCCTGACCAAAGCGGAGCTCTCGCCGTCGGACTGGTGAGACGAGGCGGCGGCCATGGCGGCGGCCGCGGCCGCTTCTTTCTCTATCTTCCGGCAGATATCCAGCGACGACCTGATGTACGTCTTGCAGAAGTTGACCACGTCGGTCATCTGCAGGTAGCTCGCTGCGGACATCACCTCGATCACGTTCTCCCCGCACAGATCCAGCTTCCCAGAGTAGAGGAAATCCAAGATGGTGGAGAAGGCCTCCGAGGTCACGATGTCCAGAGAGGCGGTGCTGTGCCGCCCGCTGTCTTGAATGTAGTGAATCAGCAGGGCCCGGAAGTAGCCGCTGTTGGCGAACAAAATATTCCTGTGGGCTTTGAAGGTCCTCCCTTCCACGATGATGCTGCAGTCACAGAAAAAGTCCCTCTTGCGTTGCTCGTTCAGCTCCCCCAAGAGCTTGGCGTAATACGACTGCATCTCCATTTCTGCTCCGCCTCGGTGGAGCTGCCTGTGGTCTCTGACGGGGAAATCCCGGGACAAAAAAGGGATTCCATTTACTTCCAAAGACAATTGTAAACATTCCTCTTTTTTTTTTAATAGCATCTATTTGGCGCTTACTGTGTGCCACGCAAGCGCTGGAGTAGATAACAGCTAATCAGGTTAGACACAGTCCACGTTCCCATCATGGGGCTCCCAGCCTTAATTCCCACTTTACAGGATGAGGTAACTGAGGCCCAGGGAATTGAAGTGACTTACCCAAGGTCATACGGCAGGCAGATCGCGGAGATGGGATCGGAACCCAGATGCTTCTGACTCCCAGGCCGGTTCTCTGAGCTCCTTTTCTACAGCACCGTGAGGAGGGGGTCCCTCTCCGAACCTCGCATTTGTCCGCCTTCATTAGACACCCGATTCTCCAGTAAAACTGGCTAGGACTTTGGCCAGATCAGCAAATCCTTGGAGAAGCAGCGTGCCCTAGTGGGCAGCGCAACGACCTGGGAGTCAAAGGAGCTGGGTTCAAATCCCAGCTCTGCCACTTTTCCGTGCTGTCACCTTGGGCAAGTCACTTTACCGGGCCAGTTTCCTCTTCTGTAAAACGGAGGTTAATTCCTTGCTGCTTAGACTGGGAGGCCTCTGTGGAACAGAGATGGTATTTGACCTCTTTATCGTGTATCTGCCACAAATTCATTCAATAGTATTTATTGAGCGCTTACTATGTGCAGAGCACTGTACTAAGCGCTTGGAATGAACAAATCGGCAACAGATAGAGAGAGTCCCTGCCGTTTGATGGGTTTACAGTCTAATCCGGGGAGACAGACAGACAAGAACAATGGCAATAAAGTTGGGGAGGGTGCTTGGGGCAGAGATAGCAATAATAATAACAATAACAATTACTATTTTCACTGTACTTGTTAAGGGCTTACCATGTGCCAGGCACTGTCCCAAGAACTGGGATAGATTCGAGCTAATCAGGTTGGACAGAGTCCCTGTCCCACGTGGGGCTCACAGTCTTAATCCCCATTTTACAGAAGAGGTAACTGAGGCCCTGAGAAGTGAAGTGACTTACCCAAGGTCACACAGCAGACAAGTGGCAGAGCTGGGAGGGAAGTAACAGGGTGGGAATCAGACACGGTTCTTTGCCTTGGGGTGACGGGTGGTACACAGTATAAAAAGGGCTAAACAAATATCACCATTAGTTCATCTGAAGGTCCACCATCTCCCGGGTCAAGGCCAGAAACAAGAAGCGAAAGGGTCCAAGATGGTGGTGGTGTACAGTCCCCTTCCTTGTCAGCCTTGGAAGATGCTCAGCCCACTAGCCTGGCATCAAGGTCCCGTCTCAGATCAATCAATGGTATTTATTGAGCGCTCACTTTTTGCAGAGCACTGTACTAAGCACTCGGGAGAGGTCCCTACACCCAAGTCGGTTGGCAGGTATACCTGCCCCCAGCGAGCTCCAGGTCGGGGCACTGACACGGAAGGGGCACCGGCTGTGTGTCTCTGGGCAAGTCACTTCAATTCTCCGGGACTCAGTGACCTCATCTGTAAAATGGGGATGAAGACTGTGAGCCCCACGTGGGACAACCTGATTATCTTGTATCTACCCCAGTGTTTAGAACAGTGCTTGGCACATAGTAGCACTTAATAAATGCCATCATCATCATCATGTGCCAGGCACTGTACTAAGCGCTGGGGTGGATACAAGCAAATCGAGGCGGACACAAGTCCCTGTTCCCCGTGGGGCTCATGGTCTCTATCCCCATTTGACAGATGTCAGAGTCAGAGGTCGTGGGTTCTAATCCCGGATCCACCACTTGTCTGCTGTGTGACCTTGGGCAAGTCACTTTACTTCTCTGTGCCTCAGTGACCTCATCTGTAAATGTGGCTCAGTGGAAAGAACAGGGGCTTGGGAATCAGAGGTCATAGGTTCGAATCCCGGCTCTGCCACCTGGCAGCTGTGTGACTGTGGTCAAGTCACTTTACTTCTCTGTGCCTCAATTACCTCATCTGTAAAATGGGGATGAAGACTGTGAGCCCCACGTGGGACAACCTGATGACCCTCTATCTACCCCAGTGCTTAGAACAGTGCTCTGCCCATAGTAAGCGCTTAACAAATATCATCATTATTATTGAAAATGGGGATTAAAAAACGTGAGCCCCACGCAGGACAACCTGATTACCCTGGATCTACCCCAGCGCTTAGAACAGTGCTCTGCACCTAGTAAGCGCTTAACAAATACCAACATTATTATCATTATTATTAAAAATGGGGATTCAAAACCGTGAACCCCACGTGGGACAATCTGACTACCCTGTATCTCCCCCAGCGCTTAGAACAGTGCTCTGCACCTAGTAAGTGCTTAACAAATACCAACATTATAATTATTATTAAAAATGGGGATTCAAAACCGCGAACCCCACGTGGGACCATCTGACTACCCTCTACCTCTCCCAGCGCTTAGAACAGTGCTCTGCACCTAATAAGCACTTAACAAATACCAACATTATTATTATTATTATTAAAAATGGGGATTAAAAACTGTGAGGCCCACGTGGGACCATCTGACTACCCTGTATCTCCCCCAGCGCTTAGAACAGTGCTCTGTACCTAGTAGGCGCTTAACAAATACCATCATTATTAACAAAGACCACCATGATGATGCTGATGCAGCTGCTGCTGACCTTCTGAACCCAGGACTGGAGCCCCTGCCCTCCCCCGTGGTGGGATCTCGCCCCCGCCCCCGGCAGCTCCGCCCGAAGGGGCGTCGTCGAGGCCTCTCACCTTGCAGCCGCGCCGCTCCCGGCCCCCCTCCTCCTCCCCGCGGGGGAGCGACGGCCCGGCCGACCAATCACAGGGCTCCCTGGCCCGGCGGGGGGCGGGGCCTCCGCCTCGCCCGCTTGGCCCGCTGGGAGTTGTAGTTCACGCCTCCTCGCCTGGCGGGGGGACGAGGCGGGGGAAGAACTACAAGTCGGGGGGGGGGGAGGGGGCCGCAAGGTCCGCTGGGAGTTGTAGTTCGCGCCCTTCGCCTGGCGGGGGACGAGGCGGGGGTAGAACTACAAGTCCCAGGGGGCCCAGGGGGCCGCAAGGCCCGCTGGGAGTTGCAGTTCGCGCCCTTCGCCTTTAGGGGGAGGAGTCGGGGTTAGAACTACAAATCCCGCCGCCTGCGCTCCGCATTCATTCATCCATCCATTCATTCATTCACTCCATCGTATTTATTGAGCGCTTACTCTACGTCTACGATTCTGTTTATCTTGATGATACTGACGCCTACTTGTTTTGTTTTGTTCTGCTTTGCTGTCTCCCCCGTTTGATAATAATAATAATAATGTTGGTATTTGTTATGCGGTTACTGTGTGCAGAGCACTGTTCTAAGCGCTGAGGGAGATACAGGGTCATCAGGTTGTCCCACGTGAGGCTCACAGTCTTCATCCCCATTTGACAGGTGAGGGAACTGAGGCCCAGAGAAGTGAAGTGACTTGCCCACAGTCTTAATCCCCATTTTACAGATGAGGTCACTGAGGCCCAGAGAAGTGAAGTGACTCGCCCACAGTCACACAGCTGACAAGTGGCAGAGCGGGATTCGAACCCATGACCTCTGACTCCCAAGCCTGGGCTCTTTCCACTGAGCCACGCTGCACATACTCTGTATCTACGATTCTATTTATCTTGATGACACTGATGCCAGGCTACTGTTTTGTTTTGCTCAGTTTTGTTTTGCTCAGCTTTGTTTTGCCGTCTCCCCCGTTTAATAATAATAATAATAATGTTGGTATTTGTTAAGCGCTTACTCTATGCCAAGCACTGTTCTAAGCTCTGGGGGAGATACGAGGTCATCAGGTTGTCCCCCGTGGGGCTCACAGTCTTCATCCCCCTTTTACAGATGAGGGAACTGAGGCCCAGAGAAGTGAAGTGAATTGCCCAAAGTCACACAGCTGACAAACGGCAGAGTCGGGCTTAGTTTAGACTGGGAGCCCGTTGTTGGGCAGGGATGGTCTCTATCTGTGGCCCAATTGTCCATTCCAAGTGCTTAGTCCAGTGCTCTGCACACAGTAAGCGCTCAATAAGTACCATTGAATGAATGAATGTGCAGAGCAGAGATCCCTCCTCTGCAGCCCACTGATCCCCAAGGGGTACCTGGGATTTTCCTGGGATTTTCCTGGGATACCACTGCTTGGGAGTCAGAGGTCATGGGTTCTAATCCCACCTCCTCCACTTCTCAGCTGTGTGACTTTGGGCGAGTCACTTCACTAGGGCTCAATTGCCTCGCCTGTAAAATGGTGATGAAGACTGTGAGCCCTACCTGGGACAACCTGATAACCTGGTATCGCCCCCAGCACAGTGCTTGGGACATAGTAAGCGCTTAACAAATACCATTATTATTATTATTGTCCCACGAGCCCCGGACACTTTGCGAGCATTCCTGCAGCCTCGTAAATTAATATAGCCGGAGCCAAAGTTGCCAATACCAACTCCTCCGTCTCTGAGAGCCCTGTTTCTTTGGTTTTGTTTTTTTTATGGTATTTGTTAAGCGCTTACTATGAGCTAGGCACTATACTAAGTGATGGAGTAGATAATACTAAGTGATAGAGTAGATACAAGATAATTAGTTTGGATGCAGTCCATATCCCACCTGGGGCTCACAGTCTTAACCCCCATTTTACAGAAGAGGGACCTGAGGCACAGAGAAATTCAATTCATTCAGTAGTATTTATTGAGCGCTTACTATGTGCAGAGCACTGTACTGAGAGCTTGGAATGTACAATTTGGCAACAGATAGAGACCATCCCTGCCCAATGATGGGCTCACAGTCTAATCGGGGGGAGAAATGAAGTGACTTTCCTGAGGTCACATAGCAGATAAGTGGCGGAGCCGGAAGTAGAACACAATTCCTTCTGACTCTCAGACCCGTATCCTATCCACCGGGCCATGCTACTTCTTATAATAATAACAATGTTGGTATTAGTTAAGCGCTTACTATGTGCAGAGCACCGTTCTAAGCGCTGGGGTAGATACAGGGTGAGCAGGTTGTCCCACGTGAGGCTCACAGTTAATCCCCATTTTACAGATGAGGTAAATGAGGCCCAGAGAAGTGAAGTGACTTGCCCACAGTCACACAGCTGCCAAGTGGCAGAGCTGGGATTCGAACCCATGACCTCTGACTCCCAAGCCCAGGCTCTTTCCACTGACCCACGCTGCTTCTTATGTTCCAAAAGTGGCCAAGAGGCCCCTTGTGTATGTGTGTTCCAAATCATAATTTAGATTATTACTGTACCTGAAGTCACCATGTGGTTTCTGCAGCTTTACCAGACTCCGCTCTTTCATTCATTCGATCTCATTTATTGAACGCTTACTGGGTGCGGAACGCTGTACCTAGCTCTTGGGAAAGTGCGATATAATAAAGAGACGCATTCCCTCCCCACAACGAACTTACAGTCTAGTCCTTCGTGTGAGGAATTAACCCCACTGTTCCCCACTCTCGGCACCCCATCATTACGCCCGCCAGTAATCATTCCTGACCAAGCTCCCTAGAGCCACGGAGGGGAATCTGCCCTTTGACCCTGACTGCTTTGAGGCCAGGGCGGAGGGCAAGTACGAGGCGCTGAGGCCTTGCAAACAGCAGCTACCACCTCCTTCTAATGAGCCCCCTCCAAGCCGGAGCCTTGGAAACGGAGGCCGCTCGTCAGGGAAACTGACGGGCAGATGGGGTGGCACGGGCACACACTGGCACCCATCTGCCCGCTTCTGTTACTCCGGGCCCGTTAGCCAACCAAGCTGGAGGCTCTGAAAGAAAGCTACAGGCTGTGGGAAGTCCCCGGGAGACGAGGCTGCCTCCGGTCGAGGCGAGCAGGATGCTCAGCTTGAGTGGGAAGAAAGGATTCAGCCCCGGGGGGGCAAAGAGGGGACCAGGAACAGAACAGAATTGGAGGAGCAGAGTGGGTGAAGGTGGTCCCACCACTAAGAAATCAGGGAGACTTCATTCACCCCCCTTCCAGCCCCACAGCACTTATAATAATGATGGTATTTATTAAGCGCTTACTGCGTGCCAGGTACCATCTGTCATTTATTTATTTATATTAATGTCGGTCTCCCCCTCTGGACTGTAAGGTCCTTGTGGGCAGGGAACGGGTCTGTTATTGCTATACTGTACTCTCTCAGGCATTTAGTAATCAGTCGTATTTATTGAGCACACAGGGAGTCAGATGGTCTTTTCCCTCCAGGAGTCAAAATTTTTTTGTTGTTCTTTTTTTTTAAACCGACATGAACCTGTTGTTTACGGAATCCCATGAGGAAGCACCGGTAACGCTTGAGATGGGATCGTATTTCTAAAATAATTTTTCTACATGTCTCCCCACTCCTCAGAAAACTGGTTGCCCATCCATTGCCAAATGAAGAAGCCACTCCTCACCCTTGGCTTTAAGACATTCACTCAGCTCTCTCTCTTATTTAATAATGATAGCTTTTGTTAAGCGCTTACTATATGCCAAGCACTGTTCTAAGCACTGGGGAGATACAAGGTAATCAAGTTGTCCCATGTGGGGCTCGCAATTTCCTATCTTTGCTCCGCTCCAAACACAACAGAACCCGCACACACCACTCCTATAACGCCAACCAACTCATTATGCCTCCATTTCAGTGTCACCCAGCAGTCGGGATTAGACTCCAAGTCCTCTGGGTGCCAGGCCCCATTTGATATTCTTAAAGCACACTGGCAATTCCTATTTAATGGAGAAGCGGCGTGACCTAGTGGAAAAAACATGGGCCTAGGAGTCAGAAAACCTGGGTTGTAATCCCATCTCTGCCCCTCGCCCGCTCTGTGATCTTGGATAATTCATTTTACTCCTCTGTACCTCGAGCTCGTCCATCTCGCCACCGGCCCCTCACCCCCATCCTGCCTCTGGAACTCCCACCTCCTTCATATCTGACCGTCACTCTTCCCCTCCTTCAAAGCCTTATTAAAAGCTCATCTCCTCCAAGAAGCCTTCCCTGACTAAACACACCTTTCCTCTTCTCCCTCTCCCTTCTGCATCTCCTTTGAACTTGGATTTGTTCTCTTTATTCATCCCTCCTACTTAGACTGTAGCGCTTAGATTAAGACAGTGAACCCCAACGTGGGACAGGGACCGTGTCCAACCTGATTTGCTCGTATTCACCCCAGCGCTGAGTACAGTGCCTTGCACATAGTAAACCCTTAACAAATACCATCATTATTCAATATTATCATTAACAGTGGTTGACACAGGGCCAGTGCTTAATGAATATCATAAAGAAATGAAGAACGCCTTCTTCTCTGGAGGCCATCTTGTCCATCTTCCTGCTGGAAGGTGGGAATGTGCTTGCCCACAGCCCAGATAGATGGGAGGGATCTAGAGAAGCAGCGTGGCTCAGTGGAAAGAGCCCGGGCTTGGGAGTCAGAGGTCATGGGTTCGAATCCCGGCTCTGCCACTTGTCAGCTGTGGGACTGTGGGCAAGTCACTTCACTTCTCTGGACCTCAGTTCCCTCATCTGTAAAATGGGGATTAGGACTGTGAGCCCCACGTGGGACAGCCTGATTCCCCTGTGTCTACCCCAGCGCTTACAACAGTGCTCTGCACATAGTAAGCGCTTAACAAATACCAACATTATTATAATTATAATATTATAATTATATAATTATATATATTATATAAATATTATAATTATAAATATATAAATATAATTATATATGATTATAATATAATTATAATTATATAATTATAATACCAACATTGGTATTATCAAGTTCCCCAAAAAACTACCATGATCTCTCTCAGCTGTTCCCAGGAGAGGGGAAGTTCTTTCTGCTGTCTGACCTCTACGCACATAGGAAGCGCTCAATAAATACTACTAAACGAATAAATCTTTCCTGCTGCAACTGAAACCCATTTCTTCCTCTAATAATGATGGTATTTGTTAAGCGGTTACTATGTGCAGCGTGGCGCAGTGGAAAGAGCATGGGCTTTGGAGTCAGGGCTTGTGAGTTCGAATCCCAGCTCTGCCACTTGTCAGCTGTGTGACTGTGGGCAAGTCACTTAACTTCTCTGTGCCTCAGTTCCCTCATCTGTAAAATGGGGATTAAGACTGTGAGCCCCACGCGGGACAACCTGATTCCCCTGTGTCTACCCCAGCGCTTAGAACAGTGCTCTGCACATAGTAAGCGCTTAACAAATACCAACATTATTATTATTATGTGGCAAGCACTCGGTGCGGTTCTGGGGTGGATCGAAGCAAATCAGGTTGGACACAGTCCCCATGGGGGGGGGAATCCCAGTTTCAATTCCCATTTTACAGATGAGGTAACTGAGGTCCAGAGAACTTACCAGAGAGACTTGCCCAGGGTCCAATCTTTCTAACTGCCAGGACACTGGGCAAGTCACTTAGAGAAGCACTGGGGCTAAGTAGAAAGGGCCTGGGGTTGGGAGTCAGAGGTCATGGGTTCTAATCCCGACTCCACCGCTTGTCAACTGTGTGACTTTGGGCGGGTCACTTCACTTCTCTGTGCCTCAGTTACCTTATCTGTAAAATGGGGATTAACTGTGAGCCTCACGTGGGACAACTGATGACCCTGTATCTCCCCCAGCGCTTAGAACAGTGCTCGGCACGTAGTAAGCGCTTAACAAATACCAACATTATTATTATTCTCTGGGCCTCAGTTCCCTCATCTGTCAAATGGGGATGAAGACTGGGAGCCCCACGTGGGACAACCTGATCACCTTGTATCTCCCCAGCGCTTAGAACAGTGCTTTGCACATAGTAAGCGCTTAACAAACACCAACATTATTACTTCACCTCACTGGGCCTCAGTTACCTCATCTGTAAAAAATGAGAATTAAGAGTGTGAACCCCATGTGGGACAGGGACCGTGTCCAACCTGATGAACTTCGACCACCCCAACGCTTAGAACAGTGCTTGGCACATCGTAAGCGCCGAATAGGTTCCCTAATTAATTAATTAAACTTCGATTCTGCAGCCTCCAGTTTGCCCCCCCCCCCCACATCCCCTGGCGCTCCGGCCCGGTGGCGCCCTCTAGTGTCCTCATCCTCCGTCGCTCGGCGCTGCTGAGCCCGGGGGACTTTTGCCCCTCCGCGGCCGCCGTAGAAAGAACAGCAAGCTTGCGGGAGCCGTCGGTTGTGGCGAGGGTGAAACAGCCGGGAACGAGCGTTCGTGTTCCTGCGCATGCGCACACCCGGGGGCGGTGATCAAAAGGAGGGCGGAGCCTGTGATAGACGGAGGGAGAGGGCGGGGGCTGTGATGGACGGAGGGTGTGGGCGGGGGCTGTGAAAGACGGACGGTGTGGGCGGGGCCTATGGTAGGCGGAGGTTGTGATAGGCGGAGGGTGTGGGCGGGGACTGTGATTGGCGGGGACCTGTTGTGGGGGGGGAAGTGGGCGGGGCCTGCGATAGGCAGAGCGTGTGGGCGGGGCCTACGATAGGTTGGAGGAGTGGGCGAGGGCTGTGATAGGCGGAGAGTGTGGGCGGGGGCTGTGATTGGCGGAGGGTGTGGGCGGGGCCTGTGATTGGCGGAGGGTGCGGGCGGGACCTATTGTGCGGGGAGTGGGCGGGACCTGTGATAGGCAGAGGGTGTGGGCGGGGCCTGCGTTAGGTGGGGGGTGGGCGAGGACTGTGAATGGCCGATGGCGTGTGGGCGGGGCCTGTGATTGGCGGAGGGTGTGGGCGGGACCTACGATAGGTGGGGGGTGGGCGAGGGCTGTGATAGGGGGAGGGGGTGGGCGGGGGCCTGTGATTGGCGGAGGGTGTGGGCGGGGGTCTGTGATTGGCAGGGGGTGGGCGGGGTCCGTGGTAGGCGGAGGGTGCGGGCGGGGCCGCGGGGGGAGTCAAAGGTCAGTAAATAGTGGTGATGTGATGCGGGCAAGATGGCGGCCGGGTGAGCAGCGCAGTGGGTCGCGCAGGCGGGCGGGCCATCGGTCGAAGGAGACGGCGCGGGGAGGGAGAGGGAGGGAGAGGGAGGCAGGCAGGCAGGCAGGCAGGCAGGACGGGGAAGGGGCTGCAGAACCTCCTCCTCCTCCTCCATCATCATCATCAGGGTATTTGTTAAGCGCTTACTCTGTGCCAAGCACTGCCCTAAGCGCTGGATACAGGGTCACCAGCGGGCCCCCGCCCTTCATCCCCATTTTCCAGAGGAGATCACTGAGGCCCGGAGACATTCATTCATTCCGTCCTCTTTACGGAGCGCTCACTGTAATCGTCATCATGATTGTGGGTATTTGCTAAGCGCTTCCTATGTGCCGAGCACCGTTCTAAGCGCTGGGGGAGATCCAGGGGCATCAGGTGGGCCCGCGGGAGGCTCCCAGTCTTCATCCCCACTGGACAGAGGAGGGAACTGAGGCACAGAGAATAATAATAACGGTGGTATTTGTTAAGCGCTTACTAGGTGCAGAGCACTGTTCTAAGCGCTGGGGGAGATACAGGGGAATCAGATTGTCCCACGTGAGGCTCACAGTCTTAATCCCCATTTTACAGATGAGGGAACTGAGGCACAGAGAAGTGAAGTGACCTGCCCACAGTCAGACAGGTGGCAGAGTCGGGATTCGAACCCAGGACCTAGAGAAGTGAAGTGGCTTGCCCACAGTCCCCTAGCTGATAAGTGGCAGAGTGGGGATTCAAACCCATGACCTCTGACTCCCAAGCCCGGGCTCTTGCCACTGAGCCATGCTGGTTCAGGCCCCCGACCTTCATCCCCATTTTCCAGAGGAGGTTACTGAGGCCCAGAGAAGTTCATATGGAGCGCTCACTATGTGCAGAGCACTGCACCCAGCATCCCTGCCCACTGACAGGTTCACAATCTAAACGAACTGAAGCGACTCGCCCCAAGTCCCACACAGCTGACAGGGGAGGGTGCCGGGATTAATAATAATAATGTTGGTATTTGTTAAGCGCTTACTATGTGCAGAGCACTGTTCTAAGCGCTGAGGTAGATACAGGGTCATCAGGTTGCCCCACGAGAGGCTCACAGTTAATCCCCATTTTCCAGATGAGGACACTGAGGCCAGAGAAGTTTCTTGCCCACAGTCACATAGCTGACAAGTGGCAGAACCGGGATTCGAAGCCATGACCTGTGACTCCCAAGCCCGGGCTCTTCCCCCTCAAAAATTTACCTGGGATTCAATTAGCTGGGAAACCGTTTCCAAACACCGCCTCTCAAACTCTTTCCAAACACCGCCGCTCCAGCAAAGCGCAACGAGGAGACCAAAGAGGGGCGAGCCCAAACGTTTTTGGCAAAGTCTCGGCCCTCGGCGACGCTTTGGTGACCGCGTCCGTCGGCCGCGGGTCCCACGCTGTCCGTCTACAGCGCGAAATGCACATTTTCAGCCTGATGTGTTTGTCCTGTCACAGGGAAGATGGAGGCTGGTGGAGAAGCTGGCTGCAACAAAGCTACCAAACTGTTAAGGAGAAGGTAAGCACGGGGTGAAGGGACCCGGGGTCGGGTGGTTTTCTTTCCCTCGGCTGGGCCTCTCCTTCCCCCGCGGCACGGTGGATCTGAGGTTCGGCTGCTTTACCTGTTTTACTCGTCGCGCTTTGCTGGAGCGGCGGCGTTTGGAAACTGTATGAGAGGCGGTGTTGGGAAACAGTTTCCCAGCTCATTGAATCCCAGGTAAATTGGTGAAAAGCAATCCTTTCCAGCTGCTGGGAAGTTAATTATTGTTTAGATAGCGCCAGAGATGCATGTCATAGTGGATGCTCATTAAAGACAGGTAAGACAGGTCTAAGCCCTGGCGGGATGCTCAAGAATGTTCTTGAAGCCGCCAAAGTGATGGTCTGCCACAGTTTTGACTTCTTTACTGATTTCTTTTTATGGCATCTGGGAAGCGCTTACTATGTGCCAGGCACTAAGCGTTGGACTAGGTACAAGAGAGAAGGAGCGTGGCTCAGTGGAACGAGCCCGGGCTTAGGAGTCAGAGGTCATGGGTTCCGATCCCGGCTCCGCCACCCGGTCAGCTGTGTGACTTTGGGCGACTCACTTAACTTCTCAGGGCCTCAGTTACCTCAAAGGGGATTAAGACTGTGAGCCCCACATGGGACAACCTGATTAGCCTGTACCTATCCCAGCGCTTAGAACAGTGCTCAGCACATAGTAAGCGCTTAACAAATACCAACATTAGTAGTAGTAGTACAAGCTAATCATTTTGGACCCAGTCCGGAGGAGGAGAAGTGAGTTGCCCCAGGTCGCACAGTAGAAAAGTGGCAGAGTCGGAAGTAGAACTCAAGTCCTTCTGACTCCCGGGCTCGGGCTTTACCCACTGAATAATAATGTTGGTATTTGTTAAGCGCTTACTATGTGCAGAGCACTGTTCTAAGCGCTGGGGTAGACACAGGGGAATCAGGTTGTCCCACGTGGGGCTCACAGTCTTAATCCCCATTTTACAGATGAGGTAACTGAGGCACAGAGAAGTGAAGTGACTTGCCCACAGTCCCACAGCTGACAAGTGGCAGAGCTGGGATTCGAACTCATGACCTCTGACTCCAAAGCAGCCCATGCTCTTTCCACTGGGCCACGCTGCACTGAATGATTTCAGCAGATTGTGGTTGGCCTGGTAAAGTTGAATAGATCTCCCCTTTCCTGAACCTGTGGTCGATCAGCTTCTGTGTGAAACTTTCTCACTCCAGATTCCACTTCTGATGACTTTGTGAGTTTTTAGAAAGGGCATCGGACAGTCCGAGGAGGCTAACTCTCGGCCTCCTGTGGAAGGAGCCGAAGGAGCGATTGAAGTAGCTTTTGGCCCGTTTCCTGGAGGTTGAGTTGGAAGAGTCACGGTTTTGCCGGTCGAGGAATCCTGAAGCTGGAAGGAACGTTAGGAGGTCGTCCGGCCCGGCCCCTGCCTCCGGCTGGTGAATGTCTGAATCAGCCGGGGCAGAACTCCGAGGAGGGAGATTCCACAGCCTCCCTCGGGAACGCGTTCCAGCGTCCGCTCATCCTGTTCTTCAGGAACTTCTTCCCTTTCCCTCAGTCCATCAGCATGCGAAGCGGCGTGGCTCAGTGGAAGGAGCCCGGGCTCGGGAGTCAGAGGTCATGGGTTCTAATCCCGGCTCCGCCACTTAGCTGTGTGACCTTGGGCAAGTCACTTGACTTCTCTGTGCCTCAGTGCCCTCATCTGTCAAATGGGGATTAAGACTGTGAGCCCCACGCGGGACCACCTGATTACCTTGAACAGTGCTTGGCACATAGTAGGCACTGAACAAATACCATCCCTATTATTATTATTATCAGCCTGTATTAACCACCAATCAAAGCAGTGGGAACTGAGGAGCAAGCAAGACTTGCCCTCAAGCAGCGTACTGGGGGAGGGAGAACTTCACAGTGATGATGATTACAGTATTTAAGTTTTCACTATGTGCCACACACTGTTCTAAGCACTGGGTGGATCCAAAGTTACCAGGTGGGACACAGTCCCTTACCTGCGTGGGACTCACGGTCTAGGTAGGAAAGAGTAGGATTTAATCTCCACATTACAGATGAGGAAGCTGAAGCCCAGAGAAGTGAAGTGACTTGCTTGGGGCGCACAGTAGACAAGTGGCAGAGCTGGGATTAGAACCCAGATCCTCTGGCTCCCGGGCCCGGACTCTTTCTACTAGACCACGCTGCCTCCCGTATCATCAGTCTACAAAAGATGACCCTCCCCACCCACAACTCTCCTTTGTGGTAATTTGAGCCAATTTCCTCATGCCTGAGTCTTGAAAAACACATGATCACGTGTGGCTGGTAAAGCCCTCCGATAAAACCTCTTCAGAGTTTCTGCCCTCCCGGTCCCCGCCCCTTCCCTGTCACCCGTGCCCCGTTTTCACCCCCTCGCTCAGGACATCTCGGGAGTCCCCCGTAAAACATCTCCGATAGTTCACCTTCACAGAGTTCAACTCCCCCCCACCCCGGTGTGCCATAAATTCCCCCTCTAGACTGTGAGCTCCTTGTGGGCGGGAGATGTGTCTCTTTGTTGTTATGTTGTACTCTCCCAAGCGCCTAGTACAATGTTTGGCACCCAGTGAACACTCGAGAAATACGACCGATCGAATAAATGGGCCTGGTTTTCCATCCGTCTCATCCACACTTGGCTCCGAGCCTGAGGTGCCTGAGGTTGACAACCGGTGGTCAAGTCCCGGAGAATAAGTGGGGGTCCCAGAGAATAATCGGGGGAGTGAGTGGGAAAGACTCCAGAGTGCGGTGAGGGGTTTGCGGGGGCTCGGGGAGGGTCTGGCCACCGGTCCGCGGGGAAAGGGCCGGGGGGACTCACAGAAGCATCTCTCCGTGAAGTCCACAGAGGCGTTGGAGTTCATGAAGCGGGACCTGACAGAGTTCACCCAGGTGGTACAACATGACACGGCCTGTACGATCGCCGCCACGGCCAGCGTGGTCAAGGAGAAACTGGCCGTGAGTATCCTCGGCCCTTCGCCGGCCCGACGGCGGCTCTCCTTGGGGGTGGGGGGAGAAGAGAGGAAGAGAGACAGACACACCCCGGGGAGCCAAGCGAAACCGAAGCCGGCAGCTCGGGCAACTCTGAAACTCAACTTCTCGATTCCTTGCCATCTGATTATTTTTGCTCTGCGGCCTTTTGCTGCTCTTTTTCTCTGGTTTGTTTCCTCCTGCTGATGCTCACTCAGTAGTATTTTGAATACTAAGCGCTTGGGAGAGTACAGTATAACAATGAAAAGACACTTTCCCTACCTACACTGAGCTTCCGGATATACGTATAAAATTACAGATATGTACGTAAGCGATGTGATAACAGTCATGATAAAATAGTAATAATAATAATAACTGTGGTATCTGTTAGGTGCTTTATAGGTGCCAAGCACTGTGCTTAATGTTGGGGGTAGATCCAGTGTGATCAGATCAGACGCAATCACTCTCCGACATGAGGCACAGACGAGTTAAGTGGCTTGCCCAAGGTGACACAGCAAGCAAGTGTGGAGCTAAGATTAGAAGCCAGATCTCCTGACCCTCAGCCCCTTCCAGGTCAAACAGCAGGCAAGTGGCCGAGCTGGGATTAGAACCCAGGTTCTTTGACGCCTTGGGCCCGTGATCTTTCGACTAGGCCACGGTTCTTCTCATGAGAACGTCACGACCTTTATCCTCCAATAGCTTACAATCAGGCCGGGGAGAAAGACAGTGAAATCAATTACAGACTATTTATGATACCTCCCAGAACCCCAAGTTGAAATTAGTGTGTAAACTCTGCCACCCCTTCTCCATCCTCTCCTTCTCCATCCCCCTCGCCCCCCGAGAAGACGGAAGGTTCTTCGGGGGCGACGGAGAAGATGAAGAAGGGCCTGTCTGACTTCCTCGGCGTCATCTCGGACACCTTCGCCCCGTCGCCGGACAAGACCGTCGACTGTGACGTCATCACCCTGATGGGCACCCCTTCCGGGACGGCCGAGCCGTACGACAGCACCAAGGTGAGCGGCCGGTGGCCCCTAGCGGGACCCCACCACACCCCGGAACGCCCTCGCCTCACGGTCTCTGCCGAGGAATCTCACCTTCCCTCCCTTCCTCCCTCCCTCCCGTGTTTCCGCCGCAGGCCCGTCTCTACAGTCTGCAGTCGGACCCTGCCACCTATTGCAACGAGCCAGACGGTGAGATGTCAGGCCCGTGGCGGGAGGCACGGGGGCCTGAGGGCTGACTTTGGGATTTGGGGTATAAAGGGGGCCCTTTGTGGGGAGCAAGAGCCGTCTGACAGCTGTTCGGGAGACGAAGGAGCAAGGGCTGTGCCGAAAGCAGCAGGGCCGGAGAGGAGGAGTTGGCCACAAGCCACCTGATGTGGCCTTATCTCCCCTGGCCAGGGGCAGGAGGGGCTCCGGGTGCCAGATTGGCACCAGGTGTTAGTCCCCAGAGCTGGTTTTTCTCCAAGAGTGCCAGCCTCCCGGGCCACCCCTCCGCCCCAGCCCCCTGTCCTCCTGCTCCTTCTCTCCGAGGCCAGAGGGTCCCCCGGACTGAGCCAAGAGGGAGCCGGAGGCCGGCGGCTCCGGAGTCCTCCACCCCACTTTCCCATCTCTCTCTGTCTCTCCGTCTCGTCCCGGGGAGCGGGAGTATGCCGGGTCTCCGAGCCTGGCGGGTCTCGCCCAGGGCCGCGGCCTCCCCTCGGCCTTCCCGGGGATTGAGCCGGAGCTGTCTGGCGCAGGGCCCCCGGAGCTGTTCGATTCCTGGCTCTCCCACTTTGCCCTGGAGGAGAAGAAGGGTGAGATCGCCGAGCTGCTGGCCAGCAGCCCCTCCGTCCGGGCTCTCTACACCAAGATGGTGAGGGGCCCCTGCAGTCCCCGGATCCCCTTAAACGCCGGGGGTCTCTGGAAAAAGCACAGTGGCGCCATGGGGAGGGGTGGGAGGGTGGCTTCCCTCTTGGTCCACACCCCACCCCCAACTGGTCATCCAACCTATCAGTAGTATTTAACGAGCACCGACTGTGTGTCCAGCCTGAGATTAAGCTCTTGGGAGAGGACCGTGGAATAGACCCTGTCCCTGCCCGCACAGAGTTTATGGTCCAAGGGGAAGGACAGACCCCAAAACAATTTGCAGACCGGGGAAGAAAAAGGAAGAGTCGATCAGTATAAGAGGTTGGGCTTATGTGATAGACTGTGTGTAAGTCAGGACGTACAGGTGGGCTAGGTCTAGGTGGGATTAAAGGCGGAGATGGCGGAGGAGCACTGTTGGACTGTTATATTGTACTCTCCCAGGCGCTTAGTACAGTGCTCTGCACATAGTAAGCGCTCAATAATTGTGATCGATCAACTGAGGCGAAGGGCAGTTTAGAGGCCTTCGGGAGGAAGCGTGACTTGGTTGGGACAGCCCGGGCCCCCTTTATCTGCCCACACTCTGACCGGGCACTCGGCCGCCAGGTCGGAAAGGCGGGGCGCGGTGCCAGGGTTTGCCGGAGGAGAGTCGGCTGGAGGCCCCACCTTACCTATCTGCCCCCTTCACCTGCTCTTCCCCAAACCTGCGGACTGAGCTCGTCCCGAGCCGACGAAGGAACCGGACCTCACCCTCAATCCTCCCGCTTCCGGCCCCTCGCGTACGGGGGTTCCCCTGGTTTAGAGCTCCCTCCCCATATCAGGCAGGCCGCCCCCCCCAGCTCTCCCCACATTGCAGTTCCGCCTAAAATGCCATCCTTTCCAACAAGCTCTCCTTGGTGAATTTCTCAGCATCATCCCTCAGCCAGCTCGGCGCTCAGTCGATCAGTGGAGTGGTGTCTACTGAAGCCTTTCTGCCAAACGCTATCCTAAGCGCTTGGGAGAGTACCGTACAACAGAGTTGGGAGGCACGTTCCCTGCCCACAGTGAACTGACAGTGTAGGGGCGACCGTAACAACGTAATGCTCTCTCTAGGCAGAGCAGGATCCCTGCCCTCTTAGGAGCTTACTACCTAGGGTGTGCAATCTATATACTCACGTACCTGCATTCATTCAATTCTTTATTCTGACCATCTGAGTTGTATTTTCATGTCTTCCCAGTCAGAGTTTAAGCTTCTTGTGGGCAGGAAGCAGGTCACTTTGCTCCAGATCTCCCAAGGACCTAGTGTATAAAGCGCACGGCACCAAGTGGATGCTCAATAAATACCCCTGCTGCTACCAGGGTCGCCCCCACCTTTTCCCGGTATCAGGAGGGGGCGGATCACGGGAGGGGCCTCCGGAAATAACAGGCCCCACTGCAACCTCATCCCGAGCCGCCTCTACTCTCTCCCCATCCCAGGTCCCGGCAGCCGTGTCCCACTCCGAGTTCTGGCATCGGTACTTCTACAAAGTGCACCACCTGGAGCAGGTAGAGCCCTCTCTCCCTCCCGGCCCGGGGGTAGATTGGACGCCGCAGCAACTGGCCGGCTTCCCTGGGGACTGGGATATTTCCTGCCTTGCAGTTCAGCCCTAAGTGTCCTGGAGTGAGGGGGGCAAAGGAGGGCGGGGGGAAGGTTCCCCTCGAGGGGGGGAGCAAGTGCTCTGATGGCTGCCTGCCTTGCGTGCTGTGTAGGAAGAAGCCCGGAGGGACGCCCTGAAGCAGCGGGCGGAACAGAGCATCCACACCGAGGAGCCGGGCTGGGAGGAAGAAGAAGGTAAATCAGGATGCCCGCCCTCCTGCCCCCCCAAGTCCCGCTAGTGCTTCACTGCCCGAACCTACAGCCTGGCAGGGGGTATGAGGGGGCGGGGCGGACTGGGGGTGACCTGCACCCCCTCTCCCCCTCTCTGGAAAGCGGCATAGCCAAGTAGAAAGAGCCCAGGCCTGGGAGTCAGAGGACCTGGCTTCTAACTCCCACTCCACCGCTTGCCTGCTATATAACCTCGGACGAGTGACTTTATTTCTCTGGGCCTCGGTTTCCTGCGGGAGTTCAGTATAACAGAGTTGGTGGAAACACTCCTCGCCCATTACATTCCTCATCTTTAAAATAGGGGGTTCGGTACAGTGCCGAGGCTTTAGTGCCGTACTCTGTACACAGTAAGCGCTCAGTAAATATCATCAACGTTCTCCCTCCTACTCAGACTGCGAGCCCCTTTTGGGACAGGTACTGTGTCTTGACTTGGTTATCTTGTTTCTATCCCAGTTCTTTGTATTGTGCTTGGCGAATAGTGAGTGCTGAACAAATCCTACAATAGCTGTGATTATTACCAAGCGGACAGGGCTGGGCCACACTCAGATCAATCCTTGACCCCTTAACTGCTCAAAGAAACCAGCCCCCATCAGTGGCCTGCCCTCCGAGACTACCGCACGCCATGCTGGGATCGAAAGATACGGTTTAGCTGCCCCTTCTGCGAGTGTTTCTTCTTCCAAAGCTGTTTTCTCTCCCCCGCCCTCCCGCTCTCCCCAGAGGAATTCCTGGGCGTAGCATCCCCCTCACGCCTGAATTTGAAGCCTCAGGACGAAGAGAAGGATTCAGCGGCTGCCCTGCCCGACACCACTCCGCCGTCCGGAGGAAAATCCGGCCCACAGGGCTCTGCCCCGGAGAACCAGGGGGTTGTGGCGGCCCCTCCCGCCCCCACGGAGGTGACGCCGTCTGAGAGCAGCGAGAGCATCTCCCTCGTGACCCAGATCGCCAGTCCGGCCTGCAGGCCCGCCGCCCCGTCGGAGACCCCCCCGGCCCAGGCCCCGGCCCCGGCCGCGGACCTCTCCCGGAAGCTGCTGGAAGCCTCTTCCGAAGAGCCGAGCTCGCCCAAGCCTCCGGGAGGGCCTCGGCCGACCCCCGGGGAACCCCCGGAGCCCCTGGCCGGGCGGCTTGGCACCCTGCGCCCCAGAGAGGGCCCCGAGCCCCGGCCGGTAGGTCGGGTAGAGACTCTGAGAGAGGAGGCGCCGACGGACCTCCGGGCGTTTGAGCTCAATTCAGACAGCGGGAAGTCCACGCCTTCCAACAACGGCAAGAAAGGTGGGTGTCCAGGGTCTGGCCGGGCTTCTGGGGCAGTGACCAATGGCGGGCTCGGTCTCCTTCCACTCTCCCAGCCCCGGGACCCCGCTGTCGGACCGCGCAGTCCGTCGCTTGGCCCGGGCGGCCGAGCCCGACTCGGCCTCGGGGACGGATAGCGGTTCGAGTGACTCACGGGGAGGCCGTGAAGCCGTCCGGTGGAAAACTGGGGTGACTCTCCGGGCAGCCTCCAGGCTGGGTCACAGAGGCACGGCCAACCGTCCCCAGAGACCCAGGTTCCCACTTCAGAGGAGGGGGAAAGTTTTCCCGGGTTCCTTGCTGCCTCGGCCCAGTCAACAGCGAGGTGTGAGGGAGTCGGGCGGCAACAGTGACGAGGCTCCGCAGGGTGGGGCCTCGGGGGCCCAGTCGTCAATCGGGCGTATTTATTGAGCGCTTACTGTCTGCAGAACACTACACCGAGCGCTCGGGGGAATACAGTAGAACAGTAGACGCATTCCCCGCCCACAAGGAGCTGACAGTCTAGAAGGGGAGATGGACACCAATGGTGCCGTGCCCTGTGAGGACAGAGCGGGCGTGAGGTCTCGTTAACTCCCGGACCTCCGGGGGCTGCTGCCCCAGCGCTCACTCGGCGCCTGAAGCCGGGACTCAGCAGCCTCTGCTGAGGGGACGTTAGATGGACGCGGTCATCCCCAATGGGCGGCCCGGGCGTTGCCCCCTTGGGGGAGTAAAGCCCCTACCTGGCTCTCCTCCCTGCCCCTGGTGTACCCTTTCTGCCCCCTCCTCTTCAGTTGAGATGGGTTGTGATTCCAGGCTCCAGCACTGATATCAGCGAAGACTGGGAGAAGGACTTTGATTTGGATATGACAGAAGAAGAGGTACAGATGGCCCTGTCCAAAGTGGAGGTGTCCGGAGAGGTAGGTGTGTCCAAGCGAGGAGGAGGAGTGGGACGAAACTCCCGGCTTCCCCTCTGGGCCGGGTCTGAGCGTTCCTTAGCCTGAGGCACGGTCCCTAGACTTGCTCTCTTCCCCTCACCCGTGCCTGCCCCCTTCCACCCTTTGGCAACTGACCCCGGCAGGTGAGCGGGGTTGGGGGACGGGAGCTAAACCACTCCCCTCGTCTCAACTGGTGGGTGAAGAAGGAGGGACCTCAGGGATTCGTCTCCCACCCCTAAAATGAGAGGGAGGAAGCAGGGCCGAGCCCCCAGCCTTCCGGAGCCAACGGATTCCCGGGACCCCGCGGGAGCCACCGGCAGGGGCTGATGCCGACGTGGAGTCGTCAGGGTGTGTCTGTCTACCCGTGCCCCCCGCCCTTCCCGCCTTTGCAGCTGGAAGACGAAGAATGGGAGGACTGGGAGTGACGGACCCAGGCGGACAGACACCGGCCCTCGCATGTGACCCAGGCTCATCTCCGCTCTCCCGGCGTGGCCCCTCGCGCGCGGCCTCGTGGACACTCACTCTCCCGTCAGCCTCTGCCCGTCTGTCCGCTGAGGTTCTAGAACTTTCCCTCGGTCGGTCGATAGTCCATCTCCGTCCCTTCCTTTCCCCCTCCCCCGTCCCAGGGAACAGGACCCCGGCGGGGGAGATGGTCTCCGCAGCCTGTCTCTGAGTCCAGACTGTGAAACTTGTGCCATGAGGTGGGGGCGGTCCCTCCCCCTCGGGGCTGCCCTGTCTGCCCCCACGGTGACGTCGGTCCATTTGCCGCTTGTGTGTGTGGACGCCATCCTACCGCTGTTTAGAACCAGATGTCCGCTTCCGAGCCAGGGACCTTAACTTCTGCTCTCCTGCCGGTCCGGGACACCGGGACCAAGTGGTCAGGGTGGGGTGGCCGCAAGAGCCTCTCCCTTAGCCAAAGGACGGGGCCTGAGGGGAGATCGCCCTGAGCCCAAGAGCCGCCTTTGCCATCTCCTTGAGGCTAGAAGCCCCCGCCTCTCTGCCCCACTCCTCCCACCTTGAATTCCTCTCTCCTTTCCTTCCAGCAGAGGCGGGGTCTCTCTCCCCTTCCCCTGGCTTTCTTGGGGCCAAGTCTCAGGTTGTCATGTGCCTGGACCTAAGGGCCAGCGACACCACTCGAGCCCATCCTCCCAGTGTGGGGACCACAGAGGCAAGAAAATGCCCTCCCACTCTCGCCTCACATATTGAAAGAGAAAAATCTCGTTTCTCCCCTCTCCCACTTCCGTAGAGACTCTGCTCGTGGTCCTAAAAGAGGACACTTTACGGATGTCCTTTGATTCATTCAACCTTCTTAAATCCTTGGGTTTGGGTTTTGTTTTTCTGTTTTTTGTTTTTTGGTTTGGTTTGTTTCCTCTCTGCCTTTTGATTTCCTTCCATCTGTGGACGTCGTCCCCTCCCCACCCCAGGCCCCGGCCCCCTACAATTTAGAAAAGGCAAATATCTTGGTGAGAAGCTGCTTCCGGTGTGGTCAGTGCTACAGCGTAACCCTAGGAGTTTTCCCCCCTACACACCCCACGGCCCCGGCCCGGCCCCTGCAGCCTTAAGACCCCGGGCATCGGCACGGTTTGCCTCCTCAGTCGCTCTTGCTCCCTCGAGGGCCACGTCCTCGGAGAGGCGGGCCGCCCTAGGTGTCCGGGACGGATTAGGCTCCTGTGAACTTCGTTTTCTCCTCCTCCTCCTCGAGAAAATCAGCCAAGCTGCGTCCCTCAGCAGCCCCGGAGCCTGTCGGCTAGACGGCCCCCACTCCCCTCCGCTCCGCATCCTTGACTCTCTGGGACCGGGGTCCGGCAGACACCCCTGGGCTCTGGACCGCTGCTCCCCGAGGCCTCCGACATCCAGCCGAAAGGAAGAGAGCCGACCGGGTCCTGGACCACTCCGGATTCGACCAGGGCCGCCGGGCCTTCCGCCGGAGAGGGAGGTGGGGGAAACGCTGTACTCTTTTTCTGTTCCGTTTCTGTTTCTTGAGTCGATTAACCTTTTGGTTGTTTGTGCAATATTATTATATATTTTAAATTATAAGGCATCTCCCCAGAGCATTTTGTAGCTGGGAAAAAGAAAAAAAGAGAGAGATTCTAACAGCTGTTAGTTTTGTAATTAAAACAGGGGAAAAAAAAACTTTCTGCTGAACCTTTTACAGTCTTGCGATTAACAGCTATTAAAGAGATTGGGAAAGAAGCAGCGAGCAGTGTGGGTTCTTTCCAGTGTGGGCGAGGGGTGGCAGAGGTCCCTCTCCTGGTTCTGATGCCGCGGTCCACGTCGGGGGGAGCAGGCTGGTTCCCAGGTGCCCCCCACACGCCCGCGCACACACCAAGGCCTTGCCGTTCTCCGTTGCTTCGACCCCGGACGTCGGGGAAGGACACGGAGCCGACTGGTGCAGGGGGCGTGCCCCCCCCCCCCCCACGACTGAGACAAGATATCGAAGGCCTTCTCTGCGTTCCCTATGCTTCTGCTTTTATTTCAAAAGGAAGTGGCCTCAAAAGAGGCTCCAGGTCTCCCAAGGACTTTCCGGCCCCTGCCCCCCACCCAACCCTGGCACCGAGCGGGACGGCGCGGGAGTGATTTGTTTTGGATGAGGCGGCTGCCGTACAGATATCACTAAGCCGGCGGTGCGGCGGGAGGGGAAGGCCCGAGAAACGGAGTCCTTAAGGCCGCGACGGGGGACGTTCTGAAGATTAAAGAACAAAGGTGGACCCGGGGGGGGGAGGCCGAGCCGGCGTAAAGCGGTGAACGGTTATGAGCAGGGAGAGAAGCGGGTTTGACTTTTTTCCTCCCCAGTTTTATTGGGGAGTTCTTGCTGTTGCTTTTTTCAAGTGTTCGCTAGCCAGGGATGCCAACTAACTTCTTCGATCGAAGGCCGCAGGCTCATATCCGGCTCCAGGAGTCTCTTGAGCAGGTCCTGGCACTCGGCCGAGATGCCCAGGTGCGTGGGGAAGGAGACCCCCTTCTGCTGCTGGCCGAGCATCTTGGGGATGTCGGCGTCATCGAAGGGCAGACCGGCGCAGAGCATGACGTAGAGCACCACGCCCATGCTCCAGATGTCTCCCTTGGTGCTGTCGTGGGGCACCCCCTGCAGCACCTCGGGGGCGGCGTAGGCCGTGCTGCCGCAGAAGGTCTGGCTGAGCTCCTGGTGCGATTTTGGGAGCACCTTTGCAAAGCCGAAGTCGGTCAGCTTCAGGTTGAGCCCCTGCAGCAGGGCGTTCTCGCACTTGAGGTCGCGGTGGGCCACCCCGCGGCCGTGGCAGTAGCGGATGGCCTCCACCAGCTGACGGAAGAGGGCCCGGGCCTGGGGCTCCGGCAGGGGTCCGCCGCGCACCACCCGCTCGAAGACGTCCCCGCCCTCGGCCAGCTCCATCACTAGGTAGATCTTCCCGTCCGACGACTCCAGCATCTCGAAGAGCCGGATGATGTTCTTGTGCTCCAGGCTGCGCACTATCTGGAGCTCCCGGGGCAGGAATCTCTGCATAAACTCTGCGGAGACACGGGGGCCGGGGGAGGGCTCAGCGGAGCCTAGCGGAGAGGGCCCGGGCCTGGTACTCAACGGGACCCGGGTTCTAATCCCGGCTCCGCCCCGTGTCCGCTTGGGCAAGCCGCTTCACTTCTCTGGCACCTCTGTTCCGTCATCTGGAAAGGGGGGATTCAGTCCTACTCTTTCCTACCTAGACTGTGAGGCCAATGTGGGACGGGAACTGTGTCCAACCTAACGACTTTGTATTTACCCCAGCGGGCGATTGATTGATTGATTGATTGATTGAATGAATGAATGAATGTAGAAGAGTGCTTGGCACATAGTAAGCGCTGAAATACCCCAAAATAAAATCAAGAGTAGCATCCGTTTGTGCTGAGGGGGACTCCTCATTCGTTCATTCATTCATTCATTCAATAGTATTTATTGAGCGTTTACTATGTGCAGAGCACTGTACTAAGCGCTTGGAATGGACAAATCGGTAACAGATACCTGGTCCTTTGACGGGCTTACAGTCTAATCGGGGGAGACGGACAGACAAGAACAATAGCAATAAATAGAATCAAGGGGATGAACATCTCATTAAAACAATGGCAAATAAATAGAATCAGAAGGCAGGCTTTGCTCTGTCCCTTTTAAT